>NC_064625.1:76553058-79053058 GCF_023898315.1 Schistocerca nitens
GAAAGTTCAGTTGCGCATTTATTTCAGAAGTCAGGTTACTTTTAGGGCAGGATTGCATTTTTACAGAAGAAGATACCTTCAATTTGTAGAGAGTGTTGAGCAAATCGTATTAAGTCTTTGTATGATTCAGTGTAGTCAGAGCTTTGCACAGTACCCATGTTAGATTCAAATGGCTCTGAGCAGTATGAGACTTAAGGTCTGTGGTCATCAGTCCCCTAGAACTTAGAACTACTTAAACCTAACTAACCTAAGGACATCACACACATCCATGCCCGTTGCAGGATTCGAACCTGCGGCCGTAGCGGTCGCGCGGTTCCAGACTGAAGCGCCTAGAACCGCTCGGCCACACCGGCCGGCCCCACATTAGGAATTAGTTGGTTTGGTAATCATTTCTGAGGTTTTTTTGGTAGACAGTTTTAGGAAGATTCACTCAGACGGAGAGCAACAGATCAGCAGTCAAGTTACAAAATGACGTCGTCTTCCAGAATGGTATTTTCACTCTGCAGCGGAGTGTGCCCTGATATGAAACTTGCTGACAGATTAAAATTGTGTGCCGGACCGAGAATCTAACTTGGGACCTTTCCCTTTCGCGGGAAAATGCTCTACCATCTGAGCTGCCCAAGCACGTCTCACGACCCGTCCTCACAGCTCTAATTCAGCTGTAATTCACAGTTTCTTGGCGGAATTAAAGCCGTGAGGACTGGTCGTTAGTCATGCTTGGGTAGCTTAGATGGTAGAGTACTTACCCGCGAAAGGCAAAGGCCCCGAATTTGATCCTCGGTCCGACACACAGTTTTAATGCGCAAGGATGTTTGACTTCGTCCTCTCCGGCGTGCTGTATGAACTATACAAGCTTTCATTACATTTGCCGGCCGGTGCGGCCGTGCGGTTCTAGGCGCTTCAGTCTGGAACCGCTTGACCACTACGGTCGCAGGTTCGAATGCTGCCTCGGGCATGGATGTGTGTAATGTCCTTAGGTTAGTTAGGTTTAAGTAGTTCTAAGTTCTGGGGGACTGATGACCTCAGATGTTAAGTCCCATAGCGCTCAGAGCCATTTGAACCATTTGTCATTACATTTTTTCCCGTGAATTGTTTCTATGATGCTGAAGTACATTTCTAATACGCAGAAAGACGTCCAATTTGCGCAGTATTCTTAAGACGAGACATTTTGTCAGGCTACAAATTACGTCCCCGAAGCCCTATGTTCCCGGAGCAAGACTGCCGTCGGAGTCGAGTCGTCGGCGCTTTCAGTCCAGCAGCCGACTGCTCCGAGGAGCCCGGGCCACGCCGAATTCGTTCCCCGTGTCTCTTAAAGCCGGCGCACTCCGTCCCGCTACGCCGCTCCACCATTACCGAATGCAATTTACTCTGACGGTAAAATGCTAAAATACCCGCCATAACTTCTTAAAACTTACTGTATAGAGCCCTCACGTCGGAGCGCGGGGCCCCGTAGGTAGACAATCTCGTCTCCTCCACCGCTCCTTCCTTCCTTCCTCCCTTCTCTCTCCTCTCTCTCTCCTTCCCTCCCCCCTTCCGATCCCAGCCACGTCTGTGTTCGTCACCGGCGGGCTTCTGCTGCCGCATTAGGCGCTGCGCCCCTCAGTCTTACAACGTTATTACAAGGCGCACAGCTCGGACCCCGCGACATGTCCACGTCCCCCATATAAATAACAATTCTCCCCACCACCCCTCCCCCTCCCCCATCTCTCAAACGACTCTTTTCATTTCTTTTTGTTATTCTTTCATTCGAATATCTTTTCACTTCTCTGTTTTTTTCTCCATCCTGCAGGAGGGAATATTTTCCCAGCCCGTGCCTGAGTCGCCGGAACTGTTATAGCCCGGAGGAAGTCTTAATGGAGCGATTCGTATGCCGGTCACTTCTCGCCGTGGAGAAGAGGAAGAGCTGTCAGCGTGCCTGCTTCGGTACAAAGTATTCGGCCGCCACTGCAGTCTGCGTCCGCCCGGCGGATCATCGTAACCGCGGCGACAGAAAGGAGATTCAGTGGCGATGAACAATCTTTCCGGACTTGGGGCACTGATTCAACTTGTGGTGATGCTTATTTCCATGTTAATCCTTGTTCCGTCGATTATAAAAAAAAGCCTTTGACACTGTTCAGCATGACAAACTGGTGCATATCTTTAGTGAACAGGCGCTGCATGGTTGTAACGTTCGATTGCTTGCGTTAAGTGTCGGTTGAACTGCTTAACATACGTTTAAGATGCTGGAAGCCATGTGCCTGGTGAACTGCAGGGAAGGGAAGCTCCCCATACGATCGTGCGAATTTTAAGAGGAATAATGTCACGCAAAGGATAGACCTGCCAGAATAGCCGAGAGCGCTAACGTGCTGCTTCCTGGACTGGGGTAGGCGCGCCGGCCCCGAATCGAATCCGTCCGGCGGATTAACAACGACGGCCGGTGTGCCGGCCATCCTGAATGTGGTTTTTAGGCGGTTTTCCACATCCTACTAGGTGAATACCGGGCTGGTCCCCACGTCCCGCCTCAGTTACACGACCCACAGACATTTGAAACACACTCACACTATTTCACGATTTACACTAGACGCAGACAGCTGGAGTACACTAATTCCGTCCCGGGGGGTATGGGGTGGCGGCAGGAAGGGCATCCGGCCACCCCTTAAAATTAACCATGCCAGATCCGTACTTAACCCTGCCGACCATGCGCACAATGCAGGATAAAGGCGGTAGCAAAAGAAAGAAAGTATGTCACGCAAAGGATACTGTATTATAGAAGAAAAGCTGCTAGGTGTGGCTCTTTTAAGCATGAAACTATAGATAATACACTACATGAATATATTAATGAAAGGGCTCATTTAATTATAAAATGAAACTAGTGGTCACTATTCAATTTGCTTTATTGCCATAAGACATTGAAAAAATCATTTACCCATTGAATGAAATACGTCATCATTTCATATGTAAAGTAAACGTTATAATTATGAAATATAACCTTGGGACTGGTGCGTGCACACATGAAACCGTAATGTGAAACTACACTGAAGCGCCAAAGAAAGAGATACAGGCATGCGTATTCAAATACAGAGATATGCAAACAGGAAGAATACGGCGATGCGGTCGGCAATGTCTATATAAGACGACAAGTATCCGGCACAGTTGTTAGATCTACATCTACATACACTCCTGGAAATTGAAATAAGAACACCGTGAATTCATTGTCCCAGGAAGGGGAAACTTTATTGACACATTCCTGGGGTCAGATACATCACATGATCACACTGACAGAACCACAGGCACATAGACACAGGAAACAGAGCATGCACAATGTCGGCACTAGTACAGTGTATATCCACCTTTCGCAGCAATGCAGGCTGCTATTCTCCCATGGAGACGATCGTAGAGATGCTGGATGTAGTCCTGTGGAACGGCTTGCCATGCCATTTCCACCTGGCGCCTCAGTTGGACCAGCGTTCGTGCTGGACGTGCAGACCGCGTGAGACGACGCTTCATCCAGTCCCAAACATGCTCAATGGGGGGCAGATCCGGAGATCTTGCTGGCCAGGGTAGTTGACTTACACCTTCTAGAGCACGTTGGGTGGCACGGGATACATGCGGACGTGCATTGTCCTGTTGGAACAGCAAGTTCCCTTGCCGGTCTAGGAATGGTAGAACGATGGGTTCGATGACGGTTTGGATGTACCGTGCACTATTCAGTGTCCCCTCGACGATCACCAGTGGTGTACGGCCAGTGTAGGAGATCGCTCCCCACACCATCATGCCGGGTGTTGGCCCTGTGTGCCTCGGTCGTATGCAGTCCTGATTGTGGCGCTCACCTGCACGGCGCAAAACACGCATACGACCATCATTGGCACCAAGGCAGAAGCGACTCTCATCGCTGAAGACGACACGTCTCCATTCGTCCCTCCATTCACGCCTGTCGCGACACCACTGGAGGCGGGCTGCACGATGTTGGGGCGTGAGCGGAAGACGGCCAAACGGTGTGCGGGACCGTAGCCCAGCTTCATGGAGACGGTTGCGAATGGTCCTCGCCGATACCCCAGGAGCAACAGTGTCCCTAATTTGCTGGGAAGTGGCGGTGCGGTCCCCTACGGCACTGCGTAGGATCCTACGGTCTTGGCGTGCATCCGTGCGTCGCTGCGGTCCGGTCCCAGGTCGACGGGCGCGTGCACCTTCCGCCGACCACTGGCGACAACATCGATGTACTGTGGAGACCTCACGCCCCACGTGTTGAGCAATTCGGCGGTACGTCCACCCGGCCTCCCGCATGCCCACTATACGCCCTCGCTCAAAGTCCGTCAACGCTGTCGCGGCATGCTACCAGTGTTAAAGACTGCGATGGAGCTCCGTATGCCACGGCAAACTGGCTGACACTGACGGCGGCGGTGCACAAATGCTGCACAGCTAGCGCCATTCGACGGCCAACACCGCGGTTCCTGGTGTGTCCGCTGTGCCGTGCGTGTGATCATTGCTTGTACAGCCCTCTCGCAGTGTCCGGAGCAAGTATGGTGGGTCTGACACACCGGTGTCAATGTGTTCTTTTTTCCATTTCCAGGAGTGTATATACTCCGCTAGCCACCAAGCGGTGTATGGCGGAGGGCACAATTCGCGCCAAAGTCATACTTCCCCCCCTCTGTTCCAATCACGGATCGCGCGAGGGAAACATGACTGTCTGAACGCCTCAGTACAAGCTCTTATTTCCCCTATTTTTTAATGATGGTGATTACGCGATTTGAAACTTGGTGGTAATAATATATGCTCTACACTCTCGGCGAAGATTGGATTTCAGAATTTAGTGAGCAGCCCCTTCTGTTTAGCGCGTCGTCTATCTGCACAAGTGCGTGATCGGTTACCGCTGCTACAATGGCAGGTTATCAAGATTTAAGTGAGTTTGAACGTGGTGTCATAGTCGGCGCACGAGCGATGGGACAAAGCATCTTCAAGGTAGCGACCATTTCACGAGTGTACCATGAATATCCTGAATCCGGTAAAACATCAAATCTCTGCCATCTCTGTGGCCGGGAAAAGATCCTGCAAGAACGGGACCAACGACGATTGAAGAGAATCGTTCAGCTTCACCGAAGTGCAACCCTTCCGCAAATTGCTGCAGTTTCCCATGCTGGGTCATCAACAAGTGTCCGTGCGCGACCCATTCAACGAAACATGATCGATATGAGCTTTCGAAACCGAAGGCGCACACGTGCACCCTTGATGACTGCACGACACAAAGCTTTACGTCTCGCCCAACACCGATATTGGACTGTTGATGACAGGAAACATGTTGCCTGGTCGGACGAGTCTCTCTTCAAATTGTATCGAGCGGATGGACGTGTACTGGTATGGAGACAGTCTTACGAATCCATGGACCCTGCATGACAGCAGGGGACTGTTTAAGCTGGTGGAGGCTCTGTAATGGTGTGGGGCGTGTGCAGATGGAGTGATATGGAACACCTGATACGTCTAGATATGACTGACAGGTGACACGTACGTAAGCATCCTGTCTGATCATCTGCATCCATTAATGTCCGTTGTGTATCCCGATGGACTTGGGCAATTCCAGCAGGATAATGCGACACCCCACACGTCCAGAATTGCTACAGATTGGCTCCAGGAACACTCTTCTAGGTTTCAACACTTCCGCTAGCCAACAGACTCCCCAGACATGAGCATTCTTGAGCATATCAGGGATGCCTTGCAACGTTCTTTTCAGAAGAGATCTGCACCTACTCGTACTGATTTATGGACAGCCCTGCCAGATTAATGGTGTCAATTCCCTCCAGCACTGTTTCAGACATTAGTCGAGTCCATGGCACGTCGTGATGCAGTTCTTCTGCTTGCTCACGGATGGCCAACATGATATTAGGCAGGCGTACCAGTTTCTTTGTCTCTTCAGTGTTTAACACGGAGAGAGATAATGGCTACGAAAAGGGTAGTGATTTAAAGACAGAACACCGGAAAAGCTAGTACAAACACCAATAGAATCGCAAAAGTGCCTAATATTAGAAACTAGCTCGTTGCGAATGTTAAAACTGCACGGATAATCCCCGAGGTAAATTACCTACCCGGATATCACCCTTGGCTTGGTGATTGCATCGATGGCCCGTGCTTATCACTCATAAACACGCAAGTGTGGAAGTCAGTGGCGGCAGCGACTGGAGATTCTGTGTCCAGTTGTATCTCTGCCCTCCTGTCTATGATGGAGACACCTCTCTCTCTCTCTCTCTCTCTCTCTCTCTCTCTCTCTCTCTCTCTCTCTCTCTCCCTCCCTCCCTCTCTTACTCTCCCTTTCCATCTAAATTTCAGCAGATCTCCCAAGTTGTGATCAATAATAATTTTATAAACGAGTTTAACAAATTCCTGCTCTTGAAGATTTTGTCATAGTTTACCAGTAATGCTATGGTGTGGAAAGAAAGACTGAAGATCTCTTCTACTACGTCACAGGTTTATGACAGTGGTCAACCAAAACACTTGCAAGTAGACACTCGTAGAAGACCGCATCTTTTGCGGAAATAATTATTGTGAGACACTAAGAGTCCCTGTTACTCAGACTTAAATGAAAATTCGTTTGTGGCGTTAGCATGCACAATTGCCTCTCCCACTGCTTCAAGTTCTGAGTGGTACACCTCGATTTTCCGACTTTTGTCTCCCTAAAAAGGATTACTCCTAGTACCTCGCACAACGCAGTTTTTAAGGAACGCAGGCTGCCCCAACACGCTTGCTGTATGGAGCAAGTGAATTCATTGCCCTATACCTGGACGATTGACCACTTTCAGTGCGGCAAAAGCTTATGACAGCGTGGTCCTTTTAAGTTAACTTTGATGTTTCCAGAATGGGTAGCTCAGTTGGTAGAGCACTTGCCTGCGAAAGGCAAAGGTCCCGAGTTAGAGTCTCGGTCCGGCACACAGTTTTAATCTGCCAGGAAGTTTCATATCAGCGCACACTCCGCTGCAGAGTGAAAATCTTATTCTGGAAACATCCCCAGGCTGTGGCTAAGCCATGTCTCCGCAATATCCTTTCTTTCAGGAGTGCTAGTTCTGCAAGGTTCGCAGGAGAGCTTCTGAAAAGTTTGGAAGGTGGGAGACGAGGTACTGGCAGAAGTAAAGCTGTGAGGACGGGGCGTGAGTCGTGCTTGAGTAGCTCAGTTGGTAGAGCACTTGCCCGCGAAAGGTAAAGGTCCCGAGTTCGAATCTCGTTCCGGCACACAGTTTTAATCTGACAGGAAGTTTCAACTTTAATGTTGTGAGACGGCTAAGACACCTCCCAAAGCTGCAGAAAATAACAGGTCCGCCTGACTGTAATAAAAGAAAAGGAGAAGAGGAAGGAATTAGCTGTGCAGGCATTGGCAGCAGTGAACATTGTCTGCGGTTATCACGTAATGTTAAAGAACCGACTGTACTGACCATTGCAATGTCCTTATTATTCTATTTAATGGGTTGCGTGACATTTTGAAGATAAAAGGCCATGTAATTACTGGAAATCTGTCCTGGAACTGAAGCCCAGGTGTGCGAGTCGATGGTAGCTGCCAGAAAAAGTATCAGTTACGAAAGGATTAAAGCTGTTTGCCGGACCCAGACTCGAACTCGGGATCTTTGCCTTACGCGGGCAACTGCTCTACTATCTGAGCTACCCAAGCATGACTCACGCCCCGTCCTCACATCTGTACTTCTGCCAGTACGTCGTCTCCTACCTTCCAAACTTCACTGGAGCTCTTCTGCGAATCTTGCAGAACTAGCACTCCTGGAAGAAAGGAGGCAAAGGTCCCGAGTTCGAGTCTCGGTCTGGCACACAGTTTTAATCTGGCAGAAAGTTTCCTATCAGCGCACACTCCGCTGCAGAGTGAAAATCTCATTCGAGTTACTTAAGTTTACCAGGGCTGCATTCTCTCTCCATTGCCTTTCAACATTTCTTCTGAAAATATTTTGTGAGATGCTCCTAACGAAAACTATCAAGGAGTGGTTGCTAATGGAGCTATCAACACTAAAATCAGCTATGCTATTGACACTGTCTTACTTGTAGCCAGGATGGAAGATCTGCAAGAACTACTAAATACTGTTACTGAAGACAGCAAAATCATGGGATTACGTTTAAACATCGAGAAGACATAATGGATGGTTGTCAACAGAAATCGAAATGTAACTTAGGGCGCTCTTGCACTGCATAGAGGTAATAACCGGACGGTTTCGTCACACAGATATTTGGGGATATCAAATCAACTTCTCTCAAGAAATTCACTGGGCAATTGCACTGGCCAGATGTTCTTTGCAGTAAATGAAGAAAGTTCTGACTACCCCAACCTAAGTATAATGCTTCACACTCAACTACTTCGATACGATGTGTTCAGTGTGGTACACTTTGGGTTAGAATCATGGATACTTACCGCAGCATTACGTAAAAAGACTGGAGATATTTCAAATGTGTGCATTTCGAAGGATGTTCAGGATGCGATAGGTATATAAAATCACAAAAATGCGGCGTATGAGGAAAGGTTTTGAAATGCTTAGTACTGTCGCGAGAAGAAAACTGAAATAGTTTTGCAAAATGATGCAGAATACCAAATGAAACATGCTGCAAGTAGTACTTCGAGGAAAGATCAGTGGTAGACACGCTCCAGGTCGTAGAAAGTCATCCTGTCTAAAGAAGTTAACGCATTGGTTTGGACTGAGCAGATAATCGCTGTTCAGAAAAGCCATCGACGAACAACTGATCACGCTAATGATCACTAACGTTCGTGGAAAACAACACATTTAAAGAAGAAGGAGGAGGAGGAGGAGGAGGAGGAGGAGGAGAGGAAGAAGATACACGATTCAAGAATTCGAGGACACGTTTTGTACTATCATACCCAGAGAAGTGTAAATTTTTGAAGGTAGTTATAATTAAGGTTCCAGATGCAAAACGCTGTATAAAGCGAGCCACTGGTCGGAATGTCTTCAAATTTGAATGGAATATTATCGAAGAACGGGAAAGTGTAGTTCACGAAAGTTTTACGACTAGGTAGAGCTGTATACGGCAGAATATGCAGAACAGAAGACGCAAGGTAGTCGGCTACTACTCAGTTCGAATCTGAGGTTGTGAGATGCTCGGCATGGCAAGATCACGTGGTGCTGGTGAAGCTCTTTTACAAGAACTGTGACTGTGCGCCAGTAGCTCTTCTGAAGTTCTGGACACGCAAGGCTAAGAGAAAAGGCGCTCGACCGCTGTCTGCCAGGTGCCTGGAAAAAATTATTACGAAATTCGAAAAGACGGGTTGTTTTGAAGTGTAGTGTGACGGAGGATGGGAAAATTAATCCGACGACAGTACAAGATGTAGGCACAGCAATGAATGAAGGTTCTAACGGTGGTGTGCAAACATGTAGTGCACGGGGAACTACGCGAGTGTCGGACATGTGTGAGAGGGTGGTGCATAGCAGTCTATGAAATAGTCTGTACTGCGGTCCATACACAATTACCCATGAGCAGGAATTGCTTCGTGCTGACCTGCTACTAAAACAAACGTTTGCTCTGGAATATCTTGCCCACATGGAAATGAACAATAAATGGCCATGGGAGATTCTGTAGACAGACGAAGCCCACTCCCATCTCCAAGGACATCTCAGTACACAGAATTGCACAATATGGGCAATGGAAAAACCCGCCTGCACATCAGCCGCTATCGCTTCATTCTACAAAGGTAAGTCTTTGGTATGGGTTGAGGGCCTCTTTTATCCTAGGCCCATATTTTTCCTAGGATATGGGTCCTGCGGATACCGTTACCTGTGCCGCCACTAGTAAACACTATCAGAGTCTGTTTGCGCACCAACGTCATGCTAGTCCTTCAACAGCGTGAATGTGCGGTTAGGATCGTTTTTATGCGAGACGGCGCTCCCCCGACTTCGCACAGCCAGTGAGGCGGCTGCTGTAGAGGTTTTTCGGAAATGCTACTGTTATCAGCCGTTATTCCCATACAGCCTGGCCGTCTACATCACCCCACTCTTAATCCGTGTGACTTCTGGCAGTAGTATTATCTGATGGATGCTGAGTTCAGTGTTCTGATTACAAACGCAGCTGAATTGAAGGCATACATTGCCCAACGTGTTCTGAACGTAACCCCTTACAGACACTCCGTGTTGTGTAACATGCTGTTTCTCTATTTCAACGTGTGGCCAGAAACGGTGGACGGCATATCGAACACGTCTTGGTCCAATGTCGCGACACTTAAAAACCAATTTCAGTGTTACTTTTTGTGCGGGTTTTGGCCTCAGCACAATCAAAAGCCGATTTTTCCGATGCGATGTTGTGCGACCTTGCCTTGGCCTACCTAACTAACAGTGTCACAACTGTTGATTGGCCAAGTTGTACCGTCATGCACACTACACATTATGGTTGGTTTAATGTGCAACTCACACCATAGCTGTCGATTGCGATTCATCTGTCATTTGTAGTCGAACCTATTTACGCTATGATGCTTTCAGCGCCATTTAGTGGAAATTTTTTTGATAATTTCCTTTTGTTTCCATAACTATTCCCCTTCTTCGATAGTATTTAGTTCAAATTTGACGCTATTCTCAGAAATCATTTTTTTAGCTTCCGCTTTCTAAATTATTACCCATAGAAATTGTATTTCTGTCACCCTGTGTATTGACGAGCGAAAACATTATGAGCACCCGACTGGATTCGTGATTTCCTGTCAGGAAGGTCGCAGTTCGTAGTAATATACGGCAAATCATCGAGTAAAACTGAAGTGATATCAGGTGTTCCCCAGGGAAACGTCGTGGGACCTCTGGTGTTCCTGATCTATATAAATGGCCTGGGTGACAATCTGAGCAGTTCTCTTTGGTTGTTCACAGATGATGCTGTAATTTACCGTCTAGTAAGGTCATCCGAAGACCAGTATCAGCTGCAAAGCGATTTAGAAAAGATTGCTGTCTGGTGTGGCAGGTGGCAGTTGACGCTAAATAACGAAAAGTGTGAGGTGATCCACATGAGCTCCAAAAGAAATCCGTTGGATTTCGATTACTCGATAAATAGTACAATTCTCAGGGCTGTCAATTCAACTAAGTACCTGGGTGTTAAAATTACGAACAACTTCAATTGGGAAGACCACATAGATAATATTGTGGGGAAGGCGAGCCAAAGGTTGCGTTTCATTGGCAGGACACTTAGAAGATGCAACAAGTCCACTAAAGAGACAGCTTACACTACACTCGTTCGTCCTCTGTTAGAATATTGCTGCGCGGTGTGGGATCCTTACCAGGTGGGATTGACGGAGGACATCGAAAGGGTGCAAAAAAGGGCAGCTCGTTTTGTATTATCACGTAGTAGAGGAGAGAGTGTGGCAGATATGATACGCGAATTGGGATGGAAGTCATTACAGCGAAGACGTTTTTCGTCGCGGCGAGATCTATTTACGAAATTTCAGTCACCAACTTTCTCTTCCGAATGCGAAAAATATTTTGTTGAGCCCAACCTACATAGGTAGGAATGATCATCAAAATAAAATAAGAGAAATCAGACCTCGAACAGAAAGGTTTAGGTGTTCGTTTTCCCGCGCGCTGTTCGGGAGTGGAATGGTAGAGAGATAGTATGATTGTGGTTCGACGAACCCTCTGCCAAGCACTTAAATGTGAATTGCAGAGTAGTCATGTAGATGTAGATGTAGCACCCGCTTAGTAACGCAGTGGTCCTCCTTTGCAGTGCATTATAGCAGCGATTGTGCGTGGCGCGGATCTAACATGTATTTGATAGCTCTCCGAAGCAATATGGCACCAGACGTATACACAGAGGTAATGCAGTTCACGTAAATTCTGAGCCAGTGGTTTGCGGTCGCGGGGCTGGCGCCTTTTACCATTCCAGATGTCTTCCATCTGGTTCGGACGAGGCGGTGTGGTGGAAGACACACCAGCGTGAGTCCTCCATCACTCTCCCCGAACAGCTGTTGCACGATACTGGCCTTGTAACTGGTACGATATAATTAGACCTGAGTTACAATAATACGTATGTTTTAAAATACCATATCTCATAGATGCCTTTGCCGTATGATTAGGCATGTAGTGAAACAAATACCCATTTCTTTTCAGTAGCTGCTGTTCCAAGAAGCCTCACAATCGTACTCCATCATGAACATGATCATTTTTAAGTAATACCAGCATCACCATTGTACCACGGCAGCACTGTCAGTATTATCAGTGGTGATAATTTTTATTTTAACGTAATATGTTTTGAAACAATTTAAAAATTATAAATATTACCCGTTAAAGTGTATTTTAAAAACATAACTTATCTTCTTTTGGTTTTTTATATACAGGGTGTTCCAAAATATTGTATACACTCTTTCAAACAGAACATCTCTTTAACGAAAGGGGTTAGAAATACAATTTTAGCTGCGTTAGTTGCCTCATGGTCCGACTTAAGGGGGTAAATATACTTCCATCGCAATACACCGTCGCCAACAACTTACGACTGAGCGACATGTCAACTTTATTGTTTTCAACGGAATAGCGTCACAGGTTTGCTCAAGTTGCTCTCTGAGATCATCCAGTGTGTGTGGTCTCGCAGTGTAAACTGTGTTCTTGAGAGTACCCCACAGAAAGGAGTTAAATGTGGAGATCGAGCGGGATACTCCACACGCCCTCTTCGTCCAATCCACCTGGCAAGGAATGTACGATTGAGAAATTCCCTCACATCTAGGTGAAAGTGAGGTGGCGCCACATCCTGTTGAGAGTATTAATTTTCACTTCCAAACACAACGCTGAATCCAGGAGTTATTATTTCCAAAATTTCCAAGTACGAGTCGCCCGGACCCAGTCACAGCGGCTAAGTGGCAACATACGACCCACCATAAGAAATTAGACGGTGGGTCACAAAATATGAGCAGCTAGTGAAAAAAAAAAGTCGCCCGTGACAGTGTTGTCAAAGAACTACGGCCCGATTAACCCTCTAGAAGACAGACCACACCAGACTGTTACTTCTGGTATATTAACATGCCTTTGCTCGGTTAAGTATGGATTCTCCCTAGTACAGGCAATTATGGCGGTTAATTGTTCCATCAAGTTTAAACGTTGCTTCATCTGACCAAAGAATTCGATCTTGGAAACGTTGCTCTTCTTCACATTCGTTAATGAACCACTCACAAAATTCGCTTCGCCTGTCAGGATCATCCTCGTTAAGAGCATTGAGAAGTCTTCGAATCTACGGCTTAAAGTCCTGAGACCGCAAAATTCTATAAACACCGCTTCTGCAGACCCCAGTTTCTCGAGAGCATTGCCTCGCAGATTTCTTCGGGGATCGTGTGTAAGCCTGCATTACTGCGTCAACACTCTCATTGTGTGTTGAACTTCTCTTTCGTCCGCTATGTCCCTTCTTCGTGTTGTGCACCGTTTCTTCGACTTCGAACTTATCTCTGATTCTTGTAATTGTTATTCTTATCGGTTGTGGTGTTCCAAATTCAACTCTCCGACGTCGGCGTACCGCACTCACTTTCTCTGTTTTCCAGTAACGCTTTAGCACCCATTCCCGTTGTTCAAACGATAACGCCATGTTTGCTGACGATCCTGAAACAAAAGAAAGCGTTGTTATATTAGTCACCGCCTTCTAGATTATTACCCATAAAAAATTTATTTCTGTTTCCTTTAATTAAAGAGATATTCTGTTTGAAAGAGTGTATACACCCTGTATTTTAAAACTTTCTGTTAAATACGTGACATCATTGGGTGAAGAACAGTTCTATCCACTGTTCGCCGTGTCTTCGTGGGGAATTGAAATAATAATTAAGGGAAAAAAGGTAGTTACGGAAACTGATTTTAGATACTCTGAATGGTAGAGGAAGTTATTGCGCTGTCAGCACTCAGTCACGAAGTGGCTAAAAGGAGCGATGTAGTTCACCGCTTTAAGTGTTGAGAAGGATTTTCCCCCGCGTGAGAGAGCTGTCTTCGGCGCTACTTACAGGAATGCACGAGGGTGCGAGGCGAGGGTTAATTTCCTGCGCCACTTCCGGCACGACTTGTCCCCCAGCGTGTAGTCCGCAGCGGGGCGTAAGTGCGACCCTGTGTACAAAAGGCGGCCCAAGTGCCGGGCACTGGCGGACGGCCCGCACCGGTGAGAGGGTGGCGGAGGAGGGGGAGGAGGAGGGGAGGGCCAGAGGGAGGGAGGGGAATGAGAAACGCCGAGAGCTCATTGCCGGCTGCGGGGGTGGGGCCGGGGGCGGGGGCGGCGTAAAAACGGCGCTCGGTTGCCATGGAAACGCAGAAGTGCGGGCCGGGTTTATCCCGAGGGATACGGAGCCGGAATACATTCCTGCGCTCCCGGGAC
Organism: Schistocerca nitens; assembly: GCF_023898315.1. Lineage (NCBI taxonomy): Eukaryota > Metazoa > Arthropoda > Insecta > Orthoptera > Acrididae > Schistocerca > Schistocerca nitens. Next base: position 76,567,336 of record NC_064625.1, read on the forward strand.
GTGCCGGCGCTGCTCCGGGCTTTCCACCCGAGGATCTGCCGCCCCCTCAAATTTCCACACTCCTGGGCGGTATTCCTGACGTCGAGCTACCGCCATCTTACGAACTAAACTAGACTCACTGTACACTCGTCCTCTGCTCCTGATCGATCCGTTTCTGCAGAAAAGCAATATGAGATTTATGGGTTCGCATTAGCATTTTGCGCCGGTGTATTCGTTACACTCACTGTGGCTGAACTACGACAACTTTGGTTTTGAAATCGCGGTTTATGAAGGTGTGTACTGCAACCGGTCACTTTTTCTATTTGATACGCCTTATTGTACCATTAACTAGTTTTCGAGCCACTGCAGCTTCGTCATCCGATGGAAGTGTTACAGGAACATTATGAGGACCAGTTGCAGCTAGACGTTGAGGTCGTGGTGTTAACAGGAGGAGGGAAGGGTATGATATCGATGAAAAAGAAAGCATACAGCAGTGTAAAGCGCGGGAACATAAGAGAGTGGGCTCTTAAAAGCAATTATAAAAAGAGCATACTGCAAAATACTGTACGATCATTTCTCTCAAGTCCGATAATAATTCAGTGCCAAACGTATTTCTGCCTTTTTAAAATATTTCCGTTATTTTTTATTTTACTCTCAACCCATATTCTGTGCTCAATAGCCCGTGTACTCCTTCAGCAGGTCCTTAATTCTTTCGCGCTTTTGCTGATGACAGTGATTTTTTCAGCGAATATTTTTCTTGATAACCTTCGTCCCTGACTTTTAATCCCACTTCTGCGCCTTTGTTTCATGTTTTTTCTTCATTGCTTCTGCGGTATACTGGTTGAACGGGGGATGAGAAAGATTGCATGCCTCACTTACGCCCTTTTTAATCCGGGCACATACAACGCAGTGAAAAAAGTCGTGGGATATGACGGTAGTACCACGCACACAAGGTATAAAAGGGCAGTGCACTGGCAGAGCTGTCATTTGTACTCAGGGGATTCATGTGGAAAGGTTTCCGACGTGGTTATGGCCGCACAACGACAAGTAAAGGGCTTTTTAACACTTCGGAGACCATGAACTTGGTAGAATATCGGTCCTAGGAAACCGGCCACTTAAAGCGTTGCTGGCACGCATGTAATTAATGGATCTTAATGAGTAATACATATTAAAAAGGGGCGAAGCTTCAAAATTTATTTTTCATATTTACTTTAGTTCTTCGATAGATCACAAATTTGCTAGATTTGTTACAGGTAAGTTCGATGGGCACGCGAGTGTTACGGAGATTCTTCGTGAACTCAGATGATAATCACTGGGAGAAAGACGACGGTACGAAAGAGCAGACAGCGCATTCGTATAACTGATTCTCCGCAATGGGTATGAATCCCCAAAGGAGAAAGGAAAGGATGCTCCAAACCAAAAACAAAGTCAAGTATAGCGATATACAGCGATGCAGCAACAATTGCTTTTATTTTATTTTTAAACATTTTTTGGTGTATACATGAAGAACCAAAGGGGAAGACGTAGCCGGGCGCTGTGGCCGACCCGTTCTAGCCGCTTCAGTCCGGAACCGCGTTGCTGCTACGGTCGCAGGTTCGAATCCTGCCACGGACATGGATGTGTGTGCTGTCCTTAGATTAGTTAGGTTTAAGTAGTTCTAAGTCTAGGGGACTGATGACCTCAGATGTTAAGTCCAATAGTGTTTAGATCCATTTGAACCATTTGGGGAAGACCTATGATACGCCGTGCTGAGTCGAAGGGAGAGAACTAAATGACGCGTCTAACGCGTGATGGACTTAAGGAGAGAAATGAAAAACAAAATTGTAACAGACACGCCGGAAGTGACGCAGCATCGTACGTGACGCCGGGTCGCCCAGTGTGTCTTCTCGTTTCAGTCCATGTTGTGCCACATTCGTTCGATGAAGTGTATGATCATTCATATGAGCTACTCTCGACAGGGACGTTCTAGCTATTCGGTGGATGGTGCAAGACTCTCCATAAATAATTTCAGAAAAGTTGTTCATATTTTGGGTGGCAAACAATGCCGTGGTGGCGCTCGTGGAGATAACACCAGAAATCACGAACGTGTTTGCGGACGTCACGGCAGAAAAATGGCTCAAATGGCTCTAAGCACTATGCCACTTAACATCTGAGGTCATCAGTCTCCTAGAAGTTAGAACTACTTAAACCTAACTAAACTAAGGACATCACACACACCCATTCCCGAGGCAGGATTCGAACCTGCGACCGTAGCAGCAGCGCGGTTCCGGCCTGAAGCGCCTAGAACCGCCACGGTAGAGATATTTCACTGCCTAATCACGGATCCGCAAGACTACATTCGTCCGAGCCGTGGGGTCGAACGGTTTCATGTGGTAGAAGAGTCACTCGTGCTGCGATACGGTACGACTCTGCACGAGAGACATGTCTAAAATCTGGCGCACGAAGTACCACACCTGTCTCGTGACCACATAGCCGAGACAGTGTTGGTCGGCATGCCCCTCGTGGCATGTAGCGCAAGTGGATGAACCCGCCAGGTGGCTCCTACAAAGGCGTTCGGGTTTCACGTACTTCCTGTTGACTGCGACATACCTCGTGGCTTATGAGTCAGTAAGGGATGATGTGCCGTTCTCTACACCACTCTCCACCGCGTACTTGGACTCGGCGGTATCGCAGTAGGTCACCACAGAGTCGTTTCGCCGTCGCCGAAAGTGTAGTCGGGGTCACTTGGCGTAGACAGGTGTGGTCCACATAGTACCCGTCGTGAGTGAAGGCACCCGGGGGGCCTTGTAACATAATGAAAGGGCTTAACCACTGAGTTAGGTGGGCGCACAGACTTCACCTACTGAGCTAGTACTATTGCACCTAAACTTTGATAACGGAGATGAAAGAGTGTGCGTCTGCGACGCAGAAATGACCGTCCGCTGCGCATCTGCATTTCCGTGCGGGATCTCCTCACGAGATACGCGTCTCCTCGCCGGCTGGTTTATGGCTCGGGAATTTCCACCGGGATGATCACCCCGGCCCGCCTCCTCGCTAAATCCGAATTGAATCTGCGAGGAGCTTTTTTTCTTCTTCTTCCTCTTCTGGAGCGCCGCAGCGGGGAGCTAAAGCGGGGAGGAAGGTCGCCTGAATTGGCGGCTGTAAGAAGGCGGGCGGCGGGTGGAGGAGGGTGCCTTGCGTGAACCCTTTCCGGCCGGAGGAAGTGGGGAGATGCAAAGCAGCGATTGCGCGCGCACCGGGGCGCGCCCGAGATTGCAGTCTGAGCCAGTAATCTGATAAGCCGCTCCTGCGAGAGGCGGGACGGCACGAAAAGCGAAGCGGCGGGCGCTTTGCAGGGACCTCTGCGGGGCTGCTGAGCCGGCCCACCCACAAGCGGCTTCTTGGGAGAGAGCCTCTCCCTCCTGCTGACTGCTTCTCATACCAGCCAGGACAGCTCCCACGTACTTGCTGACTCTTCCATTTCTGGTGTCCCACACCTCTACAATAGCGGAGACGGAGGCTAGTTACTATTAACTGTGACTTCTAATTATTTTCTACTCATTTTTTTGCACTACTTGGTGGGGAGATACTGGTGAAAGCGACGGATAGGTCATCTTTTTTACTATAAAATCGCATGACTTGTTCGGCAACGGCCTTGATGTAGTGGCTACTCCGGTTAACGTGAGATCACCGAAGTTAAGAGCTGTCGGGCGTGGTCGGCACTTGGATGGGTGAACATCCAGGGCGCCATGAGCTGTTGGCATTTTTCGGGGTGCACTCAGCCTCGTGATGCCAATTAAGGAGCTACTCGACCGAATAGTAGCGGCTTCGGTTAAGAATACGATCATAACGACCGGGAGAGCGCTGTGCTGACCCCACGCCCCTCCTATCCGCATCCTCCACTGAGGATGACACGGCGGTCGGATGGTCCCGGTAGGCCACTCGTGGCCTGAAGACGGAGTGCTTTTTCCCATGACTTGTTCTCCTCAGTATATTGCGTGAGGGAAACAATCTTTATGTCTGTGAGACAATTTCAAACTGATTCCATATTGAGCACAAGTAAACATTATGAAGTCGTGAAAGAAGACGTACTGTCTTTCTAGAATGATGAATGGTTCTTAGCAACATCGTTAAATGTGACTGTTACACCACACTGTATACAGTCACGAATGTTGAAAATAATTGGATTTAAGAGTTCCTAGATAACAGAACGCAGCATGTCATTCTCAATGGAGAGAAGTCTTCCGAAGTAAGAGCGATTTCAGGTGTGCCGCAGGGGAGTGTCGTAGGACCGTTGCTATTCACAAAATACGTAAATGACCTTGTGGATAACATCGGAAGCTTACTGAGGCATTTTGCGGATGATGCTGTAGTATATTGAGAGGTTGTAACAATGGAAAATTGTACTTAAATGCAGGAGGATCTGCAACGAATTGACGCATGGTGCACGGAGTGGCAATTGAATCTCAATGTAGAAAAGTGTAATGTGCTGCGAGTACATAGAAAGAAAGATCTTTCATCATTTAGCTACAATATAGCAGGTCGGCAATTGGAAGCAATTAATTCCATAAATTATCTCGGAGTAGGCATTAGGAGTGATTTAAAATGGAATGACCATATAAAATTATTCGTCGGTAAAGCAGATGCCAGACTGAGATTCATTGGAAGAATCCTAAGGAAATGCAGTCCGAAAACAAAGGAAGTAGGTTACAGTACACTTGTTCGTCCACTGATTGAATACTGCTCACCGGTGTGGGATCCGTACCGACAGGGTTGATAGAAGAGATAGAGAAGATCCAACGGAGAGCAGCGCGCCTCGTTACAGGATCATTTAGTAATTGCGAAAGCGTTACGGAGATGATACATAACCTCCAGTGGAAGACTCTGCAAGAGAGACGCTCAGTAGCTCGGTACGGGCTTTTGTTGAAGTTCCGAGAACATACCTTCACCGACGAGTCAAGTAGTATATTGCTCCCTCCTACGTATATCTCACGAAGAGACCATGAGGATAAAAACAGAGAGATTAGAGCCCACACAGAGGCATACCGACAATCTTTCTTTGCACGAACAATACGAGACTGGAATAGAAGGGAGGACCGATAGAGGTATTCAAGGTACCCTCCGCCACACACCGTCAGGTGGCTTGCGGAGTATGGATGTAGATATGGATGTAGATGTGGAATGCACCGAGAGGGGATTATCGTATCTAAATGATATTTACTAGATATGGTGCTACTGATGAACATTCACTTAATCCTAAAATCAAGACATGTAAACAAATACAGTGAGTACAAGCAGACAAGTACAGTGCAACACCAGTAACGCGATGGTCCACCTTTCGCTGCAATACATGCAGTAAGACGGTCCGACATAGATTTAAGTGTCTGATGTAGTCCTGAGGCGGACTGGCCCGTTAATCTTAAACAGCCACGTCCAAATTACATAAAAAATAAGTCGGCGAAATCTGGCGTTTCAGCTGGTCCCGCAAATGCTTTATAGGGGACAAGTCGGAGGAAAAGGCAGGCTATGGAAGAGTCAGAACATGGCGTAGCACGTCTTGGTAAACTCCAGCTGTAGACGGACGAGCGTTATCTTGCTGGAAAAGCGTGCCTTTGTAGATCATGTAGGAAAGATCCTACGTGGGGTCAAAGAATCTCATTGACATAGCGCTGGCCCGCTAAGGTTCCCCGTACCACGAAGGGATCGACTATCGTAAGTTACGGCCCCTCAGACCATTACTCTGGCTTTGCCGTCGATGTGGTGCGCGACAGCGCTGGTGGAACTGTACCGTTCACCAGACTGCCTCCACACTCGTGTCAGGCTACCACCCGTCCTCAAAAAGGAGTGGAGATTCATCACTAAACGCCACGTTTTGCCAATTTGTGGAAGTCCACGTCGTTCTGTCCTGGAACAACAGTAATGGAGTCGAGTCGCCGATGTCCCTGTGTCAGCGGCAATATACGACAAGGGCATCTGGCTTGCAAATTCGCATCGAGAAGGCGTCTGGGAATGGTTTGTGGAACGACTGCCACTCTTACATCTGTTTGTACGAGATGCGATCAAAAAGAAGGGGAATTTTTGTTTCTCTTAATCTTTATTTATTCATCAACATCAACTTTGCCCCGTTTAAAGTAGTCCAACTCAGTTATAATACATTTGTGGCAGCACATTTTCCGATCTTGGAAGGGCTTCTGGAATTCACTTTTCTTTATGTCGCTCCGTTCCTTCAGCTATCCTGTTTTCGTTTCATCAATGGTGGCAAAACAACGTCATTTATTGCGTCATATCCGGTGACAATGGCGGTTGGCGCAACAACGGTTTCGTTTTTTGACAAAAAAATCAAGAACAAACGTTGAGATGTCAGCGGGAACACTATAGTGACGCAATATCCACGAGTGATTTTGCCTGTTTTGGTCGTTCTCTTCAGACTAGAGCACGTAACTTCCAGATAGTATTCCTATTGACCGTACGACCATCAGACAGGAACTCATGATCGACTCATGGTGCACTATGCTATTGTAATCGAAGAAAACAGTGAGAAGAACCTTCATTTGTGATGTAACTTGTCGAAACTTTCACGGTCTTGGCTCTTCAGGCAGTTTCCACTGGGACGAATGGGCCTTGCTTTCGACATCATACCGAGCAGGGTAGCGCAGTACTTAGCACGCTGGAGTCGCATTCGGGAGGACGACGTTTCAAACCCGCGTCCAGACATCCTGATTTGAGTTTCCCTAAATCACTTAAGGCCAGAGTGGTTCCTTCGAATGGGCGCGGCCGCTTTCCTTCTCCACGCTCCCCTAATCCGAGCACAAGTTCGGTCTGTAATAACCTCGTTGTCGACGGGACGTTCAACACTTACCTCCTGCACGTCCCGTCACCTGTTATGACCTTTTTGAGAAGTTCTGGATAGTTGTCGACTTCATTCAGCAATTCATGAGCGATTTCTACGCCACATCGTTTTTGGTCGAAGTTCAACAGTTTCGCAACAAACACCCGAATAACTGCTTGGCCTGAGCTAGAGGATATGCAGACATCATAATCAAGCTCCAGAATCATTTCCATAATCATTTTGTGTACTTCTTCCACACTGTCGTCAGTAATTGGTACGCTAGGGCGTCCAGCGCGGTCTTCGTCTTCAACGTCTCCTCGACGCCTCTTTGAAACGTTTATACCACTTGTAAACTCTTGCATTACAGCAGATTCACCACAGTCACTTTGGACTTCATTCCATTTTTCAAGCAAAATTTAACGCAAATTATTTTATGCATCTTGTTCGACAGTACAATTTCGTCGAGCATTCGAAGTCTCGTGTTACCTTTCCCACTGCCAACAATAAACTGAATATTGAAAACAACTGAAAATGCAAACAGACATCAGGATCATGTGTAGCAAGAAGCTACAATAATAGAGAAACAAAAAAACTAGAAATCGTGTGTATAGATCAGGCGAAATTAAAAATTCCCTTTACGTTTTGAGCACACCTCGTATCGTGGAGCGAGTGACTATAGGATCCCTGATCGCTTGCCGCACCATCCTTTCAGCCTCATGCCTGGTCGTCTTCATGGTCGGTCCAGACACTGTGCGTCGCCCGTTGAAGCTACCTTGTGTCCACTGCTCCCAACATACAGGGTGGCGCACGAAATGTGTTACCATTTTGTTTTTGAATATAAACTTTATTGTCAATACAATCTTAAAGGAACATATACTACAATGAAGAGCCGTCCATGGCGATTTGTTCTAACTCAGCATATGTTCAATATGTCCACCATTTAGTTTCCTAACTTCCTTCAAACGAACACTGAAGTTAGTGATTACCCTACGGCACATGTCTTCCGTAATTTCACCGCAAGCTTGAAGAATAAGTCTTCTGAGCTCCATTAAATCACGTGGACGTTTCGGGAAAATGTTTTCCTTTAGGTACCTCCAAAGAAAAAAGTCACATGAATTGAGGTCTGGACTATTGGGGGGCCAATTTTGTCCGTCATTGAAGCGACCTGGTAACCTGAGTGAAATGATCCGCATGTCGAAATGCTCGTCTAAAAACTCCAACACAGTGTTTGCAATATGTTGCCTTGCTCCATCTTGCGTGAACTACTGCGTGTTGAAGGGCAAGGCAGCAGCAAGATGCTGTGGAATGAAGCTATTGCGAAGCATACTTAAATAATGCTCGCTGTTCTCAGTTCCTGCAATGAAAAGGGTCCAATAGGTCAGTGACTGGAAATTGCTGCCCACGCTGTAATCCTCGGAGAATAATGTTGTCGTTCATGAAGCACTTGGGGGTTTTCAGTGGCCCAAAAGCGTACATTTTGTTTGTTAACCATACCGTCTAAATGAAAATGCGCCTCGTCTGATAACCAAACGTTGTTGAGAGTTTCTTCCCTATCCTCCGCCCACTGAGCAAACAGTAGTGTTTGCTGCTTGTGTTCTTCAGTGAGCTTCTGTGCACAGGTCATCTTGTATGGGTACATATGGAGGTCACTTTTAAGAATGCGTTGAACGGAGCGGCTGGATATTCCCAGTTGAACTGCTGCCTTTCTACACGATTTGCGAGGTGCCGGGGCTAGCAGTGTATTTAACACTAAATTCTTCTAGAATCTACATATGTAAATGATGCTCTAAGCCCCCCCTATTCTAACTCCGACTTTTGCTGTTGCACAAGGATTAAAAAAAATACGCAAACTGACTCTAATCAACCCTGCCAGTGGAGTAGAAGAGAGTTTGGCACCTGCAATAATTTAATTTGATAAATAAGTTAAATAAACGAAGGTTTCATTAACATAGTGAGGAATGATAGGGTTGCTCTACCGATTAACAGAATGAAAGTTCTGTCCAAAATAACAATATGATTTGTTAAGACTGAACACAAAATAATAAACAAAAACACATGAAACATTTACAATACATCAAATTGGCTCAGATTGGATACTCATACAAACATTGTAAAGGTGAAGTTGTCCCTAAACTAGATTGTGAGGTTTAAGACGAAGTGGTATGTGGAGCCAATTCCTTGCCACTCAAATCTTAAGAGAGACACACAGCTAACCCAACCTTAATTGCTGCTACTCAAGACAGAACAAAGTTAGAAAAAGACGAACAGGCGCGCTCTGCTGAGCTCTGATTATCACCTAGGAAAATCCCTATCTGCCGGTGCTGCGGACATACATTACCAAACTGTCTTCTTAACTGCCAGAACACGATCTGGCGTACCGGAGGCGATGGCTGGTTGCTTCGACGTCCTCGACCGCAAGGCGAGAGCCGACTACTCTGAGCACCCGTACAGGCCGTACACACAACATTCCCGCCCCCACGACAGTGGCCGTGGTTAAACGTTCCAATCAGTAACTCGAAAACCGGCGGAAAATTCCACTCCATTGCCGGAGCACTACCATTCCACCAATGGAAATTCTTGGCGCCAATTTCTGCGCTGATTTTGCTACGTCACGGAGCTATGCCCTGAGCAAGCCAATCACAGTTACTATTTTGCAGAAAGCGCGGGAATTTTCCCGCCACAACTGCCTGGGTACACAAGTCATTCCCACGCCTCGCTGGTAGCCCGCCAGAAAGTGTTTTCGCTAAGTTTCTGCGAAGTAACGGAACCTCTAGTCCAGCCGCTACTTCAGGCCCCGGCGGGCGTGCCTCTTGACAATGTAGGCGTCTGGAAAGCATTCACTCGACTGCCTCACACCCGTCGGCTTAACCCTCTCGAGATTAGCGGAGCCCGCCTGTCACCGGACCACCTGGGTGACGAGAGACGCTGTGTGGGAGGTCCGCGTGTGAAGGAATAGCAACTTTCCACCGCATGCAATTAGAGAGGAGAATCGTAAGATAGAAATATGAGAAGGGGCTCATGCCACCTCTCAGATTTCGCGGGACTTCTCTGTACAGCAACTCGTACCGCTTCAATATTCTCCGGCGAAGAAACAGGCTTAGGCCGAGGTCGCTTCGCTTTCAATACTGTTCCTTCCTGTGCAAATTTATGGTACAACCTGTGGATGGTCTTCTTGCAAGGGACCCATCGTCTTTTAAACTGTTGTCGAAAACGCCTCTGAGTCACAACAAGGCTTTTCGTTTCATGAAAAAGTAACACAATTGCCGATCGTTGCTGTGTCGTCAGCCATTGCTGCTTACTAGTTTCCTAGCGGCATTATCGTGAATTACACGTCATTTCGTAACTCATTTGTTTTTCCAAGCTCTGCTGGTACTGCTGTAGAAATCCCAGTGGGATATCTAATGTGTGTCTTAAATTGTGAAAGAAACAATTGGTAACGCATTTCGTGCACCACCCTGTAGTCTGACGAAACACTCGAAACGATCGATCTGGCAAGCCAGACGGCGTGTGGACCGTCCTGCGGTTTCCATGTCGACTCAAACCGGCTGAACTGTGAGGAATGTCATCTCACACGTCTGCCTGGCATCCTGCGTCTACTAACGTTCTCGTCGAGTCGTGATGCCATCGTCATGTGTATGACTCGTCCACTTGCGACGTTTAGCTAGGGTCTCCCGACCAATGGCAGTGCAACTGCAGGGTCTGTAGGCATACGCATTCACACCACACTTGGATCATTTGTGTATCAGATCTCACGGTACTAATTTGCGAACTTACTCGTTTCTACTTTAGTTCCCTCTGGGTGTGCTATTTTCAGTATTCTAGAGTGTATTTTCATTATGTTAATAAAATAACTTTCACAAGGAACACTTTGAAGTCTGCAGTGAGACAGTAACCCAGTGTTGAAATGTCACATAAAGCAGAGAGGCGTAGTACGTTGTCCTCGATGGTGAGTGTTCATCGGAGGTGAGGGTATCTTCTAGAGGGCTCCAGGGAAGTGTGGTGGGTCCGCTGTTGTTTTCTATCTACATAAATGATCTTTTGGATTGGGTGGATAGCAATGTGCGGCTGTTTGCTGATGATGCCGTGGTGTACGGGAAGGTGTCGTCGTTGAGTGACTGTAGGAGGATACAAGATGACTTGGACAGGATTTGTGATTGGTGTAAAGAACGGCAGCTAACTCTAAATATAGATACATGTAAATTAATGCAGATGAATAGGAAAAAGAATCCCGTAATGTTTGAATATTCCATTAGTAGTGTAGCGCTTGACACAGTCACTTCGATTAAATGTTTGGGCGTAACATTGCAGAGCGATATAAAGTGGGACAAGCATGTAATGGCAGTTGTGGGGAAGGCGGATAGTCGTCTTCGGTTCATTGGTAGAATTTTGGGGAGATGTGGTTCATCTGTAAAGGAGACTACTTATAAAACACTAATACGGCCTATTCTTCAGTTATGCTCGAGCGTTTGGGATCCCTATCAGGTCGGATTGAGGGAGGACATAGAAGCAATTCAGAGGCGGGCTGCTAGAGTTGTTACTGGTAGGTTTGATCATCGTGCGAGTGTTACGGAAATGTTTCAGTAACTTGGGTGGGAGTCTCTGAAGGAAAGGAGGCGTTCTTTTCGTGAATCGCTACTGAGGGAATTTAGAGAACCAGCATTTGAGGCTGACTGCAGTACAATTTTACTGCCGCCAACTTACATTTCGCGGAAAGACCACAAAGATAAGATAAGAGAGATTAGGGCTCGTACAGAGGCATACAGGCAGTCATTTTTCAAAAAATGGTTCAAATGGCTCTGAGCACTATGGGACTCAACTTCTGAGGTCATTAGTCCCCTAGAACTTAGAACTAGTTAAACCTAACTAACCTAAGGACATCACAAACATCCATGCCCGAGGCAGGATTCGAACCTGCGACCGTAGCGGTCTTGCGGTTCCAGACTGCAGCGCATTTAACCGCACGGCCACTTCGGCCGGCAGTCATTTTTCCCTCGTTCTGTTTGGGAGTGGAACAGGGAGAGAAGATGCTAGTTGTGGTACGAGGTACCCTCCGCCACGCACCGTATGGTGGACTGTGGAGTATGTATGCAGATGTAGATCGTGTATCGTTACTGGCCATGTTGTACTACTGCGTATAGCAGTAACTTGAATACCAAGAGTGGAAGGATGAGCACTGGAATTTCCAGAAGTGTAAAGAGGCGGCAACGACTTTGCCTGTGCGCCTTGGCGTCCAACAGCAACTAGTCCTCATACGATCGTTGGTAATGGGTAATTAAGTGGCGCAGTCTCAGAAATGGTGAGATGCGAGTGCGCCGTTAAGATAGAGCGCTAAGTAATCCTTGCCTTCGCTTCAGCACGAACTGCAGTACGGACAAAAAGATAACCATAAAAGCACTCACAGAAGGCAACTGCGTACTTAGAAGTAATTAACACCGTGCCCAGCAGAGCACACAGAGATGGATTGCCATCCGACAAGATAAACGAGACTTTAAAGCTCTCTTAATTAACTGCGCAACAGAAGCTGGCATTTTGTGCGTAACGAGGCGGCGAACAAAGACTTTTACAGTGCCTCTGCATTAAAAACGGAAAACTCGTTACCGAGTTAACACAGTAAGCGCAAGCTGTTGAGCTGACCACTTCCTCCGAGCGCGCATAACTTGGTTTTCAATATCGATAGGTGCGAACGACTCAGACCGACAGGTTAACAAGAAGTGTTAGCTAGACAGTAACTAGGACTGAAATTTCGCGATCTTACTAAAAATTGTAAGATTATTTAGATAGAACAGTATTCGCCACACTAATACGTGTCCAAGGAATCGAGAATTATTGCCCTGACACGCACATAGTGGCGGGCTCTAGTTGAAAGCTGTTTGCTTTTCTTTTGTTCATTTTTCAGTAGTAGTCGGCAAATGAAAGGAGAGCATTAGTAGATGAGGTGAATGTAAGTGACCTTGTGCACATTTTATAGATCATATGTACAGGGTAATATGTAGTTTGTACAAGAACCAAGACGGAACAATAAGAATGGAAGACAAAGAGCGAAGTGCTCGGAATAAAAAGGGTCCAAGGCTTTTACATGTGGTCTTTCGCCAGTACTGTTCAACTATACATCAAAGAAGCAATGAAGTATATAAAGAAAGTTTCAGTAGTGGGCTAGGCGCTTCAGTCCGGAACCGCACGACTGCTACGGTCGCAGGTTCGAATCCTGCCTCGGACATGGATGTGTGTGATGTCCTTAGGTTAGTTAGGTTTCAGTAGTTCTAAGTCTAGGGGAGTGATGACCTCAGATGTTAAGTGCCATAGTGCTCAGAGCCATTTGAACCAGTAGTGGGCTGAACTTTCAAAATGAAAATATTCGCTGATGGCATTGCTATCCTCAGTAAAAGTGAAGAAGAAGTGCATGACTTTTTAAATGGAATGAACAGTCTAATGAGCGCAGGGCATAGATTAAGAGTAAATCGGAGAAAGCCAAAACTATGTAAGAGTAGCAGAAACGTGATTATTGACCAACTTGGGGAGAATGAAGTGAAGAAATTCTGCTACATTGGAAGCAAAATAACACATGACAGACGAAGCTAGGAGGACCATTGCAGACAAAGAGGGCAGTCCTGGCCAAAAGAAATCGACCTGTGTCAAACGTAGATTTTGATTTGTCTGGGCACTGATTTGACGTAACGGCTACGTTCTTTACCGATTTAAGGCAAGTAATGGCTTTCTAAAATTAACTGTTCGGCTGATTTTAAAATTAATTCGCCAAACCATCTGATAGCATTGCACCTAGACAAACACACTTTCGCGTCTGGAAGTCTGAGGAAAGTTGATAATATTATATAAACTTGCCTTGTAATTGTCTGACTCATTAGGTATCAAAGCAGTAAGACTGTGAAGTGTATCGTTGGATTTGTAATTTAGCCCTCAGTCTGTGATTGAAAATATTTGTCAGTTAACTGAGTATTTTTCTTTTGTGAAGCTCAGGATGGTACAGCCAGTGAGGGCTCTCCGTGTGTGTGTGTGTGTGTGTGTGTGTGTGTGTGTGTGTGTGTGTGATACATCGCGAAGAGGCCTCAGCTTGACACAGTGATTAATTTATATGTGCAGCAGCCCAGCGAACACTCGTCTGGTGCACGACAACCGGAATGATGAAAGACTGTGGAATAAGCGGAGTGCCCCAGAAGGAATGGTCAGTTTTCACGTGTATGACAGGAACGCGAAACAAAACTGCTTAATGAACATGGGCTGTAAAATGAATACCTTAAGAGCTACGAGCACTTGCCCATCTGCGACACTGTTATACAAAACTGCAAGCTCTTTGCTTTCCATATTTTGAGAGGAGGCATTGTTGACCAAAACAGGAAAAAAAATTCCAGTGAACGTGGGTTCTAAATTGCGTACCTTATGGGCTAAAAGCACTCTTTCCTCTTCGCTACAGCGAAGCACACCTCTGCTATTGAACAAGTGCTCGTAGCTCTTGAGGTAAGCATTTTAAGCGCATGTTTACTGGTAATTTTTTTCTTGTTGTGACTCAAAGCGAGGACTTTGTAGTATAAGACATTTGTTTCTCGGTATCGAAGATGAAGAGTGCACATTGTTCTTAAGGTATGCGTTTTAGAGTCCATATTCAATAGACCTTTTTGCTTTGAAGAATATTTCCAGTCATATCCCAGAATACTGAGCATCACTCCTGGGGTTGTTCAGGGATACTTTCTATTTTCACATAAGGGACCACGGACTCCAACGGACTCGCGACAACGTAATAATGTAATTAAGATTTCTTCAAAAATGGTTCAAATGGCTCTGAGCACTATGGGATTTAACTTCTGCGGTCATCAGTCCCTTAGAACTTAGAACTACTTAAAGCTAACTAACCTAAGGACATCACACACATCCATGCCCGAGGCAGGATTTGAACCTGCGACCGTAGCGGTCACGCAGTTCCAGACTGTAGAGCCTAGAACCGCTCGGACACTCCGGCCGGCAAGATTTCTTCGGTTTGCTACCACAATTACTCTAGTTTCTGTGAAAATACCTTCGCAACTGCGAAGAAGCCAGTAATATTGAATAAGCAAAACATACACCACACAACAGGAAGTAATACAACAACCCAGTTGTACTTACGTGATAATTGCACTTACGTTCCCATGTTCAAGGAATTCTTTTGGTCAAAGAGAAAAAATTCTCCTTGGTATTAACCGAAATGACATCTTTGATGACAACTGCGTCTCTGCAACAGAGACGCTCAGTAGCTCGGCACGGGCTTTTGTTGGAGTTTCGGGAACATACCTTCACCGAAGAGTCAAGCACTATATGGCTTACTCCTACGTATATCTCGCGACGAGACCATGAGGATAAAATCAGATAGATTAGAGCCCACAAAGAGGCATAACGATAATCTTTCTTTTCACGAACAATACGAGACTGGAAAAAAAGGGAGAACCGATAGCCGGCCGGGGTGGCCGAGCGGTTCTACGCGCTTCAATCTGAAACAGCGTGACAGCTACGGTCGCAGGTTCGAATCCTGCCTCGGGCATGGATGTGTGTGATGTGGTTAGGTTAGTTAGCTTTAAGTAGTTGGCCAAAGGGACTGATGACGTCAGATGTTAATTCCCATAGTGCTCAGAGCCGTTTGAACCAGTTCTGGAGAGCCGATAGAGGTACTCAAGGTACCCACCGTCAGGTGGCTTGCGGAGTATGGGTGTGGATGTAGATGTAGAACACGAAAATAATGTTAAATTACATATTTATATGAATAAAATTCTAACTCTTCAACTCATTAGCCACGCCGAATCTCTACTGCGGTGATATAGTTCAACATGGTAAAAATAGTAAGAAATTAAATCAACTCATACTAAGTGCATCTACAAAATACCCTATCTAATCAGAAGTATACGGACACCCCTGTGTAATTCGAGATTACCTACTAGATGTTACGACAGGCGGACGCCTCAGTATAAAAGGAGGCGGGGCGTATTTTGCTGTCATTAGAGAACAGTGGGGGGTCAGCAGAGGTCATTGACTTCAAACGTCGACCAGTCATTGGATGTCACCTGCGTAACAGATACATCAGCGACCTTTCGACCCTACCGAAGTGGCCCATGTCGTCTGTTGATGATGTGACTGAGAAGCAGAAACGCGAAGGAACAACCACAGCTGAACCGAGACCAGATAGACTGCATGAAATGACGGGCAGGGAGCACGTAGCATTGCGGAGGGTGGACGTCAAAAATCGCATGAAATCAGTGGAAGGAATTACTCGAGAGTTTCAAAGACTTATCAGCAGTCTAGCTAGCACAACGACTCTGCCCAGGGAGACAGAAAGAATGGTGTACAATGGTCAGCCAGCTCGTCATAGTTGACGCATTGCTGCAGTCAATGCTGAACGACGCTTGGGGTGCTGTAAAGAGCCCCGTCGCTGGACAGTGGATGGCTGGGAACGAGTGATTTCTAGTCATGAATCACACTGTCCTTTGTGGCACTCCGACAGCATAGTCTGGATTTGTCTAATGCCTCGTGAAGTGCGGAGGAGCTGCTGCTACGGTACATGAGTGTTTTTTGTTATTAGAGTGTGGTCCCCTTGTTGAGCTTAGGAAAACGCAAAATACAAAAGAATATGAGCAGCATTTTGTGCTACATACAACAGAGGAAGAGTTCGGAGATGTTGACTGTTTGTACCATCATCACAATGTACCCTGACGTGAAGCAGCATCCGTGAGGCAATGGTTTGTGGACAAAACATTCCTGAAATAGACTGGAGTAACCAGAGTCCCATCCAGACCCCAATGGAACACCTCTGGGGTTTGGTGGAACGTCATCTTCGCTCCAGATCCTAGCATCCAACATCACCATCTCTTCTGATTTCGGTTCTTCAGGAAGAATGGGCTGCCAATCGTCGACAGGCATTCACAAAACTGATTGGAAGTGTCCCCTGCAGAGATCAAGCTCTCATATACGTGAAGGGTGAAAATAGCCTACGCCGGCCGCTGTAGCCGAGCGGTTCTAGGCGCTTCAGTCCGGAACTGCGCGACCGCTACGGTCGCAGGTTCGAATCCTGCCTCGGGCATGGATGTGTGTGATGTCCTTAGGTTCGTTAGGTTTAAGTAGCTCTAAGTTCTAGGGGACTGATGACCTCAGATGTTAAGTCCCATAGTGCTCAGAGCCATTTGAACCATTTTTGAACATGGCCTACATTAACATCCACTAACAGCTGTCCAGATGTTGTTGTTCAGAAAGTGTATGTATGCAAAATTCGGTTTGCTGATCGTATTCATCTTTCATATACGACGAAATATTTATACGCCCTGTGCTTCATTGGTTTACTTTCTCACCAGAATTGTCAGTACCTTCCCTCACATATTGAACATCTATCATCATTTAATAGCTCTAATACGAGTTCTGCTAAGTTCAGCGTCTTCGCTGTACCTATGCATTGCTCTAAACCTTTCTCCATATTCTTTTCCATTTCTGTCATCAAACTGTCCAGTAACATCCATGTGATCCATTACTAGGACACATCATGAGAACATTACAGCTGTTGTTGTTACACCCTATGTAGGTTCCCTCTAGGCATGTCAAAGCTGTTTGTCTTTACTCCAACCGTGGACTAGTATTTCTCCCACACTGTCAACACAGTCCAAACTTTCCTCATCTCTATCGACTTGCGTTTTCCCTTTCATTTTTTCTGCTTACTTACCTCTGTTATCCTCACTTTCTTGTAATCTCGGGTCAGTTAATTTATTTGGACTTATTTTTCAATACTGGCGTCATCTGTTGCTTTTAGTGCATCATTATTCCCGTTAGGATTGTGTTATTATGATAAATGTATTTAGTACTAAGTTAATAACACTCACTATTGCAGTAACAGTACTCATTTTTTGTTGCTTTCACCTACTAAGGTCACATGAAATAAATTGTGAATTCTTTCTTTTCTCCTTTCTTTCTTTCCACTTGTTTTCCATTCTTTCCCTATGTTTTTCTCTTTTGTTTTCTGTTCATATTGCACCTACCTTTTTGTTTCTTTTCTCCTGGAAATCCGTGAAACCTTTCACTTTTGCTCTGAACCTTTCCCTTTCTCCTGTTTCTTCCTCGATTATTTCGATTTCCCTCGCGTCTGCTTTTTCCTTTACCCACGTCATTGATGTGCTGGGGTTTCTGTCAAAGAAATTAAAAAAAAATTTATTACTTTGTTTTCATCCAACTTTTTTAGGTGCCCACAGAATGCCACTGTTCACTTCCTCATCGTGTCTGATATTCGCTCTATTTTTTCATAAAGTTCTTTATTACTTCTTAATTTCGTTTTCCAATCGCACATTTTAGTCCCAAGATTTTCCCGATTATTTTCGTTTCCTTTATTTCTATTCTATCTGACTGTTTGGCTGTAATTAACGAAAGGCATTCTGATGCATAAATTGCGTTATTGTTCTTATTTCCATTGTTGTTATTATGCAGAAACGTTTTGAGTTCCCACTTCATTGTCAGTGGTATTAAATATTCTTTAAAAACGCTTGGTAAGATGTAAGAGAGGGCATGATGGACCTAATCTACGCAGATAAAATAATATCGACAACAAATACGTGTCAAAGTATGTCTTATGTGTGTCAAAGTAGAGCAGACAGTTACCATGTGATAATGTGCTACAGCACCCTATGAATATGCCACTAAATTTATTCCGTTTCTCTTCGAATGCTAGCTGGAAATCTCACGAATATTACACCATTTATCTCCAGATGCGTACTGGTATGCAAATAAAACGGTTTGTAGCGCTCTCTCCACTATAACCAGAAACGAATGTCAAGGGCTGAGATGACGGTCACCCATGCTACGATCAACTCAATGAAGCGTCACAGTTGTGTTTTTTACCGTATATGCTCTGATGTGACACCATCAGAAGAGATTTTTCGGAATTGGAACCCTAAAGGGATGAAATTGGGAATGAAGCTTTTTTGTGTGTGTGTGTGTGTGTGTGTAGCTGTGTAGCTATCAAGGCAACTTTGAAGCTGAACCTAGGAAAATTGGTGTTTGTTTTCTCTGTCCGAAATGAAGAAATACGTTTTTCAGCATCTTTGTAAATTTAATCCTGTGGGGGTGAGATAGCGGGTGAAAGCTACTTCTGAAAATATATCACTATTAAAGAACTTCTAAATGTTTTTTGATGCTACTTCTACGAACACTGGTATTTGACTTCTCGGTTAGAAATACGTGTTTCAGTCTCTCTGGCAATGCAAACCCTAAGGGAGTGCAATAAGGGATGAAATATGTCGTTACATTAAAGAAATTATGTACCTAAATTTATGAAAAGTGGTATTTCACTACTCGATTAAGTATAAAGAAATATTTGTTAAGGGATGAAAGTTGCTGCTGAAGTATCTCCAGAAGGAATCAAAAGGCAAAATTAACCAAAATTTTCGACTAGAGCAAGCTGAATCGCTTTTTGGTCAGAAGTACGTTTGGAAAAGACCATGCTTACATTTAATTAGCATGAAAGGCTTAGG
This sequence comes from Schistocerca nitens, assembly GCF_023898315.1. Classification (NCBI taxonomy): domain Eukaryota; kingdom Metazoa; phylum Arthropoda; class Insecta; order Orthoptera; family Acrididae; genus Schistocerca; species Schistocerca nitens. Next base: position 76,586,608 of record NC_064625.1, read on the forward strand.
AGTAGCAATTTGCGAACAACATAAAAATTCGATTAAAAAAAAACTCTGTAGACCATACAAGAAAGCTTCGGCGCGATGTCAATTACATGAATTCCCTGTGTGATACGATCGGAAATACAGGTCAGCAATGTAAGTGATTTGAGACCAATGAACTTGGAAGCGCGAATCCACGTCCCTGCGTTCGCCGTGCGGTCGGTCCCAGGGCGTAAAATTAGCGTCATCAGCGCCGAAGGCGAAGCTGCTGCAGCACGGGCGCTCGCGGTGTGTACGCGCAGCGCGCCGCTGTTTAATTACACGGGCGCCGAGCGCGCGTCAACAACGGGGGCGCGAGTTTACGCTGACGGCTGGCGTGTTTACTCTGGCGCTGGCGACGCGGCCGTGGACGGCACCAGCCACTGTGCGGTCCGCGGCCGCAGCCGGAAGTGTGCGCGCCTGAGCTCGCCATCTGGCGAGAAACAAAGCCGCCAGTTTACCGGCGATCTTCCCTGTGCTAATATTACTTCCTACGTGCTGATTATTGGGACCCAAGCACCACTAGTAGAGTACCGAAGAACGCCCAGCAAGAAGTCACGTGCTATCCAAATTATGCATGGCATATGTGTGTGTGTGTGTGTGTGTGTGTGTGTGTGCGTGCGTGTGTGTGTGTGTGTGTGTGTGTGTGTGTGTGTGTGTTAGGCAGGGGTAAAACGACAGCATCACAGTACCTGGGCAGGCCGCTGTGGCCGAGCGGTTCTAGGCGCTTCAGTCCGGAACCGCGCTGCTGCTACGGTCGCAGGTTAGAATCCTGCCTCGGACATGGATGTGTGTGATATCCTTAGGTTAGTTACGTTTACGTAGTTCTAAATCTAGGGGACTGATGACCACAGATGTTAAGTAAATGGCTCTGAGCACTATGGGACTTAACATCTGAGGTCATCAGTCCCCTAGAACTTAGAACTACTTAAACCTAACTAACCTAAGGACATCACACACAACCACGCCCGAGGCAGGATTCGAACCTGCGACCCTAGCGGTCGCGCGGTTCCAGACTGTTGCGCCCAGAACCGCACGGCCATTCCGGCCGGCAGATGTTAAGTCCCATAATGCTTAGAGCCAACAGTATCTGATACACAAATGAGACCGAGCTGTTGCTCAAGGTGTCCATTCGAACAACACAGCCATATCACTTTATTTTAATGTAATTTGGTTTCTGCGCCATGTATTCAACACTAGTGTTTGATCTCTTTCTGTTTACTCAGCAAACATTTATACATGTCGTTATGTGTTCAACATATTACGAGTACTACACTCTAAAACAAAACAAAAAAAAATGACGCACTACGAACGATGTGTTCGAATGGGACGCAAATCGGTAGATGCGATGAACATGTACAGACAAAAAAGGATTACAATTCCAGAAAAAATGTACGGAATATTCAAGAGAAAGAGATTCAGAACGTGAGGAAGTCAATAACGCGTTGGTCCACCATTGGCGCTTTATCAAGTAGTTATTCGTATTGGTATCGCTTGATAAAAAAATTGTTGAAATGGCTCTCAGCACTACGGTCCTTAACATCTGAAGTCATCAGTCCCCTAGAACTTAGAACTACTTAAACCTAACTAACCTAAGGACAGCACTGCCCGAGGCAGGATTCGAACCTGCGACCGTAGCAGTCGCGCGGTTCCAGACTGAAGCGCCTAGAACCGCTCGGCCACAACAGCCGGCAACGATTGGTAGAGTGGTTCGAAGTCCTCCTGAGGGGTATCGTGCCCAACTCTATCCAGTTGGCACGCTAGATAGCCAAAATCCCGAGCTGGTTGAAGGCCCCTGCCGATAATGTTAAAATCGTTCTCAACTCGGGAGAGATCCGCGACTTTGTTGACCAAGGTAGGGTGTGGTAGCACGAAGCCAAGCAGTAGAAACTCTCATCGTGTGCGAGGAGGCTTTATCTTGCTGAAATCTAAGCCCTGGATGGCTTCCCATTAGGGACAAGAAAACGGGGCGTAGAAAATCGTCGACGTACCGCTGTGTTGTAAGTTTGCCGCGGATGACAAACAAACGGGTTCTGCTATGAAATTGTGCCCTAGACCCTCAAAATGGTTCAAATGGCTCTGTGCACTATGGGTCTTAATATCTGGGGTCATCAGTCCCCTAGAACTTAGAACTACTTACACCTAACTAAACTAAGGACACCACACACATCCATGCCCGAGGCAGGATTCGAACCTATGACCGTAGCGGTCGCGCAGGTCCAGACTGAAGCGCCTAGAACCCCTCGGCCACAGCGGCCGGCTATAGACTATTACTCCTGGTTGTCGAGCCGTATGGCGTTCGGCAGCTAGGCCCGTGTCCCACCACTCTCTGGAGCATCTCCAGACACGGCGTCGTTTGTCGTCGGGGCTCAATAGATCGAAGACGTGACCGGAGACGGTCCGCACAGTGGTGGGATACAAAACCTGGCTGCCGCCCGCCATACAGCGCGGCAAACAAGACTGACGGATCTGAGATGCCATTTCCTTTCGTAGCACGACTCCTTTATTTGTCATCCGTGGCACACAACAGTGCTTTGTCTACGACATTCTACGTCCCATGGTCTTGCTCCTCACGCCCATCCTGGGCTTACCTTTGAGCAAAATAATGCCCGTCCGCACACGGCGAGAGTTTCTACTGCTCGTGTCCGTGCTTGTCAAAACCAAACACGGCCAGCAAGGTTGCCGGAAATCTCCCCAGTTCACAACTTTTCTGGTATTATGAGCAGGATTTTGACAATCTAACGCTCCAGAGGGACAGAATTTGGGACGCTACCGTTCAGAAGCACATCCAATTCCACCAATCAATTCCAAACTGAATAACTGCTTGCAGAAGGACCAGAGGTGGATCAGTACATGTACGTTTTATCTACCGATTTCCTTCCCAGTTTGATAATTCCTTCGACGTGCGTCTTTCTCTTTTTTGTCTTAAAGTGTGTTACTAATTCGCGGAATGAAACTTCGTGGCAGATCAAAACTGTGTGCCGGGCCGAGACTCGAGCTCGGGACCTTTGCCTTTCGCGGGCAAGTGCTCTACCAACTGAGCTACCCAAGCACGACTCACTCCCCGTCCTCACAGCTCTACATCTGCCAGCACCTCGTCTCCTACCTTCCAATTACTAATTATCAATTTCTATGCGCCCTGTGGTTCCTGACATAAAGTCTCTCGTTACAGGTGCCGCGATTTTATCTCCTCTGCTAGCGCTCGCAAGTAACTTCCCCTTCAGCTATTGATTCTGATACAATTTTGCCAAAAGTTAACCTTCAGCCAGTTGAAGTGTGATATCTATCGGTCTTCCCCACTACGGGCTGTGTGGGGTAGCGGAGAAAAGTAGTCACCTATTTGCAGCACTCTGTGAAGATTATGAAAAGCACAGAGATGAGAAGATGCCACGTGGAAATGATGCTGGTCCGCTTTAAGCATTAAATAGCTAGTTTTCTTCAAATTCTGATTGCTGGTGTGAAGTAATTGTTACTTACGTCGGTTGTCGCGGCAGTGAGTTATGTTGATGTAATGTGGGACATAACCGAGCATAGTTACCTTTTATTCCGACATGTTTCGTGCGTGCGCACGGGACGGCGGTTCCATCGTCAGATATTTCGGTTGTTAACCGTACACTTATCTTCAGGAAGTCTCAGTGGCTGCATTGAAGCAGTGATATGTGGTGCAGAGAATGCCCCTGTGTCAAAGTTAAGAAAGTCGCCACAGTAGAGTCAGTCGTAGAGAAAACTTTATAGGCGCTTCAGTCTGGAACCGCGAGATCGCTACGGTCGCAGGTTCGAATCCTGTCTCGTGCATGGATGTGTGTGATGTCCTTAAGTTAGTTAGGTTTAAGTAGTTCTAAGTTCTAGGAGACTGATGACCTCAGATGTTGTCCCATAGTGATCAGAGCCATTTGAACCATTCACTGTGGTCTGGTATAAGGCCCCATAAATTTAATGCAGTATCGACTGACTTAACCATTTCTAATTTCAAGTAGCTCCTGAGAGGCTATCTGCATGTAGTCTGCGTTCTAGAGACTCGCAAGGTCTTGATCAAACCATAATTATGAGTGCCATTTTGTTTTAATAATAATAATAATAATTTTAAAAAATCCCATTTACGGAGCCGCGCTGTGTAGCCGCGCGGTCTGCGGCACCTTTTCACAGTCCGTGCGGCTTCCCCCGTCGGAGGTTCGAGTCCTCCCTCGTCCATGGGTGTGTGTGTTGTCCGTAGCGTAAGTTACTTTAAGATAGATTTAGTAGTGTGTAGGCTTAGGGACCGATGACCTCAGCACTTCGGTCCCATAAGACCTTACCAAAAATTTCCGAAATTTTCCATGTATAGTCAGTTATAATCCCCAAACAGATACTTTGAATTTCTTTTTAATGTCTGAAAAATAATTCGCAAACTTTGCCTAATTTTTGCTCGTTTTAGTGAGAATCTGGCCTTAAATGGATAACCCGAGTAAGGTTGGTGAGAATAGCCGCCGGCAGGTGGGGCTGGTGTGTGTAGCGGGCTGCGTCGGCGGGCTTCCACAGGTGGACGGGGGGAAGGGCGCGAAAGCCCTCAGAGAGTGTGGCGCATGATTTAGCTCGGCGAGAAATGTGTGTTTCTCTGTGATGCGGCCATACATCTTAATTCGGGCAGACGGGCGGCGCTGGGGCGTCAGCGGCGCCGCGTTATGACCGCGCAAGCCATAAAAAGCGGGAAAAGCGAGGAAACTGTGTGGAAAGCCGAGCCGGGGCGCCGCGCGCTGCGGCGGGGCGGCCGCTCTGCCGAGCTTCCCGGGAAACATCGCAGGAGGGATCGCTGCCAAACTTCCACGCCAGTTTGATGACAGAAAGTCAGTCACCTGATTATACTTCAGCAGCGTTAAGAAACACAGTGTGGACCTCAAAAGTCTTTCGACTTGCTTGCACACAGACCGATAGTACAACTAAGCAGTGGGTGCTGTGTATCGGGATCACTCGTGTCTCGCAGAAGGGTGACTTCGTACACAGATGACACAAAAGTGACACCGCAAGGCCGGCCGTTGTAGCCGAGCGGTTCTAGGCGCTTCAGTTCGGAACCGCGCTCCTGCTACGGCCTCAGGTTCGAATCCTGCCTCGGGCATGGATGTGTGTGCTGTCCTTAGGTTAGTTATGCTTAATTAGTTCTAAGTCTAGGGGACTGATGACCTCAGATGTTAAGTCCCATAGTGCTTAGAGCCATCTGAACCATTTGACACCGTAAGCAAAGGACACTGACAGCCAGAACATGGTGATCACCAACCTAATAGTCGGCATCTTTGGCACGGATAACAACGGCGACGCGTCGTAGCGTGGAAGCAACGAGGCCTTGGTAGGTCGCTGGAGCAAGTTTGCCCCACATTTGCACACACAAGTCACGTGATTCCCGCTTTATCGCCTACAGAGATTTTTTTTTTAAATCGAATTTTTATGTTGCTCACAAACTGCAACACGTTCCAAGCTATTCATGCTAATTTAGGTCATATAAACAAGGCCTTTTCCGAACTTACTTGCGACTACAAAGCGATTCTGTTAGCTGGACTTCAAAAGTTTTTCTTAATCATGCCTTTTGCATTCTTGTGGAGATATTTTCATAGCAACTTTCAACCCTTAACAAATGTTTCTTTATGTGTGATCAAGAAGTGAAATAGCAGTTTTCATAATTTTAGCTTTAAAATTTCTTTAACTTTAAGATATATTTTCTTTAAAATTTTCACTCCCTACTGCACTTCTTTAGGTACTCCATTTCCAAAAACATTGAAACACTTACGTTTTTTATTCCATCCGGAAAGTCAAACTGCAACTATCATAGATGTAACCTTAAAAGTAATTTAGTAATTCTTTAGTAATTATTTATTTTCAAAAAAACTTTCAGCCTCTATTTTACCCCCTTAGTAGTTGAATTTACAAAAATTCCGAAACCCGTAATAATTTATTTTCTGACTGGGAAACCAAATTCAAGTTTTCATAGTTCTAGTTTCAAAATTCCCTTAATAGCGACATACTTCCGACAAGCCTTTCATCCCCTATTTCACCCCCTTAGGACTATAATTTCGGACAGTCCCTTTTTCAACGACGCCTACAATATGAGATCCACACACTGTCCAAGCTACAAGGTTCTATCCTTAGCGATTTGGTCTGGGCGATGACGAGTCAGTCAGTCAGTAAGGACTTTGCCTCTTATACATAGAGATAAAGAGACCTTTGCGTAGATATCTCGTCTCGCATACGTGCAGAAACGCGCCGATGACTTATCGAATATACGCCAAGCAGCACTGCTTCTGCATTGCTTTCCAAATGTGCACCAGCACGCTATTATGGAGGTGATGGTAATATCTTGGGTAATAAGTGTATGCTCAGTTAGTGGTGGTTGTCATCAAAGTAGGTTAAGTTTGAGTTGATACATGTCAGCAGTTGTCCCTTCCACTGTTCAAAACATAGCCGTATGTCGTTTTCATTCAAGATACGCAGACGTTACACAATTTTACCATTCTGGCGAAGATGGAGAACACGTCAGAACTAAACTGTAACTGAGTTACGAGATCTGGAAAAAGCTTCCCACACCTCAAGGACACAGTTAAAGATCGTCAGGTGCCCGTCTGCAATTCCATCTAGCAACGGACAGTGATCAAAATGTTTCGGTTGGTCAGTGTATTTGATGTGTAGACAAATTTTCTCCTTCAGTCTCGCGTTATCTTCGGCGACAGTCTTCGTCACAACGATTTGTAAGGGTGTGTAAGAAAACTTTTGCTGTAAATTTCTCGTCCGCTGCCTTGAGTTGATCGGCAAAGAATGAAAGAAGATTTTTATTTGTCACCCCGTTGGTGTGGAATTTATTAAAGACGGATCCCAAGATTAGTTTGCGGAAAGTAAGAGGGAAGGAAACCGGCAGTGTCCTCTTTCAGAGAACCAACTTACATTTGCCGTAAGTTATTTGGGGGAAGCACGGAAAACCGAAATGAGGATGGCCTGACGGCGATTTGAACCACGTCTGTTCGTATGTGAGTTCAGTGTCATGACCACTGCGGCATTTAACTCGATGAGTTGATAGTCCGATGCTGAAAATTGTGACAGAGCTGTAGAAAAGTGGAAAGTTGCGCGCTAATACACTACGACAAATGGTTCCGTAGTCAAGCGAGCACTTCCGTTTCGGTTTTCTGAGACCTCGGACAAGTCTCAGCCACTCCTTGTAACTGTTACTCAGTAATGTAGAACAAGCTGCTATAAGCTCAGTGCAGTCGTGCGGCTTTTTGTGCACCACTGGGCCGGCCGGAGTGGCCGAGCGGTTAAAGGCGCTACAGTCTGGAACCGCACGACCGCTACGGTCGCAGGTTTGAATCCTGCCTCGGGCATGGATGTGTGTGATGTCCTTAGGTTAGTTAGGTTTAGGTAGTTCTAAGTTCTAGGGGACTTACGACCACAGCAGTTGAGTCCCATAGTGGTCACAGCCATTTTTTTGTGCACCACTGGCCATTAAAATCGCCACACTAAGAAGAAATGAAGATCATAAACGGGTATTCATTGGACAGATATATTATACTAGAACTGACATGTCATTACATTTTTACACAATTTCGGTGCATAGATCCTGCGAAATCAGTACCCAGAACAACCACCTCTCGCCGTAATAACGGCCTTGATACGCCTGGGCATTGAGTCAAACAGAGCTTGGATGGCGTGCACAGGTACGGCTGCCCATGCACCTTCAACACGATACCACAGTTCATCGAGAGTAGTGACTGGCGTATTGTGACGAGCCAGTTTCTCGGCCACCATTGACCAGACGTTTTCAATTGGTGAGAGATCTGGAGAATATGCTGGCCAGGACAGCAGTCGAACATTTTCTGTATCAAGAAAGGCCCTTACAGGACCTGCAACATACGGTCGTGCATTATCCTGCTGAAATGTAGGGTTTCGCAGGGATCGAATGAAGCGTAGAGCCACGGGTCGTAACACATCTGTAATGTCCACCGTTCAAAGGACCGTCAATACGAACAAGAGGTGACCGAGACGTGTAACCAATGGCACTCCACGCCATCACGCCGGGTGATACTCCAGTATGGCGATGACGAATACACGCTTCCAATGTGCGTTCACCGCAATGTCGCCAAACACGAATTCGACCATCATGATGCTGTAAACAGAACCTGGATTCATCCGAAAAAAAGACGTTTTGCCATTCGTGCATACAAGTTCGTCGTTGAGTACACCATCGCAGGCGCTCCTGTCTGTGATGCAGCGTCAAGGGTAACCGCAGCCATGGTGTCCGAGCTGATTGTCCACGCTGCTGCAAACGTCGTCGAATTGTTCGTGCAGACGGTTGTTGTCTTCCAAACGTCCCCATCTGTTGACCCAGGGATTGAGACGTGGCTGCACGATCGGTTACAGCCATGCGAATAAGATGCCTGTCATCTCGACTGCTAGTGATAAGAGACCGTTGGGATCCAGCACGGCGTTCCGTATTACCCTCCTAAACCTACCGATTCCATATTCTGACAACAGTCATTGGATCTCAACCAGCGCGAACAGCAATGTCGCGATACGATAAACCGCAATCGCGATGGGCTAAAATCACAAACGTGATGGTACGCATTTCTCCTCCTTACACGAGGCACCACAACGTTTCACCAGACAACGCCGGTCAACTGCTGTTTGTGTATGAGAAATCGGTTGGAAACTTTCCTCATGTCAGCACGTTGTAGGCAAGCTTGTGTGAATGCTCTGAAAAGCTAATCATTTGCATATCACATCATCTTCTTCCTGTCCGTTAAATTTCGCCTCTGTAGCACGTCATCTTCGTGGGGTAGCAATTTTAATGACCAGTAGTGTAGATAAAAGGTCTGGATTTAACTACCTGGTTGGGAATGAGGTGCATTATTCAATGCCACCGTAGAAATGAGTTCTATCACACAGTCGTCCATAGCTCAAGACGTGACTGGGATGAGCCTCCTGACTTGTGTAACGTGTCATTTTCCTTACCGTGACCTTCGATAAGTGCTGCTCACTGTACTGAAAGCTAGCGTTTGTTTTCCTGTTTCGGGGAGACACCGTGTGTTATAAAGCTTGGAGATTCTGGGCTGGTCTTCCCTTATTATCCGCCTAAATGGCTGGTGATATCTGTCGACCATGGATGGTCGGTGTTTCCTAACTCTCTTCGGGGAAGAAAGTTCTGAAAGTATTGGCAGGAAGCGGAGCATCACAACAAGTACTACGAGTGTTAACAGGAAATACGGTACTGCAGTGCCTGTGTTATTCCGAATTACGATGCAAAATTCCTCTGGACACGCATGCATGACCAAAGGAACTGGCGCTGCGGCGGCAATTGCGAATATGGTCAACTCTCAGCTGTATAATGGAATGACGACACAAACATTTTTGCCGGACCGAGACTCGAACCCGGCCTTTCCGCTCTCCAGACCTAAACATCCATACGTCGTCAACCATGTGTCTAAAACCTATACTCGTACACCCACAATGTATAAGTGCATTATGTGGATGTACGAATACAGGTTGTCGACACATGGTTGACGCCGTATTTGGAAGTTTGGGTTTGGCCTTGAGTCACGCATGGATAGCCAAATGGTAAGGCGACCGCTCGCTATAAGCGGGATATCCGGGTTCGAGTCCCGGTCTGGCACAAATTTTTACTGTCGTCATTCCGTTCTAGATCTGATGGTGATCCATATTCGCCACTGCGAGTACATTTAATGGATTAGTAGGAATTGTGTTTGGGGGCTGATTTTGTTGATCAGGTCTGGAGCTCGCGAAATCACGAGTCGGACGGCAGCTCTGTTTTCAGAGTGTATTTCGTAGCCGGGAGAAGTTGATTACTCGTATTGCAGTACCCAAGCACACGCGTCCTTGGATATCGGATTGAGTCATTACGGCTTTCTAGGCAGAGACCTCAAAAATATTCAGATATGTGTGAAATCTTATGGGACTTAAATGCTAAGGTCATCAGTCCCTAAGCTTACACACTATTTAACCTAAATTACCCTAATGACAACACACACACCCATGCCCGAGGGAGGACTCGAACATCCGCCCTGACCAGCCGCACAGTCAGAGACCTCAAATTAAGTTGCACGCCTATGCAGACGCTGGTATATTAGTAAGCGAGACGGTCTATTTGAAATTTAATAGACGCCAATGAATTCTATTTGTATCGATGGAGATTTGAGAGCGATGTTTTTGTGTGAGTTTTTCCCTTGTATGCTTTGAATTCTTGTAATGTTATGTGGACATTATCCCTGGAAGTGTTAAGGAGCCAGTTGGAGTCGGTCTATGAACTGTTAGCAGTGTTCATATTGCAGTCCAGCGCTCCCCTGGATCTCGGAAACCTTCTGAAACTAGTTAGATTGCTACCTGGTTTCTATGCAGTTGGTCCCGGCGGAAGTTCGAGTCCTCCCTCGGGCATGGGTGTGTGTGTGTGTGTGTGTGTGTGTGTGTGTGTGTGTGTGTGTGTGTGTGTGTGTATGTCCTTAGGATAATTTAGGTTAAGTAGTGTGTAAGCTTAGGGACTGATGACCTTAGGAGTTAAGTCCCATAAGATTTCACACACTTTTTTTGCTACCGGGTTTTAATAATTGACTTTTAAATAGTGAGATGTTCAAACTTGTCTCGCGGGTCAAAGCGAGGCTAGCCGCCCTTATTTAAACTTCTTTTACATGTTTATCTGTGCAGAGAATTGCTCCAGGTCCGCTAATAAACGTTTCGCATCACATCCACGGAGCTGTACGTCGCGCAGTTTGTCTCGCATACCATACATCGCCAAGACCTGCGCGCTTTGTGGGGGCGATCGCGTCTGTGATTTCCCGCCACGCTGCTGAAGTTCCGAGGCACACACGAGAGGAGCGTTGTCCCACGTGTTGCAGACGTGGAGTTGGCGAACCGCGCCGGCTAGTGGAGGACTGGCTGCGAGGTCCCAAACAGAACGGTGCGTAAATACGCTGTGTTTGGTCTGCCTGGGCGCGTATTTAGGCCGTGGCCAAACACGCCCGAGAAAGGACACCTCTGTTCCGGGATTGCGTCACCCGCGATCCGTCTTACGCGGCAGTTCGAAAAAGACCGGCGCGTACATCTGTGTAATCACACACTGCATGTGGCTGCTATCCAAATCACTGCGATGGCTTTGTTAAACGACAAGTCAGCTGTGTGCGGTTCAAAAGTGACGGACAGGCCAGCAGTCGGCTCGCTCGTTGCGGGCAGCCATGAGTGTGACAACGTCCAACACTTACACTTCGTCGCTACACTGGAGGAATTATTCAGGGCGCAGTGGGGCAGGGAATAAAAACCTCGCAGCACTTCTGGGCGGTGGTCCAATACTCAGCTACACCCCTTGCGTTCCAGCGTCACAGTCCGAAGTAGCCATCCCTTGTACAGTGTACAGTAGTGTGCTAATTAATTGGGACGCGTTCATACTTTATTAGGAATTGAAGTTGGTTAGCTGTAACCACTATTATCCACCCAACTGTTGGCCTCTTCGTGAACTATTGTTGTCCTGTCTATGAACAACAATTGTACGTCCCGTCCCATTCACTTGAGTGCTTGTATGTGTAGCAACAGCGTGTGTTATTTCTGTGTTCTTGCCTGGAAAACTCTGTGTTTGTGTTAAAATGGAAATTTTACCCAAGAATCTGGCAAATATTGTTACTCTTCATGAACACACATCTAGGACTATAAGGGGCTTTGTCTCTGTTGTTGGTATGGGAGAAACCTAGCATTTCAAGACTTGTTAGGGCATATAGTGATACCGCCTCGCTGTCTCCAAAGAGAAAAGGCAGATAACGAGGAAAACGATAAATCGCGTCTAGAACTGACAAAACTCTGCTTAGAAACAGTAGCATTCATCCTCACAACACAAATAAGGACCTTCAAAGGGATTTATTGGCTACTGGGGTTGAAATTTATTCTTCAATGTTACAGCGTAGGTTTCTAGATTGTGGGTGGAAGGCACAAAGTCCAATAAAGAAGCAGCTGTTAACGCCTGCCATGAAGAAAAGACGGTTGGGTTAGGCTGAATATAGATATTGGACTTCCATTGATTGGAAATGTGTCTATTTATTACATATTCGTGTAGTACGTAAAGAAATATAAATGTTTTAGTTCGACCGCTTTTTCGCTTTGTGATAGATGGCACTGTAATAGTTACAAACATATGGCTCACAATTTTAGACGAACAGCTGGTAACAGGTAGGTTTTTTAAATTAAAATACAGAACGTAGGTACGTTTGAACATTTTATTTCGGTTCTTCCAATGTGATACATGTACCTTTGTGACCTTATCATTTCTGAGAACACATTCTGTTACAGCTTGATTACCTGAAAAAACCACATTAATGCAATAAATGCTCAAAATGATGTCCGTCAACCTCAATGCATTTGGCAATACGTGTAACGACATTCCTCTCAACAACGAGCAGTTCGCCTTCCGTAATGTTCGCACATGTACTGACAACGCGCTGACGCATGTTGTGAAAAATGGCTCTGAGCACTATGGGACGTAACATCTATGGTCATCAGTCCCCTAGAACTGAGAACTACTTGAACCTAACTAACCTAAGGACATCACACAACACCCAGTCATCACGAGGTAGAGAAAATCCCTGACCCCGCCCGGAATCGAACCCGGGAACCCGGGCACGGGAAGCGAGAACGCTACCACACGACGATCCTTCAACTTTCCCCACAGAAAGAAATCCGGCGACGTCAGATCCGGTGAACGTGGTATGGTGCTTCGACGACCAATCCACCTGTCATGAAATATGCTATTCAATACCGCTTCAAACGCACGCGAGCTATGTGCCGGGCATCCATCATGTTGGAAGTACATCGCCATTCTGTCGTGCAGTGAAACATCTTGTAACATCGGTAGAACATTACGTAGGAAATCAGCATACATTGCACCATTTAGATTGCCATCGATAAAATGGGGGCCAATTATCCTTCCTCCCATAATGCCGCACCGTACATTAACCCGCCAAGGTCGCTGATGTTCCACTTGTCGCAGCCACCGTGGATTTTCCGTTGCCCAATAGTGCATATTATGCCGGTTTACGTTAAAAAGAAAAGGTTCATATGGCTCTGAGCACTATGCGACTTAACTTCTGAGGTCATCAGTCCCCTAGAACTTAGAACTACTTAAACCTAACTAACCAAGGACAACGCACACATCCATGCCCGAGGCCGGATTCGAACCTGCGACCGTAGCGTTGGCGCGGTTCCAGACTGTAGCACCTAGAAGCGCTCGGCACACCGTCCGGCTTCACGTTACCACTGTTGGTGAATGACGCTTCGTCGCTAAATAGAACGCGTGCAGAAAATCTGTCATCGTCCCGTAGTTTCTTTTGTGCCCAATGGCACAACTGTACACGACGTTCAAAGTCGTCTCCATACAATTCCTGGTGCACAGAAATATGGTACGGGTGCAGTCGATGTTGATGTAGCATTCTCAACACCGACGTTTTTGAGATTCCCGATTCTCGCCCAATTTGTCTGCTACTGATGTGCGGAGTATCCGCGACAGCAGCTAGTACACCTCGTACTTGGGCGTCGTCATTTGTTGCAGGTCGTGGTTGACGTTTCACATGTGGCTGAACGCTTCCTGTTTCCTTAAATAACGTAACTATCCGGCGAACGGTCGGGACACTTGGATGATGTCGTCCAGGATACCGAGCAGTACACATAGCACACGTCCGTTGGGCATTCTGATCACAATAGCAATACATCAACACGATATCGACCTTTTCCGTAATTGGTAAACGGTTAATTTTAACACGGGTAATGTAACATGAAGCAAATACCGTCCGCACTGGCGGAATGTTACGTGATACCACGTACTTATTCGTTTGTGACTACTACAGCGCCATCTATCACAAAGCGAAAGAAGTGGTCCAACTAAAACATTCATATTTCTTTACGTACTACACGAATATGTAATAAAAAATGTGGGGCCGGCCGAAGTGGCCGTGCGGTTAAAGGCGCTGCAGTCTGGAACCGCAAGACTGCTACGGTCGCAGGTTCGAATCCTGCCTCGGGCATGGATGTTTGTGATGTCGTTAGGTTAGTTAGGTTTAACTAGTTCTAAGTTCTAGGGGACTAATGACCTCAGAAGTTGAGTCCCATAGTGCTCAGAGCCATTTGAGCCAAAAATGTGGGTTTCCATTTAGCCGGCCGGTGTGGCCGTGCAGTTCTAGTCGCTTCAGTCTGGAACCGCGTGACCGCTACGGTCGCAGGTTCGAATCCTGCCTCGGGCATGGATGAATGTGATGGCCTTAGGTTAGTTAGGTTTAAGTAGTTCTAAGTTCTAGGGGACTGATGACCACAGATGTTAAGTCCAATAGTCCTCAGAGCCATTTGAACCATTTTTTTTTCCGTTCCTATTAAAAAAAAGGCGCAGTTGATATGCGTTTGACCTATGGCAGCGCCATCTACACTCCTGGAAATTGAAATAAGAACACCGTGAATTCATTGTCCCAGGAAGGGGAAACTTTATTGACACATTCCTGGGGTCAGATACATCACATGATCACACTGACAGAACCACAGGCACATAGACACAGGCAACAGAGCCTGCACAATGTCGGCACTAGTACAGTGTATATCCAGTTTTCGCAGCAATGCAAGCTGCTATTCTCCCATGGAGACGATCGTAGAGATGCTGGATGTAGTCCTGTGGAACGGCTTGCCATGCCATTTCCACCTGGCGCCTCAGTTGGACCAGCGTTCGTGCTGGACGTGCAGACCGCGTGAGACGACGCTTCATCCAGTCCCAAACATGCTCAATGGGGGACAGATCCGGAGATCTTGCTGGCCAGGGTAGTTGACTTACACCTTCTAGAGCACGTTGGGTGGCACGGGATACATGCGGACGTGCATTGTCCTGTTGGAACAGCAAGTTCCCTTGCCGGTCTAGGAATGGTAGAAAGATGGGATCGATGACGGTTTGGATGTACCGTGCACTATTCAGTGTCCCCTCGACGATCACCAGTGGTGTACGGCCAGTGTAGGAGATCGCTCCCCACACCATGATGCCGGGTGTTGGCCCTGTGTGCCTCGGTCGTATGCAATCCTGATTGTGGCGCTCACCTGCACGGCGCCAAACACGCATACGACCATCATTGGCACCAAGGCAGAAGCGACTCTCATCTCTGAAGACGACACGTCTCCATTCGTCCCTCCATTCACGCCTGTCGCGACACCACTGGAGGCGGGCTGCACGATGTTGGGGCGTGAGCGGAAGACGGCCTAACGGTGTGCGGGACCGTAGCCCAGCTTCATGGGGACGGTTGCGAATGGTCCTCGCCGATACCCCAGGAGCAACAGTGTCCCTAATTTGCTGGGAAGTGGCGGTGCGGTCCCCTACGGCACCTGCGTAGGATCCTACGGTCTTGGCGTGCATCCGTGCGTCGCTGCGGTCCGGTCCCAGGTCGACGGGCACGTGCACCTTCCGCCGACCACTGGCGACAACATCGATGTACTGTGGAGACCTCACGCCCCACGTGTTGAGCAATGCGGAGGTACGTCCACCCGGCCTCCCGCATGCCCACTATACGCCCTCGCTCAAAGTCCGTCAACTGCACATAGGGTTCACGTCCACGCTGTCGCAGCATGCTACCAGTGTTAAAGACTGCGATGGAGCTCCGTATGCCACGGCAAACTGGCTGACACTGACGGCGGCGGTGCACAAATGCTGCGCAGCTAGCGCCATTCGACGGCCAACACCGCGATTCGTGGTGTGTCCGCTGTGCCGTGCGTGTGACCATTGCTTGTACAGCCCTTTCGCAGTGTCCGGAGCAAGTATGGTGGGTCTGACACACCGGTGTCAATGTGTTCTTTTTTCCATTTCCAGGAGTGTAGCAGGCCAACCATAGTGCCATCTAATCCCCCCCTTCAAGCTAGACAAGTTTCGTTCTTTGTAGTTACACGTTTGATGCTTATTTCGTGAGATATTTGGCCCGGTCACTATCAATGGACCACCCTGTATAATCTGTGCTGGTTGACTAGCCGTATACCGAGGATAATTGTGGATCAAGTGATTTAGGAGTTTCTAATCAAAAAGAGGCCTTGCAGAGTGTGGTTCATTATAGAAGTCGAATTTCTTTCTCGGAAAAGAGAAATCATTTCCATGCCGTCCTCTTAGCTAATGCTTCTCTCCTGTACGTGCCATAAATTCTTCTCGTGGCTGCTACAGCCCTACATCGTCGACGAAATTCTAAGGATACTGCAAAGTATCGCAAGTTTTTGTTTTCTTTACATGACGCTCTATGCCGACTAGACTTCAAAGTGGCCAAAACGAACTGTTGACGCGGCGGAGTTTCGAGTCCTCCCTCGGGCATGGGTGTGTGTGTTTGTCTTTAGGATAAATTATGTTAAGTAGTGTGTAAGCTTGGGGACTGATGACTGGTGACCATAGATGTTAAGTCCCATAGTGCTCAGAGCCATTTGAACCATTTGAATTTTTGACTGATGACCTTAGCAGTTAAGTCCCATAAGATTTCACGCACTTTTTTTTTCGAACTGTTGGCGACATACAAGCTCCTATAAGCATAAGCAGACTCCATATTGCAAAAAAAAAAAAAAAAAAAAAAAACTGAATAACGAATAACGAAGCTTTCACAATGCAGTGGTGCCAACCTAATTACGGGCGGCACGGCGTTACTCACCGATCCAATAACAATCTCTGTTCTGTGATTCGCTGAGGCGGTGGTTGGTGGGCAGCTTTTGCTAGCCACACCTTGGAAGGACCATTAGGGGTTCTTGTCGCTCGCTGAGACCCACCTGTATCAATGTCTGGCCCTCAAGGTAGTGACTTTTGAGGATCCGCGCTGTCTCTGATCTGCAAACGGCACACTAGTCGCTCACGGAACCGGATATGACCAGCACAGAAAACGCAACTCGCACTGTCTAGCTTTAATAACATATTTTAATAGATGGACTCGCGGATTACATTGTCGCAGTCCACAAGAAAGAAGTACAGCCCAAGAGGTTTGTGTTGCGCCTAGTTTAGTCACTTGTGGGTGGTCCCTCCTTGCGGTCTCCTAGACGCAGTCTGTGCGGCGGGCAGAGGCATGGCAGCCGTGGCTTTCTGGCTGGCCGCTTCGGCCCGCCGTACAAAACGCTTCCCGCCCCATTCGTTCCGGTCTGAAAGGAATCTGTGGTGGGGAACTGCTGCGAGGCTGCGGTCGATCTAACCCGGCGCGCAGCCAAGGCCCTCCCGTGTCTCGCCTGTCACGGTCGTCACAATCCACAGTACCTCTCACATTCCGCGGCGAACGAGCGACTCCCGAAAGTGCGTCCGCAAATGAACGGAACGTCAAGTTTTATAATAGCCCAGTGATCTCTGTTACGTTCTATGCATCATAACTACGACAGACTGTATGTATTGCTTTACAGTTGCTAAGAAACACAGGCATTGCTAGACAGAAATAACCACAGGCGATGATCGGCGACATGAAACACTGTACACATATTCTGAGGTGTGGGGTTGATCTGTCATTCTGTTATTCTGCGCAATGGATTAATCTGAGATGTACCCTTTACCCTGTGGCTCCTGCAAGATGCAATTTCCATCCCCACACTATTACAGAAGTCAGACAGACGCTCCTAACGTTCTAAAGAGAAATGCCTGAAAAACTTCAGCAATAAATATCTTCTGGAGTCGTCCGCTGTAAGGAAATGACAGAAAATTTCACAAAATTTCTTCCGTAACTAGTGGGTTACTTGGGTACTGGAGTAGTGCTAGTTAGCGTAAGAAAAACATGAAACTAACGAAAGTTATTATTTATTTTGCAAAAATTCTGAAAAATTACAATGGCACTTTTAGTTATGAATTGAACAAGTTATATCCTGGTTCTTTTTGGAATGTGAAGTTACCTCTCAAGGATAGGATTCGCTAATGAAATTTCTACACAGAGTTTAAGATGGTTGTTGACTTGGCAGAATGGCTGAGAGGCGCACCTACTCAACTTGAATAATTATCCTTTAGAATGTTGCTAGGTACAGTCGAGGCTGTCGCGTGTGAAATGCAGTAAAGTGTAGTGTTATGGAGGAAATATGGGGCTCGCAATAGCTGTAGCGCACAATACCGTAAGCTGTGATGACTGCTGTCTGCGCCGCTCGCTGCTGACAAATAAGATAACTCTCGTTCTATCTGGATTGACCCTCGCCAATCAAACTCTCCCTAAGCCTTGATGAAGTCAAGGATTCCTATTCTCCCCTAGTCTAACTATTGGTGTGGTACACCTGTCAGATAACCAGTCCACCGCGATGCCACTCAAAATTCGCTCGCAGGCGTTTAACTATAACTCAGTCCGTTCACACCGCACAATAAGTGTGTTGGCCAACAAAGTGAACAACACTTAATCGCAAGGACTCAATATCGAGTAGCATTTCGATTCGCTCTCGACAGAGGTGCTCTCTCAGTGAAGTACTGAGGAGAGACTTGTTCCTCTCTCCAAGAGCGACAACGGAATGGCGCCTATCCATGCCAGACGTGAAGGGGTATATCTTTCGGTCTCTTCCATTATTCCTTCAGCTCAAGGCGTCAGAAATATCGTCTGGCAATCAGCATGGCTCTTCTAAAACGGGAGAATGACGTTTCGTTTAAGGCGACCAATCCGGAAACCTGTAGCACTGGCATTTGGCGTTTGCTGTCTCCCTGTGAAAATCTCTGAAACTGCATGCTATGTGTAAAGAATGCGTAGGCTGGCCGCTCCCACGCAATGTAGCGGAATTTGCTTTTAAGCTGAACACAGGGTTGTTCCCCCCTTTCACTCGGGCCCACGCTGTCCGCTACACGGGCGGTAACCGGCCGACATAGGCTGGGTCGTCCTCTGAAGGGACCGGCGTCCTGTTGTGCGGTTTCTCTCCCGAACTAAAAGCTTCTGTGACCGTCGTGTCTGGCATGTATGTGTGTGCACCAGCCTCGAGTATTTCAACCACGGTGCACTTACATGTTAATTGCATATCGTTTACATGAATTCATACAACAGTGACTTTATCTTATCGAGTTTGGGTTCGAATGAAGCGTCTTGATGTGCGGAATATGATTGTGAGGGCGGAATATGTAAGCAATGAAGGTCAGGAGACCACGACGTCTTACAATATCAGTGGAGGAAATTTTATTTGCACTGCTGCATGCCCGAAATTTAATAGCATAAAAGAGAGTTTGTGCTTAGGCGTCGGTGCAGTTAACATGATCCGCCCTTTATATTTACTTTTACTATCATAGGTCGTGTGTCCCGTGGCAGTTGTTTGTTATTCCGTGGCGACTGGTAGTTGTTTATTATCAGTCATAAAGCAGTGTACATTCATGTAGTATGTTGCCGAGAAAAACGAATATCAAAAACGACATTTTATGGAGAAAGATGTGTACGGCTACATAGGTTACCATAGGAATCTACTCTCAAACGTAAACTGAAAGTGTCGTTACAATTTATTGCCAAAGACGCGTAGGAAGGGGAGGAGACATTCTCAACGGTATTTTAGACTTCATACTGATATACTACATTTATGTATACAGGACGTCCAAAGCGTCTGCAGGAGATGTTCAAAGTGTCTACCGTTGTATTCGGAACACAGCTATGCCATTCACCACTATCACTGCCGCACAAGATGCAAAATGTATGTCATACTCATCTTCGTTTGCACCAGCCGGGACTCGAACCTGGGATCTCCTGCTTACATGGCAGACGTTCTATCCATCTGAGCCACCGAAGACACAGAGGATAGTACGATTGCAGGGACTTATCTCTGTCTGGCACACCTTCTGTGAGACCAACATTCCCATATATGTGATCTTCAGTCCTGAGACTGGTTTGATGCAGCTCTCAATGGCCGGCCGCGGTGGTCTAGCGGTTCTAGGCGCGCAGTCCGGAACCGCACGACTGCTACGGTCGCAGGTTCGAATCCTGCCTCGGGTATGGATGTGTGTGATGTCCTTAGGTTAGTTAGGTTTCAGTAGTTCTAAGTTCTAGGGGACTGATGACCACAGATGTTAAGTCCCATAGTGCTCAGAACCATTTGAACCATTTTTTAGCTCTCAATGCTACTCTATCCTGTGCAAGCTCCTTCATCTACCACTACCTACTGCAACCTACATCCTTCTGAATATGCTTAGTGTATTCATCTCTTGGTCTCCCTCTACGATTTTTACCCTCCACGCTGCCCTCCAATGCTAAATTTGTGATCCCTTGCTGCCTCAGAACACGTCCTACCAACCTATCCCTTCTTCTTGTCAAGTTGTGCCACAAACTCCTCTTCTCCCCAATCCTATTCGATACTTCATTAGTTACGTGATCTACCCACCTAACCTTCAGCATTATTCTGTAGCACCACATTTCTAAAGCTTCTATTCTCTTCTTGTCCAGCCGGCCGGTGTGGCCGTACGGTTCTAGGCACTTCAGTCTGGAACCGCGTGACCGCTACGGTCGCAGGTTCGAATCCTGCCTCGGGCATGGATGTGCGTGATGTCCTTAGTTTACTTAGGTTTAAGTAGTTCTAAGTTCTAGGGCACTGATGACCACAGATGTTAAGTCCCATGGTGCTCAGAGCCATTTGAGCCATTTTTTTCTTCCTGTACAAACTATTTATCGTCCATGTTTCACTTCCATACATGGCTACACTCCATAGAAATACTTTCAGAAACGACCTCCTAACACTTAAATCTATACTCGTTGTTAGCAAATTTCTCTTCTTCAGAAACGCTTTCCTTGCCATTGCCAGTCTACATTTTATATCCTCTCTACTTCGACCATATCAGTTATTTTGCTCCCCAAATAGCAAAACTCCTTTACTACTTTAAGTGTCTCATTTCCTAATCTAATTCCCTCAGCATCACCCCCCTTAATTCGACTACATTCCATTATCCTCGTTTTGCTTTTGTTGATGTTCATCTTATATCCTCCTTTCAAGACACAGTCCATTCCGTTCAACTGCTCTCCCAAATCTTTGCTATCTCTGACAGAATTACAATGTCATCGGCGAACCTCAAAGTTTTTTTTTTCTTCTCCCTGGATTTTAATACCTACTCCTAATTTTTCTTTTGTTTCCTTTACTGCTTGCTCAATATACAGATTGAATAACATCGCGGAGAGACTACAACCCTGTCTCACTCCCTTCCCAACCACTGCTTCCCTTTCATGCCCCTCGACTCTTATAACTCCCATATGTCATCATATATATATATATATATATATATATATATATATATATATATATATATATATATACTCCTGGAAATGGAAAAAAGAACACATTGACACCGGTGTGTCAGACCCACCATACTTGCTCCGGACACTGCGAGAGGGCTGTACAAGCAATGATCACACGCACGGCACAGCGGACACACCAGGAACCGCGGTGTTGGCCGTCGAATGGCGCTAGCTGCGCAGCATTTGTGCACCGCCGCCGTCAGTGTCAGCCAGTTTGCCGTGGCATACGGAGCTCCATCGCAGTCTTTAACACTGGTAGCATGCCGCGACAGCGTGGACGTGAACCGTATGTGCAGTTAACGGACTTTGAGCGAGGGCGTATAGTGGGCATGCGGGAGCCGGGTGGACGTACCGAACCGCTCAACACGTGGGGCGTGAAGTCTCCACAGTACATCGATGTTGTCGCCAGTGGTCGGCGGAAGGTGCACGTGCCCGTCGACCTGGGACCGGACCGCAGCGACGCACGGATGCACGCCAAGACCGTAGGATCCTACGCAGTGCCGTAGGGGACCGCACCGCCATTTCCCAGCAAATTAGGGACACTGTTGCTCCTGGGGTATCGGCGAGGACCATTCGCAACCGTCTCCATGAAGCTGGGCTACGGTCCCGCACACCGTTAGGCCGTCTTCCGCTCACGCCCCAACATCGTGCAGCCCGCCTCCAGTGGTGTCGCGACAGGCGTGAATGGAGGGACGAATGGAGACGTGTCGTCTTCAGCGATGAGAGTCGCTTCTGCCTTGGTGCCAATGATGGTCGTATGCGTGTTTGGCGCCGTGCAGGTGAGCGCCACAATCAGGACTGCATACGACCGAGGCACACAGGGCCAACACCCGGCATCATGGTGTGGGGAGCGATCTCCTACACTGGCCGTACAGCACTGGTGATCGTCGAGGGGACACTGAATAGTGCACGGTACATCCTAACCGTCATCGAACCCATCGTTCTACCATTCCTAGACCGGCAAGGGAACTTGCTGTTCCAACAGGACAATGCACGTCCGCATGTATCCCGTGCCACCCAACGTGCTCTAGAAGGTGTAAGTCAACTACCCTGGCCAGCAAGATCTCCGGATCTGTCCTCCATTGAGCATGTTTGGGACTGGATGAAGCGTCGTCTCATGCGGTCTGCACGTCCAGCACGAACGCTGGTGCAACTGAGGCGCCAGGTGGAAATGGCATGGCAAGCCGTTCCACAGGACTACATCCAGCATCTCTACGATCGTCTCCATGGGAGAATAGCAGCCTGCATTGCTGCGAAAGGTGGATATACACTGTACTAGTGCCGACATTGTGCATGCTCTGTTGCCTGTGTCTATGTGCCTGTGGTTCTGTCAGTGTGATCATGTGATGTATCTGACCCCAGGAATGTGTCAATAAAGTTTCCCCTTCCTGGGACAATGAATTCACGGTGTTCTTATTTCAATTTCCAGGAGTGTATATATATATATATATATATATATATATATATATATATATATATATATATATATATATATATATATATATATATATAAGTTTTCGTCATTTGTTATCTGATTCTCTGTCTGTTCGTCCGTCTGTTCCTTTCCTCAGACGTATCAAGTTGAAATTTATGTCCCCCTTACTAAGGTCTGCAGGCCCTTGGCGTTGGAATAGATATAAGCAGCCAAAAGCTGGGCCATTTAGGTCACATATTTTGATACTCACGAACTCACTCGTCATAAACAACAATGATCACTTTTGGCAAGAAGTACGGTTTCACAGTATCAGTAAAGAAAAAACTAGTCTGCGAATAATTTGTTTCACCTGCAACTTGAAACGCTATACCTACGTGCAGTAATCACTGCTGGATATCACCTGAGGCGTAAATTCCTATGAGCAATAAAGTCATTCCGTGCCTGATGTTTGACTTTTACCATTGTGACCTAGTCATCCTGAAAGGACAACTGTTGATTATTATGTTAAAGGTCGCTTGCCTTCTGCATTACCTTGTGTCACATTTATATTATTGAAATTAAATATTCTGGATAATCTTGGAGTCTCTGGGACCGATATATTGCTAGCATCAATGTCGATAATAGGCAAAAATGGTCACGATTCTCGATTACCGGAATCGATGAACTGTCGAACGGAACTCTCACTGTGCGAGATCTATTTCCATCAGGCCAAATTTTATTTTATGGGCATTAGTCTGTGGTAAAAGGCATATTTCTGGTGCTAACGTTTCGTCTCCTAATGCTGGAGTCGTCATCAGAGTTTATAAACGCTCACGCAGAAGATCCAAACTTAAACAAGCTGAGCAATCCTAACTGTTTATACGTATTCACGCAACAGCCGGGTCGTGACGTCAGCGGACAGCTGCATAAGATCGCGGAGTTGCGCCGACGTGCGTTGCAAAGCCTGTAGTGCGGAACACTTGGAGCTGGTCGCTTTATTTCATACTAAAGCCCACAATTTATGTTAAAAATTCAATATTTCCTCACTTCTGTTAAGGTAGCTTTTGTGTTAGATGATGTTTTATGTAACTGCCATACCAGTTTCGGCTGAATTAAGCCACCTTCAGCTTTAAAACTACTATACAGGACTGGTGCTACCACCCGCATCACAAATTGTGCGTCGTAGAGTTGTAACGGCGATGATACGATGATAGCGGCAGTCCTGTATTCTAGTTTTAAAACTGAATATGGCCTAATTCGGCGTAAATCGGTAGTAACAGTGACTTAAAAGTTCATATCGAACGTTTTATGCACAAAGTAATAAAACAAGGTCACTGACTTTCCTTGAGACAACATGCCTCTGTAGAACCTGGATGTAGGAGCTTAAACGTCAAGAAAATTTACCAATATTATCCCATTAGGCGTAGTATCTAGACACAAAAGAAAGGAACTTCATTGCTAACGAGTAAACTATTTGCAGTGGCGTATTAACGACGAGTGGTTGTCGGTCTTTGACTTTTTAAAGGGTTCTTCTGAAAATAGCTTTGAATTATACATTGATCTGCAAAATTTAAGGACGAAGGTAACTTTGTCATCAGGTGTCACTGCCAAGAAACATAGCGCCAAGAAATATGGACCTTATATACAAAGAAATGCAGCAGTATAATTCATTAGGTAATGTAAATAAATACGAATGAGTCGATAGAAATGACAGTTTCATTCAACAACAATAATTTCACTGAAGTCGCCGCCATAAATAATAGTCTCCTGGACATTACAAAAGCTGGGACATGGTTGTTAATGGGATGTGTGATCACCACGGACAACACTTCATACTCTGCAAAGTGTTCCTGTGGTTGGTAAGGAGTTCTTGAGGTGGTTCGTTCCAGTCCTCCACTAGAGTAGTGGTCGTTGGTAAAAGTGGACGTCTCTCAAACGCATGCTACACGTGCTCGGCGAGATTTAAGTCGAGGGAACGGGTAGGCCGGTCCATTCGCCGATTATCCTCACGTTCCAATAGCTCCTCCACCTGTGCAGTTCACTGCGGTTGCTTTGTGTCTTCCATACGAATAAAGCCAGGACCGAATGCACCCCGAAAAGAAGGAGATAGGGAAGGAGTACCATTTCGCAATAACGCTGATTATGCATCCCCATATCAGTACACATGGACCAACAAAACGATCATATTCGCCAATATCCTTGGATGCGTTGGGTGTTCCCACCTCTCTCCATGTGAAGGGCGTCCGGCAATGTAAGTTCGAATATTTCTAGTTTTTACCTTCATGGTCCTTTCGTGCGATATACATAGAAGAGAGCTGTATATTGGCTGAGTAAGGTGAAGAGAATCTGAAATAAACCTCAAATTTACCACATGTCTACATCGACATACATACTCCGCAAACCACCGCACGGTGCATGGTGGAGGGTACCTTTTACCACTACTACTACTACTACTACTACTACTACTACGACTATCTATAGGCCTATAACTCCGTATGAGCCCAAATTTCTCGCATCTTATAGTCGTGGTCCTTACCCGAAATGTACAATGGTGGCAGTAGAATCATTCTGCAGTCAACGTTAACTGCCGGTTCTCTAAATAATGACAATAATGACAGGGATTCCCATTTGAGTTTACGAAGCATCGCCGGCCGAAGTGGCCGTGCGGTTAAAGGCGCTGCAGTCTGAAACCGCGAGCCTGCTACGGTCGCAGGTTCGAATCCTGCCTCGGGCATGGATGTTTGTGCTGTCCTTAGGTTAGTTAGGTTTAACTAGTTCTAAGTTCTAGGGGACTAATGACCTCAGCAGTTGAGTCCCATAGTGCTCAGAGCCATTTGAACCATTTTTTACGAAGCATCTATGTAATACTTGAATGCTGATCGAACCCACCGGTAACAAATCTACCAGCCCGCTTCTGAATTGATTCAATGTCTTCCTCGAATCTGACCTGGTGGGGACCCGAGACACTCGAACAGTACTCAATAAAGGATCGCACAAGCGTTCTGTGCGCCATCTCCTTCGTAGATGAGCTACACTTTACCAAAATTCTCCCAATAAAAAGAAGTCGAGCGTTCGCCTTCCCTCCTACCAACCTGATGTGCTCATTTCATTTCGTATAGCATTGCAGCGTTACGCCTAGACATTTATTCGAAGTCACTGTATCAAGCCGCATCCTACTAATGCTGTATTCGAACGTTACAGGACTGTTTTTCCTATTCATCCGCATTAACTCGCACTTTTCTGCATTTAGAGCTAGCGGCTATTCATTGCACCTGCTGCAAATTCTGTCCAACTCACCTTCTCCTTCAGTCGTTTAGCGATGACAGCTTTCTGTACACCACATATCTGGGAACCTATACTGTATGCTCAGAGCTTCGTCAATAATCTGCAGTGGAACATCAGGTCAAATGCTTTCCGGAAATATAAGAACACGGAATCCGACTGTTACCCTCCATCCACGATTCACAGCGCATCGTGTGGGAAATGGGCAACCTGGGTTTCACGCGAGCGATCTGTCTGAAGCAAGTTTGTTGTATCCTCTTTGACAACGACATCCACTTATTAGTAACGAATTAGGTGGTGAAATGGTGAGAAGGTAGACCCGGTTCAAACTTTTGTCCGCCCATCCAGATTTTGGTCTACAATTTTCCTAAATCACTTGAGGCAAAAGCCAAGACGGTTCCTTTGAAAGGATACGGCGGCAACTTTCCTATCATTCCCCAACCCAAGCTTGAGCTCCGTCTATAGTGACCTCGACATCGACGTGTGCTAGACTCTAGTGTTCCTTCCTTTTTAGGATTCTATACCTCAATCGGTACAGTCGGAACCCTTCTAAGGCTGCTCTCTTGTCCGTCTGTCTGTCCGACTGTTAAGCACCGTTTTTCTCAGGAACAGGTGGACGTAGAAATTTATGTCACATACTGATGACTATCGCCCGTTGGCAGCATAATAAACCTTAGCTTCTAACAAGGGAACTCTCCATCGCACCCCTTCAGATTTAGTGGTAAAATGTCCCAGTGGATAGCCCGACAAAAACTGAACAGCAAGAAAAGGGTCTAAATTGTGCAAAAAGAAGCTAAATCGAAATAGTGAACGGCCCAAACTCAAGATGTCCTACATCGAGCGAATTGCAAGAAGCATGGCGTCGTGGTTGTGTAGTCACTGAGCTGGACGGCAAAGTGGGAGATGCGTGTTCAAATCTCTCTCGTGGTTCATTTCCCCACCCCCCGTAGTTTTGATTTTTTCGTCCGGTCAGTGACGTGTCTGTTCTCTTTCTGTAGATTTGACAATTGTCATATTATACATTGGTTACAACATATGAGTTTTGTAGTAAGAATATATTACCGTCGCAAGCAAATGTGGTGAATGGTGAGAGCAGGCAATACCCCGCGTAGATCTCTCACAGAAATGGAAACAACAAGTACACGGGTGTGAGCTATGTTGTTACAAAAAGCAATTCAGGAGTCAAAACTTCTAAAACGGAACGCAAGAATCTTAACATGTGATACTTGCATAGAACAAGCAGGCGATACGTACGTCTGGAGATTCCTTCGTTACGCTTCGCTGTTGCAAGCGGACGTTACACCATGACACAGACACAAATTTGAATACAGCGAACAGACACGTCCATGTGTAGACGGATAGTTCACAAATTTTACAAAAAAAAAGTAAAGAAAGAGCTCGAAGGAGATCTGAACGTGGATCTCCCGCTTCGCAGTCCAACACACTGGCCACATAAACATGACGCCGTGGCTATTCAAATTCGTTCGATGTAGCACATCTTCGGCTTGGGCCGTTCACTGTTTCGATTTTGCTTCTTTTTCCACAGTTCAATATATCTTCTTCCTGTTTCCATGTTTGATGTGTGTTCAGTTTTTGACGCGATGGGGAATTTCCCTTGTAAGTCGATGCAATGAAAAGGCACGGCCAACTACGTCACATGTGTTGATACTCGCAAACTCATTCATCAAAACCTATACGTTGTAAGGAGGCTGTTTAGGTTTCTTTATTGGTAACGCCACGTAGCGCTCTGTATGAAAATCACTGGCTGTGCTGTGTGCAGTCTGTGGCTGGGTGGCATTGTTGTAATATTCGCTATTGTAGCGTTGGACAGCTGGATGTTAACAGCGCGTAGCGTTGCGCACAGTGTTGCCAATTTAGCGACTTTGTCGCTAGAAATGGCGACTTTTGCCTTCGTCTTAGCTACAAAAAAAACTTTTCAGCGACAAAAATTATTTAGCGACTTATCTGGCGACTTTTGGAATACTGACGACTTTTGAAGTACAAAACAAAACTATTTTGGGCCAGTCTTTTCATTAACAAAACCAAGATTTTAACTATAGAATGGGTACTACACTGACTTTGTTCTAGATTTACAAGTTAAATTAAGTTTTTAGCAGATCATGTAGTATTGTTCAGCATTTAGTAAACCTGAATGTGGGAATTGCCTACAGAGTAAGAAAACCTTGACTATAGAACAATTCATTATTCATTGCCCACTAGCCTGTTATCGTCGATAGCGTATCGCCCTACAATTCTTCAACTTTTGAACTCCCTTTATTTTCCGAATTGACAAAAAACATACGTAATATTAAGCATAATAAAATACATTTCTGTCCAGCAACCTCTAATTTTTCGAAATGTTAACTTGCAGTCAAATTATTACCACATGCACAGTGGTAACGCAAGAACAATTCGATGGGGGTATCTCAGACATTACTACGTTTTAAACAATGAACAATCCAGTCACCGAGTAAGTAGATTGTTTCATGACATCTAGTTCGCCTGAGTTTTAATGTATTTTCAGTGATTATAAATTAGTGAAACTTATGTTGTGGCGGCTTACATAATGGATTTACCGCAGAAGAAGAAGCAGTACGCTCAAAAATATCGGGATGCGTGGGAAGCAGAACTTGAATTCAATGGGTGGCTGAAACCAGTCGTTGGAGACTTATCCAAGGCAAGATGTCAATTATGTGCAACAAAGTTTTATGTTACATTATGTGATATTAGAAAGCATTCGAAAACTATTAAGCATAAACAAAAATTTGATTAAAAAAAACACAAACCACCTTACCTGTGAAAATTGTTCCGAAAACTACAGTTAGAATAGCAAGCAGAGCGGAAGGCGCCCTTGCTTTATTTATTGCTGAACATTGTCCTATTTTAGCTGTAGATCATTTAGGAATACTGTGCAAGAAGGTGTTTTCCGGTGATGAGGGCGCTAAAAACATGCAATTACATCGTACAAAGTGCACTAACATTATAACTGCAGTTTTGGCTCCATATTTTACACAATCATTGGTTGAAGATATAGGTAACCAAAAATACAGTGTACTAATAGATGAATCCACAAATGTATCAATATCTAAAACGCTAGGTATCGTTATACGGTACTATAGTGCAAACAACCAAACCATTAGATCAGCATTTCTCAAACTCGCTGTAGTAGAAACTGCAGACGCAAGAAATCTGGCTACTGTTCTTGTGAATTCTTTGAAATATCTCAAACTTCCAATCGCTAATATGGTAGGAATTGGCACAGATAATGCTTCTGCAATGGTTGGAATAAACAATGGGCTTTTCTAACAACTCAAGAGAGAATATGGTTTGAAGCATTTGGTATTGATCCGTTGCATTTCTCACTCTCTTCATCTTGCAGTTTCGCACGCCTCAGTGAATACGATACCTAGAAACATAGAGTTTCTTGTACGGGACACCTACAATTGGTTCTCCATTTCACCCAAAAGACAAGAGGAATATAAAAATGTTTATGAGACAATAAATTGTGGGAAACAGCCACTAAAAATTTTGAAGGTCTGCGCAACACGTTGGCTTTCAATTGAACCAGCAATACGAAGAATTCTGGAGCAGTGGAAACAACTAAAGCTACATTTTTCACTTGGCATGGTTCAAGACAATTGTTACACGGCCGATCTTTTGTACAAGATGTATTGTGACGACTCAAATCATCTTTACATGTTTTACCTCAGACATGCTTTAAAAGACGTACAAATAGCAATAAAAGCTTTTGAAGGAGACGACAATGATTCCACTAAATTACTAGATACACTTATATTTCTCATGCAGTCACTTGGACAAAACATAGTTTTTCCAACTGTTGATTTGTTGACAACACCAGTTCCAAGCGAATGTATGCACGCAAATCCGAACCTTGGCTATACAGTATGTTTGAACAGAAATTGTCTGAGTCAAGTTTGTCAGAAGAAAATAAAGTTTATTTGAAGAAGAGATGCATGCAATTTAGTCTGAAACTCATAAAAGAAATTCAACAAAGACTGCCAAGTAACGTTACGATCCTAAAAAATTGTCAATGCTGTATGTTGAAGAAACACTAAAAGTGAATAAAAATAATGCTGTAGCGGATGTAGCCAAAGAATTGGATTTTAGTGGCGATTTCATAGACGGTATGCTGCAAGAATGGCATAATATCAACTTCATTAGGTGGAATAACGCTACTAACACTGTTCGATTTTGGAGTGAGGTTTTGCGGTATAAAAATGCCGCAGGGGAGAATCCTTTTTCTCTGATTTCACAGCTAGCAATGACTGTTCTATGCCTACCGCATTCAAATGCAAAAATGGAAAGAATATTCAGTTCTATGAAGATTATAAAAGCTAATCAACGTAACAGATTATCGTTAAAGACAATTAATGCTTTGATGATATTGAGAGACCAGCTGAAGAAACAAAATAAAGGTTGTGCATCTTTTGACATACCGTCAGACGTATTGGAGCTTATTGGAACGAACAAAAGTTACTATTTTGCGACAAAACCAGGCGAACTGCAAAATCATCTTTTGAGCGACGTTCAACCCTCTACATCAACTACAGTTCTGTCAGAGCATGAAACAGAAGAGTTATTCGATCTTCTCAGTGACGACGATGAATAGCTCACATACCAGTATGTATATATTTTGTAACCTAATTTGAGTTCTTGCTTTCTTTTGTTACAAATGTAGTTGTATATTTCTAGTACATTTGACTACTGTGATTGAAACAATTTATGTGTTGCGTCAATTATGATAACATGTTTAATTATACGTTAGCGTATTTTATATGTATGTTGTTGCAAGCGATGTGTCATTTAATTAAGACAATATAGCAATTACGTATGAGACAATTTTTATTAATATTTTATTACCCCCACCCCCCACCCCCACTGGCTTACTGCACCATTCACAGCACGAAATTTTCAGTACACCCATAGTAAAATCAGTTTCAGCGACTTTCTAGCGACTTTTGATATTGAATCTAGCGACTCGGATTTTTTAGAGTTGGCAACGCTGGTTGCGCAGTTGGAGGTGAGCCGCCAGCAGTGGTGGATGTGGGGAGAGAGATGGCGGAATTTTGAGAGCGGATGATCTGGACGTGTGTCCATCAGAGACAGTAAATTTGTAAGACTGGATGGCATGAACTTATATATATATATATATATATATATATATATATATATATATAATGACTTTGAGTAACGAAGATTTTTGTGAGGTAATTGATTTGTGAAAGGTATAGGTTATTGTTACTCAGGGCCATTCTTTTGTAGGGATTACTGAAAGTCAGATTGCGTAGCGCTATAAGTTTTGTGTGTGACTTTAGTAAATGTCAGCGTACGTTCAGTTTTGCTCATCTGTTTGAAATTCAAATAACATAAGATGTTTATCAGCACAGTAATTCATAAATTTTTCGAAGGGGACGTTTCAGTATGGTACTTCTCATTGATCTACAATGATGAAATTTGGCTAGAAGTAAAGTTTCACAGTAAATGTAAAGGAATAGATCCAAAAATTGTAATTTAGCAATTATATTAAGCTAAAAAATGTTTCGTTTGCCATTTGTTTTCTGACGCTAAACTTGAAATTAAAACTATCAGTAGTTCTGCATCCAGAGTGACGGGCACAATGGTAAAAGTCAAACATTAGACAAGGATTGCTCATATGACGTATTTTGGAATTTATTCATCACCAGATATCCAGGAGCGACTACTGCGCCTAATTACGCGTTTCAAGTTGTTTGTAAAACAAACATCTGCAGACTAGTCGTTGTGGAACAATCGCTCCTGAATATCTAATGACGGGTAAATACCGCTACATGCCATATGAACAATAACGTCACTGCCTGGTGTTTGACTTTTACGAATGCGACCCAGTCATCCAGAATGCAGAAGTACTGATTATTATAATGATGATCGCCTGCTTCCTGCATGGCTTTATGTCACATTTATATTACAGCGATTAAAACATTCTATAAAGCCTTGGAATCCCTGGGACCGATATCTGGCGAGAATCAGTGTCAAAACAGGCAAAAATGATCGCAATTCTCCATTCCCGGTATGGAAGAATCGTCTGTATTCGCAATTAAGTTTGTACGAAACCCTCGCGCCTGGCGAATTTTTTACGCGTAGCTATTTTACATAGACGGCCTTGTAAGCCTAACATTGTTTCACAAGCTAAATTAGTACTGTAGAACAGTCCTACAACGTGACGCGTTTCAGCAAAATAGATCAAATCAGTGTGGTGGACGAGTAGTCTGCTAGCAAAGAATTCGGCGCAAAGCCGATAAATGCCGTGTACCGCGGCAATGTGTTGGGGCCCACTTCTGCAGTAGCTCAGTGGGAGAGGTGTGACGCAGTGGCAGCTGGTTTAGCAGCATCAGCGCCCTCGACAGAGGCCAGGTTTCGTGCAGGGCCCGCCTTTGTTCGGCCCTTTGAGAGGGCTCGGGGCGCGCCCAGCTGGGACGGAAAGGGCGCCGGAGTGACTTTGTGTGTCCGCCGGGGCCGCCCTCGGAGCACACGGCCAATCACTTAGGCCCCGCCGGCGCGGCGGCGCGGTCGATATCCGCGTCTCTGGCGCCCTGCCACTGCCGCTGGCGCTGTCCCACTCGGTACAGTACGGCCCGCTCTCCGTACGGAGCGACCTGCTTAAGACCGTCCTGTCAAGCTTAACACGACGTGGAATACTTCCGATGCCGGCTGCCAGAGAGCCATAATATCTCACCAAAACATGGAAAAATTCGTGGCATCAAAGGCTGTAAATCAGGATCCGTAAAACCTGTCTCGCATTTTCCGATACACAGTGTTACGATGAATAAATAGCTGCAGCTTACTCCATGTGTCTGTGACATTTTGGCGACCGTGACAGGATCTGAGAATATGTTCAGCTACAAGTATTCTGAATTTGCGTGATACAAGACTCTTACAATAGCTGCAATCACCGAGCGAGGCGGCGTGGTGGTGAGAATATGCACTCCCAGTCGTGAGGACGGTTGCTCAAATAGTTGTCAGTTTCTCTGCCGTGCCCCAACAACCACTACAGAAAAGGCCGTAAGAGTTCGTTTGAAAAGGGCAGAGCAATTTCCTTCCCTTATTTCCCACCTGAGAATATGCTCCATCTCTAATGACCTCACATCGATGCGACATTAAACACCCCTACCGTTAAAAGTACAGCTAGGCCGGATACCAATACACACACGTAAGTTCAGTGAGACTCTCTGTACTTTTACGTGCGGGCTGTATTGTCCTGTTACGGTCCTAGCTGCGCCTTTTTGAATTCATCGATGCAACTTTATCATACCTACATGGCACGTAATCCAATCAATAGAACAGTACTCTTTAATAGTTTCCATCAGCGTCTGATATGCTGGTTTCTTTACAGATGCACTACACTCTCCCAAAATCATTTAAGCTTGTCTATATTTTCCACTCACTTTCCCTACCGCTAATTTTACGTGTTCGTCCTGTATGTAGCATCTCAATGTTATCGCTAAATAATTACATAATAAGACATGTTCAAGATGTTCGTTACCAACTTTGTAATAGGAAAGTATCGGGTTTTTCGTATTTATCTATATTGGAAACCCTGTTCCAGTTATTGTAGCAAGCAGAAATGCACTTAGGAAGTTCAGGTTTGCCATTGAACAGTCTGACAGCAGGCCCTACCACTCACAAAATCGTAGGCGTCGTTTGTATATTTTGACAACTATGGGGCTCCTATTACGCATCTTTGGGACACATCCGAAGCTGCTTCTGTTAAACACTCGCCGTACAGTTTAACGTCCTGGGTTCTGATACTCAAAAACTCATGGTGGTACTCGCATGTCACGAAGATAAACCATATGATCACCTATTGTTTATTAGTCGACGATTTTGTACAATTTGCAACGGCATTCGAAATTCTTGAAAGACAGAATCTACTGTTTGCAAGAAATGTAACGGCCAGTGTTTATTATGCGTAGAATATCTATTACATCGCAATTATTTAAAGAGTGATAATAATTTTACTGTGACAGTAATACACTTAAAAATATTTTAAACAATATTTGAAGTCATCTCGGTCATTTGAACTAACAGCACTGACTAAAAACTAACGTTAATTACAATTAACAACATTACTACTACTACTACTACTACTACTACTAATAATAATAATAATAATAATAATAACAATAATAATTGTAAAAATAGTGACGCTTAAATCGCATTCTATTTATGAACGTAAAAAAATGGCTCTGAGCACTATGGGACTTAACTTCTGAGGTCATCAGCCCCCTAGAACTTAGAACTACTTAAACCTACCTAACCTAAGGACATCACACACATCCATGGCCGAGGCAGGATTCGAACCTGCGACCGTAGCGGTCTCGCGGTTCCAAACTGTAGCGCCTAGAACCGCTCGGCCACCCCGGCCGGCGAACGTAAAAAAAGTGATCTTATGACATAGACAGTTGTGAGGGGGAGATAGTTGTTTGTATTGCAACAGCTATGAGAGCTGTAAAATGCACGAGATCTGGTGGAAAAGAATGGTACTTAGTTGTTATCAGGAACTGTTGTTGTGGTCTTCAGTCCGAAGACTTGTTTGATGCAGCTCTCCGTGCTACTCTGTCCTGTGCAAGCCTCTTCATCTCCCAGTAACTGCTGCAACCTACATCCTTACCTATCCGTGTACTATATTTACCTCTTGGTCTTCCTCTACGATTTTTACCCCCCACACGTCCCTCGATTATTAAACTGATCATCGCTTGATGTCTCAGAATGTGTTATTGCAACCGATCACACCTTCTAGTCAGGCTGTATCAAATTTCTTTTCTCTCCAATTTCTTCAGCATCTCCTCATTAGCTACGTGATCTACCCATCTAATTTTCAGTATTCTTCTGTAGCAACACATTTCAGAAACTTCTATTCCCTTCTTGTCTAAACTGCTTATCGTCCATGTTTGACTTCCGTGCACGGCTACACTCCATACAAATACCTCCAGAAAAGACTTCCTAACATTTAAATCTGTATTCCATGTTAACAAATCCCTCTTCTTCAGAAACGCTGTTCTTGCCATTTCCAGTCCACATTTTATATCTTCTCTACTTCAGTCATCATCAGTTACTTTGCTACCCAAATAGCCAAACTCATCTACTACTTTTTTCCATTTCCTAATCTAATTTCCTCAGAATCATCTTATATAATTCCACTACATTCCATAGCCATTGTTTTACTTTTGTTGACGTTCGTCTGAAACCTCTCTTCGAATCACTATGAAACCCGCTCAACTGCTCTTCCAAGTCCTTTAAAGCCTCTTAGAATTACGGGGTTGTTGGCACACTTCAATATTTTTATTTATTCTGCCTGAGCTTTAATGCTCTTTTTGGTTTCCTTTACTACTTACTCATTGTACAGATTGAATAACACCGGGAATAGACTACAACCCTGTCTCACTCCCTTCCCAACCACTGCTTTCCTTTCATGCCCATCGACTCCTATAACTGTCGTCTGGTCCCTGAACAAGTTGTAAATAGCCCTTCGCTACCTCTATTTTACCTATGCTACATTCCGAATTTCAAAGAGAGTAGTACAGTTAACATTGTCAAACGTTTTCTCTAAGTTTATGGATGCAAGAAACACAGGTTCGTCTTTCGTTAATCCGTCTTCTAAGAGAAGTGGCTAAAAATGTCTCTGAGCACTATGGGACTTAACATCTGAGGTCGTCAGTCCCCTATAACTTAGAACTACTTAAACCTAACTAACCTAAGGACATCACACACATCCATGCCCGAGGCAGGATTCGAACCTGCGACCGTAGCGGTCGCGCGGTTCCAGACTGAAGCGCCTAGAAACGCTCGGCCACACTGGCCGGCTCTAAGAGATGTCGTAGGATCAGTATTGTCTCATGTGTTCTGAATTTCTCCGGAATCCAGACCGATCTTACCAGAGGTCGGCTTTTACCAGCTTTTCAAATCTTCTGTAAGGAATTCTTGTTAGTATTTTACATTGTAAATTTTACTTAGATGAACTAGAGAAACTTAGCAGAGGAAAAGCATGTAAAAAAAATGTTCAAATGTGTGTGAATTCCTAAGGAACAAATTGCTGAGGTCATCGGTTCCTAGACTTACACACTAGTGAAACTGACTTATACTGAGAACACCACACACACCCATGCCAGAGGGAGGACTCGAACCTTCGGAGGGAGGGACCGCGCTATCCGAGACATGCCGCCTGAAACTGTTTAAAAGTTGTTTGAACCTTATCGTTTCGTTCACAGAGTACGTTTTCTGGTTTCTAGATATCGTGAAGTTTGCATTTTGCGGACTACCTTCTAGTGGTTGTATGTCTATCCTTGTGGTTCAAATGGCTCTGAGTACTATGGGACTCAACTGCTGAGGTCATTAGTCCCCTAGAACTTAGAACTAGTTAAACCTAACTAACCTAAGGACATCACAAATATCCATGCCCGAGGCAGGATTCGAACCTGCGACCGTAGAGGTCTTGCGGTTCCAGACTGCAGCGCCTTTAACCGCACGGCCACTTCGGCCGGCTTCTATCCTTGTGATTGGAGGTCTAGGGGACTTGGACCGTTCACTTGTCGAAGAAAATGAAACAAGTACACCCGTTCTTTTGATGTCATTTATTGTATAGCTACAAGTTTCGGTGCTTCAGTGCACCACCTTCAGGCCTTAGCAGATGCCATGGCGTTAACAGTATCCGTATATCTGATGCATCAGTGGCCAACATCACTAACTGGCTTACACAGACTACTAGTTGATAGTTGTTGGTTGGAGAGACAACATTGCGGCTGCAGGTAGTCTGCAAAAGTTAATCAGAGATGTTGGCCACCGATGCATCTGCTAAGACCTGAAGATGGTGTACTTAGACACGGAAACTGGTAGCCATACAATAAATGACGTCATAAAGACGGCTGTAGGTGTTTCATTTTTTTACATCTCCTAGTGGCGTCATCGCGCTTCCTCCTTCCCCTTCGAAGGCTACCGTAGTCCCTCACTCGGAGTGAGAGACGTGCTGGGGAGGCGTGGGTGGGACCGGTGTACCCCACGTCGGACGCCGCGTGGTTGGCAGACGTCACCCGAGCCTGGCTGGAGCCCGGTGTTTACCACGGCGCCCCTCGGTCCGTAATTATTTACTCCCTGGACCAGTCCTAACAAACAGCCGGCCAGAGCCAACACTGCGGCTTGTCTCGCGCAACGCGCTCGCGCCACCAATCTGTCGATAGCGGGCCTCTAGTGCCGGTCACACTCTGCGGAAATCTGCCTCTTGCAGACTACGTCTCTGGCTCGCATCCCGAAGCAACCTGCACTGCGTAGCGTATTAACGGGGGACGTTCGTGAAATTGACAGAAAATAGGAAGGGCTTATTTCAGTAGTGGTACAAGTCCATGTTTGTTCATTTTGAGATACAGAGTCCTAAAGTTAAATGAGGGCTGAAAAATCTGCAGTTGAGATAACAGAAATATTCAAGCATATCGCTTCTTGCTAGAGATGAACCTTTCTTTCTGTTTTTGGGTCACTAATGTCAGAAGCATTATATGCAGAAAAGTGGAGGTAATGGACTTGCACCAATATTGAAATAAGCCCTTCATATCAATGTTCAATTTATTTTTTGTTTATTAGTAGAACTCAAGTTCCCAAAGTTTCAAGGATGAAATCGCATCAGAAGGACTTGAAAAGTAAATAAATGTGTGACTCGACCTTCCTGCCACGTTCACTTTTTGAAGCAGCACTTGAATAACATCGCGGTGAACAACGATTACGTGGATTACTCTTAAGCGGACTTCCACGAAATACCTCTAGAAAACTTTGGACACATCCGGAAGAGAACGCGCTCTAGACTGAGGGAACTTGTTAGTCATATACACAACTGCTCGCTCGTACCCATAGACTGGGAAGTCACACAATCACAGCAATATCCAACAAAGGAAACAGGAGTAATCCACTCAATTACAGAGCCATATCACGAACGTCACGTAGGTGCAACCACAACGGAGGGGTATCTGTTGAGACGCCAGACAAACATGTGGTTCCTGAAGAGGGGCAGCAGCCTTTTCAGTAGTTGCAGGGGCAACAGTCTGGATGATTGACTGATCTGGCCTTGTAACATTAACCAAAACGGCCTTGCTGTGCTGGTACTGCGAACGGCTGAAAGCAAGGGGAAACTACAGCCGTAATTTTTCCCGAGGACATGCAGCTTCACTGTATGATTAAATGATGATGGCGTCCTCTTTGGTAAAATATTCCGGAGGTAAAATAGTCCCCCATTCGCATCTCCGGGCGGGGACTACTCAAGAGGACGTCGTTATCAGGAGAAAGAAAACTGGCGTTCTACGGATCGGAGCGTGGAATGTCAGATCCCTTAATTGGGCAGGTAGGTTAGAAAATTTAAAAAGGGAAATGGATAGGTTAAAGTTAGTTATAGTGGGAATTAGTGAAGTTGGGTGGCAGGAGGAACAAGACTTTTGGTCAGGTGATTACAGGGTTATAAATACAAAATCAAATACGGGTAATGCAGGAGTAGATTTAATAATGAATAAAAAAAATAGGAGTGCGGGTTAGCTACTACAAACAGCATAGTGAACGCATTATTGTGGCCAAGATAGACACAAAGCCCATGCCTACTACAGTAGTACAAGTTTATATGCCAACTAGCTCTGCAAATGATGAAGAAATTGATGAAATGTATGACGAGATAAAAGAAATTATTCAGGTAGTGAAGGGAGACGAAAATTTAATAGTCATGGGTGACTGGAATTCGTCAATAGGAAAAGGGAGAGAAGGAAACATAGTAGGTGAATATGGATTGGGGGGAAGAAATGAAAGAGGAAGCCGCCTTGTAGAATTTTGCACAGAGCATAACATAATCATAGCTAACACTTGGTTCAAGATTCATAAAAGAAGGTTGTATACCTGGAAGAATCCTGGAGATACTAAAAGGTATCAGATAGATGATATAATGGTAAGACAGAGATTTAGGAACCAGGTTTTAAACTGTAAGACATTTCCAGGGGCAGATGTGGATTCTGACCACAATATATTGGTTATGAACTGCAGATTGAAACTGAAGAAACTGCAAAAAGTTGGGAATTTAAGGAGATGGGACCTGGATAAACTGACTAAACCAGAGGTTGTAGAGAGTTTCAGGGAGAGCATAAGGGAACAATTGACAGGAGTGGGGGAAAGAAATACAGGAGAAGAAGAATGGGTAGCTCTGAGGGATGAAGTAGTGAAGGCAGCAGAGGATCAAGTAGGTAAAAAGACGAGGGCTAATATAAATCCTTGGGTAACAGAAGAAATATTGAATTTAATTGATGAAAGGAGAAAATATAAAAATGCAGTAAATGAAGCAGGCAAAAAGGAATACAAACATCTCAAAAATGAGATCGACAGGAAGTGCAAAATGGCTAAGCAGGGATGGCTAGAGGACAAACGTAAGGATGTAGAGGCTTGTCTCACTAGGGGTAAGATAGATACTGCCTACAGGAAAATTAAAGACACCTTTGGAGAGAAGAGAACCACTTGTATGAATATCAAGAGCTCAGATGGCAACCCAGTTCTAAGCAAAGAAGGGAAGGCAGAAAGGTGGAAGGAGTATATAGAGGGATTATACAACGGCGATGTACTTGAGGACAATATTATGGAAATAGAAGAGGATATAGATGAAGATGAAATGGGAGATAAGATACTGCGTGAAGAGTTTGACAGAGCACTGAAAGACCTGAGTCGAAACAAGGCCCCGGGAGTAGACAACATTCCATTAGAACTACAGATGGCCTTGGGAGAGCCAGTCATGACAAAACACTACTATCTGGTGAGCAAGATGTATGAGACAGGCGAAATACCCACAGACTTCAAGAAGAATATAATAATTCCAATCCTAAAGAAAGCAGGTGTTGACAGATGTGAAAATTATCGA
This sequence comes from Schistocerca nitens, assembly GCF_023898315.1. Taxonomy (NCBI): domain Eukaryota; kingdom Metazoa; phylum Arthropoda; class Insecta; order Orthoptera; family Acrididae; genus Schistocerca; species Schistocerca nitens. Next base: position 76,626,440 of record NC_064625.1, read on the forward strand.
ACTATCAGTTTAATAAGTCACAGCTGCAAAATACTAACGCGAATTCTTTACAGACGAATGGAAAAACTAGTAGAAGCGGACCTCGGGGAATATCAGTTTGGATTCCGTAGAAATGTTGGAACACGTGAGGCAATACTAACCTTACGACTTATCTTAGAAGAAAGATTAAGAAAAGGCAAACCTACGTTTCTAGCATTTGTAGACTTAGAGAAAGCTTTTGACAACGTTAACTGGAATACTCTCTTTAAAATTCTGAAGGTGGCAGGGGTAAAATACAGGGAGCGAAAGGCTATTTACAATTTGTACAGAAACCAAATGGCAGTTATAAGAGTCGAGGGGCATGAAAGGGAAGCAGTGGTTGGGAAAGGAGTGAGACAGGGTTGTAGCCTCTCCCCGATGTTATTCAATCTGTATATTGAGCAAGCAGTAAAGGAAACAAAAGAAAAATTCGGAGTAGGTATTAAAATTCATGGAGAAGAAGTAAAAACTTTGAGGTTCGCCGATGACATTGTAATTCTGTCAGAGACAGCAAAGGACTTGGAAGAGCAGTTGAACGGAATGGACAGTGTCTTGAAAGGAGGATATAAGATGAACATCAACAAAAGCAAAACGAGGATAATGGAATGTAGTCAAATTAAATCGGGTGATGCTGAGGGGATTAGATTAGGAAATGAGACACTTAAAGTAGTAAAGGAGTTTTGCTATTTAGGGAGTAAAATAACTGATGAGGGTCGAAGTAGAGAGGATATAAAATGTAGACTGGCAATGGCAAGGAAATCGTTTCTGAAGAAGAGAAATTTGTTAACATCGAGTATAGATTTAAGTGTCAGGAAGTCGTTTCTGAAAGTATTTGTATGGAGTGTAGCCATGTATGGAAGTGAAACATGGACGATAACCAGTTTGGACAAGAAGAGAATAGAAGCTTTCGAAATGTGGTGCTACAGAAGAATGCTGAAGATTAGATGGGTAGATCACATAACTAATGAGGAAACATTGAATAGGATTGGGGAGAAGAGACGTTTGTGGCACAACTTGACTAGAAGAAGGGATCGGTTGGTAGGACATGTTTTGAGGCATCAAGGGATCACAAATTTAGCATTGGAGGGCAGCGTGGAGGGTAAAAATCGTAGTGGGAGACCGAGAGATGAATACACTAAGCAGATTCAGAAGGATGTAGGTTGCAGTAGGTACTGGGAGATGAAGAAGCTTGCACAGGATAGAGTAGCATGGAGAGCTGCATCAAACCAGTCTCAGGACTGAAGACCACAACAACAACATCACGAACGTCGATATGTAGTAGAATTTTCGGACATGTACTGTATTCGAACATTACGGATCACCATTTATTGACAAATGACCACCACGGATTCAGAAAAGAGCTAGGCAAGGAGCTCTTTATTCTCACGAAGAAATAATGAGTGCGATCGACAGAAGACATCAAACTGATTCCATACTTTTAGATTTCCAGAAGACTTTTGACACCGTTCGTCACAAGCGACTTCTCATCAAATTGCGTGACTGTGGGCTGTAGTCTCAGCTGTGCAACTGTATTCGTGATTTCTTGTCAGAAAGGTCACATTTCTTAATAAGTTACGGAAAGTCATCGAGAAAAAAAAGGTAATATCATTCACGGCGTTGGCCAAGGAAGTGTTATGGGCCCTCTGTGGTTCCTGATATATATAAAAGATTTATAAGATAATCCGAGCAGCCCTCTTAGATACAGTCTGGAGCCACGCGACCGCTGCGGTCGCAGGTTCGAATGCTGCCTCGGGCATGGATGCGTGTGTGTTGTCCTTAGGTTAGTTGAGTTTAAGTAGTTCTAAGTTCTAGGGGACTGATGACCCCATATTAAGTCCCATAGTGCTCAGAGCCATTTTGAACCTCTTTTCTAGCCTCATGCAATACATCGACGCATCTCATGGCATTTAGCTGTCCTATCTTTGTTTCCATTACGGATGATATTCGAAAACATCGCGCTTCTCTCGTGTAATCCCACGCTATACGACCAGGCGTCATCACAAAGTATTTGTACGTAGTATCTAAGGAGAATGATTCATTTCTTCTGACAGAAACCTGCTTCAGTAGCTTCTCCAGTTTTTCAACTTCTATTGGCAGATGTTCACTTTTAACTGTATTCTGTCTACGAAATCAGGCACAGGCAAAGTAATATACTCCTCTTCTGGATGCGTATTCCTGACTAGACGTCTTAATGCATAGGAAGTGACATCGGCTCTTCCAGTCTAGTGAGTTGCATATCGTTCTGTGTGCTTACAACGATCAGTCAAGGATCTGTTCCGGTATGTGTTTTATTGTTTACTTCTTTGTTTCCTACACGAAATGGCTCTGACTCTCGTAATGTTTTTGTTGTAGATTCACGTCCTACATTGTCGAATGTTCTTTAGTTTCTGTAGGCAGCACATTGTATTCCTCACGGTGTGTTTTGACTCATTCTACGTGCAACTGCCCAGTTTGTGTCACTAGATGCTGATCACCTGTATCATGTGTACCTCATACATCCTCCTCTGCTCTTGCTTCTCTGTTACGTCACATAATTCTGAATTTTCGCCAAAAACTTCTTTCCTGCTTTTTCGTAGATGCTTGATGGTCTTCTTCGATCTGTGTCGCATACTCTTATCAACGGTATTTACCGCTCAGTTTTTTCCAGAAATTCCTCGCTCTTGCGGAGTGCCTTCTTCTCCTCGATGGTGATTTATGTTTATTACATAGACGGGACTTGATAATGTCGTTAGCGTTCTCATTGCTTTGTAGTGTTACGAGACGTGTACCCATAATTCATCTTAAAAATCTGCCTTGTTAGAGGGGTTCGATACGCGCGACATTCGTCTTTACTTCCTGTGCACTTTTTACCTCTATATCTACACGGGACACACACTGCCGCTTGTTTGACTTTATTGCAGTCTTTTCTGCTATGGCCTCCTGCTACATAATGTCCACAAATCACTACTTGTTTATCACAATGTTTCGTCAAATGACCGAGGCCTTGGCCCTGAACGCAATGCTCACTGGTAGATGGTCTTTCACTAAACCAGAACTAAACACAAGATATACGTTTTATCACTTTATCAGAGCTGTTCTAACCTCAGGACTCACTTCAATAACTTGATGCACCATTTTTATTTTCAAGGTTCTGCACGTGCTTTGTATCTTTTAATGTCTTTCCATCTGTATCCTCGGGGATGTCACACAGCATCATTAATGCTTTCTTTTCTTAGACTTTATTTGTGGTTAACTGTTGTTATTTGAGTTTGCATACCGTAGTTTGGTCATCTGGAGGCAGTGAATGGAGCAGTGGAAAATGGTGTGCCAAGTGGAGAAACTGGAAGATCTCCGACATAATCTTCTGTTTGTGCTCAATAGAAGGTTGACGGCAGCAGAGGCAACCAGAAACATCTGAAACGTGTATGGGTATAATGCCATTGGACAAACCATGGTAAGAAATTATCGTCTCGTGCGTAGACTACCGTTAACACCATAAAACAAATGATTGCGTTAGGAATGGTGCCGCGAGCGGGAGGTACAAACTGCTGATGAATGGTGTCGCGCTGTGTTGAGGGATGAACCGCGGTTCTGCAGTACTGACGACGACCACCGACGTCCAGTATGGCGGCCATTTGAGGAGATGTCCAATTCTTTCATTGTTTTGGAGAGGTGTTACTCTTGGGGTAATGGTGTTGGGATCCATCGGGTATGCCTTCAGGTCACGTCTGGTAGTCATTGAGGGAACTCTGATGTCACAGTGGCACGCCAGAGACATCCTGCCTCCTCATGTGTTACCTCTCATGCGACAGTATCGTGGCGTCATTTTTCAGCAGGACAATGTTCGTCCTGATATACGATGTGTGTCTATGAACTGTCAGCGTGATATTCAGGTACTCCAGTGGCCAGGGAGATCCCAAGATCTGCCTCTGACTGAACATCTTTGAGACCATTTCGGAAGTCAACTTCGTCCCAATGCCAGTGTCCAGGATATGAAGGACCAGTTAAAACAGTCGTGGGTCAGCTTACATTAGAAGAGGATACAACGTCTCTATGGCACCCTTCGCAACCGAATTCGTGCACGTATCCAGGGTGCAACGTCATACTACTTAGGAGCCTCATACTGGCAGTTTATTTGTTAGTTTCAGTCGAATTTGTAATAGCATCACATACTCTCTCAACCAGTGAAGTTTGATTTCGTTTCTTCCACCGTATCTGGGTGCTTAATTTTTTGTTTCAGGCAGCGTATTTATTTTCGATAAGCAGTTGCCGCCAGTGTACTTCAGAGCAATGAACTCGTCGCAGCACCTGCAGCGCATCGCCTGCTCAGCTGAAAATTTGCGACGACGAGTTCTTAGATCTGAACATGGCCTAAAATACAATAGTTGAAATAGCTCATTGAAAATATAACATAATTTTCATCTAGGAGGTGCTATGAAATAGTTGGAATATACAGGGTGTAGATTTTAAGTTGACAAACCAGAATAACTCGAAAAATAAGCTTCACACGAAAAAATGTGTAGAAGCCAAAGTTGATTATTTTCGAGGGGGATGGTGCTAAAATTGGCCCGCCACCCCAGCCCCGTGGGGGTGGGGCGGGATGCAACTTTAAAATTTCAAATGCGAATTCCTATTTTTTTATTGAAGAATCAGATTCTACATAAAAAACTACGTACATTTTGTCTTAAACATTTGTTTTGATTCTTGGTAGTTGGTGCTGTCATTCAAGAAAATCCATATTCTCATTTTTTAGTGGAAAATGGTTACGAATAATTAAAAAGTGCTTATTACTTCGTAAATTTTGATACGCTAAAACTAAAACTCCCCTCTCTCCCCATAGGGTGGGGATTGAGAGAGAGGAATTGAAGATTTACAAATGTTGACCAAAACAGGGCCAACTACCAGGAATCAAAACAAATGTTTAAGACAAAATGTACGTAGTTTTTATGTAGAATCTGATTCTGAAAAAAAAAATTAAAGTTGCCTCCCCCCCCCCCCCCCGGGGCTGGGGTGGCGGGCTAATTTTAGCACCAGCAAATGTCCCCCTCGAAAATAATCAACTTCGGATTCTACACATTTTTTCGTGTGAAGCTTAGTTTTCGAGCTATGCTGGTTTCTCAACTTAAAATTTACACCCTGTATAAATCACTGTGCTGTCTCCATAATAGTGTAATGCGATCTTTTAGTGGACACAACGTTTATTCCACCTAGCTAAGTGTAAAGCTCCATTTCGGTTTCATCTCAAAAGACAGCGTGCCTTATGTGGGTTCGTTACTGCATTATCAAATACGCTTTTTAAACTTCACGCCATCAACATAAAGTATAAGTTCATTCCGCATGAAATACGCATACGGAAACAGAAATTTAATAGTTGTAAATACGCGTGTGATGCTGACAACTTGACACGAAGATGCATACTAAACAGAATCGATCCACAAGTGACAAAAATGTCTTACATCTTCTTTCCATCAGTCACGAGATCTCAGAAGCAGTACGATCCATTAAAGCCTAGCGATATAACATATTTCAGCAGTCTCCTGCACGACTGTTTAATTTTTACACCATGGTCACTGAATTTCGTTCCTCCTAATCTTCGTTTCAACAAAGCGTTATTCCCTTACCTTTGTTATCATTTTCAAACAAAACCTCATACACCTTGCCAGTTTTTTTTTCAGTTACCGGATAAAAAGAAAATATTGTTTCAGTCTTCTCAAACATTGTACACGAGAGTATAATTCATATTTTAAATCGTCCACTGCGCATGAGCGTTCAAAACATTGCGTTCAATGTTGTATCGGGTTCAGTACAATTTTTCATAGTCATTACATCTGCCGCAGAACGCATAATTCGGAATACGCACAAAAGGACAACCGCGAAAGATATCATACGAAGGTCCAACGTTATTAAAGATGAGATTCAAGCGGAGGTACAACATCCTTGCGGTGGAAGCAGTCAGAAATGTGGAAAGGAAGTCCGTTACTCAGCGCGTGTCTGGTGTTCCGCGGCAAAGCTTCCGCTGGTCGCCGCACCGCGGCGCGAGCGGCAAATCGCTTGTATGACGTCACGGCAGCCATGTTGCCAGCGGGCCCCGCCCACCACGCTGGCTCGACTATTGGACCGCGTGGTTTCGCGATGGAGTCAGCTGTTTGTGTAACGGATTTTCCGATTTATAACAACACTCTTGTCGAACGCAAACAACAGAGAGCTTAATAGTGACCTAGTATTAGCAGCTAGTAATGTAGTCACTTAAAATCAAACCAAAAATATCATCATCAAATTAATAAAACGATTTTGTACGTAAATCATTGCAGTACAAAATGGATGTTCGAGATATGCCGGCTTTTCAAGCGTTGCGCGTCGTTTTTTGTCGTTAGTTTCAGAAAAATGAGGGTTAGACAGCGTACTACAATCGTTTTGTCTTGTGTTGGCGACAATCGTCATTCTTTTAATCACGGATCTACATTTCATTAATTCGTGATCGCAAAATTAAATTTCCTTGAACGAAATGACGTTTTCAATATATACTGATGGCACTGTTTATATGACAGAATTGTGTGAGTTTTATCACAATTGTTCTTACGTGTTGGAAAAGCACGGAAATACGAAGTTTAACCTAAAAATTACCACACGGGTTAAAGTAACTCTACGAACTAATGGTAATAGCCATGATGAATGTAAGTCAATAGTTGCAATATGACATTAACAAGCCATTTCAAATGTTTTGTCCAGTGTAACATGTAAATTATGTTCTTCTTAGGATTTTTCCCAAAAATCAGGATCATAACGAGAGAATATTTAGAATCTTCCAGTATCAATGGCAGTGAAGTGCGACAGAAAAATGCTTTCCATTAACAGCGGGTATGCGGTTAAGAAATTAGTTATTGTGGAAATATTCTACAGCTGTAGCTTCTCGCTTGTCGTATTCAGAATCAGCAGAATCGTGTATCTCGTGATGTTATGTATCTTCTTGCATAGGCCCACGAACAGAGCTATTCCAGACAAGATGGAAATTTATACCCGGAATAAATAGTACAGAGCAGTCCTTTCCGTAGGCATCTGTAGTAGTTTTGCATAAATATGTTGCACACAAAGACCATGTTCGTGTGGTATGAAGTGGGAGCACGTGAGATGATTCAACGTGAGGAATGTTACAGAGTTGATCTCCAAAGAACGTCAACTAAACTTAATTAATCGTTTTATAGATTCGTGCTCCTTATCCTTGCTGCAATTCAATATTTACTCTCCAGACGGGTTTCGCCTTTTATATTACGGGCATCTTAGGTAAATTTCTTGATTACTTGTCTGTCGTGCCAAAATCTGTTTTTATTCACGTGAGGTTATAGGTTAAGAGCCACACTTCTAGTGCGCTTACGAAGACTGGGCGAAAATTCGAGACCAACAAACTTGTTAAACACCGTTTATTTATACTGACATGTGTCAGTGTCACCTATTTTCCCTTAACGAAAAAAAAAATGGAAAAAAAATAATTTCGTGTGTAACTTATTACGGGAGAAATTAAAAGAGCAAATTTGAAAGAGAGCCTGACGATGAATTATAATGAGAGTAAAATAATGTATGAACAATACACAGAACAGAAAATTAAGCATATTATTCTTGAAGTCATGGAACCAGTTGACGAGATTCTGTAATGGGGGAATTCAAAATAATGACTGTAGTGTCAGTAAATGAAGAAAAATAATTAGTGAGACAGGCATAGAGTGACTTTGCACACTAGATAGAGTTTACAACAAAAAATAAAATTTAAAAAATTTACAAAGAACTAACTTCGAATGGGTCTTGACGCTGAAATAAATGTAGTCCAACTAGCAGTTAACGCACACACACAATCAAATTATTTACAAAATCGATAATATTGGTTGATTGGAGAGCAGCTATTTAAGCTATCTAAACGATATATTGCACAGAAACAACAGCCATGTTAAGACATGTTTTAAAGTAAGTCGTGAACAAAAAGAAATAAATAAATAAATAGTGCTTCAGTGAATAACCTCAGATGCAGGAATCGACGGGAATGAGATTGCTGACCTATTGGCCAAAAAGGGAACACACATACAGGCAGACAACAAATCCATCCACTTGACGCCATTGGATTCGTAGCTTTGGAGTTTCCTAAATTATCGTGTGTGTATGCCTCCACTACCAGCTGATTCGCCCGCTTTTAAAAACAGTGTAGTTGGACACAAGTACTCCAGACACAATGATGAATGTTTGGGAATAACTCGCCTATCGACTAGGTAGGTGACGAATGGTGTTCACATTGAACACTTGTTGGAAGAATTGTTTGACATTCTTTTTCACTTGGTTTATTATTTATAATTGTACAATGAATGTAAAAAAATGCTATAAAGCCTTAAAACCCGTAGATTCATTCTGAAACACCCGATATTTAGACGTAACATTACAACGCGACACGAAATGGAAAGAGAACAAAAGGTCGGTTGTAAGAAAGGCCAACGGTCGTCTTCGGTCTGCTGGTAGAATTCTAGGGAAGTGTAGATTAGCTGTAAACAGACACATTCTTGAGTATTGCTCAAGTGTATGGGACCAGCACGAGGTCTGATTAAAGAAAGACATCGAAGCAATTTGGAGGCCTGCTGCTGGAGTTGTTTACTGGTAGGTTCGATCAGTACACGAGTATTACGTATATGCTCCGTGAAGTTAAATGAGATTCCTGCACGGCAAACGACGACGATCGTTTCTGTTTAGAAAGTACAGGAACCGGTAGTTGCGACAGACTGGACATCGATCCTGCTGCCACTAACGGTCGTCTCGTGTAGGGTTTGCGAAACAAGGACTCGTATGGAAGCATACAGACAGTCGTTTTTTCCTTCGTTCGATATGCGAGCACAACCGTACGTGCAATGGCTAGCAGTTGTACAACATATCGCGTGCCATGCACCGCATGGTGGCTTGCGGAGTGTGAGTGTAAATGTGGAATTGAATGACTTGTGTGTTACTACGAGGGACAACAAACAATATCCTCAGTATGTGTTGGAAACGTTTCGCTAGGCGCTGGAAAGCTCCTAATGCTTGTCTCGAAGAAGTTACTGGGATGGCAGCAATATTTTCGTTATTCATTTTACGTTATTTCATACTCAGAACACTTACGGCCACCACAGCCCTTTCCCCTGTGGGGAGAATTTTGTAATCGACAAGTTTTGCAAAGAACATTCCGAAAATTTTCAGTTCAGCTACGATGTGACAGTTAAACTACACTGAGTGGGTCCTGTCCCCTCCGTAGATGTTCACAGCAGCCCCAGATACAAAATGAGCCTGAGGGGATCGCTTAGGTATGACGCAGCCTGAAAGGGGTTGACGGGGGGGGGGGGGGGACGCCGCCTCCTCTGCCGTGGAACCGGAAATGCGCGCTCGTGGCCTTGACCACGGGCACGGGGACGATGACCTCCAGCCTTGCTCCTCTCGTCTCAACTGGTTTTTGCGAGGGCTGCATGAGCTGTGTGTTTACGGTGCCGCCTGGCTCTAAACGGACTCTCATAACTGTTCCTGTTTTACGCCGGCTACTGCCGTGTACAGAGGTTTCCCTTGCTGCACGTTCTAAACACTCTCCCTCTGTAACTTACGTCGTTTAAATGTTTGGGCGTAATGAGGCAAAGCTGTATGAAATGGGACGATCATGTGGAGACTGTGGCAGGGAGGGCAAATGGTCGACTTCGGTTTAATAGAAAAAATTCTAGGAATGTGTGGTTCATCTATAAAGAAGACCGCATGCACGACACAAATGCGACCTGTTCTTGAGCACCATTGGAGTGTTTGGGATCCGTACCAGGTCGGATTCAAAGAAGACATGGAAGCAGTTCAGGGATGGGCTGCAAGATTTCCTATCGGTAGGTTCGAAAATACGCAGGTATTATGAAGACGCTACGGGAACTCATATGGGAATCTCTGGAGCGAGGGCGACGTTCCTTTTCAGGGAACGCTATTCCAAAAATTTAAAGAATCAGCATTTGAAGCTGACTGTAGAGCGATTCTACTACCGCTAATGTACATTTCACGTAAGGAGCACGAAAATAAGACACGAGAAATTAGGGCTCATACGGAAACATACAGTCGTTTTTCGATCACTCTATTTGTGGAAAAGGAAAGAAAATGACTAGTAGTGGTACAAGGTACCCTTCGCCACGCACCGTACGGTGGCTTGCGCAGTATATTTCTAGATGTAGAACTCAACATGTATCCTATTCAAGTAACCACTTTGTTTTCGTCAAGATGTGCCATTTTTTTTTCTTCTCGATTAAACTCAATACCTCCTCATTAGTACTGCAAGGGCTGGCTCATACAGACAGACTAAGACCTAGGGAACCGTAATGAAAGATCTGCGAAGAACTGCAAGACTTCGACTCAAAAGACAGCTTGCAAAGAACTATGGGCTCTTGTTGGATACAAGAAACGAAACTTGTTGGATGAAACCAAGACGAAGAACGAATGTGTCAACCTCTCGTGGAAATTTTGTACAATCTTGAATCTTGCCTGATAGCGTTGGTGGATGTAAGCAGTTCATCGACAAATGGGCCAATGTGAATGCAGTTAAATCCAATCAATGGACCGTTTGCTTCGGAATGGAGCGCGTGGCTATAGGCCTAAAGGTGTAGCAAGCTCACTGACTCAGAAATGGAGTGGCTACAGGATATTCGTAATTTAGTATAAAATTATAAGAACGTTTGAAAAAATATTGTAATTCAGTTGAAAGCTATAAGATATTGTTGTTATTCATTGCGCTGAACATTTAATTTGATGATTGCTTTTGTCATGTCGAACGAATAAATAAATAAGAACTCCGATCTACGTATTTAATTTTCAGCGTTCTTCTTGAACATCACACTTCAAAAAACTTCTGTTCCCTTCTCGTCTGAAGTGCTAGTCATCCACGCTTCACTTCCCTAGAAGGCTACACTCCAGACAAATACCCTCGTAAAATATTTCCTAACGCTTAAATCTACACCGAAACTGGATCACCTGCCTAGTATCGTGTAGGGCCCCCGCTAGCACCCGGAAGCGCCCCAGCACGACGTGGTATGGACTCGGCTAATGTCTGAAGTAGTGCTGGAGGGAATTGATACCATGAATCCTGCAGCGCTGTCCATAAATCCGCAAGAGTACGAAGGGGTGGAGATCACGTCTGAACAGCACGTTGCGAGTCATCCCAGATATGCTCAATAATGTTCATGTTGGGGCAGTTTGGTGGCAAGAGGAAGTATTTAAAATCAAATCAGAAGAGTGTTACTGGAGCCACTCTGTAGCTATCCTGGACGTGTAGAGTGTCGCAATGCGTTGCTGAAATTGCCCAAGCCCGTCGGAATTCACAATGGACATGAATGGATGCAGGTTATCAGACAGGATGCTGTCAGAGCCGTATCTAGACGTATCAGGGACCACATGTCACTCCAACTCCACACGCCCCACAACATTATAGAGCATGAAAAGTCCCCTGTTGTCATGCAGGGTCCACAGATTGACGGGGTTGCCGCCAGACCCGTACACGTCCATCCGCTAGATAGAGTTTGAAACGAGGCTCATCCGACCAGACAACATGTTTCCAGTCATCAAGAATCCAGTGTCGGGGTTGAGGGGCCTAGGGGAGACGTAAAGTTTTGTGTCGTGCAGTTATCAAGGGCTGCGAAAGCCCATAACGATGTTGTTTCGTTGAATGGTTCGGACGCTGACACTTGGTGGTCCAGCATTGAAATCTGCAGCAACTGACGGAAGATTTGCACTTCTGACACGCTGAACAATTCCCTTCAGTCGTCGCTGGTCCCGTTCTGGCTGGATCTTTTACCGGCCGCAGCGACATCGGAGGTTTGATGTTTTACCGGATTCCTTATATTCACCGTACACTCGTGAACTGGTCGTACGGCTTCATCGCTACCTCGGAGATGCTGTGACCCTCCTTTCGTGCGCCGACTATAGCACCACGTTCGAACTCACTTAAATCTTGATAACCTGCCATTGTCGCAGCAGTAACCGATGTAACAACCGCGCCAGACACTTTATTACTTATATAGGCGTTGCCGACCGCAGCGCCGTATTCTGCCTGTTTACATATGTCTGTATTTGAATACGTATGCCTATACCAGTTTCTTTGGCGCTTCAGTGTAAATCCTTTTAAACCTGCTTACTGTCTATGCCTTGATCTACCACCGACTGAGGTGGCACAGTAGTTGGCACACTGGACTCGCATTCGGGTGGACTACGGTTCATAGTCGCGTCTTGTCGTGATTTACGTTTTCGGTGATTTCCCTAAATCGCTTCAGGTAGATACTGGGATGATTCCTTTGACAGGGCACCATAGAATTCCTTCCCCGTCCATCCGAAATCCGCTGGGACCGATGACCGCTATCTGGCCCCTCCCGCAAATCAACCAACTAATCCCGCCGCGTGATTACACTAGAAAAGCTGGAAAAGTAACTTACTTCTCCTCCTCCATACTGAGACATCTTTGACGCGCATGGAAAGCTGTCCTTCTTTATAGTCGGAGCCTGTGTGAGCTCCGGTTTATTTCTCCCTCTCTCTCTGTTCCTGTAATTATATCTTCCCTCTTCGCTTTCCGTCTCTCTCTCTCTCTCTCTCTCTCTCTCTCTCTCTCTCTCTCTCTCTCTCATTCTCTCTCTGTTGTGTCCCTCCTTCTCCCTCAGTATATCTCTCTCTCTGCGTGTGAGTACTTGTGTGTGTGTGTGTGTGTGTGTGTGTGTGTGTGTGTGTGTGTGTGTGTGGTAACAGAGGCAGGCAGTGTTCTCTCCAAGCGCGCATGTGGTGGCACAGTAGCAAGGTCTGCCGCTACACAGCCACAAGAAGCGAGATCTTCACGATTGGATTGCACTCTGTATTACTAAGTAGCCACGACTGTCACTTCTTGCATTGGCCGCTAGAAGAGCGATTGCTGATGCGCGTTCTTGTGACCTTGAGTCTGTGTTGTTTTTTCTTCACAGTCTTTTCGCAAGATGTACAGATTGTCACTGGACGAATGTTCTGTACTCAAGGATATGACAGGAAAGATCATTCGAAGCAAAAAAAGTCTAGGAAATGTGGCCTTTAAAATGCATTCGTTACCTAAGAGCTATGAGCACTTTTTCATTTTTGCTACTGTGTAGCACATCAGCACTACTGCACAGCTGTTCACTGGAGGCTTTTGATTTGTTTTTGTCCATAGCGCCTCCTCTTAAAAACACGGAAAGCAGTAGAGGAGATTTGTTTCACAGTATCAGAAATCAAGATGTGCTCATAGCTGTTAAGGTACGCATTTTAGAGCTCATGTTTACTAGACGTTCTTGATTCGAATGATCGTTCCTGTCGTATCCCTGAATATTGACCATTCCTCCCGAAACACTGTATGCGTAGAAAGAACCTAGACTTTAGTACATTGATGGAACAAGAAACCTGCTACGTGTTCCACAGGAACTGGATGAGCATATCCGTAACGCTTTCGCATGTGATAGAGAAACCTGTGACAAAGCGCACCGCACCTCTTTGAATCTTCCCTGCTTCTTCAATCTCCTCTTGTACGGGCACCAGATGATGAACAACACTCGCGCATCGGTCGATCGGTCGGACAAGGGTTCTGCAAGCTGCTTCCGTTGTGGATGGACTATACTATCCGAATATTTTTCAACTGAATCTCAGAATAGCGTCTACCTTACCTGCACCTGCTCTGTAACCATACCCCAAATATTTTATGGATTTGACCTTCAAGTGATCGTCCGGCTTTCAGGTAATCAAACTATAAAGGGACCTTAATGTTGCATGGGACGCCGTATCCACGGTGATGCTGCTGCTCCTACCTATGGGTTTGATGCACCCCACATCGTCTTCAAATAAAATGTACGAGATTTTTCATATTCTCTCGCTCGCTACGTGCACGCTGTTAGTCCCACAGAAACATGAATAAGGCGTGTTTGTCGGAAAAATGAATGTAGTTAACTTTTGTTCTGGGGTAAATTTTTGCTGGAGGCCACGGCTTTCGAGTCATTCGAGAAAAACACGTTTGAAGGCACTTTTGTACGTTTTTCTTGAATATTTCGAAAACTACGGCCTCTAGCGAAAAAATATCCCAGTACGAAATTTGGCTACATTAAATTTCCTCCAAAAAAGCTGTGTTCATTCATTCTGTAAGACTAATAGTTAACGCGTAGTGAACGATAGAATATGAAAATTTGCACGTGGTATTTTAAGGTGTTGTGGGTTCCGTAAAACCCATAGGTAGGGGCAGCTGACTCGCTCTGTATAAGTGTCTACTACTGGATTTGTTCTATTTTTGACATTTATAAGTGTCAGTTTTTAAATGTTCAATTGCAGAACATATTTTTTGTATCTGTTTGTAAGATATAATTTCAGCGCTATGCAAATTATTGAAAGAATTCCCTACATGCAAGGTTCAATCTAGATCATTATAATTTCCGAGCATTTATCTTGAAACAGAAGACGTCGAGCTGAGCTTGAAGGCATAGCTCTTTTCTTGATCCAAAGGTAATTAAGTGAAATATTTGTAGACCTTTCAAGTTGCTATTTCCAGTTTGTTGTCGGCACCACCTCTTGTCATACAACCTTCCCACTGATTGCACCACATTATTTCACTACGTCCACCACTTTGCTAAAACAACCTTGTTCGATAATTTCTTATTCAGTAGTCACGCCGACCTTATATCCTCAGTATTCTGTCTAAGACTCTTAATTATCTCAGTATTTCTACAGCACTCCCACACCATTTGCCGCGGTGACTCTCCCGTCTTCCACATTTACCCCTCTCTTCAGTTGTGACGCTACTGTCGTCTCTATGGCGTCCCCTTCCAGAAATTTTGCGTCTCGGTGTCGTATGGTTTGCATCGTATGGATTCATATGATTTGCTGACGAGTACTGTATTGATCCAAATAATACCCTTTTGTCCGCAGCTCGTGGTCGTGCGGTAGCATTCTTGCTTCCCACGCTCGGGTTTCCTGGTTAGATTCCCGGCGGGGTCAGGGATTTTCTCTGCCTCGTGATGACTGGGTGTTGTGTGCTGTCCTTAGGTTAGTTAGGTTTAAGTAGTTCTAAGTTCTAGGGGACTGATGACCATAGATGTTAAGCCCATAGTGCTCAGAGCCATTTGAACCATTTGAATTTGAATACCCTTTTCCTACACGCGCTTTTGCTTAACAAACCTCCATTTATAGCTGGTGAAGAGTTCACCTTTCCTTTATGTACTCATTTACCTATACAAAAGTATTAATTATTCGTCAACTAATAAAAGTTAAGGTGACAATTAAGGTTTTCGAAGATACGGCCACTCAATAAAACAATAACGTGTCTGTCGTCTACATAATTTATCAGCAATTCACATTCAGCGGCAGGCAGAGCATTCTTCGTACCACCTTCACACCATTTCTCTACTGTTCCACTGTCTAACAGTGGGAGGGGAAAATGGACACTTAAATCTTCCCGTACCAGCTCTGACTTCTCTTATATTATTACGATGGTCATTCCTTTAGGCTGGCGATAGCAAAATATTTTCGCATTCAGAGGAGAAACTCGGTGATTGAAATTTTGCGAAAAGATCTAGCCGCGACGAAAAATGCATTTATTTTAATGATTGCCACCCCAACTCGCTTATCATGTCCGTAACACTCTCTGCCCCATTTCGCGGTAATACAAAACAAGCTGCCCTTCTTTTAAGTTCTCCGATGTCCTCCGTCAACTCTATCTGGTAAGGATCACATACAGTACAGCAATACTCTAGCAGAGGATGGGCAATTCTAGTGCAGGCAATCACTTTCGTAGATTTGTATCTTCCCCTTTGTGCTAATATAACACAGTCTTTACTTCGTCATCCCCAGAACATTATCTATGGGATAGTTCCAATTTAAGTTGTTCATAACTGTAATAGCTAGGAATTTAGTTGAAATGATTTATCTTGCGACCGAAATTTAGTTGATTTCTTTTAGCAATCAAATGGATGACCTCACACTTTTCATTTTTCGCGGTCAGTTGCCACTTTTCGCAACAAGCAGGTATCTTGTCTACATCATTTGGCAGTTGGTTTTCATCTTCTGATGAGTTTGCTATGCGGTAAATAACAGCAGCAGCATCATTTCGGTATACTCTGGCAGAAACCTTACTGGTGTGCTTTCTGGAGCGGAAGAATTGACTTTATTGTTTGATTTGAGCTGCTACGCTACAGCGATGATATCTACCAATAAATTAGAAAAGATAAAGTAAGTATTCTTGATTCGAATCCTGGACCATCTACTTCCTCTTTTGTGGTGAAAGAATGTCAGAAAACCGGATTTAGTAACTCTACTGTAGTGACACTGTAATCGCTTATATTAACACTCATATCACGCATTGAAGTTATTGATTGTGTCTTGCCGCTGGTGTACTCAACATATGACCAGATTATCTTTCGATTTTCTGCTGATTTCACTGGAAGCTACTGAAAGAATCTCGCATCGAAATCGGTGTTAAATTTCGAACTTCTGTAAAACTTCGCCAATAATGGGGATTTTGTATCCTCTTACATTTGGCATACTTTTATCGTTGCTTCTGCAATAGTGTTATGACGTGTTTTGTGTACCATGGGGGATCAGTACTATCTTTTATTAATTTATTCGGTACAAATCTCTCAGCTGTTGTCGATACTACTTCTTTGAATGTAAGTCACATCTGGTCTGCACTTATGTGTACATACTTATTTTTGCCAGAATTTGGAGTGTGTGTAGGAAGACGTAATGCGAATTTTTATCTGCTTTTTTAAATAGACATTTTTTCATTTACTTTTGCTGCAGTTGGATGTTGAGGACGTCATTCCCTTTACAACGACATTGTAGTCATTAATCCCTGTATGCGTCATGCCGCTCCCTATTTGGTCAGGATTGTTTTTTGCTAAGAGGTCAAGTATTTTTTCACAATGATTTGCAATTCTAGTGAGATCCTGAACTATTGCTCTAAACAAATTCTGGAGAAAAGATGAGGTACAGTTTCTAATATCTTTTATACCTACCACTAGGTTTCATTATATATTTTCTTCCACATACCGAGCGGAAGATTGAAGCCGCTGTCAACTACAGTTGTATGAGTGCGGTACTTATTTGGTACGGTAGTCAAGTTTTATTTAGACTACTCGGCAGTTGAATCATCTGAGTCACAGGTCGGTAAAATGAACCAGTTATTAATTTATTCCGTTTGCCTATGGCCCGTGTATGATTAACTCACAGGAACTACCTACCTCAGTTTCGCTACAAGCTAAACTACTAAAAACAGCAACAAAACACGCCGCCACCAGCTGTGTTTAATCATTCTTTTCTGGACATAATTAGGGCCTTTGGAAAAATTTCGGCTAAACTTACTCCGGTTTTAGCCAGCTATTAGTACTTGTAAAAAATTGTTCAAATGGCTCTGAGCACTATGGGACTCAACTTCTGAGGTCATCAGTCCCCTAGAACTTAGAACTACTTAAACCTAACTAACCTAAGGACGCCACACACATCCATGCCCGAGGCAGGATTCTAACCTGCGACCGTAGCGGTCGCGCGGTTCCAGACTGTAGCGCCTACAACCGCTCGGCCACCCTGGCCGGCTTAGCACTTATAACAATGTGAGAATCGGTGGAGCATATTAGCGCTTGGAGTTGGAGTTCTTTGCCAACACAGCTACGACGGTTTGAAACTACAGTACTTGTTGTTGTTGTGGTCTTCGGTCCTGAGACTGGTTTGATGCAGCTCTCCATGCTACTCTATCCTGTGCAAGCTTCTTCATCTCCGAGTACCTACAGCAGCCTACATCCTTCTGAATCTGCTTAGTTTATTCATCTCTTGATCTCCCTCTACGATTTTTACCCTCCACGCTGCCCTCCAATACTAAATTGGTGATCTCATGATGCCTCAGAACATGTACTACCAATCGATCCCTTCTTCTAGTCAAATTGTGCCATAAACTCTTCTCCCCAATTCTATTCAATACCCCCTCATTAGTTATGTGATCTACCGATCTAATCTTCAGCATTCTTCTGTAGCACCACAGCCGACCGAAGTGGCCGAGCGGTTCTAGGCGCTACAGTCTGGAACCGCGCGACCGCTACGGTCGCTGGTTCGAATCCTGCCTCGGGCATGGATGTGTGTGATGTCCTTAGGTTAGTTAGGTTTAAGTAGTTCTAAGTTCTAGGGGACTGATGACCTCAGCAGTTAAGTGCCATAGTGCTCAGAGCCATTTGAACCAACCCTGTAGCACCACATTTCGAAAGCTTCTAATCTCTTCTTGTCTAAACTATTTATCGTCCATGTTTCACTTCCATACATGGCTACACTCCATACAAATACTTTGAGAAACGACTCCCTGACTCTTAGATCTATACTCATTGTTAACAAACTTCTCTTCTTCAGAAACGCTTTCCTTGCCATCGCCAGTCTACATTTTATATCCTCTCTACTTCGACCATCACAGTTATTTTGCTCCCCAAATAGCAAAACTCCTTTACTACTTTAATTGTCTCATTTCCTAATCTAATTCCCTGAGCATCACCTGACTTAATTCGACTACATTCCATTATCCTAGTTTTGCTTTTGTTGATATAACATAATTACACACACAATGTCATCGGCGAACCTCAAACTTTTTATTTCTCCTTCATGGATTTTAATTCCTACTCCGAATTCTTCTTTTGTTTCCTTTATTGCTTGCTCAATATACAGATTGAATAACATCGGGGAGAGGCTACAACCCTGTCTTACTCCTTTCCCAACCACTGAGTCCCTCGACTCTTATAACTGCCATCTGGTTTCTGTACAAATTGTAAATAGCCTTTCGCTCCCTGTATTTGACCCCTGCCACCTCCAGAATTTGAAAGAGAGTACTTATTGTTACACTCGAGTATGTGTAATGCGTAATGCAGACAGCCTGACGACGTATGTGCCAGCTACCACACGGACCACTCGAGGTGAAGAGCGGGTTGAGCTCGGTGCGGGACGGAGGCAGCTGCACGGCGAGGTTCTCACGCGCCGTCTATATCCGTCGGTGTCGGCGGGCGCGCGCTGACAAATTTCGGCGCTACAAAGTCGCTCCGCGCTGTCGGCGGGACTACTTTATGCAGCGCGCCGCCAGCGCGTGTTTGTAAATACTCGAGCTGCGCCCACCCTGCGAGGCCACATGCCGGCTCCCAAATATTAATAGCCCCGAGGTGGCGGCTCTGGCCGCCGTGCCTCCGCCCCGTTTCCCAGCCGTGACATCACTGGCCACAGCCTATACTCGTATATCGCGTGGGCGCAGGAACAGTCTCCGCAGGTAGCTACGTGGCTGACCTGTATCCATTACAGAGCTTACTTCATTTCGACACACACGCAGTGACGGGAAAGCGATATGAACACGTACAAGTGACGGTGGTATCACCCAGACAAAGTATAAAGGGGCAGAACACTGGCCAAGCTGTCCGTTGTATTCAGGCGATACATGTGAAAAGGCTTCCGACGAAATTACGGCCGCACTACAGGAGTTACAGATTTTTACACACGATGATAGCTGCAGTTGGACGCATGCGTCATTCCATTTCGGAAATCCTTAGGGAATTCAGTATTCCGAGATCGACAGTGTCAAGAGAGTGTCGAGAATACCACAGTTCAGTAATTACGTCTCACCACGGACGACGCAGTGGCCGACGGCCTTCACTTACCGTCCGAGAGCAGCGGCGTTTGCATAAGGTTGTCACTACTGACAGACAAGTGACACCGCGTTGAGTAAGCGCAGAAATCAATGTGGGACGTACGACGAACGTATTCGTTAGGCCAATGCGGCGAAATTTGGCTTTAATGGGCTATGGCAGCAGGTGACCGACACGAATGCCTTTCCTAACAGCACATCACCTGCAGCGTCTCCCCTGGGCTCGTGACCATATCGGTTGAGCCCTAGACGATTGGAAAACTGTGACCTGGTCGAATACGTCCCGAATTCGGTTGGTAAGAGCCCGTGGTGGGATTCGAGTGTGGAGCAGACCCCACGAAGCCATGGACCTAGGTTGTCAACAAGACACTGTGCAAGTTTCACCAACTGCGACATGGTCGCATATACAGGCTGTTTCAAAAATGACCGGTACATTTGAAACGGTAATAAAAACTAAACGAGCAGCGATAGAAATACACCGTTTGTTGCAATATACTTGGGACAACAGTACATTTTCAGGCAGACAAACTTTCGGAATCACAGTAGTTACAATTGTCAACAACAGATGGCGCTGCGGTCTGGGAAACTCTATAGTACGATATTTTCCACATATCCACCATGCGTAGCAATAATATGGCGTAGTCTCTGAATGAAATTACCCGAAACCTTTGACAACGTGTCTGGCGGAATGGCTTCACGTGCAGATGAGATGTACTGCTTCAGCTGTTCAATTGTTTCTGGATTCTGGCGGTACACCTGGTCTTTCAAGTGTCCCCACAGAAAGAAGTCACAGGGGTTCATGTCTGGCGAATAGGGAGGCCAATCCACGCCGCCTCCTGTATGTTTCGGATAGCCCAAAGCAATCACACGATCATCGAAATATTCATTCAGGAAATTAAAGACGTCGGCCGTGCGATGTGGCCGGGCACCATCTTGCATAAACCACGAGGTTTTCGCAGTGTCGTGTAAGGCAGTTTGTACCGCCACAAATTCACGAAGAATGTCCAGATAGCGTGATGCGGTAATCGTTTCGGATCTGAAAAATGGGCCAATGATTCCTTTGGAAGAAATGGCGGCCCAGACCAGTACTTTTTGAGGATGCAGGGACGATGGGACTGCAACATGGGGCTTTTCGGTTCCCCATATGCGCCAATTCTGTTTATTGACGAAGCCGTCCAGGTAAAAATAAGCTTCGTCAGTAAACCAAATGCTGCCCACATGCATATCGCCGTCATCAATCCTGTGCACTATATCGTTAGCGAATGTCTCTCGTGCAGCAATGGTAGCGGCGCTGAGGGGTTGCCGCGTTTGAATTTTGTATGGATAGAGGTGTAAACTCTGGCGCATGAGACGATACGTGGACGTTGGCGTCATTTGGACCGCAGCTGCAACACGGCGAACGGAAACCCGAGGCCGCTGTTGGATCACCTGCTGCACTAGCTGCGCGTTGCCCTCTGTGGTTGCTGTACGCGGTCGCCCTACCTTTCCAGCACGTTCATCCGTCACGTTCCCAGTCCGTTGAAATTTTTCAAACAGATCCTTTATTGTATCGCTTTTCGGTCCTTTGGTTACATTAAACCTCCGTTGAAAACTTCGTCTTGTTGCAACAACACTGTGTTCTAGGCGGTGGAATTCCAACACCAGAAAAATCCTCTGTTCTAAGGAATAAACCATGTTGTCTACAGCACACTTGCACGTTGTGAACAGCACACGCTTACAGCAGAAAGACGACGTACAGAATGGCGCACCCACAGACTGCGTTGTCTTCTCTATCTTTCACATCACTTGCAGCGGCATCTGTTGTTGAAAATTGTAACTACTGTAATTTCGAAAGTTTGTCCGCCTGAAAATGTACTGTTGTCCCAAGCATATTGCAACAAACGGTGTATTTCTATCGCTGCTCGTTTAGTTTTTATTGCCGTTTCAAATATACCGGTCATTTTTGAAACACCCTGTACAAACAGTGATCCAATACTGTCAAATGTTGGCCGGCCGAAGTGGCCGTGCGGTTAAAGGCGCTGCAGTCTGGAACCGCAAGACCGCTACGGTCGCAGGTTCGAATCCTGCCTCGGGCATGGATGTTTGTGATGTCCTTAGGTTAGTTAGGTTTAACTAGTTCTAAGTTCTAGGGGACTAATGACCTCAGCAGTTGAGTCCCATAGTGCTCAGAGCCATTTGAACCATTTTTTTGTCAAATGTTTTTTATTCCAGTCTTTGATCACAGTATCAATTCTGTAGACGATGACCGGTTTCAGTCCGTAATTACCATCCTCAGATCTTTTTTACACCATGTCCTAAAGTGTAAGGCCATAATGGCATCGACAAATAATATAAATATAAATATATGTTTTGACGATGCGATTGTGACCTTGTCACTTTAGGACATGGTGTAAAAAAGATCTGAGGATGGTAATTACGGACTGAAACCGGTCATCGTCTAAAGAAGTGATATTGTGATCGGCAATGGTATTAAATCAGCACTGAGACTGGAATAAAAAACATTTGACTGTGCAAGATGGTGGTGACCCCACAAAAGTTTGGGCCCTGTGTTTACATGGAATGGACTGGGTTCTCTGATCCAACTGAACCGATCATTGAGAGGAAATGCTTATGTTCGGCTACTTGGAGACCATTTGCAATCATTCATCTTCCCAAATAACTATGGTACTTCTGTGTATGGCAATGCGCCATGTCACCGGGCCACAGTCGTTTGCGACTGGTTTGAAGAATATTCTGGACGGTCCGGGCGAATGATTGAGAACCCAGATTGCCTGACAAGAAGCCCATCGAACGTATGTGGACCATAATCGAGAGGTCAGTTCGTGCACAAAATACTGCACGGCCAACATTCTCGTAAGTATGGACGGCTGTAGATGCAGCCTGGTTCAGTATTTCTGCAGATGACTTGTTGAGCCCACGCCACATTGAGCTGATGCACTACGCCGCGCAAAAGGAAGCCCGGCACGGTGTTTTGAGACATCCCAAATCTTTTATCACCCCAGTGTAGCTTTGTAGGATATTTATCAAGAACGCAAGATGGGCAGAGCTTTAAATGTGCATATGTGCTCGAGAACCGATCGGTTCATGAACGTGCGAGCCCGTTACTCTCAAGTAACTGGGGATTGGCCAAACATACAGACACGCATGCTTGAACATAAATGTTGATGCTAGTGAAGTGTTCTGTTTTGACCACGAACGGGACGTGTTAAATGTCCTGAATACAATACAAGCGTTAGTCGTGCCGACAACAGCGTTCTGTATAGTTCGGAGTGCATTATGTTGAAGCTAAGTGAATTCTAACGTGGGCAGATAATTGGTGCTCGCATGGTGGATGCTTCGATAACCAATATATGTATGTATACGTAAGTATCTATGGGACAGACTGCTGAAGTCATCGGTCCCTAGGCCTACGCACTACTTAATCGAACTTAAACTAACTTGCGCGACAAACAACACTCACAGTCATGCCCGAGGGAGGACTCAAACCTCCTACGGGGCAAGCCGCGCGAACAGTGTCAAGGCGCCGCAGACCACGCGGCGTAAAGAAGATAGTGGAAGTGTTTGCTATCTGAAGTGGTACCCTATCGAAGATCTGTACCGCATACAGGGATGGCGCAAAATCTTCATCCGTTGAGTCACAACGCTGACGAAATTATGTGCTGAGTGATCGTGACTGATGGTCATTGAAGAGGATTGTGTTGAAAAATAAGTGAGACAAAGTGATTAATGGTATTAGGTGCTGATTTACATCACTGAGCAAAGTTGAAAAGAAGAAGCATAGAAACATGGAGTGGTATAAGAAAAGAGGTATACTGAAGCATGAAATTCCTTGAGTAACTAGCGAATAAACGAGCTATATAGTTATCAAAATTTTCTGAGGATTGACGTTCCCTCATTTGAATTACTTTTGGAAATGGTTACTTCTATAATCGTTGTTATATCTGCGTAAAATATATTTAGATACAATTTTAAAAACAAGATGTATACACATTTTTATTAAAACTGCACTAAAATTTTCCTTGCCCTTGCAAAATGTTCACGGCATCAGAGTACAGAAGTATTGGCTGCGGTAACTCTTCAGCCTCATGTCCGCTTCTCGAAGCAATCGTAATTCTCTTCAGTTCTTTATTGTAAGTTGTTCACAACTAATCTAATTTCGTTACTCGCTGAAGCTTACCAGCTTCCATGTATATTTCCGTATTTTTCTACAGCAAATGATCGCATTATTCTGTTCTCTTTTGGCACTTACTATACTCTATGCATTTAACACACCACGAAGCTAGCAAACACCTGTAAGCTTCCGATGAAAATTTGGGATGAACGTGCATTTTGCTGACTTCGAAGCCATTTCCATTTCATGACACAAAAAATGGCGCAAAATGAACAGTTCAGCGTATGAGAGTGAGCTGACAAAGTTACCACTACGATCCAAAAATACATAGTAGTTTGCTTAAGAAAAGTCTAATTTTAAAAGACCCCTTAATATACACTGCCGGAAAAGAATTAGTGCATTTGGAAAAAAGGACATTACTTTTGATCCGACGACGTTGCAAACGTGTGAAGCAAGCTAGCAATTATGCCATGGAGACGCAAATAAGCGAGTTTGGATGCGGCAAATACTGGCCTTCCTAGTCATGGGAGATCGTTTAGGAGAATTGTCACCCATATTGTTCGTGTTGCGTCAGCTGTGGTTACGTGAACATTCTGACACCCGTGGACGAGGTTTTGGACGCCGAGGGAGCACAGACGTACTCCAGCCTCGTCGTATTATAAGGGCAGTAGTAGCGGATCATACAGCTACCGCAGCAGAGATAACAGGGCTTGTGAGACGAGACAAGTCAAAACGAACTGTTGCGAACCGGCTGCTAGCACTCTACCTCTAGCCCGTCTTCCACTCACACCGCAGCATCGGCAGACACGGCTGGACTTGGAAGGTGGCCTTGGTCTTCAGCGATGAAAGCAGATTCTGTGTGCACGCAAGTGACGCTCCTTTCCGCATGAGGCGTTGACCTGCTGAGCGCTGACTCGTAGAGTGCGTTCGTCCAAGACACACTGGCCCCAGACCATCCCTTATCGTCCGGGGTACTATCACACTACCGGCCATTAAAATTGCTACACAAAGAAGAAATGCAGATGATAAACGGGTATTCATTGGATAAATATATTATACTAGAACTGACATGTGATTACATTTTCACGCAAATTGGGTGCATAGATCCTGAGAAATCAGTACCCAGAACAACCACCTCCGGCCGTAATAACGGCCGTGATACTCCTGGGCATTGAGTCAAACAGAGCTTGGATGGCGTGTACAGGTACAGCTGCCCATGCAGCTTAACACGACACCACAGTTCATCAAGAGTAGTGACTGGCGTATTGTGACGAGCCAGTTGCTCGGCCACCATTGACCAGACGTTTTCAATTGGTGAGAGATCTGGAGAATGTTCTGGCCAGGGCAGCAGTCGATTTTCTCTATCCAGAAAGGCCCGTACAGGACCTGCAACATGCGGTCGTCCATTATCCTGCTGAAATGTAGGGTTTCGAAGGGATCGAATGAAGGGTAGAGCCACGGGTCGTAACACATCTGAAATGTAACTTCCACTGTTCAAAGTGCCGTCAATGCGAACAAGAGGTCACCGAGACGTGTAACCAATGGCACCCCATACCATCACGCCGGGTGATACGCCAGTATAGCGATGACGAATACACGCTTCCAATGTGCGTTCACCACGATGTCGCAAAACACGAATGCGACCAACATGATGCTGTAAACAGAACCTGGATTCATCCGAAAAAATGACGTTTTGCCATTCGTGCACTCAGGTTCGTCGTCGAGTACACCATCGCACACGCTCCTGTCTGTGACGCACAGTCAACAGTAACCGCAGCCATGACCTCCGAGCTGATAGTCCATGCTGCTGCAAACGTAGTCGAACTGTTCGTGCAGATGGTTGTTGTCTTGCAAACGTCCCCATCTGTTGACTCACGGATCGAGACGTGGCTGGACGATTCGTTACAGCCGTGCGGATAAGATGCCTGTCATCTCGACTGCTAGTGATAAGAGACCGTTGGGATCCAGCACGGCGTTCTCTATTACCCTCCTGAATCCACCGAATACGTATTCTGCTAACAGTCCTATCTCCACCAACGCGAGCTGCGATGTCGCGATACGATAAACCGCAGTAGGCTACAA
Organism: Schistocerca nitens; assembly: GCF_023898315.1. NCBI lineage: Eukaryota > Metazoa > Arthropoda > Insecta > Orthoptera > Acrididae > Schistocerca > Schistocerca nitens. The sequence goes on from NC_064625.1 coordinate 76,652,284, forward strand.
TCCGACTTTTATCACAGGCGTAAACGTGATGGTACACATTTCTCCTCCTTACACGAGGCATCGCAACAACGTTTCACCAGGCAATGCCGGTCAACTGCTGTTTGTATATGAGGAATCGGTTGGAAACTTTCGTCATGTCAGCACGTTGTAGGTGTCGCCACCGGCGCCAATCATGTGTGCATGCTCTGAAAAGCTAATCATTTTCATATCACAGCATCTTCTTCCTCTTGGTTAAATTTCGCGTCTGTAGCACGTCATCTTCGTGGTGTAGCAATTTTAATGCCTATTAGTGTAGGTACAACTCTTTTTCACGTTTAGTGTTTCAGAAGTTCAAAATGGTTCAAATGGCTCTGAGCACTATGGGACTCAACTGCTGTGGTCATAAGTCCCCTAGAACTTAGAACTACTTAAACCTAACTAACCTAAGGACAGCACACAACACCCAGCCATCACGAGGCAGAGTTTCAGAAGTGGACGCTACCCTGCGTTCGGCACTTGCAGAATGTTCTTAGACCAGTTCTTTTCCGTTCTTGTAACAGGAAGGTGATGTGTTGCTCCAAGAGGATAATTCTCGTCCCCAAATTGTCCATGGAAAGAACGAGCTCTGCGAGACATGCAGCAACTTCCCTGGAAAGCACGATCTCCGTCTTGTCCCCAGTCGAGCACGTGAGGGATATAATGGGACGACAAGTGACTCGTCAAACAACAACTCTCACAGAACTAAGTGAACAGGTCGAGCAGGCGTGGCGTACAGTATCACAGGACGATATTCATCACCTGTACGATGGACTAGATGCCAGAGTCAGGGTCTGCGTTGCAGCCAGTGGCTACCCACTTACTACTGTGCGTGTTTCAGCTCGGGTCGATACCTGCTACCTCAGAACCGATTGTCCTTTTGACCAGTATATGTAATCACTTCATGTGCCAGATATGCAGTCTTGGAACAATAAACCTTGAGTGAACTGGAAACCTCTAAAAGGGCGTAATAATTTTTTTTACCGGCTATGTTTTTGCGGAACTTTCGCTCTCGTCTACAAATTGTCAATAACATTGACATACTGTGCAATGTTATTGACCGTCGGCGGGCTCGCTTGGGATTTTTTTCGGCACGTTTTGCTCGATTTGCGGAGGCCAGCGCGGCGTGTGGCGGCTGGGCGACGCCGGCGACGGCCACTTGCTGGAGCGGCGAGTGGCGGAGGGTGGCTGCCGCGTGCCGCGTGGCCCGGCAGTTACGGCCTCCTTAATGGCGCCATCCGCGGGGCAATAAAACCACGGCCGGCCTGGCCTCATTCAGCGCGCCCGCTGATTCCTCTCGCGGCGCGCCGCGGCCGGGACCGCCACCTGCCACTCACGCAGGACCACACAGCCGCGGCCGAAACGCGGGCCCGGAGTTCTGTCCGAGTGACTCGTTACAACCGCGGGGCGCAATAGATCACGTAGTTATCCCAAGAGTCAGCAAGCATTGTGTGCTCTAAGTGTGTCTCTCAAGGGACCTCTCTTATTCATGTCTGGCGTCTGGCCATGATGATTTGTAACCTTAACGTCCTCAGTCCTGCCCTTAGATTTTATGAAGGGATATTTCTATGCACTGAGGATACGGAAGCCATAGGATACCTGCTAATATTATGTCGGACCTCCTTTTGCCCGGAATAGTGCATCGACTCGACTTCGGATGGACTTAACAAGCTATTGAGAGCCCCTGCAGAAATATTCAGCCATGCTGCCTCTTTAGTCGTCCATAATTGCGGAGGTGTTGCTGCCGGCCGCTGTGGCCGGGCGGTTCTAGGCGCTTCAGTTCGGAACCGCACTGCTGGTGCGGTCGCAGGTTCGAATCCTGCCTCGGGCGTGGATGTGTGTCATGTCCTCAGGTTAGTTAGGTTTAAGAAGTTCTAAGTCTAGGGGACTGATGACCTCGGTTGTAAAGTCCCATAGTGCTTAGAGCCATTTGAACCATTTGGAGGTGTTGATGGTACAGGATATTGTGCAGGAATGGAGCTCTCGATAATGTAGCATAAATGTTCGATGGGATTCATATCGGTAAATCTGGGTGGCCAAATCATTCGCTGAAACTGTTCAGGATATTCTTCAAACCAATCGCGAACAGTTGTAGCTTGGTGACATGGGGCTTTGTAATCCATAAAAATTTCATCGTTGATTGGCTGCGAATTGTCTCCGAGTAGCCGAACATATCCTTTTCCGGTCAACGATAGGTTTCTTTGCACCAGTGGACCCAGCCCGTTACGTGTAAACACAGCAGATCCCATTATGGGGCCATCACCTGATCGCACAGTGCCTTGTTGACAAGAGGGGTACATGGCTTCATGGCATGTGCGCCACTATCGAACCTTACCAACTGAAATCAGGACCTATCAGACCAGGCCATCGTTTTCCAGCCGTCTAGAATTCAAGACATGTGATCACGAGCCCAGGAGAGGCGCTGCAGAGGATGTCGTGCCGTTTACAAAGCCACTCGCGTCTGTCTGTTGCCACAGCCCATTAACGCCGAATTTCGTCCCACTGTCCAAATGGATACGTTCGTCGTACGCCCGACAGCGATTTCTGAGCTTATTTCACGCAGTTTTGCTTGTCTGTTAGCACTGAAAACTCTACAGACGCCGCTATTGTTTCTCGCTAAGTCAAGGCCGTTGGCCACTGCGTTGTCTCTAGTGACAGATAATGCCTGAAATTTGGTATTCTCGTCACACTTCTTGACACTGTGCATCTCGAAATATTAAATTCCCTAACCATTTGCGATGTGGAATGTCCCTTACGTGCAGCTCCAGCCACCACTTCTGGTCCAAAGTCTCTTAATTTCCATCGCGGTGTCGTAATCATGTTGGAAACCTTTTCGTGTGAGTCGCTTGAGTGCAGGTGACAGCTCCGCCAATACGCGGTACTGCCGCCATTTGTATATAGGGCAGATTTAAAAGTGTTGAAATTTCCTTCATGTATTTGTTATTCGGATGACATACAGTCTGCTGAACCTCTCGGTGTGGTGTTATATTTTACCTGACTTGCTGGACTGGTTTGAGTTAATTTGGAGATGACTATACTCAGGCTGCTACAGACAAAATTATTCTCGCAAGCAGGTGAGGGCAACGTGCTGTCCGCCTCTGGTGCTGTCGGTAGCCCAGTTGTACGCTGAGGCAACTGCGGGACTGACCCGACTTTTCGTAGAGATTGCTGGCAGTCTGCCGAATTCTGCCTCGCAAAAGCGGAATTCCAGGGTCCCCGTGCAGCAGAAGAGTTTGATTCAGCTTCATTGCGCATACTTTATTTTCTGACGTCAGTAGCATTCAGTCTGATCATGCAAAACTATTTTTGTGAATCACGTCAGTTTTTTTAATGTAGTATTATAGTCCTTGCCAACGGCCTTGCCGTAGTGGTAACACCGGTTCTCGTCATATGACCTAATTTAAGCGCAGTCGAGCTGGGCTAACACTTGGATGGATGACCATCCGGTCTGCCGAGCGCTGATGACAAGCGGGGTGCACTCAGTCCTTGTGAGGCAAACTGGAGCTACTTGATTGAGAAGTAGCGGCTCCGGTCTCGGAAACTGACATACGGCCGGGAGAGCGGTGTGCTGACCACATGTCTCCGCCATATCAGCATCCAGTGGCGCCTGTGGGCTGAGGATGACACGGCGGCTGGACGGTGCCGTTGGGCTTTCCAACGGAGTTTAGTTTATTTTGGCCCTTGCTGTCCCAGAGCAACGCATTGGTCACCTATACTAAGGCGGCGGTAGCATAGCGTACACCAGTTATAGAAGAACAGCGCAATGGCGGAGCTGTGTTTTGTACTCAGACGACTCGCGTGAAAAGGATCCCCACATGATCATGGCCCCACGACGGCAATTAAGAGACTCTGAAAGAGGAATGGTAGTTGAAGCTACAGGCAAGGGACATTCCATTTCGTAAATCGTTACAGAAATGAATATTCCGAGATCCGCAGTGTCAAGACTGCCCCGACAGTACCAAATATCAGGCATTAACTCACGCCACGGACAACGCAGCGGCCGACGGCCTCCTCTTAACGACCGAGGGTAGCGGCGTTTCCCTAGAGTTATCAGTGCTAGCATACAAGCAACACTGCGTGAAATGTCCACCGAAATCAATGTGTGCCGTATCCCTCAGGACAATGCGGCGAAATATAGCGTTAATGGACAGAGCGAGTTTCAGACGTCGGTTCTACACTCTCTGCAGCGTTGAGATGTTTGTTAGCGGCCTAAACGCACACTTAGGCCGCGTACGCCAACACTGGTCTGACCCTTGTTAGGTGGAGGATAATGCACTGGTGCGGCGATAGCGGCGACTGTGGATTAAGCAGCGGATATCCGGCGCGGGGAGCCACACCGCTCTCGTTCTGGAGGCACGTATATCTGGGTCTCAGGTGAGCCTTTGTCCGAGGATCACTCCGAGATACTTTGCACAATACAATACACAATACTCCGCGCTTCCTTTTATGGCGGCGGGCCCACATCTCGAGACACCTAGTGGACAATCCGGAGTTGTCCGGGGTTGTCCGGATGCTTTTGGTCGGATACTGTAAGTCGTCGCCGGCCGCGGTGACCGAACGGTTCTAGGCGCTTCAGTCCGGAACCGCGAGACTGCTACGGTCGCAGGATCGAATCCTGCCTCGGGCATGGATGTGTGTGATGTCCTTAGGTTACTTAGGTTTTAGTAGTTGTAAGTTCTGGGGACTGATGACCTCCGATGGTAAGTCCCATAGTGCTCAGAGCCATTTGACCCATTTGTATGTCGTCGTATGTCACATACTGCTGGGTATTTGTCCGCGCTGCTGAGACACTCAACAGATCAAGTTTTCGTTGCATAGACGGGGCCGCGACCTCGCACCAGAAGCTGCGCCTCGTTGCCCGCGTGTGACTCCCGCCGCTGGTTTCTGCGACTGGTGCATTATTCATCAGGAGCGCCGACGGGAAATGAAGTCGGGTGGGGCTGCCCGCTCCTACCGCGACGAGATGCGCGTGACGGCCCACCGCCAATATCCAATTTCCGCCGTCGCCGCCGCCGCCGCTGGCGGGCTGGTGTAGGTGAGCTGTGCTCTGTGTCCACTCGCCACCCGGGCAGCCTCCAGCCTCGCGAACCCCCACCACTCACCAGGTCGGTCGCTGCTGTCGGCTAAAGCGAGGGCCACAGGAGGCAGCGAGCGTTTACGACAGGTGGTCTCGCGGTAGCATCACGAATCCCACGTACTGCATGAAGCATACTTACTCTTTCTGCTGTGCTTAAGATGCCGTGTCCCCCAGAAGGTGCAGACAGAACTCAACAAATTGCCCTCAATGGAACAAAACCTACTGATGAACGTAATTTTCGGAGTAGTCGAAGGAGTTATTTGCTGTGAGCAAGGGCACAGTTAGCAGCAATTGGCGGAAAATCATGAATTAAAACAGAAGCAATATCTGGCGTTCCGCAAGGAAGTGTTATAGCTGTTCCTGATCTACATAAACGATTTAGGAGACAATCTAAGTAGCAGTCTTAGATTGTATGCAGTTGATGGTTTCATTTACCGTCTTATAAAGTCACCACATGACAGAAACAAATTCCAAAACGATGTAAACAAGGTATCGTATGGTGCGAAAAATGGCAACTTACTCTAAATAATAAAAAATTTGATGCCATCCACGTGGAACCCACTAAATTTCTGTTACGCGATAAGTCACACAAATCTAAAGACGGCAAATTCAACTAAATACTTAGAGATTACAATTACGAACAACTTAAATCGGAAAGAACGCATACAAAATGTTGTGGTTAAAGCTCACCAACCTGAACTGGCTAAACATTTAGAAATTGCAATAGGCCTACTACAGTGACTGCCTACGCTATTCTTGTCCGTTCCACTTTGGAGTACTGCTGTGCGCTGTGCGATTCTTACCAAATAATATTAACGGAGTAGATCGAGAAAGTTCAAATAAGGTCAGCACGTTTTGTGTTACGTGCAAAAGGGGAGAGATTGCCGTGGAAATGACACGTGAGTTGGGGTGGCAATCAGTAAAACAAAGGCGTCTTTCGTTGCGGCAGAATCTAATCAAATTTCAATCGCAAACATCTTCTCAAAATTGGCTCTATGCACTGAGGTCATCAGTCCCCTAGACGTAGCACTACTTAAACCTAACTGACTTGAGGACATCACACACATCCATGTCTGAGGTAGGAGTCGAACGTACGACCGTAGCAGCAGCGCGGTTCCGGACTCAAGCGCCTAGACCTGCTCGGCCACAGCGGACGAACCTTCTCCTCACACTGTGAAAATATTTTGTTGGCGTCTACCTCCATAGAGAGGAATGATCATCTTAATAAAATAAGGGAAATCGGAGCTCGCACTGAAATATTTAAGTGTTCATTTTTCCTGCGCGCTGTTCCAGAGTGGACTGGTAGAGAAATAGCTTCAAGGAGTTTCGATGAACTATCGGGTATCTTAAACATTAATTTGGCTTTTCTCTTTGAATTTAAACGATTTACAACTTTTTTATTGATTTGATTTGGTTCTTGGGTCTCTCTTACCTCTCTTAACTCCGTCCGCACAGGATTCGCAAGGCACAACGGGACCGACCGACCACCGTGTCACCATCAGCTAACAGGCGTCACACGATGCGCATATGGATGGGCATGTGGTCAGCACACTGCTCTCGCGGCAGTTGTCACTAATCGTGACCGAAGTCAAATAGCTCCTCAGTTTGCCTCACAACGGCTGAGTGCACCCAGCTTGCCAACAGCGCTCGGCAGACCCGGTAGGTCAGACATCCAAGTGCTAACCAAGCCCGACAACAGCTAACTTCGGTGATCTGACGGAAAATGGTGTTACTCAGTGACAAGGCCGTTGGTATAGAGTCTCGATAGTTCAGAAGAATTAAGGTTGAGAACTTGAGTGTGGAAGTTAAGTTATAAGGGACATGTATCCTGTCTGTTCCTGCCATGGACTCAAAATTTGACGGTGTTTTTTTTTTCGGTGGAGCGTGGTTTGCTGGGCCACAAGTATCTCGAGCCTTAGTACATCCAAGATATAAATTTTGTGGTGGTGCACACCCTTTGATAGTGAGTTTCGCCACTGACATTTCTTTACAAATAACTTTTTAACTACGGGTAACATCGCTAGGCTCATTTAGTATCGTTACAAAGAGGGTTCAGAGCGATTGTGAAAGCCAGGCCTAGGGTGTCCGCGGGTGGCGCCTGCGAGCCACGAAGAGAGCCGGCGCGGCGTTCGTGGTGGGTCCCCGCTGCTGCCGCCATCAGGCCGCGCGCGTTTCGGGCGTTCAATTTCCTGGCGGTATATGGCGCGTGGCGTCGCACAGTAACGACGCCGGCGTTGCCATGGCGACCGTAACGGCGGGACAGATGGGCGCGCGCTCCAGCTCTGTTTGGATTGGGGGAGAGGGGAGATGAAGGGTAAAGGGGGAGACGGGGAATGTGGAAGGGACAGCTTCTGGCACATACGGGGTGAGGCGAAACAACAAAGGGGGAGATGGTAGAATAGTGCTTTGCCGGGGAAAATCCTGATAACAGCAGGTGCCCCGCAATTCTTGCACTAACACACCTATTTTGCGGAACGACGCTCCAGTATGTGTGTGTTTTAAGAGCTTTATGTACATTTTACTGCTAGCCTTAATACGGTCGAGGATTTTTTTATATAGATGCACATTCGTATAGTCCCTTTTTGTCATTTGTGTGAGCCTGTTTACAGGCGCCTATATAGATCTATCTTCTCCCAGTGTAGGCCTACATACAGGGTGTTTCACACACGACGCAAGGGCTATGTCTGGCGTTACGCGGAAACCAGTACGGGGAGGTTGATGTTTGGTTTGTGCGGCGCGCAACTGCGCGGTCATCAGCGCCCGTACAAATACCCAATTTTTACGCACTCCTATTTTTACACAGTCCACTCTAGCCCCTGTCACAAATGATGATGACGAGAATGAAATGATGAGGACAACACAAACACCCAGTCCCCGGGCAGAGAAATTCCCCAACCCGGCAGGGAATCGAACCCAGGACCCCGTAATGCAGAGGTATCAACGCTAGCCACTAGACCACTAGGTGCGGACCCAGTACGGCAGGCTCTCCCTACCACATACTCTCCGGCTCCTTCCTCGGACTTTCACCGATGGACTACTGGTTTTTAAGAAAGGCAGCTGCATTTCATTGTCATCGATTCTGAACTGACAAAGCTTCTACAACATCAGAGGCTGTTTCAGGAGGTCCAGCACCGGGCCGACAAGCTCTGATCGCTGCATTCGCTTCGCCCCGTTCTTGGACTTTGGCAGGTGGCGTATCATTTTTTTTTTTATTGGAGTCAAAAGCATCAAACGTGGGCATACAAGATCAATAAATTCTGTAACTTCCTCAGTATGTGTGTCCCTCTATGAAATTTAGCCCAACTTTACCTCCCACTCTATAAACGTGTACTTATTACCAAAACTACCGAGCGAGGTGGCGCAGTGGTAGCACACTGGACTCGCATTCGGGAGGACGACGGTTCAATCCCGCGTCCGGCCATCCTGATTTAGGTTTCCCGTGATTTCCCTAAATCTCTCCAGGCAAATGCTGGGATGGTTCCTTTGAAAGGGCACGGCCGACTTCCTTCCCCATCCTTCCCTAATCCTATGAGACCGATGACCTCGCTGTTTGGTCTCTTCCCACAACCAACCACCACAACAACCACCAAAACTATGTACCAATAAACTGTTATCCATCTTAAACTCGTATGGTAAAGTTTTACTAAACAGAATCTAATTAGAAATGAAATGTAACTGGCCTGAATACAACTTGTCTATTTTAAATCGCAACTGAAGTAAGAAAATTACCTGCTCCTAGTCAAAATTTCCACTTACCTCGCGTCTTGACAACATTGTTGCAGATTTCTCGAAAGCACAACAGTAAACACCAAGCAGGCAGCGGCTGAACTAGATTTCTATTTTAAAATATAGTTTTCAAACAATATTTAAACGTGAAAGGACATTAGATACTGAAAAACAAATTAAGCTGCTATAGTGTTTTTATTGAGCTGTTCTGATTGCTATGAGCTCATTTCGAACCCCATGGTCATGACGTGCTTGTGCGACGCAGAGAAAAAATAGCCAACACAATGACGTCTGTACATATTAAGGTACCACATATGAAAATACCTGCACTTATCCCCGTTATACTTTGTACACAGCTTTTAGTAGATCATGACAGTTACCGTTGCTTATTTTGCGTATCTCAGTTGTGCTCAGCTTCGATTCACCAAAATAAGCAACCTCTTTGCTTGTCCACTAACGCACTTTCGCATCTTTGGGAGGTCGCTTTGTCCATTAGCCAATGAGAAGCTTTTGCGGTTTGGAAGTCACTAGAGGCTCTTTGGCTGAACGTGCTTCCGCTATTCCATTCTCCCTGTGTTCTGTTCTTGGACTGGTGAGAGTGCTATGGTGTGGAGATTCTACAACGTCGTAAAAACTATGATCAGTATTGTTACCTGGCGTGGTTAAGCTTAGGTAAACTGGATACGTTCTATCGTAACTGCTTGTTAACTTCCTGCACACTTTACTTGCGGCTACAGTGTGATCAGGCTTATGACAGTATTCTTCCGCATGGCGAAATAGAAACTCATACTTTTCTCTGTTGTAACAAAATGGACGCTAATCACAACGATCAGCGTCATTTTTTAAACCTACCGTGCTGCAGATTCGATGTTATCAGGATATCGTGAGTTACAAAAGAGTTACTTATTAAACATTGTATATTGGCGACTCAGTATTCCGATCGCTCATTGTTAAGGTCACGCATGTTGCACTGCTTTGAGGGCGCATGTGGGGTAGTAAATCAACTACAGTCTCCTACGAACAATTTATTTATTTTTTAGTGAACTTCTTTCTGAATTATTTCCCCTTTCAGCAATTCGTATCTTTCTTAACCGTACGTGATACAGTGCTAAGTGGCCATGCCGCCGTATTGCTATAACTTATTGACTCCAATCACGGTCCATGAATATTTTTATGCGTCGGAAACCACTCACTGAAATACTTTCGCAACTACAAAACATTAGAAATAGGTATTCTCTCCGAACACGAATTTAGGTTTCAGATGCAGAAAGCTAGTCCGACAACCATGGCCTAGGCGTTCGGTGGGTACTGAATGTGTTTGCGAGTAATCTGGTACCTCACTGAGATTTTATATGGAAATAGTATTCATAAAACAAGTGTTAATCTAAAGTTAAAATCTTCTGGGTTATTAGGCAGCGTCATGTTTCTTCTAAAATTCTAGCAGTAGTGGACACCAGAAGATCCTGAGGAAGATCCCAGCAGAGGGGTCGAAACGTCGAACATTTTAGAAGAAACTTGACGCGGCCTAATAACCCAGAAGATTTTAACTTCAGTGACAACGGCCACTAAACTTTGCAGACTTACATAAGTGTTAATCTGGTTGGATCACTTCCTCATGAGCATTGCCGGACGCTATAAGCAGAGAGCGAACACTTATTTAATTCTTGGTCATTGTCTTGATGAATTATTGCTCTTTGCCCTATGTCGAAATGGCAGCCACGCAAAACCCAATTTGACTTTCGCTTAAATTTATATAATGCGTGCGTGCGTGTGTGTGTGTGTGTGTGTGTGTGTGTGTGTGTGTGTGTGTGTGTGTGTGTGTGTGTGAGCGAGAGAGAGAGAGAGAGAAAGAGAGAGAGAGAGAGAGAGAGAGAGACTATTCTGTTAATCATTTCCATTCATACTGCGTTTCAAATTTCATTCTGGTCTTAAAGGTTCTTACTTGATGCGTAGTAAAAGGTCACGGCTTTTCCTTCCAGAGGGCGTAGTCCAATTCTTATCGCAAGAAATAGCACGCGACTTTCTTCAGCATGTCTCAAGGGCTATTTGCGATCGAGGACGTAGTGATACCTGAGCCGATGTGACAATAGCTAGTGATTATTGCTGCAGATAACGAATGAGTAACTACAGGCAAACACAAGTTGAATTTCGGCTTAATGGTACGACAAAATGACAACGACGATGTTAAATAGCTGTCACCCTGTTGTCCTCTAAAATAGTCAGCAGTGCAGGGAAAATAATGTTCAGTGGGGACCAAACCACATATCGCATAGCTGAACGTGGACACCAAAGAAGGGGAGAAAATCGTTAATTTCCTTGACGACCACAACAACGCAATGCAAATGTAACTTTCATTTCCTGTGAGAAATATCTTCGTTGTAGGCCCTGCATGCACGAAGTGCTGGCGCGTACATACTGACTCGAGACACACGAATGGGCTGGTATGTGAAGCTGCCGGAATATTCATCCGTTTCCTGTCGTCGCAGAGCCTTGGCGCTCGAAGGCGTCGTGAATAATTCATCGACGCTTTGGGATAGCTGTGCGCGGCGCAGAATAGGCGCCTTAACGAAATCCGGCATCTGGAGACGCCGAGTTTTAGCTACACTCATCAGAACGCTGTCATCTTCGTATTATCCCGTCAAGTATTCTTGAAATGGGCAGCCGTAGGATTGTTGCTTCCATAGCTACATGATTGGTTTCTTTTAGGATCACAGCTTTCCGATATCCTAGTGCGAGGTTCTCGGTCCGTCCGTTACTTCATTATGTGTAGTAATTAAACTAAGTGTCGTAGACTATAAGCAACAATAAAATTCAAGTACACTGATGTGAAACGCTTGGGATCACATCTACCTGACGGCAGCGATGAACTGTTCTTATTTGCTAAGTGTGTAGCGACAGATACACGCGAGACGCAAACACATGCGAAGCCCTATGCCAGTATTCAGCTACAATTAGGCCTCTGATACGCATGCAAGAGCGACTGATATCCTCCTTATCTTATCGCTTGTCATCATGTGTGCTCACCAAACATGCGACCAACGGTGTAAAGTAAGACGAAATTCATCTGGCGAAGATAACGGAACAAAATCCGTAAAATAAAGCGCTGTATAATAAAAACGGCCAACAGAGAGAAGAGCGAACTAAGCAACCTTAACAGGCTAATCATGTTGTTCACTTGCAAAAAATGTGTATCAAAGCTACAACCCTACGTGGAAGTGCAGTGGTAATATAGCTGGTGAATCTCCATCAGTGTTACCACACAATCAATAAGTACGTTTCATTACTGGCGCAGTTAACAACATCGATTCTCGTCTTGTAGGTCGTTACGAATAGCGAATCAGTATTTCCTGAAGTGAAAGACTAACTATTTTACAGTGTGACAAATTATTTTCTAATTTCTTTGAATGAGTGTATCATTGCTGTGGACCATCTTGCGACTAAATTTAATCGGAGATGCATCAGATGATGGGATTACATAACGTGAAGAAGCACCTGAAGAATCCAAAAGCGTTCATTCTGTGAATATGAGATACAACAGATTATTACTTCTCGTTATCACCTCCCTGCACGTAAGTACAATGAATACACGTTTGCACGTAATGTATAGTAAAACCTGATAAGAGAACATTACGTTATTTAGGACTTGTTAAGAGCTGTCTCGACTGAAAAAATTATCGTGCCCATCAGAAGATTGGCTCCAGATGCATCAGTAACGTACAGCTATATAGCCAACTCTTCTCTTTCTACTGTAACATTGGCAGCTGTTAAAGCTGTTAAAGCAACATTCTTCTCCCAATGCCTCTGTCCTGTTTCTCTACGAGCTTGGCAATGTTGAATGTCGGTTTCGACAGTGTTAGTGGCATTTTGTGACCGGCCGCCGTTCCTGACACACCTATTCCCCACCCCCCACCCCCTCCACCACCAGGCAAGGAATCTGTGTACTCGATCCGTCTGCGTCTAATGTAGATCTCACGTTCACGTCTGTTAACGTTTTCTTATCGTTTGCATAGTGTGTATCTGAGGTGCGACGTGGGAACTAGCCCTTATTTTCCTAATGGGATGTGGAAAACCACCTAAAACTAACATCACATCCAGACTGGACAGCTCATCGGTCCCCGTCTTTAATCAGGGCCTGGATCGCCTCCTCGTCTTCCAAAAGCGGACGCGTTAGGACTGTCGGCTATCCGGGCGGGTGGCTTTCTAATAAATGCAAATAAGTAACATTTTTCAAATGGTTCAAATGGCTCTAAGGACTATGGGACTTATCATCTGAGGTCATCATTCCCCTAGAACTCAGAACTACTTAAACCTAACTAACCTAAGGAAATCACACACATCCATGCCTGAGGCAGGATTCGAACCTGTGACCATAGCAGCAGCGCGGTTCCGGACTGAAGCGCCTAGAACCTCTCGGCCATAATATTTTTCGATGAGATCGTATAGAATAAGAAGTTGTAAGATTCGTCACAAAAGCAGGAAAGGCATTCCACAATATGCATGTAACGAAACAGTAGCAACGCTACAACTAATTATAGCTCATGATGGTCTTGGTGAACACCTGCATAGAATTCGTTTGTATCCATTGGGTGTGTGTATATACTGTACACAGGGTGTTCCAAAGTCTTTGCATCAAATGTCTAAAGGTGATAGATCACTTCATGGGGAACAAGATTTGTAAAGAGCAAAACTTCACGGCAACGCGTCAGGCGTCTTTTTATTGAATTCACTGTCCCTGGGACGACGAGATTTTACCGAACTAGATGAGTCTACAAATCAGGTGTGCTGCATCCGTATCTACCTAACCCATATCGTGGAAAATAGAGATTTTAAGAAACGAATCCTTGAAGAATCAATGTCCCTATTTGGAGAAAAATATTTTAGAAGCTGGAATTATCCTCTTTCCCACAGAGAACACGACTTTATTATAGACAACATTTATTGCATGTGAACACTGCAGAGTTCCTACACCCTGCTGTCTCTCAGGGGCAGAATTAATAGTAAAAGACGCCTACCGGCGCCAGGAAGCGTCAGACTACATGGGGTCTCCAACAAAATTTGTCCCTCTTGACGTGATCTATCGCCCCTGTACGTTTTGTGCAAAGAATGTGTCACCATCAACAGTGTCACATGCCTCACGTGATGAGAAACTGCAGAGAGGTTTGAAATTTGGTTCAATAAATTAGCCCCAAGTTTGGTAGTCAGGAATTTATCCTTTCTTTGTTTTTATTTTTTTTCTCCCCATACTCTTATTGCAATTTAATCACGTACTGTATTTTACTGTAACAAATTACTTTAAAAAAATTTTTTTTCATAATTTCTTACTGCTTTTAAATTATAATATGACTTCATACTGTGAAATGTTTAAAAGTTGTAGACACATCTGCTATACAAACTGCTGTAAACTTTCTATCACGTAAAGCAGATGTTACCAATTTTCATCACTAGATGGCGTGACACCTCATGTCCTCATCGTAGTATAGCTGGCACACGCGCCACCCAGCCTGATGTCCCCTGTTTCAGTCAACACAAGCAGCCCTTAGCGGCAATCTTTAATTTTTAACTAGAAATGTGTAAGATGGCAAGAACTATGCCCCTTACATGAAGTCATTAAAGATCACCTAACTCACGTTGAGCGAACAGTAGGGCTGAACAAAAATGACTGACAAGGCACAATGCATCTTGTAGAGGGTATAGTATGGACGTATTGGAATAATTAATGTCAGGTGATGGTTTTAAAGTAATTCACATGACATGAAAACTTTGTGGAAACGCGTCGATTTACTGGAGGCTAGTTTATCCCACGGAAGTATTCGAGTTGACCACCGTGGCCGGCGGGGGAGCGGCGAAGGGAAGCGACAATAGGCAGCTTAGGGCAGCTCAAACTCTTGAGAAAGCGGTAACGGTGCGCAGCCTCCAGCCGTCTTAAGATGAGTGACAGTGAGGGGGTGGTTGACCCCGACTCCATGCTGGTGTACTGGGAAACAGACGGAGAACTTGTACACCTATTGATAAATGTCCGTCATCCCGTTTCCTGTGAAACATGCGAGAAAGCTGCGCAAAGCTACGGTGGAGCGGTCAACAGAGGTCAAAATATGCGTGTTCGTGACTATAGCAACTTCACGCTGAATTCACACTCCGCAGACTCTGAAGTAAATCAGGTGAAGAGCGACAGAATGAAATACACCGGCCTCCGATGGGAATGTAGGACCAAGGAATTTGAAGTACTCTCCTGGGAGTCAGAATTGCGGAAAACTTGGTGTTTGTGCAGACGCTAACCTTGATGGGTGGCCTGGGGGGGGGGAGCTAAATAGAAGAAGTTGAGAGGATGGGAAATTTTGTGGGAATTTGTTCACTTCCCAGAGCAGGCATTGGTCAGGGCTGGGAAGTGACGCATAATTAACGTGACTTACGCTGCAATTGGCATAAGTGATTTTGCTGGAGGGGAAACCGAGGCGAAGAGCGGACTGGCAGAAGTCTCGGTAGAGGTCTTCCGTTCCCAGCTTGCCTAGAGTGCGGACGTGGCGTTCTCTACTCAGCTTGCCTGAGAAAGAGTGAGCATCTCTGCAGTTTAGGACTTAGCAAATGGAACGATTGAGCTTGGAGATAGAAAGTTTTGGTTCAGCTATATACTCAGCAAGATAGCTAGGAGTGAATAGACGAGCGCAGCGTTGCAGCACCACGAGGTCGGCCGACATCCACACAACGACGCCGCTCCGCCACGCTGTATTCGGTGATATTGCGCCCGCTCCGGCCACTGATTAATTTGTTGGATCACGTCGGCAAAGTTTCCACGAGGGTTTCATGGGCTGTGTATTGTAGAATTCTTCTCGCACTTTGCATTACGCCTGGGTCAGTCGATAGGAATTACTTTTGAGTTATCGCGCTTTATTCCACGCAAACGTAATTTATTACCACTGTCTGTTAGGAGAGTCATGTAATGTGATGATTGAAGGTCGTGAGTTAAAATAAATCTGTGCTAATCGACTGCATCTGTTTTCAATGAAGTAGTTGAAATCTCAAGTCACTTTCTTAATTAATTTTTATGTTCACATTTGCATCTGGTGTTCAATAGCTGAATATAACATCAATGTACACCCCTTTTCAATTAAAAAGGGATCAATTCTGAACCAATTAATGTCAACACTGCCACCGCAGTTCAATCAGGAGTTACAGGGCCATATTACTTTTTTGCGCTATCCGATATTGCGGCAGTTTTGCACTCTCTGTTAATCTGTTAGTCAATTAGTTGGGGTGAACACGCGCCAAAACCAGCTAAGTGACGGGTGGGGTGTTACAAATGACAGTAAAACGTTTACATAGTATGTTTTATTATGTGACGTGGCCTTTTTGGTGTTAAAATTGTATGACGAGAGCTGCAATGCTCAACGTTTTACATATGTAAGTACATCTTTATATACGAATATTAATTATTACTGTCCTATACTTTTCTTATTAATGACTAACTTTTTATCCCCCTTACTTAGGTAATATAAATCCTGATGAAGACTTTCTTAGTTTAGGAGTCCAAACCATGGTCAATTCGACTATGAAATCCATTGCAACCAGGGGGCAGTCTTCACTAAAAGAAATATTTTTACAGTTGCTACACACAGCTATGTAAAAGTTGTAAGCCTTTCTTTGTTGTTAAAATAACGGCCGTGGTAAAGTCTTCCATCACCTGGATTCGAACGGGCTTACCTCCGAGTAGAGCGCCACTTTGCAGGCGTGCTGTATCGACCTCGGCCTCGGAGGAGGATGGTAAGGATGGGAAGTAAAAACGAGTAACCTAGCAACGCTAGTAAATGAACGAAATGAGGAACGCGCGGCGGGTTGAGGGGACGAGGTTCGCGGCCGGAGGTCTCGCCCCTCTTCTCATGCAGACCGGAGGACGCGCCGCCAGGGCGGGGGTCTGCGAGCCGCATACGTGCCGGCAGGCCGGGCCCGCAGGTGTGCGTCCGCGAGACACGCACCACGCAGTCTGCGCGGCCCCGCATGCCCGAACAGGCTCGGCCAGCCGCACCAAAGCGGCGCCGCCCGGCTGTGTGGGCGGACCGCGTGACGCCTTCATGCGGCGACACCGCCTCTGGCAACAGCCAACGCGCCTGCGGACCCGTTTCGTCACCGGCACCTTCTCGTCCGTGTGTGTCCACCTCCCAGACAAAGCCAAACTAGCCTGACAAGGAAGTGCGGGTCCTCGAACGCTCAGGAACGCACAAAAATAAGCTTGGAGTACAAATCGCTCGTCCCAAAAACTGCTCTCTTGCCACTGTTGTGACCGTAGAAAATTTTAACTTTTATTCTTGCTTTTGTGACCATAATAAGAGTCCAGGCTCCATAGCCAAACAGCCAACCGACATTAAGAAATAGTCCACCTGGACGTAGGGACAAGATAAGCGGCAGAGGCTGCCAAGTATGGCTTTTTGATCGAATAACTTAGTGTTTGACTTTGAAAGGGGGCTTAATTAAAAAGAAAAGACTAATTGGGGGCTTAATTAAAAAGAAAAGACTAATAATAATGAATAAATGCAATAATTTTACTAGCTGTGTGACCGGTTAGGAAGTCTCGTAACCGGTTGGCCCTGATTAGTATTAGCACGCAATCTGACTGCATAAAATAAAAATAAAGAATGACAAGGAATTTCCATTAACACAATTGATTAATTAAGTCCCCTGCAACTATAAAAGCTACGAAACATCAAAGCACAAGTGTAACTGTTCTGTGTGTGGTAGTGTTACTCAACGTACATGTATCTGGTTCGGTTCTTTCTCAATACGACAAAATATTTTAAACCCCATTTACAATGAACTAATTGATAAATGGTTCAAATGGCTCTGAGCACTATGGGACTTAACATCTGTGGTCATCAGTCCCCTAGAACTTAGAACTACTTAAACCTAACTAACCTAAGGACATCACACAACACCCAGTCATCACGAGGCAGAGAAACTAATTGATAAACCAGGAATACTATAATTGCTCATAGAAACCAGAATTACATGTCTAATAAATGAACGCGAGCCAGATGCTTTTTTGACTGTACCTGTGAGCAAGAGGGATTGTGATTAAAAGAAAACTGTAATACCTTTTTACCTCATATACTGACGAAAATATTCCATTACACCAGCATCATAAATCAAAAGCCCATCTCCTTTCTCAAATATATTCTGACAATTGCATCTTCTTGCATCTATACATTACACCAACCGAACAGTACCAAATTTCAGTCAACACTCAGATCGTCTACTCTCTCGCCCAACAGAACAACGACTGCTCTCGACATCCTCTGAACTACTGCTGCGCCCAGTGGAGGCGACAGAATAATAATCTTTGGCGCAATCTCTGGCGCTGTGACTCAGTGTAGCCACCTTTCAAGTTCCTGCCAGAGGAAGCAGCATGAATCAAACTTGCGCAATGGAAGACGCAAACACCGGGGCGATAATACACCAAGAGAGAGTGTCAGTCACGTGCGGAAAAGACTCGTGTGGAACCAAATTACGTTGTGTGCAGCTAGAAATGAAAGTGTCGTGTGGAACCGAAGGCATTCTTGCACAAACCGACCAATTAGAAACAAGAGTGTCGTGTGGGACCATAGACATTCTTGTGCAATCCGATCAGTTAGAAATGAAAGGTTCGTGTGAAACAAATTAACTCGTGTGCACCCAAGTCCACGAGAAACGAAATAAAAGGCCAGGTAGCGGAATAGCAAGAAGCAGAGATTCAGATACAGATTCAGAGCCAGTGCCGGCAGTTTGGAGATTCCGCAGCGAGACGCCAGCGGGGCCGAGTAGGCCCACAGCAGGCGATACAACCGATAAAGACTTAAAGTACGAGAAGACGGTGATAGACTCTGGAGGACACTCAGGAACTGCAGGTCAAGTAGGATTTTTAGTCTCATTGGAATAGTGCTGAACAGAGGCTGTCAGTCTTTGCCTCAATTACTTAGAGAGATTTGAGTGCTAACCAAGAACAAGTGATTGCTTTCCACTTGTTTCTTATATGTACCGGTAATTAGTTTTGAACTAGCAAGTCCGAATAAATAGACTGAATCTTACTAAGGGGTTTATGGTCCAACACCTCACATAAGTATATGTGAGAATAAACTTGATGGAAACTAACCAATCTTTTCTGCCTATTGCAATTCTGTAACCTATTTTCAGGAAACTTATTTGCTTCAAACCAAGGAGAATTTCTCCCTCTCATCACCGATATAAAGGCTGACAGCTATTTATAACCAACCCATTGTCATTAACGTCCCGATGGCGCTACGCAGTTCGCACTTACTTCATTCTGGTGTAGTGAGGCTGTGCCGCGACGCGACACCACGAAAGACATTTGAAGATCACCTCTTCGACGTCTATGAAAGAAACTTTGGCAACGATAAGAAACAAAATATCCCTATGCGCTCGAACACAAAAAAAGACCGTACCACGAAGGGATTAGCCATTCACCAAATGAGACAGAAACCGGTAGATGTGATTTACATGTACAGGCAAAGAAATGGTTTCAGTTTCAGAAAGGCTGAATGATTTATTCAAAAGAAAGAGCTTCACAAATTGAGCAAGTCAGTAACACTTTGATCCACCTGTGGCCCATATGCCAGCATTTATTGGGATTTGGCATTGATTGACAGAGTAGTTGGATATCCTTCTGGGGGAGGTCGTGCCAAATTCTGACCAACTAACACGTTGAATCGTCAAAATCTCGTACTGGTTGGAGATACCTGCCCATAATGGCTCGAAAAGTTATCAGTTCGGGAGAGATCCGACAACCTTCCTGGCCAAGTTTGGGTATGGGAAGCAGGAAGACAAGAAGTGGAAACTCTCTCCCCGTGCAACCGGGCATTATCGTGCTGAAATGTAAGCCCAGGATGGCTTTCCATGAAGGGCAACAAAACGGAGAGTAGAAAATTGTCGACGTACCGCTATGCAGTGGACGACAACCAAAGGTGTCCTGCTATGAAATGAAATGGCATCCCAGACCACCACTCCTGGCTGTCAGGCCGTATGGCGGACGGCAGTCAGGTTGTTACCCTACTGCTATCCCGGGCGTTTCCAAAGAAGAGCGACTCGTTTCGTCACAGGGTTATTTGGTAAGGATCTGAGCACTATGGGACTTAACATCTGAAGTCATCAGTCCCCTATAACTGAGAACTACTTAAACCTAACTAACCTAAGGACATCACACACATCCATGCCCGAGGCAGGATTCGAACCTCCAACCGTAGCGGTCGCGCGGTTCCAGACTGAAGCGCCTAGAGCCGCTCGGCCACACCGGCCGGCTATTTGGTAAGCGTGATAGCTTTACGGAGATGTTTAGCAAACTCAAGTGACAGACTCTGCAAGAGAGGCGCTCTGCATCGCGATGTAGCTTGCTGCCCAGGTTTCGAGAGGGAGCGTTTCTGGATGAGGTATCGAATATATTGCTTCTCCCTACTTATACCTCCCGAGGAGATCACGAATGTAAAATTAGAGCAATTCGATCGCGCACGGAGGCTTTCCGGCAGTCGTTCTTCCCGCGAACCATACGCGATTGGAACAGGAAGGGGAGGTAATGAGAGTGGCACGCAAAGTGCCCTCCACCACACATCGTTGGGTGGCTTGCGGAGTATAAATGTAGATGTAGATGTAGAAACGCGTCTTCGCTGGTCACCAATGCTGAGTTCTAAGCGGGACTCATCACTAGAGATAATTCTACTCAAGTCAATGTGACCTTCAGCACTGCAAATTTGCTTGTTGGTGTACAGAGGTCAATGTTAGTCGGCACGTGAACTCAGCCCCCTTTCTGTGGGCCACCTATTAATGGTCCTTGTGGGCATTGAAGCACCAGTTGCACGCCGGATCGATGATCATCCGGGGCTCTGAGTGCCTCTTCAACGATTGCTCGGTCCTCACATTCTTTCATTTGCCTAGGCCAGACCGCTTCCTTCTTGAAGCTATGTTCGGCCACAGTTCGCCCATTCCTGTTAACATCGCGAATACTGGCTTTGCTCCTGTTCAAATGTAGAGCGACCCCAACTCGCAGTCCTCTCTCTCAAATCCTGACATCTACGTACATTGCAGGATCGCTGCTGTCCAACTGGGTACACGGAATGAAAGTCGCAAAGACTTTATGCCCTGGTATCAACGTTTACTACACTTGGCAGCTGCGCGGTGAAACTGCACTGCAACGTCACACATTCACCCATCGGCCGCCAAGTGTTGCCTTTTCCGTAGATACATGTATGAATATAAATTTGTGACAAATGTGCATAACTCCTTAGTGGTGTGTAGTTGCATTTTGTGTTAGAGTGTAACCTTGGTACGATCAACTCCCCTGGCTTCGGACCCAAAACTACCTTCACTCTCCTCCAAGAACTCGGGAGGGCGACGGTTCAACCCCCCGTGTCCGGCCATCCTGATTTACGTTTTCCGTGATTTCCCTAAATTGCTCCAGGCAAATGCCGGGATGGTTCCTTTGAAAGGGCACGGCCGACTTCTTTCCCTAGTCCGATGAGACCGATGACTTCGTAGTTTGGTCTCTTCACTCAAAACAACCCAACCCAACCCTCCAAGAACCGTGGATGACTCCTGCTGCTAGACTGACTCCATAGAGTTTGCATAGAGCTCTGATTAATCTGTCTCCCGGTTGTTGCAGTAGACCCGGAAAAATTCCATCGTATCCTGGTGACTCGAACGGTTGAAACTTTCCCACCGCCACTGCATTTTACCGAAGTAAGTTAATTCTCTGGCGGATTCCCATCTCTGCCGTTGGTTGCCTGTAAACCAATACCTCAGAGGGACTGAATCTTCTATCACCTGGAAGAGAACATTGAGGGATGTCGGTCCTGAGGAGTACATCTGACTTCTCATGATCTGTCCCTGTTCACTCGCCTTCCTCCTGGTTTTGTCTGTATTCTTGTCAGGATTTTGTGAACTCAGGTCTTGACAGTTGTACTTCTCATCTCCTCACAGAATACCTTCCAGGATGATTGATCGCTTGATTAATAGGAAGATTGTATTGGCAAGGGACTCTCAATATTTTTCTCACTATCTTTCGTTTCTTGCGAAGTGTAACAGTTTTCCTACCTGTTTCGTCTGCAATTCAAGTCTAATTATTTCACGAAGATTTTCCCAGTTTGCGCACTTCTAGCTAATTGCAGAGTTTTCTAAGTACGAGGTCTGTAGGCAGACATCACTTCATCTGTAATTTCCTCGAGATCTACTGGATTTGCTATCGAAGTTTTAACTTCAGACGAGCGTGAGTTTCTATCTTTCCCATACGATTTGCAGTACGTTTTCGTAGCATTGCTATAGGCCATGGACTGTTTAACGCCTATTTAAACCCCAACGTTAATATACTGCTTAAAGCAATTAGGCTAACTGAACAACAAGCCTTTTCTTCTGCCCTGACAGCGTTGCACAGCTCTTCACACTTGAAAATGCAGATGTGGGATTTCAGTGGAGTGGTCAAAGCGCAGTGGAACAGCGCAGTATACACATCTGACCGAAGCCGCTTCGTCACATTCAACATCACTTCTGCATTCAGCTAGTCCAGCATCGAAACTCACACTAATTACATGTTCGAACGACGATACTGGTATATCAGTATCATAATGAGCCTTTTGCCAAGCGTATTGTAGCACAGGCTACTACTCTGGTGTAGGAAGTTCACTGTACAGCACAGGGTGTAGTCTGATGATGAAATGACGATCGTCTAACTTTGCTTGTGTTTTTCACACTGTAGTCTTACAAAATCAACTATCCTTCCCATGTAGAGCGTATATTGCCTAAAGAAATACACATCAAAAGAGTGGAAATATATTGTTGTCTTCGTCCTATTTTTTGGTCGTGTTATACCGATATTTTATTTCTTCGCTTTGCAGAAGTTCCTTTCTGAGAGCTTGAACAGGTGACCGTTAAAATGTGCCTCGTGGTAAGACGCCCAGTTATGCATGCCAGTAGGTAACACCACGTTATGAGTACTTGTTTTGCAAATCAAACTGCCTTTTCCTGCTGCTAGTTACTTTATCTATCCCATACGCGTTTCGCCTTCTCCTGTTATAAGGAATCATCAGTGGGATCTATAACGAAACAGTTTTGTTAGTTATAGATTATCAAACAGTTCCCTTCACGATTTTTTGTAAAAAAGTAATTACTTAGGATTTGCTGATCTGCGTTTCCTCACATCTGGTCTGGAGGTCGCACTACCACTTTTATGAGTCTTTAATACAGTGGTTTACATTCCGTTCTCGATCCTCATACCGTCGATCACTGCTGATTCTTCCGCGTTAAGGAACAGTTTCCCACCCAAATGGTGGCTGCTGCTAGAACGAGGGTTAGCCGTTACGCCGAGAGATCGGCCACCGTTGGTGGTATTTTTACTCAGAATTTAGCAGTGACTGGGATAGAAACGCATAATGTTCTGATAAGCAGTTTTTCAATTATATTCTTTTACTGTACTGAAATACGGGGGCTTTCAATTATTATCAGGTGCTTGCAGAATGTCTACGGAGACCTGGCAGTGAACAAGAACACGTTGCATCCTTGGGCGAGGCGTTTGTCGTCATCGCACAACGGCGCAAAAACCCGTCCAATCTCCCGCGTGTCGGCCGGTCGTGCACTCCTGCAGTGTTGCGACGTGCGGACACTCTCACTCCATGTGATCGACGGATCACAATCAAGCACCTCGCGGCTCAAGTGGTTGCCCCTGCTTGGTAGCGATGACACACTCGTCCACCAGTCTGGGTTCCTCGCCGCCAAACAGAAAACCATAAAGAGCAACGAAGGACCATCTATGTGGAATTGCATGTGCGCAGTCGAACATCGTCACAGGTGTTGAAAAATGGGTTCATCACTTCGAACCGGAAACAAAACGTCAATCGATGGAGTGGCGCCACACCAGCTCTCCTCCGAAGAAAACGTTGAACGTCGCACCCCCAGTCGTGGAGACGGTTTTCTGGGACTCTGAAGGGATTATTCTGTTTAATTTCCTCCCACGCGCTGCAACGATCAACTCTGAAATGTATTGTGCTACCCTCAGGAAATTGAAGAAACGACTTGAGCATGTTCGTCGCTACAAGAATACAAACGAACTTCTGGTTCTCGATGACAATGCAAGACCTCAGATAAGTCTGTGCGTACGAGACGAGCTCACAAAACTTCATTGGAGTGTTCTTCGTCGTCCACCCTATGGCCCGGATGTCGCACCTTCCGACTTCCGTCTGTTTGATCCAATGAAAGATGCAGTCCTCTGGAACCAGTACGTGCATGATGGGGGTGTTATTGATACTGCAAGACGTTGGCCGCGACGTCGACCAATATAGTGGTACCTCCCAGTAAGGTGGTATATGGTAAGGCCGCCGCATTGAGTGGCGATTACGTAAAAATAAGGTTTTGTAGCTAAAAGAGTGGGGATTAATATGGTGTTTTGGATTCCTGAATAAAACCAACATGCTTTCAGAAAAAAAGCCTTGCATTACTTACTGAATGCTCCTTGCGTAATGAACTATAACGTTTAGAAAATGTTGATGAATAGCTTATCCATAGTCATGAAATCCTTTAAATTATTTACGTTAAGCAATGAATTAATAATAGTGATAGCAAAGTGGCATACTATAGCAGTGTGCATTTATTATTCACAAGAACGTACTTTTTACGCATTATACATTGTTTTTAAGTTGCTTTTCAGAACATTTTTCTTTATACCATGTTAATACATAGTTTGAACTATTTTTAATTGTAAATAAGTGACACTGAAAAGCAGAATTGCTACAATTGCTACAAGGTTTAAGTTTTCCTCCAAAGTAAGAATTTCAGATACACCACAAGAAAGTGAACATTTGATATTTAATAATGTGTATGATTGTTCAGATCCTGTTTTTATGCGTGTAGTGGAAG
The DNA here is from genome assembly GCF_023898315.1 of Schistocerca nitens. Taxonomy (NCBI): domain Eukaryota; kingdom Metazoa; phylum Arthropoda; class Insecta; order Orthoptera; family Acrididae; genus Schistocerca; species Schistocerca nitens. The sequence continues at coordinate 76,676,978 of NC_064625.1, forward strand.
TGATTTGTCGAATTTTTGTTAATTAAACTGTATACACAATAAAATTAGTCAGCGACGCCACACCTAGACCACAGTCACCTCCTTATTGCTATTATTCTCTAAGCTTCTTAACGAAGCAAGTCTTCACTTTTAGTAGTAGCATGCGACTATGGGAACTTTATATGACCGTTACTGTTTACAGTACATAGGTTGGAAGGAAAAACAAGCTGTTAATGATGTCAGATCAAAGTAGGCGACGCTACTAGAGCAGAATTTTACCAGACAACCATAGGTCGGAAATGAACGATTGTGCAGATACGCACATAAAACCACACATTTCAGCGACGAACCTGCGGAAGTGTCTTCTTTCCAGCCGCCTTACCCTATCATGATACCTGTTAAGCTAATGAGCACAGTTACCAATAAAATTATCTGCAAATACTGTGGCTTCAGTTGAACATTCGAACTTCAAATTTGTTTCCATGTCTAGTTACGTTAGATACGAATTTTCTGTGATGATGACTGGGTAAAACTTGGCTACTGAATCAGCTACGCTAATACTACCTTAATGACTTTAATTTATGAAGATAATAAGTGTTTTGTTGTTTTTGGTTTTATCTGACCTTCAGAGCCAACACTCTAGCCATGGAAAATACATGTTTACATAAAATATACAGGGTGAGACAGCTAAGACAGGTCATCCCAGATGTATCCAGAATGTGAGGTTTTCGTGAAGTCATTAAATTACCGTAATGTTTTGAAAGTTGTACGAGGGTCGCTCAATAAGTAACGCTCCACATTTTACTTAAAAATCCATCAATATGCAAAGACAAACGTCCTTATCGGTGCTTCACATTAGATGTTTGTTCTGTGCATCTGGGAGATGGCAGAGCCGTAGTACAGCGTCAAAATGGCGTTTACCTACGACTCACGTTACAAGCAGCGTGCTGTTATTGAGAGCGTGGTGAACATCCATAAACGTTTGTGTGCAGTGTATGTCGATGCTGCAACTGACACAAGTACAGTTGGGCGATGGGTAAAGAAAGTTACAGCCTCAGGAAATGCAGAAACAGAGCTGCATGATCAGCCACGCTCGGGACGTCCTGTCACAGCCACTGCTCCAGACATGCTGAATCGTGCGAATGCCATTCATTATTCGTGCCGACCAGCGCATCACAAATCGACAATTGGCTCTTCAATTGTCGGTCAGGATTGGAAGTGCGTCTGCAATGATCGAGACTCTCGGATATCCAAAACGGTGCTCGCGATGGATTCCACGAATGCTCACAGCGGACCACAAGATTCAAAGAAAGGCCATTTCATCTGAATTGTTGGAGCGTTTTGAGACCGACGGAGAGGCCTTTCTGTCAGGGATCATTACGGGGGACGAATTCTGGGTGCACCACTTTGCGCCGGGAACAAAAAGGGCAGTCCATGGATTGGCATCGTCCTCATTCAACACAAAAGCTCAAAAGATGTAATGAAAGACAACCCCCTCTGCCGGCAAAGTCGTGGTGACAGTCTTCTGTGATGGCGTCATTCTCATGGTTGTGTGGCCAAGAGGGTCAACCGTCAATTCAGAGGCATACGCGAAGACTCTGAATAAACTCAAGAACTGTTTCCGACGTGTTCGATCGGACATGAGTCCAGCAGAAATCTTGTTCCAACACGATAATGCACGCCCATACACAAGTCTGAGAAAACGGGAACATATCGCCAACTTGGGTTGGACATAAATGCGTCATCCACCTTCCATTCCAGACCTGGCACCGGACTTCCATCTATTTGGGCTGCTTAAAGATTCTCTACGGGGAACACACTTTGAAGATGACGAGAGTGTCAGTCATGAAATGAAAACATGGCTTCGCCTACAGAAAGAAGAGCTTTTACCAGCGGGGAATACATGGCCTTCCACAACGCTGGCGTACGGCCATAGAACATGATGAAGACTACGTAGAAAAGTAGGACATGGACAAGACATGTTGATATACAGGGTGCGTCAAAAAAATGTATACACACTTTGAAGCGTCATAGAAAATTTATTTCCCGTTTTAGAATGTTAAATTTCTGGAAATGGAAAGCTTAAAGTCCAATTGGAAAAATAAATGTACTTTGCAAATGTGATAATTGTTCAAACTGGTGGCCTTCAGCATCAATACATTTCTGAGTACGAATCACCACTGATTCCGTACATTGTACCAAAGTGTCCAATGAGATTTCTGCGCCCATCGCCTAAATATCATTCCAAAGTGTGTCCAGGTTACGTGGTTTACGTTTGTACACCTCATCTCTTACTGTGCCCCATAAGAGGAAATCCAGCGGTGTGAGGTCTGGAGAACGTGCAGGAAACTCGATTGGTCCCCTGCGTCCTATCCACTGGCCTTGCACATTGTGATCCAGGTATGCTCGTACGTCCCTATGATAGTGCGGCAGGGCGCAATCTTGTTGGAAATAAAACTCATCATTACCGTATAATGCACGAATGACAAGGAATATGGAGCCAGCATGCATTGTTAGGTACGTTTCTCCAGTAACAGTACCTTAAAAGCGGGAAGGCCCAATGAGTCCCCTTGCAGACAAACCACACCACACATTTACACCAGGCAAATTCACAGCCTTTTCAGCTGTAATGTGAGGATTATCTTCAGCCCAGTACACACAATTGTGCCTATTGACAGTTCCATTGAGCCTGAATTGGGCTTCATCCGACCAAATTATGCTACCCATAAATCCCGGTTCACGTCTCACCATCTCCTGAACCCATTCACAAAATTCTAACCTTCGATCTGAATCGTCGTCACTTAGCTGTTGCACCAGCCTTGGAATGTACACACGAAACTTGCCTTCCGTCAGAATGCGAAGCACACTACTAGCACTTGCCTTGAAGGGTTTTGAGGCGAACGCTGAAACAGTTCCAAGACCGCAGTTGTAGCTGTACGAGGTCGCCCTGATCCACCTTTATGCACATCACACACTGTTCCATGAATTTCGAATTTGTCTCGTAGACGTGTAATTGTTAACCTTGAAGGTGGTTCCGTACCATACTCACTTCTCCCCTGTCTTCGAACCGCAGCTACATTCTCAAACTTCCTGTACCACTTAATTATCTGCTTCCACGCTTCAAAGCTCAAACGCACGTCCGCCATGTTGCAGTTACTTCCTTGCCACTGCTTCCACCTGTTGAAGAATCATAACATTACTTCCTCACAGATATTTAACCTTGTAGAACGGGAAATAAATTGTCTATGACAGTTCAAAGTGTGTATACATTTTTTGACGCACCCTGTATATCGTCACCATATTCTGACTCTTAACAATAAATATGTTCGGAGAAACAAATGTAGGGCATTACACACAGAACGTCCCTCGTATAGAGCTTACGAAATAATGATGCATTTCCAGGGTATAATTTTTAGTAGATATTTTGTTGTGGGAACTTAGCTTTATAAGAGCTTCACGTGGGTCACACTGGGGAATTGGCCGTGTTGCAGAGATCGCGCGGCCTGGCCCCGCTGAGCACATGTGAGCAGCCGTGGACGCAGCCACGCGGTCGCCAGATTCCAGCCTCCACTGGTGAGTAGCCTACCCAGCACTGCGCTGCTCCAGCCTCTCGCGTCACGGCCGCGTCAGCTCACAGCTGTTCTCTTCTCTAGCGCGTCCGCAGCTCGTGATCTAGCGGCTAACGTTGCTGCCACTGGACTCCCTTGCAACAGCACCAAGCCCGTATGTCCCGCTGGCCAGCGTCATTTGTTGATTAAAAAGCGCTGCTCGTTCTTTCCGTACCTCTGATTGATGATATGCGATGTTTATACTGTTATACATTAGTTGCACGGGTATCTGGCGTGAATATGCGTCTTGCTTTGGCGGAATTTCGTTCGTTATGATTCATTGTTTTCGCCGGTGGATAGAGCAATTTGTTGGTATTATGTGTAAGAGAAATGGCGCACCATGGATTATCTGATAAAGAAATTTGCTGAATTTTGGAGACATTGTCGCTGCTCTAGACAGGGAAGGACTCGGGTGTATTTGAGGGCAACTGCAGTGCACCGTGGTCACGCACACAACTGTAAAATGGTTGGCGGAAACTGTATTTTCATTTACTCTTGCTTCGAGTACCACATACGTTTTCGTTACACAGTTCATATCAAACCAAGAAAACGACAATAACTGATTCGAAACTTCCTGGCTGATTAAAACTGTGTGCGCCGACCGAGACTCGAACTCGGGACCTTTGCCTTTCACGGGCAACCGCTCTTCCATCTGAGCTACCGAAGCAGGACTCACGCCCGGCCCTCACAGCTTTACTTCTGCCAGTATCTCGTCTCCTACCTTCCAAACTTTACAGAAGCTCTCCCGCGAACCGTGCAGAACTAGCACTCCTGAAAGAAAGGATATTGCGGAGACATGGCTTAGCCACAGCCTGGGGGATGTTTCTCATTCTGAAAACATCCCCCAGGCTGTGGCTAAGCCATGTCTCCGCAATATCCTTTCTTTCAGGAGTGCTAGTTCTGCACGGTTCGCAGGAGAGCTTCTGTAAAGTTTGGAAGGTAGGAGACGAGATACTGGCAGAAGTGAAGCTGTGTGGGCCGGGCGTGAGTCGTGCTTCGGTAGCTCAGTTGGTAGAGCACTTGCCCGCGAAAGGCAAAGGTCCCGAGTTCGAGTCTCGGTCGGCGCACACAGTTTCAATCTGCCAGGAAGTTTCATATCAGCGCACACTCCGCTGCAGAGTGAAAATCTCATTCTAAATAACTAGTTCTATTACCTATCTTTAAAAGAGCTCCAAATAATCAAAACAGACCTGTAGTCTGACATTCAGGCATTTCCTGCAACATTTTCCACCCACAAGCCAAAAGTATGCGTCCCGTGGTTGCTATGGTTGCTCTTCAAAATCAAAGAAAGGAAATTGCAAAGCATCTCGAACGGAGACAGGGTATCATTGTGAATGCTGCTGTGTGGCGTTGTGAATGGAACCTTGTATTAAAATATTTTGTACGAAAATGCAGTGTAAGTCAATGTACAAACTGCTATTGCAGTTAAATACGATATTCAGCTCTGACCATCAAGTATTTATGTTCATTCTAAATATATGAATGTATGAATTTCTTAATTTTACGAAACCAGAGTCATGTACCAGGTGGTTATAGTTAAACTTTTCCTATTTAACACGTTATAGCACGGAAACTAGTTACCGTACGAGTACCAGACGTGGGTGCATTAATGCCCAGAGTATGGGGTGAACGGTTTCGATGAGTCACAGCCCATCGTCCAGTTCCAACTATGGGCACCAGGTGAAGTGATCAGTCATCGTGATTCATAGTCTCACACACCTGACCAGTCGCAGTGCAGTTGTTTACGTGTCTACGTGACCTGGAACAAAAGGAGCAAGGCATTATGGGTCAATCTCCGTTATCAAAACAACAGAAATGCTGCAACTGCACTTCGGGAATATCGCCGGCTGAAAGGATTACGCAGCATGATGGGCGTCGCTCCGAGAAGAGGCCGACCATCGGTTGCACCACAACTGGTTGATGAAATCGGTGTTGGTGTGGCAGACAACGCTGCGCGCGATTCCCGATCGTCAAGCAGTGCGCGTGCTGTGTCACGACAGTTGAACATTCCGTTGTCCACAGTACGAAAGGCGGTTCGAACCATTCTCAAATGGCATCCGCACAAGATCGATGTCGTACAGCTGCTTGCACCGCAGGACGCACAACGACGTGTTGACTTCGCTCTTCACTTTCCCGCAAGAATTTAAGTTGACGAGGGTTGCCCCTGGACAATCCTATGGACAGACGAAGCTCATTTTTCTCTGACGGGTGAGGCGAACACATAAAATTACCGAGAGTGGGGGTCTTGGTCCAGTCACTGTGCATGAAGTTCATTCCTATGGCGAATGTGTCACTGTATGGTGTGGCTTCATGGCTACGTTCATCAATGGCCCATTCTTTTTTGAACAGGTTGGCGCTCAAGCACCAACGACGTGCGGTGTGAATGGCCAGCGTTACTGCAAAATGCGTCGCTATCATGTCATACCAGCTGTATTGGAGAGAGACTCATTGAACTCAACAGTTTTCATGCAATGTGGGGCCACACAGCACATCGCTCTTGAAGTTCACCTGCTTCTCGGAAACACATTTGCAAACGATCGAATTATCAGCCGATCGTTTCAAAATGCTTGTCTGGTACGATCACCTGAGCTCACTCCTTGTGATTTCTAGTTGTGGGGCTATCTGAAGGACAGGGTTCAACAGGAGAACATTCACTCACGTGCTGATCTGAAGCGCACCATATCAAGGTTGGTAGCCAGCGTACCTACGGATATGCTTCGTTCTAATGTGCAGAATGCAATGCTGAGATTTCAGACTCTACAGAGCACTGATGGGAGCCATACTGAGCCCCTTTTGTAGTGGTAATGGTACCGATGTGTAATGGCTGGTTCAAGTGGCTCTGAGCGCTATAAGACTTAACATCTGAGGTCATCAGTCCCCTAGAACTTAGAACGACTTAAACTTAACTAACCTAAGGACATCACACACATCCATGACAAAGGCAGGATTCGAACCTGCGACCGTAGCGGTCGCGCAGTTCCAGACTGAAGCGCCTAGTACCGCTCGACCACACCGGTCGGCTATGTAATGGCGCGAAGTACCGTAGCAGCACATTAAAAGTGTTTCAGCTCAATTGATTCTGCATTATTTCTCTTCCCCATGTCCTTGAAATTACTGCTACCAAGTGTGGTCTTTTTTTTTTTTTTTCTTGGTCATTAGTCTACTGACTGGTTTGATGCGGCCCGCCACGAATTCCTTTCCTGTGCTAACCTCTTCATCTCAGAGTAGCACTTGCATCCTACGTCCTCAATTATTTGCTTGATGTATTCCAATCTCTGTCTTCGTCTACAGTTTTTGCCCTCTACAGCTCCCTCTAGTACCATGGAAATTCCCTCATGTCTTAGCAGATGTCCTATCAACCTGTCCCTTCTCCTTATCAGTGTTTTCCACATATTCCTTTCCTCTCCGATTCTGCGTAGAACCTCCTCATTCCTTACCTTATCAGTCCACCTAATTTTCAACATTCGTCTATAGCACGACATCTCAAATGCTTCGATTCTCTTCTGTTCCGGTTTTCCCACAGTCCATGTTTCACTACCATACAATGCTGTACTCCAGACGTACATCCTCAGAAATTTCCTCAAATTAAGGCCGGTATTTGATATTAGTAGACTTCTCTTGGCCAGAAATGCCTTTTTTGCAATAGCGAGTCTGCTTTTGATGTCCTCCTTGCTCCGTCCGTCATTGGTTATTTTACTGCCTAGGCAGCAGAATTCCTTAACTTCATTGACTTCGTGACCATCAATCCTGATGTTAACTTTCTCGCTGTTCTCATTTCTACTACTTCGCATTACCTTCGTCTTTCTCCGATTTACTCTCAAACCATACTGTGTACTCATTAGACTGTTCATTCCATTCAGCAGATCATTTAATTCTTCTTCACTTTCACTCAGGATAGCAACGTCATCAGCGAATCGTATCATTGATATCCTTTCACGTATTTTAATTCCACTCCTGAACCTGTATTTTATTTCCATCATTGCTTCCTCGATGTACAGATTGAAGAGTAGGGGCGAAAGTCTACAGCCCTGTCTTACACCCTTCTTAATACGAGCACTTCGTCATCGTACGGTAATTAGTTTCCGTGCTATAACGTGTTAAACAGGGAAAATTTTATTATAACCACCCGACATAATAATAGAATTTGTCCATGTTATACCAGACAGGGTTTTGTTTATAGCTGCATATTAAAGAAGACAAAACGGGCTTATAATTTTGTATTTATATGTTCGATATTTTCCAAGATATGAATTTTTGAACACAGCTAAAACTGCCTGGTTTGTGCGTACACGGACAAGTATTGGGCTGGTACTGCTCCACCGCGAAAATTCTCACGACAACGGTCATTGTTCGGGGGCCAGCGAACCTGCGCCCTCGACGCCATTTTCCGCTCGGGAAGGCAGGCGGAATTTTTAGGGAGAAGGACGCTCGGCGACTCCCACGGTGATCGGCTGAATCGGCGGGTGCCCCTGGGCAGGACAGACGGAAAGGAATGGACAGAACAGGACAGGACGGGACGGGGCAGTGACGTGTTTACAGCCGGCGCGACGTGTCCTGGGGGCGGCGCCCCGGATTACCAGTGGCCGCCTGCCAACGCCTCGTGTCGCGGCCACTTGCCGCTCTGTTTGCGTCGCGGATTACGCCCGTAATTCTGCCGAGAGCCGCGCCGAATGGCTTTCAGTTCGTGAGCTTCGGGGCCGTAGCCAGATCGCGTACATTCTCCCCCGTCTCGCAGTGGTCAGCATTCTGGGGCTCGCACCAATGGGGAGGGAGTGTCTCGACTTCGACAGTGGACGGCTTCTGCTTCGGACGTGCTGCGTGGGCAAGTGATACTGCTCGAAATAGAATCTGTCCTCGGAACGTGTCTTTAGATGGAAGAAATACAGCGTAAAATTTTAGTTATCACCTCGACATAATAAAGCTACGTAATTAATTTTTTGTTAGTTCGCAGTTACCTAAACTACACACATTAAAAAAAGTTTTGCATCACCTCGGTTCCGAGAGTTCCGGAACCTGTACAGAAAATAGGAATAGAGATCAACATAAACATCATTTCCTCCTTTTTTATTGCTCTTGAAAACGAAAACATTTGCATTTTGTACCACCATACAACGAGACCTTCAGAGGTGGTGGTCCAGATTGCTGTACACACCGGTACCTCTGATACCCAGTAGCATGTCCTCTAGCATTGATACATGCCTGTATCCGTTGTGGCACTGTTGGTCCAGATTGTCCCACTCCTCAACGGCGATTCGGCGTAGATCCGTCAGAGTGGTTGGTAGGTCACGGCGTCCATAAGCTGCCCTTTTCAATCTATCCCAGGCATTTTCGATAGGCTTAACCCTAGCATTACCAACGTATTTTTTGTTACATGTAATACCAACGGGGGGGCCTCAAAGGCCCATAAAGAATACCACAATTTATTTTATCATAAATCAAGTTTATTTACTTCTGATACCTCTAATAACAATTCAAAATGCTTAGACATTGTTTTTGTATACTGGATAATAAAAGATGTTATTATAATTGGAATAAAATGAACAAATCACGAGATTCAGTTTATATATTTTTTGGAATAATGTTTCAAAATAGTGTTTTCTTATAAAAACTACTTTTTTAATTCGATACACTATATGAAGCAAACAAAATTTACTGTCTCATTCTGCAACGCATTTTTCACACAACACTGTCTTCCTGCAGTGTTTCCCACAGACGTGTTTGTGGCACTGAGAGCAGGTAACAGTTGACTTTCCCAGCTTGTTGTACTTGATCTTTTTAGATGCAGCTTCTTGGCAGCATAGGTGGCACCGTCCACGTGTTTCTGGTTCTGCTGTTGAGGATGATGGTTCTACAGAGCAGCTGAGCTTCCGTTGTGTGATGCTTTCCATTGCCATTATTACTGGCTTCTGAAATCCATACAAATTTTGTGCCCGTTTATCTACTTGAGATCTTATTAGTTCGAGACCTAAGTTAGTGATAAAAACTCTTCTGCGGTTTAGCAAATTCTTTTTCCAATTCGGAAAGTTGAGGAGGAAGAGTGAATATGCATTTATTGCTGCTATGTCAATGAGTGTGTAGAAGAGGGACAAAGGCCATCTTCTTGTTCCTCTATTTGTGCTGTAGTGTCTTGCCATCTGGTCTATGGTGTCCACGCCTCCCTTTGTAGAATTATAAAAAAGATTTATGTTAGTCTTTTTTGAGTCTTCATTCAACACCCCTTCTGAGTGATAAGTTGAAAGCATCAACAGCAGTCGTTTTGGCTTCTCGCGGACTAGCGTTGATGCAAGAGTAACTGGTGGCCTCTGTGTCTGAGGGTCAGTATAAGCAAAGATGGAAGAGTGTAAACTGCGGCCAGTTGTAGTCTTCAGCTCTTCAGGTATGTGTCGTCTGTTAGACTGTAGGGTGCCAACAAGTGTGAGGTGAAAATCATTCCATAGAGTCTCAGCAAGCTCCACTGAAGTATAGTACCGATCTGTGGTAACATTACGGCCTGATTTTTCAATAGGTTTTATTAGTCTCTTTACAATTTCCATCGGTCCATTTGAATGCTGTGTATTTCCTGACTTGCCTGTATAGATGTCCATGCTGGTCACATATCTAGTCTCAGAATCAGACAGCATTCGAATTAGAATGCCGTATTTTCCAGGTTTTTCTTTTAGAAACACCTTGAATGGACAGCGACCACAGAACAAAGACAACATCTCATCCACTGTTGTATGTAGACCAGGAATGAAATACAATGGAAGTGAAGAATTGAAGCTTTCAAAAATTTCCCTCATTGGAGCAAACTTGTCAGTCTGGCGACGAATTTCTCTTGTGTTCTTATCATCAAACCTCAATATTTTAGTCAATTCGAAAAATCGGGTCCGACTCATTGATCCATAGTACACTTGTCGGCCCTGAAGCAAAGACCATAAATCTTGGACAGGTATCTTATTGTCATGATTTGAACCCATGATTAGCAAGAGTCCTATATAACAAAATAACTCATCTTCATCTGTGTGCTGATTACCTAGTCGAGAAGCCTCTTCATTTGAGTGTAGTTTTATTAGATTCATAATTTGAGGTGTAAAAAATAGCTCTATAGCCTCTTTCGGAGACGCAATTCTTCCTTGTTGTCCTAGCCCCATTCTTTCTCGCACTATATTTTGTACAGAACGCCGATATTGTCGAGATGGCTTCGTAATATACTCTCGTCCACTTTTTGCAATGAATTTATCACATTCCGTATCATTATCATCTGGTGGATTGGCTTCAACCTCATCTTCATTCTCAGACGATGAATCAGTTCTAATTTCTTCCACATCATCATCCACTTCACTTTCCTCTAAATCTGATTCGTTCAAAACTTCTTCTAGCACTCTTTCAATGGAACAATCACGTAAACGATGTCTACTCATGTTGCTGGTTCAACAGCAGCAGAAACACTGAAAATAACAATGGTCCGCTTCATAATAATATGTCTGAAGGCAACAATGCCAAAATTCGTTTCATGGTAAGAATTTGAAACGAGAGACTCAACCTCGTAAATCTTTCCTTGCTATTACCAACGGGTGGGCTTCTAAGGCCCACAGAGAATTAAATCAAGTAAATGAATTTTAATTTCCTTTTTATTCCGAAATTCTGTAATGACTCAATAGTACATTCAATAACGAACAATTACCTTTGCTTTCAAGTTCATATATCAAAGGGTGTGGATACAACATAGAAAAACTGAGTCAGTGGGCCTACGAGGCCCCCCCGTTGGTAATGCTAGGGTTGTCTGGAGAACATGCTGGCCACTCTAGTCGAGCGATGTCGTTATCCGGAAGGAATTCATTCCCAAGATATGCACGATGGGAGCGCGAATTGTCGTCCATGAAGACGAATGCCTCGCCATTATGCTGCTAATATGGTTCCATTATCGGTCGGAGGATGGCATTCACGTATTGTACAGTCGTTACGGCGCCTTCCATGACTACCAGCGGCGTACGTCGGCCCCATATAATGCCGCCCCAAAACAGCAGGGAACCTCCACCTTGCTGCACTGTCTAAGGCGTTCAGCCTACACGGTCCAAACACGTCTCCGACAATTGTCTGGTTGAAGGCATATGCGACACTCATCGGTGAAGGGAACATGATGCCAATCGTGAGCGGTCCATTCCGCATGTTGCTGGGCTCATTTGTACTGCGCTGCATGGTGTCTTGGTTGCAAAGATGGACCTCGCCATGGACGTCGGGAGTGAAGTTGCGCATCATGCAGCCTATTGTGAACAGTATGAGTTGTAAAACGACGTCCTGTGGCTGCAGGAAAAGCATTAATCAACATAGTGGCGTTTCTGTCAGGGATCCTCCGAGCCATAATCCGTAGGTAGCGGTCATTCACTGCAGTAGCAGTCCTTGTGCGGCCTGAGCGAGGCATGTCATCGACAGTTCCTGTCTTTCTGTATCTCCTCCACGTCCGAACAATATCGCTTTCGTTCACTCCGAGATGCCTGGACACCTCCCTCGTTAAGAACCCTTCCTGGCACAAAGTAACAATGCGGACGCGACGAACCGCGGTACTGAGCGTCCAGGCATGTGTGAACTACAGACAACACAAGTCGTTTACCTCCTTCCAGGTGGAATGACTGGAACTGACCGGCTGTCAGAGCCCCTCCGTCTAATATGTGCTGCTCATGCATGGTTGTTTACATCTTTCGGCGGGTTTAGTGACATCTCTGAACAGTCAAAGGGACTGTGTCTGTTATACAATATCCACAGTCAACGACTATCTTCAGGATTTCTGAGAACCGGGGTGATGCAAAACGTTTTTTGATGTGTGTATCTGACCAAAAGTATTCGGAATCCTATTTGTTGCATTAATACCGGATGCGCTGTTGATAAAATATCTGTATATTGGTATTTCCACCAGAAAGCATCACTATATATCTTCTACATATTCTTCCCCGATACATCGATATATCCATACAAAATGGCAATATCGATTGTCGATATTTTCCATTTATATTATTGTTTTTTTGGAATTTTCGGTAACTATCTGCTACTATTCTTTTGAAAATGTGGTAGAATATAATTTTACTTTGACTGCGTGAAGGAGTCCTACTGCTTTTTCAGCTTTCATCAGGTTCAGTCTTTGTCTTTGGCTGTGTGAAGTAAGTATAGGTGGCACAAAAGTAGTAGTCCGATCGCACTGGCGGTGGCGGTGTGAATTAAATAACAAAATTTCCGACTTGAAGAAAAACAGTTTTTAACGCAACTAGTAATGGGCGCTCGTCACTACCAACAGAAACTGAAACATTTAGTTTCACCATGCAATTTTCCTACATCAGCTTGAAAAAGGGCTTATTTCGACATGTAGCCAATGACAAATTTGAAAATAAGGTATGAGAGTTTAACTGGAACGAACTGTTGCAGGACAGTGCACCATGTACACAGTTCTTAATTAACAATACGACAGCCTACCAAAAAACTCTTGCAATACAAGCTTTTCATCTGCACAGAGTCCCTATATTAACTTACGGATTTTCAAATTAAGTGCTTTTCTTACAGTTCCTGCTCTAAGAGGGATAGGCAAGCTTCTAGCTTGTTGATGTACAGAATATATAATAATTAGTAAATGTTTAATTATGCAGCTCTAAATATGTCAATATCTTTTCCTTAGATATTTAGATACATTTTGAGGGTATATCGATGGCGGCATGATACTTTTTAAATATCTATACATCGGATTGCTGATATTTTTCTAAAGATCAACAGTCCTACTGTCCACCCTTCTTCTATATGTTGAAATATGTGTGAAATCTTAAGTGACTTAACTGCTAAGGTCATCAGCCCGTAAGCTTACACACTACTTAACTTAAATTATCCTAAGGACAAACACACACACCCGTGTCCGAGGGAGGACTCGAACCTCCGCCGGGACCAGCCGCACAGCCCATGAGTGGAGCGCCTGAGACCGCTCGGCTAATCCCGCGCGGCCCTTCTTCTATAAGACGGCTTGAAATATGGTGGAGAAACCTTCAATGAGGAATGGCAGTGTACGAGGTTTGATCAAAAAATACGGCGAATAATTTTAATAGATACAAAGTAATAAGCTTACATCGAATTAGGTTCAATCTCCTTCCTAGTCCCGACCTTCGCTTGCAATGCACTTATCACATCGCTGAATCCTTAACTGAAAGCATTTCTGGAAGCCTTCCTTTAGAAGGGCGTTCAGCTGCTCTGTCGTGCCCGTCTCTATGTCAGCAGTGCCGACAGAGGAGGAGGAGGAGGAGGAGGAGGAGGAGATGGATAAAGAGAGGGGAAGGAGTTGAGGATGTACGTCCATTTCCGATACATATTTAGCAATAGTGAAGCATTTCCGGTTTCGCACAGTGTATACGTTGAATTTAACGTACTTATATGTGTGGGGTGGTTTGGAATTTAATCCAGGATGTTTCCGCAAACTGTGATGATCAGGACCTTTACTCCACCATCTCTCCTCTCTGTGTTGGCCAAATACTAGCAGTGAGAATTTCATCCACCTCCAGGATTGGAACCGGCTTACCACCGTTCCGAACGCCACTGCGCAGCTCTGGCTCTGAGCACTATGGGACTGAACTGCTGAGGTCATTAGTCCCCTAGAACTTAGAACTACTTAAACCTAACTAACCTAAGGACATCACACACATCCATGCCCGAGGCAGGATTCGAACCTGCGACCGTAGCGGTCTCGCGGTTCCAGACTGCAGCGCCAGAACCGCGCGGCCACTTCGGCCGGCGCGCAGCTCTGGCCAGCGACCTCGGCTACAGAGGTAGAGTCTTGCACGTTAGCAATACGTGCACGATAAGCAGTTCAGACAAGAAGAGAATAGATGCTTTGGAATGTAGTACAACAGAAGATGGCTGAGGTTTAAATAGGTGTGTAGAATAAGTAATGAGAAGATATTAAATTGGCGAAAAAGTTTCTTATATAGCCTGTCCAAAAGAAGACATCGCTTCATAGGACGCACGCTGAGGTCAGTTTGAAACTTCCTGGCAGATTAAAACTGTGTGCCGGACCGAGGCTCGAACTCCGGACCTTTGTCTTTCGTGGGCAAGTGCTCTAGCAACGTGGCCGCAAAAGGCAAAGGTCCCGAGTTCGAGTCTCGGTCCGGCACTCAGTTTTAATCTGCCAGGAAGTTTCATATCAGCCCACACTCCGCTGCAGACTGAAAATCTCATTCTGGAATAGTCAGTTTGTTAATGGAAAAATGTGTATAAGTGCATGTGTGTGGGGGGGGGGGGGGTAGGGGGTTAGGGGGGGGGATAGGTCAAAAGTTGTAGAGGGATACCTGGGTGTGAATACAGTTAGCAGGCTCAAAAGTATGCAGATTGCAGTAGCTATTCAGATATGAGGAGACTCGTACATTTGATAGACTGGTGCGAAATGCTGCATAAAACCCGTTTTCGGAATGAAGACCACAAGAACAAGGTAGGCGCGCCGTTAGTGTCTGTGTGTGTGTGTGTGTGTGTGTGTGTGTGTGTTATCGTTGTCCAGCCTCCAGCGTGTGGTACGGAAGACTCCAGTGAGAAGCGCCAGGGCCAGACGCGGTGACGTCGCGCTGCCGTTTCGCCGGGCGGTTAAAAGGCAATTAAAACGAAATCCGCCATTAAAGCGTGTTTGAGTGCGGTCGTTAAAAAACGAAACAGCTCGGCGAGCGCGTGGCGGCCCGCACTGACCTGCCGCAACGCGGGCACAGCACGCGATCCGATGGCGGCGGCCGCGTGGGGTGAGGTGGCGCGCTCCGCTCCCCTTACCACCTGCACCGAGGAGGCTCCCGTACTCGCGGATTCCAGGCCGGTGTAAACAAACACCTTGTCGAGTCAACACGTGCCGGTCGCGCGCACGGAGTTGCGTCACCGGCATTCTGACGCTGTTGCGGTTCCTGCATCTCAGCACGTGCCCGCTGTTCGTGGGCATACAACAGGGTGAGTGACACGACAGCTACATCCAAGAGCGTGGATAGATGAGTCTGATAAAAAAAAAAATGTAGAAAATACACTACTGGCCATTAAAATTGCTACGCCACGAAGATGACGTGCTACAGACGCGAAATTTAACCGACAGGAAGAAGATGCTGTGTTATGCAAAAGATTAGCTTTTCAGAGCATTGACATAACATTGGCGCCGGTGGCGACACCTACAACGTGCTGACATGATGAAAGATTCCAACCGATTCCTCATACACAAACAGTAGTTGACAGGCGTTGCCTAGTGCTACGTTGTTGTGATGCCTCGTGTATGGAGGAGAAATGCGTACCATCACGTTTCCGACTTTGATAAAGGTATCGTATCGCGACATTGCTGCTCGTGTTGGTCGAGATCCAATGACTGTTAGCAGAATATGGAATCGGTTGGTTCAGGAAGGTAATACGGAACTCCGTGCTGGATCCCAACGGCCTCGTATCACTAGCAGTCGAGATGACAGCCATCTTATCCGCATGGTTGTAACGGATCGTGGAGCCACGTCTCGATCCCTGAGTCAACAGATAGGGACGTTTCCAAGACACCAACCATCTGCACGAACAGTTCGACGACGTTTGCAGCAGCATGGACTATCAGCTCGGAGACCATGGCCGCGGTTACCCTTGACGCTGCATCACGGACAGGAGCGCCTGTGATGGTGTACTCGAAGACGAACCTGGGTGCACGAATGGCAAACCGTCATTTTTTCGGATGAATCCAGGTTCTGTTTACAGCATCGTGATGGTCGCCTCCGTGTTTGGCGACATCGCGGTGAACGCGCATTGGAAGCGTGTATTCGTCATCGCATTACTGGCGTATCACCCGGCGTGATGGTATGGGGTGGCATTGGTTACACGTCTCGGTCACCTCTTGTTCGCATTGACGGCACTTTGAACAGTGGACGTTACATTTAAGATTTGTTACGACCCGTGGCTCTACCCATAATTCGGTCCCTGCGAAACCCTACATTTCATCAGGATAATGCACGACCGCATGTTGCAGGTCCTGTACGGGCCTTTCTGGATACAGAAAATGTTCGACTGTTGCCCTACCCAGCACATTCTACAGATCTCTCACCAATTGAAAACGTGTGGTCAATGGTGGCCGAGCAACTGGCTCTTCACATTCGCCAATCACTACTCTTTATGAACCGTGGTATCGTGCTGAAGCTGCATGGGCACCCATACATCTACACGCCATCCGAGCTCTGTTTGATTCAATGCCCAGGCGTATCAAGGCCGTTATTACGGCCAGAGGTGGTTGTTCTTGGTACTGATTTCTCAGGATCTATGCACCCAAATTGCGTGAAAATGTAATCACATGTCAGTTGTAGTATAATATATTTGTCCATGAGTACCCGTTTATCATCTGCATATCTTCTTGGTGTAGCAATTTTAATGGCCAGTAGTGTAAGTTTCTTTCGTAAACAAGTCACCTTACTTCTCGACATAGTAACCTTTGACGGATATTCACTTGGTCCAACAATCCTGCAGCTTTTTCATCCCATCGGAAAAATAGGTTCTGTCAAAACTCTCCAAAGTACTGGTTGACTTCAGCGGTCACTTCCTGATTAGACGAAAATTTCTTCCCAGGCAGCCAAAGTTTCACGTTAGGGAACAGGAAGAAGTAATTTTGGGGTAAGCCTGGTAAATATGGTGGATGAGGAATCAATTCAAAGCCCAGTTCAGTCACTTTCGCCATCGTTAGCGCTGATGAGTGAGGGGCAGCATTATCCTGGTGAAGGAGCAGTTTTTTTGCGTGCCATCCTTGGTCCTTTTTCAGCGAACCAAAGATCCAGACGATTCAACAGTGAAGGATAATGGCATCCAGTTACGATTCTGCCTTTTCCAACTAAATTATGAGGTTTATTCCTTGGCAGTCCCGCACCCACCACTCAAGAAAAACAAGGGCCGTGGCCATCACCTTACCAGTTAACAAAACGCTGTTCACCTTCTTCGCTGCACTTCCACCAGCCATTGTTTTTACTGCCGTTTTGACTGTAATGTGTCAAGAGTAATGATCGATCCAGGTTTCACCGACAGTCACAAACTGGCGCAAAAAGTCTTACGCCTTGCGGATTCAGACTGAAATGACCAAACACTGTGTCGAAATGTTGTGCCGGACGCGCTTTTGGTTGACTGTGAACAATCCAGGCACCCTCCTCGCACACAGCTTTTACACGTCCAATTCTCCATGAGGAAATTACGCTCTCTCTCAGTTGAGTATCCCCTTACTCCCTGCGTAGTCCAGTGACCAGTGCTATGGACTCAAGCCGTTGGAAGTCCCCTGCACAAATACTGAGCCATGCTGCCTCTATAGCCTTCCACAATTGCGGAAGTTTTACAGGAGCAGAATTTTCTGCACGAACTGACCTCTTGATTATGTCCCATGAGTGCTGCATGGAATTCGTGTCGGGCGATCTGGGTGGCCAAATCATTCGATAGTACCAACTGCGAAAAACCTGTAGTCTAATGACACGGCGTACTGTCATCCATAAAAATTCTGTTATTGTTTGCGAACATGAACTCCTCGAATAGCTACAAATGGTCTGCAATTAGCAGAACATAACCAGAACCGAGTCTATTCCATGTAAACTCAGCCCTCGCCATCATGGAGCCATCACGAGCTTGCACAGTGCCTGACAACTTAGCTTCATGGCTTCATAGGATCTGCGCCACACTCGAACGCGATCATCAGCTCTTATCAGATGAAATCGGGGCTTATCTGATCAGGACAGGGGTTTCTAGTCGTATAGGGTCCGACCGATACGGCCACGAGCCCAGGAAAGGCGCGCAGATGATCCGCTGTTAGCAAAGTCACTCGCGTCGGTCGTCTGCTGCCATAGCCGATGAACGCCAGATTTCGCCGCCCTATCCGAACGGATACGTCCCACATTGATTTTTGCGGCTTTTTCATGAAGTGTTGCTTGTCTGTTAGCACTGACAACTCTACGCAAACGCCGCTGCTCTCGGTCGTTAAGTGAAGGCCGCAGGGCGACTGCGTTGTCCTTGGTGAGAGGTAATGTCTGAAATTTGGTATTCTCGGCACACTTTTGACACTTTGGATCTCGGAATGTAGCATTCCCGAACGATTACCCAAAAGCAATGTCCCATGCGTCTCTCCCAGACTACCATTCCGCGTTGAAAGTCTGTTAGTTCCCGTCGTGCGGCCGCAACCAGTTGATAACTTTCTCACAAGGGTCACCTGGTTACAAATGACAGCTCCCCCAGTGCACTGCCCTTTTGTACATTGTGTAGGCAGTGCTAGCGCCATCTATATATGGGCTATATCGTTATACCACGACTTTTGTCACCTCGGTGTGTAAATAACTGAATTTGAAATGTTCAACTGATGGCGTTGTGTTTAATTCTGTGCTCTGTGTGCGAGACGAGTAGATATCCAGCAAGAAAGTAAGTGATGTTATTTAAATATACAACTTCACTCTGGAGTCAACGGATAGCACGACAGGTGCGGCAGGACCTGCTTCTATCCCCAGCAGCTCGTCAGCTTAGTGTCTTTGGTCACTGCGCTGGCCACCCTCTGTAATAAAAAAAATTAGAAAAGTTCTCATTAGTGGTATTTGGAAGAAGTTATGTGGCATTTGCTCAGAACTAGAGGAGAAAAGGGACGAAGAAACAGCTAGAAAGAAATAAAATAAAATAAAGAGTAGCTCCGTTACTTTCGATGCGAAAGGACCAGGGTCAATTCCCGGTACCACCTTAAATTTTCTTCTGTTGCTGGGAGGTATGGAACGGGGTTTACTCGGCCTCATGAATAAATAAGTAGGGGCGTCTCTGTGATTCGTCTACTGGCTGAAGGGACCGTCGGCATGGTGATCACTTATCCAACGATCATAGATCGCCCCTCATACTGCCTTGCAGGCAGTAGCTTGCTATTCAGAACAGGCCTAACGCATGATCGCTGAGTGGTCTTTGCTTTTACGTTTTAACTTACTTAATGTGTGCGCTGCTTTAAATTAATCTTTCTATACAGGATTAAACTTCAGCATGTAACCTCACTGACACACACGGCAAATAATCCTCATTAGACTTCAGATTGATGTACTTGTAACTGTAATCTACCTGACGATGGGAGCATGCAGCTGAAACGTTGCTAAATGCCAGTAAAAACGTTACATCAAGCAGTAAAACTTACTTCGTAAAATACATATGTCGCGCTGCGGGGCGATCGGTATGGTTAGAAATGAACAACACACTTCATACCTCGCTACCTCAGTACAGGCACATTTATTGTTCCAAGATGAGCGTTTGCAAGTCTTGTGCTGGTATCAACTGATCTAATGGGAAAACATAAAGATACCGAGGGGCAGGAAGAGAGTAACATTCTCGTACCACCCGTGGTGTTCGGCGTTGGACAAGACTCGCCCAAGTTTCTGTGAGTGCGTGATACCTGTTGTTTCGGATATGTCCAAAAGAACGGACACGACCCATTCATATAATAGATGCCTCCCTATGAGCAATGACTCCACTACCTTCAGAGCAGATGCACGATGGCGCTCGAACTCCTGAGGGACCTCAAAGTAACGATAATGTAGGGCGTGAGTGGGGACTGAGAATAGGTGGCACTATGTGCAACTGTGCTTCGGCCGAGATCCGTGCCGAGATGGTCCGCGCAACTGCGATAAGCTCTGTGTCCGGGTTGCACAGTGGCTAACGCAGCTGCCTAGTAGGCAGCAGATCCCGCGTTCGAATCCCGGTTCGGCACACACTTTCTGTCCTCGCCGCTGATTCCGCATCAAGTCCCGGTACGGCTACCATCAATAATTCCTTTCCTTTCCTTTCCTTTTGCCTCGACCAGCTTCAGTTTGAAAGTTATCTAAACAAATAATAAAATAAGACTGACGTAATGTTTCTGAATGTAAGATCTGAGCTGTAATGATAAATGAACTGTCGTAATGAAACTTGCACTTTTGTAATATGAAAACTAAGCTGCATTGTAATAATACGTGGGTAATTCAATAATTAAAGAGACAAATTGCTCTAGAGAAAAAGCGTTTATTTTTACCAAAACAATACATTTTCTACTTTTCAACATAATCCCCTTGAACCATTTATGCACTTGCTCCAACGGGCTACAAGCTTTTTTATTGCTGCTGCAAAGAACTCTTTATCTTGATCTTTGAACCAATTTCCCACAAACTTTTTCACGGCCATGTTGTCCTGGAACCTCTTCCCACGTAATGCCTCCTTTAGTGCACCAAACAAATGGAAATCACCAGGTGCTAAATCAGGAGTGTAAGGGAGATGAGGCAGTACTTCCCCGGGCAGGTTAATTGAGCAATATAAGGACGTGCGTTGTCTTGCTGGAGAATCACACCTCTCCTCTGAGATCCACGAGGTCTCTCTCTCATGGCTGGCTTCACCTTGTTTAAAAGCAAATCCGAGTAGTATTGGCTGTTCATTGTACGCTGCTCTTTGATATAATCACAAAAAACTGGACCTTCAGCATTCTAAACCACCGTCAACATGACTTTTCCTACTGATGCTTGGGTTTTGAATTTTTTGTCGACATGTGAGTTGGTGTGCTTCCACTCCATGCTTCCATGCTTCGTCTTTTCTATTGTGGCTCATAATAGTGAAGCCAAGTTTCATCTCAAGTTAAAATTTTGTTGATGAAGTGCTCACCTTCTCTTTCATAACATTCCTTTAGCTCTGTGCACACTCTCAACCTTGTTTCGTTGTGTAGCCGCGTCAACTCCGTTGGGACCCATCTTGCACATGTTTTGCGGTACTTCAGCTTGTTAGAGATAATGTTATGAACAGTACCAGGACTAACTTGGACCTTATCAATTATCATTTCCATAGTCACACGGCGGTTGGCACGAACAATGTCATCAATTCGACTTTCAAGTGGGAGACCGCCAGAACGGTGTTCGTCAGTCACTGAATCGCGACCATTTTGAACTGCTCTACTTACTTGTAAGAATTTACACGATTCATACAACCTTCACCATAAACTTTAGACATCCTATAGTATATATTCACTGGTCTGTCGCCTTCAGATAGTAAAAAACGAATAACAGAACGTTGTTCGGTTAATGTGGACGTTTTAAGCAGATTCGTCATCTTGAAATGTATTTTTGACGTTATAAACAAAACAATGTTGATTCATCAGCTGATCAGGTCTCAGCCAGTAATGCCAACCTAAAGCCATAAAAGTACCAAACTTGCCCTATTCACAATTTTCGCCAGACCAGTTTGTCTCTTTAATTATTGAATGACCCTCGTAATTAGTGGTCATAATGCAAAGGGAACTCTTTCATACTGTAGAAGTAAACGATATGACTGCAACAATTTTGAACAGTATAAACTGGCTGAGTTATGAACTCCTACATAAAACATACGATAATTAATTTTGCAGAACTGATCAGAGATCCCAGAACTAAAACTGATGCACAATACAGAAAATCTGTCAGTTTCTGCACAACATAAGTTGGCCCTGATTGAGTTAAAAAAAACATCAAAATATTTAGTCGTTATCTCTGTTCCTCACAAATCTGGATAACGCGTTGCTGCACATTTGAAACATAACATTACCATTGCTTTCTCACTCTAATACAGCTTGGTATTATTTGCTCACTGCGCCGTCACACCCACCAAAAGATAATAACCTAACTTCTGCGATTCACCTGCTCGCTCACAGTCGGTTCAGATACCGAAATTATACATGGCACCGGTCAAGTTTACATAATGTCTCCCAGGTTTGCCGCACAGCACTGCGCTACAGGCGGAGTGCTAACATAGAGGCGGCAGACCCACTACAAAGTTACCTGTCCCGCCGTTGGATGGCGTGTGTAGTACACGCTAAATGATCACATCCTGGGGTTGTGAGCAATGAGCAGTGCATTGTGTGCACCAGAAATAAAGGTGGATTTTTCAAAAAGTCCGATATAAAAATGCGGAATGTCAAGTGACCGAACATATGAAACTACCACGGGCTTACGCTGCATATAAAATCTGTAGTCATAGATACTGTTTGTTTATAGTACAGTGAAGAAGTTACAGTAATACAAAAAAAATTATAAAGGATGATCTATATATCTAATTAACCAAGTAACATGAAGTAGAGATAAAACCGCAGGGGAGCGAGCGCTAATGGCAGACCTGAGATGGGCCCGCCAAGTATCACTCCGAATGGTTCAGATGGATCTGAGCACTATGGGACTTAACAACTGAGGTCATCAGTCCCCTAGAACTTAGAACTACTTACACCTAACTAACCTAAGGACATCACACACATCCATGCTCGAGGAAGGATTCGAACCTGCGACCGTAGCGGTCGCGCGGTTCCAGACTGAAGCTCCTAGAACCGCACGGCCACAGCGGCCGGCAGTATCACTCCTGCAAAGGGTTAGTGCACGCCAAAACCGCGCGGAGCTAAACTTACTTCAAGAGTCATCTAATTCAAACGCAATCCTGTTGGGTGCGAGATGCCTATTACAGAGTCAAATCTAAATTATGTAAACTATGAAAAATAATGTACACAATTACAGTAAAATTAAAGGTATGAATGGGTCGTAACAGTGCGCATGTGAATAGGTCATGATAGCGCGTGAAGGATGTCTGTAATCCATGCTTTGTTTTAGAAACTACTATAAACGCTGGCATTTATTCAAATAGCAAGAAAAGTCAAACAGCTGAACGATGTCCATATTTAGTATTATGAGTAAATGATGAGAAGTAATCTGTTATATCCGCATCCCCTGAGGATATCTGAGGATATATGATGATAATGCTGCCAGCTACTGCAGTAGACGATCAAATGATAAATGACTATCATACGAGATGCCCGTTGCGTACTGGATGCAAAATGTATATTCGTCATAAAATGAGGCGTTTACACGTGGGATAGGTTACCTACAGGGTTTGGGATAATGACACGGTACCTACAGGAAGTTCTATCATATTTGCCTATATGTCTGTACACAGGGTGGACATTAATAAAACCGACGAACCGCAAGTAGGGGTTCTTGATCGGAAATATAGGAAAAAAGGTCCTATGAACATCTGTGAGCATGCATCCTTTCAGGGAGACGGCGGACTCTGCGTATGCCACATCTGGACGGCCAGGTTCTGTAGGATACTGAGACGAACTCCAGTACAAGCTGCAGACAACAGGCCCGCCAATACCGTGTAACCCGAAGTACGATTATGTGATCACACAAACACCCAAAAAGAGCTCGAAATATGTGATGTGGTTGGTGTCTGTGAGGGTACTTGTTTCGGTAAAGCCGTGCTGCCTCTCGATCGTTTCCATCTGCTTGGCCGTACACAAACACCATCTCGGCTTGTTCCAGACATGAATGGCGGACCATTCTTCTGCTTACAGTACTCTGTGTCAATCACACAGCCTGCAACACGCAAGGAACACACGGCACGGCAGAGGAACTTTCATTCGTTAGGGCCGTTTACCGTGGCAACGATGTAGTTGCGGACATATGCTCATTGAACCATTTTTCGCCTGTTTCCTGTCAGAAATCCTCCCTGCAGTTTGACGGTTTTATTAATGTTCACCCCGTATACACACTTTATTCATAAACCAGCTAACTTAATAACCTGGTATCTCTTTACTGACTTACCTGAACTTGTAATATACCATCAAAAATCTTAAAAAAAATTTGGTCAGCTGACTGTAATTGGTCATTCAGAAGATGATCTGGTTATCTATTTTTACAAGTTATACAAATTTAGAGAACAATTTGAAGAGTACTCTTCATTAAAAAAATAAAATATATAAAATTATGATACAGTCGCTTGTTTCGGCCCACTCCACACAAACCGCATGAATTTAAGTTTTTTCTGCACCTGTCGAAGATCTTACACCCAAGATATCGTGCAGTTAGACTGTCTGCTCGTTAAACACCGGGCAGTTTGTAAGGCAGATGAAGCCGCCAGCTTAGTGTAGTGGGCAGGGGGACCCGATCAAGCGCGCCGCCTGGCGGCCAGCGAGCGAACGGGTCGCAGGTGTAGGCAGGCAGCAGCGCAGCAGGTGCGTGGCGGGGGCCGCAGCTGGGCCCTCTGCACCTGCCACCAGCCGCTGCCGGCTCGTGGGCAACGTCAACTTGGTTTTGAAATCTCTTCTTAGTTCACAAATCGAATATTTCCCTTCCCAGCGGTATATGCGCTGTTAATCGACGAAAGAAAGAAGCACAAAAATGTTCAGGGAAATTATGGAATACAGAAATACAAATCACTTAATAATTAAATAAATAGGAGGTGTAGACAAGCTAAAGCGAAACAGCTGCACGAAAAATGTGAAAGAATCTAAAAAGTGATGACTGTCGGAAGACCTGCCTAAGTATACAGAAAAGTCAAAAAACCTTCGGTGAGATTAGAAGCAAGGGTGATAACGCTAAAAGCGTTATGGGAATTTCGATGTTAAATGAAAAGAAGTGTGTAGATAGGTGGAAAAAGTATAATAAAGGCAAATCTTTAACATGATGCAGCGCGTCAGCAACCGTATATGTATAGAAAATAAACAATTTTTTTAGCCTTCAGTTGCAAGGTAATTTTTACTCATTTACCTCGGTTTCGATTCCAGTAATGGAATCTTCTTCAGAACCTATAAATTAAACCACATACGGACATATATTACACTATGTCCATATATCTGTTAGCTGCTTTACTTGCCTCGGCAGGTATAAAACTGAAGGCTGAAAAAATTGTTTATTTTCTATACATATACGGTTGCTGACGCGCTGCATCATGTTAAAGATTTGTAAATCTGTACTGCTGGGGCAAGTAAAGCAGCTAACAGATATATGGACATAGTGTAATATATGTCCGTATGTGGTTTAATTTATAGGTTCTGAAGAAGATTCCATTACTGGAATCGAAACCTAGGCAAATGACTAAAAATTACCTTGCAACTGAAGGCTGAAAAAATTGTTTATTTTCTATAATAAAGGCCTGTACGAGGGGACGACTTGTCTGATGATGTGATGGAGATTCAAATGTCTCTGAGCACTATGGGACTTAGCATCTGAGGTCATCAGTCCCCTAGAGCTTAGATCTACTTAAACCTAACTAACCTAAGAACATCACACACATCCATGCCCGCGGCAGGATTCGAACCCGCGACCCTAGCGGTCGCGCGGTTCCAGACTGTACCGCCTAGAACCGCTCGGCCATCCCGGCCGGCTGTGATGCAGCTAGAAACATGAGTCGACAGGGAAGAGGTAGGAGATCCAATGTTAGAATCAGAATTTAAAAGAGGTTTGGACAACTTAAGATTAAGTAAGGCAGAAGGAATAGATAAAAGTCCATCTGAATTTCTAAAATCATTGGGGAAGTGGCAACAAAATGACTGTTCACATTGGTGTATGGAATGTACTCTGAGGTGACAAAAGTCATGGGATACCTCATAAAATCGTGTCGGAACTCCTTCTGTCTGGTGCACTGCAGCAACTCGATGTGTCGTGGACTCAAGAAGTCGTTGGAAGTCCCCTGCAGAAATACTCAATCATGCTGACTCTGTAACCGTTCATAATATCTAAAGTGCTCCCAGTGCAGGTTTTTTGCACGAACTCTCCCATAAATGTTGGATGGGATACATGCCGGCCGATCTGGATGGCGAAATCAGTCGCGCGAATTACACAGGATGTTCTTCAAACCAATCGCGAACAACTGGGCCCAGTGACATGGTTTACTGTCTTCCGTAAAAATTCCATCGTTGTTTGGCGGCAGATGGTATCAAAGCAGTCCAAAGTACCCATTTCCGGTCAACGATCGGTTCACTTCTACCAGAGGACCCACTCCATTCCGTGTAAAGACAGTCCCCACCATTACGAAACCACCATCAGCTTCCACTGTGCCTTGTAGACAACTTGGGTCCACGCCTTCGTGGAGTGTGCACCACACACGAATTCTGCCATAAGCTATTACCAACTGAAATCGTCACTTATCTGGCCAGCCGATGGTTTTCCAGTCGTCTAGGGTCCAACCGATATGGTCAAGAGCCCAGGAGAGGCACTGCAGGCGACGTCGTGCTGTTAGCAGAGACACTCGCGTCTGCTGCCACAGCCCATTAACGCCAAATTTCGCCGCGCTGTCCTAACGGATATGTTCGTCGTAAGTCTCACATACATTTCTGCATTTGTTCCACGCAGTGTTGCTCAGCTCTTAGCGCTGACAACTCTACGCAAACGCCGCTGCTTTCGGTCGTTAAGTGAAGGCCGTCGGCCAGTGCGTTGGCTATGGTGAGAAGTAATGCCTGAAATTTAGAACTCTCGGTACATTTTTGACACTGTGGATCTCGGTGTATTGAATTACCTAACGATTTCCGAAGAAGAAAGTACCATGCATCCAACTACAACTACCATTCCGCGTTCAAAGTTACCGTCGTGCGCCCATGATCACTTCGGAAATGTTTTCTCATGAATCACTGAGTGAAAATGATGGCTCCTCTAGTCCATTGCCATTTTATACCTTTTGTACGCGATATTGCAGCCAACTGTATATGTGCATATCGCCGTCCCATGACATTTGACACCTCAGTGAATGAGACGGACGATATACCATCAGACAGTCGGAGAAATATTATTCACACAATTCTGAAGCTAGCAAGAGCCGACAAGTGTGAGAACTATCGCACAGTCAGCTTAATAGCTCATGCATCCAATTGTTGACAAGAATAATATCCATAACTACAGGAAAAAAAATGGAGGGTCCGTTATACGACGATTAGTTTGGCTTCAGGGAACGTAAAGGCAGCAGAGAGGCATTTGTGACGTTACTGTTGAGAGTGGAAACAAGATTTAAGAAAAATCAAGACATTTTCATTGGAATTGTCGAGCTGGAAAAAGCGTTTGACGACGCAAAAGGTGTTCGAAATCCTGAAGAAGCTCTGGGGACGGATGGATAATTTGCACTGTGTACGAGATCCAGGAGGAAACGGTACCAACAGAAGACCATGAACGAAGTGCTTGGATTAAAAAAAGGGTGGTGAAAGGGTCTTTCACCACTGCTGTTCTGTCTATACATCGAAGAAACAATAATGGAAATGAAAGGAAGTTTCAAGAGTGGGATTATAATTCAGGCTGAAAGGACGCCATTGGTAATATTCGCTGATGAGATTCCTGTTCTCAGTAAAAGCGAAGACGGGTTACAGGACTTGTCGAATGGAATGAACCATCTAACTGGGTTCAAATTATGGACTGAGAGTAAATCAAAGAACGACGATAGTAATGAAAAGTAGCAGACATGAGAACAGAGAAAAACTTAAAATAAGAATTCGGGATCAAGAAGTAAGCAAAGATAAAGAATTCTGCTACCTAGGAACCAAAATAACCATCCATCAAGGTTTATCCACTGTGGGCTATAATTATCGTATGGCAGTGAAACTTGGAAGTTATGCTAATGCAGTAATGCGCAACCGATTGGCGCTGGAAAAAAATTAGTTCAAATTTTGGTCTGCAGTGCTCACAGTGAACAAACTGTGTAAGTGGCGGTTCATAATGAGATAACCATTGAAACTTCCTGGTAGATTAAAACTGATTAATGTCCAAAATAAGGCTGCTAGTATCAAACATGGACCTTAATGGGAGGAAGAAATCTCTGAGAATGTACGCCCGAGTCACTGCATTGTATGGTAGTGAGACATGGACTGTGAGAAAACTGGAAGAGAAGAGAATCGAAAGATTTGAGCTTTGAGAAGTAGATGGACTAATAAAGGAGGCGATGAGGAGCTTCTCCATAGAATCGGCGAGGAAACGAATACATGGAAAACACTGACGAGAAGAAAGAATAGGGTGGTACGACATCTGTTGAGATATCATGTAATAACCCCAATGTTACTACAGGAGCTGCGAGGTTTACAGGAGAGCTTCTGTGAAGTCTGTAATGTAGGAGACGAGGTACAGGCGAAGGTACAGCTGTGAGGGCGGGTTGTGAGCGGTACTTGGGTAGCTCAGTTGGTAGAGCACTTGCGCGCGAAAGGCTAAGGTCCGGAGTTCGAGCCTCCGTCTGGCACTCAGTTTTAATCTGCCAGGAAGCTCCAATGGTGGTCTCATTATGAACTGCCACTTGCACAGTTTGTTCAGTGTGAGCACTGCAGACCAAAATTTGAACTAATTTTTCTCCAGTGCAAATAGGTTGCGCATTACCGCATTAGCATAACTATCAAGTTTCGCTGCCATACGATAATTATAGCCCACAGTGGATATGGGTGAGTCGCTAAACTTTAATTATAACCACCCGGTAGTAGCAATTCACTGCCACTGTTGTGTGAAATCTGTGAAGAGCCAGGAAAAAAGGGTCGTGGCCTGGAGGTGACGACAATGTTATCTGTGGCAACACTGTGCTCAAAAACGCAGAATTGACAGCCGGTATGGAAAATTAGAGAGATACCATCACACAGCGTTTTGTTCACCATCAGAGTGACGAGTGCAGGAGAGATAGAGAGAGAGAGAGAGAGAGAGAGAGAGAGAGAGAGGGAGAAAGCTACCGCTACCGCCTCGCGCCTTGCTGACAGGAATAGCAAGCGGTTCGCCTTTGTAGAGACGGCGCTCGCCTCAGAAGACAGCCGCTCTCGAGCCGTGCGCTCGCACAGTGCTGCCCGAGGCCAGGCGTGGGCCGAACGCCCACGCAGCGCACGAAAACTCCGCGGGCGCTGCGCTGCAGGCTGTCGCAACCGCGGAGTGGCCTGACGCAGCGTGGAGCGCGCACAGTGTTTGCGAGACGAGGTACCCTCCTCCCCACGCGTCTGTTCCCGGCAGCCTGCTCTGGCTGTAAGTGATACTGGGTGGCTATAAATGAAATGCAGCTACTCACAGAGGTCGAGTGTGGGCTGTAAATAGTGTACGGCAGCTAAATTTGGCAGATATTTTAATGCATTAACGCGCAACCGATTTACGCTGAAAAAAAATAGTTCCAGTTTTGGCCACCAGGTGCAAATCTGGTGCCGTGAATGCAAGAGAGACGTATAGAAATGGTTTGCAGCTGGTGGCCAAAACTGGAACTAATTTTTTTTCCCAGCATAAATCGGTTCCGCAATAACGCATTACACTACCTGTCAAATTTGGCTGCCATGCGATAACTGCAGCCCACACTGGCCCTCCGTGAAGTAGCTGCATGGATGTGTGTGCTGTTCTTAAGTTAGTTAGGTTTAAGTGGTTCTAAGGTCTAGGGGACTGATGACCTCAGATGTTAGGTCCCATAGTGCTCAGAGCCATTTGATACACACTTAAGCAGACGGTATTCTACGTCAGCAAACGTAAAAGTTACCTAACCCAGACGTAGAATCACGCCATCTAAGGACGAGAGGCTCAAAGTATTGCCGAGATGACAGCGCAGGAGTGAGACGCTCAGTGTCTTTCTGAAGTGTTCGCTCCTGGATAGTATCAATGGTGGCATTCTACAAATCTAAATACTTTCCTATCTTCCTGTTTTCTTATCATCTTAATACATAAATGTTCGTTTTAAGCATTTTTTTCGTAATCACGCCCTAAGACACAAATAAAAAACGACTCACCACGAAGGAATTATCCGAATGGAACGGAAATCAGTAGATATGATGTTTTTGCACAGACAAACAAATGATTATAATCTTAGAAAAACTGGATAATTTATTCAAGAGAAACAGCTCCGCAAATTAAGGAAACCAACAACGCGTTCGTCCGCCTCTGGCGATTATACAAGCAATTATTCGGCTTGGTATTCTACATCTACATAGTTACTCTGCAATTAACACTTAAGTGCCTGGTAGAGGATTTATCGAACCATTTTTATACTACCTCTCCACCATTCCACTCTCGAATGACGCGTGGGAAAAAGGAACACCTAAATCTTTCCGTTCGATCTCTGATTTCTCTTATTTTATTATAATGGTCATTTCTCCCTACGTAGGTGGGTGACAACAAAATATTTTCGCATTCTTAAGAGAAAGTTGGTGATTGAAATATCGTAAATAGATCTCGCCGCAAAGAAAGCCGCCTTTGTTTCTGTGACTGCCACCCGAACTCGCGTATCATATCAGTGACACTTTGACCCCCATTGCACGATAACACGAAACGAGCTGCCCTTCTTTGCACTTTTTCGATGTCCTCCATCAATCCTACCCGCGCAGCAATATTCCATCAGAGGACGGGCAAGTGTAATGTAGGCTGTCTATTTAGTGGATTTGTTGCATCTTCTAAGTGTTCTGCCAACAAAGCGCAGTCTTTGTTTCGCCTTCCCCACAATATTATCTATGTGGTCTTTCCAATTAAGTTGCTCGTAATTGTAATTCCTAGGTATTTAGTCGAATTGACAGCCCTTAGATTTGTGCGATTTATCGTATACCCAAAATTTGTCGGATTTCTTTTAGTACCCATGTGATTGACCTCGCACTTTTCTTTGTTTAGTGCCAATTGCCACTTTTCGCACCATACAGAAATTCTTTGTAGATCATTCTGTAATTGGAATTGATCGTCTGATGATTTTACTAGACGGTAAATTACTGCGTCATCTGCAAACAATCTAAGTGGGCTGCTCACATTATCACCTAGATCATTTATATAAATCAGAAACAGCAGAGGACCTATGACACTACCTAAAGGAACGCCTGATGTCACTTCTGTTCTACGCGATGATTTACCGTCTATCACTACGAACTGTGACCTCTCGGACAGGAAATCACGAATCCAGTCACACAACTGAGACGATACTTCATATGCATGCAATTTGATTAATAGTCGATTGTGAGGAACGGTATCAAAAGCCTTCTGGAAATCTAGGAATATGGAATCGGTATGAGATCCCTTTTTGTCGATAGCACTCATTACTTCATGGGAAAAAAGAGCTAGCTGCGTTGCGCAAGAATGATATTTTCTGAATCCGTGTTGGTTATGTATCAATAGGTCAATTTCTTCAAGGTGATTCATAATGTTCGAGTAATGTAGATTGACAGAGTTGATAGAAGTCTTCCTGAGGGATATCGTGCCAAATTCTGCCCAATCGTAGCGTTAGATCGTCAAAATCTCGAGCCGGTTGAAGGGCCCTGTCCATAATACTCCAAACATTCTCATTTGGGGAGACATCCGGCAATCTTGATTCCCAAGGTAGGGTTTGGCAAGGACGAAGACAAGCAGTAGAAACTCTCACCCTCTGTGGGCAGGCATTATCGTGCTGAAATGTAAGCTCTGGTTGGCTTGTCACGAAGTGCAACAATACGGGATGTAGAATGTCATGGACATACCACAGTGTTGTCAGAGTGTCGCAGCGGAAAACCAAAGGAGTCCTGCTATGCAGTGAAATGGCACCCCGGACCATTACTTCTGCTTGTCGCGTTGATTGGCGGGCGACGTTCAGGTTGGTATCGCACCGCTGTCTGTGGCGTCCTGGAATCTCATTGATTAGAGTAGAATTGTCTTCGGTGATGAGCCCGCTTCGAAGTGAACCTAGATAACCAGATAATTTATTATTGTGACTATTGGTAACCGAGAGACCTAATGCTACCTGGTGGAAATTCTGGCACGTGACGTAAGGAGGTGTATAACAGGAACGAATGGGGTACCAGACTACAATATAAGTGCAGGCATACGCGTTTCGGATCAGAGGAACATTATAGCTCAAAAAAGTAAGTTTACGGCAATTCGAATTTAAAGTTAATATTCCAGTTTTTGATAATATTGCTATACCTCTAGCGGCTAATGCTGTCCATACCCATAATCTTTATTCTCTTCCTCGTCTCCTTGGAGTAATTTCTTCCCCTGCCTCCTTTGTCTAGCCATCTTTTGCATTTTTTCTTCTGCTGCCTGAGCTGTGTCCAGTCGCACCTCATCAACGCTCTTGAGTGTCTGCAGTGTGAATGCACCAGGATGGAAGCCTAGTCTCTGCAGGCATTAAATCCTGCCTACATTTCTACTACCGAAAACTAGACAGGCATCAGATGCAGCTATCTTTACAACAATTGAGGACACATATACTGCTTTTGGACAACGCATCCATATAAGGTGACTGTAGCTCTCATTTGTGTTCTGTGTTTTCCCATTTACAGATTTTGTTTAGCAGTTCAGGATAGGCTAGGTACCTGAAAGTTGGTTTTATAACATCTAAAAACGCAAGTGGTAAACTATGTTTGTGGGTGTATGGCTTTCCACTGCCTTCTGCCTGAAGATATTTTCACCACAATATGTCACAAAGGGAATGTTGAGGATTATCATCTGTGGAAAGTTCGAGAAAGAATATTGCCCACATATCTTGCTGCATTGTTTCCACACCACGTAAGTTATTCCTGATAGCTTTTCCACTGTTACGACCCATTTCGAGCAAAACAAGTTAATGTATAGAAAACTAGAACTGAGATAAGTTTGTAGCACATACTATTAAAAAAACACGTTGCAAACAAAGGGACAAGCATTCGAGACTCATCTGCAGTTCGTTTTGATTGTGTGAACGAAAAATTAAAGCACAAAAAATTTCTTGCCTGAAGAAGGTGTGTATCACAGCATAGAAAGAGGCGATGTGGCAAGCACAGACATCCAAACAAACTTTTTTAAAACATATTTCTAGCTAGAATTCTGTTTCGAAAAATTTTGCAGCGTTATTCTTAAAGAATCAATCTAATAAATTACGCAATAAAAATAGGATTTTCTTCGCAAATTTGCCCTGCATCTGCCCTTCAGCTATTGGTCATAGTGTTTTAAGCTCATCGGTAGATCTTCCATACGAATCGTGAGAGTAAGGTAACAGAAATCAGTGTGCGTACTACACGCGCATAGACAGTTATAGCTGCTTACAGTCCAGTTAATCACTTGTCTAACAGTCTGCGTACAAATTGAATACATGAGTTCTGGTTATGCATTCTGAGATTGTGTGCGTTAACGACCGTGCCATGTCGAAATGCCAACGGCCTGTGACATTCTGTATATAAATACTAAGAGTGTGTGTCAACAGCTATCTGTATGCTTTAAAATGTGTTGAATTTCAGAACTAAATACAGAACTTTAGATGCTCTAATGCAAAGAGCTTTCTTGTGAAATGCTGATTTTTTCTTGTAACAACACTAACTGATTCTTCGTCAGTACTTGTCATTACATAATAACAACACAAAAGAGAAACTTTCTTGATTGTTCACAACATTCTTTTTTCTGGAACTTATCTTTTTTGTCTGCCAATCAGTTTTCTCTCCCGTTTCTCGTTGACCTATGTCTAGGTGCACCTTGAACTATCTGCGTAATTTCCATCACCACTATTGAACGAATATCATAAATTATGGCCCTGTTCACGCTCTGGAGCAAGTGTGAATCGGGGTATAAATCTTACGAAGCCCGGACGCTGACAGATTAAATGACGAGCGCGGCGGGTTTGCCTATGGCGGCTGTGGCAGGCGCAACGAGTGTTCCTGTCGCTCGGACAAACCTTACTGACCGCAAGCGGTTCCGTTCCACGTTACCGTGTGTGGTAGGGCAATGGTTTATTACAATGGACTCGCATTTGTGAGGACTACTGTTCAAACCAGCGTCCGGCCATCCTGATTTAGGTTTTCAGTGATTCCCTAAATTGCTGAAGGCAAATGCCGGGATGGCTCTTTCGAAATGGTACGGCCGCTTCTTCAACCTTCCCTAATCCGAGCTAGTTGTCCGTCTGTAATGACCTCGTAGTCGACGGGGTGTTAAAAATTAAATCACTACCCCTCCTCCGTTCCATATTAAAGCCCATCTGCACTCATTAAAACAAGCTGTTACACTAACAATATCTGCATTTCTTCACTTTAACGCCACACCATTCCTATCTCGTTTCGTTGTGCTTCTTAGTACAAGGAAGTGGAGTAGAACCACCGTATTTTAATGGAAATCAGAGAGAAGCAAAGACAAATATTCAAAGCTCTGTAGTGAAGCCGGAGCAGAAACAAAATAGTACAAGGTAAGTATAGATTGTAAACATCGTGGGGCAATGTCGACGAGAACAATAGCTGTAAACTTAATTCACTACTCAGCTCGGTTTAGATTTCCGCCGGATGGAAATACCTTGCTTACATGTACATCTATATCTGTACACCAGTTGTGAATTTACGGTGTGTGGCGGAGGGTACTTCGTGCGCAAGTACCGTTGCCACTGTATGCTTTTCCATTCGCGAGTGGTAGGCGGCGAAAATGTGCGTCAATAAGGCACCGTATGCGGTGGAATATCTCTAATTTTGCCGTGAAAATCGATTTTCGAAGAACATTTAGGAGGAAGTAATACGCTGCCTGGTTGTTATTGAAAAGTACACGTCCGGAATTTTAACAATATTCATCTACTTCCTGCTCGACGCTTCTACTCTAAAGGCTCACACTGGAGTTCGTGTGAACACTTCCATAACAAAGGCACAATTCTCCGCTGGTTTGGCTCTGTCCCTTCTATTAATCCAACCTGATAGTGGTCACAGACTGGTGAGCAATATTCTAGTACCGGTCGAACGAGTGATCTGTAAGCCACTTTTTTCGTGGATGAATAACATTTCCTTGAATGTCTTCCGACAAATTTCATCTTGGTATCTGCTCCTCCAAGAAATAGTTTTGTTTGTTCATTTGTTCGCTTCGAACTGTTACTCCTAGATATTTAACTCTCATACTGTTTCCAGAGATTTATCGCCAATAAGTAGCTCTTTTGTAATCCACACCATAATTTTTCCGCCGTTCACGTAGTACCAACGACATTCGGTCACACTCCAGATTAACTGACTCTCTTCTGAATTCTGCTGACAGTGATGGTGGAGTTTCTACCACAAGGAAAACGATATTTCCGCGTTTTCTGCCCTTTAGATAGCTATCTTCGTATCTTCGCCCGCCGTTGAAGTCGTCAGTTGTCTTCATCTGCAACCCCAGACTGGTATCACTTAAGGATGCTATCATCCAACGCAAGCTGAACTCTGTTTCTTCTTCTTCTTTCTCTTCTGGCGTTAGGGCCTTCTTGGGACCATGTACGAATTTCACTTCTTAATTCTTTGATATTCTTTCCTTTCCTTCTAGTATTTCTTCGTTGTCTGACTTTGTTTCTTTTTCCTGTTTTCATTCCAATTTGTGCTTATTTCTTTCTTTCTCGTTTCTTCATGTTTTAAAACATTTCCCTATAACTTTATCTTAGCGTCTTCAATCCAGGTGGTACTTCATTTATTTTTACTAAGATATATGAAGATCTGTTTGATGAGTCTATTCTCATTTATTCTGGACTTCTCTACGTCCTGATAAATTTCCTCGTTACTTCATAATTTCCCAAACTCTACATTTGTCTGACAATATAATATTTTCTCTATAATTCTATTTCTAACGTTTGTAATTTACCAAGCCTATACAGTTAGTACTAGACATTCGTCGACATACAGCCATTCTGGTTCAACTACTATGTTACGGTGCTTTAAGTTAAGCATTTATTGTCATTGGTATTCTCGGTTATACCATTCACTTCTTTCACCCTATGTAACTTTTCTCTAAATCAGGTTTTTCAAACAGAGTTTCCCCGAATAATTTCTGCTATTTATTTCACACATTCATGATTTCTGATTTATAGCCTTTCCCAGGTGTATTCTGATATGTTACAATATATCTCACCTACCTACGTGACATGTCAGATATATTTTAACATTTCAGCATGCACATGGGAATGGCTATAAAGCCGAAACCATGATTGTGTGCAATAAATGAACAGTAATTAACAATAAAATGACATAAATTTCTTTCAAAAAGTGGTCCCCCACGAAGGAAAAATTATTAACTTGCTGAATAGTCTACACCGAGTATTTTTCCCAGTATCTATTATTAAAAGCTTTGGAGCACTTTATCTTTGTCAGAATTTTTTTTTCATAGCTGTTCTTAAGCCTGTCATGTCAGATGTCTCTTCCAGAAGATTGATCACATAGTTTTTTGTTACTATTGTTTTCTTACAACATGCTACTTTTCTGCCTCCACCTTCCGCAGCTGGACATTTGGACTAGAGCCTGTCAGTGGATCCCATTAACTCTGAGATTCCGTGCAGTACTCTGTCTCCGGTGATGTAGGCACTCCCGCAGAAGGCGGCGAACAAGTCAGAACCCGGTCAGAACAAATGTAACAGGCAGAGAATGCGGTCATTTTACACCCGTGCAGCGACGGACAGAGTGTGCAGATTTACCGAACAGTGTGCTCCGAACGTATATCAATAACGCACAGTAGAAATGGTGTCGCTCTTTTGACGAAAAAGAGCAAATGGACTTTCGCACTGTGTGTGGTGGTATTCTTTAGGTACCACGCAGAACAGAATTACCTCTGGGATACTGTTGTTTTTGTAATTACAATATATCAGAAACTGTAAAGTAGAAGGAACATAAAGAGGGGTCTGTACAGGGTGTAAGTGTAGATATTTCTATTGGCGATTGAGGACGGTCTGCTGAACAATATTATGTCAATATTTAGGTTATTTGCTGACTAATCATTATAGTTATTATAAATGTTATATTTTTATGATGGGTAATACGTCCTAGTATGTGTGGCAAGAGAAGGCCATTAACGGTTATTGGGCAGCAGGTCAGGCGTTGAAGTATGGACGCGTGGATGCAAAACGGTTAGTCTATACTGACAGACGTAGTCCACTTAGTGCTGCAGTTACGACTGCGCGAGAAACATCAGGTAGTAAATTGTAACCTGTTTGTGGGAAGACTGTTCAACGTAGAGAAAAAAAGAATAGCTCACTGACATTTGTACATACTAAGGTAGGGCCTGCCACATATACAAATATCTGCTCTTATACCTGTATAACGGAAACAATCTTGACGTCTGTATTATAGAAAGAGAAGATGTAGTAAGGTGAAATGAGATGGAGGATATGATACTTCGAGTAGAATTTGAAGGAGCCCTGAAAGATCTAAGAAGAGACAACAAGGCCCCTGGGGTATACTACGTTCCCTTCACATAGCTTGTAAGATATATGAGACAGGCGACATGCCCCAATATTTCTGGCAGAACGTAGTAATTCCAATTCCTAAGGAGACTTTTGCTGACAAGTGTAAGTACTACCGAACCATCAGTTTACTACGTCATGGTTGCAAAATATTGACACACATTATTTACTCATGAATGAACAAACTCGTAGAATCTGACGTCGGGGATGATCAGTTGGGTTCCAGAGAAATGTAGAAGCACACGATGCAATACTGATCCTATGACATATCTTAGAAGACAGTATGAAGGAAACCAACCTACGTTTATAGCATTTGTAGGTTTAGTAAAAGCTTCTGACAATGTTGACACAGATAAGATACAAGGGATGGAATGTTATTCGCAAGTAATGCAGAAAGTATACAGCAATTATACGAGTCCAAGCATAACAAGGGAAAGCAGTGCTTGAAAACTCAATCCATATATTCAGCAAGTTGTTAACGAAACAAAGGAACAGGTATCCATCTCTACAAGTTTCTTCAAATGCTGAGACCAAATTACCGATCAGTGAGTTGCACCATTTTGTTTTGGATCGTGTGGCTCGGGGATATCAGTATCTTCCACAAATGCAGACATGTTGCCTGCTTTACCTGCGAACTGACAACAAATTAATGACGTAGGGAAAGACGGGCGAGACCAGATAGGGGATAAAACAGGGTACCGTGTTTGTGACGTCACTATTTATATCCTCTGTTGGAGGGATACCAAATTACGCCCCACTAGACAAGAAAAAAGAGTGACCATATTGGTGAGTTGTTGGCGGTCACATCACTGCGTCTCTCAGAAGGTAAGTTTTTTTTTTACGATTTCAGCTGAATAGCGTTCTTTTGTTCTTAAACTGCAACTATTTGATGGCCACTACACTGCTTTTAAAGTCTTTATTTAGTAAGGAATATTAAATGATTAGTAAGTGTTTTGTACCTAAGCACACAGTAGAATCCTGGTTCAACGTTAGAGAACTTTGCTTTCGTTTCTGTAACCTCTGCAGTCTGGTTAAGACAGGACACGTTGAGGGGATAGGGGCAAGACCATATATTATTGCACTGCAAACTTTTCTGAGATGTCAAATACGCTGAGAATTTACCAGAAGACGACAGTTAGACAATTGCGGAGGCAAGGCAGCATGGAAGGGGTAATGGACGAAGTGTGTTGTCAGGTAGGAAGTTTAAACTGAAAATTGCAAGAACCTTCAATGTTTCCCTAAGTATCGTAGAAGATTAAAAAAAGGCCAGGACAAATAAATTAAATTCTAAGGAAGCGTCAGCTAAGGGACGATTATGGCCATGCCCACTTGTGTCTTCAGAATAACAGTAAAAAGTGTAAGTCGATCAGGCGTAAAGATATCGGAAGATGGTCATACAATCTTGCAACCAAAAATAATTTGGAGCGTGAATTGAATGATGAAACGAAAGTGGCTGGAACTGACTGGTTTAATGCAATTGCGGAAAATGTCTTTGCTGACTCTTACTTTAAGTGTGAATTTTATGGGTAAGATTGTGATTTCAGTTGTATTTCAATAAACATTTCTGCTGCTTTTCCACTGAAAATCTTGTTTTTCTATATTCCCATAAAATTAGTATGAATACCCGCTTTTACCGCACTAGTGGAGCAAGACGGTGTGATTCGACCTCATCTATAGAATAACATCTCATTTATAGTACTGAATCCATGACTTTTGAGAAATAGTATATTATACCAAATTAAACAATGATAATTTTTACCATATCTGACAATCTCTAAGTTAAAATAGCTTGGTTCCGAAGGGTTTTGGAGCAGTAGCGGCCCGATCTATTTTTTTCAAAGTGATGGTTAAAACTCTACTCGTTTGGTTTGCGCTGGACATTACCGCTGTCTGAAAGACGGCGAATGCATACGTACGACCTGTGGAGACGTCGTAGAGACGACTATGCAGATTTCTTGTCTAGCCGCTACGACGTCGCCTGACTAGAATGCGTGTCGACGACCGCACAGGAACATGTAGCGCTGCGTCGCATGCGTTCTAGTCCTCTCATCGGGCTGACAGGTGCGTGCGGGCAGTAAATCTAGCGCCTGACGCTGTCTGCTGGCCCTCCGTCAAGGTTTCCCGGGGAGCGAGCTTTCCACGTCCACCGGAGGACGTTAGCCGTCTTCCTGTTCTTCCAGTTCTCTCGTGGGTTGCAAGCGGTGCAATATCCCCTCAGCAGCTATACGCCACCATGTTCATACAAGGCATTTTAAAATATTTTGTTTTAAATATAGGGAAACTTGGGGAGGAATGGAATGTTTAATGTTTAACAGTTTTTGTAAAATAAAATGATGCAAGCAAACACTTTTTAAAGGTATTGAAAAATCATCTTGTAGATGAGGTATCTTATAATTTACACAGGTTGGTGGGACGATCTAATGTTGCAATGTATAATTTTAGAAGCCAAAATCGCTTGATGTGAAATAGTTTATTTCATGACCAGTTTCGACAGTAACTAGCTGTCATCCACAGATTCTCAAGTCTCCCTGAAATGTAATTACACACAAGTCTCATTACGTCGACGAGACTGATGTGTCATCATATATCTGGGAAATCTGAGGATGACAGCTAGCTACTGTCGAAACTGGTGATGTAATAAACTACTTCGCTTCAAGCGATCTTGGCTTCTAATATTATAAATTACAATGTATCTCTCTTGAAAAACACTTAAAACTCTGTTACTTATTTTTGTATATTTTTCAAAGAAATACTTGCATATTTCCCGTCTGCAATTCACGAGGCAGCATGGGACAACAAAATTGAAATTATTGGGAATTTCATCTTGAAACTAAGACATAAAATTGTTTAATGAGCGATTTTGATTAATAAATATTAAATCTTCAAAAAATCGTTAACGCTAAGAAAATATTTTAATGTATTTTGAAAAATGTACGCTTATTTTGAATGCTTAATACCAGGTTATTGTAACGTTGTTTTATCCCATTGCTCGTGTACCATATGTATTTTCTGGCTTCACAATGTAGGATGCATAATAAGAAAGCGCAGTATATAGTGCTGCCCAGCTGGCCAAGTTTCTTCGTCAAATCTGTGTGGTGGGCCACTGATGGCTAATGATCAGACAAAGAGATATTTCATCGTTAGGTTAAGAAGTCTGCTCTCAATTGACTACAATTATGCTACCAGCTCGTCTTCTGCTCCTGCGGTTAACAAAATTTTTAAATTTCCCATCCGATTTTTCATCTCTGTGATTGCGATTATTTCTAGTTTTACGACCGTGTCTTTCCAACATTTATTTGGGTAAGTTAAGCCAGGTAGATGCTTTTAAAACTCTTTTGTCAGTGCATCGTTTTGAAATTTGTTTCAATCTTCTGATGCCCTTACCAGACAATAAACAACCAACACAGCTACTCAGATTCTCTCCTATATCGTTTGTATACATAAGTAACAGCAGAGGGCCTGTAATACTTGGGAAACGCCAGAAATCACTTGTGTTTTACTCTACAACTTTTCGTCGGTTACTATGAACTGTGATCTTTTTGACATGAAATCACGAATCCAATCACATAGCTGAGACGATATTCCATTAGCACGTAATTTCACTACAAGCCGCTTGTGTGGTACAGTGCCAAAAGCCTTCAGGGAATCTAGAAATAGGGAATTAATTTGAAATCGTCAACAGCACTCAACACTTCGTGTGTGTAAAGAGCTAGTTGTGTTTAACAACAAGGAATTTTACTAAATCCGTTTTCACTATGTATCAAGACACCGTTCTCTTCGAGCTAATTCATAATGTTCGAACAGAATGCATGCTCCAAAGTCTGCCACATATCGATGTTAATGATATGGGCCTGTAAATTTACTGGATTACTCCTACTGCCTTTCTTGAATATTGGTGTAACCTGTGCAATATTCCAGTCTTTGGGTACGGCTCTTTGGCCAAGCGAGCGGTTGTATTTAATTGTCAAGTACGGAGCTATTGCATCAGCATACTCTGAAAGGAACCTAATTGGTATACAGCCTGTACCGGAAGACTTGCTTTTATTAAGTAACTTAGATTGCTTCACTACTCCGACGATGTCTAGTTCTAAGATACTGGTGTTGACATCTCTTCTTGATTCGAATTCTGGAGTATTACATCCGATTGCCCCACAAATCAGGACATTGCACAATTCTACCAGCCGACCAACTGGATATCCAAAAGAAAGCCCCTTCCAAACTCTGTCAGGTGCTAATAACGCTGTCTCCGCCGAGTACTCGCCATTTCAGTGCCTTTCACAGTGATTTCTCAGCATCTGACGCTGTTCCTGCCTCTTATATACCCGATGAGGCTCTGTAACAATGCTATGTGCAACGAATATTAATGCTCTCTGGCGGCCGTTCTACCTGTTACAGAGAATTGCATCTCTTTAATCATTTACATACTTAGAGCTGATATGTTCGTATCCGAAGTGACGTTGACGTGCGGCCATGTCATTCACATTTTTCCGTCAGGCAGTGTATTTCTTACCTGATTCAGTATGAAGAATGGTACAATGGATGCTGTTTTGCCAGTAGGAGATAAAGAACTCCGTACCGAGAAGTCATAACCTGAAGCCCTGACAATGGGAGACAGAGCTGTTGAGTTGGCGCCACTGTATTGGTGTGTGGCTGAACACTTGCCACAATGGATGTAGAACAATGAACGAAGTCTTAAGCTCCGGCAGTACAGTATAAAGCCACTACGCGTCGTTTTTAACCTTCGCGATTTCACATGTTGCTGCAGGTTTGCACGTGTCTGCGATAGCCACACGAGTACGGGGGCTATATATGTGAGAGAAGAAAGAACTGCTTTTACTTCAGCTCGACCACAATGTTGAGATAAGATTTTACTACGAAGTAACCTTTTACCTTTCCACGAACAAGCCACTTCCCTGACTCGTACGGGGGAATGCAGAACGTTCATATTGCAACACTTTTGCGGCACGTGGTTACAATTTAGTCTTTGTCCAAGGCAGATGCCTGTTGTGTATTCGGCAGTTTCTTGTAGATACGATACTGCTTTTCCAACTGCTACGCGAGAAAGCGGAATCCGTAACAGGTCAGCACGCAACAGTTTTTGAGCTTTAGAAAGCTTTTTATTGTTTGGCGTCAGATATGCTGAAGTTTCCGAAAAACATAGCAACAAGGAGATGACTGCAACGTCTCCCCGCTACGAAGAATGACAGAAAAGTTCTGCTGGGACAAATCCACAATTAAACTGTGTGAATACATCCACTCTGTTGCTCTTCTGTGTACGGATAATTAATGAAAGCTCCGTCAAAAGGTTTGCTGTTTGTTTACTGTTGCTGGCGATACTCTGATAAGCCCCCAACAGTAATTCAGTGACATTGTCTCCCCATGGTCTTTTCAACAACAAAATTTCATCCCGTGCTTGTATTCAGTAAATCAAAGAACGGTTATCTGCACAATGACTGTGTCGTCAACAAATCATAAACTTATATTTTTTCTCTATGAACTAAGTATCGTTGAGGATAGGCTACGAGCTTGTTTCATTCCCTTCTCCATTGCTGTATCCCTTTCATGTCCTTGGCGCTAATAACACCAGTATGGTTCAAATGGCACTGAGCACTATGGGACTTAACATCGGAGGTCATCAGTCCCCTAGAACTTAGAACTATTTAAACCTAACTAACCTAAGGACATCACACACATCCAGGCCCGAGGCAGGATTGGAACCTGGGACCGTAGCGGTCACGCGGTTCCAGACTGAAGCGCCTAGAACAGCAGTATGCTTTCTATGCATTCATCGCTGATATCTTAACAGTTGCAAAAAGTGTATTTCAATCAGAAGCTTTTTCTATATCTAAAGCCACAAATCCTGGAAATATAGGTGCGTCTTTCTTTGACGAATATCCTAAGATATACCGTAGAATCAGCATTGCCTAGCGTGTAAGTATATTTCTCTTTAAATTATCTTCCGGTGGATCTGCTTATATCAGTGGCTTTATTTTTCCACAGATAATGTGCTCTTTTCTGACCAGTGAAGTATCAGTCCAGTTTCCAAAATTTAACAGGAGACACTAATATCCTCTTCAAGTTATTTTTATTTGTACACGTTAACCGAAAAACGGAACTTCTTGGTTGAAATATTTGAATTCGCTTTGTACCATTTTGCTGAAATCAAGTTGTCACTATTCATTGTAAGAGAGTTTTTTTCTATTTCTGGATTTCACATTTTTGCCCGAAGAATAGCGAATTAATATTGGCATTGTACAACCATCCATAATTAAGCTGACGGCTAAATGGTTATCACACCTGTCAGCACTGCATGTTTTCGTATTGGCATTATTACATTATTCTTGAAGTCTAGAAGTATTTCGCCATTTCTCATATATCCTCCATTGCAGGAAGAAGAGTATCGAACGTAACTCCAAGTAAATGTAAACAGAACAGATGACTAGTAATTTTACAATTTTTATACATAGTTGTGGTTGCCGTCTCTAGTCTGAAGGCTGATTTAATGTAGCTCTCCACGCTATTCTATCCTGTGCAATCAATTTCATCTCAAAAACAACTCTTGCAACATACATCCATTTGAACCTGCTTACTGTATTCTCTTCTTGGTCTCCGTATGCAATTATAACCGTCCCCTTTCCCACACACTTCCTTCTATTACGAATCTGAGGATGTATTCCATCAACCGATCCCTTCTTTTAGTCAAGTTGTGCCATGACCTTGCGTTCCCCTTATAGTTATTCTATATCCCATCTATTCTTCAGCATTCTTCTGTAGCACCACATACCAAAATCTTCTATTCTCTTCTTGTCTGAACTGGTTATCGACCACGTTCCACTTCCGTACAGAGGTATACTCAAGACAAATGCCTTCTGGAAAGGCTTACTACCAGATATATTACATGTTAACAAATTTCTCTTTTTCAGAAAAGCTTTTTTGCGCATAGCCATTCTATATTTTGA
The DNA here is from genome assembly GCF_023898315.1 of Schistocerca nitens. Classification (NCBI taxonomy): domain Eukaryota; kingdom Metazoa; phylum Arthropoda; class Insecta; order Orthoptera; family Acrididae; genus Schistocerca; species Schistocerca nitens. Next base: position 76,721,346 of record NC_064625.1, read on the forward strand.
ACCCTCTGTACTCCGGCCATCACCAGTTACTTTGTTGTACCACCATCAGAACTCATCTAGTACTACCAGTGTCACATATACTAATCTAATTCTTTCGGTGTCACCTGATTTAATTCTCCACTATTGTCTGTCCTTTACTAACACTCAGCGTAACCTACAGCCACTTGCAGCGACTTACAACAGAAATTCCTTGGTCTTCCTCTTCAATGTTACCGCCGGCCGCGGTGGTCTCGCGGTTCTAGGCGCGCAGTCCGGAACCGTGCGACTGCTACGGTCGCAGGATCGAATCCTGCCTCGGGCATGGATGTGTGTGATGTCCTTAGGTTAGTTAGGTTTAAGTAGTTCTAAGTTCTAGGGGACTTATGACCACAGCAGTTGAGTCCCATAGTGCTCAGAGCCATTTGAACCATTTTTCAATGTTACCCCATGTTCCACACGGACTATCCTCCATTACCTTACTGACGATTCCTTGATGCTTCAGAATCTATCCTATCAATCGATACCTTTTTTTTTAGTCAAGCTGTACCATTTCGTTTCTCTCCAGTTGGATTCAGTGCCGCGTAGCAATCCGATTAATTATTTACCCTATGTACCCACCTAATCGTCAGCATTATTCTGTAATAAAGCCTTTAAAAAGCTTCTGTCATCATTTTTTAAATGGTTTTTTGTCCGCGTTTTATTAAGTACAAGGCTACACTCAAATCTATTACGAAACTTAAAAACGTTGACTTCAATTACCAAACTTCATCTGCAAGTGTAAGACGACCCATTAATTTGCTAAGGACGATTCTGAAAAAAAGTGTTGTCTTGTTCTCGGATAAATACCGTTCTACAATCGAACTCAAGTCCTCCTGTATGTTCTATACGGAGGCTGTAAGAATCTTTGAGTAAAGAGGAAAAACGCGGGAAAGAATTCAGGTGGCTACTACCGTATTCTGGGCCTTTACCCTTCTCAGACGGCGGTGAACCAGCAAGTGCAGTGAGCAGTTTGCAGATCCCGCCCAGAGATGTCCTTAGCTGTTCCGATTTTTCGCTAGCGCCCTCCCCCGCGTCTGCCTAATCCACCCCTGCAGATTCATTCAACCCCGGGTCCGATCTCTCACCCCTGCTGGCGATTCCCCCCTGCGAGGTCGACGACGCCAGGGGTGTCGCAGTGTCTCTCGCGTCAAAGGCGCATCATCAGCTGCGTATGCACCTCCGTGGGCACCCCTGGAGTCAGACGCCAGCTTTCACCGCCTGGCAGTTCCGTGCGGCCCACGTGCTGGAGAATCCGTCCAGGTCCTGACATTCGCGCCTCCGGCGATGCATGCGCAGCAGAATTTAACACTCCCATTCTTCTTTGTAGGTAGCTGAAATGATTACACAAAAACTAAGAACGTAATTTTTTCTTAATATAAACCGTTTAAAATTTTCAATTTTCTCCATTGATTTCAGTCAGTTCTCACATACGGTGAATGTCAGTAATTGCTTTGTGTCATAAACTGTTTTGTCATCATCTTCACTTCAAGTATTAGGCCATTTTTCCTCTGTCCTATTACGATACTGATCACGTCAACGGCCTTTCGTTACTTCTCCCAACTGAATAAAATCTTGTTATTCGGAAGGATAATCTTTCTACGACCATTCCTTCAAAATGTTCGTTTCAGTTTCTTCTATTTTCAAGTATTTCATTGAGGACATTAAATACACTGAAGAGCCAGAGAAACTGATACACTTGCCTAATATCGTGTAGGGCCCCCACAAGCACGCAGAAGTGCCGCAGTATGATGTGGCATGGACTCGACTAATGTGTGAAATACTGCTGGAGGGAACTGACTCCATGAATACTGCAGGCCTGTCCATGAACCAGTAAGAGAACGATGAGGCGGAGATCTCTCCTGAACTGCATGCTGCAAGGCATCCCAGATATGCTCAATAAGTTTCATGTCTGGGGAGTTCGGTGGCCAGCGGAAGTGTTTAAACTCAGAAGAGTGTTCCTGGAGTCACTCTGTAGCAATCCTGGACGTGTGGGGTGTCGTATTGTCCAGTTGGAAATGCACAAGAGTTTAAATTCAGAAGAGTGTTCATGGAGCCACTCTGTACCAATTCTGGACCTGTGCGCCAACTCTCTCTGGTCTGCACGCATGCACTGATTCGGTTGGGAAGACACGCTAGACCACAACTATTATAACTGATCCGTCATATCTTGCCACTGGGACAGAACTGACGTCCCAGCTGGTTCCACACGTGTTCTATCGGGAGACGGATATGAGGATCGCGTTTGCCAGAAGAATACCAATGTGTGGTCGAGCATTGTCGTGTCGAAAAATGGTAAGACTATACCGTCGGATGTCCGTGACGTAATTTTGCGGCGACAGAATTCCTTCAATCACCGCCATTTGTGACCGTAAGACATACCCTTTGGCTCCCCACACCATGACGCCAGTAGGAACAATGATGTGTCCCTCCCCAGTTCGTCGCCATACTCACAGACAATTGTCATACGAGCTAGTCGAGAACCGCGCTTCATCAGCAAAATTGGTTCAAATGGATCTGAGCACTGTGCGACTTAACTTCTGAGGTCATCAGTCGCCTAGAACTTAGAACTACTTAAACCTAACTAACCTACGGACATCACACACATCCATGCCCGAGGCAGGATTCGAACTGACTGTAGCGCCTAGAACCGCATGGCCACCCCGGCCGGCAAATTACAGGAAAGTTATTGTATATATGGGTCACTGTTTTATTCGCGACAGTGTCGCAGCTTGTGATCCTGATTACCTGTTGGCAGTATATTTTAAACATGTTTTTGGGGATGTCATGATACTTTTTATTTATCATAAAAGCTGTCTTTGTGTATGTGTACCAATCATAATCACTAATACTTTGAAGAATAATGCTACATCTCTGAACTAGAATAAAACACGCAGACTAACTCCATATACGTCTTTTTCGATGCATATTCACCCGCAGTCTGACACCACTCCTTCATGACGCCCACGTCTTCGCGACCGCCGGCGCGCGGACGGCGAAGAGAGCGGCCAGCGGGAGGGGGGGGGGCATTTAAATCGCCCGCCCTCAGGAGCTCAGTTCGTCAGCGCGCCTGACGGTGGCGACATGTCTGATCGCCGAAATATTGTGCCCGCTGGACACTATGAACCGGCTGTATACCCGTGGACTGTTCGAGCACGAAGAAACGTATTTCTCACTCGTTTCACATCATCGACCAAGAGCCAAAGTGCGCCATCTATTGCAACACGTGTCGCTAAACTTAGTTTATCCCATACTGCACAACATTGCAATTTCCATTTACTGCGTTATTTACCTGGAATAAACCAACATCTTGATTCAGATAGGGCCGATAAACCCTAAAACATTGCGAACAGCTGTGGGCAGCAAATTTTAAAATGTTGGGGCCGCCGTCGAGTAACGTGGTTTATGACAGCAAACATCGGTCCACAATGGATCAGAGCACTCGCAGATTACACGCCCGACAACAACAGCAGCAGTAACAGCAACAACCGATGAACAGGCACACCTACTATAACCTCTTCTTCACGTCAAACAGAAGACACCCTCGTCACACATGTAGCTCTTTATCGCCGCTGGGTACATGTTGTAGGGAGTAACATGGAAACAAAACACCGCCACTGAACGCCCGAAGCATGGAAAAAGGTTGCCTGTAGTGACCAGTCGCTGTACCCCCCATTCACAACGTACGAGTATATTAAAAACATTGCAAGGTCACCAACAGGGCTTCTATTACACTGATGCTGGGATATTCTCATGTGGGAGATGTTGTCACGCAATGAGCATTCCGTATGGTTCAACGCCCTGGTGAAAGAAACTTCCTGGCAGATTGAAACTGTGTGCCTGACCGTGATTCGAACTCGGGACCTTTGCCTTTCGCGGGCAGGTACTCTACCATCTGAGCTGCCCAAGCACGACTCACGACCCGTCCTCACAGCTTCAGTTCTGCCAGTACCTAGTCTCCTACAGAGGAGCTTCTGCGAAGTTTGAAAGGTAGGAGTCGAGGTACTGGCAGAATTGAAGCTGTGAGGACTGGTCGTGAATCGTGCTCGGGTAGCTCAGATGGATGAGCACTTGCCCGCGAAAGGCAAGGTCCCGAGTTCGAATCACGGTCCGGCACACAGTTTCAATCTGCCAGGAAGTTTCACATCAGCGCACACTCCTCTGCAGAGCAAAAATATCATTCTGGCCTGCTGCAAGTCTTACAGATCAACACCTGTTCGGCGACTACGTGTCATTGAGCTAGACTAGAAACCTGCCGTTGAATGGTGACCTACAGTTTAGAGTGGAATCCGAACCACGTGACGTGACTTCCTGGTTGATCATAACTGGGAGGTGAAGGCTAGATCAGACTGAAATATTCCTTGGTCTGACCAGCATTTGATCCCATGACGTATTCATTTCCTACGATACGATACTGCAGTAGTTATGTCGTTGAGAAGTACGATGCAATGTTCCTTTGGACACCCGTACACTGTAATATCGTATTTATCCACCGACGCTGAGCAAGTGACTTTCAATTAATGTGTCTTCCCTGTATGGAATATACGTAAAAGAGTGCGGGTAGTATACATTTGGTTGATGATGTCTGGATCTGGCCGTGAAGCGTACTTGCATAGCCTCATGGTAAATCTACCGCTCGCAATAAACTGGGAGTCCGGCTTCGAGTCCCGGTCCGACACAATTTTTCATTCTCCATATTCACAACTGCGAATACATTTCATGTATTGCTTTCGTAGCAGGCCCTACATCTTACTATGATATGCGACCACGGAACCACATGGCATTGTGCCTCAGCCCCGAACGAAACAACAGCATGCTCTCTATTGGAGGGGGCCGATTTATTCCATTAATGGAGCCCGCAGTGGCCTGCACCTTCATCAAGAAAATGTGCAGCTCTTTATTAACGAATTGTACCAGAATGGTTGATTCGAGCAGCCACTGACAAGAAGGTGCTGATGTAGTCCGACAGCTCATCTGACCTCAATCCTGTTGAGGACATATACATATACGTGCATCTGTGCTACGCAAGCCACCTTATGGTTTTTAGATTCCCCTCTTCCCTGTTCTACATACGAATGTTGGTTGAAAGAACGACTGTCGTCGGTAAACCTGCGCAAGAGCTCTTTTTTGCCTCTTGTTTTCCTCGTAGCGTTTCGCGACACATCTGGGGAAGACTGTGATACGTTGTCCGGAATTTCAACAGTAAAGCTCTCCGTGAAGCAAGGTGCCTCTCTTCTAGCGCTTGCCACTGTAGTTTGGCGAGCACCTCGGTAAAGCTCTCGTGTTTACAAGTTCCCCAGTGGCGAACGCGGCACTCTTCTTTCGATATAGTCTGTCTCTTCGATTAATCTATCTTGGTAAGGATCCCAGATTGATAAGCAATACCCTGGAATCGTGAATGAATTACATTTTCGTAAGATTCTTCTACTGAATCTCTGCCTAACATCTACTTTTCCTGAAGTCTCTCTTTGTGCTCTTTCCACTTTACGTAGCTCCGAACGCTGTTTTACGGTTGCTACTGTTTCCAATGATTTAGGCCACAAAGACATCTTCTTTTCCTATCCTTAATTTTATGTAATCTTTCCACTTTAAATCCCTACGGACTTTACTGTTGTCATTGTCACCACTACTTCTCGACTTTAACGTAATCATTCGTTTTACAAATACAAACATCTTTTTCGTCCTGCAGTGTATATTTATTTACCGTGCAACGTGTTTCATTTTTTACATAATACTTCTTCAGTGAATATAATATCGAATGATAAGGTTTTTTTGTTTTTCTTTGCGATACTGATGATATCTGAATAAAAAAGGCAAAACACATCGGGAACATAAATAAATGTAAACTGCAGCAAGAAAAAGGCGCGCAAATCTATAAAAATTATATTTATAAGCTTCCCGTGGATAATGGCCGCACCAACAAACTTGTTAGTAACATAATCGATCAGTAAATCGAGCAGTAATTGGGACGCTATCGAGCGTGTCTTTCCCGCTTTTAATCCTCTTAACCTAGCACCAACCAATCTGTTGTTTTGGGTAGTCACAGATCAGGTTGACACATCGACATTTTCGGTTTTCGATATTCGTGCAGAATTTTCCAACGTTAGTCGTACATCTTGGCGAAACTGTACAATGGGCTGCTGAAGTTTTTTGCCGGAGCGCTATACACCGCAGACAGCGAAAGTTACGAGAGGTATTACACGGCGCTGTACAAGAGTGTCATGGTTAATAAAACTGACAGGGGTGAAAGTAAACTATGTTGTTGCAACATCCTTTCTTTCAGGAGTGCTACTCCAGCATGTTTCGCAGGAGAGCGTCTCTGAAGTTTGGAAGGTAGGAGATGAGGTTCTGGCGGAAGTAAAGTTGAGGGGGAGTGGACGTGACCCCTGCTTGGGGAGCTCAGTCGGTAGAGCACTTGCCCGCGAAAGGCAAAGCTCCCAGGTTCGAGTCCCGACCCAGAACACAGATTTAATCTACCAGGAAGTTTCATATCAGCGCACATCCTACTACAGAACGAAAAATTCAGTTTGATGTTTTTGTTGTTGTCGCCTTAAGTCCTAAGACTGGTTCGATGCATATCTCCATGCTAGTCTATCCTCTTCACCTCTGCATACCTACTGCAGCTACGTCCCTTTGAAACTGCTTACTTTATTGAAGTCTTGGTCTCCTTGTAAGGTATTTACACAACCCCCTCACCCATCAACACCACCCAACTGACAATTCTCTGACGCCTCGGGTAGTTTACTATAAACCGATCCCTTCTATTAGTCGAGTTGAGAAATGAATTTCTTTCTTCCCCAACTCGATTCAGTACGATAATCGAAGTAAAGACTTCTCTGCGAACATGGATATGCAAGCTGGCCGTTTGCGAAGTACTTGCGTATAGGTGGTTACGAGGTGTCACTGCCTTCGGTATGAAACATTGTCCTTGTTAGTGCAAATGTATTTGCAGTGTAAGCTTTACGACTGAGTCCTCAATTGGCTCAGATTTCGCCCATGGCCTACCTGAATAAGAAATACGATACAGGTTCAGCATGTTACACGTTACAGTTTACTGCACAATGGTAGCTCATAAAGGAGGTGTTCGACGTGTCACCCTTGCATTTGGACGCAGTACTGTACACGTACTCACAGTGAGTTACGATTTCTTCTAAACATCGCAGGAGCATGTCTTACATTTTGAGAGGGTGGACAATTGGCTGCTGCAGTTCTTCAGCCGGAGTTCTGTGCATTTTAATGTGAAGATGACGCCAGAAAACAAAATACAGAGGATTGAAGTCAAATAAGAGCGGTGTTAGAGAGGGGGGGGGGGGCATTCTGACTGGGGCAGTTTGGCTTCTATTCTCATGTACTTCCACTGCTGTCAGTTTTCCCTTTTAATTATGATACACCTGTATAAGTACTGAAGGGGTTCTGAATCCATATTTGTGGCTGTAAGAAGGTGCACATTTTTCTCAAGAAACACGCGTTTTATTGGAATAAAACATCATCAGTGGTGTGTAATGAGAGGTATTTACAATTTGGCTAAAGTCTCGATGGAGAAACAGTTCATTACAAATGTTGTTGATTTTACTAACGGTTTTTATGCTCGATTTTTGCTTACATCAGCAAAGCCTTTGTTTGGCTTCTTCCTAATCCCAAATTGCTTTGGAGAACTATGCGTCTCTTGATGTTAAACACAATGAGGCATCACTACTGTTTGTTTGCAGGTTTCCGTCTGATCACATCTGTTTGTTTTGTGTGAGTAGTATTGCCAACTAAACGGTTAGTTTTTCCTTTGTTCTAAAAACGTTCTCTTCCTCTACAATTCCTCGTATGTGTATTATGTCGCTTAATTATGATACTGTGTTGTTGTGGTATTCAGTCAAAAGAATGGTTTGATGCAGCTCTCCAGGCTAGTCTATCCTGTGCAAGTTATTTAATGTGTAAGTGAAACTAAGTGTTAGTGATGGAGTTGAAGATCTAAATGGGAAGTAGGTGAGTGCTGTAGGAGGGCGAAAAAGTGCAAAAGTGAGTGAACAGTGAATGAAAAGTAGGGAATGGAGAGTGAGTTGGTAATGAGAAGTGGGAAAGAGGGTGAGGAGGAAGATGATTTGAAGAGTGGGAAGTCTGAGAGAATGAGAGGGAGTGATGGGTAGAAAAAAAAGCTGTTTTTCTTCTTTAGGTGATTTTTCTACTGTTTTATGTAGTGTCTGTTTTCTAATATTTACGTGGTCATTAAGTAACTCTTAATTCTGTATTAGTGCTTTATGTATGTGGAAGCTTTCTTGAATATGGAGGAGGTGTCTTTTGTTACTGATTTTTATAACTTTCATTTCTTTTCCTATTTATGAAAGTTTTCTGGAATAGGGAGGAGGTGTCTTTGTTTTACTGGTTTTTATAATGTTCATAGCTTTTCCTATTGTGCTTGGTCTTTGGTATGTTGAGTAGTTTGTGCTGTATTTCCGTGCCCTGATATGCTCTTTATATCTTGTCAAATGTCCTATTCATTCCAATTTAGATTTTGCTAAAGTCCTTGCAATTGACCTGGTAGATAACAGATTGTTGTTCCTGTGCAAGTCTCTTCACCTCCGCGTAATTACTGCAGCTATGTCCTTTTTGAACCTGCTTACTGTATTGAAGTCTTGAACTCCTTATAAAGTTTCTACCCTCCCCCGCCCCCCCCCCCCAAACAAACTGACAGTTCCTTCATGCCGCGCCGCCGGGATTAGCCGAGCGGTGTAAGGCGCTGCAGTCATGGACTGTGCGGTTGGTCGCGACGGAGGTTCGAGTCCTCCCTCGGGCATGAGTGCGTGTGTGTGTGCGTTTGTCCTTAGGATAATTTAGGTTAAGTAGTGTGTAAGCTTAGGGACTGATGGCCTTAACAGTTAACTCCCATAAGATTTCACACACATTCGAACTTTTTTTTTCCTTGATGCCCCAGGAAGTGTCCTGCCAACCTATACCTTTTATTAGTCAAATTGTGAAATTTATTTCTTTCTTCCCCAATTTGGTTCAGTGCAATAATAGAAATAAAGGATTTCCTGTAATCGTGGATCCGCCGGTTGACCGTTTCAACTTTGGCATCTGTTTCTGTACTGAATTGTTTATTTTGCGGGCAATTTTTATGTCTTTTTTAAAATGCATTACCTGTAGAGTTGTAGGTCATTGTATGTAATTTTCTTGTATGGGTGTCACCAATTCAGTTCTTCATGAGTGTACGGTTTGCTCCGACAGGTGAGTGGTTTTATCAGGTTACGTAGTGCCATCTTTTTGTGTCTGGACCCGACCGGCGGTTCTCGGCACAGCAGGTATTTGCTGTTCCCGTGCTCTGGAAGGCGGAAGGCCTTTCGGCTCGACTGCAGATATTAATAAACCGCGCTTGGGCGAACACGCCGTTTACCCGACTCCGTTGCGCAAGCTACAGTCCACAGCAGGCGGTCTGCAGTAGCCGCTCCTAGCTACCTCAATACGGAGGCTGCCTGAGTGACGGGGCATTCGTTAAAACCGACGACGAGGTCTGCCGACGTGGAGACCCCGCAGAGGCTAGACAGAGATGTCCGAATCATTACCGAAGTTGTTCAAACTGTATCAAAGCAGGTGATCAAGTTTCAATTACCACCTCGGAAAATAAAAACAAGTTATGCAACTAAATTTTGTTTCTTTGCGTGTACGATAAACTGTGTAATCTCGTATACAGGGTGATCCTCATTAATGTTTATAAACCTCTGAAACGACGTAGATGACGCTGAGACAAGTAATTTGATACAGTACACATGGAGTCACAGATGTCGATAAACGCCCCAAAGGTGGATGAAAAATATTGAACGTGTGACATCACCACCTCGCCACATGTGTAACAGTTGAGCCTAGTCAGTCTGTTACACCTGTTCATCCCAATAGTAGTCAGGTTTTCACGTCAGTGTGGCTCAGAGCTCATTTGCCTAACATCAGTGAGTGGGGCTCTGGGTTCGAGTCTTGCGTCTGGCACGCAGTACTTTTTCATTGAGTCAGACAATTATGTGTTTACAATGAGGTAAGATTAATTATTGTGTACACCTGTCTCGCGGTTTCCGCTGCTTTATTGGTAAGTACAGCACAAAAAACCTGCTCTGTTGCGTCACAATTAAATGAATGTAAAATTCAAAATTGTTTCGTTACCAGCAAATGACGTACGTTATCTTTACTAAATGATCTGTGTAAAGAAAAAAAGAAGGGCAAAAAGGAAATAAGCACAAAATAAGAACTGCTTCTACTTGGTTACAGTGAGGACAATAATTTTTACAACGGATCAAATTTACAAAAGGTGTTAAAATTTGCACCTTTTGCTCGAATAAAAGAACTGCATTGCTCAATCATCCTTTCACATTGAATCCCAACGCCACACATGTGGCGAGTGACGTCATCTGGTGATGTCACATGTTCAACATGGGTAACAATTATTGAACTATTTGAAAGAAACGTAAATTAGTCACAAAGTACGCCGTGCACACACCTTATTCAACATGTAAACGTCATTACAGATATTCGGTTTAGGTTATGACATGTTCCGTATGCCAACCATCATTGGCGATGTTGTGACGCAGACGAATAGCGAAATTCCGCATGACCCGCTGAAGTGTCGGAAGATCGATGCTGTTGATGACCTCCTAAATGGCTATTTTCAGCTCAGCAATGGTTTTGGGGTTATTGCTGTACACCTTGCCTTTAATACAGCCCCACAAAAAGAAGTCGCATGTGTTCAGATCTGGAGAATATGGCTGCCGATTGAGGCCGGTGCCAGTGGCCTCTGGGTACCCCAGAGTCAGAATGCGGTCCCCAAAGTGCTCCTCCAGGATATCAAACACTGTCCTGCTTCGATGGGGTCGAGCTCCGTCTTGCACGAACCACATCTTAGTCAGGGTCACTTAGCATAATGGGAGTGAAATCATCTTCCAAAACCTTCACGTACCAGTCGATAGTCACCGTGCCACCAATGAATATCGCACCGATTATTCCGTGACTGCATATTGCACACCACACAGTCACCCGTTGAGGATGAAGAGACTTCTCGATCGCTAAATGCAGAGCCGGCCCGGGTGGCCGAGCGGTTCTAGGCGCTACAGTCTGGAGCCCCGCGACCGCTACGATCGCAGGTTCGAATCCTGCCACGAGCATGGATGTGTGTGATATCCTTAGGTTAGTTAGGTTTGAGTAGTTCTAAGTTCTAGGGGACTGATGACCTCAGATGTTAAGTCCCATAGTGCTCAGAGCCATTTGAACCATTTGAAAGCTAAATGCGGATTCTCAGTCCACCAAATGCGCCAGTTTTGCTTATTGACGAAGTCGTCCAAATTAAAATGGGCTTCGTCGTTAAAACAAAGTATATTAATTCTCATCATGGCCGGCGGCCAACCGTGCAGTTTGAACGGCCTAAGGCAAACAGTTCAGAAGTTATGACGATTTTGTTTAATATAGTTCAAGAATTGTTACCCTGATCTTCTCATGACACTGTAATTCTGTCAGAAAGCAAAGAATCACATCTGTTAAACGGAATGGAAAGCGTCTTGAAAAAAACGTTTTAAGATGATCGTCAAAACAAGTAAATCGAGTGTTAGGGAATGTTATAGACCTGAGTTAGACGATGTTGAGAGAATTAGAATAGGAAGTAAGACACAAAAAGTAGCGTAGCGGTTTAGTAAATATATGTTTACTACTTTGTAAATCTTTTAAAGATATTCCGAGTGCAGCCTCGTACGGTAGTGAAACATGGTAGACAACCAGTTCGAACAAATAAGGAACACAAAGGGTTGATACGTGGTGTTACGGATCAGTGATGAAAGTTACATAGGTAGGTACAATAATTAATGAAGAGTCAATCCGTTGAATTGGGGACAGTAGAAATTTTTGACACAACTCGACTAAAAAAAGGGATTGGCACATAGGGCACATCTTGAGGCGTCATGGTGAGTTTGGGGACAGAGAAAGATGTATTTGAGGATGGAAGGCACTATTATGTTTCAGCGATGGCAGCGGGAAACTAAAGTATATTATTTCATCCTCCCGCTGGCCAGTAAAATACTAAAAATTTCCAAGCAAGAGCTTCGTTACAGACCGACTTCAACAGTCGGACTTAACGTGACGAAACAGGCTGATATCGAAGATTTCTTAGGGTGACATCAGGGGAATGCTACAGAGCATTTCGCTTTGCAGTATACAGGGTATGTCATAATTAATGGCGTAAACGCAGACAGTTGAAAGTACACGATACTAGAAGCAACATAGTCTCACTAAACATAGGGTCGAAAACGCATACCTTGAGAGCTACGAGCAATTTTTCATCTTCGATACTGTGAAACAAACCTCTTTTACTGCATGTTCTTTTGCTTTCCATGTTTTGGGAAGTGGTAGTATTGACCAAAATAAGAAAAAAATGTCCAGCAAACATGTGCTTTAAAACGCATACCTTAAAAATTTACGAGCACTTCATCATTAGAAGAGCTGTGTTTCAAAGTAGCAATGATGAACAAGTGCTCATAGCTCTTAAGGAATGCATTTAAGAGCACATGTTTACTGGAGCTTTTTCTTGTTTTGTTTCATACTACCAGCTCCCAAAATACGGAAAGCAAAGAACTTGTAGTAGAAGTAGAAGAGATTTGTTTCACAGTATCGAAGATGAGAAATTGCTCGTAGCTCTTAAAGTATGCGTTTTCGACTCTACGTTTACTGAGATTTTCTTGATTCTAGTATCGTGTACTTTCAACTGTGTAGGTTTACGCCATTAGCTATCATACACCCTGTATGTAAATCATATTTTGTCCAAAACTGACTTGGTTAGACCGCATCTTTGTGAAAATACAAGTTAAGTCGTATATTAGAGTAAAAACACAAACGACCAGTGTTAATAATGCCATTCATCAAGGACAAACAGCGCCGTTGTTTGATTCGAACCGACACGTTAATCAGACAACTCATCGTGTTTAAAATGACATGTATCTTATGCTGTAGATGGGAAGTTAGGTTATTCTCATTGTGATGAAAGTTCCTTGGAGTTGGTGAGCACTGCAGTAAAGAAACGATTTAAGAAGAAAGGACAGCTTTAATATAATTGGTCTGTGCAATGAAGTAAAACAGCATAGACTTCTACCTAAGAATGATTAAGTGTTAATCTCCCATCGCTTCATGTGAAGTGAATTCAATGTAGTTCGGACGTCGTGTTTCTCGTCTTGTTCTCTCGCAAATCTTCCTTTAGTTTTCCAAGTATTCCTTACCAGAAGGCATTGTAACGTGTAACGTAGGAACTTCCGAAAAAAATTGTGACTTTCGCTCTTTGATAACGGCGATGCGGGTAGGTGAAGCCCCACGATAACGTACTAGCGTGGAGAGTGGGTTCTCAGTAGACACCTCAAACAAAGAAGTGAGGTACGTGTCACGTTTGAAAACGTATCCAGACTTTAATATTTGTAAGAAACATTTTCCATCAAGCGAGAACTTCCTCGTTTATGTACACTATCTGATGAATAGTATAGGGATACCTATTAGTGGACATTAACATGGGATATGTCCATCCTTCGCCTTTTTGATGGCTTGAGCTCTGCTATGGACATTTCAGTGAGGCGTTTTTGTGCCTGTAGAGGAAAGGCAGACCGTTCTTCCCTCAACAGTCGAAACCAGATGAGGTAGTGATGTATGACGCTGGGTTCTGCAGCGAAGACGACTTTCTAACTCATCCCAAAGGTATTCAGGTGGGGATGAGGTCAGGACTCCTGGCAGGTAGTCAACTTTAAGAATGTTATTGTCCATAAGCCTTTGCTACGGAGGTGTTATTTTATGATACAATACATTGTCATGCTGATACACATTCCCCTGCTGTACGCAGTACACACTGCTGCAAAATGTGTTCAAATCTTTCCGCATTTAACGTTTTCTTAAACGTTATTAAGGACCATGGCCACAATAAACACTGCCATGCCGTAACAGTACTTCATTGTACACTGAAGAGCCAAAGAAACTGGTACACCTGCCTAATATCGTGTAGGGCCCCCTAGAGCAAGCAGAAGTGCCGCAGCACGACGTGGCGTGGACTCCACTAATGTCTGAAGTAGTGCTGGAGGTAACTGATACCATGAATCCGACTACGAAGGGCTCGAGATGTCTTCTGAACAGCACGTTGCAAGGCGTCCCAGATATGCTCAATAATGTTCATGTCGGGGAAGTTTGGTGGCCAGCGGAAGAGTTTAAACTCAGAAGAGTGTTCCTGGAGCCACTGTAGAGCAATTGTGGACGTCTGGGTTGTTGCACTGTCCTGCTGGAATTGCCCAAGTCCGTAGGAGCGCACAACGGACGTGAATGGAAGTAGGTGATCAGACACGATGCTTACGTACGTGTCACCTGCCAGAGTCGTCTCTAGACGTATTAGGTTTCCCATATCACTCCAACTGCAAACACCCCACAATATTACAGAGCCTGCACCATCTTCAACAGTTCCCTGCTGTCATGCTGGGTGCATGGATTCATGAGGTTGTCTCCATACCCGTACACGTACATCCGCTCGATACCATTTGAAACGAGACTCGTCCGACCAGGCATCATGTTTCCAGTTGTCAAGAGTCCAGGCGAGGCGTAAAGCTTTGTGTGGTGCAGTCATCAAGGGTACACGAGTGGGCCTTCGCTCCGAAAGCCCATATCGATGTTTCGTTGAATGGTTCGCACGCTGACTCTTGTTGGTGGCTCAGCATTGAAATTAGCTGCAATTTGCGGAAGGGTTGTACTTCTGTCACGTTGAACGATTCTCTTTAGTCGTCGTTGATCTCGTCCTTGCGGGATCTTTCACCGGCCGCAGCGATATCCGAGATTTGATGTTTTACCGGATTTTTTGACATTCACGGTACACTCGTCAAATGGTCGTACCTCAGAGATGACGTGTCCCATCACTCGTGCGCCGACCATAACTCCACATTGAAACTGATTCAAATCTCGATAACGTGCTATTGTAGCAGCAGTAACCGATCTAACAACTGCGCCAGACACTTGTTGTCTTACGTAGGCGTTGCTGATGCAGCCTGTATTCTGCCTGTTTACATATCTCTGTATGTGAACACACATGCCTATGCCAGTTTCGTTTGGCGCTTGTACTTCACTGTTGAAACCACGCCTGATAGCGGGTAACATTTTGCAGGCATTCGGCAAGCCTAACCCTTCCACCGGATTCTCAAAATGTATAGCGTTATTCTTCCTTCCAAATCACTCGTTTCCAGTCATTCACCGTACAGTAGCCTCGCTCTTTATAACAGATAAATCATCACTTATCTTTGAGTGCAGAATTGTTCGTTTTGTGAGCGGCTGATGGATCATCGTACCCTATTCCTTTTAGCTCCCTAAACACGGTCGTTGTGCTAGGTATACCGGTGGCAGCACTTTGGAACACGAGACTAATTCCTTCCACTGATTTTATGATTATGTTTAGAACCACCTTCGGCAGTGTTCGACGGCCTCTTTCCGCCAGTGCATGGTGTCTACTTCGTCTTGGTTTAGCTGTGATTGTTCATTCGCAATCCCACTTAATAATCATATCACTAACAGCCGATTCGAACAGCTTCACAACTTACTAATTCTATCAAGTGCTGATAACGCTGTCTCGCACAGGTACGTGACAACTCCGTCGTCTTCTTCACAGTAATCATCCAACATATGACGCTGTTCACGCCCATTATCGAAACTACCAGGCCTGATAACAACACTGAAACCAACGACGGTCATGTGATTGGTGGTCGCTACAACCGTCACAGAGAATTTCAGCTGTAATACATAATCACGGATGATGTATCGTGTAGGAAGTTACGTTGACATCTGACCATGTCTTCTGTCTTTCTTTTGTCAGGCAGAGAACTCCTACAGCGTGCTCGCACGAACTGTGTCACTGGTAACTTTCACCAGTGACTGTGCTCGATTCCAATTTTCTATACTAGCATAGCATTTGTAACACAACTGTTCCGGTGAAATATAAATGTAAGACACTACATGAAAGCTATTCTAATCTCCTGAAAGTACTTTCATCATGGCTGGCCGGGGTGACCGCGCGGTTCTAGGCGCTACAGTCTGGAACCGCGTGACCGCTACGGTCGCAGGTTCGAATCGTGCCTCGGGCATGGATGTGTGTGATGTCGTTAGGTTAGTTAGGTTTAAGTAGTTCTAAGTTCTAAGGGACTGATGACCTCAGAAGTTAAGTCCCATAGTGCTCAGAGCCATTTGAACCATTTGCTTTCATCGTATTTACGAGCCAGCGCTAGTTGACTGTTACCATTCTCATGTCTCCCCACATTATTCTTTTGCCATTCTTATTCATTACGTAACACCCTTCTGGTATATAGAGTCGATATTTTTTATATTTATTTTTCAAATGTGACCGTGTTACACAAAATTTAAAACCTCCGCAGGGATATCAGCACGTAAACACGTGCTTGATGTCTGCAGGCTCGTCACCCAGTCAACAATAAAATGTAGCAACCGTACAATGTGCGAAGACCGTGAATCAGCAAGATGTTCCTGTTGGCTGTACGGAGATATAGCAGGCTGGAAGTATACACGTAACTCTGGAAAAGACGATGACTTTTCGATACCATTTTTATCAGTTACGCGCCGCTTCGAAAACAAAAGATCAAGAAGCGTTACTCATTCACGTTGCCGTTTTGATACTGCAAACGGAGCACGGTCTATTTAAAATAAAGTCA
Source organism: Schistocerca nitens (assembly GCF_023898315.1). Classification (NCBI taxonomy): domain Eukaryota; kingdom Metazoa; phylum Arthropoda; class Insecta; order Orthoptera; family Acrididae; genus Schistocerca; species Schistocerca nitens. Next base: position 76,738,049 of record NC_064625.1, read on the forward strand.
AATATTCGTACAGGAGGTATTTATGGTCAGAACCGGAAGAAAATTTCCAATGATCGTATGCCCGGAAAGCAATACGTGCTGAGATATGGGCAAATCTGTCCATTCAGTGTCATCTGTCACTGACGGAGAAGCAGAGCCTGTAGGTATAGACGCATGTGGTTGCCAGGCATCCTGACACATTCTTCTAGCCTTCTTCTCATTGAATCACCCAGCGCTTAGGATACGTCTGGCTCGTCTGGCTCCATTCCTGTAACGTCTCTATATATCCTTTAAATGCCCTCACAGCCAGAAATCCTACGGAGTCAGGTCTGGTGAAAAGGGAGTCTATGCTAACGAATCTCCTCGATCAGTCCATCACCCAAGAAACGTTACGGTGGAGTTCTGTTGCACGTTGCGAAGAAAATAGGTTTGGTGCCCCGCTGTGAATAAACCACAGTCGTTCTCTTCCTGCAGACGTAACGTCCTCCAATTCAGAAATTGGAAATACACAACACCCGTTTAAAAAGAAATGGTTCAAATGGCTCTGAGCACTATGGGACTTAACATCTGAGTTCATCAGTCCCCTAGAACTTAGAACTACTTACACCTAACTAACCTAACGACATCACACACATCCGCGCTCGAGGCAAAATTCGAACTTGCGACCGTAACGGTCGCGCGGATCCGGATTGAAGGACTAGAACAGTTCCGCGCTGTCACAGTTCGATACAGTCCCGCACTGTCGCCTGATAAACAAAGTAAGAGCCTACGGAATATCAGACCAGCTGTGTGGATGGATTGAAGAGTTTTTAGTAAACAGAATACAGCATGTTGTTCTCAATGGAGAGACGTCTACAGACGTTTAAAGTAACCTCTGGCGTGGCACAGGGGGGTGTTATGGGACCATTGCTTTTCATAATATATGTAAATGACCTAGTAGATAGTGTCGGAATTTCCATGCGGCTTTTCGCGGATGATGCTGTCGTATACAGAGAAGTTGCAGCATTAGAAAATTGCAGCGAAATGCAGGAAGATCTGCAGCGGATAGACACTTGGTGCAGGGAGTGGCAACTGACCCTTAACATAGACAAATGTAATGTATTGCGAATACATAGAAAGAAGAGTCCTTTATTGTATGATTATATGATATCGGAACAAACACTGGTAGCAGTTACTTCTGTAAAACATCTGGGAGTATGCGTACGGAACGATTTGAAGTGGAATGATCATATAAAATTAATTGTTGGTAAGGCGGGTGCCAGGTTGAGATTCATTGGGAGAGTCCTTAGAAAATGTAGTCGATCAACAAAGGAGGTGGCTTACAAAACACTCGTTCGACCTATACTTGAGTATTGCTCATCAGTGTTGGATCCGTACCAAAAATGGTTCAAATGGCTCTGAGCACTATGGGACTTAACAGCTATGGTCATCAGTCCCCCAGAACTTAGAACTACTTAAACCTAACTAACCTAAGGACATCACACAACACCCAGTCATCACGAGGCAGAGAAAATCCCTGACCCCGCCGGGAATCGAACCCGGGACCCCGTGCTCGGGAAGCGAGATCCGTACCAGGACGGGTTGCCAGAGGAGATAGAGAAGATCCAAAGAAGAGCTGCGTGTTGTGTCACAGGGTTATTTGGTAAGCGTGACAGCGTTGCGGAGATGTTTAGCAAACTCAAGTGGCAGACTCTGCAAGAGAGGCGCTCTGCATCGCGGTGTAGCTTGCTGTCCAGGTTTCGAGAGGGTGCGTTTCTGGATGACGTATCGAATATATTGCTTCTCCCTACTTATACCTCCCGAGGAGATCACGAATGTAAAATTAGAGAGATTCGAGCGCGCACGGTGGCTTCTCGGCACTCGTCCTTCCCGCGAAACATACGCGACTGGAACAGGAAAGGGAGATAATGACAGTGCCATACACCGTTGGGTGGTTTGCGGAGTATAAATGTAGATGTAGATAAACCGCTCGGCCACTGCTGCCGGCCAACACCTGTTTATCTGCCTGTTAAAGTATACATCTGTCACAAATGAAGAAATTCAAATAAGAAGACTGGTATGCGGAGATATAATTATAGGAATTTCTTCTTCTACTTTTGACCAACACTTTTAGGCATTCTGTATTGTTCCGAAATGTAGATTCACGAGTCTGGAAATGAGATCTTCATCTGATTAATCCTGTGCTGTAGAACACGTCATAGTGTCTCCAACTCGCGTTTTGCGCGACGATATTTTCAACAGGACTAGTTTGTCGTGTTCTGTCTTTCGCTCAGTTTAGATGTGCAGGTATGTGACAGTAAGGTTTCAGACCGGCTAGCGTGGGGGGAAAAACGGCGCAGTGCAGAAGCCGAGAGGATTCAGCCAACCGCTGAAACGGCGCTGTGTTTACTGCGACCGCACTGCCTCTGTATACGGACGGTGCGTGGGAGTTTATTTGCTGCGCGCTCACTGGCCAATAGAATCCACGCCGCCGCAGCGTTCTCTCTCTCTCTCTCTCTCACACACACACACACACACACACACACACACAGAGAGAGAGAGAGAGAGAGTTGAGAATAAGGTCATGTCCCTTAAGGTGCGTTTACAGGTGCTGTATTTTGCGGTAATGACAATTGTTCAAATGTGTGTGAATTCCTGAGGGACCAAACTACTGAGGAAATCGGTCCCTACACGTACAGCCGGCCTCCGGTGGCCGAGCGGTTCTAGGCGCTTCAGTCTGGAACCGCACGACCGCCACGGTCGCAGGTTTGAATCCTGCCTCGGGCATGGATGTGTGTGATGTCCTTAGATTAGTTGGATTTAAGTAGTTCTAAGTTCTAGGGGACTGATGACCTCAGATGTCAAGTCCCATGGTGCTCAGAGCCATTTGAAACATTTGAACCTAGACATACCCAATACTTAAACTACCTTATGCTAATAACAACACAAACACCCATGCCAGAGGGAGGACTCGAACCTCCGGTGGGAGTGGCCGCGCAGTCCGTGACATGGCGCCTTTGACCGCGCGGCCACTCCGCCCGGCCGGTAATGACAGCAATGCATGGCAGCTATAGTGTTAGCGTAGTCATTACTGCAATTGTAACTGCGATACAAGGCAGTATTGCGGGATGTCTGGGAAATATTGGTGATGAATCAAGATGCTGCAAATAGTAGCTGAGGTACTGTCGGTGTTGGCTGTTAAGTGTGATTGTAAACAGTCGTATCATCTTACTGGAAGGAATCGCTCGTGAATTCCAAAGTACTATAAGCAGTCCAACTAGGACAATGACTGTGCGTACTATGTTAAAAGCAATGGCTGAGCGGCTCCTCATAAGCCACACATTTTCTGTGGCCAGCGCTAAGCGATGGGTGAATTGGTATAAATAGCAATGAAACTGAAACTTCGTGGCAGATTAAAACTGTGTGCCGGACCGAGACTCGAACTCGGGACCTTTTGCCTTTCGCGGCCAAGTGCTCTACCAACTGAGCTACCCAAGCACGACTCACGCCCCCTCCACACGGCTTTCCTTGTGCCAGTACCTCGTCTCCTACTTTCCAAACTTCCTCATTCTGAAAGCATTCCCTAGGCTGTGGCTAAGCCATGTCTCGACAATATCCTTTCTTTCAGGAGTGTTAGTTCTGCAAGGTCCGCAGGAGAGGTTCTGTGAAGTTTGGAAGGTAGGAGACGAGGTACTGGAAGAAGTAAAGCTGTGAGGACGGGGCGTGAGTCGTGCTTGGGTAACTCAGATGGAAGAGCACTTGCCCGCGAAAGACAAAGGTCCCGAGTTCGAGTCTCGGTCCGGCACACAGTTTTAATGTGTGAGGAAGTTTCCTATCAGCGCACACTCCGCTGCAGAGTGAAAACCTCATTCAGCAATGAAACTATATAGCTAGTGACAGGAAACGAGTGATTTGGAGCTATGAGGCACGCTGTATCGTCTGACAATCAGATGGAAGCCTTGGGGGATGTTTTTCGTGGTTAGAGTCTGGTCCCCTTATTGGCTTAAGAAAATGCTAGGAACGAAATGACATGAAACATCTCACACCATTGTGTACTCCGAATGCTAGAGGAACAGTTCGGAGATGATGATACCTGCAACATTACAATTCTCCCCGTCATGAAGCAGCAGTTTTGAGGCAATTGTTCGTGGTCAGTAACTTTTCTGAAGTGGACTGGCCTGTGCAAGGTTCAGGGTTGAACCCAACGGAACACTTCTGGGATGAGATTCACTGCAGACGCCAGCGTCTAATATCACTTCTTTCTCTGATTTCCGTTCTTGAGGAAGAATGCGCTGCCATTCCTTCACAGACATTCAGACACCTCATTGATAGCGTCCCCAGCATAGCTCAAGCCGTCGTTAAGTCGAAGGTTGGACCCACTCCGTATTAGTGTCCACCAGTAGATGTCCGGGTACTTTTCAGCAGACAGTGCACGTAATAATGTTACCATTTTACTGTGTGGGATGCCTTTCGGAAATGAAGAGTAGCCCTTCGTTTTCTACTCTGTACTCCGTCTACCAGACCACCAGTTCTTTTCAACGCAGTTGTCGCATGGTAGCCGTGACGATGCAGATGGTCTGGGCGACGGGGTGTCTCCTCTTTCCGAGTTTTCTCGATTCTCTTCTCTCGGTGGAGGCGGCTACAGCGTGGAGGGTAGATGTTGCGGCGAGGCGCCCCGTTATGGCGGGCAATTGCACAGTGACTTGCAAAGTGGCCACCGTCTGTTCATAGTCGTTACGAGAACACGCTGTGGAAATAAAAGCAGTAATTACACCTCAAAAGCTGAATTCTGAATTGTTTTCCTACTTTTCTCCGCCGCTGCGGTTTTCATATAACTGCGAAACTCAGCAGCGCAAGGAGTGCACTTCTGTTTCAAGAGTTCCAAAATTCCACAACATCGGACGTCAGAGGTGTAATCTACTAATCTTTTGCGCTTGTGTCCTATTCCCCTATTCCATTCATCGATTGTATAGTCAAACGACAGCGAATTCTTACTTCCCTATTCCCCTGTTACATTAATTTTTTTGTCTTTTTTTTGTGTTGGAGATCTGCTGACAATCTTTAGACCACGCACTGATCATCTTGAACTCTGCCGTCTCAGTGAGCTAGAATCCTCTGACGATATTTATTGTTAATGGAAAGGGTCGCCTCATCAGAGAGTTGTGGGAGGAAATGTTACTCCCAGCGATGCAGACATTTCAGGAACATTTGCTCAGAAGGGAAGCTTAGCTTAGAGAAATAAATTTACTTTATGTATTCTTAAATTTCATGCTTTTTACATAAATAAATGTATTTAAAACTATTTTTTATAATAGTATTTAATTTTCTTTTCAATTTCTCGTTTCTCTAAACCACGATGCCTTCGTTGCTTTTGCGATCTTCAGTTGTCTTACTTCGGAAATATTTGTATGATATTGTTTGGTTTATTTTATTTCGTCTACACTTTCTACTTTGGGGCACGCCGAGCGTTTTTTGAGCTTCTGACGAAATTTCAAAAAATGGTTCAAATGGCTCTGAGCACTATGGGACTCAACTGCTGTGGTCATCAGTCCCCTAGAACTTAGAACTACTTAAATCTAACTAACCTAAGGACATCACACACATCCATGCACGAGGCAGGATTCGAACCTGCGACCGTAGCAGTCGCACGGTTCCGGACTGCGCGCCTAGAACCGCGAGACCACCGCGGCCGGCATCTGACGAAATTTCCCCTTCAATTATAACATGCTGGGTTTGACAGGACGATAATCTCCGATCAAGTGGCGTATCGGACTGCATACGGGTCGTTATTTGCTGTGGAACAACAGCGAAAGATTGTAATCTGGCACTGGCGAATGCACTGGTTGTTTCGAGTTGGACCGATGATGCTGCCAAGCTAAATAGTACTACAGGCGGACTTCAGACATTAAGTTACCCATGTCCTACCACGCAAAGAGCATTACATGTCGTACCCCGCAAAGAGCATTGTACAACAATAGTGGTGCATTGTCAAAAGAGAGTCCATATTCCGGGTTTCTTGTAGACGTAGCTCTGCTATGGTAAGCATCACACGTGCATCACAGCACGCGAGTGAAGTGACGCAGCAACTGGAAACATAATCCAATGTTAAAGTATGTAGGACAGCACGATTCTTGTGGATAAAACGTCTAAGTAACGCATAGATTCACCGTAAAAGTGTCGCCTCCAGCAGTAGTGAAATGGTGACAACACTTTGCTCGAGGCCGTGAACCACAGATCACAACGTCCAGGAAACCGAAGAATCGCAAATTTTCCGAAAGAGGAATTCCACACAGCTGTTCTTGAATGGCTCTCTCATCAAGGAGCCAATGTCCATCATCGAAGAACTGAACGACCTGTTAAACCTTCTCACCATTGTTTCCAGAGACTTAGCGACTGTGTTGAAAAGTAGTGTCGTGTATCGCCTTACTTTGAAGTGTGGTACAGCATTTGATAAAAGTTACTTGACCTGCCATGATAACATTTTCGGATGTACCCTCGTACATACTAAGCTGCGGCCGGCGAAGTGAGAAAATCAACTTTTTTCTACCCAAAAACCCATCCAACCACCATCGAGGGGAGAACTGAAATAGGATGTAAAAACAAAATCCGGACTGATCACCAAGACGCAAACTTTGTTGTATTTCTGGCCTTATAACCATCATATTCGGCTACAAGAAGCTCTTCTCAGTTGAGAAGGCAGCAGTGACAAGCTGATGATGTTTCGTGAGGTACCGGTGACAGATGGTTTGTCCTGCACACGTATCGTGAGAAAGACCGCCTAAATTGTGGTCCTTATCCGCGATCGGCTGCTACGTTCGGAAGCAGCCCGCCAAAACGGTAAACTTCTGCCATTAATACTAGAAAAACTAAACGGTGTATTTACTTGCATTTCATGTAGAAGCATCTCTCAATAGCAGGCCATCATTCCATTATAACTGCGAAAGTGTTAATTACCAGCAGAATAGTAAACACCAACTAAACAAAAAGACAGACGAAGCCCTTCGGAGATCTTCGGATCGCTCAAAGCTTGAATGGCGGGCGAAATGATTCGGCTGTAAGATCAGAGCTGGTCCGGCAGTCTCGAAGGACAGACATGTTGTCTGCCGTGGTCGGTATAAGTTAAGACTTAATTCGCAATCTCTGGTTTGTAAATGTGAGAGCTAGTTAGGCAGCCTCGAAGAATGGACTTGTTGTCTGCCGCTGTAGATAGGAGTTAAAACTTAATTAGCAATATCTAGTTTGTAAATCAGAGCTGGTTCGGCAGTCTCGGAAAACAGACATGTTCTTTTGTATGGTAGGTATCGGTTAAGGACTTAATTGGTAGTCTCTGGTTATTTTAATGTACAACTGAGAACAATTTATTGTAATTACGCAAGTACGCAGTTCATTAAAGTGTGAATATTGGAAATTATTTGACACTCATAAAATAGAATATGCTAATAACTGATCAGTTTCTCTGAAATCTGGTTTCGCAGGTCAGAGTGGATCAGATTGTGAAAATGGGCCCAGGTCAGTTACTGTTAGTTATACAAGAACACACACAACTTTATTCCTCAAACCAATGCACAGTTTTCTCTTTAAAACAACAAGATCAATTCACGGCTGAGAGCCCAAGTAACTTCTCCAGAATAAGTTTAAATGATTGCTTTTAAAACACCAGGATTTAGAGTAACGACTTAAGGCCTTACTTAAGTGAAATTATAATATTTTCTGGGCTGAAGGCCAAAATAATATTTCAGACCAGCTAAGGAAATTCTTTAAAAGCCAAGCATTTACAAATTCCGGCTAAAGGCCATATTAAGTAAAATTCAAGTTAATTCTTCGGCTGAAAGCTGAATTAAGAAAAAATTGCTTTACATAATAAAAGTGAGACATTAAAGATAAGCCTTTACACAGTACAACAGAAAACCATCTTAAGAAAACTTGAAGTATTTTGTCAGCTGAAGGGCCAAGCAATTACTCAAGAATAATTAAAGACAACCTTAAGATAAACATTTACAGAACACGGCTGAAGGCCGTTTCAAAAATTCAAGATAAATAAAGCGAAACCTTGCAGACAAGAATTTACATATTAAAGTCACAGATTCTGAAACAAACTCGGGTGAAGGCTTAATGCAGAGCAACAAGAATTATAAATGAAACACGGCTGAAGGCCTAATCTTAAAGTTATTATGAAGTTCGGCTGAAGGCCGTATACTAAACATAAAACAGATAATATTGATGCACTGCTGAAGGCCTGGCACAGTATCTGCGACCAAACAAAATGACAATCACAAACAACAAACAGTGGTTCTCAGAAGTGTTCCAAGGGTCGGCCTGGAGAGGAAACTCTCAGCACAGTTTAGGTGAGACAGACAGCCAAGCGTAACACTAAACAATCGGGTTGCACCACGACCTACGGACGGCTAACGAACCAACCAATCACGTAATCAGTTCCCTCCCACCCGACCAACAGCATGACAACCCAAAGTGCCAGCGAAGACGAGGATCGCAGCAGGATTATGTCTGAATAATTGGGGTATAAACACAGTCAAGGCACAATAAACACTCAAAGAGAAAAGGATAACAGCTCTCGATCTAGACGACGTGCTGGACAGCATCAACACGGCGAGGAAAGCACACTGCCACAAACTACACCGACGACCAGCACAGGTAACCGGAACTTTAACGGCCACAAAGCAGAAGATACCGCTGGTGCACTTCACTAATAAATTATAATCATTCAAAGGTTAAACACCATACAGAGAGATGGCTGCAAAATTTGTCGACAACACCACACCATCACGTTGCTGCTTGCGGGGACAGCCCAGGATGCAACAACCAGCAATCAACGAAGAGATGTCACAGCGATTGAGTTTTCATGACAGGTTCACCGGTTATTCAACTCCAGTATGCAGGTTGGGTGGGCGACGCACTTAGCAGTTCTCGCAGCTAGTGCCACACAACTCCGACCCCGCGTGCAGGCCGCCAGCGGCCCCGGCCTGATTATACTCCGCAGGGACTTCCTCGCTGCTCCGCCGCAACCGACCAACTGCCACACACACCATGACACGGAAGTAGAACTTCAAAAATGGTTCAAATGGCTCTGAGCACTATGGGACTCAACTTCTGAGGTCATAAGTCCCCTAGAACGTAGAACTACTTAAACCTAACTAACCGAAGGACATCACACACATCCATGCCCGAGGCAGGATTCGAACCTGCGACCGTAGCGGTCGCTCGGTTCCAGACTGTAGCGCCTAGAACCGCTCGGCCACTCCGGCCGGCGGAAGTAGAACTGCCACACCAAAGAAGTTACAGCAGTACTAGTATCAATAAACGCTGCTGCTGCTGCCACTGACGGGGGCAAGTGAGCAACTCGTTCAGGTAGTAACTGAGTGAGGAATAAGACGCCACTCGATGGTGACAAAATGCCCAAAAGGAAAAACGGCATTAGCGCGAGCCGACCACGGCTCAATCTCGTATTCTGGTAGAAAAACGAGTGGCATCCCGTATAAACATAATAAATGAAGATTTATTTATTTATACAATATCGCCGGCCGGAGTGGCCGAGCGGTTCTAGGCGCCTCAGTCTAGGGGACTGATGACCTCAGATGTTGAGTCCCATAGTGCTCAGAGCCATTTGAACCATATACAATATCAGTTCCTCGCTAAGAGTTTATTAAAGCCTCGAGATAACGGATTCACTACCTGAGTGCTGTTTTTGTGCAGGAGACAATAACTATAGAAGATCGCAGTTTGTTGAACTCAGGGCAGTGGAAGCAAATAAGCGCTTCGCCTGTTCAAAAATGGTTCAAATGGCTCTGAGCACTATGGGACTTAACATCTGTGGTCATCAGTCCCCTAGACTTAGAACTACTTAAACCTAACTAACCTAAGGACATCACTCACATCCATGCCCGAGGCAGGATTCGAACCTGCGACTGTAGTAGCAGAGCGGTTCCGGACTGAAGCGCCTAGAACCGCTCGGCCACAAAAGGCCGGCCTTCGCGTGTAGTGCAGTCTTTGTACAAATGAGATCAGTGACACGCCATCTGTGGTAACATGGAGGCTGTATGAAGGAGAGAAATTTTCGAGGGAAGGGGTTTATCATACGCGCTTATACCTCACCCTCTCCCGTCTCTCTCTTTCAACTTGCAGTAACCTCTAACGTGAGTGAAATTCCTTTCAGCACGTCACCTCTCTCGGTACGTCTCTTCACTTTATTCTTTACATAGCAGACGTATTTTTTCTCCTACCGGCGGCTCTTGCAGTCCGCAGCTGTTGCTGACAGTTGCGAAACAAGCACTCCCAGCTTGCATTCTCTCCGACCCATTCTCTTGCATATTGTCGCCTACGTCTGCTGTTACTGCGAGAAGACTGTGCAGCTGTGTATAATACAGAAGCGCGGAGAAGCATGACTCTTTTTCTGTTGTCGGTGACGTAAGCGTTGGAAAGAGGTGCTGGACCTCACTTGTGACGACATCTAACAGGAACGCCATAGAAATGAGAATCTGTCTGTGTCTGAACTCCACCAATAAAATTTCGTAGGTTCTTTACAGAAATTATGACGTGGGTGGTCCTTGATCTCCTGTGGCTAGTTACAAATTAAAGGCTGAGATACACGTGTTCTCAGATCGTTTGGTGCTTTCAGATGGTAGACGCATATCTGTTTACGCTAGTGGAGACTGTTCGCTGGTAGTTACTGTCTGATAGTAGCTCGAGAGTACTTTCTGCAAGCGTGTGAGTGTCTTGCGAGAGCGGATGTCGGAAGCGTTTACACACAGCAGGGTGAGAGAGTCTGTGAGGGCTGAGAGATCACTCTCCGAGAAATTTTTCTGTCGTAGTTCTGTTCGTAAAGTAAGAGGTGGTGGTGGAGGAGCGTCTGGCTGCAGCTGTACTTTTAATACTTTTAGTGACAAAGAGAAATCGTAAAAGACCATGTTCGTGTTGGATAAGAGAGTGGAATAGGTGACGGGAAGATTTCGGACCACGCAAGGATCTCATTATTGACCTTGTGATGGAAAATCCACAACACCGTCGAAATTTTACGAGGACGACAGCGATGGAGATGGAAGAAATGCTTATAACTGAGCCCAGAACTGTCAAGCGAGACACTAATATGTAAAAATGCAGTAAAGGACAGCCTGCTGGTGACAGTAATACTTCTAGCGTAAGCTACATTTATTCTCGTTAATATTATTTAAAGTAGCCATATCGATCAAATAACAATACACCAGTTTCCACTTGATACCCATAGACTTCAAAAGCGAGATGGGGTGGATATCTGATAACTGAAGTAATTCAGGACATCATTTGATCGTTTTTACTTGTATTGATTTAAGGAACTACTAGTAAATTCCTGAAGATCTTTTCTTGAACACCCACTACAGAAGTATAATCAATAAACACCACATCATATAAAATTGTAGATGTACCTGTATTACTTGAAATTAAATGGAAATGTTATGAGATCGAAAACGATTGCTTTCAAATGTCACTTCACTTGTTTCCCTCTCAGTTAATCTATGTTATCAAACAACTTTGCCTGATTCCTTCTCTGTTGAAGGACGCTGTTTGGAATTGAAATATGGCAGATAGAACACATTCTATTTGAGGGCAGTGTGACCACTTTTAATGCAACAAGGAGAGACCGACATATTTTGGGTAATTATTGACATTCGTTCGAATTACTACTTTCGACCATGGCTACAGGCCATGTTCAGATCCATATCTAATAAGGGCGCTAACAGATGAAACACTTTCATTGAAAAACATTTTTTAACAGTGAAAAAGTCAGTTCTATTGAAGGCGGAACATACAGTTATTTTTATGTTCAATGGTACGGTACTAAAAAAACGAGAATGATAAAGTACAAAGGCATTACTTTTTGCGTTCTATATAGTTTGATGTTTTGAAGTGTTAGTTTCTATAGTAGAGTTACAACAAGAAATTACACACACAGACACACAAAGCTCTCGTAAGAAAACTGCAGTTAGTGCCAGACAAATGGTCTTCCATAGCAGTATACGTACTAAACGTGAAAATACGTCGATGTATTGTAAGTTCAGTCACAGTGCGATTTCTAATCTATGGTCAGGTGAGAAGAAACGCAGATTCCGGTACTTGTAACTAACAAATTACCAACGTACCAATTATGGCTTAAACTGTTCTCTAATCGGTGAGTACCTTACATAAAAGTAAAACTGTATAATTTCATCATGAGATGTCGGGCATTCTGCCAGGTATCAGCGTTGTTCTTGTACGACATTTCAACAACGAGATTCGTTATCTTCATCAGGTGCTACCAGAGACTTGTCGTCGAGTGGAACGGGTCCAGTATTTCTACCTACGCTCTTTCCTCTGTTGAAGCTTGTTTAGCTTCGTGATATTGCGGTACATCGTCTTCCCCTTGAGTCTCTTAATGTAATTCTTCAGACTTCCCCGCTAGGAACTTACATGAATCCAGATTAAAATGTGAAAGGCGTCTGGAACGTAACTAAATACAGATTTCAGCAAGGAAAATAGTTTGAATTTGAAGACCAAAATCTGTGTTGTTAGCGCAGATGATTGCTACGTACACAAACATTTTAAGTGTGGCGAACAGAATAACGACAGTGGAACTGACCGTGGACGTCGCGACCCGTGACGTAAATGTGCAGTTTCCGACCACAAATATTTTAACTGTTGCATTTCCGACCGTCAAAGGAAGCCGCAATAATGGGGGAGCCTCGTCGGAAATACCACGGTGCAAAACTAGTTGGCGGGGAGTGTCACGGTACCTGCGACATCAACAAAAATGTATCGGAAAAGCCACAGTCATTAAGTCGACGGAGCCCTCAGTTGAAACAGATGTAGGGACTCTTGTGTAGAGGGAGATAGAATCGTTAGAAATTCGTTATGAAATGGAAAGTCGACGACGAACACGGTGCACAGGCTCTGTTTGCGAAAGGGTGGGGAAGGAAGGTAATCAGCAGTGTCCTTTCAAAGGAACTATTTGCAATCGCCTCGAGTGATTTAGGGAAATAACGGAAAACCTAAATTTGAACCTATTTAGACTACCGTCCTCTCGAACACAAGTTCAATAGCATTTGCTTCGACCCGCGATTTTAGCAAAATGCTGAAATTTTAATGCATAAAATACGTGCCACAGTATCAATTATAACTTCTCTCATGACACCACTTCGTAGTTCTCGCTACAAAGCTGTGATCTTTCAGCCGAACCTAGACCTCGGACTACACTACGGATCACTATGTACCAGACCTAACGTTCCGCATTCACATCCGTTGGCTTCAACACAGCTCAGAAGTGCTGTGATCTCCCAACCCACACTAAGCCTAGGGATGCGGCACAGTTTAGTCTGTCATCGCAAAACACATGCTGAATAGTATGAAAAAAAAAAAAAAAAGACTCTGAGCACTATAGGACTTAACATCTGAGGTCATCAGTCCCCTAGAACTTAGAACTACTTAAACCTAACTAACCTAAGGACATCACACACATCCATGCCCGAGGCAGGATTCGAACCTGCGACCGTAGCGGTCGCGCGGTTCCGGACTGAAGCGCCTAGAACCGCTCGGCTACAAAGGCCGGCATGAAATCAAAATAATTTGTGTCAGTGTTCCGTTCTATTTCTGTTTATGCACTGCAGAGATATAGAAACAAGAGTAGGCTGGTGGCAGGGAGGGTGTTTGCTACTTCTGATCACGTTCAAATTCCGTCGAATAGTTTTCAACGAACCCTAGTGGTTCCACCCTGTATAACTGAGCAAAAATTGAGGTTGCATTACAGTCCAGAGGGTTCAGATCACGTTCAGTTGGGTTGCAGATCCACGGTATCTTTAGAGTAAGGTTGGAATGCCCAGTAGGTGGCCGCTGAGTCGAACATTGTCAAGAACCTCGTCCTGTCGCTCATCACACTGAATACTATCGTCTTCAACAGCAAACCAACGCACAAATGGACTAGTTGGTTGGTTGATTTGGTGTGAAGGGACCGAACAGGGAGGTCATCGGTCCCATCGGATTAGCGAAGGGTGGGGATGGAAGCCAGCCGTTCCCTTCCAAAGGAACCATACCGACATTTGCCCGAAGCGATTTAGGGAAATCACGGAAAACCTAAATCTGGATGGCCGGACGCCTGAATGCGGGTCCAGTGTACTAACCACTGCGCCACCTCGCTCAGTGGAATTGGGTGGTTATGAGCGGCGGTGTGCCTGAAATGTTCTCCTCTACCTCCCACAAGAGAACCACGTGATTTCAAAGCTGGGTGTCACGGTTCTGACCGCCATCGCAGAGAAACTAAAAGGAGAGGTGACATGTGTGTAAGAGGGGGTGTGATGCCTTAACCATCGTGTGGCACGGCAGAGGTAGCGGAAGAGTGATGAATTAGGTGTCTATGTGACATCAGTAACCCAACTTTTAGCTCACATGAAATTCTGAGCTGTGCCCTTTTTTTCGCATGTGTTAACTCCTTGCTGTTCAAAGCGTCGCCGAGCTAGAGCGTGAGGTCGCATAGCGCCATGGTTTTGTACTATCACAGGGGAAGGAGCCAAGTTTCAAACCTATGTTTCAGAAATGGAGATAATTATGGGGTTTCGAAAAAGTGATCATTTAATTTTGTTACACAGTGCAGATTTCCGTATGTGCAGATAATATCGTTAAAACGCAGATGTTTTAGTGGCCATCAGTGCCGGAGCTTGGCAATGTTGAGTACGATCATCAGTTACTAAAACAGTCTGTAGCAGTAATCATTTATTCATTGCTTTCATGTACAAAATTACTCGTTACAGCTTTTACAAGTATTTATTTTTCGTCCTATGATATCATATGTATCAGTTCCCGTCAGGTCACCGGACTGGGCTAGCACTTGAATGGGAGACCCTCCGGTCTGCCGAGCGCTGTCGGCAAACGGAGGGTACTTAACCCTTGCGAGACAAACTGAGCACCTGTTCGATTGAGAAGTAGCGGCTCCGGTCTCGGAAACTGACATACGGCCGGGAGAGCGATGTGCTGATCACATGCCTCTCCATATCAGCATCCAGTGACGCCTGTGGGCTGAGGATGACACGGCGGCCGGTCGGTAACGTTGGGCCTTCATGGCCTGTTCGGACGGAGTTTAGTTTTAGCTTATAATATCATATTATAATGATTGACTTTCTGTCTTCTTTTATTAACATTCAACAAATGTACTGGTGCTAGCGACAACATATCAACGTACTGCCCCCAATACAGTCTGCAGTGCCTTACTGCTTCATCCTTGCCGGTGCATATCGATAACCGTTCACCATCGTCTCAGCATATACGTCGTCCTCCTACTAGCGACCATCTTGACGCAGACGTCTCTGTGGAATCAGCAGCACTGAAATATTCAACCACTGCCGCCACTCGGCGATCTATTACCATTGGCTCTTTTAATCTGACATGTTCTTAGCTTAGACGATTACTACCAACGAACTGATATAATTAGTTCCAAGCTACTTTTCGTAGAGTGTTATACAAATTTTTATATTTTCTTTCGCATTTTATTCGTTCATACGAAAGTCATTGCCCACTGACTGAGGCTTACGTCATGCGGCGTGAGCGCGCGCTTTCCACTCTATTTAACCCGTGTCAGATTAGCTGGCAGCAGCAGTAAGCGATTGTGATTTCACGCAACTGCTCCGTGCGCCGCCCGCTGCAGCTATTTGGGTAAATTCTACTTTATTTTAATGCTTCTTGGTCTCTCTTTCCTTTGTTTTCTCGCACGTTATTTTCTGACACCCCTATTTCATTTGGTACTTCTGATATCTTTACAGTGCTTTAGGTCTGAAGATAGCCAGCGTAAAGGCCGAAACCTGTTATCATTTTTAAATAAATGATTATTGCGATTGATTGATAATCTGTAATAGATCGCTATCAAATCTCCAAAACATGTTACCTAAAATTACTGAGTACGATGTCTTGGAGAAAGAGCCAAGACTATCATCCATCGAGACTGAAGACAGGCAGTAACCAATTTTCTAAAAAGAGACAACAGTTTTCTACTTGTATATTGGAGACAGCGTGGTGAAAGGAATAGCTCCACACGCTAGACGACTACGACGTAGCAGATAGTATGTCAGTCAAGCGCATTATTTGCAACACGCGCAATATCGTCGCATTCGGTCGCGAACATATCGTGTGTGTTCCGTCAAGTTAACACTTCAGCTCCGAGGTCGTGCTGACGCTGGCTTTATTACGTATCGCTCTCTCAGGAGCGTACCGCTGTACGACTATTCGGGGACAGCTACTGCATTCCGTGTCAGCTGTCGCGAACAAGAACGTGCTGATTATTTCATATATTTAACGGTGGAAGGAGAGACCACAGAGCACCAGCTTCCCTGTCAGTTCAATGCCGGGCAACTACTGTTGGGCAACCACATTATTCTCAACCATCTCCTCTCTTTGTTGCACTGCAAAAAAATGTTCAAATGTGTGTGAAATCTTATGGGACTTAACTGTTAAGGTCATCAGTCCCTAAGCTTACACACTACTTAACCTAAATTATCGTAAGGACAAAGACACACACCCATGCCCGAGGGAGGACTCGAACCTCCGCCGGGACCAGCCGCACAGTCCATGACTGCAGTGCCTCAGACCGCTCTGCTAATCCCGCGCGGCTGTGTTGTACTGCAACCACCAACCAAAACACGTACCTCTGCTCACCATACGTCGCAGGACGTAGAGGTAAGCATAAACGCACGAACACAGCCAGCAGACGTACGAAAAGTAGAAAAAAGTCCACCAACGAGCCGTGTGGCGCGTTGGTATACGTCAGTGGTGGTGATGGTTACCTCGAAAACAATATGAGGCGCTACATCCTGGTTGCCATAGAGTCTCCTTCAGACAAGTGGTAGAGTTATTCTGATGGGGGGATGTTTATACGCAATGAAAGCCGGTTCCTGATACATCTGCCATCGTCTGACAGTGGCGGAGGGCAAATGTACTTACTGTCTGAACCTCTACTACGACATTCTGCAGTTAATCTGTACTTTCAGTAGGATAATGCACCACACTTCCATTTTCAAAACGTGTCACTTTGGTTCCAGGACAATGCGTTGAGAACAGGGTGTCTATGCAGCCGCCCAGGTCCTCTGACATCAGTGACAATGTGGGACACTATCACGGGATGTGAACGATTCTCTGACCCGATTCAGAGGCACTGTGTCAACTGTTGAAATGCTACGTTACGTAATTCCAGTGACTATACGAAAAATTGGAGACTTTCAGCAGCGCGGAGTGGCCGCGCGGTTTGATGCGTCGTGTCACGGACTGCGCGGCCCTTCCCGCCGGTGGTTCGAGTCCTCCCTCGGCCACGGGTGTGTGTGTTGTTCTTAGCATAAGTTAGTTTACGTTAGTTTAAGTAGTGTGTAAGTCTAGGAACCGATGACCTAAGCAGTTTGGTCCCGTAGGAATTCACACACATTTGAGAGAAAACTACATGATTTTCAAATAATGAATTAGAAGTTTTACTGACACCAACTGGAAACTCCTTGTTAAAAACTTGTTAAAAAGGCGAAGCGCGTCTGCGTGTGTAAATAAAATAAAAAATTCACTTGCAGCATATGAGAGGCGTCTTAATGTAAGCTATTGGAGTTTGTATGCATTTTTACGAGAGTTATCTTTTTTCAGACCTAACTAAAAGACAAGTGCATATAATATGTTTTGTACTAAAAGTTACATATATTTACGGTTACTTTTCGAAATTGAGGCATCTGATGTACTGGTGGAAAAACTTTGCAATACGACATCATAAAATTTTGTCGCCAATGAACTGAAACGAGTTTTGAAGTTGTCCTGAAGCTCCTCATTAATTTGGATGCGCTGCCCTCTTAGTCACTTCCTCAGTTCAGGGAAAAATGTATGAGTCACTCGACGACACTAGGTTGGGACTGTTTATTTATTTTTTTATTTACACGTCAGTTTCCGAAGGACCAAATTAAGGAGCAAATCTCCAAGGTCATGAAACGTGCCAGTATATGAAATTACAACGTAGGAGTAATAGCAGATAAAAATAAAATGTTTATGAACCCGAAAAAAGCCAAACCATAAGTTTAAGTAAACGCAATCAACAACACAGCATAAGAACCAGCCTAATTTTTCAAGGATTTCCTGGACAGAATAGAAGGAGGGACCCATGAGGAAGTTCTGTTTCGATTTGAAAGCGCATGGACTACTGCTAATATTTTCGAATTCTTGTGGTACCTTATTGAAAATGGATGTAGCAGTATACTACAAACGTTTGTGCACAAGAGGTAAGTAAGTCCGGTGCAAATGCAGGTTTGATTTCTGCCGAATATTTACTGAGTGAAAGCTGCTTATTCTTGGGAATAAGCATATATTGTTAACAAGAAATGACGGTAAAGATATATAATTATATATTGAGAGGCCACTGTCAAAATATCCAGACTAGTGAACAGGGGTCGACAAGGGGTTCGCCAACTTATACCACTTATTGCCCGAACCACCCGTTTCTGAGCCAAAAATATCCTTTTAGAATGGGAAGAGTTACCCCAAAATATAACACCATACGACATGAAAATAAGCAAAGTAGACTAATTTTCGTGTCTAACGATCACTTACTTCAGATACCGTTCGAATAGTAAAAATGGCAGCATTAAGTCTTTGAACAAGATCCTGAACGTGGGCTTTCCACGACAGTTTACTATCTATCTGAACACCTAGAAATTATGCCCATTCTGTGAAATTAAAACGTTGAGTTTTGTTGAATTATGTGTTGGAAACTGTAAAAACTGAGTCTTACTGTGATTTAGCGCTAGCTTTTTTTGACAAGCCATGAACTTATGTCATGAACTGCACAGAGCACACACCGTCCTTCACTACCAAGCTAGTGTAATCAGCAAACAGAAATAGAGTTACCTGTAACACTAGAGGGCATACCATTTATGTAAATAATGAACAGGACTGGCCTCAACACTGATCCCTGGGGCACTCCCCATTTGACTGCACCCCACTCAGACACCACATCCCAGCCATTCTCAACACTGTGAATAATGACCTTCTGCTGTCTGTTGCAAAAGTAAGAGGTGAACCAAATGTGAGCTGCTCCCCATATTCCATAATGGTCCAACTTCTGGAGCAATATTTTGTGATCAACACAATCAAACGTCTTAGTTAAATAAAAAAACTGCCTACCTAGCGTTCGAAATCCTTTGTTTAACCCATCCAGGACCTCACAGAGAAAAGATAATATAGCATTTTCAAGTTGTTAAACGACTTCTAAAGCCGAACTGTACATTTGATAGCAAATTGTGTGGTATAAAATGGTCAATTATCATTGCATACATACCCTTTTCAATAACTTTAGGACACACTGATGGCACAGAAACAGGTCTAAAATTGTCTACATTATCTCTTTCTCCCATTTTATAAAGCGGCTTTACTATTTTAATCATCCTAAAGAAAAGATTACAAATCTGGCTAAATAGAGGGCTAACATGTGTAGCGCAGTACTTTAATATTCTGGTAGGCACTCCATCATATCCATGAGAGTCCTTAGTCTTCCGTGATTTAATTACTGACTCAGTCTCCCCCTTGTCTGTAGAAACTAAATCTTGATCTAATTCACCAGCAGTGCTCAGAAAATAATTGTTAAATACTGTACGTATATCTGATTTATCAGTAAGAGTAACAGTATCCGTAACTGTACGGCTGGTGATCGAAAATGTTCCACTGAAATTGCTCTAGCGGCCACTGGGCTGCACAAGCGCTGTAAGGACAGGCGTTGTCACGGATGAGAACAAACTTCCTGGCAGATTACCTATTCCACCAAGCCTGGGTGCATTACCGGTTCCCACCTCTGTCCATATGAGGGTGCGTCCAGTACTGCCGAACGTGATCCTTTTTGGTGGTCCAGGTGTAGTGGTGAAGCCTAGTGTTACACAGGCACACTGGCCTCTAAATCATTGAACACGGTACAGCCACCGGTCGCCGTCCTTCTCCATGGGCGTCTTTTTTTTATGAGTGCCTTAACCTCCTCCCATGAACCATGGACCTTGCCGTTGGTGGGGAGGCTTGCGTGCCTCAGCGATACAGATGGCCGTACCGTAGGTGCAACCACAACGGAGGGGTACCTGTTGAGAGGCCAGACAAACGTGTGGTTCCTGAAGAGGGGCAGCAGCCTTTTCAGTAGTTGCAGGGGCAACAGTCTGGATGATTGACTGATCTGGCCTTGTAACATTAACCAAAACGGCCTTGCTGTGCTGGTACTGCGAACGGCTGAAAGCAAGGGGAAACTACAGCCGTAATTTTTCCCGAGGACATGCAGCTTTACTGTATGATTAAATGATGATGGCGTCATCTTGGGTAAAATATTCCGGAGGTAAAATAGTCCCCCATTCGGATCTCCGGGCGGGGACTACTCAAGAGGACGTCGTTATAAGGAGAAAGACGTAGATGAGGATGAAATGGGAGATAAGATACTGCGCGAAGAGTTTGACAGAGCACTGAAGGACCTGAGTCGAAACAAGGCCCCGGGAGTAGACAACATTCCATTAGAACTACTGACGGCCTTGGGAGAGCCAGTCATGACAAAACTCTACCATCTGGTGAGCAAGATGTATGAGACAGGCGAAATACCCACAGACTTCAAGAAGAATATAATAATTCCAATCCCAAAGAAAGCAGGTGTTGACAGATGTGAAAATAACCGAACTATCAGTTTAATAAGTCACAGCTGCAAAATACTAACGCGAATTCTTTACAGACGAATGGAAAAACTGGTAGAAGCGGACCTCGGGGAAGATCAGTTTGGATTCCGTAGAAATGTTGGAACACGTGAGGCAATACTAACCTTACGACTTATCTTAGAAGAAAGATTAAGAAAAGGCAAACCTACGTTTCTAGCGTTTGTAGACTTAGAGAAAGCTTTTGACAACGTTAACTGGAATACTCTCTTTCAAATTCTGAAGGTGGCACGGGTAAAATACAAGGAGCGAAAGGCTATTTACAATTTGTACAGAAACCAGATGGCAGATATAAGAGTCGAGGGGCATGAAAGGGAAGCAGTGGTTGGGAAAGGAGTGAGACAGGGTTGTAGCCTCTCCCCGATGTTATTCAATCTGTATATTGAGCAAGCAGTAAAGGAAACAAAAGAAAAATTCGGAGTAGGTATTAAAATTCATGGAGACGAAGTAAAAACTTTGAGGTTCGCCGATGACATTGTAATTCTGTCAGAGACAACAAAGGACTTGGAAGACCAGTTGAACGGAATGGACAGTGTCTTGAAAGGAGAATATAAGATGAACATCAACAAAAGCAAAACGAGGATAATGTAATGTAGTCGAATTAAATCGGATGATGCTGAGGGGATTAGATTAGGAAATGAGACACTTCAAGTAGTAAAGGAGTTTTGCTATTTAGGGAGCAAAATAACTGATGATGGTCGAAGTCGAGAGGATATAAAATGTAGACTGGCAATGGCAAGGAAATCGTTTCTGAAGAAGAGAAATTTGTTAACATCGAGTATAGATTTAAGTGTCAGGAAGTAGTTTCTGAAAGTATTTGTATGGAGTGTAGCCATGTATGGAAGTGAAACATGGACTATAACCGGTTTGGACAAGAAGAGAATAGAAGCTTTCGAAATGTGGTGCTACAGAAGAATGCTGAAGATAAGGTGGGTAGATCACGTAACTAATGAGGAGGTATTGAATAGGATTGGGGAGAAGAGAAGTTTGTGGCGCAACTTGACCAGAAGACGGGATCGGTTGGTAGGACATGTTCTGAGGAATCAAGGGATCACCAATTTAGTATTGGAGGGCAGTGTGGAGGGTAAAAATCGTAGAGGGAGACCAAGAGATGAATACACTAAGCAGATTCAGAAGGATGTAGGTTGCAGTAGGTACTGGGAGATGAAGAAGCTTGCACAGGATAGAGTAGCATGGAGAGCTGCATCAAACCAGTCTCAGGACTGAAGACCACAACAACAACAACAACAACAACAACAGGCCCGAACTTAATTTTTATGGGTGACAATGCGCGACCGCATAGGACAGTGCAAGTGGAGGAGCTATTGGGACGACAGGATATTCGGCGAGTGGATTGGCCTGCCCGTTCCCCGACTTCAGCGCCATCGAGCAGGTGTGGGAGACTTTGGGGAGACGTAATGCAGAATGTCCACTCGCGACAACGACCGTCCAGTGGTGCTGGAGGAGGAACAGCACGCCCTACCACAACAACTCCAGCCTCATGGCCAGCATGGCCGCACGTTGTAGAGAATACACTGCCATCCACGGTGATAGCACACACTTTTAAGAGGGGATGAATCAGAAAATACATAGCTACATAGAAGCTAATGTAACTTTTAGTGTCTGAGAGATAACTGAACCAAATTTTGCACATGTCGTCATTACATTATTGGTGACATTCTGGATTTTTTCAACATTTTGTAAAAATAATTTGATCAGAACGTTGCTGGATGGTTTTGAAATACGTACTGTCATATGAGGAACATTTTCTCAAAGCTAACTTACTTATCAGTTTCAAAATGTGTTAGACTATTCTTAATAATTAGAAAAATAAATCTATGTACAATTTTTTCATATCACTTTTGAACTCCCGCAACAATTTTTAATTGTATTTGTATGATACATACTAATTTCACAAAAAACGTAAATATATTTGACAGCACGTAACAAGGAAGTTTTGTTAAATTGTGTACTTTTATGTGCAATCGCTCAACAGAAAATGTGCCTCATATAGTGAAAAATGAAAGATGCGACAAATATACAAAAAAGATTTTACTAGCATTTATGCCAGAGACAAGTACCCTAATAGTTCGCCATAGTCATAGATTTGGTCTTTTTAGTCTTCATATAGCTCTTTTCTTCTAGACTGATCTTTGTGACGTGCCCTTCGCTGACATTTCAGAAACAGCAATACGCATATCATCTGTCTTTTCCAATAGGTTTTCAGTGAAGCAACTTGCATCAAATCCTAGTCTCATGAAGGTTCTGGTTCTTGCATTGTTACAACCACTGAACAGCAGACAAGCATCATCTGAGTAAATTTTAACAATAGTATTTGAGCAAAATGTTTCATAGTACATCCCTTTTAACTGAGATTACCAAATATTTCGTTCACCTTATGCGTTCCATCGCCGGTCAGAGTGGCCGAGCGGTTCTAGGCGCTACAGTCTGGAACCGCGCGACCGCTACGTCGCAGGTTCGAATCCTGCCTCGGGCATGGATGTGTGTGATGTCCTTAGGTTGTTTAGGTTTAAGTAGTTCTAAGTTCTAGGGGACTGATGACCTCAGCAGTTAAGTCCCATAGTGCTCAGAGCCATTTGAACCATTTTGCGTTCCATCATGTATTTCCGTAATAAATCGTAGTTCATCTCATCGTAAATGGATTCACAGTCTTATATACTCTACAGAAGTGTTCTCTGTTTTCTGTAAATAATAAAATACCGTAAAGAAAGACCGAGGCGTGTAGAAAACAGGATTGAAGTAAGACTTTTACATCATTTGTAGCAAGCATTGAACAACGTAAATTGGAGATAATATTTCTGACATGCTACAGAACCGAAACTTCTGGCACATTAAATCTGTATGCCGGACCGAGAGTCGAACTCGGGACCTTTGCCTTTCGCGGGCATGTGCTCCACCATCTGAGCTATCCAAGCACGACTCACGCCCCGTCCTCACAGCTTTCCTTCTGCCAGTACCTCGTCTCCTACTTTCCAAACTTCACAGAAGCTCTCCTGCGAACCATGCAGGACTAGCACTCCTGAAAGAAAGGATATTGCGGAGACATGGCTGAGCCACAGCCTGGGGGATGTTTCCAGAATGAGATTTTCACTCTGCAGCGGAGTGTGCACTGATATGAAACTTCCGGCACACAGTTTTAATCTGCCAGGAAGTTTTATATCAGCGCACATTCCAGAGTGAAAATCTCATTCTGGATGCTACAGAACTATCTGGTAGCAGAAGACCAATTTTACATACAAGATGCATGTCTCGCCTTTTGCAATGTCCAAGGGACCATAATAAATCATGGTGACTTTTATGTAATTACTGTCTTTGAATAAAACTGCAATTTCTGTTCGTCTCATTGTTATTTTGTGTACTGTAGCGGTTTTTTCCATCTCTGGTCCAAGTCACATCGAGCTACGTTACTCTGCACTGACACATCATGCGTAGCTTGCTTTCGTCCTTAAGTTTTACACTCCAGTGTATTTGGATGGCCGGCCGGGGTGACCGAGCGGTTCTAGGCGCTAAAGTCTGGTACCGCACAACCGCTACGATCGCAGGTTCGAATCCTGCCTCGGGCATGGATATGTGTGGTGTCCTTAGGTTAGTTATGTTTAGGTAGTTCTAAGTTCTATGGGACTGACGGCCTCAGAAGTTATGTCCCATAGTGCTCAGAGCCATTTGAACCATTTTGTATTTGGATGAAGTGCGACTTCCGCTATCAGCCTGTATCTTCCAGTGAATTGAAATAACCACTATAAACGTCCCCGTCAGATCTCGATGGCTCACCTGAAGGCCGCTGATAGGTGCCTTGCCGTAATATCTTGAGGTGAAGTCAATGACGACCGACTACAAGCCCGAAACCTCTTTGAATAGTGCTATTGTGTCGGAGTAAGCACGTACTAGGAAATACACTATAACCCAAAAAAGAAAAATACGCACCACTAGGGAATTATCCGAATGGGACGGAAATCGTAGATGTGTTGTACGTGTAAGACAAACAGTGATTAAAATTTCCTAAACATTGGATGAGTTATTCGAGAGAATGAGTTCCAGAAACTGAGCTTTGGTCTACCCCTGGCCCTTCTCCAAGCAGTTATTCGACTTGGCATTGTTTGACAGAGTTGTTGGATGTACTCCTAGGTAATATCGTACCAAATTCTTCGCTTGTCATCGAGCTGATTGGGAAGCAAGGCCCACGAATTAAGACAATTCTACTCCAGTCAGTAATATCCCAGGCCAAAGACATGTCTCGAGACGCCCCGGACATCAGTGCCACACCAACCCGATTGTCGATCACCAACACCCCCAGCAAGCGGGGGTGATAGACTGGGTTGCCATTTCCGTTCACAGCAGGCCCCCTTTGACGGTCATCTGCGGAGCCCCTACAGGACAGCGGTACGTGGATGTTATTCTACGCTCCGTTTTGTTGCCCTTCATGGGAAGCCATCTTGGGCTTACATTTCACCAAGATAAAGCCCGCCCGCACACGGCGAGAGTTTCAACTGCTCGTCTTCTTGCCTGACAGAATTGAACAAAGTAAGAGCATATGGACGATCAGACCAATTGTGTGATTGGATTGAAGAGTTCCTAGATAACAGAACGCAGCATGTCATTCTCAATGGAGAGAAGTCTTCCGAAGTAAGAGTGATTTCAGGTGTGCCGCAGGGGAGTGTCGTAGGACCGTTGCTATTCACAATATATATAAATTACCTTCTGGATGACATGGGAAGTTCACTGAGACTTTTTGCGGATGATGCTGTGGTATATCGAGAGGTTGTGACAATGGAGAATTGTACTGAAATGCAGGAGGATCTGCAGCGAATTGACGTATAGTGAAGGGAATGGCAATTGAATCTCAATGTAGACAAGTGTAATGTGCTGCGAATACATAGAAAGAAAGATACCTTATCATTTAGCTACAATACAGCAGGTCAGCAACTGGAAGCAGTTAATGCCATAAATTATCTGGGAGTACGCATTAGGAGTGATTTAAAATAGAATGATCATATAAAATTGATTGTCGGTAAAGCAGATGCCAGACTGAGATTCATTGGAAGGATCCTAAGGAAATGCAATCCGAAAACAATGGAGGTAGGTTACAGTACGCTTCTTCGCCCGCTGCTTGAATACTGCTCAGCAGTGTGGGATCCGTACCAGATAGGGTTGATAGAAGAGAGAGAGAAGATCCAACGGAGAGCAGCGCGCTTCGTTACAGGGTCAGTTAGTAATCGCGAAAGCGCTACGGAGTTGATAGATAAACTCCAGTGGAATACTCTGCAGGAGAGACGCTCAGTAGCTCGGTCCAGGCTTTTGTTGAAGTTTCGAGAACATACCTTCACCGAGGAGTCAACCAGTATATTGCTCCCTCCTACCCATATCTTGCGAAGAGACCATGAGGATAAAATCAGAGAGATTAGAGCCCACACAGAGGCATACCGACGATCCTTGTTTCCACGTACAATACGAGTCTGGAATAGAAGGGAGAACCGATTGAGGTACTCAAGGTACCCTCCGACACACACCGTCAGGTGGCTTGCAGAGTATGGATGTAGATGTAGATGCAGGCTCTACCTTGGCCAGCAAGGTAACCGCACTCTTGCCGGTTAAGAACGCTTGGATCATTATGGGCACTGCCGCCCAATCATCGCAGGATATGACGATGAGACACGCCGATTGGATCCCTCAGAAGGACTTCTAACAACTCTGCCTCCGAACGGACCAACGCATTATTGACTAGCAGAAATCGTGAAGTTCTTTCCCTTGAAATATCATTCAGTTTTTCTGGACCTGGAATCATTTGTTTGTCTGTAGTACATATTCGTCATATCTACCGATTTCCGATGCATTCGTGGTTATCGAGCTCATTGGGAAGGGGGGCCCATGAATGAAGACAATTCTACTCAAGTCAATGAGATTCCAGGCCAAAGACATGTCTCGAGACACTCCGGACAGCAGTACGATACCAACCCGATTGTCGTTCACCAACCCCCCAGCAACCACGGGTGATAGACAGCGTTGCCATTTCCGCTCATAGCAGGTCCCCTTTGATGGTCATTCGCGGAACAGTTACGGGACAGCGGTACGTGGACGTTATTCTACGCTCCGTTTTGTTGCCCTTCATGGAAAGCCATCTTGGGCTTACATTTCAGCAAGATAATGCCTGCCCGCACCAGGCGAGAGTTTCCACTGAACAAAGTAAGAGCATATGGACTATCACACCAATTGTGTGATTGGATTGAAGAGTTCCTAGATAACAGAACGCAGCATGTCGTTCTCAATGGAGAGAAGTCTTCCGAAGTAAGAGTGATTTCAGGTGTGCCGCAGGGGAGTGTCGTAGGACCGTTGCTATTCACAATATATATAAATTACCTTCTGGATGACATGGGAAGTTCACTGAGACTTTTTGCGGATGATGCTGTGGTATATCGAGAGGTTGTGACAATGGAGAATTGTACTGAAATGCAGGAGGATCTGCAGCGAATTGACGTATAGTGAAGGGAATGGCAATTGAATCTCAATGTAGACAAGTGTAATGTGCTGCGAATACATAGAAAGAAAGATACCTTATCATTTAGCTACAATACAGCAGGTCAGCAACTGGAAGCAGTTAATGCCATAAATTATCTGGGAGTACGCATTAGGAGTGATTTAAAATAGAATGATCATATAAAATTGATTGTCGGTAAAGCAGATGCCAGACTGAGATTCATTGGAAGGATCCTAAGGAAATGCAATCCGAAAACAATGGAGGTAGGTTACAGTACGCTTCTTCGCCCGCTGCTTGAATACTGCTCAGCAGTGTGGGATTCGTACCAGACAGGGTTGATGGAAGAGAGAGAGAACCAACGGAGAGCAGCGCGCTTCGTTACAGGGTCATTTTGTAATCGCTAAGCGTTACGGAGATGATAAACTCCAGTGGAAGACTCTACAGGAGAGACGCTCAGTAGCTCGGTACGGGCTTTTGTTTGTAGTTTCGAGGACATACCTTCACCGAGGAGTCAAGCAGTTCAAATGGTTCAAATGGCTCTGAGCACTATGCCTTAACTTCTGAGGTCATCAGTCGCCTAGAACTTAGAACTACTTAAACCTAAATAACCTAAGGACATCACACACATCCATGCCCGAGGCAGGATTCGAACGTGCGACCGTAGCGGTTGCCCGGTTCCAGACTGTAGCGCCTAGAACCGCACGGCCACACCGGCCGGCGAGTGAAGCAGTATATTTCTCCCTCCTACGTATATCTCGCGAAGAGACCAAGAGGATAAAATCAGAGAGATTAGAGCCCACACAGAGGCATTCCGACGATCCTTCTTTCCACGTACAATACGAGACTGGAAGAGAAGGGAGAACCGATTGAGGTGTTCAAGGTACCCTCCGCCACACACCGTCAGGTGGCTTGCGGAGTATGGATGTAGATGTAGATGTAGATGCAGACTCTACCTTGGCCAGCAAGGTCACCGCACTCTTCGCCAGTTAAGAACGCTTGGATCATTATGGGCACAGCCTCCAATCATCGCAGGATATGACGATCAGACGTGCCGATTGGATCCCTCAGGAGGACTTCTAACAACTCTGCCTTCGAACGCCAAGCCGAATAATTGCTTGCATGATGGCCAGAGGTGGACCAACGCATTATTGACTAGCAGAAATCGTGAAGCTCTTTCCCTTGAAATATTATTCAGTTTTTCTGGTCCTGAAATCATTTGTTTGTCTGTAGCACATATTCGTCATATCTACCGATTTCCGATGCGTTCAGATAATTCCTTCGGGGTGCGATCTTTTAGTGTATGTTTGGGTACCCTCGAAGTCTGAGGTGAGAGGCGAGGCTCGGATGACTGCCGCCTCCGAGCGCCGCTCTCGGGCCCGCAGCGTCCGCAGTCGGTGTCGGCGGCGGCGACGGCGGCGGTAGCGGCTGGTTGGGCGGACCGCCGCTCGGCGGCGCGCGCGTCGCCGCCGGCGCCGTCTGTGGGCAGCGCTGGCCGCCGCGTCTTCAGTCGGCAGGCAGAGGGCGTCCGCGACCCACCACTCGGCCTGCCCGCGCGTCAGCCGCGACACACCAGCCACGGCGTCTGCACCTCGGGCCAGTCCGCCGTACCGAACGCCTCGACGACACCCGCGTCTCTCACTACATTTCAACGGCAGCAATCGAGCCCGTCTGAATATTAGACGACCCTCGGCACAGCACCTGTCGCAATCTCCGATAACCACTCGCTGCGCACGGGGTTTCCGAGACAACCGGGAGCTGCGCTCGTTCCGTGACGAGACGCCATACTCGCCTCCGAGTGACACCAGACTCTACGGCAGCACCGAACAGCAGGGGGAGCTGCTCTCTAGAACAGTGTCGTTTGTGTGTGTGTGTGCGCGCAGTACCAAAGAAATACCCTCCCGCGGTTCGTAGCGAGACAGCAGTGTAGCGTAGCACGCCAACGACAAGTGGAAGTTATCAATCATCGTGACACTCTGCGTGCATAGCACTGCGAGAACACTTAAGAATTATTTCGAACTGTTTTTTTGTTTACGACCGCAACACTTCGTAGAGGTCACCCTGTTTTGTGGACCGAGCACGTGTGTCATTAATCAGCGTAAACAAACTGCTCCGGCGAGAGTTTTTACTGCCGGGAGCTGGTGTCACGAATAGAATCCGTCGTCACTCGCTTTTGGAAATTTGTCGCCTGTGACTGTGTCCGTTCGAGCGTGGCTGGCGCCCGAGAAATAAAATAACTTTCCCGTTTTGACAGCTAGCGCGCCAGCTGATACGGTTCGGCGGGAGAGCAAAGAGAGAGAGAGAGGAAAAAAAAAAAGTCAGCTGTGAGGAGGGCGACTGTGACCCATATATCAGAGCGCGCGCGGGAACTCTCCCCGCTGCGATCAGCTGTTTTATTCGCCGTCGGGGAGCGGGAGCTATTAGACCGGCCTCCCTCGAGGTCGCAGAGAGTCGACCGCCGCTCCCCCATACGCATCGTCGTCCCACGCGCTGCTCCCTCTTCGGCGGGCGGTGACGTCATCGCACAGTGCGGACGCCACGTCGTCTGCCGGCTGATTTACGCGGCAACCGTCCGAGGAGGGAACGGGTCGGTCGATCAGAACAGCTCCTGCGAGGGGAGATTTTTTTGTCGCTCCGTTTACGGCTCTGACGTACTGAACTTTCCTCCGCCGTCGGTCTGACAAGCTGTGCACGAGCTACTGGTGGTGAGAGGAGACAGGAGGGGACACCGAAGGACGAATAGGAGCGGATTAGAAGTAATTGCTGTGTAACAACAGTGATATCCTCTCCTTGTTACTTGTTGTGTGCTTTTCGACAGTGTACGTCTCGTATCTTCTGAAGTGAATAGTATAAAAACATTGACTAGAAAGACTGCTTGCATGTTGGCTAATGACATTAGTGTGACGGAGACGTGCTGCTGACTTCGGTGCGAGTGCTGTTGGGTTTATTGACAGTACGGGAGTGCGGTGCTGTTTTATTAGTCCGCTGTATCGGCAAGCTCAGCTCGCCGCCCAGAGGCGACCCTTCCGCCTGGGACGGCGGCGCGCGTCTGCCGCGCCGACGCCTCCGGCCGCCGCCCCCGACGCCGCCCCTCGCTGCCCCCACCACCTGCGCACCTGCGTGCGCGCTGCGCGGCGTCGCTGCCAACCTCGCGGCGCCAAACTCGCTGCCCAGGCACCGACCGCTCGCGCCCGAACCGGCTCCCAATTAAGTCCCGCGTGCTAGCAGTGTTGTTGGAGCAGCGGCACACGAATCGGCGCTCTCCAGAGCGGTGTGATTCGGTCTGGAAAAACTGTCGCGAGACAGCGTGTTTACATGTAGACTCCAGCTGTAGACGGGACAGTTCAGCAGGTCTCGGGAGTGAATACTGAAATTTACTGTGCTGCTTAGCATTTACCTGGTGAGGAGAGACTGGGAATGGAATCGGTGCGGAGTGGAACGGGATACGTCTGAGACGGACCCTAGGATAGCATAGATCGACGGCCGGGTATCGATCAGAGCACGCGCAAAGGAGACAGCCAGGGGTGCCAACCTCGCGGGCTATGCGCGCCCCCGCGGCGCCGGGACGCCGCCCCCGCCGCCGCCGCTGAGCTGCCAAGCTGTGGGAGATCAAGCCGAACCGCTCGTCCCCGACGGCCGCCGCGATTTTGTCCGTTGCCGACGTGGACGCCGGCGGGGGCGGCGCCCTCTACGACGTCCACCCCCACCACCTCAATCACCACCACCACCACATCAACCATCACCACCATATCAACCACTTCAACCACCACCACCACCATGCGGCCGCCTACCACCACTTCAATCACCTGAACCACCACGGCGGCGGCGGGGGCGGCGGCGGCGGCGTGGTGCCAGGCGCCGGGGGCGGAGGCCCTGTGGTCTCCGCCGCCGGCGCACACTACGGCGGCCACTACGTGGACGCGACCGCCTCGACCGCCCCCGCGGCTGCCGTGCCGCCCCCGGGGGCGGGCGGCGTGCTGTCGCCGTCGCTGGCGGTGGCTGCGGCGCCCATGTCCTCGCCCCCGGCGCCGCCCGGCAACGGAGGCAGCAACAGCAACGGCAGCGGCGGCGCCGGCGTCACGTGGTGGGCCATGATGAACGGCAGCCTCTACGAGGACAGCCCACCGCCGCCCCCGCACCAGGTGAGACTCGCCGCCGTCTCTGCCGCCCCCAGGACTCTCCACACACCCCTAAAACCGAAACTAGACAAATGGATCTCCCCGTGGTTCGTAGTCCACATGGAACTGTAGGTTATTTAAATATTCTCCGTAAATCCGTCTTCTAACAGATTGTGGGACGACAGCTGTCTGTACCTTTATGTAATACGGATTTCGCCTTCATCTGTAATTATTTATCTTATTTCATGTGTTACAAAAAAGCGAACTCTCCGTTAACTACAGTGAAATTCGGCCGACCGCCGTGTCACCCTGTGCCAGTGGCGCCATTGTGATGCGCTATGGTGGGGCGTGACGTCAGCACACCGCCCTACCGGCCGTTGCCAGCTCACAGTTGACATTACGAACCTGATTGCATCCTGTTTCAGTCGTACCACTACTGGAAGAATCCCTGGCAGTACCGGATATTGAACCCAGGTCCTTCACGCTCAGAACCTGCTTCGGGCCTCTCCACGATGCCAAGTGATCTCGTGGATAGCGGGCAATCAGTGGGATACAGTTTCTACAGATGGCTCAGTGGTAAGGCGCCAGACTATGGATGCGAAGACCTTGGGTTCGGTTCTCGATCAGACGCACTATTTTTATTGGTCACTTTTCACTTGTTAGTCATCTGGCAAAAGTTGTTGATGTGGAAAATGCCAAGTTGCGTCGTGATTAGGAATCCACATTAAACTGTACGAGTAGGTCCCCATATAACTAGTGTCTAACTCAGTTCAAATGGTTCAAATGGCTCTGAGCACTATGGGACTCAACATCTTGGGTCATAAGTCCCCTAGAACTTAGAACTACTTAAACCTAACTAACCTAAGGACATCACACACACCCATGCCCGAGGCAGGATTCGAACCTGCGACCGTAGCAGTCCCGTGGTTCCGGACTGCAGCGCCAGAACCGCTAGACCACCGCGGCCGGCGTCTAACTCAGTTCAAAGGTCGGACGAAAAAGGCAGCGGCATATGACCTCCAAAAGGACTACGATTAACAAAGCTCTGTACTATTCAAACCGACCTATGGGTTGATCACGGCTTTATCTTTATGGGGTAGAGGATGCAAAGTCCACTATCCTGAAACTCCTTTGCTGCTATGGTGTAAACGGTGGCATCTCACTAATAAGACTTGTTGATTTGGTTCCTTGTCCATACCGTAGCAGAAAAGAAGCATAGCGGACATCGTTTTGTTTTTCTTCTTCTGCTTTACGCTCTGTGTGATGTAGAACGATGTTTACGATATACCCATATGATCACCTGGTATCATAGAGGTGCCTGAAGGTGGTGTAGTATAACACGGAAAGCGATTTCAAATAAATTAAGATTTATAAATACAGCTGAATGTGTCAACCCTGCTACATAGAGACATTCAGTATCAGCCATGTGATGGACTAGCTGTTGTTAAGGCTATCGTTATATCTATTAAGTGTATGACCTCCTTAAGACAGCAAAAACACACTTTGAAACATTACGAATGTCTCGCTTTCCTCATCTGGCTGTTCATTTCTAATCCGTTAAAGAGGTGCACACTGATATGCTAAACAGCAGTCATTAAATAAGCCACCCGGACAAAACGCCCTGGGCTCACATGATAGTCGGCAAATATAATGATTAGGATGAAAATCCCTGGCTTACATTTACTTTTGTCTACTTGCGTCTCCTTAGATACTTCACACTACCGTTCGACTCCTTTGGTGTCCACAAGTATACAATACTGTTTCTGTGGCCGCCATCTGTCTGTTGGCCTTCCAGATGACCTAGCGTAACGCGCCCGGAAGAGCTAAGAGGACGCAAGTGGACTAACGTAAATGTAAGGTAAGGACTTCTCGTCCTAATCATTTTACCTCATGATCTGTAGTTGTTCTCGTGTATCACAGCATAACTGGCTAGGAAATTGAAGTCAAAATTCAAAGGAGGACAAGGGCATTACCACCACCACTATGTCGACGCCAAGTAAACCTCCTTTGTTCCCAAACTAACCTTAGAGTTGAACATGGCTTTAGCCTTTATTGGATGCGGCGTTAACATGGAACACTGAAAAAGTAATCAGCATTGGAAAACATGATCAGCTTTTCTTCAATCACGTCAAATTCTAAAGAAAACAAACTTTTAAAGAATCTGAAACTTCATCACAGATGAAATCAGTGTGCCGCACCAGGCCTCGAACGACCCACCCCACAGGCTGATTCTAGCCTAGAGGTATTGAGCTATCCAAGAATGAAGTTTGCAAAGTAAGGGGGAGGGGGGGGGGAGGAGTTACTGCAAGAATTGAAGCAATGAGAGCGATCCGTGAGCCTTACCTACTGGGCAACTGTGTCGGTGATAGTACACAAGTATCCGGGTTCGAATCCCGTGCCGGTATATAGTTTTAATAAGCTGGGAAATCTCAAAATAGCACGCACTTCGTTGCAGAATGAAAGATTCAGTCTGGATCTTAATTCACACTTTCCAACCGGAGTATCAGTTACGAAACTGACATACGTAACGAGTCACAACTGGCTTCATTAAAAATACACTACGGGTTTCGATGCATAAAAACTTACCCTGGGGTAGTTCTCGTGTACATATGATCGTGACTGTTCGCTCATATACTGTTCTCCCTACGTTTTTTTCACACAGTTTGGCACAACTAGTTCAAAAGTGCCGACGCAACCGTCAGGTCAACTTGGTAGTACTCCTTTCGCGTAAGAGTGTCTGGTGTATGATTACACATTCAGTAAAACCAGCATACAGCAGGGTAGAGTCTTTCGCGTTGTGAATTTTGTATACATTTGCATCATATTTCAATATGGAGAAGTAGCGGAAGTGCTTTTTGTTCTTATTCTTTCATGCGGTCGCTAAACATAGATAGTAGACTTACATATTTATCTTGCCCACTTCGTAGCACTTTTGTCTGAGTTGCAAAATTCCACACACGTGTCAATTAATTGAATTATGTTAACATAGCAAGTACAAAAAATATGAATAGCAACTACAAAAACTAACAGTTTACCTGTGTAATACTCTTCTTGTTTCATTTATGAGAAAGGGTAATCTTGATCATCTTGAACTCCACAGCTAATTGTTAATATTAATAGGAAGCCAACACAGCTGTACCGGTACACATTTATTATGTCACGATCGGCGTCCTTCACAGAACAGCATTGGGTTACCTGCAGTTGTACCAATCAAAAATTATAATGTAAGGTTTATAAGTGATCTCCACAGAGTTGTGCCAGTGTCCTGACTTAAGAACTCTAATTTATCTTACGTAAGATGAAAGACAAATTCTGGAACATGAAGATCATACAAACACTCCGTCGATAGCTTGGAAGAGTATTTAAAGTCATGATATCATGATACTGGCACAGCTCTTTGGGGATGGCGTAAGAAAATTGTGGACGAGGTGTGTTGCATGCCGTTTATACGTATAGCTTACTATAGGTTTTATGCTCACTTACGTTTCGTTGAACTGAAGGTTACATGACGACGTTCTGTCGATCTAAACCGGTCATACTAAATGGGTATCAATACACTGGCAGGGCTGTCTTATTAATATTCAGGAGTGAATTTCATTAAGAGAGACTGCTTATATACGCCTGTACGTACTGCTATTAGTATAATATAAACTTGATGATACCTATACATAAATCTGTTAGCTGCGGTGTGCACGCACAATGTTTTCCGAAATCTTAATGCTAATGAAAAAAGTAAGAGGGATAATTAAGTCTAGAGACAAGTATTTTGTTGTGTGATTAACAAGCGTAACATTTTTAGCGACGGAGATACTAAAGCAGTTATGTATTTTTGAACACAGCTACATACTTTTTAATAACGGTTGAGAGGCGTTGGAAAGTGGATTGGAGGGTATCTAAACTCTTCTTGACAGATTTAAACTGTTTGTCTCACTGAAACTCGAACAACTTACGATGTAGTATTGCACTGAATCTTTAAAAAAAATCCTTTGTGTGTATGAAGGCCAAGGGTGCTGGAACAACAGCGTCTTCCTTCAATTGCCACGTAAACATTGGGTAATAAACTGAAACATGCCGATGTGTTGGCAGCTGTGACCTTCATATTCCAGACGGTAACCGACTCTTTTTAACAAAGAGTTTCACGTCGAAACCGAAACAAGATGTACAAATGTCCTCTTGTCAAAGGGTTTCGAACGCTGTTGAAAACAGTGGACACTTCCATATAAAATAAGACAATTGCTTCATTGCCTCAGCAGATAAAGAAATTAATGAATCATGGCTTTTACAAAATATTAGAAAATTTCCCACTTTTTGACAGAACTAGTTGGCACGACATTAACTTATCTTGTATTGTGCACACCTGAAGCACAACTGAGTAAAAAATAATGTAAATCACCATTATGGATTCATCGATTAATTAAGTTTGTGACAAAAAATAGTATTTACTTATTGTGGGAATATTAAGCCCATCCCTGCTACAGTGAGTACACAAACGTGAACAAAAACATCTCGTATCTCCGTCTGAGAGCATATTTCCGCAGCTAACGTAAACAGCGATAGACAGCGAAAACATGGCGTCTGGAAGGAAAGTGTAACTAGAAGATAAATTAATGTGTTAATTACATAAACACCTGAAAAACTGCGGTACTTAACCAAAAAGCATCGTGTCAACTAGTTCTCAGAGGTGACTGAAGCAAAAAGTGGTAGTTTCTTAAAAGAGACAGTCATAGATATCATGCAACGCCAGCGAGAAACCGGATAAACTGAAGTCACCATTAGAGCCAAATGTCGGGTCCTTTATAATTGCCAAAGTTTGAAAAATCTACTGCAGTATCTTCAGCATTTATATTTGAGTTTCAAAACAGCTGATTATGCCTCCCCAGTGTTGGCAGTCATTTGCGTTAGCTGTACCTCTCCTCCTACTCCCCCCTCCACTCCTTTCTACTTCCGAAGGTAGGCAGACGAAATAACTAACGCTTATTTCCCCATAACCACTTCTATTTGTCGTTCGAATGTAGCTTCATTTAAGTGAGTGGTGTAACTGTTCCTTAATCATGATGTTTCCCTCCGTCTTTTTCTGTCGTGTGTTAACCTCTTCATATCTTCGTAACTTCTTCATTCAATATCCTCTTTAATCAGTTTTCGGTATTATAGTCTTGGTGTGATTCTTTTATTTTTCACTTCTACCTCTCTAGCCTGCCAGGATAATCTAACAGCTGTCTCACTAGTCTGTCGCTTCCTCTGGTAAAAATCTTCCATAAACTTCTTGCTTAGTTCTTACTTCATCCGTTCAATAAAACATCCTTAGCACAACAATTCAGGTACTTGCAGTTTGTTGCTCTCTGGATCTTTGGTAGTCTACAGACACACACTCTCAGGAACTTGTTGCTTATTTCGAGATCAATATCTGTTAGCCCTAGAGTTTTTTTTTTATAGAAGAAAGCTTTCTACGCCTGCATCAATCTTCTCCAGTTATCGCCCATGCCTCGTCCAACCTGTGCACTATAACTTCCCAGACATATATATACTTTCACTACTTCCACTGACGTTCTTCTCCATTCCACTACACTTTATCGCCTTAGATTTTGCGTTTTTTGTCCTTAAATAACAATACTCTCTGCCAAGTGTGCCGTCTGTTCGTTTGAATAGGCCTCACGAACTTTCATAACACTCGACCAGAATGTCTGTTATCTGTAACATAAGAGTCGTCAAAACTCAGATGCTCCGGTCTGTCTTTCACTCCCATCTGGCGTAGCTCATCTACATCAACTATGCATATAGTCTACAAAGCACCGTGAAGTACATGGTAGAGGCTACTTTCCACTGTAACCGTTGTTAGTGTTTCTTCCCGTCTCATTCTCGAATGGAGTGCGGGAAGAATCATCGCTTAAACATATATGTGGACGCTGTATTATGGATACCTGCAGGGTTGTAGTACACTCCTAGATTCGTCACTCAAATCTAGTTCTTGAAACTTCGTAACCAGGCTTTCCCCGGGTAGTTTGCCCCTATCTTCAAGCATCTGGCGGTCCAGTTTCTTCAGTACCTCCGTTACGCTCTTCCATGGCTCAAACAAACCTGTGACCATTCGTGCTGCACTAAATATATGTTAAATACCTCCAAGTTGTCCTGTTTGTGTCCTAGGATGGGTCGCATGAGTGTTTTATAAACGGCCTCATTTGTAGACTGACTGCATTTCCCTAGTGTCAAACCAATGAAACGAGGTCTACCACTTGCTTCACCTACTAACGAGCGTATGTGACCCTTCCATTTCAGCTCCACACAAATTGCTAAACCAGGAAATTTATTTAAGCCGACCGATGTCAGTTGTGGCTCACTGACATTGTATTCATAGTATAATACGTATTTTCGTTTCGTTAAGTGCACAGCTTTACGTTCCTGAGAATTTAATACGAGTTGCCAATCTTAACACCACCCTCAAATCCCTTCGAAACCAAGTGGGCGTTCCCCAACAACTATGGGGGTCACGAGTTCGAGAATGAATGGCTTGTGGCTAACACGGAAGAAAATCGGGTATGCAAATTTTCTGGAAGACGTAATATCGCTCGTTAACGACTGAGACTATGTTGGAACCAACCACTAAGGTGCGATGTCTGTCTTGCAGACTGACATTCTCGCAAACCTCAACAACTTTGTGGGCGCCCTCAGACCATTCATCACGAACCTTGTACTGCATCACCGTAGTTTGTGTGTGTGTGTTTTTTCATTATTTATATCCTGTGTGCGCAGGGGTCCTGGAATGCTAAACGGAGTGCTACACGATCAATGTCCTCCGAAAAATAAGCAAACGACGGCTGCTGTAGAATCACGGGAGCTGAATTTGTTTGCTTCAGATCAGAGATAAACAGCTGAGACATTTCGTAACGGTTGGCTCGTAATCTGTGGTGTTTGTTGCGCAAGAATCCCGACAAGCTACCGGTTTCTTGAGTCAGCGCAAAACAGAACCAAAAAAAGGAGTGTTTAAGTTTTTGCGTGGCGCCCAGCTCATGCCTACATTGATGAAAATTCCTTACTCTATGGGTGTAATTCCCGCTATGACTCTGCAATGTAGCCAGTTTCATTCTTAATTTTTATATCCGTCTTGCAACAGGTATCGATTGGCCGCCTTCCACTTTCGCCTCTCATTTGTTTCTTCCTTGATTTGCTGCTAACTTCGTTCATTTTTAATGCTATCCATCATTCTAAACCACGTCTTTCCTCCCCCCTTTTCCCAGTGACCTTACTTTCAGTAACTTTTTCGTTGCAGGGGACTTGGTCGTTATGTCCAATCCATGATGTTTATGGCACTCTTATAATTTCCACTAGTCTTCTTTCCCCTCATACTGCTATAAGTATTGCGTCATGCCTTCTTCTGCCAGTCTGTTTAACTTTAAGGATTTTTCTCCATAACCAAGTTTCAAAACTGTCACAGTATATTATCCCATTCTTTTTCACTACAAATGTTTGACAGTCATACGATGCTACACTTCGCACAAAACACTTGATGAATCTCTTTCTTAATGCCACAGAAATTGATTTTGCTGTTACGAGACCTTGCACTTGCTACTTTTCAAAACCTCGTCTACTCATAGATACTCCACTTGCTCTCGTTCCTATACAAACATTTTTCATCATCAGACTACTTCACTAATGAAAAGCAAATTACCCAACGAAATTCTCTCACACTTTACTATTACTTGTTATCGACTCAAACGTTTTCTAATGCATCTGTATTCTTAACATGTCTGTATCTTGACTAATACTTCTCATCCATTAATCGTTTAGTTTATATCGTTTTCGTTTGCCTTATACTCAGTTAGAAGGTTGCGCATTCTGTATTCTTCTCTGTCAGTGTATGAGGGCAGCAACACTTTTCAACATGCAGAGTCCACGAAAGAGCTTTGGGTTCGACTCTCGATACTATTATTCCGCTTACGCTCTTTTTATTCTCTCCACGACAAGAGCAGTGCAGCCTCTCAATTGAACCGATCTAGGAGGCGCTGTGGTTAGCACACTAGACTCGCATTCGGGAGGACAGCGTTTCAAATCCCCGTCAGGCCATCCTGAGTTGTTTTCCGTGATTCGCCTAAATCACCCTACGACAACGACGAGATCGTTCCTTTGAAAGGGCACGGCCGATTTACTTCCCCATTCTCGAAACATTCCGAGCTTGTGCTCCGTCTCTAATTCATTCCCTCTCAATTTACCGCAATACATCATCCTTGTAGTGAACTCAATCGACACTTAGTGACTGTCGATCCACGTACTCGAGGTCATGGGCCTGTGGCCACTGATGCAATGGAAACACACACAAAACTATGACTTAAACCTTTACTCTGCGAGTCATATTCTGGTCCGAGCGAGACAGCGCAGTGGCTTAGCGCAATGGGCTCGCATTCAGGGGGACGACGGTTCAAATCCGGCATTCCTAATTTAGGTTTTCCGTGATTTCCCTAAATCGCTTCAGGCAAATTCCAGGATGGTGCCTTTGAAAGGACACGACCGGCGTCCTTCCCAATGCTTCCCTAATCCGATGGGACCGATGACCTCGCTGTTTGTTCTCCTTCCCCAAGTCAGGGAACCAACCTAGGCTAGCACTTGGATAGGTGACCATCCGGTCCGCCGAGCGCTGTTGGCAAGCGGGATGCACTCAGCCCCTGTGAGGCAAACTGAGGAGCTGCTTGATTGAGATGTAGCGGCTCCGGTCTCAGAAACTGACATACGGCCGGGAGAGCGGTCTGCTGACCACATACCCCTCCATATTCGCATCCAGTGACGCCTATCGGCGGCCGGTCGGTGCCGTTGGGCCTCCATGGCCTGTTTGGGAGGAGTTTGGTTTTCTGCCACCAGCACGTTCTCTTGTACATTCCACCACTGACTCTCTACTGAAAGTCCTGGAAGGTATTTTTATGTCTAATACACACACAAAGATGCTGAGATTCCATTTTGCAATGTCAAGAGAGATTAGTAATGTGGAATTACATCGATCTGTACATGTCAAGAGAGTTCAGTAATGTGGGATTACATCGATCGGTATTAAATCATTCTGTTCGCTTCAAGCCGATTCATTTTCAAAGGAACTATCCCAGAATTTACCTTCAGCGATGTGGGGGAACCACGGAAAAACTAAGATCCAGATGATCTGACGGCGATTCGAACCACCGTTCTCCGCAATGAAGGTCTAGAGAACGCCACACGTTACCAGTGACGTCACAGGACCTAAGTCTGTAAGAAGTCTGGATAGCACGCCATTTTCCTAGCTGTTACTGTCGGCTTTCGCCACCAGAGCCGCTACGTATCCTTCGAGTAACAGTTGACTTTCCATCATGATCGGTAGCGTACCTCGTTACAGTGCTTCCAAAAGGGAACCACCGTTGCCAGTTTGCCAGTTCCTCAGATCAGTCATGAGTTCTCATCAACGCCACGTATTAACAAGCTACGGAAGCACAGAAACAAATGATACTTCACTTTGCTTAAATCGTAGCTGTCTCCGACTTTTAGCATATTGTTGCTTGAATAAGAAGTAAAAGAATGAATTATCTTATCTGAAATTGAAATTTTGCTTTAGTCCAAACAAATTTTTTTAGCACTCCGTCTTCAGGCCACAAGTGGTCCATCGGGACCATCCGACCGCCGTGTCATCCTCAATGAGGATGCGGACAGGAGGGGCGCGTGGTCAGCACACCGCTCTCCCGGTCGTTATGATGGTTTTGTTTGACTGGAGCCGCTACTATTCGGTCGAGTAGCTCCTCAATTGGCATCACGAGGCCGACTGCACCCCGAAAAATGGCAACAGCGCATGGCGGCCCGGACGGTCACCATCCAAGTGCCGGCCTTGACTGACAGCGCTTAACTTCGGTGATCTGAGGGGAACCGGTGTTTCCACTCTGGCAAGGACGTTGCTACGAAACATATTGCTAGGTCCAAAATACAATTTAACAGTGCAATGAGTATGCGATGATTGGAAACTTTCTGGCCGGCCGAAGTGGCCGTGCGGTTAAAGGCGCTGCAGCCTGAAACCGCAAGACCGCTACGGTCGCAGGTTCTAATCCTGCCTCGGGCATGGATGTTTGTGATGTCCTTAGGTTAGTTAGGTTTAAGTAGTTCTAAGTTCTAGGGGACTAATGACCTCAGCAGTTGAGTCCCATAGTGCTCAGAGCCATTTGAACCATTTGATTTTGAAACTTTCTGGCGGATTAAAACTGTGTGGCGCTGATGACCTTGCTGATTAGCGCCCTCAGCCTTAAAACACCATGATCTTCATTAAAACTGTATGCTTACTGGAAATCGAACCTGAGACATTTGCGTTACCTAAAGAAGCAAGGCAAGTGTTCGACCGACTGATCTAACTAAGAAAGACTCTCGACCGGCCCTCACAGCTTCATTTCCGCTATTACTTCTCTCTGCTACACCATTTCTTCCATCAATGCTGGCCGTGCTAGGTACGCAGGAGAACTATGAAGTCTGGAATGTAGGAGAAGAGTACTACCGAAAATAAACGGGGTGGTGTTCCTCACCAGAATGGAATACGCGAGACAGTTGGTAAGGTGTGCTGTCTTACCCTACGGCTATGGTAACTTCCAGTAGAATAACAGTCCGTGTCACAAGGCTAAAGTCGTACTACACTGGTATGTGGGGCACGTAGTGAACTTACGTTGATCTCTTGACCACCAAATTCGCCTGACATGAACCTGCTGGGACACCTCCACGACGCCATCAGCTTCGAGCTCTGCGGGCCACGAACCACCAGCTCGTAATATATGTCACTTGCGTGATCTATGCATAGATATCTGGTTCCACATGACTCCAGAAATCTATCAAGGACTTTCCGAATCCATGCCACACACAATCGCTATTATTCTACGCTCCTGCCGCGGGGGATTAGCCGAGCGGTCAAGGCGCTGCAGTCATGGACTGTGCGGCTGGTTCCGGCGGAGGTTCGAGTCCTCCCTCGAGCATGGGTGTGTGTTTGTGTTTGTTCTTAGGATAATTTAGGTTAAGTAGTGTGTAAGCTTAGGGACTCATGACCTTAGCAGTTAAGTCCCATAAGATTTCACACACATTTGAACATTTTTTATTCTACGCTCCACAAGTTGACCAACGTGCCATTAGGCAGGTAATGATAATGGTACGCCTCCTCAGTGCAGAAATTACTTGATTTGGGTTTTTAGGGGATTTTCCGCTCTCGTTTACGCAAATTCTGGGCTGGTCCCCAGTCCGTGCCTCAGGAAACACGGTGTACCAACAGTTAAAATACGACAACATCCAATAAAGTTTACGCGATACACGGACATATGGTCCATAAGACGTCTCTCATGACTGGCGACAGAGAGAGTATTTATTTTTTAATTATTAATTCGAATCAGAAACAAGTACAATACGCTGTTAGTATCATTAAAAGCAAATGAAAAAAAGAAAAAACAAGTTACACTATTGCTGATTAAAATATTCCAGCTTCAGTTTTAGTCATAGTCACAAGTAGATCATCTTCCGTGCAAGACGCAGGGCACACTTGACATTCCTGCAGCTACTCCAAGGTCTGTGGTTATCCATAGTCACAGTTGGTGGTATCCATAGCGAAGTGCCATTTCTGGACTCTACTCTTTGATCTTGCAACTCGATAACCAAGACGGCTGAGAGACCTACACACGATCCATTTCTCTTCAAGTCCTAGTGGTAGGGTTCCTGTAGAAAGGAGACTGGTAGAATTATTCTCAAGCTGAGAAATCCACAATTTTCTTCTTACTTCAGCTGCTGTAATCTGCAAGACTCGTGTGGTCTTGAGGAAACTTCCTCTGGACCTCAGTCTTACGGCTGCTGGAACGCGCCCGTGTAACAGATGAGTTTCCTGATGAACTTCATTTATTCTCTCCACGTTGTCCGTCCCCTTAGTTGAGTGGTCAGCGCTTCTGACTGCCGTGCGTTGGGACGGGTTCGATTCCCCGCCGCGTCGGAGATTTTCTACGCTCGGCGACTAGATGTTGTGTTGTCTTCATCATCTCATCATCATCATCGACGTGCAAGTCCCCCAGTGTGTCGATAACTGAAAAGATTCATAACTCAGCGGGCTGAAGTTTCCCAGGTTGGGACTCCTGGCCATCAATGCCACACGATCATTTCATTTCATTCTCCACGTGGGGAGCTACTTCATGACGAATATCTGTCGGAGCTACGCCGGCAAGCTGATAGAGTGTACATTAAAAAAAAAATGTGATAAGCCTGCACCACGTATTGGTTCAAATGGCTCTGAGCACTTTGGGACTCAACATCTTAGGTCATAAGTCCCCTAGAACTGAGAACTACTTAAACCTAACTAACCTAAGGACATCACACACACCCATGCCCGAGGCAGGATTCGAACCTGCGACCGTAGCA
Organism: Schistocerca nitens; assembly: GCF_023898315.1. Classification (NCBI taxonomy): domain Eukaryota; kingdom Metazoa; phylum Arthropoda; class Insecta; order Orthoptera; family Acrididae; genus Schistocerca; species Schistocerca nitens. Next base: position 76,781,689 of record NC_064625.1, read on the forward strand.
TTCCCGCGGTTCCGGACTGCAGCGCCAGAACCGCTAGACCACCGCGGCCGGCGCACCACGTATTGTACAGCGTCTTGTCAACTATGTTTGTGTGTGGCCGAGCGGTTCTAGGCGCTTCAGTCTGGAACCGCGCTACGGCTACAGTCGCAGGTTAGAATCCTGCCTCGGGCATGGATGTGTGTGATGTCCTTAGGTTGGTTAGGTTTAAGTAGTTCTAATCTCTAGGGGACTGATGACCTCAGTAGTTAAGTTCCATATTGCTCAGTACCGTTTGAACTATGTTTGCCTGGCAGAACTCTACCAGACTGGGCACGCATATTCTGCAGCACTGTAACATGTCGTTAGTGCCATACTTCTCAGTGTTTGCAATCGAGAGTCTCACTTGCTACCAGTGGCTTTGCGGAGGATATTGTTTCTGGCTTCCACCTTCATGTCTTATTCTTGCAGTGCAACCTGAACTTCGGAGTACCATCCAGACTGGTCAAAAGGTATTTTGTGCGGCGCATATTTATTAATTGTATTCCTTGCCATGTGATATTAACTTTGTCACATGCCTGATGTGCCTGAGATGAAACTCACACACCTAGGTTTTAACTGGCTTTGGTCGAAGCTGACAGAGTAATAGTCACTCAACCCTCTCAGTGCATCTGTCGGGTGGGCTTCAACGTCTTCAAAAGATTCATGAAAACTGCCCTTTTCAGAGCCAAAACTGATCATGATTTCAATTTATACTGAAGGTCGAACAAGGAAGAAGAACAGGTACACTTCCACAAAAGTTAAAATAAATATGCCATATCACGGAAATAACGGACTCTTTAGGGTGGGGTAAATGCTAGGGAAGAGAGACTATGTACCATAAAATTCCCGTTTCTTGTGAACTCTACCCGGGCTAGCGGAATTACAGCACAACGCCAACCAAGACCCATTCAAAACTGGAATGAGCGGTGCTTAGTTTCGTCCTTGGCAGACGCGTTCCTGCGCGCCGCAGCCGCCCTTGCCAAGCGTACCTAGCGGATTTTCTCTCTGACTGTTGTTGTGTTGGTGTTTTCAAATGGTTCAAATGGCTCTGAGCACTATGGGACTCAACTGCTGTGGTCATCAGTCCCCTAGAACTTAGAACTACTTAAACCTAACTAACCTAAGGACATCACACACATCCATACCCGAGGCAGGATTCGAACCTGCGACCGTAGCAGTCGCACGGTTCCGGACTGCGCGCCTAGAACCGCGAGACCACCGCGGCCGGCTGTTGGTGTTTTGAGTGGAAGGTATTTCCTAACAGTCATTTGTAAATATCTTACTTTTTGCACCTAGAATTGTTACAATTATGTCGTATGTACACTGGCGGCTCTCAAATTCGAAGGGCTAAAACAAATGACGACAACGTAATCTTGTATCCATGACCTTAGACGGTAGGTGGCTTGCCTGTGCTGGTAATGTTTCTTCGGACAAGAAGGCATCTCCGAAGTGTTGTTGTGTCTTTATTCTTAATAACACAGGCACTGCAGTACGTATTTATTCACCGATACCAGACAGCTCAAATGGCTCTGAGCACTATGGGACTTAACATCTGAGGTCATCAGTCCCCTAGACTTAGAACTACTTAAACCTAACTAACCTAAGGACATCACACACATCGATGCCCGAAGCAGGATTCGAACCTGCGACCGTAGCAGTCGCGCGGTTCCGGACTGAAGCGCCTAGAACCGCTCGACCACCGCGGCCGGCTACCAGACAGCGTCTTTCAATTAAAATATCCTCTCCTGTACGGGAAACACGTAGTGTGTGTGCGAGTACAGGTTGTGACGCAGGTTGTGTATAGAAGTCCGGGTGTAGCCGTGAGCCGTGCCTGGACAGCCAAAGCGGTTAAAGTAACCTCTCGAATACAGCGCGAAATCCGGGTTCGAGCCCGGCGCGGCACAAATTTTCATTGTCGTCATTGTCTTATACACATGACGGTGTCGTATTCGCAACTGCGAATACGTTTCATGTAAGTAGGCCAGGCAGACGATTCATTGGAAACATCCCATTGGAAAGTAGTTCTTCCACGAAAGAAGCTCTTTACCGAACAATCGTTCCGCCTACTGGTGTGTATCGCTCGTCAGCATGAGACCCTTACGAAGAAGGATGGCTGGAAAATTTCCAGTGGCAGACGCCAGAAAGGAGGCATTATGCGTCATGAATAAGTTTACTGTCAAAATTCTAAAAGTGCCCTTCCAAAAGTAGTCAGGTAAGTTTTTGTTTGTTCCTTTAAGTGTTTCGCGAAACAATCCCGAGGAAGAAGATGAAAGAAAGTAGAGCTCACACGGAGGCTTACTGACTGTCATTCTTCCCACGCATCTTTCACAGATAGAGTGCTAAATGGGGGCATGATAGTGGCGTCGCAAGTGTTCTTCCCTACACACAGTAAGACGGCTATTCGAAGTACAGATACAGAGATATGTAGCCAACAGATTCATCTGATCAGTGGCGATACATTACTGTCTTGACTGTTGGTAGCATGTACAACGTCCAAAGCTATGTGCCACGAAGTCTGGTGTTACATACACTACTGGTTATTAAAGATGCAGCACCAAGAAATAACGAAATTTCAGTTATTCAGCATGTACACCCTGGTGACAGAAACCATGGAAAACCACCTAATATCGTGTCGGACCTCCTTTTGCCCGGCGTAGTGCAGCAACATGGACTCAACAGGTTGGAAGTAACCCGCTGAAATACTGATCGTGCTGCAACTATAGCCATCCATAATTGCGAAAGATTAGCTAATGCATAACTTTGTGCACGAAGTGAGCTCTCAATTATGTCCCATAAATGTGCGATGCGAGTCATGTCTGGCGATCGAGGCAGCCAAACCATTATCTCGAACTGTTCAGAATGTTCTTCAAACCAACTGTGAACAGTTGTGGCCTGCTGATATGGTGCACTGTCATTCATAAAAATTCCATCGTTGTTTGGGAACATGAAGTCTATGAATGGCGGCCATTGGTTGGTTCAAATGGCTCTGAGCACTATGGGACTCAACTGTTGAGGTCATTAGTCCCCTAGAACTTAGAACTAGTGAAACCTAACTAACCTAAGGACATCACACACATCCATGCCCGAGGCAGGATTCGAACCTGCGACCGTAGCGGTCTCGCGGTTCCAGACTGCAGCGCCAGAACCGCGCGGCCACTTAGGCCGGCACGGCCATTGGTCTCCAGGTACCTGAACCATAATCATTTCTAGTCAATCATAGGTTCAGTTGGACCGAGGACAAAGTCCATTCCATGTAAACACAGCGCACACCATTAGGGAGCCACTACCAGCCTTGTGCCTTGTTGCCACCTTGGGTCCATGGCATCGTGGTGTCTGCGCTACATTCGAACCCTAAAATCAACTGAAATCGGGACTCATCCGACCAGCCCACACTTTTCTAGTCGTCTAGGGTCCAACCGACGTGGTGACGAGCCGAGGAGAGGCGTTGCAAAAGATGTCGCGCTGTTAGCAAAGGCTCTCTTGTCGGTCGTCTGCTACCATAGCCCATCAACGCCAAATTGTGGTTCAGTAGCCTAACGGATACATTCGCCGTACGTATTACATTAATTTCTGTGGTTATTTGAAGCAGTGGTTCAGTAGCCTAACGGATACATTCGCCGTACGTATTACATTAATTTCTGTGGTTATTTGAAGCAGTGATGCTTGTCTGTAAGCACTGACGACTTTAAGCAAACGTCGCTGCTCTTGGTCGTTACGTGACGATCATCAGCCACTGCGTTGTCCTTGGTGATGAGGGGTAATGCCTGAAACTTGGTATTCTCGGCAATCCCTTGACTCCGAAATGGAATGCCCTACGAGTCTAGCCCAGACTACTATTCCGCTTTCAGAGTCTGTTAATTATCGTCGTGCAGCGATAATCACGTCGGAAACCTCTTCACGTAAATGACCTGAGTACAAATAACAGCTCTGCCGATGCACTGCCCTTTTATACCACGTGTGACGTGGTACTACTGCCATCTGTATATGTGCATATCGCTGTCACATGACTTTTGTCATCTCGGTGTACTATTCAGTAACAGGAACACATGACAAAATATGTAGATGATTTAGGGATACACAACGAGTCAAATTTTCTACACAGGCAGCAAGGGCAGTGCTGACTTGGCTGTACACTGAGTCGAACTGAGCTTGAGTGACAGGTAGTGGTATGCCATTCAATTCTTTTTCGGTTGTGTGCCAGAGTTTATTAGTAGTAGTAGCTGGCAAATATTCACGTGAAAGTCTCTCGGTAAGCCGTCACCAGATGTTTTCAGTGAGTGAGAGATCTGATTGACGTTCTGGCCTTGGGAATGGTCGTAGTTCATCTGTACAGACAGCACAAACCAAATGCCGTCTTATGTTGACCTGTTGAGGGATAGCGAGACGGAGAAGTGAAAGACGTAGCACAGCTACCTTCTTTAACACTTCAGAGGCGAAACGCATGCAGTCCGAAATATCGATCATGCAAATCGGATGATCGTATTGTGTACCCACTGGCACCCTATAGCATCAGGCCAGGTGCTGGGCCTTCGCGAGTACAATGACTGCAGCCTGGCAGAGTTAGTTCTGCTTGGAGTCACCACTCAGCGATACGTCCTTTGTCATGCTATCTTCAGTACTCGGACTCGTTGAAAAGTCGACGTTATGTCACCAAAGGGTCCAGTTTTCGCGTTGGGTGCACTACCGTCAGCACGCCACCTTCTACTGCTGCATGAAAGGAACCGAGAACAATGGTTGTCGCACTGACAGTCTGTTTTGTTCCACACGTTGTCGCACTGTCAGTCTGGATAATTGTTATGCTGCAAACAGGCTTATTTCGTGAATCTAGGTAAGAATGGCAGCACTACAATCCTCCACAGCTGAGTGAGGAATATGTCCTCTCGAGCGCTAGTCGCGTAGGTCATTCAGATGCTGCGTATGGCTCTCCTAAACTCATGGATTTCGTATTCGCATGACAATAGTGTGATCCTAACCACTGCGAGCAATCGATATCTCGGGACGGTATACTGCAGTCATAATATGCCACAATCTTGCACTGGTCGATTTCCTACATACGCTGGGATACGTGTCTTCCTGTTCGACGTGACGTAACACGATCTTCAAAAAACAATACACAAATGCTATTTCTGAGTGAGAAACCCATTGTGTAATCTTTCCTAATGCACTATCTGATAAAATGTTTCCGGACAACTAGTAGTGGACATTAATTTGGGGTGTTTCCATTCCTTCGATGTATGACGTCTTGAACTCTGCTTGTGACGTTTTCAATGAGGGGTCTGAAACCCTGGCAGGAATGGCAGCCCGTTCTTCCTCAAGAACCAAAACCAGAGAGGGTAGTGATGTTGGACGCGGGAATCTGGAGTGAAGTCCATGTTCTAGCCCATCCTAAAGGCGTTCCACTGGGTTCAAATCGGGATATAGGCAGGCAAGTCCACAAACCACTGTTCTGAAAGACGCTGCTTTATGACAGGGTGCGTTGTCGCGTTGACACACGATCATCGGCTCCGAACCGTTCGTTTACTGTCCGCTGTACACAAGATTGTATAAAGTCTTTGTATCACTCCGCATGTTGTGTTTTCTTGTGCCTCATAAAGGGACCGCAAGCTAATACCGAAAAACAACCCCTCACTGTAAAACCAGTTGCTATTATGCTTGATGGCAGGAAATGTTCTCTAGGCATAAGCCAAGCCCAAACCCTTCCATCGGACTGGCACAGGATGTGTCGTGATGCATATTCCACATCACTCATTTCCAGCCATTCATTGTCCCGAGGTGTGGCTCTTTACCTAAAGCGTCGCTCTGATTGCAGAAATGTGTGTCTTACGAGGAGCTGGTGGACAATTGCACCCAGTTATTTCTTCCGTACAGACAGCCACTGTGCTAGCTGGACTACATGTAGTAATTTGGAACTCACGAGTGATTCCTCCCGCTGAATTAATGCAATTTTAACAACCACCCTCGCCTATGTTCGACAGATACCATACTTCTGTACTCGCAGTCTGTATGGTCTTGAATTGGCCGTGGTTATTCCTTCTCGCTTCCACTTCACAATCACCTCACCAGCAGACGACAAGGCCAGGCTAAGAAGGGCTGGAATGCTCCTGATGGATTTGTTACTCAGGTGACATCCAGTGACTTGTCCACGTTCGAAGTCACTGACCCCTCCTGTCTCACCCATTCTGCAGTTATTGCTTGTCAACTGACAATACAAAAAGGAAGAAAAATAGAAGTGGAGCCCCTCCACACCCACACCTATGTGCGTCAGTGTGTGAGCTTGCCGGTCTTCCTGTTGGTCGGCTTTAATAGCAGCTGGCACATCCAGTCAACGTTTCTGATATGCAGGGGCTTGCCGACGTCTGTCTTTTGTGGGTGTATGTTAGCTTGCCATAGGTGGTTACGCCCTAGCTAGTAATGTCTTTGGCCGCTGATGTTTCCACCTATGATTATTGACAATGTCCGCGGCTCGTGGTCTTGCAGTAGCGCTCTCGCTTCCCGCGCACGGGGTCCCGGGTTCGATTCCCGGCGGGGTCAGGGATTTTCTCTGCCTCTAAATGACTGGGTGTTGTGTGTCTTTCATCATCACCTCATCCTCATTCACTCGCAAGTCGCCGTAGTGGCGTTAAAGAACTTGTGGAGCGGCGGCCGAACCGCCCCGCGAGGGGTCTCCCGGCCACCAATGCTGTACGCTCATTATTATTATTATTGTTGACAATACAATACTCCCTGCCTTGTCTTATATTACAATATTCCATACCTTGTTTTATATCGGCGGGTCTGCCTCTAGTGACGTGAATAGTGAATTCCGCATTGCATAGGGGCGTCCAGATACTTTTGATCAGTAGGTTTAGTCCACTTAATGCTAATTTGAAATTTTTTGCATGCCGCCCTCATGGTGACGGGACTTCAGTTAGTACTGGTACGACAGGTAGCGGGGAGACGGACAGCACCCTGCCGAGTGAGCTGCTGCAGAGGCTCGGCGCACTGAGTCACCGCGCCGGCCTATACTTACCTCCGCCTTTTGGGACGACCGCCGCGGCCTTGGCGTCGTTTCCGCGGCCGCCCTGGCGCGTGGGCGTCGCGGCGCCGCCGGGAATTCAGAATGAGCGCGTCCAGCTGCAAATGTCAACACGGCCGTCGTCGCTCTCCACCTGCGCCGCCTTGGGCAGAGAAATAAATCCAACCTGCACACTTCTGCCATCCTTGCTGCTCTCCCTGCACAGACAGTATATTACGCAGTACTTTGCTACGCGTTGACAAACAGAAACCTGGTTGCGGGACGTATGCAAACTGCCCTAAACACGACTGAAAACTGAACAACGAAATGACGCATTTCTCGAAACGCAGAGATATGCGAGCCATCGTACTCATCAGATGTCTCGGTATACCGTGACCGCCGATGAAATCAACAGAAGCCGTCGTCGTCACACTAGACAGGCACCAGACGCGAAGTACCATGTCGAGGAACTTCGCAAAAAGGGGAAATTCACGAATGGAAGTGACTGTGACAAACAGTTGAGCTCCGGAAACTCGGAACGAGCAACTCGGTAAACGGTGAAGATGATCGACTGTTCACGTGCTACAATCATTAGTATATATGGAAAGTCAATGAAGGACGGCGAAACCACGGGTAGGCGACCAGATGTTGGGCGTCCACAGCCCATCGCAGGACGTCGAAGTCGGAGACTTGCCTGCTGAGTAAAGCAGTATAGGGGGCGATCTGTGGCAGGTCTGACGACAGAGTACAATGCTGGTGCAGACATAGGTGTGTCGGAACACAATGTTGAACATGCGGTTCCGCAGCGGACGAACCTATGTGCTCCAATGTTGATCCAACAGTCACAATTATAATGGACATGGAATCATTGACATTTGACCTCGGAACAGTGGAAACGTGTCATCTGATCGGATGAATCAGGTGTTTTATTTCACCAGGTCTACGGTTCCACCTGGATACGGCAGTATCCAGGTGAGCGGCAGCTCGAAAAATGCACTGCACAATGACGCGAGCCTTTGAGGGAAGTATTATGATATAGAGGATATTGGAGTCCCCATGACAGCTGCCGACTGCGTGATCATTACTGTAGAATACGTATTCCTTGATGCCTGATGCCTTTCGCAATGACATATGCAGTAGGATAAGTGTTGGCACTTTCCAGCAGGATAAATATGTCACAAGCACAGAATCTTGCCACAATGGTTGGAGGAACTTGGGTGTGAATTGACACTGATGTCGTGACCTCCAGTTTCGCCAGTTATGAACCCGATGGATCACATCTGCAACACAACTGAGTGTCAGTTCCTGGCCCAAGAGATAGTTTGGCGGTAATTTACGGCCACTGCATGATCTCTGCATAGACATTTGGTGCCATATACCTCCAGGAAACTACCTAAGACTTAGAGAACCGATGCCACCAAAAATCACTGCTGCACCGTCTTGTAAAGTTCAACCAACGCGCTATTAAGCAGGTGTTTATCGTGTTTTTGCTCGTCGGTGTAATTAAAGTATAGAGCTATTTAGGGATGATTGTTACAACGTGACATGGCGTCACATTCGATACCTGATCCATACACGGCCGCAGAGGTGCACCATGGTCTGTCTGCGATAGAGTGAACTGATGAACAGCATCTTGCCGTCCTTGAAGCCCCTATCACCCCTAGAGCCACATCAAAATATAACGAGAGGGGACAAGGGCCGCACACTCGCCAATACAGGCAAAGCAAGTGACGTACCGCGTTATGATCCATACAGGCCAATCTGGGGATCGACCGCCATCTCATCCTCCATCATTGGCGTCGTTTGGACTGTATGGAGGTTCAAGCGATTAGCTCGGGGCCATTGTCGGCTTTCTGGGTCTATGAGCCGCTACTTCTCGTTCTAGTAACATTTCAGTGTGCATTCGATTCCTCCTAATAAGGAAACGTCCCTGGCGGTACTGTGACTCGAACCCGGGTCCTTGCACAGCAACCAGATACTGTGACCACTGAGTCACAACGGCGGTAAGCCAAACAGGAGAGACCTCTTATTCGACTGTGCATACTGATTGTATGGTGACTATTAAATTTTTGTGCTAATGAATTCAATCTTCTGAAGAGATTAGCGTCCCATATTTTATCTCAGAGTCCCTTTCAGGCTCACTGTCATCAGTTTTCCTGATGTTTCTGCGTCTGTCGCCGTAAACTTCACCTCACAGTCTCTCTTAGTTTTCGTTGCCTGTTGAATGGGATTTTCATCGTTAGCAGGTTTTCGTAGTCTGCTTCCGGAGCTGAAGGGAAGGCGTGTCTGACTGCAATGTGGAGACCTCAGATTTATTTCTCGGTACTGACAGGGATTTTTTCCTTAGGTGAATTGTTGAACGGGGTGAAAGGAAGGCCCTTTCTTCAGAGTTTATTTACAGACATCGTTATGTACTACTCATTAGTTCTCTATATTAGGATCTGAGAGCCAATTTAAATGGTCGTTTTGGAAATGCAAACTTTGATGGCCGTCAGTGATTTGTCATCGTGTGCTACAGAGCTCCTTCCTTGAAGATATTTCCACAGAAAGAAACGAAACGCTGGGTTATCTAACGGATCCAAATAGACCACGGTATAACATACCAGAGGATTGTGCAGTTTTAATTTAAACGTCATTTGTCATAAAACTGGAAATTGCCACTTTTCACAGCTTCTTAGTCAGTCCATCACAAGTCTTCCCACCGTGCGCTAAACCACAACGTTTTAGCGATCTGTGCACAAACACTATGAGCATTTTAGTCTTTAGCGTTCCATGCATAAGAAATATAAACAATATCAAAACTGTCGTTCCAATTTTCTGGAAACGTATCCAGCGACCATACACACGCACACACACACACACACACACACACACACACACACACACACACACACACGTACCTGTACACACGTTCGTCCAGTCGTAAGTAGGAGTAAAAATTAATAAACGTTTTGTACGCCGAATCTGTTGCATACACTCCGACCTGGCATGTTTTTGGCGACTAGTGTTTTAGTTTACGCAATTTATTTTATGTAGCATCTTTTCATTGGAGAGACTGAGTAGACCACATTCCAACACTGACTATTATGAGATGGTGACCGGCAACTCGACGATGGACTTCCTCAATGCTTGCCATCAGCGTTGCCTATTAGGCTTCGAAGACAGTTAAATGTAATAGAGAATGAATAATTCAGTATATTGATATGTAGTCACAATGAACGAAGAAATGCAGGCAGTTCCTACGGACTGCATTTCCCTAGAAACTTTAAAGTGAATTCAAGACAAGTCTACAAGAAGTAGGAAGGACACAATCGCTTTTCTTTAGTGTTGGCTGTCTGACTGTATTCAAAGCTCTACTCGCGATAACAAGTGATCAAGCTCCGTCTTTTATTTTACCCTTTGTACCCTGCCAACTTCTTTCTAGAATTTTAGTAGCTACGTTATTTTTATCACTGCGACAATTTACACTGTGTTTAGATAATGATCAAATATACACTCCTGGAAATTGAAATAAGAACACCGTGAATTCATTGTCCCAGGAAGGGGAAACTTTATTGACACATTCCTGGGGTCAGATACATCACATGATCACACTAACAGAACCACAGGCACATAGACACAGGCAACAGAGCATGCACAATGTCGGCACTATTACAGTGTATATCCACCTTTCGCAGCAATGCAGGCTGCTATTCTCCCATGGAGACGATCGTAGAGATGCTGGATGTAGTCCTGTGGAACGGCTTGCCATGCCATTTCCACCTGGCGCCTCAGTTGGACCAGCGTTCGTGCTGGACGTGCAGACCGCGTGAGACGACGCTTCATCCAGTCCCAAACATGCTCAATGGGGGACAGATGCGGAGATCTTGCTGGCCAGGGTAGTTGACTTACACCTTCTAGAGCACGTTGGGTGGCACGGGATACATGCGGACGTGCATTGTCCTGTTGGAACAGGAAGTTCCCTTGCCGGTCTAGGAATGGTAGAACGATGGGTTCGATGACGGTTTGGATGTACCGTGCACTATTCAGTGTCCCCTCGACGATCACCAGTGGTGTACGGCCAGTGTAGGAGATCGCTCCCCACACCATGATGCCGGGTGTTGGCCCTGTGTGCCTCGGTCGTATGCAGTCCTGATTGTGGCGCTCACCTGCACGGCGCCAAACACGCATACGACCATCATTGGCACCAAGGCAGAAGCGACTCTCATCGCTGAAGACGACACGTCTCCATTCGTCCCTCCATTCACGCCTGTCGCGACACCACTGGAGGCGGGCTGCACCATGTTGGGGCGTGAGCGGAAGACGGCCTAACGGTCTGCGGGACCGTAGCCCAGCTTCATGGAGACGGTTGCGAATGGTCCTCGCCGATACCCCAGGAGCAACAGTGTCCCTAATTTGCTGGGAAGTGGCGGTGCGGTCCCCTACGGCACTGCGTAGGATCCTACGGTCTTGGCGTGCATCCGTGCGTCGCTGCGGTCCGGTCCCAGGTCGACGGGCACGTGCACCTTCCGCCGACCACTGGCGACAACATCGATGTACTGTGGAGACCTCACGCCCCACGTGTTGAGCAATTCGGCGGTACGTCCACCCGGCCTCCCACATGCCCACTATACGCCCTCGCTCAAAGTCCGTCAACAGCACATACGGTTCACGTCCACGCTGTCGCGGCATGCTACCAGTGTTAAAGACTACGATGGAGCTCCGTATGCCACGGCAAACTGGCTGACACTGACGGCGGCGGTGCACAAATGCTGCGCAGCTAGCGCCATTCGACGGCCAACACCGCGGTTCCTGGTGTGTCCGCTGTGCCGTGCGTGTGATCATTGCTTTTACAGCCCTCTCGCAGTGTCCGGAGCAAGTATGGTGGGTCTGACACACCGGTGTCAATGTGTTCTTTTTTCCATTTCCAGGAGTGTACATTTGATACAGTAATCAGCGGAAACATTATGACCACTGCCCACCGCGCGGTTGAATGGCGCCTGGTGGCGCCGTGGACACGTGACGATGTAAAAAAAAGTAAGTAAGCGGAAAAGAGACGGATGGGGAGTCGTTCCAGGGAAGGTACGAGCCGCGAATGAGGAAATCAAAAATCCACCTACATAAGCGACTGTGACAAAGGGTAGATTATTATTATCATCCGGAGCCTGTGAACGAGTATCTCGAAAACCGCGAAGCTGGTCGAATGTTCGCGTGCTACTGTCGTGAGCATCTACGGAAAGTGCTAGAAGGGCAGTGAAACTACCACCAGGAGCTAAATGGCTGGACGTCCACGACTCTTCTCAGAACGTGGGTTCAAAAATGGCTCTGAGCACTATGGGACTTAACATCTATGGCCATCGGTCCCCTAGAACTTAGAACTACTTAAACCTAACTAACCTAAGGACATCTCACAACACCCAGTCATCACGAGGTAGAGAAAATCCCTGACCCCGCCGGGAATCGAACCCGGGAACCCGGGCGCGGGAAGCGAGAACGCTACCGCACGACCACGAGCTGCGGACTCAGAACGTGGGGTTCGGTTGCCTTTCTGCTCTGTAAAGTAGGATAGACGGCGATTTGAGGCGTTCCTATCGAAAGAGGACAATGCCGGAGCACGCACATACACTCCTGGAAATAGAAAAAAGAACACATTGACACTGGTGTGTCAGACCCACCATACTTGCTCCGGACACTGCGAGAGGGCTGTACAAGCAATGATCACACGCACGGCACAGCGGACACACCATGAACCGCGGTGTTGGCCGTCGAATGGCGCTAGCTGCGCAGCATTTGTGCACCGCCGCCGTCAGTGTCAGCCAGTTTGCCGTGGCATACGGAGCTCCATCGCAATCTTTAACACTGGTAGCAAGCCGCGACAGGGTGGACGTGAACCGTATGTGCAGTTGACGGACTTTGAGCGAGGGCGTATAGTGGGCATGCAGGAGGCCGGGTGGACGTACCGCCGAATTGCTCAACACGTGGGGCGTGAGGTCTCCACAGTACATCGATGTTGTCGCCAGTGGTCGGCGGAAGGTGCACGTGCCCGTCGACCTGGACCGGACCGCAGCGACGCACGGATGCACGCCAAGACCGTAGGATCCTACGCAGTGCCGTAGGGGACCGCACCGCCACTTCCCAGCACATTAGGGATACTGTTGCTCCTGGGGTATCGGCGAGGACCATTCGCAACCGTCTCCATGAAGCTGGGCTACGGTCCCGCATACCGTTAGGCCGTCTTCCGCTCACGCTCCAACATCGTGCAGCCCGCCTCCAGTGGTGTCGCGACAGGCGTGAATGGAGGGACGAATGGAGACGTGTCGTCTTCAGCGATGAGAGTCGCTTCGGCCTTGGTGCCAATGATGGTCGTATGCGTGTTTGGCGCCGTGCAGGTGAGCGCCACAATCAGGACTGCATACGACCGAGGCACACAGGGCCAACACCCGGCATCATGGTGTGGGGAGCGATCTCCTACACTGGCCGTACACCACTGGTGATCGTCGAGGGGACACTGAATAGTGCACGGTACATCCAAACCGTCATCGAACCCATCGTTCTACCATTCCTAGACCGGCAAGGGAACTTGCTGTTCCAAGAGGACAACGCACGTCCGCATGTATCCCGTGCCACCCAACGTGCTCTAGAAGGTGTAAGTCAACTACCCTGGCCAGCAAGATCTCCGCATCTGTCCCCCATTGAGCATGTTTGGGACTGGATGAAGCGTCGTCTCACGCGGTCTGCACGTCCAGCACGAACGCTGGTCCAACTGAGGCGCCAGGTGGAAATGGCATGGCAAGCCGTTCCACAGGACTACATCCAGCATCTCTACGATCGTCTCCATGGGAGAATAGCAGCCTGCATTGCTGCGAAAGGTGGATATACACTGTACTAGTGCCGACATTGTGCATGCTCTGTTGCCTGTGTCTATGTGCCTGTGGTTCTGGCAGTGTGATCATGTGATGTATCTGACCCCAGGAATGTGTCAATAAAGTTTCCCCTTCCTGGGACAATGAATTCACGGTGTTCTTATTTCAATTTCCAGGAGTGTATGTTTCAGACGACACCATTCAGTGCACATTGATGACCATTGGGCTCCGCAGCAGACACCTCTGCGTGTTCATATGTTGACCCAACTACACAGTCAATTACGAATGCAGATGGTGTGGCAACATCGGAACTGGACCAAAGATCAATGGAAATGAGTCACCTGGGGGAATGAATGACGTTTTCGCTGCACCATATGGATGGTCGTCTCCACAAATCCAGGTGAACGTCGGCTCGAAGCCTGCACCGCGCCACGCACGCTGGTGGGAGCAGTACTGTGTAATGGGAACATTCTGCTGCGTTTGCATGGGACCTGTGTTAGTACTGGAAGAGATCATGCCAGCTAAGGATCACCTGAATACCTTCATGCTCGATATCTTTCCCGAAGGCGATGTCATCAAAAAATGGTTCAAATGGCTCTGAGCACTATGGGACTTAACGTCTGAGGTCATCAGTCCTCTAGACTTAGAACTACTTAAACCTAAAGGACATCACACACATCCATGCCCGAGGCAGGATTCGAACCGGCTATCGGGCGATCGTAGCAGCAGCGCGGTTCCGGACTAAAGCGCCTAGAACCGCTCGCCCATAACGGCCGGGCTATGTCATCTTTCAGCAGGATAATTGTCCATGACTCTAAACCGTAATTGTGCTACAATGGTTCGAGGAGCATGGTAGTGAAATCACGTCGATGTCTTGGCCACCAAATTCGCCTGATGTGCATATGATCCAACCCAACGGGGTCGCTCCACGGAACCATCAGCGGGTACGCATATCAGCGGACTGTTTCTAAGGGAATTACATGACTTGGCGTAGACATCTGGTGCTGCATACACTCCGACGGATGAATGATTGGCAGGATCGGGGATATATTGCGTTCCAAAAATGGGCCAACAAGGTATTAATCATGTGGCCATAATGTTTGGGCAGATCAGTGTAGATGACGATGCCAGGAAACCGTGGTCGGGGAACGACTGAGTGAAGAGATATAAGCAGGAAAGAGAAAATTTGAAATTTACCGATTGTCTGCTGACGATAAAAATCCAAGTAAATAAATTTGAGCAATAAATTTATTTACCTGCACAGTTTGCTTTTACACCACTTGTTCTAAACTGTGTTTCCGGCCTATGTGAAATCCTGGCATCACTGCGCGGAAAATTCTATCGGAACGGCTTGAATTACATTCGTGTTTTTCGAGAGCGAGGATTCTTACCTCAAGATCCTGCTTTGTGTCAATAAATGTCTCGCCCGAAATGCTATTGGCATGACTCAATAAGAAAAACATCGAGCGGGGTCAGATTAAGTGAACGCAGTGGCTGCGGAAAGGACCTGCTTTTCTGGACCACCAATTTAGGGGACTTGTGACTCCGCCGATCATCAGCAAGGTGCGTAAAGTGACCTGCGGCTCGCCGCGCGGGGTAGCCGCGCTGTCTGAGGCGTCTCTTCACGGTTCGTGCGGCTCCCCCCGTCGGAGATTCGAGTCCTTCCTCTGGCATGCGAGTGTGTGTTGTCCTTAGCGTAAGTTAGTGTAAGTTACATTAAGTAGTGCGTAAGCCTAGGGACCGATGACTTCAACAGTTTGGTCCCATAGTCCTTAATACAGATTTTCAGATTTTGTTTGAGCTGCAGATCCTTCGTATTGGGACAACGTATATCCAACGTATACACATTGCTCTAAGCACCTTTTACGCAACCGACCTTTTTGTCGCAATCGAAATGGCGTGGCAAGTGCGTCTACCTACTCCAGGGCCCCTGGCGTTCTGTTCCTCTACTGTGCCTCGTCTGTCTCGACCGACCGTTTTCCTTTACATGCCAGCGCCGAAGTTGCCTGTGTTGTGAGAACTATCCGCTGTGCAGCTTGGTACCAGAAAGGAAAAACTGAGGTTACAAGATACCGCCCTTCTTACAAAAAGTTGTAATGCAGTAACAAAATAAGAAACTATGAATGAAAACAGAGTTTATTAATGAGAGAGAAAAGTGAATATTGGATATTCTTGAAAGAGATCGTACTGTAAATTCTCCACACCGCTGAGAACCGAAAAATAAGGAAAGCATTAGCATTTACTTGCTCGAGAAAATGTATACCTAGAAACATATTGCACAGTATTTAGAATGCTTTATCCTTTGTATCTTGTTTTCATTCTAAATGCCAAAAAAATTGAAAACTACTTTACTCGTTCAATAAATGTGATTTTTTGACTGTTCAAACAATTTTCACTAAAAATTTTATCTATCTCTGTTGTTGTTTACGCACTGTCTAGGTTGTTTCTTAGTCTATGTACTGTAAAACGTAAATAATTTTTTACCGTCAGATATTTTGTCTCTCTTGGGGGAGGACACTACTAGGAAAAATACTATGTCGTCACGCAGACTTTGCAAGGTGTCAAGAATATACATAGAGCAATAAATAATGGTTAAGGAGACACAAAAGCCCAAGAAACACACTACATAAGGAGCGAGCTCGGCCAGTATAGGTTAACTTCCGCTGTAAACACACAGATTCCCAGTCGCCTGTTTTCACGCTTTCGGCGTCTGCAGCACACTCTGGAATTTACAGCTCCTCACTCGTCAGAATCAGTTCGTCACACGACGTCAGTTATTAACTCTCTACGTGACTGGCAGCTGATTTACATGCGGCCGACTCACGCGCACCCTCCAACAGTTGCCTCTTTTGAACAAAAAGTCTCTCGTCTAAAAAAAAGGCTCTGAGCACTATGGGACTTACTTCTGAGGTCATCGGATTCGAACCTGCGACCGTAGCGGTCTCGCGGTTCCAGACTATAGCTCCTAGAACCGCTCGGCCACCCCGGCCGGCCGAATCTCGTCCAAAACGATCATCAATCTTCTTGTCTACACGTCTCATAATACAGGTCTGCATTGGTTGGCTTTCACCGCCCTACTTCGTTAACTCTTAAGTACATAAGAAAAAAATTAATGTGAATAACGATTTGTGCGTTCACGTATTCCACTGCACGAGCCATGCTTCTTAACTTCCGACTCAATCATTTACCAGAGTTCCTTGTTTAAATTGTTACATTCGCCGTCCTCCATCACTCGTAAAGTTTGTATCGTAATAACGGAAACACCCTATGTGTGGTCGTCTTGCAAGTGAATTCTTTGAATTTCCGTATTGTGAGAGTACCAACGGCCTTGCCGCAGTGGTAACACGGGAACCCGTCACATCAGCGAAGTTAAGCGCTATCGGGCTTGGCTAGCACTTGGATGGCTGACCGTCCGGGTCTACCAAGCGCTGTTGGCAAGCGGGGTGCACGCAGTCCTTGTGACGCCAATTGACGAGCTACTTGATTGAGACGTAGTGGCTACGGAGACGGAAACTGGCAACAGCCGGTACAGTAGTGTGCTGGGCACGTGTCCCTCCATATCCACATCCGGTGACGCGTATCCGCTGAGGATGACGCGACGGTCGGTCGGTACCGGTTGACCTTCCGAGGCCTTTCCGGATGAAGTTGAGTATTGTGTGAGAGAATAAAGATCATATGGCCGGGAAATACCACGGGGTAAGTTCAGCCGGCTATTAGAAACGGTATTCTTCCTCCTCACACATTGGCCTCTTCCCTCGCGGGTACGTCAGAGTTGTGTCACATGTGCAGTTGAGGAACGCAGGTGAATGCAATGTTTGTATTGTATGATGATGAGAGAAGAGAAAGGGTGATACCTGATGCCACCACATAGCCTACCCCGCCCCACTCCTCCCCCCTCGAATAATACCAAGTGGGCCGCAGGACTTAACGTTCCCGAGTGATTGGTGGATCACTATCAACAATGTCACCTGCCATCACTTCATGAGACACAGCCGAGACGTCTGTAATTTAACACAGGACATTGCCAGAAAGTCCGGTGATCGGTAACATTTCGCGACCATCTGTCCCTCCCTTGCTGGTCAAATACTGACAATTAAAATTTCATTCACCACCAGGGTTCGAACCGCCTTACCTCCGAGTCGAGGCTTGCGTTAGCGACCTCTGCCAAGGATGCGGCTGTTGGGAGAGTGATAAAACGCATATGGTCTGCTCGTAACTTCGGTCCGTTAACGCAGCTAAGAATGCGGAACAGGCACATGAATAGAAAGTAGTGCAGAGTTCAACATTGGAACTGCCAACGTGTGTGTGGTTGCTGACAAGACAGGATTGCATCACAGTGTAAACTTCGGAACTTAAATCGAGAAACGAAAGAGGAAGAAGGAGAAACAGGTGGTTGAAAAACATGAGTATACAGAGTCAAGAGGGGTCAAACGTAGGACAGCCCACAAACAAAACAAACAGTGACGTCGCGTTGCGACACACGACCCGTGCGTGTAAGCTATCTGCGCTTTTACCTTGCGTCATCAGCGCCCAGAGTTGGTCGTTTGCGTCTGATGCATTTGCGGGTTTCCCGCCGATGTAAGACCTGAGGGGCTCGAACAGATGTTCTACAATGTCGGTGGGGTATCATTTTAGTGAGCGCTAGAGCATTAAGGACATGCTTAACAAACTCTAGAGCCAGGCGCTACAAGAAAGGCGTTGTGTTCTACGGCGGGGTTTAGTAGGGAGAGATGGTATTTGCCATGAAGAGGCGGACTACGTATCGCTCCCTCCAGTACAGGGTCACACTGCCGCGGCACGTAGCTTGAGTCGGTAAATAGATTTTTTTGCAGCAGTACAAATATCCACACGCACAGTAGGAAGAAGTCTGTAGCACCACGATCTTTGTTGCGGCAGCAGAGAGAGGCGCTCCGACAGTGATGCGCCCATTGACAACACTGACACCATGTATACTTATCTGACGAGCCCCGATGCTACGTGGGTCGTCAGTACGCTATCTAGTCACATTAATGTGAACACCTGTCAAACGACATTTCGCAGCAGGGAGCGCCAGGCAGTGATATTCTGCGAGGTACCGACACGGTTGTGGAGACATGGTGACTCCAGTGCCTTGGCCAGCTGCCCTTTGTTTCTCGCCACCAACAGCCCGATTACGGTGGTCCCACAGATCCAGGGAATTTGGTGGCCAGGGAAGCACGGGAAACTCATTCTGGTACTTTTCGAACCACATACGTACACGGCGAGCTGTCTGACACGCTGCATTATCCTGCTGGTAAATACCATCATGAAGAGGAGAAACAACCTGCGTGTAGGGGTGAACATGGCCCCAAGGACAGGGCAGATACATACGGGGTGTCCGAAAAGTCTTTCCCTGATAACATAAATTGATAACTCAGGCTAGAAGGAAGATACAAATATGAAACTAGTTGGTTCAAATGGCTCTGAGCACTATGGGACTTAACATCTATGGTCATCAGTCCCCTAGAACTTAGAGCTACTTAAACCTAACTAACCTAAGGGCATCACACAACACCCAGCCATCACGAGGCAGAGAAAATCCCTGACCCCGCCGGGAATCGAACCCGGGAACCCGGGCGTGGGAAGCGAGAACGCTACCGCACGGCCACGAGATGCGGGCTATGAAACTAGTCTCTAATTGTTTACAAACTATCAAAGTTTTTTTCACACATAAGTAAACTTCCACATGAGCACCCTTGGTAGCACGTAGCACATCTAGGCGATATTCAATTTCCGTCCACACATTAGCCAACATCACTGGACGGATCGATTCAACGACTGTGGTTATCCGTTGCCGCAGGGTTTCAAGATCTGGTACACGTGTTCGGTAGACCTCGTTCTTGACATAACCCCATGAAAAGAAGTCTAATGGGGTTATGTCAGGAGAGCGTGGAGGCCAACCCGTTGGCCCATCACGACCAATCCATCGCCCAGGAAAGGTCATATCGAGATAGGCACGGACGTCCAAACCCCAATGAGGCGATGCACCGTCTTGCTGAAACAAAACATCGGGGTGATACTGAAGCAGCTGAGGAACAGCATACAGTTGCAAAACGTCCAGGTACACTGCAGATGTGACGGTAGCCTCAGCGAAGAAGAATGGCCTGATAATTCGATCGTGCAATAGCGCGCACCAAAAATTCACCTTTGGACAGCCTCTGGTGCACTCCATGACCTCGCCAGGGGGCTGTGAACCCCAAATGCGCACATTATGGTGATTCACTACTCTACTGACAAAAAAGGTCGCTTCGTCGGAAAAGGCAAATAACCATCATCGTCCTCAGTACGTGATAGCATCTCGACCGCAAAGTCATATCGACGTGTACTGTCATTGGGCAACAAGGCCTGAACGATTTGCACTTTGTACGCACGAAACAATAAACGTTTGTGTAAAATGTCATGGAGAGAGCTTTTTGGCATCTGTAATTCACGTGAGGCCGTGCGCACCGATTTCTTCGAACTTCGCACAAAAGACTGCCGTAAAGCTTCCACCCTGTCAGCTGAGGTTCTTGGTCGACCAGACCTCGGAAGGTCAGCAACTAGGCTTTAATGCTCTTGATATCAGGTGGATTCCTTCCAAATGTTGTCTGGAAGTGTCTCTGCACTGTGGTTGGTGATCGTGTATCATGGTACCACAGGACACACTGTGCCTTCTCCTGATTGGTTAACATGTCTTCTTGGGCACTGCACCTCATCCACTACTTACGTACTGCTAAACTAAAACAGAAAAAGAACTTTGATAGTTGTAAACAATTAGACACAAGTTTCATATTTGTATCTTGCTTCTAGCATGAGTTATCAGTTTATTTAATCAGGGAAAGTGTTTTCGGACACCCTGTACTCTGCCGTTCAGAATGTCAATGTCACTCAGGGAATTCAACGAAAACAACATTCCCGAGCCCATAGCGATTGCAGAGTGTTTGGTTTCAGACGCTTCACGCCGTAAGCGCCAACGGTCGTCTGTTCGACGGAGCTTGAAATGTGATTTACCAGAAATGGCCACTTGTCGTCACTCTGTGGACGTCCATTGGCAGTAGTGACGTGCACATTCCAGCCTTCGTCACTGATGAACAGCAGTCAGCATGGTTGCGTGAACGAGCCGGCTGCTTCGGAGTCCCACATGCAGCAACGTTCGCTGAACGGTCGTCGAGCATACACCATTGGTAGACTCTTGGTTCATCTTGGCGGTCAGTTGCTCAAACAGTTGCACGTGTATTCTCCGCACTCGTCCTTCAACTGTGTCATCCATCGCCAGCGGTGAACAGCAGTTGGCTCGGCGCCCGTTTTGGACGATGCCGTTTTTGCATGCATGGTATACTTTAACCACGACAGCACGCGAAGTTCACGTTCACAAACAGGGCCGTTTCGGAAATAGTTCCATCCTTGACCTGAAAGCCAAGATCATCCCCTTTAGGGAAGTCAGGTAAACTGCTCCGTTTTCACATTACGACAACGACTCCACTGTTCTCTGCATCTCCCCAATGCGCTTTATACGCTCTCTATCTGCGATATGTGAATGGTTACTGCACGTTGAGGAAGAACAAAGGCGGTGGTCACACCAGTGTGACTGGAGTGTAAAAGTATGTCTAAGTATCGGTGAATGGAGGCTCCGAGGAATACGAACGTTGCCAGACTGCATTCTTCATCGTCCTACGTGTCCAACAGCGAGAGTGATGTTTTGGTGTCACGATCACATGTGGAGTGCCCTATATTTGAACTCTCTATGACACTGTCTTTCATCCAGATAACCCAAGACCGCATGTTAACCTTACTGTTCTGATCTATCTCGATACAGAGAATGTACGGCTATTGCTCTGGCCAGCACCTTCTCCAAGTGTATCACCCACTGAGAAGATCTAGTCATAGGTTGCCAACACACTAGCATACAACAATCCCCAGCCGCTAGTGTTGGCAAAGTTTCACATAAGCTTGTCCGTATCTGTCATCCATGGCCATTTTCAGACTGCCGCTCGCAGAGGTGGCAGAACTGTCTACTAAATTCCTCACTCTGTATAACACAAGATCTCCTATAAATTTAATAATGTATTCTACCTAATGCACTATACAAGTGCTAGAACTCAAATTTCGTTGTCAAATGCAGCTCTTTGTGTGCAGTTTTAATAGCTAACTCCGTATATCGAGGTTCGCTTTTCACTAATTTTTATGGTATAGCGGGCAATGTTGCGATATTTCTGACAAATCTGATCGAATATTGATAATATACAGCGCATCAAACAAGGGTCCTGCCAGCAGGAGATGAGGTCCGACATATAAGGCTTTCTACTTTTTACGTTTTCGTTGTGCCCTAACGTCAACATTGGCAGTCATGATCTGTAGTAGTGTGCAAGTTAATTGGGACAAGCTCATCTTACAAGAAACTGAAAATGATTAACTGTAACAAATTTTATGCACCCAATTGTTGGACACTTTGCCGATTGTTGTTGCCTTAAGCATGAACAACCATTGTAGGTCCCTTCCAGTTCAACTGAGCGCTTGTATGTGTATCAAAAATTGTGTTACTTACATGTTCTCGACACAAAAACTTTGTGTTTTTGTTAAAACGGATATTTCGCCTAAGCAGACAAAAAAAAATGCTGTTCAAGAACACACAGATCTACTATAAGAGACCTTGCCTCTGTTGTTGGTATGAGGAAAACCTAGCACTTCAAGACTTCTCAGAGCATATAGTGATACTGTCTCATTGTATCCAAAGAGAAAAGACAGTTGTGGACGTAAACGAAAAACTAGGCCCAGAACTGACAAAACTCTATTTAGAAGCAGTAGTATTCATCCTCACAAGTAAGGACCTACAGAGAGATTTAATGGCTACTGGGGTTCAAAATGACCCTTCGAAGGTACGGCGTAGGCTTCTTGATTGTGGGTGCAAAGCGCGAAAGCCAATTAAGAAGCGGTAGTTAACACCTGCCATGAAGAAAGATGGTTGGTACGGACCAAAATATATAAATATTGGACCTTCAATAACAGGAAACATGTAATTTTCAATGATGAGTAACATTTTATTGTTTAGGGTTACAGAGCAATGTTTGTAAGGCGGAGCACTCATGAGACAGTGTGAGATGAGCTTCTTGAACAGATTGTAAAATACCCTTCCCAAAACATGCTTTGGCGGTTTTTCACTGCTTGTGATCGTGCGCCACTTGCTCCAGTTGTTAGCATGATGACCTACACAAAATATATGGAAATTCTTAGTTAGAAGATTGTGCCACTCGTAGAGGCCATTGCTGATGGTTGAGCAACGTTTCAACATGATTTGGTCCCGTGTCACAATTCTAAAGCAGTCAGGACGTTCAGTAAAGAAAATAATATTAATGTACTTCAGTGGCCTGGTAGTTCATCAGATTTAAATTCTATGGAGAATTTATGAAGTATTGCGTACAGGCGTCTTGATAAAATTGCCTCTTCAGCAAAACAATGCAAGTAAGTAAATGTGGTCAAATTGTGGTTACATGATGACAGGCTATGGAACATTTGCTCTAGCCTGGTCGAATCTATGCTACGACGTTTTCGGAAGCTCATTAAAAGCAAATGGAGGACACATTAGTTTTTAATATTCACTAAACAGCTAACTGTATTATACATACAGTAGTAAGTGTGCACAGTTGAAGTTTAATCGTCTTGTCCCAATTAGCATGGACACCGCTATATTCTACATTTGTGTAATGTGTAACTGCATGTGTTTCTTTGGTTTGTATTGTGCTGTTTTCTTGTGTTTTTACGAGAGGCAGACTGAGTCACTGTCTGCGTTGGTTTTGTCATTTTGAGTTCTCAGCAGTGTTACTCTCCGTGGGCAAGTTGATCTGTACTCCTTGCGTAGTGCGGTTGATAATTTCTCACCAGGTGTGTTGAGATCGGCCCATTTGTTTCTGAATCTTTGTGTGTCATGTGATTGTGCCTGAGCTGCCTGCACCACACACTCTACAAGACAGTGTGTTCCGGGATCGAGCGAGATGGATCAGTGGTTATCACAATGGATTCACATTTGGGAGGACAACGGCTCAAACCCGCGTCCAGCCATACAGATTTGTGTTTTCCGTGATGTTCCTAAATCACTCCAGGTAACTGCCGGGATGGCCCCTTTGAAAGGGAACGGTCGATTTCCTTCCCCAGCCTTGACACAATCCGAGCTCGTGCTCTGTCTCCGACGACCTAGATGTCGACGGGACGTTAAACCCAATCTTAGGCGTCTTTTTTTAGTGTGTTCTGGTCACCCAAGTCCACCAAATGAGCAGTCAGCCTCTTGACTGAGATCCACGCATGTAAAACAGGTGAAACACGGAACTACTCATTCAGGTACCAGCGATCCCTTTGTGTGGGGTGCAGCTAGCAAGTGGCTGAACGTACAGAACAACCTTGTTACAAGCTGACGACACTGATTGTGACGACTTTAATGTATCCATTTTGTACTTTATTGCTGCATTTTGGTTTGAATCAAAATCTCTTTTACGTGTACTGCTCCGCAGTGTAACACATTTGATACAGTATCAACTAAACCAAAATATTTTTTACTTCATGTTACGTAACGTACAGCTTCTTGAATAACTTCAGAGCTATATCCAGCCTCTAAAAACCAAAAAAGATATGCCAGCCTATAAAAAGATGAGGAAGTGACGCAAAATTTCACGCTTTAGTGGTTATGTTGCCTTTATTTCATTGATTAAAAATTGACGACATTAACTACAAAATGGGCAGTAGGAGCCCGCTTCTGGGTCCTTCTCAGTGGCAAGTTGCTGGACCCACTTGGGCCAGAATACGTGCAATGATTTGTTTGGGAAGAGACTCACAATGCAGTTGTTGGGCCGAAACTTTGTAACCGGGTTTCGATATGGTGGATATTGGCTCTGGGATCGATCTGATGTCAGAACTGGCCCCACAGATGTTCTTCTGCGGACAGATAGAGCGATTGTGGTGGCCAAGGGAGCATCTGAACATCACCCAGGCTGGACGTAGCGTCGTGAGCCTTCTGAGGACGAGCGTTGTCCTGTTGACGAGGATACTGTCTCGTGACAGAGTGCGCAGGATGTCTGTGAAGTAATGTTGAGCCTTAATCACTGCGATAGGTGACCGTGATGTAATCAGTGACTACACCCTACGTCATGGCTCTAGAGGTAACAGCAGTGTAGGCCGGCCGAAGTGGCCGAGCGGTTCTAGGCGCTACAGTCTGGAACGGCGCGACCGCTACGGTCGCAGGTTCGAATCCTGCCTCGGGCATGGACGTGTGTGATGTCCTTAGGTTAGTTAGGTTTAAGTAGTTCTAAGTTCTAGGGGACTGATGACCTCAGCAGTTAAGTCCCATAGTGCTCAGAGCCATTTGAACCAGCAGTGTAGCTCTCCAAAACAACTGGCATACTTTGCCCCGTCCCCTCGGTACCCACATACTCTTAGACGGTGGTCATCCAATGTAGTACAGAAACCAGACTCCACTCGACCAAGTACTACATCACATTAAAGCCAGCAGTCGACGTTGTTGCGTTAACGGTCGCATACTTATTGGTAGGTGATCCACAGCTCTGCTTCATCTAGTCTCCGAGCACTGATTCTGGATGCCAGTGAGTCCATTATTTGTTACTAGATGGAAGGTGCAGATGAAGGGCTTACGATGTGCTAGGAGCACAGTATGGTAGACCAGAACCGTTTCTTTTTTACTGTATTCAAAGCTTCATTTGGTCTACTGGGACCCGCAATTAGCTGTGTAGGTGGCAGTGATCCCCTCATTCCACTTATCCGGAACCGATGACCCTCACAGTGCAGCTCTTATGCTACTGAGTTGAGGCTCTGTTGCCCGTGCAGCACCACGTGGAGGTGAGTCCTCGTTCAGATCGTTTGTCGTCCATTTGTCTGTAATTCGCAGCAGTATTATACCTATAAATCTATTACAAGTTACATCATATTGAAAATAGGACATTATAAAAGAAAAAATGATTTAAGAAGAACGATAAAAGACGATGGGATTCACTGAGTAGTAGATGTCTCTTCACCTGGACCGCCCAAATAGGAAGTCCCGTAATGTGATGTTGAGCCTAACATCTCTGTGCATTGCCTCCCTAGGTTTCTTTATGTTCCCAATACAATTGGGCCAGACACCACAGATGCCTGGATTTTTGAAAAATACGCGTACAGCCACCCAGCCAATTGCAGACCCGCAATCACGTCTCTTTCGAACTCTGTCAGTTACTGGTTACGTCATCTCACACGAGCACAACCCTTCACAAAGTTCGATAACGATCTAATGCTTTGAACTACCGTTATCCACACTGACCTGACGCAGAGGTAAGTTGGTCACGGCGTTAATGCGCGCTAGTCACTGTTGCAACTGTGAACCTTTTACATACCACCGCCGGTATGTACTTGCGTATGCGAAGATGTGTCTACGTCGAACCTTTGTTCCTAGATCCTTACCGTTCTTGGCAGTGTTTATGGAAATGCAAGAGTTAGCAATGCCTGAGTGTGGCTTTTTGACAGTTTCTGATTCTCGTCTCCGCAAGTACAGTGTAATTACTGTAACACGAACAAAGTTTAAACGATTCACGACTACCCATCCTTAGTTTACCTGACTTGTATGGCAACAGGGAGGGCGTTCGACTGCAAAGTAGAACATGAAATAATTTTTTAGAAGACGAAAAATCTCCCGTATGACGAGAAGGATACAAGGAAAGGGAGAGAGAGTATGCAACTGGCAGAATTACAAATATTGAAGCAAATTAATGTTAACAAACGACCAACAATATTTTTGTTTAGGTTAATCATCTGATATGAGTGTGTGTGTGTGTGTGTGTGTGTGTGTGTGTGTGTTTGCGTCAACATGAATATTGGTTATTACATTATTTTTAAAACTGCGCATGATCTACCCTACTTGTTTAGTAAGCATCCTGGAAGAACATCAAGTCTCTTATTCTTTCACCAGCCAGAAGAAGTTAACCACTTCTATTAAAACCTGGGCTCCTCTTGATCAAACCCATCTCCCGCGACTGATGTCTCGAGCGAGAAGTGCAGCAGTCGGCCTCTGGCTCGCCTCCGGTGTTGTCAGAAAGTCAGCAAGCTCCCCGCTGTGTTGCAGGTGATAGTCCAGGCGACGCCGCCCCCACCGTCCGGGCCCCCGCCGCCCCCGCAGCAGCAGCAGCAGCAGCCGCCGCCCCCGCAGCAGGCGCCGGCGCCGCCGCCCAGCAGGACCGCCGCGACGCCCGGCAGCCCCCCGGCGCCGCCCCCGCAGGCTCCCACGACCGGCGGCGGCCCGACGAGCGCCACCTCGACGAGCAGCGGCAGCGCCAGCGGCAGCAGCACGCCCGCCGCCTCCGCCGGCGCGCCCCCGGGCGCCCTCGCGCCGCCCCCGCAGCCGCAGCAGACGCCGCCCCCGCAGCAGGCGCCGCCGCCGCCGCACAGCGACGCGAGCGTCGAGGCCACGCCCGCCAACACCGGCAGCACGACGACGTCGGCCGGCCCGCTGCACATCCCGGCCAAGCGGCTGACGTACGCCGACTGCCCGCCAGACGTGGGCCTCGGCGGCGCCGCGCCGCCCGGGCTCGCCGGCGGCAACGGCGCGGGCGCCGCGGCGCTCGCCGGCGCTGGCGTCATCCGCCACTCGCAGGTCAGTCGCCACTCCTTCGGGCCTTCTCAGTAAGCCGATGCAGTAAGAGTCCTCTGGTGCTAGTCTGAACCACTCACTGGTCGAACCATCGGGACCCCAAACTGAAGCAGACCCACGTCTGGGCCAGTCAGATCCCGTGGGTTCTCCTTTCATTCGCTCGTCACTGGGATGGGACAACGAACTCAGATCCTCATCTAGACCATTCAGAACATGCGGAATCACCTATCACTTGCACCATTCAGACTGCAAACTCAAACAGACTCGCATCTGGGCCATACAGAACCGATGTGCTAATCTCTGAAGCGTCTATCATTTCGACTATCTGCACTCCAGAATAAAATAGATCGTCGTTATGGCTATTGACCTTGCTTTGAATCAGTCGTCACTTCGACTGTGTGGGCTCTGCATAAAAACAGTCCGTGAACTGAGCAGTGCAAAACCTGTTCATGAACATCTGATTTGCCCATCACTTCGGTTATCTGAACTCAAAACAGAAACAACTCTTCATCTGCACCATCCAGAAATCGTAGAAGCTGTTCAGGCTACAATCGTTCAGATCAGCTGAGCAGAACCTGTGGATGCTCCTTCACTTAACTCACCATCTAGACAATCTGAACTCCAAATGGAAACAATTCTTTCCTTGAGGCATTCAGAAATTGTCGATTCTGTTCAAAATCACCCAATTACTTTCACTATTTGGTCTCAAAATAGGTACAATTCCTCATCTGAGCCATTCATTGACTGTCCTGACTCCAAATAGGTAAACTCTCCAGCTGGCTCTTCAGAACTTGCGGGTACTGCTCTGAATTTCCCATGATTTAGGATACTTATACTCCAAACACAAACATTCATCCTCCGAGCCCCTCACTAGCCTCAACCTCACATCACTTGCACTACCCGGTATCTACATACACATAGAGACTCACTTTGTCTGTTGAGAACATGCGGATGCTCCTCTGAATTTTCCTACCACCTCATCCACCTGACTCTTTACAGTCCCATTACTTTCGCTGTTTGGTTTCAAAAAGTGAAACTGTTCGATGTAGTATACGGGGTGTTTAAAAAAAGTGTCACATATCCCTGCAGGAGGTAGTACTGCTCAAAACTAGAAGACAATTTCCTATAATTATGTGCCTGGAAACCAATACCCTTACACATATAGATTGTTTTACTTGTGACGAGTAATGTGTAGTATTCGGTGTTGTAGGCAGGATACAGAACGGATTACATAGCAGATTACTATGATACATACGTGCAGGCAGACTCAAGTCCTCCAGCAATCATGGATATGAAGCATCAGGAGCCCTTAAGTATAAATTTATTTTACCAGACAGATAAACAGGTACTACATACCACAGTTAATGTGCAATGAAGCACCAGCACTATTGGAGTACGTTATCCTTGCACCAAGACAACCACTGTAGTTTATGCACGACGGGGTATCACTCATTTTATGTGTATCATGTGACAGTCCCTTATTGCAACATTTTACGTTCAATGGACTGGTCAATGAGATCCGACAGCATGGCCTCTCCATACTCTGGCTATGAGGCCATTTAAAGGCGTTGCTGCATGCCCAATCCACCGACTATGCACAAAAGCGATGAAAGGTGCGCCAGGATGGGTTGTAACCACATGCAGCACCGCCTGTAGTGTCTGCTTCTACGTGTTAACCGATTGCCCCGACACCATGACGCTTGGAATAATGCCACTGTGCCATTCCAAAGCACTGGAAAAATTCCACCTCTTCCCAATCGCCGCCATATTCGCCGACGATGGTCATTCTGGGTGGTACAGAAACGCTGAACACAATGCTCCGCCACTCATCAGCAATCCTTGCTTTCCGATCTGAGTACCACTCTAAACTGAGATGTCTGTAGGGTGGTGATGATGGCAGCCTCCGGAATGGACGGTAATTGCCTAGTCTGGCTGCTGCCAGTCTCTGACCAACGGTGCGGGATGACACAGAACGCTGGAGAATGGTCATTACGGCAGGTGCTGATCTGAAGCGGCTACGATTATGATGTATTGTGCTTAGTGTGCAGTACGGTGATTCTCCCTTGTGGGCAAGTGTGGTCGATCTCAACCTTGACGCCGAGTGTGCCTTACCTCACGTTCCCATGTTGTTGGCGGCACTGCCTTGTCCTTCGGAGTGATCACTCAGTCTTATGCTGTTTATATGATTATATACGCCCACCTGTCGTTGCTCCTATTCGTGCCAAATCGCCAAATTTTGGTGAGAGGTGCCCCATCCATACAGACCGGACCTTGCACCGCAAACTTTCTTGTGTTTGGTCCCACGAAGAAGTTCCTGGCTAGCTAACGCTTTGAGACGGATGTGGAAGTGGAACCAGCACGTCGCGGATAGCCACATCCAACTAAACGGACTTCTACGAACGGGGCATACTGAAACTGGTATCTCCCATCGTGATATCTGTTGAGAAGGGTGGTACAGAACTAGGTAAAAAGATGTAAATTCATTTGTGATACTTTTTATTTTGTTACCTATAAACCTTTTTTGTAGTAAAATTATTGTGCGTCACTTTGCCATCTTCCCCGTATGTTCTTTATTCCCGGACGACCCTCGTTCATCCCTTCCTACATTGTCTGGTGCGCACGGTTGCGAGGACATCGGCTGACAGAGCGCTGTGTCGCAGGGCTCCGGAGGAGGCGCGGGGGGCCAGCCGTGGTCGGCGTACGACTCGTTCGAGCAGCACTACCCACCGCCCCCGCCCACCTACTATAACCTGGCAGCGGAGCCCGGCGCGGGCAGCGGCGGAGGCGGCGCGGGTTCCGGGGGCGGCGGCGGCGCGGGCAGCGTCCGCTCCTCCAAGTCTTCGTCGTCCACTTCCTCCACCTCGATGGCGGCCAACGCAGTAGCGGCGGCCGCGGCACTCAGCTTCTGGTCGCCGGCCAACGTGGCGTCGTCGGGCGCCGGGGGCGGCAGCGCGGGAGGCGGGGGTGGCGGCGGCGGGGGCGGCGGCGGCGCGGGCAGCGGCGGCAGCGGTACCAACTCCGGCGGCGGCAACACGCCCGAGTACAAGTACTCGGCGGCGGTGGGGGCGGGCTCCGGGGGCGGCGCGCAGGACTGCCACCAGGGCTTCTCGCCGCAGTCGTGGTGCAACTACTCGGCGTACGGCTCGCGCCACCACCCGGGGGCGGCGGCGGCGCACGTCGACCCGCACCACCACCACCACCACCACCACCAGTACTCGGCCGAGGACCGCGGCCGCGTCGCCGCCGCCATGGCGGACGCGGGCTTCGCCGCCGCCGCTGCCGCCGCCTCCCACGACGGCTACGGGCTGCGCCAGTACGGCGCGCCGGACCCCGTGCCCACGTCGCCGTACCCGCCCCCAGGTAGGACGCGCTCCGGCGCAAAGCAGCTGCCTCCGCCGGTATAAAACACGCAATTTCCAGTCACGGCAAGGTGGCCGTACCAGCGCGTCAGTCAGTTACAGTGCTGTGCAAGTAAGAAGGTGGAGAGACGGAGAAAACGTCGCGGGATCTTCAGTGTGTTCTCCTCTCTGCCCGACGCCACACACTCCAGCTGCTCTGGTGAGAGCTACGTAACTATAAACGCGTGCCCTGTCCCCACGGTGTTCTCCCGGCCGTGCATATGCCGCGAATTGGCGCTATGCACAGCCTCGATGCGCGCCCTGTACACCTCGCGCTGCTTTGTGACGTACTCTACCACGACATTCTCCTACCCGCGTGTAAGGAGCAACGGACCTGTTGGGTCGTAGTCGCCCACGTCACAGCGAATGATACAAAACGACAACGATAGTGAGTGCACGGGAGCGACTGTCACTGCTCTGCCACGCGGATGTAGTATTCGGCCTACTGGGCCACTGTCGCTGCTTCTGAATTACCTTACATAAACTTACCTTCTCGGGAATCTATCGCTGTCACTAGTGAGTGTAATAATCATCGTGTTTGCTTTATCCCACCAATAATGAACACCATAATGTTCAGTGCTTTCACGATACCTAAACTAAAATGAAAATGAAAGCTAAATGCCATACTTGTTCCACAAAGAGCACGCTGCAAAGAGACGCGACTGGATGACTCTGTTGGTCACAGTAATCCACCACCTGCCTTCTTACGAGCGCACCACTGTAAACTGCACGACGGGAGTCACTTTAGGCTTCACTAAGCGTTATTAGCAGAGGGATCACCTCACGGTCTGGAGATTATCATCGCTGAATACTGATCCTGAAGTCTTCATTTCAGCCTTCATGTATTAGAGTCCTCTGCCTGGGATAGCAAAACGGGTAACTCCTTATCGTAAGCTATCCAAAAAATTAATGGCAACACCCACACTGAAGCCAATAAAGAGGCGTCTCTTACAGAAAATTGTGATGTACTAACTGCTCAAAAAAATGTGCACCACCTAAATACCTGCGAATGTGCGTGATCTTACTTTTAAGGGTGGCGTAGAATGAAATAACACATCTTACAATATTTCAAAATCTTTACTGTGAGGAATAAACAATAAAACAGTCAGTCTCTCCGTAATTACATTTTATTGCACACCTTAAATTCCGAATCTTATCTTACGTAACATTCGTTACCGTGTTTCTCACACTGTATACTGTCTGGTAAATATATCCGAACATCCCTGTGTAATACAGACTTGACCACTAAATGTCACGAGAGGTTGACCTCCATCATAAAAGAAGGCATGGAGTACTGCGCTGTCAGCAGGGAAACAGTAATAGCGTAATAGATCGGTCAGGAGATCTCTGCGGTTTCAATGGGGATTAGACGTGACTAACAAAGCCATCAGGGACATTGAAGTCTTTCTAAAGCGGCCCTGGTCGATAGTTAGTGATGTTCTCGCGAACTGGGAGCCATAATGAACAAGTACAGGTAACCGAAGACCAAACAGATGTCATGTACTGAAGGACTGCCACGATCTAGATGGTGACCATAAAAAATGGCCCGAAATCATCGGAGGAATCACTGTTGAGTCTGAGTCCTTAGAGCAGCTCAGATAGGACAATGACAGTACGTAGGAACTTAAAAAGATAGGGTGCAGAGGTCGAGCACCTCCACATGAACGAGACATTCCTGTAGTCGGTGTTAAGCAGTGTTTCAGCTGGGGTAAAGAGAGACGCCAGTGGACAATGGATGACTGGAAAAGAGTGAATTGGACTGATGAATCACGGGATACTTTCTGGTAGTCAGATGGAAGAGTTTCAGTTGGACAAACGCCTGGAGAACCTCGCCTGCCATAGTTTGTAGTGCCAGCAATGAAGTGCTGGGGAGGTTCTGTCACAGTATGAGGTTGTTTTTTGTAGTTAGAATGTGGTTCCCTTACTGCGCTAAAGAAAACGCGGAAGAATATGAACACTCTTTATCGGATTGTGTACTGAGTACAGTAGAGAAACATTTCGGATACCCTCCTACATCACTGTGATATCTGGTTTCACCTCTTGAGGAAGACTGGGATTCTATTGCTCCATAGACATGTAGACGCCTCATTGAAAGTATCTCCAGCACATTTCAAGCCATCATAAAGTGAAAAGTGGACACATCCCATATTAGTGTCCACTAATAAGTATCCTGATGCCTTCGATCAGCTACTGTACAGTGCGTGGTAGCGAGTACCTTGTGCCACTGCTAGTCACTCCATTTTCTGTTCCCCTCTCAACGAGGGACATACGACTGCTCCAAAATGGCACAAATGGCTCTGAGCACTATGGGACTTAGAACGACTTAAACCTAAGTAACCTAAGGACATCACACACATCCATGCCCGAGGCAGGATTCGAACCTGCGACCGTAGCGTTTGAACGGTTCCCGACTGAAGCGCCTAGAACCGCCCGGCCACCGTGGCCGGCCAAACGACTGCCTTTAGGCTTCTCTCACCTTGTGTTGGTGACAGTAGGATCGTTCCACATTCATTTACAGAAGACGGTTCTATTAACCTTCTCAACAGTGATTCGCGAAAACAACGTCGACCTCCCTCCAGGAATTCCCGTTGAAGTCCACAGAGCTTTTCCGTAACACTCGTATGTTGATCAGACCTACCGGTACCAAATTTAACTACACGCTTCTGAACTGCTTCATCTTCCTTTTATCAGGCTTCGTTGGGATCCCAAGCACTCGATCAATACTAAAGTCAAGGCTTCCGATCAAATAAACACATACTATGTGAGATAAAGGGTGGTTTAGCAACTCAGTAGCTGTGTATACTAACAGATAAATTCTAAAAAATTTATCATCATCGTGTAATTATTTGTCATGAGCAGGAAGAATGATCGCTACATGGGCGAA
Organism: Schistocerca nitens; assembly: GCF_023898315.1. Taxonomy (NCBI): domain Eukaryota; kingdom Metazoa; phylum Arthropoda; class Insecta; order Orthoptera; family Acrididae; genus Schistocerca; species Schistocerca nitens. The sequence continues at coordinate 76,815,443 of NC_064625.1, forward strand.
TAAAAAGTGATTTCCACCGCTCTTAGCAGAGTTTGTTGTACTGTTCCACACAGTTGCCTGTCACCAGACACCCGGATGCAAGTTTCTTTTTATTCACTGCTCCTTTTAAGGAAGGCCGTACGTTAAATATAAAACATTGCGGCTGTAAATGGTGTCTTTTGAATGAGCGTAACAAAATTAGCGTATTGTCACATTGTCGCGACTACTGCATTGTGTTTATTGCCTTGCGATTTGATGTATGAAATTTCAGTTTCACAACATAACAATAAATCAGCATTTTATGAGTGATAGGAAACTCTCGCTAAATGTGTTGTCTGTTCCAGCTGTTTAATGGGACTTGTACTGTTAGTGAATGTAGAGCTCGTTTGCGTGTTACGTACAAGCGAATAAAGTAACTGCCATTCGAATTTCTTCTGTGGCATCTTTTGCTGGCTTGACCTTGTAGATATTGTTTGTAAAGTCGTGGACACCAACAAAGGCTGCTGAGAAACACTCTCTCAACGCGTGGCTCATGATACACTATCCTGTGTTGTGGATATTACGTTTAGACTGTAAAGAACGGTAACCAATTTGAGATGCGTAAGTGATGACGTAGGCAGGAATAGATTTCAGTTGAGAGTATGGAGTCGTACAAGATCCACGTGCGAACCACATTACTGTACGTTAGTACTCCCAGTAGCGCCGTCGCTGTGGTCATTGGCGACGGAACCTTGCTCATGCTTCTTTTACAGTCTAAGGGTTTGATCGCACCTCGTAATAACATAAATATGCACACAGCTGTCAGCGCTGATATACGGAAGCAGTGAGATTCCCCCTGCCGTGGAACTTGAAATCCATCTGGTGACGAACCCTCCCTACTAATCAATTCCATCTAGAAATCACACTTAAGTGCCTGGCAGGGGTTCATCGAACCACCTTCACAATAATTCTCTGATATTCGACTCTCGAACAGCGCGAGGAAAAAACGAACACCTATATCTTACCGTGCGAGCTCTGATTTCCCTTACTTTATTGTCATGATCGTTCCTCCCTATGTGGGTCAGCGTCAACAAAATATGTTCGCATTTGGAGGAGAAAGTTGATGATCGAAATTTGCGCGAAAAGCGCCTTTGCTTTAATGATGTTGCGCGCTAACATCCCATAGATGTTCGGACTCACATGCGGTTCCTCTTCGTCGAAATGTCTTGGCTCAAACTCGTCTAGGGGTTGACCCGCACGTGTCGCATTACTCGCCATAAATTATGACCCTTTGGTTAAATTGTCTTGCTGATGGTAAGATTGCGAAATGCAAAGTTGACATAACATATAATAGCAATAATAACAATATCAGAAACTAAATTAACCGGCCCATATATAATGTAGACCATACAGTTGCAGTTTTGATTAGAATAATATTTATTCAGAAAGCAAACTAATAGCGAAAGTGGTTGTATTTAGAGTTACTGTTACACTCGAGCGCATATCCATTTGGCGCAGATCGATCATCCACAGTCTCATCGCGAAATACGAGCTATTCACGCGAAATGTTAAGAATTCACACCAGGCGCGCGGCTGCTCACCGCTCAGAGACATAGTCCCGCGATACCACACAACGCGAAATTTTCTGTCATTTCACTTCACAGCTGCCTAAAGACCGACTGTCCGCTTTCGCGTCTCAATCCAAACTGTACCCTTTGGTATCTCCAACCGAACTGTCCATTTTCGCATCTCGATCCGAACTATCCCCTTTGGTGTCTCGACCAGAACTGCCTTCTGCCCGTCTTCAATCACGTTTCCCGCGCGCCGAACATCTTCGCTCAACTGACTAGCACAGTTCACTTCCCTGAAGCCGTCCATCTGATTGGTTACAACTTATTCTACGTTACTGTAGATTTTAAAACATTTAAATAATCAAAGCTTGACCACTTTCATGGTCTAAATAAAGTAACAATAATATCCATTACATAATAAACGTAAATTCTTTTACATACAACCAATACAATTTCCTTCTTAACTTTAAATGTCACGGCCAGTACCCTTGCACCAATGTCGCTTCCGATAAATAAATAAAGAACAAAATTAACTATTATTCACTAAACTTTACAACAAATATTCTATTACCTAATGATTCAAGAAGGTGTCATGCAGTCATCGTTCAATGTGTTTTGTCTGGAGGAAATGATGACCTGATGCTTAACTGAAAATACTGATAATTTAAATTTACTATATTTTTTAAACAAATAAAGTTACAGAGCTGATATTTACAACTTTTGTAATTTCAATGATGCGCTTCTGTATGAAACGTCGATCTTTAAGATCGACCAAAGCGTTCAGATTTTAGCATTGAGGTCTTCGTTACAAAACTTGATAATTTCACTTTAACACTGAATCCTAAACTATTATAAATATGATCAATATTCAAGTTTTGTTGGGATTCCCATGAAAATTTGTGGGGGATGGCAGATTAAAGTTACTGTGACATTTCCTGCACTACTACAGAATTAAATAGTTTTCATAAATGTTCCCCTTTGTGGCCGCTCTTAGGTCGGCCATATTTAACATTGCTGCTTCCCCTCGGCCACAAATGGACGACGTAGGTTCTCGTCTGCCTGACTTGCACACTACAGCGCTTAGGCCTGAACAGACAACAGACGCCTGTGAGTTTCCCCGTCTCGTGGTGAATCTCCGCCCTTTGTGGCACGCGGTCCTGGACGACAAGATTCGTTTCACAATTCCTGTAGGCTGACTCTTCCGGCCATATATTTAAATGAGAGCGCCAAAGGTCGTTAACTCGCAGTGTCCACCCCAAATCCTGTACCATGTCCGCTGGCCAGTGTGGCCGTGCGGTTAAAGGCGCTTCAGTGTGGAACCGCGTGACCGCTACGGTCGCAGGTTCGAATCCTGCCTCGGGCATGGATGTGTGTGATGTCCTTACGTTAGTTAGGTGTAAGTAGTTCTAGTGAACTGATGACCACAGATGTTAAGTCCCATAGTGCTCAGAGCCATTTGAGCCTGTACCACGTCCGTGACACTCTCTCCCCTATTTTGCGATAATATAAAACGTGCTGCTCTTCTTTGAACTTTCTCAATTTGCTCCGTCAAACTTAGGAGGCGATCTATACTGACTTCCATACTTCGATAGTCATACGACGTTTGGCGAAGGGAGATTGTTTCCCGGAGGAAGTTCAAATATTGATGGAAAAATAAGACTTAAAGTAGCACTAAATACAGCCTGCAATCAAAAGTATTGAGATGCATATTAGAGGATATTAATATGGAATGTGTCTGTCCTTCGCCATTATTACAGGTTGATGTCTGCTTGGGACGCTTTAAAGAAGGTGTCTGAACGTCTGTGGAGGAATGACAGTCCATTCTCCGTCAACAGCCGAAACCAGATGAGGCAACTGAGTGATACTGGACGCTGGGCTGTGGAATGAAGTCGGACTTGCAAATCGTCCCATGGTGTTTCGTTGGGTTCAAGTTGACATTGTGGGGAGGCCTTAGGAATTTTGCTGTCCACAAACCATTGCCTCACAGCCGCTGCTTTATGATAGGGTGCGTTGTCATGGTGAAACAAAAAAACCATTGTCTCGGAACTGTTCCTGTACTGTATGCAGTATACATTGTTGCACCGTGCTTTTGATACAATCAGAGGAGGAGATTTTACTCGTCGTCACCGTCAGGTAGTTATAGTGCGCTGAGGGGAAGACTATGGGAGAAGAACGAGGAGAACACTGAAACACTGATAATTATTAGTGAGAAGAACAAACATATTTATTGACGAGTACTCGATTTTTTACAAATCTGCTCAGGCAAGAGATCTTGAAGTTCAACAACTATGGCAGAAGCTAAAGTTGGATAGTAAACAGTTCGTGTCCCAGTAGAACGTTCACTGGAGACGGGCTGGTGTAGACTCACTAGGAGTAGACGATGCTGCGCCAAGTACACAAGTAGAGGGCTGCGTTCCCGGTAGTGGAGACGGCTTAGAACTGCCCCGCCTGCTGTGGCGCCAACGCTGCAGCTTTCTTGTGCGGCAATCGCTGGACTATATGGCGTCTCTGGAGTGGGTTGTCGACCTGTCGGCGCCGTTGGTGGTGCACTCCTTCTGCATTTAGCATTTTCTTAAACGCAATAGAGGGACCACGACCTGAACACGAAAAACACCCCCATACACCCGCAAACCCCAACACAACCCCCTCCGTACTTCGCCGGCCGTGGTGGCCGAGCGGTTCTAGGCGCTACAGTCTGGAACCACGCGACCGCTACGGTCGCAGGTTCGAATCCTGCCTCGGGCATGGATGTGTGTGATGGCCTTAGGTAAGTTAGGTATAAGTAGTTCTAAGTTCTAGGATACTGATGACCTGAGAAGTTAAGTCCCATAGTGCTCAGAGCCATTTGAACCATTTTGAAACCTCTGCACTTTACTGTTGGCACTACACGTGATGGCAGGTAATGTTCTCCAGGCATTTGTCAAACATAAAATCTTCCACTGGATTGCCACAGTGGATGGCGAGATTCATCACTCCAAATAACTCGCTTCCACTCATCCACTATCCACACCACTTCAAGCATCACTTACGATTATGCACATAAATATACAGCTTACGCGGACCTGCTCTCCCATTTTACCGCATTCTTGACTCCCCACGTACAGTCATTGTACTCGCTGGACTGCTAGCAGCACTTCAGAACTCATGAGCACCTCATTCCGCTGGTTTCACACGATTTTTTCAATCACCCTCCTCAATGCTCGACGGTCCTTGTCGGTCCGTACACGAGGTCTGCCTTGGTGTCTCGGTATATCTGTGGCTGTTCCTCCACGTTTGCACTTCACAATCATAAATGCGAACAATTTAGCTTAAGCTTTATCGTGACTGTTATTGACAGTAAATGAAACAACAAGTTTACTGTTACGAGTCACTATTTATCTCCACGACACGTTTCAAAGGTTTAAACCTCCATCATCAGGTGGATTTACAGTTATTAATATGGCATGTGTGTGTGTGTGTGTGTGTGTGTGTGTGTGTGTGTGTGTGTGTGTGTGTGTGTGTTGTGTTACGGATATTTTTTGGCCGAGCAGTTCTAGGCGCTTCAGCCTGGAACCGCGCGACCGCTACGGTCGCAGATTCAAATCCTGCCACGGGCGTGGATGTATGTGATGTCGTTAGGTTAGCTAGTCTTAAGTAGTTCTAAGCTCTAGGGGACTGATGACCTCAGATGTTAAGTGCCATAGTGCCCACAACCATTTGAACCATTTTTGAACTTCTTGTTCCCAAACAACGATGGAGTTTTAAGGGTGACAGAGCGCCATGTCATCGGGTCACAAATTCCTCCAAAAAAAAAAAAAAAACAACACACACACAAATGTCATCCAAAGAATTAATCCACCTGATGACGGAGGTTTAAGCCTTTGAAACGCGTCGTGGAGATACATAAACAGCGACTGGTAACAGTAAACTTGTTGTTTCACTTAACGTGACAACCATATCATGACCAGTGAACTTGAGAAGCTTCAGAAGTGTTGAATTATTCCTGATGGATTTGTTACTCAGGTAGCATCCAGTGACTAGCGCACGTTTGAAGTCACTGATGTCTCCTAACCAACCCTTTCAGCTGGGCTGCTGTTCTACTGACAACACAGTACTCCAAGCCTACTTTTGTACTGCCTGGAGCGCGCCTCGTGACATCTAGCAGTCAATTCCGTAATACATAAGGTTGCCGGGACACTTTTCATCAGATAGCGTAAATATATGTGAACAAGCTTTTAAACGTTTTACATTGTCTATAATATTTACTGTAGACGATCATACAACCAGACAGTCTATCTAATCAAGAGAAAACCTGACTTTTAATTGCTGTATTCATTGCTTAATATTTGTTCTAGTTCCGTTTCTTAAAAAGTGGAGAATTTTGTTTAATAATACCGAGAGATACACAGCAGTAAAAGTTTAAGTTTGTTCTTACAATTTGGCTCTGTCGAACCACCGTATTAGGAGGCCTAATTAAAAATCCTCATCGAAAACTACGTTTCCAGTATAACAGGCATAACTAGAAACCTAGATTGTCATCTGACGGCTGTAAAAGTGTTCCGTCGTTATGGCGCGGCTAACTAAACAACTGAACAAAAAACGCGAACCCAAGAAGTAAAAGATTGTAGTAGGTTGCTGCGGCGATTTAAAAATAGCGCACCGTGCATATAGACTAAAAATAAAACGAGCTCAGTTTCACGTGAGGTCAAATTGTATAGGAAACGTCCGACTGCTGTGGACCGAACGGAGAATGTGTTTGCAATAATATTACTCACACTGCGCCCTGTATAACCGATCTTTGTAGCCGTTATAATCGATAGTAGCTACAATTACCACAGGTGGGTGCAAATTTCCAGCCTGACAGTCTAACAAAGAAACATCGCCAACTCGACCTCAGATTAAAAGAAGAAGATATCAGCTCCAGCAATTGGTCCCGCGCAAAACTTTGAATGTACAGCTTTAAAACTCCGGGCGCACCGTTTGTTTGCCACTGGCTCCGATCTACCGCAACCACCTATTGCCTGAGATCCAAGTACTGCACAGCGGAATGACATGCATTCGAGGGATCTTGAAGGCCAAGGAAGAGGAGACAGCCGGCCGTTGTGGCCGAGTGGTTCTAGGCGCTTCAGTCCGTAACCATACTGCTGCTACGGTCGCAGGTTCGAATCCTGCCTCGGGCATGGATGTGTGTCATGTCTTTAGCTTAGTTAAATTGAAGTAGTTCTAAGTCTAGGAGACTGATGACCTCAGGTGTTAAGTGCCATAGTGCTCAGAGCCTTTTGAACCATTTTTTGGAGAGGAGACGGGAGGTGGACAGATCTTTCAACTGTCATGAAATCTTGTTCGAGAACACATGTCCTTCTACGTGGAAAATAGGTAAGTAATGTGAGTACGGTGCATAATACAGGGTTTTCATTAATAATCTTTACAACTTAGGCCAAGACTTGCAAGCGAACCTTTAAAATTATACTAGATATTGACAAATGGTGTTCAACATGTGATAAGACATCTCGTCAAATTTTGGTTCCTCATTCGTACTCATCAGTGTGTGTACCCTTAGCAGTCGGAATTCCATTTCTCTCCACGAACTACTCACGATCTCAATGGTTACATGTTTAAAGGCATTGAGAATGCAAGTCCTCGGATTGGTACACCGCATCCTTTACAAAGCCCCACAGGAAGAAGTCTACTGGTGTGAGATCAGTGGCCATCGAAGTGGATCATCTGTTACAGCATCCACATTTTATCAGGTTTTAAGGTTCAAGCCTGCATCAAAATTGCGTCGCACGTAAGGTAAAAAAATCTGTATGAGTTATCTTTCACATGTTGGAAATCATTTATTAATATATAGCATAGTTTTAATGTTAGTGGAATCCTAAGTTGTAAATGTAATTTATGGACACCCTGTACATCAATCGCGCGAACGTATATCTTTAGTATTGTTTGACAATGGCCAATGGCCTTGCCGCAGTGGTAACTCCTGTTCCCGTCAAATCACCGAAGTTAAGCGCCGTCGGGCTTGGCTAGCACTTGGATGGGCGACCGTCTGGGTCTGCCGAGCGCTGTTGACAGCCGGGTTGCATTCAGTCCTTGTGAGGACAATTGAGGAGCTGCTTGACTGCGAAGTAGCGCCTCCGCTCTCGAAAACTGACAACGGCCGGGAGAGAGGTGTGCTGACCACATGCCCCTCCGTATCCGCAACCAGTGATACCTGTCGTCTGAGGACGACACGGCGGTCGGTCGGTTCCGTTGGGCATTCCGAGGCCTGTTCGCTCAGAGTTTTAGTTTATTACTAAATAATATTCTGGTGCTGATGTTCTGCAGCTATATATACACCTCAAAAGCAAAATGAGTAAACCTAAACAACGGCCGAATTATTATGAAATGACGTTAATTATTTTCGATTTACAATTTTATTGTGCATATTACGCTGAAAACAGAGCACCGGCTAAATGTCAAGCGCACTTCAACATTTTGAGCTTTAAAATAACATACAACAGGTGCTGATAATGAAATAGCGCGGTGCTACTTCTTTAATGTCATACTCATTCGTTTCGTTCATTTACACTGCATTTATAAATCGCTACATAAAAGTGTTCAACACAAAGACATTTCTGGTATAAGCTAAAGGTTAGAAACCACGCTCTTTACACAATGAACAAAACATACAGCCAGGGCCAGTATTTCACAAACCTCCTACTCACTTCGCTGCACAGTACTTCTCGCTCGGACGTTAAAGCGGCTGCAACAGAGTGAAGCTTGTGACAAACAATCGGTGCGCGCTTGGTTTAAAAACTCTGCAGTCGAGAGGTCATAAGTGCGTAGAATTATTTCTGAAAGTCCATCCTTCTTGAGGACGTAGGACAGTGGCTGATAATATTAGTAACTGAAATGGAACATCACAGCCGTATTTTCAAACTATTTATTATTCATACAACTAGTTTCAGCCGGCCGCGGTGACCGAGCGGTTCTAGGCGCTTCAGTCCGGAACCGCACGACTGTTACGGTCGCAGGTTCGAATCCTGCCTCGGGCATGGATGTGTTGGATGTCCTTAGGTTAGTTGGGTTTAAGTAGTTCTAAATTATAGGAGACTGATGACCTCAGCTGTTAAGTCCCATAGTGCTCAGAGCCATTTGAACCATTTTTGACTAGTTTCAACGTTGCATTTGCGTCGTCTTCAGGTCCTACAGTTAACCAAATAATTACTTCGTCATTGACTCAATGATCCATACAATAACTAGGAGCTGTGGACCGCTGTTCATCAGGAGTGTACAGTCACCACTGAGACCACTTGCAAATCATGTGCTGCAATATACACTCTTGATGAACAGTGGTCCAGGACACGTAGTGTGGGTCTGATGTTACATGAGCCAGTAACTGGAAGTACTAATTTGGTTAATAGTAGGACCTGAAGATAACGCTAATGTAGCGTTGAAACTGGTCGTCTGAATGATAAATACTTTGAAATTACGGTTTTGGTGTTCCATTTCCATATCTTATGAGAATAATGGCCCATATCTTCGCCCGGAATCGATTGCTGAGGCTGATGTCTTGCAAGTGTGCTTTTTTTCTCCTTGAATTATGAGGAGCAGTTGGTGATGTTTTCTTGTGACATGAATACCAGTGACTATCTTACAATGAAATATTAATTGCTTGTAGTTCAAAGTGTCCACCGACTGGTTATATAGTATCTCCTGTTCGATGGTGACCGTTCCGCGCCTCCGATGAATCCACGTTAGTTTCCCGGGTATCCAATTTCCAGTAATGCGTTGCTATGCGCCGGGGTCAACGTTCCTTGCAGTAGGCGAGCATCAGATTGTGATAAGATTGAAATGATAATTAAATCGACACCCTAGCTGCAAACAGCCGTTGATATACATCATTGGGCACATGCTGAAAATGTGTGCCCCGACCGAATACACACGCCATGCCCCAACTCGTACGGGACTTGGTAGATTAATCTGCCTCGAGTAATGAGTGTGATGGGCTAACATCTATTAGGCACACTACGAATGTAGTGGTGTGGACTTGTTAGGAATGTGGGTCTCACCGGGAGCGTGCAAGGGATAAATCCCTGCAGGCGCACTGTCCTCTGTGTCCTCGGTGGCTCAGATGGATAGAGCGTCTGCCATGTAAGCTGGCGATCCCGGGTTCGAGTCCCGGTCGGGGCACACATTTCCAACATTTCCCCAACGCCTGTGTGCACCTATGGTGTCGATTTAATTATCATTTCATTCTAGAGAAGCTGCACGGTCATCAGTGGTATCTGTTCTTTCGGGAACAGATACTACCTTCATAGAAGTGATAAGATTATTAACAAGAGGGTCTTTTCCCACTTGGCGCCCTGCTACCATAGCAACCGTTTACGATTCATTATCTTGCTTCGTACAATAGTTTACGGCGAATAAAAAAAAAGAAACGTTACTGTACCATTACGTGTTGATAACTTGAGCAAACACAATGACACACACTAAAGCTGTACGCAAACTTATCGAAATAAATGCTGCATGTAACATGAAAACTTGACGATTTGAGAAGGGGAAAATCAAGATGGGCTAAGGTGTGAATCGAAGTTTGTGTTAGGGAGCACACTGGATTAGGGTAGTCTGTGCAACACTGCTGGCCACAGTGTCAGGGTGTTGTAGTGGATAACATATCTGGCTAGTAAGGAGGAGACCTGGATTTAAGTGCTCGCCTTGCCACAATTTTAATTCATTACTTCAGTTTCTATCCTTCTCAAAGATAAAGCTGACACTCAGCATATCTCCGGAAAAATGTAATACCATCAGATCAACGAAGAAACTCAATTCATCAAACAATAGCAGTGACTTCTTTCACCCAAAATTCCAAACAAACCAACCGGTATGAACTTCAGTTTTCTGTACTCTCCACGAGATGTACAGTCATGACTACCGGTATCCATAAGATTTCCGGTATCATAAAGGGGTATGAAGATGGTATAATGTAAAAGACAAATCGATTGGAAATAAAGTATGACCTATAAATATAACTGAAGGTGTCATCCCTACTGATAAAAAAATAAGTGCTGTCTCCTCATGATCTGTCTGAAGATGGACGTACGGAGACTGAGTATTTTAAAGTCTCCTAAACGATTAACGTCTTTCTTCCCCACTGTCCAGACTTCTCATACATAAAAGCTGCGCTCCACGCATAGCTTTGGTCGCCTCTTAGGACCAATTAGAAAGAAGGTACTGATTGCACAAAAGCGAATATAGGAACAATAAAGGGTATTTACCCGTAGTCGTCACCTAGGTAGGTCTTCAAAGAGATAGGCGCTTCGACAACACTGTCGCAACACATACCGGGTGGCAGTTATTGAACTATATCAGAAAAAAACGTTAATTAGTTATGAATTATGGCGTGCACACACTTTATTCAACATGTAAACATCACCACAGGTTTTCAAACTTAGGTTATGATATATTCGATATGCCTGACATCAATGGCGATGATGTGGCGCAAACGAATAGCGAAACTCTGAATGACCCTCTGAGGATAAGGAACAAAAAAGGTCAAATCGACATATGGCTGGAAAAGCATTCCAAGAGAGGTACACTTGCCTGATTGTGAGGTAAAAGGTCTTTGGCAGTGTAGATTTCAGTGACTGAAAGCATACATACAGGGTGATAATTATTGAACTACATGAAAGAAACGTAAATTATTTACAAACTACGGCGTGCACACATTTGACTCAATATGTAAACGTCTCTATAGATATTAGGATTTAAGTTAGGAAACATTCGATAAGCCCATCATTGGCGATGATGTGGCCCAGTCGAATAGTGAAACTCTGCGTGATCCGCTGAAGTGTCAGAAAATCGATGCTGTCGTTGACCTCCTGAATGGCTGTTTTTAGCTAGGCAATGGTTTGGGGGTTATTACTGCACGCCTTGTCTTTAATATAGCCCCACAAAAAGGTGTCGCATGTGTTCAGATCCGGAAAATATGGCGACCAATCGAGGCCCATGCCAATGGCATCTGGGTACCCCGAAGCCAGAATGCGGTCCCCAAAGTGCTCTTCTAGGCCATCAAACACTTCCGTGCTTCGATAGGGTCTACCTCCGTCTTGCATGAACCACATCTAGTCGAAATCAGCGTCACTTTCGATAAAGGGGATGAAATCATCTTCCAAAACCTTCACGTTCCGTTCGGTAGTCACCGTGCCATCAAGGAATATCGCACCGATTGTTCCGTAACTAGACACTGCACACCACACAATCACCCGTGGAGGGTGAACAGACTTCTCGATCGCGAAATGCGGATCCTCAATCCCCTAAATGCGCCAATTTTCAATTTTGCTTATTGAGGAACCCATTCAAATGAAAGTGGGCTTCGTCGATAAGCCGAACAACATTGCGCATACTGATTCCCATCATGCCCTGCAGTCAACTGTGCAGTTTGAACTTCCTGGCACAAACCGTTCGGAAGATTTGACGATTTTATTTCATATAGTTCAGTGATTGTCACCCTGTATACTGACTAATGAAATTCATCACAGTTTGAGGAAAAAATAATGTTTATTACCCATTATTAAGGTTGTCACTGGCTCAGAAAAGAGTTCAATATGCAGCAAGAAAAAGATTTTATCATTTGCCCCATAACATAAAACGTCTGACAGGCAGCACAGGAGTTTCAAATGGTTCAAATGGCTCTAAGCACTCTGGGACTTAACATCTGAGGTGATCAGTCGCCTAGACTTAGAATTAAACCCAACTAACCTAAGGACATCACACACATCCATCCCCGAGGCAGGATTCGAACCTGCGACCATAGCAGCAGAGCGGTTCCGGACTGAAGTGCCTAGAACCGCTCGGACACAGCTGCCGGTAAAGGAGTTTCAAATCTAACCTAAAATCATTTCTTCTGGGCGATTCCTTCTATTGCGTGGTTGAATTTCTGTTTAAAACGGGTAGCCTGCAAATAAAAATAAAAAAAACACTAGATATCAAGTGTTATTGCATGAGTAAGACTAAAAAAATAATCGTCAATATCTATGGAATTCTACAACAGCCGTATAACGAAGACGTTACGTTATTTTAACTTGGTAGGAACTCTACCAAATCTTCGAATGAAGCACTCGTGAAACGGTTTGTACTCACTAAATCCAGGGATATACGGCACTGTATGGGTTACCTGTATTTTGAGAGATTCATATGGGGCCTGAAGAGGGCATAGCGGATTCCCGAAACTTGTTTTTTATGTTTTTGTTGTTGTTGTTGTTGTTGTTGTTGCTGTTGTCGGCAGAATAAAGTAAAACAACATTTTAGTTACACGGCTGTTGGAGAATTTCATTGGTATTGACAATTACTTATCCAACTGACATCCCCTGTCCATGATGAAGCAACAGAGATTAAAAAATAATCTGTGCACTTTGTTTTAATGTTAGACAAATCATATAAACTGGTTCATTCCACATCAGCTCGATAAAAGAACCATTCAAAAGATCTAAGACATTTAACTAATGAGGCAACTACATTTTTCAATATTAGCAGGTGTTTACAGGAGGCCCATTTTCCTTGTGCAGTCCGTACTGCTCTGTTCTTCAAATCTTACTGCTTTACCTACAGTATCTGATCAAAAGTATCCAAACACCCCTACGTAGTGCGGAATAGGCTAGAACATCTGACGATAGGCGGACCCGCCAGTAGAAAAGGAGTAGGGGGATACTGCGTTGTCAGCAGAGCACTCACAGAACGGGTCGGTTCGGTTAGTGCAGCACTGTGACTTCGAACGTGCGCAAGTCACTGGATGTCACATGAACAACAAATCCTTCAGGTACATTTCACCCCTCCAAATCGGACCATGTAGAGTGTTAGTAATGTGGTAGCAAAGTAGAGACGCGAAGGAACGAGCACAGCTTAACCAGTGCAAGCCAGACCTCGTTTACTGGCGGAGAGGGGCCGTCGAGCATTGCAGAAGGTGGTTATAAGAACTCATTTGAAATCAGCTGAAGAAATCACACGTGCGTTCCAAAGCGCTATCAGCACTCCAACTAGCACAATCACTGTGCTTGAGGAGTTAAAAGGAATTGGGTACAATGATTAAGCAGTTCCTCATAATCCACATGTTTCTGTCGTCTGTTCGAAAATGGCTCTAACAAGGGAACCTCCCCATCGCACCCCCCCCCCCCTCAGATTTAGTTATAAGTTGGCACAGTGGATAGGCCTTGAAAAACTGAACACAGATCAATCGAGAAAACAGGAAGAAGTTGTGTGGAACTATGAAAAAAATTAGCAAAATACACTCCTGGAAATGGAAAAAAGAACACATTGACACCGGTGTGTCAGACCCACCATACTTGCTCCGGACACTGCGAGAGGGCTGTACAAGCAATGATCACACGCACGGCACAGCGGACACACCAGGAACCGCGGTGTTGGCCGTCGAATGGCGCTAGCTGCGCAGCATTTGTGCACCGCCGCCGTCAGTGTCAGCCAGTTTGCCGTGGCATACGGAGCTCCATCGCAGTCTTTAACACTGGTAGCATGCCGCGACAGCGTGGACGTGAACCGTATGTGCAGTTGACGGACTTTGAGCGAGGGCGTATAGTGGGCATGCGGGAGGCCGGGTGGACGTACCGCCGAATTGCTCAACACGTGGGGCGTGAGGTCTCCACAGTACATCGATGTTGTCGCCAGTGGTCGGCGGAAGGTGCACGTGCCCGTCGACCTGGGACCGGACCGCAGCGACGCACGGATGCACGCCAAGACCGTAGGATCCTACGCAGTGCCGTAGGGGACCGCACCGCCACTTCCCAGCAAATTAGAGACACTGTTGCTCCTGGGGTATCGGCGAGGACCATTCGCAACCGTCTCCATGAAGCTGGGCTACGGTCCCGCACACCGTTAGGCCGTCTTCCGCTCACGCCCCAACATCGTGCAGCCCGCCTCCAGTGGTGTCGCGACAGGCGTGAATGGAGGGACGAATGGAGACGTGTCGTCTTCAGCGATGAGAGTCGCTTCTGCCTTGGTGCCAATGATGGTCGTATGCGTATTTGGCGCCGTGCAGGTGAGCGCCACAATCAGGACTGCATACGACCGAGGCACACAGGGCCAACACCCGGCATCATGGTGTGGGGAGCGATCTCCTACACTGGCCGTACACCACTGGTGATCGTCGAGGGGACACTGAATAGTGCACGGTACATCCAAACCGTCATCGAACCCATCGTTCTACCATTCCTAGACCGGCAAGGGAACTTGCTGTTCCAACAGGACAATGCACCTACGCATGTATCCCGTGCCACCCAACGTGCTCTAGAAGGTGTAAGTCAACTACCCTGGCCAGCAAGATCTCCGGATCTGTCCCCCATTGAGCATGTTTGGGACTGGATGAAGCGTCGTCTCACGCGGTCTGCACGTTCAGCACGAACGCTGGTCCAACTGAGGCGCCAGGTGGAAATGGCATGGCAAGCCGTTCCACAGGACTACATCCAGCATCTCTACGATCGTCTCCATGGGAGAATAGCAGCCTGCATTGCTGCGAAAGGTGGATATACACTGTACTAGTGCCGACATTGTGCATGCTCTGTTGCCTGTTTCTATGTGCCAGTGGTTCTGTCAGTGTGATCATGTGATGTATCTGACCCCAGGAATGTGTCAATAAAGTTTCCCCTTCCTGGGACAATGAATTCACGGTGTTCTTATTTCAATTTCCAGGAGTGTATACAAACTGAGTAGTCTATGCGGAAGATAAGGGACATAAGGAGCATATCAGCTGAGGAGCGCCGTGGTCCCGTGGTTAGAGAGAGTAGCTACGGAACGAGAGGTCCTAGGTTCAAGTCTTCCCTCGAGTGAAGAGTTTAGTTTTTTATTTTCAGTTTATGTGACAAACTCTTATGTTTTCATCACTTTTTTGGGAGTGATTATCACATCCACAAGAAAACATAAATCGGACAAGGTAGAACAATCTTTTTACCCATTCGCTAAGTGTACAAGTTAGGTGGGTCGACAACATATTCCTGTCATGTGATGCACATGCCGTCACCAGTGTCGTATAGAATATATCAGACGTGTTTTCCTGTGGAGGAATTGGTTTATCTACGACCTTGCGATCAAATGTTTTCGGTTCCCATTGGAGAGGCACGTCCTTTCGTCTACTAATCGCACGGTTTTGCGGTGCGGTCGCAAAACACAGACACTAAACTTATTACAGTGAACAGAGACATCAATGAACGAACGGACAGATCATAACTTTGCGAAAATAAAGAAAGTAAAACTTTCAGTGGAGGGAAGACTTGAACCAAGGACCTCTCGTTCCGTAGTTACTCACGCTAACCACGGGACCACGGCGCTCCGGAGCTAACAATCACCTAGATATTGCTTATCTTCGCATGGACTACTCAGTTTGTATATTTTACTAATTTTTCTCATAGTTCCACACAACTTCTTCCTGTTTTCTCGATTGATCTGTGTTCAGTTTTTCAAGGCGTATCCACTGTGCCAACTTATAACTAAATCTGAGAGGGGTGCGATGGGGAGATTCCCTTGTAAGCACTATGGGACTTTTGAATGATTATGGGGGAGACGAGGT
This sequence comes from Schistocerca nitens, assembly GCF_023898315.1. Classification (NCBI taxonomy): domain Eukaryota; kingdom Metazoa; phylum Arthropoda; class Insecta; order Orthoptera; family Acrididae; genus Schistocerca; species Schistocerca nitens. Next base: position 76,831,505 of record NC_064625.1, read on the forward strand.
ACTGGCAGAATTGAAGCTGTGAGGACGGGTCGTGAGTAGTGCTTGGGTAGCTCAGATGGTAGGGCACTTGCCCGCGAAAGGCAAAGGTCCCGAGCTCTAATCTCGGTCCAGCACACAGTTTTAATCTTTCAGGAAGTTTCACCATTTGACTTAAAATCTCAGGTCATCAGTCCCCTAGACTTAGAACTACTTAAACCTAACTAACCTAAGGACATCACACACACCCATGCCCGAGGCAGGATTCGAACCTGCGACCGTAGCAGCAGCGCGGTTCCGGACTGAAGCGCCTAGAGCCGCTCGGCCACAGCGGCCGGCTATGTAGTTGGTGCTAAGCGACGCTTGAAGTGATGTAAGGTGCGACGGCACTTGACAATTGATGACTGAAACGAGTGATCTGAAATGATGAGAATCTCGCGGTACCCTGTATAAATCAGATGGAAGGCCTTGTGTCTCGAGAACATTATCTGCCATCATATGTAGTGACGACAGCGAAGTTCGGAGGTGGTAGTGTTACAGTATGGGGGTTGGTTTTCGTGGTTAAACGATAATACTGGAAGGCTACGAACACATTTCACAACATTGTCTACTACATAGATTAGAGGAACAGTTGGCAGACGATGATTGTATCAACATGACAGTGCACCCTGTCACTAAGCAACGTTTGTGGAGAATAACATTCCTGAAATGGCCTGGCGGTTCAGGAGTCGCGACCTGAACTCGGTGGGACAACTTTCGGATTTGCTAGAAACCGACTTCGCTCTAGAACACAGGTCGAACATCATCACATTCTCTATTTTCGGGTGTGGAGGAATAATGGACTGCCAGTGCTCCACAGACATTCACACACGTCACAAGCAGAGTTCAAGGCGTCATAAAGGTGAAGTCTGGCCCCACCCCCACATTAATGTCCACTGATATCCGTCCGGATACTTTTGTTCGGGTAGCTTACGTTCATCCTGTGATTGCAGCCCACTCTTTCTCCTTCTTTGCTTTCATAATACCGGATGATTATAATTGAACTTTCGCTATTTAAAACGTTATATCACGGAAAGTAATTACCGTACGAACACCACACCCGCTAGTATTAATGTCAAGGACATAGGGGAAGAGAAATAATACTGAATCAGTTTAGTTGAAACACTATTAATGTGCTGCTACAGTACATGACAGCAATGCATACCAGTACCCCTGCCCCTACTAAAGGGGCTCAATATGGCGTCCATCAGTGTTCATAAGAGTATGAAAGCGCAGGATTTCATTCTGCACAGCAGAACGAAGCATGTCCGTAGGTATACTGTCTGCCTCTCTTGATATGCTGCGCTTCAGATCAGCACATGCGTATATGTTCCCAAGGTAAACGCTGTCCTTCAGGTAGTCCCCCAACCAGAAATCACAAGGAGTGAAATCAGATGATCGTGCCGGCGCAGCATTTGGAAACCATCGGCTTGTAATTAGATGACTTCCAAATGTGCTTCGGAGAAGCAGGCGAACTTCACGAGCGATGTGCGGTGGGGTCCCATCTTGCGTGAAAACTGTTGAGTTCAATGCGTCTCTCTCCTAAAGGGCGGCTATCACACGCTAGCTCAGCGTATCGCAGTAACGCTGACCAGTAACACTGTACGTCTTTGATTCTTGAGCGCCAAACTTTTCAAAACAGAATGGGCCAATGATGAACTTAGCCGTGAAGCCACACCATACGGTGACACGTTCGCCATACAAAGGAACTTCACGCACAGTTACTGGAGGTGAAGATCCCGAACTCGGCAATTCTGTGCGGTCACCTCACCCGTCAGAGAAAAGTGAGCTTCTTTCGTCCATAGGATGGTCAACTTCAAGCCTTGCGAGAAAGTGGAGAGCGAAGTCAACCCGTCGTTGTGCACCCTCTGCAGCAAGCTGCTGTACAATATGGATCTAACACGGATACCATCTGAGTATGGTCCAAACCACCTTCCGTACTGTGGACCAATGAATGTTCAACTGTCGTGACACATTACGCAAACTGCCTGATGATCGGGAATTGCGCACAGCCTTATCCTCCATAGCAACAGCGATTTCATCAACGACCTGTGATGCAACCGGTTGTTGACTTCTTCTCGGAGCGTCACCGAGTTCTGCAGCTGATTCGAACTACTTCATCATGCTCCGCACAGCAGGGGAAGAGACAGGACCCTTCCGTAATTCTTTCAGCCGGCATTACTGTTGTTTTGATAATAGAGCTTCACCAATAATGCCCTGATCCTTTTTTGCAAGCTGATGTTGACACGACAACAAGTGCACTGCGACTGGTCAGTTGTGTGAGACTATGAACCACGATGACTGATCAAGGCACCTGGTGGCCATAGTTGGATCTGGACGGTGGCACTGTGACGCATGGAAATCATACACCCCATACTCTGGACGTTAATGCTAGCAAGTTTGGTACTCGTACTGTAAATAGCCTGCGTCTTATAACTTGTTTGGAAATTTTAAGTGTTACGAACCGGTATAATCGTAGAAATAATGTTATGCCTCCAGCGAACACAATTTTCTTCTTTAATGTCAACTACATTTTTCCGTGAAATTTCAGCATAGTCAGTGGGTTCAATTTATTTCGTGTAAAATAACAAGAACAAATTATAGGACAGTATACACAGCATCTGTATTATGGCATTTATATTCAGAATATTATTAACAAGGTATGCCGCTTAACATCACACACTGGTGTCTGTGTAGCTGTCTGTCGTATGTAGTGCAGCCAATATTTTGCTACAGTTCACAGACTTCTATAGACTTATTTACATCACTGTGTGATCCTCTGTTACGAAATAACTTGGAAGTTGATCAACTGTAGGAAAACATCAGCTGCTTTGCAGATGACAGACACCTGCACAAACATCAATATATGATGTTAAGGTACTTTTGTTAATATTTTGAACATGAGTACTAAAGTACCATAACTCTCTAAATTGTGATACAATTTTGTCCTTATTAGTCTAAGAAAAGTGAACTAAACCCACCGCAGGTGATAATTCACCGAGACATACAATGTTGATAAAGAAGGAAATTTTGTTTTCTCAAAGTAGTATGCTATTTTCATGTCTATAAATCTACCTATTTTACTTCCTACGTAGCCAAGATCATTCACTGGTTACGAAAATAAGAAAGGAGGGTAGCATATTAAAAATTCTGACGAAATTTTTAAGAGCTACCGAAGTACATAAGAGGACTTACATACTCATAAATTAGAAGACTTGGAAAGAACCACTAATTAGTAGTGTGTAAGGAAAGTTACAAGAAAACAGAAGGATATGGAATAAACATCTGCAGGAAATGGGTTTCAGAAAGACTGTTAACAAAATGAAAAAAATCAGGCCAAACACGCCCAAGCAAAAGCTGGGTTAAAGGGCTCAATATATCTTAACACGGTAAATAAAGAAGAAGAAATCAGTGATGTATATATCGGCTGCTGTAAGAGATACAGAATCTAAGCAGCTACTATCTCAATTTTTTGTGACACGAGGAATCCACCTACGCATTGTCGGATCATTAAGTGCCGGCGATTCGTGCAGATGGTCCACTGTGACACGGGATTTTAAAATATATGGTGGACAGGTATCACATTATTTAGTTACTCAGGCTGAGGCATTGTTGTAAATAAAGTCAACAGAGCAAGCGATCCGTACCAAAAAAAAAATCATGTTTGTAAACTTCAGCACTGCGTGAGTCGCCGTTCAGCAACTCAACTGCAACCAACAGCGATTAACAAACTGGTTATCAACCACGCACGCAGAGGCGGTAACATACGCACTGTGTGTTACACAAGTGAACGCCTGGCTACTTTCACTTTGCTAAGAAGTTACGGCCGCCAGACGGACGTAAATCTCTCTCCTGGACAGCAACGGCCTCGTGTAATAACAGACAGATCCTCGTTAAACTGTGCACAATTAAGAGCGATTGTAGACGTCCGTGCGTCGGTTCGACCGCAGTGCAGTTCGTCACACCTGTCGTGAGTTCGTGCTGACCTATCACAACCATTCTGCGCTTTTCGATACGATACCACATTACGGGAAGTGTTCGCCGAAAAAACCGAGAATCAAATTTTCTAAAACTTACGCTCCAGGACTTACCAGATAAAATATTACCCACTCCATTTCCAGAGAACACGGGTCACCATGGAGGGCTGTGAACGGTGTAGGACTGGTACCACGCTGGCGTATGACCCTCCATCGTCGACGTTAATCATAGTGAGGTAGTCTGTGTGTAACAGCCGGTTATGTGGAGCCAATATAGCAAGGTGTGTCGACGTGTCAGAATGTGACGAAGGAACTGCTGTGTGTGGACATGCCCACTACAACACCATGAATGAAGCTACCCTATTTGTTGGTGTATCACCGCGGACCGTCCATCTTGTCTAAACGGGCTAGTACTCCGTCGTGGCCACGCAACACGGCGTAACAGCAATATCTGAAACCCAAGAGTGACTGCTGCTGTCACTAAATACAGGTCCATCTCAACCAGTTGGCGAGCGAACACTGCGGAGGGAACTACGTGTAACGAGAGTTTGCGGTCGAGTATCTCGCAAAAGGGCATTGCCCACAGCAGCACATAAAGCTGCACGTCTGTAATGGACCAGACAACACAGAAACTGGACAGTAGCTCTCTGCATGCGGGTGTCTTTGTCAGTTTAGAGACGTTCAGAGACGATGATTGTATCAGGATGAGAATGCATCCTGACATAAAGCAGCATCTGTGAGGTTATACCTTGTGAACAATAGCATTCCTCAGATGGGCTGGTTTGTTCAGAGTCCCGACATGAACCCTACCGAATATCTCTGGCATGAGTTAGAACATCGGCTTCTTTCCAAACCCCAATGGCCAACATCACTAACCTCTCTGGTTTCAGATCTTGAGAGCGAATGGTCTATCATTCCTCCATAGGTATCCAGGCACCTCACGTAATGTGTGCTGAGTAGTATTAAAGCCGTCGTAATCGCGAAGGGAAGCGTACACATTATACTGATGTCCACTCACAGGTATCCGAACGCTCTTTATCAGATGTGTATGCAGTAGCCAATGGGAATCACTGAATTACTGATATCTTTCGGCGGAAGGCACGAATTGATCATTTGCAATTTCGGTGTGGAGAGCAGAAGATTAATTATTATTGATCTGGCTATTATAGATTTTTAGGTTGATTATTGGTTTTCTTATGTATTTGTTTTCTTCTCTGTTTCTTGAAAAATGACAGGATTGCTAGGGTCGTTGATATTGATTTGCGATGTTGTGGTTACGTCGGGATCTGATAGCATACTTTATATTGTTGTGAGTGAAACGAACAGCAATATTCGTAATTATTGGCTAGAATGCGATCCTCCCTTCCCACCCACCCCTCTCCTCTCCCCGCCCCCACTCTTCCTCCTATCCCACCGATCATCCAAGAAACCTTGGTGACAGATTGACCGGTAATATAACCCTACGTCTAAGCTAATCTGCAAGGTGGTAAAGTGGTTCTGAGTAGGCGAAGCCATCGAAAGGGCACAGCAGAAAATGGTTATGATAACAGAGTGATCTGCAGTGTAACCCTAGTACTAGGTTGGGTTGAAATGTGATTTCTTTGTTATACGTTGACGAAGGCAACGAAAGTGAACACAAAAAAATTATTTTGGTAAAAGGTTGATCTGTGGCGTACCTGAGGTCCGGGTTAGCCTCTGATGTGACAAATTCGTTGTGAGTTGGCGAATGACCCGAGGACTAGATTGGATTGGAATGTGGTTATTTTGTTGTGAGTTCACGAAGGCAACGAATGTGAACACCAAAACATTATTGCCGTAACAGGTTGATCTGTGGCGTACCTGATGTCCGCGTTAGACTCTAATGTGACAAATTCGTCGTGAGCTTGCGAAGCCAACGAACCGGAACACCAAAATATGATTGAAGTTACAGGTTGGTCTTCAGCTTAGTTCTACATATAGGCTACGTTGCAATGTAATAAACTGGTTACGAATTAGTATAGTCAACGAATGTGAACACCAGAAAATCTTGTGATAACAGACTGATCTGTAGCGCAGCCCAAGGTCTACGTTCGTTGTTGCAATCATCTACATCTGTGTCTTACATTCGAATTTTAGGAAGTTTTTGAGGATGTGGTTAACTTGAGATCTAATAACATAAAATACCAGCTAGTTTCATTTTCAAAACATAGAAAATTCCAAACGAGCAATGTGGTTAGTTATCTGCATCAGACGCATGATTCTTCGTGTTCATTTCCCATCATTCTTCTCGCGAACCGTTACCAACAGCAGCATGCAACTGAATATTCGCGGACAGCGTCAGTCCACTTTTACCGAGAAATGGATTCAGCTTCAGTTTTGTAGGCGTTATGTCTTTTGTTAATAGACCATAATTCTTGAAGCCAAATGATCATAACTACTTCTTGGAGTTCACTCGCACTTCATTGTTTGCCGTTCGAAGACTTCACAACAATCTAAAACTAACTGAAAGTCCATTTTCGGGTTGTTGGAGGCGATTTCTTCCCGCATCGTCGGAGCAGCAAATGCGGAGCATGCTTACAGTTTTGCAGTTGTGTTCAGCTCGACGTAGACGAAGTAGTGCAGTTCGGTCTTCACGTAAGTGATTGCTGGCAGCATCTCTACGGCCACCAGAAACAGACCGCATTATCCCGGTCACCATTGAATTCAGCATTGTCTGGTAGCAAACCATCTCACAATCTGTGAATACTGCTCAGGTTGCATAGTATTGCACGACTCCTTACCTTCTGATGATGCTACATAACATAGAAATCTCTCTACCAATTTAATTCAAAGTACTAAGACAGCATTTCGCTAAGAATAGTTGAGGCAGACTGTGCAATCAACCTCACAAGGGCAGGCCAGCTTCGACAATTATGCTAGAGCTCCGTCTCTAATAACCTCCATATCGATGGCGCGTTTATCTCTAATTCCCCTTTCCATTTTTAATTATTAGCATTTTGCTTCGTCCCTAGCATGCAGAATGTTTTGCTCTGATCCTATGATTCTTTTCCTGTGTTGAAATCTCCTAAAAATAATTGTTTATACAGGGGTTGGACAACACAGTAAGAGCACCTCGATACAAACATGTACTTTCCGGAACATCGTTTCTGATTAATTTTCAGCACCCTCACGTTGTACCTAATTTTGCCTCCTTCTGTAACATCCTGCGCAGTGTTCCTGTTACACAGACATTTGTCGTACTGGTGTTATGCTGACTTACCAATACGGACCTTGCAGACGGCAAGCAGTCGATGCTGGGTTAGGTGCCGCTTTATTTGCTATCATGCCAAAGTTCTCGCGATAAATACAGCAGTAAAAAGATATAAGCTTATCGATAGAGAGAAAATGTATCATACAGAACTGTTATTTCTAATACGAAGACCACCATCTCGCAAGTGAAATCTGAGTTTGGTATGCCTCCTGTCAAAACACTGCCAACGAAAATAGCACCAGAGGAACTGGTTAAATGAAACTTTCATGGTATCGATACAATTTATAAACAAACGCAGAACAGTTGCCCCAGTGGTATACATCGTACAAAGCCTGCACTATCAATTAAAAAATGCAAGCAAATCCGATGAATTTACGTGTGAATTGCTCCCCGACTACTGAAGATCCTTACTTATGGAGAACATCATGGCGATACGTACAGTCTAGGTTGTCTGTTATATTTCTCACTAGTCGTTTGTATATACTGATAAAACCAGACGAATGTAGAAGTGCATTAGTTTGCGTTATAAAGTCGATGATCATAATAGTCCGGATACTCACGTCGTGGCTTCCACCAGATCCTACATTCCAAAGGAAGGTAGTTGATAAGCTGTTGTCTTACATGACACCGAAAATTACCACGCATCTATTCACATGAATGGAGGTGAGCAACACTGGTTTGATAATCATGAGGATGAAATATAGACTACCCTTGCGAAACTGAACCGAAGAAGAGCGAAGCATCCTATTCGCACGTTTCGTGGAACAGACTCCACGAGACACGGGAGACGTTTCAACAGCCACCCTCAGTGCACAAAGATTGGTAAGAGCTGGGCTCACATCTCACTCAAAGACGTACCAGATGCACTCTGTAGTCTTGGAGAATCGGACGCACATGATCGGACAACAGTATCCTATATCATTTGGCAGTCAGAAACGAAGGTAGAATATCACGATTCGTCCCATGTAAATACAATTGGCTCGAAAATACCTCATCACCCTCTTGAAATGTGCCCCGCAGGGCGTGTTCTTAAAGTAATGCATGTATTGTAAAATATTTTTCATTCAGCGTATATAGTTACAAATAATTAGATATCTCCAGGGTGTACCAACCGCGCATTGACACTTTTCTCCAGCCATTTTCCCAGGCACGTTATGAATGCTGCAAGGCCTCGACGGGAACTTCGTTCAGGCATGTAGTCAAGGCAATCCATGTTGCCTAAATGAAGTCACAACGGTGTTCTTTGAGGGCGGGCTTAATCCTTGGACACGAAAATAAGTCTACCGAAGCCACGTCGGGATTGTAGAGGGACTGGGCAACGTCACCAAGTCTTCCGTCGCCAGAAACTCACAGCCCAGAACAGTGTGGCTGGGATTTTTGTCGTGATGGAGCACAGCGTCGCCTGTCTTTTCTGGAAGTACAAACTCTTTGTGGACGACAAAGGCAATGAGCACTATTTTCACTTTTGACTTGCTCATTCTTGCCTTCTGCAGTCTGTAAAATGGCAGGGTGTAACACTGGGCACTTAGGCGCTTTCTCTTCACGACATGGATGACTTACGTTACCCCGGATACCAGCACTGTGTGCTGGTCCAGGAGACTTAAAGTCAGTTTTTTGTGTGTTTTTGATAACAACTTGTGTACGTGGATGATAGGTTGTGACAGGTTTATTTCTTCTTCTTTTTTTTTTTAACAGGTGTTGGGGAGAGAGAAGGTTGACTACAGAGAAAAATGTAGGAAGCTATTAAAGAGAAAACAGCTGTTCGTATCTTCGGAACGAACAACCACACAAGAAAGGCAAACATTAATGTCCCTCTGGGATCCAAACGTTTTTTTAAATATTTCTTCTATTTTGCTTCTGGTCACAGTTCTTTAGGGTGTCCAAGACAAATAGGACACCTTGCATGTGTACGTATACATGGAAAAAATACGAACTACAAATCCAGAAGTACTAGGTTCGATCCTGGGTCTGTAATAGAATTTTCAGTGCCTTGCCTCGTCTTTCAGCTCTGACGATGACTTGTTAATGTGAAAAATTCCAAATTGCAGTGCATTTCGAAGTTGACGTTATAGCATAGGCCCGCCTATAATGGACCGGGCAAGTCACTTCAGAGTTGGAAGAAATGCAAGGACTATGCGTAATGAAGCACTGCGGTCTTCAAAGCAACCTTCTGGCCGAGGCCACGTTTACCCGATGTCCATCCACACTCAGGAGGATCTCAGTTGCCACTGGTGACCCTGCACCGTACCGAGTGGTTGTTCACGCTGTTTTGTCCAACCCCTAGTGCCGGTCCAGCGAGCTGTGGGCACGCCATCTTCTGCTGGGGCAGTGTGTGTGCAGCAGTTACTCATTTGCTTTTTGTTTTTCGGTCCACGTATGCGAGGAACTAAAGGCAGCGCGCAGTGGGCGGCGAGCGAGCATTACACGCCGCGGGGCTTCTCAAGGGACGACATGCAGAGGTACCTGCGCCACCACCAGTCCGTCATCCAGGACCTGCGGCTGCGCTCCGACTCAAGTAAAGCCCTCTGACTCTCTCTCTGTCGGCTCGTACTAACACCGCGGTAGCACTAACACAGCCCACTGGCTCCGGCGGCGCTCCGGCCGTACTACCCACTCCACTAGTCCACTTCTCTCTCCTGCTCATCGCTTCGGCGCGCGTCTTCCAGCACTAACACCAGTAGCAAAACTGTAGATCTTCTCTTCGTCGAGCTTTCTGAGTTGTGTTTTTCGATTTTTTTCGCATAGTAGAGTTGTTGGTTAACGCTTTTGAAATGTGTCAGTTCTATATATCGTCTTCGTTGATTCTGTCTGCGTCTTAGATAGCGCTGTCTTCGTAGTCTGTGTAGATTGTCACTGAGCCAGTTCTAAGCTTGCAATGCAATTTTGTCTTCGTATTGTCTTTTCAGAAAGCTGTGATGGCAGAACATCCTTAATTATTTATTGTTTGCTACACATTTTCGAAAACAGTGTTTATTCAGAAAAAAGTTTGTGAGTCTTTTTCTAGGTTATAGAGACCGCAACTGTACTCTATTTTGGGCTGCTGATTACAGTATTGGTACTACGTTCTGTAACAAAAGCTCAACGAATTAGCGAAAACATTATGACCACCTACTTAATAGAATTTCTGCGACGTTATTCGTAATAGCAATTATTTTGAAAATCCTGGATTCTTATCTCCACAACAGCTATTCACCGTCCACACGAAGTGAGGTGTGACACTGATAAAGTACTACTTACATTTTTTTCCTTCATTTAGGGGGTTGGTTGTTCTGAAATGTAATTAGGATGAAAAACACTGCGTACTGGAAAATGCTTATTTGTCTGTCACCTGTCAAACAGACTGTTGGTAGTCGAAGGAAGAAAGGAAGTTTCGGGTTTATCGGGTCGTCGACGAGAAGTCATCAGATATGGAGCACAAGCTCTGATCGGCGATGGTTGGGAAAGGATATCGGGCGTCTCATTTCCAAAGGAAACACCCCGGTATCTGTCTTAAGTGATTTAGGGAAACCTCCAAACACTTAAATAAAAATGCCATCCTCCAGGATGTGAATTCAGTGTCTTACAACTGTGCCATCTTCTTCAGTATCGGTCTAAGCTTATCCACTAATCACCGTGTGTAGCACCTCTATTAACTAGCTATTCTACATCTACATCCATACTCGGCAGGCCACCTGACGGTGTGCCTCAGAAGGGTCGGTAATAATACAACAAGCGACCAATTCCAACCTACAACAACGCCGAACGGGTGCCGATGGGGCATCAACACACTGAGTGCGAACCAAAAGCCTCTGTCTGCTGCACACATACATTGTCGACTGCGGACTGCACCAGAACAGTAATCTGAAAGTGGCAATATACATGAGCACAGTGTTGCGGAAGTTTGCTCAATTTTATAATACCCTAGTAACCCTAAAACAGTGGCTTGTTCCATGTGGAACAGGTTGGTTCAGGTTCTTGACAGACCTCAGATCCCAAAGGCATGCTCCAACCAGCTCATCCCACAAGCCCAGAGTACAACTAGGAGAAACTTCACTCATCCACTACCTCATATGAGGAAAGGGACGGAGAGTGAGTTGAGGTCCAATTCTGACATTACTACACTAGTGAAGCCTTTTTGGATTGGGAAATCTCCTTGTGAAATAGATATAGTGATAATCACATTCACTTCCAGGGTACATATATGAAAAGGTATGCTGATTTTTTGTTTTACCACACGTATGGCAGCGCAGTTGTTCATTCTAAAGTATATCCTACGCGTTGGTGGCTTAGTAAGAACTGAGACAATTTCTTTGTTACTAGTCTCAGAGGAAGCGTGTTGCTACGCATTTACAACTTATAAGTGCCACGAAATTGTGTTGTGTGTTGCCGCGTTTTGTTTGATCGATCGTGCACCACGTTTTCACACGCTGTAGGTATCTGTTTTATTTGAGACGTGATCTTTGTTTATACAGACGACCCGTAACTTTAAGAAAGGGTTCGTTCCTCTTTTTTTTGGAGAAGCGACGACCACGTTCAGATAAAAATATTTTCAGGTAGAAACATTTGCTACAGTGTCATCGTCAATCGAAAGCAGCCGCTGGCCTCGTATACTTAGTTACCTTCTCATTCAGCTTGTGGTTGAAATACTAGTTATCCTGAGAACATTCGAAGTGAAATAAAAGGCGTCCGAGTATGGACCCATTACTGAGTGAGCGTTCGCAGAGACCGCAGATGCAGACTTCTAAGAGAGGGCACTGGAGCCTGTTGGAGCCTGGGGTTCCGATGCATGGTCTGCTGTGTTTCAGTTTGCGAGGACCAGCCAGTAAGACGGGGCGTCGGTGCATCGCGCTAATCGCAAAGTAGGGGCTGTCTGGCGGTCCCTGGGGCCGCGGATGGCGCGTTTCGTTTCACAAGAGCCGCTCTTGTGAAGAACCGCGGCTATCGACCTTCCTCCGTCCCTCTCCAATGTCTGGAGAGTCCAAGACGCAGGACTTCAGAGAGCTTTGCAATCTCAACTAAATTTACCGAATGATTCAGCTATAATCCTCAAGTTCGTTTTTTCTCCCTGCCTCTTTTAACTCTGATACAAACCAGGAACCATCATTGTAGCCTTCAAACCGCTTCCCTGTGTGATCGACTGTTAATAATTTTACTGTCACGTACCTTCTTCCTCTTTTCTGGACGATTGATACCTCAGTAAACCGCGCAAATATGCGAGAGATTGTTTTCAAACAGACATGCTGCCATAATCTAAGTAAATTGTTCGAAAACCGGTGATGGACAGCATGTACCAGAGTCATACATAATATTATTTATTTAATTTTATTCGTCCAACCATCATCTCACAATGATGTAGAAATTGTCATGGCAGTACAATGAAAATAATTAGCTGAATATATGGGTAGGCCCTGCAAAGAATATTCAAGTTTGTTCCATGAAGTTAGGACAGGTGTTCGGCCGTCGCTTTGATGAAGAAACCAACCCGGCATTTGCTTGTAGTGATTTCGGGAAACCACGGAAAACCCAAATCAGGATGGCTGAACAGAACGAACTCCATGCTTCCGAATATTAGGTCAATGTCTTAACAGCTGCACCGCCTCATGCGGTTGGCCCTAATACACAATATTACTTGATATATAAATGGTTTTATTCAGATGACTTATAATATAAAACATAATTTTGCTCTTAATGGCTGGCCGAAGTGGCCGTGCGGTTAAAGGCGCTGCAGTCTGGAACCGCAAGACCGCTACGGTCGCAGGTTCGAATCCTGCCTCGGGCATGGATGTTTGTGATGTCCTTAGGTTAGTTAGGTTTAACTAGTTCTAAGTTCTAGGGGACTAATGACCTCAGCAGTTGAGTCCCATAGTGCTCAGAGCCATTTGAACCATTTTTTTGCTCTTAATGTCCGCACATACCACGGACATCCGATGATGACGTCTGGGCCTTGAAGATGCCGGTATGTCGTTTGCACAAACTTTATGCTATTCGGGAAACAACATTGAGCTATGCTCCAAGTTATAACCCTGGATTCGTTGTGGGGAGGCGGTGGGGTGAGTGGATTGCTGTAGCCTGTTGTAAGATTGTGAACCGCTGAGGGCTACGGCGGGGACGAAGCCTCTCCGTCGCTTCTAGGTCACCAGTTCAATACAATACAATACAATACAATGTTCCAAGTTTGTCTTCCTGTTCCTTCTTCTGTCTATTTGAAAGACTGAATCACCATCTATCCCTGTGAGTCAGATGCTTGGTGCTTATCTCAGGAGAGTGCGACACATTTGCATTTTAGATTTGACATACGATTCTTTTGTAAAAACAATGAACCGTGGTGTATTCAAATGCGACAGGATGTTGTAATTGTACCCTTTCATTATCACCCACTAATCTAAGTATTCCCAGTAACATTTAGTTGTGTAGTATGCATTGCTTACGAAGAACATTTTGTCTTTTTGAGCAGATGTATTTAAGGAAACGCTTTCATTTCTTTGCGAAAATCATTATAAAATTTTATTCCCTGATAGAAGGTGCTGTTTTGAGTTTTTTGTTTGTTTTTATTTGATTGTACGCGAATTTTATAAGCAGGAAACGATGTTGTGGACTCGTTTTACAAAAGCTGTTCAAATAGATGAACATAAAGTCTTCTCGAATCCTCCAGAAATATGAGGAAGTGCGCCAGTTGCTGAAGTATGTTGGCTACCAGCGTTTCCGTTTGGTACATTAAAGACTAGATACTCTCAAGGAGGAAGTAAACTCAGCGTTCTAGTCGACTAATGGGCCCCCTCTCCCGGTCCAGCGCAGCTCCGTACTACGAACATAAGTGTACCTGGTTAAAACGAAAACTACGCTTCATCACTTGCTAGAATCATGACACGTTTCGGAGCTTTGTCTTCATCTTCAGGGACAGTCTTGTTTTTCAATTCGTCACATCCGTTCTTGTCAGCTCGATGTCATTAAAAGGAATGAAGATCTGAGACGAAGCACAAGGTCGTTTGGGGAAGGGGGATGAAGGAACATGTCCTATCCAAAGGAACCATGCCCGCATTTGCCTTAAGCGAAAAACCTAAATCTGAGTCATCAGGCGGGGATTTGAACCACCGCTTCTCCGAAGGAGAGAGCGGTTTCTTAAGCATTTTGCCACCCTGGTCAGTAACGTCGTTTATGTTGCTTATCTATATAAACGATTTGGGATACAATCTGAGTAGCCGTCTTAGGTTGTTTGCAGATGACGCTGTCGTTTATCGACTAACAAAGTCATCAGAAAATCAAAACAAATTTCAAAACGATTTAAAAAAGATATCTGAATGGTCCGAAAATTGGCAATGGACATTAAATAACGAAAAGTGTGAGGTCATGCAAGTGAGTGCTAAAAGGGATCCGTTAAACGTCGGTTACAGGATAAATCACTCTAATCTAAAAGCCGTAAAATCAACTAAATACCTAGGTATTACAATTACGAACAACTTAAATTGGAAGGAACACACAGAAAATGTTGTGGGGAAGGCTAAACAAAGACTGCGTTTTATTGGCAGGACACATAGAAATGTAACAAAGCTACTAAGGAAACTGTCCTCTTTTAGAATACTGCTGCGCGGTGTGGGATCCTTGCCAGATAGGATTGACGCAGTACATCGGAAAAGTTCAAAGAAGGGTATCACGTTTTATATTATCGCGAAATAGGGGAGATAGTGCCACCAACATGATACGTGCATTGGAGTGGCAATTATTAAAACAAAGCCGTTTTTCATTGCGACGGGACCTCATTAAATTTCAATCACCAGTTTCCTCCTCCGATTGCGAAAACATTCTGTTGGCACCCAACTACATAGGGAGAAAAGATCATCACGGTAAAATAAGAGAAATCAGGGCTCGCACAGAAAAATTTAAGTGCTCGTTTTTCCCGCGCTCCGTTCGAGAGTGGAACGGTAGAGAGACATCTTGAAGGTGGTTCATTGGACCCTCTGCCAGGCACTTTATTGTGAACAGCAGAACAATCACGTAAATGTAGATGTATGTTTCAACAGTTTAACGTAGCTTACCATCTATATCTGAATGGCAGTAGACCTTCTCGAAAACCTATTATAAGTTCGAAAAATAGGAAGGCCAGATTGCAGTGTGCTAAGAAGTACGCGTTATGCACCACTGAAGACTGAGCAAAAACTATATGGAGTGATGAAAGCAAGTTTAATCTCTCCTCCGCAGCCCTTTCGACCCGAGAAACAAGAGGAATGAGAGAAAGTACCAAGTTCTCACCATGAAGCACAGACGAGAAAGTACCATGGTCTAGGGCAGTTTCTCATCAAGTGATGTAAATCCTCTCGTCGGAATTCATGCGATTATAGACACTCTGAAGTGAGCCGAACTATTAACAGACAATATGAGACCTCGCTGGAGACGAAATCTGCCTCGTAATGAGCAGTTCCAGCGTGGTAACAATTTGACGCACACTTCTGGCGCTGTCACGACAGTCCTGAAGCCGCAAAAAGTGAAGGCATTCGAATGGACAGGCAAAAAGCCCAGAGTTAAACCGCATAGAAGAATTTTTTGGCACGATGTGTTGAAGTGTTAACCGACAAAGCTGCACCAACAAGGAGACTTTTTACAGAGAATTGTGTGGTCAATGGAAGAAGGCCGGCCGGTGTGGCCGTGCGGTTCTAGGCGCTTCAGTCTGGAACCGCGTGACCGCTACGGTCGCAGGTTCGAATCCTGCCTCGGGCATGGATGTATGTGATGTCCTTAGGTTAGTTAGGTTTAAGTAGTTCTAAGTTCTAGGGGACTGATGAGCACAGATGTTAAGTCCCATAGTGCTCAGAGCCATTTGAACCATTTGAACCAATGGAAGAGAGTCCTCAGGTGAGACTGACCAAACTCGCAAGTTCTGTGCCATCCAGAGGGCTATGCAACCAAGTATTAAGCCAAGAACATCATGGTTCAAGACTCGATTATCGCGTTTCTTCTGTTTACTTTTAACAAAGTACCTTTGACCTTACGTAATTTGTTCATTTGTGTTTTATTATTGGTGCCGACACTGGAATTGTATAATACGTGTACGATAAAAATACACATTATACGGGTTGATTCACGAAGATACGCAGATATTTTAATATGTTGTTCTACAAGTAAAACTAAAGAAAAAAGTTCATATAAACATATGTCCGCTAATGTTTAGTTACGGAGTTATGGCTAATAAAAAATTTTCCTGATATTTAGCAACTTCGCTAATAGGAACCCATCGCAAAACTGTACAAGGTTAAAGTAAAGCACGTTCCATTTATTTTATTTCAATTGATCTGGTGAATCTAATAAAACATGTCCAAGACGTGTATCTGCAGTAGTTTTCCAGAACATCCAGAGAAGCAAAGAAGTAGTTTCGTGAAGTTTTTAATTTATTAACTACTTGCCCAAATTTGCTTTTTAAATTCCAGACAATTGCGCAAAGTTTTCAATATAAGTTGTAGAGCATTTAATTTTGAAAAAATGATGGTACTAACGTTAACTGAAGCTCTATGAATGTGTCAGATAATCTGCTTTTATTAATACCATAACACACGTGAATTCGTGTTAAACAGGAAGAAACATAAACTACAGTATGTCTTTCATCCATCTCCATATACAAAAATCCATTGGTGTTAAATTGGGAGATCTGGGTGGCCACAGACGTGCAGTACAATTTTACTTGTATAATAATCGTTAGTTGTCTGGATGTTCTAGGAAACTACTGCAGATACATTTCTGGGACATATTCACCAGATCAATAACAACAAAATAAATAGAAATCGTGCTTCACTTTAACCTCGTACAGTTTTGCGATGGCTTCGTATTAAGGAAGTTGCTAAATTTCATGAAAAAATTTTACTATCCTTAATTCCGTAGCTAAACATTTGCGGACCTATGTTTATGTGAACTTTTTTCTTTAGTTTTACTTGTAGAATAACATACTAAAATTTTGCATATCTTCGTGAATCACCCTGTACAGATATGAAAATTAACTTCTTTCCTTTAAATTTTCTGCTAAAGAATTTTTATTCAAAATTTATCATCCCTGCAAAACACTTTTGAGCGATACTGTATGTCTATAGTCCTGGTACAAGTTAAAATCCCCACGGAACAGTACCGTAGTACGACGCCAGACTAGCGAAAAATTAAACGGTGCAACACACTGATGAATATCGTGCGGTAAATCGTTTGCGGCGGCAACAGATGTGTTGCAACATGTTGCAGCTACAATCCCAAGGCGTTAGAGAAGGCCACAGCTTAGCGCGTGTTTCATCACTGCAGGTCACTCGTTTGCTGTCATCCTCTGTCCATTGATCTTTTCACCATGTGAAGCGGTCTTACACCCAAACCTCCAGATGTCAGACTCACGCAGATCGGTAACAAATGTTGTATATAGATGTAGTATCAACCAAAATGCCGATTTAGTTCGTGCTATGTGCTGTCATCCAGTAGAACATACGTCAACGGTAATTAAAAGTAACCCAGAACTACGGAGCACAGGAGACGCGTATCCGTGAGTGACAGCTTCGTACATCCCACGTGGGTGCATTGTCAGAGGGTGAGGTCGTCATGGTAAAGGTCTCGAGTGCAAACCCCACTGCAGACAATTTGTTTTAACTGTTTACGCGTCGAACTGTTACGTGGGCCAACATTTTCCTGACATGTAATAGGATTTTTCGGAGTTCTTAGCAGCGTTCTTTTGGCCGTCTGCTTTTGCTTCGTTACTTGAAAGTAGCAAACATATAGACTACATAGGTGTGGTGTTCTGTCGGACTCGTGATGAAGCAGCCGGTGCATTTGTGGTTACACAGAATAAACACAACCAGTCGGAAAAGTAGAATAAAGGAACAGTTACATCACACATCCGTAAGTGTTAATAGTCCCATATTAACATTTTCATGCATAATACAGTAAAAAATTCATCATTGGGACATGAACCCAGGACCCTCGGTACGACAATCTTATGCTGGACCAACTTCTCCACGGAAGCCATATATAAGGTGCATTCAAATGAAACCTGTTCACTAGTGTAAAGTAACGGTAACGATTTTATTAACTTAAAAATGTAATTATACACAGTACACATACTCAAAAATAGTCGCCCAAACTGCTGGCACATTTATCCCGTTCCGACACTAGCCTGTCGATTCCATCCTTGAAGAAGCTAGTAGGCTGCTGTCGGAACCGGGCCTTTACCCAGTCACACACTTCGTCGTCCATTGCAAATCGATGTCCCCGAATAGCTTGTTTTAGAGGTCCAAACACATGAAAGACACACGGTGAAAGGTCGGTGCTGTAAGGTGGATGTTCCAACGTTTCCCACCGAAACTCCTACAATGTCTTCCTCACCGCATTGGCCGTGTGTGGACGGGCAGTATCACGCAGGAGCATAACCCCGTTGGACAACATGCTTCGCCGTTTCGAATTGATGGCTTCTCTATGGTTCTCTAAAGTGGCTTGATAACGCTGGGCATTGATGGTGGTTCTCCGTTCCAGGAAATCTACAAGCAGTGCCCCATTGTGGTCGAAAAAGAAGGACATCATGACTTTAACAGAACTGGTGTGCACGGCCTTTGACTTCTTTGGAAGTGCTGAAGTCGCATGTTTCCACTGCTTGCTCTGACGCTTGCTTTCCGGTTCAAAATGGTCACACCATGTTTCGTCACCTGTGGCAGTACGCGACAGAAAGCCGAATTCCTCCCAATTATAACGTTGCAGATGACTGAAAGACAGCGCCATCCGAGTATTGCGCAGTTCGGCGGTCAGTTGGTGGGGAACCCACTGCGCACAGACTTTTCGAAAGTTCAAGTGTTGATGCATTATGGTGTGGGTGGTGCCCACGCTAATAGCATGTAACCGATAACTCTCGTCCACGTTGATTCTGCGGTTGTCCAAGACTAAAGCATTCAATTCCGCAACCATTTCCCGAGTGATGACACGATGATCCTCTCCAGGAAGAGCATAGTCTTCCAGTGACTTGCGAGTCCGGATCTCGTGACATCTGCTCGTCAATTCCACATTAAGGGAGTGTCCGGATACTTTTGATCAAATAGTGTGCGATTATTTGAAAAAAAACTATTCTCTGTGGTTAATACAGGGTGTCCAGGAAGATTCGTCAATATTCAGGGATATAACAGAAACGATCAGTCGAAGCGAGAAAGTCCAGTAAATATGGGCTCAAAAATGCATGTCAGCAGAGCAACGACCATTTCTTAACCTTCGCTACTGTGAAACAAATCTCTTCTACTGCAGGCTCTTCGCTTTCCATACTCCCGGAAATGGCAGTATAGACCAAAAAAAGAAGAAAAAAGTAAACATTGGCTCTAAAGTGCTACCGAGCGAGGTGGCGCAGTGGTTAGACACTGGACTCGCATTCGGGAGGACGACGGTTCAATCCCGCGTCCGACCATCCTGATTTAGGTTTTCCGTGATTTCCCTAAATCACTCCAGGCAAATGCCGGGATGGTTCCTCTGAAAGGGCACGGCCGACTTCCTTCCCCATCCTCCCCTAATCCGATGACCTCGCTGTCTGGTCTCCTTCCCCAAAACAACCCAACTCTAAAGTGCATACCTCAAGAGCGAAGAGAACTTGTTCATCTTCGTCAGTGTGAAACACATTTCCTATACTGAACAAGTGCTCATAGCTCTTAAGGTATGCACACTGAAGCGCCAAAGGAACTGGTATAGACATTCGTATTCCAATACAGAGATATGGAAAGAGGCAGAATACGGCGCTGCGGTCGACAACGCCTATGTAAATTTCTGGCGCAGTTGTTAGATCGGTTACTGCCGCTACAATGGCATGTTAGCAAGATTTAAGTGTGTTTGAACGTGGTGTTGTAGTCGGCGCACGAGCAATGGGACACAGCGTCTATGAGGTAGCGATGAAGTGGGGATTTTCCCGTACGACCATTTCACGAGTCTATCGTGAACATCAGGAATCCGGTAAAACACCGAATCTCAGATATCCCTGCGGCCGGAAAAAGATCCTCCAAGAACGGGACCAACGACTACTGAAGAGAATCGTTCAACGTGACAGAAGTGCAACCCTTCCGCAAATTGCTGCAGATTTCAATGCTGGGTCATCAACAAGTGTCAGCGTGCGAACCGTTCAATCAAACATGATCGATATGGGTTTTCGGAGCCCAAGGACCACTAGTATACTCTCTATGACTGCACGACACAAAGCTTTACGCCTCGCCTGGGCCCGTCAACACCGATATTGGGCTGTTGATGACTGGAAACATGTTCCCTGGTCGGACGAGTCTCGTTTCAATTTGTATCGAGCAGATCGACATGTACGGGGAAGGAGACACCCTCAGAATCCATGGACTCTGAATGTCAGCAAGAGACTGTTCAAGCCGATGGAGGTACTGTAAAGGTGTGGGGCGTGTGCAGTTGGAGTGATATGGGACACCTGATCCGTCTAGATAGAGTCTGACAGGTGACACGTACATAAGTATCCTGTCTAATTACCTGCATCATTCATGTCCATTGTGCATTCCGACGGACTTGGGCAATTCCAGCAGGACACTGCGACACCCCATACATCCAGAATTGCTACAGAGCGGCTCCAGGAATACCCTTCTGAGTTTAACCCCTTTCGCTGGCCATGAACTCCCTAGACATGAACATTATTGAGCATATCTGGAATGTCTTGCAACATGCTCATCAGAAGAAATCACCACCCCCTCTTAGTGATATATGGACAGCTCTGCAGGATTCATGGCTTCATCTCCTACCAGCACTACTTCAGACATTAGTTGAGTCCTGCCACGTGGTGTTGCAGCACTTCTGCGCGCCCGCGGGGCCCTACACGATATTAGGCAGGCGTACCAATTTCTTTGGATCTTCAGTGTATTTTAAAGGCGATGTTTTGTGGTCAATTTTTGCTTGTTTTATTCCGTACTACCTTCTCCCAAAATACGGAAAGCAAAAAGAGCTTGTTTCACTGCATCGAAAATGAATTAGTGCTCATAGATCTTGAGGTATGCACTTTAGTGCTCCCGTGCTGGACTTCTTTGCTTCGAAAGATCATTCCTGTCATATCCTGAATACCGACAATTGCTCTTGAGACACCCTTCACGTCACACACATTATATCAGACTCTTAATGGGATATAGAGAGGTATGTGGACAACGTCAATCGCGTAAACAAACTCTGATCCCTTTTAATGTTCCATAACTTTGTTCGTAAGGTGATAAAACGACCTGTACAGCATCCCTGGACAAGATAGCCTGAAAATCTGCTACAAACGTGAAGCTGAAACAAAGTAGGAAGGCAGTGTAGGATATCTTTGCTAGCAAGAGTAGTTTCTTCACCTGAGCCATGTCAAGTTACAGTCTGATGTCTGTTTAGCTTAAGATATTGCACCATAAATCAGATGCCATCGCAGCTTCTTCGTCTTCCTGCGACCGCTTACCCGCGCGGTTAGAGAGATAACTCGTGGCGTATACACTTGCTGCGGAACACCCCACGCGCAGACACTTCACTTCGGTAGCGACTCGGTGGGCCCAGGTGCGCCGAAGGCAGGCGCTGCCCTTGCAGCCTGACATTTCGCCGCCTCTCTTTCTGCGCCTCCCTCACCTCCCCCCAACTACACTGTCCTCTCCTTCTACCCCTCCTCTCTCTCCGTCAATTTGTATCTCTTTCTCTCTCACTGACACACACTCACCCCCACACCCACACACGGAATAACTTCGTCACTCACTTTTCTCGCCCCCCATCTGTTTCTCTCTTCCCCCTCTCTCTCACTCTCTCTCTCTCTCTCTCTCTCTCTCTCTCCGCCGCAAAGCCGTCCTTTTACACAACGCGCAGCCTTGAGGTTCTCCTCGCGCCACACAGCCTATGCTATGCCGCAACTTCGTGAAGGCTCCGGAACACGCGGCGACGTTCGAGAGGAACTGCGACGTACCTCAAGCGAGACACTGCAGGTGCCTTTTCATCCGTCTTGTCTCAGTAGAACAAATGAGAAACATACAGTTCTTCGTAGTTTAGCATGCTTTTTAAATAAAGACCAACCTTCCAGAACTGTACATGATAAGCACCAAAGTCTGGATATTATACAGCATTAGTATTTTCTCGCCAACTGTTTTTCGGTTTACAAGGGAACAAACTAGAGCAATCGTTAACACTAAACATCGAAAAACAACTGGCGTGTGTTTGAAGATGAAATAGAAAAGGATTATCACCAGAATAGTATATGCGGCAAAACAACTTAACAGCCTTTGTAAGAATTTTAAGAAATTTAAAACTCACAAGAAAATAAAATAAATACAAGACAAGGGTACTAAAGAAAGAGGCACAGGACTTTTATAAATCAATTATGCAAAGGTAACCTTTAATTTAGAAAAAGGGAAATAACTTACAGAAATGTTGGTACAGCACTGAATGGAGTATATCTTCAAGTTTTATATACAAACGTTCAACGTGCCTACGTTTTGTTACACGATGAAAGTGCCATCTGTAATGAGTTTCCGGCCAAATCCTGTGAAGCAACGCCTGATGTATGGTGGCAAGCGCTTGTATAATCCTTTGTCATAGCACGTCGACGTCTCCCGGAAGCGGAGGAACTAACACTCTGTCTTCAGTGTAACCACAAAGGCAGGAGTTCATTGAGGTTAAATCAGGTGCTCCTGGAGGCCAGGCTGTTGTTCCACGACGTCCAATCCAAGTCGGCACGCTGCTTCGGAGATATGCGACAACTTCCCAATGATAATGTGGGGGGCGCGCCATCTTGCTGGAAAATAAAGTTGTGTCCCTATCCTCTCGTAAGGAAAGGCCCATAAATCTTGTTACAACCGACAGTGCCAAAAAAGCATTTACCTCAGGCGAGTTTCGTACGCGTTTGATTACGTGGCGTGGTTTCTGAACACATAACATCCGCCGGAGTGGCCGAGCGGTTCTAGGCGCTACAGTCTGGAACCGCACGACCGCTACGGTCGCAGGTTCGAATCCTGCCTCGGGCATGGATGTGTGTGATATCCTTAGGTTAGTTAGGTTTAAGTAGTTCTAAGTTCTAGGGGACTGATGACCTCAGAAGTTAAGTCCCATAGTACTCAGAGCCATTTCAACAACCTCACATCCGAGCATTATGCTGTGTCACTTTACCGCAGGCATGGAAGGTCGATTCGTCACAGAACACAGTTTTATTAAGAAAATGATCTTCAGTCTGCTTTTTGTTAAACATTTCTACACAAATCTCAGTTCGTTTTTTCTTTGTTTTTTTAAACCTTACAATAGTCACAGGGTTTGAATGACAGGCATTCCCATAATGTCTTGCACTCTGTAACACTAAGCTTATTCAGTTCTAAGCAGGCACGTCTGCTTTATATAACCGGACTACGGATGTAACACTGCCGAACTTTTTGAATTTCTGAGTCAGATTCTGCTGTCAGACCCTGAGCAGGCGTCCTATATGATACCGAACCAGTTTCGGTGAAACGATTGTACCAATTAATAGCAGTTTGTTTCTGAGGCGGCAGGTTGCGATATTTAGTCCTGGATTGTATCTGAACTCTAGCAGCGGATTTGGATTCATGATGCTATAAACAAGACAGCGCACGCGCTACACGCGTTATACGACTCCGTGACGACTGCTGGAATAACTCATTTGTGCACGGCACCTAACGTGAACGTCGGCAACTAACAGTGTTAGGCGGTAATACAGCTGTCAGCACTGTATCAAATATTTCTGTAAGTCATTTACCCATTTCACAATTAAAGGTTACTTTTGCATAAATAATTTGTAAACACCCTACGTTACATGTGGAGGATGATGCACAAACAGAGCAGAAAACAGAATTGACAGTTGTAACAGGAAATACGTAAGTAAATCGCATATCAGAGGTATGAAGTATTTCTTGTGCTGTAGAGAAGATGTACACATAATGAATGAATAGAATATTTGGAGTACGTAGACAATCACAATAAAATAAAGTAATACTGGAAAAATAGAAAAATAGAGCAGGTCAGACAGTGTGGTAAGAACTGAAGAAATTTTAGGCTTGAGTGAAGTTTAGGAGAGAGGAGGTTTTGAGACGTGTGTGGTCATTTAATAGTAAATCCCAGAATCCATTATTCACCCCACAGTGGTCCGTACGCCATTTCGAAACAGCCTGGCAGAATAGAACTCTATACCAGACCAGGATTGGAACCCCGATACAGTTCTGTAGCCACTGGAATAACATTACATACCCCTCAACCAGTGAAGTTTCATTTAATCCCTCCACCTTATTGTGACAGCAATGTATTTTGGAAGGCGATCTTAGCTGTCATAAAAGACGGAGAAGTTTTGCAGAGTCCTTTATCCAAC
Organism: Schistocerca nitens; assembly: GCF_023898315.1. Classification (NCBI taxonomy): domain Eukaryota; kingdom Metazoa; phylum Arthropoda; class Insecta; order Orthoptera; family Acrididae; genus Schistocerca; species Schistocerca nitens. The sequence continues at coordinate 76,856,010 of NC_064625.1, forward strand.
AATGTCAAATGGCTGATGATGATGATGATGATGATAACAACCACACTTTGCTGCACGGGAAGTGAACCTAGAACGGATACAGCGAGTAGCCGCCTGCTTGTACGTGTTATCAGTCTGCGACAGGCTGGCTTCACCGCTGGTGAAAGCTACCCGAGAGCTGTTTCGCGAGTGGCGAGACCGGAGAACAGACAGCCGCGCGCGTGATAACGCGGTCGGATCGTAAACCAGTGTGCTCCTTTGTGGGCCGCGTCGCACGCCAGCCGGAGAGCGGGCGTTGGCGCACTGAGCGAATAGGTGTGACCTCACGCGCCCTGGTGCTGCAGATTAGACCCGTGGCCCGCGGTATACCGCATTCGGTTCTCGAGCAGGCTGCCAGGTAAGCGCCCAACGCCGGACACACTGGTGTTCCCCATCTTACAAGTTCTTCAATACCTCCTGGCTGTTTATAAATGTGTGCTAATCAGCTCTCGAAAGTGAGATATTTCCGTTCCACGAGCAATTGCTCCAGCGACTGAGCTATCCAACCATAGTTCACTTCCCGGTAGAAGAGAGATACTGGCGCAAACGAAGCGGCGAGTTGGGTAGTGTATTTTGCTTGAATGGTTCAAAATGGTTCAAATGACTCTAACAAGGGAACCTCCCCATCGCTCCCCCCTCAGATTTAGTTACAAGTTGGCACAGTGGATAGGCCTTGAAAAACTGAACACAGATCAATCGAGAAAACAGGAAGAAGTTGTGTGGAACTATGAAAAACATAAGCAAAATATACAAACTGAGTAGTCCATGAGCAACATACGCAACCTCAAGGATAGTATGAGCTAAGGAGCGCCGTGGTCCCGTGGTTAGCGTGAGCAGCTGCGGAAGGAGAGGTCATTGGTTCAGGTCACCCCTGGAGTGAAAAATTTAATTTTTTATTTTCAGACAATTATTATCGGTCGGTCCGTCCGTCCGATGCGAGGTAACTGCGCCGTAGTATGGGGACGCCACACCTGAACAAACATCGAAACACACGACGTCAGTCGACTACAGCGCACGGAAGAGAGAGTATTCCTGCTAACGAGGCTCCCTGGCTGGCAGTTGACTGTTCGCTACTTTGGACGAGAGTGCATTAAATACGTGAGATGTATTCCGTGGGCAATATGAATCCAACAAATATAGCTCGCGACTTCAATAACAATCGCACGGTTGTGCGGTGCGGTCGTCAAACACAGACACTAAACTTATTACAGTGAACAGAGACGTCAATGAACGAACGGACAGATCATAACTTTGCGAAAATAAAGAAAGTAAACTTTTCACACTTGAACCTAGGACCTCTCGTTCCGCAGCTGCTCACGCTAACCACGGGACCACGGCGCTTCTTAGCTCACACTGTCCTTGATGTTGCCTATGTTGCTCATGGACTAGGTTTGTATATTTTGCTTATTTTTTCATAGTTCCACACAACTTCTTCCTGTTTTCTCGATTGATCTGTGTTCAGTTTTTCAAGGCCTATCCACTGTGTCAACTTTTAACTAAATCTGAGGGGGGTGCGATGGGGAGGTTCCCTTGTAAGCACTATGGGACTTAACATCTGAGGCCATCGGTCCCCTAGACTTAGAACTACTTAAACCTAACTAACCTAAGGACATCACACATATCCATGCCCGAGGCAGGATTCTAACCTGCGACCGGCTGAATGGTTTGACGCAAGAGCACCCAGCACCCAGCTACGAGTCCTCGTTTCTACACACAGTTTTAATCTTCCACTAAATTCCAAATGCACGCTTCAGTTCAATAAGCAATGTCCCACTTTTTCTTTCTCAGAACCTATTCATTGTTAAGAGTCAGAATTTGGTGACAATATACATCAACATGTCTTGTCCATGTCCTGTTTTTCTACATAGCCTCCATCACGTTCTGTAGCCGTACGCCAACGTTGTGGAAGAGCATGCGTTCCCTGCTGGTAAAAGTTCTTGTTCTGTAGGCGTGGCCATGTTTCCACTGCATGACTGACACTCTCGTCATCTTCAAAGTGTGCTCCCCGTAGAGAATCTTTGGGCGGCCCAAAGAGGTGGAAGTCCGAGATTGCCAGGTCTGTAGGGTGGATGAGGCAAAGATGTTCAACCCAATTTGGCGATTTGTTCCTGGGTTCTCAGGCTTGTGTGTGGGAGTGCATTATCGTGTTGGAACAAGATTTCTGCTGGATTCTTGTCCGATCGAATGGTTCTTGTGTTAATTCAGTGTTTTTCCTTTACGCCTCTGAATTGATGGTTGACCCTCTTGGCATCACAACCACGAGAATGGAGCCATCACCATTCCGGACGACAACCATGACTTTTCCAGCATAGGGGCTTGTCTTCAACTTCTTCTTTTGTAGTACTGAGGATGATACCACTCTACGGACTGCCTCTTTGTTTCCGGCGCAAAGCGGTGCACCCAGCTTTCGTCCCCCATAATGATCCGTGACAGAAAGGCCTCTCCTTCGGTTTCAAAACGCTCCCACAATTCAGAGGAAATGGCCTCTCTTTGAATCTTGTAGACCGCTATGAGCATTCGTGGAACCCATCGCGAGCATCGCTTTGAATATCCGAGAGTCTCGATCATTGCAGACACACTTCCAATGCTGACAGTCAACAGTAGAGCCAATTGTCGAGTTGTGATGCGCCGGTCGGCACGAATAATGGCATCCGTACGATTCAGCATGTCTGGAGCGGTGGCTGTGACAGGATGTCCCGAGCGTGGCTGATCGTGGAGCTCTGTTTCTGCATATCTTGACACTGTAACTTTCTTCACCTATCGCCCAACTGCAGTACTCTCAACTGCAGAATCGGCATACACTGCACACAAACCTTTATGGTATTCACCCCGGTTTCTTTTTCTGCACACAAGAATTCAGTAACAGGACGGTTTTTGTAACTTGAGTCGTATGTAGACGCCATTTTTGACGTTGTACTACAGCTCTGCCACCTGCCAGAGCCGTTCGAAACTTCACCGGCGAACAGAACAAACATCAAATCTGAAGAACAAGCAAGGACGTTTGTCTATGTTTATTAATGGCTTTAAAAAAAATGTGGGGCATTCCTTACTGAACGACCCTCGTAGAATGAAAAGTCATTCTTAAACACTTACCTTCATTTCCTGCTCTATGCTGTTTCTTTCGCGAGGAAGGGGCAGAGATTAGTGTTCCACATCTACATAAGGACGCTCGAGTAAAACAAATGGACCATGTCCATATTCTGCATGTGAAGGGAACCTTCACCAAAATGCCTGCACTAAGAGCCGTCGGTGCATTTCGTGTGGTGTTTCAGCAGGTATTAGCATTTTCGTTTTTGCATTGTTTAGCTGGAGTCATCCATACGACGACCAGTGCCGACTCCGTTGCAAACAAAATATTTTTTAAAAGCGGAATTTTAAATGCTCATTCGATACAGCTGTCCCATATTAGCCTACTCGGATATTTGTTTTAGGAATGTGCGTTAAGAGGCACAGTAAAACGCGAAGAATAGCCAGTACTGCAGCAGCGATATCGCAGCAGCGCTGCTCAGTCGCTGTTGGTTCAAATGGTTCAAATGGCTCTGAGCACTATGGGACTCAACTGCTGAGGTTATTAGTCCCCTAGAACTTAGAACTAGTTAAACCTAACTAACCTAAGGACATCACAAACATCCATGCCCGAGGCAGGATTCGAACCTGCGACCGTAGCGGTCTTAGTCGCTGTTGGGTTGCTGCTATTATTCGTGTTTTACTATTCCTGGCAATACACATCGCTAACCCAGATACAGCATTAGACTAGTGTGGGAGCACTCTCTCTATTAGGCACGTAAAATTCCGATTTAAAATGTTTTTGTTTGTAGTGATAAACAATCGGACGTTTGCTGACAGTGGGCGTTAAGAAGGACATGACGAGCAGTAGGTTTTTGGACTGATTGCTGCTGCGCAAAGCAAAAACTAAACTGCGAGTATCTACCGAAATACAAAAGGAAATGCGCCAGACGACTCGCAGAAGAGACATCTGTTCTGTAGAGTTATTTATCAGCATTTCTGGGATTTAAAAGATGACATCATGGAAACTGTCAGGCACGCACAGAAATTACACATATCAGTGGATAGAATGATCACACAATGTAAGCTTTCACGGCCGGTATTGTCTTCACTTAAAAGTTCCGGGCTGATGGGCCGTGGTCGAAGTATAAAACTCTCCCCTGGCGTTTCGTCTCCGACTGCGGGAGACATCCTCTGAGGTACAACGGCGAACTGGTCTTTCCCCCTATTTGTGTGTAATACGTCACATTTATTTACGATCAGGTTCAACAGACACTCTCAACAACAAGTGTCGAACCTACTGCATTTCCCTACAATTCTCTACCGTTGCAGCTTTCCTCCACAGAATAACATCGTCTGCAAATAGTCTCAGATACTTGTTCACTTTCTTCACAAGATCGTATATACATACGCTGAAGAATAATGAAACTTTTCCCTTCTTCCGAAATTAGTTTCGGATCTGCCGGCTTCGCTCCGTTGACCTATTGAGTTCAACCTGCCAGGGAGCCCTGAACTCCGTCAGGAAACTGGACTGGTCTCCAGTCTCGTACTCTTTTTTTTTCTAAACGGCACGCGGCACCTGTACTGAATGCATTCCGGAAGTGAAAAAACACTGCATGAACCTGGGCACCGTACAACAGCTCCACTTGTCGTTTCTGACGAAAGCGTGACGACGTTCTATGGTTGTAACAGGTGTTGCACACATAAGGTACACGTCGCGAATCTTCTTGTCAGTCCCCTTGCGTCCTCTATAGTTATGTCCCTTATGCAGAAGATATCACATAGTTGTGGTTCCATTAATAGCACTCTCACTGACTGAAGCGTCAATTGCTACACATGGGATTGCTATTGGCAATGGACACTCAAATAATATTTTAAGGCTGTAATGAAGCTATCGTTGTGGAATGCGTTCCACTCGTAATCACGAGTGCTTTAAAATAATATACGCCACTGAAGCAGAATATATCACACTTATGTTATTCACGTCTTACAGTATCACCATGACGATGATAGTGAAACCGCCCCAACCTCTTGGATCGTTCTAGATTATCTCTTCTCAAAAGTAGCCAATCATAGGCGATAAAATGCAACGCTTCCTTTTAATGGCGTGCTCTGGAAGCCCAGTGGGAGGCGAGAAGTGTACTTCTCAGTTCTTTCACATGATCGTCCAAGCACACAGTGCGTGATCACGAGGCAGTATTTGTCACCAAGTTGAGTTGATCCCATTTTGCACATGATTACAGTTTCAATATGCTACGTTATTTGGCTAGAATAAATGTGTATTAATAAACAAACTTCATGTCAGAAAATGACCAATTAACACATAAGTATTACAACCGACATCTGAGGCCCTCTGGATCTCATGGCTAAAAAGAAAGAACAGTTTCACAAGATGTTTGAGGAATCCATATTGATTCCTGTAGGTGTGATATAGGAATCACTTCATCGGTCACGCTAAGGCCTTCAATCACCGCCAACATCATTATCCACGATTGTGGCCATCGTAGCTACCACCTTCATCATTGCTATCTCAAGTCACCGAATCAGTTGTTCATTTCTTTTTGTTTCTTCATTCTTACTTGAGTAGACAAATAAATAAGTTAAAGAGCACACCTGCGTCGCTGGTGGCAGAAACGCCTCAGTTGCGTACCTGCGGTCAGAACTGAGCTGTCTACGCTCCCGCATTATACAGGTCGGCTAGCGCCCTGGGGCGATCTGTGTTGACCGCGTTTCCATTCCACGGCCGCAGCTGGCGTCCTGTTAACATGTTCTGTGCCACCCACAGCCCCTCAGCAATCCATCTTCTCCTCTGAAAGGGCATGTGCTACTAACTGACGTCTGGCGCACTCAGCCAGGAGACCCTGGTGCCTGTACAATTCCGCAACTGCTAAAACTGCTTCACTCACTGCTAGCATTTGCCATCGTTTCGACATACCCTCTCACGTATATGTGCGCCCGTAAGGTTCTGATACCGGCCCGAATCTGAATGCTTCAGTGAACGAGGGCTGAACATGTATGTAAATAAAAACGTCTTACCTCAAGGCACCACACGGGGACCACTGGTATTCATACTCTGTACAACGAACTTAGAAAACAAAGTGTGTGACATCCTGAGCGTCTTCATAGAAAATGGTTTTGCGATAACTAACTGGGTGAAGGTAGAACGAGCTAGAAGAAGTAACTAGTAGATAATTTCAGTTTCTTTACCTCTTGAGTAATGTTTTCTTGGCATTCCACGACTTGACCCGTAGTAGTACAGAGAGAAGTAACAGGATAGAAGGTTCAACTTCTCATCTTTCCCAAAGCGGACGTGAATCTCTCAAACACGGAAAATGGTTTATCGCACAACAGCTCTGGGTCGAACGGACCTCTAGAGCACGGATACTCACACTTTATCTGCGATGAGAACTTTAGAATCCTGATACTTTGATGTAATAACTTGTTTATTTTGAACGTTAACAAAATTTAAAAAATGAGAAAAACCTGTTTCCGTCAGTGATTACTTAAGTTTTAAATCTAACCCCGAAATCATAACGAACTTTTTAAAAAGATGATTAGAACCGTCAAAATTTGGTAGAAAGGAAAAGGAACACGCTTATTCAGTACCTGTGGAACACGAATGCTCCGCGGATCATAGTTTGGGAGACCCTGCTCTAGAGAGCAACATTTCGGACACATCCAGCTTTATGTTTCCAGTAGGAAACCAATACAAATGAATTAGAGCGAATGCCACGATACTTCCCTTGAAAAAGTCACGCCCTGTTTCCTCCTCATTCTTTCTAGTAACAACCTCGTCGTCGGCTAGACGTTAAATCATCGTCTTCCTTTCCTTCTTCCTTCGGTTCCTGTTGAAAGATCACAATGCATGACGGAGGAAACCAGTAGTACTATGTAATAATTGGTCATAGTGTGTTAGTGCGCAACTGTTCCTCGACAGCAAACTACGACAGCCTATGACAGGCCCTATTCTATCTAATGAAAAGTATGAACCTATGTAATGCGGAATTGGAGGCGGACTGGCAAGTATAAAAGAAGGGGGCATTATTGTCTTCAGCGAAGAGGCAGTAGCAGCAGATGGGTTAGTCACGAGAGCTCAGTGACTTCGAATGTAACTAGTGATTGGGTGTCACCTGAGTAACGACTCCATCAGAGACAGTTCAACACGTCTAAAGCTGCCCTGGCCGCCTGCTGATGACGTGATTGTGAATTGGAAACGCGAAGGAGCAAACACAGTTAAACCAAAACCGGGCAAAATGGCTCTGAGCACTATGGGACTTAACATCTGAGGTCACCTGTCCCCTAGATTTAAAGCTACTTAAACCTAACTAACCTAAGGACTTCACACACACACACACACACACATGCCCAAGGCAGGATTCGAACCTGCGACCGCAGAAGCAGCGCGGTTTCAGACTGAAGCGCCTATAACCGCTCGGCCACAGCGCCCGGCTCAAGACCGGGCAGACTTTATGTACTAGGGGACAGGGGACGTCGAGCACTGTGGTGCGTGGCTGTAAAAAATCACACGAATTCAGTGGAACGAAGTACTCGTAAATTACAAAATGCTACCAACAGTCGTCCAGCTTGCACAATGTCTATGCATAGGGAGTTAAAAAGAATCGTGTGCCATTTTCTAACAACTCTTGGTTAACCCCACATTTCTGTAATCATTTCTAAGCCACGCATGATATGCCGTAAAGAGTGAAGCCGCTGGGCAGTAGATGATTTAAAACGAGTGATTTCGAGTGATGAACCACGTTACACACAGTGGCTGTCAGAAGGGTTCAGGTTTGAAAAATGCCTGGAGTGCGTTACCTGCTGTCATTTGTTGCACCTAGAGTGAAGTACAGAGGATGTAGTTGACGGCGTTTCTCGTGGTAGGAGTATGATCCCCTTGTTGTATTTAAGAAAACCTTAATTGCCGAAGGAAATGAACACCAAAAATGGTCCAAATGGCTCTGAGTACTATGGGACTTAACATCTGAGGTCATCAGTCCCCTAGAACTTAGAACTACTTAAACCTAACTAACTCAAGGACATCACACACATCCATGCCCGAGGCAGGATTCGAACCTTCGACCGTAGCGGTCGCGCGGTTCCAGACTGAAGTGCCTAGAACCACTCGGCCACACCGGCCGGTGATATGAACACAATGTACGTCATTGTGTACTGGGTACAACAGAGGACCAGTTAGAAAGCTCTGATTGTTTGTAAGATTGATAATGCACCCTGTCATAAAGCAGCATCATCGAGGGAGTGGCATGCATACGATGACATCCCTGAAAGGGACTGGTCTACCCAGAGTACCGGCCTGAACCCAGTGGAACACCTTTGAGGTAAGGTAGAAAGTCGACTACACTCCAGCATCGAACATTACCAACTTCTCTGGTTACCGTTCTTGAGGAAGAATGGGCTGCCGTTCCTCTGCAGAAATTCAGGCATCTCACTGAAAGTGTCCCTACCAAGCTGCCACAAAGGCCAAGAAGAGTGGATACACCTTATATTAATGTCCAGATACTTTTGACTTGACTGCCTACATATCATCAAGATCTATCGACTTAGTGCCACCTCGTCACCACTTGTGCTGCCATCATTGAGCTACAAACAACAGTGTTTGTCATCTGTCAGTGTGGTGCTCCCTTGGCGTTCACGGCAATGATTCTTTTGTCCCGTCGTTGCCACTTTAGAGTCTTGTACCATGGGAAGCAAGGAGAGGATGTTGTTTGGTGACAAGTATCCTCCTTCTACAACACAACTGCACACATCTATTGACAGCGTTCTTTATTTGCCAAAACAGAAACCTACTTATCTTTAACATACTCTGTATGTTGTGGTACAAGCTCTTCCATAATAGTCCACGTTAGCCTCACTGCTGATGAAGTGCAAGTGCTGCTTTAAACACTACACTCTCGTAGCCAGTGACGTCAACTGACAGACGCCAACTAGAACAGTGCGTGAGCTGGTAAACGAGCCGACTCTGACTGTGACTGACTCTGTCTGCAACTGGGCTGACTGTCTGTGACTGACTGGGCCCTCCAGTCCGCTGTGGCGATCTAAACACTGCCGGTCGAGAGGACGTTGGCGGCACGTTGCCTGCAAGTCTGTCTTTGGCCTCTCTCCAGAGAGGCGCGCTATTACCGACCTTCTTGCAACCTCTTATCGATCTTCTTGCAACCTCTTTGCCGACCGGTGTGCTGGTGACAGCTTAGGCCAGCACAGATTCAGCCATTGCACTTTCCAAAAGATGACGATAAGCTGCTCATGCACGATCTGTGTTGCAGTCTCCACTTGCAAAGTTCCAGTAACGTAAGAAACACCCAATAGCCATTATGTACTCAAGTCACTCTTCATCTGTAGGAATGTTATTTTTCTGTACTGAAAATTAGCTCACAAAAGAATCAAATTTTTACCAACACATCCTAAGGCATGTCAACTTTGACGGCATTCAGTCAAGAGGTTCATCGTGTAACACTTTACATTTTCGTCAGCGTATGGTGTCATGATGGCTGTAATGCAGAAACCAGCAATCAGTTCAAATAATTTAAATGTTTAAATGTGACTAAGGCTGTGAACTCTACGGTTCTAGTTGAATTTTTTCGCACATAATAGCAATGTGACATCTACCTTGTTTATTAGTTGATTTAGTTTACAAAAGGCGACCACCCGCCTGCAGATTTTCAAATTACACAACTCCAGAGGATGTACTTATCTTGTGGTCGCCGATTGTCGTAGGTTACAGGTCCACTGTGCCAGTACACAGGGTGATTTTTTTTAATGGGGACAAACGCCAAGAAACGATCCTTCAGAGGATAAGGAACAAAAAATGTCAGATCCCAAGGGAGGTACATTTTCCTGATTGTGAGATAAAAGGTCTTTAACAGTGTAGATTTCAGTGACTGAAAGCATACATACAGGGTGATAATTACTGAACTATATGAAAAAAACGGAAATTATTTACAAACTGCGGCGTGCACACACTTGATTCAATATGTAAACGTCTCTATAGCTACTGGGATTTAGGTTATTATATACGATATGTCTCCCATCAAATGGTTCAAATGGCTCTGGGCACCATGGGACTTAACTTCTGAGGTCATCAGTCCTCTAGAACTTAGAACAATTAAACCTAACTGCCTAAGCACATCACACACATCCATGCCCGAGGCAGGATTCGAACCTGCGTCCGAAGCGGTCGCGCGCTTCCAGACTGTAGCGCCTAGAACCGCTCGGCCACCCCAGCCGGCTGCCTCCAATCATTGGCGATGATGTTCCGCAGACGAATAGTGAAATTCTGCATGACCCGTAGAAGTATCAGAACATCGATGCTGTCGATGCCCTCCTGAGTGGCTGTTTTCAGCTCAGCAATGATTTTGGGGTTATCGCTGTACACCTTGTCTGTTAATACATTTACTCCAGTGTGGGATGTCCGCCCCTGATAGCTGAGTGGTCAGCGTGACAGAATGTCAATACTAAGGGCCCGGGTTCGATTCCCGGCTGGGTCGGAGATTTTCTCCGCTCAGGGACTGGGTGTTGTGTTGTCGCAATCATCTTCATTTCATCCTTATCGACGCGCAAGTCGTCGAAGTGGCGTCCAATCGAAAGACTTGCACCGGGCGAACGGTCTACTCGACGGGAGGCCCTAGCCACACGGCGTTTCATTTCATTTCCACTGTGGGATAAGTCGGTCAATGCCTTCATGTAGAAATGTTTGCGGTTGCCTAAGGAGCCATGATTGTACCCAGGCGTGCATCTCTTCGCTCGAAGGAAATCGAAGGCCACGAGTATCTTTCTGCGAGGCTCCAAGAATGTGGGGGATGTGTAAGGGCTTGCTAGCGAAACTTCTGCGGCGTACCCGAAGCAACAGGAACGCCAACTCCGGGAAAGTGATGATCTTTTTCTTTGACTGCAAAGAGATTTAAGTACTTACACCGTTGTCAAAGACATTGTTTCGACTAACTGATACACACTTTGCCAAAACAAAAGAATGTTGATTTACATATTTTCATGTTAAGCCTTCAAGTCGTTAGAATTACATATAACATAGACAGTTAAGCTTGAAATAATGAATTTTTGGGGGATATAGTTTTATACGAATTTGTCTACTTTGCAAAAGAAATTACCGACACCCACTGGTATCGAAGGTTTCATAATGTGTATCAGGCTTGATTACACGAAACGGACGGTGCTTTCAGTTAATCTCATACAGATGCCCTGGGCTGTGACATCGGAATCAACTTTTATTATGTAGAATTTTTGATTATAGCTTACAAAACAGATTTTGTCCGAAGCAATCGATTTGGAATAGACCGTGGAATTTATGGGAAGAAGGTCGTCTGCAGTAGAATTGTACGACAAGTGCAGTACACGTATAATGGACATCGAACCCAGTACGGCCGGCAGGTGGTACGGCAGCTGCAGCGCGCACGCGCCCCGCTGCGGCGCGGCGAGCTGTTTTATAGTGAGGCGGCCGGGCTGATAAGGCAGTCTTGTCGCGCGACCGAGACAATGGCCCGCGGCGAACGGCGAGTCGTAATTGAATTGTTCGCCGCAGGCGCTGCCAGCGATCTTTAAGAGTCCAATTATAAATGACGCGTAAAAAGGCCACGCCACTAAAGATAAAGGTCGCCAATAATTGAAAAGTCTCTGCCGATACGGCAGCCAGGCTCTGGCTGTTTTAATTGGCCGATTGAAATTCTCTAATTATAAACGTTGAACTCTGGCGATAACCGTATGACGGATTCATAGTATTCAATATCGAATACAAGACGACAGAGAAACACGACCAGTCTTATCCCCATTAATGCACATTATCACATTAGCGATGATATATGCTATATGTATCTCTTCTTCTCGTTATGCTATCTTTTCTTTTTTTACTGTACTTTTTCTGTTTTTCCTCCGTGTGGTGACGACTTTTCTCATTTTAAGCGACACTTCGCCCTGAACAACATCGGCCGCCTTCAAATGTGTGGGAACTCTTATCGGACTTAACTGCTAAGTTCATCAGTTCCTGAGCTTACACACAACTTAACCTAAATTATCCTAACGACAAACACACACACACATGCCCGAGGGAGGACTCGAACCTCCGCCCCGACCAGCCGCACAGTCTATGACCGCAGCGCCAAAGACCGCTCGGCTAATCCCGCGCGGCTCGGCCGTCTTGAACGGACTGGTTTGGGGTTGTCAGAGAGGGAAAGTACGAAGGAGAACAATACTTCAATTGCCTGTCGACGACCATAACATCATCGTCGGAATACTAGCTCGGAGGGAAGAAACCTTTCGCCAGCATCTGTAATTTTTTCTGTATTACTCTGCTACTATGGTATTTAGTTTCAGACAATTTTTAGATATACCTGTGCCGCGCTGTACAGTTGTACGACAATAAAGGAGAAAACTACAGCTACAGTCAATATCATATAATTTAACCCTTTCCACTGCAGAACGCACTATCGTATGGGTTAGGTCTGAAATTTGTCCTGGCTTAATTACATCAGTTTCCTTCGTAGCTCCGGACTGCGACGGTTGTGTATGTCACCGGATTCCGTTTGGCAGCTGTTTCATTCCAAATTTTTGACCACCAAAACAATATGTTTTTCTACATTTCGCCACATTATTGGAGACTGAGAATATTTCATTTAACATTTGTTAGGTGTCTAAACACATGCACGGAGTGCCTGCTGGCGTTTATACCCTTCTGAAAATTCAGTAGGACAACAATGCTAGTCACTTCTTGAAGAAATTATCACAATGTGCATTTTCTCATCGTATTTATGTGATTCTAGCAGTCATAATGTATGGAAACTGGTGCATATTAGGTAATGGTCCGATAAATTTTCTCTCAGGGTGGAAAGTGCTAAACATTTTGTCGCATCAGTCGACTCGAGTTAAATGAACACCTAGGAGTTTTAGTTCTTAGAGCTGTTTTTTTATTTACCAGTAACCAATACTTCGTATTGATGGACGATAATGCTCGACCTTATAGGGTGGATGACGTTTTCTTGGAAATTACACATATGGCATGGCGTGCTTGCCCCTCCTGACTTGAATTCCATAGAAAATGTCTAGGATGCACTAGGGAGACTGCTTCCATCACGTCAGAAAGCACCAACCGCTCTCCAAGACTGCGAGCAGTTATGCACAAAGAATGGGCGCTATTGCCTCAACATGAGACTGATGATATGATTGACAGCATGCCCCATCGTTTGTCAGGCCTGTATTGCTGCCAGAGCTGGTCACACCCCACACTGAGCACATTAACCAGTAGTCGAAATGTGTGTGTGCAAATACAACCTTGCAAAATTTCCGTTTGTTGCTTTAGTTCTTAACGCCCGTGTATTTTACAGCCAGTTCGGATTATTTCATTCAGTGTGGAAATTTTTCTGCGGTTGCCCGCAGTTTAAAATGACGTGCATTTTTATTCGGTTTAGACTTTCGAGCTACAGAGTAGTGCCCCTGTGAAGGGGCCGGCCGCTGGTGGCCGAGCGGTTCTGGCGCTACAGTCTGGAACCGCGCGACCGCTACGGTCGCAGGTTCGAATCCTGCCTCGGGCATGGATGTGTGTGTTGTCCTTAGGTTAGTTAGGTTTAAGTAGTTCTAAGTTCTAGGGGACTTATGACCTCAGCAGTTGAGTCCCATAGTGCTCAGAGCCATTTGAACCATTTTTGAACCTTGTGAAGGCGACCGCACGTAGGGTTGGCTGCGTTTCCGCGGAACTCCTCAGACACGCCAGCGCGTGCTGTTCCGATGGCGAGGAGCGACAGACATTTTTTTCTCCTCTCGTGCACTTCTTTGTCCGCCACCGCCGCTGACGCCGTGGTGATGCATTTCGCTCGCGCGGTTCCTTTTGTGTGCCGAAGCGCGGCAGAAGAGCCGCGGTAGCCCGAAGCGGCGTCGGGTTTCTGTGGCCGCAGATAATGGAATAATACCTGTGTTTGCAAACACCAGGAGAAGAGACTCCGCAGCAGATTGCGCGAGGCAAACGCTTTTAATAGCCTTCGGGAAGATATTGTTACCGGCTGCTAGCGCAAAGGCCAGTATTAGATTGTTATGAAGCTTGTTTACGTTAGATTCGGTCGTAACACACATTGAAACCTGCCGGTCTCTGTCGCGTGCAAGAATAGGTAAGCAAGGTTTTCAGGCATCTCAACGTTTATGACGTCATATCTCCAGAACTGCGTGTCGTTCGACCTTATTGTTTTGCAGGTACGTTCAGTGACATACGCAGATGCTTCTTGTTAAGTACGCTTTTAATCCTCACGACCTCCCATTGATGCCCGAGGTAAAATCTAACAACCGTTTTCAAATGTTTCACTGATTTCAATGTACGTTTACACGAGCCATAAAAATTGCAGTTTGCCGACTACGACACATGCCGACACTGTCTTCTGGTAGCATAGTGCCTACAAGAATTACAGTCACATGTACGGCAATGTTTGCAGCAGAGCATGTTGGGAAAGGAAATGCTCCCCCTATGATCACAAAATGGACGAAAGCGAGTGTGTGAAAGTGACTGCTGCTCTCTTGCATTTTCATTCCACAAGGAAAAACAGTTAGCAAGACAAAGAGAAATCGGGCTTCGAAAACGGAACCCTGTAGGATCAGTCTGTTGCCTGTATGTCTGACTGACTGACTGACTGTTCAAAACCTTCTTTTTTCTCGGGAGCTTGCGTCATATATTAAAGTCATTTATGTCACATATTTTGATACTCATCAAAACCTATAGCGTACTTCCCGTTGACCTAGAAACATGAAATTTGGCAGGAAGGAAATTTCACAGTACGAGTAAGGGAAAAAAGTCCGAAAATTGTGGAGTTACTAAGGTACCAAACGGAAAAGGATTTGTTTCTCATTTGCTATCCATCTGTCTGTCTCTCTGTCCGTCTGCTGAGACTCCTTATTCTCAGGAACGGGTAGAGGAATCAAATTGAAATTCGTATCACTTATTAAGGTTCACGATCCCTTTGTGGGATTTAAGCATGTACGTCAATGCCGTCAAAAGATACGGCCATTTATGTCACATATATTGATATATTGCCAGTATCGACATCGATAACAGACAAAATCTTCGAAATTCTCGAGTTCCGTGATGGATAAACTGTATGTATGGATAATTAAGTTTGTACGGAACACTCGGTGCGCGAATCCTACTCGCACCTACGCGGATTTTTGTTGAAGTCAGCGAACAACAGCATAAACTTTAACTGGTGAAGTGATACTAAATACAAGCCTTTTTCCAGAATGCTGTGACAAGATTTTGAACCCTCGTTTAAATGTAGTACATTCGACAGCTGGTAATACCAATAACAATATGTGTGACTGTCTAGCAGTTAGACCCATATTCGCGATCAGCCTTCACTTTTAGGCTGGTGGCAATCCATACAGAATTGTGATGCAGCGTCTAATACTTTAAAGTGAACTTTTGTTCGATACGTCTCTTGGTACCATGCGTTTGCAACGCTTTGGTTCAAATGGTTCAAATGGCTCTCTGCACTGTGGTACTTAACTTCTGAGGTCATCAGTCCCCTAGAACTTATAACTACTTAAACCTAACTAACCTAAGGACATCACACACATTCATGCCCGTGGCAGGATTCGAATCTGCGACCGTAACGGTCGCGCGGTTCCAGACTGTGGTGCCTAGAACCGCTCCGCCACCGCAGCCGGCGCAACGCTTTGGTGGAAGGACTCGAGGATCTCATTAAAGTCGTTTGGAATAACAATCATATGTTTTGTTAATGTTTTATTGACGCTCGGCAGAACAGTGAGAGAACTATTAACTTCACAAATGCGATGGGCTACATCTACGACCGGAGTTGTGCGACCTGAAATGTAATGTATACAAGTATGGAAATAAAATTAAAATAAAATAAAATAAAATAAAAACAGTAAAGGTTGGCAAATTGTTGGTCATGAAACACACATGATGAAGAATGTAGCATAAAATTAAGGCTCCCTGCTGCAGTCTGCAGATATACGAAACCTCAAATTGCATGACGGGCTGGGGGTGTCCCTCAGTAAGAACGTTGAGCCACCTGGACCTACAATTTAACGTGGAATCCGAATCCTGTGTCACTCTTCGCACATCTCACATCATTTATGAGCTGAAGGCTTGAGTAAAGGCACATTGATAACTCACGGTGTCTGACCGGGATTCAAACATACGGTTTCCAGCCTCACATTTTACCACTACACCACAGAGCTTGATTGCAGATGGTTTTTTTTTTCATTTTTTTATTTATTGGCTTTGAGGATGTATCCATAAAGCCATATTAATAAAGGAACGTTGTTTAAAATGATACGAACGTGAGGAAAACACAACAGCCAGTCCCCAAGCGGAGAATAGCACCGATCCGTCCGAGAATCGAACCCGGACCACGCAGCTTCTGAAGCGGATGCCTGCAGATGTTGATAAAGTATAAGTCTGTAATTTTTCTGTCGAATGGTAAGCCAACAGCAAGTGATCAGTCGGTTTATTCGCGGAGGATACGCCTAAGACTGTGCGGCTGGTCCCGGCGGAGGTTCGAGTCCTCCCTCGGGCATGTGTGTAAGCTTGGGGACTGCTGACCTTAGCAGTTAATTCCCATAAGATTTCACACAGATTTGAACATTTTGAACATTTTTGATACGCCTAATTACACACGAAATCAGCTAATAGTCTTTTGCTGGCACTTGTCCACAGACACTATGAATTTCTGGAAGTTGTTTTCCTGTGTGGGTTGCAGTTTTATTTTGAAATAACCATTTTATCTCATAATTAAGCGATTAGTTTATTTCGCACTCTTGCGCATTATGAAGATACATGACAGTAAAACATCGATATACAATGATATGTTCTACGCATCCACGACAGTAGTTACGGGCACAACCATCACAGACGTGAAATCCGTATGTAAAATTGAAGAAAAGTCCTCAAGGCAACATTTCCTCTTAAAGTGAAGGACCGATGACTTCAAAATTTTTCTCTTATAGGTAACATAGGTTTTTTATGAAGAGATTTCTCTCTAACTGCCCATGTTCAATCACTGTAAACCTAACTATTTCAGTTATGAATCAATAAAAATATAATGCGAGGAACGTTACAGATTTTCGTCGTATAATTATTCAGGATGGTGGAATATAGTTATAACAGTAATTTTATACGAGTTCGCCACTGAAAGAAGAACTTAGAATGCATTTATTAGCACTTGGCAGACATAATAAGAAATTAACAAGGATCCCAGAAACTGAACTTCGAAGCCGAACTACAAAGTCACCTAAGACAAAAAAATAAATGCATGTGCATGGATCACAAATATTATAAAAACCCTAGAAAATTATGAAAGAACGTGCTTGAACTAATGGATCTGCACTTAGATATGAGGCAGTAATACGGTGACGAAGTTTCGCGAGTCATGGCTCGATACTTCAGTCGCAAAAGGTCAAACTTCCGGTTATACTCTCGGGCCGGCTCGTAGTTTTAATCTGCCAAGGAGTTTTAACTATGAATTTGATTTTTCTACAGAAGATTCTGCGGAACTATACCGGCTACTAACAATACCAGCTTGAGAGTTGAAGACAAACACGCCGTACCAAACCAGTTGGCACAACAGTGTCCTGCAGATCGTTGATAATGTGTTCGTTAACTTCTGGACAGTAGAGCTGACTCTACGGCTCCCATCATCCCCCAGTTAATCTCGCAGTACCAAGTACAGGAAAGGTTGAGTGCAGATGTTCAGATGTGTGTCAAATCTTACGGGAATTAACTGCTAAGGTCATCAGTTCCTAAGCTTACACACTACTTAACCTAAATTATCCTATAAGGACAAACGCACACACCCATGCCCGATGGAAGACTCGAACCTCCGCCGGGACCAGCCGCACAGTCCATGCCTGCAGCGCGTTACACCGCTCGGCTAATCCCTCGCGGCCAAAGCTTGAGTATACTGGAATCTGTGAATGTGACCTGCTATCAATTAGAAACGTGTACTGAGTGCGTTCTAGTGCTTGTACAGGAACCAACTGACACATGAAAGTATGTGATAAATCACAACCTTATATTTATAAATAGATCATTTAAATATGCTACCCGGGAAAATTACAGATTTCCTAACGAAATTTTTGTTTTTCTTCTGCCTTTCACCATTTCTTAACGGAGTCGGCATCGTTGTATCGGTCCTGGCAGTGTGGATGGCCGGATTCCTGACGGCACTCGACCCCCACGAACACCCGAGACGGAACCTATGTGCCCCCTCTGCCTGCGTCTGAGTAAATCTCATGGTGAAGTGTAAGGACGTGGTCTAAATATTTTTTTAGAGTGTATCTGAGGTGAGACGCTGGTACCAGTTCGATATTTACCTAGTTGGACGTGAAAAACCGCCAAAAACCACATCCAAGCGGATTCGATCCAGGGCAGGCTCGGCTCCTCGAATCTCTGAAACGGCTCGTTAGCGAGCTCGGCTATGCCGGAGCTTCTCCTAACGAAATACGTGTAATAAAACAACTTTCCCTATATTATAGGTCACTGTTAATGCCTGTTATAAAAAGTGTCAACGTGTTCCGTTGAAATCAAAATAATCATTCGGTTGCAAAGGACGGATCTTCCTTTATGTGCGTGATAAATGTACCCGAAGTAGCAACTGAGGAAGAATGGGTGCAGATATTGACAGTAAAGCAGTTTTCTTTGGAGTGCTGTCCTACATGACGGCGAAAGGCGAACACTTAGAGGGAGAGAGGAGAAAAACTTACAGGTTTTTGAGATGTGGTTTTGAAGAAGAATGGATCGTATGAAACAAGCAGGTAAAATAATAAATGGTGTTGAGTAACACAGGGTGGAAATAAAAATACACGCAGCATGTAAGAGAGGAAAATTTAATTGGCTAGAACATTGGATGTGTAAGAGAGTGCATATTAAAGGTTACGCTACAAGGAATGGCGACATTAAAGAGGATCTACCCCAGCGTTCGTCGCACATGGTAGCGGGGTTCGCTCTTTTGGTTCTCTGTCACCAAGTGACGTGATCTTGTGCGTGGTCAGAATGGAAGCCTGCTGTCTTGAGGTCTGTACGAACGATTCCTCGATATCCCGATACGCCGTTTCAATGAAGACCGGCGTTTTGCTGTTGTAGCGTGGTCTGTTCCAAATATGTGACCACACCCCTGTGGACGGCTTTCCCTCATCTTCTCAACCATAGGTGCCGGTCGGTACCACCTGCGTATTTCGTTATTGACCACATGATCCTGAACTTCCAGGCCAGAAATTCATCGAAAGATTTTGGTTTCCATCACAGAAAGTCACTGCTCTGCTTCCTTTGCTGCAGGTCAACTCTCTGTACCGTGCAGGACAAATGAGCACATTGCAGAGCGATATATTTGCGACTTGAGTCCGTCCGGGGTCGCCTCATCACAAAGCACACGAGCCATTGCCCGCCATTCAAGCTGTGTATTGCTAACGCCAATTGTGATGTCAGGAACGAATGAGCTGTCGGCAGCGATTTTTGATGCAAGGTAATTGAGGAGTTTTGTCTTTATCGGAAGTGTCTATTGTGCCTGTGTTTGTGTTATTTGCGTAAGTTGACAGGTATTCAGTTTTGTTTCTATTGAGATGTAGGCCAGACAGTTCAGGGCGGTTCTTTCAGACTTGGACTTATCGTTGAAGGTCGTTCTTGTCTTCAGTAACTAGTAGGACACAGTCATCATACATCAGAGCCCATGGTGCTGAATTCTGAAGTAGTTGAAGGCGTCCATTGTTTTGATGAATGCAAGGGGAAGTAAGGAAGTCATCTGATACCGCCGATAGCACGAAATACTCGACTTTTGGGAAGGACCCAGCTAATCGACATCAAAATAAACAAATTTTCTACATCTACATTTATACTCTGCAAACCACCCAATGGTGTATGGCGGAGGGCACTTTACGTGCCACTGTCATTACCTCCCTTTCCTGTTCCAGTCGCGTATGGTTCGCGGGAAGAACGACTGTCTGAAATCCTCCGTGCGCGCTCTAATATCTCTAATTTTACATTCGTGATCTCCTCGGGAGGTGTAAGTAGGGGGAAGCAATAAATTCGATACCTCATCCAGAAATACACCCTCTCGAAACCTGGCGAGCAAGCTACACCGCGGTGCAGAGCGCCTCTCCTGCAGAGTCTGCCACTTGAGTTTGCTAAACATCTCCGTAGCGCTATCACGCTTACCAAGTAACCCTGTGACGAAACGCGCCGCTCTTCTTTGGATCTTCTCTATCTCCTCCGTCAACCCGACCTGGTATGGATCCCACATTGATGAGCAATACTCAAGTATAGGTCGAACGAGTGTTTTGTAAGCCACCTCTTTTGATGATGGACTACATTTTCTAAGGACTCTCCCAATGAATCTCAACCTGGTACCCGCCTTACCAACAATTAATTTTATATGATCATTCCACTTCAAATCGTTCTGTACGCATACTCCCAGATATTTTACAGAAGTAACTGCTACCAGTGTTTATTCCGCTATCATGTAATCATACAATAAAGGATCTTCTTTCTATGTATTCGCAACACATTACATTTGTCTATGTTAAGGGTCAGTTGCCACTCCCTGCACCAAGTGCCTATCCGCTGCAGATCTTCCTGCATTTCGCTGCAATTTTCTAATGCTGCAACTTCTCTGTAACCTATAGCATCATCCGCGAAAAGCCGCATGGAACTTCCGACACTATCTACTAGGTCATTTTTATATATATTGTGAAAAGCAATGGTCCCATAACACTCCCCTGTGGCACGCCAGAGGTTACTGTATCGAGCGCCTTCCGGAAGTCAAGGAAAATGGCATCTACCTGGGAGCCTGTGTCTAATATTTTCTGGATCTGATGAACAAAGAAAGCGAGTTGGGTCTCATACGATCGCTGTTTCCGGAATCCATGTTGATTCCTACAGAGTAGATTCTGGGTTTCCAGAAATGATGATACGCGAGCAAAAAACATGTTCTAAAATTCTACAACAGATCGACGTCAGAGATATAGGTCATCTGCGTCATGTTACGCAGTTAAGAAAAGGATGGTGGAAAAGGGGCCTCATGGAGAGAACACACAATGGTCGTCATCACCATCATCATCATCATCATCGTTATTGACTAGCGCCATCATCATTCATTTGCTCGGCGCCGGCAGCACGGTAGAGCTGTTGGGGTGTGACGCAGTTGGCAGCGGCTGCGGCGGCGGCTGGGAACAGGTTCCCGACCGCTACAAAGTCTGCGGCGCGCTGTGTGGCCTGAGACCGCCGGCTGTCAGCGCCGCGGCCCCGCCACGCACCCGTTACGCAATGCCGGGCCCCCACGCACACACCACACGCACGCTCTGGCGCTCTGCACTTGCCGCCATCGTGGTCAGCCTTAACCGTCTCGTCCTCTGACATCTCTACAACTCCTCCACTGTCATCCCCCTGTCACAAGGTCGCATACCACATGGCTGGAAGCTAAGCTTGCTTTGGGAGCCGAAAACGTGCAGAACTGATTCGAAGAGAGCCGCATCTGTATTCGTAAACTGCTAAAGTGGTCACCAAGTACGTTGTACCCAGCACGTTGTCCTCGGTGGTGAGTGTTCATCGGAGGTGAGGGTATTTCATCTGGAGTACCCAGGGAAGTGTGGTAGGTCCGCTGTTGTTTTCTATCTACATAAATGATCTTTTGGATAGGGTGGATAGCAATGTGCGGCTGTTTGCTGATGACGCTGTGGTGTACGGGAAGGTGTCGTCGTTGAGTGACTGTAGTAGGATAGAAGATGACTTGGACAGGACAGGACATTGCAGAGCGATATGAAGTAGGACAAGCATGTAATGGCAGTTGTGGGGAAGGTGGATAGTCGTCTTCGGTTCATTGGTAGAATTTTGGGAAGATGTGGTTCATCCGTAAAGGAGACCGCTTATAAAACACTAATACGACCTATTCTTGCGTACTGCTCGAGCGTTTGGGATCCTTATCAGGTCGGATTGAGGGAGGACATAGAAACAATTCAGAGGCGGGCTGCTAGATTTGTTACTGGTAGGTGTGATCATCACGCGAGTGTTCCGGAAATGCTTCAGGAAATCGGGTGGGAGTCTCTGGAGGAAAGGAGGCGTTCTTTTCGTGAATCGCTACTGAGGAAATTTAGAGAACCAGCATTTGAGGCTCACTCCAGTACAGTTTTACTGCCGCCAACTTATATTTCGCGGAAAGACCACAAAGATAAGGTAAGAGAGATTAGGGCTCGTACAGAGGCATATAGGCAGTCATTTTTCCCTCGTTCTGTTTGGGAGTGGAACAGGGAGAGAAGATGCTAGTTATGGTACGAGGTACCCTCCGTCACGCACCGTATGGTGGATTGCGGAGTATGTATGTAGATGTAGATGTAGGTGTAGATGAAGTCCCTGCTGCATGTTGCGTTTCTAAACGCTAACACGGGCAATAGGAATTTGATTTTCAGTATATCAAACAATTATCCACTGATGTTCATAAGTTTAAAATTCCGTCACAGTCTACTCATAAAGACATATAACCTTACTGTAAAGGTCTAAGACAACAAGTCAAGTACTGAACTTGGAAACTGTGTATTCTTGACACAGCGTAACTCACGGCGCGCAAATCACCCAGACTATAACCATCCAGTACTTGACAATCAGGACACGTAGCGACTTTACACCCAAGTTCAAGTCTTAGCGAAACTTTTCCCTCGGGGACACGCCCTTTCCCCCCCCCCCCCTCACAAAATGATGGAAGAAAAAAAAAATCATATCGCTTACCACATGTTCGCTGTTATTGTTGTAAAACTTAAGTACTGTGCAAGACGTTTTAATTTATTACTTCTTTACTACTAACTCTAATCGCAACATATTTTGCAACAGTATCCACATATAGCACTGAATGTTCCTGCAAAACTACTCGTATATCGTAGTACGAGTTATCATCCAGTTGCCGGCAGCGGTGGCCGAGAGGTTCTAGGCGCTTCAGTCCGGAACCGCTCGACTGATCCGGTCGCAGGTTCGAATCCTGCTTCGGGCATGGATGTGTGCGATGTCCTTAGGTGAGCTAGGTTTAAGTAGTTCTAAATTCTAGGGGACTGATGACCTCAGATGTTACGTCCCATGGTGCTCAGAGCCATTTGAGCCATCATCCAATTTTTGGTAATGGGAGCATTTAGAAAGTTTAAAGATAGCTGTAAACATCTTCGAAACTTCTTTTCTCTCACAGCCCTTCAGATCTAATACATTACTTCATTTGTAAATCAATCTGACGTTTGAAGCTGTTTTATACACGGGAGTGTGATTCTGTAAAGAATCGCGTGTGGGAGCTTACTAGTATCCTAAGACTGACCTGGAACCATACCTCCGATTTTGAATCCATGGTCTAGCACTTTCCCACTAAGCCAACAAGCCACTATGAGAGAGGTCCCGGCTTTTTTGAAGCTGTAATGGCAGGTCGTGAATCGTGTCTGAGTAGTGCAGTAGGTAAGAGCATTGCTCGCGAAAAGCAAAATTCCGGATTTCGGATTCGAGTCCCGACCCATCACAGAGTGTTAGTCTGCACGAAGTTTCAAATAGTTCGTTGTTTCTTCATTTTTTCCAATAGGAAATGCTATATAATTTCTGACATGAAATGGCTACAGAGATAAAACTCAGCAGAGCTGCCTAATTGCAAGATATAGCAAAAACTGCAGAAAAGTACAAAGACTTTACAGTTACAAATCTACACTCCTTTTTCTTGTGCCCCAACCATGGTCACCCCCCCCCCTCCGCCCCCCCCCCTGCCTAGAGTGGTGATATCTTACCCTCCAGACTTCACTCAAACTTCCTTGTCACTGATATATCCTACTTCTGCTTCTGTCGGAGCACAAGA
The DNA here is from genome assembly GCF_023898315.1 of Schistocerca nitens. Lineage (NCBI taxonomy): Eukaryota > Metazoa > Arthropoda > Insecta > Orthoptera > Acrididae > Schistocerca > Schistocerca nitens. The sequence goes on from NC_064625.1 coordinate 76,879,862, forward strand.
AATGCGAAAACTGTTCCTGTGCATTTAAAAAAAAAAACAGCTGTCTCATTCTACCATCATCAGCACCTTCAAAGATTTTCACAAAAATTTGGCATGCAAACATTTACTCACTTCTTTATCTTGAAGATAGTGGCTGTGGCAAATAGCTGGAGCAGTACAAATACTGGAAGATAGAAGACAGTGGTTGTGTTATAGAGAGAGCGAAGTAGAGAAGGGCAGTGTGAGGGAAAGACAGGGACGCAGTGCCAGTCAGAGATAGCTAACAGTGATAGAACAGTGCTAGGAAAAGAATGACAAAGACATCGGAAGGGGGGGGGGGGGCAGGGGAAAGAGAAAGTGGATAAGAACCAGTGATAATGAGACACAGAGTATTTTACAATGGCAAACAGGAAGGGGGCCATAATAACAGCGAGAGGAGACAGCAGCAGTGGGAAGGAATGAATGAGATAGTAGCATTAAAACAGAGCAAGAGGGAGACAGTAACAGTGAGAAGAGACAGTAGTAGCACGACCGAGCGAAGAGGACTGTGGCTGTGAGACAGGACACAGTGACAGTTAGACACAAAGAGATAATGATATTGAGTTGTGCTGAATGAGTGAGAAAGGGCAACTGGGAGTGGGTGGGCGATAGAGTAGGGGATGTGAGCGAGATACTTTTAAAAGGGGTGCTTGTGGGATTTTGAGGTGAGTTGCATGTTAAGAAAAGCGCTAATATGTTTGCATGCCAAAATATTTGGGAATATTTTTGGAGGTGCTGAGGGAAGCAGGATGAGGCAACTGGTACCCAGTTTTAAGACAGAATATTTTAAAATAAACAGGAAGATACTCGCACTTTTAATGCTCTGATAGGAGCCTACTTCCGGTGGTCATGTATTCTTTTCATACTACTGGATAACTGCAATAAGTAAAATTTCGTTACCTGCTACCGCTCCTGACACTGACGGCCAGTTGTCCGGAGGGTCAGAAACGGCGTAGCCCTTCTCTGGAGCCGGGACCCGCAGCGCGCGCGGCGCAGCTGGCCGCTGCGGCTGTGGCTGCCTCGGCAGGCGGGAAGTGACGCGGCCTACCAAGGTCACCTTCCGCCCGCCCGCTCTGCTCAAGGCCCCGCTTCGATCTCTGGCCGCCGCTTCTGTCTCCACCCACGCGAGGCTGCGACACAGCGGACACGGACAGTTGTCACCACGTACCGCGTATCGCATATCTGCTTTAGAGAGAATGAGGAGCGCCAGCCGGTGAAATCGGAACAGATGGCTCAGTGGCGGTTATTGTGGCTTTCAGTCCGAAGACTGTCTCGATGCAGCTCTCCACGCTAGTATATACTGTACAGGCCTACTAATCTCTGCATAACCGCTGCAACCTGAGGTTGCTTGCTGTACATAAGCCTTGGTCACCTCCACAATTTCTACTCTCCACACTTCCCTCTTTCACCCAATCGATCCTTTCTTTTTTCTAAATTAATGCCATTGATTTCTTTTCCCTAATCAGATTCAATATGTTTTAGCATTTTCCTGTAGCAACTCATAAGAAAAGCCTCAGTTCTCTTTTTGACTGTGTTTCTGATCGTCCGTGTTTCACGTCTGTGAAAGCCCACTTCAGTCAAAAACTATCCGTAAATCCCAGGTCTTTCACCGTGTGATTTTCGCAACTTTGGGGAGCAGGAGAAAGACATGGTTGGACGTCGGTTTCAGTCGGACGAGCAAGTGCAAGAGTGTATGCGGTTTTGGATGCGTCAGCGGCCGGACATGTTCAACGGAGCGGGAATAGATCGTCTCGTCTCCCAGTGAGATAAATGTCTTCACGCATGTGGTGGTTACTTTTGAATGGAACCATTCGATGGTCCCGTTGTGGCGAGTGTCCGGTTATCATTTGACTGCATCTCATATTGCGAATACTTGCATTTCCTTGCAGACAGTAATTAGAAATGAAGAGATATTTTTATTAAAAGATTATGTTTCACATTTGTGTAAAAACGTTTCCTTTAGTTAATATATGTGGAACTTAATCCGCCTGGATAGCCGAGACTGCTAAGGTCCCCGCTTCCGCAACACTGGGAGGCGAATCTGCCCAGTATCGAATCTGCCTAGCGGCTTTAAGGACGAGCGCTGGTAAGTCGAGTAGCCTAGATGTGGTTTTTAGGCGGTTTATGACTTACGTCTAAGTAAACACCAGGCTCGTACACAGGTCTCACTTTAGTTACACATTATACCAACACGATAACGCTTAGACACTATCGTCACACCTTAACATGAGACCTGCACAGATAGATGAGGCGCACTGATCCCCTCTTGGGGACAGGGGTGGCATCATGACGAGCGTCCGGCCACCAGATGCCATTAACACTGCGAAAACCGATATATTATAACATCGAGCCCCCCGGGAAGTGGGAAAAGGTGGCAGGAAAAGAAAGAAAAAAATTAATTAATTAAAAAAATAAAAAATTACTTAAATAAAAAATTTTCTTCTTTTCTCTTAATCTCTTTTGACGACGGTGCGATTGGTACACTCAGCTGTTGTTTTGTAATGACGACAGTGTGCACACGACAGGAATGTCAGCTTTTCCCTAGATGCCAGGAAGCACGCAGCGACGTGGTACAGTGATTGAGATGACTAGTTTGAGGTAATCTACAGACTACTGGAGTCTATTCAGTTTATTGAAAAAGTGACTGCAGACATGAATGTCTCACTCGCTGGTCCTGTCAAGATCGCAACAACACGAAGAGAGCTCCATAAACTGGGAATTTCAGAGCGAGTTGGAATCCAGAACGCCGGCCGCTGTGGTCGAGCGGTTCTAGGCGCTTCAGTCCGGAACCGCGCTGCTGCTACGGTCGCAGGTTCGAATCCTGCCTCGGGCATGGATGTGTCTGATGTCCTTAGTTAGGTTTAAGTAGTTCTAAGTCTAGAGAAATTATGATCTCAGATGTTAAGTCCCATAGCGCTCACAGCCATTTGAACCATTTGAATCCAGAACCACACCTCAGGTATGCAAATGTCCGTAACTGTAAAACGTGATGCCGAAACCATAAAGCCCAGACTATGGAGCAACAGTCATTTGGCTGACTTCTGACCGAGTTTACGTTCCGTGGAAGAATATGGCAGGGATTCGGTGATGATATGGGAACCTATATAGTGGTATTCCATGAGCCACATAGGTACTCTGCAACATCGGACTGCTGCCAAGAATTATCTGACCCTCTTGGCTGATCTAGTCCGTTAAACGGTACAATATTTGTTCCCCAATAGTGATGCTGCGTTCCGAGACACAGCACCCATCGTCCACGACTGGTTTTGTGAGCAACAGAATGTTCAGTCGCACCTATCCTGTCGACCACTGTCACCAGACGGCAAATGTTTTTAAGACTTTGTGGTCTACTTTGGAGAGAAGGGTGCGTGATCGCTACCCTCCTCCATCTCCGTTATCTGAACTAGCCACTATTTTTCACTTAGAATGCTATAAGATTCCCATTATAAAGATGCTGGACCTGTATTTATCCATACTGAGACGACTGGAAGCTGTTCTGAATGCCTACAGTTTTCCTACACCGTATCGTGTTTTTGGTGTTTCCATATCTTTGTCCAATCACTTTACCGTCTGGTGCCAGTCCTACACCACCTGCCCTCTTAAGCGTGTGCTAAGCACTTTGGCCAGCCAGCTAACTGCACCCACCCTTGCGCTGCGAGCAGCAGCGACCGGGTCCCGTGTGCTACAGGCCGCACTGCCGCCCCGTCCGCCGCTGGCATTCCGGCCCGGCACTCAGTGGAGACGATAAGGCAGGCCGCGAGATAGACACGCCGTGCCCGCTCCGCCTCCGGCTGCAGTTGGGTACTCTTCCACACGTCGGTCACATTAGAAAAAAAAAAAAAAGAGGACAGGTATCGGCTTCGTGGATCTCAGAAAAACACGAAGCGCAAGGGCGGAACGGCAAGGGTGCGGACGGAGAGACTGGGACTATTTGCAATCTAGGTTACTTATTCTAGATAGTGTTGCCGTCGGACAATCGTGAGGGATTGAGGAAAGACGGGGGCAAACATCCACTTCCTTGCGTAGTAGGGGCGACACACTCATCTGTATTTGTTGGTCTTATTTTATTTGCAGTCGGTTAACTCTTCCCATCTAAGTGTTCCTGTGGCTCAGTCTGGTCAAATGGGAAAGGAAGGAAAGAGAAATCGCACGTTTTCAATACGAATGGGAACTGGATATACGTCGTAATCTCCTGTCTCTGTGTATATCCTCCCCCTCTCTCTTTGTCTATCTCCATCACCGTGTGTACGTAATCTCCTCCCCCCTCTCTCTGTCCACCTGTTCCTACCCCACTCTCTCTTCGTCACCTCCCCCCCCCTTTCTGTCCATTTTCTCCTCCCTATTCTCTAACTCTTTCTCGTCCTCTTTCTCTCTCCCCCTCTCTCCCCCCATCACTTCCTCCCCCTTTTCTGTCAATATTCTGTCCCCCCCCCTCTCTGTCCATCACCTCCTCACACTCTCTATATCCATGGCCTCCTTTCCACTTTCTATGTCTATTTCGTCCCATCCCTCCGTCCATCTCAGATTTCCCGTCTCTCTGACCTTGAATCTTGTTTACTGTCATTGCAAATTCCAAGTCCATAGTAGTAAAAATGGTTCAATTGGCTCTGAGCACTATGCGACTTAACTTCTGAGGTCATCAGTCCCCTAGAACTTAGAACTACTTAAACCTAACTTAACCTAACGACATCACACACATCCATGCCCGAGGCAGGATTCGAACCTGCAACCGTAGCGGTCACGCGGTTCCAGACTGTAGCGCCTAGAACCGCTTGGCCACTCCGGCCGGCCCGTAGTAGTATTCTAGTCACAAGCCTTAAATACAACTTTCCTGTTAGCTAACAACGTTTCACTATTACATATTTTATACACGTTTAGATTATATATATGTAATTCACTTCATGTACCGGAGGGGATAGCGGAAAGGAAGACATAGGTAGAGAGAGGATGAGGAGGCAATGGACAGAGGGGGGGAGGGGGGGGAGAGAATATTAACAGAGGAGGACGTGACGGTCGGAGAGAGGGGGAGAGAGGAACAGGACGAGACAGAGAAAGGGGAGGAGAAGATGTACAGTAAGGGGGGGGGGGAGAGGTGATGAACAGATAGCGGGGTAGGAGCACTTGGACAGACAGAGGGGGGAGGAGGTTACAGGCAGACGGGGAAGATGGTGGAGATAGACAAAGAGAGAGTCAGTCGAGTACTTTCGCGATTTTTGGTAATAACCTTTCCCCTATATATACAGTTTACAAAATATATATTATATCTAGCGCTCCAGTGGTATGTAAAAATACGCGAGCATTCGAATGCAAAGTCGTCTCAAATTTCAAAGCAATCGTGAAGAACTTTAGGAGGTTTAAGATTTTGAACGAACGAAAATCTGCACTTTTATGTTATAGATTTCAGTGTTACATTACACGATCATCAGCCGCCTTTATGACAATCATCGTTATACAGGGTGATCATAAAGTCTTTCCCTGATAAAAAAAAGGTATTTCTAAGGAACTATGTCAGACACAGCTATGCAGTTTGTTGCAAACGGTAGCTTATCGGCCGCGCGGAGCGGCCGTGCGGTTAGAGGCGCCATGTCATTGATTGCGCAGCCCCTCCCGTCGGGGGTTCGAATCCTCCCTCGGGCATGGGCGTGTGTGTTGTTCTTAGCAAGTTAGTTTAATCAGTGTGTGAGTCTAGGGACCAATGACCTCGGCAGTTGGGTCCCTTATGAATTCACACACCTTTGAACATTTGGTAGCTTTCCCGAAAAGCTCTTTCTTCTTTTTTTAACTAAACTTCTTCATGTGCTCCTTTTGTCTTCATTAGAATTTCTAGGCGATACTCAGTTTCTTTCCATGTTTTCGTCAACACATCTTCCGTCACTGCCTCTACAGTATCTCGCATTCGCGTCGTAAGAGTTTGCACATGACGAGGTCATGTCTGGTAATCGTGGTGGCCATGATGTACCGTCTCAACCGATCCTTTGTTCGGAAAGGTTTCATTCAGGAACTGAGGCACGAATAACCCCCGTATGACGGTGCACCATCTTGCTGAAACACTTCCCATGGTTGAAATTCCTGTACTGAGTTGCAACGTTAAGTTCCAAAATGTCCACGTCAGCTGCTGCCGTAATGATAACCTCAGTGAAAAAGAACGGTTAAATATTTGTGGTGCGCATTAAGCCACGCAACACATTCACTTTCGAGCTGTCCATTATCTACTGTATTACGATATGCGGACATTAGGCCTGTTTACTTTCCCGGAGATGCGAAAACTCGCTTCATCGGAAAAACCAACTCTGTTAAGGTAGTCACTATCGGCGTCGATTCGTTCCAGCATGTTTGTAGCAAACTCTTGGACGTCTGCGCCTATCATTTGACTCCAAAGCTCGCAGGAGGTGCATTTTGCACGCATGGAAATGCAGCCGTTTGCGTAAAATCTTCACCACAGTTCTCTGTGGTATGTCTGTCTTTCTGGAAACAGGACACGTCCATTTCCGCCGACTTGGTTAAAATGCTGTGCACACGATGTCAACAGTCTTGGCACTCAGCTCCAGGTACGGCTTCTTGCCAATATTACCAGTCTCTTTAAATTTTTCACACCGTCCTCACCGCATCTGGCATCTCTTGTTCGCAGGCGTTTAGGAATTGTCTGGCGAACCGGGCGTGTTTCACGAAAACACAAAATACATTGCTGACAGCAGCACTCCTAAATTAGTACCCATAGCGAGAGAGAAATGTAAATGTCGTGTGACTAGGGCATCCCCTCGCGTAGACCGTTCGCCGGGTGCAAGGCTTTCGATTTGACGCCACTTCGGATACTCGCGCGTCGATGGGGATGAAATGATGATGATTAGGACAACACAACACTCAGTTCCTGAGCGGAGAAAATGTCCGCGACCCACCTGGGAATCGAACCCGGGCTCTGAGGATTGACTTTCTGTCGCGCTGACAACTCAGCTACCGGGGGCGGACAGCAAGAGAGAGAGAGAGAGAGAGAGAGAGAGAAATATATAGAGCACATGTAGAAGCGAGTCCATAAAAACTTCGTGACTTAACCTACAAGTTACAAAAAACCGCATAGCTGTGTCTAGCATAATTCTTTACTAGCAATGTTTTTTATTTTTTTTTTATTTTTTAATCAGGGAAAGACTTTACATTCACCTTGTACGTCTTATAGGCGGTATAAACCATGCCTGCTATGCTGAATCTTCCAATCTGCTTATGATGTAAACTGGACTGTTGTCGTGTTCGGCAGTTACTGTAGATCGTCCATGTCAGACTGGCGGTATATACGGCACATGCCACGCTGACGAAGACGACCTGCAGTAACAGCCGAAACGTTACAGTATTTTACCAATACGACGAAGTCGCACATGCTGGAGGATTTTATTGAAACTGACTTCAGCAGCGAAACTCAATGCACGTACAGATCGTAAGCGGTAATCTCTGTAAAGGGAATAACGTCAGCCGAAACATTTGATAAGGAGCAGAAACTCGCAAAGAATGAAGACGGCGAGCGGCTGTGATCACCCACCTTCTGCTTGGAACGCACCAGCGTTACAGACGCAATTTTGAAGGCTACGTAAAGCTGCAGCACCTGTCGGAACTGCGTGAAAGTATAGGGGTTGAAGCGGCAATATTCCAAGATGTCCCGCAACAAAATCCGCATTTTTTTAAACTGCAAACCGTCAGGTATCAAGTAATCGAGAGCGAGGAGGCGCATAGACTGCATGTTTTCTGAAGTATTGATTTATGTGTGTTAAACTGAAGATTAATGCCTATTTTTGAACAGCTGTAAGTAACTGGAACTTTAATATGGGAAAGTAAAGTGTATCTGAAGACTCACGGTAGCAGAAGTAGTGCATTTCGTCGTTACACTTAAGTGCAGACAATGATAAGTTAAATATCAGGATGGGACTAGAACCTGAATAATTGTCTTGTAAATTACAACCTAGTGAAGTGGTCTTCTATACGAGCCGCAAAGGAGAACTGTGAAGAGGATTAGAGAGTGTGAACACCCTCCTCCGAAGCGTAGGTCGCTAACGTACGCTTTTGCGGTGGCACTCGATTTCCAGGTATTCGGTTCGAATCTTGGTGATGGAAGGAACTTAACCGCACATGCTTGGCAAGAACAGGAGATATGATGGATAAAGTTTCTGGTCATAATGCTCAGTGCAAAAGACGTGCATTGAACTGTAAACCTCTCGGCAGTGTCTCATGAAGTGAGTGCATGTGACACTATTAATGGTGATTCATTTGTAGGATGCGGACGTAAATCTGTGCCACTACACTGAAGGCGCTCGCCTATATCTGCATCTTACTTCGCAGATCTCTGTGAATCTTGTCTCTACGATCCCTACTGCAGCGGCACGTAGGCGACTGAAAAACATATCTATATTTTTCACTTACTAATCGTTCTTGAAACTTCGCACGTCAAGTAGGCTTTCCACGGGAAAGTTTGCATCTACCATCAAGAGTTTGTCTTCAAATTTCCAGCATCTCCGTGACACTCTCTCATGAGTCGAACAAACCTGTGACCATCCGTGCCGCCCTTCTCTGTGTATGTTCAATACCCTCTGCTAGTGCTGTTTGATACGGGCCCCACTCAACATGAGCAGTACTGTAGCGCAGGTCGCGCCAGTGTTCTGTAAGCAATCTCCTTTGTGGTCAGCATTTTCTTAATATTCACTCAAAAAAGCGAAGTCTGCCACCCACTCTACTTACAGCTAAGCCTGTGTTATCGTTTCATTTCATTATCTTTGCAAACTGTTAGATCCAAGTATTTGTACGAGTTGGCTAATTCTGTGAAACGTTGATATACTATACCTTTCTGAGTTTCGTAAACTGAATAGTTTTACGTTCCAGATCATTTAAAGCAAGTTTCCAAACTTAGTATTACTTTAAAGTCTTACAAAGGTCAAACTCAGTATCCGTTGGTCGGTTGGTTTAAAGAGGGGGCGAAGGGTCCAAACTGCTATCAATATCTGTGTAACCTTTCTCAGATAGTACTTTATTATAGACTAGCGAACCCGGCAGTGCTTCGCAGTTGTTAAATATGTATGGGAATTGGATATACGTTCTAACATTCCAAACTCCTCCCCCCTCTGGCCACACTTGCCTCCCTGTATCCATCTCCTCCTCCTCCCCTCAGTCTGTGGATCACCTCCTTCTCTCTATCCATCACCTCCTTCCCCTCTCTATCCATCACCTCCTTCCCCTCTCTCTATCCGTCTCCTCCCCCCTCTGGCCACACTTGCCTCCCTGTATTCATCTCCTCCTCCCCCCTCAGTCTGTGGATCACCTCCTTCCCCTCTCTCTATCCATCACCTCCTTCCCCACTCTCTATACATTACCTCCTTCCCCTCTCTCTTTCCATCTCCTCCTTCCCCTCTATCCATCACCTCCTTCCCCTCTCTCTATCCATCTCCTCCCCACTCTGGCCACCCTTGCCTCCCTGTATCCATCTCCTCCTCCCCCCCCTCAGTCTGTGGATCACCTCCTTCCCCTCTCTCTATCCATCACCTCCTTTCCCTCTCTCTATCCATTACCTCCTTCCCCTCTCTCTATCCATCACCTCCTTCCCCTCTCTCTATCCATCACCTCCTTCCCCTCTCTCTATCCATCACCTCCTTCCCCTCTCTCTATCCATCTCCTCCCCCCCTCAGGCCACCCTTGCCTCCCTGTATCCATCTCCTCCTCCTCCCCTCAGTCTGTAGATCACCTCCTTCCCCTCTCTCTATCCATCACCTCCCTCCCCTCTCTCTATCCATTACCTCCTTCCCCTCTCTCTATCCATCACCTCCTTACCCTCTCTCTATCCATCACCTCCTTCCCCTCTCTCTATCCATCTCCTCCTCCCCCTCAGGCCACCCTTGCCTCCCTGTATCCATCTCCTCCTCCTCCCCTCAGTCTGTAGATCACCTCCTTCCCCTCTCTCTATCCATCACCTCCCTCCCCTCTCTCTATCAACTCCTTCCCCTCTCTCTGTCCATCTCCTCCTACCCTCCCCCCATTCATCAGTGTCCGTCTCCTCCTTGCCCCTGACCCTCCCCGTCATCTACTCTTCCCCTCTGCCCCTCTCTCTGATCTTGAGCCTAATTTATTGTTACTGCAAACGAAACCTTGATTCTGAATTGAAGTTGCCTAAAATGAATGTGCAAATTGGTTGGGATCATTAGTAGAAGTGGTACAAGAGAATACCCTCCAGCTGGTGGACCTGTAAGGACAGCAGGTGCAGTGGCAGCATTTCGCATAGTTTTGATTTACGAACGGACATGATTCCAAATTTTCGTTTGATTCAAACTCCATAGCAGTATTCTGATCGTCAGTCAGCAACCGACAAATATAGCTTTCCTGTTTCCTGTAAATCCAACTGCGAGGAAGGAAACAAATAAGCACATTATTGATAAAGAGAAAGAATAGATATTAGCGGAGAAACAATTTTTTCTAGTGGTTTAAATGCTCCACTGTAGTAATTAAAAAGTGATTGCGAGAACGAAGATGAAACCACATATTTTCGTAGCACAGCACAGCATAACACAACACTTTCTTTCTTTCCCGCAATGAGTTCTAACAGATAACCTATACATTACTGCTGAAAAACAATTCAGGCAACATTCGGCGGAATTTTTGTTTGAGCAAGCCTGAGGTTAGTATCAATGTTGTCTGCGATGTTATTAACGTCCAACACGAACAGTAAGGATTCCGACGCGCATCTCTGGAGCTCGGCTGAAGGAACTTCTACTCGTATGTCTGTCGATGTCAACGCCCTATTAAAAATAAACACGCGTAACGCATGCAAGAAGCTTTTAACATACTGTACCCTGGCATAAGACCGATAACGACATCCTACGACAGGAATTCCCAGCGTACGTGCTGGCGGTTACGCGAGGCAAGGCGAGCGTGTGACGCATGTCGGGTGCATACAACGAGCGCGCGGTGTTACTGACCTAGGTCGCCAGATGGGAGGAAACGCAGCCCCCCCCCCTCTTCTAACCTCCCCTCCCAATCCCCGTCCCCCACACCGTCCTCACAGACAAGGAATAAGGCCTCCTATAGCAGTGGCTCTGAATGAACCCTTTCGCCAAGCAGTGTACTGTCTGCTCAAAAATGGTTCAAATGGCTCTGAGCACTATGGGACTCAACTGCTGTGGTCATCAGTCCCCTAGAACTTAGAACTACTTAAACCTAAGTAACCTAAGGACAGTGCACACATCCATGCCCGAGGCAGGGTTCGAACCTGCGACCATAGCGATCGCGCGGTTCCAGACTGTAGCGCCTAGAACCGTTCGGCCACTCAGGCCGGCGTACTGTCTGTACCCCTCAGAAGACCCCGTGTACTGTTATTTAGAACCCAAGTCAGTTGTAAAAGTTACCATTACACTGGGGTATGTGTTCTTTTCTGAAACCACAGTTACAAGTTATCGATCTAACGGCATTCATGCGCAAAAAGGCTTCATTTTCAGACTTTCATGTAATTATTGACTGAATTTAAAATTTTGAAATTCCATCATAATGTGCTCATTAAGAGGCATAATCAGACGTTAAACGTTTAACACAGTGAGACAAACGTTATAGCTGTGTATACGCCTTGAGGCACCGGAAGTCGCAGCGCGACGGTTACCCAGATTAAATTAATCCGGTATTTGAAAAAGAGACTTAGGGACTTCCAGCCAAACTTTTTATCTTATTTCAAATTTCTATGAAACTTTAATGGAAGAAAGTGTTTTGCTTACTACGTTTTCGCTGTTCATGCATTAAAATTTCAGCAACAGGCGTGGCGTCGTAGTTTATTACTTATTTATTCCTAACTGTACTCGAAATATGTTTTGGAGGCAGTATCCACATATACCACTGAGTGCACTAGCAAAATTATATCTCGGTATGACACAGAGTTCAGGAAATATGACGTCATAAACATCGAGATGTGTAGAAACCTAGCTTTTCTTTCAACGGTGTGCAAATTACTCACACTACTCTCATTCAGTGTTTGTATCTTTTTATGCAAGGAGGTTCGGTTTTTCAAGGTATCAAGGAAGGGGAAGGGCAGGAGGAGGGGTGGGTCGCGGAGGTTTACAGCGTAATGAATTTTTAAAGAAATGCATTTTTTGCGATTTTGATGACATATAGTTCCCATACTATCACAATTGAGAATTTTTGTGTAAGACTAGCACAAATATCGAGAATGTGATATAAGTATCTCTCTGACGAGTTTCCTCAAACAGGCTTATTCTTCAGGTATTATATGAATGTGTGGCGTCTGTTCTTCTGGAAATGTCCTAAAGAACAGACACCACTAATTCATGTAACTGATTCGCCTCGATGGGCAGTCAATCCACCACTTTCATTAAGAATGCAGTATCACGTTCGACCTCCTGCGGAATCTCAAAACAGCGGACGTGGGCGACGACTGCAGATACAAACATAAAAAAAAAGTTTTGCATCACCCTAGTTCCCATAACTCGTGAAGATAGACGTTGACTGTGGATATTGTATCACACACACAGTCCTTTTGACTGTTCAGACATGTCACTAAACCCGCCTAAAGATGCAAGAGCATGGCCTATTAGATGGAGGGATCCGACAACCGATCAGTTCCAGTCATTCCACCAGGAAGGAGGTACACGGCTCGTGTTGTCTGTAGTTCAACCATGCCTACATGGTCAATACCGCTGTTCGATAGCGCCCGCATTGTTACTTTCCGGCAGGAAGGGCTCTCAACAAGGGAAGTGTCCAGGCATCTCGGAGTGAATCAAAGCGATGTTATTCGGACATGGAGGAGATAGAGAGATACAGGAACTGTCGATAACATTCCTCGCTCAGGCCGCCCAAAGGCTACTACTGCAGTGGATGACCGCTACCGACGGATGATGGCTCGGAGGAACCCTGACAGCAACGCCACCATGTTGAATAATGCTTTTCGTGCAGCCACAGGACGTCGTTCTACGACTCAAACTGTGCGCAACTCAGGATTGGCATCACGTTCTCTTCACCGATAAGTGTCGCATATGCCTTAAACCAGACAATCGTCGGAGACGTGTTTGGAGGCAACCTGGTCAGGCTGAACGCCTTAGACGCACTGTCCAGCTAGTGCAGCAAGGCGGAGGTTCCCTGCTGTTTTGTGGTGGCATTGTGGGCCCGACGTACGCCGCTGGTGGTCTTGGAAGGCATAGTAACGGCTGTACGATACGTGAATGCCATCCTCCGACCGATAGTGTAATTATACTGGCAGCATATTGGCGACGCATTCGTTTTCGTGGACGACAATTCGCGCCCCCTTCGTGCACATCTTGTGAATGACTTCCTTCAGGATAACGACATCGCTCGACTAGAGTGGCCAGGATGTTCTCCAAACATGAACCCTATCGAACATGCCCGGGATAGATTGAAAAGGGCTGTTTATGGACGACCTGACCTACCAACCACTCTGAGGGATCTACGACGAATCGCCGGTGAGGAATGGGACAATCTGGACCAACAGTGCCTTGATGAACTTGTGGATAGTATGCCACGACGAATACAGGCATGCGTCAGTGCAAGAGGACGTGGTACTGGGTATTAGAGTATCGGTGAGTACAGCAATCTTGACCACCACATCTGAAGGTATCGCGATGTGTGGTTTTCATGAGTAATAAAAAGGGCGGAAATGATGTTTATGTTGATCTGTATTCCAGTTTTCTGTGCAGGTTCCGTAACTCTCGGAACAGAGGTGATGCAAAACTTTTTTGATGTGTGTAGGAGGCGAGAGGCCTGCCCAGATAATTCGTGCAATTGCGGTAACACTGGGTCTGGGTGGCGTTTCGGTTAACGCAGCTGCCTAATACGCAGAAGATCCCGGGGTCTGATTCCTGGTCTGACACACATTTTCATTCGTGGCCGCTGATTCTGCACAAAATGCCGAGGGAGCAGATGTCATTAGTTCCTTCCCTATCTTTGCATTTCTCTCCCCTCCCCTTTCAATTTACATAATTATTTTTCGGGCTTTTGATGTGTTGAAGCCTTATATGAAATAATGTTTTTGGATGCCTTACCCAAATATGGAGAACATTTGAAATATCTGTGCGAGATCTTTCCTTGTCCAAGAGAGGGAGATTGAAAGAAGGCGTGTTTTCTTGTTGACCCTGCCTTTTGAAAAATTATACTGGATTGTAGCTGTGAATCAGAAATAACTACGAATCATGGGTGTGATTGAAAAAAGTTGTTACAAGTTCTTAGGTAACAGGAAGTCCTTCATTACATTTTTGTTGTAGCGAAAAGCCTGGACAAGTTTATGATCTTTGACTTTTTGTTGAATCTCAGGTATTCACTTTTTGAACAGTGACCTTGATTTCTTTCTCGGAAAATTTTGGGTGATGTCAGTGAGGCACTAGACAAGTGCTTTCATCAGGGTATTCGACTGATGGAGGGACGCTATCATGGCTGCCAGAACTCCAATGCAGTGGGAGACAACTGTTAGTTACTTCACCGAGACATGCAACAGGGAACTTAATTAATAACAGACAAAGCTAAGGAAGAGGGTTCAAGGAAAAAAGAGAGAGGAAATGTAACCTAATGGACACATAATTCCTATATAATATACAGGTGTTTTGTGATGATACTGCGGTGAAACCTTCATACTGAATAATTAAATTTTCACTCCGATGATACGTGTATTTGCTGATTTTTTAGGTTATAACAAAAGCTCACTGTGACAGAACTGTACGTGCCAGAAAAAATGAGACGTTCCAGAGCCTAAAAACCTAGTCACTAAAGTATTACCTAAAAAATATTTTTTTTGCTATCGTGTGTTAATAAATTTCACGTGGACGAGCTGCCATCAGGTTATTATGTCTTAAACGAATGATGAAAAATCAGCACGTAGATTCATGACGACACTGAAACTTTTGTAGATTTTTCGAAAAGTTGAAGCATCATTCCCTTCAATTTTGCACCATACGATGGTTGCGATTTTTACTCTTGTAAATTACTTTCCCCAGGAAATTTTTTCTTAGTGTCCTGATTGTGGTGGTTCGCCTAGTTGAATTATAAAACGAACATACTGAGTGGTTCTAATTAAAGTGTAGCTACTCAGTGAAGTCCCGTGTGGGCTGTAATTATCTTACGGAAGTGAGACTTTGTAGATACGCCAATGTTTTAATACGGATTTAGGCTGGAAAAAATTTAGTTCCATTGTTGGCCACCAGGTGCAAATATCACGTTGTATAGCATCTCATCGGCGCCTCTGGTGCTCGTATTGGACAAACTGTGTAACCGTTGGTTAATAATAAAATGAATATTATGCCTTTCTCACTTGTCTGACCTATTTTGCCAATGTCCCATTCCTAATGCATTACATGTGGAAACATTTCTATGCGACTTTCTTGCATTCACTCAGCCAGACTTGCACCTGGTTGTCCAAAACTCGATCCGATTTTTTCCAGCGTAAATCGGCTTCAAATTACCGCATTAGAATATATACTGAGTTTCGCTGCATATGATAATTGCAGCCCACCACACTGGACCATTGTGAATAGTTGCTCATAACCACCCGCCGTCCGTTGTGGCCGAGCGGTTCTTGACACTTCAGGTTCGAATCCTGCCTCGGGCATGGATATGTGTGATGTCCTTGGGTTAGTTAGGTTTAAGTAGTTCTAAGTTCTAGGGAACTGATGACCTCAGATGTTAAGTCCCATAGTGCTCAGAGCCATTTGAACCATTTATAACAAAATCACCCAGTATGTATAGACAGAACTGTAGCGCCGGGACTGGAGGTTGTCAAACATTTTAAAATCAAATCATCCACCACAGACTGCTCTGGTAGCTCAGCCGGCGGTACAATTGTATGTGAAAGGCAAAGATGCCAGAGTCAACTCCCATATGGCAGACAGTTTTAATCTGCCAAGAACGTTCACATGTGCACACGCCCCACTGCCGAGTGAAGGATTCGTTATGAGTCAGTGCTTCCACCACGCACCCTCTGCCGAACTCTTGAACGTGTACTGCCGAGTAATGACGTGGAGGTCGATGTAATATGCGGGTCGTCTGCTTCGTGACTAGGACACGGTGCGGCGACGGGATCTGCATTCACTTGCTCGAGGTGATGCCAGAGCGAGAAGCGACTGGAAGCGGTGTAAGGCGGACCGGGAACAATTTTCCAAAACTTTACGAGCAGCAGGATCCCCCGGCGGATAGCCGCGCGGCCGGCGCTATCCTTGGCGATGCAGACGGGAGGCGGCGAGCCGAGCCGCCGCCGCCGGCAGGCGTCGTTGGTATTCATCGTCCCTCGACCCGGACGCCGCGTCCGTGCGCGGAATCTCCCCACCCGTGTCCTGAGCGGACTGCATGCGCTGGCCTAGACGAGCCGGCGCTTTAGCGAGCCGCGGTCGCCGCAAAATGTAAAGCGGCGACGCGCAAACCAGCCGCCGTCCCAATGCAGAGGGGACCGCGACTTCTTCCTGCGAAACACTATTGTACTCGGACTGGGAGTCACTGTATTATTAAAGGTGGGGGGTGTGGGTTGACACAGGGTAGTCATCAGTATAGTCTAATGCAGCCCGTCACTAATTCCTCTCCTGTGCCAACCTCTTCTCACAAGAGTGCACCCAACGTCCTCAATTACTTGCTGGATGTATTCCAATCTCTGTCGTCCTCTACAGTTTTTCCTTCTAGTACCACAGAAGCTATTCCCTCGTGTCCTATTATCCTGCTCTTCCTCCTGACATTGTTTTACACACATTCCTTTCTTCCAAAAATGCGGAGAACCTCCTCATTCCTCTTCTTAACAGTCCACCACAATTTCCACATACTTCTGTAGGCCCATATCTCTAATATTTCGTTTCTCTTCTGTTCCGCTTTTCCCACTGTTGGTGATTCACTATCATACAGAGCTGTGCTCCAGACGTCAAACCTAAAAAAAATTTTCCCGAAATTAAGACTGATTTTTCATACTAGCAAACTTATTTTGGCCAAGAATGCCGTCTTTGCCTGTACTAATATGTTTTTTGTCTTCCTCGCATCGTCCGTCATACGTCATTTTGTTTCCAAGGTAGCAGAATTTCTCAACTTCGTCCACTTTGTTACATTTCTTGATATTCTCATTTCTGCTACTTTGTATTACTTTCATCTTCCTTCTGTTTACTCGAAATCCATATACTGCGCACACACACACACACACACACACACACACACACACACACACACACAGTGATACTACGTGAACTTTGTCATTAAAATCGCATAAAATGCATTTCTTTAAAAATTCATTACGCTGTAGTAGAATACCACCTGTAGACCTCCGCAACCCCCGCCCCCCCTCCGCCCTCGCCCTATACCTTAAAGAATCGAACCTCCTTGCATAAAAATATTCAAACACTGATTGAGGAAAGTGTAATTAGCACTCCGTTTTAAGAAAAGCTAGTTTTCCGCGCATCTCGATGTTTGTGACGTCATATCTCTTGAACTATGTGTCATATAGTGATATAATTTTGCTAGTGCATTCAGTGGTATATGTGGATGCTGCCTCCAAAATATATTTCGAGTACGGTTATATACATACTGCACATATACTGCATATATATATATGTGTGTGTGTGTGTATGTGAGCGACCGATTTGTTTGTAAGTCTTATAAATCTACAGTTTTATTCCGATCCTGATGAATTTTGCCCGCTTTACCGTCAACACAAGAGGAAGATCACTGTCTACGTAAGATTTCGTAATCAAATATTGAAGCGTTTGTGTGTGTAATGTATAAAGGGGAAAGGTTGTTACCAAAAGTATCTAACATTCCTTTGCTGGTTTACTTCAGATTTCTACACGATCCCCTAACAAACGTTTGGGCGGACGTAGGCAATAGATCGGAGAAACCTTGTTACCAAACATCTCGAAAAGTATTGGAGCGATTTACTCCAAAGTTCTTGGCCGATTTACTTCAAATTTCTACATTCAGATGAAACAGTGAAGAAAATTATTGGAAAATGGAATGCCTAACAAATGAAATATATCGTAGTAAATTGACTGTAATTTGTATCGCGAGGATAAATTACAGCGGAAAAAATTCATCTTGCAGACAGTACCACAAGACGTCATCAGATCGCGGGACGAGCGAAAGCTCCAGGAATTGACACGAACAAGACTGCAAACTGTTCGGCTTAAACTGTTCGAATAATTCGACTCGCACTCAAATAGAGCTTTACTTGAAACAGTGAAAAACGAGCTGAGACAATTCTTCAAAAAAATGGTTCAAATGGCTCTGAGCACTATGGGACTCAACTGCTGAGGTCATTAGTCCCCTAGAACTTAGAACTAGTTAAACCTAACTAACCTAAGGACATCACAAACATCCATGCCCGAGGCAGGATTCGAACCTGCGACCGTAGCGGTCTTGCGGTTCCAGACTGCAGCGCCTTTAACCGCACGGCCACTTCGGCCGGCCAATTCTTCAAAACCACAACGAGATACTTATCGTAAAATTTAAAGCCCCTGCAGATTTCCATGCGGCTTGTATTCGCTGTGAATATCAAAGAGGCACAGAGCGAGTCACTTTTGTGTGGCAGATATTAAACATCTCAGCCAACGCCATGCACAGCAGCTAGTATTCTATACTTGTTGGACTGTTCATTCGGTTCAAGACATCCTGTAACTCTTCTTCACTTTCACTGAGTACAACAGTGGCATCGGCGAATCTTATCATTGATATTGTTTCACCCCAAATTTTAATGCCACTGTTGAACCTATCTTTTATTTCCCATTCGGGTGAACGGCTGTTCAGACCCATGTCCGACCATCCGGATTTAGGTTTTCCGTCACTTCTGTAAATCGCTCTAGGTAAATGCCGGGATAGTTCTTTTGTAAGAGCACGGCCGATTTTCTTCCCCATCCTTGACACCATACGGGATTGCGCCCCGTCTCTAATGATTTCGATGTTAACGAGACCTTAAATCCAATCTTCTTTTGTTTTCATCATTGCCTCTTCGATATGCAAATCGAACAATAGGGGTGAAAGACTACATCCCTCTTTGTAATTCGAGCACTTCGTTGTTGGTCTTCCATTCTTTACTGTTTCCTCTTGGTTCTTGGAGATATTATTGTATATTATCTGTCTTTCTCTTTACCTAACACCTATTTTCCTTAGAATTTCGAACATCTCGGATCATTTAGAATGGCGAACGGTTTTCATAGGTCGACAAATCCTATGAACGTATCTTGATTTTGTTTAGTCTTCCTTTCATGAACAATTGTAACATCGGGACTACCTTTCTTAATTATTTACATGCTGCACAGAGTATCTGAACTTTTCTTTTGTCGAAATGATGTGGAACGTGTTAGTTTCTAGGATATGTTAAAATGAACGTACTCTCGGTTAGGAAAAAAATGTTTCATCGCTTTCGGAAATTCAAACATTAAGGAAATGAAATATAGAAAGAAATGCTTCATGAAAATATTTCCTTACGAAAGCAATTTTGACACTATAACTGTGGAAATTTGTATTTGGCTTCTCGGTTGGAAATAAAAAAATACATGTTTCAGTGTTTTTTTTTCTGATTTCAACCTCTAAAGAGGTGAAATAGGAGATGAAAATTTTTATGAAAATATTTCGTTGTATTAAAAAATTTTAAAGTTAAATCTACGGAAAATGGTATTTGTCTTCTAATGAAACGTGTGTTAGGGGATGAAAGTTTTAATGGAATTTCCGCCACAAGGACGAAAAAGTCAGTATTAACAAAAACCTCCGACTCCAGGTACCAGAATCGCTTTCTGGTCGGAAGTACAGTCGG
Organism: Schistocerca nitens; assembly: GCF_023898315.1. Taxonomy (NCBI): domain Eukaryota; kingdom Metazoa; phylum Arthropoda; class Insecta; order Orthoptera; family Acrididae; genus Schistocerca; species Schistocerca nitens. The sequence goes on from NC_064625.1 coordinate 76,899,627, forward strand.
AAAAGACCATGCTTATACGGTCTTAATTTCCGTGAGAAGTTTAGAAGATGTTGCAATTTGTGAACAACATAAAAATTCGGTTAATGGAAAACAAATAGAATTTGTGGAGGCCATGCAGTCGACGCGAGCAACGCAGCGAGCTCAACTTAGTCATGAAAACAACTGGAGAAACTTGTGGGCACTCCTCCTGGCCGAGTTGTGGTCATTATGCGAAAATATTTTGTTGCCACCCACATACACGTTGAGAAATGATCATTGTAATAAAATGAGACTTCTTTTTTGCCCTGCGCGCTATTCGGGAATGGAACTGTCGACAAATTGAAAAATTGTTCAAATGGCTCTGAGGCCATCAGTCCCCTAGAACATAGAACTACTTAAACCTTACTAACCTAAGGACATCACACACATCCCTGCCCGAGGCAGGATTCGAACCTGCGACCGTAGCGGTCCCGCGGTTCCAGACTGAAGCGCCTAGAACCAATCGGCCACACCGGCCGGCGTATAAATAGAGTGAAAGTGATTCGAGGAACCGTCTGTCAGGAACTTAAGTGGCAGTTGCAGAGTAGCCACGTAGATTAGGTTATCAGGTTTAGAGGCGGTATTTCAAGATATTAGCGAGACGTCTCCTGCGGTGACGCATATTTTTCACTAGTGTGCTTGTAAAGCCTATAGGACGAGATAATTGTATATGGAGCACAGCATACAATTAGTAGAAAGAATGAGAAATTTAAGTAAAATTTCCGAGTATCCCGCACGCGTGTCTGGGCGAGAAAAGGAACTTTGCGCCTGTCAGCTGGTGGCTGGTAAGAACGGCCGCTCGTCGTAGCAGGAAGACTTATCAGCTGCCCCCACTCCAGGGCGCCATTACCCCCACCGCCTCGGCGCCGGACCTTCATGCAAATTGGTTGCCCGGCGGGCGGCGACCCACGCGCGTCACACGCCACACATATCGATATATCGATTTGTTTGTCACCCCGCTGCGCCGGACGCTGGTCGACTTGGATCGGAGCGTTTCCCGCCTCCGCTATCCGCCGGGCGGAAACAATTGATTCCTCTCCGTTTCAATGCTGCTCTTCGGTCTTCGTTTCTTCCGCCTGCGCTGTTTGTGCCGCAGGGTCAGCTGCGAGAGGTTAAGGAAACGTTTTCCTCAGGGCTCTGTAGCTACATTCTCATTTAAATTAGTTGGCAACTGATGTTTAAGGTCAAGTTTTAATCAAGTTGTACCCTTTCTTTTTTCAAATTCGATTCACTACCTTTTGATTAGTTAGCCGACTTACCCATCTAAGTTCAGCATTTTCTTGTAGCACCACATCACATAAACTTCAGTTCTCTTTTTGTTGGTGCTGTGCAACGTTTCACTTTCGCATAAGACTGCAGTGCACAGACATATGGGGTGGTTAAAATTAAGCTGCAACTACACACGGAGGTCCAGTTTGGGCTGTAATTATCGTATGACAGAGAAACGTGGTAGATGTGCTAATGCGGAAACGATTTACACTGGAAAAAAGTTAGTTACAATTTTGGCCACCAGGTATAAATCTGCCGCTGTACGGCATCTCGTCGACGACTCCGGTGCTCGTATTGAACAAATTGTGAAAGCGACGGTTAATAATGCAATCAATATTATGCCTTTCTAACTTGTTTGACCTTCTTCTCTGCCCACTTCCCGTTCCATTATATATGGAAACATCTGTATATGTCTCTCTTGCATTCGCATCACCAGATCTGCACCTGGTGGCCAAATCTGGAACTAATTTTTTTCCAGCAACTATCGGTTCCGCATTAATGCATTATAATATGTACCGCGTTTCATTGCCATACGATAATTGCAGCTGACACTGGACCTCTGTGAGAAGCTGCACATTAATTATAACCATTCAGTAATTTCATGGAAGACTTCTGCAATCTTAAATACATATTTCATGTTACAATAACCTACTTTTCTTCCTGTTACAAGTATTGGTTTTATATCCTGTTCTCCCATTATTTTGCTCCCCTAATATTACTATTTGCACTTGTATACTGATTTCAGTGCCTCATTTCACAATCTAATTCCCTCGCCATAACCTCATTTTAGTCTACTACTTTTCACTACCCTTGTTATACTTTTATTGATATTCATCTCATAATCTCTTTCCAAAATATTGTCCATTTAGTTCAACTGATCTTCGAAGTGCATTGCTGTGTCTGACAGAATTACAAATCCATGGGCGAAACATAAAGTTTACATTTCCTCTCCTTCAGCCGGCCGCTGTGAACGAGCGGTTCTAGGCGCTTCAGTCCGGAACCGCGCTCCTGCTGCGGTCGCAGGTTCGAATCCTGCCTCGGGCATGGATGTGTGTGATGTCCGTAGGTTAGTTAGGTTTAAGTAATTCTAAGTCTAGGGGACTGATGACTTCAGATGTTAAGACCCGTAGTGCTTAGAGCCATTTGAACCATTTGAACCTCTCCTTCAACTTCAATTGACTTTACAATTCTCTCCTCGATTTCCGTTACTGCTTGCGCAGTGGACGAACGGCATATTGCTGAGAATCCGTGGCAGTTTTTCTCTTGTAAACTGTAGGAATAATAATAGTTCCAGAGCACAATATATTTCCGTTTTCGTCATCACTATAACGAGTAACTTCCTACTGACAAGTCAACGCTGCGATAAAACTGCCCCTGTTTTCCGTGTGCCGTTAGCTGCTTGACGCAATCTAACTGTGTTATCTTTCGTTTTATCGAACAACGGAGGTGAAATATGGTAGCTACGCTTTAAAGCCATATTTTATTCGTCTGGCTGTAGTTTCCTTCTCACAGATTACATTCATACATAACTAATGCAAGGGAAGAGAAATTTACATACAATCTTTATTTAAAACAACGGAGAAAGAACAAACAAAGATTTAAAACCTCTAATACAGCCACACATGGAGAGCTGCATCAAACCAGTCTCTGGACTGAAGACCACAACAACAAAAACAACACAGCCACATAAAAGTAAATGGATAACAGTGGAATTTAGAAAGTGGGGGCAACACTCAGTATATATTATGTACGGACTGTAAGACACCAACGTAAGTTTTATTCATACCGGTTGCCAGAGAAAGTAATTAGTGAATAATTTAACTGTAGAACAAGACATTCCTGGCTCGAAATTCTGTACTACTCTCCACTCAAAAGTACTAACTCTTGATTCGCCTCTTCCAAGAACAAAGTTAAGTGGTTTCCGGAGTATTACAGAAAGAAGTTCTTTATTCGTGAAAGTTGATGTCTAATGTCATATTTTCCGAAGAAAAATATCTTTGTTAACAGCCGGAAAGAAAAATAAGGTTGTTATACATGCATTTGGTTATTGCTAATGATGTTGGTAGCTTTAGTATGGTTTCTCTAAATCGTTTAGGGGATGGTTTCTTTGATAAGAACACAGCCCATTTCTTTTCCCCTCCTTTCCCAGCTAGAATTGGAGTTCCGTCACTAATGACGTATTCATTGACAGCACGTTAGACCCTAGTCCTCCTTCCGTTTCGTGATGATGGTGCCTGTTAAGAAGCCTAATTTTTTTAACAATTTATTTTGATAACCCCACCGGTTTTTTAAGTGTATATTGTTCAGGACAGATTTTTTCACTTCAGAAAAAATAGACGTTGAACAAAGAATGAACCGAGAACCGTTCACCGTTATGTTGTACTAATCCAATACGAATGATAGTGGTAGAAATTTCAGTTTCCGTATAGATAGATGCAGCATTATAATCATAAAAGAACAAGATTTTAAAATAAGTAAAACTGTAAAGAGGTTACACAAGGACAACTATTTTTACCACTGAGTTTGACTCGTGGAAAAAAATAGAGAATTATATAAACATTATCCATATGGACCTCATTTCTTCTTTACACCCTCTAAGGCCGTGGACATATTAAAAAATGATTTGAAAATGACTTTCGGTGGATGAAAAATTTTTTTCTTCTTCCAAATTGAAATCAAACTTGAAAAGTATAATCTTACTTAGTAGGCACTTCTTTCTTGACTTATCCTGAAGTTCAGAATCGCGTTGAGTTCCTTTATCACTGTAAGGAGTAAAGAGAATTAAAAGCAAAAGATAAAAGAAAAGTGGAGTTCTGTGTATCTGTCTTTAAACCTTGTTTGGAGCTTTTATTGGTTTGCTTTGCTAGTTACATATTGTGTGAAGTGACCGGTAAACCAAGTGTAATTATGCAGGGAATATCCGCAGAGGTGGTCTTAGAGTATCGGTTGTGTCGATTACAACTGAAGCGATTCTGTCCAGATCCGGTACATTTTTTCAGTCCCATATTTGTACTTCTGTGCAGTTTCTCGGGCGTCGGGATGGTCTCAATTTTACGGGAGTTCGATGTATTTCTGCCGTTGTCTTTTTCAATTTTTCGTATCCAGTGTAACTGGTCTCTATTAACGCTGCTGTTGGCTTCACAGGAAGTTCAGAATTTCAGGTTCTAAAAACACACTGAGAGTAGCCAAATGACACAAAGCTGCCTATCTTTGGTTAAGTATCTTTGCTGGGTATTGTTCCGGAGAAGCAGCTAAGCACAATGCGTTACGCATGGGCCGAGTCAGAGCGTTGCGTGCGTAGAGCCGAGCTGGACACACGCTGTCCGGCACGCACGCGTCCGCCTCATCGCATTATGCGTGCCGGCAGCGCGAGCTACCGCCCGCCGCCAACAGATGGCTCCAGGGGTGCTGTCAGCGCGCCTGAGTTAACGCTCGTCTGTCCTGTGCGGCAGCGGCCGGGCGACAGCCGTACTTACTAGCCGTTTCACGCACGTCGAGCGTTCCACGTGGTTCCGATAGCGTGCTACTAGCCGTGTGTCAGACATCAGGTAACCGCTGACTACTCTCTCAGCCGAGTTCATTACGAGGCAAAGGAAACCAGTTCTAGCAGATCTCCAGACGAGTTTTAACACATGTAAGGCTCCTGCCATTGAACAAACGAGTTTCACACCGTAAAGAGTAATCATGCGCAAGATCAGTGAAACATTTCACATTCTGTCAATTGACTACATGTTTACTTGCGGCACAACTTGCGGTAGACGATCCCGATTCCTGGAAACCGATTTTTCGTTGTATTTAGATGCTAGCCCAGTTTCGATTTTGCTATCCCGATGAAATTTTTTTCCGACCCTCATTTGGTTTCGGCTACACGATGGTTTCTGTAAATCGCTACAGCCGATTCGTCAACACAATGAAACGAAGTTGTACACAGCTTCGCTTCCGGAATGGTTCTTTACTCTGCAGTGGAGCGTGCGCTGATTTCAAACTTCGTGGCGATTAAGTCTGTGTGACGCACAGTGACTAGAACGAGGGATCTTTGCTTTTCGCGAGGAAGTGCTTTAACGATTGAGCTATCCAAGCACGACTCACGATTCGCCCTCACAGCTTTACTTCCGCCAGTACATCTCCTACCTTCCAGATTTCACAGAAGTTCTCTTGCAACTTTGAGGGACTAACACACTTGAAAGAAAGAATATTGCAGAGGTATCCGGTCCCAGTCTCGGTCCGGCACATAGTTTTAAAACGCCAGCAAGTTTCAACATCTTTGCTATTTATCCACAAGGAGAGAGCACGATCTCCTTAGAGACGTCAGTATACCGATGAAAGAGGCCGTTCAGGACGATATGTTATAAGCCTTATAAATGCCACTTGCTGCAGCGAGAAGATTGGTGCATTACACCCTCCTAGTGCGAAGAGGACAGTGGTGGACTGTTGTTGTAATCAAACATTTTGAACATTTGGAATAGATAGAAAACTTCCGTACGAGTAAAGACGTATATTGTTTCTTTGTATATAACTGGTGAATGTCGCCAGCCATTGAGTGTGTACGAAAGCGTTTACCACTAAAAGAAGAGGGGTTACACCAGTTCACACAGTAGCCACCTACGCGGGATATAGGGTTGTTGTCAAACAGTTCGATTTTTTTACTTCAGCACTTAGGGTAAGGTTGCTATCGACGGACTGGCAAAAAAAAAAAAAAAAAAAAAAAATCAGGGAGAGAGTGTAATAATATCCATGGATTGAAGTTGAACTTATCTTTTACATTTCAGTACTGTAGGCACAGAAGGCGTAAATATCCACTATTAATGAAATGTTTGAAAAATAGAAACATTTGTCATCGAACTAGTCAAGGCAACTAGTGTCCTTCATCCGGCCAGGCAGTTTCCATGAATGGCTTATAATGTCACAGCCGTTAACTAGTGCACGCACCGAAATAAGTTTCAATACAATTCATATTTTTTATTTGTAGTAGTTTTCTGTTGGCGTCTGAAACAGCGACATCTATTCGAAACCAAGGAGTCTGAAAGCAGGAATGTCTACTTCGAAAGGTCTTTCTTTTTTTAAAAAAAAGCTGTTTATCAAAGACTTACACAATATTAGAAAAAAAATTATGAAAACTATTACTTAAATTTTATTCAGCCTTCATCGGCATAAGGCAAGACAAAATTCAAAGAGGCTGATTCGAGGCAACTCGCACGGTATCGCCTGACAACACCGTCTCCGTGCAGAGAACGTAAATTTTTATTGTGAATAAGACAAAAGAGTGTGATGAGATAGTTTCAGAGACCTTACTGCTCTCATACACATGTGGTTTTATGTGTGCAGACTGAAGTGACGAGTGAACATTTGTACCTAGGCCAGGAATGGAACTCGAGTCTTATAAATAAACCGGTGAGAATCGATCGTACGTTCCAACGATGGCTGCATAAATTTAATCACTGTTACCATATCACTACGGCGCTTTAATCGTCAGTACGAGTCAGTTACAAGAACACAGTGTAAATCTTACTGTCTTTCGCTGTTGCTTTGTTTCTTTGTGGAACAACTGACCACTAAGATGGCGAATCTTTGACAACGCGGGTGCGCTTAATGACCGGCATTGAATATCCACGGAGAAACGGAGGCGGCCCATCGATAGCAATCTTCCCCTACATATTTCTTTCCCTCTAATAAGGATAAGATGTTCTTTTCAATAGTCCCGGTCTGTCCAATACTTGTTCCTTTCCATTACCCCACACTAAGTCGCTTGTTCCAGATAAATCTTGAGTTTAATAAGCAACTAGCAGCCTGGTAAGCTAGTTACGGCTCAATGTGGTAGACACTTAACATGGAGCGAAAATTGATTATGGGAGCAGAAATCTGGCAGCTGCATCCGCATTTCCAGAAATGACACTGGAGTGCTTGCATGACGAACTAAGAGCAGTACTGAGTAATCAGCCGCTCGGGATTAGCCGAGCGGTCTCGGGCGCTGCATTCATGGACTGTGCGGCTGCTCCCGGCGGAGGTTCGAGCCCTCCTTCGGGCATGGGTTTGTGTGTTTGTCCTTAGGATAATTTAGGTTAAGTAGTGTGTAAGCTTAGGGACTGATGACCTTAGCAGTTAAGTCCCATAAGATTTCACACACATTTGAACATTTTTTGAACTGCGTAATCGGTCGACAAAAACTGCATTTGGGAATCATGTAGCCGTAGTGTGAGACTATTTTTCTACTAACATCTACATCTGTGTACATATCCTTACTTTGGAGACAGCTGTACAGTGAATGGCAGAGTGTGCTTCCCAATGTACCAGTTGTTAGGGCTTCTTCCCGTTCGATTCACGTATGGAGCGCGGGAAGTATGATCGTTCAAATGTCTCTGTGCGTACTGTAATTACTCTAATCTTGTATTTGGGATCTCTACGGTAGCGATACTTAGGCAGTTTTAATCTATCGGTAGTATGATCACTTAAAGCTGGTTCTTCAAACACAGCACGTTGGCTTCAACGTAATAATTTCCGTGTGAGAGTTCAATAAGAATTTCCGTAACATCTGCGTGTTGTTAGAATCTACCGGTAACAAATCTAGCAGCCCGCCATGTCTTTCTTTAATCCCACCTGGTGAGTACCCCTGCACTCAAATACTACTAAAGAATTGGTGTCTTCTATAACAGATGTGCTACAATTTACTACAATTCTACCAATAACCGAAGCCGACCATCCGGCTGCCATATTACCGACCTTGCGTGCTTGTTCCATTTCGTATTACTGTGCAGCTGTTCACCGTGACATTTAATGTCGACGAGACTGTGTTAAGCAAGACTTGACTAATACTGTATTCTAAGTTAGAGGATTGATTTCTGCTACTCATCTGGATTGACTTACGTTTCTCCACCTCTACAGCAAGCTGTCACTGACCGCTCTAAATACGAATTCTGTCTAAGTCATCTTGTATCCTCTTACAGCCGCTCAACGACAACACTTTCCAATACACCACAGCGTCATCAGCAAACAATCGCAGATCGCTTCTCACGCTATCCGCCAGATCGGTTGTGTTTACTCAGGGAGTGGACGAAAATACGGAAACACCAAAAGTTGAACACAGAACCATGCCTAATACGTTGCAGGAAACCCGTTGGCATTCAAAACAGCTTCCGGTCGTCTATGATTTGATATATCAAAGTCCCGTATCGTTTTCAAGGGAATGTAATATCATTTTTCCTGTAAAATAGTGCCAAGTTAAGGTAACTATGATGGAGATGCATAGCGATCACGCACCTTTCTCTCCAAAGTACACCACAAAGGCTCAAAATATTGATCTCTGAGCCGGCCGCTGTGGCCGAGCGGTTCTAGGCGCTGCTGCTACGGTCGCAGGTTCGAATCCTGCCTCAGGCATGGATGTGTGTGATGTCCTTGGGTTAGTTAGGTTTAAGTAGTTCTAAGTTCTAGAGGACTGATGACCTCAGATGTTAAGTCCCATAGTGCTTAGAGCCATTTTAACCATTTTATTGATCTCTGGTGATTGTTGTGGCAAAACTAGATGCGGCAGTTCATCCCCGTGCTCACAAAACCAGTCCTGGACGATCAGAGCTGTGTGAACAGGCGCCGTTTCGTCTTGGAACACAGCGTCACCATTGAGGAACAAGTGTTGTACCACGGGATGCACCTGATCAGCCAAATTGGTCACATAATCCTTGGCAGTAATGCGGCCTTTTAGATTAACCATATGCTCTAGGAATGCCACCATATGATTGCCCAAATCGTCTGCGAGCTTCCACCATGTTTCACTCTTGGCAGCGAAAAAGTCTATATCGTAGGCTTTGGATGGCGTACGCCAGACGTAAACTCGACTAAACGTTCGAAATAGTGTCAAACTTGACTTATCCCAGAAAATGATTTTCTTCCATTGCTCCACAGTCCCGGCTTTATGGGTTTTGTCGTTGCAGGCGTTTGCATCAGACATGTGTAGGTTTGGAGTTCCAGCTCGCCCTGAAATTCGCAGCTTATGGAGCTCCGTTCGTGTTGTTTTGAGTGCGACGTTCAGTTACGCAGTGACTTTTGCACTCGTCATCCTCTTATTTTTCGTCACAATCTTCTTCAAATGGCTCTGAGTACTATGGGATTTTATCACTGAGGCCATCAGCCCCCTAGAACTTAGAACTACTTAAACCTCACCAACCTAAGGACATCACACACACCCATGCCCGAGGCAGGATTCGAACCTGCGACCGTAGCGGTCGCGCGGTTCTAGACTGAAGCGCCTAGAACCGCACGGCCACCCCGGCCGGCACAATCTTGTTCAATGACTGTCTTTTGCGATCACACAGCATACTGTTTCATCATCGATCGTTGTGATTCAGCGCATGATGTTCTTCAGCTTTCTCTGCATGCTGTTTAAATCTTCGATACGGTGCCTCTTCAAACACAAAACATGTCGCCGCCTTTGATTCTGGAAGCGCCCACCACACGAGCACCAAAGCCTTGCCCGCATTGTAATTACCTTAGTTCCGACATAATGCAAAAAATGGTTCAAATGGCTCTGAGCACTATGGGACTTAACATCTATGGTCATCAGTCCCCTAGAACTTAGAGCTACTTAAACCTAACTAACCTAAGGACAGCACACAACACCCAGCCATCACGAGGCAGAGAAAATCCCTGACCCCGCCGGGAATCGAACCCGGGAACCCGGGCGTGGGAAGCGAGAAAGCTACCGCACGACCACGAGATGCGGGCCGACATAATGCACTCACGACTACACAGAACACCGTTCTCACCACGCATTTAGGACATAGCATATGTGTCGATCGTGGTCAAATACAACAGCGCCAATGGCATTTGCATTTGGACAAGTGGCTAGCGTCGCTGCCTCTAGATCACGGGGTTCCGGGTTCGATTCCCGGCCGGCCGGGGATTCTCACCGCCCAGGGACTGTATGATTGTGTTATTCTCATCATTTCATCATCATTATGGAAAATGGCAAGACCGGACTGTGAAAATATTGGGAATTTGTACGGGCACTGATAACCGCGCTGTTGAGCGCCCCACAAACGAAACATCACGTGCATCTGCATTTACACTACTGTCCATTAAAATTGCTACACCACGATGATGACATGCTACAGACGCAAAATTTAACGGACAGGAAGAAGATGCTGTGATATGCAAATGATTAGTTTTTCAGAGTATTCACAAAAGGCTGGCACCGGTGGCGACACCTACAACGTGCTGACATGAGGAAAGTTTCCAACCGATTTCTCATACACAAACAGCAGTTGACGCGTTGCCTAGTGAAACGCTGCTGTGATGCCGCGTGTAAGGAGGAGAAATGCGTAACATCATGTTTCCGACTTTCATAAAGGTCGGATTGTAACCTATCGCGATTGAGGTTTATCGTATCTCGACAATGCTGCTCGCGTTGGTCGAGATCCAACGACTGTTAGCAGAATATGGAATCGGTGGGTTCAGGAGGGTAATACGGAACGCCGTGCTGGATCCCAATGGCCTCGTATCACTAGCGGTCGAGATGACAGTCATCTTATCCGCATGGCAGTAACGGATCGTGCAGCCACGTCTCGATCCCTGAGTCAACAGATGGGGACATTTGCAAGACAACAACCATCTGCACGAACAGTTCGATGACGTTTGCAGCAGCATAGACTATCAGCTCGGAGACCGTGGCTGCGGTTACCCTTGACGCTGCATCACAGACAGGAACGCCTGCGATAGTGTACTCAACGACGAACCTGGGTGCACGAATAGCAAAACGTCATTTTTTCGGATGAATCCAGGTTATTTTTACATCATGACGCTCGCCTCCGAGTTTGGCGACATCGCAGTGAACGCACATTGGAAGCCTGTATTCGTCATCGCCATACTGGCGTATCACCCGGCGTGATTGTATGGGGTGCCATTGGTTACACGTCTCGGTCACCTCTTGTTCGCATTGACGGCACTTTGAACAGTGGACGTTACATTTCAGATGTGTTACAACCCGTGGCTCTACCCTTCATTCGATCCCTGCGAAACCCTACATTTCAGCAGGATAATGCACGACCGCATGTTGCAGGTCCTGTACGGGCCTTTCTGGATACAAAAAATGTTCGACTGCTGCCCTGGCCAGCACATTCTCCAGATCTCTCACCAATTGAAAACGTCTGGTCAATTGTGGCCGAGCAACTGGCTCGTCACAATACGCCAGTCACTACTCTTGATGAACTGTGGTATCGTGTTGAAGCTGAATGGGCAGCTGTACCTGTACACGCCATGCAAGCTCTGTTGGACTCTATGCCCAGGCGTATCAAGGCCGTTATTATGGCCAGAGGTGGTTGTTCTGGGTACTGATTTCTCAGTATCTATGCACCGAAATTGCGTGAAAATGTAATCAGATGTCAGTTCTAGTATAATATATTTGTCCAATGAATACCCGTTTATCATCTGAATTTGTTCTTGGTGTAGCAGTTTTGATGGCCAGTAGTGTATGTTCAGCATGCATTTGTCGCAGTGTTTGCATATTTGTGTCCCACCCCTGTAGAGAAACAAGAGCGCTCCTGTCGCACCTCCGTGAGCCTCTCCTGGCGATACCCTTGTCTCGTGCGCAGCCGGCGACACGGTGTAAGGTGGTGTGCAGCAGACAGCACAAGGACCGTCTAGACGGGGCCATATCGGCGCTGCTGCGGTAGACGTCTGCGTGATTGGCGGCAGTTTGTCTGGCCTGGCGTGTCGCTGCTGCATTCGCGTGCAGCTGCCGGGGCCGTACTTTTTGAAACAGTACCCCGTTCAGTCCAACGAGTGCCTTCCGCTTTAATACAGAGTAACAAAGTAGAAAGGCCGGGAAAAGTCGGGCAGCCTCAGAAGCGGCTGCCATAAAAATTACGCCCACACGAAGGCGCAGTACACCTGTGTGCGAGCGTAGAAGCGGCGAAAGTTCATGCGTGAAAGCTGGCAGCAGGCACGCGATGAATGCACGTTCACCTTGACACTGAAACGTTGCAAAGGTGATCTACAAATTCATATTCGGTGTGATCGTCACCATTAGTCCTGGACTGGATCTTAGATCGAAATACAGATGAGTAAGATTACGGGTTGATCTTCGTTTGACGGCGAGTTCATTAGGGGCGGAATTAACAAGCTCAGGTTGCGAAACGACAGGACAGGAAATTGGCTTATTTTGCCCCTTCTGCAGTCCAGGGAGCGTGCTCACATACAGTGTGTTTAACTTGTGAAACTAAATATCTCGATAACGACGCGTCGTACGAATAAAAGTTCTTGGTGAAAAGTTAGTATTAGGAAAGGCGACAACTATCTGTGCTCCAACTGACTACTCTCTAACCATCCTCTTGCGTGGACGGGGACAATTTTCTGTTTTCAATTGCGAACCTCCACAATTTTATTGCATATTCGGAATCTACGCAAACAAATTCTTTCTGTTGACTAAAATCATTGTTTTTCATTCGTGGTAGATAGCGCTGTAGCGACAAATATCAAGTGTGCTTGTTTTTGCAATTAATAACCTACACGTTTGATTTCCATTTTCATTTACGATATAAATGTAAACCTCTGTGCTCTCTCGGTTGATACTTGCGGAGTAATATGCTGGACACAAAAGTTTAATTTGTATCGTAAATGATATGAAGAGTCAGATGCGTCCGTTCTTAATTGAAAAAGCAGGCACACTTGATATTCGTCGATTACAGCGCCGTCTACCACGTATGGGAACAAACAGTACGCATCTTTTGGCGTAGAATCCGAATTTGCAATAAAAATGGGGGTTCCTATTTGAAAGTACGAAGTTGACCCCGTCTACGCAGACGGAGTGGTTTGGAGGTTCCCAGTTGTAGCACAGAAATACGTCCCGCTCGTTATTATTAAATTTCACCAAGAACTTTTTTTCTCACGTACGGTACGTCCTTTGCGATATATTTAATTGTCTCAAGTTAAAGCAAACTTCTTGTATGTGACATAAATAATTTCAGCTTATAAACACTTCAAAACGTTCTCCATGTCAGTTGCACTGTTATTTGTGTGATAAACGTCTGCTTCCTACCCGAAAGCAAGACGAAACGACGCTAGAAGAAATTTAAGAGCATGTATGTCCCTTTCACTTTATACAGGTGTTCAAAAAAAAGTGTCACACGTTCTCACAGGAAAACTAGAAGAAAAGTTCCTGCAATTATATGTCTACCAATATCAATTCAGATATTGGCCATTTTACTTGTGAAGAGTAGTACGTAGTACTCCTGTGTGTGGGCCATCTTATTGTTGGGCTTCATTGGGTATGTCTGAAAAGTGGTTACAATTTCCAGGGCACCTTTGCAGAAAGGGATAATGTCCGTCATTTAAGCAGCACGGGAACAGTTACCAGTTTTTTACGCATCATGTGACAGAACCTCAACGCAACGTTTCATGGGCGATGGCTTGGTCGAAGAGGTTCGGTAGCGTGGCCTCCCCGTTCACAGAACCTGAATCTGTTGAAAATGTGGCTAGGGGGCCATTTAAAGTCATTGGCGTATGCCCAATCCATCGAGAATGCACAGAAGTTACAGGAGCCTGTGACCAATGCATCTGACGCAGTCCGAAGGCAGCCAGGTGTGTTTGAAAGAGTGCGTGATTCCCTGCGAAGAAGGGCTGAAGGGTCGGCCGTTGTGGCCAAGCGGTCCTAGGCGCTTCAGTCTGGAACCGCGTGACCGCTCCGGTCGCAGGTTCGAATCCTGCCTCGGGCATGGATGTGTGTGATGTCCTTAGGCTAGTTAGGTTTAAGTAGTTCTGAGTTCTAGGGGACTGATGACCTCAGATGTTAAGTCCCATAGTCCTCAGAGCCCATTTAAGGGCTGAAGGATGGGTGAGGATGAGTGGTAACCTCATGCTACACTGCCTACAGTATCTATTTCTACGTCACAGATAAATGAGAATGAGAGGACAGATTGGCTCGTGACTCTATAGGTATTAGTTTCCAGACATGTCATTACAGAAACTTATCTTCTAGTTTTTGCCATCACTGCCTTCTGTAGGAATATGTAAGTTTTTTCCAACACCGTGTATGTTATCGTTTATAGCACATTAGCATGTTTCTCTGCGTTATTAAAATCATCCACAAAGTGTATGAAGCGGTGTTATCCAAGCAATTGTTGTAATGTGACGCTGGAGTGGACGACATGCATCAGTAAAACAATTGTGGCTATATGGAGATTGGCCTGATAGCCTGAAAATGGCAATGGCTATAAAATAAAGCTTTTTAAAAAAATTATCTGTGACTGCTTGCTCAATTCTTAATTGAATAGCAGCCACGCAGTTCAACAAGCTCCAGTATGGATAAAATAACGTAATTATCTTAACTTGAATGTAGGATCTGTATTCCCATACCTCCCACATATACAGACGAACATTTTCGTGGATGGGAAAAACAATAAAATCTTCTGAATATATGTGGCAGTTGAAAATTTGTGTCAGACCAGAGCTTCAGCCAGGTTTTCGAGAGCAGTTGTCTTAACCATAAGCCCATCTGGGCACTTTTCCGTTCCTGTCTCATTCGTTTTCACTGATGTTATCCCCGTTTCAGGTCATTGCATTTAATTTAATTCTCCTATATTCGCTTTTCTGTAATTCAAGTGTTTCACACCTTTGAATGGTAAGAATCTTGTGGCTATACACTCTGCCCCAAGAAAAGAGCGTATAAAAGGGGAGGAGGAAACGAAATGAGACTCCACGGTTTGAGAGAGTGTGTGATTTTATTTCAGTGATTACAACATCTAATCACATTTACAGGTAACTTGGCAGTACATGTCCACTAATCAGTATGACGCTGCATCCCCTCTGCCCTGGATGCATGCAGTGATTCGCTTGGGAACGATATCAATAGCCGTTGCATCCTCTCTTGAGGCAAGCTGAACACACCTGCTGTAATTGGTCCTTCATATCCTAGATGCTGGCACTGCGACGATGCTGACGTCTGAGCTGGTCCTACATGTGTTAGACTGGGGACAGATCTGGGCTCTTGCTGGCCACGGGAGTTCTTCAACGCATGCAGTTCAGACACGTGCATTGTCCTGTTGAAAAATAGTACGCCGATACTGTCGCATGAGAGGTAACAGGATCTACATGAGAACACAGGGTGTCCGCGAAGTAACGCTGAGCGCTCAGAGTACCAGCCGTGACCTGAGTTCATACCCAATGGCTTACTGCACCATGATGCCAGGACTAACACGGCCGTGACTCTCCAAAACATTGGAGGAATGGGACCTACCCTCTGGTGGCCAACATACTCTCCGGCGATGTTCACACGGGGTAGGATAGAACCACAGTCCATCACTGAGCACAATGTGACACGATTTATCAGCAGTCCAATCTTTCCTGTCAGGGTATCACCAGAAAGGCAGTCTTTTCTGTTGTATTAATGGCAACCCACGCATAGGACGGCAATTCCCTAGCGTGGCTGCTGCTAGTATCTGACCAAATGATGCGGGATGACACGGAATTCTGGAAGACGTCTGTTGCTTGTTCTCGGATGGCAAATGCACATGTGAAGGTATTAGGATGTACTTGGTGTGCAATGCGACAATCGACCCTTATGGCGGCCAGACGTGCTGGACCGGAATCTTGACGACGAATGCGGCTGCCTTCACGTTTTATGCAGTCCACCATCGGCCCATTGTACTATTCGAATGCCCCACAACCCTGGATAGGCACGCCAGAAGATGATGGGTACGAAACTCGTTGAAACGTTGCGACAAGACGACGCCACCACTCGGTTGATAACCCGAGAAGAATTCATCAGTGGAATACGCCGAGAAAGACTGCAAGCGCAACTGGATGGGCCTATTGCAAGAGGTGGCTAATAGAAGACTCACGATGAGGCAACTTTCAAATTCGGTGGGGTGCTGATAACGCTATCTCCAACGAGTACAAAGCATCTCCGTGTCCTCAGCAGTGATCATTCAACATCTGACGTTGTTCACGGTTCTTGTATACCTTACTAGGCATGGTAACAACGTTAAACACGACCTACGGTAATGCACTTTCTACCAGTCACAGAGAACTACCACTGTAACCATTTGCATACCCGTCGATGGCGTGTACGCGTACCAAGTTACATTGGCACCTGACCATGTGTCTCAGGCGCTTCACTTTTTTTTTTTGTCAGCCATTGTATATTTTAAGCTTGGCCGAACCAGTGACGGAGATATAATGTTGAGCTAGCATGGTACACAAGTTTTTATGTGGAAAAGGCTTGAAGAATTGGTAATGAACTCAAGATAAATTACTGATAACGCAAGACACAAGCCCATACACTGCTCAGATATAAACTGTCATAAAGGCATTTGAAGCTGACTGTCGAACGATTCTATAGCCACCAACATACATCGCGCGTAAGGACCACAAAGATAAGTCGTTTTTCCTTCGCTCTGTTTGCGAGTGGAACATGAAAGGAAATGATATGTAGTGATGCAGGGCATCCTCCGGCACACACCCTACGGTGGTTTGCGGAGTATCTATGTAGATGGAGATGCAGAAACCAGAAGAAACCTTCACTCTTACGGGAAAAAATTAAATTTTTTAATGGTAACTGTTGTACATTTCAAATTAGAAAAGACAAAGAATAGACATCATAGACTTTGAGACACGTATAGAAGATAAAATCAGGAGATAGCGACTAAGATCAAAGTACGACATCAAAAACTATCTAGAAATTATTTGTCCTGACAAATAAAAGAACATAGAGACGGTAAATCAAGTTGTAGGGAAATTATGACTTCATAGAACAGGAAAGAAATCAACTTCATCATCTCACTTAAGTTAAATAGTTTTATTTATATCGTTACTTCAAATTTTGTAGAAACGCTTATTCAACTAAGTATAACAAAAATAAAATCTTGCAATTAGTGTATGGAGGAAAGGGTAGAAATTGCAAGTTTGTCCTGAATTTGAAGCAAAGGTTCTTCTGTAACTGTGCAACTATTCTGTAAAATCTGGGCCCCTTGCCGACTGTTTATCTACAAAAGAATCCTCGGTTTGTTTCACTAGTAATGTCTCACTCAGTGCGTGCCCGTTAGCTTCTCCTATTTCCGTACCTTTTGCAACTGGACCGACGCTACTACATTGCGGGCCGTATTACCCGAGAGCACCGGCACTGGTGGTGAAATCGATTTCAGGATTTCACGTGGGTTGAATGCGGGCGCGGATATGGCGAGGTCTGCGCAATCCACAGTGTATGTTCCGCCGTCCAATCTCCGCCTGCGAACAGAAATTCCCCTGCCGTCACAGCACTATCTGACGCGATGACATGGCGTTTTGAAGCGCCGGGCGGTTATGGCGGCAAAAGCAGTGTATCCCCGTACGGCTTTGGCGAGACACTCTATCTAGTTTAGCCTAGTACGAAGAATCCGATAGCAATGAACTGCAGAGGAAAAGCATGCAGTTCATCAGTACACGCAATACTGTTCGATATGGCCTGCCATAGATAGAGGTTCTCTGATCGACCACCGGTCACTTCCTCATTTAAAACTTTAATTCGAGGTTTCATAGAACACTAATACAGCACAGACGGAAGCATTCTTCTACACACAAATGTTCCACGTGGCTACCAATTACCAAGGGATCACTTCCTTTATGAAGGCAGATTGATTATAGCTTTTTCTGGACCGGGCTTTGCTTTGTTAGAGCAAAAAATGAACAGTAAATGAGGAACATGTGGTAATCTGCTCTCTGCAAAATCGGCGTTGGAAGATATGGGCTACAACAGGCGTCTGTTGGAATTTGCTGTCTAGTTTCTATATTACAAGGATTATTTCAAACGCAACGCACAAAATATATTTCTTAAAATTCCTAAGAGTTATTGTTTCTAGTTCTCAACTTCATTATATGGATTTGGAGAACATTAACATGTTATTGTCTGAATGATTAGACTTTGGAAAACACAGTATGCGAATTAATTTTTATATTTAGTAGCTAAATGATGGCCGAAAGTAGATTGCAAAAAAGAAATGAAATAGCATTTATTTATTCCAGGAGTGATATTAAAACAGGCTGAGATGCTAGACTTTGGTACGCTTCAGAAGCTGCAGTTTTCTGTTTAATTTGTGCTCGCTTTTCAGTATTAGCAGGAGACACAAAAATCACTTTAATTATCGGTGGTGGCTCACGGTAAGCGCCAGATCTCGAATCAAAAGGTTTGGGGTCCGATCCACATTCCGCCCTGCGATTTCTTTTCTGTCAGTTATCGCGAAAGGTTCATTGTAGGTTGTACAGAAACACAAGACAGCAGCTATAAGCGTCGAACGACGTGAGATAAAGGCAAATGTTGATAAACAAGTGGGACAGGGTTGTAACTTATCATCCATGTTATTTAGTCTCTTTGAATCAGTAATAAAGGTAACGAAAAAGAAGTTTTGAAAGAAGTAAGGTTCAGGGAGGAGAAACGAAATATTTGAAGTTCGACGACTGAGTTGTTATTCTGGCAGCTACGGCAAAGGAAGAGAAGATCATTTCAACTTGATAGATAAGAGGATATCAATAAAATTAAAACTAAGGTAAATGTAAATGTCGTGTGACTAGGGCCTCCTGTCGGGTAGATCGTTTGCCGGGTGCAAGTCTTTCGATTTGACGCCACTTCGGCGACTTGCTTCTCGATGGGGATGAAAATGATGAGAAGGAGATCACAACACCTAGTCCCTGAGCGGAGAAAATCTCCGACCCAGCCGAGAATCGAACCCGGGCCCTTAGGAATTGACATTCTGTCGCGCTGACCACTCTTTTTTTTTAAAAAAAATCTCATTTTGTTCTATATTGTTCGTTGACTCTGTTCGAGGCGGGAGTCCGATGACATTCGTTCAGGTTGTTCGTTGACCCGTTCACTCAGTTTTTTATTACAAAGGGTAGCTACAGCCTCTAACCGAACACGCTGAGCTACCGTGCCGGCTTATAATTAATTCAGGTGATGCTGGAAAAACTGAGTTAGGTAAAATGTTTTAATATTTTACTATTTGGAATGATTACGAGAGAAGTGAAGAGGATACAAAATGTAAGCTGCTAATACTAAGAAGAGCGATACTCAAAAACAACGAATATAAATTTAAGTTTTAGGGAGTCTTTTCTGAAAGTATTTGTCTTATACGGAAGTGAAACGTGGACTTCAAACAGCACAGCAAGAACAGAATAGAAGCTTCTGAAGTATGCTGCTGCAGTAGAATACTGAAAAACGACCTAAAACCGATAATGTAATATATAACAATGAATATTTGTTCCTCTTTTGTGTGTTCCTGTGCCATTCATCCGGTTAAGGTGAAACTTCGGTCAGTTGTATCCGCGAAGGCTTTTGTGGCGGCAAGAGCCACTTATCACCCATAAGAGTGGGCGTGAAAAACGGCTATCATAGAAGCAGTGAAACGAGGATCACTGTCATGTAACTGTTGTCAAACGTCAAAGAAGCGACAGTCTTGAATAACAGGTCAGATGGAGCTGTGCTGACCAAATTTCTGCCATCAGTCCTACCGACATGCCACCTGATTTCAGGGAACTGCAGTCCTGCGCTCGCTTTGCATTCTCTTAAAAAGGTCATCAGTCCCCTAGAACTTAGAACTACTTAGAACTAACTAACCTAAGGACATCACACAGCTCCATGCCCGAGGCAGGATTCGAACCTGCGACCGTAGCGGTCGCGCGGCTCCAGACTGTAGCGCCTAGAACCGCTCGGTCACCCCGGCCGGCTGCCTTGCATTCTCAGTGACCAGTAACAACGCAAAAGTCCAGTCACTTCAAGTATGGAGGTTAAATCCGGAAAAGCTATGCTTCTCACATGGTCAGTTATTTTTTACTTGCTCACCAGTGAGACAGCCGAAATATTTATTTCTTCTCGCAGAACACGGTAAGACCAATAATGCACTGTTGTCCCAAATTAAAGCAAAAAACAGAAATTTTGCAGAGTTGGTTTTATTTTGCTACAAAACAGCATAAACAGGTGCTAGCAAAATAGAAACAATGCAAAGAATTCAGAACGTAAAGCAACTGCAACATGCATAACGGTGGACAAAAATGTTCTTGGTTTTTTTTTGTCGACTTAACGGATTTGCACACACGTTCCGACAACTGGTTCATGTGCTCAGTATGGGGTGTGACCCCCTCTGACAGCAATACAGGCCTGACAACGACGGAGAATGTTGAGACAATAACGGCCATTCTTCCTGCACAGCTGCTCGGAGCCTTGGCGAGTGGCTAGTGGATGCTGACGTGATGCAGGCCATGTCACTAGTGCATCCCAGACATACTCTATGAGATTCAAACCGGGAGAGCGAGCAGACCACGCCATGCGTGCAGTATCTTCCGTTTCCAAGGAAACATGAACCACTCGTGCTCTATAAGGTCGAGCATCATCGTCCATCAGTACGAAGTCTGGGTCCACAGCACCTCGCAACAACCGAAATGATGTCCCAAGATCTCGCCACGATACTTGACAGCAGTTAAACCTTGCCGATTCACCCGTACAGTTTCACGAAGAGGGGTGCGAGTGGTAAACATAATTTCCGCCCACATCATTAGGGATCGTCCCCGAAATCCGTCTCTTTCACAATGTTTGGGTCCCGAAATTGTCTTCGATGTTCCCTGCACATGCTAATCGATTGAGAATCATTCTCCAGAGTAAATTGGGATTCATATGTGAAGACTACATTGGCCCACAGTTCGACAGTCCAGGTGACCAGTTGATGACTCCACCCTACACGTCCCCTTCTGTGAAGACGCGTCAGAGGTAAGCATACGTCAGGTCTCCGACAATTAGGACCACTCTGCCGAAGCCTTCTGCACACCGTTTGACTCGATACAACACGTCCAGTGGATGCTGCGAGTTCACATGCCAATTGCTATGCAGTACTAAGATGGTACTGTTGTGCACTTACAGACAAATAACGGTCCTCGCTTCTGAAGTACACGTGGTCGACGCTGCCCTGACCTTCACTCTCTATAAACTATCGCCACATCCGGGGAACAACAGAACGATTCACACTAAGACATCGGGCCAAATCAGTTTGCGACTGTCCTGTTCTTCCATTTTCCTTCAGCCCTCAACCGCAGGGAGTCTGGTAGGCGTCTTTTCTGTGCCATGCTACATGGTCTGTGACTGTTTAAATGGCGATTATGGATGTGGGGCTACACGGCAAACACTACCTTGTTTCATAGGTACCCTGACGTCATCGTTGGCATGGTTGTCCGTTGACCGGAAGCCATTTTCCGTGAATAAAAAGAGCGTACGGGCATCTAGTTGACAGTTTGTATGATTATATAGTGAATTAGATACAGGACGGGGAGACGACAGTTTGTTGCTATAAATTTGGATACAAGTGTATTTTATACCCTGAGGCACTTACATAAAATTTTCCATGTTTAATCTAATGCACAAAAATATAGGCTTTCATTTATTTTGTACGTGTAAATGTGTCTGCTTTGCATATGTGTACCTATTTCAAAAGAAGACGAGATATTGCTAGAGGGGATATAAAAATTCTATTAGCAAGAAAGGTTCAAAACCTTCAAGGAAAAGTCGGTTTGGCAATAGAGAAGAGAGTAGCGCGGGTGAAGACTGCAGAGGGAGACCAGCGCTTGAAGACAGTAATCAAGTTCAAGTGGGAACAGTGTGCAACGGGTGCGCAGAGATGAAAAGACTTGCAAAGCATAGACTAGCATGAAGAATTGCATGAAACTACCTTTCGCACTAAAGACCACAACAACGATAAGAAGCTTAGCTCTAATTACACGATCAGAAACTCTTCGCTTGATGCTTAAGTGGCCTTGAGTCAGGCCAAAAGTCCGAGTTAAATCTTTGGACAGTGCGAGAATTTTTTTTCTGTCATTCACCGCATATTTCACCACCGGCTACGATCCGTGTACGTGAAAATTGCGGAGTGGTATCGTAGGTCGGAATCCATGTTTAGCTGAAGGTCCTCCAACAACAGGCTGCTTAATTCAGGTCGAAGGTCGGAGGAAGACAACGGCAAACCACCTTCATTAATACCGTGCACTGTGGAGTTGTGACTGCTTTACCTTTTAAGCTGGTGAGGGTAAAACGTGCGACTGTTGACACGGCTCGACAGCAGACGAACGCAGCAGCGGGGGCTAAAAAGCGCAGGAGCGGCGTTTTCACCGCGCGGACTAATTGCCCCCGGTACGGAGTACAAACAGCCGCTCGGCTGGGACGGGAGCGATAGCGCGAAAAAGCGACCTAACGCGCTCTGCGAACGGGCTGATTAAACAGGGTTCCTCTACCTGCCTTACGTACCGAGGGGAGAGTCAACACAGATAGCGGTACCCGCCCGTCTGCTCTCCGACCAGAGGCAAACAGTTGCTCGCTCCTCGCCGCATCTACCGTCAGCTGGGCAAATACGGGCGGCACCGTGACAGGTTAAAAGTAAGGGGTAATTGTATATGATGCCGTCTGTACCCTAGGCGAGCGGGATACGACCGTTTATATTCTCAGCACGGACTGTATCCGACATACGTTGTCTGTGTAATCCCAGCAGCTCGTAAAAACGTCTGGTTACTGCTGCAAGGGTCTCGGGACGCGACTGTACGCTAGGGTGAAAGTAAATTGCTGTATTGTTAGCAGTTACAAGGTTTCTATGTTCTGTAATGCATCTGAGAGCGTTTTTAAACGATACTCGAGAGGACGGAGGGGGGGTTGGCTGCGTCCGTTTTTGGGTGATTAGAAATGTGCCAGACTACAAATGTTCAAATGTGTGTGAATTCCTAAGGTACCAATATGTTGAGGTCATCGGTCCCTAGACTTACACACTGCTTAAACTAACTGATGGTAAGAACAACACATACACCCATGCCCGAGGGAGGACTCGAACCTCCGGCGGGAGGGACCGCGCTATCCGTGACATGGCGCCTCAAACCAAGCGACCAATCCTCGCGGTGCCAGACAGCAGATCAAAAGTCTGTGGTCCGGTATACAATCAGTACTAGGATTCCTTAACTGTCAGTTATCGCTTTTTGCGTCTTTGACAATTTTTGTTAATTTGGAAAATTCCGATTTGACAGTGGTTAGGAATGTACATTAAACTGTAGGTCCTTCAATTACAAAAATAGTTCAAATGGCTCTGAACAATATAAAGGCATATTTTACTTCAAGGCCTAAATGGAGATCAGTCGGACAGTCGTATGGAATTTTGTTAGTTGTATACAATTCGACAAGAAACTAAGTGACTAAACGAGTTTTAAGGTGAATGGGAGAACGAACAGTCACAGCTGTGTCTACTGAACTTCTACGAATCCTTGTGTTGCGATGCAGACACACTTAAACTCTCCTGGCGTGAGTGTATGGGACGGGATTTTGATCGGTCCAAATTTTTTTTGTTGGCACTGTCAAATTTGTAAATTGCCTAGATACGCCTCAAGAAATATTGCTTGGGCAGGACAGCAGTAATTTTTGGACATACGGCTGCAAGGAAAAACTGATAATGCAACAAGATGGATCAATACCGCATTATGAGTTGTTTTAAGAGACTTTCTATGTGAAATCTTGGGTGAACAGACTGGCAGACGGTGTACTATTGAATGGCCTCCATGATCTCCAGATGTCACACCCATAGATTTTTCGGTCTGAAGTATTCTAAAAAATGAGCATCACTACGTCAAGATTCGTGATGTTGATCGTTTGAAGAAGCGAATCCAATCAGAATATGAATACCTACAGTTTTTCGACATTTGTAAGTCAGTGTTGAAAAGACGCGATGTTTGCTGAGAACAGCATGGCAATCACTTTGAACATCTGTTGTAAGTTCACTGAAATCTGCATGTAGTTCTGTGTTGATGGCAAATTTATACTTTCCTCCTTTTTGGTGTTGATGCACGAGACGCATTTTTGACAACTGATTTGTGACTCTCCCTGTATATATACAGAATGTTTCGAAAATAATATACACTCCTGGAAATGGAAAAAAGAACACATTGACACCGGTGTGTCAGACCCACCATACTTGCTCCGGACACTGCGAGAGGACTGTACAAGCAATGATCACACGCACGGCACAGCGGACACACCAGGAACCGCGGTGTTGGCCGTCGAATGGCGCTAGCTGCGCAGCATTTGTGCACCGCCGCCGTCAGTGTCAGCCAGTTTGCCGTGGCATACGGAGCTCCATCGCAGTCTTTAACACTGGTAGCATGCCGCGACAGCGTGGACGTGAACCGTATGTGCAGTTGACGGACTTTGAGCGAGGGCGTATAGTGGGCATGCGGGAGGCCGGGTGGACGTACCGCCGAATTGCTCAACACGTGGGGCGTGAGGTCTCCACAGTACATCGATGTTGTCGCCAGTGGTCGGCGGAAGGTGCACGTGCCCGTCGACCTGGGACCGGACCGCAGCGACGCACGGATGCACGCCAAGACCGTAGGATCCTACGCAGTGCCGTAGGGGACCGCACCGCCACTTCCCAGCAAATTAGGGACACTGTTGCTCCTGGGGTATCGGCGAGGACCATTCGCAACCGTCTCCATGAAGCTGGGCTACGGTCCCGTACACCGTTAGGCCGTCTTCCGCTCACGCCCCAACATCGTGCAGCCCGCCTCCAGTGGTGTCGCGACAGGCGTGAATGGAGGGACGAATGGAGTCGTGTCGTCTTCAGCGATGAGAGTCGCTTCTGCCTTGGTGCCAATGATGGTCGTATGCGTGTTTGGCGGCGTGCAGGTGAGCGCCACAATCAGGACTGCATACGACCGAGGCACACAGGGCCAACACCCGGCATCATGGTGTGGGGAGCGATCTCCTACACTGGCCGTACTCCACTGGTGATCGTCGAGGGGACACTGAATAGTGCACGGTACATCCAAACCGTCATCGAACCCATCTTTCTACCATTCCTAGACCGGCAAGGGAACTTGCTGTTCCACCAGGACAATGCACGTCCGCATGTATCCCGTGCCACCCAACGTGCTCTAGAAGGTGTAAGTCAAATACCCTGGCCAGCAAGATCTCCGGATCTGTCCCCTATTGAGCATGTTTGGGACTGGATGAAGCGTCGTCTCACGCGGTCTGCACGTCCAGCACGAACGCTGGTCCAACTGAGGCGCCAGGTGGAAATGGCATGGCAAGCCGTTCCACAGGACTACATCCAGCATCTCTACGATCGTCTCCATGGGATAATAGCAGCCTGCATTGCTGCGAAAGGTGGATATACACTGTACTAGTGCCGACATTGTGCATGCTCTGTTGCCTGTGTCTATGTGCCTGTGGTTCTGTCAGTGTGATCATGTGATGTATCTGACCCCAGGAATGTGTCAATAAAGTTTCCCCTTCCTGGGACAATGAATTCACTGTGTTCTTATTTCAATTTCCAGGAGTGTAGTATACGTATTACAAAAAATGGTTCAAATGGCTCTGAGCACTATGGGACTCAACTGCTGAAATCATCAGTCCCCTAGAACCTAGAACTAGTCAAACCTAGCTAACCTAAGGACATCACAAACATCCATGCCCGAGGCAGGATTCGAACCTGCGACCGTAGCGGTCTTGCGGTTCCAGACTGCAGCGCCTTTAACCGCACGGCCACTTCGGCCGGCTATACGTATTACAAAGAATTACATTGTCAGAACTATCAATCGTTGCGCCACGGCTCGGTTATTGAAGGAACGAATACATTGTCAAGTTTATATTCATTGACGCTAGACGTAGGTGTCTTCTGTTCGCGTGTTTACCGTAACATGTTGCAAAAAGAGAGCTCTGCAGCAGATATCATTTTGCGTCCTCGAGTTTGCGAAGTGTAATGTCGTGATTACAGTGCAACGAGCCCAGGAGAGGCGCTACAGGCAATGTCGACCTGTTACGAAAGCCACTCTCGTCGGTCCTCTGCTGCCGCAGCCAATTAACGTCAGTTTCCGCCGCACTGCCCTAGTCGATGCGTTCATCGTCCTCTCCACCTTCATTCCCGCGGCTATTTCACGCAGTGTTGCTTGTCTGCTAGCACTGACAACTCTACGCAAACGCAGCTGCTCTGTGTCGTTAAGTGAAGGCCGTCGGCCATTGCGTCGTCCGTGGTGAGGCGTAATACCTGAAATTTGGTAGTCTAGCTACATTCTTGACACTGTGGATCTCGTGAATTTTCTATTTCCGAAGAAACGTCCCATATGGCTAGTTCAAACTACAATCCCGCGTTCAAAGTCTGTTAATTGCCGTCGTGCGGCAATAATCACGTCGGAAACCTGTTCAAATGTGTCACCTGACTGAAAATGACTGCTCCGCCAAGGGACTGCCCTTTATACCTTGTGTACGCGATAGTACCGTGATCAAAAAGTCAGTATAAATTTGAAAACTGAATAAATCACGGAATACTGTAGATAGAGATGTACAAATTGACACATATGCTTGGAATGACATGGGGTTTTATTAGAACCAAAAAAATAAAAAAGTTCAAAAAATGTCCGATAGATGGCTCTTCATCTGATCAGAATAGCAATAATTAGCATAACAAAGTAAGACAAAGCAAAGATGATGTTCTTTACAGGAAATGCTCAATATGTCCACCATCATTCCTCAACAATAGCTGTAGTCGAGGAATAATGTTGTGAACAGCACGGTAAAGCATGTCCGGAGTTATGGTGAGGCACTGGAGTCGGATGTTGTCTTTCAGCATCCATAGAGATGTCGGTCGATCACGACACACTTGCGACTTCAGGTAACCCCGAAGCCAATAATCGTACGGAATGGGGACCTGGGAGGCCAAGCATGACGAAAGTGGCGGCTGAGCACACGATCATCAAATGGTTCAAATGGCTCTGAGCACTATGGGACTTAACAGCTATGGTCATCAGTCCCCTAGAACTTATAACTACTTAATCCTAACTAACCTAAGGACACGATCATCACGAAACGACCCGCGCAAGAGATCTTTCACGCGTCTAGCGATATGGGGTGGAGCGCCATCCTGCATAAACATCGTACGTTCCAGCAGGTGTTTATCAGCCAGGCTGGGGATGATGCGATTCTGTAACATATCGGCGTACCTCTCACCAGTCACGGTAGCAGTTTTGCTGTCCAGCGCCATCTGTCGGACATTTTGTGAACTTTTTTTTTTGTTCTAATAAAACCCCATGTCATTCCAAGCATGTGTGTCAATTTTTACCTCTCTATCTACATTATTCCGTGGTTTATTAAGTTTTCAAATTTATACTGACTTTTGTGTGTGTGTATGTGTGTGACCGAGCTACATACATCACGCGAAGGAAGAGAGCTTGACCAGCTGTGACTGGCGTAGCGCAGAACCGGTTTCCCCGGTGACCCGGCGGGAGCAGCTGGGTGCTGGGTGGCAGGTAGAAAGTTCTCTATCTGGGATGAGGATGAGGAGCTCGCCAGATAACGCTGAGCAGCGCGGTCCTTGATGAGACTGCAGCCGCGGCTTAGTCAGCTGTAAGCGTCCCGGCCGGGCACAGGTGCAGGCAGCGGCAGCAGGGAGACAGGTGCCGTAATTACGACTAGCTGGCGCCAGGGCTCTGTTATCCCGGTGACGTCAGCGCGGGGCCCGCTCCCGCTTATGCGACGAGTTTGTCTGTGCTACGGTAGGAGGGGGGGGGGGTTGTGGTGTGGGCGGAGGGGTGGAGGGACAGGGGTCGATCTCAGCTCCGGGCCAAGAAGTCTAGCGTGTGTGTGTGTGTGTGTGTGTGTGTGTGTGTGTGTGTGTGTGTGTAATCGCAGCTTCACCTGTCTGCGCGTGTCATACTCTTCCTTTCTGCAGAGGAGAAAGTAGCACGGAACGGGAGGAGATGTATACCCTCTCTCTCTCTCTCTCTCTCTCTCTCTCTCTCTCTCCACCTTTCACACACACATACACACACACACACACACACACACACACACTCGCCATAAAAGAGAGACAGAGAGAGGAGGAGGAGAGAAAGGGAGAGAGAAATGAGAGAGAGAGATTGTAGAGCAACAGAAAACAGACAGTGTAGAATCGGGAAGAGCGGACTGTAGCCAGGGCTACCAGGTGTCCTGCCGAATATTCTGGGCCCGGCAAAGAGACGTCATGTGTTTCGAAAAGCAATTACAGAAAAACGAACATACACAGAAAATATTTTCATTTGGGAACAACAAATACTATGCCATTTTACATTAGCTAGTTTTAAAAATTCTCTCTGGTAAATGACGTCCACCAGTTTTGACACATTGAAGAAACCTTTACCGGAAGTCATTCACAGTTCTTCGTGCCATTTCGAGCGGAATAGCAGCCACTGTCTGGATGATTGCCTCTTTAAGTGCTTGCAGGACTGAGGGGAGATGTTTGTACATTTGAATCTTTAAGTGTAAAAAAAAAAAAAATTGCAAGGTGTCAAATCAAGTGGCTTTGAGGGCAGGACATATTTCCTCCCGTAGGGAGAACACGTGTAGGTAATAACTTTCTCAAACTTTCTATAGAATGCAAGCAAATGTCAGCTGTAGTTCTGTCTGATTGGAACCAGACTTCCTCCTCTTCATGGTACGCAGCAAACTGGTTCAACATGGTTGGAGGGATGTCTCTATCAAGAGACAATAGCGATTTGAATTAACCGTTATTGTTACGCCATCTTTTACTGTTATGCCATTTTCTTCGGAAAAAAAAATTGTAGATCTCAGTAGCAAATTCATCAACGGCGCATCAAACTGTGTATGTTCGCTGAAAAGTGGTCGCTAGTGAAGTACTGCAGGGCCGCAGAAATTTTTTTCATTTACAGTACCTGACAAATGGGCCTCAACAAAAGAAATCAAAACAGCGCCTGGGGGGAAAGACTCGAAGAATTTCCTGTCTCTCAGTTAATTTCTAGGTGACGATCATTTAGTATGGATGATCGTGAAGATTTTTGTGAGAGTTGCTTCTTACACTCCTATCAGGCAGTTTCAGGGCAGCTGAATTTATTGGGTGAAAGCTCTAACACACACCACATTTTCCGGCGTTGCTACACTCCGAGGTCGGTCAGTAGATTTTCTTCTCAGTGCAGAACTTGATGTTCTGATGTGTGATACCCAATCTCGAATAGTTTTTCTGTTAGCAATAGAATCATGTCGGTGAAGTTCGAACTGAAAGCGAAATGCTCGCTGAACAGTAATCACAGAACCACCATTCCGAATATACTCCTCCACAACAAAATCACGATGTCCAATTAGCCAAGTCGTTGCAACATCGGTCGATATCCCGTCCGCATCAGTGTCCCCAGCGGCCTCTCGAAATACGGGAGATCTTTTATGCCGGATCATGTACACAACTCCAGCTTTTTAGCGATGAAATATAGAAGACACAACTAAGGCCCGTTCGGAGTTAATAAAGAAAGCAAGAGGAATAACAGTAAAGGGAATAAGGAGCTTTAACATATGGCTACATATATATGCCAACCAATATTACTCTAATGTCTGTGTGCTGGGTTTTCCGTCGCAATCTGAAAGAGCCCAATCCACTATTTCATAGACACGCCTCTCGCAGTGGGTGAGGCAACCGCCCAACCACATGGATGGCAGTAAATTTTTTAATTGGCAGCACAATTTCGCCAAATTGATGCAAAAAGGAATACTAATCTCTCTTTAAAAAGTTTTTGGTACGTGAGAAGTGGATAGTTTATTCCAAACCACAGAACGGAGAAGAATTTTATTTGGAATTATTGGTTCAAATGGCTCTGAGCACTATGGGACTTAACATCTATGGTCATCAGTCCCCTAGAACTTAGAACTACTTAAACCTAACTAACCTAAGGACAGCACACAACACCCAGTCATCACGAGGTAGGGAAAATCCCTGACCCCGCCGGGAATCGAACCCGGGAGCCCGGGCGCGGGAAGCGAGAACGCTACCGCACGACCACGAGCTGCGGACTGGAATTATTGAATTGACTGTATTTTACTTTGCAATTCCTAGCTCTAATGCCAACGTTGATACGCTGTTCTCGTTTGTAAACGCCCGGCAATAAACTGGAAACCGAAACTAGCATAACGTTGAGGATGCCGATGTTGTACAATTTAAGTTAGTCCTGTGAAGAGTATCAGGAAGCGAATTGCAGGATAAATAACGTTCTTGATAAAGTGGGTTCAAATGAGAAATTTTAATAGTTAACTGCAGATTATTGTCATTTCTTTGCAGGTGTAATTGAAATGACCGAAATTGATTATTTTCGATTTCCGACCCGAAATAATAGAAAACTGTTTTTTTCTGTTCAATGAAGACTCTTTTATTTTGAGATGATGTTATCTTAGGAGAGAGGCTGGGCACTTAGTTTCTGTCATAATTGACAGCTTATATGGATCAACATTCATCCCGTAAAAATCTGACTATAATTCATTAATAATAAACGGCTGAAAATACCCGACTGACTCTATATGTATATAAAATAAGTAGTCCGTCTTTTAGGCCAAACTGTCCCGCTAAATATAATGCTGAGTTCAGGTTTTCTAAATGTGGACGGGTCAACCAAAGTTCTAGCAGACAGCATCGGGAGTTCCGTGAGCTGTTGACGGACGACGCTGTTGCTTAATACTTGAAAATTACATAAGGTTGACTAGTGGCGCAGGAAGAGGCAGTGAACCTCAGCGTAAAGAAATGCAGCGTCTTAAGTATAAATGGCGGAAAAATACGAAGTCTTAGATTAAACGAGTGTGGATAAATCAGTGGGTACTGCATCAAATATCTAAGTGCATTCAACCGAAGCGACTTAAAGTCGAACGATCTTGTAAAACGAATTTTAGGAAAAACAGATGCCAGACTGAAATTATTTAGAGTAACTTTTTTAATATCATGTAAAATAGTGTTCTTCAATCCAAAGAACTGGTTTGATGCAGCTCTCCACACCTCTGCATAACTACTGAAACCTACAGCCATTTGAACCTGCTTCTGTATTGAAGCAATGATCTGCCTCTACAATGTCTATTACTATCCTCCCCACCACGCTCGCCTCACACTTCCCACAATTCAGCGATGCCTCAGAAAGGTCGCCTATCAACCGAACCTTTATTTTAGCCAAGTCGTAGCATAAATTTATTTGCTTTCCAATTCACTTCAGTATACCTTCAATAGTTACCCGGTCTACCCAACTAATCCGCAGCATTCTTCTGTAGTATCACGTTTCAACAGGTTCTATTCTCTTTTTGCCTGAAGTGTTTACCGTTCAAGTTTCACTTCTGTACAATACTACACTCTACACAAATAACCTCAACGTTTCATTTTATGTTCGATGTTAAGAGATATTACTTTTTTTTTTTTTTCGAGAAATGCTGTTTCTGTTATAGCCAGTCTGTATTTTATATCCGTCCTACTTCGGCCATTATCAGTTACTTTGTTGCTCAAACAGCAAAAAATTGAGCCTGTACACCATTTTAATGGTTCATTTTTCCAATTACTTCTTTCAGCGTCGCCTGATATAATTCCATTACACTCCATTGCCATCGTTTTACTTTTGTTGACGTTCATCTTAAACTCTTTTCAGGTCACTATGTACTCCGTTCAAACGCTCTTCCAAGTCCTTTGCTGTCTCTGTCAGAATTACAATATCATCGCCAAATTTCATTGTTTTCGTTTATCCTTCCTGAGCTTTAATTTCTTCTCCAAATTTTTCTTTCGTGTTCTTTACTGTGTGCTCAATGCAGAGACTCAATAACATCGTGGATGGGACACAACACTGCCGCAATCCCTTTTCGCGGAATTCTTCTCTTACATGTCCTTCGACACACAGACAATCCGTATTGTCTCTATAGAAGCTGTACCCAAGGCAGGAGGGTCCATGGTGCCTGGGTGAAGAACCTAAACGAAATTTAATTTGTTGACGAAAGAAATGTCGTAGGAAACAGTCATTCAATCGATTCTTAGAGACTATTTGTGAGACATGATCCTTACCATGTAGGATTAATAGAGGAGACAGAGAATATCTACGTCGGTCCGTATGTATACTTTAGAAGCAAATTTAATACTTTTTACTTCACGATGTAACCACCCAACACATCTCGAAAACTCGTTATAGACGTCTTCTATGTTCTTGCTGATTAGTAAATACAGGTTCTTTAAAAATATTTATCACATATTCTTACAGGAGGTAGTATTGGTGAAACTAGAAAAAAATGTTCCAAATATAATGTACAGTAATCAGTAACTGCTTATATATGAGCCGTTACAGATCCGCAGTTCACATCCTACACTTGTATTACAGATGAGATATGATTCACAAGACAGGGGATAATGAATTATCACCCTGCACTTTACACTACGCTTGTCCGCCCCCTACTGGAGTATTGCTGTGCGCTGTGGGATCATAGTCAGATAAGATTGACGGAAAAGTTCAAAGAAGGGCAGCACGTTTTGTATTATCGCGAAATAGGGGAGACAGTGCCACGGATATGATACGTGAATCTGGGTGGCAGTCAGTGAAACAAAGCTGTTCTTCGTGCGGTAGCGTTCTCGCTTCCCACGCTCGGGTTCCCGGGTTCGATTCCCGGCGGGGTCAGGGATTTTCTCTGCCTCGTGATGACTGGGTGTTGTGTGATGTCCTTAGATTAGTTAGGTTTAAGTAGTTCTAAGTTCTAGGGGAGTGATGACCATAGATGTTAAGTCCCATAGTGCTCAGAGCCATTTGAACGAAAGCTGTTCTTCGTTGCGGCAGGACCTTTACGAAATTTTTGACACCGACTTTGTTCTCAGAGTGTGAAAATATTTTGGTGGCGCCTAACTACATACAGAAAAATTTTCATTATAATACCGAGAGAGAAATCAGAGCTCGCCGGAAACATAAAAGTGTTTGTCAGATAGAGGAACAGCAGAGAAGTAGCTTGAAGGTGAATCAATGAACGCTCTGCCACGCAATTAATTTTGAATTGCAGAGTAATCATATAATTGCAGATGTAGGTGTTGATGTAAAGATGCAAATCCTCAAGCAGTCATGGAAGTGACACGTGAGGACCGCACAGTGTATGGTCACGAACAGCCAGTGACAGACTCACAGGGCCGAACACATTACCAAACAGATTAACAGGTGCTGTGTATCACATACTTCTGTGCGATAAACTCCCAGCGCTATTGGAGAACGTTATTTCTGGAGAAAGCCGACGACTGTGGTTTATGCAGCCTGGGGGTGACCTCATTTTCAACGGATGATGCGAGCGATGGATCGGTAGAGCAGATATTGTGACATAGCCTCTTCGTTCACTGGAGCTGAATCAGTTGGGTTTCTGACTATGGGGACACTTAAAGTCACAGGTACATGCCCAACCCATTTGCACTGTATATACGTCCCAGGATCGTGTGACCAACGCATGTTACGAAATGCTATCGGAGTCAGCAGTATTTTGAAAGAGTGCTGGATCCACTGCGAAGAAGGGCTGAAGGACGTGTCGTGTTGCACGGTAACCACATGCGGCACTGTCTAAGTCTGCTTCTACGTAACAGACAGATGGGAATGAGAAGACGGATTGAGCCATATCTCAACATGTACTCGATTCTCGACATATCGTTAGAGGAATTTTTGGTCTAGTTTTGACCAATAATACCTTCTGTGGGAACATGTGATACTTTTTTTAAACACCCTGTATTTCATTTGTTGATATCACGATCTCAATTCACATTTGTTGGCATCACGAATGAAATTAATATTCCGCAAACGCCTTCACAAAAAAGTGCTGGTTGGAAATTTTAATTGCATGGAGCTGTAGATACGGCGACACCAAAACTGCTCAACATAAGCCGTCGTTCGCCCCATATAGCTCTGGGCTGGCTACGCTACGTTCGTAGGTCAAATGCTTGCGGTCCTCCAGCTATGTGGTTTACACATGTGCAAACCCTTTGGATCATGGGCTCCCGGGTTCGATTCCCGATCGGGTTGGGAATTTTCTTTGCCGGTGACTGGGTGTTTGTCCATATCATTTCATCACCATTATCATAGTAACTAGATTGAACTGTTAAAAAAAATGGACTGCGTGAAAACTGGGCCTTCGTATGGGCGCTGATGACTGCGCAGTTGAGTGCCCCACAACCAAACGTCATCATCGACATGTGGATACACCGGCTCTGCGGAACTGATGATCGACAGACACTGTCGACCTCGGAAACCCGAATTCTTGTCTGATCCCTGATTTGCGATGTCCCATGTGTCATTTACCGAAAACCATTCTCGATCAAAGTGAGGCAACTCCCAATTTGTTGCCACCTTCGCTACACATGTGTCTGTAATATACTGCTCAAATTTGGTGTCAACACTCCTTTTATGCGCCCCATCTAGGCGCAATATTCGGGCGCCATGCACAGTATGTCTTCAAATGGGACAACTTTCCCGTGTTAGTGTATATCAGAAATTACATCCTCCTCTAGCTGTTTAAAAAATCGAACGCCCATGTATAGAAAACGGTAATAATTGTCTTATTGTCTTACACCCTTAACTTTTGGTCATACCTCTTGTTTGACAGATTATGACAATATTTTAAAGTTTTTAACAGGTTCGAATCCTGCCTCGGACATGGATGTGTGTGATGTCCTTAGGTTAGTTAAATTGAAGTAGTTCTAATTCTAGGGGACTGATGACCTCAGATGTTAAGTCCCATAGAGCTTAGAACCATTTTTTTGTTTTTGCATTTTGAGTCCCATGCATGGAACATTCGTTTGTCTTCAGCGTTGGAAAGAGTGCCATGCTAATCATGTTTTGGGCACAGATTCTTAGTGAGAACTGCCGCACGCATAATATTACATAGAGAGAGAGAGACAGAGAGAGAGAGAGAGAGAAAACGACTCATCACAAAGAAACTGGGCAACGGTCTTGCAGCAGTGGAAACACCGGGGCCCGTCAGATCATCGATGTCGGGCGTGGCCGGCACTTGGATGGGTGACCGTCCTGGCCGCCATGCGCTGTTACCATTTTTTCGGAGTGCACTCATCCTCGTGATGCCAATTGGGAAGCTACTCGATCGAATAGTAGCGGCTCATGTCAAAGAAAACCATCTTAACGACCGGGAGGGCGACGTGCTGACCACACGCCCCTCCTATCCGCATCCTCAGCTGAGGATGACTTGGCGGTCGGATGGACCCGATGAGCCACTTATGGCCTGAAACGGAGTGCTTTTACGAATACAGTACCCAACTGGGTGGTTACAGTTTCAGAAATATTGGATGAATCAGTCAAGCCAAACAGGTTCAGAACCGAAACAAGTCATTGCGAGCTGGTCCTCCTCTGGCCCTAATGCAAGCAGTTATTCGACTTGACATTAACTAACGGGAGTTTTTGGATGTCCTTCTGAGGGATATCGTGCCAAATTGTGTCCAACCGGTGCCTTATATCGTTCAAAAATGGCTCTGAGCACTATGCGACTTAACTTCTGACGTCATCAGTCACCTAGAACTTACAACTAATTAAACCTAACTAACCTAAGGACATCACACACATCCATGCCCGAGGCCGGATTCGAACCTGCGACCGTATCGGTCACGCGGTTCCAAACTGAAGCGCCTAGAACCGCACGGCCACACCCGCCGGCCCTTATATCGTCATCAGAGCTGAATGCAAAGCGGGACCCATCACTGAAGATATTTCTGGAACAGTCGATGATACTTTCTTCCCTGTCTGGAGACGCAAGGGACAGTGGTGGGTCACCAACCCGACTGCAGCTGCCATACGAACCGACAACAAGGAGTGATGGCCTGGGACGCCATTTGATTTCATCGCAGGAACCCTTTGATTGTCATCCGCGGCACCCTTACAGGACACTGTTACGTCGACGATATTCTACGCCCAGTTTTGTTGCTGTTGATGGCAAATCATTCTGGGCTTAAATTTCAGCAAGATAATGCCCGCCCGCATACCGCGAGAGTTTGTACTGGATGTTTTCGTGCTTGCCAATCACTATATTGCCCAGCAAGAACAACGCCGGACCTCTTCCCAGTTGAGAAACTTTGGAGCCTTATTGGTGGGGCCCTCCAACCATCTCCGAATATTAACGATATAACGCGCCAGCTGGACGGACTTTTTCGCAATATCCCTCAGGAGGACATCCAACAAATCTGCCAGTCAGTGTTAAGCCAAATAGCTGGACAACGCGTGACTGATGTCCTCAATTTGTGCTCTTTCTCGTGAATAAATTATCCAACTTTTCTGAAATCGTAATCACTTGTTTGTCTGTTCAAGTACTTCACGTCTACAGACTTCCGTAGCATGCGGATAGTCCCTTCGTGGTGCGTCGTTTGAGCGTATTACATATATGGCAGACGTGAAGGATGTTGCACTAGAAATATTACAATATTGGTGCTGGAAGTGTTAAATGCGGTCAACAATTATATGAAATACTGACAATCATAGTTTTGTTTTCCCTGAAAACCATAAGACTGGCAACCCGCAACTGGAATTATGCCCCGTACATATGGTTAGTCGTTTAGGAAGTTAGATTTTGATGTATGATTTCATCAGGCCCCTTCGCTTAATCTTATTGGGATCTTCCATTCTCAATCACCTCGCACACCGCGAGTACTAAATCTTTATCCAAGGACACTACTAATCGACTCCGAGAAGGGGAACAGTAGAATGAACGGGAATCGCGTGGCGAGATCGTATTCGTTTTCCACTGTACCTCGCGAACCATTCCCGTTCCTCTCCGTTGCTCCGCTACGACTCTGCAGCTTAAACACTGGGCAGTTATTATTTCGTTGCCGTTTGTTCGCGCGGAACAATGCCTCATTTCGCAGGCGAGCGTTGATTGTGAAGTCCACACTCTCGCCGAGATTGTTTAGAGCGTTGATACGGCGCCGACGACGCGTGTTTGGCGCCGAAGTCGGGTCCGCGGAACAAGTTGTGCCCCGTAATATACGACCGCCTGGAAAGTGCCCATAAAAACACCCGTGTTCGGTTTATGTCACTGAACGCGAGATTGAAATCTGCTTTGTGTTTCTATGTCAGCTGCGCACACAGGCACTTAAACGGCTACTTCTTCTCCGTAAGGCAACGACACCTACCTTTTTGCGCCACTATTCACATTTCTGTATCAGACACGGGAAATTCTTACAAAACCATGTAATGGCACGTATTCCACGATGAGAAAATATACACTCGTAACATAAAAAATTCCTCCGCGAGTTCCACTGGCTACGCAGTAAATGTAAATAAATTGAAAAAGATTTGTTATATTCATGTAAACTGGAATGGTAGTAGCTAAAAGGTGATCTAACAATAAGTCGTTGGGCAGGCTCCGTCGATGGACCGCCTCGATTTCTCCGTGGATACTCACAATAGGGGCAGTATAGCGGTCATTAAGTGTACTCCGTGTTGTCAAAGATTCGCCAACTAAGCGGTTAATTGTTCCACGAAAACGCAAAGCAAAAGTAAAAGAAGATAAAATTCGCACTATGTTCTTGTGATTGACTAGTGTTATTGATTGACGCATCGGGGTGCTATGGTAATACTGATTAAATTTTTGCATCCGTAATTGGAAGGTACGAGCAATTCACTCTATTTTGTCGTGTTCAGAATATGAATACACGTTCTATGGACAGAAACTAGTTGTTAAGCGATACGCCGTTCGAGTTGCCTTCAGTGAGCCACTTCAAATTTTGTCTAATCTTACGCCTATGTACGACACTATGAACAAAATTTAAGAAATGGTTTTCTTTAAATGTTTTTTCTGATAGTTTGTAAGTATTATGATAATCGGTGAAACGTGTCTTTTTATTTTTACCTTAGAACGCAAAAATTCTGCTTGTAGACTCCTTGGTTTCGAATACAAGTTATTCGGGTGCAGATGCGGTCAAAAAACTCCTAAAAACAAAAATATTATATGTATTGACACTTATTTAGATGTGTATAGCGTATAACAACTATTACACTATAGGCCATTCATGGAAATTGCCAAGTCCAATGGATGAGACCAGTCGCCTTGAGTGGGCTGATGGCCCAGGTTTTCATTTTTCACATGTTTCATTAACTGTGAATGTGTATGGCTTCCGTGCCTGCTATAGTGAAATGGAAAAGTTAATGTTGAAGTTACTCTGAAAACAATATTTTTACTACAATTTATAGGGTTTTATTACACATTTTCTTTAGGTGGCCTATCGATAGCAACTTCACCCTAATTTTCTATAGAAGGACTGAACGACTGGTGGAAGCCGATCTAGGGGAAGATAAAAAATGTAGGAACACGAGCAGCAATCTTGATCATACGAGTTATCTTAGATGTTAGTTCGAAGAATGGTACATCCATATTTATAGCGTTCGTAGATTTAGAAAAAGCTTCTGACAATGTTCAATCGAAAATTGTCTTTGAGAATTCAGAAGTTACTAGTTATCAAATAAAAAAAGCAAAAATCTATCTTGTACAGAAAATAGACTGAATGAAAGTGAGACAGTAAATGAGCAGACAGTGAAAGAAGTTGCAGAGTATCCGTCATATTATTCATGCACATTGCATAAGGTTTAAGGAAAACGATGGAAAAACTGTGAAAAGATATTAAATTTCAGGAAGGACGTAAATAAACTTACGGGTTTGAGGATGTCACTGTAATTATCAGAGCCGGAAGAGCAATTCTATGATCAGATGAACGGAATGAATGGTATCTACGTCAGAAGTTATAAAATTAACAATAACAAAAGCAAAATAAGACTAACAGAAAGTAGCCGAATTACGTAAAGTGATGACGAAAGAATTAGATTAGGTAATGAGACACTGAAAACAAAAACTAAACTTAACTCCGTCAGAACAGGCCATGAAGCCGGTCGGTACCGTTGGACATCGATAACAGTAGATGATAATTGCTATTTGGGCAGCATGATAACTGACGATATCCGAAGTAACACGATATAAAGTGCAGACTCGCTACAGCTAGAAAAGCGTTTCTGAAAAAGAGAAATTTGTTGAAATTGAGTACAAATTTAAGTGTAGGTAGCCTTTTCCTAAGCTTTTTTGATTGATTATGTGGAAATGAAACGTTCACCTTAAGTAGTCCTGACAAGAAGAGAATAGAAGGTACTGAAATACGGTATTAGACAAGTACACTGAAGATTAGACTGGTAACCGAGTAATTAATGAAGAAGTACTGCATCGAATTGGAAAAAATGGCTTATGGCGCATCTTGATTGTGAGAAGGGATCAGTTGATAGAACACATCTTGGAGCATCGCATGGAATACATGGCACTCGTATTCGACAGGGTGGAGGTTCAAAATACACGTCCGGCCATCCAGATTAACGTTTTCCGTGATTGGTTTAAACTGTTAATGGCCAGCGACAGGAAGATTCTTTTGAAAGGGTCACGTCCCATGTCCTTCCTTATCATTTCGCAAACGAAAATCCGTCGTCGACGGGACGTTCAGCTGTTGGTATCCAGAGGTAACTCGTGCTCGCATTGCCGTTGATGATTCCAACTATTTCTTCCGAAAACAACGACCAGAAATTCATATTTGGAACTAATGGTTTTTGTTATTTTGCTACCCACTAGAAGCTAGGCAGCGTGTTGTAAATTACCGTCATACTGTGTTGTACTCTCAAACCTAGATCCGATAACTGTACTTTATCGTAGGAATAAACGGATACGATGCTGAATCGCAGAGAGGCACAATAAAACGACTGTCAGAAAGTGAGCCTTTGGCGAACAAGAACTTCGTCGAAAGTAGACAACATAGACAGACAGACACACACACACACACACACACACACACACACACACATACAGAGAGAGAGAGAGAGAGAGAGAGACTCACGCAAACGCAACTCGTACACACAGAACCGCAGTCTCATGCTGCTGAGGCAAGAAAGTTCAATTTCTGACAGTTTTTTTGTTGTGCCTATCTGCGACTCAATATCTCCACTATATGGTAAGTAACAACTATCCTTTTCATAATATTGCTACATTCCATTCTAGATTTTCCATTGTTTACATGTGTAATCGACATACACTGCTGACAGCAAAACTGAAGCACCCGAAGGTCGGGAGGGAACGAAATTGCAGATTATAGGTTTCAGTGATTACAAATTCGTGTCAAATTTGCAGGGAACTTGGCAAAATGGGTCCACTTATCCGTGTGACGTTGCACTCCTGGCCTGAATGCGTGTAGTGATTCGGTTGGGAGGCAGTCTGACTAAAAAGAGTTGGAAATCCGACCTGGTTCACATATATTCTATCAAGAAAATTTCTGGCCGTTGGAGTACTTCACCATCATCCAGACAATTAATAGAGACTCGTGCCACGTGTGGGCGAGCATTGTTCTGTTGAAAAATGGCACCATGGTACTGTCACAGGAAAGGTAATACATGAGACACAGGATATCCATGGTGTACCATTGTGGTGTTAGAGTTCCCTCAGTCAGTACTGACCGTGACCTGAAGTCATTCACAATGGCGCCTCACACCATAACACCAGGAGTAACACAGTTGTGACATTCCAATATATGGGAAGAGTGGGGCATCGCCATAATCGCCGCCGGTGATCATAGCCCTGATCCATCGCTGAGCACATTCCGACGCCATTCACTGGCATTCCAAGCGTCCTTGTTACGGCACCAACCCAAACGTAGCCGTTTGTGTTGTGGCGTTAACGGTAGCCTACGCACGGGACGGCAATTCCCTGGTCCGTCTGTTGCTGGTCAACGACCATTTGTGCGGGATGACACATAGTTTCGCAGGCAGTCCAATATTTGTTCTCGGATGGCAAACGCAAATATTCAGGGGTTAAGATGTTCTTGGTCCATCATATGGTGATCCTTCCTTGTATTGGTCATATGGGATCGACTGGAACCTTGACAACTGGTGCGGCTGCCCTCAAGTTCCTACGCAGCCTATCACCAGGCCACTGTCACATCTGAATGTCCCAAAAATGTTGACGATTCGACCAGCCGACCAAATGGAGATTTACGTTAAGGTCCCTTCTGAAACTTTGACAGGTGCTGATAACGCTGCCTCATACTAGTACGTCACCTCTCTGTTATCTTCGCAGTAATCAATCAGCATCTGACACTGTTAGCGTCCCTTATGTACCCCAGCTGACCGAGTAACAACACTAATGCACTCTGGTGGCCAATCTTCCTGCAACAGAGAATTGTAGTTTTAATCATTTACATATCCATCGATGGTTACAATGACCGCTGGCCATGTCCTCTCGATTCTTCACTTTTTTTGTCAGGCAGTATATATAGTTCAGAGCAGGGCTTATTTATTATTATTACTATTATTGGCAATTTCACTACCTTCTATTGCGTCTTACCTGTCTTATTCCTACGACGAAGTATAGCTATATGCCTAGCAGATCGCCTTCACTACATTTTATGATTCTTCGTTCTGTTTAACGTCCTATTATGTGTTACCTAAGTTAACGTCTATATAATGCTGTTGTAATGCAATTCAGTACAATCTTTATATTTACGCTCTGACTCAGTCGCTATGAATTATTTTTATACAACGTATAAAATGTACAAGGTACAAAATCAGCCTTAGCTGATTGCGCAAAACGCTGATCGAATTGCATGGCGCTCTCATATGGTATTCAAGAAGCTCGTAAAACTTAAGAAAGAGACTGGGGCACCGAAAGTAAACAGGGAATCATACATACCAACCAATTCGGCTGGTATTAGGCGCAGTTGTATTACACATTTAGGTGTAAGAAATGCTTCTCTGGTACCACGTGCTTCCCAACCGTTTCCGAAAAAGAGACACTCAAAACTTTTTCGAGCCTGTTGAGCACCACACGAGAGCGCCAGCTGTGTATGCCGCACCTCTGTGACCTTCACAGTAATCACTCAACTTCTGACGCCGTTCGCGCCTCGTATGTACCCTAGCTGGCGGCTACTCCTCATCATTTTCCTTTGGACTCGGCTCGAGCTGAACATTTACTTATCGATACATTCAAGCTTATGTCGCAAATTCAGTAAACGTTTTTGAAAGCAAGTGACCCCCACGTAATCTCGATGCAATGTGCATGTGAATGAATCGATAAATAAATGTTCATTTTATCGGGATTTCTTGTTACCCTTCGCTAAGAATATACCGTAGTTAGGATCACTATTATAATTATAGTTCCTTTCCTAAGAAATATTATTCAGTGTAATGGTGCAAAGGTCTTGTGGAAGATTAGGGGAAGAAATCGTGGGACTGGAACGAAGTGTTATTAGACTTGTAGTCTGCCGCCTTAGCTGATTGCGCAAAACGCTGATCGAATTGCATGGCGCTCTCATATGGTATTCAAGAAGCTCGTAAAACTTTTCAGTCATTTATTTCACACTATCAGGTAGTTACAGCAATGTACCATTTCCAAGTCATAACCCATATCCTCGTAATTTTACACCGTCACTCGGTGTGGGTTTATACAATGTATATCTGTCATTTAAATAAAGGATTATTCGTAGGTACCTCTGGGTTTGAAGATGACGATTGTTGGAAAATTACAAGACAAACAGAAAATAGATACAAATCAATGGAAAGAGCATTTCTTGAAGTTCCTAACTCAATTACAGGTGCTCGACGTGGCCACCGTTTGTGACACAGGACGCGTCAACACGGGTATGCAGTTAGTTGAAGTCGCTGCCTCGAGTTACAAAGGAAATCTGTTCATTAGGTCGCCTGTCTGCAAGCCGAAGCGACAACACGAAAGTGTGATTTGTCTATAAAAAATGAAAAGAAATGTGAGTATGGCATCTGTGGCCGGGAGTCCCCTATCGGGGAATGCGGGCGACTGGCGCAGTTCTTTTTAGTTGACGCCACTTCGGCGACTTGCCTGTCAGTGAGAATGAACGGATGGCGAGAACAACAGAACACCTAGTTCTCGAGTGGAGAAAATGTTCAAAATGGTTCAAATGGCTCTAAGCACTATGGGACTTAACATCTGAGGTCATCAATCCCCTAGACTTAAAGTACTTAAACCTAACTAACCTAAGGACATCACACACATCCAAGCCCGAGGCAGGATTCGAACCTGCGACCGTAGCAGCAGCTCGGTTCCGGACTGAAGCGCCTAGAACCGCTCCGCCACAGCGGTTGGCCGGAGAAAATGTGACCAGAATAAAAAAAAAACTTTTTCGGTCATAACCGCGGGTACTTTGATTGCTCGGGGAGAAGGCTCATCAAACCAGAACACACGAATTACGGTGCAGCTGTTCCCTTGCAGTGCGAAATGCAACATTTACGAAATTACATTTCGTCAAAGACTTTGAATCCCCGTTGGTCCAGCACTATGGCGCTGACTC
The DNA here is from genome assembly GCF_023898315.1 of Schistocerca nitens. Lineage (NCBI taxonomy): Eukaryota > Metazoa > Arthropoda > Insecta > Orthoptera > Acrididae > Schistocerca > Schistocerca nitens. The sequence continues at coordinate 76,943,015 of NC_064625.1, forward strand.
TCCATCTGAGGTCGCAAACGGCTGAAGTCCAGAATGCTCGACGCTATACTGACCTCAGCGTGGCTTTGCTAAGCCGAGAGGGCGGCGTGGCATTCTTGAGTCGCTCCCATTAGCTGTTACACATTGCACGGCGCCCTCGATATTGTCTGTGATGTCTACTTGCGTAGCCAACTTTGGTGTTGTACCGCGATCTCTGGACGATACCAAAGAAAATCGCCTGCTTGTCGAGGAATCGAACATGGGCCCGTTTCATGGCAATCAGCTGTCCTGACGAACCAGTTACGGAGACGGAATTTCTACAAAACTGCATGTGCGGACACACCTGCCCCCTAGTGCTAATGACCGCAACTCGTGGTCTATTGGCAAGCTTTGCTGCCTCTAGATCACGGGATCCCAGTGAAACGTCCCCTAAGAAAAATGATGAATTACTGTGCTGGTAAACTTCTACGTTATTTGGTACTGAGACAGCTGAGTAAAACTGAACGTACTCAGACAGTTCTCTCTTTACTTTTTCTGATCATCACTAAACCGGCACACAATATTTTTTAAAACGCAACTCAATCTGACTTTCAATAATCCCTACAAAAGAATGGCCGTGACTAACAATAACCTATACCTTTCGTGAATCACTTACCTCACAAAAATCTTCGTTACTCGAACTACTGCAATACAGCGAGCGCCAATACTGCAAGCTAAATGAAAGATTCTAACTACTGAAGGCACTAACTACTGATAGGCATAGTTAGCAAATGAAAAATTTTGATACAGAACTAACAATGTATTTACCTTAATAACGTTCAAACGTCATCATATATGTATCTATCAATTCATGACATCAATCTTTACAAATTTCCTTTTTCTGACGAACACACGTCCAGATCGACCGTTCTCAAAACTCTGGCATCTCTCTCTCCAAATCGACCACTGCTGGCCGCTCACCTCCAACTGCACAACGCTACGCACTGTTCACATCCAATTGCCCAACAACACACAAGCGAATGTTCGAACAATGAGTCCAACCAGTCAGAGATTTTCATATACAGCGCTACGTGGCGTACCAACATAAAAACCTAAAGAGCCTACTTACAACAAGTTCGATTCCCAGCCGGGTTGGGGATTTTCTCTGCTCGGGGACTGAGTGTATGCGTCGTCCTCATCATTTCGTCATCATCGTCATTCGTGACAGTGCTATATTCGACTGTGTAAAAATTGGAACTTTGTACAGGCGCTGATGATCGCGCAGTTTAGCGCCCCACAAACCAAACATCATCATCATCGTAGTGCTACTGCCCTACTGTGCATATTGCTAGTAGCAATCTGCAGGGGGGGGGGGGGGGATGCTCTATCCACAGATACGTGACATTTTTCTATATTTCTTGTGGTTTTCACCCACTTGTCTTCTGAAACCCTAGAGGCACTTACGAATATGCCTGTATATAGCTGCTGTACTCTCTGTAGGTGTACGCTTCCCTTTTAAGTAGAGGAGGAGGGTATGAAAAAATACGAAGTGTAGCATTGGCACTACAGCTTCCAGGGTAAAATACTAGTTTGTGTGTGTGTATGTGTGTGTGGCAGCGGCGCCGTAGCTTAGCTAGCAATTAGCGGCAGCTTGCGCGGAGTCGTGACACTTCCTGATGTGCTAATGGTGTGCAGTGATGTGGGGCCCTACCCCCTCGTCCTTGTTCCCAGCAGGCTCGCTGGGCTGCGGCGCCGCCGCGGCCGCCGCAGCGGGGGCGGGCGTCGGCGTCGGGGGCGGCGTCGGCATCGGCGGCGGCATCGGCGGCGGCGTGGGTGGCGGCATCGGCGTCAGCGTCGGCCACCACCAGCCGGGTGCGGGCAACCCGCTCGAGTGGACGGGCCAGGTGACGGTGCGCAAGAAGCGCAAGCCCTACTCCAAGTTCCAGACGCTCGAGCTCGAGAAGGAGTTCCTCTTCAACGCGTACGTCAGCAAGCAGAAGCGCTGGGAGCTGGCGCGCAACCTCAACCTCACCGAGCGCCAGGTCAAGATCTGGTTCCAGAACCGGCGCATGAAGAACAAGAAGAACAGCCAGCGCCAGGCGGCGCAGCAGCAGCAGCAGCAACAACAACAGCAGCAGCAGCAACAGCAGCAGCAGCAGGCGGCCGCCGGCGGGGCGTCGGCCGCCGCCAACGGCCACCAGGGCCACCAAGCGCACCACCACGCGCCCCCCAACGGCGCCGTCGCAGCCCTCAAGCACCACCAGTGACCCGTAGCGTTCTCTGGGGTTGTGTTCGGCCACCACCACCACCACCATCACCACCAGCAGTTCCACCACGGCGTCGCCACCTAGGCTGACGGTGTCCACGGAACTGATTGGCGTATCTGCCCTAGGCAGTCCCTCTTCTCTTCCTTCCTCCCAACTGGGGAAATCCGGAACTGTTCGCATCGGTCCCTATCTTGCAGAGTGCGTGTCCAGCTAAAACAGTGCCCACTGTTGTTCCTTACCAACACCCTGACGAAGGATTTTCTCAAGCAACAGAACTATTTCCAAAAACTCACATCCACTCAGACATACATACTTGGTCGTCCAAAGAACTCATTTACTTCTGGTGATATGAGAAGTGCCAATGGTGCAGTCCTGGTACTGCAACAGCAATGAGGAACAAAGTCTAAGCTATGCAAAGCACTTTCTGAAAGAATCCATCACCCCTCCAGAAAGAGTATCCTCATTATCACTCCGAAAACATCCTAAAACATCCTAACAAATTGGCTATCGAGTAAGAGACAGTCTTCCATTTAGAGGCACTCTTTCTTGTAGCATGGCATAGTATTCACCCACTGTTTTCACTACCACTAGCAACGTAAAGGGAAGTAGACTATTATTACAGTCATGAAGATTCTACTGCTAATTCCCAGAAACACGTTGGCAGAGTGCTCTGCAGTTTGGAAGGAGGAGGGGGGAGGGACCACGAATTTGGCCGAAAACTAAATTTGCCAACCCCAGAGACGGTGCTACGACGTAAATTCACATCAGTCTGCATCTAAACTGGCTCTAAACTATCTGAAGATGCGGCAATCAGCCAGCTACCGCTCTGGTAACAAAGAAATGCAGTGGATACGTGAAATGCGTATCATATTCCATGTCCTTTTTGCAGCTGCAGTTTTTCTGACAAACTTTTACTGCTGAAAATCTCAGAGCTGTCGCCCATTTTTGTGTGAAATGAATTTCTGGTGCATTTTTCCATCGACGTGACAGTATTCAGTTGTCAAAAGCACAGTCGTCCAAAATTTATCAAGTCTCGCAAAAAACTCCTGCTGAAGTATGGCGAGAGCGCCATCTCTGTTCCCCTGTCTCGTAGTCAAAGCGAAGTGATGTGGCGGACTCTCATGATGTGAAGTTTTAAATACGTTTTGTGAAGAGTTATTACCCAAATTACCTGGAGAGAGGAAAATGGAAGTGGAAATAGGAAGTGTTCTGGCCAGTATCTTTACCGCACTGGGAGGAATCTTTTCTGTGCATTTCCGAAGAAAATAACATTCGGCTGGTCTCGGTAAGGGAGGAGCGTCATTACGTGTGTGAAATTTATGGATCCAATGCTGTTTCCATCGCAACTACCGCTGATGGTTTGACTGTCATACTTAACCGAGTAGGTGCTAGCCGTTCAAGCTCTGCTACGTTTCCACTGACGTTTTAGAAATATGAAGAGATCAGGCTGTACATATTACCAACTTTTTTAATATCTGAAATTGGTGTAGACTTTCCCGTATTCTAAGGAAGTCTGGTATCCTGCCTGGGGGTAAAGTGCGTTGGAAAATAGTTGTTGTGCTAATTGTTGTTTGTAGGGGACAATGATGATGACAGAACTTGTGTTACGGCAAAGGTTGCCACCAACTGGATGAGTTAAAAGTATTACTTTATGCCTACAGACTGTGGAACACTAACGACTCTCCACTGGAACTTTAGGTGCTTTCGTACCTTTAGTTTAAAACCTTTTTAGGCTACCTGTACTGAATGAAAATAATGCATTTTTAAGGATAGTAGTCTTGGAATGTTCTTCCAAAGGAAAAGGAAACACGTATTGTAAACTTTTAGTGATTACAACACTCGTTTTTGCATAAAAATGCTGTAACAATTTTTTGAAATTCTGTAAATGTGTAGACCGACATTAGTAAAAATCTAAATGAAGGAACTTTGTAAATTAAGGGCTCTTACCTGATGCTGAAATGACGTAGAAAGGCCTTGTATTCTTTGTGTCTATATGTCCTATGGAAAATCACGACTGTACCCTAAAACGTCTCTCAGTGTTTATCGTTCATCATGTTCGTGATTCGTGATCGTAGAGTAAGTCATTTTTGGTGTCCTTTTAAAATAAAACTTCGAACTTACGTAGGAATGAAACCTACAAGTAGAAATATGAATAACTTTTTGCAAGGGAGACACATGAATTTAGCTTGAGTTAGAATTCCTCCTTGAAGGAATGACCCATTATTGTAAAAAATGAAAGAAGACGCAGACATATTTTGCTGATAGTAAATTTTGGGCCATCCATTGATGCAGAACCTTTTTCCACTTGTTTCCAAAAGTGAAAAATTTATCGTCCCTACCTGCAGTTACTATGTTTCTGAGCTTTTCACACAATTTCATTCGAACACGAGAATTAACAGAATAGACATCATACCCAGTCAGAAGTTTTGTCTGAGCTCTCTCACTGTCTTGCCAGATAATGCATAATGTTGTGTTAATAATCAATTTCTTTCCATATTATAGCGACTCTCAGTAGCAACTACATGCCTTCACTGTATGCAGAGAGACTGAGGAGTTCTGCATCTTAATCTTCAAAATGGAAGGTGTCTTCAATTACAAAAAAAAGAAACTGTAGAACTTCTTTTATAAACCACTGTTTTATGTACAGGATAAATTGCCGCATTCGCTATTGCAGTATTTTAAGTGACCTACCAGTTACCTATAGAAATATAATTCGTTTTCGGCTTTGTTGTTATTTTCGTAAGTATCTACATACGTTTAAATTCAGACACTATTTCTTTTCATGGTTACTTCGGTTACGTTACGCAAGACATTGTTCATGTTTCAATATATGATTTGCTGTATAGCTGCTGTTGGTACTTAGTTTGTTTCTGAAAATGAGTCTGTTTTACCTGATATTTGTTGTTCTATTACATTTGATTGTGTGAAGATTATTTGGTCATGAATAAATGTTGGCACTGTTTGTTTTTAAGAGATGTTTGATTCCGAATTAATTGGATGGTTATGTATGTGCAATAACATTAATTTCATGTTCCCACAGTTGAACTGAATATTCACATTATTCTCTTAGTTGTAGATATGTTATAGAAAAAGTAATATATGGAATGTATGACAGTGGAATAATTGTAAAGACCTGGAATCAGGCACTGAAACACTCCTTCCGTCATATTTTTTAAGACGTAAATTTGAATGCTTGTGTCCTTTGTTTTTTGTTCACCTCAAAAACAACTGTTGTTATACTTACTAAGTTTACGAGCGTATGTGTATTTTATACATATTTGTTTTCCCTTGTATTTGTATTATATAATCATATTGAAAGAAAAATGTGGAACTTTTTAATATGCATCGATATTTTTTGTATGTTACACATTTGCTACAGGAAGCAACTACTGTTATAATTTTTTTCCGTGTATTTAATATGCACAAAGTTGTTTTTGTCAATGTATATTGTAAATAAAGGAACCTTATTTACAATTAAACGTCCTTTGTTGGTGCATAGCACAGGAGACAGAAGTTTCGCTGTTTATTGAGACACCAAAAATATGCAATGACTGTAAACATAGTTTCATTTTATCGTATTTTTGGTTTGCATACATATTTTCATTTCATCAAATTTTAGATGGCTTATAAACTTCCAGCTGTTTAGAAGTTTGAGGTATAGATGTAATCTACGATTGTGTTTCACAGTTGCAACATCTAAAGAATTGTCTTCTGTTCTTTGTGGCGGTTATTCTCTGGAAAAGAGAGCAATTCGCCGAGTGTGACTCAGCATGGTGTTCTGACCTGAGGTAAGTGAATTTATGGATATGGTCAGCCTTAGTTTTGTAAATAGAGTACGTTTATTTTGATTCATAGGCTATATATGTAGTTGGAGGGCTATGGATAATAGTGAGGTGGCACTTAAGGCAAACTGCATGTTTTTTAGTGGTGTCAGTTGAGTAAGACTGAAGTCGTTGAATCATAGGATATTTACTCAGTTGAATTCATTATAATATTCAGAGAAAACATAGAGAGTAAAAGTAAAACAACAAAATACATTTCACTCCATTGACAGCATACACCATTCAGCGATATCAGCTTCTGAAATAGACAAATTTAGTGTCACTAAAAAATAGCAATTTTTGTTACCCTGGGAACTTTGAAATTTAATGACATGTCTAATGACTGGATCGTTTCTAATATATTTATGCGAATAGTAATTAACAATATGTCTTTCAAGGATGAAATACGCACCAAAGACGCCCATGAGGGAAGTAAAAATATTTTGCTAGCGAGTGCAATGTAGTACACATTCTAATTTTCTGGTGCAGGCTTCAAAGACTTCTGTTTCCGTCATCACTACTCTACAAAGCTGCATTATCACTGTAAGGTGCGAGCCGAATTAAACAGGAAAAGCTGATCTATAACTCAACTTTACCAGTGCCTTCACATTTGAATCGTGTTCGCCCAAAAATATGAGACGGGAAACTACGTGACTGAGGTGCAGACCCATTTACACAGTTGGAGTCTTAAGGACGCAACTGAAACCAAGTTGTCACATTAACTGTCTCTTCAACAGAAATAAAAAACAAAACAAAAAATGTTTGAATGTTTGACACGTCCAGGGCCGTTTCCACCATTAGGCAAGACTAGGAGGTGGCCTAGACCGCAAAATCTTAGCGGCAAAGGGAGGAAAATTTAATTTCATGTTAAACAAGCGAAGAAATTGAAGAAGTGAGGAGAAAAAATGAAACAGAGGAAGAATTAAAATACCTCACGGAATTACAAAAGCATACTGAACAGTTACTTAAACCAAGCAACATCAACGCATTTTCCATTACGTACCAAAGGGGTATGCATATTTAAAAATTAATAAGTACAAAATTCCTTAATTATTGTTAAGTTTTACCAACAAAATCATTTTTAAATAAGTGCTGATGTATAATATGGTCCACAATGTGAAATGTCTCTTAGCACAGTATTAACAATACAACCCATTTTCCGTAATGTGTACGCAGAGAATCAGAGCGCTTCCTGATCACCACAAAAAATTAAAAAATCATACAAATTTCGCTGATTGTCGTTGAGTTTTATGCACAACATACTCTTCAAAGATACATATGTAAATTTGTAAGAAAGATCCTGAATTTTAAAATGTGAAATATGTGGCAAAAAGTGACAATCACTGCTAGGACTAACGTTTTTGGATTAAGTTTCACTGAAAAATTAAAAACGATTTCGGAACCTGTTATAATAAAACGTGAAAAACAACAAAGGTTTTATTTTTTATTTTAAGATATGGAGTACGTGACTAGATTACAGTATTTCAAAAGGTGGGCGTCAAGTACCTTCCCCAGCCCTCCTCCACACTTGGTATTGCTTCGGAACGTGTCCCATCAGTATAGCATGATTTCTGAATTCAAGTAAAAATTCATTTTCATCAGAAAATAGTTTCCCACCTTTTTTAGCCCATTTTCTTCCATAATACAAAATAAGTTATTGACGCCAAATTTGGTTTCCTGGTATGTTCAGTTGAACTTTAGTTTAAAATGGTCAGCACAGTCTTCCTATTTCAATTATTTTGGAAAATTTCGAAAATTGAGGACAAAAAAATAAGAAAATGTTTGTTGCCTTCAGTCAGTTTTAAAGAAATTGAGGATAAAACCTAAAAATTGAGGACTGTCCCCAGAAAATGAGGACGTCTTGTCACCCTAGCATAACGATCAAAAAGTATAACACAAGATTTGTATTGCTATGCCGATGAATATTAGTGGTGGTGCAGTGGGGGTGTCGGGGAGATCGAAGGTAGTAAAAAAGAGGGGGAATCATTTTCGAATTCTCGCATAGGGCGGCAAAACACCCAGCAACGGCTCTGCACATATCGGCGTATAGTATTTGACCTACTATTTTTGTTGACATATTTAAGTATTATAAAAGTCATAAGTATTAAATGGGATTTTCAATAACTGTGACGTCTTCATTGATGGCTTGATGATGATAATTAATTGGCCGAAATAAACCGCAATACTACAACAAATACTAAGTAATACCACAATAGGTTCAGAAATACGTCATACAAAACTAAAAAAAGGTTTGGAAAAATCCATATCCTAAACTTAACAAGTAAAGGTGACTTCATCTTACTTCTCAGTCAAAAATTTGCAGTCAGCAGTTCTTCTTCTCCACTTGTGTCTCCCGCCAGTCTCTTCATTTCTTCATATGAGCCTGTTCCCACATCGTCTCTGATCTCTCTGGGGTACTGGCTTTTTAGTATTCCTACAGGAGTTGGGAATTACATGAGGTTCGTTTCGTTCCGATTTTTATTATTTGTGGTCACGTTATTGTGGTTCCTTCCGTATTTCATTATTTATCTATCGTCTTGTTTTTCTTGAATAACAATCGACCATTATTCCTATTTGCACTTAATTACTTCTCATCTAGAAGCCATTATTTATCTCGCTTCTTGGTCAGCTCCCATATGCTCAGTTACTCTTGGTCTAGAGTCAACAGAATACGTTCCGCCGTCCGTGGAATAGTTGTTTATATAATATACCATCGGCAGCATATTATACAGTTGTTTCTATGCATGCAATTTACAGCGAGAATAAGGTAAGTCTGAGCTTCAAAGGACTTCGAGACACGTGCTGATTCTGAATATGTTGGGAATGACTAATGTAGTTAATGCATCTTCTTGAATAGGCGCTAGTTTACACAACGTGGAGTCCATTTCTCAATTCCATTCCAGTTCCCGCGAAGGGAGAATGCTATACACTTTCACTTCATATTACTAAGTTTTCAATACATAGACGCAATTTGAATTGTTCAGACTATGTTCATGATCTATATTTATCGTTGCGCTATGAAAAGCCATCATTCCTGCGAATATCGCATAAAAAGAAAACAGACCAAGTCAGCAGCATTGTGTATAACCCGTTGCCAACGATGTGTAAGTCGTAGGATACTCTTAGCAGTGCCAGTTGTGTTGACAGTTTGAGCGGCGCGGTCTATTGCCCGACGAATTTGTAGCAGTTCTGAACCGAAAGCCGTGAAGTGTTTCCTTCAGTTTAGAAGTCGAGTTGAACTCACGAGGGCTTAAGTCATGCGAGTGCAGTAGGTGGTACAGCACTTAGTAGGTTGTGTTTCAGAAACGAACAGCATAGAGAAAGAAGTGGTGACACTTTCTACAGGACCTGACCATCATTTTGCAGGACAACGCTTAAACACGTACAGTGTTACTGATTTGTTTGACTGATGGGGCTGCTAAGTTCTTTAGCACCTACTGCACTCCTCTGACTTAAGCCCTCGTAAGCTCAACTCGATTTCTAAACTGAAGGAAACAATTCACGGCATTCGATTCAGAACTGCTACAAATTCGTCGGGCAATAGACCGCGCCGCTCGAACTGTCAACACAACTGGCACTGCTAAGAGTATCGTATCCTACGACTTACACATCGTTGGCAACGGGTTATACACAATGCTGGTGACTACTGAGAAGGTCAGTAAAACTTTGAAACACGTATCTATTTTGTACGAGCTGTAAATAAATAGTTGCCACTATTAAAGTTCCAACCCTCGTATTTAATTAGGGTGAAAATATTGTATACAAAGGGGACATTTTCAGGAAAGTGATGCTGTAGTCATACCAGTTATATGCTCAGAATGAAAGTTAGATGTGAAACGGGAACTTCCAATTTTTTCAAAAAACTGATCTTTGCTGACATCCTGCAAAGATGCTCTGTAGCCAGTATCGTTGTATATTGAGTAGACTCTTTGAGCTGCCTGTCTCCGAGGTCTTGCGGAAGGAGCATATATGTGCGTTTGTGATTGCTGAAACTTGCGACGTACAGTGCACGTGTATCGAATGCCAGGCTGCTTGTGTCTTGCGTGATTTCAAATCAATATAAGATTTACATTTCCTGTTTCTCATGTCCATTTTACTAAGTCATTTATTAAACAGTTACGTATAATTTGACGGGTGTTTTGTCTATCGCCACTCTGTACCACATACTGCTAAGTAGCACCGTTATATATCTAGCACAGCACGTGATAGAGCTAATGAGCTCACTCGATTCTCATATTGTTTGCCTCTTTTTCTAGTAATAAATATCCCGTTCTCTGCATGTCCTTTCTTTCAGTATGAAGGTAAGTCTTACGGACGTAGGCTGAGTGAAGAACTGCTGTGAAAGATTCTATTCAGTGTTTGTATTACTGTTCCACAAATCTGACTTGCTGGGAATGTAGTCTATGGGTGTCCCCACTACGTAATGGTTCATGCCTATTCAATTGTTTCGAACCCCATAATCAGCCAAATAATTTGGAAAAGGATTATTTGTAATTAGTCACCTTTATGTTTCATTATTGTTATTACGGGAAGGGAACCCAATCCCTTCTGCAAAGTCGTCGGCTATAGTTGGTGACTATTAAACGTATTAAATTAGACAGGATATTTTCATTGATCTTCGCATTCATTGATGTTTGATTATACATGTTGTGTCTGCAGTTGATTGGTTGCTCGATTTATGTAAGTGTGAACTACTTATTTAAATTCCGTTTTCATTATCGAAGTCAGAGAGTGCTACAACATTGATTATTAACTCATGAATTTCTTTATAACAAGGTACAGCTTCCCTAAATAAGGGCTTAACCAAACTTCTTGCAACAGTGGTCAAACATATAAAGAAGATTAAATTTAAGCAGAAGTAAATGCCTTGTACATTAACTGGAAAATGATTGTGTCAGTAGAGAAGACCATTTAATTAAGCTCTCTTTTCCGTTTTTTTTTTTTTTTTTTTTGATAGTAGGTTTCTTTTTTCAAATATTCTTCTAATAATATCTTCAGTTGTGAGCTTTGCTGTATAGGAAATCTTTTCCACCTTTATCCAGCAGCGCATTTCAAACTCCTGCAGCCACACCTTGTCGCATGCACTTGCACCAGTAGTCCACGTTTACAACTCATACAAGCCAGAATGAGATTTTCACTCTGCAGAGGAGTGTGCGCTGATATGAAACTTCCTGGCAGATTAAAACTGTGTGCTGGACCGAGACTCGAACTCGGGACCTTTGCCTATCGCGGGCAAGTGCTCTACCAACTGAGCTACCCAAGCACGACTCACGCCCCGTCCTCACAGCTTTAATTCCGCCAGTACCTCGTCTCCTACCTTCCAAACTTTACAGAAGCTCTCCTGCGAACCTTGCACACAGTTTTAATTTGCCAGGAAGTTTCATATCAGCGCACACTCCGCCGCAGAGTGGAAATCTCATTCTGGAAACATCCCGCAGGCTGTGGCTAAGCCATGTCTCCGCAATATCCTTTCTTTCAGGAGTGTTAGTTCTGCAAGGTTCGCAGGAGAGCTTCTGTAAAGTTTGGAAGGTAGGAGACGAGGTACTGGCGGAATTAAAGCTGTGAGGACGGGGCGTGAGTCGTGCTTGGGTAGCTCAGTTGGTAGAGCACTTGCCCGCGAAAGGCAAAGGTCCCGAGTTCGAGTCTCGGTCCGGCACACAGTTTTAATCTGACAGGAAGTTTCAAGTCATACAAGGCCAATCTCCAAACGAAGTTCTTAATTAATCTTATTTCGGTCACCACATTTAGGCCCTTCCGCTCTTAATGTTGGCTGAAACTTTGCTGTCACAGGGGATTTTACTTCCTAAGCAGTTCAGGATACTTACTTGTCTTTGAGGTATATCGTAAATTGTAATTTCTACTGCGTAATGTTGGTGGTTGCATACCGTAATTTCGATCTTCTTCGTTTTAATTTTCATCCGTTAAACTTTATCCTTTCTAAATCCACCTCATATTCGATATACAGGTTCTCCTGCGGAGCTGAAAAAGTATATACCTAGCACACTCCTTCCCGTATCCAAGTCTCCTGTACATAGCCTTTTACACGTAGGGTAAATCCTTGGGTTTCTATCGTATTCTTTGTCTGTGAAATGTAGACCACAATTAGATATAATCATTGTCAACATGTGCCACTTCACATCGTCAAGACGATTGCAGTAAATAATGGCTTGGATTAACTAATCGAAGAACTTTTTTTAGCCTTGTTTCATGAAAGTAGTTATAAAGTGCGACCTGGCTTTCGAGCTATAAGCCCATTTTGTAGTAAACAACAGATCCCTAAAATGGGAACCAAATATAAACACATCAACCGCTTAATCTAGTGACTCCCGACTTAGATTACAAAATTCATCTCTATTAAAATTTTTGACACAGTTACATATGAATTTACGAAATTGAATAGGACATAGTTTATAGCAACTATGACTAAACTTACATTTGAGTTGAAATATTGGAATTTTTGTCATTATCTATTAAAGCATCAAGGTTCTTCTGCTAAGTAGAAGTTGGAGCATTGTCCAGAAAGGGCGAATAATTGGACTGAGTTTGCTCAGCAGTAAATTTGACGATACACACATGTGCTTTTTACTTCTAATATGTTTTGCTGACTGACCTTTGCGCCCTTTCTCCCTCAAGGTAGGATGTCTGTATCTGTCATGTGTTCCTAGTTCTCAGTTGAACCACGTTCAGCGAAGAATGAATTTGACTTCTTTAATCTCCAGCTTCTATGGCGTTCTCTGATCCCAGTACGGATTGACCTCCCAGTCTGTCGAGGATAGCAGGACTGGCTCTCCCTGTAGATGATCCCATAAATCTCACTTTCCATGATATCTCGTAGTTTATCTTTCGAACTGAAGAAACATCTATCTAATGTTTGTTTTACAGAAAAACACAGAAAACCATTTGCCTTTAAAATCTTACTTGTATTTTTCGAAATTTTTACATGAAAGATAAAATACACCATTTAATTTCCTGTCTATCTACGTAGACCACTGGGTACAATACGGATCTGGAATGTCTCTTCAGTTTCTTATTGAGACTTTTATCCGTATTCTTGAATTCAGATTCAAAATTTGTCTCCACTTTTTCGTTGTATTTAATTCCTGGTGACAGTATTCTTGGGATGTGGAGACAGAAAGGAGACGGTGGGTCATGGAATGCTGCACGTTTGTAGGTTGTGTGGTGTTGAGAGCAAACTAGAATGGATGTGTCAATAAAAGTTTCTTTTCGGTAAATTTTAATTTATGGTTGGTATTTTCTATCCGTTAGCTGATGTCTAGGAAATCAGTGTTGGGGCTCCCTAAATCCAAACTGATCTTTACGTTATAATAGTATACCAGTGATTTATATTCTTTGAAGAACTTCTCAAGTTGTCTAATGGAACCTTTCCACACATATACTGAGAATATCAACAACATATCTATACCAGTATGTAACACGTTTCGCCAATGGTTCACTCGAAAACCTGTCTTCCACTCGTTTACAATATTTCTGCTAGCAGTGGGGATAACACTGCCAGACTGTCTGTTTGCTTATAATAGCTCCTTTGAAAGAAGAAATAGTTTTTATTTCAATAACATTCTGCTGTAGTGATCTTCTGCACTAATTATGCTTAGTTGTTCTCCTGGATTAATATTTTGTAATGACTGTGACACAACATCTACAACCTACAAACAATTTGTCACAGAAAATTTGAGAACAAGCTTTGTGCATAAAAGGAGTCCACTTTTGCATTTTTTTGGAATCTAAACATCTTTTAACTTGCTGTCTAAAGCTAAACTGTTCTTAACGCTGTATTGGTGTTCCGTTTTTTCCCAAACAGGAAGTTGTCAGTTCTGGTAATATCGAGCATTGGTGCTTGTATTGCAGGCACCGTTGGCAGGGTTGACACTTCTGGTTTGTGCCATTTGGATAAGCCATACAGCTGTGGGCCCCTAGGTTTTATTTGAAGATAACTTTTACTAACATACGCTGGAAAAATATTGGAGCTCTTGTTTACTAACTGCTTGGGTTGATCACTGTACTTAAAACTTGGATCTTTCTGTACTTTAGCAGCTGCAGTGACTGGAAGCATTGTGTATAATCTGTTTCATTTAACAGCAGTACAGTAATTCCATTTTTTTGCTTCAGTCAAAAGCAGATTATACCAGCAAAGTGGACGAATTTTTCCAATCTGCGCGCCTCTCTCCCCCCTTTATATGCTTAATGACTAAAGCGGAAAAGGAGGAACTGTAATGCTGTTAAATAAAACAAATTATACAAGCAGAGAGGAAGAACATAAAGGTCAGAATGGAGCCTTAAGATAATGACATAACTTCCAATTGCTGTGCACATAGCTCTACTCCAATATGTGTTTAGCCATAGTCATTGTAAATCCTCTTCTAATGAATTTTGTAAAACATGTAACTATGTCAAATTGTCAACAGAATTAACTTTTGTAGATTAAGTATCGCTGCATTAAGAAGTTCATTTGTTTATCTTTTCTTAGATCTCAACTTCGGAATCAGCTGTGTACTAGAAAAACGGGCTTATAACCTGAAGCCTATGTTGTTCAGCAGTAATAAAGTTTGTGAAACAAGACTAACAATGTGTTACGTTTAGTTCATATAGTATACTGCGTTTCACGAGAAGCCACCTTAGAACCATTTAAGGTAATGGTTTTTCTTTGTCCTGCATTTTATTGATCGCACAATAAATGTAACCCCATGTAAACATTACTTTGGTCTCTAGACGAGTGATAAAATAAGTGACATGATCATACTGAGTAGCGAATTAAAAATATATTTTCGGCCTTTCTTCAATGTGAAAATATTTTGAATAATAGAGTATTTTGATTTCATTTCAGACCATGTTGCCTTGAGATGATATTTCTTTAGGTAATAGGGCTGAAGTTTTTTGCTGCGCCAGCTGCGGTGGCCGTGCGGTTCTAGGCGCTTCAGTCCGGAACCGCGGGACTGCTAAGGTCGCAGGTTCGAATCCTGCCTCGGGCATGGATGTGTGTGATGTCCTTAGGTTAGTTAGGTTTACGTAGTTCTAAGTTCTAGGGGACTGATGACCTGAGATTTTAAGTCCCATAGTGCTCAGAGCCATTTGAACCATGCCCCATTTCTGTCGCTTGCCAGCATAACTGCCGATAACACATTCACTATGATATATATGCCATATATGCTCTCATATCTACGTCTGACCTTGAGATTCTTTCCTTCTGCTTCTCCTTCAACTAATGTTTTCCGCAAAGACGCTTGATATCATGTGTGTCCAACCATTCGTTGTCTTCCACTTATTATGATCTTTCTTAAACATATTTCTTTTTCGATACTCGCTGCACGATGGTTTCTGTCTTGATCAATGTGTCTGATCAGGTATACTGTAATACCATATTTTTTTAAAAAAATCTTTTCATGTCTACCTTCTCCATGGCCCCCCACTGAGAATGTACTTTCCGAAAATGATAATGGAATCGTGCAAAGCCTCCTAAGTTTTAAGCTCAAATGGCCATGCATTTACACTTTACATGGCGTTTACCGGTGAACGTAAACCTCAGTGACATACAATGTAGATGTCCAAATCGTAGTATGAGTAACCCATCCACCCATGTGCATCAAATAGCCCACACCTGAACTGAAGGCAATAACTAAGCTGTCCTTAATTTCAAGTAGTCAGCTTCGAGGTTTGGAGTACAGCTACACACAGCTCCTTGTCAGTGCGCTGAAGATGGAAATTTTTTAACATTGTCGATCATGATTGCGTCCTTCACTGTGGATTGGGAGAGACCAGGTAAGTGCAAACCAATCTTATTTCAATTAATACCATTTGAAACGGCGTTGGATGGGGAATACAAGGGTACAACCATCTGAAAAAAATATGGTTTTGGACTGCCGTTTTTGAGTGAGTGCACCAACTGAGCAGTGTCCATAATACGCGCCCTAACAAGCGCCCATTACAACTTATAGGCGATCTTGGGGATAGTCAAGTAGCAGATTCTAGTCCTTTTGTCAAATTTCATCAGTTTATATCATCATAAATTTTAAGTAGGAGATACTTTATAGATCCTGAATGATAAGAAGAAAACGTAGATGAGATCCTTAGCAAGTGCAATTATAAATAAAGAAATAAGAATGCTGAAAGCTGAGGAAACGTTTAGAGGACCTTGGTCTTTTTTATTTATTTATTTTACACGTCTAGTTCCAATAGAAGGGATGACCTACGAGGAAACTCTTCAGTTTGGATTTGAAAACGCGTGGATTACCGCTAAGATTTTTGAAATCTTGTGGTAGCTTATTGAAAATGGATGCAGCAGTATGCTGCACACCTTTCTGCACAAGAGTTAAGGAAGTCCGATCCAAATGCAGGTTGGATTTCTGCCGAGTATTAACTGAGTGAAAGCTGTTTATTCATGGTAATAAGCTGATATTTTTAACAAGGAACAACAGTAAAGAATATGTATGTTGAGAGGCTAATGTCAAAATACCCAGACAAGTGAACAGCGGTGAAGAGGTTCGCGAACCACTAATTACCCAAACCTCCCGTTTCTGAGCCAGAAATGTCCTTTTAGAATGGGAAGAGTTACCCCAAATATAATACCATACGACATAAGCGAATGAAAATAAGTAAAGTAGACTAATTTTCGTGTCGAACGATCTCTTACTTCAGATACCGTTCGAACAGTAAAAATGGCAACATTAAGTCTTTGAACGAGATTCTGAACGAGGGCTTTCCAAGACAGTTTACTATCTATCTGAACACCTAGAAATTTGAACTGTTCAGTTTCGCTACTAATATGTCCATTCTGTGAAATTAAAAGGTCGTGTTTTGTTGAACTGTGTGTTAGAAACTGTAAAAACCGAGTTTTACCCTGATTTAGTGTTAGTTTATTTTCTACAAGATACGAACTTAAGTCATGAGCTGCACTATTTAAAACAGTGCCAATGTTACACGCAACATCCTTTACTACCAAGCTGGTGGCATCAGCAAATAGAACTATTTTAGAATCAGCTGTAATACTAGAGAGCATATCACGTATATAAATAAGGAAACTGTGCTACAAAAAGTAACGAAGAGGAAAATAAAACAACTGCTGTAGAAACACAAGCGATCGGAGAAAATCAATATTACTGGAGATTTAGAAACGTTACTTTTTTATTGCTGCATCGATATTAGAGAGAATTTTTTCTGCCTTATCCAGCCCGCATACAGGAGGTATCTTTCGATGTAGTTAGAACGAACAGTCATATTCATCCGTTTTTAAAAGCAAATGACAATCTCTGTAGAAAGCGTTTGGCTTTAGTTTTGCAGAGGAAACCAACATTGCCAGTCAGAACTCCCATGATTTTTTTCGAGAGCTAAGTTCTAATGATTCGTTATACCGGAGGTGTTTTTATTTTCTCGAACATTAAAAACGAATTCGAAAAAAGAATTAGTTAGAGTTGAACCATACTGGTTTCCAGTTTTGAAGTAAATTATTAAAGCATCTCTATGTAGGTCCTTAAATGTAATTCACACAAGACGATTAACGACTGGTACGTCTGTCGAATTGTTTTCTCTTACAAGTCCTGGTCCTATTTAGACGGATACGTGGCATCTACAGCACGGTACTGTGTGATTAGTGGGAACCCCATTTATTTCTTTCAAACATATCTTAATGTCCTCCCCTACGAAAGAGTAAGATTCCTGGGAATCAGTACAGGATACTTACAAGATTTATTGAGTTTACGGGTTCACTCTAGGGAGAAATAAAAAAAAACAGCTTTGCGATATTTGGGACAATCACTACCACAAACACGCACTTAGATTTTGGATCACTGTTGTTTACCGTTGAGAATGGAGTTTCTTAATTTGTTGTTTATCCATTATTTCCCAGTCCACCACAGGCTCTGAAATAAGTAACAAAAATGTCAGCTCTAAATTGCTCCGATGCACTTATTAGCACTATAAATTCTTGTTAGTATTACAGGGAGGACTGTCTACTAATGACCGCGGCCAACTGCAGTAAGAAGGATAAATGTGACTGAAATGAACATTATACCCCAGATTATGGGCGTAACGTTACAGATAAGGGACAATGATTAGTTGTTAGCCTTGTGCGTGTGGCGCTCAAGTAGTGTGACATAGCTTCGTAGGGGATGGGCCAGTACTTGGAGTCACGTAGAGCGCAAGATTCCCTAGCAAGGAGCACGCATGACCAACTCCAAAACTTTGGTTACATTCTTGGGTTGCGTGGCGAGGTGTAAATTTTGATTACCTTATTCATTCATACTTGTTATGTTCAGAACTTCATATGTACCAAATTTAGGGACAATTCGTCCAGTGGCTTTTGTGTCAATAAATGAAGACTAAATTATGAAATACTCAGACAGATTCGAGACAGAAAATTCAGACTCGGCTAAAATATGTAAGTATAAAAGCTAGTGGAAATTCTAGTATACAAGTTCATTTTCAACACTACTACTGCATTTTTTGAGAATTTCGTAAGAACTTCCACATTATGCGTCATGTCGAGAAGGTCACAGTAACTGGAGTATCACCGTCGATACGTTTGTTTTACTCAAAAACACACAATAAATTAAAAAATTCTTACAAAAATGTTTCGGAGGAAATGTAGGAATACGCAAGTGTATAGTGACTTTATGTCTTATCTAAGAAGACAGGTTAAAGAAATGCAACCCTACATTTATATCATTTATAGATTTGACATTATTGACTGGACTACAAACTTTGAAATTCTGAAGCAAGCAGAGATGAAATACATCGACGAAATATTACTGACAACTCGTACAGAAAAACGTCGAAGGGCATGAAAGGTAGCAGCTATCGTGAAGTGAGCGAGGCGGGGCTTCAGCCTATCCCCGATTCTATTTAATCTGTACATAGAGCAGCCTGTACGACAATGAACTTCGAAGAGTAGATGAACGGAATGATAATGTCTTGAAAAGATGTTATAAGGCGAACATCAGCTAAAGTGAAATAAGAGTAATAGAATGCAGTCGAATTAAATCAGGCGATGCTGAGAAAATAAGGTTAGGAAATGACACTGCAAGTACTAGATGAGTTTTGCTGTTTAGGCAACAAACTAACTGGTCATGGCCGAAGTAGAGAAGATATAAAATGCCTACTGGCTATAAAAAGAAAATAATTTCCGAAAAATAGAAATTTGTGAACGTAAAATATAAATTTAAATGTTAGAAAGTATTTTCTAAAGGTATCTGTCTGAAGTATAGCCTCGTACGGAAGTGAAACGTGGAGCATAAATAGTGAAGAGAATAGAAGCTTTATAAATGTGATGCTGAAGGTTAGATGCGTTTATTTATTAACTGACAAGGAATTAATCGAATTGCGGAAAATGTGGTGCACGTTGACTCAAGGAAGGGCTCTTTTGAAAGAACACATTGTGGCGAACAACTTGCCAAACTGACTTATCCCAGACACGTTCCATAGGTGAAATGCCACACGAAGATATAGGACAGGGGATCAGTGGTACCAGTCGCTCGTCGAAAAACACTTTCCCTCTCCATCCACAGGTGGCAGGGCATTGTCCTGCTGAAATATGGCATGTGAAGCTTTTTGAAATAGGGCCACTATCTCGGCACTTATCTAACGCCGTAAACTGTTGTTTACTGTCTCCATAACGTGCGACCGGTTTCGGTCAGAGGGAATACCCAACAGCAATTTTTGTTAACAGCAAGAGTTATTACGTATACACCTCTGCATAACTAAACATCATTTATAAATATTGCATTTTTGACACTTCGTTTTTGACGCATATATATAATTCTAGCTGTTACCAATGAACTCTGCTGGATAATACTCTTTGACCGAAACACGTCACATAATACAGAGTAAATAAAACAGCAGCTTAATGTGTTATTCGGTGTCATTTCTTCAGTTTATCAAAGCCTTGGAACACAATAAACAAAACATATTTAAACATCAGTTCTGTTCAGATCACCTCAGTCTCTGAGGGCTGGCGATCGTCATTGTTATGATCTTAACTCTAAAGACTGATATGACGCAACTCTCCACGCTACTCTATCCTGTATAAACCTCTTCAATAGAATAACTATTGTAACCTACATCCATCTGAACCTGCCCGTAGTGTATTCATCCCTTTCTCTCTCTCTTTACAACTCCTGACATTGTCTAACTTCCGTGATCTAACGAGAACCGGTCTATTCAACGAGGCAAGGCCGTTGGAGTTTACAGATATGTTACAATATTTCGATTTATTTCATTGTTAGTTTATTTATAAGTAAGAAACAACCATTTGGAGCGTAAGGTTAGCTAAACTACTGTTTGGTTGTTTTTACAGTGTCTTATTGTCACATATGTGTCGTCGGGGAAATTTACCTCGAAATATGAATCACCTTCGTTAGCGATTTTTTCTAGTTGTTTTTGTCTTAGCATTGTTGTTGTTTCCAGTTTCATTGTTGTTGTTGTTGTGGTCTTCAGTCCTGAGACTGGTTTGATGCAGCTCTCCATGCTACTCTGTCCTGTGCAAGCTTCTTCATCTCCCAGTACCTACTGCAACCTACATCCTTCTGAATCTGCTTAGTGTATTCATCTCTTAGTCTCCCTCTACGATTTTTACCCTCCATGCTGCCCTCCAATACTAAATTGGTGATCCCTTGATGCCTCAACACATGTCCTACCAACCGATCCCTTCTTCTACTCAAGTTGTGCCACAAACTTCTCTTCTCCCCAATCCTATTCAATACTTCCTCATTAGTTATGTGATCTACCCATCTAATCTTCAGCATTCTTCTGTAGCACCACATTTCAAAAGCTTCTATTCTCTTCTGGTCCAAACTGTTTATCGTCCATGTTTCACTTCCATACATGGCTACACTCCATACAAATACTTTCAGAAATGACTTCCTGACACTTAAATCTATACTCGATGTTAACAAATATCTCTTCTTCAGAAACGATTTCCTTGCCATTGCCAGTCTACATTTTATATCCTCTCGACTTCGACCATCATCAGTTATTTTGCTCCCCAAATAGCAAAATTCCTTTACTACTTTAAGTGTTTCATTTCCTAATCTAATTCCCTCAGTATCACCCGATTTAATTCGACTACATTCCATAACCTCGTTTTGCTTTTTTTGATGTTCATCTTATAGCCTCCTTTCAAGACACTATCCATTCCATTCAACTGCTCTTCCAAGTCCTTTGCTGTCTCTGACAGAATTACAATGTCATCGGCGAACCTCAAAGTTTTTATTTCTTCTCCATGGATTTTAATACCTACCCCGAATTTTTCTTTTATTTCCTTCACTGCTTGCTCAATATACAAATTGAATAACACCGGGGAGAGACTACAACCCTGTCTCACTCCCTTCCCAACCACTGCTTCCCTTTCGTGTCCCTCGACTCTTATAACTGCCATCTGGTTTCTGTACAAATTGTAAATAGCCTTTCGCTCCCTGTACTTTACCCCTGCCACCTTCAGAATTTGAAAGAGCGTATTCCAGTCAACATTGTCAAAAGCTTTCTCTAAGTCTACAAATGCTAGAAACGTAGGTTTGCCTTTCCTTAATCTAGCTTCTAAGATAAGTCGTAGGGTCAGTATTGCCTCACGTGTCCCAACATTTCTACGGAATCCAAACTGATCTTCCCCGAGGTCGGCTTCTACTAGTTTTTCCATTCGTCTATAAAGAATCCGCGTTAGTATTTATCATCCGTGATTTATTAAACTGATAGTTCGGTAATTTTCACATTTTTCAACACCTGCTTTCTTTGGTATTGGAATTATTATATTCTTATTGAAGTCTGACGGTATTTCGCCTGTTTCATACATCTTGCTCACCAGATGGTAGAGGTTTGTCAGGACTGGCTCTCTCAAGGCCGTCAGTAGTTCTAATGGACTGTTGTCTACTCCCGGGGCCTTGTTTCGACTCAGGTCTCTCAGTGCTCTGTCAAACTCTTCACGCAGTATCGTATCTCCCATTTCATCTTCATCTACATCCTCTTCCATTTCCATAATATTGTCCTCAAGTGCATCGCCCTTGTATAGATCCTCTATATACTCCTTCCACCTTTCTGCTTTCCCTTCTTTGCTTAGAACTAGGTTTCCATCTGAGCTCTTGATATTCATACAAGTGGTTCTCTTCTCTCCAAAGGTCTCTTTAATTTTCCTGTAGGCAGTATCTATCTTACCACTAGTGAGACAAGCCTCTACATCCTTACATTTGTCCTCTAGCCATCCCTGCTTAGCCATTTTGCACTTCCTGTCGATCTCATTTTTGAGACGTTTGTATTCCCTTTTGCCTGCTTCATTTACTGCATTTTTATATTTTCTCCTTTCATCAATTAAATTCAGTATTTCTTCTGTCACCCAAGGATTTCTACTAGCCCTTGTCTTTTTACCTACGTGATCCTCGGCTGCCTTCACTACTTCATCCCTCAAAGCTACCCATTCCTCTTCTACTGTATTTCTTTCCCCCATTCCTGTCAATTGTTCCCTTATGCTCTCCCTGAAACTCTCTACAACCTCTGGTTTAGTCAGTTTATCCAGGTCCCATCTCCTTAAATTCCCACCTTTTTGCAGTTTCTTCAGTTTTAACCTACAGGTCATAACCAATAGATTGTGGTCCGAATCCACATCTGCCCCTGGAAATGTCTTACAATTTAAAACCTGGTTCCTGAATCTCTGTCTAACCATTATATAATCTATCTGAAACCTGTCAGTATCTCCAGGCTTCTTCCATGTATACAACCTTCTTTCATGATTCTTGAACCAAGTGTTAGCTATGATTAAGTTGTGCTCTGTGCAAAATTCTACAAGGCGGCTTCCTCTTTCGTTTCTTACCCCCAATCCATATTCACCTACTACGTTTCCTTCTCTCCCTTTTCCTACTACCGAATTCCAGTCACCCATGACTATTAAATTTTCGTCTCCCTTCACTACCTGAATAATTTCTTTTATTTCATCATACATTTCTTCAATTTCTTCGTCATCTGCAGAGCTAGTTGGCATATAAACTTGTACTACTGTAGTAGGCGTGGGCTTCGTATCTATCTTGGCCACAATAATGCGTTCACTATGCTGTTTGTAGTAGCTTACCCGCATTCCTATTTTCCTATTCATTATTAAACCTACTCCTGCATTACCCCTATTTGATTTTGTGTTTATAACCCTGTAGTCACCTGACCAGAAGTCTTGTTCCTCCTTCCACCGAACTTCACTAATTCCCACTATATGGAACTTTAACCTATCCATTTCCCTTTTTAAATTTTCTAACCTACCTGCCCGATTAAGGGATCTGACAGTCCACGCTCCGATGCGTAGAACGCCACTTTTCTTTCTCCTGATAACGATATCCTCCTGAGTAGTCCCCGCCCGGAGATCCGAATGGTGGACTATTTTACCTCCGGAATATTTTACCCAAGAGGACGCCATCATCATTTAACCATACAGTATAGCTGCATGCCCTCGGGAAAAATTACGGCCGTAGTTTCCCCTTGCCTTCAGGCGTTCGCAGTACCAGCACAGCAAGGCCGTTTTGGTTAGTGTTACAAGGCCAGATCAGTCAATCATCCAGACTGTTGCCCTTGCAACTACTGAAAAGGCTGCTGCCCCTCTTCAGGAACCACACGTTTGTCTGGCCTCTCAACAGATACCCCTCCGTTGTGGTTGCACCTACGGTACGGCTATCTGTATCGCTGAGGCACGCAAGCCTCCCCACCAACGGCAAGGTCCATGGTTCATGGGAAGAGCATTATTGGAGAGTAAAAGACCAGTAGCATATTTCCTGCTGCGAAGTATTCTATATCAAAGGAACGAGAGGTAAAGCTCTTATTAATTCTCGATTGCTTTCATACGGAATAGGAATCCATAGGCTCCAGCATTATGAGAACAGTCCTTCTAGAGGTAATGTCTCCTTTTTCTTCATCCGACGCAGCTAAACAGCTACTTATGAGGTTATCTAATGTTCAACGCTAAGTCTTAACCAGGTTGGAAACTGCTGTACATTGATTGACAAGAGAGAAAGAAGAGTGGCTGCTTTACTTAGGAACTCATTTTGTTGATATTAGTTTTCTGATCCTTAACCATGTGCTAACGATGTTAGAAGTTGTATAAAGATCGATCAATCACGTGGCAATGGATGAGAAGATTACTACAGTCATGTGGCAGCGCCCCCACACAGCCAGACGGCGGAGGATAAGTAGCAAAGTTTTGAATAGATGAAAAGAGCGAATGAAGATACGTTCTAAGTTTCTTCTTCAGTATATTGGTCTTACATCAGGTATCAAGTGCTCGTTCTTCAATTTCCTCTGTCTGGTGCCTCTTCCTTAATCTGCTGAAGACTTGCTTAATTTTTAATGTCATCAAACATTTAAAGCCGTCTTCCTGCTATCTCTAGTTTCTCTGCAATCTTTTCTTCGATGACCCTCCGTTGATGACAATCGCTTTGCAATGTAAGCCCCACCAGAGACATTTACCTCATTACTTTCTTTTCCGTTAAATAGCTTTACTCTCTTATTCTTAGACGTTATTTTTCATTCTTCATTTCGTCAGTCCATTTCATTTTAGACATTCTTCTCCACAGCCATATATCGGAACAATCCAAGTCAATTTTCCTGTTTCTTTTTGACTATCCATGATACTTTGACATATTTACACCGCACATAAAACATTTGGAGAATATCTTTCTTAGGCATAAAGGAATTATCCTTGCTGTCAGCAAATATTACTTTTCAAAAGTAGGGTAGTCTGTATCGCATTTCATACACATAGCTCCCATTTTCTGTCACATGCATTCTTATGTATCTAAAAGATTTTGCTTGTTCGATGATCTTTCCTTCCAACAATATTTTAACGAAACTTTGATTATTACTACATTTGCTCTCATTCAAGTCACTTTAATTACTTTTACAGCCCTTCCCATCATATACAACAGTTCTTCCTCTGATTCTGGTTATCAGAATTGACTGGAATAACCACTTGAAGGTCTTGAAAGATGTGGGTGTAGAGTGGGTGGGCAGAAGATTAGTTTAAGGAATTGTACACAAGGCAGTATATGAAAATATGGATCAGATGAGTGGGTTATTGGAAAAGGTGGTAGACAAGGATATTTGTCGATAACGCTTTTCAGTATTCGGAATGTTTCACTATTATAGCTACAAACGAAGCGAGCAAGTAGATGCCAATGATACACGCAAATTATCCCAGTAAAAATAGGTTCGTAAACCAATGGTTTCACCGATACGATGTATTATGACTGAGTACATGGAACGTATCGTAAAAGAGTCCCCAAGGATGCGAACTACAGATAAGCCGTTGAGGACAAACACATTACAACAGGCATTCGACATGGCCACCGTTCATGTAAAGAAAGACTTCAGCTCGTTTTCTCTTCAGTTGCAGGACTCGTTCAAAAATCGAAGCCGCGTCCGAACTGCACTGACAACCATCCGCAATGCGTTCGTGGTGTTCATCTGGACTTTTAACGGGGTTTGGGGATGCCAGAGCTTTTAAATATCCCCACATAAAAAATCTGACGGTTTCACGTCGGGGAACCTGGGAGCCCATGGCACTGATCATCTACGACCGATACCACTGTTGTCGAAACGCTGTTTGCTAGGACTTAGGTATCCGGAATGATGGTCAACATGAACAAGGGCAGTTTGTCCCTTCGTAATTTACAGCTCCTCACTTGTCGTGTTTCGAAGTAAACGTAGCATTAGATATTATCAGTGTTGTGACATCGACATGACTGCATTTGTACTTGCGTCATATCGGAGCAACAATTGGCTTCCGGACCAATGTCTATCAGGTTTATACGCTTTTTTCATTGTCCTCTTCTCACCCTTTCGTTTGTACCTGCAATCGTCAAACTCAGTGCATGTGCTGAGAAACTAACAGAATCGCTACAGAAAGCAAGAGGCATAACATCAGAAGGCAAAACGGTAGAGACAGATACGTGTGAAGATGAACTAGCAGTGCTGGCAGGAACAGAGGAAGAATACAGATGTGTAGGGACTCTAATAAGTTGTACTTTGAAGGTGACCACCACTGGCTGATCATATTCGATAATTAAACACATTTGCAGCTCAGTCTGACTCCTTTCACGTCGCACATGGTGCATACCATACACCGGCGGAAGCGCAACAATAGTCTGTGGTAAACTGCTCCTCCACTACCAATGAGCAGATTTCTCTCTTTCTTCTTTTTCCTGGCCTTTATCCCGTTCCATCACGGAGTCTTATCTGTCACTACCGCTTCCCCAAGCGCCCTCTCTCCCCACCTCTCCATCAACTGTAAGCATATGCTGTTCCAATTTGATGTCAACTGCAAAAAATTTAACTTCGGCAAAAAAAAATTTATCCACGTTTGAAGTTTTGTTTTTTGTGTTTTCAGCTTTTACCTTTAATTGTCTTGGACACACTGTACACGAGTGTTCGTCTGTTAATCCATGATCCCCATTTAGCTAAATGCAATTCATTTTTGCTCTACTTTCCATAACGTCCTTCTGTTGCCATAACGTAATACAAAATAATTATTTAACTGATAATTCAGGATAAATAGCGCACTAGAAAATTCATCACATCATTTCCAAACGCCGGCCGGTGTGGCCGTGCGGTTAAAGGCGCTTCCGTCTGGAACCGCGTGACCGCTACGGTCGCAGGTTCGAATCCTGCCTCGGGCATGGATGTGTGTGATGTCCTTAGGTTAGTTAGGTTTAATTAGTTCTAAGTTCTAGGCGACTAATGACCTCAGAAGTTAAGTCGCATAGTGCTCAGAGCCATTTGACCCATTTCCAAACACTATGTTGCACTAATAATGCTACACCTATTTTTATACTTATCTGTACGAGCAAGGTTCGTAACTTGTACCAGTATAATATCGGAAATTTACAGCGGTACATTACAGGCAATGATGCCACTTTCTCTTAGGAAATTTTGTACAAACGAATCGCAACAAATATAGTTTCATGACTGTCAGAAAACTAAAGTTTCTTCATGTATATTCATATATTCATTCATCAATAAAGTATTATGTTTCTACTTAGCTTATAACACCACGTACACAAAACGTCAAATCCAAACAACAACAAAATCAACGCTGGTTTCAGATGATCTGTCCCTCAACAGACGTAAGTCATGGCTGACGCTATCGCTCCAAGAAGCCCGTAGTTCACATCGACCCCACTATATGTAGGACAGTATAAGAGGTACGAATTTTAAAGTAGTGGTACAAGTTAAGAGCCGGTACAATATGGCAGTCCTCACCTGTTGTACGAAGTTTGGAAAGTAACAGACAGGTACTTGCAGAATTGTGAAGATGTGAGACCGGGTCGCGAACGGTACCTGGATAGCTCGCAGCCTATGAAAAGCAAAGTACCGGCTTCGACTCCCTGTCCGGTTCACCGGCAGTAGCGTAACATCTCTCAATGGCGGCACCGTACGTCTTCCTAAATCCGTTTTGCTGTCAAAAATCTGTGACACCAGGTAACAGTGTCGTAGTGTAAACAATGTGTAAAGTTACGCCTCAGGAATCACTCTAATGATGCACAATATGACGAAAAAAACCTATGCAAAGAACGTCCGCTTCTGTTGCTGCCGCAAAATGTGTACAAACAAATTTGCCTTCAGAGCAAAGAGGCGTACCAATTCTGAATACTTTGCAGATGATATGTTACTGAAACCACAACATATTTAGCCGAAGGTCCTCCTGCGAGGCCCAAGTTTTAAAACACTTAGCTTCACGTAAGCAATCTACAAGTACAGCTATATTCTGAAAACAGGTGGTTCTTCACGTTCGATTCACGAATGCAGCACCGACTGAGTGACTACTTAATGCTTCTTTTCACTCTGTAATTCGTTAAACTACCTTCGTTGTCCTTATACAGTGTGTTTCCGTAAGAGCGTGCAAAAATGTAACAGGACATAGAGAATGCGCCACCGAACAATTTGTGATAGGAAACCTGAGGACGGAGAAGCCAGCTTAGGGAGATACGGAAGTAAACTTCTCTATTGCTTTGTCTAGCATTACAGTTTTCCAACTTATTTACAACCAACATACGTAAGAGGTTACACTTACTGCGCTATTTATTTGCATGACCATTTTTTATTTTCTGCAAGGAAACGAGGAAGACATGATGCAGGTTTTGCTTACTTTACTTGTCCATAAGGTGGTTCTATTGTATCGTATTTACATTGTACCATGACGAACGTGCTATTAATCAACGACAGACCGTACATTACTCAGTGCTATTCAGTGACGCACAGTACAATATTAAAGAGCAGTAATTGTAGCTGTCTGCGATGTAATTCGAAACACACCAGGGCGATTTGTTAGGGTGTGTCAGAATTTCGTTACCGATATCATGTTTGCACTGAGATTGGTGGCCGTCAGTTTTATCACATTTTATAAGATACAGCACAACTAGTGCATTCATTGTGTCCATGATGGTATTTGCTGTTAACTAATGTAAGTGAAAAAGTAAACGGTGACATGATTTTATTTCTATTATCTCCTTAAGCTGGTTTCTCCAACCCCAAGCTCCCTACGTCCAATTATTCGTTCAGTGCAGCATCCTCTGTTAAAGTTTTCCACGCTCTTACGGAGACACCCTGTAGAAAGCCATACACAAATAGCGCTCGTAACAAAAAACATGTGTATGCTGTGGTTTTAACTACTCATTTTTTACAGAAATAAAATTGTAGCCTTCAAAATATGACACATAGGTACCGAACTAACTATGGGTAGCAAAAAAGGAAAAGACTGTGTTTAGCAGTAGTTTCTTTTGAAAAAAGCTGCAATATATTTAATTCGCAAACGTGAAAATATACAGCAAAATGAGCCTCTTCTCTCAGCTACATTCATTATTCTTTACGTTAATGCCAAATACTTGAGAAAAATTTAATTTTATTGATAGTGCCTGTTCGTTACATTGCAGTGAGTATGTGCAACCATTTAAAGAACACATATTTCATTTCTAATTTTTAATACTTATCAATAGCACAATGATATTACCAAATGAAACATGTCACTACGTTTTGTGAATAACCAGAAAACCCCGATTCCTTATAGGGTAGAGCTCCCTTCTATAAAACACCTTCAAATATTTTATTACTTTACAAACGAATTAATTTGTTAAATATTTAATATTAAGCATGCAAAACCTTAAAACAGAGAAAACGTTTAGAAAAACTTTGAAATATTGTTCACAGTTTGTTGAAATTCACTAAATGCTCTCATTATCAAACACTGGAGACGTATGCACTGAGGTAGCAAAAGTCGTAGGATAGCGATAACTACGTACATAAATGGCGGTAGTCGCGCATACACATGACACAAAACAGCAGTGCATTGCGGAGCTGTTATTTGCGTTCAGGTGACTCATGTGGAAAGGTTTTCGAAGTGTTCACTTCCGTATGACGGTAATTTACAGATTTTGAACGAAGATTGGAAGTTCGAGCTATACTTTGTTCATCATAAGAATAAACAAACACTATGACTGATCAATATTAGTACACGTACAATGGTGTTGCTACACTCTTGGAGGTGGGTCCTACTTATGCATTAAGTTACGGTGAATGAAACTTTAAGATATTCTAATGTTAAAACAACCATCAACGTCATCAGTGTTTATTCTTAATCATGCTTCATCCATGAAGATTTTACTTCAAAATTCGTATACAGTTGCAGTCTCTGTAATGTTGTATTCTGATTGCAGTGCTGTTGATTTGCCGCGTGCAAATGTTTGACGCTGCTCTCCACCCCGTAGTAGAGACATTGATGAGGAACATTGAAAAATGGCGAGAAACCGCACGTTATTAATGTTTTCCACTCCTTTACAGAAAAAAATTGGCACTGAAATTTTCTGAGGAATTGTATTAACTGCAGTCAACCTCTTTTTTTTTAAAAAAAAAAAAAAAAAAAAAGAAGAAGGAAGACGCTGTGCAAGCTCAGTTGGTAGCGTTGAAAAGGTAATCTAGTAGTCGACGTACCGCTGGTTCTAACTTCGCTTATATCTTTCTTTTTTTCCGTAAAATTTGGAATGCCCACATCAGTTTAATGTAAACCTGATTAAATTTATACGAATTAACACATATCTTATCAGAAACGCACATCTGCTTGTTCCTTATTACATACTGCACGCAAAATTACAGTTTTAGTTCCAATTTAAATTCTGACATATCGATATTTTATAAAACATGGTTAATAAACGTTGCTTAACACAAGAAAATATAACACATTCAATTTTTAGGACAAAAAGGAAAAATGAAATAGCCCTACTCCATATTTGCACTATGTCTATTACTTTACTTCAGATGTGGGTTTAGACGAACAAGAATGATGAGCGTCGTAGAAAATGGAAAATAATAATAGTCACAGCTTCGAGCACGGCGCTGGGATGTCTTCGTGGATTCTGTTGTTGGTCGACTTCCTAAAAACGTTGGGATATGGAAGGTGTTCAGAGATTACCAGATGACTGATTGTAAGTAATGCCTTCAGTGGCTTCAGTACCTAACTATACGGTAAAATCCATGCAATACTCTTTTGCGGCACGCATAGCTTGCTCAGAAAATTTACCCCTTGTTTAAGCTAGGAATGTTCTTAGCTCTTGTGTTTAAGTACAATACTACGTTAGCTAAGAAAGAGAGTATGGTATGCATTTCAAATGGTTCAAATGGCTCTAAGAACTATGTGATTTAACATCTGAGATCATCAGTCCCCTAGACTTAGAACTACTAAACCTAACTAACCTAAAGACATAACATACATCCATGCCCGACACAGGATTCGAACCTGTGACCGTGGCAGCAGCGCAGTACCAGACAAAAGCGCCTAGAAACGCTCTGCCACAGCGGCCGGCAGTATGCATTTCGTCTGGTCCCTTAAGAAGCGCGCGGTATTGCTGCAGTTACGCGAATAATTATTTAATTCTCTTTAAAAACTTAATGACAATCGAAAGGGAGCAAGTAAGGCTGTTGGCCTATATTATAGTTCAGTCGATGTGTGCGTGACGCATGGCATAAAACGTAGCCTCATTATTATACTTCAATATACTCGATACGGCTTTGTTTCCATCCCACGTGAAACGAAATCCAGTCAGATTCCGTCAAACGCGGATTTATTACATGGTGTGAAGCTAACATCATGTTTATTATTACTATGAACATAGAATAGCTGGATGGGACAACTCCTTTTTGGAAGTTGTTAGGGAATTCAATATTCCACGATCCACAGTGCCAACAGCGTGTCGAGAATACCAAATGTAAGCCACTACCTATCACCATGGAAAACGCAGTGGCCGACGGCCTTCACTTAACGACCGAGAACATCAGCGTTTGCGTAAGGTTGTTAGTGCTAACAAACAAGCAAAACTGCGCTATATAGCCAGAGAAATCAATATGGTACGTATGATGAACGTATTCGTCAGGAAAGTGTGGCGAAATTTGGCGTTAATGGGCCATGGCAGCAGACGACCGACGCGAGTGCCTTTGCAGACAGCACGAAATCGCTTGCAGTGCCCCTCCTGGGCCCGTGACCTCACCGGTTCGACCCTAGACGACTGCAAAACCGTGGTCTGATCAGACGAATCTGGATTTCAGTTGCTAAGAGCGGATAGTACGGTGCGAATGTGGCGCAGACCCCACAAAGAAATCAACCAAAGTTATCAACAAGGCACAGTGTAAGCTGAAGTTGGCTCGTAATGGTTGTGTTTACGTGGAAATGACTGGGTCCTCTGGTCAACTGAACTATCATTGACTGGAAATGATTATGTTCGGCCGCCTGGACGCCATTTGCAGCTATTCCATGATTTCATGTTCCCAAACAACAATGT
This sequence comes from Schistocerca nitens, assembly GCF_023898315.1. Classification (NCBI taxonomy): domain Eukaryota; kingdom Metazoa; phylum Arthropoda; class Insecta; order Orthoptera; family Acrididae; genus Schistocerca; species Schistocerca nitens. The sequence continues at coordinate 76,974,854 of NC_064625.1, forward strand.
AATTTTTATGGATAACTTTGCTCCATGTCACGGGGCCACAACTGAATTTGAAGATCTTTCTGGAAAATTCGAGCGAATGATTTGGCTATCCAGATCGCCCGACACGAATCCCATTGAAAATGTACAGGACGTAGTAGAGAGGTCAGTTGTGCACAAAATCCTGCACCGACAATACTTTCGCAATTATTGACGGCAGCCTGGCTGAATATTTCGGCAGGTGACATGAAACAACTTGTTGAGTCCATGCCAAGTTGAATTGCTGCTCTACATTGAGCAAAAGGAGATATTAGGAGGTTCCTTATGACTTTCGTCACCTTAGTGTTCTCTGGGCAATTCGCGCTCCGTTCTGAGAAAGCATCTGAATGTTTATGACGTCATATCCACTGAACTTAGGAGACTTTGGTGTGACGTCACGTGTGCTGCACTGCTGTTGAAATTTCTCGTTAATATGTTATAAAATTTTAGATTTCACTTACTTATTTGAAAGTTTATTTGTGTTAATATTTGCCGTAAAAGTAACTTATTAGTGGATTTTCATTAATCTCAGTCTTTCTTCCTGTGTTATTGACTCGAGTGGTCTATTATTTGTGAGTGTGCTTGCGTCGTTCGTCTAAGCCTCGCGCCTGAGTAGTGTGTTTACATTTTGCGGCGTGCACTGCAGCTGTAGCGGTTATAAAGCTAAGTACCGACAAACTTATTTGTGCTCTGTAATACAGTTATTAAATTTAATAGATTTCAGTCGTGTTGCGTGCCGTTTGTGGCGAAATAACGACTTAATAAACTTTTTTAATCGTTCGCTCCCTGTGTTTCTTATAGCTTTCAGTGCGTTGAAGTCGTTAAGTAAATTTCGTGCTTTAGTTTTCAACTGACGTTTATTATTGTTTATAATGAAATATTTCAGTAAAATTTTCATTCAGTGTTTTAACTTCGCTTAATGTTACAGTGGCCGTTTGAATTTTTTTTGTTTTAGCAAATAATTTTGTGAAGTTTTGTTGGTTTTGGTATTGGCTGTGTTGTAGTGGTATTAATACAAGTAATTGCTTTCTTAGTAGGCGGAGAATTTCGAGATCATTATTGTTAGTTCTTAAATAGTTCTACTGGTGTAACTGTGCTTTGGTAACTTAGACGTATAGTTTTTTTTTTCAGTAACTGTAAAATTTTACCATGAGTGAGAAGTGTGGGCTCTGTCGTAGGTTTGTGAGTAGTGGATTACGGTGTGGAATTTGTTCAAAGTATTTTCATTGAGGGGAATGCAGTGGGGAAGCCAGTGGTCATTTTAATGAGATCGTCTCCTGGGAATGCAGAGTCTGTAGTAGAAACAACTTGATAGAGGAGCAGGAGCGTAAGATCTGTGCCCTTCAGGTGCAGTTATAATGCGCAAATAAGGAACTAGATAGGTTGAGGAGGGTGAAGGGTGGTGGGGAATGGGAACCGGCAACTGGCAAGAAGGCAGCTAGGAAGAGGAGGTATTCAGACAGTTTTACTTTGCATACATGCAATAGATATGACCAACTGTCAGAGTTGAGTGGAGAGGAGCCTCGTGTAGCTGTAGATGTAGGGAACTTGCAGCAGTCCTCAGCAATTAGGAGGCCTAGGTAAGTTGCAAAGTCTAGCAGGAAGGTGGTACTGCTGCTAGGTAGTTCCCACGGAAGAGGAGTGGGCCAGCAGTTGCAGGACGTGTTGGGGAGTGAGTACCAGGTCACCACCACTGTGAAGCCTAGTGCAGGGTTCGCTCAGGTGACTGAAAGCTTAGGGGAGTTATGTAAGAATTTTACAAAGGAGGATCAGGTAGTGATAGCGGGTGGAGCAGTGAACAGTCTCGATAGGGACGGGGAATATGATGTCGGTGGTGTCTTGGTTAAGATAGCTACTCAAAATGGTGGTACTAATGTGCATTTCGTGCAACCGTTTCAGCGTCATGATCGGTCTGACCTTAATGCGACTGTTAGGCGCGTTAATGTGGGGCTAGGGAGGGCACTGATGGCGGAGGGCATGGATCACATCTCAGTGGTGCCAGCTGGGTCTGTCAGTAGATCGGGTTTCACTAGGCATGGCCTGCACCTCAATAGGTATGGGAAGGGGAGGCTGGCTAAACTTATATGTGACAGTGTAGTGGGTGGTGGTGGTGGTGCTGGTGGTGTCACTCATGGAAAAATTCCTGTAGTAGTTGGTGTTACAGCTGCACCTTTTTTACATTGAAGTCAGCTGGTAGGTATACCTACTTAAAGGAAGTCCCTCTAACTAAGGGCTCACCTTAAGAGGATGTAATGTTCCCAAGTAGGGAAGAAATTAGCGTATTTCATCAAAATATGAGGTATTACAGATAAAGTTAGTGAACTGCTAATAAATGTTGAAATTATTGGTATATCAGAGCACCACTTAAATAATTTGATAATTCAGAGGCTTCCTTTACCAGGCTACAGATTAGCTGGCTGTTTCTCAAGGAGTTCCTTGCGGGGTGGGGGAGTGGCTCTGTACGTAAAAAACAGTATTCCATTTGAGGCCATAGACGTTTCACGACACTGCACTGAACAGATATTTGAAAGTTGTGCAGCATTAGTTGAATTTAGTGAAATTAAACTTCTAATTGTTGTTGTTTATAGGTCCCCTAACTCCGACTTCAGATCATTAAGTACCAGAAAGTAGTTACATGGGGTGACTTCAATATTAATTTTGTATATGATTGTGCAAGAAAAAGGATGTTGGTAGATCTCCGAAATTCATATGATCAGATGCAGACTGTTTTTTTCCAACTAGGGTGCAGGGGAACAGTAGCACAGTCACAGACAATATTTTTATTTATTCTTCATTACTAGATGGACATTCCGTTAGTAAAAGCGTAAATGGCCTTTCAGACCATTATGCACAATTTTTAACACTAAAAGGCTCTTGTACTCAAACCAATGTCTTATTTAATTACAAACTATGTAGGAAAGTTAATGCAACAGCAATAGTTTCTTAAAACTTGTCAAGGAACAAGACTGGCAGGATGTTCATAGTGCCGATAACATAGATGATAAATACAATGCTTTCCATAACACACTTCTCTTGCTCTTTGAGAGTTGCTTTCCATTAGAACATTCTAAACTACCCCGTAATGGGCAGCCTGGTGGCTGACTAATGGGATAAGGATATCATGTAGAACAAAGCGGGAATTATATCAAAATGTTAGAAGTAGCTACAGTAGCCCATTACAAACAGTATTGCAAGGTGCTTAAAATGTTATTAGGAAGGCAAAGAGTATGCGGTATGTAAATAGAATAGCTAATTCACAGGATAAAATTAAGACCATATGGTCACTTTTTAAGGAAGTGTCTAGTCAGCAGCATTAGATCGACGATATGAAATCAGATCGCAGTAAAAATGTTTGTTACTGGTAAATCAGATACATGTACAGTATTTATTAATCATTTTCTCAGCACTGCTGGTGAATGAAATAAAAATTTAGTTTCTACAGGAAATCATATAACTTTCTTGGCAAATGCTTTCCGAGATTGACGTCTGAAATATTCCTCTGTGATACAGACAAGAGGGAGATTGAGACAATAATCAAATCACTGAAGACTAAGGACTCTCATGGTTATGATGGAGTGTCTAGTAGAATATTAAAGTACTGTGCTGCACATGTTAGCCCTGTATTTAGCCATATTTGTAATTTTTCCTTTAGGAGTGACCTATTTCTATGCCATCAGTGTTTGCAAAAGTTATTGAAAAGGCTGTGTATGTAAGGATAATTGACTTTTTTATATCATACGATTTGCTATCACATTTACAGTTCGGCTTTAGAAGTCGTTTAACAACTGAAAATGCGGTATTCTCTTTTCTCTATGAGGTACTGGATGGGCTAAACAAAAAATTTCGAACGCTTGGTGTATTTTTTAATTAACTAAGGCATTTTATTGTGTTGATCACAAAATATTGCTCCAGAAGTTGGGCCACTACGGAATATGGGGAGTAGCTCACTATTGGTTCACCTCTTACTTTAGCAGTAGGCAGCAAAAGGTCATTATTCACAATGTTGACAACGGCTGTGACGTGGAATCTGAGTGGGGTACTGTCAAGTGGGGTGTGCCTCAGGGACCAGGGTTGGGGCCGCTCCTGTTCCTTATTCATATAAATGATATGCCCTCTATTATTACAGGTAACTCCAAAATATTTCTGTTTGCTGATGACACTAGCTTGGTAGTAAAGGACGTTGTGTGCAACATTGGCTCGGTTTTAAATAGTGCAGTACGTGACCTCAGTTCATGGCTTGTAGAAAATAAACTAACGTTAAATCACAGTAAGATTCAGTTTTTACAGTTTCTAACACACAATTCAACAAAACCTGACGTTTTAATTTCACAGAACGGGTGTATGATAAGTGAAACTCAACAGTTCAAATTTCTAGGTGTTCAGATAGATAGTAAGCTGTCGTGGAAAGCCCACGTTCAGGATCTTGTTCAAAGACCTAATACTGCCATTTTTACTATTCGAACGGTATCAAGAGTGGGTGATACTTTGACACGAAAATTAGTCTACTTCTCTTATTTTCATTCGCTAATGTCGTATGGTATTACATTTTGGGGTAATTCTTCCCATTCTACAATGATGTTTTTGGCTCAGAAACGGGCGGTTCGGGCAATAAGTGGTGTGAGTTCACGAACCTCTTGTCGACCTCTGTTCACGAGTCTGGGTATTCTGACATTGGCCTCTCAGTATGGATATTCCTTATTGTCGTTTATTGTTACCAATATTAGTTTATTCCCAAGAATAAACAACTTTCACTCGGTTAATACGCGGCAGAAATCAAACCTGCATTTGGATCGGACTTCCTTAACTCTTGTGCAAAAAGGTGTGCAGTATACTGCTGCATTAATTTTCAATAAGCTGCCAATCGAATTCAAAAATCTTAGCAGTAATCCATGCGCTTTCAAATCGAAACTGAAGTGTTTCCTCATGGGTCACTCCTTCTATTCTGTCGAGAAGTTTCTTGAAATATTAAACTGATTCTTATTGTATTGCTGATAGCGTTTAACTTAAACTTATGGACTGACTTTTTCAGGTTCATGAACATTTATTTGTTATTACTTTTATGTTGTAATTTCATGTACTGACACGTTCCATGACCTTGGAGATTTGCTTCTCAATTTGGTCCTACGAAACTTCAAGTGTAAATAAATAAATAAATAAATAAATAAGTGTCGTAAAATGACAAAAGTTTGCAGGTACGTTCAGTGGACTATATGTGCATATTATGTGAAAAATATGTTGCGAATAAAGTTAGTAGTAAAGAAGTAACAAATATAAACTTTATCCCTGAGGCTTAAGTTTTACGTCATGAACAGTGAAAAAAATGCGATAAACTTTTTATCTTTCATTATTTTGTGGAGGGCTCCAAAGACAAAAATTTTCTTAGAGGTTCGAAATTGTATTCAAAGTTTGTTGGAATTCGCTAAATACTCTTTTTCAAATAATGGGTGAATATAATCTGGGTAATTTTCATATCGTGAGCTCTGCTGCCTGAAGACATTACACACTTTCTACTTGTAATACTTGTCTTGCTGTGTTGAACCTTTAACATGAGATTATACCTATTAATGAGTAGATTATGCCAGAATTTATATTTTTAAAGTCCGTCGTCGTATGAAACACTGAAAATCAAAATTTCGTTGCTCCTGGAAGGCGTTAGGTAGGCAAATTACAACAGGAGTCGTGTGGCCGTCCTCCGTGTTAGCCATTTAGTAGAGCAGACAATTAACTAATTGAATAATAACGCTGCAGCTCTATCCGTTCTGGATTACGAACGTTGATTAACGGGAAGGTAATTGGCAAGGACAGAACGAAGCTCTGTAGTTAAGCATTCCCACTCATTTGCTTGAAATATGTGCTGGAGCCATGGGAAACGCAGATCGATGTGAATGGGGTCAGTAATAACCCAGATCCAGCATTACAACAACAAAAATCACAGAAATTTCGTTTGCTTTAACGGTTACAGTAATGACAGTAATTCGCGAGGCGGAGTTATGTATTTTACAAAGACTATAAGCGTTCTTACATATACCAAAATTCTAAGGAAAATATTTGTTTGTAGGAATGAGCATATAGCCTAGCTGGCTGACTCGCTGTCTACAGCAGCTATGTGTGACTGAACCAACAGGGAACGTAGAACGTAGACAAAGGTGGGCTCTGAGAATGCTGACAGGTTAGTACGACTGTCAAGAGAGTTTGACACAAACATTGAAAAGTCTTAAACTGGCACACTCAAGAAACGCGCTGCACGCATCGTGAGATATTACTTGCGAAATTTCAAGGACCATTTTTGAGGGCGGAAGTACGAATATTCTTCAATGTCCATCTACACAGCATAAATCGCGCAAGATCTGGTAAATAATAGTTTCCTCAAGAAGCAAGCAATCAGCCATTCTTCCCAAGTTATATCCGTAACTGGTATGGAAAGGAACTTAAACATATATTTATTGCTTAGTAGCTCTATCAAAATGGTTCAAATGGCTCTGAGCACTATGGGACTTAACTTCTGAGGTCATGAGTCCCCTAGAACTTAAAACTACTTAAACGTAACTAACCTAAGGACATCACACACATCCATGCCCGACACAGGATTCGAACCTGCGACCGTAGCGGTAGCGCGGTTCCAGACTGTTGCGCCTTGAACCGCTCGGCCGCTCCGGCCAGCTAGTAGCTCGATCAGATTAGGGCCTTAGGGTCCTCTCTCACATCTGACCGGGAACAACACGTAAGACAGTTATCAGAAAGCATTACCAATAATAACACCTGGCACTAATAATTAAATAATTATAGAAAAGAGCATCTAGAATGATACAGATTAGCATAGCACATAAGAAGCCATGTTTAGTATTATCAGAAGCGGACTGGATACAGGAAGAGGAGAAGACTGAAAAGACACCGATAATGGCTGTTACGAAAGAACAAAATATAAAGAACGTAGGAAAATAATGTGGGGGAGCGGAACAGACGAGAAAGAGCCACACAGACTGTGCGAGAGTTGGCTATTATTACAGGATGTGGACCATTAGCTGTCTTGTCAAGTTTGGACGTTATTTAATTTCTCTGCTAGTTTGAGGAAGATGTTCCAAAGTCGAGTTGATGATACAGAAAATTGTTCAGAGAACACTGCAGTGTTACGTGACGGTACAGAGAGAATTCTACTTTGTTGAGTACGAGTATGTATGCTCTGCTGTTCAAGTAATAGAGTGAGAGTTGAAGACAAATAAAAAGGAGTGCAAATGTTTTTTATTCCAGTCTTTGATCACAATATCTGTTGTTTAGAGGATGACCGGTTTCAGTCCGCAATGACCATCCTCAGATCAGCAATATACAAACTTACACACCTAGTGAGCAGTGTGTCTTTCAACATAATACAGCAATACGTATCACAGTATACTATCATGCAACCAGGGAAATGTACAGGTAAAATACAGTGAAACGTACATTTTTTACACCATGTCCTAAAGTGATAAGGCCATAATGGCATCGTCAAAACATATAGTCAGCACGGCATCGTCACATAGATCTAAAATAAGGTGTAGAATAGGCCACATCGTCCAGTCACTATTGCAACTGGCTACTGAAGTACAGTAGCTACCAGAAATCTGTTTGCCTACATCCTCCATAGACGTCGCTACTGTGGGCTTAGATGTAGTCATCATTTACGCAAAAAACGTAATCTAATAAAAACACATTAGTTAAAATACATGTAGCAGACTTTTAAAATTGATAACTATCATAGAAACCAATTGTGATACATTAAGACGAATACAGTTACCCATATAAAATTTTTAAAAGGAAATAGATGAAGAGAATAGGTCCGATCCTTTTTATGGCGAATTTACGGTTATCAATTTATATACGTAATACATTGTCTGTAGCTACATATAAATTGCATATGAAAGGTAAAATGTCTATATGACTGCTGAAAAAAGACAGATCAATGTTCAGCGCCCTCTGTTGGGTCGGATGTTATGCAGGCGCGGACCGATGGTAAGATGCTGTGCTGATTATATTTATATGTTTTGACGATGCCATTACGGCCTTGTCACTTCAGGACATGGTGTAAGAAAGGTACGTTTTACTGTATTTTATCTGTACATTTCCCTGGTGGCATGATAGTATACTGTGATACGTACTGCTTTATTATGTTGAGACACACTGCTCACTTGGTGTATATATTTGTATTATTGTAGATCTGAGGATGATCATTACGGACTGAAACGGTTATCGTCTACAGAATTGATATTGTGATCAAACACTGGAATAAAAAACTTTTGACAGTATTGGATAACTGTTTGTATACGCGACTATGTCACAGTTGGTGAGAAAGGAGTTAAGTGACTGAGAAGACGAGGGAGAAAACACAGACTGTGATAGTCTCTAGGCTTATCGGCTTGTAGCTGTGGTAGTAGTTCGTAGGTTGGTGTGATATGGTAGAAAAACCCTGCGAAACAGATGTGTCGTACACGTTATTTCATCGCCAGTTCCAGCCTGCGTGAGATTTCGTACGAAATTCATCCTGAAGAACGGCATCACAATAGTCTAGTATTGGGGGTGTTAGCGGCTCTACGCGTTAATTTTTCAGCTCGAAAGGGAATAATTTTTTATATGCTACAGTAAAAACTATCCTCTGCCAAACACTTCGCAGTCATTCACGGAGAATAGTTGTTGATACTCAAAACTGGGCTTCTCATATACAAATCCTCTCCCTGCATCCACATTTATACTCCATGTGGTTACGGAGGGAGGGTGTGTATTACAGCAGGCCAGAACAATTTTCCTTCCTTGCTAATCCACTGGCAAATACTGCACTGGAAGAACGGCTGTCTCTCTTATCAAACTATGAAACAACATGCATTAGAACTCACACATACACGCACACATACACGCACACGCACGCGCACGCGCACGCACACGCGCGCACACACGTGTCTGAAAAGGTTCAAAATTCGTGAGCGCCTATCGAAAACAAATCTGTGGAACAAACCACTGTCACCAACGTACCTGAGACGTAAAACTGCAGCAAAAACTATATCTAGGCCACAGCAACGTAGCAACTTCAATAATTCATCAATGAGCAAGAGAAAACTTAAGAAAACGCTGTTAAGGATGCGTAACACAATATATAAATAACAAACCACACCATATAGTTTTCCAAACCGAAACCTCGTGTAATTTTATGGATGTTCTCATGTCATGTTAAACATAAAAACCACAATAAAAAAAACGTTAACCAGGCAAATAAGAACCAAGTGCAGCTCAGGACACTTCAACTATAGTAATGGTACTGAACTGAATATACAGTTTAAATGTTGAATTATATACAAAAAGCAATTCAGGCGTTGCTCTGATTTACCTGTGTTGTAGATGACTCGCTGTATTAATTTAGAATTATGGCTTATTACTATTGGCAGCCACAGCGCACGCAAAATGTGAAATAAAAGGCAAACTATATGTGTAATTTAAACAATAATAAAAGATGACGTCAACATGCTCCTAACTGACATAAAATTTGTATGTATACATTTCAGAAACAAAGAACAAACACACAGGCCACAACTGTGGGGAAACAACTTTATCGGTTAAACAAAACATAATTTGTGTTCTCGCGAGAAGGCGGACCCCTTTTAATTCATTATTGCCTCTATCAGCTATCTCTCTTGCTCACTAGATGAAAGTTCCTGTCCTCTTTGTCCCATTTCAACGAGTTCATCTTGCAAATAAATTTGATGCTTGTAGTATCCCACATTCTATTCCTTGTCTTTTTATCCTACACGTTACTCAAAATGTTACCACCGAAACACAACGTAATTTGGCGCGTTTAATAGAGGAGAAATATCTATAAAATGAGCATTCAGATGCGCATAATTTCTGTCGCCGACGTACATCGCCTCCTGAGTCACCTAACTTTGTAGTACATAAATATGAAAAGTCACTCTTTCACCTTCCACATATTTCGATTTGCGTCTGTAGCAGCTACAATTACACCATTACTATTAGTCATAAATACGTGCGTAAAAATAGTTCCAGTATGTGTGATATCATTGATTCGATCTTAGTACAAAATGTAGGCAGACATCATTAAACCAAAAGACACGGCAAATTTAACGTTTAGTGTTGGCAACATGCGCAATACGCTATGCTCATTTCATACGCATTCCTACTCTACAGTTTAGTATAGATAAATAATCATACTAGAATGGATCGAATATTTAAACTGACTCACCATTTAGTACGATGCCGTGTGGCGTAATGGCACAAATAATTGGCGCAAATCAGTATGTCTATTCTGTACAAGATGCAGCTTCCGTTGGTCCCGATCTGCACAGTCCTCTTCTTTCTGCAGACAGTTGAATGAGCTGCGGCAGCAGAGATGTTCCTACCTGATTCAGAGAGCCAACAGTGGCTCTAATCCGATAAAGCATAGCAGGCAAAGACCACTGAGTAGGAATATTTATGCAGTGCGCCTTCTGATGCGCGGAGTGGAATTTTTGTCGCTAACGTACGTCTCCAAGGATCACGTGATTATGTTGTAGAGCAAGGTTTGTTCGTAATAGCTCCTAAGATCCTGAATGCCATCACATCGCTAATAGAGAAAGATGTCGTTCAAAAGTATGATGGATTTTGCTAACACGTTTCGCAGGCCTCTTAATACTGTAGTTTACATTCGGTTTCTGGAATGAACCTGGTTAACGCTTTTAAGGGATAACTGTAAGGGTATTTTTCTTGTTTGCGACAAATGTTGCACATTAAGTGCCGCTAATTATTCTGCTGTGGAAAAAGAGGAACAGCCGCAGACACCTTTTAAGTTTCTTGATCGTATTGTTGGCCCTCTGCTTTCATAAACTATACTGCAGCGGCATTGCGAAATGTCTTCCGATTGTGACAAAGTAAGATTGCCCCGAAAAATATCGAATTTTGACAACCAGCAAATTAACAATGTTACTGGTAGTTAAATATTTTTAGGGGTGATATACTCTCTTTCAGTTCTGGTGTTATATCTTTTGGGTAGCTAAATTATTAATCGTATATACTCTTTCCCCATTATATCTACAAGGTTGTCACAAACAGTCTGAAAAGCTTGTGAGAGTGCTGCAGATAGGTTGTGCTGAAAAATAATTATTAAGAAAAAAAATCGGTACATAGAGCCGTTTCCTAGTTAATTGGCATTGAGGTTAGCTAATGAGACCGTAGCTCACATAAATTCAAGAGGTCCGCCAGAGACCGCGTCGGCAAACGAGACCTTCGATTGGTTTCCTAAGACCGGATATGTCACCCACGCTATGAGAACAACTGGCACTAATTGTATCTGGAGGGACACTTGAGTTTGCTCGCGAAACGACCTGACTGGCCAACTTCAATGCTAATTAACTTGGAAATGGCGTAGTTTATCGAATTTTTTAACGATTATTTCTCGTCACAACAAATCTTGTAACACTTTAACACGCTTTCCAGAATGTTTCTGACCTCCTGTATGTTACTACATGACTCTGCAAGGCCGCGCGGCGTCGCTGCGCGGTTTGAGGCGTCATGTCACGGATTGCGTGGCCTCTCCCGCAGGAGCTTCGAGTCCTCCCTTGGGCATGGGCGTGTGTGTTGTCCTTAGCGTTAAGTTAGTTTAAGTAGTGTGTAAGTCCAGGGATCGATTACCTCAGCAGTTCGGTCCCACTAGGAAGTCACACACACATTTTGACTAAGCAAGAACCAGGTTACAGGGTGCCTATATAACGACCTTAGGGCAACAAACACTTCATTTTCAATATTTCGCGGAATTATCGGCCGCACTTAAAAAGTTAAAAAGCTGTCATAATCTATCCATTAAGAGGTATAATCGTGTATTGCAAGTTTAAGACAATAATACAAGCATTACACTTAGAAAATCTCTCTTTTGAGGGCTATATTTATCTAGTATTTGAGAGTGACAGTACTTACTAATTTCCACCAACTTTATACAATTTAAAGCCTTAAAGAAATTTTTCCTCGCTGACCCCCGCACAATACGATGAAAGGTAAAATTTATAGTCTACTACATTATCGCTTTTCGTGCAGTCAACCTTCAGCACCAGACATGATGATTTAATTTATTACTGCCTTACTTCCAACTCCTCAAGATATTGCAAGACACAAGTTGCTATTTCTACTCCGTAACTAAACATTTGCGGACCTATGTTTATATAAATATTTTTCTTTGGTTTTACATGTAGAATAACATATTGAATTATTTGCATATCTTCGTGAATCACCATGTATGATAACTCGTTACAGGCAGTAATGATTTTTATTTGCAAGATACCATACTGGAAATGCTTAAGCTAAAGAAACTAGTTTTGTTACCAATGTAGTGCGTGTATTCGTATGTGATGTTTGAGACAATGCGAAGCACTCACATCCACTCATTTTGTAAAGCTAACTGTGAATGCATAATCAGTTTATTGTGCGCTCATTGTGAGAATTATTAATTTTCAAAGAGTCAAAATACAAGTACAAAATTAGTGCCACATTGTTACTTACCCCGATCCATGTCGTTTCAACTATTTTGCTCAAGAAGTTATTGTCTCAGTCATATTCGATTTAATAAAAATGTATGCTAAGCAACAGTCGTGCACAATATCTCTATGCTAACTATTCAATTTAAAGTACCAACAGAGAGCAGTACGAAGAGCGTTACTATGGCGCAGATAAAGGTAAGAAATTTTATTATTTCAGGGATAGCATTCATTAAGCTCAGGGACCATTATTTCTAAATTGATCAAGCTTTGTTTTATTAGCAGGACCAATTTCAAATCAATAGTGTTGCAACAGATTCAGCTTTTGTGGTACGTAACTTCATGCAGTTTTGGTTTGGTTTAAAGTTGTCATTTTACATTCTCGCAGTCAGGAAAGTTCAGTGCAGTGCAAAGTGCATAAGCGACGAGATAAAATACACGTTCGCATGACATTCCCAATCTAACAGATACGTTGCAGGCTACTGTCAGTTACGTTAGATCAAAGGAACATTCTTCACTTGATGACAATCTTGTGCAGATCTAAATTCATTTTGGAATCTTTTGAAATAATACATTCAGGCATATGCTCTGCTCTTCGTTATTTAGTTAGTGTAGTTAGCAATTTTGTGCTGCGCATTTACTAATCTTTGTCAATTATTCCTAACAGGTCAACGGCAAATTGCTCTTTATTTCTTGTCCATTTGTTTGTTCTTTGATTGTATCTATACATCATGCCAGGTAAAAGGATTAATAGTACTACGCGTAGCTCAGTTATGGACAATGCTGAAAAATGCCCGGTAACCGTTAACTCACGAGGTGTGGTCTCTCAGACCGTGCGAAAATTTTCGAGCTAGCTCTCCAAGGCCAGTTGTGGTGGAATGCTTCTATACTCCCCCTATCCTCCGTAAGTTACCAAGCCTACGATGTTTTCTTGTCGGTTGCGTCACCGCCTTCTGTGTTTATTATTGACACGTGTTACTGATGTTGGAGCCTCCTAGAAGGCGCCTCGTGAACCACGTACCCGTTTTTTTTTTTCAGTACGGTACCATGTAGCTCAAAGTGTGTTGGCACGAATATGTCATTTTTAACTTTCCCGAGTTTGATGAAATTGTTAGTCGGTGTATGGAGGAAGGTGTCACTGATACAGATCAAGAAATAAACGAAAAAGTCGACGATTTTACATTACCCATGATCACAGTACTGCTATCGAACAAGAGTATTATTCAGAGGAGGACCTTCAGGAAAGTTGTGATGGGTATCTGTCTGTTTCTTCAATGAAATACTTAGTGTCTGTTAAAATCGAATGTGTTCCGAGTGGTGATAAGAAAAATGTAGTTCCCAGCAATGAATGTCAATTTGACAGAATTTCTTTTCGTACCCCTATCGGGCGGAATTTTTATACTCAAATTTAAAGCCTGTAATTTAGTTATATTTGGAAATTTATTTTCTGTATAATTTTTCATAATACAAAATTCAGTACTCTAACAGTCTATTTATGTGTACTATTTAAAAGAACCACACAAAATTATGTTCTTTTGTGTGATAAATAGTAAAATGCTGCAGGCTTTGTTTATTGCAATAAAATAAACTGCAAGCAATTAAACAACACTTAAATAATTTTGAAAATAAATGTAACGTAGTATCTCAGTTAAGGAATAACTCTGTTGCAATGAATACCAATTCTGACAATACTCCATTGACAATAGTGCATCACACGACAGTCAATGAAAGTGCACCTTGAATGCCAAACAATCAAACTACCTTGAATTTTGCTTAACCTACCGATGTCGCAATTAATTAGACAGCACATTCCACAAATTCGGAAGCCGCTGATACACGTACTTCCCATTTACAAAATGTACACTCTGATCATTTACCTGTAGAATCCAATCAAAATGATGAAATCCAAACCTAATCGGAGATGACAAATGCTGACGCAATTGATCAGTTTACGGAAAATACTCTTTAACACTGATGCACACTTGTCGGATAATGTCATAATGATGACATTTCAATAGATCATGGATAGCAATAAAAACTCAAGAAACAAGACGAACGTTTCACTCTAATTAGAGACGCGAGGAACCAACAGACACAAAAACACAGTGACGAATTTAGTAAAGTCTCGCAAAAACAAGAGGAACTGACGCACAGTACAGAACAACAAATTGACGAATTTTTTGAGCAATTAGAAACGCGTCTTAATGAACGCCTCAATCAGCACATACAGACATGTAATCGATTTCAAGAGCACGTTACACTTCCCATCCAAGCGCAAAATGAGACCATTAACCAACAAAACAAAAAGATCGGTCAGATACGCCGAACTCTCTCTCACGAACAGCATAAATCAGCAAAAATGTAATAGCTCACGTAGAAAAACACAAAGACAATTGCTACATTAAAGTATTCTGTGGTCCTAGAACCGGACAAGGCACGAACACACAGCTTTAAAGCGATTTTACAGACCATAAAACACAAGTAGAAACTCGTTTCAGTCAACAACTCAAGAAACACCAAGCAGACATACAAACTAGAAGTAGTAGACTTGAACAATTAGCACTTGATACTGATGCTACCGTAATCAAATCTGACACACGCTAAATTAATAAGTGTACAAAGAAACTGCAGAATCAAATCGACGAAAATGACACTAACAAGACTGCTCAAATTTGATCACTTACAGAAAAACTTGATGACCTTTCGAGCAGAGTAGAAATTTTAGAAAGTAATACCCACACTAAATCTGGATACACATTACCTTCTTCTTTCATTCAGTCTGAACAATTTCAGTCTATGAGCTGTGCTATTAATGAGCTGAACTCACATAGTAGTGCACTGAATCGTACAGTTAACAGTTTGCAACATGAAATTGCCATGTTGAAAGATCAGATATCATACAATCAAGTACACAGTAACCTCCAATATAATCAGGCAGAACAATTTAACACTACACCACTAAAGCAGAAATGTGGCAGATTACAACGTGTGAGAAAATTCCACGTGGAACAACGTCCGCTAAACACCTTTTTTTTACCAGTAATCAACCAACACAAAATTTCCGACACGATTTCATGTCAATTCGTAAGTTCAAAGTATTCCGCAATAACAAAACAGATCTCCATGCCTTAGACTGAGTACAACAGTTTTAATTATCGTTACCACCTAATTGGCCTATTACCCATAAATTAGAATTCATTTGCAGTTTTTTGGAGGGCGAGCCCGCCAACAGGATGCGCCCCATTGCAAGACAATGCGTCTCATTAGAATTTCAAAATGCTTTCTTGTCAGCTTATTGGTCGGAAACTACACGACGAGGAATTAAAGATAAGTTAATCAGATTACCGTCCTTTGAAAATTCTAACTTCCCGACCGTTAGGCAATTTTTTGAACACATGGTTCAACAAAATCAGCTCTTATCGACCAATATAGTCAATCAGCTTTAATACAGTTATACATCTCTGAATTGCGGCCTTCGTTACGAGTCTCCCTGTTTGCGCTTCAACAAAAAGGCAATAATTTCGTGTACAGTAACCAGACATCGCATTTGAACCGAAATGTTCCCTATCAGAATAATTACAACAACTAACGAAGAGCTCATACTTAGAATTTTCAGCGTAATTATGGCAATAACAATTTTTTCCTGAATCACGAACAATTTCAGCAACGAACTCCACTTATTCCGAATGAACCTGACTTACGTTTATACCCACCTCAGAACTCTAATGACCACAATAGCAGACCTGTACAAATCATTGAGATACCACAACAAGCTTCGACAAGTAATCACATTCCGAATACTACATGACTAGAGGACAACTCCGTTGTTTTAACCTGCAACGACGATAAGCTATTAGAACCTCACGAAACAGTAACTGGAAACGTAATCACTTTCTACGACATTAGAGAAACGCTTTTACAAGGAAAGAATCGAACTAAGAAGACAACTCCACACCGCATCATTTGGAATACAAATAGGTACACAAAAATTTATTGCTGTGATAGATTCAGGTTCGCCTGTTGCTGTGACAAGTGATGCTGCATTTAATAAGTGTAACCACGGTAATGCCGGCCGAAGTGGCCGTGCGGTTAAAGGCGCTGCAGTCTGGAACCGCAAGACCGCTACGGTCGCAGGTTCGAATCCTGCCTCGGGCATGGATGTTTGTGATGTCCTTAGGTTAGTTAGGTTTAACTGGTTCTAAGTTCTTGGGGACTAATGACCTCAGCAGTTGAGTCCCATAGTGCTCAGAGCCATTTGAACCACTGTAATTCCTGTCCGACTTTTCTACTGAGCAACTCAACAGAACGTGACGCACTTCCTGGCAAAGGCGTTGAAGTAAAACTTCAAACACATTTAGCTTCCTCTCCACATGGCCACACATTTTATTCTAATCTTTGGATTGTTCCCTTACTCACCACCGACGTAATCTTAGGTATAGACTTTCTGATCGAACATAAGGCTAATTTGGATTTAAAAAACTGGCACCTCATATTAAATGAAAATAACCACCAGGTTGCTTTACAATTTCCACAAATTTTGTCATCTGAGGAACAAACCGTCAATAAAATTGAACGTATTTCTGTTACCAAAAATACGTATTTTCATACATACTTTTACACTGACACTTATTTTCATTGCACTAATGTACCAGACAATATGGAATACGACGTTGAACAATCAATTACCAACAAGCTCAGCGAAAGCCAAGCAACAACTGGTGACGAACGGCGACAAACATGACATTTTACTACAGCATTCACGAGTCATTGATAACATTCCACGTACTATGACAGGTTTCCTACATGAATTTCAGCTCAGACCTCACGGTTGTTTCAAATATAACGTTATTGCATACAATTTATTTATAGAGAACAGGTCAAACAGGAACATCGAGCCATGCTTGATCAAGGAGTTATAGAACGAGCTGTTATTACATAAGTCCAATACACATTGTTACTAGAAAGGATGGATTATTACGCCTGGTTCTCGATTCACGCCAGATCAACGGCATTATGGTAACGGAAAGTGATCGACCACCGACTTAAGGCCAACTGTTACAGAAATTTCATGGTACGTCTGTTTATTCAGCACCAGATCTGGTATCGGATTTTTGGCACACTGAACTTCACTCCAACTGTAGAAAATACAGGGCATTTCTCTGTTTTGGCCGTTGGTATCAATTTTGAAAATTACCATTTGGTTTGACAATATCTTCTGCTGCATTCATACGAGATATAAACACAGTAATACCAGCTGAACTGAAAGAACAACGTATGTTGATGACATTTTAATTGCGGTACCCACTTGGTATGACCATAACAATACTCTTCAAGCTTTACTTAAGACATTTCTCCAGCAAGGCCTCACAGTTAATGTGTTTGGTGAAGACTGTATTAAATTTATAGGCCATGTCATTTCTGCTGACGGCACAGCGCCCAATCTAGAAAAACTTCAAGAAATTTGAGATATTACGAATCTTACTTCAAAAAAGCAGCTTCGTTGCTTCATAGGACTGATGAAATTTTTTCGTCGCTTCTTACATGAGTCTGCACTGTATACACCGAGATTGTCAATTAATAAGCAGAAACTTTATCTGGACATGGGATAAACAAGCTCTTTCCGAATTCTTGAGACTTAAACGTGCACTCTTAAATGCATCTATACTATGACACTCTGATCCAGGGGCGGATCCAGGATCTCGGTCAGGGGCGGGGGCAAATTTATTGGTACCTGCCTTCCAAATAATGCGCGCACACACACACACACACACACACACACACACACGAGCAACAGGAGAAGACTGCATCACCGCGGAAATCTGGAAGTTACAAGACCCAGACCTCACCAAAGATATCCACAGGATCTTGGAAGATATCTGGAAGACCATGAAAATTCGCGACGACTGGAAAACTGCCCTGATACACCCACTACACGAAAAAGTTGACAAGACTGACCCGAATAACTACAGAGGAATATCCCTATTACCGGTCACATACAAGATCCTCTCTAAAGCTTTAATAAACAGACTAGAATGACAGACCTACTACTTGACTGGGGAATACCAAGCAGGGTTCCGTAAGGGGCGGTCTTGTGCGGAACAAATTTGGAAGCTGAAAATGATTTCACAACACAAACAGAACCTGATCATTACCTTTGTCGACTTCAAAAAGGCATACGACTCTATCGACCGGAAAACTCTCTTCAAAATTCTAGCAGAATACAAAGTAGACAACAAAACACGGACTATCACAGAGCAAACTTTGACCAACACGACCTCCATAGTAAATTTCTGTGGGGAACTATCAGAGCCCTTTGAAATTCGCACAGGTGTCCGACAAGGCGATGGCCTCTCACCTCTCCTTTTCAATCTAGTGTTAGATAAGGTAATAAAAGAGTGGGAAACATCACAACAGGAAACCTACAGATTAAATGCCTGGCTTTTGCAGACGATTTGGCGATTGTCACGAAAGGTATAAACGAAACAAAAGACGCTATTGAAAAACTACTCGAAATCGCTTCCAAAACTGGACTACAGATCTCACGAAAAGACACAGTTTGTGAGTACAAAAAAACTCTCATCTCTGAACACAAAGTATGGCACGATTTACAAAACGGCAAACTTCAAATACCTCGGTGAAACACTATAAATGAGCGGACATAACAGAAACGAAGAAAGAAAAACCAAACTGGACAAAGCATGCAGAGTAGTGTGGAATCATTACAACAAGAAGTCTATCTCACTAACAGCCAAATTTGCTTCCCGAGGCACTATATTCAGCAGAGACCACACTACTCCTAGGGCATACAGGTATCAGACAACTAGAAAAAGTAGAACGGAAAATACTTAGGAAAATATTTGGCGCAACTAACAATAATGGAATATGGATCAAGAAACCTACAGAGGAACTATACAAACATACGGAGACTATCACGGAAAAGATTAGAAAACGCAGACAACAATTCTATGGACACATGTACAGAATGCCATCACACAGACTGACCAAACAGATCTTTGACTAGGTAACCACTAGAAACAACAAATGGGTGGCAGAAGTAAAAAACGACCTGAACCAACTCAGCATAACAGCAGACACAATAAACGACAGAATAAAATTCAGAAACATCATTAAGAAAAGTAAACTACATGAGATACACTGTGACAATCGAACAGGCGTAAAATGGACCGAAGAACGCAAGCAAGATCACAGCCGGAAGATGAAATATGGGCAACCAAAAAGGCGATCAAGATGAAACCGAAGACACGAAGCCGACAAGAAGCATGGGCAGAGGACCGGAAACAGAAACACAGCGAGCGAATGAGGGAAGTTTAGGCAGCAAGAAAGGCAGCAAAAGGAGTTGTCCATGTAGTTTAGTCCAACTGCGCTCTTTAAGGGCAAAACGCCAATTTTTATATATATATATTTCTTTTAGTTTGTGTATCGCTCTAAAAATATTCTTCAAATAGGACACGTGCACTTGAAAAACTCTGTGTTTGTCTGCTAATGTAAAATGATCTATAAAAATACTAATGTTAATTTGTTTCCATTCTTAAATCTTCGAAATTAGTTCACCAATTGCTTTCATTTGACAGAATGTTGGCATCGGTTTCGCCCATGTGTTTATACACAGCAATGACGATACGACTGCGAAAAGCTATAATAGGGTATTTGACTCTGTTCAGGAAATCATCTTATATTGTTAATTACGTCATTTTATGCTCACATAAGCTGTTTTTCCTCATGAATGTAAATATTAACAATAAGAAATATCTTTCTTTCTTCTTGTACAGAAAAAGAAATAAAATAAAAATGCAAAAATATAAATAAAATGAAATTTAATATTAAATATGTATATTCACAATACTGCTCTTAAATATTAAGTTCTAATCTCCTTCTTCGCCAAATTTTGAAAATCTTATAATTACTTTTTCTACGTCTACAGAAATCTGGTAATGAATATGCATAAGTGCAAGACCAAGGAGGCGGTTTTCATTCATCGATGTTCTTAAATAAGTTTTCAGACGCCGCAACGACGAAAACGATCTTTCAGCAGATGCAGTTGTCACTGGAAGCGTTGCCAGGACCAATAAAAGCTTGCGTATTATAGGATATGCATCCTTATCACATCTAGCCAATATGCCAAGGGCGATGGGTGGAAGCTCTTTTTGTCGTTCCTTTTCTTGATTCCATTTCTCTCGCCACAACAACATTTCATCCCGTAACGTAAGAGAAGCAATGCCTTTGTCCACGTCAAGCAACGAACCGAAGCGGTAGGTGAGGGACTCTGCAATTTTTTCAGTTTCACCTGTAGAGATCTTCACAATACTTTCTGGACTGAAAACAGAAAGGTTGAACACATCCAGAGTTTCAGCAGAGAATCTTTCCCGTAAATCAGGTATAAAGAAGTCCAGTAGGGGAGCATAGACTGTTACTCTGTAATATTCTTCTGCCGAATTTGTTTGAGGGTTGTCAGGATAAACTTTGCGTCAACCGTGGCGAGGTATGCGAGGAATATTGAGCTCGATGCCTAGTTAATCCGCAAGTTTCTCTGCACGCTTCCACACGTTGCTGAAGCTAGTGACCAAATTTTCTCGACGACTGACAAGAACAGCGATAGTATTCTTGACGTGTGTAGCACTGTCACTGAGATCAATATAAGGTTTCTGCAATAGTTTGCTTAGAGACTGCGTTAGAGATAGCACTTCGCTCACACACAATAATGACAACACAGATTGTGAGCTGCACAAATTTAACACCAGAGAAGCAGTCTTTGCAGCTGTGCTCGGGTCATGCCACTCAGCAATCTTTCCCAGAGTCTCCACAATTTTTACAAGATCAGCTGAAAACTGAAGTACACTGTCATTCCTCTCTACCCACCGGGTCTCACAAAGTGATGTGAGTGCGCAACCCAAGGTGTTCATTAAGACACTTTTTCTTTTAGGGTGTGTCTTGCAGAAATTAATAACCTCTTTCATTACTGATACAGCGTCCCGAACAGCAGGCACCTTGGAACTACGGGATATAGAGTTATTTAGTCTGTGGCTATAGCATGGTGTCTTAACAGCGTTCCTGGCCTCCTGTAGTTCAGTGGCAGCACCTCGAACTTCGGAAAGCATAACAGCACATCCGTCCGTTCAAATGCCAACACAACGCTCCAATGGAAGTTTGAGCCTATTCTTCAACTGGTACAGGAAAATTTTACCAATGGCCTTACCAGTTAACGATAACTCCTTAGCTGTGGAAGTTCCATCTACCTTCTCTTCTGTGTTAACTAGCTTCCCGGATTCTTTCCAATCTTCTTCATCAGACTGATAGTCATCTTCGAAATTCGTATGACCAAGTTCTACAAACGCATCAACGAAACTAATGTAATCCTCACGGATATTACCCTTAAGTACGTATCGTAACGTAAGGCTCAGCTGAGATGAGTGAGAATCATCTGTTGTCTCGTCGAAAAGTATTGACTAATATTGTGATGAGCGAATGCTACTCAAAATTTGCTCTGAAATCTCTTTTCCACAGCATGAAATGAGAGCATTTTGAGTTGTTTTACTAATATATGTAGCATTTGACGAACCTGACTGCAGGTGTTGCTCCAGTTTTTATCGCCAGCAGACGCTCTAAATCTTAGCAGTTCTCTAAAATTTCCTTCGTTCACAGCAACAGTGGAGCTCTCGCAATTTGCCTGTTTATGAAATATCTGTCCATCTCTGTGTCCACGGAATGGTAGATTTTGCCGCCCAAGGAAAATAACCGTTTCGACTATAGGACGAAGTCGTTCCCTGTTTCCTTCCGCCTCTTTGCTGCGCTGCTGGTGTACACGGTTGATTACCTCCAAGTGAGGTTTATTGAACGTATTGAGGAATGCATTCCCCTGTTCTAAGGCTCTTCTGTGATAAATGTGACTAGCTTGTGCTTCCAAATCGCCATTCTGCCCTGCAGTATCCTTGAAGTTTGTCAGCGGTTTCGTCACAAGCTTTTGCAACGGCACAGTTTTTTGACCTCCGCCAACGCATCCAGTAGCAAAAAACGGGCAGTATTTACAAAATAAGCCTCTTCTTGCATGTGCAAAGACAAGCCAAGGGTATTTGCTGAGGTATTTATTCCCAAAATATCGCTTCACCTCTTTACCTTTGATCATGTGTAAGGAAAATGGAAACTCAGTCATCTTTCGGTTGCCAAGGATTCGATAAGAGTTGATATTTTGTGTAGTCATCATCATGTTTATCTAAGAAATTTCCAATGTCATAGGGGACACTAGACCCAGTATACGAATTAGACTCAGAAGAAGTAAGCGACCCCGGCATATTACTAAAACTGTCACACGCAGTAGACTCGACGGTTACGAAGAAGCTGAAGCAACAGGAGTCACAACTTCAGTACTTTCCTCCACATCAAGCAGAGTTCCAGAAGCTGGAGTACAAGCTAAAACTGCCCGCTTATGGACAGGCTGAAAAAATGAGTCGATGCTTCGGGTTCGTTTCACTGACGACGGTGGTCGTTGATTTGCCTGTGGGCTGAAGGAAAGTAGTGTTAAAAGGGGTAAGTAGTTCCATATTCAAGAAGAAGAAAGGAAACACACGCGGGGGCATAAGAAGAATGGAACTCGCAGCAATAGAGATGGACGATTTCTTAATTCATATCTTTAAATTTTAATTTTGAAATGACTAATTAAATAAAACAAAAATCTGAGTCAATGAGTCACCAATTCTAGTACAATGTGCTACTAACTGATTTCAGGGATATAAGGGGGAAATGTAGGCTACCCTCTTTTTTCTCATTGAAGCTATTAACAGTAACGACAATTTCCTAGACCGTAATAAATGAAGTAAACCACTAGCAGTAACATAAAACCCATTTTTATTTAAGCTGATTGAAAATGTTAATGCAACACAACGAGTTACCAATGACATGTGTGGCATATGTTAAAGATAAGGCGTGAAGTTTATTTGCTTTTACTTAAAATTTGTTGTGTTTGTATTGAAATCTAAAGATAAAGTGTCCGTTGATGTGACTGATACATCATTTTGCTTGTAGCAGAATTGCCTTTTCTTAAAATTTGTTGCGTTTATGTGGCCGATAAGCCATTTCCGAAGACAGGATGATTCTGGGAGAACTCTAAGACCGTTTGTTTATTTGTTTCTTTGTCTGTTCTTATCACACTACAGGCCGTGTTGCCTTTTTTTTTTTTTTTTTTTTTTTTTTTTTTTTTTTTTTTTTTTTTGCTTGAATGTTTGAAGAAGGACTCGTGAGGCACCCACCCTTTGTAGTGCAGATTTTGACTTCTAACTTAAATAAGGTAAAAGTTTTGTGAATGCTGAGTGAAACAGGAGTTCTCAAACTAGAACCTCGACATGCTGACATTGAGCTATCAATATGCAGTAAGCCGAACACGTTCTCTGAATGGCAAACAGTAAAGCTTGATGTTTTACGTCTTGTCAAAAGCTGCGGTTACTGGAGAAAGGACTTTCGATCTGAGGTTTTAGATTATTGGAGAGGAAGGAACTGGCCGTGGACTTTTCAAGGCAACATATCAGAAGTTGTCTGGTGCGATAAGCGAAGCCACAGATATCCAAGTCTTGAGGGCGCGACTGTGGACTGAACACGGGTCTCCAAACGCTTCATTACATGTTTCATCATATTGTAATAGCCTGCTATAGAAAATGAAGTAACTGGCTAAAAATTATATCTGCACCAAGCATTGATATGTCGAGAATAAAACATTTGAATTATGTGAGGGTCTTATTTTAGACTCAAGTGACAAAACGAAAACTTGAATAAGATTTAAATCACTTTTAAACATTCGATTGCAATATGAGATAATTTGTAAAAGCAGCTTTTGTTTCAATTAAGCGACAACACTGGATATAACATGCATACATCTGGGTCCTTGACAAATTTTGGACATAAAATTGTGTTCTCAAAAACAGAAAAGAAATGAAACTTCGAAAAAAAATATGCTCCATTACTAATTATTCGTGGTTTGTTATCACTGAATCAGACGCAGATGTACAAACACACCATACCACAGCTTTCTCTATTACATAGTCCTTTAGCACGATTTCAAACCAGCATACTATTCGCATATTAGTCAGATCCAGGAGTACAAAACGCCTTAGTTCATACAGTTCGAAACCTGAAGAACAATGCCAAAAAGTTTAGCAAGCTCCCACATAGCGGCCACATCATTATTGAGTGAAGGTCTACAATGCGCTCTAGTGAAACATTGTTACATATTATAAATGATCGTTATCTGCAGTGCTAAATATGTCACACAGAAGTAATCATTTTGTGTGAATATAGCATTTTTTGACATTATGATCTGCTACGCAAACGAAGTCGCGGCTGCCATATAGTAGAGAATAAAGTACGAATGCTTCTTCATAACAAAATCTGTTGGGACAACAGGTTGAAAAACGGGACTGTCCCTTTCAATACGGGACGTCCGGACACTTTACCTAAACTTTGGTTTGCGCTTTTTGATACAACCATATTCAGCACATTTAGGGCTTTTAGAAACTGGAAAATTTTCAGAATTTTGCTACTGTAAATTTTCAAAATGAGGAGTAGGTTAGTAATTTTTTTCAATTTTTATTCGAGTTCGATGTTTTTTACCGCCAGACTAAATTGCAGATGAAAAACGAAAATAAATAAAACGACTGTTTTTGCATAGCAATCACCCCGGTACCTGAGACCAGCTACTGTATGGTAAAAGTGTTCACCCAGATCGAAAACGTGCAATTGCAGAAAAAAAGGGACTGGCGCAAGGTTCTCACTATTTGCAACTAATGAGAATATTTTCAAGTATTCCTTCGGTGTTCGTCGCTTAATTATCAAAACCATCTCTTTGCAAATTGCCACTAGAAACAAAATCTTACATACGCACTGCAGGGAAAGTGCTAAAAAAAGGGACAGAAATCGCTCATGCCTCAGCGAATATTATCATTTTATTCGTAAGTATAGTTGTTTCTTCTGTAGTTTATTTGCTAAATAGAAGAGGCTTCGAGGTCTCTTTTTGAATTGCTACATGAAACTGCGTGACATTGTTCGCATCTTCGACTTCAAGTACAACATACTAGGTAGGCCGACGTAATCAGCCCCTAAAGCAGTCGGGAAAAAAAGATCGGTCACGCACGAGGGGGGGGGGGGGGGGGCAATTGTCCCCATTGCCCCCCCCCCTTGGTTCCGCCCCTGCCCTGATCCCTCTAAGAAATTTCGATCGCTACTGACAGTTCCAAAACAGCCCTCGGCGTATACATTCTCCAAGAGATAGAAGAAGATTGCATCATTGTTATTAAAAGAACTGAATTAGCAAGCCGCATTCTGTCTGCTGCAGAACGCAACTATTCGATTACAGAGTTGGAAACTTTATCTGTCTTTTGGGCTTTACTAAATTTAGTTACTTTTTGTATGGAAGACGTACCACCGCTTTTACTGACCATTGTGCTATTCAATTTCTGCTTCCCGCAAAATTTTCGGACTACCGTCTTGGACGATGGAAGTTATATTTACAGGAACTTGACTTTACTGTAATCCATATTCCCGGTTCTCAAAACTTGGTAACGTATGTTTAATCCCGTTCTCTTACTACCCGACGACAAGACATTGCCTCATATTTTTGCCAAACTAGTTACAGTATTTCGCACATACCGCGACTTGCGTTTGAAAACTCTATTTCTTCATCTCTTAAATACATTTCCAAAGAACATGATATGGACAGTTCTGGAAATATATTAAGCAGCTGTGGCATGACAAGACCAATTCAACAATCAGACTTCACTACCAAATAAGTAACAACATTCTCTTTCGACGTGCACATCCACACAATGACAGTTGGGTCTTACATAGTCAACGAACTAATTTCGTACACGTACTGAAGTTATGCGCAGTATGGTTCACGAAAGTCTTTCCTCATTCTCAGACAGAATTGTTACTTTCCACATATGGGAAAACATATAAGACGTGTACTAGCAACGTGCAAACTTTGTCAGCAAGCGAAATCATCGACTTCTTCTTATTTCACTGCCTTATATCTCATTAAACCAATTATATTACATGGCCGCCGTGGATATCCATTGAACAGTTCCTAGAAACAAAACAGGGTTTTCTTATATTTTCGTAACAGCAGACTTAACTCCCAAATTTGTAACAATCTCACCGTTACGTAAGGCTACAGCAAAAAAAGTTTCAACGGCTTTTACAAAACATTTATCACCCATTGTAGGTCATGTACAAGAAGTTATTTCTGATAATGGACCACAATTCCGATTAGTTATATGGACACGTACTCTGACAGCTAGGAAGATTATACATATGTACATATACAGTTACCATGCTGTATCAAAGCCATTTCAACGCATTATGAAAGAAACTGGTAAGCTTTGCCATCTATACTATCATCTGAAACACACCGATTGCGATAAACATATCTCGATATTTCAAGAAATTATAGACTCCATTCCCAATAATTCTACTTTGTTGTCTCCGTAAACTGTATTAAAGAACGTTGAATCGCTGAACAAAATTACGGAATTAGTAGCTTTTCCTGCTTCACGACAACTACGTCACCATGCAGTCATCGGCATTGCAATCAACATTATTAAGCGTGCAGCTGAACAAAGAAAGAACAACAGAAACAGGTAAGTCATCTCCACGAATTTGAAATCGGTCTAAAAGTATTAGTACATACTCATCATCTTTCCAACAAAGCCGCCGAGCGGTTCTGGCGCTACAGTCTGGAACCGCGCGACCGCTACGGTCGCAGGTTCGAATCCTGCCTCGGGCTTGGATGTGTGTGTTGTCCTTAGGTTTGTTAGATTTAAGTAGTTCTAAGTTCTAGGGGACTTATGACCTCAGCAGTTGAGTCCCATAGTGCTCAGAGCCATTTGAACCAACAAAGCCAAAAAAAGGTGTAACAAGTTTGAGTTGATGTGGAGTAGTCCGTACAGAATAAGACATGTCTCGCATCCATGTTATTCATGTAGAAATTTTGAGAACGGGTATGTCAAGAGGGAACCATCGTATCAGAAATGTAAAACATTTCATTGAATGAAGCCGTTTTCTTTCCTGATTCAGACGATATTTGATACTACACTGTCACAGCGTGACGGAAAAATTCCTTTTGCATTTGTCTCTTGTTTTGGCACTTTTATTTCCACTATGCACTATGTATTTGTTATTTGTTTCGTAGCTTAGTACCATTTTATGCACTACTATGTTTGTGTGTTTAGGTAGAGACAAGATTTCTCATGCTTACTGTGTATAGTCATTACTATTTACTCATCGTGCTTATTCACTGTTACAGAACAAGCTGTTACCACATAAAGTGAAATGAAAAGAAGCACCGAGGATAGACGATACGTTAATGGACAATGAGCGAGACAAGTGTAACAAAGGTCATCCCTTACATGAAGTAATTTTTTCTTGCAGGTTTTACAGGAAACGAGAAAATATAAATTTAAGGGTAACATCCGTATACTACAGACTCATTTATATGCTTTCACTAATCAGTTCTTTATAGCAATATCAAGAATGACATGCACTAACGATTTTTTATGTATACTAGATATAAGTTTCAATTTTATAATGATAATATTTAATGAAGTGATAATAATGAAGACACAATGATGTTCTACTAATGATGATAATGATTATATGTGAATGATGAGGTAAAGAAAAGTGATGACGCAGAGTCACACTGTTGTGTTTTATGATAATTTGAAGCCAATGAAAACACAATACTGGATTAACAGAGATACAGATACTATTTTTTTAACTATTGTAGAAGAAAATGGTATCGCTTGGTACACGATTTCCTACTTCTTGTGTTACAAAGAAAAGATTTGCTTCTGAATGCTTGATACAATGCATTTTTCAGAACTACAGACGCTTTTACATTATATGTATATTGAGATTTAGCACCTGCTGGTATTACTTTTGTTTGCATTAACTATACCATTAACAATTCTAGCATAATAATTTCCTCATGATTTACTGGTACAATGAGCCATTTCTCTTCACCCATTTTTTTTTCTTTTGTATGCTTTGTAATCTATGCTTATACTATATGCTTCTAGTTGTTAAGTCATTCTGATTTCCTTAACATTTTCAAGTCTTTGCTTAAAATAGTCTTGTGATCACACATTTTATCTTGCTTTATTTTGACTGACCAAATTGACGACTACGGACGATAATGATTTTCTTTTGCAGCAAAAGTGCACTTTGCTTTGCATTATTCCCATTTTTCGCAGTAGTTATGCGCAATCCTTACATCTATTATTACTTTATTTTCACTTCTCTATACGAGATATATTACTTATGTATAGTCAATATTTGCAACAACTTCCATTTTCAAATCTCATGTACTGTAGAGATGTTCAACTATACTGATCTTCCTTGTGGGCTCTCAGAGCATATAGACTGATTAATTGTGAACTATGTATTTGTCATTTATTACTGTCAATCTTCATGTACTGTTTTCTAAAATTATTGCCTGTACACATAAAGTTTTCAAGTCTACTTACTGCCACAGCCACTGTTATTCTGTATGTAGCCACTATGTTCTGCGGACAGTCACTACCAGTAAATGTATTTATCACTAGCTTACTATTAGAATAGCTCAACCATGAGTCTAAAACATATGTACCATACTCTCAGATATTGAAATATGAACACAATTTCTCACTTGTACTAATGGCGCTGACATAAATAATGAAGTAGTTATCTGCATAAGTTTACAATTCTGTATTTACATCCACCACTGTCAAACTTAGGCAATCTTAAAAGTATTTAATGCCTCTTTAAGTCCCATTTTCTCTTTACGGTATTGTCCTTCTCCACCTTATCCACTGAGATGCACATTAAACATACAATTGTTTACTTATCTGCAAGAATATATATATAATATATTAATATATAATTGGTTGAGTTGTCATTGGGTACCATATCTACTATCACCAATGAGTCTGCTCAGTGCCAAATATCACTACTTTGACATACCTAGTCATGTTCAAAAATATATTCAAGATAACATGACTCAAAAATATTATCCTCTGATGAAGAAATATGAACCAATGTTATTTTGTCTATTTGTTTATCTTTGTTTGGACGTCATGTTCCGTAGGACCAAACCGAGGAGCAAATCTCCAAGGTCATGGAACATGTCAGTACGCGAAGTTACAACATAAAAGTAATAACAGATAAAAATAAAATGTTTATGAAACAAAAAAAAAGTCAAGCAGGAAGTATAAGAAAACGCAATCAACAATATAACATAAGAATCAGCTTAAGTTTTCAAGGAACTCCTCAACAGAATAGAAGGAGTGACCCATGAGGAAACTCCTCAGATTCGATTTGAAAGTGCGTGGATTACTGCTAAGATTTTTGAATTCTTGTGGTAGCTTATTGAAAATGGATGCAGCAGTTACTGCACCCTTTTCTACATAAGAGTTAAGGAAGTCCGATCCAAATGCGGGTTGGATTTCTGCCGAGTACTGACAGTGAAAGTTGCTTATTCATGGGAATAAGCTGATATTTTTCACAAGGAACAACAGTAAAGAACATATGAATTGAGAGGCCATTGTCAAAATACCCAGACTAGTGAACAGGAGTCACGAGGTTCGTGAACTTAAACAACAAATTGTCCGAACCGCCCGTCTCTGAGCCAGAAATGTCCTTTTAGAATGGGAAGAATTACCCCAAATATAATACCATACGACATAAGCGAATGAAAATAAGCAAAGTAGACTAATTTTCGTGTCGAACGATCATTTACGTCAGGTACCGTTCGAACAGTAAAATTGGCAGAACTAAGTTTTTGAAAAACATCCTGAACGTGGTCTTTCCACGACAGTTTACTATCTATCTGAACACCTAGAAATTTGAACTGTTCAGTTTCACTAATCATATGCCCATTCTATGAAATTAAAAGGTCGTGTTTTGTTGAATTGTGTGTTAGAAACTGTAAAAACTGACTCTTACAGTGATTTAGCGTTAGTTTATTTCTTAAAATCCATGAACTTACGTCATGAACTGCATTATTTGAAACTGTGCCAATGTTGCACATAATATCCTTTACTATCAAGCTAATGTCATAAACAAACAAATATTTTAGAGTTATCCGTAATACTAGAGGGCATATCATTTATATAAATAAGGAACAGGAGTGGCCCCAACACTGATCCATGGGGCACCCCCCATTCGACCATACCCCACTCATGGTCCTCATCTCAGGCTCTCAGGCTTTCTCAACACTGTGAATAAGGACCTTTTGCCGTCTGTCGTTAAAGTAAGGGGCGAACCAATTGTGAGCTACTCCCCGTATTCTGTATTGGTCCAACTGCTGGAGCAATATTTTGTGATCAACACAATCGAACTCCTTAGTTAAATCAAAAAATATACCTATCATTCGAAACCTTTCGTTTAATCCATCCAGTACCCCGCAGAGAAAAGAGAATATAGCATTTTCAGTCATTAAACGAATTCTTAAGCCGAACCGTACTTTTGATAGCAAATTATGTGATATAAAATGAACAATTATCCTTACATAAACAGCCTTTTCAGTAACTTTAGAAAACACTGATGGCATAGAAATAGGTCTAAAACTGTCTACACTATCCCTTTCCATCTTTTTATAAAGCGGCCTTACTACCGAGAACTTTAATCGTTCAGGAAACTGACCATTCCTAAAGGAATGTGGCTAGGTATAGGGCTAACATGTGCACCACAGTACTTTGATATTCTGCTATGGATCCTCGATTTGCAGAAGATCCAGACTTTAACTTAACTCAACCATGACTTTATTCTTGCTATTTTCACTCTTTACTTTATATTTTATACTCATGACGTAGCTAGACGATGCTTTGCGTAACAATGCCTATGATTAGTCATAACTATGGCAATGGTGACTTGATTTCACATACTAGTGCACACAAGCAGTACATTCGAGCGAAAGATTTTGCCACCCAGTTCACCCGTCATGAACCCCATCGTACATTTATGGGACAGTGTCTGACAGAAGACAGAGAGCACGGCATCAGTCTTTGCACTGTTGTCTACTGCGCTTTGGATCTCATGGAAGAAATGAGCCAGTTACGTTTCCCAATACCTCTCTTTGTAGAATCTACGTGGATTTCTGTAGAAGACGTTGTCGTTTGCCAAAAATGTCAAACCTTTTTATAGATTTTACGCAGATCATACAGAAGCACATCCCCAAACAAAAGCCTAAACCAGAAAGATACCAAAAGTGTGGTATCTACCAGTTTAATTGCAAGGACTATGAAAAGAGCTAGAGTGGGATGAATGGCAGAACGTTTCAAACGAGATGTAAACAGTACGCCAAGGTATGGAAACAAACCACACTGCAAGTCAACATCTGGAAAGCACCTTAAAACAGCAATACTATAGGCAGAGATGAACAGATGTGAACAACGTAAAAATCAGTAAAGACAGAGACCACCCCCACCCCCTTTTCCGAATACCTCCATGTACTCAGAGCATTAATTACTCAACGCCCAGGTAAGTACAGAATATAGGACAGTATATGAAATAATTGAAAATATCACTTAATAAGGCAAAAAAGACTTTTGTTTTGTCATCCTACATTATCTCTCACTCTACCTTCCTTTGATTTCAATTCTTGTTAGTCATCCCTTTCCCTCCGACACACTCTCCATTCCACTACTTTTCATTCAGTGTTGAAACATGTTTCTCCCACAGACTCACCTTCAAAATTTTCAACTCCACTACTAAACACTTATTTCTTTTACACAGTAAATAAATACATAAATAAAGGATATAGCACATACAGGGTGCGGTAGCGTTTATAGTAGGATAGTAAAAACACACCATCAGGCAGTAACTGTAATTTATTTATTACCTCTTATGTCAATTAATAGTTAAAGGTATGCCATTTACTATTGTGTAAGTCATTGTCCACTGCGTGGATTACTTTTTGAATATGACTCATGTCAAATGATGCCCCCTCTGCACAACACATTCATCTAGGCGGCTTTCGAAGCTCTCCATAACTCGGCGTAACGTATTCCCCGGGACATTGCCAACTTCAGTTGTGATGCGATCCTTTAACTCAGGAATGGTGGCACGACGTGTTGGGAACACTCCTGGCCCCAGGTAGGCCCAAAGGAAAAAGTCTGCACATGAAAGGTCAGGTGAGCGAGGCGGCCCGGAAATGTCACCAAAACGGGAAACTACTCCACCGGGAAATGTCTGTCGCAAGAAATCAATGCAAATTCTGTCTGTATGCGAGGTTGCTCCGTCTTGTTGCAGATATAATTGTTCCTCATCCACATCGACCATACCTAATTGGGGAAGAACGAAGTTTTACAGCATCTTTCGCTAGCGTTCACTGGTGACAGTTACAGGCACACCGCCGTCATCCTCAAAGAAGTAAGGGCCAATAATCCCAAAGGAAGCAACTCCACACCACACTGTAATACGAGAATTGTGCAAGGGCTTGATGTGCAGTTCATACGGGTTTACATCACTCCAATAACGCATATTCTGAATTTTAACTGAACCACATAACTCGAAGTGAGCTTCATCTGACATCAGGATGGTGTGCAACATTTGTGGATTTTGGTGAAGGAGATCATGCATGGTTAAGCAGAATGTTTCGCGTGAAACTCAATCGCGAGGTCTAATTTCCTGAACAATCTGCAGCTTATATGGGTGACGGAGATCTTCGTGCAATATTCTCCCGAATGAGCGATCGGACATACGCACAGTTTGCGCATCACGACGAGCAGATCTTTTTGGGCTACGAAATAGTGCAGCACGAACATTTTTCACGGCTTCTGGTGTCCGCACATTTCTTTCACTTCTTCCCGGTTTGCCATTGTAAACAGAAGCTGCTGTTCGAAATGCACGTACTCACCTCACAGTGGTCCGTCCATCTGGAAATTTTCCCATGACGTCCCAAGTTGAAATGTTGCCGAAATAGACGCTGGGTAGATATGACAGAGTCGTTATTCTTGAAGTAAATTTCAACAGCAAATGCACGATGCTGTGCACTCCAGCGCTTCATATCTCTGTCACACTGGAAATGGCAGCTCATTAGTACACGAATGCGGCACGAGCTGGCGCGCATTCCTGCAGTACGTCATTGTACTACGCAAGTTAAATTACGCTATGGGCGCTGCCGCACACTGTTTAAGACGAATCACAAAGATACAAAACATTTTTATTTAAAAGGAAGCTAGTGGTAAATTTGCTAACTCTACACAAAACAGACGAGTTACATGTTGCCAGATACAGACATTAGTGATGTTATATTGTGATTCATGGAGAGAAATGCATAGTTCCGCAAAGCAATGTGGGATTGTGCCAGAATCAACAGAGCCAAGTGTAGGAATAATTAAAAGACGTGCGAGGAGACGGCGTTTCAGGATGTGAGCGAAAACCAGACTTACACTATGTGATTAAAAGCATCTAGACACCTGGCTGAAAATGACTTAAAAGTTCATGGCGCCCTCCATCGGTAATCCTGGAATTCAATACGGTGTTGGTCCACCCTTAGCGTTGATGACAGCTTCCACTCTAGCAGGCATACGTTCAGTCATGTGCTGAAGCGTTTCTTGGGGAATGTCAGCCCATTCTTCACGGAGTGCTGCACTAAGGAGAGGTATCGATGTCGGTCGGTGAGGCCTGACACGAAGTCGCCGTTCCAAAACACCCCATAGGCGTTCTATAGGATTCAGGTCAGGACTCTTTGCAGGCCAGTCCGTTACAGGGATGTTACGGTCGCGTAACCACTCCGCCACAGGCCGTGCATTATGAACAGGTGCTCGATCGTGTTGAAAGATGCAATCACCATCCCCGAATTGCTATTCAACAGTGGGAAGCAAGAATGTGCTTAAAACATCAATATAGGCCTATGTTGTAATAGTACCACGCAAAATAACAAGGGGTGGAAGCCCCCTCCATGAAAAACACGACCACACCATAACGCCATGGTCTCCGAATTTTACCGTTGGCACTACACACTCTGGCAGATGACGTTCACCGGGAATCCGCCATACTCACACCCTGCCATCAGATCGCCACATTGTGTTCCGTGATTCGTCACTCCACACAACGTATTTCCACTCTTTAATTGTCCAACGTTCACGCTTCTTACACCAAGCGAGGCGTCGTTTGGCATTTACCGGCGTGATGTGTGGCTTATGAGCAGCCGCTCCACCATGAAATCGAAGTTTTCTCACGTCCCACCTAACTGTCACAGTACCTGCAGTGGATCCTGATGCAGTTTGGAATTCCTGTGTGATGGTCTGGATAGATGTCTGCCTATTACACATTATGACCCTCTTCAACTGTCGGCGGTCTCTGTCAGTCAACAGACGAGGTCGGCCTGTACGCTTTTGTGCTATACGTGTCCCTTCACCTTTCCACTTCACAATCACATCAGAAACAATGGACCTAAGAATGTTTAGGAGTGTGGAAATCTCGCGTACAGGCGTATGACAGAAATGACACATTCACCTGAACATGTTCGAAGTCCGCAGAGCGCCCCGTACTGCCCTCTCACGATGTCTAATGACTACTGAGACGAAAAAGTGTTTTTGGGGGTGTCCAGATAATTTTGATCACACAGTGTACTGGGTTGGCGAATATGTTCGTAGCGTTTTTCCATAAGTTTAATATATTTACAGATACACATAACAGCGACCTTAGTTATCAAAAATATATTCTCCTTCACTGTTTACGGGAGTCTGGCTACGCTTGGGTTAAGTTTTCGATTCCGTGACTGTAGAAATCACGGGCTTTTGAGGTAAAGAATTCGTCGAGCCATGTTCACAGAACATTTCCATCTGGAAAATAAGTTCCTTGAAGGTTGATCGATAGAGAGCAGAAAGGCTACAATCTGACGGTGCAAGATCATTTCAATAGGGGAGTACGGAATGACTTCCCGACCCATCTCTCGAATACTGATTTTTGTCAATCTAGAAGAATGCGAGCCGACGTTATCATGGCATAGCATCACTTGGTCGTTGTTCTCTGACTACGTCTGCAAGACGTCTCATCTGTTGATAATAAACGTCAGCAATGATGGTCACATCTCGAGGAAGCAATTCGTAGTAAACCTCACAGTCGTTTTTCCATCAGATGCATAACATTATTTTTTGTGGATGCCCACTGGCCTTTCTACGGGGAGTTGATGCTTTGTTTGGGTTTAACCATTTCTTTCTGTTCCTTATGTGAGCATAAACATACAATTTTTCCTCGCCAGTAACAGTACAGGGTAGGAATGGTTGGAACTGTTCACGAGCCATGTGATTACGAGCCATCGGAGATGCATATGTGGCCACCCACTGATTTTTGTGATTTTGGTTCAGAGCATGCGGTACCCGTACACCCGATTTTGAACCTTCAGCGTTGTGTGGAAATATCGCACAATGTTGGAATGACCACAGGTCATCATTACATCTGCCATTTGTCGAGGACAATGACGTGGTTCGTTGTGGATTAATGCCTTTAAACGATCTTCATCAAAAACCGAAAGTCTTCCTGGACGTGGCTGGTTACTACCGTCGAAACGACCTTCCCTAAAAATAGAAAACCATTTTCTTGCAGTGCTCTGTCCAATGGGATTATCCTCCATAGACGGCGCAAACGTTCCTGGCTGCCCCGTCTGCTGTCACCCCTCTACTGATCTTAAACAGAAGAACGTTCCAATTTCTTCTCTCGGCATTCCATTTTCTGGCGTCCACAGCTCCACTCACTGTCTTCAGACGACAAAATGAAAATATGTGCACTTAAATAGCAACAGCGAACTACAAGTAAAATAAAAAAAGAAAAAACCCATAGCATCTGGAATACAGACATGCAAAACAAAAACACTGTGGACTGAGGCACTAACCTAATACAACGTACAGTTCAAACACGTACCCGACTCATACGATCATAGTTGGTGGTGACTTTAATTTACCCTCGATATGTTGGCGAAAATACGTGTTAAATTCAGGAGGTGCGCATAAAATATCATCCGAAATTGTGCTAAAGGCATTCTCTGAAAATTATTTCGAGCAGTTAGTTCATGAACCCACACGAATAGTAAACGGTTGTGAAAACACGCTTGACCTCTGAGCAACAAATAATCCTGAATTAATAACGAGCATCAAAACCGATTCAGGGATTAGTGAACACAGGGTTGTCGTAGCGAGATGGAATATTGTGATCCCCAAATCCTCGAAAAATATACCTATACAAAAAAGAAGATAAAAAATCACTTGAT
The DNA here is from genome assembly GCF_023898315.1 of Schistocerca nitens. NCBI lineage: Eukaryota > Metazoa > Arthropoda > Insecta > Orthoptera > Acrididae > Schistocerca > Schistocerca nitens. Next base: position 77,011,601 of record NC_064625.1, read on the forward strand.
GTCTTCCTGAGAGACAATCTCCACTCATTCCAAATTAATAAGTGTAGACCAGGTGTGGCTTAAATTCAAAGAAATAGTACTGGCAGCAATTGAGAGACTTATACCACATAAATAACAAACGAAGAAGCTGATACTCCTTGATACACAAAACGGGTTAGAACACTGTTGCAGAAACAACGAAACAAACATGCAAAATTTAAACAGACGGAAAAAGGTTGGCGATCTTGTACAGAAGCTCAAAATTTAGCGCGGACTTCAATGCGAGATGCTTACAACAGTTTCCATAACTAAACTTTGTCTCGAAACCTGTCAGAAAATCGAAAGAGATTCTGATGGTATGTGAAGTATGTTAGCGGCAAGAAACAATCAATGCTTTCTCTGCGCGATAGAAAATGAGATACTATCGAAGATAGCGCTGCCAAAGAAGACTTACTAAACACAGCCTTCCGAAATGCCTTCACAAAAGAAGACAAAGTAAATATTCCAGAATTCGAATCTAGAACAGCTGCCAACATGAGTAACGTAGAAGTAAATATCCTGGGAGAAGTGAAGCAACTTAAATCACTTAATAATAGCAATCTTCTGGTCTAGACTGTATTCCAATTAGGCTCCTTTTCGAGTATGCTGATGCATTAGCTCCATACTTAACAATCATATAAAACCGCCCCCTCGACGAAAGATCCGTACCCAAAGACTGGAAAGTTGCACAGGTCACACCAATATTCAAGAAAGGTAGTAGGAGTAATCCATTAAATTACAGGCCCATATCGTTAACATCAATATGCAGCAGGATTTTGGAACAAATGGTGTATTGACACACAGTCAACACGGATTTAGAAAATATCGTTCTTGTCAAACACAACTAGCCGTTTACTCACACGATGTGTTAAATGCCACGGACAAGCCATTTCATGTTGATTCCGTATTTCTAGGTATCCAGAAGGCGTTTGACACTGTACCACATAAGTGGCCTGTAGTGAAAGTACGTGCTTACGTAACATCGTCTCAGTTATATGACTGGATTTGTGATTTCCTGTCAGAGAGGTCACAGTTCGTAGTAATTGACGGAAAGTCATGGAGAAAAACAGAAGTGATTTCAGGCATTCCCCAAGGTAGTGTTATAGGCCCTTTGCAGTTCCTTATCTATATAAGCAGCTGTCTTCGGTTGTTTGTAGATGACGCTGTCGTTTATCGACTAATAAAGTCATCGGAAGACCAAAACACCAACTTTCTCCTCCGAAAGCGAAAATATTTTGTTGACACCGACCTACATAGAGAGGAACGATCACCACGATAAAATTAGGGAAATCAGAGCTCGTACTGAAAGATTTAGGTGTTCATTCTTTCCGCGCGCTATACGAGAATGAAATGGTAGAGAATTGTGAAGCTGGTCCGTTGAACTCTCTGCCGGGCAGTTAAATGTGATTTGCTGAGTATCCACGTAGCTGTAGATGTAGAACTGAAATCAGCATCTTTTGTAATGAACCTTTTTTCGACCTAGAAAGCAAGCCAGTTTCATTACAGGCCACTGATGGTGTTTCATTTCAAAGAAACGAAACGCGTTTGGTAATAAAAACATGTATTTTCTTGTATTTGCAGATATAGAATTAAAATAGCTTAAACTATTGTTACGTGCTGTTTAAGGTGCAGCTACCAGGCTCTCTGCGGGAGCCTGAACAGTACCCGAAGGGGCAATGCTGGAATGAGGGCTACCTTGGACAAACGCGGCATCGCCGATAGTCCTCAACTTGACAGTGGAGCAGTGGAACGACCTTGGAGCGGATTACCCAACAGCGCTCCAGAGGATGATATCCTGGGAAATGGACGGACGTCCTGGAAATGACAGCTGAAGGTGTTATTTGGGCATCTGACACTGATATGGGATTGTGCATGTGGGACGATGCGTCAAAACGAAACCAACTTTGCAGATTTCGTAATTTTTTTTGTGAAATTTGCAATTTGGAACTTTCCTTCCCCATACAACAAACAACAGTGAAAAGTGAGTATATAGTGCCTATCTGTCTGTCCGTTCGATAACAGACCCTGTAAAACACGAGCCTAACTCTAACTCATGCTGCACATAACCCTTTTGCGGTTGATGGAACATATACGTCTGCAGTTCTCTGCAGTCTTTACCTTTTATCTGTCTAGTGCTTGCATGTATCGAGATGCTTTCGAAAATTGGAGAAAAAATATCTGCAGCGAGCGATCGAATGTGACAGCATGTGTTTATATGTGTGCCTGTTTATCGAAAATCGGATCTAACCATCATCTTTTTCATGCCAAGAATGTCTGAAGTAACTAACTGTGTCTCTTATACATCAGAGCCATTGTTTTGGAAGATTACTATGCCCCTCAGTAATTCTGCTGGTTTGAATATAATTTGTATGCAGTGGGACGTATATGCCCCAGAAAACTTCATACAGTGTAGAAAACATTGGTATGTGGTATGTCAAAGCCATTTTGAAATGTTATGTTGAAAACTAGTGCTTGATTTTTTTTGTGTGTTTCTTATTGTTAGGATAATAAGCGGTTTATGGTAAATAATGGCCATCCTGATGAAATCATTCTAAAATTAAAATTCTGACTCTGATAATCCTAGGTTCACATGCATACTTGGATGTAGTTACATTCGTGGGACACATGTACCCCACTTCACCGATTTTCAAAATCAGTCAGCTTAAAATTTCTTTGGTAGTGATAGTTCACTGCAGTTTTTGACCTTTTATTTTTCACATATTTCCTAAATAAGTTTTAACCATAAAAAGGTTAGGAATAGATGAACCAGATTTACTGGCCGAATTAAAAATTTATTTACGCACGTTGAAAGATACCTGTTGAGCGGCTACTTTTAAGTTCTCAATACTTTTCTTTCAGTGGCTCGCGATATTGTCTTTGCTGATACTTCGCAGATACTACGAGGGTGTTTTGAAAAGTTCTCGGAATCACCACGAGAGGTCAGCGCTAGCGCAATGAGTTGTTCACGTGATATTCATTGGACTGTTGCCTGTAAACACGTGCCACGTCAGTGCTCTTGGAAGAGAGCTGTAGCGGTGACGTGGTACTGTTAGTGTTTCCGCACTGTGATTTGTGAAGATTGAAAAAATCGGGATTCGAGCAGTGATTAAGTACTTCGTACAGAAAGGTATGAAAGCAAAGGATATTCATGCTGATTTGATGAATACACTGGGGAACTCTGCTCCTTCATATTCAACTGTTGCCAAGTGGACAAATGAATTTAAATTTCGTCGGAAGAGCTTAGATGATGATCAGGGCAATGGTCGGCCAAGATGTGTCACTAGTCCAGAAATCATTGCAGAAGTGCACAAAATGGTCATGGAGGATCGCCGATTGAAAGTGCGTGAAATTGCTTACGCTTGGCAGATGTCATCTGAAAGGATATATCACATTTTAATTGAAGAATTAGAAATGAAAAAATTATCTGCAAGATGGGTGCCGCGACTCTTGACGCTGAATCAAAAACGGATGAGAATGGACATATCGGAACAATGTTTGGCCCGCTGTAGCAGAAACAAACAAGATTTTTCGCGCCGGTTTGTGATCACAGATGATGGTTGCACTCCTTTACCCCAGAGACAAAACAACAGTCAAAGCACTTGAAACATGCTCATTTTCCGCCACCAAAGAAAGCAAAGACAATTCCTTTGGCTGAGAAGGTCATGGCGTCAGTGTTGTGGGATGTGAAGGGGATTTGGTTTGTAGTTTATCTGCCCACTGAACAGACAATTAATGGAGAATATTAGGCTAACCTCCTGCACAATTTGTAACAAAAGATACGCGAAAAGAGGACAGGTTTAGCAAGGTAGGAAGTCATCTTCGATCAAGACAATGCGCGCCCGGACAGATAAGCTGTCGCCATCTGGAAATTACGCGAACTAAGGTTTGAATTGTTGCCACACATGCCTTATTCGCCTGATATGGCTCCACCAGACATCCATATCTTCCGAAAACTGAAAATTTTTCTTGGTGGAAGAAGATTCATTACAAACGAAGAATTGATAGCCGGAGTTGACAACGACTTTGCAGGCCTGGACGAAACTCATTTTCGAGACGGGATCAAGGCACCGGAACATCGTTGGAACAAGCGCATTAATCTACAAAGAGCCTACATTTAAAAGTAAACAAGTTTCAGTGATGTAAGTACGTTTCCCTACTCAGATCTGAGAACTTTTCAAACCACTCTCGTAGTATCGACATACGCAGTATGTAGATGTTTTGAGCTGTGTGTTTATATATGGCACATGTGGTCATTTCTGTTGCTTCCGGAATTTTCAGCCAGTCAGCACACTGGTGGTGAAGAGCCTGTGCTTGGGACAGCTGTGTAACAGACTTGGTTACGGGCGCTTCTGATGGTTGGACGGCGAGACTGGAGGTTAGTTGCGGCGCATAAGTGTTTTCTTTTGGAAACAAATGTATCAATCTCCTGACAAATTTTTTTCATATTTCCACTCAGTAACGTCGTAGAGAATAGTTTTTCAGGGTAACTTAACACTTAGGAAGTAGTGATTGCATGAAAACGATCAGTAAGAATAATAGGTCGTGTTCATCCATGCACGTCATGTACGTACCTCCTCAAGCAGCTAGGCATTGTAACCGCTCCGTCGTACTTATATTCGTTACTGAAATTTGTCATAAATAGTCCATCATAATTTTAGAAGAACGGTGATGTACTTACTTATACACTAGAGAGAAAATTGACCTTTATTACCCTTTGTTAAAGCTGTCAGCGGCATAGAAATGCCTTCAGTTAGTATAGTTGTAAGGGTAGGGCTATAAATAATAATGTCTTTATTAATGGTAACATTAATCACGTATACATATTCCGTAAACTGACTTGTTCCACATCATTTCGATAAAATAATCGTTCAGATGATCTACAGAACGGGGAACTAACTAACTAACTTATTGGGGTTAATAGTTCTAGTACAAACTAGTCGTTCAGTTATTAATTAGAGTAGCCATGTTACAACATTAACGAGAAAACAGGTTTTAAAAGTCATTTTATGCAGAAAATTTACTGCCTCGTTTCCCCAGCTAACATGTGTATTATGAATAACGCATCTACACTCCTGGAAATGGAAAAAAGAACACATTGACACCGGTGTGTCAGACCCACCATACTTGCTCCGGACACTGCGAGAGGGCTGTACAAGCAATGATCACACGCACGGCACAGCGGACACACCAGGAACCGCGGTGTTGGCCGTCGAATGGCGCTAGCTCCGCAGCATTTGTGCACCGCCGCCGTCAGTGTCAGCCAGTTTGCCGTGGCATACGGAGCTCCATCGCAGTCTTTAACACTGGTAGCATGCCGCGACAGCGTGGACGTGAACCGTATGTGCAGTTGACGGACTTTGAGCGAGGGCGTATAGTGGGCATGCGGGAGGCCGGGTGGACGTACCGCCGAATTGCTCAACACGTGGGGCGTGAGGTCTCCACAGTACATCGATGTTGTCGCCAGTGGTCGGCGGAAGGTGCACGTGCCCGTCGACCTGGGACCGGACCGCAGCGACGCACGGATGCACGCCAAGACCGTAGGATCCTACGCAGTGCCGTAGGGGACCGCACCGCCACTTCCCAGCAAATTAGGGACACTGTTGCTCCTGGGGTATCGGCGAGGACCATTCGCAACCGTCTCCATGAAGCTGGGCTACGGTCCCGCACACCGTTAGGCCGTCTTCCGCTCACGCCCCAGCATCGTGCAGCCCGCCTCCAGTGGTGTCGCGACAGGCGTGAATGGAGGGACGAATGGAGACGTGTCGTCTTCAGCGATGAGAGTCGCTTCTGCCTTGGTGCCAATGATGGTCGTATGCGTGTTTGGCGCCGTGCAGGTGAGCGCCACAATCAGGACTGCATACGACCGAGGCACACAGGGCCAACACCCGGCATCATGGTGTGGGGAGCGATCTCCTACACTGGCCGTACACCACTGGTGATCGTCGAGGGGACACTGAATAGTGCACGGTACATCCAAACCGTCATCGAACCCATCTTTCTACCATTCCTAGACCGGCAAGGGAACTTGCTGTTCCAACAGGACAATGCACGTCCACATGTATCCCGTGCCATCCAACGTGCTCTAGAAGGTGTAAGTCAACTACCCTGGCCAGCAAGATCTCCGGATCTGTCCCCCATTGAGCATGTTTGGGACTGGATGAAGCGTCGTCTCACGCGGTCTGCACGTCCAGCACGAACGCTGGTCCAACTGAGGCGCCAGGTGGAAATGGCATAGCAAGCCGTTCCACAGGACTACATCCAGCATCTCTACGATCGTCTCCATGGGAGAATAGCAGCCTGCATTGCTGCGAAAGGTGGATATACACTGTACTAGTGCCGACATTGTGCATGCTCTGTTGCCTGTGTCTATGTGCCTGTGGTTCTGTCAGTGTGATCATGTGATGTATCTGACCCCAGGAATGTGTCAATAAAGTTTCCCCTTCCTGGGACAATGAATTCACGGTGTTCTTATTTCAATTTCCAGGAGTGTATATAGCAGTGCACCTAATCTCTGACGTCGAGGGTAAGGAGAGATGCATAAGATAAAAGAGATTAGGGTTCGTACGCAGGCATATAGATAGTAGCTCTTCCATCGCTCTGTTTGCGAGTGGATTAGGAGGAGAAATAACCAGAAGTGGTACATGGTACCCTCCGCCACGCACCGTACGGTGGGCTACGGAGTACATATGTAGACTGAGATGTATTAAAGTCTCTCGCCTTGTCACTGAATCGGTTTCAAACTAAAGAGAACTGTATGCAATGGATATTTGAGTCGAGTATCTCGCAAAACTTAATTTCGCCGAGCAACTCATAAAACAGCACGTCTTCAGTGGACCAAATAACTCTAAAGCTCTTTTCAAATACACTCTAAGAAAGGAAAAAGAGCGACGCACCACGAAAGACTTATGCGAATAGGACGCAAATCGGCAGATGTGACGTACATTTACAGACAAGAAAATTATTATAATTTCAGAAAAATTACATGATTTATGCCAGAGAAAGACCATCATAAACTGAGCACGTCTGTAACACGTTTGGTTGTTGTCCAAGCAGCTATTGAGCTTGGCATCGATTGACAGAATCCTTGGATGTCCTCCTGAGGGATATCGTGTCAGATTCCGTCCAACGGCCGCATTAGATCGTTAAAACCCCAGGCTGGTAGGAGGGCGCTGCCCATAGTGCTCCAAACGTTCTCTATTGGGGACAGATTTGGCGACTTCGCTAACTACGGTAGGCTTCGGCAAGCACGAAGACAAGTAATACAACTCTAGCCGTTTACGTACAAGGGGGGGTGGGGGGGCCTTATCTTACTGAAATGTAAGCCCAGGATGACTCGCTATGAAGGACAACAAAACTGGGCGTAAAATATCGTCGATGTACCGCTCTGCTGTAAGAGTGGCGCTAATGAAATTGCACGCCAGACCAACAAGCCAGCTTGGTATCGTACCGCTATCTGGGCGTCCCTAGACACGTCTTCGCTAGTCACTGGTACTCGTTCGAAGCGGGACTCACCACTGAAAACAATTCCACTCCAGTGAATGACATTCCTGGCCGAAGACGTGTCTGGATGCCACAGACAGTTGTTGGTCACCACCGTGACTGTCGTTCGCCGTACGGCCCGACATCCAGCACTGTTGGCTTGGGGAGCCATTTCTTTTCTTAACATGACCCCTTTGCTTTCATCGTACGTCGGCGATATTTATTTTATTTACACGTGAAGTTCGTAGGACCAAAGTGAGGATCAAATCTCCAAGGTCATGGAACGTGTCACTAAATGAAATTACAATGTAAAAGTAATAACAGATAAAAATAGTGTTTATGAATGCAAAAAGAGTCAAACCATAAGTTTAAGTAAATGCAATCAACACTATTATCGAATCAACTTAATTTTTCAAGGAACTCCTCAACAGAATAGGTTGAGTGACCCATGAGGAAACTCTTCAAAATGGTTCAAATGGCTCTCAGCACTATGGGACTTAACATCTCAGGTCATCAGTCTCCTAGACTTAGAACCACTTAAACCTAACTAACCTAAGGACGTCACACACATCCATGCCCGAGGCAGGATTAGAACCTGCGACCGTAGTAGCAGCGCGGTTCCGGACTGAAGCGCTTAGAACCGCTCGGCCACAGCGGCTGTCAGGAAACTCTTCAGTTTCGATTTGAAAACTCGTGAATTACTGCTAAGATTTTTTAATTCTAATGGTAGCTAATTAAAAATGGATGCAGCAGTATACCGCTCACCTTTCTGCACAAGAGTTAAGGAAGTCCGATCCAAATGCAGTTTGATTTCCGCCGAGTATGAACAGAGTGAAAGCTGCTTATTCTTGGGAATAAGCTGATATTGTTGACAAGAAATGACAGTAATTGTGGTAAGGTCTTGTGGGACCAAACTGCTGGGGTCAACGGTCTGTAAGCCTACACACTACTTAATCTAACTTAAACTAGCTTACGCTTTGGACAACACATGCACCCATACCAGACGGAGGACTCGAACCTCCGTCGGGGGGAGCCGCAGAGACCGAGTAAAGCGCCCCAGACCGCGCTGCTACCCCGCGCGGCCAAATGACAGTAAATAATACATATATTGAGAAGCCAATGTCGAAATACCCAGGCTAGTGAACAGGGGTCGACAAGAGGTTCGCAAACTTGCACCACTTATTGCCCGAACCTCCCGTTTCTGAGCCAAAAATATCCTTTCAGAACGGAAAGAGATCCCCAAAATACCGGGTGATCAAAAAGTCAGTATAAATTTGAAAACTGAATAAAGCACGGAATAATGTGGATAGAGAGGAACAAATTGATACATGTGCTTGGAATGACATGGGGTTTTCCTAGAACCAAAAAAAAAGTTCAAAAAATGTCTTCATCTGATCAGAATAGCAACAATTAGCATAACAAAGTAAGACAAAGCAAAGATGATGATCTTTACAGGAAATGCTCAATATGTCCACCATCATTCCTCAACAATAGCTGTAGTCGAGGAATAATGTTGTAAACAGCACAGTAAAGCATGTCCGGAGTTATGGTGAGGCATGAGCGTTGGATGTTGTCTTTCAGCATCCCTACAGATGTCGGTCGATCACGATACACTTGCGACTTCAGGTAACCACAAAGCCAATAATCGCACGGACTGAGGTCTGGGGACCTGGGAGGCCAAGCATGACGAAAGTGGCGGCTGAGCACACGATCATCACCAAACGACGCGCGCAAGAGATCTTTCACGTGTCTAGCAATATGGGGTGGAGCGCCATTCTGCATAAACATCGTACGTTCCAGCAGTTGTTTATCAGCCAGGCTGGGGATGATGCGATTCTGTAACATATCGGCGTACCTCTCACTCGTCACGGTAGCAGTTACAAAACCAGAATCACGCATTTCCTTGAAGAAAAAAGGCCAGATAACGGTAGATGTGGTAAAACCAACCCATACCGTGACTTTCTCATCGTGCAATAGAGTTTCCACGACAGCTCTAGGATTTTCGGTAGCTCAAATTCTGCAGTTGTGGGCGTTGACAGACCCTCCAATTAGACAGAATTTGGTCCTCAGGAGGACATCCAACAGCTCTGTCACTGAATGCCAAGCCGAATAAGTGATTGCGTAAGGGCCAGAGGTGGGTAAATTTGTTATTGATTTGATCAATTTATAAAGCTCTTTCTGTAGAATGAATCATCAATTTTTTCTGTGATTGTAATCACTTGTTTGTCTGCACTTGTAAATTAGATCTACCGATTTCCGTCCCATTCGGTTAATTCCTTTGTCGTGCATTGTTCTCTTACAGTGTAATGGAAGGCGTCCAATTGCACCTACGAGTCAATGACGCCTTTACCTCCCAGTGTGTGGAGGATGTAGTTCAGGTCGGATATGGTTCTGCGACGTTTCGGGTGTTTATTTTTTTATCTATGTATTTATTTCTAGGCAACGGCCTTGCCGCAGTAGATACACCGGTTCCCGTGACATCACCTAAGTTAAGCGCTGTCGGGCGTGGCCGGCACTTACGGGTGACCATCCAGGCCGCCTTGAGCTGTTGCCGTTTTTCAGGGTGCACTCAGCCTCTTGGTGCCCATTGAGGAGCTACTCGACCGAATAGTGGCGTCTCCGGTCACAGAAAACCCTCATAACGACCGGGAGAGCGGTGTGCTGACCACACACCCCTCCTATTCGCATCCTCAACTGAGGATGACACGGTGGTCGGATGGTCCCGATGGGCCACTTGTGGCCTGAAGACGGAGTGTTATGTATTTAGTTATTTATTTTTCTCGTACCATAACATCGACTCACTCAAATTCTCGTGAACGAGAAGCAAGTTGTTTATTCTATGGGACACATGTGTCTTTTCTTCTGCTCCTTCAGATTAGATATGCTGTGGACACACCAGTCTTCCAAGACGATAACAGCCCCGTTCGCAGACTTTAATTCTTGGGTGAACTGTCTGACGAGCACTCAGGGTGTCTGTAGTACCTCGACTGCCTCGCTACATGAACCCGTATTAATCCCGTAGAACACGTCTGGAACTGCTTGCAATCGCGGGTGAAACGTTAACAACCAACCTCCCTGCAGTTTGGTAGCTAAGCGTAATCTAATTTTCAAGTTTTACTTGGATTTCACATTCCTGAAGTACCCTGTGCACGCTCTTCATTACCGAATAGGGGCGATGATCAAAGGCAGAGTCTGCGTTCCACGGTAATAGCTTGACGTCCCATGGGAGTGACTAATTTTGTCCACTGTTGTGTAACTTTTCTTCGACGTGACTCTTTGTGTGTGTACTGTACAGTGTAAGAACGCGAAACTAATTAATGAACATGTCCTACCAACCGATCCCTTCTTCTAGTCAAGTTATGCCACAAACTCCTCTTGTCCCCAATTCTCTTCAATACCTCCTCATTAGTCATATGATATACCCATCTAATCTTCAGCATTCTTCTGTAACACCACACTTCGAAAGCTTCTATTCCCTTCTTGTCCAAACTGGTTATCGTCCATGTTTCACTTACATACATGGTTACACTCCATACAAATACCTTCAGAAACGACTTCCTGACACTTAAATCTATACTCGATGTTAACAAATTTCTCTTCTTCAGAAACGCTTTCCTTGCCATTGCCAGTCTACATTTTATACCCTCTCTACTTCGACCATCATCAGTTATTTTGCTCCCCAAATAGCAAAACTCCTTTACTACTTTAAGTGTCTCATTTCCTAATCTAATGCCCTCAGCATCACCCGACTTAATTCGACTACATTCCATTATCCTCGTTTTGCTTTTGTTGATGTTCATCTTATATCCTCCTTTCAAGACACTGTCCATTCCGTTCAACTGCTCTTCCAAGTCCTTTGCTGACAGAATTACAGTGTCATCGGCGAACCTCAAAGTTTTTATTTCTTCTCCATGTATTTTAATACCTACTCCGAACTTTTCTTTTGTTTCCTTCACTGCTACTACTCATAAGTCAGTTCAAAATGTATCCTGTCATACGTTCTTCTGTACACATTTACGAGGGCTATCCACAAAGTACATTACGTTTTGGAATTAAAAATAAATAAAGTATTGTAAAATTTTTTTATTATATACAGATGAAAGCCACACTTAAATACTACTTTTCTACATAGTTGCCATTTAAATTAAGGCACTTATCGTGGCGATGGACGAGCTTGGAAATTCCTTCGTCGTAAAAGAAAATTTTGGACAGAAAAGGTGTGATTTTTGTGGATTTCCTGGAAAGAGGCACTACAATAAACTCTCAAAGATATTGCCAAACTCTGCACAACCTCAGAAGAGCAATACAAAACAAGCGCAGGGGAAAGTTGGGCTCAAAGATCTTGCTGATTCACGACAACGCCCGTGCCCACACGGCAAACGCCACTTGTGAAGTTCTCGAATCTTTTAAGTGGGAGTTGTTTCCTCATCCGCCGTACAGTCCCGACCTGGCACCGAGCGACTTTCACTTATTCCCAGCAATGAAGAAGTGGTTGGCTATGCAGCGTTTTGATGACGACGCACAGCTTCAAAAAGAGGTAACCACGTGGTTGAAGGCGCAGGCGGCCGAATTATACGACGAAGGAATTTCCAAGCTCGTCCATCGCTACGATAAGTGCCTTAATTTAAATGGCACCTATGTAGAAAAGTAGTATTTAAGTGTGGCTTTCATCTGTACATAATAAAAAAAATTTTCCAACACTTTATTTATTTTTAATTCCAAAACGTAATTTACTTTGTGGATAGCCCTCGTAAAACTGCTCTATATAGATGGTATTGACATGTTTATGAAATAATTACACATAGACAAGGTAGGTGACGTGCTTCATGTCTGGTATATTACACAGCCTATTCATTACTTCTAAAATAAGCTATTATTTAAAAAGTAGGACTGTACCTTGTCTACCACTGTCTCTTACATGCCAAAATTAGCAGTTTTTTTGAAAATATGAGTTTACCTTCTCTACATGTTTCTCAAATGGCATGGACACTACGTTTTTCATTCTAAGGCGTGCTGTTTGAGATCCGGCCAATTTGCGGGGTCGCAGGTCAGTTCAGCGAATTAGCAGACGAGCTGATGGTGGGGTAGATAGGGGAACCCATCTGGAAATAGGTGGAAGTTTAGCAGTCCCGTCATTCGCCTCACAACCAAAGGCAACTTCCTGAAATTCTTGGTCGGAGCCGAGGGGTTATACAATTATTAAAATTTAATTCTTCGTTAAAGTCAGTCTCCCACCCATAAACTATGAAGTGTGTGTGAATGAGTGACGGTCCGAGAGTGAATGAGTACATCTGTTTCTGAAATGTATACAGTGTTGCCATAACCTGTGGAATATGTGTGTGCGTGTGTATGAGAGAAGCTGAGTGAGTACGTTTGTACTTTGTTGGAATATATATATACGCGCGCGCACACGCACATATTTGTTGGATAATGGGGTTGCTTGGAGGCATGACATACGAAGTACTTCATCTATTGTCGAATGCTACATTTCGACAGCGAGAAACAGCACTGCAACTGGTCAAGACAACCAACGTGAATAACGTCTAGAACGTATTGCGCAATATTGTCCATAAAATACGTAAAAAAAGAATTCTAGTTATTTTATATGAGGATGGTCTACACAATGAGTTTATTCAGTACACACGCTTATTGAAACAACGCTTCACAAGAGCGTCACAGAAGACTGCAAAACCCGTCAGGCAGTCAGGGAGTGTTCTGATGGGTACCACAGTCCATAATCGGACGACTCCGTGGATGTTTACCGACAGTGGAGAACACATTCGTTCCTGTTTTGCGAGTTGCCGAATTGAGAAAAAATGGCTCAAATGGCTCTGAGCACTATGGGACTTGACATGTGAGGTCATCAGTCCCCTAGACTTAGAACTACTTAAACCTAACTAACCTAAGGACATCGCTCACATCCATGCCCGAGGCAGGATTCGAACCTGCGACAGTAGCGGACGCGCGGTTCCGCACTGAAGCGCCTAGAACCGTCCGAGTTGAGAAAATTGTCAAATAATATTTTCTTAAAAACCAAACAAAAAAGAATGCGTATCCTACACGTGGTTCTATTTGTATTTACTTTTTTCTCTCGATTTGATGAGAGGAGCCCTCCCATCAAATTTTGTAAAACTGTTCCAGGTCCACGCCTTACATCTTGCAGGGCTTCTCCATTAATAGCGTCGTTACAGAAGATACGGTAGACAGAGTAGTCATTGTTGGCGGCAGTTTATACGCCTGAGTGAAATTTTATTACTCTTTTTTATCATTGTGTTAAATGTATTCGCAACTGACAATGTTACCACCATCAGATGTATAATGTAATGACGACAATCACAATTTGCGCCGGATCGGGTCTTGAATGGGGGTTTCCCGTTATCGTGAGTGGTTGCCTTACCATTTGGCTATCCGTCACGGGATATGGAGATTTGGGTCTGTCCCTGAGTGGTACACGCATAACCAAATGGTAAAGCGACCGCTCGCGATTAGCGAAAAATCCCGGTTCGAGTCTACGCCCGCGACAAATTTTCATTCTCATTCCACTTCGCAGCTGATGGTTGTCCATATCCGTAATTTCGAATATATTTAGTGCAATTCATAACGGCTGCAGTCGAAGCGTTGCGTATGTTCGAAGGAATCTTGCACCGTAATTCGGAATAACACAGGCACTGCAATATCGTTTCTATCTTTCGGTCCACAGCCACATTAAATTTCTTGAAAGAACACATTACCCCACACCGTTTTGGCCTGATGCAGTAACAATGGTTCAGTGTTCCAAAATACGCAAACCGTCTCTGTTGCAAGTGTTTTATTAACAAAGACACGGTTTGCGCTGTTAGCGCATTGTCATATTATTATCTGTAATCTCTACGTATAAAAGACAATCTCCTCACTGGCTGATTCATCATCGCCCAGCCCAAGCCGCTAAGGATAGAAACTCGAAATTTAGACAAGGTGTGGATCTTACACCGTAAGCGACGTTTAAGAAGGGATTTTTCAAAATTCCGACCCTTAGGGGATGACATAGGGGATATAGGGTTTTTCTGAAAAATGTCGCTATTGAGGTAATTTTGAAGCTAGACCTACGAAAATTGGTATTTGTTTCCTCGGTCAGAAATAACGAAATATGTGTTTCAGCATTTTTGGAAATTCAACACTATGAGGGTGAAATAGTGGGTGAAAGCTTTTTTTTTTAAATATATGACTAAAGAACTACTAACAGATTTTTAAGGCTACATCCATAACTGCTATTTGACTTCTCTGTTACAAATAAAAAAAATAGGTGTTTTAGTGTTTCTGGTAATTAGACCCGTAAGGGAGTGCAACAGTGGATGAAAATTTGTAAGAAAATATTTGTTACATTAAACAAATTGTAAAGCTAAATTTATGAAAACTGGTATCTCACTTCTCGGTTAGAGATAAAAAAATACTAGTTAGGGGATGAAAATTAGTATGGAAATACCTCCACAAGAACGCAAAAGTCATGGTTAACAAAAACTTTGGACTGAAACTAGCAGAATCGCTTTTTGGTCAATAGTACATTCGGAAGAGACCATTTCTGAATTAGCGTGAAAAGCTTAGAAGGTATTGCAGTTCGTAAACAACATAAAACTTCGATTAAATGAAAACAGAAAAAATCTCTGCAGGCCATACAGTTCACGCAAGCAAAGCAGTAGACGCTAAGCTAGTAATAACGATCTCTTTACACAACAGTTTATTCGATTAAAGGGGTAGCTAAGCTAAAGATAAGAAGGTGACTATTCATTTAGATTGACGTTTAGGTTCATCTTAATAGTTGGCATTTCAATGAAATAGTTACATTCCATATCATCACTAGTTCAAGTATATTTAATTTTTAAGAGTATTGTATTCTGTTCTATCATTTTAATTGGCTCTCTTCAGCACTCACTTTGTTTGAAACCAATTTTACAATCAGCGCCGCCACCCGGCTTACCCCAAAGTTTCGCTCTCCAGCCAGTTTACCGTGTGGCCCACTCGCTTGAGCATGTACGTCGTGTGGAACAGTATATGTTTACCGCCGTGATTCATGACCGTGGTCGCTATCCTATCTTGTCTTCGTACTGCATAATGTCACGGTTTGGTGAGTTTCTTTTTGGTTTCTAATACCGCACTGACACAGATTTAGTTTATTATTAAGTTGTAATATCATGCTTTTAACTTACAGGTTTTCACTTGCCATTTCAGACTTCCCTGTGTGTATATTTGATGATTGCGGCCCCGCTGGACAAGGCAAGTGAATCGCTTTACCTCTCACCTTTAGCTTATCTGTCTCATTTATCGATGCTAAACAGTTCCACGAATAAAGTGTTACGTAGCAAGATTTTTATTACTATTTTATATTTAGAGAGGGCGCTGAATTTATACTGCAGGTGCCTCTCAAGAAGGGAGTACATCGGAAAAGTTCAAAGAAAGGCAGCACGTTTTGTATTATCGCGAAATGTGGGAGATAGTATCACAGAAATGATACAGGATTTGGGATGGACATCATTACAAGCAAGGCGTTTTTCGCTGCGACGGAATCTTCTCACGAAATTCGAATCACTAACTTTCTCCTCCGAATGCGAAAATATTTAGTTGACACCGACTGACATAGGGAGGAATGATCACAAAAATAAGGGAAATCAGAGCGCCTACGGAAAGATACAGGTGTTCATTCTTCCCGCACGCTATACGAGATTGGAATAATAGAGAATTGTGAAGGTGGCTCGATGAACTCTCTGCCAGGCACTTAAATGTGATTCGCAGAGTATCCATGTTGATGTAGATGTAGATTCTTCTCAATTCCACTCCTAAGGAGGTGGGGATGAAAGACATTTTGAAAATATATCGTTTTTAAAGTTGTGAAGCTAGAGTTAAAAAATTGGTATTTGTTTGCTCAGTCAGAAATAAAAAAAGGGGCTTCAACATTCTTGGCAATCATTATTGAACTACTATAGCATTTTTAAAGCAATATATGTGAAAACTGGTATTTAAATTCTCGGTTGGAATAAAAAAAATACTTGATCACTGTTTTTGTAAACTGATCCTCTAAGGGGGTGAAACAGGGGCTGAAGCTTTTTAAGATCACATTCAAAAAATTTTAAAGCGAAATCAATGAAGATTGGTATTTCACTTCTCGGTTAGATGTAAAGAAATATGTTAGCTGAAAGTTTCTGTGCGAATATCGCCACAAAAACGCAAACGACGTGATCAGCAAAAATATTTGACTCCGGTTATCAGAACTGGTTTTAGATTAGAGGTACATTCGGAAGAGACCATGCTTCTATGGGCTTAGTTAGCATGAGAAGTTTAGGCGTTGCAAGTTGCGAACAACAGAACAATTCGATTAAAGAAAGAGACATCTTTGCGGACAGTATAGTCTAAGCGACCAAAGCAGCGGGCACTGAGCTAGTCACACATAAACTCAAGATTCGCTAACCGCGCAAAACGAGTTTACTGTTCACCCCCTGTAGCTGAGTGGTCAGCGCGACAGACTGTGAATCCTAAGGGCCCGGGTTAGATTCCCGGCTGGGTCAGAGATTTTCTCCGCTCAGGGATTGGGTGTTGTGTTGTCCTAATCATCATTTCATCCCCATCGACGCGC
This sequence comes from Schistocerca nitens, assembly GCF_023898315.1. Classification (NCBI taxonomy): domain Eukaryota; kingdom Metazoa; phylum Arthropoda; class Insecta; order Orthoptera; family Acrididae; genus Schistocerca; species Schistocerca nitens. Next base: position 77,028,702 of record NC_064625.1, read on the forward strand.
AAGTCGCCGAAGTGGCTTCAAATCGAAAGACCTGCACCAGGGGAACGGCCTACCTTACGGGAGGCCATAGCCACAGGACGACTAGTAATGTTTGCAACAGACTGTTTTCTATTTTTGGATTTCTTGAAAGGAGTCACTCTCCTGTCTCGGGTTGTTATCATCTCCAACCAAACTCTTGAACTTGATAATTTAGCTCTTCTTTGGCATTCTAAAGCAACCTGGAGACATAAACGCCAGCGACACGTGGCTTGTTACGTATTGTTAGAGGTAACACATGACTTCATTACTGTTTTTTCAGTCCAGGTTGCTTTGATAATGCTCAAGGCTAAATTAGCTAATTCTCAGAGCATTATAGCACGTGTTTGCAAGAAACGTTTTTGCAGGAAAGCAACTTCTGGCAATAAATACTTTTAATGCCCTCTGCTCCTCGTACATGTAGCGAGAACAGTCTTGGCCAGTGTGGTTCAGATTTCCTTTGAAGCAGCTGTGGGTGATGTTCAATGGTAGTTGTTCGTGGTAGTTGCTTAGTCTCACTGAAGCTCGTCAGTTGTCACAGGAGTGCCACACCTCTAGCAAAGGGTGTAGGAGTGTAGTTGGATATGTACCGTAGGAAAACAAGCACTTTTAGACAAGAAATGGCCAGGTGCGAGGAAGAACTGAGCGTTGGGGGTTCCGTACAACCTTATGTGTATAGACATTTCATCCATTCCGTGAATCGATCTCGACCATTTTTTCCTGTTACCGATATTGATACTGGCAACGTGTCGGTCTCAGGGATTCAAAGATTTTCGAGAATACTTTGATTTCAATAACAAGTGTCACATAGTCATGGAGGCAGGCGACCATTATTACAATGAAGAGCAGTTCTCCTTTCAGGCTGACTGGGTCGCAGCGGCAAAACATCAGGCAAGGAATGACATCGTTGCTCATATGATGCATTTCGCAATTTATCCATCGTAAGATATTCAGGCGCGATTGATGCCTGTTGATAAACGTCTGAATATTTAACATGAACTTGAAACGCAGTATACACTTGCGGTAATAGCGCCTGAATACCTGACGATGGATAAATTCGGAAACGCATCATATGAGCGATAAAGTAATTCTTCGCCTGATGTTTGACTTTCACCGTAGCGACCCAGACAGCCTGAGTGCAGAACTACTGATGGTTTTAATTTCAAGATCGACGTCGGATAACTAATCACAAGAGAAATATATTTTCGTGTGACATAATTACAGATAAACTATTTCCTGATTTTTTTTCCCCTTTACTTGTACTGTGAAATCTTGCTTCTCGCCAAATCTGATTTCAGGCCAAGGGCAAGTATCCTGTAGCTTCTTATGAGTGTTTCCTAGTATGTGACATAAACGATCGTGTGTTTTGATTGCATTGACTTAGAAGCTTCAACGTTTCACACAGCCAAAGGAGCGTACACCTCAGTATGTGATACAAATTTGATCGTTTTTCCATTCCCGAGGAAAATGGTTTTCAACAGTCGAACACACATACGGGTTTCCGTCTTTACCGACTGAGTTACGCAACCCTAAGAACTGACGCATCTTGTTAGTACCGTCACCGTTAGTGACCATGCATTTGATCCAGTTTGTTAAAATTTTTTTGCCTACTGTTAGAAAATATTAGTTTTAGCAGACCCTGCTTGATGTGATTCAAACAGGGAGGGAGTTAGCAACCAGTCTTAGCTCGATATGTACTTCATTGCAGATCTGGATTTCAGCTACAACCTAGTTATCATCAATGCTAGAAATTAAAAAAAAACTATAGAATCAGGCTCTGAATGGCAGGAAACGGGTTCGAGTAATACAGAATTCCAGACTCCATACAGAGTAACACATGCGACGCAAAATTATTTCTACGTGATTTTCGGGTCCACTCGTGCTACACTTCTACGTGAATTCTGCCATTTCTTGTTTCAGAATTCGCCTACTGTGGTTTCCGTCATGGGAAAGTAGGTATAATATTGCCTCCTGTCGCTTTGCCATTAACTTGGGCTTTACCGCACCTAGTCCGACGACTGCTTTCTAAAATGTTATGCAGAGCATCTTCTTCGTTTTCTCGTATGTACAGCTGCGTGTAAAAATTATCATTACCTTCGGTCTCCTTTATTTTCAGTATTACACCTGATGTATGAGACCGAAACCAGTCGTGGTTTAAACACTGGAAAATAGAGAACCTTGCAACGGAAGCGGTATTTTGAACCTCTGCTAAAACCGTTTTGTTGCCAGCTACCATATTCATCGGGAATAGCCCGCTTCAACTCTGTTATACTCCTGAGGCTGAATAGAACCATGAATGGACGTAGTTTTGTCACCACTGAGGAGATAAAAACAGAACCGCTGAAGGAGTTGAACACCATAACGGATACTAAGTTGCATAAGTGCTTCCATAATTGGAAAAAGCGGTCGTGAAGTGTATTATATTTGATGTAGATTAGTTTGAACGGGAGTGTGGGGGTGGGGGGTGGGGGTTGTGTGGGGGTGTGTGGGTTCATGAATAAAATTTCTTTAAGAACCACACAAATTCCCGATACTTCTTGACCACATCTCATACAACAGCATCATCTGCGAAAATCCGCATGGAGCTTCTGACATTATACGCTAATTCCTTTATATATTCGTATATCGTGAAAGGAAATGACATCCTGATGTATGCCCAACGTTTTACATCTAGTCTCTGCAAACCACCGTGAGGTGCATGGTAGTGTGGACGTCCCTTTGTAAAAGTTATTAAGATTTCTTACCGTTCCATTCACATACGAAGCATGGTAAAAATGATTGACTCCTCACGATCCTTATGTGAGCAATGTGTGTTTAGTATCTCCTTAGAGAATCAGTTAATGAAGCTGGTTTTTTAAACTTTAACAGACTTTCTCAGAATAGTTGACGTCTGTATTCATGAGTTCGCCAGTTCAGCTCCTTCAGCACCTCTGTCGTTCCACGAATTAAACCAACTTGTGACCATTCGTGATGCCTTTCTCGGTATACGTTCAATGGTCCTGTCTGGTATGGGTCCCATACACTTGAGCAATATTCTAGAACAGGTCTCATGAATAGTTTGTAAGCAATCTCTCTTGCAGACTGATAGCAGTTCCCAAGTATTATACCAGTAAACAGAAGTCCACCACCTAGTCTACCCACGACTGAACCTATATGATTATTCCATTTCATATCCCTACAAACTGTTCATTATTATATAGTATTCTGCCTAGTGGCAGGTCCATGTCTTCGTATGGAGAATATCTGATTCCACTGTTACCTGTCTTCAGCTTCTTCCATAAGTCAGTTGTATCTTCTTCCATCTTTAATGTCGTCCAGTTGTTGAATTCTTTTTCTTCCTCGTCCTGCGTTTCCTCTGAGTTTCCCTTCGATGACATGTATGAGTCTCTCGTGTCTAAGTACATGTCCAATCCAGTTGGCCTTTCTCTGAAGAATTGTACGCAGAACAATTCTCTCCTACTCTTCGCAATACATCGTCATTTTTTATGCGATCTGTCCACTTGATCTTTCCCATTCCCCTCCAACACCACATTTCAAAGCTCTCTAAGTATTTTTTTCTCCTTTCTTATGGTCCATGTCTCTGCTCCATGCAGTGCAATGCTCCAGCAGGTGTTACAGCCAACTATTTGTATGGGTTGCCCGATTCCAACAGTGACTCATTGATATTATAGCCATAGGATACTACGTTACTTTTACGTCTGAAGATTTGTCTCCGTTGAGAATATCACGTTGTTCTGTTTGCCACAAACTCTGTAATTGTCACACAGTTGGTCTGATATTCCGAACGCTCGTACGTTGTTCATTCGGCAGCAGTCCGGAACTTCACTGCATGCCTTCCGGATGTCAAGGAACACGGAACTGCCTGGGTTCATATGTTTACTGGTTTCTGGATCTTGTGGATGACCAAAGCGAGTTGGGTTTCACTCGATCATTGTTTCCGAAACCCATATTGATTCCTACAGAGGAGATTTTTGGTATCCAGAACAAACATGAAATGAAATGCGAGGGTGAAACATCTTGCAGAATTCTACTACATACAGTCCTCGGATACATATGCCTACAGTCCTTGTGACCGTTCGAAGATCCTTCTTGACTTCTCTGCAAGAAATGTGTGGTGAGCTGTGTTCCCTTTCAAGAATTTGTTGCTGTTCCCTGATAATGGCAGATATTTCACATGCGAAAGACGCCACCAGATTACTACATGAAACCTTCAAAATAGTTTCTATTACATGAAAAACTGTTTCGATCGAACCTAGATCACATGTCCCATATTACGTAACCTAAAGGTTACCATATAATCAAATCTTTCTTCAGATTTTGATAATGCAAGTAAGCGCTTCGTAAAAGCAGGTAAAATTCAGTATATTTGTAGGATTTTAACTGAATGAAAAAATTACCTGCAAATCGAATACAAGGAGAGATCTTGAACTGAATTAAAAAATTACTTGCAAATCGAATACAAGGAGAGATCTTGAACTGAATTTTAATATTCATCCATCATAAAAATTCGTGTAGGTACATCAGACTTCACAAAGGAAACAGAAATCTCAGACGAGCTTGCTTACGAAGTGTCGCTTCAGAATCGCGTCGAAATTTTGGTACTTTTGCCTTTTGTAGTTTCCTCGTCAGCAAGAAAATAAAGGCTTTGAGATAATCCATGAAGAAAAAAAATTAGCTTAGGAAAACGACCCAACTACTGTCAGTAAAACTGAGTAATTTCATACATTTGTTGAAATTTTACAATTTAAAGGCAGAGAACGATGCAAGGTTGGATAAACAGATGTGGGATATAATCATCAAACACCTTGTCTTGAGCATATGATCTCCAAACAAATTTCCCAGCGGAGTGCTATAAGAGGAAGATTGTGGGAGTTTTCCGAATGGTTTATCACGTTCACAAACTTTCAAGAGAACGAAAAAAGGGTTTAGTACAATCCTATCTAGAGACATCTCCTCTTTGCAGCATCAGGCTCTGATATTAGGTGATTCATGCTGCGTCACAGTATCACACACAGGCTGTTGTCGGAGTTCTAACTATATTTTAGAACCAAGAGAGAGGTGAATTTGTGGTAAAGTCTTATCGTACAATAGTTAACAACTAATGACATTATGAAACGTCCCCTTTGAAAAATTGTACATGACTTTGCTTAAACTGACACACACTATTTTTAGCGCAACGCAATCTGACTTTCAATAATCCCTACAAAAGAATGGCCCTGACTAACAATAACCTATACCTTTCATGAATCACTTACCTCACAAAAATCTTCGTTATTCTAACTGCTGTAATACAGCGAGTGCCAATACTGCCAGCTAAATAAAAGATTCTAACTACTGAAGGCACTATCTACTGATATGCATAGTTAGCAAATGAAAGATTTTTATAAAGAGCAATGTATTTACCTTAACAGTGTTCAAAAATCATAGAATATATCAGTTCATGACATCCAGTCTTACAAATGTACTGTCTCTGGTGGACACACGTCCAGATCCTCAGCTCTCAAAAAGCCGCCATCTCACTCCCCACGTCCACCACTGCTGGTGGCTCACCTCCAACTGCGCAACGCTACGCACTGTTAACAGCCAACTGCCCGACACTACTATAGCAAATTCCAACAATGCCACCCAGCCACAGACTGCACACAGCACAGCCAGTGATTTTCATACAGAGCGCTATGTGGCGGTGGCGTTACCAATATAAGAACCTAAACAGCCTACTTACAACATTACTGTATTGCACACATGTAAATACGATTTTTGCAACTAAATAATGCATTTTTATTAATAAGACTGTGTGGGTAAATCCAACAGTTCATAGATATGTTAAAGACATACGTCGGCCGTGAAATAAAAATAATTTTAATACGTTTCTATTCATGCATCTTCAGCTGGTTGCTTTGCATTTCGACAGGGGACTCGCTGATAGCGACTGGTGATGTCGCTAGTGTGTGGGTGGTGCTCAGATCTCGTTTCTTTGATAGATGTGGAACAGACCAGCCTATGGACAGGGGATGGAGATCCGCGTGCAGTGGTGGGAGGAATTCCTTCACCGTTAACATCAGTGACACTCAGATTGGTTTGCTTAGGCCTTTTGGCCACAGTTGGTAGTAGCTCATCTTTGCACTTCGAGGTTGTGGACTGTGGGATTAGACGTTTAAATGATGTGGAAAGTACTGTTGCTATGACATCTGAGTTGCATGCAGCTTTGTGGAGATAGCAGGAATGTGCACGGAATTGTGGGGATTCCATCGTTAACAGGTATGTACATCGTATTTTTCCAGCAGTCATTGTGTGTGTGTGTGTGTGTGTGTGTGTGTGTGTGTGTGTGTGTTTTTTGCTCGCAAGATGAATCACAATGGTGGTAGTTTAATTTTAATAATTGGTGTTCAGAGACCTTGCTTGCCGGCAGACAATGCACGAATTCAGCACCTCTCTAACATCGAATTTTGTAGTACAGGTATCGTGATCTATGTGAACACAAAAAAACACACACACACACACACACACACACACACACACACACACACACACACACACACAGCCGGCCGCTGGTGGCCGAGCGGTTTTGGCGCTACAGTCTGGAACCGCGCGACCGCTACGGTCGCAGGTTCGAATCCTGCCTTGGGCATGGATGTGTGTGTTGTCCTTAGGTTAGTTAGGTTTAAGTAGTTCTAAGTTCTAGGGGACTTATGACCTCAGCAGTTGAGTCCCATAGTGCTAAGAGCCATTTGAACACAACTACACGCCTGCACAACTACACGCCTGCACAACTACACGCCTGCACAACTACACGCCTGCACAACTACACGCCTGCACAACTACACGCCTGCACAACTACACGCCTGCACAACTACACGCCTGCACAACTACACGCCTGCACAACTACACGCCTGCACAACTACACGCCTGCACAACTACACGCCTGCACAACTACACGCCTGCACAACTACACGCCTGCACAACTACACGCCTGCACAACTACACGCCTGCACAACTACACGCCTGCACAACTACACGCCTGCACAACTACACGCCTGCACAACTACACGCCTGCACAACTACACGCCTGCACAACTACACGCCTGCACAACTACACGCCTGCACAACTACACGCCTGCACAACTACACGCCTGCACAACTACACGCCTGCACAACTACACGCCTGCACAACTACACGCCTGCACAACTACACGCCTGCACAACTACACGCCTGCACAACTACACGCCTGCACAACTACACGCCTGCACAACTACACGCCTGCACAACTACACGCCTGCACAACTACACGCCTGCACAACTACACGCCTGCACAACTACACGCCTGCACAACTACACGCCTGCACAACTACACGCCTGCACAACTACACGCCTGCACAACTACACGCCTGCACAACTACACGCCTGCACAACTACACGCCTGCACAACTACACGCCTGCACAACTACACGCCTGCACAACTACACGCCTGCACAACTACACGCCTGCACAACTACACGCCTGCACAACTACACGCCTGCACAACTACACGCCTGCACAACTACACGCCTGCACAACTACACGCCTGCACAACTACACGCCTGCACAACTACACGCCTGCACAACTACACGCCTGCACAACTACACGCCTGCACAACTACACGCCTGCACAACTACACGCCTGCACAACTACACGCCTGCACAACTACACGCCTGCACAACTACACGCCTGCACAACTACACGCCTGCACAACTACACGCCTGCACAACTACACGCCTGCACAACTACACGCCTGCACAACTACACGCCTGCACAACTACACGCCTGCACAACTACACGCCTGCACAACTACACGCCTGCACAACTACACGCCTGCACAACTACACGCCTGCACAACTACACGCCTGCACAACTACACGCCTGCACAACTACACGCCTGCACAACTACACGCCTGCACAACTACACGCCTGCACAACTACACGCCTGCACAACTACACGCCTGCACAACTACACGCCTGCACAACTACACGCCTGCACAACTACACGCCTGCACAACTACACGCCTGCACAACTACACGCCTGCACAACTACACGCCTGCACAACTACACGCCTGCACAACTACACGCCTGCACAACTACACGCCTGCACAACTACACGCCTGCACAACTACACGCCTGCACAACTACACGCCTGCACAACTACACGCCTGCACAACTACACGCCTGCACAACTACACGCCTGCACAACTACACGCCTGCACAACTACACGCCTGCACAACTACACGCCTGCACAACTACACGCCTGCACAACTACACGCCTGCACAACTACACGCCTGCACAACTACACGCCTGCACAACTACACGCCTGCACAACTACACGCCTGCACAACTACACGCCTGCACAACTACACGCCTGCACAACTACACGCCTGCACAACTACACGCCTGCACAACTACACGCCTGCACAACTACACGCCTGCACAACTACACGCCTGCACAACTACACGCCTGCACAACTACACGCCTGCACAACTACACGCCTGCACAACTACACGCCTGCACAACTACACGCCTGCACAACTACACGCCTGCACAACTACACGCCTGCACAACTACACGCCTGCACAACTACACGCCTGCACAACTACACGCCTGCACAACTACACGCCTGCACAACTACACGCCTGCACAACTACACGCCTGCACAACTACACGCCTGCACAACTACACGCCTGCACAACTACACGCCTGCACAACTACACGCCTGCACAACTACACGCCTGCACAACTACACGCCTGCACAACTACACGCCTGCACAACTACACGCCTGCACAACTACACGCCTGCACAACTACACGCCTGCACAACTACACGCCTGCACAACTACACGCCTGCACAACTACACGCCTGCACAACTACACGCCTGCACAACTACACGCCTGCACAACTACACGCCTGCACAACTACACGCCTGCACAACTACACGCCTGCACAACTACACGCCTGCACAACTACACGCCTGCACAACTACACGCCTGCACAACTACACGCCTGCACAACTACACGCCTGCACAACTACACGCCTGCACAACTACACGCCTGCACAACTACACGCCTGCACAACTACACGCCTGCACAACTACACGCCTGCACAACTACACGCCTGCACAACTACACGCCTGCACAACTACACGCCTGCACAACTACACGCCTGCACAACTACACGCCTGCACAACTACACGCCTGCACAACTACACGCCTGCACAACTACACGCCTGCACAACTACACGCCTGCACAACTACACGCCTGCACAACTACACGCCTGCACAACTACACGCCTGCACAACTACACGCCTGCACAACTACACGCCTGCACAACTACACGCCTGCACAACTACACGCCTGCACAACTACACGCCTGCACAACTACACGCCTGCACAACTACACGCCTGCACAACTACACGCCTGCACAACTACACGCCTGCACAACTACACGCCTGCACAACTACACGCCTGCACAACTACACGCCTGCACAACTACACGCCTGCACAACTACACGCCTGCACAACTACACGCCTGCACAACTACACGCCTGCACAACTACACGCCTGCACAACTACACGCCTGCACAACTACACGCCTGCACAACTACACGCCTGCACAACTACACGCCTGCACAACTACACGCCTGCACAACTACACGCCTGCACAACTACACGCCTGCACAACTACACGCCTGCACAACTACACGCCTGCACAACTACACGCCTGCACAACTACACGCCTGCACAACTACACGCCTGCACAACTACACGCCTGCACAACTACACGCCTGCACAACTACACGCCTGCACAACTACACGCCTGCACAACTACACGCCTGCACAACTACACGCCTGCACAACTACACGCCTGCACAACTACACGCCTGCACAACTACACGCCTGCACAACTACACGCCTGCACAACTACACGCCTGCACAACTACACGCCTGCACAACTACACGCCTGCACAACTACACGCCTGCACAACTACACGCCTGCACAACTACACGCCTGCACAACTACACGCCTGCACAACTACACGCCTGCACAACTACACGCCTGCACAACTACACGCCTGCACAACTACACGCCTGCACTCATACACACACACCAGTACCCCAACGACCACAGACAGTGCCCATCTGTGACTCAACATACACTATGTGGTAACAGTCTGTGCTTTTCATAATACTGTCGTTATTCCATCCTAGATTTCCCATTGTTCGATTTCGCATGTACATAGTTTATTTCTGTTGCGCTGTGGTCACTACTCAGTCTCATTTGTGTGTGGAAAGGACATACATACTTCGGATAGTCTCATATTTTTACTGACTTAGTGACGTCACACACTAACATTGGAAGAGTTACATTTCTCTTTATTCTGCCTGGGAGCCCTGCCGGATTTCGGCCATAGTCAGCGCGCTTGCATTATTGTATTTAAAGTCTTCTAGGATTGCCACAAATTAATGATATTGTGGGGGGGTTTATGGCTGTAAATGTCTTGTTATCGCAGGTTTGTAGTATTGCTCGGGTTTCCACTATTAAAGCCTACATGTGTACGCCATCTCACGGATTATTAAGAGCCAGATAAGTTTTCGTAGCAATAACTTTTTGGAAAATTCTGCATTGTGATAGGTATCTCGTTTTGTCCGGCGTAGTGCATCAGTACGCTGTAAAGTAGTAGTTGGAAGGCGCCTCCGGGAAATATTCGCTCATGCTGCATCTATGGCCCTCCATAATTGTGAAGGTGTCGCCGGTGCAGAATTTTGTGCAGAAACTGACCTCTCAATTATGTCCCAAGACTGTTCGATGGGATTCATGACGGGCCATCTGCGTGTCTAAATCACGAATGTTTTGGAAGCTTGAGGGCAGCAGTGAAGAGTGAGGGGGGGGGGGGAGGAGGAGGAGGAGGAGATGTTTTTTTTTTTTACTGGTCCAGAGAGAGGAGAAGAGGCCAGGGGAATGATTGTCGCTTGAACTATTAGCAACGTTTATTTGCCAATGTGTCAGAGAGTTAAGACTAGTTTACTGTGGTGCGATGTCCCCCCCCCCCCCAATTGACAGAGTGCCTCTTGCGACAGTCACGCGGTCAGAGATGATCACTGTTTTTATCACGCAGGTTTCTCTACCATGCCTGAGGAGGTGGTCCGGATTAATGTCCGGCAGACATGAGTTCTCTCGTACGTGGCCAGGGATTGTGGCAGCTGCGGCAGCTCGAGAATCCGCATTCCCTACTGGTATCTCACTAGGCTTGTTAGACCTGCAGTAACCTGAGAATGCAGAGGAGGGAGGGGGTGGGGATTTTCTCGTAACCTAGGTGTGTGTTCGTAGTAGTCTTCGATATTTCCATCGACATGTTGGTCTCTGTTTCCCGTTATAACCGTGCGGGTGGGAGAAGTCTGTGACGGAACTGGTACAACAGTAGCGCCTTTTGTGTCATCAACCAGGTCGGTCAAGATTACACCCATACTTGTGTGTCTTCTCTGCCACTGCTAGCATGTTGCTCTTGGCTACGCCCTACACGTCGAAGACAGAGGGATGGGCTGTCCTGCAGGGGACATGTTTTTCGCTGGCGTAATTGCAACTACTCATCGCCTGTTCAAGGTGTGTATTTTTTACCACTATCCTTGGTTCAAGCATCAGAATTATACTATTCTGTCTCACAACGTATAGTAATGTAGTGGTTCTAGCTTAGAAGGTGGTTTTGTATTACAGTGTAGTACTTCTTACACATACAGTATCTTTGCTAGGAAATCTATAGTGTTTATGTAACGTGACATCAATATTTCTACCTACTTATTCGTTTCTAACACATTGACATCATGCACATACTAGCAATGAACTGATGGCCTAGCAGTGAGAAAAAATTCAGACCCACGCTGCGTTGTGATTGACAGCATTTTTACGTCCACGTGATGTGAAGCGATGATTACGGGATGTCTGGAGCAGTGGAATGAGTCTCAGGTAAATGGATAAAGTTTTGGAAAAATACGAAAAATGTGAAAAATATGTAAATAGTGGAAAAATGGAGAAGATACGAAAAAGAGTGAAAAATACGTGAACTTGGGAAGGAACGAGGGTACTTACTCCTCTGCCTGGGTGGAGTATCTGCTGGTGCTTCGAATGGCGAAATATTAAATTATCATCAAGAAATACACTGCAAGTGCCGTGACTCAATGGAACTAGTTACTAACAATTACACAGCCTGACCCTCTCCCTGTGCTGCGCATCTTCACAATGAACCCCACCCATTGAAGTGTAACAGTTATGAGAGAGAACGACTGTGGGACCGAGCGAGGTGGCGCAGTGGTAAGACACTGGACTCGCATTCGGGAGGACGACGGTTCAATCCCGCGTCCGGCCATCCTGATTTAGGTTTTCCGTGATTTCCCTAAATCGCTCCAGGCAAATGCCGGGATGGTTCCTCTGAAAGGCCACGGCCGACTTCCTTCCCCATCCTTTCCTAATCCGATGAGACCGATGACCACGCTGTCTGGTCTCCTTCCCCAAAGCCAACCAACCAACCAACGACTGTGGAAAAATATGTCAAATTGTTAAAAATACGAAAATGCGAGAAAAGAACTCGAAATCTGGGAAAACAAGAAAAATGTGGAAAATACGGATAATTACACAAAATTGTGGGAGAATGAGAGTACTTCTATATCAGCGTGGATGTTGTCTCTGTTGGTGCCTCGGATAGCGTAGTATTACATTGTTGTTAACAAGTAGGATTCAAAGGGCGTGACTCAATGTAATTTGTTGTTAACACAGAGACACAGCCTGATTTCTTCCTGTGCTGTCCAATTAGTGATCCACCACGACTCAAGTGTACCACTGAAATTCCTTATGCTGCTTACATGGACAGTGGGATGTGTACAAGGAGCTTGCTGATTTTCAATGTTTCATGCAATTTTCAATAATCAGAACATGTCCAGCTGATGATAACAGATGAGCTACTGTGTATTTCATTGTATGCTGTGTTTTTCATAACGTAAGATTCATCCGTGCACGCTACGAATATGGACTTAGCAATCTGCGTTAAGCACTTCTCGGTTTTAAATGTCTATCATAAACTTTTATATTACGCGCTACATTTCATCTACATGACAGCTTGGTGTGAGGTCCTACTCAAAATGAACACATTTTTTAACAAAAAATTTTTAAGACCTGAAAATACAGCAAACCGTCTAAATCAGTTGTTTGTAAATAACAAATAATTATCCGATCTTTGCTAAAAAAATTTTATGAAGTGTCGGCAGTTTTTGACTTCTGATCACTATCACACAACTGCCTAACGCTTGTGGGGGTTTCCGTGGGTGACCTAGTTCCCCGGGAGAGGGAGAATAGAGGGCGACCAAGGAGGCAAAGCATGTAACCTGACACGTGGTGTCCTTACCAGTGAGCCTGAGGTAAGACGCCGGTCAAAACCTATTCTGGGCCCGTAATCTCATTGTTATCCTATCACCACACCGCTATCGTAATGGAGGGCAGAGAAGGCGGAAATCCTGAATGCAGTTTTCCGAAATTGCTTCACTGAATACATTCGCACTACAATAATTTATTCCTTCAATCATCACACAAACAACAAAATGACCTGTAGTATAATAAGTGATCGTCGAACGGTAACTTAACCATAATAGATAAGAACTGGAAAGACAACAGTCTGATGAGATATTTGTATAACTACATGTATGTTATATTAAAACATTCAAGAGCCTATCGCCCTTCGAACAGCAATGTGTCTTCGTTCGCTGGCCCAAAAAAGTGTGCACAGTGATTACAAAAGGAAAAATTCAAGAAACTCTTCCAACAGTTGCACTTATAGTTCTATATCACTGACATAAGTCCGTGGCAAAATTACGCAACACGTTATATGCTTGCGTATTACGATTTTTTTGGACTAAAGACATCCGGGAATCAACATGGATTACGCAAATATCTTTCACTCCATGGCTTGGTTAAGTCTCTTCGACCTCGGCATCCGGTAGGCAGCAGAAAATGGCATGAATATTGAAGTAGTGTGCCACACCGCCACTTACTGAACGTAATGAGAGATAAGAGAATATAAGGCGATCTTTGTTATTCAGTTGAACACTCGCTGGTAAAAAGACCTCTCTAGTGCGTTTCTGTCAGCGGTAAAACGACGGGATTGGATCAAGGGGTGCTGCAGACAGTCATTTCATCTTTTCGTCGATGCCTGTACACGTTCAAAAACCCCTGTCGTGTTCCCAATGTAGTGACTACCGTTCATAATGCGTTTCCGGATTTCCACCCTATCAACAGGGTGCGAAAACCAAAGCTACAGATCTAGACACGAGAAATAGAATGGATCCAAGTCGGACAGTCTCAAAGCCAATGATACTGCCCATCCGTGATAGACATATTTCCTGTCCAAGGTACATGCTACGTATTCCAGAACAGCCACATCAAAGTGTGCCGGTGCACCAGCATGCATTTACGCTTTACACATCTTTTCACCGCAGTGAACATCATCCAAACGGCCCATAAACTGATGTTTCAGGAAATGAAGGTACACGCCACATAGTCGGCCCTATCAACCGATCACGAAGAACACTTACCGTAACGTTAAGGGAAAAAATCTTCGGTGGCGTTCCGATGATGGCGCGAGGGTTCTCATAGGCTGGGAGGAGGCGAGATGAGTGTTAAACGCCCCGTCGACAGCGAGATGATTAGAGACGGAGCACAAGCTCGGATTAGGGAAGGATGGGAAAGGAAGTCGGCCGTGCCCTTTCAAAGGGACCATGCCGGCATTTGTGTGAAGTGGTTTACGGAAATCACGGAAAACCTAAATCAGAATGGCCGGACGCGGGCTTGAACCGTCGTCCTCACGAATGCAAGTTGTAACCTCCCCGCAATAAAGTTTGTGTATATTAACGGAATAATAAAATGAGCCAAGCGTAACCTCCTTGCAAAATTAAAGAATAAAAATTGCGCAAATGTAAACTCCCCACAAAATATCGTTAAGGGATGAAGATTGATCACAAACCCACAATAACATTAATTAAATAATGAACCGTGAACTGAATGTAACAACTCAACAGCAATAATAAAACCTGACAAATTTTATAAGGACAGCAGCGCTGACCTACGGCCCTGTGAAATCATTAAACCAAAATTCTTACCTCAGTAAAACTGCATCTATATCTGCTCTTATTTTTCGGCATAGCTTCGTGCAATGCTGGCTTATATTTAATTTTGATTCTTGGAGGGAATGCATAGGAAATATTATTTAGCTTGAAATATATCTTTTTCTTTAAATGAGTTACTTTATAAAAAGTTATTATTGGGGCATCATTTTGAACAAATTAATTACAATTAACATACGTTATTAGCTGAGCGCAATGCTGCTTCATTACCTTCTACAATAATATACATATCGTCCACCACATTCCTGACCAGACTCGTGGGCAGAGCACACCGCGGACGCATGCCGCCTCGCTACACACTAGCACTGACTGAGTACAACTATCCAACTGTCTACTCCCTCTGCCGACTCGCCACACACAACTAAACTCTCGCGCGGTCAAGCGCAGACTAGCCACGATAAATAACTCTCTGGTCAGAGATTCTGTCATGCCTCGCCATCGCTGGTAATGAATACATATGAAACGTAACGCGTTTCATAACCCTCCACTGGGGGGGGGGGGGGGGGGGCAAAAATTTGGCAGCGATGGTGAGTCATTTGGACTTGCCATGAGCAACAAATTTTTTCTTAACTAATTAACTTTACAATTACAGAATATATACAGATATATATAGACGTAGAACATGAAGTAAATATAGTGCACATGCTCTGAGTACAGAACTTATCAGGCAAAGACAAAATATATACAATGAGTACAAAACATATTCACAAATGGCAAAAGCGCACACGCACAGTAGTACAGAACATATCAGCAAATCACAAAAAATGTATATGCAATGAGTAGAAAACATGTTAACAAAATGACAAAAGTGCATATGCGCTGTAGTTCAGAACATATCAGCAAATCACAAAATGTATAGGCCATGAATACAAATCATGATAGCCCGCATCTCGTGGTCGTGCGGTAGCGTTCTCGCTTCCCACGCCCGGGTTCCCGGGTTCGATTCCCGGCGGGGTCAGGGATTTTCTCTGCCTCGTGATGGCTGGGTGTTGTGTGCTGTCCTTAGGTTAGTTAGGTTTAAGTAGTTCTAAGTTCTAGGGGACTTATGACCACAGCAGTTGAGTCCCATAGTGCTCAGAGCCATTTGAACCATTTTTTGAACAAATCATGATAACAAAATGATTTTTAATATGTTACAAGAATTAGGATAGGAAAGGGAAGGATTGCGTCATGGTTGTAGCACTTTAGGTTGCACGCAGCTGCACTGAAAGTCCATATCTTTCTACAGAAGCACAACACCAAGTGAGGCAATCTAAGATCTTTTCCCAGAAGTATTAATCAGCGTAGCCAAGACACTGAAATGCCGTAGTAATATTCTATGTTATCCTTTTGGTAGTACATTAGGTACACCAAACAGTGGGACCATAATAGCATCTCATCGCTCATTGTGATGGACAGCATGTCGTGTCAACACCACGTTCTTGTCTGTTACAGCAACGTAGAATTAGTGCAAAAACCAAATATAGTGCTCCATGATCATAAGAATATACAGGACAAACGGATATTGCAGTAATTCCAGGTAATTAGGTTAGAAGGTGAAGGACATTAAGTCACATACTAGTCTTCATTGAGAATTACACTAGTAATGGGTGGCACTCATTGCCCAGTCATTGAACATTTCTGTACCATGTACGTAGTATTACAGAATAATGTTCATGAGTAACTTTACAGAGAACATTGGCACTCATTGCCTAATTAAAAACCTGCAGAAGTCATTTACAGAGAACATTGGCACTCATTGCCTAATTACAAACCATTAGAAGTCATTTACAGATAACATTGGCACTCATTGCTTAATTACAAACCATCAGAAGTCATTTACAGAGAACATTGGCACTCATTGCCTAATTACAAACCATCGGAAGTCATCATTGAAAAAGAGTTAATAAATGGCATAATTAATCTAATTATAGTAAACATTGTCCTCATAGTTCATCTTATTACATTAATCAGTGGCCTTCATTTGCCTGTTACAAAGCATTTTTTTGTGCTAGCAATGCATTGCGTTGGGTTCGATAATTAATAACAATATTTGCTTTTGAGTTATTGCTGCAAATGAAGATCTGTAACGTCATTCGTCATGAGTCAGCTGTATCAAGATTATGAAACAAGTAGAGTATATGTAATCACATTCATAAATGCCCGCATCTCGTGGTCGTGCGGTAGCGTTCTCGCTTCCCACGCCCGGGTTCCCGGGTTCGATTCCCGGCGGGGTCAGGGATTTTCTCTGCCTCGTGATGGCTGGGTGTTGTGTGCTGTCCTTAGGTTAGTTAGGTTTAAGTAGTTCTAAGTTCCAGGGGACTGATGACCATAGATGTTGAGTCCCATAGTGCTCAGAGCCACATTCATAAATGACATGGGTTTAATGAACAACTGCTTATAGTACATTAATTTCATGAATAATTGCTCCTGCAAAATATACAAAAATGGATTATTAGACTGAAAGAAGAAACACATTTTATGCTGAAAAGTAGTGAACTTCGAATTAACAGGTAGTGAAATGTGTATAAAATGTGTTCCCTAGCTGTCCTTTCCAAAACCTTCAGTCATCATACTATGCAATACAACACATACTGTCAAAACGAACTGCAACAAATACTTAAATAACTACAGAGCATAAATACATAAACTTCAACATCATCCTCATCTGAAAAGAAAAAAAAATACTTCATTATCCATCACTTCATTATCATAACTCCATTATTATCATCACCTGTAAAGAAAAACTTCATTATTCATAGCTGCATATTATTCATCACCATTCATTATCATCTGCAAAAAAAAAATCACTTCATTATTCATTACACAACTATTCCTTATTTCTAGCATATTTCCTCACTAAAACTAAGATGTGAAGTTCTGTCTGACAGCCTGCATCAATCGCTTCGTATTCTGAAAGAAAAAATTAGTTAAGACTGCTATTCTACGATGTGTATAGTATATTCTTGTTAATGCTTGTTAATACTGATCGATTTACTCTTCCTCATAAGGTTTTTGCATCTTCTTTCGTTTATTCCGTAGGTGAAATTCCCATTTCTGTTTAATTTATTTCCTTTACACGTTATTTCTTTCTGAAAATGATGAACAAAGATTAATGTCTTGCATTTAATTCATATACCCATTAGAGAAAAACTGGTTTATAGTGATATAATTAAGCATACAGCATAGCATGACAGAAAACGTATTATGTCAAAAAATATAGACAGTGTTCAGATGCAAAATTGTACACAGAATATCATAATGTAGCAGCAAAAAAAAGTGTAAAATAGTCACGATGTTGAGATATCGTAGGGCAAAAATGTTAGTCAACTGGTGTTTGCTATATCTTAACTATTTCATAATGCATACAAACAAACAGGAAAACAATCATACATACATGAAAAATGGAAATTATGCACGGTGTGATATATAACGACAAGGAATGTGACCTTCTTTGTGTTCAGCTTGTATGTTGTGTAGTTAATAGAGGCGAGAATTGTAGACTTTAATGGAGAGAGAATTTAATAAAATTAATATGTCACTAGATAGAATTGCATAATTATTCATAAGATACGTAAGTTAATCTGGAAAAATATGCATGGTCTGATGTGTAACGACAAGAAAAGCGACCTGCTAACCTTACCTTGCCGGGCACTTGCCAAGAAGAAATACGATAATCGTCAGTAAGTAGTCACATAAATATAATTACATAAGTGGTCATAAAAAGTGTAAGTTTATTTGGAAAAATGTGCACGGTCTAATGTGTAAAGACAAGAAAAGCGACCTGCTAACCTTACCTTGCCGGGCACTTGCCAAGAAACAAATACGATAATCATCAGTAAGTGTTCATGTGAATATAATTGCATAAGTGGTCATAAAAATTAGGAAATGGCACTACAGCATGTCAAATCATAAAGTATCTTCATTCAATAAAAGGTTTAATATTTGATATGTGGTGGTTTCCTTTCGATTTTCTGGTTCTCAAAGTTTCGACGTGTACAACATTGGGGTGAGGAATGCTGCGAATCCGATATGGACCTGCGTATAGAAGTTAAATTTACTGCACTTACCGTTTATTCTGCTGGATAAATAGTGTGTACGTACTAATATCTTCTGCCCAATGTGAAAGTCTCGGCGTGTACAAACCTGTTATTGCTGTCTTCTCCGGCGCTCTGAGGCACGTTTGATGATGTTCAGCGCAATGTCAATTATTTCATGGTGTCGTAGTCGACGAGATGTAGGAAATGTTACTAATTCTTTAATTTTGTTAGGTGGTTCAACATTTTTCAGTATAACAGACGGAGATAGCATAGTAGATTCATTCGGTATGGAATTAATTACATCTTGGAATGAGAGTATGTGTGTGTCCCAATCAATACGTTATTTATGGCAGTAAATTCTACACAGTTTACCAATTTCTTTCATTATGCGTTCACAAGGGTTCGAAGAAGCATGGTACCTGGATATATATATCGGAGAACTGTTTCTAGCTCGTAACATATGTGTCCATATAGCAGATCGAAACTGTGATCCATTGTCGGAAATTACTTTCAACACATGCCCTACATGAAATAGAAAATGTTTTACAAATGCTTTCGAAACAGTTTTAGCAGTAGCTTTGCGTAACGGAGTGAAGGTAACAAATTTTGAAGTGAGTTCAACAGCGACAAAGATATAGCAAAAACCTCTATTAGTTCTGGGAATCGGACCAAAAATGTCTACAGCGGCCATATGTCTCAATTTAACAGGTACAATGGGATATAATGGAGGAATATGTGAAGCCGTATCTGATTTAGCTTTCTGGCAGATTTTACATGACGCTAAAACTCGTCGTATACGTTTCTCCATGTTGGCAAAATAACATTTCTGTCTCAGTATAAGAAAAAATTTTCTAGCTCCGTAATGTGCGTAACTCAAATGAGTATACCAGATTAATTTGTTAACAAGTTCGTCAGGAATGCATAATAACCAATTGTTGCCGTCAGGATGAGAGCGGCGAAACAGAATGTCATTGCGTACAGTGTATTGGTTTCTAATGGTAACACTTTTCCTATCTTGCCAAAGGTGTTTAATCTCTTTCCATACGTTGTCTTTATTCTGCTCTTGTGCTATGTCTTGTAATGACGACGAAATGAAATTTTCAAATGCAACTTGCTGAATGTACATGACGCTGAAATTTGCTTTGCAGACGTTGGTTGCGATGTCTTGCTGATTGTTTCTGAGAGAACGAGATAGTGCGTCTGCTACAACATTTTGTGTGCCGGGAATGTGAATAATTGTGAAATTAAATTCCTGCAAATAAAGTTTCTATCTGCTCAATCTGTCGTGAGTAAATTTAGCCGAAAGTAAAAATTGTATTGCTCTATGGTCTGTGTAAACGGTGGTGTGTCTTCCATAAAGAAAGTGCCGAAATCTCGTAAAAGCCCAAACAACACACAATGTTTCCAGTTCTGTAACAGAATAATTTCGTTCAGCAGGTGACAAAATGCGACTCGCAAAAGCGATGTTTTTAATTACTGTAGAACCATATTCTTCAATTTCCTGAAAAATATGTACGCCTAAAGCGGTGTTAGAACTGTCTGTGGCAATGGAAAAATTTCTGGTAAGATCTGGGTGCGATAAAAGTGGTGCATTCAACAAGGCTTCTTTCAGGTTCACAAATTCAGAATGTGCTTGCTTATCCCAGGACCAAATAGTGTTTTTCCCTGTCAATTGGCATAATATAGGGGTGTCTAAAGCAGAGTAATGAATAAATTTACGAAAAAAGTTAATTAAACCCCAAAAAGCTGCGTAGTTGTTTTTTCGTCGTAGGAACAGTAATGTCACGTAAAGCTTGAAGTTTTTCCGGGTCAGGCGTAATGCCTTCTGCTGAAATTACGTGTCCAAGAAATTTTATAGAAGTTTTACGAAAGTGCGATTCACTGAGATTAACTGTGAGTCCTTGTGCACGAAAAGTTTGCGACAGTTGTTCAAGAATCAGATTGTGTTCAGACCAGTTAGCTTCTGCAATAAGAATGTCGTCTACGTACGTTGTAATTCTGTCTTTAAGTTCTGTCGGAAGTATTGTATTCAAATCGCGAATAAAAGCTGCAGAAGAAATAGTTAAACCGAATGGTAATTTACAAAATTGATAAGTCACCAAAACAGAGAAATGCTGTGTACTTTCTGCAGTTCGGATGGAGCTGAATTTGCCAAAATCCCGATTTCAGATGTAATGTAGGATAAATAGCAGTACCGTGAAATTTATGTAGTAGTTCTTCTAGTGTCTGTGGTCGATCTGTTTCATTAATAATTATCTCATTGATGTGACGCGAATAAAGTACGAGGCGAAGTGAACCATCTTTTTTCTTAACAATATGGAGCGGGTTTATGTACGGACTAACTGCCGGTTCAATAATTCCTTGCTCGAGCATATCTTGCAATTCTTTCTTAACTTGCTCTCTATGAATATACGGAATAGGATAATGTTTGGCTTTAAATGTGCCGTGCTGTTTAACTTGAAATTCGTACATAAAACCGGACATAGTACCAGGAATGTTGTCGAAAACTGGAGCTTGCTGTAAAAGAATTTTGTGTAGTTTCGTGCGTTCGTCGTCTGCATTTGCACTGCTCTGTTTAACTTTATCAGAAATCATCTGCATAACGTCATAGTCAGCTTCGTCTGGAGTATTATAGTTATGTACGTACGTATCTGTGAACAATGTGCAATTACAGTCTATGCTACGTGATACAGAAATGACCTCAGTACAATTAATTGCTTGTTCTTCCGCAGATAAAGAGTGCTGAAATTCTAAAGCTAATTGTACATTTTCATCCTTCAACATTAAATAGGAATTTTGAAAGTCAATAATTGCGTCGTGTTGTACCAGAAAATTCGTACCTAAAATAACGTCTGTTGTCAATAAAGGAACGATACAAAAATTTGAGTGAAATGTGTGACCTGCAATACAAAATGATAAATGTGTCTGTAATTTTACATCTACTCCTTTACTCGATACTGCTCCTCTTACTTTCGTTCTACCTAATGGTAACGTAGGATAGGCATTCTCTTTGTTACACTCGTTGAAAGTTTCTTCATTTATAACTGACATAGGTGATCCAGAATCGATTACTGCTGAAAATTTCGATGAACTAATTTTAATTTCGATGACAGGATGTGAAATGGTTTTCTGAACAACTGGTCTTTCCTGCAAAAGAGTGTCTCGGATGTCGTCAAAAGTAATAACATTTTCGTAAACAACATTCTCCGTGTCAAAAGTAGTGCTTGTGTTACTGGAAGATGCGACCTGTACAGTATCTAGTCAAATTCCATCTGACGTATTATTATTACCAGGAGAATTCTGTGGCATTTCGACTATTCGAACTGTTCTTTCTTCCAGACGTATTACGCTCTGGATGAAACCTACTGTCTGGTTCATTCATGAGAATATGTTGTTGCTGATCATTTTGCTGCTGGTAAGACCGACTGTTATTAAACGTATGTTGATAATTGTGCTCATTGTTTTTACGTCTGTCGTGATAGTCATTTCTATACGGTGCATTGCGATAGGAATTGAAGTACTGTGTTTTCTGCACGTAGTTATTTCCTTGCTGGCGTGCGTTACTATTTGTTGTAGCTGGGACTATACGTGCGCGCGGCGAAACATTAAAGCTTGGTTGACCTTGTGCATTACATTGTTGGTTAGGTATGCTAACCGGCTGACTTTCATGCTGTTACGAAGAAAAACCTCTATTGCTACCAAAAATGTGGTTCCTATTGCTGATAGTTTTACACATACTGATGATTATAATTTTATATGTTATTAATGTTACGGCGATAGTTGTCATTTCGGGAGTGTCTAAAGAGAACTGTCACTTTCGGTAAAATTTGTCGTATCAGGTTTTCGTTACTCATTTCTTAATCCTAGATAGAGCAATAGTTAAAGAGCTGTTATGATAGATATAAAGGTTATTAGAAGAAAAGGCAGCGGTGCAGAAAACTAAAGATGAAACAGCACTACTACGGCTCGGGGCCCTGCGCATGCTACGGCACATATTCATTAAAGCATAATGAATCCTCTTAGGTCAATTATGCGCTGCAAATACATTTTAGCTTTTACGTTACAGGCAATGCCGGTGAAAATTCAAAAACAAATTGCTGTATCCATGCTAGTTGTAGTTTCTGCATTACAGGTAATGGCGGTGAAGGTACAAAAATAAATTGTCGAATACGGTTCAAAGCGTGTACCTGTGCTCCGTCATTTACACATACCTTAGATTTTTTTACACATACAAATTGCTTATAATCAACGTTATCGTCTCTGACTTTGTGAACAGGTTCAGCATTACATAAGAATCTGTTCCTGTATCTTTTCGTATTTTAAGTCGCGTAGTTTTTCGGATTTTAAGTCGCTTACTCTCTGTAAATTACTTAAGTTACACTGGATGTGAGAGTGCGACAAACGTTCAGAATGTGCCGCACGCTGTGACGCGTTAGCAACTGAAACATTTTTCATTTCTGTTACTTTAATACGTTCGTCAATTTGGCTGATCTGTTGTTCAAATTTCGTATCGTTTTACGTATCCAGCGTGTGTGACAGTTCTGGTGATTTTAAATTAAACTCGTAGTTTATCTGTGCTCTGTCATTTTCGAATACTTTAAATTTTCTCACTGATAGAACATGTTTGTAATCAAAATTATCGTCTCTGTATGTCGGAACCGGTTCAGGATTGAATGAAAATCTATTTGACTGGGACTGTTCGGAATCTAACTCACGTACTCTTTGTAGATTACCTAAATTATACTGTGAGTGTGAGAAATGTTCGGAATTCGCCGTATGCTGTGACGTGTTACTAACTGAAATATTTTTTATCTCTGTTACCTCTTGCTGTAAACTTGACAATTTTCTACGTAATGTGTTATTAGACGAATCGATCTCATTGATTGTCTGCTGTAAATTTTGGAATTCAGGTGCCCACGACGCATTACGTGAAGGTCACTTAACTTTCTTACCGAAATATTTACGACACTCACGGGTCGAGAATTTGTGTTGCAAATGTGTAGAAACAAAATCCTATAAATATAACAGTGTCCAAAAAATTTTCGCCGGCGTTGATACATTCACGCATTTACACACATTTCCTACCTCTTAAAGTACGGTTCTTGGTTTCCAACATCCTTTTTCACAAGTCAGAGTCCCTAACCACTATTCATTACTCCTTACCTTATTACACATATACATATTCGTCGACACTTCAATATTTCATCCTAACAAATACAAAGCATAATCAAATTCTTCATACAACATCAGCTTATTGATCATAAACATACCTCAACAGCATAATACACATTGTCGTCATAAAAATAACATCATAACACCTCAGTCAAATCTCAAAAACGTCGTAGCTTTCTGCAAAAATTTCAATACCTAAAAAAATTCTCTGCTCATTTCAATAGTGTTGTCTACCTCAAACGTACTTGAAAAATCATGATCCCATACCAAATACATCATTCAAAGCTCTCATAATATCACAATGGTTCCGAAAAAATAAGAACATTTCACAAAGTACAGACAAAATACAAGTTCATAAGTGTGAAGTTACCCAACTGTGTAATTGCGTAAACATGTGTCACTGAAGTAGTAAAAAAAATGTTTATCTCTCAGTTAAATTATTAGATAACTGTGTAATTTGTGTTAGAGAAATATGGTACCGATGGGTAAAGTTGTATAAGCAAATACCATATTAGCTAGGGCTTCTTGTGCTTGCCAAACACGTGATACACAAAGTAAGCGTGTACCCCCCTGCGGATTAATGTAATTATACCCTCAGGTGTTACAGATTACAGCAATGGAATGAAATGTATCACGGAAAACCTTTGTATCATTGTACTTCAAATATCTTTAAAAATAAATGTTTTAAGTACTAAATTAATCACTCAAATGCGTGTCCTGTAGCGCTAAACTGTGCGTCTTGTTGTAATATAATCTGTCATTACTTAAGGGTAAAAAATGTGCCAATTGTCGTAATTATCGTCGTCCGTAAGCAAAGTTCTGTGGAAGTCAATGTACTTACCTCATGATAAACAAAAGTGAAATGCTTTGCGTATAGATATCGTAGTTATTATGCTTATTGGCGTGATGAAGAAAGTACTGTACAGTAACGTATTGTTGTGCCACGAAAAAGGCTGTCTTATTGTTGCTATACCACAAAAGTTACTACTAAAACATGTTTTACTTTCCAGAATAATGCAGAAAAACTGTGCAGATATAAAACAGAAACACCGCAAAAGCAACATTGTAAATTGTCACTCATTAGTAGTGTCGTGATAAAACCGTGTAGTTGTCACATAAACTAACCACTATGTCGTCTGGTATCTCACAGAAAGTACTTCAAATAAAGAATGTCTTTTCAAGTAAACCAAAATGTCGCATGAAAATCTCATTAGCAGTGCCGGTATATGTTCTAAGTATGTAAGCCTTATAGTCGTTACGTAATCGTGCAACTAACAAGCAAGAATGTACATACACAGTAACACTGTGTCGTCTGTTCACTATAACAATGCACTCGTAACTACTGTCTAAATATGTATCCTAGGTTCTAGATTGGATAGTTAACTTCACACAGTTGCATGTTCACAGTTTCTAAGTCTAACAAAGCATACCAGTAATGTAAAGTGAAAAGTTATATGGCAAAGACGAAGTTAAAAAGCAGATTATCTTTCAATAAACGGTTTTACAGGTGAAATGTGGTGTAAACCTTTACTCTTCATAGTACTCAGAGTTTCAACTTGAACGCAATTATCATGCGGTCATTTCTGTAATTAATTTCTTGTCGGTCACGTGGTGGAGAACGTCTCCATGAGTCGTAATTGCGCGATGGACCTTTGCGTCTGAAGTTATTCTGTCTCCCTTGATAATAATTATTTTGGTTCCCATATTGCCTGTTTCTCTGATTGTCTCTGTGATAGTCATTACCGCGGAGAGATGATCTTTCCCTGTAATTATTACTACACTGCCAACGGTTGTCATACGGGTGGTGTCTGTTTTGGTCACGATTCGTGTTGTGAGAATAGCCTTGTCGTGTCCAGTTATTATTTCTTTCATCGCGGAATTGCGACGGATGTGACCTGTAATTGTTGTTCCTGTTTTCGCGTTCCGTGATTGTCAGTGTCCATTTCTAATTCTTGTAAGAGTCCCTGAAAAGCTTCAATGTTGTGTTTGCAACGTCCTGCCAAAATAATATGTCGTAAATGTTCAGGTAATTTAAGCAAATGCGGATGAGTTCTGAGGGGCTGTATCGATTTGACAGGTACTGATTCATGTGCAACATGTCTTCAAAATATTTCACAAGACTGGAATATTCAGATTGTTCAAAGCGTTTCATCATCATGATGCTATGTTTTACTCGGTCTTGTGTAGCTTGAGAACAATATGCTGAGAGGAAGGCATGATAAAATTCTCCTTCACTGTGACAATCGTGAATGATCGATCGCATTCTTTCAGCTGGTTCATTCTCTAAGTAGCCACACATAAATTCTAATCTGTGCTCTAATGACCAGTTGGGAGAAAAACAATGAGAGAATTGATGGAGCCATGCTTGTGGATGAATGTCGTTGCCAGAATTCTTAAATGTTTTGAATTTACGTGTAGTAATGAACAGCTTACAGTCAAAATCATCATGTCGGCAAGTCGCAAATCGGTCATTGTTACTTCGTTTCGGCGGTTCCATCTCAAAATTCGGTGTGCCTTGCCAATTTCTTTCATAATTTCCGAAGTGTCCTGTGTTATTATTTTGTGGTTGTTCCGTATTTCTATGTCCCTCTTCCCGTACTGGAGCGCGAGTGTCCTCTAAAATATGTAATTCTTGTATTACTTGTGCCAGCTGATCTTGTACTTCCCGGATTTCTCTTTTGTGTTACGTATTAATTTGATTCTGATTTTGTTTGAATTTCTTAATTTGTTCATACTCTTCTGTGTCAGTGATGGCTACAGGTCTTGTGTCATTCAGATCATCATCTACCTTTGCAGATAAGTTAGTGAACTGATCTGAAAGTTCGGCTACTTTCTCCGATAGTGTACTTATTTCCTCAGTGTGTTTTTCTGAACCACGTTTCAGAGTATCTACTCTGTCCTTTAAGTTTTCCTGAGTTTTTGCAAGTTGCGTAACCGAATCGGTAGATGCAACTGAGTTAATTTTAGCTTTTCATGAACAATGGTTTGCAGTTCTTTTATGGCTGCTTCGTGATTCTGTAATGCATTTTCATGCCGCGAAAAAATATGTTGAAAATGCTCACAAATTTGTGTTTTTACTTCATTACAGACTTTTTGACATTTCGATTCAATGTTATGTAACTCAGTAGTTAAATCTTCACGTGTTTGTTCGTGCATGGTGTGAAGATTTTGTCCCATTTGTTTCTGATTTTGTTCAAGCGTTGTGTCTAACTTTTGTAGCCTTTCGTCCCATTTGTTGCATTAACTGTAATAACAGTGCACTGGTGTCTGAAACATGTTCCTCAGTGCTATTCGGCAGTGCATTTGAACCGGCAATATTCGCATTTTGAAAAGCAGAAAATGTGTCTTCATTTATTTGAGAAAACGGTGAGGACGCAAAACCTGAATCTACAGTATTTGCAAGATTGCGTCCTGTCATTTCGGAATCCTGAGGCGAGCTGTTGCCGACCGATCGATCGATAATGCCTCCCTGTTCAATAATTGTTTCACTGCCTACACCATTATTTGCAGCTCGCTCCATTTCCCTATGCACAATTACCAAATTACTACTTTTAACATTAGTTAATTCATTACATGGTGGCGCTGATAAGCTACGCTCGTCGTCACTATTATTTCTCAGTTTACTTTGGAGCCTAGTGTTACATTTTTCACACGCCATTATTGTCACAATATTTCACACGATAACACAGAAAAGCACAATTTGAGGAGCAAAAATAAGAGAACACATTAACATAGCACTGAAAATAATATCTCGTTAATTGCAAGCGCAGCTGCGAAATACTTGCTGCAAATCTACATGCATGGCACAACTGTTTTACTGTACAACAATAAAAAACTAAAACTGCAAAGGAAATTCTCTCTACAATTACGCGCCAACACGGCTCACCTCCAACTGCGCAACGCTACGCGCTGTTAACATCCAGCTGCCGCTGCCAAACACTACAATGGCAGACAACAATGCAAACAAGCCACAGACTGCACACAGCACAGCCAGTGATTTTCATACAGAGCGCACGTGGCGTTACCAATATAAGAACCTAAACAGCCTACTTACAACGTGTCTGCCGTCTTGGAACGCAGAACCACTGTTGGGGATCAAATATTACACTATGGCATGGGCATCATCAGCCAACACGGTAACGTACTCGTTGACAGCATTGCGGCCTTCGAGCATAACAGCTAACTTTCGGAATACCACAGTACGGCTGCCCAAATCAGCAATGAGCCCCACGCCACGTAACACTCCTAGGACGTAAATGCGGCGACTCTCTCATTCCTCCATACTCCAGGTTCGGCTTCCGCAGCACGTTTTCCTGTTACAGGTATTTGCATCACTGATCATCAATTTGGGAATTCCAACTCACCCTCCATTCCGTGGTTATGGAACTCCCGTAGCGTTGTTTAGGCGCTGACAGTGTTCGCGAGTTCGATATCGAATTTTGCAGACATCGTAACTGAACTCTTCAGTTCCCGCCCGTCACGATCACTCAACTCTCTTTCGTCAGCGTTGTGCCTTAGCAAACAATGTTGCTAATCTTTCCGGTTATGGTATACACATCATCGATACAGTGCTTCCTGAAATACGAAACACTCATGTGTACGGAAGCTACCCCTCCCCCGCCCAAACAAGCACAAGCAATTTGCCCACGTTGGACTTCACATAGTTCCCACATGATGCACTCCCTACTACACAGAACGTTATGGTCTCAAGACATGTATTGGGGCCACTGCGTAGGTAGTGGGCAAGAACAAATGAGACAGTACAACCCGAAGGCTTCCCTAACATCTGCACTTGTGTCCAAACACGCATTTCTCGCACTTTTTCAACGTTTTTGTCCAACGACTGAGGCGACAAGTCATCGGAGTCGTCCTATTACCGTGTCGAACCTCCTCTCGGCTGCCATAGCGATGCAACTCGACGTGGCATGAACGCGAAACGACGTCGGAAGCCCAAGCAGAAATATTTAGCCATACCACCTTTACAAGCCTCTATGATGGCAAAAGTGTTCCCGGAGCAGGATTTTTTTGCACGAACTGACCTATAGTTTCTGTCCCATAGATTTTCTGAGTGTTTCATAGCAGTCGACCCGCGTGGCAAGATCATTCACTCGAATTGTCTAGGGTGTTCTTCAGACCAACCACGAACAGCTGTGACCCAGTGACAAGGCGAATTCTCATCCATAAAAAGCCTTGGTGTTTGGGAACATCAAGTCCGTGAGTAACCATTTAGAGTCAATAATCGGTTCAGTTGGACCAGAGGTCCTAGTATATTCCATGTAAACACAGCCGACATCATTGTGGAACCATCACCGGCTTGCCAATTGCCTTGACAACTTAGGTCCATGTCTACGGCGCCACACATGAACCTTACCAGCTCCTACAAACTGAAATCGGGATTCACCTGACCAGTCCACGATTTCCCAGTTGCGTAGGGTCCAACCGATATGCTCACGAGCCCAGGAGAGGCGCTGCAGGCGATGTCGTGCTGCCGGCCGTTGTGGACGAGCGGTTCTAGGCGCTTCAGTCCGGAAGAGTGCGACTGCTACGGCCGCAGGTTCGAATCCTGCCTCGGGCATGGATGTGTGTGATGTCCTTACGTTAGTTAGGTTTAAGTAGGTCTGAGTTCTAGGGGACTGATGACCTCAGCTGTTGAGTCGCGTAGTGCTCAGAGCCATTTGAACCAATTGATGTTGTGCTGTTGGCAAAGGCACTCCCGTCAGTCATTGCTGCCATAGTCCATTAACGCCACATTTCGCTTCACTGTCCTAACGGTTACGTTAGCCGTACGTTCCACGTTGGATACCTCTGCCATTTCGCGCAGTGTTGCTTGACCGTCAGCAATGACAACGTAAACGCAGCTGCTCTCGGTCGCTAAGTGAAGGCTATCGGCCACTGCGTTGTCCGTGGTGAGGGGTAACTCATTGGTATTCTCGAAACGCTGTTGACAGTGTGGATCTCGGAATACTGAATTCCATAAGGATTTCCTAAATGGAATGTCCCGTGCGTCCAGCTGCAACTATCATTCCGTGGTCAAAGTCTTGTCAATTCCAGCCGCGCGGCCATAATCACGTGGGAAACATTTCCCATTTTGCGTGACATCACGGAAACTTCAGAGGACGGACTAAAGGAATGTTTCAAGAGACACAAGACTACAGACCCTTACCGGTAGCATAATACCTGAACCAAACGCCGTAAAAGCCGCCTCATGGTGAAGACCCACCGAATTGCGTTGTAAGTGTAAGAGTTAAAATTTATTGAATCGCTACGTTATATTTTTATTCATATTTTAAGCAGTCTCGGAAACAGCGCCCCCATATAGCACTGTGATAGTGAAACAGCGGACTGCGGACCACATGCGTCTCGAATCAAGCATTGTTGCGGCCCGCTGTTCCCAGCCGTATTTGATCCTAATATTAATACTGCAACAAACAGCCATTCCAAAAAATCAACTAATGTTAAGAGATCCTTAAGAATGTGGTTTTGCTTCTCAGTAATAAATAAAAGTACTTACTGGGATAATTCCGATAATGTTCTCACATAAACTACGGTAAGAGTTTAAAATCTACACACACCTAAAAATCCAGTTGTCAAAGCGATGCCTGTGACTGCATCTCTCGAAGTGCAGTATTTGCCAAACAGGTAAACGTCAGCTTATAAATCTTATTCCCTACGATGGACGTTGTTCATCTGATACTCACCCCTGACTATTATCAGCAACAACACAATCTTATTTGACTAGAGGCTCAGGTAGAGCCAACAGTTGCGAACTGTAAGTAATTCCTTACCGATATTGAGTATACATTCCCATTTGTAACAGGTGCCAGAGCTCAACAGCTTCTGAAAACGGATAACTTACAGACCACTAACAATAAATACTGGCGATTTTCAACTGTTGGCCCTATCTGATTTCGTCATCGTATAAAAAAATACACTGGAGAAAAAGGTGGACAGCTGGTTCAGAGGTAGAGGTTGAGGCAAATAGACAGGTTTGTCTTGTGCCCAAGAATGCGGTAGGAGGGATGCTTTCTTGTTTGTCTTCCACTGTGGACAACTCATGGGCGTGAGTGCTTCGTACCCATCGGTTGCTGTGGTGTAAATTTTAGTAAGAAGCTACATGGCTTCGTGAATCCGCAGTTTCGAGACGGTGATCTTGAAGCGCGGTACATGTTTGAAGCAAAAAGTGTGAAATTGAGTTAAGGGTATTGCAATGGTTACAACGCGATGAGTAGAAGTAAAATGAAATTCACTTACTAAACACGTCTGATCGTGTCTCTAATTGCATAATGCCTTTAATATCAGTAACAGTACCTATACTTAATCATCCTCTCACACAATCAACACAGTATTTCATCAAACAATTAGTGATAAAACTCAGGAGTCACTGACCGTGCCACAAATCTGAAACACAGAACAGCCGACACGAAGATTCGAATCGTACCAACTTCATCAGTACTTCGACGCCAGGACAACTTACCACGTCCTTAGTATAGCTGGTTTATTGGGGGCTAAGGTTGTTATTCCTGTTGTTGTTGTTGTTGTTGCGGTCTTAAGCCCAGAGACTGGTTCGATGCAGCTCTCCATGCTACTCTATTCTGTGCAAGCTTCATCTCCCAGTACCTACTGCAACCTACATCCTTCTGAGTCTGTTTACTGTATTCACCTCGTGGTCTCCTTCTAGGATTTTTACCCTCCGCACTTCGCTCCAATAGTGAATTTGTGATACCTTGATGCCTCAGAACAGGTCCTACCAACCGATCTCTTCTTCCAGTCAAGTTGTGCCACAAATTCCACTTCTCCCCAATACTATTCAGTACCTAATCAGTTACGTGATCAACCCATCTAATCGACAGCATTCTTCTGTAGCACCACACTTCTAGAGCTTCTATTCTCATCTTGTCTAAACTATTTATCGTCCACGTTTCCCTTTCATACATGACTACACTCCATACAAATACTTTCAGAAATGAATTCCTTAAACGTAAATCTATACTCGATGTTAACAAATTTTTCTTCTTGAGAAACGCTTTTCTTGCCAGTCTGCACTTTATATCCTCTCTACTTCGACCATCATCAGTTACTTTGCTGCCCAAATAGCAAAACTCATTAACTACTGTCCCATTTCTAAATCTAATTCCCTCAGCATCACCTGGTTTAATTAGTTCGTCTTGTATCCTTTCAAGAAACTGTCCATTCCATTCAACTGCTCTTCCAGATCCTTTGCTGTCTCTGACAAATTACAATGTCATCGGCAAACATCAAAGTTATTTCTTCTCCGTGGATTTTAATTCCTACTCCAAATTTGTTTTCCGTACTGTATGCTCAATATACAGATTGAACAATATCGGGGAAGGGCTACAACCCTGTTTCACTCCCTTCTCAACCACTGTTCAGCTTTTGGGCCCCTCGAATCTTAAAACTGCCATCTGGTTTCTTATAAATTATAAATAGCCTTTCGCTCCCTGTATTTGACCCCTGCCACGTTCAGAATTTGAAAGAGAGTATTCCAGTCAACATTGTCTAAAGCTTCATGTGTCTACAAATGCTAGGAACGTATGTTTGTTTTTCCTTAATCTATGATCTAAAATACGTCGTAGGGTCAGTATTTCCTCACGTGTGCCAACATTTCTACGGAATGCAAACTGATCTTTCTCGAGGTCGGCTCCACTAGTTCTTTCATTCGTCTCTAAAGAATTCGTATTAGTATTTTGCAGCCGTGACTTATTAAACTGACAGTTCGATAATTTTCAGACCTGTCAATACTTGCTTTCTTTGGGATAGGAATATTTATATTCTTCTTGAAGTCTGAGGATATTCCTCCTGTCTCATACATCTTGTGCACCAGAAGGTAGTTTTGTCAGGGCTGGCTCTTCCAGGGCTATCGGAAGTTGTAATGGAATGTTGACTGCTCCCGGGGCATTGTTTCGACTTAAGTGTTCCAGTGCTCTGTCAAACTCTTCACGCACTATCATCTGCGTCCTCTTCCATTTCCATAATACTGTCAAGTACATCGCCCTTGTATAGACCCTCTATATACTCCTTCCACATTCCTGCTTTCCATTCTTTGCTTAGAACTGGTTTTCCATCTGAGCTCATGATATTAATACGAGTGGTTCTCTTTTCTCCAAAGGTCTCCTTAATTTTCCTGCAAGCAGTATCTATCTATTTTTTTTTTTTTTTCGTCAGTCTACTGACTGGCTTGATGCGGCCCGCCACGAATTCCTTTCCTGTGCTAACCTCTTCATCTCAGAGTAGCATTTGCAACCTACGTCCTCATTTATTTGCTTGACGTATTCCAATCTCTGTCTTCCTGTACAGTTTTTGCCCTCTACAGCTCCCTCTAGTACCATGGAAGCCATTCCCTCATGTCTTAGCAGATGTCCTATCATCCTGTCCCTTCTCCTTATCAGTGTTTTCCAGATATTCCTTTCCTCTCCGATTCTGCATAGAACCTCCTCATTCCTTACCTTATCAGTCCACGTAATTTTCAACATTCATATCTGTCTTACACCTAGTGAAATATGCCTCTACATACTTAGTTGTCCTCAAGCCATCCCTTCTTAGCCATGGGGACTCATAACATAATAATTTGTGGGTTACCAATTAAAACTAAAATCGGGACATATGCGGCCCGAAGTACTGCTGATATTTTGTCGGTATTGGCTCTTGAGCAAAAAGATTTTAAGACGACCAACACGGTCTTGCACATGTGACCAGGACAGCTGTTCGGTAATTTTCTAGACTAGCTGATGGCATGCCCAGTACCCCCTGCGTATCTAGGAGTTGGACTGGCCTGTGCTCTGCTTTGTGCACGGCAGCTGTTCTCTGCTGGTGAGTGGTCGCGGGTTTCTTGCCCGTCGGCGCGCTACGCTATCGCGGGACGCGGAAGCGGCGGACCGCAGCGCAATTAGCGCTCTGCGTAATGGCCGCTAATTACAGGGCAGCCACCTGGAGGCAGCGCCGCGCCCCGGGCGGTGAAAACTGGTGAGGGGGGCGGGGGAAGGGGGCGTTGCCGTAGGGCCGTCGAAGGGGAGGGGGCGTCCCTCTGGCGCCAGACTGACCGGCTCTCCATTCTACACGGCATTTCGAAACGTCACTCAAAAGTCCCTGCGTGACACCTAGACACTAAACAAGTCAGCATACACAGCTGGCCATTAAGATAGCAACTCGAGAAAGAAAAAAAGCGGAAATTCCCCTGATCATGCAGATACAATATAAGACACATGTTACGAAAGTAAGGCCATGTCGCACGTGAGCGACAGAAGCGAGCGACTTCTGGGTACGCGACACTCCAGCGACAAGCAGCAACACCTGGTGAAAACCTTGGGTGTCCTGCGTGCGAGCGACCATGTCGCATGAAACGTCCCCTTAGAAGAATTATAAGTGACTGTGCTTAAACTGACACACAATATTTTTAGCGCAACGCCATCTGACTTTCAAAAATCCCTACAAAAGAATGCCCCTGACTAACAATAACCTATACCTTTCATGAATCACTTACCTCACAAAAATCTTAGTTATTCTAACTGCTGTAATACAGCGAGTGCCAATACTGCCAGCTAAATAAAAGATTAGAACTACTGAAGGCCCTAACTACAGAAAGGCATAGTTAGCAAATGAAAGATTTTGATAGAGAACAAACAATGTATTTACCTTAATAGTCATAATATATATAGCAGTTCATGACATCCAGTCTTACAAATTTCAAAACTCCGCCATTTCTCTCCCCACATCCACCACTGCTGGCGGCTCACCTCCAACTGCGCAACGCTATGCGCTGTTAACAGCTAACAGCCCAACACTACAATAGCGAATATTACAATGCCACCCAGCCACAGACTGCACACACCACAGCCAGTGATTTTCATACAGAGCGCTACGATGCGGTGGCGTTACCAATATGAGAACCTAACCAGCCTACTTACACGCTCTACGAGATGGCTGCTTAAAAGGGAACATCCCTATCGCACCCCCCTCAGATTTAGTTTTATAAGTTGGCACAGTGGATAGGCTTTGAAAAACTGAACACAGATCAATCGAGAAAACAAGAAGTTGTGTGGGACTATGAAAAAAATAAGCAAAATATACACTGAGTAATCCATGGGCAAGATAGGCAACATCAAGGACAGTGCGAGCTCATGAGCGCCGTGGTCCCGTGGTTTGCGTGAGCAGCTGCGGAACGAGAGGTCCTTGAATCAAGTCTTCCCTCGAGTGAAAAGTTTAATTTTTTTATTTTCAGACAATTATCTGTCCGTCCGTTATGTTTTCGTCACTTTTTTGGGAATGATTATCACATCCACAAGAAAACCTAAATCGGGCAAGGTAGAAGAATCTTTTTACCCATTCGCCAAGTGTACAAGTTAGGTGGGTTGACAACATATTTGTCATGTGACGCATATGCCGTCACCAGTGTTGTATACAATATATCAGACGTGTTTTCCTGTGGAGGAATCGGTTGACCTATGACCTTCACTATGAAATGTTTTCGGTTCCCATTGGAGAGGCACGTCCTTTCGTCTACTAATCGCACGGTTTTACGGTGCAGTCGCAAAACACACACTAAAATTATTACAGTGAACAGAGACGTCAATGAACGAACGGACAGATTATAACCTTGCGAAAATAAAGTAAACTTTTCACTCGAGGGAAGACTTGAACCAAGAACCTCTACTTCGGCAGCTGCTCACGCTAACCACGGGACCATGGCGCTCCTGAGCTCACACTCTACTTGATGTTGCCTATCTTTGACATGGACTACTCAGTTTGTATATTTTGCTTATTTTTTTCATAGTTCCACACAACTTCTTCCAGTTTTCTCGATTGATCTGTTTTCAGTTTTTCAAGGCCTATCCACTGTGCCAACTTATAACAAAATCTGAGTGGGGTGCGATGGGGAGGTTCCCTGGTTAGAGCCAACCAGCTGTTTCTATGAAACGGCGCCCCTAAGCTGTAGAATACTGTAGGTGGAGAGTAAGGCTACATAATTAGGTTTTCTTAAGAAAACAAAGCAAAAGGAATGCTGTGCATGAAATTTACAAATGGGGGAATCTCCACGGAGAATTTACTAAGTATCGTCAACTACGAAGATCACCAGACAAGTTCTTCGAATACACGTGAATGAGCAGAGGAGCATTCGACCATCTCATTAATAAATTGAATACGAATGTTTTTTACATGATCAAGAACTTTTAACAGCCAATAAATGTGGAGGAATGACTATTACATGACTAACTACACTAAATACAAACATGAGTACATTGAAAGACACGTGTGGTCAATAGGTAGCTGTGGTGTGTGGGTAGTGTTTGCAGTTCGTAATGACGTGTGAGGATAAGGTCCTAAAGGAATAAATGTTAGAGAGAGAGAGAGAGAGAGAGAGAGAGAGAGAGAGAGAGAGAGAGAGAAACTGAGTAATAGGATGCGGTTCCACTTGAAGAATATGCTAAAAAAAGAAAAAAGAAAAAACATAATAATAAAATAAAAACGAAAAAAAGAAAGAAAAAATACACCGTTTCTCGCCCGATCACCAAAGTAAAGCAACATTGGGCCTTAAAAAAGAATTAAAAAAAGAATGAAACAAAATACCTGGCGTTTCTTATATTTTTACTGATTGAATTACGATTCTGTATACTACGTTTTATGTATACTGTTGACACTGATCGCTAAGTATATTTTAAAGGTCATGCCAAAGAACTTGATCTTCACACCCATCCCAGTATCACACACATTTAATTCCTAATAACTTACAATGAAACATGAAATTTTACAGATATTTCATGTTGCGAACGTAATTCATCACCAGTCAGTGTATGAAACATCCCCTTAGAAAAATTATACAAGACTGTCCTTAAACTGACACACAATATTTTTAGCGCAACGCAATCTGACTTTCAATAATACCTACAAAATAATGGCCCTGACTAACATTAACCTATACCTTTCAAAAATCACTTACCTCACAAAAATCTTCGCTACTCAAGCTACTGCAATACAGCGAGCGCCACTACTGCCAGCTAAATAAAAGATTCAAACTACTGAAGGCACTAACTACTGATAGGCATAGTTAGCAAATGAAAGATCTTAATAGAGAACAAACAATGTATTTACCTTAATAGTCATAATATATATATAGCAGTTCATGACATCCAGTCTTACAAATTTCAAAACTCCGCCATTTCTCTCCCCACATCCACCACTGCTGGCGGCTCACCTCCATCTGCGCAACGCTACGCGCTGTTAACATCCAGCTGCCACTGCCCAACACTACAATGGCTGACAACAATGCAAACTAGCCACAGACCGCACACAGCACAGCCAGTGATTTTCATACAGAGCACTACGTAGCATTGCCAATAAGAAAACATAAACAGCCTACTTACATAGCCCCCATGCTCCCCACAAAAATTTTACAAATTGTTTTGGGCAGTGGCCAAGACAGATTTGAAAAAAATGTTCATAATTACAATAACAAAGAAATCAAATCAACACACTTAGTGATACAATGTTGGTCAAAAGCTAAAATTTTCGCACGGTCCATAAAGACAGTCCTGATCGTTCATCACATAAAATAGCAGTGTTTTTCTCAAAGTCTGAGCAGTAAAAGAAAATGCACACGGAAGTAGTGGATTTCCATGCAGTCTTGAAGACGTAGTGTTGTCCTTCCAATGGAAAGACAGTGCTGTCTCTTGACATGCAGACAGGTAATGGGCCACAACAGAGCAAACCCACAGCAGAGTCAGTCGAAGTTTTGAAGAATATTGGTAGGTAGGTCGTCACAGAGCAGACCCACTGTATTCCTGGTAGAGGTTACGGTATTGGTGGACCACCAGAGGTGCAGACCCACTGCAGTCCTTGTAGAAATAATGGTATTGGTGGGTCATCAAAGATGCAGACCCACTGTAGTCCTTGTAGAGATGGCCAGCAGCCATCTGTTGTGACTGTGCAGGTGCACAATCACAATTGAGTCTTGCGGATAATATAGCAAGTCCATAACCACCACTTGTGCACTCACAAAGTTATTGGAATTGTTCTTAGAACCAGCAATGCTGTTATCCAGTCCCTTGCTGAATTATTAACACACGTGCAAACACGAACATTCCCTACTTCTCACATATTGTCCAGATACTATGACCAACAGAAACGTATGCAGTGAAATGTAACTTACAAGTTAACAATATGATGAACTGGTGACAATTACAATTTTATAACATGAGAATACAATTACAAAGATACAGAAAACATCATTAAAAACATAATAATACAGATAACATTTGTAGTAATACAGGCTTTACAAAAGAATCGAAATAACATATACATTAGTATTACAGGAATTACAAGTACCTACATAAAAGGTCAGAATAACTTTTGAAACATCAACTTCACACATCAGCAACGAAACAGAATAAATAATTTCTAAACATCTTTACAAAGAAAATAACATAGTATTTGAAAAATTCTACAACGTAAATCTTATTAGCTAAACACACAAAGACAGGAAGAAGACAAATACACAAGGGTACATAAACACATAGCAGAATAATACGAAAGGAAAGACAGGGTTCGTGTTCAGTGTAAAATTTGGTACTGCAGTACAACCCAAAACTTCATTCCATAGATCGTCCCTCTTATTTCGACATTTGCTCCAGCCAAAAAAAAAAAAATATCCTATCCAAGCAAGATTTCTGTATTCTGTTCACATCCTCTTTCAAAAATAGTTTTTTCCGCTGTACACAACTTTTTTTGGCCAAACCGTTTTCTTATAGCTTCTCAATGCATTTCTTCCAATTCATCATAGTTAGTTTCTTATATAGTCTACCCCCTCTTAAGCTAACTTAAATTTACTGAGCTCAGATATATATACCAAGGGACGAGGCAATGCAGCAGCACATAACAAATTAACACAAACAGCAATGACAAAAATTCAAATTGGCAAGGCAAGCAGCAGTAAAATAAATTAGCAGAGCAATTGCAATATTACAACTAATATAAGCCAATGTGCAGCAACAAGAAAAATAAATCAGTAGTAAAACTAGCTTAACAGAGTAGTACCAAGTGAAATTTAGTAGCACTATGCCTGGCAAACAGCAGCAGCAAATGTAATAACTTATACCTAAACATGACAAAGCTCAAGCAGAAATAATATTACACTAAAGATGGCCATGTCTAATACCTATGTCACATCTTAATACTAGAGTGATGCATCACAATTTATTCTACAAAAGAAATTACCAAGTACTTCAAAAGAAAATTCTGTATGCAATTCCTGTGAGGGGAAATGTCTTTTTGTGCTCCTTCGTTTTTTTTTTTTAAGTACATCATAAAGTTATTCTTTACTGGGTCTGTAGGCACAAAATATTTATATTAGTACATCTATAAAATTTTATTTTAACCAATGATGCAGGGCAGCTAGAAACTAGATTTTAAACAAATTGAGCCATCTCTCAACTAGAAAGACAATAGATGTAAAAATGTTTCTCATAATTTCATTAGGCATTTTAGTAAATATCATAAATTAAGAGCTCCAAAGTGTAATCATATGTTTTCAGGTTTGAGCATGTCGTATTTGCGGTTTTCTACAACGAAATGTCAATAGCGATGATAATGGCCTCCTTTTTTCTCCACCTAATGGCCTTCTTTTCTCAGACGACTATCTCTTAGCTGGGCGCCCAAAACGCATTACGTCAAGGTCACTTACCTTTCTTACCAAAATATTTATGACAGCAGTTTCCGCTACAGTGACAGTCTCATATAAAAATTTCACAGGTGGAGAATTTGCGTTACAAATGTGTAGAAACAAATTCCTGTAAATATAACAGAGTCCAAAAAGTTTTCGTTAGCACTGTAATACATTCACGCATTTCCATACATTTCATAACTCTTACAGTACGATTCTTGGTTTCCAACAACCTTTTTCACAAACCAGAGTCCCTAACCACTACCCATTATTCCTTACCTTATTCGTCGACACTTCTTCAATATTTCATCATAACAGATACGTAGCATACTCAAATAACTCATATAGCATCAGCTTGTTAATCATAAATATACCGCAACAGCATAATACACGTAGTCATCGTAATAATATCATAACACCTCAGTCAACTCTCAAAATCGTCGTAGCTTCCTCCCATAATTTCAAAACCTAAAAAAAATTCTCTGCTCATGTCAAAAGTGTCATCTGCCTCAAACGTACTTTAAAAATCGTGATCCCATACCAAATATATCATTCAAAGCTCTCATAATATCACAATGGTTCCGAAAAAATATGAACAGTTCACAAAGTACAAACAACATACAATTTCGTAATTGTGAAGTTATCCAACTGTGTAATTGCGTAAACATCTGTCACTGACATAGTAAAAAAAAAATGTTTGTTTCTCTGTTAAATAATCAGATAGCTGTGTAATTCCGTGTTAGAGGAATCTGGTACCGATGTGTAAAGTTGTATAAGCAAATACCATATTAGCTAGGGCTCCTTGTGCTTGCCAAACACATGGTACACAAAGTAAGCGTGTACCTCCCTGAGGATTAATGTAATTATACCCTCAAGTGTTACAGATTACAGCAATGGAATGAAATGTGTCACGGAAAATCTTTGTATCATTGTACTTCAAATATCTTTAAAAATAAATGTTTTAAGTACAAAATTAATAACTCAAATGCGTGTACTGTAGCGCTAAACTGTGCGTCTTGTTGTAAGATAATCTCTGTGGAAGTGTCGTAGTTATCGTCCTCCGAAAGATAAGTTCTGCAGAAGTCAATGTACTTACCTCACGATACACAAAAATGAAATGCTTTGTGAATAGATATCTTAGTTATTACGCTTATTGTTGTGATGAAGAAAGTACTGTACTGTAACGTATTGTTGTCCCACGAAAAAGGCTGTCTCATTGTTGCTATACCACAAAAGGTACTACTAAAACATGTTTTACTTTCCAGAATAATGCGGAAAAACTGTGCAGATATAAAACAGAAACACCGCAAAAGCAACATTGTAAATTGTCACTCATTAGTAGTGTCGTGATAAAACCGTGTAGTTGTCACATAAACTAACCACTATGTCGTCTGGTATCTCACAGAAAGTACTTCAAATAAAGAATGTCTTTTCAAGTAAACCAAAATGTCGCATGAAAATCTCATTAGCAGTGCCGGTATATGTTCTAAGTATGTAAGCCTTATAGTCGTTACGTAATCGTGCAACTAACAAGCAAGAATGTACGCACACAGTAACACTGTGTCCTCTGTTCACTATCACAATGCAGTGGTAATTTCTGTTTAAATAAGTTCTCTTGGTTCTTGACTGGATATTTAACTTCAAACATTGTTGCATGTTAACAGATTCTAAGTCTGACAAAGCATACTAGTGATGTAAAGTGAAAAATTTTATGGCAAAGACTAAATTAAAAAGCAGATTATCTTTCAATAAACGGTTTTAGATG
The DNA here is from genome assembly GCF_023898315.1 of Schistocerca nitens. Lineage (NCBI taxonomy): Eukaryota > Metazoa > Arthropoda > Insecta > Orthoptera > Acrididae > Schistocerca > Schistocerca nitens. Next base: position 77,070,541 of record NC_064625.1, read on the forward strand.
TGAAATGTCTAAACCTTTACTCTTCATAGTACTCAGAGTTTCAACTTGAACGCAATTATCATGCGGTATACGTCGGTAAAGAATACTGGAATTTTTAGCGAGGTTAGCGTCTGTTACGTTTCTCTGAGCCAGCCGGTGCACGCGGCTGCCTGCGGTGCGAGTCATTGTCTGTCTCTTTGTTGGCGCGCGTCGTTATTGGGATTAGGAGACTTAACTTCTACAAATTCACCTTGTCGAGAGGGCCCTGCCCTGTTTAAATCCCGCCAGTTCTGATGCAATTCAGGTCTGTCGTTACGAATATATCGTCTGTCGTAATGTCGGTAGATTCCGTAGTTTCTTCCGTGTCCGTCACGTGGTAGAGAATTTCTCACTGAATCGTAACTGTGCGCCGAACTGTTGCGTCTGAAGTTATTCTGTCTCCCATGATAATAATTGTTTTGGTTCCCATATTGTCTGTTTCCATGGTTATCTCTATCATATTCATTACTATGGAAATGCGATCTTTTTCTGTAACTACTTCACCACCATGTTATAGTTCTGGGTGGAGATTTTAATTTGCCGGATATAGACTGGGAGACTCAAACGTTCATAACGGGTGGCAGGGACAAAGAATCCAGTGAAATTTTTTTAAGTGCTTTATCTGAAAACTACCTTGAGCAGTTAAACAGAGAACCGACTCGTGGCGATAATATATTAGACCACCTGGTGACAAACAGACCCGAACTATTTGAAAAAGTTAACGCAGAACAGGGAATCAGCGATCATAAAGCGGTTACGGCATCGATGATTTCAGCCGTAAATACAAATATTAAAAAGGGTAGGAAAATTTTCCTGTTTAGAAAAAGTGACAAAAAGCAGATTTCAGAGTACCTGTTGGCTCAACACAAAAGTTTTGTCTCAAGTACAGATAGTGTTGAGGATCAGTGGACAAAGTTCAAAACTATCGTACATTATGCGTTAGATGAGTATGTGCCAAGCAAGATCGTAAGAGATGGAAAAGAGCCACCGTGGTACAACAACCGAGTTAGAGAACTGCTGCGGAAGCAAAGGGAACTTCACAGCAATCATAAACATAGCCAAAGCCTTGCAGACAAACAAAAATTACGCGAAGCGAAATGTAGTGTGAGGAGGGTTATGCGAGAGGCGTTCAATGAATTCGAATGTAAAGTTCTATGTACTGACTTGGCAGAAAATCCTAAGAAATTTTGGTCTTATGTCAAAGCGGTAGGTGGATCAAAACAAAATGTCCAGACACTCTGTAACCAAAATGGTGCTGAAACAGAGGATGACAGACAAAAGGTCGAAATACTAAATGTCTTTTTCCAAAGTTGTTTCACAGAGGAAGACTGAACTGTAGTTCCTTCTCTAGATTGTCGCACAGATGACAAAATGGTAGATATCGAAATAGACGACAGAGGGATAGAGACACAATTAAAATCGCTCAAAAGAGGAAAGGCCTCTGGACCTGACGGGATACCAGTTCGATTTTACAAAGAGTACGCGAAGGAACTTGCCCCCATTCTTGGAGCGCTGTACCGTAGGTCTCTAGAAGAGCGTAGCGTTCCAAAGGATTGGAAAGGGGCGCAGGTCATCCCCGTTTTCAAGAAGGGACGTCGAACAGATGTGCAGAACTATAGACCTATATCTCTAACGTCTATCAGTTGTAGAATTTTGGAACGCGTATTATGTTCGAGTATAATGACTTTTCTGGAGACTAGAAATCTATTCTGTAGGAATCAGCATGGGTTTCGAAAAAGACAGTCGTGTGAAACCCAGCTCGCGCTATTCGTCCACGAGACGCAGATGGCCATAGACACGGGTTCACAGGTAGATGCCGTGTTTCTTGACTTCCGCAAGGCGTTAGATACAGTTCCCCACAGTCGTTTAATGAACAGAGTAAGAACATATGGACTATCAGACAAATTGTGTGATAGGATTGAACAGTTTATAGTTAACAGAACGCAGCATGTCATTCTCAATGGAGAGAAGTCTTCCGAAGTAAGAGTGATTTCAGGTGTGCCGCAGGGGAGTGTCATAGGACCGTTGCCATTCACAATATACATAAATGACCTTGTGGATTACATCGGAAGTTCACTGAGGCTTTTTGCAGATGATGCTGTGGTGTATCGAGAGGTTGTAACAATGGAAAATTGTACTGTAATGCAGGAGGATCTGCAGCGAATTGACGCATGATGCAGGGAATGGCAATTGAATCTCAATGTAGGCAAGTGTAATGTGCTGCGAATACACAGAAAGATAGATCCTTTATCATTTAGTTTCAAAATAGCAGGTCAGCAACTGGAAGCAGTTAATTCCATAAATTATCTGGGAGTACGCATTAGGAGTGATTTAAAATGGAATGATCATATAATGTTGATAGTCGGTAAAGCAGATGCCAGACTGAGATTCATTGGAAGAATCCTAAGGAAATGCAATCCGAAAACAAAGGAAGTAGGTTACAGTACGCTTGTTCGCCCACTGCTCATATACCGCTCAGCAGTGTGGGATCCGTACCAGATAGGGTTGATAGAAGGGACAGAGAAGATCCAACGGAAAGCAGCGCGCTTCGTTACAGGAGATGATAAACTCCAGTGGAAGACTCTGCAAGTAAGACGCTCAATAACTCGGTACGGGCTTTTGTCAGTTTCGAGAACATACCTTCACTGAAGAGTCAAGCAGTATATTGCTCCCTCCAACGTATATTTCGCGAAGAGACCATGAGGATAAAATCAGAGATTAGAGCCCACACAGAGGCAATCCTTCTTTCCACGAACAATACGAGACTGGAATAGAAGGGAGAACTGGTAGAGGTACTCAAGGTACCCTCCACCACACACCGTCAGGTGGCTTGCGGAGTATGGATGTAGATGTATTACTCTGCCAGTGGTTGTCATACGGGTGGTGTCTGTTTCGGTCACGATTTGTGTTGTGAGAATAGCCTTGTCGTGTCCAGTTATTTCTTTCATCGCGTAATTGCGAAGGATGTGACCTATAATTGTTGTTCCTGTTTTCGCGTTCCGTGATTGTCAGTGTCAATTTCTAATTCTTGTAAGAGGCCCTGAAAAGCTTCAATGTCGTCTTTGCAACGTCCTGCCAAAATAATTTGTCGTAAATGTTCAGGTAATTTGATTAAGCAAATGCGGATGAGTTCTGGGGGGCTGTATGGGTTTGACAGGTACTGATTCTTGCGCAAGATGTCTTTAAAATATTTCACAAGACTGGAAACTTAAGATTGTTCGAAATGTTTCATCATTATGATGCTCTGTTTTACTCGGTCTTGTGTAGCTTGAGACCAATATGCTGAGAGGAAGGCATGATAAAATTCTCCTTCACTGTGACAATCGTGAATGACCGATCGCATTCTTTCAGCTGGTTCATTCTCTAAGTAGCCACACATAAATTCTAATCTGTGCTCTAATGACCAGTTGGGAGGAAAACAATGAGAGAATTGATGAAGCCACGCTTGTGGATGAATGTCGTTGCCGGAATTCTTAAATGTTTTGAATTTACGTGTAGTAATGAACAGCTTATAGTCAAAATCATCATGTCGGCGAGTCGCAAAACGGTCATTGTTACTTCGTTTCGACGGTTCCATCTCAAAATTCGGTGTGCCTTGCCAATTTTTTTCATAATTTCAGAAGTGTCCTGTGTTATTATTTTGTGGTTGTTCCGTATTTCTATGTCCCTCTTCCCGTACTGGAGCGCGAGTGTCCTCTAAAATATGTAATTCTTGTATTACTTGTGCCAGCTGATCTTGTACTTCCCGGATTTCTCTTTTGTGTTGTGTATTAATTTGATTCTGATTTTGTTTGAATTTCTTAATTTGTTCATACTCTTCTGTGTCAGTGATGGCTACAGGTCTTGTGTCATTCAGATCATCATCTACCTTTGCAGATAAGTTAGTGAACTGATCTGAAAGTTCGGCTACTTTCTCCGATAGTGTACTTATTTCCTCAGTGTGTTTTTCTGAACCACGTTTCAGAGTATCTACTGTGTCCTTTAAGTTTTCCTGAGTTTTTGCAAGTTGCGTAACCGAATCGGTAGATGCAACTGAGTCAATTTTAGCTTGCAAAGTGTCGTGATTTTCATGAACAATGGTTTGCAGTTCTTTTATGGCTGCTTCGTGGTTCTGTAATGCATTTTCATGCCGCGAAAAAATAGGTTGAAAATGCTCACAAATTTGTGTTTTTACTTCATTAGACTTTTTGACATTTCGATTCAATGTTATGTAACTCAGTAGTTAAATCTTCACGTGTTTGTTCAAGTGTGATGTCTAACTTTTGAAGCTTTTGCTGTGTTTGTCCCATTTATTGTATTGATTGTAATAACAGTGCACTGGTGTCTGAAACATGTCCCTCAGTGCTTTTCGGCAGTGAATTTGCACCGGCAACATTCACATTTTGACAAGTAGAAAATGTGTCTTGACGTATTTGAGAAAACGGTGAGGACCCAAAACCTGAATCTACAGTATTTGCGAGATTGTGTCCTGTCATTTCGGATTCCTGAGGCAAGCTGTTGCCGACCGATCGATCGATAATGCTTCCCTGTTCACTAATTGTTTCACTGCCTACACCATTATTTGCAGCTCGCTCCATTTCCCTATGCACAGTTACCAAATTACTACTTTGAACATTAGTTAATTCATTACACAGTGGCGCTAACACACTGCTTTCGTCTTCACTGTCATTTCTCAGTTTATTTTGAGCTCTCCGGTGACCCAGCACCACAGTGCCCTTGTGGTCGGGCATTAACTGTGCGCCATGTTTTATTGTCGTGTCCCCGCTTTAGTCAATCTCGTGTTGTCCTGTCCCTGCCATCTACTTTACCGGATATTTTAGCTGATGACGCTCGAGCAGCTGCTCGTGTTCTGCGTTTTATAACTTTGACTGGCTTGTCCAAAGACATCTAACCTTTTTACTTATTTTATCTGCATCTTTGTCAGGTCTTTCTGGTGTCCCCACCTCCCCTTGAGTTTTACTAGATTCCATGTGCTCTAACAGCAGTGACTGGGCGCTAATGACTTCATTAGTTGAGCGCCCTTAAACCCCACCAAAAGAAAATCAGTTTACTCTGGAGCCTAGTTTTACGTTTTTCATACGCCATTATTGTCACAATATTTCACACGATAACGCACAAAAACACAATTTGAAGAGCAAAATTAAGAGAACACATTAACATAGGACTGAAAATAATATCTAGTTAATTGCAAGCGCAGCAGCGAAATACTGGGTGCAAATCTACGTGCATGCCACAACTGTTTCACTGTACAACAATGAAAGACTGCAACTACAAAGGAGATTTTCTCTACAATTACGCGCTAGCAATAAACAAAAGCTACACTAATTACACAAACTACAAGAAAAAAATCAGAAGATTCCAGGTTCGAATCCTGGCAGGGTCGTCATGTGAAACATCCCCTTAGAAAAATTATACAAGGCTGTCCTTAAACTGACACAATATTTTTAGCGCAACGCAATCTGACTTTCAATAATCCCTACAAAATAATGGCCCTGACTAACATTAACCTATACCTTTCAAAAATCACTTACCTCACAAAAATCTTCGTTACTCGAACTACTGCAATACAGCGAGCGCCACTGCTGCCAGCTAAATAAAAGATTCAAACTACGGAAGGCACTAACTACTGATAGGCATAGTTAGCAAATGAAAGATTTTAATAGAGAACAAACAATGTATTTACCTTAATAGTCATAATACACTCCTGGAAATTGAAGTAAGAACACCCTGAATTCATTGTCCCAGGAAGGGGAAACTTTATTGACACATTCCTGGGGTCAGATACATCACATGATCACACTGACAGAACCACAGGCACATAGACACAGGCAACAGAGCATGCACAATCTCGGCACTAGTACAGTGTATATCCACCTTTCGCAGCAATGCAGGCTGCTATTCTCCCATGGAGACGATCGTAGAGATGCTGGATGTAGTCCTGTGGAACGGCTTGCCATGCCATTTCCACCTGGCGCCTCAGTTGGACCAGCGTTCGTGCTGGACGTGCAGACCGCGTGAGACGACGCTTCATCCAGTCCCAAACATGCTCAATGGGGGACAGATCCGGAGATCTTGCTGGCCAGGGTAGTTGACTTACACCTTCTAGAGCACGTTGGGTGGCACGGCATACATGTGGACGTGCATTGTCCTGTTGGAACAGCAAGTTCCCTTGCCGGTCTAGGAACGGTAGAACGATGGGTTCGATGACGGTTTGGATGTACCGTGCACTATTCAGTGTCCCCTCGACGATCACCAGTGGTGTACGGCCAGTGTAGGAGATCGCTCCCCACACCATGATGCCGGGTGTTGGCCCTGTGTGCCTCGGTCGTATGAAGTCCTGATTGTGGCGCTCACCTGCACGGCGCCAAACACGCATACGACCATCATTGGCACCAAGGCAGAAGCGACTCTCATCGCTGAAGACGACACGTCTCCATTCGTCCCTCCATTCACGCCTGTCGCGACACCACTGGAGGCAGGCTGCACGATGTTGGGGCGTGAGCGGAAGACGGCCTAACGGTGTGCGGGACCGTAGCCCAGCTTCATGGAGACGGTTGCGAATGGTCCTCGCCGATACCCCAGGAGCAACAGTGTCCCTAATTTACTGGGAAGTGGCGGTGCGGTCCCCTACGGCACTGCGTAGGATCCTACGGTCTTGGCGTGCATCCGTGCGTCGCTGCGGTCCGGTCCCAGGTCGACGGGCACGTGCACCTTCCGCCGACCACTGGCGACAACATCGATGTACTGTGGAGACCTCACGCCCCACGTGTTGAGCAATTCGGCGGTACGTCCACCCGGCCTCCCGCATGCCCACTATACGCCCTCGCTCAAAGTCCGTCAACTGCACATACGGTTCACGTCCACGCTGTCGCGGCATGCTACCAGTGTTAAAGACTGCGATGGAGCTCCGTATGCCACGGCAAACTGGCTGACACTGACGGTGGCGGTGCACAAATGCTGCGCAGCTAGCGCCATTCGACGGCCAACACCGCTGTTCCTGGTGTGTCCGCTGTGCCGTGCGTGTGATCATTGCTTGTGCAGCCCTCTCGCAGTGTCCGGAGCAAGTATGGTGGGTCTGACACACCGGTGTCAATGTGTTCTTTTTTCCATTTCCAGGAGTGTATATATATATATAGCAGTTCATGACATCCAGTCTTACAAATTTCAAAACTCCGCCATTTCTCTCCCCACATCCACCACTGCTGGCGGCTCACCTCCAACTGCGCAACGCTACGCGCTGTTCACATCCAACTGCCCGACACTGCAATGCCGGACAACAATGCAAACTAGCCACAGACTGCACACAGCACGGCCAGTGAGTTTCATACAGAGTGCTACGTGGCGTTACCAATAAAAATACCTAAACAGCCTACTTGAAAGTGTTAAGGCCAAGCGTTTCAGTTACTCTAAATAGTCTGTTAAAGTAAAACTTACAAAATTTTTGAAAAGAAATTCAAAGGTTTTGTGTAAAGATTTGTCTAAAGGTATGAAATAAAAAATATTAGGGAAACGTTTGGTGTACCTCTGATACCCCACTTACCTGTTTCTCTCCCTTTGTTTGCCTATGAAAATTTGGACAAAACCTCACGGTGTATGTTGTAGGGAGTTTAGTTTTCGCTATGCTCTCTCGTTTACAAAAACGTATCGAGTGTTAACCATATTATTAAATGGTCCTTTCTGCGTGCTGTCATTTCCAAAATTCGTCGTTTCGATATCTTGAACTTTTTATGAGATACGACCGTTTTTACGACCACTTGATTCCCGAAGTGCGGGAAAGGTTCGGACGCGCTGCGAGCGACCCATCCGCGGATATAACAACCAATATCTCAAGAAGGAAAAGAGATATCATTCCTGTCTCAACTTTAAAAACAATTTAGATATATTGGTTACATTTCATACGCAATAATTTGTGACCTTAAATGAGCTGTACGGAAAGTGTACAGAATGTGATTTTACCTTAGCTAATTCTTAAAAATTTCGTGCAGCCATGTACTCAATTTCGTGCAGCACAGTAACTATGACGAATAACGAAAGTAAATTCTGACCTTTATCATTTAAGGATATCAAGCTGTAGGTGGCGGAAGAATAAAATTTTTTCACTGAATAGCTTTATTAAAATCGAATGTTAAGTAATTCATAGCTGCCGTCGCGTCCACCCCAGAGCTTTGCCAAGAAGACACGTGGCTGTCGCTCTGTGTCGCGCGTGCTGCAGCGACAAGATTCAAACACGTGTGAATTCAAACGTCGCCTATTGCAGCGGGAGACAGGCAGCCACACAGATGTCGCTCACGTAAGACTCTTCCATAACTTCACCTGCGGTTGTGTTTTGTCGCCTGAAGCTGTAGCGCGCTGTCGCTCGCTTCTGTTGCTCACGTAGGACACGGCCTAAGAGTACTACAGTCCGATTAAAATTACCTGACTGTTGACGTCTGTCATCTGCCGCTGCAGTGTTGCCATAGCCACTGCGGGCTACCACCTCGTCACAGGCGACACACAAGGACGGCGCCGTTACTGTGTAACACGGAGCAACGTTGGAAGCGGCCGTCGCGAGGTATGATGGAAATGAGATGGTCTGTCGACAGCTGATTTTTAAGTGACCAATGACTTACTTGTGGCAGGCGACGCATTTTGTAGTCTTGAATTTAAACTCGTGTCCTAATGTAGCCACAACCCCGTGACGTGCAGTGTATCCGAGAAAACGGCGGTCAATCGTCGGGGGCAGAACTACAATTATGACCAGTTTGTTTAGAACGGTTAAAGCTAATCTGAACGAGGAACCTCAAGACAAAAAATTCAGTTTTAGTGCCAAAAAAGTAAACTGTAATTTCTCTCTGTTTCATTGGTTACCTAAAACTACTCACACTGCGTACACAAACTGCTGCTTTACCTACCAATGAACAGCGTTGGTTGGCACTTGGAGATTAAAGACGATACTGGTAGATTCCAACTGAAAAATGAATGATCGGAATAAATCTAAGGGCATAAAGAAAGTCAGTACGACAGTGAAAATTACGCAGCAGAGTACTAGACATACACATTTCGCTATATTTCACGAGGGTTGATTTTTTATTATTTGAGTAATTTATTGAGTAGTCTATACGTACAATTAACTTACAATGAAACAAAAATCGTAAGCGTGATTGACACAATTGACAGGTAGGAAATTATAATGAAGTAGAAAATGCTCAACGGAAGTATATTATTCGTGCAGACTGGAAATACATGTTACAAACAACTAAGCATAACGGTCACAGCTTCATGCTGGTGGAGACAGCGTAAGCGGTGGTCGTGGCGAGAATACCTGTCCATCCCTGTCACTGAGCTGCCCCCCCCCCCCCCCCCACACACACACACAGCTTCATATACGCTACTGGCCATTAAAACTGCTGCAACACGAAACTGACGTGCTACAGACACGAAACTTAACCGACAGGAAGAAGATGCTGTGATATGCAAATGATTAGCTTTTCAGAGCATTCACACAAGGTTGGCGCCGGTGACGACACCTACAACGTGCTCACATGAGGAAAGTTTCCAACCGATTTCGCAGACACAAACAGCAGTTGACCGGCGTTGCCTGGTGTAACGTTGTGGTCATGCCTCGTGTAAGGAGGAGAAATGCGTACCATCACGTTTCCGACTGTGGTAAACGTCGTAACCTATCGTGAGTGCGGTTAATCGTATCGCGACATTGCTGCTCTCGTTGGTCGAGATCCAATGACTGTTAGCAGAATATGGAATCTGAGGGTTCAGGAGGGTAATACGGAACGCTGCCGGCCGGGGTGCCCGAGCGGTTCTAGGCACTACAGTCTTGAACCGCGCGACCGCTACGGTCGCAGGTTCGAAACCTGCCTCATGCATGGATGTGTGTGATGTCCTTAGGTTAGTTAGGTTTAAGTAGTTGTAATCCAGGGGACTGATGACCTCAGCTGTTGAGTCCCGTAGTGCTCAGAGCCATTTTTTGAACGGAACCCTGTGCTGGATCCCAACGGCCTCGTATCACTAGCGGTCGAGATGACAGGCATCTTATCCGCATGGCTGTAACGGATCGTGCAGCCACGTCTAGATCCCTCAGTCAACAGATGTGGACGTTTTAAAGACAACAAGCATCTGCACGAACAGTTCGACGACGTTTGCAGCAGCATGGACTATCAGCTCGGAGACCAGGGCTGAGGTTACCCTTGACGCTGCATCACAGACATGAGCGCCTGCGATGGTGTACTCAACGACGAACCTGGGTGCACGAATGGCAAAATGTAATTTTTTGGGATGAATGCACGTTCTGTTTACAGCATCATGATGGTCGCATCCGTGTTTGGCGACATCGCGGTGAACGCACATTGGAAGCGTGTATTCGTCATCGCCATACTGGCGTATCACCCGGCGTGACGGTACTGGGTGCCATTGGTTACACGTCTCGGTCACCTCTTGTTCGCACTGACGGCACTTTGAACAGTGGACGTTGCATTTCAGATGTGTTACGACCTGTGGCTCTACCCTTCATTCGATCCCTGCGAAACCCTACATTTCAGCAGGATAATGCACGACTGCATGTTGCAGGTCCTGTTCAAAATGGTTCAAATGGCTCTGAGCACTATGGGACTCAACTTCTGAGGTCATTAGTCCCCTAGAACTTAGAACTAGTTAAACCTAACTAACCTAAGGACATCACAAACATCCATGCTTGAGGCAGGATTCGAACCTGCGACCGTAGCGGTCTTGCGGTTCCAGACTGCAGCGCCTTTAACCGCACGGCCACTTCGGCCGGCCACCATCACTCTGACTTCTATTCAAACCATCAATAATTTCCTTTCACGTAATGTCGTGCTAAACTTCCCTAATGCAAGCCGATATCTGTGATTATAACAACTGTATATGTGACGCTGCATCGCGCCTAAAGCGGAACGATCTAGCAGTATTAGATAATCACGTGTGGTGAAATACGAAATAAATGGACCAGATCTAGGGTTGGGATCATAACAGAAAAAGAAATAAATCTGGACAAGGAGTTGGAAGTGAACTGACAAATTGTTGCGGCAATTCCGCAACAGCGAACGGTTCGGGCGAGACGTTGAGCGCTCTGCTTAGAGGAAAGCAGCTCCAACGCGTGAAATATCGACTGTCAAGTAATTTTAATCGGACCAAAGATTTTTATATTTTTTAGAAAAAGTGTATTTGAATAAAAATATTTGCCAGGTGCGAGCAACTCGTAACTATGTATATAGACAGTTAATCGGTTCTAGGATTCGATAATGTCTACCATTTTTGCCTGTCATCGATATTTGGAACTGGCGAGATATCGGACCCAGGTATTCAAACAAATTCGAGAACGTTCTAATTTCAGTTACCCAGATGTGAAAATTTGATGCTGGAGGCAGACGACCGTCGTTATAATAATCAGTAGTTCCCCATTCAGGCTGACTGGCTCTCAATGGTATAAGTCAGACGTCAGGTAAGGAATGATTTTATTGCTCGTATGACGTGTCTCGCAATTTATCCAGGAGCGAGTACTGCACGTAGACACGGCGTTTCATATTATCATTTCCTGACTAGTCTGATCACGTTTGACGTCGCATAACAAATGATAAAAGGAATATTTCTTTGATGTAATATAATTACACATTTACAATTTTCGGTTGTTTTTCTTTCGTTTTACTGTGGAACCTTCCATTTCGACAAATTTCGCGATTCTAGGCGAACGGGAAGTACGATATAAGTTCTGATGAGGGAGTTTACGAGTGGCCGTAACTTTTGACTGCATTGACTTAGAAGCATCAGATTTTTACACCGCAAAGGGATCGTACGCCTCAGCATTGGACGTAAATTTCAACTTGATAGTACTCGTTTCTGACAAAACGGACTTTAAACACTTTCAGAGCCGCTGTCTACAGTTCCGTGCATTGACACTTCGTGTGTATTAGCGGCAACAGAAATATTTTTCCTCAACGGACACCTCATGTAGACATCTGTCAGTGTTCGATCTTTTCATTATGCACATGCCACCGTCCTGTTGGGCGTCACTGCAGAAACACCAGGCATATGTAGTAGTGCACACCAGCTGTGACTGTTTAGCCATACTCCATTGCACAGTTGAATATTATTATTGTTATTTTGTGTCGTAATTATTGAATTCAGTTGATTTATTACATCAGTATTTCAAAGTAATTGCTTTTAGTCGATAAAAAGTCGATGTTCAAAGTATTTATGAAAAGGGGTACATACATTACTATAGGTTATCTGTCTTGAGCTGACTGCAGTCTAATTAGAAAGAATTACACCATACGCGTTTTACATTTCACAATAGAGAAAGAGTAAAAAAGAAACTTACATTTCTTGGACATAACTATAAAGATTCAAAACAACCAACACACATTTGCCATACACCGAAAACCGACAACAGAAGACACAATTATACATGAGACATCACAACAGCCCATTTCTCAAAAGCAGGCAGCACTTAGATACAAGCTCCACAGACTTCACACGGTACCATTAGGTACAGGCGATTACGAAAAAGAAAAGAATACTATAATACAAATAGCTACAAACAATGGATACAAAGAGAACTCAGTAACAAAGCTGAAAAAGAAAATCAAGAAACAGAAAAGAAACAAACACCCAACTGTCACCAACACAAGGGCAAAACCACACACAAACAAATACAGAAAATACAAGAATAGAAATAGCACGAAGTGTGAAAGAAACAGATAGTAAATGATGGTACACAATGACATACAACCACAAATACACACCAATATTTTAAAAAAGGACAAAAAATAGCAAACCAAACTAACAACTCAGTTGAGAAATACTTCCTAAAAGTAATAGGAAAATCTATTGAAATGCAATACATATGATGAAAGATATATAGGTTAAACCAAGAGGTCATTTGACGCCAGATACAAAGAGCATGTGAGAGTATGGACGTACAGGATGAAATAAATATCGTCCATTTTCAGGGGTTCTGGGAACCGGGGTGACATAAAACTTACTTTGATGGGTATAGATAAAAACAGCTAAGGGCTTCAACACTACCTTGGGGAACGCCAGAAACCATTTCTATTTCACTCGATGACTTTCCATCAGTTACTACATACTGTGATCTCTGACAGAAAATCACAAATCCAGTCACATAATTGAGACGATATTCCATAAGCACTACAAGCCGCTTGTGTGGTACAGTGTGGAAATGTAGAAATATGGAATAAATTCGAAATCTCTTGTTAATAACGTGCGGCGGCGCGGTTGTTTCCGTCCCTTTACGACGAACCTGCACCTACCTGTGAACATTGTCTCAGCAGATCAGTAGGGAAGCCGAGCGAAACCCACTGTACTTCGACGTGAACCAGGCTGCAATTAAAGTCACTAATTTGGAAATTTTGTCCTTAATTAAGATATTCTGAAACTCAAGTGAACAAGTATCACTGCCAAGCCCGTGCTAGTCTTAACGCAGTCACTCAATATCTCTTTCACTTGCGTTAGCAAGTTTATGGTGTTACATTTCCCGAAAACGTAATAGCTACAAAAATACGTATTGTTTTTGGTTGAGAATGCTCGCCAAATATTAAGTCTGTCGGTTCCTAATGCAGTCACAGTTTTTAGCCACCGACCTGCTCAATACGCCACGCGGAATTTGTCTTTTCTCGTCACAAAATTCACTTAAAAATTCCGAAATTTCTACACACCCATCGGAATAATTATGCCGTCACTTTCCAACACTTTTGATGTATGAAACACTGTTAGATCCGGCAACTTCTCATTTCCATCGGAACTACTACTACACACGTCCGAACTGTTTCATGGCTAGGCTCCGACTCTTCTCTAGAATACTCTCGAGTCTCCTCTACCGGCAGAGAAAGGCGCGCGAAGAATATTGCTTTACCATTGGTCAGTTTACTCAACAGCCAATTGCAAAACAACATTCTCTCGCGTCAGTCCGCGCTTTTCATCAATAACCAATCGCAAGATAGTAAACCTAACGACTGCACTTTTTACCGCCGTAATTATCTAATATGCTTCAGTTTTGTTTATGCATAAAGTTATTTAGTATTGTTATTTATACCTGAATTAACTTACCCTTTACCATAAACTTACTTTACAAATCTATTCTACATAAAATCCCCTTTGTCCCCATCCATACTTTTTCGAAATGTTCCCACACTAAATCCCACTACATAAATTGTTAAACAATTATCTTCATATTAACCTTAAACCACACTAACGCATCATTCATACTGCTACAACACATTTATAACATTTTACATACATAAAAAGGCATAACAACACTTTATGTAAATACTAGAAGAGTTTATGAAAAGCATTCTATTACTTTAGTGCACTCTAGTGGGCACAATCGAAACTAAATCAGTCCCCTATCCAATATTGTCCTCTATCGGCTGATACATAAACTACGTGCGCGTCCAGGCTCGCGTCACCATCTGTCACTATCCAGCTCTGAGAGACATCCCCCACTTCACCGCCTCCAAGGCAGGATCGGTATACGGCGCTACGCCTCAAACGCATAACACTTCCTGTGAGTAAAGAGCTAGTTGTGTTTCACAAGAACGACGTTTTCTAAATCCGTGCTGATTGTATATCAATAGACTGTTCCCTTCGAGGTAATTCATAATGGTTCGAGCAAAATATATGCCCCCAAATGCTACTGAATTCGCCAAACCCAAACCACCCCCCCCCCCCCGCCCCTCACCGCCAGACCGCCACGGGGTATAGTGTGTGTCATCCCTCCAAATCACTCGTCTCCAGTTACTCGATCTCTAGTGGCGTCGATGTTTACACCACCAGGGGCATAGCTGAGAACTGACTACAGAAATGAGTGGCTTATGAGGAGCTGATCGACCTTCATACCCCATTCTTTCCAGTTCACTTCTCACACCCTAACTTCATTGCTGATAGCACTTTAAACTCACGAATGATTCCTTCCGTTGACTTCAAGCGATACTGCTTAATCACCCTCCGCAGTGCTCATCGGTCCCTGTGCGACAGTATGCGTGGTGTGTCTGGTCTTGGCTTCGCGGTCTTTGTTCGTTTACGTTTCCACTTCATAATCACATCGCCAACAGTCGGGCAGGTTTACGAGGGTTGGAATGCCTCTGATAGCTTTGTTACTCTGGTGGCATCCAATGGGTAGCCCACATTCGAAGTCACTAAGCTCTCGTCACCGACCCTTCTGGTGTTCCTGTTTCTCCATTGATGACATAATACACTGCTAGCCACCGTAAATGCAACACCCTGAAGGAAGCACCCGAATCAAGTGAAATTTACACCATGAGTTTGCAGCGATGAGATGTGCAACTGAGTAGAATTTCAGCGCAGACGCACATCACGCGCGCCTGTGGCGCCACCTCATAGCGCCATTTAAGGCTTGGCGATTTCGACGAGTGTACGTTCGGCACGTGTGTTTACCTTGTGGTTGTTTCACAAGACGATCAGTTATGCCCCGTAGACAACAGCGAACATCTTTTGATCAAGTATCCGAGTTCGACAGAGGAAGGATAGTGGCTTCCCGAGATTGTGGATTATCATACAGAGAAATCGCTAGTCGTGTTGGACGAAACCAAACAACTGTAATGTGGATATGCCGTTGGATGCAGGAGGGTACGACGGACCGATGTGGTCGATCGCATTCACCTCGGTGCACCACTGCAGGTGCCGATAGGCAAATTGTGCGCATGGCAGTGACGGATCGCTCAGTGACATCCCGAACCATAGCACAGCACATTGCGTCTGTAACGCATGATCCAGTGTCTGCGCATACCATTCGACGCCGTTTACAGCAGAGTGGTCTGTCCGCAAGACGTCCATTGCTTCGTCTACCATTGACGCAGAACCACAGACGTCTCCGTCACCAATGGTGTGATGACAGACGGATGTGGAACGGCAGAATGGAATGACGTTGTCTTTAGTGACGAGGCACGCTTCTGTCTGCAGCACCACGATGGTCGGATTCGAGTGTGGAGACACCGTGGAGAGAGGATGCTGGACAGCTGCATTATGCACCGCCACACTGGTCTTGCACCGGGTATTATGGTATGGGGCGGTATTGGATATTACTCTCGCACGCCTCTAGTACGCATTGCCGGTACTTTAAATAGCCGGCGCTAAATATCCGAGGTGCTGGAGGCAGTTGTCCTTCCTTACCTTCAGGGCTCGGCCACAGCCATATTTCAACAGGATAATGCGCGACCACACATGGCACGCATTGTCCAAAGGTTCTTCGTCAATAACCAGATTGAAGTGCTTCCCTGGCCGCCTCGCTCTCCGGATCTTTCGCCGATAGAAAACATGTGGTCCATGGTTGCTCAACGAGTGACCCAGATTACATCCCCAGCTGCCACACCAGATGATCTTTGGCAACGTGTGGAAGCTGCTTGGGCTGCTGTACCCCAGGAACACATCCAACGTCTCTTTGACTCAATGCCGAGACGTGTGGCAGCGGTGATCTCCAACAATGGCGGCTACTCTGGCTACTGATTCTGGCAGGAACCACATGTCACAGACGTCTGTAAACGTAATCATTTGATACTTGGTCAACATGTTATCTACAAAATAAATTTTGTTGTGCTACCTCTTGTCTTTCTTGGTGTTGCATTTACGGTGGCCAGCAGTGTACTTGCTGCCTCCTTTTACACCGGCTTGTCTGCCTCAACTGACATCTTTTGATCAGATTGTTTCTCTCCTGACACTGGTCAGTTAGTGATTTCGAACAGGTGTCCGATGCTTTTTATCAGACAGCGCAAGTTTACCTTGGTTTCACTTTCAGCTAACCGCGAAAGGGTTCTCCTAATAACTCGTGGTTCATTTACCTTTATTTTCCTGATCTATCTGGTATGTCGTTATAGGCAGCAAGCACACAACTTCGTGGCTATTGGTCATTTTATAGAGTGAGTGCTGTTCAAAGCGGGAGACTTAGCAGTCGGTCCTGTACGATCGTCCGTTGTGTAATTCCGCCTTCAAACAATACCGCAGCTCGTAAACAATACGGAAAAGAAGTAATTCCATCATCAGGGAGAAGAAGAAATTCCCGCTGTTCGCTGAGTGTCGTCCGTGAGAGCAGCATTCTTCTCCCGGCGAGTATGGCCTTGTACAGCTGCCGGAATTACCCACTTGTAGAACTCTTAGCCGTCGCTCCCACAGATCATGGTGCTGTCCTCGCCTTATGAGGAATAAACGCCGCAATTATCCGCAGTTAACACAGACATCAATTCTAATACATGATCACACGAGACAATAATAATATATGCCGTTTTTTGCGGGAACTACGTCAGGTTCCTTTTACAACCATAGTTCCATCCTCATTTACACTATTTCGTACATGTAGGAAAACCTTCTGTAGCGGTAACCAAGTAAGTACAAAGGTCGTCCAGTAAGTAATGAAATCCATTTCTTCTTTGTCAGTTTCGGTTGAAAAATGCAGATGATGATGTGGGACATAGTGGAATACTCCGCTATAGTTTCATGAAGTTCTGCTAGGTGGCGGCATTAATCGTAACATTCAAAACGCCGTCTGTAACGACGGTGTGTTCCAAGCAGAGAGCTGTTTTTGCGTTTCTTTTGGCGGAAAACAAGAGCGTCACAGGTATTTACAGGCTCTTGGGGAAGGACACTCCCGTCGAACAGAAGCACGTTAAGTCGTTGTGCGAGGCGTCTGTCCTCGTCGGAATGAGGTTGCACAAACCTGTCAGATCTCTCACGTGCCGGCCGGCCGCACACGGCTTGGACTCCTGCATTGTCGAAACGCGTGGGCGCTCTCAGTCGAGGTGATCGACGGATCACAATCAAATATAGGGTGTACATAAAGTCCGGGAACACTTTCACTTATTTATTGCACAAGAACCAAACATTGTACAGATATCATACATATGTCACTTTGAAGAGAAACCCTGAAAGTTTTTTTCATGTATACCTCCACAGCGTAGTTTGGTAATTTGCCGACAGTCATCGCAAGTGGGAAACATGGCGAGTTCAGGTGCGGAGTGAGCTTTCTGTGTGTTGGAGTTTGACAAAAACAAGTGTACCACACCTGCTCAACGCATGTTTAGAACAAAGTATGTTAAGAAACCACCAATAATGCAGGCCATTTTCCACTGGCACAACAAATTCGTTACGACGGGTTGCTTGTGCCCGGCAAAGAGGAGCGGACGTCCCAGTATGAGTGAAGTGAATGTAGAGCGCGTACGAGAGACATCCATAAGGAGTCCAA
This sequence comes from Schistocerca nitens, assembly GCF_023898315.1. Classification (NCBI taxonomy): domain Eukaryota; kingdom Metazoa; phylum Arthropoda; class Insecta; order Orthoptera; family Acrididae; genus Schistocerca; species Schistocerca nitens. The sequence continues at coordinate 77,088,779 of NC_064625.1, forward strand.
AGAAATCGGCGCGTCGTGCATCCTGTGTTCTCGAAATGGCTCCAATGACAGTGTGGAAAGTCCTGCGACAGAATATGTTTACGAAACCATTCAAATTGGAGCTAGTGCAGAAGCTCAATGACGACGGAAAAGACAAGCGTTTTAGGTTTTGTTGTCAGTTACAACTAAATGAGGATGGGGATGCCATAGTAGATCGCTTAATTTTAGCGACGAAGCCACTTTTCACACTAATTGGAAAGTGAACAGGCATAATTGTCGAATCCGGGGTACAAAGCATCCACACGAATGCACTGAATTTGAGTGATTCCCCAAAGGTAAATGTTTTTTGTTCGTTGTCTCGTCGAAAACTGTACGGGCCGTTCTTCTTCGCAGAGAGCACTGTCACTGGATATTCCTGCTTGGACACGTTGCAGCAGTGGCTGATGCCTCAAATACAATCGGACTCTCCGTTCATCTTTCAGCAGGATGGAGCTCCACCCCATTTCCATCTCGAGGTTCGTGGGTACCCGAACACGGAGCTGCCGTATCGATGGATCGGCTGTGCTACACAAAGGGACAGCTGTTTCATGAAATGGCCTCCCCGATCACCAGATCTCACTCCTTGTGACTCTTTTCCGTGGTGACACATTAAAGATCTGATGTATGTACCGCCTCTGCCACGTGATGTAGCAGAGCTCCGGGAGAGAATATGGGAAGAGACTGCCACAGTCGATGATGCTGGGATGGGTGTGGCAAGAATTCGATTACCATATCGATGTCTGCCGGGTCACTCATTGCTCGCAAATCGAATGTTCGTAAAAAGAAAAGAATTTCTCGTCAAAATGCAATGTGTATGACATCTCTACAATGTTTAGTTCTTCTGCAATAAATAATTTAAAGTATTCCTACACTTAATGTACACAATGTACATCGTTGGTCTACTGGATGTCTGTGTTGGTACTGCTGACATAGTCCTCCACTAGTTGGGTTACTCAACGTTGTCTGCCTCCTGACTGCCTCGCCGCCTAATAGACCATAGAGAGCAATGTGAAACGTCCCCTTTGAAAAATTAATGAATGTCTGTGCTGGTAAACCTCTTACATTTTTTGATTTTCAAACAGCTGAGCAAAACTGAACGTACTCAGACATTACTCTCTTTACTTATTCTGATCAACACTAAACTGACACACAATATTTTTAGCGCAACGCAATCTGACTTTCAAAAATCCCTACAAAAGAATGGCCGTGACTAACATTAACCTATACATTTCACAAATCACTTACCTCACAAAAATCTTCGTTACTTGAACTACTGCCAGCTAAATAAAAGATTCAAACTACTGAAGGCACTAACTACTGATAGGCATAGTTAGCAAATGAAATATTTTGATATAGAACAATGTATTTACCTCAATAGTGTTCAAAAGTCATAATATATATAGCAGTTCGTGACATCCAGTCTTACAAATTTACTGTCTCTGTCCAAAACTCTGCCATCTCTCTCCCCACATCCACCACTGCTGGCGGCTCACCTCCAACTGCGCAACGCTACGCGCTGTTAACAGCCAACTGCCCAACACTATAATAGCCAACAACAATGCAAAGCAGCCACAGACTGCACGCAGCACAGCCAGTGATTTTCATACAGAGCGCTGCGTGGCGGTGGCGTTACCAGTGTAAGAACCTAAACAGCCTACTTACAAATGGAGGACCATAGTGCAGAGGTGCTTCCGCGTTATAAGGCTGATCTTGTCAATTTTTTGTCAAACATCGTCACAGGGGTTTAAACATCAGACCGTCACTTAGAACCACAAACATTACGGCAACGTATTAAAATAAAATTTTGAAATTTATTAAATGCAAAATTCTAATTAAGGAAAATGAATCTAAGTGCCAAAGCAATTAATTTGGTGCTCAGTGAAAACTGCATCACTAAACTCAGCTCCGAAGTACACTATGAACGTCACGTGGTACTAAGCGCAAACTTTGGCTTGCAATATCCACAAAAATAAATTACTGTTCTACTTTGAAGAAAATAGCGGTATGAAATTACTAACACAGTCCACTGAAAATATATGTCCTTGTTAGCACGGCGCCTGACAATTCTGACTACATACTGTTTGCTCAAGAATACAAAGTGAGTTCTGTCCTGAAATAAGTGACTTACCTCTCACTCAGCATGACGTTTCTGCGTCTGGGGTCCTGACGTTCTCGTAAGGAAATGCAAATCAGCAGATGCGGCAGCTAAAGGAAAATAAACTTCCCGCTACTAATTTCTTTTTTTTTGTCAGAAACAATCTGTGACTTCGTGTGGCGCGAGGTGCAATGCACACAAGACAAAATATTTTAAATTTTACTATAAACCATGCACGTGGGTTTCACTCTAAGGAAAATGATCCTTGAGAAATCAAACTCTGATTACTGAGAAAAAGATAGAACATAAGAAGACTAACAAAAATTACAATTATACATCTAAATTCCTTGAAAGTCTTCTCCATCAATACAAAGAACAAAAGTACTTTAAATGGGTTCTCATGACAATAGTAAAGTATTTCACATAGTTACTCCCAGACTCGCAAATAAGACCTCTTTCTCCGAAAAGTCTCAAATGCTCGCTACTAAGTTTCAAATAAGCACTGCCGTGCAGGTAAAACAATCAACACGACACGGTATACACGCGGGAGTACCCCAGGGGAACATCCTAGGGCCCCTACTGTTTAACCTCTACGTAAACGATCTGCCAACCACACACAACACATCGATGGCAATCTACACGGATGACACTGCCATCCTCGCGCAAGATTGGAAACCATCTAACATTATGTCACGCTTACAGACCGCACTCAGTGGCTGAGCCTTGGTTAGAGAAATGCCGTGTTAAAGTAAACGTTGACAAGTGCGAAGCCGTTCTGTTCACTAGAAGTCGGAAGCAACTGCGCAAACACCGATACTGCAGACCCATAACTCTACATGCACGCACAATACGTTTCCGCGAGAAAGTCAAATACCTTGCTGTCTGGCTGGACCGGAAATTACTCTGGGGGTACAACACATGACTAACCGAGCAAGCGCGAGGTGAACAGACGGGTGTAGAGGTCCACGTACATGACACTTATTCGACCCCTGATGACGTACGCAGCCTCTGTCTGGGGATACGCTGCGCCCACACGTCTGCGCCGTCTGCAGCTCATACAAAACAAAGTGCTCAAAATCATAAGCAATGCTCCACGATACACACGCATCGCGGACCTTCACTGGGAATACCGACTTGACTCTCACGGAGGTAATCCACAAACTCACCACAAGACTATACAGAAACTCCAGACATTCGCAGAACCCGTTTATTCTGAATCTGGGGAACTACGACTACAACCATAGATGGAAACATAAAAGACCAAAAGACATACTTGTAAGGACCTAACATCTATGGCCAACTACACGCAAACACAACGGTACAGGTGAGCCCCTGTTAGTCAACCACCATTACTGGATATCCAGTTGAAACACACTTAATGAATAACTGGCACCACGCGGGGAAGCCGTACCGTACACTACATGCAGACAAGCTCCACACACCCCACACAACTTGAGATGATCTATGGCCGATCTCCCACTACTATATAACGATCCTGATTGTTCCAGGAATGCAGCGGCTGCAGCAAACTGGGATACATCGCCATCGCCTGCCACGGTAATGATGCATGGTACCCATCGTACATTTGAAAGGCTTTCCTATTTCATAAATAATTTACAAACTAAAACAGTTACTATCTGGTTTCACTTACATACACTGTTATGTTCTTTCATTGAACAATACAGAAAACTAACTCTTTTCAGTTTTAGGAAACAACAGAAAAAACTCAGTAACGGTTGCCAACAATGAGATAAATGTTTCTACATTCGTAATGGAAAATAAACAAATTTTACTTCAATATTAATCTTTGCTTCTCTGGATTTTCTGCAAAACTACTACAGATACACGTCTGGGACATGTTTTATTACATTCACGAGACTAATAACAAAATAAAAATCGTGCTTTACTTAAACCTCGTACAGTTTTGCGATGGCTTCATATTAGCGAAGTTGGTGAATTTCAGGAAAAAATTTTATTAGCCGTAACTCCGTAACTAAAAATTTGCGGACCTATTTTTATATGAACTTTTTTAGTTCTACTTGCAGAATAACATATTCAAATATGTGCATCCCTTCCTGAATCAACCTGTATAAATGACCGTGATTATTTTCGTGACTACACCTTATATCAATTTTTTTAAACAGTTTTATATCTTTTTGTCAAAAATATAGTCTACTTTCTGTTAGAAGTATTCTGCTTTCTGTTAGAAGTATCCTACTTTCTGTTAGAAGTTGTCCATCAACTTCCAAATTGGTTCCATGAATCGCCACCAGATTAAAATAGCTATCCTTCCAATAATCATTGATCAGAGGCCTGTTCGAATTGTCTTGTAAGTTACACAGCTCCAATAACTACAATCAGCTTCTACGGTACAATTGCTACGTTGACAGGCAGACGTAGTCTACACACGTTTAGTTAATATTCGATTTATTTTACACAGTCCTGAGGCTGGTTTGATGCAGCTATCCATGCTACTGTATCCTGTGCAAACTTCATCTCCCAGTACCTACTGCAGCCTACGTCCTTCCGAATCTGCTTAGTGTATTCATCTCTTGGTCTCCGTCCACGCTGCCCTCCAGTACTAAATTGGTGATCCCTTGATGCCTCAGAACATGTCCTACCAACCGATCCCTCCTTCTGGTCAAGTTGTGCCACAGACTCCTCCCCAATTCTATTTAATACCTCCTCATTAGCTATGTGATCTACCCATCTAGTCTTCAGCATTCTTCTGTAGCACCACATTTCGAAAGCTTCTATTCTCTTCTTGTCCAAACTGGTTATTGTCCATGTTTCACTTCCATACATGGCTACACTCCATACAAATACTTTCAGAAACGAATTCCTGACACTTAAATCTATACTCGATGTTAACAAATTTCTCTTCTTCAGAAACGATTTCCTTGCCATTGCCAGTCTACATTTTATATCCTCTCTACTACGAGCATCATCAGTTATTTTGCTCCCTAAATAGCAAAACTCCTTTACGACTTTAAGTGTCTCATTTCCTAATCTAATACCCTCAGCATCACCCGATTTAATTTGACTACATTCCATTATCCTCGTTTTGCTTTTGTTGATGTTCATCTTATACCGTCCTTTCAAGACACTGTCCATTCCGTTCAACTGCTCTTCCAAGTCCTTTGCTGCCTCTGGCAGAATTAAAATGTCATCGGCGAACCTCAACGTTTTTATTTCTTCTCCATGTATTTTAATACCTACTCCAAATTTTTCTTTTGTTTCCTTTACTGCTTGCTCAGTATACAGATTGAATAACATCGGGGAGAGGCTACAACCCTGTCTCACTCCTTTCCCAACCACTGCTTCCCTTTCATGCCCCTCGACTCTTATGACTGCCATCTGCTTTCTGTACAAATTGCAAATAGCCTTTCGCTCCCTGTATTTTACCCCTGCCACCTTCAGAATTTGAGAGAGAGTATTCCAGTCAACATTGTCAAAAGCTTCTCGAAGTCTACAAATGCTAGAAACGTAGGTTTGCCTTTCCTTAATCTTTCTTCTAAGATAAGTCGTAAGGTCAGTATTGCCTCACGTGTTCCAACATTTCTACGGAATCCAAACTGATCTTCCCCGAGGTCGGCTTCTACCAGTGTTTCCATTCGTCTGTAAAGAATTCGCGTTAGTATTTTGCAGCTGTGACTTATTAAACTGATAGTTCGGTAATTTTCATATCTGTCAACACCTGCTTTCTTTGAGATTATATTATTCTTGAAGTCTGTGGGTATTTCGCCTGTCTCATACATCTTGCTCACTTGATGGTAGAGTTTTGTCAGGACTGGCTCTCCCAAGGCTATCAGTAGTTCTAATGGAATGTTGTCTACTCCCGGGGCCTTGTTTTGACTTAGGTCTTTCGCTGCGTCAAACTCTTCACGCAGTATCGTATCTCCCATTTCATCTTCTACATTCTCTTCCATTTCCATAATATTGTCCTCAAGAACATCGCCCTTGTATAGACCCTCTATATACTCCTTCCACCTTTCCGCCTTCCCTTCTCTGCTCAGAACTGGGTTTCCATCTGAGCTCTTGATATTCATGCAAGTGGTTCTCATTTCTCCAAAGGTCTCTTTAATTTTCCTCTATGCGGTATCTATCTTACCACTCGTGAGATAAGCCTCTACATCCTTATATTTGTCCTCTAGCCATCCCTGCTTAGCCATTTTGCACTTCCTGTTGATCTCATTTTTGAGACTTTTGTATTCCTTTTTGCCTGCTTCACTTACTGCATTTTTGTATTTTCTCCTTTCATCAATTAAATTAAATATCTCTTCTGTTACCCAAGGAATTCTACTAGCCCTCGCAGTTTTACGTACTTGATCCTCTGCTGCCTTCACTATTTCATTCCTCAAAGCTACCCATTCTTCTTCTACTGTATTTCTTTCCCTCATTCCTGTCAATTGTTTTCTTATGCTGTCCCTGAAACTCTGTACAACCTCTGGTTTAGTCAGTTTATCCAGGTCCCATCTCCTTAAATTCCCACCTTTTTGCAGTTTCTTCAGTTTCAATCTGCAGTTCATAACCAATAGATTGTGGTCAGAGTCCACATCTGCCCCTGGAAATGTCTTACAATTTAAAACCTGGTTCCTGAATCTCTGTCTTACCATTATATAATCTGACACCTTCCAGTATCTCCAGGCTTCTTCCATGTATACAACTTTCTTTCATGATTCTTGAACCAAGTGTTAGCTATGATTAAGTTACGCTCTCTGCAAAATTCTACCACGCGGCTTCCTCTTTCATTTCTTAACCCCCAATCCATATTCACCTACTACGTTTCCTTCTCTTCCTTTTCCTACTGTCGAATTCCAGTCACCCATGACTATTAAATTTTCGTCTCCCTTCACTACCTGAATAAATTCTTTTAAGTAGTCATACAAATTCACAACAACATGTATGACTGATAGAGTTCTGTACACCACTCAAATGAATTCGGAGGACATGAGTATCAACGTCCAGTATGTATCTCATGGGGTTGTATGAATGAAAACGAGAACATTCTCCAGAGTTGATACTCAGAGCAAAAGAACATTCTCAAAGAATGTTCTCAGTTTCGTATGAATAAAAACTAGGAAGCATAATCTCTGACCCTGGAGTACTTTCTCTCTACCTCCCCTCCTTACTGAGTAAGTTCTCAGCAAAGAGATTAAAATCCAACATCTTTGGTTCTCAGTTTGTTTCGTTTGCGTGTGTTTTGTGTTAGCGAAAGTTTCTCTCAAGTTATTTCTGTGCCGAAATGGAAGACTCAGAATTAGCCTTTGTCAACATTATTGAAGAATACCCCGTAATCATCAGTAAATCGCAAACTCTGGCCGCAAGAAGAGAGAAGGCGGATTGTATTAAAGAAATACAACACCGTTATATGGTTAGTTTGGGGAAAGAAATAACGGACGGCAGATAATGAAGAAACTGCACAACATGAAATCCCGTATCAAGGCCTAAACGGATGTTAATAAGACGGGGAACATTAAGATTTCCCTGAAAATTTGGGAGCAGACATTTTTAAAGTTTCTGGACGGAGATGACTGCAACCCAACTATCCAGAGTTCCTGGTAAGTCCCATACTTTCCGATATTTTTATTACGCGCTTAATGCTTTGAAATTGTGATTCAGAAAAACACGTATTTTTTACATGTGAGAATGAAATAATGTTTGGTAAATTTCGTCTACTATATCACCACTTTTCAGTAAAAGTATCACAGTGTACTATGCATGAAATTGGACGAACCCCTCCCACATTTCTGCGTAAACCTGTTTGGTATATTTACTAACTAGAAACTGAATCCTGACACATTACTATTACTTTTTTTTAAATTTTTATTAGGAGCTTGTGCAGTAGGTGGTGGTTCCACCTCTGTCCTCACTTCACCACGGAATTCAGAGGTAGCTCACACAGACTGCACATTGTATGAACAAGAGTCAGTTTTGCAGCTACCACTAATTGTTGCAACCGACCATATGGATCTCGTGGGCCCCCAAGTCGTCATACCTTCTCAATCGCCTGCTTCGGGGCACGAGAGAGTGCCTAAACGTCGGAGATTAAGCATGGAAACAGATGAGACACTTAATTTGTCTACTTCAGAGCTGCAAAGGCTGGTGCTATTGTACCAATTGAACATATTGAAACGAAAGCAGCAGAAATTAATGCGTGATGAAGATAAACAATAAAACAAATTGTGTAGTGTCTTATTTACGTACCGAATTTTATAAATAAAAACATCTTTTTTAAGTGAATGTTCATTTACATTCATCATTTACCAAATTCCATATCCTCTTACAAAAATTATTCAGTTCAAATTTCTTTTCAATGAAACAATAAGTGTAATATAATCCAATTTGAAAGGTTAAAGTGTATGCACTTATATTGTTGTGTCTTGCCAGTATCTTCACCACATCATTGTAACAATTTCTGGTAAAGTAAAGTAAAAGGAGTAACTTGTTTTACTGTAGCATCTGGCAAATACCTTCACCACTAATTTTTGGTACAGTAAAGCAAAAAACAGTAACTTGTTTCTACACTCCTGGAAATGGAAAAAAGAACACATTGACACCGGTGTGTCAGACCCACCATACTTGCTCCGGACACTGCGAGAGGGCTGTACAAGCAATGATCACACGCACGGCACAGCGGACACACCAGGAACCGCGGTGTTGGCCGTCGAATGGCGCTAGCTGCGCAGCATTTGTGCACCGCCGCCGTCAGTGTCAGCCAGGTTGCCGTGGCATACGGAGCTCCATCGCAGTCTTTAACACTGGTAGCATGCCGCGACAGCGTGGACGTGAACCGTATGTGCAGTTGACGGACTTTGAGCGAGGGCGTATAGTGGGCATGCGGGAGGCCGGGTGGACGTACCGCCGAATTGCTCAACACGTGGGACGTGAGGTCTCCACAGTACATCGATGTTGTCGCCAGTGGTCGGCGGAAGGTGCACGTGCCCGTCGACCTGGGACCGGACCGCAGCGACACACGGATGCACGCCAAGACCGTAGGATCCTACGCAGTGCCGTAGGGGACCGCACCGCCACCTCCCAGCAAATTAGGGACACTGTTGCTCCTGGGGTATCGGCGAGGACCATTCGCAACCGTCTCCATGAAGTTGGGCTACGGTCCCGCACACCGTTAGGCCGTCTTCCGCTCACGCCCCAACATCGTGCAGCCCGCCTCCAGTGGTGTCGCGACAGGCTTGAATGGAGGGACGAATGGAGACGTGTCGTCTTCAGCGATGAGAGTCGCTTCTGCCTTGGTGCCAATGATGGTCGTATGCGTGTTTGGCGCCGTGCAGGTGAGCGCCACAATCAGGACTGCATACGACCGAGGCACACAGGGCCAACACCCGGCATCATGGTGTGGGGAGCGATCTCCTACACTGGCCGTACACCACTGGTGATCGTCGAGGGGACACTGAATAGTGCACGGTACATCCAAACCGTCATCGAACCCATCGTTCTACCATTCCTAGACCGGCAAGGGAACTTGCTGTTCCAACAGGACAATGCACGTCCGCATGTATCCCGTGCCACCCAACGTGCTCTAGAAGGTGTAAGTCAACTACCCTGGCCAGCAAGATCTCCGGATCTGTCCCCCATTGAGCATGTTTGGGACTGGATGAAGCGTCGTCTCACGCGGTCTGCACGTCCAGCACGAACGCTGGTCCAACTGAGGCGCCAGGTGGAAATGGCATGGCAAGCCGTTCCACAGGACTACATCCAGCATCTCTACGATCGTCTCCATGGGAGAATAGCAGCCTGCATTGCTGCGGAAGGTGGATATACACTGTAATAGTGCCGACATTGTGCATGCTCTGTTGCCTGTGTCTATGTGCCTGTGGTTCTGTCAGTGTGATCATGTGATGTATCTGACCCCAGGAATGTGTCAATAAAGTTTCCCCTTCCTGGGACAATGAATTCGCGGTGTTTTTATTTCAATTTCCAGGAGTGTATTTTAAATGCTGCAGGTTAGACAGTTGTGCTCTTATTTACTGTAGCACATGGCAAATATCTTCACCACATCCTTGAAACCATTTCTGGCAAAGTAAAGCAAAAAGATTAATTTGTTTGCATTTTAAATGCTGCAGGTTAGACAGTTGTGCACTTATTTACTGTAGCACCTGGCAAATATCTTCACCACATCCTTGTAACAATTTCTGGTAAAGTAAAGCAAAAAGAGTAACTTGTTTGTATTTTAAATGCTGCAGGTTAGACAGTTGTGCACTTATTCACTGTAGCACCTGGCAAATACCTTCACCACATCCTTGGAACAATTTTGGTAAAGTAAAATAAAAACTTGTGCCATCAATCTGCTAAAGTTACAGTACAGAAATTACATTAAGATTCCAGCGGTTCATTTTAACGTGTTGTGTCCAAAGCTATTTACAGTAGTATCTGAAAATTCTGTTCCCGTTTGAATAGTTACATGTTCAACAATTTTTGTTGAAAGTAAAATCGATGATAGAGAATGAAAAAAAAAACAACACTAAACAGCATTTTATTACGTAACATCAGAGCACTGTGCTTTATTTTCATCAGGAAATAACTATTGTAATTACAAAAAATATACAAATTGGGTTTAATTATTCAATGTTTGGACAGACGCTGGCCGATGTGGCCGTGCGGTTAAAGGCGCTGCAGTCTGGAACCGCAAGACCGCTACGGTCGCAGGTTCGAATCCTGCCTCGGGCATGGATGTTTGTGATGTCCTTAGGTTAGTTAGGTTTAACTAGTTCTAAGTTCTAGGGTACTAATGACCTCAGTAGAGTCCCATAGTGCTCAGAGCCATTTGAACCATTTGGACAGACACCCATACATTAGTTGTCGTATTACATTTACAATTTCCCGTCTTTTATTTGTTCCACGTACACGTAAGTTTGCTGCTTCCTCTTCTCCCAGTACTGGAGGATTGTTGTCATCATCACTAGGTGCCTCAAAATCCTCACCCCCTACATGTTTTGCTACGTTGTGCAAAACAAAACAGGTTATTATCACACTGGGGATTTTTGTTTGGGCAAGCCTTATTTTATTTTGCAGAATTGGGAAACGCCTTTTCACCTGTCCAAAGTACCGTTCGATTATCACCCTTTCCTTAAAGTCTGTTGTATGCCCTCTCATCAGGTGTTCGGGATTTTGAAATGGGGTCATTAACCACGGTGCAATGCCATATCCTTCGTCTCCTAAAATTAGGGCGTTGCACTGGTTCTCACGCAATATACGATATGCATCAGAGTTTCTTCATATCCTAGCGTCATGTACAGACCCTGGCCATGAAGCATCAACACTCGTAAACATTTCACTGTTGTCACACGTCGCCTGTACGTTTATAGATGGAAAGCCCTTTCGATTAACGTATTCGTCTCCATGTGAAGAAGGTTTCATTATAGGTATGTGCGTGCAGTCTAGGGCCCCTACCGCACATGGAAACTTGTATCTCGATTGCCATTTAACTTTCGCTGTTTCTTGTTCATTAATATTACTCGGAAATCTGATCCACAACGGTGCTTTCCTGTTGACCTGTTGCAGAACATACGAAAATGTTAGTGATACTGTCGTCTGGTGTACTCCCAAATCTTCTCATACACCTATCTGAAAGCCTGGATCCGCCAAATAGCGCAAAAATATTTTCATTTAGCATTCATTGGAAAGGGCGCCTCCTCTTCTTTCGTGATTTTCCGGAAGAAAGTGATTCGCCAGCCAATTAATGTTTTCACTGTTAAATCTATACAAACTTCTACAGTTCCTTTCTTCTGTGTCCCTGCGCACTACGTATATCTTTTTTTGGCTTTCAGTAACATAAATTCCGCCATTTTCGCTAAAAACACTCGGTAACGCTTAATCACAACACCACTCACTCAGCTCTAAGTATGCTACGGAGCTCACTCACAAAAACAGAGAATGTTCTCCGCTTGTGAGAAACTTCTTTGGCTCTATTCAAACGAAATCGGAGAACATTCTTTGCTTTGAGCAACTTCCCCCACCCTTCAACCCGCACTGAGAACATCTACATCTACATCTATACTCCGCGAGCCACCTTACGGTGTGTGGCGGAGGGTACTTATTGTACATACTCGGGTGAAGTATATTCTCAGACTCACTCTATTCATGCCAACCAGAGAACTTTCTCCGAACATCTGAGTATAAAGTATATTCTCTATTTTATTCATACGACTCATGGTGTCATTGCATGGCTTGAGATGTTCGCCTTCAATATAAGCAACAACTGAAGTCATTCACCGTCTGTTGGCTGTGTTATGCATTAAAGTATGAGGTGATCCCTGAGAAGAAACTGAGTACCGGTGTCGCTGTGTGCTCTAGTAGGACATACAGAGGACAGCTGTCATCTGCAGACTTTGTATTCAAACACACGCAGTGCAAGGTCTTCACTGAGTGCAAGTTGCAAGGGCACTGTGTTTGTTTCGAGAAGGATGGACTTCCGATCGTATTTCTGCCGATGCGAATGCCTCTCCATCTGTTGTCCATAGCTTATGGACATGCTACAGGGCGACAGGTCAGTACGCAAGTTGAGTTGCAAAAGGACTCCGACGCTTCACAACTCCACATGAAGACCGACATCTGGCCATATCTGCGTTGTGACGTCGTACGGCTACCGCGAGAGTACAGCAAGATTGTCGCAGAAGGATCACTATAGCCGCCGTGTCGCTATCAGACTGCAAGGAACAGGTTACGAGAGAGGGGATTCCCAGACGTCCTGGTCCAGAACCCTGCCTGACACATAACCTCGCAGTTAGCGTTCAGTTCTGGCTTTCCCATGTCACGTAAACTGACAACTTCGTCACTGGTCAAATGTTCTTCACAAATGAGTCCAGATTTCATCTGGCGCAAGATGACGGCTGTGTGCGTGTGTGGGGACGACTTGGCAAACGATACGTGCTAAATGTTGTCCAGGAAATTCGACAGATTCGACCAAGAATCTGTGATGGTGTGAGGCGGCTTCAGTGCTGACAGATGTACAGACCTTGTCGCCGGCCATTGGGGCCTTACCGCCAGGTGGTACACCGGAGAGATCATGTTGGACCATGGGGCAGACGTCTTCCGAAGTCAGGACATTGAAATAATGGAATAGCCAGCAGTGAGTCCCGATCTCATCCTCACAGAGTATGTATCGGACATGGTTGGAGAACATGTTCGTGGTCGTTCTGTTACACTGCAAACTTCAAGAACTCCTATGGGATCTCTTGAGGAATGGGAACGTATACCACAGGGTGACGTCTGTAGATTTACACGGAGTGTGCCATGTAGGTGTCAGTCGGTGATGAATGTTCGGAGAGGGCATACACGTAACTAAAACCCTCAAAGTCCTATTAAAACCATCGATTATGACGAGATGAATGGTGGTTTTTGACACCTGTCTGACATTACAGTATGAGTTCTGTAAATGACGTTAATAGTCCTGTTCCCCCAATTCTTTTGAGCAGTGTGTAATCATTTCAAAGAAAAAATTTTAACAGAGCGCAGAAACAATGTTCATGCCACTGCGAACCATAGGTGCTCTAGTGATAGACTCGCACTGTCGATTTGCTGCTTTGGTGAAACAGTTAACAGGATCTTTTCCATGCAACATGGAACTGTGCTTCGACAGTGGCGCTGGTTCAAGCGCACCCAACGAGAGAGAGAGAGAGAGAGAGAGAGAGAGAGAGAGAGAGAGAGAGAGAGAGAGCGCAAAGACAGACTCACAAGCAACACGCCACCAACGCTCTCTCGACAGTAAGTGTTCAGGCTGCCGCCTCTGACCGGAGGGCCTCAGTCTGCCACCATCAGTCACTAGCTCAGTCGCTCAGTCACTGGCGCACTAACTTGCACTCCCTACTGGCGTTTGTCAGTACATTGTGACCAAATTAGCGTTTGTAGAGCGACTTTCGCATCTTCAGCAATGAGGCTGCGGTGTACTGTTATTTGAAGAGCTTGTACTGCAACGCACGGACTCTCTTAAAGGTAAGTAGGTTCCTGTTTATGTAAATGAAGACCCCTGTTAATACATGTGTGCAGTTGTGTTGTAGAAAGAGTATACCAACCATCAAATAACACCCTCTCCCTTGATTCCTACTATACAAGACTCTACGGTGGCAACGAGGATACAACAGATACAAACAGAAACCGTCAAACTTTCAGTACATAAATTTAAATATTTAAAGCATAAACTGTTGCTGCGTACCTGATGTCGGTCACCAGTTCGGAGCACACCGAATAAGAGGACGTAGTCGACCCCGATCAACTACATCAGCAGCACATCGCCACATGGTGCAACATACAAAAAGGGACCCACATCAGAGGGCGCAACTGCAACCACATTTAGCGGTACTGCAAGGCACTCAGTCCCACTCTCAGTGGCACGGGGACTGCAGTGGCGCGGTCCTTTCGTCTGACGACGAGTGCGCTGTGTTCCTTTGACACCCGCGCCTGGCGCCACAATATGCAATGGTGCCAACAGCACAGGGACTGAACCCTCCAGTAGTGGGGTCGCGTGCTCTGCTGGAATGAGGGCAGGTTGTATCTGAGTAGCGATCCTGGAAGTGCCTTCACTCGATGAGATGCGGGAACGCATACTGCTCTCAGGAGCAATGTGGCGAACGTGATCGTTTTGGTGGTTCACGTGTTTGGGTGTGGGGAGTCGTGATGTTGCATGGGCGGACTGACATCCAAATCTCGGTAATTTGCAAGAATGATTGCCTCTCGAAGTCGCGGGGTCCAAACGATACATGTCGAACGTGCTATCCTAAATCGATCACTCCACTCTGGTGGCAGGCGTTATGATCAATTATTTGTGATTGTCATTTTCGTCTGCTTTCCGTCGTTCCCTTAGTTGCTCTAAGTTACACACTTCGGCGAATTAATGGCAAAAAGGGAATTGTTCCCGTAGCGTACACATCACATGGCAACACCGACAGCGAGTAAGGAAAGTCGTCTCCTTTGTAATGACAAGTATTTTTGAAACGCTCTTCTTTTGTCGTTGCTATAGTGACCACCGTAAACATACCCGTAACGAGGGTCGCGTGATCGATTTAGGATCGCACGTTCGATATTCATCGTTTGGACCCCGCGATTTCGAGAGGCAATCATTCTTGGAAATTCTCCAGTTAACGTTATTCTGACACTGTATTCCTTCCCATGTACGTATTTCCAGGGATGCATTAGCTCCTGCCTTAATTTTTATGGACGGAAATGCACTTACTGCAACCAAGAGAGCATGTGGAAGAGCTCTGGCAACAAGACAACATTCGGTCTGCCCGTTCCCCCGACTTAAGCGCCATCGAGAACGTGTGGGATGCTTTCGGATGACGTATTGCAGTCCGTCCACATCCATCATCTACCATCCTCAGTTTCAGCCGCCCTGGTGGAAGACTGGTACGGTCTATTGAGAGAAATGCTCCCCAACTTTGTGGGAAGCTTGCAAGCACGTGGCAGAGCATGCACAGCCGTCCGTGGTTATTACAAACCATACTGAGCACCACATTCCGCTTTTCGTAAATGTCTGGGTCACCATCACAAACTGCTGTCACTTACAGTTACTGTCTTTGTACAATAGTCATTTCTGTTCACCTCATTGCGTATTTTTTTCAGTTAAAAATGGTTCTGAGCACTATAGGACTTAACTTCTGAGGTCATTAGTCCCCTAGAACTTAGAACTACTCAAACCTAACTAACCCAAGGACATAACACACATCCATGCCCTAGGGAAGATTCGAACCTGCGACCGTAGCGGTCGCGCGGTTCCAGACTGAAGCGCCTAGAACCGCTCGGCCACCCCGGCCGGCTTTTTCCAGTTAGCATCTGAACTATAATGTA
This sequence comes from Schistocerca nitens, assembly GCF_023898315.1. Lineage (NCBI taxonomy): Eukaryota > Metazoa > Arthropoda > Insecta > Orthoptera > Acrididae > Schistocerca > Schistocerca nitens. Next base: position 77,104,695 of record NC_064625.1, read on the forward strand.
CTAGTTTTTTCTGTGTCTGGAAAGAAGTATCATCAAAGTATGAATGTCCTCCTTGCAACATACTTACGAAGATACGAAAAGCAGTCCGTCTTTTCTAAGTAGCACCGTACATTTTTTGTTCAGTACTCCACTACCTGTCTTCAAGTCGTGTTCAAAATCGTGTGACAGTTCCAGTACAGTGATATTAAAAACTTAACGCAGAATTGATTTTAACACTCCTGTGCAAGCACACAATGCAAATAATTGGGGTAAGGTAACTCAGTCACAGGTTTTCAGCGTGTACCCTGCCCACCACATTTGTTTCTGCCAGGAAATGTAGTCCAACTTTACCTTCCATTCTATAAAACTCTACGTATTACCAACACTATGCCCCGACAAACTGTTAACCAACTTAAACTCGCACGATAACCTTTGACTAAACAGAGCCTAACTTTAATTGATCTGTACCTGGTCGTAATATACGGTCGCAGGTTCGAATCCTGCCTCGGGCATGGGTGTGTGTGATGTCCTTAGGTTAGTTAGATTTAAGTAGTTCTAAGTTCTAGGGGACTGATGACCTCAGAAGTTAAGTCCCATAGTGCTCAGAGCCATTTTTGAACCTGGTCGGAATACAACATATCTTTATACAGGGTGAGTCACCTAACGTTACCGATGGATATATTTCGTAAACCACATCAAATACTGACGAACCGATTCCACAGACCGAACGTGAGGAGAGGGGCTAGTGTAATTGTTTAATACAAACCATACAAAAATGCACGGAAGTCTGTTTTTAAAACAAACGTACGTTTTTTTTTAAAAATGGAACCACGTTAGTTTTGTTAGCACATCTGAACATATAAACAAATACGTAATCGGTAAAACAATAATCCCCCCCCCCCATCCCCCTCAATCATAATTTCCACTCACCTCGTCTCTTGACAACATCGTTGCTCATTTCTCGAAAGCATAACAGCAAACAAGCAGTAACTAAGCTAGATTTCTCTTCCTGAATAAAATTTCCAACGGTTGCATACCACATGTGGTAATGCGTAATGACAGAGTAACTACTCCTCTGCGTAATGATAAAGAACATTTACTCCTTTGAAATTATATTCAAATACAACGATTTTAGAATGAATTATGCATTCAAAAAGACACCGTAAAGCTTCATGTGATTTCACACATGACATACTACGCTAAACAATGTGAACAAAAGCCGGCCGAAGTGGCCGTGCGGTTCAAGGCGCTGCAGTCTGGAACCGCAAGACCGCTACGGTCGCAGGTTCGAATCCTGCCTCGGGCATGGATGTTTGTGATGTCCTTAGGTTAGTTAGGTTTAACTAGTTCTAAGTTCTAGGGGACTAATGACCTCAGCAGTTGAGTCCCATAGTGCTCAGAGCCATTTGAACCATTTTGAATGTGAACAAAGACTTAAAGTGGGTACAACGTTAACATGGAATTTCTATGAAAATGAAACAGCTTAATCAAATACTATGTTAATGCATGACTGAGGGAAGAGGGCTGTCTTTCTCTTAGCTCTGAGGAGATAAACAAAGTTACCTAGCTGGCAATACCCACTCTGGCAAACTGTGCAGTGGTACAGTCTTACCACAAACGTCATATCTTCAAAACAAAAAACACAAAGAAATTTTGCAAAGTTTATGTTCCTTTTACCTTTAGATACATAGATCATATTCATCGTTGCTGTCCTCTACAATAAATCTTTCTTCATGTAACAGATGCAATAACAAGTAAACAATGCACTACTGAATACGTCCATCACCTACCACACTTCAACTAAAAATGTATCAGACCGCTCAGAGGTAAAGACTGTGCCACAATAAGACCCAAGATTGTTCAATAGTAATATAGCTTGCTCTCTCTTCGGCGTGCACATCGATAACATAGAAAAATGAAAATGAAGTGACCACCTTACAAGTGACGTTGGCTGCATACGGTCATTGAAATTAATCGACAGTAATAGGTGAGCATTTGTACTGATCCGAGGATAGATCCGGATCTCCGTAACGCCAGTGCTCGCCATAACCGCCTCGGCAGTCCGAACACGCTTCCGACCAGACACACATTCCTAGGCTGTTACGTGCGACTAACAAAGCATTGTCTACCCATGAACCCCTCACCAGCCATCCCGCATTCCAGCAGGAGATCGGGCATGGTGCGCAGCCACATTGAAAGAATGGATCGTCGGTCAGTCACCTTACGGGAAGCGTGCTGGGATGACCGATAGGGGTTACGACGACCGCTCGCGTTAAGCGGAAGACCCGGGTTCGATCCTCCGTCCAGCACAAATTCTCACCTACTACCATTAGTTTTAATTCCCATATGCAGCTAATGTCACTGACAAATAAGTATCTGTATGGTTGCTTGACCACATAAGGTACATTAGTTTTAATGCCCATATGCAGCTAATGTCACTGACAAATAAGTATCTGTATGGTTGCTGAACCACATAAGGTACATGTTCTTCCGGACATGTCCGAAGGAACAGGCACCGCATACATGTAAGATAACTGATCCACTCTGGATGCAGGCCTGTACGCTTTACCGCAATGAGTTCCGAATCATTTCAGGTACGCTTGAGTCGTTCCGAAATTCTTGACAAGTATCTGCTACTATTCTTCTTCTTTGTTAACTGGACGGGTTAAACTTAATCTTCAAATTGCCATCAGACTCAGAAAGCCATGGGGCTCAGTCAGATGATCTTGGAGACCACTCTAAAGGTCCACCTCGTCCATACTGGCGCGTTAGATGTTTCGTCATAGCAACAAAACGTGGCAATGCTCTATCATGCATGTAGCATATCCTCTATGGACATCCGCAAGCAATCCTGCATGATCATAATGCAGGAAGCGAAGGAAATTCCGTCTGTTGAGTTCGTTGGTAACGTGTACGCACAATAAGACGATCACCTAATACACATAAACGAATTATAAATTATGCGTATGTGGGTCCTTCGGAAGTCAGATCTGGAAGCTGAAGAGATCTGGAGATTGAATAGGTGTGTGTAACCGTTCTTTCCACCACCCTGTCATCTTCTAAAGTCGTGTCCCCAGCACAGAAGACAGCTCGTCAATCGTGGGTTGTTCTTCGGCGGAGACTGCTACGCTGTTAACTTTAACCTGTGATTGTGCTTTTTATGGGATGTCAATTTCGTACTTGTTATGGGGTGCCGCTTGCCCAGATTAGTTTCAGTATCTACAGAGGGCAAGATCTGTAGTAGTGACAATGATGGTAGGCGACACTACACATTACTGTATCCTGTTTGATTATATTTTAAATAATGACACATTTTATACTGTCTTTTACAGCACTCGACATAGCTTTCTTAATTGTACACTAACTTTTCTGACAACTTGCGATATAGAGTACGACATGCCCGTTCCCCTTAAACGATCGAACATGTTCGTTCGTCTAGAACACCCGAAACAGAGACGTGGCCGTCCCTCTAGAATGTCCTAAACAGTTACATGTCCGTCACTCCAGAAAACCGGAAACGTGACACAACCTTCACAACGGCCGAAACAGAATTACGCGTCCGTCTCGGAAGAATGCCTGAAACAAAGTGACAAGCGCAGTCTTCCCGGCGCACCAAAGCGACCCGAAGGTGTCCCAAGCACTTTCGGTTTCAATATCGTTACTTTTGTTTCTCAAAACTAGTGAAATTTAATAAACAAAAACGATAAACTCATAAAGTAACCATAAGAGTTTGTAATACTGAAAACTGGGTTAAATACAATGAATAGTAAATAAATAATTAAGGCGGGAATCCTGCCTAGGTCATGGATGTGTAATGTCCTTAGGTTAGTTAGGTTTAAGTAGTTCTAAGTCTAGGGGACTGATGACATGACTTGTTAAGTCCCATACTGCTCACAGCCATTTGAACCATTTGAAAAACCACACCACGGAAGGGCATGCGGTGTTTACACGTAACAGCGCAACTAGTGGCTGGTAACCAAAAAGTTGCAGTTAACTCGCAAATGGTTTGTTTGCGGACCTGTGTTTACTGAGAATTTTTTGGTTTTAGTATCGTGTACTTTCAACTGAATACGTTTACGCCATTACTTACGATACAGACTGTAGTAGGAGGAATATAAAATATAATTTATAGATGATTTGGAGGTATTACATTGCTATTTTTATTGCATTTTATGAGTTTATAGTCAAGGATTGCATGTATTCTTAGTTTTAAAATGGTGTTTCGGAAGGTACGTTGAAACTAAATTTGCCTTGTGTGAGTTTTGTCGTGTGGTGAAAAAGAGCTGTGGCAGATTCCTTGTTGCGTACACTTGAGTCCGTAGAGTTACCGTGTTCATTTACAGGTTCGTTCGCCAGTCTCCCCAACTCCACACACACGTAGTGCAGCTGAAACTTTCGTAAGTAGGCAGTTTAGGTTTTTATGTTCGTAATGCCATGTAGTGCTCTGTATGAAAATCGCTGTGTGCAGTCTGTGGCTGACTGGACTCGTTGTTGGAATATTCGCTGTTGTAGTGTTGGACAGTTGGATGTGAACAGCGCGTAGCGTTGGGCAGTTGGAGGTGAGCCGCCAGCGGTGGTGGACGTAGAGAGAGAGAGAGAGAGAGAGAGAGAGAGAGAGAGAGAGAGAGAGTTTTTAGAGGTTACTACAAGCGGGCGTTCTGGACGTGTCCGCCAGAAAAAGGAAATTTGTAAAGATGGAGGTTATGAATTTATAGAGATAAATATGACTTTTGAACATTGTTAAGGTAAATACATTGTTTGTTCTCTAGCAGAATCTTTCATTTGCTAACTATGCCTATCAGTAGTTAGTGCCTTCAGTAGTTAGAATCTTCTATATAGCTGGCAGTATAGGCACTCGCTGTATTGCAGTAGTTCGAGTAACGAAGATTTTTGTGAGGTAAGTGATTCATGAAAGGTATAGATTGTTAGTCAGGGCCATTCTTTTGTAGGGATTATTGAAAGTCAGAATGCGTTGCGCTAAAAATATTGTGTCGGTTTAGTGACGATCAGAAGTAGTAAAGAGTAAACTGTTACAGTACGTAGAAGTTTACCAGCACAGTCACTCATAATTCTTCTAAGGGGACGTTTCACTTTATATAGTAATTCGAATGATTATAAAGAGCAATGTTTGCGTTCAGTCTAGCCTAAGTATTTGTCAGAGATCAGCACTCGTTAATTTCTTCTTTGAATACAACTACCGCTTTTACTATCGAGTTGTAATACGTAATATTCACAACAGAAACTTCCCTTCGTCTTTATCAGAACACGAACAAAATTAAAATCATTAACATTACATTCAACATCAGAGATAATAAAAATCTAAGATAATGCAATGATGTTCGCTTTCCTTCTGCAAGGAGTAACGTCTTTGGTTCCTATACACAGAACAGTACCTCACGCAGACATTTCCTTAATGAAATATGTTATTACAGAATAGAGGGTGCGAAATTTAGGTCAGAGTACGTCTGGCAGCAATAATAGCTCCAACGTCATTAGGTACAGAGGAATGCTGGCAAGGGGATCGCACCGACTCGGCATCACCGAATTTGGTTCAAATTCATGGTATTTGCAGGGACTGGCCACAAATGAGAGCGCCAGGGGCCAACCGTTTCGAAAAAAATAGTACTGTACTTAGAGCGTTGATAAGGATGGTGCAAGTAATTTTGCAGGGTTTAAAGTGTAAAATGCTTCGCATTATTTATATTAATTTTGATCTTCCACCAGTGCTTGGCAGCTATTAAACTGCGACGTTTACTAATTTGGTCAAAAAGCTTCAAAACTGCTCTTACCTCATGGAGTCAGAAACACAAATCGAATCCCGAGAAGACTGCATCAAAATACAGTGTGATTCAGAGAGAGAGAGAGAGAGAGAGAGAGAGAGAGAGAGAAAACAGATTTTAATTGTTTGTTACAGCCAGTCTATAAAAGACAAACACACTGAATCTTCCTCTATCGAGTGACATGCGCAAAGTTTTGACACAGCTGTGCTGCTGATTTTCTTTATAGCAACGTGGAGACTACACCACAAGATAAATCATTTTGTGTGTTGGAATTTCCGCAAAGTCAATCCACTGCTCAAGTGCATTCCAATCTTGATTCAGCAAGACGCCGCCTCTGTATAAGCAGATAGTGTTATTCCTGTTTTGGCCGTCAGTATTTTATTATGCTAGAAGCTCGGCTTCATGCTGCTTCATACACGTGAAGTAGCGTATGGTACAAAAGTGGAGTGAGGTACAAGCAGCATATGGTACAGTATGTACCAGTCCCGTGCGGGAGTCCGCCAATTTTACTAAACTTGACTCTGGTGGGTTGGCACATTCGGGTGCTAGGCGCCAAAATGCCTGATTCTCTTATTTACACTACTGGTCATTAAAATTGCTACACCAAGAAGAAATGCAGATGATAAGCGGCCTTCATACGCCTGGGCATTGAGTCAAACAGAGCTTGGATGGCGTGTACAGGTAGTGACTGGCGTATTGTGACGAGCCAGTTGCTCGGCCACCATTGTCCAGACGTTTTCAATTGGTGAGAGATCTGGAGAATGTGCTGACCAGGGCAGCAGTCGAACATACCCTGTATCCAGAAAGGTCCGTACAGGGCCTGCAACATGCGGTCGTACATTATCCTGCTGAAATGTAGGGTTTCGCAGGGATCGAATGAAGGGTAGAGCCACGGGTCGTAACTCACCTGAAATGTAGCGTCCATTGTTCAAAATGCCGTCAATGCATATAAGAGGTGACAGAGACGTGTAACCAATGGCACCCCATACAATCACGCTGGGTGATACGCCAGTATGGCGACGACGAATACACGCTTCCAATGTGCGTTCACCGCGATGTCGCCAAACGCGGATACGACCATCATGATGCTGTAAACAGAACCTGGTTTCATTCGAAAAAATGACGTTTTGCCATTCGTGCACACAGGTTCGTCGTTTAGTACACCATCGCAGGCGCTCCTGTCTGTGATGCAGCGTCAAGGGTAACCGCAGCCACGGTCTCCGAGTTGATAGTCCATGCTGCTGCAGACGTTGTCGAACTGTTCGTGCAGATGGTTGTTGTCTTGCAAACGTCTCCATCTGTTGACTGAGGGATCGAGACGTGGCTGCATGATCCGTTACAGCCATGCAGTGAAGATGAAGATGCCTGTCACCTCGACTGATAGTGATACGAGGCCGTTGGGATCCAGCACGGCGTTCCGTATTACCCTCCTGAACCCACCCATTCCATATTCTGCTAACAGTCATTGGATCTCGACCAACGCGAGCAGCAGTGTCGCGATACGATAAGTGCTAGAAGAGAATCAAAACGTTATTGACATGATCAATTTGTGAATAAATCATTCTATGTTTATCAAAGTGTAACCATATGTTTTTCTGTACATTTACGTCGCACCTACTGATTGCCGTCCCATTTTGTCAGTTTATTGGTGGGACGTCGGTTTTTTGTCGTAGTGTTTCCTATTATTTTACTTAGAGTATTTCTACCAAATCTAGCTGGAGTTTTAGGGTATGTAAAACGATACCACATATTCTCTTTCCACGTCTTTGTAAATGAACGATTGATAATTAACATATATTTTCGGTTTGTTGCTGTTTCTTTAGAGCGTGCAGTACATACAGTAAGGGAAAGAACACAATTAAAGAAAGCAAGGTTACCATTCATTTTACGTTTTGCCGACGTGGAACAAGAGCATGCATGCCACATTCTTATAAACCTGCAAGAGATGAAGATGATGATAATACTGACCACATAGTCACTCCTTCATAGGCCGTAATAGATGGAAGTGTTGGGACAGTCCCACCAGAATCTGAGAACGCGTTCCATGGCCGCAAAAATTGCGTGGGACCATGCCTTATCGTCTTGGGGCACAAGTTTGTCTCCTTATCTGGCGTCAGTCCGGAAATTCTGTCAAGCTATTCAGTGCCCTCTTGTAGCGTTGTGAACTGAAAATAAAATTTTTGGAAGACACCCGAAAGAACCACACCCTATCTGTCCCAGAAGACTGTACGATTTGGCAGCAAATGACTGTATTTTGAGCTTCTTTCTTGAATTTGCATTTTGCCACACCATGGAACGTAGTTTGGCTTCCGATTCGCAGTGGTGAAACCACAGCTCAGATGTCATCTTACTTTCCCTTTAATACAGAGATAATTGAAATTATTTGTATGGTAGTAAAAATTTAAATTTGTCCCTGGATTCAGTGCACCATTCACCCTGCTGTGTAAATAAGTTTCGTAAAGAAAAAGAAATTGTCCAGAGAAGTATTACGTTCCTCTGAGGATCACGTGAAGGACTCCTGTTTTGTTGCTTTGTTCTGTGTCTGATCTCGAAAGACCTTCCTTTCTTCCGGAGGAAATTTTGACAGGAACGTCTTAACTGGACATGCTGCAAAACTGAGTTTCCTACAATGTCACAAATTAATGCATGAGACCGCTACACCTCAATTTCACCTTTAGGTGCTGCGTTGAAAAAAATGGTTCAAATGGCTCTGAGCACTATGGGACTTAACATCTATGGTTATCAGTCCCCTAGAACTTAGAACTACTTAAACCTAACTAACCTAAGGACATCACACAACACCGTCATCACGAGGCAGAGAAAACCCCTGACACCGCTGGGAATCGAACCCGGGAAACCGGGCGTGGGAAGCGAGAACGCTAACGCACGACCACGAGCTGCGGACGGTGCTGCGTTATTTTAACACCATCATCCCATTACGTTGGATTGGAAAAAGTGGGCAACAAGATGTTGTTCATAGGCTTTGGTCTACCAGGTCAGTAGACTCCACGGCTTGCGATTTTTTCTCTGTGGGTTACGTGACAGATTCTTTCTCACACCTATGGCAGCTAATCCACAATAGCTGAGAAATCGAACTTTCGAAGCTGGCGACTCAGTAACAGACCGGTTGATCCGTATGTGGAGGGAAACTGACTCCCGTTTGCAGATATCTGTTTTTCTATAGAACCTTCAAAACTTTCAATTAATTGTAAAATTGCCGTGTTTATAGCGTGTGCAAACTGCCGATAAAGTTACTGCTTCCTCTGCTTTTACGATGAACGTCAAACCATACGAGTAAATTATCAGCTATAAAATATTGAAAGTGAAACTTCCTCTTTAATAATTTTTATTAAAGTCTTTTCCCTGACAGAAACGACTCAAACTTAACCATTCATGTATTACCGAAAATATACAAGCCAAACGCAATCTGACTGCTATACATAGACATGGTTTCCAGTAATTAACACAAAAGAATGGCCCTGAATTGCAAGAAATCCTAACAATAATACAAAGCCAAAAACTATTAAAGAAATATGAAACTACCTCTAACTCTGTTAACTGCCTAAACTCATATAAATCACGAATGCCAACAGTGCATTCTTATCTCACAGAAAATCTTCATAGCACGAACTACAGTAAGTAGCAACTACAGCCAGCTAAATAAAAACATTCTAACCACTATAGACTATAGCTACTAGGAGGCATATGGTTAGCGAAAGAAAGATTTTGCTGACGATGAGACAATGTATTTAGAAAATTTTACCTTATTTATGTGACATTCAGTTCCAAAAATTATGTAGCTGTCAATAATTCCATTGCCAAAACATTATCAACCATACATCCTTTACCACACCCTTTCTTGCATCTTTTCTTATACGAAATTTCACCTCACTTTAAATTGCGTGTCCTACAAGCACAGTCTCCACGAAGAAAATCATGTCCATACAGTTCCCTACCCACTCGCTAACTGCTGGTCCGTCCAACCACAGAATCTCTTGCTGAGGGCTCAGAGCGCTGTTAGCGATGTTAATACAGTCCATTGTGCTGCCAACATACAAACAGGCTACTTACAAAAGTCCCAAATTTTCCCTTACGTTTTATGAGAAGATCAATGAATACATCATCTTGAGCATTATAGGGTTATGGGTTAGAATTTGCTTTTATCTATTTTACAATGGTGCTTATTTCTGTAGCTCATATCGTGAAGATAAATATCTTCTTCACAAAGGCATATCGTAGGCTGTGCAAGACCTGTAGCATTAACTCCGTCACCTACTTCTAAGAACACCTTTCTGACCGTTAGTTTATGTCAGTTATTCTCAATGGACAATGTGCACTAGAAGTTGTGTGCGATGTTTAACATGTGCGGGACTACCTACAAATGAAATTACAATGAAATAAATACTAGCTGCATACAGGGGTTTTTACACGCCAGCAGGGACAATTGAAAATGTGTCCTCCGACCTGGACTCGAACCTGGCATCTCCTGCTAGCATGTCAGACGCTCTATCCATCTGAGCCACCGACGATAGTGGGAATGCAGGGACGTACCTCTGGAACGCCTCGCGTGAGACCCATATTCACAACTTAGTGTCCCGCACTATATTCATAGTGCCCCTGCCCCATTATACTCATTACTCGCGGCGTTACTGCCGTTTCCCGTAAGAGTTCGGGCACTGTTTGTACATCCGCACAGAAGATGGTCAAATGGCCGGTGAACCTTAACAATACATTTATGAAGATTTCATCTGTTCATCTGTTCTTCATCTGTTCTTCATCTGTTCTTCATCTGTTCTTCAGATACCTTCTTCATCTGTTCTTCAGATACCTTCTTCATATGTATATCTACAAATGGAGCATAAGAAAACTCAAAGTAAAAGTCCTTCAAAATCTCTCCACTAACTGCAAGCAAAAATCGGTTACCAACATACATTGCAGTAAAGTCAACAAAGCAAAGCAGAGGCTTACCCATCGAAAACATTACATAAAAGTGATATAGTACGAGTAGAAAAGAAAACTCCTAAAAATAGGAATCATTTCAACAACCACGTCGTGTAAAATATGAATAAAAGAAAATCGTTACTGGTAGCAGAAAAGTTACTTACAAACAAAGCCAAACACCCTCTGTATCACCAGTTCTCAATCTGTATTCATCTGTGCCCCGCTTCAAGAGGAAAAACGATGTCACACCAACAGCAACCTATTTTCCTATAAAAATAATCATGTTCTTCATAATTTATTTGCCTTATTCTCTATTTCACCAAATCCAGTTTATAAGGATTTTACGCGGCACAAACCATAATTATGTGAATTAATGTGACCAAAACGCGGAAAAAATTTATCACAATTTAAAAAACTATGAACATTCACAATTCGGCAAAAAGATTAAAACAGCGTTACAAATTTGTTTTAGAGAATAAAGGTTCTCAAGATGTTGTTAAGTCAAAGAAACAGCCACCCGAAGTTCGCTGCTTACATTTAGCTTTGAACGGTATGTACACATCCGACAAAGCTGAAACGCCAGTCTCGTGTAAATGTGTTGTTGCAGGAGGAATGACGATCTTCATTGTACTTCGGCTCAGCGTTGGGAATTCGTTGCTAACATGTATCCAAAACTCCAACAAAGACACGTCATTAAATTTGCTCTCCCGTGAAGTATTACAAGTGGGCTCAAAAAGTTATTTTACGCCTCTCTTATATTTTTGCATGTTGTTCCAGGGGCATTTTTGAATGGATTTTTAATCCAATTAAATTTATCAATATCGTCGCTGAAATACTTTCCGAAGTTAACTTTGTGTTAAAGTCTGAAGAAGAAATCAGGCTTTTATCTCAATTGGAAATATCGTATTATCTGTGTCCTCTAAACAGTGACACTGGAGCAAGGAACATATCTACCTTGACACTTCCCATTCGATTTTCCTACAGCTCTAATTTCATTATGGAAACCTCCAAGTTTTCATTGCCATATAGCAGTATTGCCTGGTTGCCTTGGAGTAAAGTGCTAAGAATAATTGTGTGCCAAAAATGTCAGTGACGTGACCCTATTTGTAACAGAATTTCCGTTGCTGAAACAGTCTGCCAGAGGATAATTTTTCTTCTTCAGGAAACAGAATACCTCACTCCTCAGCTCAAACATTTTTTAACACTTCACACCTTAAACTCTCGAGCATTACTAAAAAGTGCAGTTGAGTGTGCCCAGCACCCATCTCCTCTCACAGCACTTTAAAAGTCCTCAAGTTTATAGATTTTACCTTAATATTGTTTCTGTAAGTGTTTGCAGCACTTCATAGAGGGGTGAGCTAAGTTATCCAGCGGCCAGATCGGCCTGTTGTATCTTGCACTGAGCCTGTAGTTAATCAGGAGCTACGGCCTTAACTTCCGCTTGCAGTCCATGAATTCCAGACACTGAGCTCCAACTAAGCATACTACAAAGCGCCTATTCCATAATATCCCGTTTTTATTAAAGCAAGTAATGATCATAGCCAAAAAGGCTTTGAGCTGTAGCTCTTTACTGTATCGGCTTACAGAAAACCTATTAGTCCCGAAATTTTAATTCAGAAACGAATTTAACATAGGCAATCAAATGAACATCTTTATCTACAGGATGTTTATAATTACAGTTAAACTTTCAAACCGCTGTACAAATAACAACTGGTCATAATGACGTCATATTGCAATGGAGTATTATCGGAGAAGGGGGGAAATGTACGGCAGAAGGAAAATAAAAAGTTACGAAATGTAGCAATAGATGGCACTGTAAGCATCATAATTCAATATTGGTCGACTACAAATGACAAATGAATCATACAACAATGCCTAAGGTATACGTTTGACGTGAAACAGTCGGCGCTACTCACTGTGCATGGGTGTACAGATGTGATACTATTACTTACGTAAGCCCATCCACCACGTCTAGGTCAAATCACATAGGATGGGAAAAAATCGGTTTTTAATTGTCCTGAGGCCAAAAACCGCATAAAAAATATCAACCGCATCGCTTTCTAATAGTCCAAAAAACGCATAAAAAGCATAAATCAAAATCAAATCGGATTATTAATTTCCGTGTGACTGGCGCAAAACATGTTCAACATGCTGTCCACAGTTTTCTGCAACAAGTTGAAATCGAGAAACAGCATGTGCCAAAACTGATCGAAGTGTTTCCCGGATAAGGTTCAGAATGTGTAGCGCAATGCGTACCTTCAATGCAGCTAAGTTTACAATCGGAACACTGAACACATCTCTTAGGAAGCCCCACTGCCACAATTCACACGGATTAAGATCAGGTGATGGGGACGGCCAGGCAGTAGGGGAATCACGGATGATAATTCTATCATTTCCGATATGGCGCTCCAGCAGCTGCTTAACTGGACTTGCAATGTGCGGAGGCGCGCCATCTTGCAAAAAATGATCCCCTCCACACATCCACGCTGTTGGAGAGATGGAATGACGTGGTTGCGCAAAAGACACTCACGGCGCTTACCAGTGACGGTACAGGTAACAGGACAGGAAGCACCTGTCTCTTCGAAAAACTATAGCCCTATGTGGATTGTCATAAACCCGCACCACACTGTGACCTTTTCAGGATGAAGTGGAACTGTTTGATTTTCATGTGGATTTTCCGTTGCACATATTCGACAATTCTGTGTATTGACATATTCTGTCATATGGAAGTGGGCTTCGTCTGTCCACAAAATCTTCCACGACCAGTCATAGTTCACTTCCAGGTGAGCGAGAAATTCTAAAGCAAAGGTCTCTCTTGCTGGCAGGTCAACACGTGGTTATGGTTGAATGGATAGCAAAGAAGGATGTTTCGCAGGATTTTACGCACCGTCCTCATGGGTATATCCAATGCTCGGGCAATTCTCCGTGCAATACACGTTTGCACACCACCACTCGTCTCCTCCTGGATTGCTCTGGACACTGCTTCCACTCACGTCGAATCAGTTCGTTTCCTCCCTATACCAGGTTGCACACCAAACCCATTTTCTCGAATTTCCGAATCATCTTCTGCAGACCCAGGCAGTCATCGGACCAAAGCCTTTTTTCAAACCTTTCAATGTCCGGAACTTCTGTAGAGCAACGTCTGCGAAGTCATCATTCTTGTAATACAGCTTTACAAGCAGAGCGCTATCCTGCATTGAGGCAGTCATCGCGAACGCCGCAGATGAGAAACAAGGTAAAGGCGTGTACCCAGCGTGTTTACACCAACTTCAATGGGTCGTGCGCATGACAGGTGTTTTCATTTGCGTATTCTGACACGTACTGCGCCGTCTATTGGTCACGTTTCACACTATATTTTTTTCTTCTGCCTTAAGTTTTCCCCCGTCTCAGATAATATTCCGTTACCATTTCACATCATTCTGACCAGTGGTATTCTGTCTACAGCGTTTTGAGAGTTGAACTTTAATTATAATCACCCTGTATATCCAACGCTTCGTCTACATGAAGTGTAAAACATTTGTTAGGAAATTTATCGATTAACTGACGTAGAAAATAATCAGAAACGTCTAAAGCTCTTTTACGCATTGGCATTAGAGACAGGAATACTTGTCCAACCTGTAACACCGAAAATACAGATAAAATACCTTCTGCACCATCCAAAAATTTCGCCGTTCAATATTCATTGATTATTTGCTCTGTAGTTCCGATTCCGAAGCCGTAAACTGTGTTACAGAAACTGTATTTAATATGTACTCGATATACCAGTGTATTTAATTTTGAATGTATATATTTGATTGTAATCATAATGAAAATATTGTAAAATGCCGGGTAATAGCCAAGGGAACTTTACTGAAATGTATCGATAGCAACGCCAGAATGGTAGTAGCTGTGCCGTTGTTTATCTTTGCGTGTAGAGAGTCCCTGTTGCCCTGCGAAAAGGGGCACAAGACCAGCCTGAATTACGAAAGAGTGCGGAAGTGATTGTTGGGCTCTCGCGCCAGTACAGACGCGCTGGATTCGTTAACCTGCGAGTATTCAGATCACGGCAGGAGTGGACAGGCGGAGGAAGGTGCAGTTCCAACTATTGCTTGTCTCATACTTATCCGTGTTTCTGGAGACCACTCGGGGTTTTTCTCATCGAGCAGCAGCAGCAACAACAACAACAACAACAACAACAGCAGCTCAGCATTGTCGTCGGCTACATTCTTCGTCCTCCGCCCAGCTACAACATAGTAAGACTGTTAACCGAGAAACATAGCAATTTAGAGGCTTTACCAAGTTGCATTTCTTTCAAAAAGTGTGACTAAGTTGAATAATAACTTGTAATAGTTAGAACTTGTAGGGCACCTGTGTTGTCACTGTCCTCAAACATAATTACCAAGCACGGTCCCTTTCCTTTCATGCAATCACAGTGTCTCGTAAGAATATGACAATGATTAAATATTTACTGCCACTTTTCTGTACTTAATACTGACAAGTTTGTCACACTTTCTGCTTCAGCAACTGCTCATTCTTGTATTTGTATAACAGAGGCTACTTAAAGTAATATTTCACTGGCCAAACTAGCAACTAAAGACACAGCACAAAATATAAGTGCGCAATTTAATTTATTCTGTATTTAGCTTAGCGAGTGACTTCTGCTGGCTTGGTATGTATTTTATTGTTATTTTAAAAGTAAAACCAATTGATCATTTGCTTAAAGTAAATTCAGTTCAGTTGCAACTTTCCAAGTGTAACGTTCTTTAATATGAATGAGTTAATAAAGTTTACGATTATGTAAAATGAAGTCTGATCTGTGGAATTGATACAGAACTCTTATAGTCGTGTTGCGTGTTGTAAGTGCAAGCGGTGCGCTTACTGTGTGTTATTCTTAGCAAAACTTTACACGAATCTGTTCGGCAATACAACTCCCAATACCAATAACGAAATACAGTCACTGTAAAATACATTCAGCCCCTTACGCATTGAATCCTGTGGCCCTGTTCCAAACTGATAACTTTAGTCCCTGTGCACATAACAAATACATTAAATTATCTTACCTCTAGAGCAGCAACGGAGTAACGGGATATATTTTGGTCTCTCACAATAAGTATGAATGCTACCTACCGGCTCAGAAGTGTGAAATGCACATGAAATTAATTTGGGTGATAAACGAGAACATTTTAAAAAACTCAACTTCTTTAAAAAATATGACCTGGACTGGGAGGCGGTACTGATTATGGTGAATTACTAACACTCAGATTTTTTTAGCAAAATTGTATTCCAAGTTAAGTTTGTCTTTTCAAAAACATCTGACAATTGAAGTTACATTACTCGCTACTGATTGACTGACAATGAGATCTAAACAGCAAGTATTGTCTAACTCCATTAATCCAACATAAATGCAGATCATCGAACTACACATAGCCTTGTTTACAAATCTTAAAAGCTTCCAAAAATGAAATATTTAACTAGCCTCTCCATCAAAATGGTTTACGTACATTCTGGGGCTACTCAGCAATAATAATCAGCCAACTCATCTATACTAACGCACTGTCAAAAACAGAAATCATAATTATTTAACACTCTTACCTTATTTCCATGAAGGCTTCTGCTTCCCTGTTCAACAATACTGACATACCTACATTAATCTGACTCTTCGTGGCAGCACACCACAAAAACTGCCTCCTCCATCGTCTTTCCCTCACAGACAGCTACCTACCACTGAGCGCCCAGCTCTCCTACTCCAACACTATAATAATCTCAGACCAGAGATCTTAGGTTCAAATGGTTTAAATGGCTCTGAGCACTATGGGACTTAAAATCGGAGGTCATCAGTCCCCTAGAACTTAGAACTACTTAAACCTAACTAACCTAAGGACATCACACACATCCATGCCCGAGGCAGGATTCGAACCTGCGACCGTAGCGGTCCCGCGGTTCCAGACTGAAGCGCCTAGAGATCTTAGGCTCTGCGGTCGCACACAGTCAGCGATCCGCACTATCGAGCCTATCAGGGACATTCACTGTTCATAGTAAACTAGTTTCATTTTAATTTATTAATATTCTAATTATTCTGGTGCCACATAAAAGTACGCCCCAGTATACTACTTACACAGTCTTTGAATAATGAAAAGTAAATTGCTTGCCTTTTCTAAATTTAGCATTACGTTACACTGACGTTACTGAAAGTAATTTTTTACATAACAAATTACATAAGCCAGTCATTTATTTAACCGGTGATTTTATTTTACGTTGCTTTCATAATTGAGTATTTAAGAATGAGTAACTACAAACTCTCTAATTCACTTATTTTCTCGCTAACTGTTGCGCTGCGGCAACGCGTCACATCCTTCTGTTGCCTCGCCAGTGATTATTTGCTTGAATTTCTTTGCCATTACCTCTCTCAAGATTCGGGAGATTAGTTGCTCGAGCGAGCTGTCCACCATTTAATTACTCCTCTTTTAGCTCATTAGTGTTTTCTTTGTGATACGAGTGATTTTTGTAGTAAAAATTAAGTGTTCCCCTTATCCTCCAGTGCGGTTCGTTAGCGATTGCACTAATCTCCATCCATTTCAAAATTATCATCTAAATTTAGAACAGACTCTTTCTTCAGGAGAGTCTGTTGTACACTTCCCTCCAGCTAACCGGTCTTATTTTCCTTCGGTAACGATAGCCTTATTCGCTGTAAAATTTCATTAGGCATA
Source organism: Schistocerca nitens (assembly GCF_023898315.1). Lineage (NCBI taxonomy): Eukaryota > Metazoa > Arthropoda > Insecta > Orthoptera > Acrididae > Schistocerca > Schistocerca nitens. The sequence goes on from NC_064625.1 coordinate 77,122,081, forward strand.
TGTAGTCAGTTATATCGCAGGCCAGTAGGCCGATTAGGGAAGGGGAGGTTACAAACTGTTCAGCAAACGAGTCACCAAACGACGTCGATACTATACCAAACGCTGCACGTAAAACCAGAGTTCGTGCAACCGTATGTGGTTTCTTGCATTTAACAATCTTACGTGAAATCTGGTAAGTGCCTAAAAGGGCCTTACATGTCAGATTCCTCTTTCTGGCATAGTTCTTCTCGGTAAACAATGAAACATTTAGTTTCTTCACAAAAAGCTTTTGGTTTTGCCATTTATCAAAATGTTTGGTTGCAAGATGTGTATTTAACTTATTAGGCATCATGCTATCAGTAGCTACAATGGTTAAACAAATTACCACACTGCGGACATTCTTCACTATTGAGTGCAGTTTTCGTGAAGCCTGTCAATAAATAGCTCTCATCATACCTTCTCGATTTCACCTTTGGGATATCTCCGTCTCCTCCTCCGGTTTATGGACCGCTCTTCTCTCCATGTCTGTCAAAAACCAGTGTAAAGTTTTCATAAGTTTTCTGCTGTTACGAATAATTCACCTTTACTGTGCTGGGACAGACACGAATGAGCGCACTGCATGAGTACTGAATAACATCCTTGACTTCGTGCTTAGTTTTATCTGTGTTTGATTTGTTAGTCAGTCGTGCAGCGCTGAGACACGTGTATTTGAGGCGTAGTAGCGTGCAGTTCAGTTTTTCAGAGAATGAGATGTGTTACTGTGAATCTGGGAAAGAGCTCTCTGGAATATTTCATTTTGGAGATGGTAATTCATTTAATATTTTCTTGTTATTCATGTTCATTGAGAAGGTTTTGGAGGAATTTTAAACGTATGTTTGTAGTTTCTTTGTAATGAAAGAATTTTGTAACTGTTGACTTCCTGTGTTGTGCAGTCTTTATGTCAACAAACAGTTTGATTTCTCAAAACCGATTTTCTTTAAAGTACAATGTACCGCCATGAGTCATAGTAAAGTAATGAATTTTTGTCGTGTGTACAGTGTAGCTTACGCCACACGAAGCAACAGACTGCTACTGACAAAAATATATATATATATATATATATATATATATATATATATATATATATATATATATACAGTAGATTATTTAGCTTTAGCTGCTGCATCTGCTCTGGAGAACGTCAGTACTCCTGGCATAGAAGCGGCGTGTTGGGCAAGAGGTGAGTCACTTCCATGTCAGGTCAGATCTCACCTTGCATTCTTGTGAAAACTGTAGTCAGGATTGTCAGGGAAGTACATAAATTTTCAGTAAACAGTGTTGGCAATTTCAAACAGTGTTGCTTCGAGTAGAGCAGCTATTTATTTTTGTGTATATTTTCAGTCTAACATTGCAGTTGATAGTACGTATCTTTCACAACGTTATTCGGCACTGAGTTTTAGTTACTACATAGTTCTTATTGTGCACGTAATTACTTTCTTTTGGCAGTAAATTATATTCATTTTCTTAATTTCAAATTTTGCATTTTATGAAATTTGAAGTTTGTTTTCACAACACTGTTTACATGCGCAACACGGGGCCAACCAACAGTCAGTATTGCTCAGCAGCTGAATGCGTTACCCAAAGTGCATGTTACAGCAGGAGAAAGTTTTCGAAACAATGTATGCATTTCTCTCACAAACCGACAAAATTTTATAGGAAGCTAACACCAGAAACCGCTTCACACTGCAGCCAAGTCTTCTACGCAAAGCCTGAAAGACTGTAAAGGAGATGGCGAAATACACGAGCCAAATCTTGTCATACGTGCGATAGTTAATGCTACAGTTACTGTGCAGCCGACAACAGGAGATAAGATGTTGCAGCTCCTGCGTTATTCCGAATAACAATGCACTGTTCCTTCGGGCATGCGTGCGTATCCAAATTCGCAGGCACTGCGGCGACTACAGCTGTTGTGAAATAGGTTAAATGTATTCACAATTGCGAATACGGGCAGTCATCAGCTGTCGAATGGTATGACGACAAACAAAATTTTTGCCGGACTGGGATTCGAACCCGTATTTCCCACTTACCGCGAACGGTCGCCTTACGTTCTTTCTTTATCTCATTTTGTTCTTTATTTTTCGTTCCAGTTGTTCGAGGCGGACGTACCATGACATCCGTTCAAGTTCATCGTTAATCCATTCACTCAGTCTTTTATTTAATTACAGAGGGCAGTTAACAATCTGATCGAACACGCTGAGCTGCTGCGCCGGTAACCATTCGGCTATCCGTGCACGACTCACGCCCAAACCAAAACTTCCAGATGCCACCCGTGCGTCTATAACCTGTACTCCTACATCCATTATGTATGTTCTCGTAACAGCGCGTCATTTTACTTGAAAGTCCCTTGCCCCGTTTCGGCGGCTAAATAACATATTGCAGTACCTGTGCTTTTCTGAATTACGATGCAAAGTTACTTTGGACATACCCACTGGACAAGCGACTTGCAAGTAAAATGTCTCCCTCTACAGGAATATACATATTGGATCTACATGTTGTAGACGCTTATTTGTCGGCAGATGGAGGGTAGAGTCCGGCTAAGAGTAGTGCGCGGGTAGTCCAGTGGTAAGGCGATTGCTCGAGATAAGCGGGAAGTCCGGGTTCGAGACCCGGTCGGGCACAAGGTTCCATGGTCGTCAACCATGGGTGATTGTTGTCTACATTCGCAATTAAGAAGACATTTAATGGACAACATGAGGTTCCGATTACGGCCAAAGTAGCCCAGCTCGCCCGAAAATTATAAACTGTTCTAAAAAAAGAATTTTTGCAATATACGGCTCACTCTTGCACGCCAATCATGACCCCTGCCCCCCTCCCGCGCGTCGTGTTCGCGCCACAACACTGAGAACCACTACTCCTCATTGAGGCAGTTCAGAAGAGCAAGGAGACTTGCTGTATTGCGTTTGTCTTCTTGAAATATGATACCATCGAGACTTCCAGCATAAGACATAGCCAGTGGTCTTTACACGCCGTAAAGGTAATGTGTGCTGTCCACGTTACCAACTATGGTAACAGGGTTGATTGCGTTGCGCATCCAGTAGCAGACGATACCATAACGCCATGTGCTGGGGCTGAAGGGCATTTAAAGGCACATTTGCAGGATGGGCGTGGATGTATTGCAAAAACGTTGGTATAAGTTGAGAATATAAATAAAGAATTACGTAAGATATTAATTAGGATAAGCAGTTGTATCGATTGCGGCGTGCAACGGCTGAAACATTAGAATAAGTACGCAGTACAGTTGTCTTGCCGAGAAGACGGCACCCGCGTATCTGCCATCGCCCCAGATAATTATTTGGCACACAACCATTACTGTATTTTACTGAGACGCCATCTCACTAGGTGTACTCATAGTTGCACACAGCAACAGAATTAATGTAAGTGTCCACGTAATTTAATTGAACATAGTATTTTGTGAATACAGTGATAGCCGGCCGGAGTGGCCGTGCGGTTCTAGGCGCTGCAGTCTGGAACCGAGCGACCGCTACGGTCGCGGGTTCGAATCCTGCCTCGGGCATGGATGTGTGTGATGTCCTTAGGTTAGTTAGGTTTAATTAGTTCTAAGTTCTAGGCGACTGATGACCTCAGAAGTTAAGTCGCATAGTGCTCAGAGTTATTTTGAATACAGTGATATTAATTGGTCTTGTTTCATTCATGCTGCAAGCTATTCTTCCAATTAACCGGCGTCTTGTCAAGGCTTAAGTTACCGTGTTAAAAATGGTCCAGCACGAGCCAAAAATTTCGAATTCTTCAATCTACGAAGTCTGATAAAGAAATAATTCAGAAAAATCACTCAGGGTCGATCTTACAGTGAACGGACGTCTTACAATGAACGGACGTTACGCAAAAAGCTATTGTCAAGCGCCCAAAGATTATACAAACTAATCACATACTACACATATACAAAACAGTTTTGCATCAGGCCAGTTCCCAGAACGCCTGAAGATCGACGTTGACTGCGGATACTGTAGCAGAGACACGGTCCCTTCGACTGTTTAGAGATGTCACTAAACCCGCCCAAAGATGTAAACAATCCTGCCTGAATAGCATCTATTAGACGCAGGGGGTCCGACAGCCGATCAGTTCCAGTCATTCCACCAGGAAGGAGGTACACGGCTCGTGTTGTTTGTAGTTCAACCATGCCTATACGGTCAATATCTCGGTTCGATCGCGTCCGCTTGTTACTTTGTGCCAAGAAGGGCTCTCAGCAAGGGAAGTGTCCAGGCGTCTCTGAGTGAACCAAAGCAATAGTATTCGGACATGGAGGAGATAGAGACAGGAACTGTCGATGACATGGCTCGCTCAGGCCGTGCAAGGCCTACTACTGCAGTGGACGACCGATACCTAAGGATTGTTGCCCGGAGGAACCCTGACAGCAACGCCACCATGTTGAATAATGCTTTTCGTGCAACCACAGGACGTCGTGTTACGACTCAAACTGAGCGCAATAGGCTGCATGATGCGCAACTTCACTCCCGACGTCAATGGCGAAGTCCATTTTAGCAATCAAGACACCATGAAGTGCGGTACAGATGGGCCCAGAAGACATGCCGAATAGACCGCTCAGGGTTGGCATCACGTTCTCTTCACCGATAAATGTTGCATATGCTTTCAACCAGAGCAACGTCGGAGACGTGTTTGGAGGCAACCCTGTCACGCTGAAAGCCTGAGACACACTGTACAGCGAGTGCAGCACAAGATGGAGGTTCCCTGATATTTTTGGGATGGCAGGATGCGGGGCTGGCATACCTCGCTGGTGGTCAGAGATTGCGCCGTAACGGCTGTACTATACGTGAATGCCCTCCTCCGACCAATAGTGCAACCATGTCGGCAGCATATTGGCGAGAGATTCGGCTTCATGGACAATACTCGCGCCCCCATCGTGCACATCTCGTGAATGACTTCCTTCAGGATAGCGACATCGCTCGACTAGAGTGGCCAGGATGTTATCCATACACGAACTCTATCGAACATGCCTGGGATACATTGAATAGGGCTGTTTATGGACGACGTGTCCCACCAACCACTCTGAGGGATCGCCGTTGAGGAGTGGGACAATCTGGACCAACAGTGCCTTGCTGAACTTCTGGGTAGTATTGAAAGGTGGCTACACTGAGCCACAGCGCCAGAGATCGCGCTAGAGAGTATTGTTCTGCCGCCTCCACTGGCAGTGATTATTGAGAAGTAACGGAGAGCAGTGATTATTGAGATTTCGTAGTGGGCAGTGCTTGGGGAGAGCTCGTGGTAGTCAGTGCTTGTTAAGAACTCGTAGCAGAGAGTGTTTGTTGAGGTGTGCTAGTAGGGAGTGCTTGCTGAGATGTGATACTGAAAAGTTCTTGTTGAGATGTGGTAATAGCGAGTCGGTGTGGAGATATATTGTAAGGATTAGAGTGATTTTGGTCAGTATATGAAGGTAACGAAACTTGATTTATTTTTCATTATTTAATGTCGTAAATAATGCTTCATTACAGGTTCAGTCAACAAAGCATCTGGCTTGTGTTCTGGGATTAGAGTGTAATTCTGGTTCTCTTGAGTAATTATGGTATTTCTGTTTCCTTTAATTAATTCAGTATAAATGATATTTAAAATTTCTTGTGTTGTTGAAGAAGAACCGTGCCAGATGCGTACGTTGAGTCATACTCCCACACACAGAACAGTTACACTTGTGCTTTGGTTTCGTAGGTTTTATAGTTGCTGGGGACTTAATTAATTAATTGTGTTAATGAAAATTTCCATTTCATTCTTTGTTGTTGTTCTATGCAGTCAGATTGCGTAATAATACTAGTCAGGGCCAACCGTTTACGAGACATAGCGTAATCGGACATACAGCTACTAAAGCAAAAAAATAAAATTATTTGCATTCTATTTTAATTAAGCCCCCATGCACGCTATGTCTCGTAAACGGTTGGCCCTGACTAGTATTATTACGCAATCTGACTGCATAGAACAACAACAAAGAATGAAATGGAAATTTTCATTAACACAATTAATTAATTAAGTCCCCAGCAACTATAAAACCTACGAAACCAAAGCACAAGTGTAACTGTTCTGTGTGTGGTAGTATGACTCAACGTACGCATCTGGCACGGTTCTTCTTCAACAACACAAGAAATTTTAAATATCATTTATACTGAATCAATTAAAGGAAACAGAAATACCATAATTACTCAAGAAAACCAGAATTACACTCTAATCCCAGAACACAAGCCAGATGCTTTGTTGACTGAACCTGTAATGAAGCATTATTTACGACATTAAATAATGAAAAATAAATCAAGTTTCGTTACCTTCATATACTGACCAAAATCACTCTAATCATTACAATATATCTCCACACCGACTCGCTATTACCACATCTCAACAAGAACTTTTCAGTATCACATCTCAGTAAGCACTCCCTACTAGCACATCTCAACAAACACTCTCTGCTACGAGTTCTTAACAAGCACTGACTACCACGAGCTCTCCCCAAGCACTGCCCACTACGACATCTCAATAATCACTGCTCTCCGCTACTTCTCAATAATCACTGCCAGTGGAGGCGGCGGAACAACACTCTCTAGCGCGATCTCTGGCGCTGTGGCTCAGTGTAGCCACCTTTCAGTATGCAACGACGAATGCAATTACACACCAATGCAAGAGGACGTGCTACTGGGTATTAGAGGTACCTGTGTGTACAGCAATCTGGACCACCACCTCTGGACGTCTCTCTGAATGGTGGTACAACATGCGATGTGTGTTTTTCCTGAGCAATAAAAAGCGTGGAAATGATGTTTATGATGATCTCTCTCCAATATTCTGTACAGGTTCCGGAACTCTCGGAACCGAAGCGATGCATAACGTTACCTATTATTATTTGTCTATAGCTGATACTCTATAATCAGACTGTAAAAAGCCACTATAAATCATAGGCGGCGTTCATCATCCTCTGTCTCCACACAAGCGCACATCCATGATGATGATGTACGCAGAAAGGAACAGTCCTGTGACCAGAGTTGTTGTCTGGCGCAATACTGCTGAGCCACTGTGCTGCCGCGTGAAGGGGAGCTTCAATAATGGTCGCCTTGCTGGAAGTCCGTGGTGCACCATACTACTTCGCACTGTCTATGTGGATATTTGTCCAGCTGCAAACAAACTAATTTCCTGACTCAAAGTACGTGAAGTGGCTGTTAAATCCTGCACGAACGATGTGTCTGTACTCTCTGGCGCTAGTTGTGTGGGGCCGCTGAGATCCTGCACGGGGCTGAGCACCGCCTTCTTGAAACTGTTGGCATGACAGTCGTGGTATTCCGACCAACACAAGCAGTAGTAAACCGTCACCTCGATGGGTCACAATTTTCTGCTGTCAGATTTCGGATACGTGCTTGAACAGGTATCTCCTTCTTATACGGCCATAACACGAGCTTCTCACAAACAAGATAATTCATAAATAGATTCTGAATGATAAATTTACTGCATAATATGGGACTGGAATGGAGAGTCAAGGACAGATGCAGAAATAAATTCTTGCGTGTTCAGAGTTAAGGTTTGTTATGTGACTAAACAATTACGTTTATTCACCTTCACATCATTTATTAAATCAGCTGTTCGTATCATTACTATACACAGGAGAGACGAAACTGAGAAACATCTTCAGAGGCGTGGCGCAGATTCTTCAAAAGTTGAATGCTGAACGCAGAGCTGACTGAGCTAGAGATGCGCCCATGCTTATAATCTTGTATTTTCGTGAAACAGCAACTTTCTTAATTACAGTGACATTGCAATTGATGCAACATTTTGACACAAGTATACATTCCAGAAACCTTTCGTATTACTGTTACTAGTATACAGTATTTGTTATTCAGATGTTTTTCAATTTTTCAAGAGAAGGTCTCTATCGCCAGTAACTCACAAACAAATTACATGTGGAGAAAGGAAATCGTTCTTTCAAAAATTGGAAAAAGGTGGTTTCAGTTCAGTTATGTAAAAGTCAATAAAAGTAGCTTTCACCTGCATAGAAATTTTAGGTATGGCAATTTTATCATATTTCTTCAAAAACATTTTTAATAAAGCTACCTAAATACTACAGTTAGGAGATTGTTAGTTAAATATTAAAGATTAATGACAAATAACAGTAATGATATTTCGACAATTTCTGGAACATTCTGATTACACATTAGATATTTAATAGATAGTATTAAACAAATATAAAGTGATATTCAAATCATTAGTTCCCTTCCTTTAATTATTTTCTTCATTTTAAGGAAAATCCTCTAATAGCGAAGCTTCATTACTAATTTTAGTTTCTTTTTCAATACTGCTCAAAATAAATGCACTGACTAGTTGCACGGCATGGAAAAAGAAAAATACACTTACGTATGATCACATGTGCCGCAAAATTCAGACGTATGTTATTATCCAGAAATTTTACGAACACTGGCATCTACTGCTACAGTGAAGTAAACTTATCTACTCCGCCTCCCTCCCTCTTTCCCCCCCCCCCCCCCACCCTTTGCCTCTTCCCCATAAACATTTCATTTTTAGTGTGGATGTAGTAAACCTCGGAAACTGTGACCGCATCGTTTCTTAGATACCACCCTACTTCAAATCGTTACGTCGTTCAGTTTTATCACCAAAATCCTTGACAGTTTACTTTTCAACAACAGGTAGATAGCTGCACGCGTACGATCAACATTTTTAAGGTGGTGAGAATGTTTTTTCTTACCCAGACGGTAAATTAACTTTCCAACGATAATCCTAAACAGAGCTGCCTCATACTTTCCGCCATTCCTTGCCTGATTTGGCGCTTCATTTCGTTTGGCCGTCTGTAAAGACTTCGAGGTCATTTGGACAGCCCGAACGAGTCGTGCGTGCTCGTTCAAACTGCCACATGTTTACTGCTGACTTTGTATAGTATATGCAAATGTCGGCGGCAGTTAGTCCTCAACTGCTACGTGGCTCCTTGCCAAACAATTTAGCAAATCGCCTCTGTGACCACCTACTACTGCACTCTCCATGAATCAAAGTTATATTTGCAGGCGCAAATCGTAAACAGACGTTCTTTGTGAAATAGCTACGTTTTACTTTTCTGAAACAGTCAATGATGTCTAGCAAAAACAACTTTTTATGAGTTACCATGTAAGCTTACCTTGCTTGGTGTCATGACAGGTAAGCTCCGTTTATATTGCTGTCTTTATGGTAATATTTTCGTGGGTTCTCTCCTGCCATCCAGCGTTCACAATATCCTTCGCTACTGTATACGGAGCATCACGTCTGTTCCCGCGAAAAGAACTGGCAAATGTGTATTCGCTGCTACACCGACTTGAAATGTGAAACAACGAAACTGGTTACGTATTTAGTTAACGCGACCTCTTCATGCACAATTGTATTTTGTGTCAAAACTGTATTGCCGCGGGTATTTTTCACGCCTATGAAAGACACTTTCTATGCACGGTGTTTGCCTTTAATACACTATGTGATCAAAAGTTTCGGGCCACCCCCAAAAACATACGTTTTTCATATTAGGTGCATTGCGCTACCACCTACTGCCAGGTACTCCATGACCTCAGTAGTTATTACACACCGTGAGAGAGCAGAATGTGGTGCTCCGTGGAACTCGAGGATTTCGAACGTGGTCAGTTGATTGGGTCACTTGTGTCATACGCCTGTAAGCGAGATGTCCACACTGCTAAACATCCCTAGGTCTACCGCTTCGGCTGTGATACGGAAGTGGAAACTTGAAGGGACAGGTACAGCACAAATCGTACAGGCCAACCTCGTCTGTTGACTGGCAGAGACCGCCGACAGTTGGAGGAGTCGTAATGTGTAATTGGCAGACATCTATCCAGACCACTACACAGGAATTCCAAACTGCATCAGGATCCACTGCAAGTACTATGAAAGTTAAGTGGGATGTAAGAAAACTAGGATTTCATGGTCGAGCGGCTGCTCATAAGCCACACATCACGCCGGTAAGTGGCAAACGACGGTTCCCTTGGTGTAAGGAGCGTAAACATTGGACGATTGAACAGTGGAAAAACATTGTGTGGAGTGACGAATCACGGTGCAAAATGTGGCGATCCGATGGCAGGGTGTGGGTATAACGAATGCCCGGTGAACGTCATCTGCCAGCGTGTGTAGTGCCAACAGTAAAATTCGGAGGCGGTAGTATTACGGTGCGGTCGTTTTTTTTTTTTTTTTTTTTTTTTCACGGAGGAGGCTTGCACCTCTTGTTGTTTTGCATGGCATACATTGATGTTTTAAGCACCTTCTTGATTCCAACTGTTGAGCAACTCGGGGATGGTGACTGCATGTTTCAACAAGATAGAGCAGCTGTTTATAATGCACGACCTGTGGTGGTTACACGACAATAACATCCCTGCAATGGACTGGCCTGCACAGAGTCCTGACCTGAAGCCTTTGGGATATTTTTTGAACGCCAACGTCGTGCCAGGCCTCACAGACCGACATCGATACCTCTCCTCCGTGCAGCACTCCGTGAAGAATGGGCTGCCACTCCTCAATAAACCTTCCAACTAGTGTTACTTAAACATCGATTAATCGGTAGTATCTGCACTATCGTCACTATCGGTAGTCTGGTTTGGTTATCGATAGTCCTATTGTTTATAATGTAATTCTTTTTCAATTGGCGCCTGAAAAGTTGTCGGTTCCTATTAACTCAATGGTGTTTGGAGTGCCGAGGGGAAAGTAGATTGCATGGATATAGTTGATCAACAACAAATATAGTGGCGCCTTAGCCAATCCGTTTTTTATAAACTATGTTGTTAATTAATTGGTCACAATGGGGGAGTGGCGTGAAAGAGGGAATTTTCTTCTTTGTCTTCCAGTGGTGACAACTCATAGTCGTGCGCATTTGGTACCGATCAGATGGTTATGGTAAAAACTACACACGTAAATAAGATGGATTCGTGAATGTGCGTTACACTGATTTTCATCTTCAGGTGTGTGAGCTTGCTTACTTGTAGCAAGGAATACAAATATAAATAAGGCTGCTGTAATTCAACGCAGTTAGTAGAGGAAAAAATTTAAAGATTAGTTAATTGTTTCTGACTGTACTGTATAATGCATTTTAAAATATACAGTTATTGTCTTTATTAATTAGACACACCTGCTGCTGTCCTTTTGTTTCAGAGTCCTCATTGTGCTTAAAAGTGTCTTCAGTTGTACATTACAAGTGTAAAATGATTCGAAAACACAAAAAATTGACGCAGTCGTAATGCCCCTGCGTCACTTATGTTTTTGCAGAAGCACAAATATCATTCATATATTGGTTGCCCATGTTGTGGTCGATTAGCGAAACTGAATATAGTAGAAGCACAACCTGTCGCTTGTCAAGTTTTTGTATTTGTATGGTGGCTGGACATGATCATTAAAAAATACAGCTGTATCTACATGCTAACTGCTTTCACTGCATATTCATAAGTAATTTGGGTGAAATCTGAATCGTTCAGTGGATGTGAAACAAACCTAATATCTTCTTGCTAAGAGGTGACTGTGAATGTAGAGGAATGTTTTTGCAAAACTCTACATCCTGTAGATTTCTTAAGCTCTTGCCGATTAATGCTGAAACCCCTTGTTTTAAACTTTAGCAGTGGGTGAATAAGCTCACCATTATTTTTATTTACTTTTTATTTTCTCGAGTTTACATCACTCTGCAACCTGATTACAAAATTTTTTCGAGCGTCACGAGGAAGATTTCTGCCTCTAAAGCTTCTAGCTCTACGGAGTATCGTAGTAGGTGACCTCAACGTGCTAGCAATGGCTTCTTCGTTCCGAATGGTGCCGACATGAAACGGTCAGTACTTTTCGCACACCACCGACAGTCTCTGTTGGCTGAGAAAATTCCGCGCTTCCAACATTATTTTGTTCATGTAAGAGGTGCGTAAATCGAGTTTTTGTTATTGTTTTGAAAATGAACTATAAAAATCAATGATCTATGTGGAACTTTTTCAAAATAGTGCGGGTAATAGTAAGTTTATAAAGTGTGTCATCTGCATTAAAGATTATAAACATGATCAAGAAATAGGACTAATTTAAGAGACCACTAGAAAAAAGCGGGGTGAAAAACTAGGAACCCCGAATTATAATAGAAGTGGATGGTGAGGGATCAACTTGTGAGCTAGACCAAGTGCAAGAGGTGCAACCAAAAGAATCGTGAAGATTTGTAAAAATTATTTTAACAGAAGTCAGTGAACTGTGTGCGGCTCATGTTGGTGGGTTGGCATCATGTAATGGGGATAGTGGCGTCTCGTTTGCTTCTTCTGTTTACTGGCGCCACTACGTTTGCTAGCGTTGTCTGTCCGCGATTGGGAGCAGCAGCTTTTATCTATATCGAGTACCCGTACGATCTTTGGAAGGGTGTGAAGTGTTTTCCGGGTCGGGTGTGTCAGAAGTTCGGTTGGAACGGGGCAGCAGACAGGTCCGGCAGTGCGCGGACATGCCGGGGCCGCTGGCGGCACACAGTCACTGCCAGATCGAGGGGCTGTAGTGGCGAGGGCCACAACCTCGTCGTTCACCCGAGCCAGCACGTTGAGTTGAGTGAACATTAATCCAGTAGTGAAACCTCCACTATTTTGTGATCTGCTCGAGGGTTGCCGTGACACGGACAGCAGCAAGTAGAGCGCATCGAGTTGGTGGAATCTATTAACTATCTTCTGTTCCCTGTTATTAGTTTTTGAATTTGGTGTTATTATTTGGTGAAGTGCAACCAGCGGTATTTTGCTGCCTAGCGACCGTTAACGATCCAGTTACCTGTCCTGGAGGTTAGCGTATTTTTGCGTACTTTGCCTCGCCTTTCCAATGCTGTCAGGCATGACGTGTAGTTCGACAGCCTCCCTGATTGCGGTGTGGATTGTGGTTTCTTTTGTCTACCTAGGTTTTAGTGGCTCCTTCTGCCTTTCGATGTTTTAACCACCGGATTCTGAAGACGCAGTGCTGTCTGTCACTTAGCCATCGCTTGAATTATTCCATCGTTGTACTCGTTATCATACGCTAGGAGGGTTTGCTAATAGGACTGATCGGCGTTTAAACTGTCCCTAGTTTGAGTTGCCATGCTATTAGGTGAGCTTAACTCTTGGCTGCCTGTCTCACCGCTTACGCAGCTGTAGGGACTTCTCAGGTCGATCTTTGGAGCACTGTCTGTGGATCACTCCTTTTGTTATTTGATCTCATTGTGTCAATTGTTTAAAAATATTTTTTAAAATTATTCCTATTGCTTGTGGCCTTCAGCCATCACTGTAGCTTGTGTTGCAGTCAATCTTTTTTTTTCAAAATGATTGTTTTAAAAAAATTATTTCCTTAAATAAAGTGTATTTGTTTACTGTGCAACCAACGGTAACTGATTACGCCCCGTCCACGTCTTTTCCTACTTTCCCTAAGTCCCACGTTTCAGTCAGTTGTATGATGCCAGTTCAAAAGTAAGTAAAAAAAAAAACACTTGATTCTGTTTATGCGCAAATGATTGCTATCGATATGCTGCCGTACAGGACTTCCAACCATCACGATTAGAAAAAATTTGTTTGTGCCTTAAACAGCAGATATGAGTTGCGAGATAAAACCACACTTAAATTATTACTAATCCGAAAACTAATGGAAGAGATAAACAGTAAATTAGAGAAAGCCCTTACAAAATGTAATTTGTTTAGTGCTACAAGGGACATGTGGAAGAAAGAGAGTGATGACATACTGTCATTGACTTGCCACTTTATTATAGACGATAAATTAGTTTCACCCATATTAAAAGTGAGAAAAACTGCAGGTCATCACAACGCAGAATCTATGCACATGTAACCAACATTTTTAAAAATATTTCTTTCTTTAACTCGTCAATGGCATGCTGACTTTCGTTTCATTCTTGTGATCGGTACATGTCGGTGTAAGTGAAGTCGGTGTAACTTGTAAGGTATTTCTTGGCAGTTTCACTCCTCCCCTCCCCCATCCACTTCCCTCACCCCACTTGTTGATAGAAATCTGAAGCCGTCGTGTAATTTGTGTTCTGTTTACGGACGCTCCCAACCGTAACCAATCACTGAATAACGAGTTACAGCAGGCTTAGTATATTTTCTTATTCATTACTCCAAATAAGCAACACATTTGAACATAGATGCCTCTATAATGCGCTTTCGCCAAACATTGTGACTTCCACGCCCAAAGTTTTCACTTAAGAGTTGGTGCGATAGTAGACTAACAAGTGAGAAAAGAACCAAAATTAATACAGCACAGCAAAATCTGCTGGCAGTGGCGATACAGTTACTGCGTTGCAGTCTTCCGGGTATATAAGCAACTTGCTTTTGTGACGATTTATGTGGAAGTGGTTCCATTGTGTTCGCGAATTGGAACAGAATTAAAACTTTCGGCGCTTGTAGAGCAGGGTCAATAGTAATGCGTATATTTGCCAAAAAATACTAACCATAGCCAGTTGTAAATATAGGCCTTTCTAATCTAACTGGAACTTTCCAGTGGTAATAGAAAACTTTCAGCTGTTGTCTAATAGAATATGTTGTATCGCCACAACAGTGAAGTCTACGAAACGCTATCAGGTTCTGTCAAGTGCAAACATTGAGCGGCGCGGGTATATTATAGTATACGTCAGTTATATTGGTGAACATGCCAGCACTGCTGTCTCTCGCCGCACCTTCCCTTATCCTTCATTAATACCGCATTGTGCTCCTTATACCGCTCCGTGCACTTTTGGCCACGAAAGGCGAAACACCGAACAAAACTTCTACAAGCTACACACTTTATGTCGACTGCACTAAGATCACAAGTTCTGCCGATGTCAGCGATGTAGCAGCTGTAGCACTGCAGTAGAGTGACGGCCCTTTTGTTTTGAACTGAGTGTCAGTTCAACTGAGAAAAAACATAATGAGTGAAGAGGCTATCCTTGATCTCTTCAGCGCAGTTTCAATCTTGTTATTTCCATGTGCAGTTTACACAGTATTTACTGCAGTTCATCAGCAAACATCCACACCTAAGGTAGCAGTATTGCATAACAGACCAGTAAACACGTCCCCTCTCGTGTCCCTATTCCTAATGAGGACCTTCTTCTTCTTCTTCTTCTTCTTCTTCTCCTTCTTCTCCTCCTACCTCCTCTTCCTGCTTTCGCCATGCTTGTAAGACACTGAAGCTCAATATAAAATCGACAAGTAATGTATTGGCCCAAATTTTATGAGAATTATGTAAGTATTTTTTGACAATATTAAGCAAAATTTCGGATAAACTGGCAGGTTGCTTTAACATTACATTTATTTCAGATCATCAATCAAGTTGTACTACAACAGAATATCCGTGCTGTGACAGTAGTAGGGGTTACAATAACGCTGCAGTTACGAAAAAGCTGCCTAAATCTTAAGGGTCCGACATTCACCCTGTTTCGCCCACTGCATCAACTTAACAGTACAAGATTGTTTTAAAGCAGAAAAATTTTCCAAAATTTTATTGAGCACAAAGGATTTTGTGACTTCCTTCCATAATTCTACACTAGTTGGTCACAAACCGCGCAAAGTTCAAAAAAGAGAGAACAAAACAGAACTGAGACTGATACAAGAGGTGCCGACTTGATCGAACAGCTCATTCCACACGCTCAGAAAAATTTTGGAAGTACGAAGTGAGCTTGAGATTGATATCAATAAAAGCTCAAAAGCACTGCCTACCCTCACTGCAGAAAATTACTTAGCTATTCAAGAGATAATAGATCTTCTTCAACCTTTTGAAGTATCACCACTGCTTCCTTAATTACGCCTCTTCTACGAGGTATAGCTGTAAGGTTTTCTGACTTGTAAAACACCTTAACTATTAATCAAGGACGAAGTGTTCTGTATTCCTCGATTAAATCAGTCAATGAAAGAGTGAAAGTCATTGATTGTTAATATGCCTGTGACATTATTAGATCATAGTTTTAAAACCCTTGTTTCAGGACATTTAAAGAGGCAGAGAACGCTGCACAACTACTTCAGAAAGGGTAAGGTGCTAGCATCGAATCAACTACAAGAATAGTACCTGAAAAACAAGCATCCATGAGCAGTGCTAGTACGTCTACTGATACGTTTAACAGTTCGAAATTGGATGATATACTTTTTTTTTGCCCAATCAGCAACAGCGTAACATTGATGTTGTACACCAGTCTGTGATTCCATAATTGACCTACATCAATATTTTGAAAAACCTGTAATAGACAAGCCTGCTAATAGTACGTTGCATGTAATGGACATTAAATTTTTGTGGTGTCCAGCGACTTCAGTTCCTGCAGAGTTTTGTCCAAGGCAGGATAAATAATTACTTAAAATCACAACAGACTAAAGGAGAAGAATTTAAAGCCTTAGGCGTATCTTTTAATGTTGTTTTAAACAACAGAATAAAGGACAAGAATTAAAATATCTTACTTTTTACAAAACAATATTTGAACATCTTTTATTGTTGTACTTCAGGCAATAAAAATACCTGGGAAGCTATTGTCCATATTAAATACCTACCCAGAAGTTTCGATAGTTAATCGACACATCGATAGTTTTTAAAAACACTATCGATAATGTCAATTGTGCCAACATCGATGTTTAAGTTTACACAGTACTTGGAGCACCTGATTGAACTTACGCCTGCGAGAGAGGAAGCTGTCAACAAGGCTAAGGATGGGCCTACACCTTATTGAATTCCAGCATTACCGATGGGGACCGCCACGAACTTGTTCCCAACTGTATAACACACTACTCGTTGGCTTCCCGGTGTCACGCCGCAGGTCTACATGTCGCCAGAAAATGGAAAGCCACACTGATATAAAGTATCGCCCGACCTCCGAGTTTTCCTATTTCACGACCTTTTTGGTCTAAAGTGTCGTAATATACTCCAGCATTTCGTAAATAACGTCAACGCTCGCCCAGGAACTATTCAGTGTCTGAAAACCGGTGTTACTGATATCAAAAATCGCTCACATAGTAGTAGACGTATAACAGGTAAAATTTTCATACTTCCAGGTGGACTAAGGAGATGAAAATTTGGTTTGTTCTACAACACCATCAATTACGATGCGATGTTTATAGAGTAGGTAGAGCCATAGAAGACAACCGTGGGTAAAAAAATGACACACGTAGAACTTAGTGCTAATCTGCGCTTGCAGAACATCTACGGAATCCTGGCAGTGAACAAAAGCACGGTGAGTCGTTCAGCGAGGCGTCTGTCATTATCGCAACAAGGTCGCGCAAACCTGACCCATCTACCATTTGCCGGCCTGCCGCACACAGCTGTGACTCCTGCAGTGTTGGAACGTGCGGACACACTCATTCGAGGTGATCGACGGCTCACAATCAAACACCTCACTGACAGTTGTGCATCTGTCCGTAGTGCTGGTACAAACGTCTACCAGTTGGGTTACTCTTTTTCCACCTAACAGAAGACCTAAGACCATCTGTGGGGAATTGCTTGCGCGTAACGAGGCTAACGTGCCAATTTTTTGTGTAATGTAGTCGCAGGCGACGAAACAAGGGCATATCGCTTCGAATGGAGAACAAAACTATCCATGAAGTGGCGCCACACCTCCTCCGAACAAAACGTTCAAAAGCCGCACCCTCAGCCGTTAAAGCCACGGCGACGATCTTAAATGACTCTGAAGGGGTTATTCTGTTTGATGTCGTCTCTTATAGAGCAACGATAAACTCCAACTTGTTTTGTGATGTCCTCAGTATTCGTTCCCACAGAAATGCAATCAACCTTTTCCTCCTCCGTGACAGTGCAAGGCCACACACAAGTCTGCGCACCCGAGAAGAACTCGCGGAACTTTGGACGGTGTTTCATCCACACAGCTCGGATATCACACCTTGCGACTTCCATATAAACGAAAGAGCTATGGAAACTGTTACACCTACCGAACATAGTGTAGGGCCCACTCGAGCATGCAGAAGCTGCCGCAACATGACGTGGTGTGGACTGGACAAATGTCTGAAGTAGTGATGGAGGGAATGGACACCATGGATCTTGCAGGGCTGTCCATGAATCCGTGGGAGTACGAGGGGTGGAGATCTCCTCTGAACAGCACGTCGCAAGGCGTCGCAGATATGCTCAAGAACGTTCATGTCTGGGGAGTCTGGTGGCCAGCGGAAGTGTCTAAGCTCCGAAGAGTCTTCCTCGAGCCTCTCCGTAGCAGTTCTGGACGTGCGGCGTGTCGCATTGTCCTGATGGAATTGTCCAAGTACGTCGGAATCCACAATCGACACGAATGCATGCAGTGATCAGACAGGATGCTTGACTAAGTGTCACCTATCAGAGTTGTATGTAGACATATCAGGGGTCCCATATTATTCCAGCTGCACCTGCCCCACACCATTACACAGTCTCCACCAGCTTGACCAAGTCCCCTGCTGACATGAAGGGCCCAAAGCCCATATAGATGACGTTTCGTTGAGTGGTTCTCACGCTGACCCTTTTGATGGCTAAGCATTGAAATCTGCAGCAGTTTGCGGAAGGGTTGCACGTCTGTCACGTTGAACTACTCTCTTCAGTCGTCGTTGGTCCCGTTCTTGCAGGAACTTTCTCTGGCCGCAGCGATATCGGAGATTTGATGTTTTACTGGAGTCTTCATATTCACGGTACCCTCTTGAAAAGGTCGAAGGGGAAAATCGCCACTTCATTACTACCTCGGAAATGCAGTGTCCTATCGCTCGTGCGCCGACTATATCACTTTCAAACTCGCTTAAATCTTGATGACCTGCCATTGTAGCAGCAGTAACCGATCTAACAATTGCGCCAGACACTTGTTGTCTTATGTAGGCGTTGCCGGGCGCAGTGCCGTACCCTGCCTGTTTACATATCTCTGTATTTGAATGGAATTAAAACCAGTTTCTTTGTCGCTTCAGTGTATTTCGCCCAATGATAGACGCACTGCGCCTTATGCAGCACCTGGATGATGAGGTGGTTATTGGCGCAGCAAGACGGCTCCGGCGTCGACGAGTAGAGAACACTATATAACACAGACTCCGAGGATCCAGTCTGCAGACACGCACCTGAGAAGGAACACGTCACAACAAGCGTTTCCACATGGCCATCGTTCGTGCGAAGGCGCGTCGCAACACTTCTCCTCATAGATAAGCGTGCGTTTTCAAAAATCCCAGTCGCCCCCGAATGCCCTGTCCCCATCCACAAATGCGTTGGCCTGAATACACGAAACCTGTGAAATGTCGCTGCACAAAGTAATCCAATGGGTTCCAGCTGGGTGACCTGGGAAGCCACGTATTTGCAGAACCACGGCTGACACACTGGGTTAGAAGGCTATTTGTCAGTCTTTAGGTACAAACATAACAATCGCATGCACGAATAAGGGAAAACACACAAGCACGGGAACAGGATACTTGGAATGACACAGACACAAACACAGAAAGGAACACATACAGATAGTGAGACTAACATACACAAGTACATGTATAGTAAAAGTCAATTAACGAACTCAGGAATAGATCAACTGTAGTAAAATACTTTACATATATGTAGAAATGTCATGTGTAATCCGTGTATTTTCAATGCGGTAATTGCTTATGAAGGTTAGGCAAACTGGCACGTGTGATGAAAATAATATAATTGCTTATTAAGCTTACCTTACACATAACACAAGCACGACGCAAACAACCCGTATAAATAAGGAAGCTAAAAATGCCCAACTAATGTACCAATTACGTCCTGTGGAAAGGGCATATGACCTGTATCAGAATAATGTCATATAAGAGCAATGCAAATACACGTTTGTACACACAAATTTATCAAACGAATATTAGAGATATATTTTGTAAACTACCTTGGATGTGACAGTCTCAGCGATTTCCCAAGCATTCACATAACAGAGAGCTCGGTGGTGAAAACTCTCATAGAAATCTATGTACTTTCCTATTATTTTTATTTTTCCTTCTTAGATGCAACAATCGCATTGAAACTTCCTGGAAGATCATAACCGTGTGTCGGAGCGAGATTTGAACTCAGGTTGTCTATTGTCAAACCACAGTTAATGAAAGATGTTTATATTTTTATTAATAGGATTAAATAGGAATAATTAATATTTGTCATGTTGGAAATAATTGTGGTAGCAGGGTATGTCTGGACTCGCATTCGGGAGGACGACGGTTCAACCCCGCGTCCGGCCATCCTGATTTAGGTTTTCCGTGATTTCCCTAAATCACTCCAGGCAAATGCCGGGATGGTTCCTCTGAAAGGGCACGGCCGACTTCTTTCCCTAATCCGATGAGACCGATGACCACGCTGTCTGGTCTCCTTCCCCAAACCAACCAACCAACCAACCAACCAGGGAATGTCTGCATCAAAGTATTGTTCGCAAGAGAGACCGCGTATAGATACATTTTAAGAAAAGAGCGGGAAAGAACGCGCATTGATACATTTTGTAATGGTAGCAGCGGTTGTCTGCACCAGAAAGCATTGTTGGCGGGAGAGACCGTACTTTAGCGTTCGTAGGAAGTCAGCAGTAAGCGAGATGTGAAGCGAGTCGGTAGCAGGTCTGAAGCGAGAGGTTGAGAGGAGCGGTGTGCCTGCCAGCCACCAGCTATGATTTACAAGAGATTATAAACGGATGTACAGAGGCATCAGCTAACTATTATCATAAGAGGAACTAATATTATTGAATCATTTTTTTGTTTAGAAACTCAAGGCTACTGAAGGTATGTTTGCGCATTGCTAGTTGTAAGATTATTGTAAAAAGTAAGTCCCATTTGAACGTTTGTAAAATCATTTCATTTAGGATATAATTAAGTTTTGCCAGCAATATTGCATTTCTATTTATCATCCATCCCAAAAACCATCAACATAAAACTTCGCAAAATTTTATTGTTGTCAAGAAAAAGTTCAACTATGAATTACGTAACTTCAGTCAAATCTATTAAAGAATAACGTCAGCTTTGGTAATAAATACAGCCACTTATTATGAAAGCCCACCAGCAGCTAACAGTGTATAGTAAAACAGAGTAAGTATATTCATGTCGCAGTTCGATGTAGCAGTCAGATGGCGATCCAGTAACAGTAAAAAAGGTAAGGAACAGTTTTGGGTTATTGCAAGTAACGACTGACGGCCACGACGACGACACATTCTATGTTTCGTCGAAATAATCAGAAAATCACTTTTAATAAGCAGCATTGAAATTTGTATGCGAAGATTGAGAAAGAGAATTAATTTCAAAGGGAAGATTTCATTTGTTGTTATTAAGCAAGAGATAGAAATCCTAAGGAACGGTTTCGTAGATTATTGTAAAAGGGAAGGCTGCGTAACAAAAGAGATACAGAGGAGACGGTTACTGCGTAATAACAAAAGAGGTATAGAGGAGACGGGAAGGTTTCAAGGTCCTTTCCCTTTCCCTGGTAAGTGCTCTACCGACTGAGCTACCCAAGCACGACTCACCCACCCTCCTCACAGCTTTACTTCCGCCAGAACGTCGTCTTCTACCTTCGAAGTTTCTGTGAATTTCGGAAGGTAGGAGACGAGGTACTGGCGGAAGTAAAGCTGTGAGGAGGGTGGGTGAGTCGTGCTTGGGTAGCTCAGTCGGTAGAGCACTTGACGGTGAAAGGGAAAGGACCAGAGTTCGAGTCTCGCTCCGGCACAGAGTTTTATCTGCCAGGAAGATTGATATCAGCGCACACTCCGCTGCAGAGTCAAAATTTCATCCCGGAAACAATTGCATTATTTTAGAAACTTTTCTCGAGTTCATGATATGTAATAAAGTTATTTCGTAACGTGTCTTCTTACTTTCCAAATTCCTAATTTCTGTACATAAATAGTTAATCTTAAAATTTTCCGTTTCTTAATTACTTTTTAGTCTGTAACTATTTCAGTTTGCAACATTGTTAAACCTTACTAAAAGTAATGAATAGCGGGCAAGTTTCACATCCTAGCCGGCCGCTGGTGTCCGAGCGGTTCTAGGCGCTTCAGTGTAGAACCGCGCGACGGCTACAGTCGCAGGTTCGAATCCTGCCTCGGGCGTGGATCTGTGTGATTTCCTTAGGTTAGTTAGGTTTAAGTAGTTCTAAGTTCTAGGGGACTGATGACCTGAGATGTTAAGTCCCATAGCGCTGAGAGCCATTTGTACCATTTTTTTTTCACATTCTATATATGTAAAATTTCGTATTGTAAATATACGACCTGCGTTAGTAAGAAGTTGGCACGTCATTTGTAAATGGCAGCAAATGAAAATAAATCAGTAAATAAAAACTAAATGCAGATTGCTGTTGAAATCAACTGTCAGCAATGTATTACTTTGTAGTTCACTCATCACTCACCGTGTTTAGAAACGAACGTAGCCTTAGACATTGAAATTGTTGTATCGTTTGCATGACTGCACTTGTGTATAGCCTTATCGACAAAGCCACTGGTTTTTCAGAGCGATGTTTATTAGCGGTATTTGGTTGTTTCGTTGTTTCCTGCTCGCTCCTTTCGTTTGCGCAGATAAGAGTGGAACTCCCTAAATCCTTTTCGTTTTTTGAATCTTCTCTGTTACACAAACTTCTGATGTGAACTGGAAGTAGATAGAAAAAATTATTTAGGGAGTTAAGGGGTGAAGGGAGGGGGGGACGAGGGAAGTGGAAAAATAGATGGTTTAGAAAGTCATTATACGAGGCCTGTTCAGAAAGTAAGCTCCGATTGATTGCCAAATTGAAACCACAGTGAACATCAGAAATGTTTTACTTGTAACAATTAGCTACACCTTTCAGCTACTTCTCTACGTAGTCGCCGTTCTGACTTAGACTTTTGTCATAGCGTTGTACCAACTTTTCAATAGCCTCATCATAGAAGGCAGCCGCCAGTGCTTTCCGCCAATTCTCCACGCTGGCCTACACCTCGTTGTCTGTGTCAAAATGTTGTCTTCAAAGACAGCGGTTCATGTGACCAGAGATGAAACTCAGGGGGAGACAATTGCGGACTGTATTGTGGGTAATCTCACATTTCCATTTGAAAACGATGCAGGAGCATCTTCATTGCCCCTGCAGAATGCGGCTGAGAATTGTCTTGAAGAAGAAACAGCACGACAGTTATGTAATGTTAGCTGCATAGCTTCAGGCGAAATTTCTCACCAGGCCCTCGTACTTGGCGGCAGACACTATTTTCTAGACATCTTTACGCACTCACTGCGAGCTCAGAAATGAGAAGAGCGACGTGATGCTAACTGGGGTTATACTAGAGACACTACCCAACACATCTGTGCAATGCTCTATCGGATTTTCATAGTCGTTTCCATTTCGCGACCGATCGGAGCTTACTTTCTGAACGCCCCTCGTATCTTCAGAAGTAGGTCTCGTTAAAATCGAGACAAGAGAATACAAATTTAATAGATCTAGGAAAAGGTGTCACAATAGGTCGTCGTCTATTAAATATACTACTCAACATAATATTTAAATCAGGAGTGTACAGACTTCATTCTACCACGGGCCACAAACCCTTTACTGTGAATACGTAAGGGCTGCAGGTCCAAAACACTGTACCGTGAGACAAATCGTTACTCCGAATAGGGGTACCTCTGCCTCGATGACAATTAGACTGACCTGAAGAGAAGGAAGTTGTACAAGGGACCGCTCTCTCCAGTTTCGGGAGAAAGTGAACGATGAGTAAGAAAACGAAAAATCACAAAAACGAAAGGTGAGTCCGGGTCGCCATCAGATAAACGGTCGGACGCATGGCGCTCGCGGTCTGGGCATCTAAAAGTCGTAACTGAGCACCGGACAAAAGAGGAAAAATCGGTGGCCGACGAATACAGTGTTATAGATATACAGACGGTATCTTCTTTCTAGTGATAATCCTTTGGCGGATGTGGTTGTATGTGGATAATTTGTCTCATATTTACTTGTAATTATCAGGGAAAATAATAATGAATTTCGTAGTGTATATAAAACAAAATTGCAATCCTAAATCTGTATCGCAAGTGGGAATGTACTGCTAGACGTACTGCACCAACAACAAAGAAATGCAATATTGAATGGTCTGCAAATGGAATATTAAGAAAATAGTTTTCATCAACATTAACTTCAAAATACTAATAACATTTATAATATTGTCTCTTGAATTAACTTCTCATGGCACTGAGCGCTAATTACGCTGACTAGCAGCTTGTAAGGTTTCTTACGTGTTGTTATTTTCATTTCTACACTCCTGGAAATTGAAATAAGAACACCGTGAATTCATTGTCCCAGGAAGGGGAAACTTTATTGACACATTCCTGGGGTCAGATACATCACATGATCACACTGACAGAACCACAGGCACATAGACACAGGCAACAGAGCAAGCACAATGTCGGCACTAGTACAGTGTATATCCACCTTTCGCAGCAATGCAGGCTGCTATTCTCCCATGGAGACGATCGTAGAGATGCTGGATGTAGTCCTGTGGAACGGCTTGCCATGCCATTTCCACCTGGCGCCTCAGTTGGACCAGCGTTCGTGCTGGACGTGCAGACCGCGTGAGACGACGCTTCATCCAGTCCCAAACATGCTCAATGGGGGACAGATCCGGAGATCTTGCTGGCCAGGGTAGTTGACTTACACCTTCTAGAGCACGTTGGGTGGCACGGGATACATGCGGACGTGCATTGTCTTGTTGGAACAGCAAGTTCCCTTGCCGGTCTAGGAATGGTAGAACGATGGGTTCGATGACGGTTTGGATGTACCGTGCACTATTCAGTGTCCCCTCGACGATCACCAGTGGTGTACGGCCAGTGTAGGAGATCGCTCCCCACACCATGATGCCGGGTGTTGGCCCTGTGTGCCTCGGTCGTATGCAGTCCTGATTGTGGCGCTCACCTGCACGGCGCCAAACACGCATACGACCATCATTGGCACCAAGGCAGAAGCGACTCTCATCGCTGAAGACGACACGTCTCCATTCATCCCTCCATTCACGCCTGTCGCGACACCACTGGAGGCGGGCTGCACGATGTGGGGGCGTGAGCGGAAGACGGCCTAACGGTGTGCGGGACCGTAGCCCAGCTTCATGGAGACGGTTGCGAATGGTCCTCGCCGATACCCCAGGAGCAACAGTGTCCCTAATTTGCTGGGAAGTGACGGTGCGGTCCCCTACGGCACTGCGTAGGATCCTACGGTCTTGGCGTGCATCCGTGCGTCGCTGCGGTCCGGTCCCAGGTCGACGGGCACGTGCACCTTCCGCCGACCACTGGCGACAACATCGATGTACTGTGGAGACCTCACGCCCCACGTGTTGAGCAATTCGGCGGTACGTCCACCCGGCCTCCCGCATGCCCACTATACGCCCTCGCTCAAAGTCCGTCAACTGCACATACGGTTCACGTCCACGCTGTCGCGGCATGCTACCAGTGTTAAAGACTGCGATGGAGCTCCGTATGCCACGGCAAACTGGCTGACACTGACGGCGGCGGTGCACAAATGCTGCGCAGCTAGCGCCATTCGACGGCCAACACCGCGGTTCCTGGTGTGTCCGCTGTGCCGTGCGTGTGATCATTGCTTGTACAGCCCTCTCGCAGTGTCCGGAGCAAGTATGGTGGGTCTGACACACCGGTGTGAATGTGTTCTTTTTTCCATTTCCAGGAGTGTATTACTACTGAAAAGTAATAATATCAAGAGATGGGTGAGATCCCGCATATCAGTAATCAGTAACGGCGTTAATTGTACTTAGACATGTATTATTAATAGCCACTGGTTGCCGATTCCACTTTTGCGTGACAGTCTGTATTTTTTACAGAGCCACGGTTTTACGATGTCAGTTTTCGACAAAAGAGCTCGAAAGCAATTAATTTCGTTTTACACTGCAAATATATTTATTCCCTTATCCTGTAAAATAATAGGTGAGAGTAAATAAGTAACTACACAATTCCAGGTGATTAACAGGTCTAACTGATTTCCAGTGGTGTGGATCGAAAGTAAGATATGTAAGTGGAACTCCTGAACACATACAGATAGACTACAAGGATGCCACGAAGGAATTGTCCGAATGGGACGGAAATCGGTAGATCCGATGACAATGTACAGACAACCAAATGTTAACAATTTCAGAAGAAGTGGATGATTTAATCAAGAGAAAGAGCTTCAGAAATTTGGCAGGTCAATAACGCTTTGGTCCATTTGGTCCACCTCCGGCCCCTTGGAAAGCAGTTATTCAGTTTGACACTGATTGACAGTTCTTTGATGTCCTCCTGAGGGATACCGTGCCAGACTCTGTCCAAATGGCGCGTCAGTTCGTTAAAATCCCAAGATGGTTGGGGTGCCCTGTCCGTAATATTCCAAACGTTCTCAGTTGAGGAGAGATCCGGCGACATTGCTGGTCAAGTTGAGGTTTGGCAAGTACGAAGACAAACTGTAGAAACTCTCGCCGTGACGGGGCATGCATTATCTTGGTGGAATGTAAGCCCAGAATGGACTGCCATGAAGAGCAACAAAATGGGGCGTAGGATATCGTCGACGTACCGCTGCGCTGTAAGGGTGCCGTGGATAACAACTAAAGGGTCCTTGCTGTGGAAGGAAATCGCATCTCAGGCCGCGTACTCCTGGTTGTCGAGCGAGAGACAGACTGGTATCTAGCCTCTAAATGGGTAGTCTCCTGGCAGGAATTCTACCTGGAAATTCACTGACCGAGTAAAATTGTCTCCTTTTGACGAGTCTCGTTTTGAATTGAGTCCCCATGACCAGCGAAGAAGTGCATCGAGACGCCTCGGACAGCGGTGGGATATCAACCTGACTATCCCCCGATTAAACCTGGAGTGCTAATCTGGGGTACCATTTCCGTTCATAGCATGACCCCTTCAGTGGTCATCCACGGCACCCTTACAGCAGAACTGTACATTAACGATATTCAACGTTCCGTTTTGTTTCCTTTCATCCCAAGCCATCCTGGGCTTACATTCCAGGAAGACGATGCCCGTCAAAAGGCGACAGTTTCTTGTGCTTGTCTCCGTGTTTGTCAAACCGTACCTTGGCCATCAAGGTCACCGGATCTCTCCCAAAGTAAGAACGTCTGGAGCATTATGGACGGGGCCCTCCAATCAAGTCGTGACTTTGATGATCCAACCCTCCACGTGGACAATCTGGCACAATATCCCTCACGAGTACATACAACTCCTTACCAACGCCACGCCGAGTAACAGCTTGCATAATGACCAGAGGCGAACCAGCGCGTTATTGACTTGGTCAATTTATAAATAATCCAATTTTTCTGAAATTGTTATCATTTGTCTTCCCGTATATATGCAACACATCTACCAATTTAGACCCCATTCGAATAATTCCTTCGTGGTGCATCCTTTTCTTCTTTTACTCTTAAACGGTATTCCCAATAGACACATGGCTTACTAAGGGAGTAAGTTAACAAATAAGAGCAATTTCCTTCCTTACCCACAGACCGACAGCAGTTACTCAACAATGACACGCCTTTCCCTATTGCGCGATAGCTGTGTCACTTCAGTGAAAAGCGTAGTAGGGGCTCCGGAGCATTTTATAATGATTGGCCCACCCTAAGTGTGCACGAAGTAAGAAATGACGGTGCTGATTCGTCTTCTAAAGCTGTGGAGATTAACCACAGAGTAATGGTGATAGCTTTTGTAATCGGAGAAATACCTGCTGCTGGTTAAGTCTCTCGGAAGATGTACCTCTAACTGCTTGCGACGAACAGCGTTCGGATGGCCACCCAATTGAAAAACGGCCGTGCACATACACAGCTGGTCGATTGATTCGTGATGGTTCCGTTCTAAAGCTGTTGACACTGCAATGGGGATTCACAGTAGCCACAATAGCTTTTGCGATACAAGTTCGTCACCCGTCCACTGGCAAACGCAAACAGGGACTACACATAAGAGGGAAACGACAGCTGCACAATGCATTTCAACTGATACGTTAAATTGAAATAAACACGAACGTTTCGAAGACTTTCTCATTTGCGTTGTACACGTTGATCGGATGAGACCACTATACCGCTTACTAAGCTACAGAGCACGTTGTGGGAATATCTACTGTCGCCTACAGCAGAAATGTTCAAAAGCCAAGCCTCTCAGAGCAAGACTAAGAGTGTTTTGAGTCGCGAACGCTACACTCCTTCAGGTCAAACAGTGAAAAGTCACAGCTAGAGTGAGCCATGGAACCCAAAAATCAAAACGAAGAGGAAAGAAAGATTTAAAAACGTGATTGGGCTTGCATATAATGACCATCCCAGTACAATTATGAGAAAAATCCAGGGCGTTCAAAATTTTGGCTTTTACCTGCAGTGGCTCACACCGTACAATTCTGACCTAGCTCAAAGTGACTGATACCCTTCTGATGCGGTGTTGTAGCACCTGCGAGAATCCAAGTTTACCTAGGATGCACAGGTTGTGGACAAAGGCGAAAGACTGACTGAACATGCACTATGCCACAAAGCTTCTTCCAGTGCTGAATCAGAGAGACAGACCGGCCGGAGAGGGGTTGAGGGGGCGCCTCGTAGCTGACTGATCTTACCTACTGCGTTGGCTTCTGCGGCGTTTTCGGTCTGTATGTCAGGGCTAATCTCAACAACTGCTGTAGAGATTCTGATACAGTTTGCGTTTGTGTACGTAATTTATTACCGGTACGCCAGACTAGTTGTCTGACTGTAGATAGTTAGCGTTACACGCACGAAGTCCGGGAACATCGCTAGTGAATAATAAATTACAGCGACGATCTAAGAAATACTGTGAATTGGACCTCAAACAGCCATGTTTCTCTCACGCGCAACAGGTGTTTGCTAATTGTCGGTTCGTACAATAATGTACTTACGGTATTCCTTTACCCGTTAGGGAAACTGAAGTAATTGTATAGCGCCGAGTTCTATATCAGATTAATAATTAATATTTCCATGAAGTTTCCAATGATTTTATTTAATAACTGTATACGGGATTTCACTTCAAAAGAATTCAAAATAAACAGATTCTATTTTGCACTGTTGACAGTTATCATTCCTTTTTCTGTCTTAAATCAGCTGGTAATAAATTAAGAGCTCAGGGGAAAAAAAATTGTAAGTTACACATGCATTTTCGGTTCATACCGTTGCATCATTTAGATCTCACGTCATTTGGGAACTATAAAATTGGACAAAAAGTTGTCTACTTTAAGCTGCCGTGTAGCAGTGTCGTTTATGAGGCACGTTTGTTGTTCTTTTATCGCACATAGGCTGTTTACGTGCTACCATTAACGGAAGCAGCCCCATAAAACTGTCTTCACTTTAAATTATGGCCGTGACTGCACACTAAGCCGCCATCTCCTACTGTACGCGTTTGTCCATTTGCGACTGCAGTCGTTGATTGATCACGACTACGCTTTTAATGTCTCATTCTCACCTATTTCGTTTCAGTATCTTGTTTAAACTTTCATCTGCCAAATATCTAACTAAAATTCTCCTTTCTGTGAAACGCACGTGCGACGTATCAGCCTTCTAAAGATGCAGTATGTTCCAGTGTAAACATGCTAAAAGTCTGCAAAATAATCAAAGTCGTGCATAAAGACCATTATGGAGCGTAAATCAGACCTGGTCGTTTACTCCTGATAGTTTTATGCTTTTCGTTACCCTCTTCCATCACGTTCTTCTACGATCTAAAACAGAAAAAAAAGCACACCCTATTTCTTCCAGTCTAGCTGTGTTTCAATTTACTCAGTCCGTATATACAGCAATTTACAGTTGTCCGTGCAGTGTTCCTTCGTTACACCAGTGATTAAATTCTTGCGTCGAACATTACCACATACTGAAGTAGCCGTTCAGAAATGGGGGAATAAAATATGCGATTTATAGCTGCAAAGTTGCGTACTAGTATGTTGCTCCTTGGTGAATGGTTGTCTCGAAAAGTGAGGACCAATTAGCTATGAAAAAACACACAAAAATCTACTTTTTTAATCTCTAGTAAAATTCACACAAATACACTTCTCTATGTTTTTCTACTCTCTCATTATCATTTCGCAACGATTTTAGGTTTGTCTTGGTTTTTTGAAACAAGCTTGCTTGAATTAAGAGAAAAATTACTAGACATCGAATTACAAAAGTATCAGGTGGGGGTTTTTGAATCATTGTTGTCTTTATAGCATATGTGTACTTGACTCGACTACACTCTCCGAAATTATGAAGGTAGCAGCTCTAAAATACAGGGAGCGAAAAGTTACGAACAACTCCTAGAGAAGGCATACTGCGGTTATGAGAGTCGAGGATATGGAAGGGAAGCAATGGTTGAGAAGGGAGTGAGCCTGGGCTGTAGTCTATTCCGGATGTTACACTATCTGGACATTATGCAAACAGTAAAGGAAACCAAGGAGAAATCTGAACTCGCAGTTACGCTTCAGGAAGAGTAAATAAAAACTCTTAGGCTTACATATGCCATTTTTTAACGCCTCGCTCAAAGAAAATTGTAATCTGGTTTCGGAGGACAGAGCGGAGCAGGTTACAGTTGTGGAAAGGGGCCAAAATCAGTTACTGTCAATTGCACAAAACACACAAACTTCATTTTCCTAAAACACTTAATCATACATGCCCTTAAAAATATTCAAAAACAATATGGCTGAAGGCCCGAACACAAGTTACTAAAATTGCCTTAAGGAATACAGGGGGCTGTAGGCCTTAGTTAAATTTTTTTACATAAAACCTCAGCTGAAGGCCACACACTGGAGATAGAACTGGTGGCTTAAGATCTGGATAACACGAATTTCAGATAGTGAAGAAAATTTTAAAAGGTTTAAGAAAATGAGTTTTTAAATTTTAATTTAAGACGACTGAAGGCCTTATATTAAAATATTTCACGTAAACTTCGGCTGAAGGCCACAACTCAACACAGAGCAACTCAAGGCTTAAGGCCTCGATAATAATGATTTCCATTGGACTTTCTTAAAAAAAATTGTTTAAGCAAAGTCTTCAAATTTTAAATTCAAGATGGCTGAAGGCCTTATCTTAACAGGCCTCACACAGTACTTGAGACTAAAAGAAAATCACAATCTAAAACAGCAGAACAGTGGTGCTCAGAAGTGCTCCAATGGTCAGCCTGAGGAGGTAACTCTGACATAAGTTCAGGTGAGACAGGCAGCCAAGCGTAATACTAAGTAATCGAATGGCAACCCGACCCAGGGACGGCTGAAGGACTGACCGACAACGGATCAATTCCCTTCCACCCGACCAACAGCACAACAATGGAAAAATCAGCGAGGACGAAGTTACCAGCAGCACTAAATCTTGAAAACTGGGGCCTAAATACAATCGAGACACAATAACCACTCAAAATATAAACAACGCCAAAGGCTGTCGAACTACACGCCGTGCTGGACAGCATCAACATGACGAGGAAACACACACTGCCAGAAAACTACGCTATCAGGGCAGGCAACTGGAACGTTAACGGCCACAAGGCAGAAGATACCGCTGGTGCACTTCACTAATAAGTATCAACCAATTCAATAGTTAAACACCATACAGGAAGACGGCTGCAGAATTTCGCCGACTCCAACACACCATGTGCTTGTGGGAACGGCCCAGAAAGCAATAACCGGCAATGAACGAAGAGATGTCACAGCAGTTACGGTTTCATAAAAGGTTAACTGATCACTCAACTTCAGTGTCGAGGTTCGGTGTGCGACGAACTTTGTAACTCTTGCAGCTAGTGCCTCACAGATCCGACTGCACGTCCACGCCGCCAGCAGCCCCAGCCTGACCTCGTGCCACGGAGACTTCCTCGCTGCTCTGTCCCAACCGACCGACTGCCACACAAACCACACACGGAAATAAAGCGGTCACACCAAAGGTGGTACAGCAGTACTACAGGGTGTTTCAAAAATGACCGGTATATTTGAAACGGCAATACAAACTAAACGAGCAGCGATAGAAATACACCGTTTGTTGCAATATGCTTGGGACAACAGTACATTTTCAGGCAGACAAACTTTCGAAATTACAGTAGTTACAATTTTCAACAACAGATGGCGCTGCGGTCTGGGAAACTCTATAGTACGATATTTTCCACATATCCACCATGCGTAGCAATAATATGGCGTTGTCTCTGAATGCAATTATCCGCAACCTTTGACAACGTGTCTGGCGGAATGGCTTCACATGCAGATGAGATGTACTGCTTCAGCTGTTCAATTGTTTCTGGATTCTGGCGGTACACCTCGTCTTTCAAGTGTCCCCACAGAAAGAAGTCACAGGGGTTCATGTCTGGCGAATAGGGAGGCCAATCCACGCCGCCTCCTGTATGTTTCGGATAGCCCAAAGCAATCACACGATCATCGAAATATTCATTCAGCAAATTAAAGACGTCGGCCGTGCGATGTGGCCGGGCACCATCTTGCATAAACCACGAGGTGTTCGCAGTGTCGTCTAAGGCAGTTTGTACCGCCACAAATTCACGAAGAATGTCCAGATAGCGTGATGCAGTAATCGTTTCGGATCTGAAAAATGGGCCAATGATTCCTTTGGAAGAAATGGCGGCCCAGACCAGTACTTTTTGAGGATGCAGGGACGATGGGACTGCAACATGGGGATTTTCGGTTCCCCAAATGCGCCAGTTCTGTTTATTGACGAAGCCGTCCAGGTAAAAATAAGCTTCGTCAGTAAACCAAATGCTGCCCACATGCATATTGCCGTCATCAATCCTGTGCACTATATCGTTAGCGAATGTCTCTCGTGCAGCAATGGTAGCGGCGCTGAGGGGTTGCCGCGTTTGAAGTTTGTATGGATAGAGGTGTAAACTCTGGCGCATGAGACGATACGTGGACGTTGGCGTCATTTGGACCGCAGCTGCAACACGGCGAACGGAAACCCGAGGCCGCTGTTGGATCACCTGCTGCACTAGCTGCGCGTTGCCCTCTGTGGTTGCCGTACGCGGTCGCCCTACCTTTCCAGCACGTTCATCCGTCACGTTCCCAGTCCGTTGAAATTTTGCAAACAGATCCTTTATTGTATCGCTTTTCGCTCCTTTGGTTACATTAACTCCGTTGAAAACTTCGTCTTGTTGCAACAACACTGTGTTCTAGGCGGTGGAATTCCAACACCATAAAAATCCTCTGTTCTAAGGAATAAACCATGTTGTCCACAGCACACTTGCACGTTGTGAACAGCACACGCTTACAGCAGAAAGACGACGTACAGAATGGCGCACCCACAGACTGCGTTGTCTTCTATATCTTTCACATCACTTGCAGCGCCATCTGTTGTTGAAAATTGTAACTACTGTAATTTCTAAAGTTTGTCCGCCTGAAAATGTACTGTTGTCCCAAGCATATTGCAACAAACGGTGTATTTCTATCGCTGCTCGTTTAGTTTTTATTGCCGTTTCAAATATACCGGTCATTTTTGAAACACCCTGTAGTATCACTAAGCGCTGCTGATGCCACTGCCGGAGGCAAGTCGGCAACTCGTTATGGTCGTAACTCAGGGAAAAATAAGACGTCACTCGATTGTGACAAATGCCAAAGACCAAGGCATCAATGCGAGCCGGCCATGGCTCAAAAATAAAATGAATAAAGTGAAATTTTTAAATTTGGGCACATCACATTGACGACAGCTGGAGTTTGGCAAGGATAAACCGGATCTATAAACCTCTTATATTATGCATTAAAATGAAGCTCCTACTGTGTCAACTGAAATTTCATTTACTGCTGAAACTCAGGTGCAGAAGTCGTCGTTGGAGAGTGTAGGAACTTGGTCACGTGGGACAGTCAAAATATTAAATTGCAATGCAATAAATGATTTGCATGCCAAAGGTAATGATAATCTGACTTCGTAAAAAGAAAGACTACAGGTTCGAGGCGTGAACGAGCTAAATGTAGATTCAATAGTGAAACACGTATGTTGTGTGGCGGCGATGGCGAGGCATTGCAGAGTCTCTGACCAGAGAGCTATTTGTCGTTCCTAGTCTGCGCTTGACTGCGCGAGAGTGCAGTTCAGTTGCGAGGCAGTTGCGATCGAGTCGCAGTGCAGTTCAGTTGCGAGTTAGAGTTCGAGAGTAGTAGCACGCGAGAGATAGTCGCAGTTGTGTGTGAGGAGTCGGCGGGCGTCGACATGGCGCACCGGTCAAGATTCAGGACGAGGTAGATTTTTAAATAAGGTAATGAAGCAGCATTGCGAACATTTGATAATGTAATGTAAATTAACTGTAACTAATTTGTTCAAGAATCGCCCCAATAATAATTTTGTTTTCAAACCAAGCACTTTAACAAAACAAACATTTTATTGAAAGAATATTTGCCTTCCATTTCCTTTAAAGAAAAATTTACTTAAGTTCAAAGAATATTTGCGACGCATTTCCTCCAAGCTATGGCGAAAAATAAGAGCAGATGCAGTTTCACTGAGGTAAGAATTTGAGTTTAATTATTACACAGGGCCTAAGATCGACATTTCGGTCTATTTGTGTTTTCATTGTCACTGAGATTTCATTATCATTGAATTGTCTTACATTTTTTGTGGGCAGCTTATACCTGGGTCAGATTGCTAATTTTTATATAATTGTCATTGTCATTAAATTTATTCGTGGGGAGGTTACACTTAGCTTTATGTCCATTTACATTTGAGTATTATCCTTTCATTTTTGCGGGGAGGTTACAATAGGGCGCAGATTGTACGCGATTATACCATCACCGAACCGTTCACTCCCAATGGTTCAGTCAGCTGGAACATACAAAGAGGTCGAAGTTACTAGAACAGGATCATATGTCGATAGAAACGAATAAAACAATGACGGTTCTAATTATTAAGTACATTATAAAAAATGAAATAGATGACATCTTTCTAAGTATCTCTGTTAGAAAGAGTGAACAAAGAGCAGAAAGCAAGTGAAGATTCAGAGTTAAATCGCACGTAGCGTTTTCGGAAACAAATGATTCAAATTTTTTACAAAAATTATCATATACGATAGTGATTAACTTTTCAGGTAAATAATTAAATGTTTGTCTTTAAATAACGATGCGTTGCACAATGCAACTGTCAGAGGCAGCAAATTACTCGGAAGAGCTGCTGAACGGAATGGATAATGTATTGAAAAAGGATTGCAAGGTGAACATGAATAACAGTAAAACATGGTTAATGGACGATTGATCCAATGCGCCAAGTCGACTTCAGCCCGAAAAAACGCGTGTCACTTGTTTGTATCGCCTCACCTTACTATCGATTTTTACGTTCCGCGAGAATGAATAATTTGTTAAGTGGTTTGTCTAGTTTCCTTATATTTTTGTGTTAAAATGTTGTATGTATGTGACACTTCATGGTCCGGGAAAGCTTTATCTTGTCAAGTCAGCGAGTTTGCTACGCCCAGCCGACAGCTTCATGTTTCCTTGTTTGTGTGTGAATACCTAAGGGACCAAACTGCTGAGGTCAGCGGTCCCTACACTTACAAAATGCTTAAACTAACATACGCTAAGGACACCCCCCCCCCCACACACACACACGCCCGAGGGAGGACTCGAATCTCCGGCGGGAGGGGCCGCGCAGTCCGTGACATGGCGCCTCAAACCACGCGGCCACTCCGCGCGCCAGCCAAGTGCTGAATCGCAGTGTGCGGCAAAGATAACAATTACGATGCAACTGGCCGCTACGAAAGTTTGCTGGCTGCTGCTAAGAAGAAACACCTGTTGTTAAAGAGACAATTAGGGTGATATGTTCATTCGTAGGCAGTGATTGTTGGCTTGTCCTAGAATGTCAGTTTAGTTTATAAGACGATCGTTACAGTTGTGAGCCTAGAGGTAGACTATGTCAAGAGTGTGACGAGATCGGTTCACACGTACTGTACGTGGAATTAGTCTGCAACAGGAATAGAACTCACGTGTGTTCAAAGCAGTTCTATGTCGTTTGGAAAGATACAGGGTGTATCAATAAGAACCATCCGATTTAAAAGAACATCATAAGTATTACGGTATTTGAGACGCGCGTGAACAACGCACTGTTGGAAAGATCAAACTCTAGAGTTTTACATGGTTCCCGCTAGGTAGCAGCAGTGTGCACCCATTTCAGTTCTACTCGTAGTAAAGATGGTGTATGGCCAAAAGGAAGCGTTTCGTGTTCTACTTTTAGGGTAGTGCCGTCAGTAATAACTGTTCATCGTGGCTTTCGTACTCAGTATGGTGCGGATCCTCCTACATCGCAGAGCATTAGACGGTGACACGGACAGTTCCGAGAAACGGGTTGTTTGTGTAAAGGCAAATCGCCGGGCCGTCCCGGAGTATCTGACACAGACGTCGAACGCATCCGCCATAGTTTCACAAGGAGCCGCAGAAATCCGTTTCCAGGTCTAAATGGAGCTCAACATGCCCCCGATGTCCGTCTGGCGTGTGTTGCGTCGACACCTGGAAAGCAAGTTAAAGTTCATTGAAAAGTGATAAATTATAAATGAAAAGTTATTCTATTTAATTCTGAAAGGTTGAGATTGACGATATAGTTTATTACGATAAAATTTCAATAGATTCAAGGATATTTCTGTAGCAAGACGCTACTAGTAGAGGTTGTAGTTGACTGAAAAAGAGAAACAAACATTATTAGATTACATCTTGTGAACATATTCTCCAAGTTGCGTAGAAATTTATAACGTTCACAGTGATTGTTTGTACGTACGAGTATTCGTTGATGCATTAAAAGAGAAGTAACTGTGAAGGAGGAAACAGATCTATATGACGCATTCAGTTATAAATGAAAATGATCCGAAAGTGTTTTTTTTATGTCGTGTTGTTAGGGTCTCCCGTCGGGTAGGCCCTTCGCCTCGAGCAAGTCTTTCGAGTTGACCCCACTTCGGTGACTTCAGTGTCGATGGGGATGAAATGATGATAAGGACAACACAAAGCCCAGTCTCAGAGCGGAGAAAATCTCCGACCCAGCCGGGTATCCAACCCGAGCCGTTGGGTATAACATTCCGTCGCACTGACCAGCCAGCCTCCAGGGGCGGACTCCGCGAAAGAGGAGAGAGCGTATCACTGACATGATGCAGGATTTGGGGTGGACATCATTAAAACAAAGGCGTTTTTAGAATGAGATTTTCACTCTGCAGTGGAGTGTGCGCTGATATGAAACTTCCTGGCAGATTAAAACTGTCTGCCGGACCGAGACTCGAACTCGGCGTATTTTGTTGCGGCGGAATGTTCTCACGAAATTTCAATCATCAACTCTCACCGGAATGCGAAAATATTTTGTTCCCTCCGACCTACATAGGGAGAAAAAATCATCTTAATAAAATAAGGCCGCGAAGGATGAGCCGAGCGGTCTCAGACGCTGCAGTCGTGGACTGTGCGGCTGGTCCCGGCGGAGGTTCGAGTCCTCCCTCGGGCTTGTGTGTGTGTGTGTGTGTGTGTGTGTGTGTGTGTGTGTGTGTGTGTGTGTGTGTGTGTGTGTGTGTGTGTGTGTGTGTGTGTGTGTGTGTGTCCTTAGGATAATTTAGGTTAAGTAGTGTGTAAGCTTAGGGACTGATGACCTTAGCAGTTAAGTCCCATAATATTTCACACACATTTGAACATTGTTTGAATAAAATAAGGGAAACCAGAGCTCGGACGGAAGGACATAGGTGTCCGCGCGCTGTTCTAGACTGGAATAATAGAGAATTGCTGTGACTGTGATTCGATGAACCCTCTGCCAGACAGTAAGTATGGTCTGCAAAGTATCCATGTAGATCTAGATCAACTGATTTCTGTTTGCTAGGAAGTCTCGATATCCAATCGCATATCTGTTCAGATATGACGTATGCCCGTATTTTGTTCACTATCTAACGGAGTGGAACTGAATGGAGGGGTCTGACGTATTTGGAGAAACACAGCATCAACCTGAACGCTGTAATTTCCTGCCCTTTGAATATGATGGCACAGGAGTTCAGCAGTTACGTGCAGGACCACAAAAGCAAACGTCCAGCATTCGATCTCCTATAAATGTTCCTGTCACTTATCGCCTTTTTCATCTCTGCTAAGGGATTTTCAATGTGAGAAATGCCGAGCTGCATATTGATTCGAAGTGCGTATTAAAACGTAGAATCTCTTTAACTGACCGCGTACGGTACTTCAAATGTCGGTGCAAAAAATGGCATGTCAGCGCCAATAGGATCATGCCTGATAATGCATTGAGATTGTGGTGATTAAATCAACATTCGTTTTGTTGAAATCCTTCCTTCCTTATTTAACGTCGCTAGAAATCACCTAGGTAGACGTAGGTGTGTTGATTCGTACATTAATTTTGTGACCCTCCTTATAGACTTGGTCGATCCGCTCCTTTTCGTCATGTGACACAATCCATTGTTTTTCGACTTAGCCTAACAAGCGACTCTCACTAGTTCCGCTGCATTTCGTATATGGAACAATATGAGTTGCCTCCCTTTTCCGCAGTCACTTACGTTTGTTCAGTCCATTTTCGCTTCCGTCTAACGTAAAAATCGCGTGGTGATTTCATACGGCCAGGTCCACCGGCATTTGTCCCAGCATCGGCAGTATTGAGTATTAATAAACATGTATGATGCGTAACAGTCATTGCGTCTATCTGAGTGCAGTTACGTGGACTCTCATTGTCCTGCCAAGAGGCATGGAAAATTAGGTCATAATACGCTATAACTGTTACGCATTATTCGGGCTGTTCAAAAAGTCTCTCCGCAGTGCCGTATGATTTGTTTGCCGCGCGTGCCGTATACCGCAGTGAATATACCGAAATGAAACTCAGTGAAATACAAGTTATTAATCTACTGAATATTGATTTTTACTTCCAAATTTTCAAATTAAATGTTCAAAGTGTCGCCCCTGTTGTTGTATAGACAATTCAATTTGTCTAATCATGTTTCCAAACACAGGCTGTAACATTTCTTCTGTAACAGAAGCTGTGAAAGTGGATATTGCAATTTTCAGTTCATCGACGGATTTTCAACGGTTTTTATAGACAGTTGCTTTCGCTGCACCCCAGAAGAAAGTCAGGTGGTGGTAGGTCAGGCGATCGTGGAGTACAAAGTCCCTGTGAAATTGAGCGATCACCAAAAATATCAGCAAGCAGTGACATTGAAACGCAAGCTGTATGCGCCGTTGCACCACCTTGCTGAAAATAACCGTTCAGTATTTCACTTAACACAAGTTCTCCTATGAAGGAGTACAGAATATCACTGCAGTATCGTTGGGCGTTTATTGTTTCGTTAAAAAATATGGGACCTACAATCCGACGTCTAGAAATTTTTCAATTTTCGCAGAATGAAGTGCTTCCTCATGATTACACTATGGATTTGTAGTACTCCACATACGAGAATTTTGCGAATTCATGTACCTGGATAGATGAAATCACGCCTTATTAGCGAAAAACGTTTCATTAAGAATATCCCTTCCATTTTGTTGAACGAAAGTTTTGAACCATTGGTAATAATGCAGTCTCTTGCCATGATCAGTATTTTTCAGTTCTTGCACGACCGTCACTTTGTATGGGACAAGTTCTGATTTCTTCCTTACAGCTCTGTAAACCATTCAGACACTAAAATTCATTTCCTGGGCGAGCTTTCTTGCTGCATTGTTCGGACTCATGGACATTTTATCGGAAATACCGCGTAGTTTATCCTCAGACAATACGCTAGGACGACCACTTCTCGCTGCATCTGTCAATGAACCCGTACTTCGAAATTTGTTAATCAAATCTCGCACAGTATCGCGATGTGGGAGTGTTGTCTCCGGGAAAACTGAATTAAACTTTTTACGAGCTGAAACTGTGTATTTACCGCCAGATTTAAACAGTTGTTCGACTACAAACACACGTTCTTCAATGGTTAGAATTTTAACAGTGACAAAAGAAGAAACAAACGAACAAAGGAACTAAACTTACACGTTCACGTCAACACGTAACGACACACACCGACGGTACTACTGAAGTTGGCAGAGATAAACGAAACAGTGGAATGTTGGGAGAGTCCACTTGACGAGAAGTAACCCGGGCATGCGAACTATCATACGGCACTGCGGAGAGACTATTTTAACCGCCGTACATGTTGGGTAATGCTCAATACTGCCGGCGCTCGGACAAATGCCGGTGGCGCTGGCCGTATGAAATCACGACGCGGTGTTCACGTGAGATGGAAGCGAAGGTTGGTGGAACACAAGTAAGTGAGCGCGGAAAAGAGAAACAGCTAGGTTTTCTCTATTTACTCAACGTTTTTCTGAATCTTCTGATGTATGATACGGCTTGCCACGAATTTTTCTCACATGCTAACCTCTTCGTCTGTAGCACCTACACAAAATGTTACCAGTTATTTGTTGTGTATAGTCTACTCTCTGTCTTCCTCTGTAGTTTTTACCCTCTACGGCTCCCTGATACCACAGAAGTCATTCCTTGATGCCTTAACACAAATAAAACATTCCGTTGCAATATTTCCCATTGATTCCTCCCCATTTTCTATCTCAGTCCACCTAATTTTCAACCCATGTCAAACGCTTCGGTTCTCTCCTTTTCCAATTTTCGCGCTGCGAACTATTCATTTCCTTACTGTGCTGTGCTAAAAAGGTACTGTTTCAGAACTTTTTCCCTCAAATTAGGGCCGATATTTGGAAGTTGTATATTCTTTTCGTCCGGGGAATGCCCCCTTTGCTCATTTTAGTGTGCTTTTTATGTCATTCTTGTTTCACCCATCACTTGTTACTTTGAAAGTTGCTGGCAGATTAAAACTGTGTGCCGGACCAAGACTACAACTCGGGGAAACAACCTCCAGGCTGTGGCTCATCACAATATTCTTTCTTCAAGGACTACTAGTTCTGCAAGATTCGCAGGAGAGCTACTGTGAAGTTCGGAAGGTAGGAGGCGAGGTACTAGGAGGATTGGAGCTGTGAGGCTGGATCGTGAGTCGTGCATGGGTAGCTCAATCGGTAGAGCTCTTACCAGCGAAACGCAAACGTCCCAAGTTCGAGTCTTGGTCAGTTTTAATGTGCCAGGAAGTTCTGTATAAGCGCACACTCCACTGCAGAGTGAAAATTTCATTCTGCTTGTGCTACTTTGCCTCGAATGTAGCAGAATTCCTTACATTCCGCTACTGCGTAGTGCCCAGTTTTGAAGATACGTTTGTTGCAAACCTCATTTCTACTATTCTTCAATGCTTTCGTCTTTCTTCCGCTTACTCCCCATCCACTGGTTAAGATGTTTATTCCATCCAAGAGGCACTGAAATTCTTCAGTGTCATATAGGCAGCAATGACATTGTCCAATCTCACCACTGACATCCTTTCACTCCGCATTTTAAACCCACTTCCTCTTATTTAGCTCATTTAACATTTGCGTATATAGAGTGAAGCGAAATTCGCGCACTCGGCCTTCGCAGCGTGACACCTCGCTTCCCAGCGGTATAAAAATGTCTCTCCCATTCGTCTGGCGAGTATATCCAGCAGAAAAAGGACGTTAAAGAGTGACAATCTGGCAACACTGTAAGCACATGCATTATAAGTACCTCTCTCAGCACATTTTGGCTGTACTCTGCAGTTGGTGCTGTATATAAAGTTTTTGGGTTAGCATGCAGGAGGTCGAAAGTTCGATCCTGGATTGAGGCATACGTTTTTTATTTGGTAGATGTAGTCCTGGCGGTACGGTATCTGGCATCGTCAACAGCGACCGCAGCGGGTCCTCTAGAAAACATTTGCACTTACATACTACAATCGTAGAAATGGAAGACTGGTCAGCTTCGGAAGAAGCCCTTTTAACATGCTGGGCGCTTTTCGCACCACTTCATCTACTAGATGTGAAACCTGTTTTCTTTGTACCTTGCTCCAATGGTCCCATAGATTAGTACCATCTATTATTCTTGCCTCGTTCAGGTCCTTTAGTACGTTCTCAATGCATTTTTATTCTGTCGACAGGATTGTGGAAACCTCACGTCTATTACCGTTAGGGAAACAGTATAATTCGAAACCGAACATTTCACAATTAGCGGGGTCGCGATGAAACATGCAGATCTATAAGAAGGATAATTTGCATTAGATAGAACAGCACACTGGACTGACGGCGTGTTTATACTGTATGCGCTGTCCACCAGACAGGGACTAGTTGCGAGCGGAGTACCGCGCCCCTGACAGACTCCAATGTTCATTCGTGAACGTATCGAATTTTCTCATTGTAAACCTCTAAATCAGTGTGGCAGTGGTATGCCATACACTAACGATGTATATGTGTATATGCTTTTGTGTATCTGACAACCGAGATGGTGTTACCTCTCGTGAATATGCTGCTACATATCCTCGTCGACGCCATCCAGAAAAAACTGTCTTCTGTCTTCTGGAGCTGCGCCTTCGGGCGTCACGTTGTCTCCTTCCACCATCGGGTGACAGAGGTCGTTCACGGACTCGCTGTACCCCAGCTACTGAGGAAACTATTCTGGAGGTCAGACACCAAGAACCTCAGCAAAGTACATGTAGCGTAGCAAGGCAGCTGCGTGTCTTGCAAAGCACGGTCGTTACCATACTGCACAAGCACGGGCTGCACCCCTATCATTACGCTTTCATGCAACACCTGCATCTTGCACATCGCCGTGAGAGAACGCAATTCTGTGAATGGTTTCAACAACAGGAAGCCAACTATGACTCTGTGAACACCGTAATTTGGTCAGATGAACCAGCATTCAATCGTGAGGGTGTCTTCAATGCACATTGCCCACAATACCCACCATTGATGTAAGGTTAAACCGCACATCACCCACGACCGTGGATACCGAGTTCGCTTTGGGCCGGAATATTGGGCGACAGGTGGCTGGGCCCTTTATGTTGACTGGCCAGTTGACTGCACGAAAGTATCATGCATTCCTCTCGAACTATCTGCCCGAAGAGCTGGAAGATTTTCCACTACATGTTCGGCAGGGGATATGGTTCCAACGTGATGGTGCACCTCCTCACTCTGGAATTAATGGGGAACAGTGTTTGGACACAACATTTCCAGGGAAATGGCTCGGACATGGAGGTCCATTTGTATGGCCACAGCGTTCACCTGACCTAAATCCCCTGGATTTCTTTCTGTGGGGACACCTGAGGGAGCACGTGTATTCTACTCCGCTGTCGAATGTGGAAGAATTGGTAGTGCGTGTTCCTGCTGCTCTTGTTACCGAAGATGCTCCTTTGGTGCGAAGGAACCAGAGTTGTATGATCCGGCGAGTTGCGCAATGTTTGGACGTGGAGGGAGCTTTAGGCATCTGTTGTTCTGGGGACAACTTATTCTGTGGTGAAGGGCATGCGGTCATTAATATGGACATCATTATTGTCACTGGTTACTAATGTGCGACGTCTGAGCGCTCATATTACATCTACATCTACACTCCTGGAAATAGAAAAAAGAACACATTGACACCGGTGTGTCAGACCCACCATACTTGCTCCGGACACTGCGAGAGGGCTGTACAAGCAATGATCACACGCACGGCACAGCGGACACACCAGGAACCGCGGTGTTGGCCGTCGAATGGCGCTAGCTGCGCAGCATTTGTGCACCGCCGCCGTCAGTGTCAGCCAGTTTGCCGTGGCATACGGAGCTCCATCGCAGTCTTTAACACTGGTAGCATGCCGCGACAGCGTGGACGTGAACCGTATGTGCAGTTGACGGACTTTGAGCGAGGGCGTATAGTGGGCATGCGGGAGGCCGGGTGGACGTACCGCCGAATTGCTCAACACGTGGGGCGTGAGGTCTCCACAGTACATCGATGTTGTCGCCAGTGGTCGGCGGAAGGTGCACGCGCCCGTCGACCTGGGACCGGACCGCAGCGACGCACGGATGCACGCCAAGACCGTAGGATCCTACGCAGTGCCGTAGGGGACCGCACCGCCACTTCCCAGCAAATTAGGGACACTGTTGCTCCTGGGGTATCGGCGAGGACCATTCGCAACCGTCTCCATGAAGCTGGGCTACGGTCCCGCACACCGTTAGGCCGTCTTCCGCTCACGCCCCAACGTCGTGCAGCCCGCCTCCAGTGGTGTCGCGACAGGCGTAAATGGAGGGACGAATGGAGACGTGTCGTCTTCAGCGATGAGAGTCGCTTCTGCCTTGGTGCCAATGATGGTCGTATGCGTGTTTGGCGCCGTGCAGGTGAGCGCCACAATCAGGACTGCATACGACCGAGGTACACAGGGCCAACACCCGGCATCATGGTGTGGGGAGCGATCTCCTACACTGGCCGTACACCACTGGTGATCGTCGAGGGGACACTGAATAGTGCACGGTACATCCAAACCGTCATCGAACCCATCGTTCTACCATTCCTAGACCGGCAAGGGAACTTGCTGTTCCAACAGGACAATGCACGTCCGCATGTATCCCGTGCCACCCAACGTGCTCTAGAAGGTGTAAGTCAACTACCCTGGCCAGCAAGATCTCCGGATCTGTCTCCCATTGAGCATGTTTGGGACTGGATGAAGCGTCGTCTCACGCGGTCTGGACGTCCAGCACGAACGCTGGTCCAACTGAGGCGCCAGGTGGAAATGGCATGGCAAGCCGTTCCACAGGACTACATCCAGCATCTCTACGATCGTCTCCATGGGAGAATAGCAGCCTGCATTGCTGCGAAAGGTGGATATACACTGTACTAGTGCCGACATTGTGCATGCTCTGTTGCCTGTGTCTATGTGCCTGTGGTTCTGTCAGTGGGCCGCGGTGGTCTCGCGGTTCTAGGCGCGCAGTCCGGAACCGTGCGACTGCTACGGTCGCAGGTTCGAATCCTGCCTCGGGCATGGATGTTTGTGATGTCCTTAGGTTAGTTAGGTTTAAGTAGTTTTAAGTTCTAGGGGACTAATGACCACAGCAGTTGAGTCCCATAGTGCTCAGAGCCCTTTCTGTCAGTGTGATCATGTGATGTATCTGACCCCAGGAATGTGTCAATAAAGTTTCCCCTTCCTGGGACAATGAATTCACGGTGTTCTTATTTTAATTTCCAGGAGTGTACATGACTACTCCGCAATTCACATTTAAGTGCTTGGCAGAGGGTTCATCGAACCACAATCATGCTATCTGTCTACCATTCCACTCCCGAACAGCCCGCGGGAAAAACGAACACCTAAATCTTTCTGTTCGAGCTCTGA
Source organism: Schistocerca nitens (assembly GCF_023898315.1). Taxonomy (NCBI): domain Eukaryota; kingdom Metazoa; phylum Arthropoda; class Insecta; order Orthoptera; family Acrididae; genus Schistocerca; species Schistocerca nitens. Next base: position 77,167,035 of record NC_064625.1, read on the forward strand.
TTTCTCTTAATTTATTTTGATGGTCATTCCTACCTATGTAGGTTCGACTCAACAAAATATTTTCGCATTCGGAAGAGAAAGTTGGTGACTGAAATTTCGTAAATAGATCTCGCAGCGACGAAAAACGTCTTTGCTGTAATGACTTCCATCCCAATTCTCGTATCATATCTGCCACACTCTCTCCCCTACTACGTGATAATACAAAACGAGCTGCCCTTTTTTTGCACCCTTTCGATGTCCTCCGTCAATCGCACCTGGTAAGGATCCCACACCGCGCAGCAATATTCTAACAGAGGACGAACGAGTGTAGTGTAAGCTGTCTCTTTAGTGGACTTGTTGCATCTTCTAAGTGTCCTGCCAATGAAACGCAACCTGTGGCTCGCCTTCCCCACAATATTATCTATGTGGTCTTTCCAACTGAAGTTGTTCGTAATTTTAACACCCAGGTACTTAGTTGAATTGACAGCCTTGATAATTGTACTATTTATCGAGTAATCGAATTCCAACGGATTTCTTTTGGAGCTCATGTGGATCACCTCACACTTTTCGTCAACTGCCACCTGCCACACCATACAGCAATCTTTTCTAAATCGCTTTGCAAGTGATACTGGTCTTCGGATGACCTTACTAGACGGTAAATTACAGCATCATCTGCGATCAACCTAAGAGAACCGCTCAGATTGTCACCCAGGTCATTTATATAGATCAGGAACAGCAGAGGTCCCAGGACGCTTCCCTGGGGGACACCTGATATCACTTCAGTTTTACTCGATGATTTTCCGTCTATTACTACGAACTGCGACCTCCCTGACAGGAAATCACGAATCCAGTCGCAGAACTGAGACGATACCCCATAGGCCCGCAGCTTGATTAGAAGTCGCTTGTGAGGAACGGTGTCAAAAGCTTTCCGGAAATCTAGAAATACGGAATCAACTTGCGATCCCCTGTAGATAGCGGCCATTACTTCGTGCGAATAAAGAGCTAGCTGCGTTGCACAAGAACGATGTTTTCTGAAACCATGCTGATTCGTATCAATAGATCGTTCCCTTCGAGGTGATTCTTAATGTTTGAATACAGTATATGCTCCAAAACCCTACTGCAAACCGACGTCAATATTACATGTAGTATAAATGACAAGTAGATATTGTTACTGTACTGTGCTGTCATCCTTAGCATTTCGAAACTGATATTATTTTTGTAATTATTCTGTCCTATGACAGGCCATTCGTTTCAACTGTCTATTTCATATATGTCTAACCTCGTATTTGCTACGTTCAGCGATACAAAATGTTGTAAATTTAGGATACTCGTGACCTAATAAGTGGTGTATATTATAGAATAAAATGTCAGAATGAAATTAGCAAATAAAAAAATGCGCCCCAACCCAGGATCGAACCCTCTACATCCTGCATGCTTACCCAAAACTTTATACACTGCACCAACTGCACAGTACAACAAATATGTCCTGACAGAGATATTCACCATACATGTCATTACAGTGTTGCCAGATTACAATTCTTTAACGTCCTTTTTCTACCGAATGTTATCGACAGACGAAATTTTGGGACTTCTTTTATCGCTGGCATGTGAGGAGTCGCCCTGCCTAGCCCAATTGCGCGAATTTCGCTTAAACGGCAGATGCGGTAGACTATACCGGTGTGTTAATTCGTGCATATCGTTCTTGATCTATGATTTTTATATTTTCCCTCCGTTGTTCTTGTTCATACTGCACATTATTGGCCGGCCAGTGTGGACGAGCAGTCCCAGGCGTTTCAGTTTCGAACCGCGCGACCGCTTCGGTCGCAGGTTCGAATCCTGCCTCGGGCATGGATGTGTGTGATGTCCTTAGGTTAGTTAGGTTTAAGTAGTTCTAAGTTCTAGGGGACAGATGACCTCAGATGTTAAGTCCCAAAGGTCTCAGAGCCATTTGATCCATTTTGTACTTCGTCTTTCTTTAAGCTTGTACTTGTTTTCCTGAGAATTTCGAACGTATTGCAACACTCATGTTGTGGAACGCTTTTTCTGTGTAGGGAAAGGGTATGATTTTGCTTCTGCTCTCAAACGCAACATCAAAATTGTCTTTCTGTTACCTTTATCTTCCAACGGCCAAACTGATCTTCATAGAATGGACCGTCGTTTTTATTCTCCATGGTCTTTAGTGACAGAAGACTGACCGGGGCTGAAATTTCGTCAAATACAAACATCTCCCATCTGACAGGACCCTCCAGCAGCTATTCGAAACGAGACCTTTTGCCATGGACGATGAGTAGCCTCATGTGGCTTTTGATATGCTCGTATCTTATTCTGTTTGTACCAAATGTATGACACGACTCATGAAGCCAGAAAAACGTATTCCATGCTTTTGGCGTCCAGTGGCGGTATCTGCGTGCGTCTGGCAATCTCTGTTGCCTATGTCATGCTACTGAGCTTTCTGGGAGCTGCGGTGAGCACACGTGTGTTGAGCAGTGGCTTCTTATGTGTGACAGCGGGATGTTTCTCGATGGTGTGGCTGCTAGACAGGCGTTATAATTCGACAATTGACGAATGTCAGAATGAAGTTTCACTCTGCGGTGTTGTGTACGGTCATCTGAGATATCCTCGCAGTCGGTAGGGCATTTACTTCCAAAATGTAAAGGTCCCAGGTTCAAGTGGCAGTTCGACACATTGTTCCAATCTGCAAGGAAGTTTCAACTGGGGTATGAGTTTCTGCACTGTGTCCTGTGTGTCAAGTGTTACATTCAGAAATTTTAATGGTTACCCTAATTGTCAGCACGTTTCTCACTGATGTGATGCTGATGTCGACGGTTATGAACGGGGCACGGCAACCCCTTGAGATGGTGGCACGAGTCAAGTTTCAAAGGTTTCGTGGGTTTAGAGCGGTCCATGTCTCGGGCAGTTACAATCCGACTACGATCAACAGAGCTAAAGAGTCACGTCTGGCCAAACTTGTGATCGTCCCTCACGCCGATGACCAGTGCTAAGTCTCCCGACATCCCAATCAAGTAACACCCCTAGTTACTCCATTCACCGTGGCGACAGGAGAGCCCTCTGTTACTCTTTAAAACAGCAGCTACATCCGATTGTTCCTACGTCTATTTCTTGTAGCAGGTACGCGGCACAGCTGCATTGCTTGCTGTTATCAGGGCGAGCCGAAAAGTAATGCCCACGAGTTTGTTTTACTCTGTTCTCAATATCGTTTGACGTATTAAATGTCATGGCTATTATTCGGTCGACTTTCACACGTCGCTGACGCAAGATTTTGCCCTGTACCACTAGAGGGTTCGCGATTGTAGCGTGTAACATGGCGGCGTGTAACGTAATTACACTATGTGATCAAAAGTATCCGGACACCTGGCTGAAAATGACTTGCAAGTTCGTGGCACCCTCGATCGGTAATGCTGGAGTTCAGTGTGGCGTTGGCCAACCTTCACCCTTGATGACAGCTTCCATTCTCGCAGGCGTACGTTCAGTGAGGTGCGGGAAGGTTTTATGGGGAAGGGCAGCCCATTCTTCACGGAGTCCTGCACTGAGGAGGTATCGATGTCGGTCGGTGAGGCGTGGCACGAAGTGGCCATTCCAGAAAATCCCAAAGGTGTTCTATAGGAGCCAGGTCACGACCCTATGCAGGCTAGTCCATTACAGGAACGTTACTAACTTCTAACCACTCCATAACACCACCGCCTCCGAATTTTACTGTTGGCAAAATGGTTCAAATGGCTCTGAGCACTATGGGACTCAACATCTTAGGTGAATAAGTTCAAAATGGTTCAAATGGCTCTGAGCACTATGGGACTCAACTGCTGAGGTCATTAGTCCCCTAGAACTTAGAACTACTTAAACCTAACTAACCTAAGGACATCACACACACCCATGCCCGAGGCAGGATTCGAACCTGCGACCGTAGCAGTCCTGCGGTTCCTGACTGCAGCGCCAGAACCGCACGGCCACCGCGGCCGGCATATATATCACATCACTTACATAATAGACACTTAAAGCTTCTCTTCCACTTTTCTCGGAACCGTCAGAGTAGCACCTTACTGCGTGCACATTATGTTGGTTTAATGACCTGCTGAAAGTGTACAAAGTTAGAAGTAAGTCTGTGATACCAACGTCATGGCCTCCCCTTGTTGGTAGTTAGCTGCTTGAGACAGTCACGTCGATTGAATACATAGGCGTAACGTCGTAAAGTGACATGAAATAGAACGAGTCCGTATTGGCTGTAGTAGGGCAGGTGACTCGTAGACTTCGGTTTAATGGGAGAATTCTAGCAAACTGTGGCTCATATATTAAAGAATCAGCGTATGGATCACTATAGCCACCCGTTCGTGAGTATTGCTAAAGTGTGTCGAATACGCAGTAGGTGGGATGAGAGAGAGACTTTGAAGCAGTTCGGAGGAGGGGGCTGCTACATTCGTTACCAGTAGATCCGATCAGCACCCATGTATTACGGAGATGCTTCGGAAACTCAAATGGGAAATACTGCAGGGAAGATGTCCCTATTGGGCGATGTTGAGAATCTGCATTTGAGGCTCACTGCAGAACCATTACACCGCAACCGACGTACATTCCGCGTAAAGACCACGAAGATAAGGAAAATGAGGACTCGTGCATAGTCACACAGTCAGTCTTTTCCCCTCGCTCCATTTGTGAACAGAACAGAAAAGGAAATGACTGATAGTGGTGCAAGGTAACCTCCGCTACGCACCATGCGGTGGCTTGAGGAGTATGCGTACAGATACACATAGATTTAGAAGTAGCATCTGCTAGTCACTGTATACTAACTTGTCTAGCAGCTCTAAAAAAAGCTTTTTTCATCCGTTGACCACTTTTACAAGGGCGTCTGACATGTCTTGGTATTGCAATTCAAGGACGACGAAGTTAACGTAATTCACATATACAGACGGTTCGATACTTACAGGTGTATAGTTTAACAAAGGTGGGACAAGCAGTCGGCCATAGTCAGGGAAACTATGGAGAACCTAAATCAGAATGGCTAGATGAAGACTCGAACCAAAAACCTCCAGTATAAGAGGCCACGTAGTTTGAAACAGCACTATATCTCTCCGCGTATCCCTAGCGCGCTACAGTGTTTTGCAAAGAACTGCTTTAATAACGTAAAAGGGTTGCTGCTCCACTGTTCATTCATTTCTTACTCGCAGTGAATAGACACGCTACGCTCTCGCTACATACACACATATTTGACAAGGCAACAGTACACACACTACCAGCTGGCGTCAGGTCCATAGAAATCATATTATTTCCATTTGGTGTACCGGTAATTCCCATTTGCTAGCCTGAAAACATATTCATCACTCTTCTATGTCTAGAGGAATGCTGAGCTCAGAAAGAGAATTGATATTAGTATTACTTTGCGTAGCTTCGTGAGTAAGCTGTTCCAAAAAACAAAGTAAATAAAAGGAAAACAGTAGAAAAAATATAATGTGAAAGCGTTATGTGAAATGATAGCTGTTTTTCAGCGTTATCATTAGTTTCCTCCCCCCCCCCCCCCCCATGAACCATGGACCTTGCCGATGGTGGGGAGGCTTGCGTGCCTCAGCGATACAGATGGCCGTACGGTAGGTGCAACCACAACGGAGGGGTATCTGTTGAGAGGCCAGACAAACATGTGGTTCCTGAAGAGGGGCAGCAGCCTTTTCAGTAGTTGCAGGGGCAACAGTCTGGCTGATTGACTGATCTGGCCTTGTAACATTAACCAAAACGGCCTTGCTGTGCTGGTACTGCGAACGGCTGAAAGCAAGGGGAATCTACAGCCGTAATTTTTCCCGAGGACATTCAGCTTTACTGTATGATTAAATGATGATGGCGTCCTCTTGGGTAAAATATTCCGGAGGTAAAATAGTCCCCCATTCGGATCTCCGGGTGGGGACTACTCAAGAGGACGTCGTTATCAGGAGAAAGAAAACTGTCGTTCTACGGATCGGAGCGTGGAATGTCAGATCCCTTAATCGGGCAGGTAGATTAGAAAATTTAAAAATGGAAATGGATAGGTTAAAGTTAAATATAGTGGGAATTAGTGACGTTCGGTGGCAGGAGGAACAAGACTTTTGGTCAGGTGATTACAGGGTTATAAATACAAAATCAAATAGGGGTAATGCAGGAGTAGGTTTAATAATGAATAAACAACATAGGAGTGCGGGCAAGCTACTACAAATAGCATAGTGAACGCATTATTGTGGCCAAGATAGACACAAAGCCCACGCCTACTACAGTAGTACAAGTTTATATGCCAACTAGCTCTGCAGATGATGAAGAACTTGATGAAATGTATGACGAGATAAAAGAAATTATTCAGGTAGTGAAAGGAGACGAAAATTTAATAGTCATGGGTGACTGGAATTCGTCAGTAAGAAAAGGGAGAGAAGGAAACATAGTAGGTGAATATGGATGGGGGGGAAGAAATGAAAGAGGAAGCCGCCTTGTAGAATTTTGCACAGAGCATAACGTAACCATAGCTAACACTTGGTTCAAGAATCATAAAAGAAGGTTGTATACCTGGAAGAATCCTGGAGATACTAAAACGTATCAGATTATATCATGGTAAGACAGAGATTTAGGAACCAGGTTTTAAATTGTAAGACATTTCCAGGGGCAGATGTGGATTCTGACCACAATCTATTGGTTATGAACTGCAGATTGAAACTGAAGAAACTGCAAAAAGATAAACTGAAAGAACCAGACGTTGTAGAGAGTTTCAGGGAGAGCATAAGGGAACAATTGACAGGAATGGGGGAAAGAAATACAGTAGAAGAAGAATGGGTAGCTCTGAGGGATGAAGTAGTGAAGGCAGCAGAGGTCAAGTAGGTAAAAAGGCGAGGGCTAATAGAAATCCTTGGGTAACAGAAGAAATATTGAATTTAATTGATGAAAGGAGAAAATATAAAAATGCAGTAAATGAAGCAGGCAAAAAGGAATACAAACGTCTCAAAAATGAGATCGACAGGAATTGCAAAATGGCAAAGCAGGGATGGCTAGAGGACAAATGTAAGGATGTAGAGGCTTGTCTCACTAGGGGTAAGATAGATACTGCCTACAGGAAAATTAAAGAGACCTTTGGAGAGAAGAGAACCACTTGTATGAATATCAAGAGCTCAGATGGCAACCCAGTTCTAAGCAAAGAAGGGAAAGCAGAGAGGTGGAAGGAGTATATAGAGGGTCTATACAAGGGCGATGTACTTGAGGACAATATTATGGAAATGGAAGAGGATGTAGATGAAGACAAAAAGGGTGATAAGATACTGCGTGAAGAGTTTGACAGAGCACTGAAAGACCTGAATCGAAACAAGGCCCCGGGAGTAGACAACATTCCATTAGAACTACTGATGGCCTTGGGAGAGCCAGTCGTGACAGAACTCTACCATCTGGTGAGCAAGATGTATGAGACAGGCGAAATACCCACAGACTTCAAGAAGAATATAATAATTCCAATCCCAAAGAAAGCAGGTGTTGACAGATGTGAAAATTACCGAACTATCAGTTTAATAAGTCACAGCTGCAAAATACTAACGCGAATTCTGTTCAGACGAATGGAAAAACTGGTAGAAGCGGACCTCGGGGAAGATCAGTTTGTATTCCGTAGAAATGTTGGAACACGTGAGGCAATACTGACCTTACGACTTATCTTAGAAGAAAGATTAAGAAAAGGCAAACCTACGTTTCTAGCATTTGTAGATTTAGAGAAAGCTTTTGACAATGTTAACTGGAATACTCTCTTTCAAATTCTGAAGGTGGCAGGGGTAAAATATAGGAAGCGAAAGGCTATTTAAAATTTGTACAGAAACCAAATGGCAGTTACAAGAGTCGAGGGGCATGAAAGGGAAGCAGTGGTTGGGAAAGGAGTGAGACAGGGTTGTAGCCTCTGCCCGATGTTATTCAATCTGTATATTGAGCAAGCAGTAAAGGAAACAAAAGAAAAATTCGGAGTAGGTATTAAAATTCATGGAGAAGAAGTAAAAACTTTGAGGTTCGCCGATGACATTGTAATTCTGTCAGAGACAGCAAAGGACTTGGAAGAGCAGTTGAACGGAATGGACAGTGTCTTGAAAGGAGAATATAAAATGAACATCAACAAAATCAAAACGAGGATAATGGAATGTAGTCAAATTAAATCGGGTGATGCTGAGGGGATTAGATTAGGAAATGAGACACTTAAATTAGTAAAGGAGTTTTGCTATTTAGGGAGTAAAATAACTGATGATGGTCGAAGTAGAGAGGATATAAAATGTAGACTGGCAGTGGCAAGGAATGCGTTTCTGAAGAAGAGAAATTTGTTAACCTCGAGTATAGATTTAAGTGTCAGGAAGTCGTTTCTGAAAGTATTTGTATGGAGTGTAGCCATGTATGGAAGTGAAACATGGACGATAACTAGTTCGGACAAGAAGAGAATAGAAGCTTTCGAAATGTGGTGCTACAGAAGAATGCTGAAGATAAGGTGGGTAGATCACGTAACTAATGAGGAGGTATTGAATAGGATTGGGGAGAAGAGAAGTTTGTGGCACAACTTGACTAGAAGAAGGGATCGGTTGGTAGGACATGTTTTGAGGCATCAAGGGATCACAAATTTAGCATTGGAGGGCAGCGTGGAGGGTAAAAATCGTAGAGGGAGACCAAGAGATGAATACACTAAGCAGATTCAGAAGGATGTTGCAGTAGGTACTGGGAGATGAAGAAGCTTGCACAGGATAGAGCAGCATGGAGAGCTGCATCAAACCAGTCTCAGGACTGAAGACCACAACAACAACAACATTAGTTTCTTGTCACACTTTTTACAAAACGTCTCCCGTGTTTTATGTAACAATCCTTCATTGTATAGAATGTATGGCTTCTATTCTGTAATACAGTTTTTATCATTTCTTGGTAAATATAAGTTGAGTCTAGATCTTATTCCACGGTCCTGGACAGTGCTACTCATGCAGTAATTATCACTGTTACTTTTGGTATGTGCTCCTAGTCGGTTATTATTATTATGGCCATTCTACGTCGTTTGGAAACTATGTTCCCATTCTGCGCATCTGTTCCCCGAAAAAGAACTCCACAGTTACGGAATGAGTGTACATACGAACAGAATGCAACTAAAAGACCCTCACCTATACACACTCATGACAGGACATCCTGTTTGCAAGTATATTACTTTGTGTATTCCCACTACTTCATCTGTTCGTGAGAGTCTATATACATTCCGAGAAATTTTGTGTTTGTTGCGGAATCTGGAGAAGTGCCATCCACAATTAATATTCCAATATCATTTTCACTCTTCAAATTGAAATTTGTGGCATTTGTTTACTTTAGGTTGAATGGTACTTTATTCAAAAAATGGTTCAAATGGCTCTGAGCACTATGTGACTTAACTTCTGAGGTCACCAGTCCCCTAGAACTTAGAACTACTTAAACCTAACTAACCTAAGGACATTACACAGATCAATGCCCGAGGCAGGATTCGAAACTGCGACCGTAGCGGTCGCGCAGTTCCAGACTGTATGGCCTAGAACCGCTCGGCCACTCCGGCCGGCTGGTACTTTAATCCATATGACCTATCAGTCACTACAAAAATACTGTTATCAGCAAAGAGAGATTATCGTCCGTAACGAACACTATTGTGAAAGTCACTGAAGTACAGCAGCAACAGTAATCTTTCAGAAATGGCGTTAAAATTCACTATGAAAGATATCAGCGATGAAGATTCACTGGTGACATTGCTCTCATCAGTGAAAGCATGGAACAATTACAGGAGGCACCGAATGGAATGATCGGACTGCTGAGTATCGAAAATGGGTTCTGAGTAAGCCAGAGAAAGGCGAAAGAAATGAGGAGTAGCAGAAATGAGAGTATTGAGATGCATAACGTGTAAAGTGGTCGCCTTGGAGTAGACGAAGTTGCGGAATTTGCTACCTTGGAAGTATAACAACAAATGATGGACGTAGCAAGGACATAACACGCAGACTTGTATAGGAAAAGAAGGTATTCCTGGCCATAAAAAGCGTGTTAGTATCACATCGGCCTTGATTTGAGGAAGATTCGTACTTCTAGTGATGTATGTCTGGAACAATGCACTGAATAGAAGAGACTTATAGACTATCACAAAACAGGAAAAGAAGAGAATCTGAGCGTGTGGAATGCGGTAGTGTAAAGGGTGATGAAAGTGTAGTGTGTAATGGTACTTGAATTACGTAACCATTACGGCACCTCACCTGAACCTCTCGATACCAGTAATATTCTACTGTGTTTCTGTTAACTGAGACGACATTCAGATTTGATTTCATTTGTGATACATCGATATGTTTATATTGCAATGATATTATTCTTATGTGTATTCTTTCTTTTGTCACTATGATCTTTGACGTACTTGTAACTCTGATTTTCGGGCGCGTAAGCGATTATTAGTTAGTTGTTGAGTTGTTAGAGAGTCTGACCTTGAGAAGGTCAAGTCGTGGACGTCATGTTGGAAAGACGAATATTGTCGTCAGCTTATAAAATGTGAACTTTAACAGTGACTGTGAGGAAGATGTTTTCAAGTATGTTTTGTATTGTGAAGTGATGTTTAGTGTGTCGCGTGATATTGCAATAAAAGCAATTAAGAGGAAGTGTAACTTAATTTCGGAGTGCTGATTATTTTTTTTTACATTACCATTGTCCAGCAAAAGTGTAATCTCCAAGAATGGTTTGAGAAGCGCATCTACAAAACTTTTGAATATAGCAGAATAAAACCTAGGCCTCTTTGCATCCGAGCTTGGAATCATAACCACCTAGATTTTCGACGATTGAGCCATGATTTTACGAAGAGACCAGGCGTGGGAAACACAAAAAGATGAGTGCCTAGTTTTTTTATTATTACATGAAATGACTTTATTAACTGTGCTCTAATGACACCTGCCACATAATATGACTGCTGTTGCCCGAAAATGCGGTATTTAGCAGCGTGAGCAACACCACAATCGTTATTAAATGCTGACCTTTGTTGTGGTAGGGTTGTTAGAGGTGGACAGATAAGGAATGAGCTACCTCGGTGAGGAGAGAGAAATCTGTAAGAACACTGAGAAGAAGATGGGACAGTATGATACGACATGTATGAAGAAACGAAGGAATAACTACCGTGGTGATGGAGAGAGGTGTAGATGATAGAAACTGTAAGGAAAGGTAGGGACTGGAATACGTCCAACAAATTATGAATGAAGTTGGCTGCAAGTGCTCCTGTGGTATGAAGAGGTAGGCCCAGGAAAATGGTGAGAAATCAGTCAGAAGAGTAGCGGGACATAGAAAAAATAAATTAATTAATGAAATTGGTCCTAGTATGCTACCCTGAGGAAATCCTGTATTATTGTATAGTTATGTCTGTAGATTATGACGAAGAGATTTTATGGTAACATTTTAGACGTATGTACGGCCAAGCTTTTGCAGTCTTCCGTAAGCATCCTCGAGAATATTAAATACCGATTGACATACACCTAATAAGGGCTGCCGTGCGGGGGTGTATAGAAGGCGCTCTACTGTAGGAGGTAGCGGACCCTGGCGGCGTTGGTGGGGGCATGCCAGGAGGGCAGCGGTGGGGAGGTACGGCGGGGCAGGGCGGGAACTACACTGTGCGAAGTGTCCTTTAAAAGTTTTACATCAGATGTTTGATGGCCCCTCTTCCAATGTGGCAGGCCCATAACAGACGCGGGGCTTCCCCTCCCAACGCCGCCTTCCCCCACCCCCCGCTGTTCGGGCTCGCGGCCGTTCTTCCCGCCCTCCGTCTCTCTCTCTGCTGCTCTCCCTCTCTGTCTCTCTCTTCCGTCGCTCGTTCCTCGCTCGTTACCGTATTCGTGCCGTCGCTCGCTAGCGCGCGAGCGCGCTTCGCTTTTTCGCCTTTTCGCCTTTCTTTCTAAGAGCGCACCGGGCGCGGGAACAGCTCTCTGCAACCCCACAGCGCAGTGGTATTGTTTTGGCACTGCCGTCCGGTTGCGAGGCAGGAGGGGGGAAAAAAACTGAGGATTTTACTAACGAGTGCAGATGTTTATCGAGAGTGGTGCGGTGTAGTAGTGTAGTGGTGAAGGAGTAGAGGTGAGTTTGGGCTGTCTGCTGAGATGAACGGCGCGTCGCCAGGGGAAGTTTGTGGGACGAGGCGTTGATGAATGGCGCAACAGACGAGCGGCGATGAGCGGCGGGATATGAGGTTAACGAGGGGGGGGGGGAGGCCTCGTGCGTGGAAGAGGGACAGGTCTGCGACGGGAGAGCAGGAAGCGAGAGGAGCGGCAGGAGGGACGGAGAGAGGAAGAGGAGAGACAGAGGGCGCAAGCGGGGAGGCTGACAGCTTTTCTTGGGCGCCTGCAGCGAGGTGGGGGAGGGGGGGCAGTTTTAGTACATTTAGTGTATAGCTGCGCGTTTCCGTCGGACGACCGTCTCGTCCCGTCGGCTAGTACACGGGGCACGACGCTCGGGGTTGGTACCGAGAGCTAAGCTCCAGACGCGCCGTCCGCATCCGAAGGATTCTAATTGGCGACGGACTTTGTTTCTCAGGGCGGAGGGGGGCGGGGGAGGGGGACCGGCTCGGTAAGACCCGGGAGCACACGCACTATAGACTGGAAGAGGCGGGCAGGGCCGTAAAAATGTACGCAATAAAAAAAACGGGGAGGTGGGGTTGTGGGAGTCCAGGGAGGCAGAGGAGAAAGGCAGGCGAGGCGGAAGGAAAAACGGCGAGGCTGCGACCTGCCATGGGGCCCTCAGTGCCGCCTCCGGCAGAAACTGTTGCGCTGCGTGCCCGCGCGGCCTCCTCCGCCCCCGGCGCCGCCGCTGCCGCCTCCGCCGCCTCCAGTTCCGCCCCCCTCGGTCGCCGGTGCGCCGCCGCCTGTCACTTGTTCCGGGGTGCAGCCGACCGACGGGTCGCCAATATGGCCGCCGCGACGTCGCGAGGAACCACGCGTTCTGCTCCGCTGCCGCTCTTCCTGCCGGTGGGTTTCGAACCCGGGACCGCGCGCCACCCGGGGACTGTCGACGCCTCCCGGTTCCGCCCCCGCCGCCCCCGGTGAGTACCCACGGCCGCAGCCGCCCCCCAGAGTTGCGGTGCGTTTTGTGTTTGTTTTCCTTTCGCGTCTTCTGCTCGCCGGCTTCAGAGGCCGCATCTACGCTGTCGCTTCCTTTCATGTTGAAAGGGGTCGACTCTGGTGACCTACTTTCAACAACACCGTTTGTCGCTGTATCGCTGCTCTTATGGTGTTCATTGATTCCACCATTACAAGGACGAACTGTAGTAGCAAAACGTACCCCGTGCATGTTTCACACACACACACACACACACACACACACACGAACTGTGGCTACACAGTTTCGATTTTGTTAGCAGACACTGTATCAATGGATGGACCTCCTACTCCAGACACACACACGCGCGCACACACACACACACACACACACACACACACACACACATTCTGATTATGTCTTCCGTGCTTTTTCCTAACTCACTTCAAGCAAATACCGGAATATTTACAACTACGAGGTGCAGCTGACTGCCTGACGATCATTGTCAAACTTGTCCAGCTAGTAAATAAGTGGCTGTGCATACGAGCTACGATTTTTCTTCTTAATCTATAATGGGATGTCATATCCAGTATACAAAGGATGAGTAAAGCCGCTATGATCTCTACTGTTAGTGTACCACAAATTCACAAAATACTTGTCTCTCCAACAGTGGAATACCACTGTGGTACGTGGGATCCATATTTGTTGGACTAACAGCACTCTCGTAGGAGAGCATAATAGAAATTAAATTAAATTTGGGGCAATAGGTTCCAGCGGAATCCAGTAAAACCTATTCGGAAAATTTCGAGGAAAGACCTCTTTGTGAATCCACAAATATTCCTTTTCCTTAATTAGGCAACTACACTTTCGTTTCAGCAGAAATATAGCGAAATCTCGAGCATCAGATCACGGAATAAAACACACAGTATGTAGCGAAGTCTATATGGATAACTGTGAGGGAACCTCTCTAGCGAAATCCATGAACATTCTTTTTTCAGTATATTTTATTAGGAAACTATAGTTTCACTATCAATTCATGAAGGATTGTGCACGGTCCGAAATATATTCAATGTTTACCTGTAATTTTCTAATTGTAATGATAAGTCTTTGATCGTTGGGTCTTCACTTACGAGACATACCCCTAAAATCACTACGTACCAGCCCGTAAAGCTAAAAATGTAAATTACTAAAGCTTTTCGCAGGCTTCATCTGCACTTGGACTTAGAAGAAATCTTAGCATTTGGGACAACAAAATAAGATTCCTCCGACGCTCCCATTACTATGAACTGCTGCGAATAGAGAGTTCGATAGACATTCACAGATACAAAAGAACTGATCTTTCTCGTACTTCAGTGTTGTCTCTCCTGCAGTCGTTAGATGATTGACTTTACATATCAGTGACTTCTGATGGAGGGAAGATTACGGAGCTATCAGTTTGGTAAAGAACCTTTTTATTTCAACAGAGAAGAAACTAAAGATAAAAGCATTTTCGTTCCGTAACAAAAGATATCAACATATTCACAACGAAATTATGTACAATTTCGCCGTTCAGTAGCGCCTAGCTCGAATCCACAAAGTAATAAAATTAATGCCAAATAATAAGGAGAGCCAGGAAATTTCTTTTCGATGCAACACTATATTCGGGTCTCGTATTAATCATGTACCTATCTTCGCTGCTGCCTCTCAGTCAGATTCTTTGTAGCTCTTATATTATTAGCCGGGTTTTTACAGTAATTTTAGCAGGGAACGATCTCTTGTTACTGTTGTCGAACGAAACACACTGATTGTAGATGTGGGCTATTGCTAATAATGTCAAATACCGAGTTCATTAGGTTAAGGAGATTTGTCTAGTATCATTTCCAGTGGGTTTGTACCTCTTCGCGTCAGCAGCTGCGAGTTACAGAATCATTTACTATGGACTGGGATGAGAAACTGCACGGTACGTGATGACAGGTTCCACAGGGCTTAAACGGTTCGCTTACGAGAGCCAGGGAAGGAGAAGGAAAAAAAGATAAAATGATTAGACGGCGAGAGTGAAAATTAGCAAGCGTGCTTCGCTTTCTCCTCCATTCGCGCCTTCCTCCTTGTTCGTCGCGCTTCTTTCCACCTCGTCCTTCGCTTCATCCTCTTCCGGCCGTCTGCTCGAGGTCACAATTATCTGTAATTTGGTCTGCTCCCCCCCTCCCCCCTCCACCCGCCCCAATTGCTTCCACCACTCCATCGGCAAATCCTTTACTCTCTTCTCGACCATTCCAACAACTGCGTTATCGATTGCACCACATCGACTTCAGAAACTTCTAGAGTGTCATGTTGTACACTCTCGAGAGAGGACATCGGTCTACATTCTGCACTTCGCAGTAAACTCTCTCTCTCTCTCTCTCTCTCTCTCTCTCTCTCTCTCTCTCTTTCTCTCTCTATCCTCCTACAGCTAACTCTTCCATTTTTCTGTTCTCGACTTTCTGATGCCAGACCAAATGCACATGTTATTCCGTCACACCTCCGCGGGTTTTGTTTACCTAGCTCATATTGAAAACAAATTACTGCACTACTTTTTATCTCCACCAGTGTGTGTCTAGCATACTGTTCTGTCTGCTACCCAAACAGATCTCCAATAGTATCCCGAATACTTTCTAGTCAATTTGTTTACGTGTGTATCGACACCTGACAGTATTTGAAAGCCGATTATCATTCTAGTGATTCCGGTAATTCTGACATTCCTCAAGTGAACTCATGGAATTTTATACCAGATTCGAAAGCGCAGGTAGTTCCTCTGCAAGACATTTTCTTTAAGAGCAAGTTTGTCACTTACCATGCTTCACACAGCATCAAAATTGTATGTAGGTGTTAGCTTACAAAAATTTTAAACAGTTCTCTATTTTTCTTCTGTTTTACAGTAGTTCCTTAGGAAACAACTAATAGAACAACAGAATCATCGCAATTTTAATACTTCTGTTGTATACAACAGACGCAGAACAGAATTAACCAAGCCATTGCAACAATGTTTGTAGAACATATTTTCGAATCCTTATGTGGTGAATTAGCACGGCCGGCCGCGGTGGTCTCGCGGTTCTAGGCGCGCAGTCTGGAATGGTGCGACTGCTACGGTCGCAGGTTCGAATCCTGCCTCGGGCATGGATGTGTGTGATGTCCTTAGGTTAGTTAGGTTTAAGTAGTTCTAAGTTCTAGGGGACTGATAAGCACAGCAGTTGAGTCCCATAGTGCTCAGAGCCATTTGAACCATTTTTGAATTAGCACGGAAACTGTGGCAGAATCACGATTGATGATTGAAACATTTTTGAGAATGTCCTATTAAATGCACCTCATTTACAGATCAACGTATAACAAGATAAATTTCTGGAACTGCCGATTACTTTGTTATTTAATACACGAATTAAGTTTTTTAAAGTTCTTATATGTATATTCTTCTTTTAACCTATTTAATTTTTGTATTTAGGATAATAAGATTTTCTTCTTTGAAGTCCAAGTGTTCTCTGGTACATACGGTAATTACAAATTTTTCCGCCCGTGTCTGTTAAATATAACCCGGAACGTGTAGGTTATTTAGGTCCAAGTTTGGTATCTAAGAGTTTGCGATTGCTATGTTTTGTACCATAACATCGGACTACAAACAGGAAGCTTTCAGGTATCGATTTTATTATAAATCGATTGTTCTGACTTCTTTATTAATATATTGGAGTATTTCCAGAAAATTCTCCAATGTTCGGAAGTATAATGTGTTTAAAAATTGTTACCGCTGTACCAGGAATGCGTTAAATGGTTCAAATGGCTCTGAGCACTATGGGACTTAACATCTTAGGTCATCAGTCCCCTAGAACTTAGAACTACTTAAACCTAACTAACCTAAGGACATCACACACACCCATGCCCGAGGCAGGATTCGAACCTGCGACCGTAGCGGTCGCGCAGTTCCAGACTGAAACGCCTAGAGCCGCTCGTCCACTCCGGCCGGCCAGGAATGCGTTATGTCGACTCTGAGGAAACTAATTGCGTAGATAGTTACAGAATTTTCACGTGTGGAGAGGAAGTATACATTATTATTTGGAGCCTGACAAATTGTTTTTGCCTGAAAAAAAAAAAAAAAAAAAAGAGAGAGAGAGAGAGAGAGAGAGAATGTTGTTAGCGACCGTAATTAGCAGAGGTCGGTATTCGAGAGACACGGTTATCTACCCCAAAATAAACATTATATGGCGGAAGCAGAAAGTTTTACACTGGAGCATAATAGCAAAACAAACTGTACTGAGAAACGGAATCGTATTTAACAAAGTGCATTACAAGCCAAAGTTACGCTGATCTTACTGGCTTTCGTGGTGGGTGTTAACCATAGATCTTTATTAAAGTTCAGAGTTCAATACAGGAGAACGTTAAAGGAACACAAGTTACTGCTTCCTGGAGGATAGAGAAACGCGATGACAAATTCGTTGTATTGAATTGCAGATGAGAAACAGTGTTTATAAATTGAGAGTATGTTCGTTTCAATATTACGTAAGTTTACAACAAAGTGGTAATACTATAACACGTCTGCGTGGACGATCTCGGAGGGCCAAACAAGTACGCAACAATAGTCTCCATCTGCTTTCTTCATGTCCTTTCAATATGTGTAATTCGTCTGCCATTTATATTTTCATTTATATGGCTCTATAAAAATCTTACCTGCTTCGTCGGTCTCCTTTGCTTTGCATATTGAAATCATTTACGTATGTTCACTTTTAATTTAATTTTCTACGAACTCTAATTTTTTGTTCCTATATGCCATTAATCTTTTCGTTAAGGCTTCTTTTAACTTCTAATCCATTTTTCGTATCCGATTTTCTTAAGTCAACTAACGTTTCGAAAATGTCTTCACACTTTGATTCCTGAATTGATCTCCCGCTTCAGTTCTTCATAACGCTTTGTCATAATCTAGTCACTGCACTGTTGTTGCTGCTTTCTCGCGAAGATTTATTAGTTTCTGTTACGGGCTTGCTAATGAGTGGGTGAAGGGTCCCGTTGACGTATGTTGATCCTTGTACATACTGTGATAGATCAGCACTGTTTGTAGTAATGATAGTATTGACTAAAAACTTTTGTTAGGCATTCATATTCTACACTTACTTGATGTAATAGTCATAAGTTAGTCACGTGTCCTTTACAAGTGATAATTTTGTTTTTTATACGAAATATTTCAGATCGTACATATTGGTAGATATATTTATTAATAATTTTGTATCAGAATGCCGAATTTAATCTGAAATTAAGCTCCATATTATGTTACGGCGTTTTTGCTAACTCGGCTTGTATAACGGGGCAAGTAGGCACATAGTCAGAAATATGACATAATAACGAATATAATCTTTTTTTCCATTAGACGCACAGAGTTCAGCTTTTATGAAATGGACTAACATAAAGGTAGATTCTAACATTCTGTGCTTTGTTAACACATCTGAACTCAATTTTCGCTTCAAATTAACTATCGTCAATAAGACATACCGACATTTCGAATCCAATCAGTCCATCTTAAGCTGCTGCGGTGTCTATATAATTCACGCACAGTCTGTCACGAAATATCCAGCAGTTTATATTGAAAAAAAGTGCACCTAATTGTAAGATATAAAGGAAACAAGTTTTAACCAAGGGTGATATGATTAAGCTGTAGTTATAGCAAGAAGTGCCATATTTGCTGATATGTCATTTTGCTGATGATACCACTTAAAAGACTGATATCGACGTATGAACACATTCGAAGAATGAGCCATAGTTCACGTCCTACGTATGTAGGTACGTCAGTGATCGTATTTGTGAACAATGCAGTACAAATCAAAGCTTTGCACAACTGGGCGGGAAATCCTTGCATTCTTCTGAGACTAAATGTATTCTTGCATAGAAGTATCTTGACTGTATTCATTAAAACACCAGTTGAGTTACTTACACAGCCATGCAAGAATACATTCATTCCATAATGTGTGCGGTGTGTTTCTACTGCAATGTCCAGAACTGCCAGTAGTTCGATTGCGGTAAATCTCCACGAGCCGGTGTAACTTTAGATGTTTCCCTCTGTTGTATTTGTCATTTATGGTCCTCAGCTTGCGATCAGTAAAACACTGATCTCTTTCGGCAGTTGCCACTCTCTATTACATACATAAATTCATACAGCACGTCACTGATAACCATCATTCCATGATTTGTGGGTTTTATATTACATAATTGTATACAAATTTTGTATAATACGGTTCTATTAGTATACATTTAAGATAATCTTGTGAAAGAAAACACGTTCGTTCTACAGATACGCCAAAATACGTATACGCGGAGTCAACAAAGAAGGAAATGACATTATGCATGATAGAAAATTATTTCCCTCGTACCACATCCAAATTAAGGACGATATGAGAATAAACACAAAATGATAATCAACTAAAATTAGATGTTGGTGGACATAGATATTTCATGCCCGCTACTGACTTCTTTAGTAAACATTTCGGTAGCAATCTAAATCTTCGTATGTTCTGGGAAGATATACTTGCACTTTTCAACAACTAAAAACACGTGTACATGGATCTAGCTTCGCCTTTTGTATTCATTATACCTATTAATTTAACAGTACCGCGTCAGTGAAGCTGCTGGAAAGTCATGCAACGTAATATACTATCCGTAATGCGAAAGATTTTATTTTTTCCTCAAAAAATTATCAGTAACTTTGTTAGTAGCTCTCTGCGCGCCGTTATAATTTTAGCTTGTTCCCAACATGTGTTCATGTAGGTCAGTGAGTTTCGATTAAGTATTGTCACTTCAGAAACAATATGATTTCGTTCATCACTCGGTATCTTCGCTGCATTCAAATTTTAATCACAATGCCCCACTGGCCAGCAATCACTCTGATTCTTTTGTTTTATATTGTGTACCTGCCTATATATTTAGTATAATACTGTTCAGCTAATACATTTTTCAGGGAAAGTTTGTGGGGGAACACATGTACTCTATCCTCTTAAGCCAAAGCGTCTGTACCTGTCCACTAATGAAAAAAAAAAATTTACTTATTGGTGTTTGGTTTAGAGACCATGTCTCAAGCACTATGTTACGTAATAATTACGAGAGACCATAAAAAGAACTTTGTGCAAATTCCCACAGAGCACATAGTAACTGCATACATACCTTACTCCTACACAATTTTTTTAAAAAATTAGTCGTGCTTAATACAAAATTCGGTTAAAATTTCTCCTGGTGGCCCTGAGTTCGGCTTTTATCACCTTTTTTCACCGCCATACTCAGCCATAGGGGTGCTGAGGGTGTCGTTCCGTGCAGGTAATTTTTTTCCAAATTGCAAGTGGCACGCTGGCTGAGAATGGTAGGAATTACTTCAAGGGTACAGAGATATGCAGATGCATCATGGTGTTTACATCACCACACCCCCATCGCGAGTATCACCAACGAGTCTAGAGGTCCCGGAAACTAAGCACTTCATATTAATGTCGATCATGGTTCAAATGGCTCTGAGCACTATGGGACTCAACTGCTGTGGTCATAAGTCCCCTAGAACTTAGAACTACTTAAACCTAACTAACCTAAGGACAGCACACAACACCCAGCCATCATGAGGCAGAGAAAATCCCTGACCCCGCCGGGAATCGAACCCGGGAACCCGGGCGTGGGAAGCGAGAACGCTACCGCACGACCACGAGATGCGGGCTAATGTCGATCATGATCGGATACATTTATACGTCACGGCATCTCACTCCCAACCATACCCCCAAGGATGGTAGGGGCAAATTATCCTCACAGTATTTTTAAACAAATAATTATGAATACGAATAATACAAATATTACGTATATTCAAAATTAGATTGGAATTGCTAAAGACGTTTCTGAGTTATAGGCCTGAGTTATAGGCCTGTTTCTACCCCCTTCCCCTAGTGACGGAAAACAAAGATTGATTTAAACTGATACCGGTATTTTAGTTACGAATAACCAGCATTTTTCGGTATTTGTCTCTCTTACAGCAAGTATTTCTATGTTCTGCTATTAACCGGGTATAAAACCGTTACATCAATTTTCCGTAGCAGTTGCGCTAAAATTTCTGATTTTTAAATGAAACTTTTTTAAAAAGTAAGATTGATAGGAAGTTTTGTTGCTTCTGAAATACTGGTTTCGCCTTGGAATGCTACCGATGAAAGGAGCCAATTTACATATCATCATATTATATAACTAGCATTTTTGAATAAATTGGACCATAGGTACTGGCGAATTGATTCATTCATTACTGGAATTTTAACTGTTGTCATGTAATTGTTTGTGGTAAATGCTGTACTTTATTTACTACCTAAGTTGCTCGTTCGAATTTTCTGAAAGAGCAGTTTTCGCTTTATTATTAAAAATCTGATGTTTTCGAATTCTCCTTAAAATGTAAACATATATATTTGACTAAAAACGGGTTTTTATTTCCCAATAATAAAAGAAACAGAAAGCTACAAGTTTCAGACGAAAGCTTGTTGTTTGCCTGTTATTTCTGTGAAATAATATAACATAAAAGAAATTATGACAACAGAAATAAATTTGCAAACTTCACAATTCATTCACAGATCACAATAAAAATACAAAGCAGCTAATGTGCTGTCTGTGTCGACGCAGTATGCCTTTCTCTGCTTGTAACCCTTGGAAACGGCAAACTCAGCGATAAACACAGAGGGTTCCAACGTCAGTTTTCGCTTTTTTGCAAAGCCTATTCGCTAAGCCCAAACAGAAGTATGATCCCTGATTGCAGCATGCTTTTTCAGCAAAGACTGAAAAAAATTATAATTGCTACGAGAATACTGGAGAGCTTTGTGCAGTATTCAACCATTTATTACCTACCTAGAAAGAGAGCGAACGGTAGACGGGCTGATTTTTCTTTTATTTACCTGCTAATTTCATATTTTCATTCTGTAAGTCTT
Source organism: Schistocerca nitens (assembly GCF_023898315.1). Lineage (NCBI taxonomy): Eukaryota > Metazoa > Arthropoda > Insecta > Orthoptera > Acrididae > Schistocerca > Schistocerca nitens. Next base: position 77,188,970 of record NC_064625.1, read on the forward strand.
GGAACGTATAATGCAAAAGTCTGAAAGACTCTTATAATTTTTCAAACTTTGTTCGACGTCTACGTTTATTTTTGGAAATAATAGCAACAAAAAATAAAAAATAGGTTATTTTAGAAACTGGTGATTTTTAGCGGTTTAAACAGTTATGTTAAATAGGAAATGAAAAACCGGAAAACCTAAAACAGGTTGTTTCAGCTATAACTGCCATCCCTTCTGTCCCCATCCCAGTGGAAAGTAAGTGCTCTTTATCCCAACATTGCTTCTTTCCAGACAGTACGTGGAGTGTGTATTAAGCTTGTTTGAAATCGCTCCAGTGGTTTAGGTGGAGACGTGGAGCGTACATGCATAAATGTTCGTAAATATATACCAGTATATTTAACACGACGACATCCCAAAGGCAAAGATATCCCGTGACAGATAGATAGAGGTATGGAACGTAAGTTGACTCTGTTCTATGAGCGGGTCACAATCTCTTCAGAGGTCCTCGATGACTCTGTGAGTTTTTACCTCTTTTAATTTGCGAGGATTGTGGGGATACTAGTGGGAAGGAAGAAAGGAAGGAGAATTAGGTTTCAACGAACCGTCTACGTGAAGCCACTATAGATGGAGAACAGCCTCTGATAAGGTTACACTGGGAAAGAAAGTTGGCCGTGTCATTGTCACAGGAACCTTGGCGGATTTTTTTCTTAAGCAGCTTAGGAAACCACATAAACGTAAATCTGGGTGGCCGGGCGAAATTTCGAACCGCCGCTCTCCCGAGTACGTGTCCAATGTCTTACTCCTGGGCCACCTTGCTAGGTGAGAACCAGGTTTTTGATTCACTTAATCTTCCCCAATTGCTGATCGCGATACTACGCTCACTAATGGAATACATGAAATGTTTTCACCGGGACAGGCCAATCGCTTATCTCAAATCTTTCCTCAGTATACGCAAAAAAAATCTATACTTGTGCACTTGGACGCGGCGCTAACATAGTGCCGTTCACTGTCAGGAACTTGATTTCGGAACAATCTCACTCAAAATATTGGAGGAATTAAATTCCTTTCAAGCTTCAGTTGGTAGGTAATGTTCACCTTCCGTCACAAAATTTACCTCTTCGATAAACTGGTCTGCAACTTACTCTTGTCAACCTCTCCCACTTTTTCTATCCCCCCTTGTCTACAGGGACTTCTACAGAAAGCCTGTTCCTTATTAACAGGCATTCTCGTTGTCATTTCAATCTTCCCCTCTTCCACTAGCTTTTCCCATTATGACGATACTAAACAAGGCCCAAAACGTGCTAAACTAGTCAATATTATTATTGTTAATTCCATTTGTTGTTATTTTTTCTTGATTCGTTTGGCCTGCTGAGGACCACATGAAATAATTTCTTTCTTCTTTTCAACGCTAATTTTTTCCAGTCGTTTTTTATTTTTTTCTCCATGTTCTTCTCTTCTTCCTTCTGTCCGTATTGCGCCTGTCTGTTTCTTTATTTTCTCGCGGAAGCCCCTGAAACTTAGAAATTATGCTCTGAACCTTTTTTCTTTCGTATTTTTGCGTCGCGTATTTCCATTTCCGTCAGCCCTACATTAACTTCTTTGATCCCTATCGTTCTGTTTTTGGGTTTTTGTCAAAGACGTTAAAATATTTTTGGTTACTCTTTTTCCTTCTAGCTTTTGTAACTGCCATAGTACAGAACTCTTCCCTTCCTCATTGTGTCTAATATTTGTTCTTTTTTTTTCGCAAACTTCATTATAACTTCTTAATTTCCATTTCCCATTGTCATATTTTGGCACAAGATTTTTCAAGACTTATCTTTTCGTATTTTTCTATTTGCTGTATTTAAATAAAGCCATTCTGAAGCATAAAGACATTTGGTGCGATGAGAATGTTATATTGACCCAGTTTTGCAATTGAGGAAAAAGGTATCTTGTTAGACAAATTTCCTGTCAACCGACAGTAATTTATTGTTGCCTTGCCCTTACTGAGTGGACTTCCTTGTCTAAAGCTGCTGTATTATTTCACCTATAAATTCTGTATCTATTTTCATTCTCTCATAACCAGTTTCCGCTTATTTTGGTGTTCTTTTCGCGTCTGCGATGCATTTTTTTAAAAGATTGTAAATGGGCCTGATGGCTCTTGACGGATGTATTATGCGTTGTTGCATCTTCTATAGACTCTGCTAAGAGGGCGAGCCAGTCGAAGATCAATCAATCAATTATCAGAAAATCCGTTCTGTCCCAATTTTTAATTCCTTCTCCTCACGCCCTTCTCCTCCGTTTCCTGATTGCCTTTTCTAGTACGCTATTAAAAAGCGGAGGGTAAGATCCATCTCCTTGTTTTACCCTAGTTTTCATCTCAAAACGTATATAGTTATTCGCCTAAAAACTCAGTTTTCCATATTGTTTATGTTAGTGTGTCTTTGATTGCAACTATCTATTGTCAATTCCAAACTCACTGTTGCTATCTGCGTCACAAGTTATAAATGTTTTCTTAATGTTTTCTCATATCTACACAGATAAAACAGAAGTACGCACAGGAAGTGAAAATATTTTGTATTATCCTCTTTCATACATCGTATGTCTGGTCCAGTGTAAGAGAGGACTATTATACAATAGCCTGGTCAGGCTAAATAAAAAACGAAGAAACAAAGAAATAAATAAATGTAACTGTGCTTATTGCGAAGCAGCATGTCATATGTCTGGCAATCCAAATAATGGAAAATGTCTGTCGGGACACTTGATGTTGCCTGAAAACACGGAGGCTGTTTTTCGGTGTTACAGATTTTGGCGCACCGAATGTGCAACGAAAGCAAAGTACGTATTTACGATCCGTCCGAGGAACACTTGTGTGTAGGTATCCAGAATTCGTATTTGTGGCTTTTGGCGATCTTCACACTACGTACGTTTCGCGGAAATTCCTGCACACTCACGTTTTCGCACGCAGACAGCTGTTGGCTGCGAGGCAAGAGTATTAAGATCACTTGTTTATGCGTCGCAGTTAGGCGGTAGCACATGCTGCAGAATCAACAGCCATGGTGCGACGTAAAGAAATCCACCAGCCAGCGACGCCGTCTCAGAAATACACAGAGAAATCTCGCCCCTCAGTCGTGCTCCCCGTACACTCCGTTTATCTATAGTCATTAATAGCCATTTACTTATAGCTGTTTCAAATTTTTGACTATATATATATATATATATATATATATATATATATATATATATATATATATATATATATATATATATAAGCGGAGTGTACGGGAAGCACGACTGAGGGGCGAGATTTCTCTCTCTCTCTCTCTCTCTCTCTCTCTCTCTCTATATATATATATATATATATATATATATATATATATATAGAGAGAGAGAGAGAGAGAGAGAGAGAGAGAGAGAGATTAAAAGTGAAGTATTAGTAAAAATATTTTTGTTTTAAGAAATTATGTCCTTCCGGTGCCATAATTATTTATTTGAACAGAAGGATTCAACTGGCCAATACCAAATACTGGCTAGACGTGTAATGTGATTCAGTTGTAACATGTGCCGTCATACGTGCACAGACAGACTTAGTAAGGAATCCAGTCAATACTTTTTTTTTCTTTGTTAGTATTTAGAATGTAGGTTTTGTTGGCTGACTAACATGCAGCACGAACCAAGGTTACATTAATTTGAAATGTGACATTTTGTTTGAGAGTTGTAGTACTCAAAGGCCGTAATGTCATAAAAAAAAATCTTTATTGTGCGTATTGTCGTAATCGTTAATCCGTTGACTCGTTTGATGTAGCAATCCCTAATAGTCTAGCCTGGGCAAGCATCTTGGTCTGTGCATAGCAGCTGCAGCCCACAGTAATTTGAAGCTGCTTAGTGTATTCAAACTTTGATCTGCCTCTAAAATTTTTACTTACCATACCCATTTCCATTACCAAACATACTGTTCTTGATGTCTCTGCATGTGTCCCACAAACCTACCCCTTCTTTTGCCCGTTGTCATACATTTCTTTTCGTCCTCATTCGGTTCAGTAAGTACCTCCTCACCCATCGTCTGGTCTAAAAGTCTTACCTTCAGATTTCTTCTTGTCTGATCTGCTTATCGCCAACTTCTCACTCTCGAACAAGCCTACACCCCATACAAATATCACCAGAAAAGGCTTCTAACACTTAAAATTTATATTAACCTTGCTGCGTGGCAGTTTTGTTATGATCAGTGGTGGTGAGTGTGAGAGTTATTGTACGTGTAATAATATCAGCTGCCTCCACTTGTCTTCCCCGAACCGCCCCAGTACACACATACACGACACGGGAAGTATTGCTGCCGAGCGGTGCATTTAGTGGAACGTGGGAACCTACACGTTATGCAATGTGTTCATTATGCAAGAAATTAAATATTTTTTTTAACATGGTTGATGTTGACTGATGTGTAAGAGACATATTCCATTCTTTACTTCGCACTCTAAGGGGTCGCTTTTCTTTTACTTACTAACCTCTTCGTTCGCTTGTTCCACACGTCCTTCATTATATTTTTTCTGCTCACACAGGAGTATTCCTAAACTTATAAACCGATGGTCGGCTAGTGTAGCCCTTCTAATTCTCAGTTTTAAAAGTAGGGCGCAACATCTTGCGAGGAACGATTCGTGTGGCTGCTTGCAGCCGGTTGTACACAGAAAATGGTTACTACTACAAATCTAACACGTATGTAAGTAATTACTGTGCCTAAATATCAAACTGAGAATGTGTGTTTTTTTCCCGAATGTTTGCCAAATATTCTATATCTTGAGAATTACGTCGGATTTCCATAAATTTTGTTACTTAACGTGAAATTTTCTACAGTCAACTGTATACGCTAACACACACAGAAAACAGAATGCTTAATGTTAATATTTCCGAAGTATATGAATTAAAACACAGATTTTCTGAATGTCTTCATTGTGGACCTCAGATCTCAATACATATTTGTTAGCTTCTTTTCGGTTTTCGATAATGGAATACTGAAATAAATATTATTTCTGCGTTCTGCAGCGTTGCATGTCATATTAAGTGATGAGCAATTAGGCCGTCTTCGTAATGGCAGCAAAGCCTCATTATCTGACTGCGAAGACGACGAATTCTCTTTTTTGACTGAAGACGGTCCTGCTGAGCCTGATGAAATTGAGTGGTAGGCAATGAAAACGTTACGGTGTCGTGCCAGTAGGTAGGAGAAGAGGACGTCCTTGTACAATGGATTCCTCTGGCAGTGAAGAGTTAAATGAGGTAGAAAATGTGAAAGAAAAGGACAAGAAGAGCTGTGCTGCCATTTTTAAATTCAGAAGTTTGATTTTACATTAATGGATAACTACCAGAAATTGTTGAGGCAAGGAATGCCTCAAAATGCAGGAAATTTGGCTGCAGTTCTAACCTAAGAGACATGTGCGTTAAATGAAGACTGTATTTATGTATTATTCTGAAAGATAAATGTTTTGAAACTTGTTATAAGACGTAAAGATTTATTTACTGGCAATAGGAAGTTGTTTCTTACCAGCAGTTACTGTAAGGCTATTATTTTCTTTAATTTACTAAGCTGGTTTAGGGGCATCAACAAAGATCTGTGTTGTAATTCATATACTTCGGAAATATTAAAATTAAAGATTCTGTTTTCTGTGTGTGTTAGCGTATACAGTTGACTGCAGAAAACAAAAATTTATTCTGCTGAATAAAATGTTTTTGCCAAAGGAAGAGGAAAGAAAACGCAAAGCAAAGCGTACCACGTTTTCACGATAAGTCTGACTTGAGGACTATCTATGTGAACCTCCATTTATGCTTCACTCAATCATCGAAAATATTTTTCATATGCACGTCTTTCGTAATTGCTTATTAGTTATCTGAAAAATATGAAAAAAAAATTCCTGTGTTTTTTCGACTCATCAGGCCACTTACTTCCTCAGGGTTCTAAAAAGAATTTCGTTGAAATCAATTCAGCGGTTTAGGTGTGAAAACCTAACTGACGAAGCTACTTCCGCGTTTAATAATGTTAACTGGAAATATGGATTAAACACGTTCAGAATGGAATAAGCATTACATTCTAGCTGAAAAGTGTGGCTGTGCTCGCATGTCAGTAAACTGAAATGAAATGTAGATACGGCTGTATTGGTCTCGAGACCCCATTCAGGGTGTTGGGTCATTTGGTGTTAGGTTTTTGTTTGACGTCAATTTGGCGACTTGCACGTCTGTGATGGTAAGGTCAACACACACACACACACACACACACACACACACACACACACACACACTGCTCCGAATTCGACACTGTCAGAAATCGAACCCCGGGCCCCTTGATTGTGGATCCGCAACACTAACCACAAAGCGAAAACCTGTTGGCATGTGTCAGCTTTTGATGTGATGAATGATGGTGATGGTACTAAACTAAAATGTGGCCTTCCTAAAATTATTAAACTGCGAAGAAAGAAAATAAAGAATTTGTGATTCGGTGAGCTCAGATTTTATAATTTATGTACGGGCAGTAGCGTCAGCTGTCCACGCTTGTTTGCCGGCCACCCACGAGTATGCATTCGCACTTCGTAATCAAATGCTGCGTCACTAAACGTCTCTTGCGTTCCACATTTAAAGGGACATCGCTCTGTTTTTGTTGTGTAGCATTTACATGACTGCATCGTTGTGAGTTTTCAAGCCTCTCAGAAGCTGTGAGAGACGTGTGGCGCTCAGAAACTAAAATGCGACGGACTTGTGACTGATATTAGTGTGGAAGTATGTATTAAACACGTTGATGATTTTATAATAATTTTAGTCATTACGTTAAACTGTATTATGTAGAATAAATCAAACAATAAAACATTGTCACAAATGCAGTGAAGTTCAAAAGTCAAAGACTAAATCATTTCTCCAGGAGTAATTACTGTTCCATATTTCGAGGTATATTCTTCAAATCAATAAAAATCTTATACTACACACTTTCCCGAGTAGCATATATTCTTTCTCAGTGTTCAAGCTATTCCTATACCTGATTTAATCAAAATCGATTCAGCAGTTTAGTCGTGAAAGCGAAACAGGCGATGTTACTTTCGCATATATTATTACTATTATTATTATTATTATTATTATTATTATTATTATTCGCAAATCGCCCAGAATAGTTCATTTTCCGTTCTTCTTGTTCTTTTGGTTCTTTTTACTTGCGCACCAGTTTTTCATCGTTTGGGAGAATTTAGCTCTTCTTTCTCCGCTCCATTTTGTTCCGGTTCTTCGGGCTTTTGTCTCTGGTTTAACCTCCCATTTTTCTGCTTTTATTGTAAAATTATTTCTTACGTCTATTTCTTCTTTAGTTATTTTGGCTAATTCCAAGTATTTTTTAACGTTTTGGATACATTCTCCTCTATTAGCGAGGGAATCTATGTATTTTACTTTTTATTTATTTATTTACTTTTTTTTTTTTTTTTTTTTTTTTTTGTTGGTCTGTGTTCGGGATCTCTCAATATGTGGCCATAGAGTTTGAGGCGTCTTTTCCTCATGTCTGTCTCTATATTAGAATATACTTCAATTTTGGACGTTTTCTGTAGTCTGTATCCATTCTCGGTCCATCTTGGTCCCAAGATTTCCCTGATTATTTTTCATTCTACTTTCTTTAGATTTTCGGTATCATTTATCCTGTTTAGTGCCAAGGCTTCGCTGCCATATAACTTTGATGTTTTCATTACTGTTTTGTAATGTCTAATTTTGGTAGTTAAAGATAAGAATTTTTTATTATACGTGTTTTGCACTAATCCTAAACCTTTACTAGCTTTTTATATTCTTTATGGTTGTGCATATTTCTCAGAATATAGCATGGTTCTGTTGATTGAGCCATAGGCCTTTGGCCTTTTTGAAGTCGACAAAGACATATACTGTAGGCCTGCCTCTCATCTTCCATATTCTTGTGATAAATTTTAGGTTTAAAATTTGTTCTGGGCATGTTTATTATTGGTATGGATATTAACAGCTTTCTCTTTCTCAGAAAGGCTTCTCTTAGTGTCGACAGTCTGCATTTTGTTGTCTCTCTACTTCGGCTATCTTTAGTTACTTTACTGCCCAAGTATTATAGAAATTCATCTTTACCAAATAAAGCAATAAACTACAAAAAACTGTTGAAGTTGTAATACTAATTATCTTTATTGATGACTGAATTTGAGCCCTAATCTCATCATCAGACGACCCACTAAGGTAGACAATAATATCCATTAGGGCTTGAAACTACTCATCAATAAAGAAAATTAATACTGCAACTTCGATGATTTCTTTTATAATTAATTGCATAATTTGGTAAATAATACAGTTGCTGAGGTCAGGCCTTCCAGAATCCTGGAAATTAGTAAAGGAACTCATCTATTAAGTTCAGTGTCTGATTTCCTAGACTGACTCCCACAATATGGCCTGGTCCAATTCGAAAACATTCCATTATCATTGTTATCCTTCTGTTGACATTCATCTTGCAATTTCTTTTTAAGAGACATTTTTTTTCGTATATTGGATTTTTGGCGAGTGGTCTTTTGTGCCGTATCGGTTGGTTCAGTATTTTGACCCCTATGTGAGCGTGTGGTTCCGTCACTAACGGCCACATTGTGTACGGTACGTAACAACCCAATCTCCCTTCCGTTCTTTTGTAGAAACTGTAGATACAGTAGCGTAGCTGTGAAGCAGTAGCGGTCATATTACACTTTACGTAAGGAGCACGCGCTTAGCAACGTTACGCCCGGGCGTGGGAGACGATACATGGGCGTGGTACTCCCAAGGTACCTGGTAAGCTTCCAAGGCGGGGGATTAATGTCCGCCGTTTTACTGAGCACTTCCACAGTGGCCGATGCTTTACAAGCAGTATTCCTCCCGTAGGAACGTCGTCGTGTTCTGCTCTTCAATTAGCATATCGTAAACACCTTCCCCGAAGCGATCAACACTCTTTGGCGAGAAAGAATAGCGGGCACCGGCTAACGGAACGCCGAACCCTGCTCTTCGCGTCTTACCACTTCAGCAGAGCATCGACTACCCGAATCCCGATGAATTGAAACACCGGTTAACAGACAGCTTTCCAATCATCAAACAAACACTTTAATGGTATTGTGTAACACTATACTTATCGTTAACATGAAAAAAATCAACTGCTAACTTTTCACTTGAAATACAAGAAGAGCAAGTGGAACTCCCCCCCCCGGACGTAAATTCAGAGATGCAAGCGAGGACCAGTGCGTCATTACAGAAATGCAATGCTGCGAGCGCTACTGATGAGAGAAGAATATAAAGAAATAGTTAACCAGATGTACATAGAAATTGACAGGAATGGTACTTTGTATATGGTAACAGAGGGCTTGCGCTATCGCAGTGGTTAGCACACTGGACTCGCATTCGGGAGGACGACGGTTCAATACCGCGTTCGGCCATCTTGATTTAGGTTTACCGTGATTTCCCTACATCGCTCCAGGTGAATGCCGAGATGGTCCCTTTGAAAGGGCACGACCGACTTCCTTCCGGCCGGCCGGGATGGCCCAGCGGTTCTAGGCGCTAAAGTCTGGAACCGCGCGACCGCTACAGTCGCAGGATCGAATCCTGCCTCGGGCATGGATGTGTGTGATGTCCTTAGGACTGATGACCTCAGAAGTTAAGTCCCATGCTCAGAGCCATTTGAACCATTTTTGACTTCCTTCCCCATCCTTCCCTAATCCGATGAGACCGAAGACCTCGTTGTTTAGTCTCTTTCCCCACACAACCCAACCCTAGCTTGTACTACATTCAAAGACACTACATTAGCAAACGCTTGGAATGAGCTCTTTCCTTCAGGTAAGTCTATCAAATCACCTTCACAACTTGGAAAATGTGATCGTGAAAATACTCAGTACTGTTGGGAATGTGACGTTGCTGAACCTGCTTATCATGCTTTGAGGGACGCTGAGATAATTGCAAGTGTCGTCGACGACTAAGATCCACAAGATGCTGAAGAAGACACTAGTGACAACAAATGTGTCTGAAAAGGACGAGCCCGCATCTCGTGGTCGTGCGGTAGCGTTCTCGCTCCCCGCGCCCGGGTTCCCGGGTTCGATTCCCGGCGGGGTCAGGGATTTTCTCTGCCTCGTGATGGCTGGGTGTTGTGTGATGTCCTTAGGTTAGTTAGGTTTAAGTAGTTCTAAGTTCTAGGGGACTGATGACCATAGATGTTAAGTCCCATAGTGCTCAGAGCCATTTGAACCATTTTGAAAAGGACGATCTACTTTGAAAGCTATTTACTGCCTTGAAGTGGTTAAAACGAAAAAAGCATGTGGAGAAGTCCATTCGTAGTCTTCAAAACGTTTTCAGGAGGGGAAAAAATAACTTGTGGCAGCTCTGACACGAAAACAAATTGTAGAATAATTTTCCTAAGCTGTAGGCCTAGTTCGACTACTTTGACTTTCTGGAACTAGGCTATGTAAGGAGCTGAAGAGTTTCATGGACCACGACCTTACATCCCGGAAGGTTTACCAGAAGCTATGTAATCAGTTCTTTACGTTAGTGAGACATGTGATAAAAACACGCATGTCCACTTTATGGTTAATTCAGGGTTTGTTTTATATTTTTGTTAACAACAGTTTAATGTGTTTTCGTAAATGATCCGTTTTTCAAAAAAATCAGTTATCCGGGATCTCCTGCTTACATGGCAGAAACTTACAACTTACTGCCAACAAAGCTTTGTAATTTTGGTGTCTAACTCAGTTTCCTACAGCGTTTCGGTAATAGACTACACTTTTTTTTGTCCGCGTACAAAATTATAGCAGCTGGTGAAACAGAAATTGATCTGATCCTAAATTAACTAGCTTATAGCAGGTGTCTGAAACTCTTGGATGAGAGTAGAACGAACGATGAGATATGGCCGTGCGGTTCTAGGCGCTGCAGTCTCGAACCGCGAGACCGCTGCGGTCGCAGGTTCGAATCCTGCCTCGGGCATGGATGTGTGTGATGTCCTTAGGTTAGTTAGCTTTAAGTAGTTCTAAGTTCTAGGGGACTAATGACCTGAGAAGTTGAGTGCCATAGTGCTCAGAGCCATTTGAACGATGAGATACCGTGAAGGCTGGAATAGTGCGTCAGCGAAGTTTTCTCAAATACGACTGCACCAAAATGATGCTCCTGAACAAAATTTCTGCGTCTTCAGCGAGGTACTATACGTCTCATTAAGTAAACAATAGATTCCATAATTCATTGTTATCTCCGCTATTATTAAACCCCCCCCCCCCCAAAAAAAAAGGAAAAACAAGATGGCCATATCGGTATCACTCCTGGGTTTCCTGTAGTATACCTGACGCGACAAACGTCTGAAAGCGAATATCTTCATATAAGCTTTGACACTGTGCCAACTAGTTCATGAATATTTTGCATACTGTTTTATGAACATGTAAGCTGAATTTACTACCTCAGCTGTCGAGAGATACGATCGTCTCAAACCAGTCGCAGTAGTACACTGTTGTTGCAAGGTCGATACAAAATCCGGTAAGAACTGTGCATGGCTACAAAATACTACTGTGTGTTCTTCTTTAACGTTACAAAGTTTACAGTGTTGAAGAACCTCGAGTTCTAGCTTCTGGTTGTGTTCCTAACTGCAGTATATATCTCATTCGTTGCTGTTAACTTTAGTAAAGTATATAACTTTCCGTGTTTATTGTCCTACTTCTTTTGGATGTCATTTATGTTTCGTAAGCATTGCAAGATATTGAAACCATGTTTTCGACAGGTAATAATTTGTAAAAGGCCGAGCACTATGTCATTCCCGGTTTCGTATTTTTATGTGTTTCTTAAAGGAACTAAACATACTTTAAAAAGGGGTATGGAGGTACCAACGGCTATTACAATTTATAGTGAAATTTTGTTGAAAAATGGAGGAAGGAGAAATTGCAGACATGACGCCTATATCGTGAATGTCCTTAAAAAAGGCCATACGTCTGTATCTAAATGAAAACTTGCTCAACTCTGTGAAGGTTTTCGGCGGATGAATTTCTTTGTCCTCAGTTTCCACGAAGGTGTCACTTGATACCCATGGTTTAGAACGACCTTCAGAAATGACTGTTTACAATCGGTTTACATAATACAAAAGTTCGTCGTTTTCGTGCTTCTGTCAGCGAAAATATTTGTAAAATGTCGACCAAAATTGGTGCTCTTTCATACGGCACAGGTGCTGTGCGCAAAACGATTAAAGAGAATCGACATGTGGCTTATCCTGAAACGAAGGCCAATTCAGAGATGTTGAAGACCGTGGTACATTTGATTTTGCATGACACATTTAGCTATTTTAAAAATTTATTCCCGGTGGTTTCCAAATAATCTGACCGAAGCTCAAAAACACGACCGTGTCAAGTGGTGTTAATGAAACGCTCAAAAAACTCGACCAGGAAAATGCAAGAACGGGACACGGAATTCGGATTCATTCGTACGAGCCGGAAACTAAGGGGTATGATACGTTCTAAAAATAGCTACCAACTACTAACTTGATACCTTTTTTCTTAACATAAGTTTGTGCTTATTGTCATTATCAGTTTCGAAAATATTGTTCATCATAAGAATTGTTAATCAACCTACCCTGTGAAAACAGTACAGCCATCTGATACTGAACAAAATGTTGGAAACTGGTAATGGCAATAAACAATAACATGTGTTAAAACTTTCATCAGTTTATTTCTTGGTATCAGTTTTATAGTATATAATACTATATATAAAACTATATAATACTATATACTCTGTAGATAAAATAGCTAAGGAGTAATGAACTCTGTGCGTATTCAAAGATAAACCGAAACGAACCAAAGTCGTTCGTTAACGAAGCATTTGGAAGGAAATAGTGGCTTTTTCTTTTGTTTGCACTGACCTTAACGTGGCCACCAAATCAGGCAAATCGAAGCAAGTTAACGCTGTCTGGTACACAACAATTTTTTGCCATAACTCACCGATTAAACCAAGGACAACAATGGAAAACGTTGTACCATTCTTCAGCATGGCAATACATAATGTCACAGAACGCCAAGCAACTGATCAGTTGTCGGATAAAAACTTCGATCAATGTCTCATTGCCTGTATTCGCCTGATGTATCGCATAACGACCTTTTTTTATGTCAAACAAAAAAATGTCTCGACAGCGATTTTCATCCCCTCTAGCAGCTGTTGGATTCTCCGAAAACCGTATTTATTGATAACGAACATTAGAGCGGGAAAAAGTTTCTAGAACTGATTGTAACGCTTGCAAAAGAGCGTAATGCTGAATGCGAATATTTTGAGAAACAATAAAATGATTCGTACAAAACTATATTTTTCCTTGAATGACTTTGTATAAACTTCGAAAGCGGTCTTCGTGGTATTACCTAAACTTGGGGTTGGATAAAAATGTGTTAGCCTCCATGCAGTATATTAGAAGCACTCCACAAATCCAGCTCGTGGGTATCATTGATGTAATTTGACAGATTTGATGCCTGCAGTCGACTCCAGGCCTCTCATATCGAAGTTCACTTGTGCCGTCAGGTCTTGTAACGATGTGCGACGTAAACAACGATAAATCGAAAAATGTCTTCAGATCTCACTATTTGCATTGTAAACAACTCTCAGGAGTCACTCATGACCGACACTGGACATGTTTACAACTGTCGCCAACGCAAACTAAAGGCTGCCTTTCACATAGAGTAATACTACTGCAAGTGTATGTGATACGAGACGACATCGATTCACTTTTAAAGTGACGCTTGGCGTCTACAAAAATGTAGTCACAAACATTTCTCTACCCACCATTTTAATGGATGTACTGTCACAAAATGAAATCTAAAAATATTTATAATAATACAACTCAGCTGTCTCACGGCAAGCACTCTTTATATTTGTTGTTGTAGTTTTGGTCTTCAGTCCGAAGACTGGTTTGATACAGCTCTCCATGCTACTCTATCCTGTGCAAGCCTCTTCATTTCCAAGTAACTACTGCAACCTACATTCCTCTGAATCTGCTTACTGTATTCATCTCTTGGTCTCCCTCAACGATTTTTAATCCACACGCTTCCCTCCAGTTACAAATTAGTGATCACTTGATGCGCCAGAATGTGTTCTACTAACCGATGCCTTCTTTTGTTCAGGTTGTGCCACAAATTTCTCAACTTCCCAGTTCTATTCAGTATCTGCTCATTAGTTACGTGATCTACCCACCTTATTTTCAGCATTCTTCTGTAGCAGCACCACATTTTTATTTATATTAATTTAAAAATTTAACGCTTTTTTGTCGCATATTAAATAAGTTCGAATGTGCATCAGTGTCGTAACAACCATACTTGAGTCAACCGTTACATCCTGAAAGCGTCTCAGAAGACTACAGTAAGTACAGTTGCTTCTAAAATAACAGCGACTGTTACATGTTGAAGGGATTTTTGAAATCATTCCGAAACTGCCCTTAGATTTTGCGAATCCGTAATGTTTCCTAAGTTAAGGAGAATTTAATACTGACGTTTACATTTTAGTAATATCCACTCAGATAACATCTGGTTTAACGTTGTAAGAGTAAATCGTGATATTTTATACTCCAGTATCTGCTGAACAAAAGGTTACAGTCTTTCAATTTGAAAATCACGCAACAGCTCCCTTTGTTCTTACGAGGTGATGAACTGAACTGGTTGCAACATTCGGAATATAAATTTCTTACAGGAATCCTAATATGCAATTTCGAAAAGACTGTATGGTTTAAACGGAATAAGCGAACAGTTAGTAATATTGTACTGTTACCGCAAGTAAATCTTACGTATGAGGAATTTAATTGATTTGATATAACCAGTCCAATATTCTGGCTGCCTGCCCTGAGACGCATTCCATCACCTAGTCTGAGAAGAAATAATAATTTTCTTGGGGAATATAAGAAACTCAGCAACAACTAAGCACTGTCAATTCACTGACACATACCCGCCGTGCCAATCAACACAGTGCTTTCTAGACATCCCCACTCAGAAGAGCTGGCGACCTGGCGGATATTAGCGTCAGTCTCCACGAAGTTTTGGACGCCGAACTCCTGACGTTTCTCCAGGCAAATAACAAGCTACTTGAACTCTTTCTGCCCCCAGAGGGCATGGAGTACACTTCACATGTTCCGAACCAAAAATAGATGTGGTGACCTGCTATACAGATGGGGAAATACAACCACCGTACATCTCTGACTTTCCAAGGGTGGATGCCAGACACGTTGTGGAAGAGTGCACTGGAAGCCCCTCGCACTTCTTGGACAGTACTGCAGATACGATAAAGTACATAAATAAAATTTCTGTAAATTTGTCAATCATGTACATATTGTATTCGTATTTCTAAAGTGATCTCCTATACGATTAATAGTAAGTTGATACAAATTTTTGGCTTCGATGATCGATTACAAAGTTATCACACCATCGGGAGAGACAGTCAGCCTCATAAGTTAAATACTAAACACAGCAGTATTACGTCAGAGGCGGGAATGATTACCATTCTGCAGCAAGAGGCCCACCACTGGTTTAAAACAGGGCTCATTCTGAGACAACAGTTTTTATGAATACGACATCTGTAATGATTTCGGTACCTTCTGTTTTCTTTTTACTTTGAGGAAGTACGACCATACATTCCTTTCTTCAAAACACACCGTATCGCCACTTACGAAGTACTTACAGGTAATGTATGTTACTAAAAAAGGTTTGAATTTCTCGCGTAAATAAAGTTATGCTAGCGACTAAAGTCGCATAAACTGTCAAAAAGAAATTTTGTGCGAAGACGTAACAGAAGGTCAAACCTTTGAAGTACTAACATAACAGTAGTCTGATCATTGCCAAGGCACGTTGCATGTACACGGTTGTTTCGTAGCCACACTACCCGTGTAGTACCGCGACAATATCTATTCAAAAAGTACCTCGTGTCCGACAATTGTTTTCGTGCGCAAAGCACGGACAACATTGATGTCAATCACAAAAGCACGCGCCGGCTGTGTTCTGCCTCCAGGGGAAATCCTAAGACCTGGTTTTACGAGTGGTAGAGGAGACGGTAGCTACATCGGAGAAGAGATTCCCCCGTCTTGTCTCGTCTGACATTTGCGGCCTGGCTACACCCGTGGCAGCTGAATACATTTGTTTGCAACGTGGTAACTGATGAAGCTTTCGTGAAGTGGTAGCACTGGGTACAGAAGACCAGATTTCCATCTTTTGGCGACGTGTTCTGTGCGCGCTGGTGCATCTGGAGAATCATACGATGTAAAGTCCGAGAGATTAAGGCTCGCTTCAACGTACAGCAATTTTTCCCGCTTTCGATTCGTAACTATTTATTTATTTATTTATCGTATGGCAACATCGGCAAACATTGACAAGTACATGAAGTTTAATTATACGTGTGTACCTAGTTAACTATTTACGTATACTTCAGTTTTACTTTTTGGCACAAATTTTATACACGTTTCTAAATTGTGAAAATTACTAACTTAATATTACTGACTACTTTGACTGATATAACTGCAAGTTAAAAAGAGGCAGTTACATTTAATCACTGAACTAACAGCAGAGGGAGTAGCATTAATAAAATCACTATATGGTCCAGGATACTTCCTCTGGGGACAGTCTCTAACAATATGTTGAACAGTTTGTTCTTGGGCCCCAAAAAAATGGTCCAAATGGCTCTGAGCACTATGGGACTTAACTGCTGTGGTCATCAGTCCCCTAGAACTTAGAACTACGTAAACCTAACTAACGTAAGGACATCACACACATCCATGCCCGAGGCAGGATTCGAACCTGCGACCGTAGCGGTCTCGCGGCTCCAGCCTGTAGCGCCTAGAACTGCACGGCCACTTCGGCCGGCCTAGGGCACCAAATCACAGGCTGGAGAATCTCGGAGTCCCCACTTGTGTATCATAGCGTTGCACCTGGCGTGGCCAGTTCTTACTCTGCTTAGCCTTGTCCACTCACTTCCCTTCTGATGGAATCCTGGTAGGCTAGCAGTTGGGTCTTGGATACCTTGATGTGCTATTGTTGCAGCGTTCCACATCTTTTTTAATGTCGAACTGCTTATCGTTCCTTCCATTATGCCACAGTGGATTGCGAGATTTTAAGCTGTCGGGGGCAGGGTTGTTAAAGACTGTATATATTGGGAGATCTTGTGGGTAGTCGGGGTGTTGTAGTTTGCTGCATTGTCGATCGACTGCTTCTTGGGTCGTAGTTCAGGTGGTGGGATGTTGCTGATGGTGTGCAGCCAGGGGATCCGGGTGGATGTTAATGCGCCAGTAATAATCCTCACTGACTCGTTCAGGTGTACGTCAAGCTTCCTCGTGTGGGCACAGTTTTGCCACACTGGAGCACAGTATTCAGCAACTGGGTAGACCAGCGCAAGTACTGTAGTGCGTACTGTCGATGCGTCGGCCCAATGTTGCACCAGAAAGTTTCTTTACGATGCTGTTTCGGGTCTTTAGTTTTTGGCTTGTCTTTTCCAAGTGTTTTTTATACGTCAGAGACCGATCTAGTGTGACACCAAGGTATTTAGGCTGAAAATTATGTCTAACCTTTTGTTGACACAAGCTCACATTCAACTGCATGTTTGCAATTTTGTTGTTTAGATGGAATGCGCAGACTTCTGTCTTTGCTCGATTTGGATGAACTGTCCATGCTTTGTAGTATGTGTTGAGAGTTTATAAGTCTCTAGATAACATAGCTTCTCCTTCCTCAAGTGTGCTGGTTTGTATGGCTATGGGAATGTCGTAACTGGAACCGGCTTACGAGAGATACATTAAGATTCGAAATACCCTCCACCACTATTTAGAGGCTTTGGGAAATTTGTGGTAACATCTTACAGGGCCAAACTGCTGAGGTCATCGGTCCCTTAGCTTACACTCTACGTAATGTAACTTGAACTAACTTACACTGAGGACGACACACACACCCAAGCCCGAAGGAGGACTCGAACGTCCGACGGGGGCAGGCGCGCGAACCGTGACAAGGCAAATCAAGGACACATTACAATACAGTTAACAATATGCGTCCTGACTATCAGACCAGCTTTGTGACTTGTGTTAAAGAGTTCCTAGCAAACAGAAATTTGCAGATGCAAAAATGGCTTTGGATAAACTTCAAAGGAGTGTTACAGGGCAATTACTGTTCACAATACATAAAAATGGCCAGTCATAACGTCTGAAATTCCATGACAACAAGCACACAAGATGTCATTGTGTATATGTATGTCTAGAATCTATAAAATTATGGCAAAATGCCGGAAGACGAGAAGAGTATCATGCTTCATGTAAGAATTGGCACTTCAAAACACAGACAAGCATAATATACTGTGCACAAATAGGTGGAAAAACCCTCTATAGTTTGATTACACGATGCCGAATAAAACAGTAACGTCCATATAAAGCTAACTGTAGAGAAGGCAGAATCCAGACAGAGTCACTGGAAGAATAGTCGGGAAGTGTAATTCATCCAGGAAAGAAGCAGCTTGCAAAACTCTCTTTGGGCGTACTCGTGTGCCTGAATACTGCTTGGCAGTCTTCGAGCCTTACCTGGTATGATTTATAGGGGAAAGAGAGGAGATCCAAAGAAGAGCAACACATTTCGTCACGGCTGTGTTTAGTAAACGCGAAACCAAGTCGGGGATGCTTATTCACTGCCAGCAGCAGACACTGCAAGAGATGTGTCGGGCACCACAGTGGGCTTTAGGGCTAAAATTTCTAGAGCTTACGTTGCTGTAAGAGTCAATCAGAATATTGCTATTTCCTGAATAAAATTTAGCTCGCGAAAAAAACCAAAAACTAAAATCAGGGAAATCCGAACTCGAGCGGGCCTACCAACAATAGTGCTTCCCGCACATCATGTATGACTGTGTCAAAAAATGTGGGGAAGTACCAGTAATACAGAAGCACCCACCACCACACGTCGTAAGGTAGAATGCGCATAATCGGTGCAGATGTAAATACAAATATTGAGAACGGTAGTTGCAGCAAATAGTAACTGTGGTAGCCACAAGTAAAAGTGGCTTCTAAATACAGGAAATTTTCCTCAAAAAATTGTGATACATAAATCGATTAATAATTTAAACCGTAGCAAATTCTTATCGAAGTCTCTGATTTAATAAAATTCCTTCCTTATTATCAGAAACAAATAAAATGTGCAGAATACAAGATTACCTTATCCGCACTGTTGATTTGTTTATGATATCGCGTTTTAAGTTACCTTTAGAAATTTGTGAACAAGAGCTGAAAAATCGGAAACAGCGTAGAAACAGAGGTATGTCAATACATCATAAGTACACTACAACGCCAGGGGAACAAAGATGGCCACAGTATTTACCAATACTACACAAAGAAGCTTTAATATCAATGAGCATTTGCGTTCAGTGTTATTTGTACCGGCTCTGTAGCCTCATGATAAGGTCTAACCGCGAAACATGTTGCTAATTAAATAATTTAACTATTCAACAGATTCTGTGATTGGCACATATTAATAAAATCTTTTTGTTTAATATAAACGGCTTCGTAGTACCACAGAGCCCTGAAAAGTTTGTGAGAACAATGTGAAACAGTTACTCTAAAGCTTTCGCCACTTCAGCATATGAACTTTCTTTACGAGAATGTATTATAGGATGATGTTCTCTCGCAATGAGCCATTTACATAAAACTGTACGTTGTGAAACAGCGTGAAAGCGGATTGTTGCGATACATTTAATGAAGTACGTAAAAAACATTTTCATAACGCATTTACTTTGGCATTAAATTTTAAATTTTCCTTAGAAAATTCTGTACAATAAAGTAAAAATTGTAACGAATGCATTTTAAGTTCAAGCAGAACTGCAATGTCATTACTGCTTACTAAATACATATTTGGCTTAGAAAATCCTGACATACTGGCACTAAAGATGATAAAATTCTATCAGGTGGCTACTGTACTTAAACTCTACACTAATCACGAAATATTAAATCAAAATTTTAAAATAATTGTGTATTTGCTTCCATTAATAACCTTATATCCTTTATTGCTTTGTAAATACTAATGCAAATAGCTTACCCTATTGAAATACGTATGAACCAAGCATAAAAGTTTACCTCCAAAGAATAACAGCCGCTAATATGTTTCATCGATCCATATTGCGGGCTCAGACTTTTAGTAGCATCTCTTAGCAGCTCTTTCGTTAGCAATACCCTGAAGATATTATCTTTCGCTCAGAAACTGGGTATGGTACCTTCTTGAACACTATATGTAGGCTTCCACACAGTGTAAATTTATGATAGAAATAGCGTACATGATGAAAGAAGGTGAGACTCGCACAAGATGGTCCGTACTTGTGGAAACATACGTGGGTAACGAAAGGTCGAAATTTATAAAAATCTAAATATATATCATCGATGTTCCAAGATCTTGTAGACAGTAGCTCGTCCGTCATATCAAAACGGTGAAACAAGCTGCTTCCACAAACTGATAGTCAGTACTATCAGTTTACTTGTCTATTATTATCGGAATTTACTTTGACAGATTCTCTCTCCAGATGCTGAGATAAAGTGTTGCTTTCGTCGCTTCATGATTCATTTCGCAAAATTATCACCGAATAACAGGCAGGTTCTCCACAATGATCTCGGTTAAGATGTATTTCAAAATATCGACAGCAGATACACTCGGAGAGCTATGAAAATATTTTGCAATGCTTGCGACTACCTGAACACCCTTTTAAAATTAACACATTGGAGACAATACGAGGTACTGAGCCGAATGTTTTGGGTCCGGAGAAGACAAAACAATTCTTGCGATAACTGGTTGATAATGCTAGCGGCTATCGCTCACTAGAAATACAGTATGTTACGTAATCTTGTGCTGGAGGGCATTATGGTGAAATACAATCAGTATAACACTCCCAGTCTCAGAAACCATTTCCTCGAATTTATGTTTCTTCTGTAGTGATGACAATAGTAAAGAAAATTGCTAATTGCAAATGTCTAATTCTTACTGCTGGACCTAACAGGGAAACTAAGAAGTTTATGATGTTTTCTTGTTTGAGGAATATCCATTATTCTTGTTAATGGAGGTCACAAGCAAATTAAGATGGAGAATAGTTAAATTGCGATAAAAAACAACAAAAAGTTAAGTATGTTTAAAATAAAATTATAGCCACCATCATCTGGCACCCAAAATGTCTTCTGGACTGTTCGGTAATCATACATTGCTTATCATTTCTACATATGATTTTTCCAATGGATAGATACTTTATTATTACTTCAGGTAACCATCTTTCGCCCATTCATTACACAAGTTGCGTTTAGTGAGAACTGATTTTCCAACGGTTTTACATGTCGTTTTACGTTTTCGACATTGTCTCTCTTTCGCTGCCTGAATGGAATTCTTGTTAGTTTTGTGAGTACAAAATTTTGAAACTCCCATAGTACTGCAAAACTGAAGCAGTACATCCTTCTACATTTTACTATTTATAGCGTTCATAATCATTCCAGACACTGTTTCAGAGCGTGCTTCATTTTTCGTCAATGTCCTTTTCATACTTTGAGACATCTCAAACATTTAACAGAACTGTTCAAGTGGCTCATCAACCATAATAATCTTCTGTGTTACAGGACAATCTTGAACATGGAGGATAGTGTACCTATGAACACATTGTTTTCCCTGATCCATGTTTGTCTAGTGAGCGATTTTATAACCACATGAAGTAATGGACACTTACAAAAACCAAAACCAGTTTCCTGGGTTTTAGACTGCTTTTATTGTTGTTAGACATGAAGTTGCGTCTATTTCAGTGTTTCAAAATACTAAGAGTTCGGCATATTTAAGTGCTGTGTGATACATAAAAGATATTTTGAGGATATTGTTAATCCCTGAGTTAAAGAGTTGTATGGGGAGTAAAATTAGGATATTTTTAGAACCAGTTACGTAACTTGTGGACGTTTAAAGCATTCATCGTCAGTCATACGCCATCTTGTACCTTGAAATAACTCTTACTCCAAGGGGACAAGTGATTTTTACAAATGAACTGAGTTCCTGTAACATCTTAACAGTATTCCATCCATCGAAAACGGGAATTTTGTTAGTTGCAAATAGCTGCTGTTTAAAAATGTTTTTTCAGCTTGTAACTGGTTTTTGTTAACACTTCTTAATTTCACTTCACTTACTGATTATTGGTATGTAGTAATGTCATAATGTTACTCATAGAACAAGAAATACATTATTGTCAAGCTTCGTTCGACTGCAACAAGTTAAATTTTGAAATGGTATATTTGTTCCTAGGTACGTGACCATGTTGTTCCTTGGAACAGTTTTTCACTCTTTGAAAAGTTTTACTTTTCCAGTGTGATCTTATAACTTAAGAAAAAGACAGCAGTACAGATAAAGTGATTGCTGTCATTTAAACGCGGAATAAGAAAATACATTATACATGTGTTACAGGGTCGGATACAGGGGTAGTGTTCAGCGTTCCGAAGTATAACATCCTCCCTTACGGGATATGTTTACTAAATGTAATTAGTTTGCATTTTCTTTCTAAGATATGCAGCTTACAAATGGCAGATGTAATGTGTAATTGATGTAGACATTTTCTTATTTCCTTAAAGATTAATTGGCCATCAGGAACCAGAAAACAATTTAAAGGTACTGAACTATTAAGCACTGGTCTCACATTCACATTTTTTATTATTTCGAACTATCTCATAAAACATTCCGCGAATATAACGTGTACCATCACGATAATTACTCCGAAATTCGATTCGAGACAAAAAATTAATAAAATAAATAGGTCAGGAAGAATCTGTGTCCAGCCCAATCAGGAATATTAAAATAAAATATGAAAACTGAAACTACGAATGTAGTTTCTCGCATTATATTCATTCGGCTTTAGAATACTCCCAGAAAACCTATTACATTCTCGGGTGTTCGCGCTAACTTCAGCAGAAGGGATGCATACCTTTATTATTTCAGATATAAACAAGCTCTTCATTACCGAACTTTCCTGCTGCGACATATAAAACGCAAATACTGGTGTTACCTGCAAGTTCCACACACACGTTTTGCTGATATAAAATGTAAAATATTTGCAAATACCAACAGAATTAGAAAATTTATCTGTTTTTAGTTGCTGATTAATTACTGGAAAGAAATCCAAAAGTTGCAATATCTTGTATCGATTGTAATAACTGTAGATTCGTAGCTACTACATGAACAGTTGAATTCGAGGAGTAAATTCCTACACTCCCACACAGTTGGAACGACAGTAGACACAGCTTCTAACTGTAGCGCCGGCCGCGGTGGTCTAGCGGTTCTAGGCGAGCAGTCCGGAACCGCGCGACTG
This sequence comes from Schistocerca nitens, assembly GCF_023898315.1. Lineage (NCBI taxonomy): Eukaryota > Metazoa > Arthropoda > Insecta > Orthoptera > Acrididae > Schistocerca > Schistocerca nitens. The sequence continues at coordinate 77,212,226 of NC_064625.1, forward strand.
CTACGGTCGCAGGTTCGAATCCTGCCTCGGGCATGGATGTGTGTGATGTCCTTAGGTTAGTTAGGTTTAAGTCGTTCTAAGTGCTGGGGGACTGATGACCACAGATGTTAAGTCCCATAGTGCTCAGAACCATTTGAACCATTTTTTCTAACTGTAGCATAGTGTATTCCTGATTATCACTTTAAAAAGGTCTCCCGAAAGGATTTCTACCATGTGGACAAAATTCGGGCGAAAATTATTCGTTGCTGTAAATTACATATTTCGTGAAATTTCAGCGCAAATAACGCTGTTTAACGCAGGTACTGCTCAACGAATTGAAACGTGTCATAATCTTGTCACTATTTCTGACTGTGTAATTACATTTAAAAGAAAATATGGATATGATTTTCGTGATTTTTAAAGATCATGCATCATCCACCTCAGTACATTACTCAAAATAGCTATCCTTCAAATCAGTTTTTCTAACGTTTCTTTGCACAGCCAAGACACTGAATGGAAGTTGCTAATCGGATCATTCTAGCTTTCTAGTTAATAATAGACACTCTTGATTTCAATGGTAAGGATTCCTGTGAAGTGTTAAAGTTGGACTGCCAAATGTATAATGAAACGTGTTTATGAAGCCTGGGTCATATCTTTGGCTGCGTTCTCTTTCATTGTCTAATGTGCATACGGTCACACAAGTACGAGAGATGCGACACTAACTAATAGAACAAGCATTTCAACATTTTGTTCCAAGAACGGTCTTAAAGCGGAGGGTCTAGCAGTTTTCCGTAAACGGACATGACTGTTATCGTCACAGCTTTTGGGACTGCTGCAATATTTTACATCGACTTTATAAAACTGTTTTGTGCCTGATGTGTGCGTCGACGGACTTTTTGCACAAAACTTGTATGTAAGAATTTAGCTGTAGCAGTTGTAAAAGATACAATAAACATGTTGTCCATTTAGATTGCCACTGAGTAAGGAAGGCAACAAAATTTAACAAATAAATACAAACAACAGTTGTTGACTACAGATGCCCTAAATCTACAGAGGTATATTTATAGTGATTACTGACAACTAGAGGTAGATGTACAGTTACAGCTTGAGGCGTGGAAGGAAATAATGAAAAGGTATGGATTAAAAATAAATAAAGATGGTATTTGGAAGAGAGAAAGGAATCAACGGAAATATTACCTTGAATGGAGAACCCCTCAAAGTGGTAGAAAGTTTCACTTATTTAGGGAGTGAAATATCTAGGGATGGAAGAATAACTAACTAAATTAATAGGAGGTTACAGAAGGGAGGCAATTTCTACCAAACAATAAAACATCTGATTTGGACCCTATTGTCACCTATTGTGGAGAAACATGGACAATGACAGAAAGGGACTGGAGCAGACTGCAAGCAGGGGAAATGAAATTTCTCAGAGCAGTTAAGGGAAAAACAAGAATGGACAGAGTAAGGAATGTAGAGATTAGAAAGGACCTCAAACAAGAAAGTATGAGAGAAGAAATTGAAAGAAAGAGATTAAGATGGTATGGGCATGTTAAGAGGATGCATGGGCAGAGACTCCCCAAAATCATGGAAGAACTAAAGATGGATGGCAAAAGCCCTAGAGGGCGCCCAAGAACACGGTGGAAAATGGGAGTGAGAATATCTGTGGAAAGGAGAGGTGTGAGCTGGCAGCAAGTAGAGGAAGAAAAGTGGTGGGAGGACCGAGCCAAATGGAGAGGACTCGTCAGCACCCAGACCCGGCAGTAGCTGGAGCGGGATCCGGATATAGATACACTGACAACTAGTGAATCAGTTATGCTATCTCGCGAATGGAATTATACAAAGTAATTGAAGTTTAAAAGCAGTGAAGAACCGTATTCACAAAATCAGCGTTTACCTTCTAAGAAACATTCTTACAAGTAATTACTTTTATGTAAATGTGCGGAAGACCTTCACTAAATATTTATGACAAAACACTCGCACATTTTAGTACTGATTTTCTGCGAGTCTATTAAACAGCAGATTTTTTTGGAAACATGAATATGACATTTGTAGCAAAAGGGCACATTTACTATTAAGGCCTAAAATATTTTCAAAAGGTGGACATGAGTTCTCCCACTTCACTCCCTCCCCCCATCTCCCCCCCCCTTGGTATTGCAAGGATTAAAATTATTTTGTTTCTCCATTTTCAGCAGAACTGATTTGGCATGCCTTTCTAATAGTTATGGTTGTTATTAAAGAGCAGTTTCTCAGATTTTCTGCCTTTTTTATCATATTTTTAATTCTCAGTGAATATCTAACATTAATGGCATATGAATAAAAATATTTCTTGTGAGGAAATTGTTGAATATCGTGGATTTAATTATACGAAGAATGTATTCCAGATTGTTAAATGAAAGCCGTGGCATTCCTATTAATAATGGTATCATAAAAATGCGTACTTGGCTTATACTAGTGAAATGTGTTTACCATTTCGGTAGCAAAATAATGAACCAAAAAGAAAATGACGAAAGTACCGCACACTCCAGCTCTTCTCAACTGTCTTGATGCTTAGACAACTCGAAGGATACATTTTCCAAAAGCAGTTGGACGCAGTTCTCAAAAAAACTCGAAAAAACGATCTTTGAACAACATTTCCGAGCGGTGTTAAGTATAATACATTCCCAATTATATACGAATTATGTGTGTAGCGTAATAGGTACGAAATTGTGATATTCCTAGTGCGAAGCTCGTCACTAACAACCGTCCTACTTTTATTTAAGTTCTACGTTTATTGTTAACAAATGGAAATGCTGATTTATAAGCACTTCCTATATTTTTAATAAACTCAGTTTTGTTTTTAATTGCTGATTGTATGAAAACACGTTAGAATTTGATAGATACGAAATGCGCCTTCGTTAATTGAAGGAAAGGTACATGTATAACGTGTTCAGTCCATAGAGATGAAGTTTTTAGTTTCTATTTGTTGTTTCGCATTTTTGTACGAAATTTTAATTTATAGTGAATATTCGAATTTTTTTGTGCAGATGGTAGGAAAAGTTGGGATAAATGGTAACACAAAGCGAAAATGAATATTGACCAAATCATGGTTACTGGCAGAAGCTTGCCAGGTACAAATTTTGAATCTGCATATTGTATCACACTAAATATTTTCAGTGGTGTTGAAAATAATATATAGATTCTGTATGCATTTTTATGAAGGGTTGTATAGTGATCACCTTTCCTTACCTAAAGTGTTAATGTGGCCAATGCCATCGCAACATGGTCCCATGTTTGTGTTCTGATATTTGAACATATTTTCTAATGTGTGAAACATTACCAAGCGGCTAGAACAGACTGTTTCCAATGGGGAATATGTATTCGGCCAGGTATAAGAGACTTTCAAATAATATAAATTATTAATTAATTCAAAATCGTCCCAAAGAGACTGTCAGATGACGGCTTCGTATATAACAGGGTTTATAAGTCAGTGTGATCTGTAATGTTACGCTTTATGTCTGGAAGCAACTTACACTTTTTGGGGTAAACACCTTGTCCACTTCTTCCGACGGCTAGTGTGAACAGTTTCCTCTATCGGCGCATCAGTGGTTCACAGATGAAACTGTCCGATCGAGTGAGACGACAAGGAACTACATCTGTGGCCTAAAGATGTTCTTTAAACACTGATGTGGTAAAAAAGGATTACTCTACGTGTATCTGAGATTACTAGAATGAAATAAATGGCTTACCTTACATTAGATAACTGAAAATCAGAGTTTTTACAAAAAAGGAAGAAGCTTCCTCTGTGAAACTCGCTGACACCAGTGAGGATGTATCTTAGAAACAGTCTGAGCATTGGTCGGTAGGCGGCAGCACTGTTCGGGGCAAAAAATAGACAGCGAGAACTTTTCCTACACAGGTCGCACTAGCCACCGTCCTGTTATTAAAAATAAACAGATATAAAGTGTGTTAGAACTGTCAGTTAATATTTGACAACCAATATTTCCATTTGTTAAAGATGGAATTAATATCAGTGTAAACAAAGTACGCAACTAGCGACATTTGAACTAGCGACTAGATTATTATAATACCATTACGCTACACTTTACACACATCCGCGAACAAGTAACCCAAAAATGACTTGTACTTAATAAATCTCTGAAATGGTTCAGGTGTTCTTTCGTAGAATTGCCTAGTACTGCTTTAGGAGATTGGGACTCACAAAAGCTGTAAGTGTAAGGGCAGTCTAAGTGAATAACGCCCCCTTCTGAGTGGATACGCATCAATTTTTTGAGACACGATACGTTTTCTGTACCGTTTGTCAAATCTAGTTCTTGGGTCAGTAGCAGTTCTCAAATTCACCAAATTATTTACTTAAAAAATGGCAATTTCAGGCTCTTGAACCGCTACTGCATTTTTTGCGGACGCACGTGGCAAGGATGCAGCTAGATTCCGATGAAGTCCCACTATGCCACCGAAACTTCCACTACGGCAAGCGTGTGACCCTTGCATTTCCTCGCTCATTTCGACGTAGTGGCGTAGAGGTCTACAAACTCGATGTTTGTCAGTTATTTGATACTTTAACCATTCTGCGGAGTGCAGTATAACAACGGGAGGCAATTAGACGTCGTGTTTCCGCTTCCAGCACTCTGTGAACACCAGCTGATAAGATCAATTCGCTCTCTGTTCTGTGCCATGTTCTGTGACAATACGGAGGCTCGGGAAAGCGGACGGATGTATCTGGTACGAGCTAATGTGCTAACGTGTTCACAACTTCACTGGAGATTTTACCACAACAATGTGAAACATTACGCAAACTTACGCTACAGCTAAATAATTCATAACAAAAACCGAGTATATTGTCGTACAAAACTGTGCACTGCCACACGACAGACATGTTGGTATAGTTTTTATGTAGCCGACGCTTAACGACACGATTTGAACGAAGCAAAGTATTTTATGCACCCGATAACTGATCAGCTCGGGCTATCTCCCCTTCACAATCGCTAAATATTCAAAGGCGTATGGAATTTTTATGCCTAAACATGTCACGCCAACGTATAGTACTGGACATGATTTTCTGAGCGGAACTTACTCGGAGCTTATCGTGAATGCAACAAAATGAGAAAAAAGAAAATGAACGTCGCAGCAGCCGGAGAATTTAATGCAACTGTTTTCAAGCGGCTTAAGATAGGGGTACTGAGTGCTAATTAGAAGCAATTTCCGTCAGGTAAATCAAAACTGTATAATGACTGCATCGCGGGCAATTGTTGTTAAGAGTGCTGTTCTGCTGTAATTGTTTGCTACTTAGTACCAGATCTCGGAGATACTATGTAACATTTCACTTCTTTTTTACGTTTTATGTTGTGGTGTCTGGGCCGAGCTGCTCTTGTTATGAAGCATATTTTATGGCGAAAATTTTCTTGAAACATACTTCTTACAAGCGCCCAAAAAAATAATCAACAAAAGGGTGTTCATAAAAGTACGTCGTTCGTACCTGAGCACAGGAAATCCTTAACTTGAGTGCTGATGTTAACACTTAAACCAATAAAAGCATTCTCTTACTTTCGTAAAACACTTTCTCATATGAAACAAACTTCACGATTGATGTTTGATCTCCAGAGTGAAATAGGAACATTTGTCCAATAAATAGTGACTCATCTACAATAACGTAAATTCATTCTCACTGACTGTTTAATGAAATGAACAAATAACTACGGTTAATACCTGAAAGTCATGAGTTACAAATCCACTATGTAGGAGCAATAATAGTGCATCGTTTATTTTTCATTATATTTATTTATCCTCTAGGTGTCCAGCTGTTCAGCCCACTACAATGTTATTTAATATGTTTACCGTTTGTACACTAATTTGATGTTTGTAGTGAAGTTTCGATACTTCTCCCCCCCCCTCTCTTTCCCTTTCTCCCTCTCCCTCTCTCTCCCTCTCCCTCCCTCTCCCTCTCTCTCCCTCTCCCTCCCTTTCTCTCTCTCTCTCCCCCCCCCCTCCCTCTCTCTCTCTGAAGAAAGTGGTAATGAAATCGTTAAAAAATGCTCTTCAAACAGAAGAAACTGTTTTTTGAACAACGTATATTTTCTTAAATTATTGATATGGAGCCTTTGAAGCTTCCGTGTGAAACTACAGTTGTATTTTACGGAAATCGTACAAGAATAAAAAATACACTCAAAAATCATGTACAGTTGCTGAAGATAAATGCTTTACTTTTAAATCATATATTTTGAGTAGAGGGACTGAAATATTTATTTTTCGCTTGAGACGCTCTAATTTTTATGTCTTGTCCAACATCGTTTTATGGTATATTTTTTCATTTTATTTATTGCCATATTCTAAATTTTCATATACATCATACTTACATACGAAAATAGCTGTTATTGCAAATATACGCTCTTTTTTATACATCTGTCCCTATTACATCTGGGCTCTGCAAACATCCAAATGCTTGGTGACAACGTGACAACTATAGCCATCAGATAATTGACATCTTTACAGATGCTTTTAAACATCACGTGACTTGTAGTACATAGTTTACGAGAAAGTACTGAAGATTATGTAAAATTCCAAGCAAATAACATTTTTCCAACACAACAGCCGTTTTAATTTCTCATTTCGGTACAGCCCATTTAATGCGTGCTCTTAACTCGGCGTTTTTTTTCCATTTATTTTAATGCTATGAATATCTGTAGTAATTCAGTCAACGACATGAAACCGTTTTCCCTGTTATCATCCATTAAATGAACGTACGTTCATATACTAAATCATACACAAAAATCTTTTTTTATAGATTGACAGTCTTCAGGGTGTGAGTTACCACCATGTTTATTTTTTAAAAAGAAGTTCCCTAGTTATATTACAGCAGATATCTAACACGTGCTGTTTGTATATTTCTACCAAAAAGCCATGCGGCAACGTTGTTAAATAAGTGCGTGTGTCTACCACACAGCTAACGAAATTTTAGGAATTGTTCACATGTCTTGGAAAAATGTAAATAGCTTCAGGCGTATCTCATTGTGACGAATAAAATATATAGCGCAAAAAAAAAAAAAAAGATCGGTAAACCACGTGCATACTTTTGTATCTCGTATGGAGCGTACCACTTTTGTTTTGGTAGTGAAAAGCATCTGCGGCGCGTATCACACGTTCTGAGATGACAAATCACGGTAGCGTTTCAATTGTAAAAAAATGCAATCGTGGTTCCAGGCCCCAAATTAAACGCGGAAAACCCGTTTCGTTGACTTACAGAGCCAAAATTGAGTAGAACACATGTTTTGGGGGATGTTGCCGCTGTTTTTTTTTTGTTTTTTTTTATCTCGGATCAGCAGTGCTACGCTCTTCTGTAAGTTGAACGGCCCGAAGAACTGCCACTACCAGCTTTGGATATTTCGCGTACGCGAGTGAGGAGAAGAAAATACGGCAAAGGTAGCGAAAAACATTGTTCCTTTTTATTTTTCTGTTACTTATAATTACGTGCCATATGTCGTATACAAAAAGTACTCCATCTCAGAGAAGAGATTGAGCCTCATAGTTAAAAGCAGTCAAAATTACCAAAAATGTCGACTAATCGAAATCCCTGCAATGTTTACTTTTTATCCATTCTACGTCTTTATCCGCTTTTTTATTTCATTATATCGCAAACGAAAAAAATAATCAAACGAAAATTTGAAATTTTATGGAAAAACTCGTGTAGAAAGTTTAAATCGCTGACATGGATTACGCCATAGTTTAATCGCCTAAGAAAAAAAAAATGTTTCTAATGCATGCGGATGCAAAAAAAAAAAAATGGTTCAAATGGCTCTGAGCACTATGGGACTTAACTTCTGAGGTCATCAGTCCCCTAGAACTTGAACTACTTAAACCTAACTAACCTAAGGACATCACACACATCCATCTCCGCATGCGGATGCATTTAACTAGTTAATACAGCCGATAAAATTATGTGATGATCTTCAGTTTCAAAAGCACGGAATTATATTCGATAACAGTATTTAGACGTCTACCTTAAATTAAACTTATTTTCTTCGGATCACTTACGAGAATTTTTGTTACTAAGAAATAAAAAAAAAAGTTTGTTAAATTTTGAACGTCAAAAATCAGGCTTCATGCGGTTCGTTTTTGTTGCGATGTGTGCGATATCGAGTTAAATGTGGGAATGGATCCTTAAATTATTCTGTATCGCGAGTACTTCGTAACATATCTTTGTTTAATCGTTAAAAAACGTTCAGGCATATGTGTTCCGACACTGACTTTAGTGATTCTCGAAAACTTTAAACGCCATGTTGTGTTTCTGTTTTTAATGGTAAATGTAACAAGCTTATTACAATTAGCCCTTGCTATTGCGTAATAAATATGCAGGTATATTATGAAGCTAAATTCAGTAGAGATGGATCGCAGAACACATTTGCTTGTCTGTTTGACTGTATTATGACAGAAACAGTGAGAACATTAGTCAGTTACAAGCAACATTACGACAACTTTAATTCTGTGTGATAACCAGCGGTTTAAGTGAACAAAGAAATCCGTTGTATCTGGAAACAGAACGAAAGTAAGGACGAAATAATGAGAAGGCTTAAGGCACAAATGTCAGTTACGTGAATGGAACGGTGCTTCCAACTGTGAAAGGAAGATAAAGGTTTAACGTCCTATCGACATCGAGGTCACTAGAGATGGTGCACAAGCTCAGAATGTTTCAAGAATGGGGAAAGAAATCGGCGACGATCTATTAAAGCAACCATCCCGGAATTTCCCTGGAGCGATTTAATGAAATCACGAAAACTTAAATCTGCTCTGAAACAGAAACCTGCAATACATTAGGTGCTAGTATCAGAGAAAAGACCATTTTAATTTCTCAATATTAATTTAAATTTTAATAAGTACATTGTTCCGTTTTAAAAAAAACTCGTTGTTGCATATTACCTAGTGACAAAGAAGTTATTGAGGTGGCCAGTACCATTGCAATAGGATTACTATGTTATTCTAATGTTTCTTAGGCATCTGTATGCCGTAGTATTTGAAACAAAACCAAGCGGCCGCTACATTCCATTTGTAATCGGACTCTGGTATTAGACCAAATATAACAGGTCGGAGACACCTCTAAATAATAGAAATCAATTAATTTAAAACAGTCAGAAAGAGATGGAGTGACAGATGATAGCTTTGCGTTTAATAGGGGCTAAAAGAAGTCTGATCTGTTGAATTATGCATGATATTTGGAAGGAACTCCTATTGACGTAAACATCTTGGCCACTTTTCCCTAAGAGTACTGCGACCAATTTTCCCAATCGGATTTTGTGTCGATATTACTGGTTCAAAGAGGAAACTATCAAATCGAAAGAAACAACAATGAGCTTAATTTGCAGGCCAGAAGACGATATTTAGCCACTAATATGGTGTAAAAGTATTGCTGTCCATATGATTGAGGTAATCAAAATAACATAAATTACTTACCTTACGTAGCTCTTTATACTCATGAAGTAATGAGTACTATCGACAGGGGATATCAAATTGATTCCATATTTTTAGATTTCCAGAAGGCTTTTGTCACCGTTCCTGACAAGCGCCTTCTAACCAAACTGTGTGCCGATGGAATATCGCCTCAGTTGTGCGACTGGATTCGTAATTTCCTGTCAGAAAGGTCACAGTTCGTAGTAATAGACGGAAAGTCACATAGTAAAACGGAAGTAATATCCGGGTTCCCCAAGGAAGTGTTACACGCCCTCTGTTGTTCCTGATCTGTATTGACGACATAGGAGAAAATCTCAGTAGCAGTTTTAGATTGTTTGCGGATGGTGTTGTCATTTACCGTCTTGTGAAGTCATCAGATGACCAAAACGATTTGCTAAATGATTTAGATAAGATATCTGTATGGCGCGGGAAGTGGCAATTGACCCTAAATAAAGAAAAGTGTGAAGTTATTCGCATGAGTACTAAAATAAATCCGCTAAATTTCGATTACGCGATAAGTTACACAAATCTGAAGGCTGTAAATTCAACTAAATATTCAGGGATTACAATTGCAAATACCCTAAATAGGAACGATCACGTAGATGATGTGGGTAGAGCACACCAAAGACTGCGATTCAGTGGCAGAGCACTTAGAATGTGCAACAGGTCTCTTAAAGAAACTGCTTACATCACGCTTGTCCGCCCTATTCTGGAGTATTGCTGTACGGTGTGGGATCCGTATCAGATGGGACTGACAGATGACATCGAAAAAGTACAAAGAAGGGCAGCTCGTTTTATATTATCCCGACGTAGGAGAGATAGTGCCACAGACATGAAACGTGAATTGGAGTGGCAATCATTACGACAAAGCCGTTTTTCGCTGCGACGGGATCTTCTCATGAAATTTCATTCACCAGTTTTCTCCTCCGATTGCGAAAACATTCTGTTGGCACCCACCTAACTAGAGAAAAATGTTCATAACGATAAAATAAGAGAAATCAGGGCTCGAACAGAAAAAGTTTTGTGCTCGTTTTTCCAACGCGCCTTTCGAGAGTGGAATGGTAGAGACAGCTTGAAGGTGGTTCATTGAACCCTCCTCCAGGCACTTCATTGTGAATAGCATAGTAATCACGTAGATGTAGATGTGTTACATCAAGCGGTTGAAAATCTGAAGAGTTTTTACTAAAAATAACGGACCAGTCTTCCTTTGTCGAACTCACTGACAACAAAGATGGTGTATATCAGAATTAGTGTGACCATTCCTCGACAGGCAGCAGCACTTTTCAGCACAAAAAGTAGGCAATAGACACTTTCAGGAAATCGCGTAAAAGAGGTGAAAAACTGTATCATAGGTTTTATATTCAAAATTCCATTGTATGATACTTACCAATAAAAATTATTACTTAATTGAGACTATATCAGCCACCAGGCAGTACACATCGTCATTATCTGTTGAGCTGAATCGCTCTTGTTGTGCTGTAAACACTGAGAAATTTTTGTTGATATTGACAAAAATAGAGACATAATAAGTGCATTTGGTAAGCGGTATAAAGCTGTAATCTTACGTAAAGAGGTCGTAATATTTCCATAATTTGCGAAGTTAAACATATATGTCTCCATTTCTCATATTGCCACACTTGTGTTTAAATGCAAGGAAATTGGCAGAGGTAACTATGATATAGTCCATGTGTGGATGTAAATCTAATCTGGCGTACCACTCACGACGACAGCTATAGGAATAAGGAAGTAACTGCATTACGGCTGTCAGAGAAGTGGCTGTATATGTAACGTCACAGCTACACGTAAACGCTGCCAAGTGACGCTACTAATCAACGGAGTTTTACTAAGTCGTACCTCTATAAAACGTAAAGAACTGTGACGTGACGAACTTCATACTAGATTTCCTCAGTTTCTGTATAATAACCATATACTGAAAATGATCTGTTGGTTGAGTAGTAAAATGCCAGTACGTACGGAAAAGGAGGAAATTAATATGGTTGCAGTTGAAAGCAATACAGTATTTTAACGTACGATAAGTATTTTCAGTGGCAACTACCGAACGTGCTATGCACGTCTAATTTTTGTTGCGATCTGTGAAAATTGAGTGTATACATGACTATAAGAAAGGTTCAGCTGAACAAGTTACTATGATGTGCAATGTCTGGTTGAGGATAAAACCGCTCAGTTAAGTAATAATATTTATTGGTGTGTGTCACAGAGTGGAAGCTAAATATATAAAATGTGTGATATAATTTTTCATCTACATCTATATTTATACTCCGCAAGCCACCCAAGGTGTGTGGCGGAGGGCACTTTACGTGCCACTGTCATTACCTCCCTTTTCTGTTCCAGTCGCGTATGGTTCGCGGGAAGAACGACTGTTGGAAAGCCTCCGTGCGCGCTCGAATCTCTCTAATTTTACATCCGTAATCTCCTCGGGAGGTATAAGTAGGGAGAAGCAATATATTCGATACCTCATCCAGAAACGCACCCTCTCGAAACCTGGCGAGCAAGCTACACCGCGATGCAGAGCGCCTCTCTTGCAGAGTCTGCCGCTTGAGTTTGCTAAACATCTCCGTAACGCCATCACGGTTACCAAATAACCCTATGACGAAACGCGCCCCTCTTCTTTGGATCTTCTCTATCTCCTCCGTCAACTCGATCTGGTACGGATCCCACACTGGTGAGCAATACTCAAGTATAGGTCGAACGAGTGTTTTGTAAGCCACCTCCTCTGTTGATGGACTACATTTTCTAAGGACTCTCCCAATGAATCTCAACCTGGTACCCGCCTTAGCGACAATTAATTTTATATGATCATTCCACTTCAAATCGTTCCGTACGCATACTCCCAGATATTTTACAGAAGCAACTGCTACCAGTGTTTGTTCCGCTATCATATAATTTCACCTCTTTTGCGCAATTTTCTATATTTTATATCTGACGAAGGCTCGTCTGTGAGCTGAAATTAGTAATTAATAAAGGAATTTTAGCGACATTGACATAGGTTTTTTTTCTGTCTATTTTAAAGAGAATAATCCACTACTGTGTATTAGGCACCGTGAGGGGAAGTAGGGAAACTAGATCAGGTTTCTCGAAATCCGCGGTAACGGTGGGAATAGCGTTCCCACGAGGAGGAAGTCCATCCCTCTAGACTGAAATCGGGGTCAGTTTTTGCCTCTCTCTGGGGATGTGGCACGAGCCATGGGGGGTCCGCAGAGAGCGAGCATGGAAGGGTGACGGAGTTTGTAAATCTTGCAGAAGGGGTGGGTTCCGGCGCTTTCTTCCTCTTTCTCTTCTTCTTCTCCAGCGTGTCGCGCTCACCCCCTGCCCTAGCGCTTTCGCCGGCCGCCGCGGACAACATTCCTGTGCACCGTATCTGGGTCACCGCACTGTGTTTTCGTCTCTGCGGCCGCTCCCCATTGTCCTGTCCGCCAGTGACATGCAGATGCGCCAGTCTCTCCAAATACTTCCCTCTGCCCAGTCAAGTTCCCCGCCAGCGCCAGTATACGTCCGGAGTGCCGTTGTGATAAGAGTTTACGTCCGCCTGGCGAAGTGGACATTATTGAGACTGGTGCAGTAGAGCTTGTTGAATTATGCTGGGGCTGCGTCCCGAGTTTGTGATGCTATTGCAAGTTTGTGCATGTTGCCGGTACGTTTAAGACATGATAACACTGGCTGTGTGTGTGTGTGTGTGTGTGTGTGTGTGTGTGTGTGTGTGTGTGTGTGTGTGTGTGTGTTGCGCTTAATTGACCGCTAATGTCAATTTCAATTTACTTTTTATTTATTACTGGAACTCATGGACAATAAGTTCCCAAAGTTTCAGTAATGAAATCGCATCCGAAGTACCCGAAAAATAATTAAATACGTGACAAGACCTCCGTGGCACGCCCACTTTTTGAAGCAACACTTCTATACTAGCTCGTTGAATAACGATTCCGTTGGTTTCTTTCAAGTAAACTTTCATGGGATATGTCTGGAATGCTGTGATACACACTATTTTGCTTTATAGATCATCTGTGACTGTTACTTACCTTAGAAAAAATAATAAACCAGCTGCTTTGTTTACGAAGTAGTAGTTTTTGTTTTGGTGACAGATACTCTTCAGTTATATTATGGCAAGGCTATCAGACAGAAACTATTCAGTGTGCGTGACATGAGAAGGGCAGTGTGGGCTATATATTTCCACATGATGTCATATCTTCTACATTAGCCAGTGTAAATATGTGCAGGCTCAGATGGATAACAACCCTTACATTAACAAGGAGAGGTTACCAAATAGTATCCTTCATGTTGTCAGGTACGCTCATAGCTTTCTGGCAGAGCCTGAACTTCTAAAAAGTTTGTTCATGGCAAAATCCAAATGCGTCCAGATTCACTCGTGTGGAGACGCTGCTCCAAAACCACGTTTTCGTCTGCTATAGTTGCCAGAGTAGCAACTCATCATGCAGTTCTTGTATCCAATGATGGGAACTAAGGAGGATGAAAGTGTTAGAGAGAATGGGCTTTAAGATGGGAAATTTCGCTCAAGACACCTTGAGAAAAATATACAGCTCCTCCGTAGCTGAAGAGTCAGTTGATGACCTGGTAGGGGGGAGAAGGTAGTAAACAAGAAACCAGAAGAGGAATCCTAAAGGTAAACAGTACCGTGAGTACAAAACTGGGGCATCCTGAAGAGGTGACACAAAATCGTTAGGTTCAACATTAAATTCCATTTCCTGAAAATTATGCTTCTTTTTTAATTGTAAGTGACGGTTTCTCAGAATCTATGAGGATTAGAAGTCCGTAATTTTGTATAATTACTTCCATAAACCCAATAAATGTTGTCGCAAGAGTAAATTTTGATGCTTTAATCTCCGATATGGACCAAGGTTCTTGATATTTCGCATGAATTTTATGTTACAATTAAAAATAATAAAATTATTCCCTGCGATATATTCAAAACGCCTCACGAGGGAAGCTTACTATATGCAAAGAGATTAAAGAGAGAAAATTTTATAGAAATCTCATCAATAGTTTTTGAGAAAAAGATACAAATTTTTTTAAAATAAAATTTTTAAATTGCTTTAAAAATATTACGTATAATTCAATGAACTCAACAGTAAATGCGTTAACTTCATATAAAATTGTACATTTGGTACATTTTAAATAGTTCGTATTTTCCATGAACGTCATCCATTTATTCTCACTAAATACAAGTTACCAACGACCGTTAAAACGTGAACACAACCACCTTTCACAGTCAAAAGCACTAAAACTGACGCATTTCGAAGAAACAAGTGAAAGGTCATTTACGTGAGTACCAAATCGAACCCATTATACAGTATTTCTGTTACACTACAAATCACATAAATCTGAAGACTGGTGCCTTAACTAAATTTCAAGGAACTGAAAGTTACGAATGACTTCAGTTGCAACGATCGTATAGGAACTATTGTGGGCAAGGCGAACAATAGTCGGCGTTTTATTGGCAGAACACTTATAAGATGCTAAAAAGCTATTAGACTGCCTACACTAAACCTATTCGTTCCCTGATACAATACTACTGAGCAATATGGAACCGTTGCCAGACAGTACTACAGACGACATCGAAAGATTTCCAAGAAGGGCAGCTCGTTTTTTACTATCGCGAAACGAAGAGAGTGCCACGAAATTTCAATTACCATTCTTCTCCTCCGTAAGCGACAATACTCCATTTACTCTCCTCTACATAGGAGAGAAGAGATCATCATAATAAAAGAAGAGAAATCAGAATTCGCACGGGAAGATTTAAGTGTTCCTTTTTCCCACGTGCTGTTCGAGAGAGGAACTGTAATAAATTAGAGCCTGAAGCTGGTTCGATGAACCCTCCGTCAATCAGTAAAGTGTGAATGGCAGGGTAGTAATTTAGATGTAGAGTCAAGTCTTCAGCGTATGTCTTACTCTACAAGACACAAAAACTGTAAAGGTAAATACGTAAATAAAAATAATGAAGGAAAAATGGTCACTTCCCATGTACCCGTGTCCTCGTGACCTGTGCTCAAATATCATTTGTCCAGTCGATGAAATAAATGAAAATGAATCGAATTGTACAGTTCGTGAATAAAAGCAACAGTTAATCGCATATACGGTCCCTATACCTCCAGGAAATACGCGCGCGAAATACAAACACTAACAAGCGTTACTACGACCTTTGTGTGCGTAAACAAGAAATCGAAGATACAACAAATTCTAAAGATGGTGCACAGTTCTACGGAGATGACCGGGAATGTAAATCTCTTCTTGCACAAAACGTCAACAATATTACTATAATTAAAGCGGATAGCTAAAAACCGATATTAAAATAGATCTACAAAGTATTGATTGAAAAGTCTTTTGCGTCTCCTGCAGTATTTATTCATTTAATATATTTTTCGTTTTTCCACCACATATTGTAATGTCAGACTGTTTCGCACGGGAAGATCTAGCAGTTTTCAATTACCCTGCTTGGGAAAAATTGTGCGTTTTTTTTTCTTCAATTTCCAACAAAATGTGGCGAACTTCATGGATATGCATGACTCCATCGGCTCTTCGAAATTAAGCCTGTGTTGCTTTTATCTGATCTTGAATTGCATACCAGTTGGACCGCTGGAATTCGCAGTGCACTTGTTGCGCTGATTTTTGTACATTATATTTTCATCATCTTTATCAACCTCCAACTTTCAATTATTCCTGCCTACATCGTAACGTGTACTTGGTTTTAAATGCGGCTTCAACTTTAATCCGTTTAAATAGGGCAGCTGCTTTCTGAGATAAATTACCGGAATACGGGATCGCGACCGTCTAAAAATTCAGCATGACATGTCATTTACTTCAGCGTACTTCTTGTTATATTAATTTATTCACTACTTTTTCATGGGATCCGATAGCTCTGGCTACCTGCCTCACAGTATTCCGCTCAGATATTCTGTCCTATTTACTCAGGAAGACTTCAAATGCTCTGTCTATAAACCGCTAAGGGCGGAAAGTATTTGTCCGTTTGGATGACGAAGATAATTTTGTAACAGAATATTCGTTTTTCTAGGATTCTTGTAAACTTTGAAGGAATGTCTAAAATTTCGCTATCGCTTCATGATGAATTTAATTTAATTTTGAAATCTTTGAATTTACTTGTAATGTGCTTAACCTTTCATTTCCCTCCATCTATCAAAAGCAGCCTATCTTCTACGCAGCGCTTATCACACAAGGCTTTATTGACAGATTATTACAAATTAGTGAAGATTTTCGTTTCCAAATAATTAATAAAAGTGTCCGCTCTAGTTTTAGACCCATAAGCTGTTTTTATTCGAGTAACCATTATGGATAAAATCGAAATTGCTTACCCATGATTAGCCGGCCGGAGTGGACGAGCGGTTCTAGGCGCTACAGTCTGGAACCGCGCGACCGCAACGGTCACAGGTTCGAATCCTGCGTAGGGCATGGATGTGTGTGATGTGCTTAGGTTAGTTACGTTTAAGTAGTTCTAAGTTCTAGGGGATTGATGACCACATCAGTTAAGTCCCATAGTGCTCAGAGCCATTTCTTTTACTCATGATTATACTGAGCAATTACCGCCTCTACATAACATGTGGGCTATAGCTCAGAATTTTTATTTCTCCACAAGTCGTGAATAATTCTATCTAACGTAGATTTACATTCTACAAACCGCATGGCAGAGGCTACTTACCACGTGTCGCGGTTTCTGCCCATTCCCCATTCAACTCATCGGTGTTTGTAAACTAGTACAAATTTCTCTAGTACAATAAGAAGAGCCGAACGGTGTACTTTCCTGCCACATGGGAGTCCTGATCTCAAATGTAGTAGCAGGTTCTGTTACTGGCGTGTTCCGTAGATCATTAGCACTAATTCTATTGAAATGAGTAGGGAGAGCCACTTTATGGACTACGCATACATGAGCGATAACGAAGGACTAGGTTCCATCGTCCCGTCGACATGGTCGTCAGGAATGGGAAACAAGCTCGGTTTGAGGCAGGATAGGAAAGGAAATAGGGCTTGTTCTTTTCAGAGAAAACATCCTGGAATTTGCCTTAGGCGATTTAAGGAAACCAAAGAAAACTTGTATCTAGAGGCTGCACTACCCATGTTTTTTTGTGTATGTTGCTGCATCCTCATCATTTACATACTACTGACTATCATAGTGACCTCAGTGTGATAAAAACGAACTTGTTAGTGTTCCGAATCGCACGTGTTTCTAGTGAAAAGGTAACATATACTACTATCTTTCTATCTATAGAATCGCAGGAGTTGCCAGGAGATACTATTTTGTTTCCAGATTTAATATTTGCAACGCTATCTGTCAGACATTGGGCAAGTGGTCAAACATTTTTGTGGCTGTATATGCAATGCCTGTCTCAGTCTGTGACAGATACCGTATTTTTTAATTCATGCACGAATCCATTTATTACGCAGATGCAGTTACAGTTCTCAGCTCTTTGCAGAGGCGTCTGCGAGATGAGGCTGGGTTGAATATCACGTTTTCTAATCGCTGATTGCTTTTGTTCAATCTCGTCCTCAGTCATGAGGTACGCCAGAAATTAGCTATAAGAAATTAATGAGCGTAAACGTGAAAAATATGTTAAGATAATTATTTGTCTTTACCTAAAACTGGTAGTTATGGGGAAGAAAACTTTACATGAACTTCACTGCTTGAGAATATTAGTAAAATGCTCCTTCGGCTTCATACTTTTACTACCTTGGAACATTCTGCTCAGGTCACTGACTCTTGTTCAGGTACTGATTGATCGCTGGTGATGTTTATTGAACAGGATTAAGTAATTTTCTTCTCCATATCAAGGGAGAGACTAAATGCTTTTTTATTCTTTTTTTGTTTCTGGAACCCGTGCAGTTCATAGCTGATAACCGTGAAGATCGACGATCCGAATGGAATCTATTATCTGTTGCTTTCTTACATTTAAACTAATATTGCTATGTATTTTAGCTTCTTTTTCTCACTGAATTCTGTTTTAACTTGAGCATTTTGGCATTTTATCTTGCATCTGCGTATACCATTCTTGACTGTATCATAACTTTGTTACCCTACTTCATTGAGTGAAATGAGCATAACAGATACGGTTTATTTTCAGTTGGATTTGTTTTCTGCTACCACGTGCAAATCGAACGGACAGGCTTAAGCTTCGAAATGACAATCTTCGTAATGATTATATGTTGTGTTGTCAGGAGTTTAACGGTGTGAACGTAAAGTATACGGGAAATTAATTTCACTTTTTTAATGAAAGCTGTTATTGCCGAAGATATTATTACTGATACAGCCTAGAGCTGTGGAAATTTACTCTCGCTTATTTAGAGTATAATCACTGTGAACTTAATGTAGTGAACTTAAAATATTACGCAAATTTGTTTGGAACTGTTTCCTGCGCTTACCTTTTCGGGTGAAGTCAGTAAATAAGTAAATAATTCATGATTCGAATTGCAGCATAATAGCTGCCTGCGCGCCATTCTGTCAGACGAAAAGTAGATGGTCAAAAGAATCGCCTTACCAAATTTTTATATTACTTTCTTAACTATTTCACCGGATGGAGATGAAACTAAGGAACACACGATTACGTTTAATATGTATATTGTGCAAAGGCACTTACATAATCCACCTCTGCTAGAAAATACTTTCGTAGCAGCTCACACTAACTGTATCTGTCATACTGCTTGAATTCGCACGCATAACGACCTGATTGGCTAACTTACATGGTAATTAAATTGGAAACAGCACAATGTATCGAATATTTCTTTTAATAGTAATTCCGCAGCACAACCTACCATGAAACACCCTTAAAAGCTTTTTCAGATTCTTTCTGACTATCCGTATATTAACGACTGTCAAGAATGTTAGGGTATTATGTACTGAACGACACTCCCAGATGCATCAAAATAAATGTGACATTACCAAATTCAGTCTGCAACACAGCATTATACAACGATCCGCTGACAGAAAAAATTATCACCAAAAAACAATAAAAATAAAACATGGATAAGACTAATACAATAACGGAAAGCATAAATTTTGTTGTTGTTCGACAAGACGTAGCACATTCCACGATTTTATTTCGAACAAATTGTTACAGATAAAGATATGACTCGTTACAATCACTTTCCTACGAATTCCTCTCGGAACCACTCAGAATCGCTATGTGATGTTTAAAATAAAACGATATAGCGAGGAGGACTCATTTTGTCCATTGCTGTTCCATAAATCTCTTTGCGTACTAAAACACGAATTCATATTTCGTCTACTATGAGTGCATGCAAGATGGGCGCACAATAACACATTTTTGTGTGTTTAGCGAAAGAAGGAGAAAGTGAGAAAAGCATGTCAAAGAAAGAGTGTTTACTGCATCTTCATCACATGGAAAGCAATGCATTCGTAATCAACTAATTCGTCCATATCTAATTTCAGTTTTTCGTGGTCGAAGATATTGATTCAGAAGGAGGGTAAAAAATTTTGTACTTCTCCCTTTCTCTGCTCACCCCTCTGCCTTCACAGGTCTAGCGAACGTGTTATTAATTTCTTCGAAATTCAAAACTTTTTATGCCTACTGTCTGGATAGCTTTAGTTCTTTTATATTGCAACAAAACGGAATATGGTCTTCGTGTATCATGCTGAATATGCAAAACGTCTCGCTCTTCCCTGCTTTATATTTTCAAGACCTGTTCCGTCTGCATGCCGCTATCTTCAGGTACTCAAATGTTGCTATTAACTTGTGTATTAAACACTCCTTTCAAACGCAATGTTTCCGTTGCGTGTGCCGGTGAGGACAGGAAGCGAAATATCGACTTCAGTTCGATAAAATTTAGAAGAAACAAATTTTTATAACCTTATGGTTGCCGTGCAATGTACTCTGTAAGAGAAAGTGTAAAAATATGGATTTCGCGATCTAAGTTGACAGACACCCTCAACGGGAACATTGCATTAGATTGAACTACAAAATATCAACAATGCATGGATTCCTGCAGAGAGCTGCGTGTCAATTTATTACTGAAAAATAAAAAAAAAGTCAGATGAAACAGAAGTAGTGCTTAATTTTGCGAATCTTAAAATTTCTTTTCATGACCCGATACTTTATCTACAGTAAAATACCCTTTGTGAAACACTTTGACGCATTTTTTGTTTTGTTTTAGAGTATATTTGGAATTGTAAATGTTGAATTTGCTCGAAGATATGTTGCTCGCAAAAGATTTTTATACTTTTTTATAATTTAGAAATGAAAACAGCAAAGTTAGAGGGGACGGAAAAATAACACCATCAACCAAAATTCTGATGCTTTTAAAAATCTGTTTTCCAACTGTCATTCATATTTTAACTTCTGCAATAGATTTCTTGGGTCAGAATGAAGTTTTATTGGAGAATTTGTTTAAATACAGATCTATGCAGATGAAATAGACTACAGTTTCATTTCACACAACGCTTAGAAAATACTTCAACGCTCTTCAGGTGTCATCAGCGCTTACAGTTTAGTAATTCGTTGGTTATATTGTTAGCAATCTCATCACTGGGAACATTTCACGTCATTGGCTACATCTTTGACACTGTCATGTGCTCTCGGCATCCGATTGTTAGATAGCAGTTCTGAGATTAAACAGGCAAGTAGCGTGTGAAAGCCGAAGAGGTATTGGTTAATATTAATGTCGACCACTTCCAGTATGTTGTTAGCTTTTTGTTGTCAGATTTCATCCCTCGAGTACTCGCCTACGTACCATCCCCCACCCCAATTACAGAAAATCATTTATTTTGCTCTAGGCGCTCGTCGCCACATTTTGTTCACAGCGTATATTACCTTATTGTTTTAAGCGGGAATTAATTTCAGTCTAATAAACTTCCTGAAAAGTGAACGCGAATGTTACGCGGCAACCGTCGTTAAATTTCGTCGTTTTGTTTTTTCTGTACTTCGCGAACGGCCGGAATCTTTTCTAAGACAAAATATTGCAATAAAAATCGTATTACACGAACTGTGTAATGGCTGTCGACGAGTAATAATTAATCACTGCTGTTATTCATTTTTGAACGGTTCTTTAGCTGATGTAGTGGATATATTACTTATACTACATACGAAAACTTACGATACAGTAGCGCGTTTAGCTAAACGCTCCATTAGACTTACGAGCAGTATTAGCTAAACATACGCCATCTGACGTAATCGGTTTAAAGTCCTTATGTGTTACATAGAAAAAAAGATGAAACGTACTTCACAACACCAATTTATTTTGAAATATGACAAAACTAATGTAGGAAAGGACAACATCTCAGTTATAATCAAGACGCCAGTGGTAGCATGTTGTGGAAATAAATTATTTTCTGGCAGAATCACAACAGTCTCAATGATTCTTCAGTCTAATACTTGTCTTAGTATCTGAAGATGGCCGGTGACATGCTGTGTATGTATGTTAGTAAACTAGCAAACATTTCCGTAGAACAATGCGAAGAGACGAAGTTTTACTTTACTCTCGTTCGGGTTCTATTTACAATATCATCGTTATACGTTACAGTGTGTAAATTTCAGCGGAATACTGTTTCGTCCGCTCTTCATAATACCTCGGCATGTGACTCAGTTTCTATCAAGAATAATACGTGTCATTTGATGAGCATTGTTAATAAGCGTAAGTACTCAGCGAAAATTTAATAGGAAGATAATGAAAATTTTCAAAATAACCCTGTAGAGAATTAGGGAATTCACCACTGCAAATTTTATTGTATTGGAATTTCCAGACAGAATAATGCACGAGATTTCAGGCAAATTGAATTTAAACATCGTAAGAAAACAGTCGTGTATCGAAACTTCGGAACAGGACTTTCGATCTCCGTTAGACATTTCTCCCGTATTAGAAGTGACATACGCCAACATTGCTTTGAAAATTTTTGAGTTTGATTTATAGCTTCGTATTCTACTGGTGTAAATCAGTACCGTGGAGACAGAATCTTTGATCAGAACCAAATCAATGTTCTAGGAACACAGTAAAACAAAAAATTCGTTGAATGCCGCAATCGTTCCAAATAAAGGTTTTTGGAGAATTTCTCCGACTGTAAAGCAAATGTATAATTTGTAACCAGCCAACCTCGCAAATACGGCGGCCTACATAGTAAGGATATTATGGCTATACAGTATTACAGTTACGTTGATGCCTTACTATTTTTATCTACTAATAATTCGAAAATGTTTTGGTCATTTGCAGGAGAAAAGCCATATCGCTTGATCTACATCACAAAGGGTTATTAACCCAATTTTTTGCACAGGATCCTTAAAAACGCCCGTAATAAAACATATTGTTCCCAAGTAAAGACCCAAAAAATAATTTTTAACATTCGTAACAGAATGTTAAATATTTAGGGGACAGATAAAACACAAAAATAATTTGTAGAAAAAAAGGGTAGGTGAGGAAAGAAGTTCATAGAAGGTCCTAAACTTAATTAGGGACCCTTCACTGCTACGGTAACCATAAATAATTATGGCAATCATAGGGAAAGATTTCTTGGGCTGTTCAGGTGTAGAATATACAAAAAATGATTGATCTAGTAGCTAAGTAGAGATGGAAAGGTTAGCAAGAGACAGGAAAAAGATGGTTACCGTCAGTCGTAACCTGAACCACTACCGCTGTTCAAATGTTATCGAACTACCTTTTAGGCCTAACTGAAATGTTCGCAGATCACCAGGCAATAAACTTAACTAGTCAAGAAATCAAGGAAATTTCCAAGACATGTCTAACTAAAATAAAATCGAAAAGAAAATAACTTTAAATCAAGTAAAACAACTGAATATAAATCTCCAACTTTACGTCATACGAAAGATTTTCCTTTAAAATATGACTGGCAAAGGTTCAGTCTCTCTCTCTTAATCTCCAATTACTTTCATATACAGATAACCTAATTGCTACAGCTGTGCCGGACTGCCCAACATATGCTTTTCCACAGTGCGTCCATGTTTTAATTTCTGTTAAGAAAAACAGAAAGCAGACCCTCTTAGAAATTTTGGAAGAAAAAAAAAATGACAGAGAATGGCAGCATAGTATTAAATGCCTCAGCTCAGTTTCCTTTATACCGTCCGTTAAATTAAGTTTTAGTTACAAATCATATATTAAAGTTTTTGAATTCAAATATGTATCTTATTCATTGTTAAATGTATCTCCACATAAAAAATATTCAGCACGGCATTAGAAATGTAATACTACCCTCTGTAAACACTCCACATGTCATAATTTTTGTATCTTCTGTTTAAATAATACCTGTGTAATGTTCACATTATTTTTTTTTCTGTGTTTATGACGTGCAGTTCTTACCAGACAATGGCCTAAGAAGTCGAAAGCCGGTTCGTGACCAAATATAATATTTCAGAAAATTGTGAAGTATGTATACAGACATTTTTAATTCATTCCTTCATATGACTGCATGGTGAGGCGTGGTATGTCAATAGTCGGACAGCTGTCTACAGCGGTAAAAAATAATTTTTACTTGCTGATAACGTTTTGTGGATTAACCGTTGTTGATCGTTCTGTGCGAAGGATTTGAATTAGTTGACGTTCGCCGGTATCGCTCGGGATGTGTTGGCACGTGTCAAGGCACATTATTAAATACATTAGCGTTTTGACAGCATGTGTTTTATTGTGAAAATTTTTCTTGCAGGTCGTGGTAGACAGACATCGTGCAATTTCAGTTATTAGTACTCGTATAACAAACGAAGCAATAAATAGGAAATTTTTCAGCCGTTATTTACTAATCCTTTCGCGGCACTTCCAAAACTTTTATAATAAGTTCGATGAACTGGAGACTTACGATCCACAATTAAGGAAAGAATATGGTAGGGTTGAATAGGACAAGAGTAATAGTCCAGTGTGATATTTCCATTTCGGAGTGAGCGTTAGTGTATCAGTGGCTTCAGAAACGTAATGCGAAATATTTTAACCTTTTTTTGGGAATAGGTGGCTTAAGACGATCCTTTTGAAAGTGAGATAAGATTGAGCTAAAAGGAAGGCCAATGAGTGAGCGTTCTTACGTCATTATCCGTTGTTTTGTCCTTCCCTCTTATTCCTTGAAACCCAATATCTGTGTACCTTTCCTCACTGAATCTCGGTACTCTAAATTCGGCAATCCTAATTCATCAAAGTTTTTTACTGTTTGCGTCAATTGGAGTCTGTTATTTTATTTTTCAAAAGCATGTGAATGTGAAAGGTTAACCTGTTGGAGTTCATTCTTACTATGTCCCAAGAGCTGGACTGTTAGCATAGGCAGTGTAACCTTGATTTTAGGGATATACCTCTAGATTTCTGCTTCCGGTTTTCAGATTTTTCTCATTTCACGTCCTTTTACTTAAAACTGATGCTTTAATGTTTTCTATTGGATTATCCATAATATGTAGATCGTTTCTGCTTTGTTCATCGCTGTATGATGTCAGATTTTACATTTCCAGGAAGACTTTTTCTGTCACCCTTCTTTTCTATGATCAGGTGTGGTACTAGTAATGGTGGTGGTAGTAGCAGTTTGCTTCAGAAGAGGATACAACGCCTTTATGACACCCTTCCCAGTGGAATCAGTACATGCATGAAGGCCAGAGAGGATGCAACGTTATACTTACCCTTGAGCTCGCACTGTTATGTTATTCGTAAGTCTGCCTCGATTTTGTAATCAGTGAAATAGCATCGCGTTCCCTCTAAACGCGTGAAGTTTCAGTTCGTGTCGTCCTCATATTCTGGATGCTGCAGTTGTTTTCCTCGGGCTGTATGTATAACCTCGTTGTATATACCATTACCTTTTTCTTGTCACCAATAAAATTACGAATTACGTTAACGGGGAACATCCTTAGTGTCTTATCAGTACGTAGCAAGCAGTGTTTTACAGTTACATATCGTTCTTACATGCAATACACTTTTAGCTATGGAATCTTTTTTTGGTGTGCAGTAGGCAAATATGAAAACATTAACGCAGTCCTCAAACTACAGAAAAGAGCCATTAGAATAATAATTAAAAATGGTAGCCAGTACACTGTAACGATTTGTTTAAACAGCTGGGGGCTCTAACTGCATCACTACAGGTAGCAAGCAATATTCGTGATCATTATAAAAGAGTGAGAGACTGTCGTACATTTAAACAATAATAAATAAACAAAAATTACCGTAATTTAGCAAGAGAGATTAAAGAGACAACTGAATTCCAAATATCAAAAAAGTTAATAGAACTGTACCTGTTAAATAATTCATTATGGAAAGTCAACTTAAATT
Organism: Schistocerca nitens; assembly: GCF_023898315.1. Taxonomy (NCBI): domain Eukaryota; kingdom Metazoa; phylum Arthropoda; class Insecta; order Orthoptera; family Acrididae; genus Schistocerca; species Schistocerca nitens. The sequence continues at coordinate 77,237,873 of NC_064625.1, forward strand.
TAGATGACACAGAACACAGAATTAAAAAAAATTGCATTTATTAATAAACAACTATTGTTATACAGTAAACGGACATAGAGTAAAGAGTATTACTAGTGTACTGTGTGCAATAACTAGTCAGTGCAAGTACGTCTGAACAGACTCTGCTCATAACAAATTGAAAGTAACAACACGACATGTTAATCTAATAATATTGCTGTACACATGAGTTAGTTAATTGCTGAAAAATTATTTCCTTTCGTCAATTATGATAACATTCCATCATCATTCCGTAATTTATCCGTGATGAAACATGTAAATAACGAAACAATGAAGAATACCTGGTTGGGTAAAGAAGAGAACATTACGGTAAGGATATTGAGGAAACATAAAATTACAAATAAAAAACACATATATGTTACACCCAGTTTTCGGGGTAATTCCATAGCGGTACGCAAAAAGCACTTGATTGTTACCTCTGTTAAAATATCACACACACAAACGCATTTAAAAAAAAGTTAAAATACATTCAGTTTCAGGCTCTGAAACATTCACGAATGCTAATCAGCCTCATTCATTCATTCACACGAGTGCTTTTATAGTTCTCGCACGAGTACACTACACCACTTAAGATGCCAAGAGTGTCGATCTGAAATCTGCCCCACAGCTCGTAAACCCAGGGGGATCTGGTGACTGTAGGCGGATTAAAAATAAAAGCAACAGAAAGCGTTTAACTACAATAATATGGAGAATGGATTATACTGTATCTGTGGCAGTCCTCTAGCTGGCAGCTCTTTGCGGAGTGGCCGTTTATCTGACTCAGATATAACCTCCGGGGCATGCGCAAAGTTCTGTCTTCCACAAGCAGGCCACTTCTATCCACATTAGCGTCCGCAGAGCCGTAGTTGCCTGTGTTTATGCCGCGAGCTATAGTGGAAACGAAATAAACGCGACGCACGGAACTGCGTTGATACTAGGATACCATCACTATCGTCTAGAGGTTCTTTTGGAAGGTTTTCAGAAAAGCATTGTGGCCTAGTTCAGTCTGTTCATTGCAGACGTTTTGAGAAGATACGCACGGGTGTAAAACATCTAACATGCCAAGTCTGAAATACTGAACAGAATTTTTTGGCGTGTAGATATTTAGTCTACGTGTATCTGCTGGAGAGTAGAGAATAACATCTTGCTCGACATCAAAATTCGGAAGTATAAGATAACGGAAGAAGTCGGGGAGTGTTACTAGGACCGATATAAGCAGTAAAATTACACACGATGATCGATGCATAGCACATATCAGGATTTATTACAAAAACACTAGCTACCACAAATGTTCTATTTAATATACTTTCTTGTTTCTTGCCATTTTATACTTCGAACTTTAATTCATCGTCATCACATGGGTGCGTTACGAACTCCAAATTAACTGTTCAGGGTTTCGTGTGAAACTATTTTAACTGTTACATATTCAAAAAAGAGAGGAAGATAAAATAAGTTGGAAATTGCATAACATCCTTATACCACAGGTACTTTCAGTGAACGTAACCCGATTACAAAAAAATGGTTCTAATGGCTCTGAGCACTATGGGACTTAACTTCTGAGGTCATCAGTCCCCTAGAACTTCGAACTACTTAAACCTAACTAACCTAAGGACATCACACACATCCATGCCCGAGGCAGGATTCGAAACTGTGACCGCAGCGGTCGTGCGGTTCCAGACTGTAGCGCCTAGAACCGCTCGGTCAATCCGGCCGGCCAACTCGATTACATTGAAAGCTTGAATTTTCGTTATTTTCCAGGTAACAGGGAACATTATTATGATAAACATATCACGGTGGTATAAACACAGTCTCCAAAACTTCGAGTAAAAGGTGAGTCACGTTTACATTGAACACTCTGGTTTCACATTAATTTCACGTGTTCTTCTTGAATTGACAGGTTACAAAGACGCTACAAAACAAGGATGTGCATCGTTTACATGAGCTGTCAGTGATGAGATTAACATCGATATGTTTTCAGCATGCGGCTGGTCCCGGCGGAGGTTCGAGTCCTCCCTCGGGCATGAGTGTGTGTGTTTGTTCTTAGCATAATTTAGGTTAAGTAGTATGTAAGCTTAGGGACTGATGACCTTAGCAGTTAAGTCCCATAAGATTTCACACACATTTCATCATTTGTTTTCAGCAACAACAAATAAATAATGTACTGAGCAGCTAAAAATGATTAAACGTAGTGCAATAATATTTATATTATTTTGCTTATAATAATGGGTTCTATACTTAACATACCGTTATACATTGAATTTGACAGAAACAAGTGAGACATCGTGTTAACTGTTCGAGGAATTTATTTTAGTATCACAAAAGAAAGCGCCTTCGGAAGTTTTTTAGAAAAGTATAATTACCCAGTTCACGCTCACTGAGTATTATGGAACGTGATACGCATTTATTAGTAAATAATTCTATTTCTTCAACGATGTCCATAATACTGCTCTTGTACGCACAGTGAAAGATCTGTTACCGAACTGCACTGAGATGATCCTTAAATCTTTTGTCCAAGATTATGCCTGTCTGGTGGAACCGCGAGTCCGCTACGGTCGCAGGTTCGAATCCTGCCTCGGGCGTGGATGTGTGTGATGTCCTTAGGTTAGTTAGGTTTAAGTAGTTCGAAGTTCTAGGGGACTGATGACCTCAGATGTTGAGTCCCATAGTGCTCAGAGCCATTTATGCCTATCTAGCCAGTACAGTATTTCGGAAAAGATCCAAATTCTAGTTTGTATAAATCGGGTTTCTTTTGAGGATGGTGATAAGTACCTATACCATGAACAGCCAGATGTTGCAGCTTATTGTTAGTGAGGAGATCGGGTATCCCGTAGGACAGGCTTCCTAGCAATTACTGGCGAAGTAGCTAAGTATTTCTTTTTATTGAGCGTATTCGAAATCTGCCTTTGTAATTACTAAAAATGCGCATTTATTTCACCATACGTCATTCGTTTTGTTAATTTAAGATATCGTCAGTGGTTTGAATTAAAAATATTTATGATTTTGGTTGGTTTCTGTATATAAAAGAGTTCCTTTTATAACATATTACAGTATCATTTTCATTACAACGTGTTTTTACGCTTACATCTGCAAGTGTCTTCTGTATGCTCATTTTCATGGCATTCCTGCGTTTGGAACTAATGTTTTTGGCATAATTTCACTTTGGCATGTAGCATTATGTGATTACTTGATGCAAAACACAACAAAATTCGCACTTGCTGAAACGTACATCTACTCGTTTTTTTTTATATACTGCTACAATAAAAAGTGAAATCTGACCAAAAAAAGCATACAGACAACGCTTCATGATACAAACGTAAATCAGACAAAATTTCTGTCGTGAAAATAACACTTCCTTATCTTCTAAAACGAACTGTTCTTAGATCCGGAATCAAACAAAAATTGTAAAAAGTTTTCTACCTCACCACTGACCATGTTTTAAAGCAATAAAAAGAGTCACCTATTGTGAAATAAATAAGCATTTTTAGTAGTTGCAAAACTGGGTCTGGAATAGCCTCCTTTTAATAATCGTGAAGCACATATAGACAATATGGTGACACAAATGTAAAAGATACTAGCATGCTATTTCATTTAGTTTCTCCACATTACGTGAAAATCACTTAAACCCTATGTGAGAGTTTCTAATTTACTTTTCAGTTATAGCAGTGACTCATAATGCCTCGTACGCCTCAGACGGTTACCGCAACGGTGCATGACAACAGCTATGTGATATAAGTTAACAGTTAAAAGTTTGGTTATGAAAAAGGAATCCATAGAACAGCGACTGCGGAGTGTTCAGTCAATCATCAAAATGAATTTGCAAAATAGAAATTACAAGGTGGTACAGAACAACAAAGACACAGGTGCTACTAAATATAAATAAGTGCGCTTTGTGTCCCGTTAAGAAATGCAGTCTTCCACCAGCTATACAACGGATAGTCCCCATTTTTTACCTTCCGCTAACTTCCGTGTCTCTGCTAGTAACAAAGTTTCCTAACTGCCCGCCGATTTCACAGTAACGGAGATGTGTGAAGTAGGGAAGTAATTTTACGTAATAAAATTTATAAACAGAGTTTCAGCAAGTTAAAGTATATAATAATAATAATTACTTACGAAATAAGGAATCGTACCGAAAATGTCTTTAACACCGCTATCGCCTAGCCTCCGCTGTAGGCACTGGTCTACACAGTCTTGCCTGAATGTAAGTGTGAAACAAAACCAACAGCTACTGTGTGAAGATGGCCACTAAGACAAATGTATAAGGTATTTTATTTTTTCAGTGGTCTATTTATAATTTGTAGAGGTGTTCAGAAGGTATTTGTTAACGTGAATAGCAGAATACAGAATCTATAGTTACAGAAATTTAAAATCAGACAGTGTACATAGGCGATCGACGTATAACGATTGTCCAAACGAAGATAATACGAAGTTCTTTATCTTAAATATTACTTTCAGAAACAATGAGTTGGCGGTTTGCCATTAACAAAACTAATAAAACAAACAAAAAATGATAAAAGTGAAATGTCAGTGACTAATACAGGATACCTTATTTATCTTGAACACTACAATTAAATTTTTGTCCCAAAGCAAAATGAAAATTTATCAAGTGCTGTTTAGGTACCAGGACGACACTAGCCATCATCATTGCTTTCCTCGTAGCTTCGTTCTTTACGAAGATGTGAAGAACGGTACGTCCTTTGTACATAGCTTCATTTTTTAATTTATTTATTCAGTAATTCGCTGCCTCTCGCCGTCACCCGTTGAAAAACGTGACCAGTATACCACTCAGGTAAAAATAACGTAATTAAGAACTTAACAAAATATTCTCTCTGACTCTCCTGCACAAACACAATAAAAATGTACACTGCTTATTTTGTCAACCTCATTTAGTTAAAAGTTTGTGCAAGTACAAAGGTAGATACGCTACTTAAAAACGGTGCTTGTTTACAGTAGGGGTAGGCCTACACGTAGTATACTACAATAGTACTTTTAAAATACTCTGTTGTGGACAATAGAGAGTCAACGTCGGTTTTGTGTTACGTTTTTAATAACGTCATTTGTAAGGGAACTGTACAATGTGATAGGTTTTTCAGCAGTTCATGAGGAAAGAAAATGGATTACCAACTAAAAATACACGGTTCGGTTTAAAAAGACTTACTACGGTTCATATCTCTGTAAGGAACAATGTTAAAAGAAAGGCAGTCATATTAATTACCCAAAGGACATAAGTATTAGCTGCTAGCGAGCATTGAAATAAATGAATGGGAAAAGTTAGAATTAGTGCCACACTGGGAACCAAACACGGATTTTTTCAGTCCTTTCAAATGGTCGCCTTCAGCGCTTCTTTTTTTACCTTTCTTTTTCATTCTGATCGCGACCGTTCTCGGCATTTGGTCTGGGCGGACGTCACATGTCACCTGTTCGAACGTGGAAAGTCCGCAGCTCGTGTTCGTGCGGTAGCGTTCTCGCTTCCCGCGCCCGGGTTCGATTCCCGGCGGGGTCAGGGATTTTCTCTGCCTCGTGATGACTGGGTGTTGTGTGATGCCCTTAGGTTAGTTAGGTTTAAGTAGTTCTAAGTTCTAGGGGACTGATGACCATAGATGTTAAGTTTCATAGCGCTCAGAGCCATTTCGAGCGTGGAAACACTTTATATCGTCCGACGATTCAACGTTTTCGTTATTTCCAACATCGGGACTGGTTTACGCCTGAAGCACGCCAAAAGAAGCCTATAATCCTGATTGTTTGGTTCCAACGGTTAAGCATGGAGGTGGAAATGTGATGGTGTGGGCAGCTGTTTTATGGTATTCTGCTGGTTCCGACACTACTCTCAAAGGCCGTGTTGCAGCCAACGATTATGGGAACATTGTAGGTGATCAGGTGCACCCCATGATTCAACTGTTGTTCCCCAACAATGATGCCATATTTCAGGACGATAATGCTGCCATTCACACAGCCAGGGCAACACAATCGTGTTATGAGGACTTGAACATTATCGAACCCTTGTCGGGGGTATTGGAGCGCAGTCTCCGGAGCAGATATCCACCTCCCTCGTCATCACAGGAGTTAGAAGAGGTTCTGATCGAAGAGTTCCATAAGATTCCACTGGAGACTATACAATCATTACATGCCAGTGTTCCAAGAAGAATCGCAGCTTTATCAGGGGAAAATAGGGGTCAAACCCCTTGTTAATAAGCCATTTCCCGTATGTACGAAGGAACATTGCATCGTAATTCGAAATAACACAGACACCGCAGCGTCGTATTGCAAGTAGCATTTCGTAAGTGCTTCAAATATTGAAAAACGCTCTTGCACGTAATGTATTTTATCGTATGGCAAGTGTTTGGAGAGGGACAGAATTAGCATCGAAGCTCAACCAAAGATTTTATTTCAGAAAAATACTAATCTCCGTTCTTTTTTCAACGAACTTCTACATACGTTAAGTGTTGTACGATAATAGGAAGTTTCCTCTGGCCACTTCGGTCACGATAAGACAACTGACAATGGTACAGATATGCCCCGCGGAACAGCTTTCATCTCGGGAATGTTTACTATCCGCACGCGCCGAGTCCAACACGTGGGTAGCAGCGCGTTGCGCAACGGACGTAGCGACCTTGGTACATCAACTGTTGCAGTCCGGGTCGTGGTGGATCCTCAGCTCACTCCCATACTTGTGGCATTATAATGCTGCTCGCAGCCGTTTCACAGCGAACTGTTCTTGGTTGTGAATCAGTTACTCCCGACGACATTCGCGGTTTTAAAGTTTTCGTAATCGCTGCTTAATCAACATGTCATCTTCATTGCTGCAAAAACAGATACCTTTCTTCAGACAAGCGTGTGATCGCATAACTATCGCTACTAAATTATCTCGTCGGTGTTTCTGGAGAAGTCTGAGTGCTCGCGAACTTCTGTCTATTGTGACAGAGTGTGTGAAATGAAGAGCTGTTAGAAAGAAACAGCAACAGTTTAAGGTTCCGTTGACGAGGAAATCACTGGAGACGATTACGGACAACTTTGCCACTGATTTAAAGCAATTTAGGGAAAACGCAGGAAATCAAAATATCGGGCAGGGATTTGAGTACGAGTCCGGCCTCCATCCCGAACACGTTTGCATTCTCATTACATTGCAGCATCTCACTAGATGCCATTATCTGGAGGAATTTACATCATAACTTCCTATCATTCAATGATGAAGTCATGTTGTACATTTGAAACGTCCCCTTAGAAAAATTAATGAATTACTGTGCTGATAAACCTCTCACATTATTTCATTTTCAAACAGCTGAGCTGAACTGAACGCACTCAGACATTTCGCTCATAAACCTATTTTGATCTACACTAAACTGACACACAATATTTTTGGCGCAACGCAGTCTTTCAATAATCCCAACAAAAGAATGGCCCTGACTAACAATAACCTCTACCTTTCATGAATTTCTTACCTCACAAAAATCTTTGTTACTTAAACTACTGCAATACAGCGAGCGCCACTACTGCCAGCTAAAGAAAAGATTCAAACTACGGAAGGCACTACTGATAGGCATAGATAGCAAATGAAAGATTTTGATAGGGAATAAACAATGTATTTACCTTAATAGTGTTCAAAGGTCATAATATATATAGCAGTTCATGACATCCAGTCTTACAACCTTACTGTCTCTGTCCAGATCATCCGCTCTCAGAACTCCGCCATCTCACTCCCCACATCCACCACTGCTGGCGGGTCACCCCCAACTGCGCAACGCTACGCGCTGTTCACATCCAGCTGCCCAACACTACAATGGCAGACAACAATGCAAACTAGCCCCAGACTGCACACAGCACAGCCAGTGATTTTCATACAGAGCGCTACGTGGCGTTACCAATAAGAAAACCTAAACAGCCTACTTACATAGCCCCCATGCTCCCCACAAAAAATTTTACAAATTGTTTTGGGCGCTGGCCAATACATATTTGTTAAAAATTTTTCACAGTTACAATAACAAAGAAATCAAATGCACACACTTATTGATACAATGTTGGTCAAAAGCTAAAATTTTCTCACAGTCCATAAAGACAGTCCTGATCGTTCATCACAGTACAATAGCAGTGTTTTTCTCAAAGTCTGAGCAGTAAAAGAAAATGCACACGGAAGTAGTGGATTTCCATGCAGTCTTGAAGAAGTAGTGTTGTCCTTCCAACGGAAAGACAGTGCTGACTCTTGACGTGCAGACAGCTAATGGGCCACAACAGAGCAAACCCACCGCAGTCAGTCGAAGTGTTGAAGAATATTGGTAGGTAGGTCATCACAGAGTAGACCCACTGTATTCCTGGTAGAGATTATGGTATTGGTGGGCCATCAAAGATGCAGACCCACTGTAGTCCTTGTAGAGACGGCCAGCAGCCATCTGTTGCGACTGTGCAGGTGCACAATTACCATCGAAGAGTCTTGCGGAGAATATAGCAAATCCATAAACCACCACTTGTGCACGCACAAAGTTTTTGGAATTGTCCTTAGAACCAGCAATGCTGTTAATCAGTCTCTTGCTGCAGCACAGCCAGTGATTTTCATACAGAGCGCTACGCGGCGTTACCAATAAGAAAACCTAAACAGCCTACTTACACATTATAGTAAACGAAAAAATAGCAAACAACCAAAAATTCGCAATAAACACCGCCGCACAGCTTTGACATGTAAAACGTGTTCTCGTTGATACGTTAAGTCACAGGTTCACGTGCAGAACGGCATCCGAGACCGAGTCCGTTACTCGAAGAGGGCTAGCGATCATAGATCGCACAACTCCAAATTGCACCGACATGAAGGAAGCGACAACGCTGCTAAAGCTACGATACCCACGATCTAAAAACAATTTGGAGGATCGGAATCAGAGCTACTCAATATCTACACCTACATCCATACTCCGCAAGCCACCTGACGGTGTGTGGCGGAGGGTACTAGCAACACGTGTTTTAATCCAGAAACCGTTTTAGAATCACATTAAGCATGTGCACTACAGAACGCTATAAGCACTCTACGGCATTTTGCACTTTTTTTTCTTTTGTGAGACATGAGGTGTTTTTTGGTGCCGCAGTTGTAAATATGATTAGTTTATCCATTTGCATGCTGTACAATATTTTAAAGTCATTTGGAAGCTACTGTTAATCTTTAAGTTATAGAATTTTCTGCTAATTAACATTCTATTAATTTTAAGACTAGTTATATGAAGTTTCGGCCATTAAGTCATACATCTCGGTCATCCACTGTCTTGTACCACGAAGCGGAAGAAAATCTTACCATGGAACAAGAGATAATAGCAAATGAACTATGTTTCGTTAACGTCCTAACAATTTTACCTGTCTTGAAAATGGAAATTTATTAGTTTTCAACAGCTTCTTTTTCAGAACATTGTACTGGTTTTTGGTAATACTTCTACTTAATTTGCTTTCACTTACTGATTATTGATAGATAGTAGGGTAATAATATAACAGATATAGGCAGTTAGAGTATTGACAAGTTTTTCTCGATTCCAACACTTTTCAGTATGAATAGAATAGACCTATGCGCTCCTTAGGTACACGCTGTACCTTGGGACATTTGCTGATGTTCGCAAAAACTCACTTTTACGGGTAATTTTTGTAATTTCAGGAAAAGACTGCAGGGTAGAAAAAGTAAATGTAATTTTTTGAAAATGAAATAAGGAAATACATGACACTTCTTTTACAGAGATGACTGGAGATGAATGTGTAAAAAGTGTTGCAAGATACACCCCCGCCGTTTCTCTGTGGTCACAGTATGTTTTCTGGAGTCGTATTTACAATTACATATATTTTTTGCAGCAGGAATTTTCACTTACTACAATATGTACATCTCTGCATTTTCTTTGTGTTTTCATTTCGTATCAGTCATAATATAAACCGTGTTGTGACACAAACGTAACGGATATTCTTGGAAAATACGTGACAGGTTTCCTTATCATTTTCTTAGCATTTGTCTGACTGAGTGTAAAGTATGTAAAGATAAACAGTAGCTTCCAAATGACTTCAAAATATTGTACAGCACGCAAATGGATAAACTGATCATATTTACAACTGCGGCACCAAAACACACCTCATGTCTCACTAAAGAAAAAAAAAAGTGAAAAATGCCGTAGAGTGCCTATAGCGGTCTGTAGTGCACATGCTTAATGTGATTCTAAAACGGTTTCTGGATTAAAACACGTGTACATCATCCCCCAGGTATAACATTCATCCATGCTACAGATTGCCCAAAGAAGTTTAACTACAAGTCACTCGTCGCTTGTTAATTAAAATAATTCCACATGTTGATGAGGTACAATGTTTTACAAAGCGTGGTGATTGGTCAGTAAAAATCACAGGTTACAGTTACTTGTGAAATTCACTTGGTTGGCCTTACTGAAAGCAACCATGACTATGGCAGACTCAAAAATGGTTGCAGTTAAAGATAATGAGACACAAATAAAATGTCGTGAACTGTTGGAAACACATTGGTTTTATTGCTACACTACTGTTCCTTAGGTACGACCTCGAATGACATCATCCGCCAAAAAGGTAAAAAATGGTTCAAATGGCTCTGAGCACTACGGGACTTAACTTCTGAGGTCATCAGTCCCCTAGAACTTAGAACTACTTACATCTAACTAACGTAAGGACATCACACACATCCATGCCCGAGGCAGGATTCGAAGCTGCGACCGTAGCAGCAGCGCGGTTCCGGACTGAAGCGCCAAGAACCGCTCGGCCACAACGGCCGGCAAAGTACAAGCAACACGTATAGATAACATTAATAGTAAATTTTGTAAAATAAATAGGCAAATTTGTGTTCATTTCACATAAAGTAACTTTATACACAGTATTGTCTCTCACGTAGTACGTCAGGGAGCTTCTACCTGAAATGTCGGGAATTTTGAAATTTTCAAAACGAAATTGTTTGGGTGCCACGGATGACTACTGTAGGGTCCTGCTACGTAAAGAAATGGTACCGCGGGTCATTAATCCCGATTGTCGTTCCAAATGGCGGGCGACAGTCAGGTCCGGACAGGGGTGGGATACGAGCTTCACTTTCGCCCTTCATACTGCCGGACGACCAGGAGTAAGCGTCTGGGATGCCTTTCCATTTCATAGCAGGAGCTCTTTGGTCTGCCATCATGGCACTCTTACAGCACCCCGTTTTATCCTCCTTCATGTCAAGCCATCCGAGGCTTACATTTCAGCAATATAATGCCTGCCCACACACGGTGATCGTTTCTACTGCTTGTCTTCGTCCTTGCCAAACCCTACCTTGGCCAGCAAGGCTCTCAGATCTCTCCACGATTGAGTGTAGCATTATGGGCAGGACCCTCCAATCAGCCCGGGATTTTGACGATCTGTCGCCCGAATTGGACAGAATTTGACACGGTGTCCCTCAGGAGGACATCCAACAGATCCATCAGTCATTCCAAATCGAACAATTGCTTGCATAAAGCCAAGAGGTCGATCACCACGTTATTAACCTGCTCAATTTGCGAGGCTTTTGAATAAATGATCAGATTTTTCTGAAATAGTAATCATTTGTTTCTCTGTACACGTACATCATGTCTACGGATTCCAGTCCAAATCGGATGATGCCTTTGTTGTGCGTCTTTTTTTTTCTGAGTGTATCTGGCTTTGCTTTACAGCGTAAATTCTAGTACATGCCACTGTGATTTGCCTCCCATTGACGAAAAACATCAGTTACAACTGCACCTGCCTCTTGTCTCTCCAGACTTTGATTCAGGAAGCGGTGGAGCGCTGGATGCTGCGCTCTCGACACAGTGAAGTAGCACCAGCAGAAACGCATCGTATCACGAGTACCACTTTCCTGCCTTACACTCTATAATCAATCTTAAACTGATCCACAAATTAACACGGACTTCTGTTTCAAAAACGAGGTGGCTAGGTAGATGTTATGGTGACGGGATACGCTTAAACGCTTAAAAAAAATAAACATTAACAACAAATGGACAAAATAAAATGGGCAAAGAAAAAGGCGTGTTCAGTGGTCACGTAATTACCGTAGGCCTCGTACGTGACTTCATATTGCAACTTCATGGGACCACTACATCGCAGTTGACAATGATCGGTTAACTATAATTCTTTTACAGTAGAGGTGCCAATGACTAATACTTTTATCTATCAACGGAATGTTACCTAGTACGTGAAAGCAGACGATTTTTAACGCTATGATTCGCTGCACGTGTCCAGCTACACGACAAGGTTTGCCCTTCCACGGACCGTAGGGTGGACAGCAGTCACGAGCCATTAGCGGGTGCCTCCCACGCACGGGTGCCCGGCGCCCCAGTTAACGACTTGGACTCTTGTCAGGATGGCGACCGCTTTGAACGACCGCGCTTAGCCAGTGACCAGATGACAGGGCAAGAGACGGACGTGTGAGCGTGGCAGTCCCGTCTCCCCGTGGCAGCGAAGGCACCCGCGCTCGCCACTGCACGGATTGCAGCGCCGACGGCTTCGCGAGCCATTCTAGGGGGACGATCTCTGTGGGCAGCCGCACCTGCTGGACACGGCGTGGCAGCCAGGGACCCACAGCCCGACGGGGTGAGGTACAAGAATGGACACTTACCTGACTACTGAGTGAGCGTCCAGATCTCCCTCTCTTCTGAGAGAAGGGAGCTGTTCCACCTCGCTAACTTCCTGTTTTCGTTACAGGTCAGTTATAGGACTACGTTTACACCACTAAGTTACTTTCACTTTTTTCTCCATTACTCTTTTACCTTCATTCACGTACGCGTTTATAGACATCATCAGCTGATGTATAAACCTTATTCAAGTCTTCACGGTAAATAATAACAGCCAAACAGTTGCTGGATAAAGATTTATTGAAATCCTTGACCACGGTTTCAGTATATCTAAATGTACCTTCATCAGAAGCAAAAATACACCTGAACAGGGTGACACCTTCATTAGCAAAAAACTTAGCAACGTGACTGAGATAAAAGAAAAAACAAACACTTATAGCTTTAAGTACCATGAAAATTACCATAGTATAATAAGCACAAAAACTTTGAGTCACTTACTAGAATCACACCCTACAGTGGATGGGTATAAAACTATCGCGTCGTCAGTAGATAAAATTAAAAGAACACCTCCATCTGTGCAGCATATTTATGAAGAGATGGTCGATGCGAACGCGGCATACTATCAGTACTTAGCCCGTGAACTAGCGTCAAGAGGGTGTGGAAGCACTAGGGCAGACAGTTTCACCGAGAGAGGGCACTTGTGGTATGCGCGAGACACTCACGCACATTAAAACCCGGGATATATGCGCACGCGCGTCAAAATTTTTACTACTGACGACGCCTTTGGCACGACTGTTCTATACACCACTGCACGATGTGATTTTAGTAAGTGACTAAATGTTTTTGTGCTTGTAATACTTCGGTAATTTTGATGGTACTTAAATCTATAAGTGTTTGTTTTTTCTTTTATCAGTTACGTTGCTAAGTCGTTTGCTAATGACAGTGTCACCCTGTTCAGGTGTATTTTTGATTCTGATGAAGGTGTATTTAGATATACCGAAACCGTGGTCAAGGATTTCGGTAAATCTTTAACCTGTAACTATCTGGCTGTTATCATTTACCGTGAACATTTTGAACAGTTGCTGCTTAAGACATGTTTAAAATTTTGACAAATTTTGACTTATTCAAATGTGTTACTTGTTCCCGTCTATATGGACCATCTTCCGATGCTGGACAGAAAGTCATTTTAGTTTTTCTTTCCTGATATATTGAATTTAGTTGTCTTGATATTAGCTTAACCTTTTCCGCTCAAACCCACACGGTCATACGTGTCCGCTTCTTATTTTATTTGCCGGACTGCGTCTCGGACCTTGCTTCCCGCCGAATTGCAATGATTGTGCTCGATCTGCGCTGTGAATTTCTCTTCCGTACGCTGCCACTAAACTACAGTCTGTGTTACTGGGTTTTGTCCAGACATAAAGCACCAGGCCGTCAACATGTTAGTGCAACGTCATCACTTTAAAAAGAGTTGATTTGGAGAAATGCTGGTTATGGTTGTTTCGAAAGCTGTGCAATGGTAAGTGCCCTAAACATGACTCCCTGCCGGCCGGTGTGGCCGAGCGGTTCTAGGCGCTTCCGTCTGGAACCGCGCAACCGCTACAGTCGCAGGTTCGAATCCTGCCTCGGGCATGGATGTGTGTGATGTCCTTAGGTTAGTTAGGGGACTGATGACCTCAGATGTTAAGTCCCATAGTGCTCAGAGCCATTTGAACCATGACTCCCCTACCCCCCTAAAGTGGAGACCCTGGCACTGCGTTCTCCTATATACTAGTGACACATAGTGTAAATAATAGTTTTGTTTTCTACAACTCTGAAGCAGACTGAATAATTTACCCATACCACTTCGTAATGGCCGGCCGGAGTGGCCGAGCGGTTCTAGGCGCCACAGTCTGCCTCGGGCATGGATATGTGTGATGTCCTTAGGTTAGTTAGGTTTAGGTAGTTCTAAGTTATAGGGGACTGGTGACCTCAGAAGCTAAGTTCCATAGTGCTCAGAGCCTTTTTTTGAACCACTTCGTAATACTGAGTTCGCCATTACATGTTTTGAGAATGGAAGAAGTCTTTACATTATACTATATTGTTCATTATTTGTACTACATACTGGCAGGCAAGGATCATGTTTGTGACTAAAACCTTTTCATTTAGATATTTGACTAAAGATTTATACTGTTAACAAAATGTAGGCAGTAGCTGCGTAAACTGGACCCCCTTCATTTGCTTAAATTGGATACCTTCAGAACACAATTTTGTTCTCTTGGATTCCTGTTGCAGATGCGAAGAGGTAATGGGGAAGGTTGATCAAAATAAGTGGAGTCCTTGTACAATGACTAAAGCTATTGATGCAGTTTAAAAAAGAGAAGATGAGATGGACAAAGGCTATTAAATAATTTACTGTGGCAGAAACAACACTTGCGAGGTTCTCCAACGTACAGTACGATATACCTGAAAAAAAAAAAACTGGACCTACTGTTTTGGGTAAACATATTCACATGAGCTGGTTTACTAATGTCTTGTTGTGAAGGCTTCTTTCTTTGGGCTTACTCGTAATGATTTGCGAAGAATGGCCGTACTATTGGCAGAGAGAAATGACACTGAACATCATTTCGAAGACGAAATTGCTCGGGTCTTTTTCGTAAGGCCACAAACTCAAACTGTCAGAAAGAAAGCCTACACAAATACAGAGAAATACTAGCATTTTCTGGAAGATGTTAATTATGTCTACTTTGAAACATGGTTGTAGGTTGTGATCCAAAAATGAACAGCATAGAGACAGAAGTGATGACACTTTCTGCAGGACCTGACCATCATTTTGCAGGACAATGCTCAAGCACTTACACTGCAAGCTGTTACTGATTTGTTTGACTGATGGGGCTGCTAAGTGCTATACCACCTACTGTACTCCCTGACTTAAGCACTCGTGAGCTCAACACGATTTGTAAACTGAAGGAAACACTTCACGGCATTCGCTTCAAAACTGCAACAAATTTGTCGGGCAATAGACCGCGTCGCTCGAACTGTCAACACAACTGGCACTGCTAAGAGTATCCTACGACTTCCATAACGTTGGCAACGGGTTATACACAATGCTGGTGACTACTATGAAGGTCAGTAAAACTTTGAAACACGTATCTATTTTGTACCAGCTGTAAATAAATAGTTCCCTCTATTAAAGTTCCAATCGTCGTATATTTTGCCCTAATTTCAATTTCTTGCTTATTTATGGCATTTTCTTCAAGAACTTCTTGCGCTTTCCTAAGCGTTGGGTATGTATTGAATTTTTTCAACATACAGCACAATTTCTTTTGTGAACTTGCTGGAACCACTTCTTTCCACATGCTCATACCACACCAGTCCCCATTTCCTAATTATTTCTGTTTTTTTTTGTCACCTGATTGTAGATGAAAAAAATTCTTCCGTATGAGAGAGGTAACAGAATTAACAGTAAATCAGTACAAAGGCAAAGAAAAGATGAACTGGTGATGGGGAGAGCTGGTGTCTTCGTCCAAACGGATTCGTCCTTATGAAAACGATGCTGCACACGCAGAGGACCACGTTTTACGCACAGATTACCATAAAACTCTATATTTGGTAACAAGCTTTTCGGTGATCATCCTCAGACAACAAACGGGAAAGTACTCCACTGGGGCATGGTCTAGTTTTGAGGCAACTAAACAAAAAATGTAAAAAACCAGAAACTTTGTAGGCATTTGAAAATTATTTCGTAATTCTTTTTCGCTTGTCCATATAAATACAAATATGTCTGTTAACGATAAATCTTCAGGCAGTTATACTATGTATGTTTTTATTCATTGGAGGATGGTTACGGCTTCATTCAGTCGAAGTTATACGTCATATTCTCTCATTTGGAGACGGAGTTATTTTACTTCTTGTGCACGCAGTGTGATGCGTATCGTCGGCCATATATTCAATATATATTGAGCAATGGAAGGACAGTATCACAGATTCTGCGATGACGTCTTTAGTATGATGGAACAAAAGTCAACGGCTGTCGTCTGATGAACTTCAGTTGGAAATCAGTCACGGCTCTATTCTTCTTTATTCTCCTTCTTTTATTTGTATCACAGTAATTGGCTGTACAACAGTTCACACAAATTGTAAACAACACATAGTGCAGAGTTGTGTATTGCTATCGAGGATTCTGTGAATGATAAATTATTACTTGCAACACGGGTTGGAAAGGTTACCGAATTTTGGTGTTCATAGAGACAGGTATATGATGGTGAGGTAGGGGGGGGGGGGGGCTAGAGAGAGAGAGAGAGAGAGAGAGAGAGAGAGAGAGAGAGAGAGAGCGCTGAGATATTCTTTACCTCCGGGTCTGTTCATATATAAGGCTATTGTAGTCAAAGACATTCTCCATTATTCCGGTGAAGAGCAAAAGAACAGTTTTAAATTTATAACACGGGGAATAGCCGTACTTTGTATCAGAAATGTACGAGGTACAAATGAAACGTCCCTGAAATTAAAAAAAACAAAATCCCCTCTGATTTTACTTGCAGCCGATCTACATCTACATTTATACTCTGCAAGCCATCGTGAGGTGAATGGCAGAGCGTACGTCCCATTGTACCAGTTATTCGGAATTCTTCCTGTTACATTTACGTTTGGAGCGCGGGAAGAATGATTGTTTGAATGCATTGTACGTGCAGTAATTATTCTAACCTTACCCTCACGACGCTAATTATTTTCATTCAGCGACTTGGTACAAATGCCAGTCAGTTTTGTTGGTCTTCGATCCTCCACCAGAATAAACATTCTGAAAAATAGCAATTGTTCCATAACTGTCTTGTTTTGTAACGTCCTTTTATTTGTCATTACTGGCAGTTTCGATCATTAAGCCATTAGCAACAAGCTAAATAACTTTCTACTATTTTTTTAAAATTTGCAGTTAATAAACAATAGCGTAGTTGTGAATATCATTTGTTCCAGCTGACAATTAATGCAAGTGATAATCATAACCACAGTATTGTTCCCTGACTTCGTATACTTTTTAAAAATTTATTAAGGTTTACCTTTAGTTTTATGGTATGTGTTGTAAATATCTGATAATGACTTAAGGCTCAAAGGAATACAAGAACGATACATAGTCAACCAGCTGTGAAACAGCTTTATTTTTCACTAATATAAGAATATTGATGGGGTTATTCAATAGAGCTTACATCTATCTTTCATCTGCCAATTATTCAAATGAAAAGGTATTATTAGCTCACAGTCTTGTAGCCTCGATCTGTTCTGTACTTACATCCGTTACTCGCGTTGAGAAATTACGTCTTCCATTGCTGATATTTACAATAAATGGTAGGATATGAAACGCGCAATTTAATAGCAATTGCATACATTTCTTTAAATTGTTGTACGTCTATTCAGACGTCTATATTGTTGCCATTTGCTTTTTTTTAACTTTTTACTTCACTTCAGAACTTCTGCTACGGTGTGGCTGAGAAACTACAGCACTTCTGTCTTGCGGACATTTTGTTTTCACAGATACGCAACAATTAAAGATGTCCCATCTTAATACGGTCACATAGTAATAGGTAATGACCTGGAAACAGCTACATTCGATGCCTTTTCTGAGTATGTAATATTGCTGGCTTTTTCTTGAACTATCTGGATTATTGAAATTCACATTTTCTTTTTCCAAAGCCACCCAGAATAGCATGCATAAGCGTTTACACTTCATCAAAAAGCCTATGTGTCTACTGGGAACAATGAGCTGAACTTAGATCACGAAAGTAATCATCCATACCATTTCTTGAATCAATACAGACCACATAGGTTGTTCCAAGTTTGAGAATCAAACCACTTTCATGGTTTCATTAAGTATACAAACTTCTATGGTGCCTGGAAACGAAACGCCATATATTAGGTCTACGCTTTCACACCAAGACTGTTGACCTCTTCAAGTTGACTTTTATCGCGGCATCTGAATACCATAAAAATAAATGAAAGGGTTTTTCATATTCGCCATCGTTCTTGTGATAAGTCTTTTTTTTCACCAATCACACACAGTAACGACTGCGCTTTCTCGCATTCTTTGAAATTGGCAAGTTAATAAATGTAATTCCGAACTAAATTCACTGCAAACATTACTTTTCAGTAGTTTCTTGAATGAACATTTCGTTACGTAGGCCAGCTTGGATAAGAAATAACGGGGAAGCTTTATCTCATGACATGAAAAACAACTGTGAATAACAATGAAAACACTCAGTAACTGTTCCAAATATCATAAAATTACAACAATTCAAAAGTCAAGAATGACGAGGTGTTTCCATAAGCCGCATAACTGTGTGGAGGTGCTTTATTCGCAACTTCTGATTTCACGTCAGTATAGACGCATCTTCAGGTTTATTTTCAAAAATACGATTTTTTTAAAAAAAGGTAAAACTACAGAACCATAGTGTTGACATTCAACAACAAATAAATACGATTACTCACAATGGCTATATTTCTATAATGTAAGTGAACGATTACGGAGTCCTAGCTTTTGGGAAGTTATCCACGTTAAAAGCCAAACCACAATGGTGGGTTGCAATAAAATTGAGTACACCCAAAAGATGCATGTAAAATTTTACAAGCATATTCTGGGTATATTCAGCTTTATTATTACAACCAACAGTTATGGTTTAACCTTCAGCTTACAACTTCCCGAAAGCTGGGACTCCGTAATCGTTCACTTACATTATAGAAATATAGCCATTGTGAGTGCTAGTCATTGTTTCTTGTTGAATGTCAACACTGCAGTTTTGTTTTGCAACCACGTAAAAAATTGCACGCAGTGATTCGTATTTTTGACAGATACACCTGAAGATGTGTCAGTATTGATGTCAATCCGATAGTTGTGAATGAAGCACCTTCATACAGCTATACGGCTTCTGGAAACACCTCGTCATTCTTGACTCTTGAATAATTGTAATTTCTATAATAATTTTAACAGTTACTGAGTACTGAATGCTTCTATCGTTATTTGTAATGTCTCTGAGCTGTCGTTACGTATCCCAGAAAGCTGTCTGGAAAAACGGTTAAATTTTCAGTTTTGTTAAACAATTAGTTTTCGCTTTTTAATTCAAATGGAATATGTCCATGGATAGCATGAAAGTCCTCATTAGTATAAACCTTGCAAACGACGTATGGAGCGCTCCTTCCCTATCTGAACTTGTAGACAAAAACCAACCACAAGAAACTGGCGAAGTCATTCTTATAAAATGAATAGTGTTGCAATTGATTTGCTAAAGATTTTAAGAACGAAGCTCAAATGTTCAGACGCCATTTCATGAAACACGAAAACATAACTGTAAAACGATTTTCAGAAATAGAATCGATCTGTTATGAAACCAAAATTCTTCTCATCTGAAAATATGTCCTTTCGTTATTTTTGCAAATTAAAGAACTTGAACTACAATTCATAATTAATTTCGGTGTTGGAAATTTCAATGAATCGCGATATCTAAACTTGGACTGCGTCAGACAAGCCGTTTTGGTAGAGCAGTATCTTGAAGCCTATTTCATTTTAGTCGAAAACTTTTTCAGGAAATGAGGCTGAGGAATGTAATGTTTTGTACCTTCGAAGCACTAGTTCAAATATTTTATTATCTGCAATAGGATATGTAGAAACAATGAAATAAAAATTAGAGAAATTACGTGTAGGCTACCACGTTTCAAATCTCAGAGCTGTGACAATCAACAGCAACGTAACTATCCGCTTTATCTGAGATATCTAGGCCTAAATGTTTGCTGCATCTGAAGCGACAAAAATATAATTTTTCTGAACTTCTGGACAACTGTTTGACAGGAGCAACGGCTTCCAAAAATTTTCCCGTTAATTTTGTGTTAGATCAAAATCAAAACCTTCACCTAGAAATGGCTTGAGTTCACTAGTTTTAGTACCAGAAGCGATATTCTTAACAAGCTCAGCTGCATTTCAAAAACGGATGACCATCTCTGTTCAAAGATTACTTAACCGAGCTATTTTCAGTTGTGTTGCAAGGCAATACAGTCACACACACATCATTAAAGTCAAAGAAATCACTCTCACACAGTCGTGCAACAGACGTAATTACGATCTACAACACGCTAAAGTGAGTACTTACGTTGTCATGAATTTATTTTATTAGTATATTTGCAGTAAAACATGTTTTCTTTTGCTAGTACGAGTACTGTTAGATCCGTTCAGTCATGAGTCACTTGAGTACATTTAGGACACAGTTAGGACTATTGTTTCATGTCTTCTCTTAGGATAATCAGATTGGTGGTTTCGCTGATCCAATCGTAGTTACTGAGTTCCTGGTTTGCGTATTCATAGCCCGTATTCAAAAATGATGAAACAAAAGGTATTCAGTAGTATCTGTTTATTTTCAAGTGATCATGCATCACACATTTTGTTCCTTATGCGATGGGAATGGACAACAACTAATTTACACAGTTCACCGCCTCTACCGCTCTAAAAACAATTGTCACCTTGATCACTGAAGACAAAGGACAAAATACTTGCTGTATTGCGTTTCTTTGGTAAAATTCACATTGTGTTTCGTGTGTCTAAGATTAAAGGTCGTAGTTTAAAAATAACTAATTGGCCCTGTTTTAATCAACATTTATTGTTATTAATAAACTTCGGCACTGAAATAACCCGCAGGAACAGAATAACATCGACGGTCGCCCTAAAATTAAATGAAGCTTGTCTCTCGCACTTAATCTGCAGAGCCGGCGCTGACGCGGTCTAATTTTGTTTGTTTGGCGCCACGCGGGCTGAGTGAACAGATTCGAGGTTAGTTTCGTCCGCGTCGTCTGGCAAACACGCCGTTGCCTGGTCCCCGGCGCACAGACAGGTCGACTGAGCGTGACCGAGGTTCGGACTGCCGACGGACCAATCGCTGCATTCCATTCTTCCCCACTCCTCTCCCCACCCTGTGTCGTCACACAGACTCTATCTGAGAGCGGCAGCGGGGCGTGTCCAGCCGTTGCTGCTATTGGCCGAAGATCACGTGACCAGCATGGCCGCCGCTCGGGCGCCGCGGTGGGGGTAAGAAGTTGGCCGCTTTGGAAACTTCCCTATTCTGTAGACAGGCGTAAATGGCTCTATTTGGGATTTTCTGAAAGTGATTCTTTTCTCCTTCTCTCTCCCCCTCCTCTCACCGTCTATACTTCTCCTCACAGCTCCATATATATACTCCTGTGATGCACAAAAACACGCGCGAAATGCAGAAATGCGAAGGAAACTTTGTGGCACAAGATTTCTTTTCGGACGGTGGTAGTTTAGCTTTTCTTTCTTTCCCCGCCTCGGGGGCAATCCGTAACGTTTTCTTGTCGACCGGCGAAGGAAACTATTTCCATTCGCTCTCCTTTTACGGTGAGCTCAAGGCGAAATGCAGCCAATTTGAATGCGTGGCGTCTCATCAGATATTCTCCGACAGAGAGAAATACAGGATTTATATCTCTGACTTGATTCCATTGTTCGGCCGACTTGTGCAGCCTTATATGCGGCTCGGCTCTTGACCCGAGCTCGGCATTTATGCATGCGAAATTCAACGGGCGCTTCCGCTGCGGTTTTGCCATTCAGATGTGGACCTCAAATAAATCTCGCACGTAAAAGACATAATGTTTGCTTTTGGGCGAAATGGAGACTGTCGATATGCTACGGCTTCCTCCTATATATTCAACGTTCACTTACTTGAAAATAATCCATTTTCATTCCGGGCCGAATAAGATTCAGCAGCGAAATAAAATTATATGAAGGCCTCTGACATTTTAGAAAGGAATCTTTCTTGGTAAATAACAATTGTCTAGATGCAAGGAGGCCACCGGAACTGAGGTTTCCAGACAAACGTGAGTATTTTCGTAGACAGTTAATCCAATACGGGAATCGAGAATGTCGAACAATTGTGCCTACTATCGACATTGATACTAAGATCTCGGTCACAGGGACTGCAACATTTTCCAGAATATCTCAATTTAAATAAAGTAAATGTGACATAAAGTAATGGAGGAGGCATGCGACCATTATTATAAAAGTCAGTGCTTCTCCATTCAGGCTTTGGGTCGCATTGGTAAACGTCAAACAACAGGCAATGAATAACATTATTGCTTGTATGACGCGTTTCGCAATTTATCTGTCAGCTGATACTCAGGAGCTATTACTATAGGTAAATATGGCGCCACTAGTTGTATGTAAAAAAAAATATTCACGTCATATGAGCAATAAAGTCATTCCTTGCCTGATGTTTCACTTTCATCATAGCGACCCAGTTGGCCTGAACGTAGCAATACTGACTCTTTTCAAGTCTGACGCCGCATAACGAATTACAAATATTTTGAAGTGTGATACAATTACAAATAAACAGTTTTCGTAATTTTTCCTTCACTTGTACTGTGAAACCTCACTTCTTGCAAATTTTATCATCGTAGGTCAATGGTAAGTAACCTCTGGGTTTTGATGAGTGAGTTTGAGAGTATCAGAATATGTGACATATATAGCCGCATCTTTAGACTGCATTGACTTAGAAGCTTGAATTTTTTACACCGCCAAGGCACCGTCGGCCTTAGTGTAAGATATAAATTACATCTTGATACGTCAAGCCGTTCGACAGGAAACGAGGTTTTAACAGACGGACGAAAGAGAGAGTGTTAGATAAGAAATTAAAAAAAAATGTTTCTCATGTGATATAATAACAAATATACAGTTTTTGGTTTCTTTTCTTTTGTTTTACTGCTAAACGTTACTTCTTGCTAAATTTAATGATTCTAGGCCAACGGAAAGTACCCTATAGGTTTTGATCAGTGGGTTTACGAGGCACAAAATATGTAACATAAATAGCCGTATGTTTCGACTGTATTGACTTACAAGCCTGAAATTTTTTACACCGCCAAGGTACCATAGGTATCAGTATGTGACGTAAATTTCTACTTCATATGCCCACCTGTTCCTGAGAAAGAAGTTTTTAACAGTCTGGCAGAAAGATCGATAGACAGACTGTGGGACAACAAGGCAGTCCTACGTTTTGTTTTTACCGGCTGAGGCAATGAACAATAAAAACGTGAGATGTAAAACTGTTAGCTTACTATCATGCCTTGAATCCCATTCGTGTTCCGTTGTTAACAGGCCTTTGCAAGGGAATGTGAAAGAAAATAACTAAACAGCAAAGTTCTTGTATCATTTAGGTTTACCAATAAATTATCAAGACAATAACAACAAAAGAGATCTAATTATTGGCACTGAAGACAAATTACGAACTTCCTTTTGTACATCACAGTCAGGATATTTTGTACAGAATGGATTCTGTTGTCGTAGCTATAAGATTTCTCGGCTCTGCTTTTAAATGTTTAAAACTGATCAAAGTACAAGAAACATGTGGAATACCTATGGTGTTCTTTACCAAATTTGCGGTGTAATTAGCCACTCCTTCATCCATAGTACAGGGTGCTTCGAAAGGAATGTAAAGTTTTAAGGCTCTGTAGTATTTACTATACTGAACTTAGATTGTAGATAACGCATCAAATAAAAGAACAATTCAAACATCTCTGTCTGTGTACCTGTGCACATAGGAAAGAGTATCGAACGACCAAGAGTGACTAAAGAACATGTTGAACGAGTGACAGTCTTCCACACATAGCCCCAAGAAACCATTTCGGAAGGCTAGTCGTGAATTAGTACTTCAGCACACTGCACTCGCATCCGGGAGATGGACGGTTGAAACTCGCGTTCGGTCATCCTGATTTAGGTTTTCCGTGATTTACCTAAACCACTTAACGCAAATGGCGGGATGGTTCCCTTGAAAGGGCACGTCCGACTTTCTTCCCCATCCTTCCTTAATCCGATGGAACCGATGACTTCGCTGTTTGGTCCCCTCCCAAGAAGGAAAGTAGGAGTAATCCGCTGAATTACAGGCCCATATCACTAACATCGATTTGCTGTCGGTTTCTGGAACATATACCATGTTCGAACGTTATGAATTACCTCGGAGAAATCGATTTATTAACACATAGTCAGCACGGATTCAGAAAATATTACTCGACGTTTGTGTCGAGAGTTTTGAGTAGACGCTTACAACCACGCACCTACCGTCTGTAGTTGTTACAAGCTCTAACGCCTACAGACTATGGTTTGCATGCCAACTACGCTGCATGACGAAGATGATTTTCTGGATCGTGTCGTCTTCAGTGATGAATCGACATTTCATCTCAGTGCCACAGCTAAGTACGCGATTGGTTAAACGACGACGTATCCCACTGCTGGACTGGCCGCAAGTCGCAGGATGCTTTGCGTGACGTCCACGTTCACACGCGATC
Source organism: Schistocerca nitens (assembly GCF_023898315.1). Taxonomy (NCBI): domain Eukaryota; kingdom Metazoa; phylum Arthropoda; class Insecta; order Orthoptera; family Acrididae; genus Schistocerca; species Schistocerca nitens. The sequence continues at coordinate 77,262,733 of NC_064625.1, forward strand.
TGACGCCATATGGCTTTTACCTTTGGTCGTTCATAGGAGATCGTATATATTGTTCTTATTCTACACGTCTAATTCTGTATGGCCAAATTGAGGAGCAAATCTCAAAGGTCATGGAACGTGTCAGTACATAAAATTACAACATAAAAGTAATGCCAGATAAAATAAAATATTTATGAACCCAAAAAAGGCAAAAGTGCATGTTAACACAATCAAAAATATAACATAGAAATCAGCTTAAATTTTAAAATAACTCCTCGACAGAGTATAAGGGTGATCCGTGAGGAAACTCCAGTTTCGTTTTGGATTACTGCTACCATTTTTTAATTTTTTGGGTGGCTTATTGAAAATGGATGCAGCTGTATACTGCGCGACTTTCTGCACAAGAGTCAAGGAATTACGATCCAAATGCAGACTGGATATCTGCCTAGTGTTAACTATACGAAAGCTGCTAATTCTTGGGAATAACTTGATCCTGTTAACAAGAAACGACAGTAAAGAATACACATATATTGAGAGCCCAACGTCAGGCTAATGAACAGGGGTCGACTAGAAGTTCACGAACTTAGGCTAGTTATTGCTTACTTCAGATACCGCTCGGATAGTAAAAACGCCATCATTAAGTATTTGATCAAGATCCTGAACGTGGGCTTTCCACTGCAGTTTACTAATTATCTGAAACCTAGAAATTTGAACTGTTCAGTTCCACTAATCGTATGCCCATTCTGTGAAACTTAAACGTCGGAATTCGTTGAATTGTGTGTTAGAAACTGTAAAAACTGAGTCTTACTGTGATTTAGCATTAGTTTATTCTCCACAAGCCGCGAACTTACGTCTTGAACTACACTATTTGAACCACTACCAGTGTTGCGCATAACATTCTTTACTACCAAGCTAGTGTCAACAGAAATATTTTACAATCACTTGCAATACTGGAGGGCATATCATTTTTATAAGTAAATAACAGGTGTGGCCGAGCACTGACCCCTGGTGCACTCCTCAAATACGTTGCCGCACTCCGACCCCACAGCACAGCCATTCTCTACACTGTGGAGAATGACCTTTTGCTGTCTGTTATTAAACTAAGAAGTGAACCAATTGTGAGCTACTCCTTGTATTCCACAATGATATAACTTCTGGAGCAATATTTTGTGATAAACACATTCAAACGCCTTAGTTAAATAAAGAAAAGATGCCTAGCGTTCGAAACATTTTCTTTAATCCAAGCAATACCTTAAAAAGAAAAGAGAATGTAGCATAACCACATGTACATTAGATAGGAAATTATGTGAAATAAAATGGTCAATTACCCTTACATACACAGCCTTTCCAATAACTTTAGCAAAAACTGATGATATAGAAATAGGCGTAAAATTGTCTACATTACCACTTTCTCTCTTTTCGTAAACCGGATTTACTACTAAGAACTTTAATCGTTCGTGAATCTGACCATTCTTCGAGGAAAAATTAGAAATATGGCTAAGTACAGGACTAACATATGCAGCACAGTATTTTAAGATTCCGCTAGGTAGTCCATCATATCCATGAAAGCTCTTAGTCTTCAGTAATTTAAGTATTTACTCAATCTCCCCCTTGTCAAAAAATGGTTCAAATGGCTCTGAGCACTATGGGACTTAATATCTGAGGTCATCAGTCCCCTACCTAAACCTACCTAACCTAAGGACATCACACACACCCATGTTCGAGGCAGGATTCGAACCTGCGACCGTAGCAGTCGCGCGGTTCCGGACTGAAGCGCCTAGAACCGCTCTGCCACCACGGGCGGCCCCCCCTTGTCAGTATCACAGAGGAGTATTTCAGACATCAGTCTCGGAAAGGTATTTGTCAAAAAAGTTATATCATTCTCCTTAGAACGCAAGTTTTTATGTAATTCACCAGCAATGCTCAGAAACAGGTTGCTAAATACTGTACATATCTGACTTACCAGCAACGGAAACATTTTTACTACGAACAGACTTTATATCGTCAATCTTGTGTATGTGTCTCCGCTACCAGCTGATTTACCCGATTTTAAAAACAGCATTTTTGCAACAATTACTCCAGACACTCTGCGGAAGGTTCTGGAAGACTCGTCTATTGACTCAACGGGTGTCGAATGGTAATCACATTGTGGAATGTAACAAAAACAATTTGAGTTGCGCCTTTATTTGAATGTAATATGTGCCACAAAGCCTTAAACGCAGTGTATTTATTTTGAAAAGCCCAGTATATCGTAGAAAGCAGAAGAGGCCAAAAAGCTCGTGTCCAGTATTCATTTGCTATATACTCCTAGAACATTTTATGAGCTCAAATGTAGGGGCACATATTAACTAACATGGATTCCGAAAACATCAACTGTGTAAAACCAATCTCGTGCTTATCTTCGCTAACATTCTGAAAACCATGCATCAATGTAGTCAGGTAGGTGATGTATGAAATACCTTTCGTCTTAGTGACACACCTACTCCGACTGCATTGAGAATCTCTTGGTAGGGAGTGCACAGCATGTTGTCTTGGACGGAGAGTCATAGACAGGTGTAAAAGTGCAATCGGGTGTGCCCCAGGGAACTATGTTAAGACGATTGTTTTTTCGTGTTGTAAGTTACATTAATGACTTTGCAGACAGTATTAATAGCAACCTCAGACATTCCACAGTTGATGCGGTCATCTGTAAGAAAATACTGTCCGAAAAACGCTGCAGAAATGTTCGGTCAGATCTTGGTAAGATTCCAGAGTGGTTCCAAGACAGATAACTCCCTTTAAAATTTCAGAAATATTACATTGTGCACTTGAATAACGGTAAAACCTAGTATCCTACGACCAAAATATCAGTGCGTCACGGATGATGATGTTTGGTTTGTGGGGCGCTTAACTTCGCTGTTACCATCGCCCGTACAAAGTTCCAATATTGTCACAGTCCATTTTTTTTTTTCAACAGCCCAGTCTAGCCACTCTTACGAATGATGAGGATGATAATGAAATGATGAAGACAACACAAACACCCAGTCCCCGGGCGGGGAAAGTCCCCAACCCGGCCGGGAATAGAATTCGGGACCCCATGATCCAGAGGTAGCAGCGTTAGCCACTAGACCACGAGTTGCGGACGTGTCACGGATGGAATCGGTCAACTGGCACAACTAAGTGGATGTAACAGTTTGTGGGCTTATGAAACGGAACCATCAGACATGCTCAGTCGTAGATGCAGCAGACTCTGGTTCATTGGTGGAATAATAGGAAAACATAATCAGTCTACAAAGGACATTGCTCACAAAACCATTAGCGTGAGCCATCCATGGATACTCTTCCAGTGTGTGGGACCTGTATTAAACAGGACTCATATATCGAAGCATAGAATGAAGGGTCACAGATCTGTTTGACTTGTGGGAGGTGCCGAGAAAATTGATCTGGTACACGCTTGGAGATAGACGAAAACTATCTCGTGGAAGAATACCTACAACGTTTCAAGAACCGGTATTAAGTGATGAATCTAGGAAAATACTATAAATACCTATTTATCACTCCCGTAGGGGTCCTGAAATCAAAATTACACTCTTTACAGTGCAATCGGAGGTAAGACTTCATTATGCCGCACTCCTAACGTGAATTAAACGGGAAGCAGCGCTAATAACTGATATAGTTGTTTGCAGACTATGAATGTAGATGTATTTTGTTAGTATATAAGTTCGTAGCGTTCTTGTTTCGCTTGTTGGTACCCCGATTGCTAAAGGTTTATTTATCGATGGTCATTTTTTATTTGTTTTTATTTATTCTTTGTTCTTCATAATTTCAGCATATTATCTGACGGATTCGGGAGGACGACGGTTCAATCCCGCGTCCTACCATTCTGATTTAGGTTTTCCGTGATTTCCCTAAATCGCTCCAGGCAAATGCCGGGAGGGTTCCTTTGAAAGGGCACGGCCAACTTCCTTCCTCGTCCTTCCCTAATCCGATGAGACCGATGACCTCGTAGTCTGGTCTCTTACCCCAAAACAACCCAAACGCCAAGTTATCTGAAAAACCAAAATAGGCCGTACAGATCACATTCCCTTCGATAGTAACAAATTTATGTATTAACTATTTATTTATGATACTTAATACTTCAACTGCTACTACTACAAAACTACAATAAAATCCTAAATTAGTTACTCAACTACTAATACTATTATAAGCCCTACGGAACCTGTTCTCTGTCTGTTCATTTATTTTGGTGCATTTAATTTGTACTTGGTTGTTTTCACTAGTGGATATGCCCTCATACTACCCCGGTGAACAGCTATAGTCACTGGATTCGTTTGGCGTCGAGCAGCACGTAAGCACCGTTTCCACTCTAGCAAACAATTCAGCACATCACTGTTCACTGTTACATCTTGAAGTCCGCACTTTCATGATAACTTGCATCAACCCATTCACTCTGCGGTCGCCCATCTCAGTTACCTTCTTTACATCTGCATAGTATGTTGCCTAGCCTGGATGGCAGTATGCTGATTTATGGCTGAATACGTAGTGAAGTCTTCCTTGGCCTTCCTAGATACTGCGCCAGTTCCTTAGTACTGCTTGGGGATCCGATATCCTTAATACAGGACGTCCGTTACCCGCTCCATCTTCATAGAGCGTGTAGTCCCGCGATGTGTGTTCTGGTGTGCCCACGCTGCCGCAGGCGCAGCTGTCATTCACCTGCTCTTTGATTTTGTACAGATACTTAGGATACGGACCATGGGCAGTCAGGTAATGTATTAGTCCACTCTACGGGTAAAGAAATCTCATTTTTAAAGTCTCCCTAATACTAGGGACAAATTCGTAAGTTCTCCTGTCCGTGCCTCAAGTGTCCCATTCATTTTGCCGAAGTCGTAACATGTGATCTTTCATTGCCTTTTTCGAACAGGCCTCAGTTACCAGCATTCTTCGTATTTTTATTCGATTCCTTTCTTTCACCAGTAAAAGGCTCCCACTTTCCTAATTTGCAAGTCCGGTGGGCATATTTTAGAATTACCAACAAAGCATCATTTGGGATAGTGCAGTAGCACCCGTTAATCTCAGTACCACTCCTCGTTGGGCTCTCTCACCAATGAGGCTGACATCGCTGGCTGTAATCTATGAGCCCAAAAGCTCGCACCGTATCCTACGACTGATGCTAATATAGATTGGTGGTATACTCTGGCTGTTTTCAAGGGACGCCGCAATTTCCTATTTGCAACGGTTATAATTTGATTAATCACGTTCGTACTACTTCTGTCCCCTCCCTCTGTATGGAGTGCGAAGTAAGGACGTCCGTCCGGATATACCCCTAGATATCTCGTTACTACGCTTGTCCTAATCGTTAGAACATTTAATTTTTATTTTAGGGTTTATTTTTAGGCTTACTTTCAGCAGAAGGCACGTTGTTTTGTGAGGTGCTAGTGACAAATTAACGCTTCGAAACCAGCCCTCGAGTTCGTGGAACGCCGCATTACGTTTCCTATAATTCTCCTGGAGTCACCACTTACAACGAAAACGCGCCATCTGCCAATGCCACCAGTCCGCTTATGTTACCCCTGTCATGGAACTTCGGTAGTTACCGGTTTCAGTACTTGTTGTTGCGGCCTTCAGTCCAGAGACTGGTTTGATGCAGTTCTCCATGTTACTCTATTCTGTGCAAGCTTCTTCATCTCCCAGTACTTAGTGCAACCTACATCCTTCTGAACCTGTTTAGTGTATTCACCTCTTGGTCTCCCTCTACGATTTTTACCCTCCACGCTGCCCTCCAATACTTAATTAGTGATCCCTTGATGCCTCAGAATATGCCCTACCAACGGATCCCTTCTTCTAGTCAAGTTGCACCACAAATTTATCTTCTCCCCAATTCTATTCAATACCTCCTCATTAGTTATCTGAGCCACCCATCTAATCTTCAGCATTTTTCTGTAGCACTACATTTCAAAAGCTTCTATTCACTTCTTGACCAAACTATTTATCGTCCATGTTTCACTTCCATACATGGCTACACTCCATACAAATACTTTCAGAAACGACTTCCTGACACATCTATACTCGATGTTAACAAATTTCTCTTCTTCAGACACACTTTTCTTCCCATTGCCAGTCTACATTTGATATCCTCTCTACTTCGACCATCATGAGTTATTTTGCTCCCCAAATAGCAAAACTCATTTACTACTTTAAGTGCCTCATTTCGTAATCTAATTCCGTCAGCATCACCCGATTTAATTCGACTACATTCCATTATCCTCGTTTTGCTTTTGTTGATGTTCATCTTATATCCTCCTTTCAAGACACTGTCCATTCCGTTCAGTGCTCTTCCAGTTCGTTTGCTGTCTCTTACAGAATTACAGTGTCATCGGCGAACCTCAAAGTTTTTACTTCTTCTCCATGAATTTTAATTCCTACACCGAATTTTTTTTTGTTTCCTTTACTGCTTGCTCAGTATACAGATTGAATAACATCAGGGAGAGGCTACGACCCTGTCTCACTCCCTTCCCAACCGCTGATTCCCTTTCATGCCCCTCGACTCTTATAACTGCCATCTGGTTTCAGTACAAATTATAAATAGCCTTTCGCTCCCTGTATTTTACCCCTGCCACCTTCAGAGTTTGAAATAGAGTATTCCAGCCAACATTGTCAAAAGCTTTATCTAAGTCTACAAATGCTAGAAACGTAGTTTTGCCTTTCCTTAATCTATTTTCTAAGATAAATCGTAGGTTCACTATTGCCTCACGTGTTCCAACATTTCTACAGAATCCGAACTGATCTTCCCCGAGGTAGACTTCTAGCAGTTTTTCCATTCGTCTGTAAAGAATTCGTGTTAGTATTTTGCAGCTGTGACTTATTAAACTGATTGTTCGGTAATTCTCACATCTGTCAACACCTGCTTTCTTTGGGATTGGAATTATTATATTCTTCTTGAAGTCTGAGGGTATTTCGCCTGTTTCATACATCTTGCTCACCAGATGGTAGAGTTTTGTCAGGACTGGCTCTCCCAAGGCCGTCAGTAGTTCCAATGGAATGTTGTCTACTCCGGGGGCCTTGTTTCGACTCAGGTCTTTCAGTGCTCTGTCAAACTCTTCACGCAGTATCGTATCTCCCATTTCATCTTCATCTACATCCTCTTCCATTTCCATAATATTGTCCTCAAGTACATCGCCCTTGTATAGACCCTCTATATACTCCTTCCACCTTTCTGCTTTCCCTTATTATATTCTTCTTGAATCCTGAGGGTATTTCGCCTGTCTCATACTTCTTGCTCACCAGATGGTAGAGTTTTGTCAGGGCTGTCTTTCCCAATGCTATCAGTAGTTCTAATGGAATGTTGTCTACTCCCGGAGCCTTGTTTCGACTTAGTTCTTTCAGTGCTGGTTTCAGTACTACTTCCCAAAAATCTGGACAACACACTGATCCGTGTGGACAGCCTTTCGGTATTCGTTTTTCCTTGACCGGCCATATCAGAAAAGCAACATACGCCCCTCGACAGCACATACCTTACATGAACTCGGTGCAACAGTTTATAAAACCAGAGAGAGACACACATGAAACTGGTAGCAATACTGAACAGGGAAAAGCTTGAAATGATAATGAATTTAAATTAGGGGGTCTACTAATGATCGTTATCTGCAGCTTCATTGCCTAATACAGGGTCTCTATACCTGTGCATTAACCAACTTGTATTAGAATAGATAATACAATAAACAGTTCTTTCTTGAACTCTTTTTGAAACAACTAAACAGAATGAAAATCTAACTACACTGGTTCAAAAGAAGCTTTTGCATTGCTTCATTAAATAACTAGGCCGGTGCATGAGGACCCTTAAACTTCCATGGTTTGAAGAACCAAGCTCATTAACAAAACAACACCAGTGTGTATGAGAAAATGTAAGTATTCTTATCATTTTCAGAAGGAGATATTCACTCTACAGTGGAGTGTGCGCTGATCTAAAACTTCCTGACATATTAAAACTGTGTGCCGGTCCGAGACTCTAACTCGGGACCTCTGCCATTCGCGGGCAAGTGCTCTACCAATATCCTCTCCTCCAAGAGTGCTAGTTCTGCAGGTTCGTAGATGATGATTCAAATGGCTCTGAGCACTATGGGACACAACTTCTGAGGTCATCAGTCCCCTAGAACTTAGAACTATTTAAACCTAACGAACCTGAGGACATCACACACATCCATGCCCGAGGCAGGATTCGAACTTGCGACCGTAGCGGTCACGCGGTTCCAGACTGAAGCGCCTAGCGCCTAGAACCGCACGGCCACACCGGCCGGCCTTCGTAGAAGAGCTTATGTGAAGTTTGGAAGATTGGAAAAGAGATACTGGCAGAATTGAAGCTGTGACGAGGGGTCGTGAGTCGTTCTTGAGTAGCTCAGAAGGTAGAGCGCTTACCCCCGAAAGGCAAAGGTTACGAGTTCAAGTATCGGCCCGGTAAATAGTTTCAACCTGTCAGGAAGTTTAATTCTTATCATTAATTATTAGTTAAGTAAAAAACTATAACTCTTTAAATAACAAATTCACTCCCATAAGCAGTCTTTTGACCTACTAAAAATTATATTTGGCTGTGCAAATGACAACACAACGTTAAATTAAAGTTCAGTCACTTTCTCATAATAAATTAGGACACTTTGAATTGAATTCACTAGGATAGGATTGCTGTCCAAGTTTGTGATTTGGGATAATCATGGGTGTAAGATAGTTTTTAGTAACACCACGATTATTGTTAAAGTCAAGCAATTTTCACAAATACCTGGTCCATTTACAGAGTGCCAAACACAAAACAATTTAGTGTATGGTTGGTGGGACTGGTGACGTAATTTCCAGTGGCTATTAACCTGGCGGCGATGCAATCATGGCAATACTGTTGGCCTCGCCATACTACTGATCTTCTTGGCGTCGAAATAATATTTTTATAGGGCCAAACAAGAGGCTTTCCTAATGGTATCACAAAATTCAACATCCGAGGCCCATAAATACTTCCCTTAAGCTCTTCTGGCCTCAAAACTCCAGGAATGTGAACCACTATCACCCGCTGCTGCTAGCGAGATGTTAACCACAGCCCTGGTCAGCCCAGACTTCTTACCCATCACAAAGGACGAGTTGCCACACATTTTCCACTACCCCAGGATACTTCCGTAGCGTTGGGGTTTCCCTACATCTTTTACATTTAACACTACGTTCCCTAATTAGGGACAAAGTCATTTATAGCACATTCCGTAACAATAATTTTAGTTGTTATTCAAATACACAGGCGTAATTTAAACAATATAGTTCAAAAATTCACATAACTGAAACATGTATACATAGTCGAAGAATTTTCATGACAGATACAACATTACACATTGTCAATACTTCAAAATGACACAGAAATGTCAATACAGATACAAATGTGTCAAAAACAGGTGTTACGAAGTCTACGAGCCACTCAAGTATCTTTGTATGTGGGTGCCTTCGTTAACAGCACGCAATGGGGCCCGTGTCAAATGCTTTCCGGAAATCCAGAAATATGACATCTGCCTGTTGCCCTTCATCCATAGTTCTCAGTATATCATGTGACAATAGGGCAAGCTGAGTTTGACACGAACGATGCTTTCTAAAACCATGGTGATTTGTGGATATAAGCTTCTTAGCCTCAACAAAATTTATTATACTCAAACTGACAATGGGTTCTAGGCGCTTCAGTCCGGAACCGCGCTGCTGCTACGGTCGCAGGTTCGAATCCTGCCTCGGGCATGAATGTCTGTGATGTCCTTAGGTTAGTTAGGTTTAAGTAGTTCTAAGTCTAGGATACTGGTGACCTCAGATATTAAGTCCCATAGTGCTTTGAGCCATTTTTTGGCAATGGGTTCAAGGATTCTGCAGCCAACAGAAGTTACGGATATTGGTCTGTAATTTTTCTGTCGGTTCTTGTACCTTTCTTACATACTAATTTCTTCTTGTGTGAAGAGATACACAAGTTTATTGTTTCTGTAGTCTTCCCATAACATTTGTCGAATCTACGCTGATCTGTCTCTCCTTCTTCTCCGTCGTCAGGAAGAAGTGTTTCCATTAGCAGGGCAAGTGCGTGTTCGCTACTTTCTATTACCGTCCTATCATTTCTTTTGAGTGTGTATAACATTGATAGTGACCTATTTTCCCCCAGACGGTTTTATATGGTACACCCCAGGGATCAGTTTCAAAGCTAGTCTCCACGAATTCCTGCCATCGTTCCGTTTTTGTTTTCGATAAATCTTCTTTAAAACGTTATTTAACGTACGTATGATTTTTGCCACTCGGCGTAGCCACGCGGTCTTAGGCGCCCTGACACGGTTCATGCGGTGCCCACCGTCGGAGGCTCGAGTCGTCCCTCGTGTGTGTGTGTGTGTGTGTGTGTGTGTGTGTGTTAGTTTAAATTAGATGAAGTAGTGTGTAAGCCTAGGGACCGATGACCTCTGCAGTTTGGTCCCATAAGAACTTACCACGAATTTCCAAATTTTCTGCAGCGCCTCGATTCAGATGCAAGGTACTCCTTTACACTGACCTCTACTGACAGATATCGGTGCCTGCTCTGCTCTATGTATAGCCACTGTCAGTTGTTGCTCCAAGCACTATGGGATTTAACATCTGAGGTCATCAGTCCCCTAGAACTTTGAACTACTTAAACCTAACTAACATAAGGACATCACACACATCCATGCCCGAGGCTGGATTCGAACCTGCGACAGTAGCAGCAGCGCGGTTCTTGCTCTTTAACATCTACATCACCACCCATCGCTGGACTTGACGAACACTGATACACTCTCCTTAATTCTTCCCAGTTAGCGTACTTGATGCTGTATTTAGGCGTTAGGGGCACGTTTTCCCTTCCAGTGATGCTACAGTGGCTGACATTACGGTCACACGATGTCATTCCACTCTCAACGTTCCAGGATTACACACGGCGCACTGCTGCCGTGTTTGCTGAAGTAAGGTCAGTTGACGTCGCACCGACCCTCCCTTCGTAAGTTGGCGGATGGCGAGGTGCATTCAATACCTGTAGGTTGAGTCCCTTAATGGCTTCTTCTAGTTACATCCGCGGTCGTCAGACAGGTGGCTATACCACATTACTCATTTGCATCAGTGGAGTACACAAGCGGCTCAGTTCGTCCTAGCTGACTAATAACATTTAGTCTCAGCAGGCACTTGTTGATCTCATCACTACATTGAAAATACATGGAGACCAGGGTGTAACTGACCCTTCCGGTTAACATTCCAGTAATGAACAGTACTGTGATATTTTTGTCACAGTTACGGCCTTATTAAATACTACTATTAGTGCCGTAGGACATTGCCTTGTGTGATTACCAGGGCATTTATTGGCACACTGGGGATCCTTCCTGCCTTCATATACGATTCTTGGAGGCACAGTACATCTAACTGCAACTATTCTCTCTTCTAGTCTCATGCGATACATCGACACATCTCATGGCATTAAGCTGTCCTATCTTTATTTCCATTACAGGCGTCATTACAAAGTGCTTGTACATAGTATCTAAGGAAAACGATTCATTTCTTCTGACAGAAACCTGCGTCAGTAACTGCTCCAATTTTTCCACTTCTGTTGGCAGATGGTTCACTTTGAGGTGGATTCTGTCTACGAAATGGGGCACAGGCAAAGCAATAAACTCCCCTCCTGGATACTTATTCCTGACTAGACGTCTTAACGCTTAGTAAGTGTCGTCGGCTCTTCCACTCTAGTGAGTTGCACAACGTTCTGTATGCTTACATAAATCAGCCGCGGATCTGTTCCGGTATGTGTTTTATTGTTTACTTCTTTGTTTCCTACACAAAACGACTCTGACTCTCGTAATGTTTTTGTTGCAGGTTCACGTCCTGCGTTGGCGAATCTTCTTTAGTTTCTGTAGGCAGCGCATTGTATTCCTCCATGTGTGTGCTGTCGCATTCTACGTACAACTGCCAAGTTTGTGTCACTCATACATCCCCTCTCTGCTCTTGCTTCTCTGTTACGTCACATACTTCTGAATTTTCGCCAAAAACTTCTGTCCTGCTTTTTCGTAGATGCTTGATGCTCTCCTTCGATCCGTGTCGCATACTCTTTTCTACGGTACTTAGTGCTCACTTTTTATCACAAATTCCTCGCTCTTCCCGCGTGCCTTCTCCTTCTCGATGGTGATTTATTTATATTACGTAGACGGGACGTGATAATGTCATTGGCGTCCACATTGCTTTGTAGTATTACGAGACGTCTACCCATTAGTCATCCTTAAAATATACGTTCTTAGGAGGGTTCGATACGCGTGACATTCATGTCTATATCTACATGGCACACACACTGCCGCTTGTTTGACTTTACTGCAGTCTTTCCTGATTTGGCCTCCTGCCCCGCAATGTCCACAAATGTTTCGTCAAATGACCGAGGTCTTGGCACTGAACGCAGTGATCGCTATTAGATGGTCTTTCACTAAAACAGAGCGAAACACATACTTTTTGTCGCTTCATCAGAGCTGTTCTATCCTCAGGACTCACTTCAGTAACTTGATGCAGCACTTTCATTTTCGGTGGTCCTGTCTTGAATCGTACTGTAAATCCGCTTTTGAAGCTTTCCTTAGTCACTTCATTTTCAAGGTTCTCCATGTACATTGTATCCTTTAGTGTCTTTCCATCTGTATCCTCGGGGATGTCGCACAGTATCATTAATGCTCTCTTTTTCTTAGATTTTATTTGTGGTTAACTGCTGTTATTTGAGTATACATACTGTAGTGTTGTCATCTGGAGACAGTGAGTGGAGCTGTGTAAAATGGTGTGCCAAGTGGAGAAACTGGAAGATCTCCGACATAATCCTGTGTCTGAGTTCAGTAGAAGGATGACAGCAGCAGAGGCAGCCAGAAACATTTGCACCGTGTATGGGGATAACGCCATTGGACGAACCATGGTAAGAAAATGGTATTCTCGTTTTAACAAGCTGCGACATCGTCGCGAAAAAACATAGTGACCCGTATATGTAATAAGTTTCCTTTAATTTGCGTCTATGGTCACAAACGTTTTTTTAACAGATTACCGGTTTCGGTCTTTAATGACCATCATCAGATCTGTTTCATAAAAACAAAGTCGTAATGTACTGCAGCCATAGTGGCATCGTCAAATGTTAAATGTGGAATCAGCACCAGATCGTCAAATACATATAAATAACATCACATGCACGACTGATGTTGTCCTAAACATGGACATGACTCGTGCATGTGATGTTATTTATATGTATTTGACGATCTGGTGCTGATTCCACATTTAACATTTGACGATGCCACTATGACTGCAGTACATTACGACTTTGTTTTTACGAAACAGATCTGATGATGGTCATTGAAGACCGAAACCGGTAATCTGTTAACGAAAAGTTTGTGACCATAGACGTAAATTAAAGGAAACTTATTTTCGTTTTAAGGTGGATCGTTTTGACATTAGTTTGCTCCACTTTCAGGAAAACATTCGAGGTTTGAAGAAGATCGTTTAGACGCATTAATCCACAGTGATCCACGTCACTGTACTCCAGAACTGACAAATGCGATGAACTGTGATCATGCCACGATCATGCGACATTTTCATGCTATGGGGAAGTTTGGAAAATCGCGTGTATGGGTACCACATCCTCAATCAGCCGGTGGCCGTATGAACGTTTCTGCTTGCACGACGTCAACTGGCTGGTGAACAGCGCCGACTACTCCTATCCTGTGTCTTTACTGGTGGCGTTAAATGGTGTCTTCATGCTAATACAAGAACAAAAGGAACCTCTGAGCTCAAACAAAGTAGAACTCCCTGTACAAAGATCTACGCGAGTCCGTAAAAGATACAGTAATGTTATGCATTTGGCGGAAGCGGTGATGCTGTAATGTTCTATGTATTGTTTCTCCGAGGTGTAACCATCAGTGCAGATATTCTATGTCATCAGCTGACGATCCTTGAAGACGCAGTCCAGGAACAATGACCAGGAAGATTGTGTGAAATGACGCTTCTCCACAACAAAGCGCACCCGCTCTCTGCTAGACTGACAAACACTATACAGGAGTTGGATTGGAATCTTATTGCGTCATCAGATTTTCACCTTTCCGCTATCTGTCGAACAACCTTCAAGAAACTTCCTTTCTGGATGAAAATGCTCTCTGAACATGGCTCGATAAGTTCTTCGCCTCAAAATCACGGGATTTTCAGAGTCGGGGAATCGAAAAGTTACCCCAGCGTTGGCAGAGTGTTGTAAATAGTGAACGAGAATGTACCAATGATGAGTAAAGTCTCTGTTATGTGTACGTGTCGTGCTTATTAAACTTACGGAAAAACGCTACCAATTTACACACCAATCCAATAGCCGTAGGGGTCGCTGACATTCAAACGCGAACGCTTGTCTACTTTGAAACTTCCTGGCAGATTAAAACTATGTGCCGGACCGAGACTCGAACGCGGGACTTTTGCCTTTCTTGGGTAAGTGCTCTAAGGTAGGAGACGAGGTACTGGCGGAAGTAAAGCTGTGAGGACTGGGCGTGAGTCGTGCTTGGGTAGCTCAGATGGTAGAGCACTTGCCCGCTAAAGGCAAAGGTTCAGAGTTCGAGTCTCGGCCCGGCACACACTTTTAATCTGCCAGGAAGTTTCACATCAGCGCACACTCCGTTGCAGAGTGAAAATCTCATGCTTGTCCACTTTGCCTGCCTTTACTCTGAATCCTCAGAAATAAAACTCCATCATGCCGAATATTAATTTAGGCTATATCATCGCAGGTTGCATAAAACGACAGCGGTAGGGACAGCTGAATCACCCTGTATGTTTATGTACCTCGTCCTGTGCATTAATAAAACTATCGTCAATAATGGAGGTGGAACATTGTGACTGTGACGACTAAAAGTTTTCTTAAATCACAATCTCAATTATTCTTTCGTGTTGGTAGAACTTTTATTTTAGCACTGCCTGTTTCAAGTCGCCTAGCGACTCATCATCAAATAGTGCAGTTCTTAGTTACAATTTGTGGCATGTAGTGGTCGTTATATGTTGTTTGATTCCATGAGATCGCTCCTAGTGGGTAAACCATTTCAGAAAACACTGTTTATGTTACCCGTTCATGTTAATTAAACAATATTCTTCTGTGCCCAGGGTAGCTCTAGCAACCTACGTCCTCAGTTATTTGCTGGATGTCTTCCTCTACAGTTTTTGCTGTGTAGAGTCTCCCCCCTCCCCTTCCCCACGCCCCGACCCCCCCCCCCCCCAATCCTGTCCCTTATTCTTGTCAGTGTTTTCACTGTTTTCCGCATATTCCTTTCATCGTCGATTCTGCCGAAAGTCTCCTCATTCTTCACTTTAGCAGTGCGCCTAATTTTCAACATTCTTCTGAATCCCGACATAGCAAATGCTTCTCCTCTTATCTGTTCCCGTTGTCCCACAGTCCATGTCTCAGAGCCATTCAATGCTGCGCTCCAAACGTGCCTTGTCAGAATTTTCTTCTTCAAACTGTCTGCATTTGATAACAGAAGACTTTTCTTGGCCAGCAATGCTCACTTTTCCAGTGCTAATCTGGTTTTTTTGTCCTCCTTGCTCCATCGATCATGGATTATTTTGCAGTCTAGGTAGCAGAATTCTTTAATTTCCTTTACTTCGTGTTTACCATTTGCGACGATCAGTTTTTCGCTGTTCTCATTTTTGCTATTTCTCATTCCTTTCGTCTTTCTCCGATTTATTTTCAGTCCATGTTCTGTACGCATTAGACTGTTCATTCCATTCAACAGATCCTGTAATTCTTCTTCACTTTCACTCAAGATAGCAAAGTCTTCAGCGAATCTTAACATCGATGTCCTTTCACTCTCAGTTTAAGCCCACTCCTGAGCTTTTTACTTCCGTCGTTCCTTCTTCGACTTACACATTGAACAGCAGAGACGAAATGCTACATCACTGTCTTACAACCTTTTTAATCCGAGCACTTCGTTCTTGCCCGTCTACTCCTGTTGTTTCCTCCTGGTTCTTGTACGCATTGTGTATCACCCAACTTTCCCTATAGTTTAATCCTATTTTTCTCAGGATTTCGAGCATCTTGCACAAATTTACATCGTCGAACGCTTTCTCCAGGTCGAAAAACCCTATGAACGCGCCTAGATTTTTCTTCAGTTTTGGTTCCATTATCAACCGCAACGTCGTAACTGCCTCTCTGGTGCCTTTACTTTTCCTGAAGCCAAACTGATCGTCACTTAACAGATCCTCAGTTTTTCTTTCCATTCTTCTGTACATTATTTTAGTCAGCAATTTGGATTCTTGAGCTGTTAAGCTTATTACCTTTGTTTTTCTTCAATTTCTCTTAGTCCACAATCTATACTCGTCAGACCATTCCTTTCTTTTTTCAGTTTCTCTGAGGATAGCAGATTAAGCAACTGAAAGGAAATACAGTCGTTTACAATTAGAAGTTGAAAGAGATTGTGAGATGGCTAAGCACGAATGGCTGGATGACAAATGCAAGGCCTTAGAACATAAATAACTGAAGACAAATGCCAGTTACGGAGAAATTAAAGAGATCATTGAAGAGGCGAGAAGTAGCTGTATGAATTTCAAGAGCTCCGATGACTAGCATGTACTAAGTAAATAGAAGAGGCTGAAAGATAGAGGGAATGTATAGATGGGCTATAAAAGGCATTGTCCTATTGGATGTGGTACGTCGTTGCCTTTCTTCTGCCTTCGAAATGTCGGAAACATGGGAACTTCGTATACCGCCTGTAGGGTAAACCTAGAGAGATGCCGTACTTCCGGTTTTGTTACTTGCCGGTATGTGGCAGCACCAGTCTGTTAGCAGGGCATTAGACGTGTGTACTTCAAATTCTTTAGAAATTGTGGCATATTCGCAAGTTTTAAGAGGAAAATTTCTCACTCACTGAGTGATGTAAGTGTACGAAATTCCACTAACTTAGTGCAACCATCAGAGCACAGAAAAGGCCAATATGCTCATGTTTAAAAGACTGAAAAGTGGGGTACCAGCTGCCTCATTCTTATTTCGTCAGCATCTTTAAAAATTTTGCCAAAACATTTGGCATGCAAACTTACAAGTGCTCTTTTTAACATGCAATTCACCTCTCACTTCCAGAAGCTGTCCTGACTGAAACTCGCTCACGCCCACTAGTCCATCGCTGTATGTCGCTCCTACCCATCCACTACCACTTAACTGTTCTCACTCGCTGATTCAGCCAAACCCATTGTCATTATCTCTGTGTATCCTTCTGTCATCGTCTCCTGTCTCACAGTCACAGTCTCCTTCGTTCTGTCCTGCTGTTACTGTCTTCTCGCAATGTCGCTGTCTCCCTCTTGTGCTCTCTTACTGCTTCTGTCTCATTCATTCTTCCTCACTGCTGCTCTATCTTCTCACTGTCACTATCCCTCTCTTCCTCGTTCTCATTGTCATAAACTCTGTCTCTCATTATCACTGGCTCTTTCCCCTTCCACATTCTTCTTCTCTTTATTCCTCTTCCACCGTCACTCTCTTCTTCGTCCTTATACTATGACTGTTCTTTCACTGTCAAATATGATACCACTGCCACTGCGTCCCTCTCTTTCTCTCACTGTGTTATTGTCTCCTTTGCTAATGAGTGTTTCGTAAATGAATTCTTATTTCCAGTCTCTGCATCTAATACCAACAAAAATGTATTTTGTGATGCAGTTTCGCCTTAGACTGTAGTTATTGTAATACACTCACGGGTCCAATAGGACTACGCGAGATATAATGAATCAGTGTCGCGTTTGATGGTTGGTCCTCCTTTGTGTTCAAATTTGTTTCATGCTTTCAGAACCAAGTCCCTTCCTTTCATAAGACCACGTTGTTCAAGTCCGTTTTCTAGTCTACCTCTGACCAACTTTTCAATCAAATATATTTTGTCTGTTTGTTTTTCTATCTGTAACATCTGCCTCAGTTGTACCAGCTACTTTAAGATTCTCCTTAATCGCAGTGATTCATTTAATTGACTCTCTTTTGGCCTTAATTCTGTTTTCGTAGGATTCTACGACTTGTTTTGTCAACCTAGTGGCTGCCATTCTTTTAATGTGTCCCAAAAAATTTAAGTATTCGTTTTCTCATGTCACCATGTATGTCTGTGTATTCTTCTGTTTCCTTATTACTTCTAAGCCTATAAGTTTCTCCATCAGTAATTTTTCGGCCCAGTATTTTCCTAATAATCTGTCTTTCTTTCTTTTGAATTTCTTCAATATCTCTTTTTTTCTATTTAAAGTTTCTGCTCTATAAAGACATTCAAGTTTGATTGAAGTGCTGTAATGCCTAAGTTTACTGAATTTGGAAAGTGATTTTTTATTGTAAATATTTTGTGTTAATCTGAATGCAGTTGTCATTTTCTGACAGCGGACTTAGTTTGCAGCTTTCTCTACATCGTTTTCTTGTATGATTTCCCCCAAGTATTTAAACTGAGAAACCGTTTTTATTTTTTCATATTTCGTGTTCAAAAACTATGCTGCTTGTTTGTTGTCATATATTCCGTTTTTGTCGAATGATATTTGTAGTCCTACTTTCTCCACAACCTATGTAAGAATTTCTATTCGTTTTTGAGCTATCGTAACATTCCTAGTTAAAATTGCTAGATCATCTGCAAGTAATTTGATTGATAGATCTATATTTTAACTCTAATTTTGGTCTCGCCATTCTGTAATCACCTTTTCCGTAGACTGCAGTATAGTTTGTCTAAATAACCTGTATCGTCGATGGATGAAGAGAGGACTTTCGCCATCTGACTCGAGTTTGGCTGGAGTCTCCAGGCTGTGCGGGGCTATACTCGAAACCTTCTCCTATCAGACAGCAGTTACGTCATAACGATCGGTTCAGGATGGGAGCTGGAGATGGATCTTAACCTCCCTTCGGGTTAATACAGGAATCAGCTCGAGGATGGGACATCGAACAATCGTAATAGGGCATTACAATTTTTGAAAAGACAATTTCTGGGCCTGTAAGAAATGGAGAAGTTCTTATAGATAATGCATTGTTCGTTAGAAATTCGGATTTAGAGTTTACATCTTAGTATTTAATAACTGACAACAGGGTCAGAGTGTATTATCTAGTCCGCATAAATCAGCGAAAATTTGAGATTACAGTTATTTCGACTATTTTTTCAACAGCGCTAAAAGTCTTTATCATAGTTTCAATTAATGATTCTAGCACATCGCTCGTAGAAGTATAATGTTCTATTGCAACACGACTGTTCGTAGAAGTTCGTGCAAATAGATTCGATCATAAGCCATGACATTAACTGAGCGTTCATGACGGATCACATTACATTACGTAGCAGCACAGTCTACACAAAATTACTGATTGAAAAGTCATGTAAAAACCCAAGTTTCAATAGAATTACACCTTTATCACAGTACATGGTTTGTACACATAATTATATGTATCTGAATTCCACTGAACAGGAAAACAGTTCGGAGTAGTTCTCTGAAAACACTGCGTCCGATTGTCCTTAGGCAAGAGATTGTCCCACAGTAGTTTCTGTTCATGCACATTCTGACGTTCTTTAATACAGGTAAGCGACAATATATATATATATAGTACGGATACTTGGATGAGATGCAGTTGGGCCTTAGTATGTCTGGTACCGCGCGCAGCGGAATTTGAATCCGCGCCAGACGTCATGGACGTCGAAGACCCATAGAGGTCTCTGTACCATCGCGCCGTAAGCTGTGGCGGCGCGCGCCTCCTGGCCCGCATTTAGTGTGAGGGCGCCACAGTGGAACACGTCGTTCCAGCGGCCAATAGCGGCGCCCCCGATAGCGTACTTAAGCGCCTGCCTCTAGCTCAGCCAGTGACCCAGGCAATCATCGTAGGTCGTACCACTCGCTCCTTCCGGCTCCTGGATTTCTCCCTTACTGTCTGCGCCCATCCTGTCCGCCTCACCCCCACCCTCACCTACCTTGGCCTCACCATTGACCGTCACCTCACCTGGATCCCTCATCTCCGCTCCATCCAATCCAAAGCCCACAACCGCCTCCGACTCCTCAAACTCCTCTCTGGCCGGACATGGGGGTTGCACCCCTCTACCATCCTCCACACCTACAAATCCTTAATCCGTCCCATCCTCTGTTATGCCAGTCCTGCCTGGATATCTGCCCCCCCCCCCCCCCCGCCAAATTCTATAAGTCACTCCAGATCCTTGAGCGTCATGCACTCCGCCTCGCCTTCCGTATACGCCTCCCGTCCCCCACGCGGATCCTCTATGATCTCATTCCTTTCCCCCATCTGCTCCTCTTCCTCAAACATGCATCCTCTACACCTCCCGCCGCCTTGAACCCCCTCACCCCCTGGTTGCTCCTCTCCCATCCCCGCCCCCCGCCACGTCTTCACTGTTGTATCCCCACTACCCTCCATCTCTACACCCTACATCTCCTTTCCCAAGGTGGCTTCCATCAACTCCCCCTCCCGGATGGTGCCCTCTCTCCCTCCATTTATCCCTCCTATCAAATCTGATCCTCACTCCCCTCCTTTCCTCCGTCCTTTCCCTGGGCTCCCTCTTCCTCCCCCCTTCCATCCTGTGTTTTCTCCCCGCCTACCCTCTCCCTATCTCCTTTCTCCCCCCCCCCCACTCCCCGAGTCCTTTTGTACTCCCCTTCTCTGCCTTCCCCGCTCCCTGCCACGTCTGCTCAGCACCCCCCACCCCTCTTATGGATCCTCATCTTCCATTGGCTCCTTTCCCCTCTCCCCCTTCACTTTTCCTCTCCTTCCTCCCCTTTTTTTCCCGTCATCTGACGAGTTTCCCCCCATCTGCTCTCGGGTGTGGTATGTCACATTGGTGCCAACTTTTTAGTGCGGTGTTTAAGTGAGTGTTCAGTGTCGTGCGTCTTTCCACAGTGTTGCGAACAGAAATCATGCAGTCGCTGGGTGTGCATTTTCTACCTTTTGCGAACAGAACCCTGACTGTCGCCGTGTTTTTTAATTGTCTATTGTTTTTCTGCTTCCTGTGTATTTTATTAGCATCATCAACCCTGTGTTTTATGTTTTAAGCTCCAGAATTTTCTGCCATTTTACCTTTAAGTCACCCATTTTATCGCTAACTGTTACTATTTTTTTATTATCTTCATCTTTTTACAACAAATTCTGTAGGCTGAAGAGCGGCGTAATAAGCTGCTGCCAGCCCGCCCCCTTTAGGGGGAATCGAAACTCAATAAAGACAAAAAAAAAAAAAAGCTCAGCCAGTCAGTCTAATCTCGCGTACGTCTGTTGACACATCGCCTCGGGTTAGACAGCTTACTTAACTTGTTCTGTGTACGAGTGGACGTGTTTGTTAGGTTTCCTTGTGACTCCGTTGTTAGATCTTGTTGTATTCGTTCTGTCCATCGTTGGTCGTGTCCGTCCTCTCCCGTTGTGTTGTTCTTCGCGGGCCTCTCCGCGGGTCCCGCCGCGCTTTCCGTCATTGCTAACCCGCGACCGTCCCGGTCGCAGTTACAACAGTATGTACGCTTTCATATCCATTTCTACTGACTTATCTCATGGAGATGGGTTTCCTAACACGAAAGAGGCAAAAGAAAAAAGAAACATACCCACATAGGAGTCGAATAGACACCTCTCGAATCTGTATAGATCAGCAATAGATAGACAGCATTAATGTTTCTACTCAAGTGTGTGTGTCTGTTGGTGCGCTATGTAGGAATCAATCACTAGGATCCCTTTCAAAGACAGTGAGAAGTTATTACTAAGCACTTAAAACTGAAAGTAACATGATATCTGTGGGACCCCGCCCACTCGTCTGATATAGGGTGCCTAGGAAGCTGTTTTAGAAAGAAGTGTCGCAAGCAATTGGCGACATGCAAGTAGCCGGCCGGGCTGACCGAGCGGTTCTAGGCGCTACAGTCTGGAACAGCGCGACCGCTACGGTCGCAGGTTCGAATGCTGCCTCGGGCACGGATGTGTGTGATGGCCTTAGGGTAGTTAGGTTTAAGTAGTTCTAAGTCTAGGGGACTGATGACCTCAGATGTTAAGTCCCATAGTGCTCAGAGACATTTGAACCATGCAAATAATTAATGTCCTTCGATATATACCATTTCCATGCAAGCAATTAATATAGATCACATGTCACGCCTAAATCGTTTGGATCACGGCTCTTCTAGTGTGGCCGAGGCTAGCTGGAGCGTCATTAGAGTGTGGTATCCTTAGGGTGTCAGTTTTTATGCGCTGTGCTTACGCCAGACGGTGTCCATAAAATTTTTCGCGGCGGCATATACCTGAATGCCGCCGCGAAAAATTGTCCGAATTAAAACAGTACTCGGACGATAAGAGTTCTGTGTACCAGACCATGAGGTTCACAATTAAAGTAGAGTACTAGAGCGAGCTTCCGGTCTTGGAGCTGTTGTTTGAACTCATTCTGCATATACAGGATTTTTGTAGAAAATGTCCACTCTGTTACATTCACTCACGCACATACTTTGCCTGACAAAAAAAAATAAAGCACCCAGAAGAGATGGTTGGACATCAGTATACGCATAAACGTCATTAGCGAATATGTGGATGCTTCTAGTTGTAACTCTGTGGTACTGACAGAACGGCTATCAATTAGAGTGGTTCGTGTCTGGTTCTGTTACCAGGCCTGGTAGGGTATACAGGGTCGTGAAATGCGTCGGACGTTGGGTGATCCCTGTGAAGAACACGGAGATCCTGCTTAAGAATGCGGGGAAGCGTTATCAGCACCTGCAGAATATGAAAGAGGCTTCGCTTTAGGTCCTCATTTGGCCAGCTAGTCAAATAGTGCAATGTCCAGGCTTGTGGGGTGTAAGGATGTGACAGTGGGCAGAATCGTCAGGGCAGGCATTCTCGTCAACAAGGTTCGAGGTGAAGACATAGGACCACCACAAGGTTGGATCTCTGTATTGTGCACCAGCCACATCGTAACCCATTCACTTCGCTGTTTGCCATCCGGCAACAAGTAATGGATTCCCTGCAACATTCCGTGCCGTCCACAACATTGGTCGAAGGCTACCAACAGCCAGAATTACTGTCCCAATAGGCTGCCGTTAATGTTATTATGCGAACGGCAGCATTTGGAGTTGTGCCGTCGCCAGGGACCATGGACTGATGACGAATGGCCGCGCGTTGTGTTCAGCGATTAACTGCGATGGCAACTACCCTGAATGACCATTATCGGCGCGTATGGTGGCAGTATAGGGAGAGGTCCCATCCTTCCGGTGTTTTGGAGAAATCCAGCGTTGTTACACCTGCAGTCAAGGTGTTGTGAGCCATTGTGTACGACTTCAGGTCATGGCTGGTAGTTATTGAGGGAAAAGTGACGGCACAACGGTACCTCACGAACATCCTGCGGTCTCATGTGTTACCTCTCATGCGGCAGTATTGCGGTGCCATTTTTCAACAGGACAATGCTCTTCCACACATCGTACGTGTATTGTAACCTCCCCACAAAATTCGTTCCCATTTAGTGTAACCTCAAAACAGAAAAATTCCTAAACTTCTCAACAGTAAAAAATTATAATTATGTCATTCACATTCAGTGTAACGTCCCAAGAAAAAAATAAATAAAAAAATTCAGTAACCTGGTGATAATACAATGTAACTAACCTCTCAATTAAATTGTCGCTCACTTATAATTTTTCAATAATTGACTGTGAATTTAACCTGGTAAATTTTGGACGTCAGCAGTGCTGCGTCATGGCCCTGAAAGATCATTCTGAACAAAAAAAGAAAAATTCTTACCTCAGTGAAGTCGCCGGATAACGCATATACATCTGCTCTTACAATAATTTTTTCTGGCACAGCCTTGTGCAATGCTGGCCGATGGATTTGTCATTTATGAAAGGGAAACAACTGATTTTTCTTTTGCAATAATCGGTATCATCATGGATAGGAGAAATTACTAAATTCTTTAAATTGAAATGAATGGTTGTTAAAAATTACTTTATATGAGAAAGATTATTATTAGGACATTTTTAAAACATTTGCATGGGACTTGAGACAACATTACTACATATGCGCGAAGCTGCTTTTTAACCTATACAATAATCCTCAGGCTCCGATATCGCTGCACCGCGACCGGGCCAGCCAACACGATACACCAGACCAGACCAGAGCAGACTGCAGACTAGCAACAACTTACTGCTACAGCTACACAGTTCCTACTGCAGTCAACACGGCTCTCTGTTCAGAGATTCTCTTATACCTTGCATATCGCAGGCAGCGCATGAGCAATACATCGAAATTACATCTGCTCGGACCTATTACAGTATCTATGAACAGTCTAATTGATTCTCGGGAATTCATGTGGCCAGCAAACTTCCCACATCTGTCCTCGATAGGACGTATGTGTGTCCACCTAAGACATTATCTCCGTGGCAGTGCCAGTACACAGAATATGAAGGAGGGTTAAAACAATTGTGGTCAGCTTGCTTGAGGAGAGGGTACAAAGGCTTTATCACAAATTTCCCCAGTGGATCAGTGGATGCATCCAAGTCAGAGTGCTTCCGAGGACTTGCAAAAATTCAGTAACGATGAAGGTAACATCAGAATTAGAAGGCGGATGGTGGGTTGGGGGATGGGGGCTGAGGCGTTAACTGGACGAAGTGAAGACATCCTGGTGTCTTGGAAGCAGAATGATTCACGACAGCCGTAGCAAGGCGCAAGTTAGGGATGCTGTGATACAAACGGTTGCTCAAAATTAAGTGGACTTACAACAAATGAGTAAACGACTTTGTGGAAAGTAGTAATTAAAGGAAAGGATAAGACGGAATGATTGCGTACATTTTGATACTTCAGGGAACAACTTTCAGGGAACTAGAGGCAGCAGTTCAGGGAAAAAGTCATAGGGGAAGTTGAAATATATCCAACAAATGATAGACAATTGGGTGTAAGTGCTACTCTAAGATGCAGATGTTGACTCAAGAGTGGAAGTCGCTTCGAGCCACAGCAAACCAGTCAAAATAATGTTTCAAAATCAGGGTCACACGGACCCACTAATCCATCGAGCCAGTCTGCTTATTATGAAGCAGTACCGAAATCAGTGTAATGCATCTGTTACTAACACACTGATAAAACTTAGATAGCGAAACCGTTCTAATGTTAGTAAAGTAGGCAAATGGGTGCTGGTAACGTATCTTCGTCAATGTAAGTAGTAACTATAGATGCAGATGGCCAAGTGTTAAATCGCATACCTGGAAACCAAAGGGTCGTAAAATCGAATCCCAGTTGGACTACACAATATTTCAGTCTATCTACAGCTTAACCATCGCCTCTCGATGATGTGAAAATGTGCCACCAGCGAGAGGTCATTCGGATTACACGTTCAACTGTAGGTTCATTTTCCGCGGTAGTATTACTGAGGTAGGTTAGGGACACGTAAGCAGCAGAGTGGAGTCCTCTGATTCTCTTTTATTAACGAAAATTCTTATACAGTGAGGTGACACAAACCATGTAACAGGGAACTGTGCATATATACCGCATTCACAAGGTATAAAAGGACAGTGCGTCGACAGAGCTACCATTTGCACTCTGGTGATTCATGTAAAAAGGTTTCCGACGTGGTTATGTCCGCCACGATAGCTGAGTGGTCAGTATGACGGATTGCCGTCCTACGGGCCCGGGTTCGATTCCCGGATGGGTCGAAGATTTTCTCCGCTCAGAGACTGGGTGCTGTGTTGTCTTCATCACAATTTCATCCCCATCCGGCACGCAGGTCGCCCAGTGTGGCGTCGAACCTGCACCGCAAGGGGCCTCCCGGCCAATGACGCCAAACGCTCATTTCCATTTCATTACCACACGGCTGGAATTAACAGACTCGGAATGCCAGTTGGAGTTAGATGCATGGGACATTCAGTTTCAGAAATCGTTCGGGGATTCAACATTCTGAGATCCACAGATTGAGGAGTGTGCGAAGAACACCCCATTTCAGGTATTACTACTCATCACGGGCAAACGCAGTGGCTGACGACTTTCGCTTAACGACTGATAGCAGCGGCGTTAGCATAGAGTTGTAAGTGCTAACAGACATGCGACAGTGGAATAGCCGCAGAAATGCAATATGAGACGTACGTATCCGTTAGGACAGTGCAGAGAAATTTGCTGTTTTTGATTATAGCAGCAGATGACCGCCTTGAGTGCCTTTCCTAACAGCACATCTCCTGGGCTCCTGACCATACCGGTTGGATCCCAGAAGACTGGAAACCCGTAGCCCGGTCAGATGAGTCCAGGTTTCAGTTAGTCAGAGCTGATAGCAGGGTTCGAGTGTGGCACAGACCCACGAAGCCATGCACCCCAGCAGGCACAACAAGCTGCTGGAGGCTCCATAATAATGTGGGCTGTGCTAACATGGAATAGATAAGATCTTCTGGTCCAACTGAACAGTTAATTAACCGCAAATGGGTTTTGGAGACCCTTTACACCCAAACAACGATGGATTTTATATGGATGACAATGTGCCATGGTCACTGGGCCACGAATGTTCGCGATTGCTTTGAAGAATATTCTGAACAATTCGAGTTAATGGTTTGGCCACCCAGATCGCCCGCATGAACCCCATCGAACATTTATGGGACATAATCGGGAGATAAGTCCCTGCACAAAATCCCGCCCCTGCAACAGTCCGCAGTTATGGACGTTCATAGATGCAGCATGGGTCAGTATTTCTGCAAGGGACTTCCAACGACTTGTTGGGTCCATTCCATGTCAAATTGCTGCACTACGATGTTAAAAAGGAGGTCCGACACGATTTTTTTTTTTGGTCATCATTCTACTGACTGGTTTGATGCGGCCCGCCACGAATTCCTTTCCTGTGCTAACCTCTTCATCTCAGAGTAGCGCTTGCAACCTACGTCCTCAATTATTTTCTTGATGTATTCCAATCTCTGTCTTACTCAACAGTTTTTTCCCTCTACAGCTCCCTCTAGTACCATGGAAGTAATTCCCTCATGTCTTAGCAGATGTCATATCATCCTGTCCCTTCTCCTTATCAGTGTTTTCCACATATTCCTTTCCTCTCCGATTCTGCGTAGAACCTCCTCATTCCTTACCTTATCAGTCCACCTAATTTTCAACATTCGTCTATAGCACCACATCTCAAATGCTTCGATTCTCTTCTGTTTCGGTTTTCCCACAGTCCATGTTTCACTACCATACAATGCTGTACTACAGACGTACATCCTCAGAAATTTCTTCCTCAAATTAAGGCCGGTATTTGATATTAGTAGACTTCTCATGGCCAGAAATGCCTTTTTTGCCATAGCGAGTCTGCTTTTGATGTCCTCCTTGCTCCGTTCGTCACTGGTTATTTTACTGCCTAGGTAGCAGAATTCCTTAACTTCATTGACTTCGTGACCATCAATCCTGATCTTAAGTTTCTCGCTGTTCTCATTTCTACTACTTCTCATTACCTTTGTCTTTCTCCGATTTACTCTCAAACCATACTGTGTACTCATTAGACTGTTCATTCCGTTCAGCAGATCATTTAATCCTTCTTCACTTTCACTCAGGATAGCAATGTCATCAGCGAATCGTATCATTGATATCCTTTCACCTTGTATTTTAATTCCACTCCTGAACCTTTCTTTTATTTCCATCATTGCTTCCTCGATGTACAGATTGAAGAGTAGGGGCGAAAGGCTACAGCCTTGTCTTACACCCTTCTTAATACGAGCACTTCGTTCTTGATCGTCCACTCTTATTACTCCCTCTTGGTTGTTGAACATATTGTATATGACCCGTCTCTCCCTATAGCTTGCCCCTACTTTTTTCAGAATCTCTAACAGCTTGCACCATTTTATATTGTCGAACGCTTTTTCCAGGTCGACAAATCCTATGAAAGTGTCTTGATTTTTCTTTAGCCTTGCTTCCATTATTAGCCGTAACGTCAGAATTGCCTCTCTCGTGCCTTTACTTTTCCTAAAGCCAAACTGATCGTCACCTAGCGCATTCTCAATTTTCTTTTCCATTCTTCGCTATATTATTCTTGTAAGCAGCTTCGATGCATGAGCTGTTAAGCTGATTGTGCGATAATTCTCGCACTTGTCAGCTCTTGCCGTCTTCGGAATTGTGTGGATGATGCTTTTCCGAAAGTCAGATGGTATGTCGCCAGACTCATATATTCTACACACCAACATGAATAGTCGTTTTGTTGCCACTTCCCCCAATTATTTTAGAAATTCTGATGGAATGTTATCTATCCCTTCTGCCTTATTTGACCGTAAGTCCTCCAAAGCTCTTTTAAATTCCGATTCTAATACTGGATCCCCTATCTCATCTAAATCGACTCCTGTATCTTCTTCTATCACATCAGACAAATCTTCACCCTCATAGAGGCTTTCAGTGTATTCTTTCCATCTATTTGCTCTCTCCTCTGCATTTAACAGTGGAATTCCCATTCCACTCTTCATGTTACCACCGTTGCTTTTAATGTCACCAAAGGTTGTTTTGACTTTACTGTATGCTGAACCTGTCCTTCTGACAATCATATCTTTTTCGATGTCTTCACATTTTTCCTGCAGCCATTTCGTCTTAGCTTCCCTGCACTTCCTATTTATTTCATTCCTCAGCGACTTCTATTTCTGTATTCCTAATTTTCCCGGAACATGTTTGTACTTCCTCCTTTCATCAATCAACTGAAGTATTTCTTCTGTTACCCATGGTTTCTTCGCAGCTACCTTCTTTGTACCTATGTTTTCCTTCCCAACTTCTGTGATGGCCCTTTTTAGATATGTCCATTCCTCTTCAACTGTACTGCCTACTGCGCTATTCCTTATTGCTGTATCTATAGAGTTAGAGAACTTCAAACGTATCTCGTCATTCCTTAGTACTTCCGTATCCCACTTCTTTGCGTATCGATTCTTCCTGACTAATGTCTTGAACTTCAGCCTGCTCTTCATCACTACTATATTGTGATCTGAGTCTTACAATCCAGTATCTGATTTCGGAATCTCTGTCTGACCATGATGTAATCTAATTGAAATCTTCCCGTATCTCCCGGCCTTTTCCAAGTATACCTCCCCCTCTTGTGATTCTTGAACAGGGTATTCGCTATTACTAGCTGAAACTTGTTACAGAACTCAATTAGTCTTTCTCCTCTTTCATTCCTCGTCCCAAGCCCATATTCTCCTGTAACCTTTTCTTCTACTCCTTCCCCTACAACTGCATTCCAGTCGCCCATGAATATTAGATTTTCGTCCCCCTTTACATACTGCATTACCCTTTCAATATCCTCATACACTTTCTCTATCTGTTCATCTTCAGCTTGCGACGTCGGCATGTATACCTGAACTATCGTTGTCGGTGTTGGTCTGCTGTTGATTCTGATTAGAACAACCCGGTCACTGAACTGTTCACAGTAACACACCCTCTGCCCTACCTTCCTATTCATAACGAATCCTACACCTGTTATACCATTTTCTGCTGCTGTTGATATTACCCGATACTCATGTGACCAGAAATCCTTGTCTTCCTTCCACTTCACTTCACCGACCCCTACTATATCTAGATTGAGCCTTTGCATTTCCCTTTTCAGATTTTCTAGTTTCCCTACCACGTTCAAGCTTCTGACATTCCACGCCCCGACTCGTAGAACGTTATCCTTTCGTTGATTATTCAATCTTTTTCTCATGGTAATCTCCCCCTTGGCAGTCCCCTTCCGGAGATCCGAATGGGGGACTATTCCGGAATCTTTTGCCAATGGAGAGATCATCATGACAGTTCTTCGATTACAGGCCACGTGTCCTGTGGATACACGTTACGTGTGTTTGATGCAGTGGTTTCCATTGCCTTCTGCATCCTCATGTCTTTGATCATTGCTGATTCTTCCGCCTTTAGGGGCAATTTCCCACCACTAGGACAAGAGAGTGCCCTGAACCTCTATCCGCTCCTCCGCCCTCTTTGACAAGGCCGTTGGCAGAATGAGGCTGACTTCTTATGCCGGAAGTCTTCGGCCGCCAATGCTGATTATTTATCAAAATTTAGGCAGTGGGGGGGTTCGAACCCGGGACCGAAGACGGTTTGATTATGAATCAAAGACGCTACCCCTAGACCACGGGCTACAACTGGGGAGTAGCTCATGACTTTTGTCACGTCGATATATGTGACATACGGACGAAGAGGATGTTGGACCAACACGTGGTTCTTAAGGCTCTGTGTCAGTCTTCTATGTTGTCGCTTCAGCTTCTGTAGCCACCTCCCCGTCCTCGCCCATCCGCTTCTC
The DNA here is from genome assembly GCF_023898315.1 of Schistocerca nitens. NCBI lineage: Eukaryota > Metazoa > Arthropoda > Insecta > Orthoptera > Acrididae > Schistocerca > Schistocerca nitens. Next base: position 77,292,876 of record NC_064625.1, read on the forward strand.
TACGAAATTAAGTATTTCCAGAGTGAAATTCGCCTTGTAGAACACAATACTTCCGGCTCTTAAAACGTTCGAATTACACCTAATGTTAGCCGCTTATCTGAGTTTTCAGCACTCACCGGACCGTCGTGTGTAATTCATGGTGGTTTAGTTTACGCGCGTCGTGCATTCTCCGAGCTTATCTGGCACATCGCAGACTTTTGAAGTAGGGGTAAATTACGGGTACTTCACCACGAAACCAATTTGTCGGATGTTATCGGGCTAATTCCGTACCTTTTGTCCGGGCTTGCCGGAGCGGTTTGTTTCTTGCCGCACAGTTTCTTCCCACACTCATTGTTGCTTTATCTCCAGCAGACATCTAACGTCTCTCTCAGTTCCAGCATCCGCGCGTCTATTTGCCGGTTCGTAGTCCCACAACACCACTTAACACGGTCGTTGCCGTCACCACACTGTTCCCGTCTCCGCACAGCTGCCCGTTATCGTTACAAAATACACTACAAAAAAATATTACACACACGAAGAATTAATCCGAATCGGACGGAAAGCGGTAGATTTGTTGAACATGTACAGACTTAAACATAAATTACAAATGGAGAAATATTGGATGATTTATTCAAGAGAAAGAGCATCACCAATTGAGCAAGTCAGAAACACAGCGGTCCACTTCTGGCCAGCCGCTGTGGCTGAGCGATTCTAGGCGCTTCAGCCCGGAACCACGTTGCTGCTATGGTCGCTGGTTCGAATCCTACCTCGGGCATGGATGTGTGTGATGTCCTTAGGTAGGTTAGGTTTAAGTAGATCTAACTCTAAGGGACTGATGACCTCAGATGTTAAGTCCCATAGTGCTTAGAGCCATTTGAGCCACTTCTGGCCCTTATGCAAGCTGTTGTTCGACTTGACATGGATCGATACAGTTTTCGGATGTCCTCCTTACAGATATCATGCCAATTATATCCAACCGGCTGTTCAGATCGTCGAAATCCCGAGCTGGTTGGAGAGCCCTGTGTGTAATGCTCCACACGTTCCCAGCTGGGGATAGATCCGGCTACGTTGCTGGCTAGACGTGAGGGCTGGCAAGCAAGAAGACAAGCAGGAGAAACCATCGCCGTTTGCGGGAGACCATGACGTTACAGAAATGTAACCCCAGGATGGCTTGGAATGAAGGGCAACAAACAGGGAGTAGAAAATTATCTATGTACCGCTGTGCTCTAAGAGTGGCGCTAGTAATAACCAAAGGGGTCTTCTTATGAAAAGACCATTACTCCTGGGTTTCAAGGCCGTATGGCGGGCGAAAGTCAGGTAGGTATTCCACAGCTTTATGGGATGTCTCCAGACACGTCTTCTCTGTTCATCGGGTCTCTCTTCGAAGTGGCACTCATCACTGGAGACAATTCTTCCCGAGTCAATTTTCTGGCCGAGGATGTGTCGGGAGACGCCCACGACAGCAGTGAAATACCGGCCTGACTGTCACCCACCAAACGGCCTTGGCAGCCAAAAGTGATGGTCTGGGGTGTCATTTATTTTCATAACAGTACGCCTTTGGTTGTCATCGACAGCATCCTTACAACACTGTCGCAAGTCGATGATACTCTACGATCCGTTCTAATGCCCTTCAGGGCACATTTGCACAAGGTAATAACCGCCCGCACACTGACAGAATTTCTGCTGGTTTTCTTCGTGCTTGCCAAACCCTACCTCGACCAACAAGCTCGCCGGATCTATCCCCAACTGACAACGTTTGGATCATTACGGGCAGGTACTCCACCCATCTCAGGACTTTTACGATCTAACGCGCCAGTTGGACAGTATTTGGCACGATATCCCCCAGGAGAACAGCCAGCAACTCTTGTCAGTCGGTGACAAACCGAATAATTGCTTGCTGAAGAGCCGGAGGTGGACCAACGCACTATTGACTGGTTCAGTTTGTGTGACTATTCCTCTTGAACAAATACACTACTGGACATTAAAATTGCTACACCACGAAGTTGACGTGCTACAGACGCGAAATTTAACTTACAGGTAGAAGATACTGTGATATGCAAATGATCAGCTATTCAGAGCATTCATACAAGGTTGGCGCCGGTAGCGACACCTACAACGTGCTGACATGAGGAAAGTTTCCAACCGATTTCTCATACACAAACGGCAGTTGACCGGCGTTGCCTAGTGAAACGTTGTTGTGATGCCTCGCGTAAGGAGAAGAAATGCGTACCATCACGTTTCCGACTTTGATAGAGGTCGGATTGTAGCCTATCGCGATTGCGGTTTATCGTATCGCGACACTGCTGCTCGCATTGGTCGAGATTCAATGACTGTTAGCAGAATATGGAATCGGTGGGTTCAGGAGGGTAATACGGAACGCCGTGCAGGATCCCTACGGCCTCGTATCACTAGCAGTCGAGATGACAGGCATCTTATCCGCATGGCTGTAACGGATCGTGCAGCCACGTCTCGATCCCTGAGTCAACAGAAGGGGACGTTTGCAAGACGACAACCATCTGCACGAACAGTTCGACGATGTTTGCAGCAGCATGGACTATCAGCTCGGAGACCGTGGCTGCGGTTACCCATGACGCTGCATCACAGACAGGAGCGCCTACGATGGTGTACTCGACGACGAACCTGGGTTCACGAACGGCAAAACACCATTTTTTCGGATGAATCCAGGTTATGTTTACAGCATCACGATGGTCGCATCCGTGTTTGGAGACATTGCGGTGACCGCACATTGGAAGCGTGTATTCGTCATCGCCATACTGGCGTATCACCCGGCTTGATGGTATGGGGTGCCATTGGTACACGTCTGTCACCTGTTGCTCGCATTGACGGCACTTAGAACAGTGGACGTTACATTTCAGATGTATTACGACCCGTGGCTCTACCTTTCATTCGATCCCTACGAAACCCTACATTTCAGCAGGATAATGCACGACCGCATGTTGCAGGTCGTGTATGGGCCATTCAGGATACAGACCATGTTCGACTGCTGCCCGGGCCAGCAGATTCTCCTGATCTCTCACCAACTGAAAACGTCTAGTCAATGGTGCCCGAGCAACTGGCTCGTCACAATACGCCAGTCACTACTCTTGATGAACTGTGGTATCGTGTTGAAGCTGCATGGGCAGCTGTACCTTTACATGCCATCCAAGCTCTATTTGACTCAATGCCCAGGCGTATCAAGGCCGTTATTACAGCCAGAGGTGGTTGTTCTGGATACTGATTTCTCAGGATCTATGCACACAAATTGCGTGAAAATATAATCACATGTCCGTTCTAATATATTATATTTGTCCAATGAATACCCGGTTATCTGCATTTCTTCTTAGTGTGGCAATTTTATTGGCCAGTAGTGTAATTCAAATGGTTGAAATGACTCTGAGCACTATGGGACATAACATCTCAGGTCATCAGTCCCCTAGACCTAGAACTACTTAAACGTAGCTAACCTAAGGACATCACACACTTCCAAGCCCGAGGCAGGATTCGAACCTGCGGCTGTAGCGGTCGCGCGGTTCCAGACTGCAGCGCCTAGAACCACTCGGTCACTACGGCCGGCCAAGTAATTCAATTTTTCTGAAATTATAGTCATTTGTTGTCTCAACATGTAAATTACATCTACGAATTCCGTTCCATTGGATAATTCCTTCGTGATACAGCGCTTTTTTTCTCTTAGAGTGTATTCTATCTTCTGTCTTTACATTTTCCTTCTACTGCTTCAGTAGCTAGAGATTCTAAATATGTTTGTAGTTTACTATAGTTTCCTAAAAACTGAGGATTTTTTCAGAAGTTCACCCACACTTCGAAAAACAATTAGTCACACTCAGAGATTCACCTTTCTTTTTTTCATTGAGGGACATAATTATTTTGATCCATCATTTACGGATTAGTGTCGTACTAATCGACACATGCCCGTGCAATACAGAAAGTAAAACAATATTTCGGTGGTAATTTGGGGCTTGTATTAGTGAGGGCTGTGGTTAAAAACCTTTCCAGAGGTATGTGTCCGTGGTTTCCCTAAATCATTTAATGGAAATGCCGGGATGGAGTAACAGAGTGAGCTGATTTCAACTCTCTTTGCACAATCCACGTTGATTTCTTACAGAGGAGATTTTAGTTTGCTAAGAAGTCATAACTGTCGTAATAGCCGCCTTCACGGGTCTACGCGTTACAATCAAGCCATCTCCGCGTTTGCCGAGGTTCGAACTGAGGACTTCTGCGCACTGTTACAGAGGGGCAGGACGCAGCCTGCTGTATTCTTGGTGATAGTAGCCGATGCCTTGGACAGCATGCTACTGCTGGGACGCTCGATATATCACCCGAGACAGCGTAATAAGGCCAGTCAATGAAGACAAAACAGGTCGAACGTAGGAATTTATTCGTGCAGTCGCTAATTTTTGTACTGTGATGGGAGGGAGTGCCACGAACAATGTGCTAGAAATCCTGACTGGTAGGGGTGGAGATGCGTTCGAAGGTCACGTTTGTACGCTTTTGTTGAATAACTCGAAAACTACGGTTTGTGGCGAAAGTTATCGCAGTATAAAATGTAACCACATTAGGTTTCACACAAAAAGGGCCCGTAGTACTAATAGGTTGCGCGTATCGAGTGAGACAACATGAAAAATCTGGCGCGTGGTCTTCGAAAGCCTGAATTAACGTAGATTGTTGCCTAAAACGACATCAGTACGGTCAGCTGTATCACCCCGTATGAATTTTAGTTTTATTAACAGCATGTAATAAAAAAGTTAAAAAGGAAGTTTTTTCAAGTTCTACAGAGGGACGGTTTCCTTGTGTTTCTTATTCAGAACTTGCTGGATGAATAGAATCAATTAGTAGTCGCAGTTCGTCGAATATACCTGTCTTATGATTTGCACACTGGAAGAGTAAAAATTACATCGGAAACCTTTTTCTGAATTTACAGTCTTGCCAATTCTACATAATTTTTGTCAAGGATTTCAAGCTCTTTTCAGACCTGTTAAGAGACTTTTTAACCAATTTTTGTCAGTGCGGTGCCACTCTGGGCATATTTGGTTAGGTGTGAATCGCACATTCTCCAGAGAAAGCGTGCCATAAGCTTTTACTGGTGAAAAAGGTCTGAGTAAAAATATAGTTGGGTGACCTCAGCAGCCTTGCGATGATCCTAGAACCGTTGCCATGTGTTGACTATGTCGGTTATATCTACATTAACGACGCGAAACGAATATTATTTACATATTTTACGTGCAAAAGTACGGTAACTTTGAACATCTGGATCTCGTTGAACGGATAATGATATCAAGATAAGTTTCCAACTCCTCCGAGGATATCATCTGAAGAACGTATGGTAAAAATTTCGACAATCTGCCATGAACAGAAATTACAGAACTGGCTATCGCTAAAATTGATACTTTTCGTATCCAAAAATCGTGGTTTTTCGGAGTTTTCCCAGGAAGTGGCCGTAAATAAATGGTGCTTACATAAGCAGTCATTGGTCCACCCTAGATCTCATCTAGTGCTGAACAACCAACAGATTTGTTCAATTTGCCGGGAGAGAGTACGTATTGTTTACATGTTGACTCACGTCAGTACCGTAGGATGGCTACAGTATGCCCGTTCTTTCGATAGGTTTACAAATAGTCAGTCGGCCAAGGGACATCTATAATACCTGACTGCTAATCCCTTTGATCAATAGAACCCAAGATACGACAGAATGGAAAATACCATTGAATAGCGCGTGTTTTTGGAACATACTGGTACCGTGTACTGCTGCGCACGGACTGATGTAATGCGCTGAAGCAGTATTGTATATTTTGTTAAGGTTGAGACATGGTTTCAAATTCGAGCTCAGTGATGAGGGGACGTAATCTAAAAGTTTACATTTCAGTTGATTAGGAAACGAGCGCAATATTTCGCATCGATACTAAAGCCGATTCGTTACAAGGCAAAGGACTCATTGGCGGGCCCATGTGTAATGCACGGTCTTTACTTGTTTACGTTTATCGTGTAATGTCACCCACATCAATATTCACTATTATTTGTGACGAACGCTGTAACCTGTGTCTAATTATAAGATACATTTTCATGAACGCATCATTACAACCTCTACAGTATTACATTCATGAGCTATTTTTCCATAATTGATACCATTAGTAATAAATGCATTGTCGGGGTTGCAATCAAAAAAGTTATACAAAATACTGATACGCGTGAATTAACATTTTAAGGGGGAACATGTGCGAAGGTACGATACTTTGAAGAAAAAAAAAAGTTATTGAGTCCAAAGTTTTCAGCGCAATGTAACTAAATTTGGCACGATTGTTAAAGGAATGTTACATGGATACACACATTCGTTTCCATGTTTATTGAAGTTAAACGTTTTTAACTATAAGTAACTGAAGTTTTTTTTCAACATGGTTAGTACAAAGGTTCCTGTTATGAAAAATCTGTCGTAGCGAATTTAATGTATTTTTGTACAAAGTTCGATATGCCATTATTACAAATACATTTCGACCAAAATATTTATATCTTCTTTTGCTAGATTTTTACAGCTCTCCAAATTTCTGTGTAAAAAATAAAAAATATACCAAATGTTACGACTTGTCTCTTACATAACTACCTTACTGTTGTAGTAAATGAAGATTCCTTCCACATAATATGTCACTGTAGTACAGACTAATTGCATGTCAAGTTTAAGTACTATAATGTCAGTGGTTTTTGAGGAGAAGTTAATAAAGATGCCAAAATGTAAGGTACCGGAAACCTGAATCAAATATTTGCAGTGTTTGTATTAGGCCTTACCTTAAGTGGTTGAACTAGTGAAAATCATATGCATTCTCTTCTTCATCCTCAAGTAATCTGTTTCTTCCTTGTCCTCTTACGTTAACCTGATTTTCAGCCTGAGTAACAATAATGTCAGCTGCGTAATTTCTCCGGTTTTCGACTTCCAACAATATCGACCGTGTCAAAGCTCTCGGATCAAATCCTAGCCTCTGTACAGTAAGTAGTCTGCCAAAATCGGACAATTAAAATCTATACAGGGATCATACGCTGCAATTTTATTAGCAGTTGTGGAAACAAATGTTTTCTTGGGGCGTGGTTTTGCTATCAGAGAGTTGTAATATTTGTTAGGATTATGAGTTGTTCCACGCACACACTTTAGAAGTTCTGGATCTTCTAAGCGCTGGAACTTTCTCCACATTGTGACGGCATAAACTGGAAGAAAACAGCGCGGGAATAAATATTACGAGGAAATACAGAACAACAAATGGGTGTGGCCTCGTGAAAGCATTTGTTAACTGCTATTTTTATTAAAAATAGGAGTGGAATTCAAGCGTAATATTCGGGAATTGAAATTTCAGTATCATATAGTAACTGAAGACCCAATATAATTTTTTGTTTCATTTTCGGTCCCTTTCGCGTACTTCTTCCATTAATTCGCTTACGTGTGATAGTATTGTTGCGTTACAAGCAGAAGATGGCAATTTATGGAAAAGTACAATGGAGGGCTTTATCGGAAAGTAAATGACGACTAAGGCAACGATGATGATGACGACGACGACTTAGTTCGATTGAAAAGGGGGGAGATGAAACGCACAATTTCTTGCAAAATAAAACTCAAAACTCCAGAATGAGATTTTCACCCTGCAGTGGAGTGTGCTCCGATATGAAACTTTCTGGCAGAGTAAAACTGTGTGCCGGACCGAGACTCGAACTCGGGACCATTGCCCGCGAAAGGCAAAGGTCCCGCGTTCGAGTCTCAGTCCGGCACAGAGTTTTAATCTGCCAGGAAGTATCAAAACTCAAAACTTTTGAAAAACTGTGTTTATTAATCAGCAAACACAGCAATACTACGAGTTTATAATAGGTTCATATTACGACCTACATTGAAAACAGAGAGAATTTTGGTTTGAGATAAGTGCATATTATTTTGTTGTGAGGCAGATGTGCTGGTACATGCGAATACGTTCTCGTTTGTAGTACCTTTTGTTATATTAACGCAAGTGAAGCTACAAAGCTACTGGAATCTTTTGCGACCCACAATCAGCTGGCCTTTCCGGCTTAAAAGAGAATAGCTAAGAATAACGAAACAGTTTTGATACTACGCGACAAATGGCTCGGGGTAGCCTTACTAGTAGTCTATAATAATTTATACAGACTCTTACTGAAATGTTCGGACAGGATTACAAACACCTACGTATCGCTCTATTAATAAATTGCAATGATAACGTCATAACAAATATAAGCAATCATTCTTCCCGCGTGAAATGGAACTGGAAAAAACCCTAGTGACAGACAAAATGGGATGCACCCTTGTAACTTCCCCACTGTACGTTTCTGTATGAAATTCAGTCCATCTTTACCTCCCACTCTGTAAAAAGTCTACGTATTACCAAAGCTTAGCCAGCGGCCTGGCCGCAGTGGTAACACCGGTTCCCGTCAGATCACCGAAGTTAAGTGCTGTCGGGCTGGGCTAGCACTTGGATGGGTGACCATCTGGTCTGCCGGGCGCTGTGGGCACGTGGGATGCCCTTAGTCCTTGTGAGGCTAACTGAGGAGCTACTTGATCGAGAAGTAGCGGCTCCGGTCTCGTAAACTGACAAGCGGCAGGAAGAGCGGAGTGCTGACCACATGCTCCTCCATATCCGCAGCCAGTGACGCCTTTGGGCTGAGGATGACACGGCGGTCAATCGGTGCCTTTGGGCCTTCATGGCCTGTGCGGGAGGAGTGAGTTAGTTTAATTACCAAAGCTTTCAAACTGTTATCCGGCTTAAACACGTATGCTCCCCTTTGACTGAACAGAATCTAATTTGAACTGAGCCGTAACTGGTCTGAATACACCTTGTCTTTATATCAAATGCGCAGCTTCAGTAAAACCGTTATCTGGCTCTCACCAAAATTTGCACTTACCTCGCATCTTTACAACATTGTAGCAGATTTTTCGAAAGCATAAGGCTAAACAGCAAACAGGCATCTCCTAAGCTAGATTTCTATTTATAAATAAATATTCAGACTGTTACAGACCACATAGTGCAATGTGATAATGCGTAATGATAAACCTTCTTCAGACAGTGGGATGGGGAGATTAATGATTCCTATTAAATGATATTCGAAGACAACGAGTTTAGAATGAAGTATTTATTCGAAAAGACGGACTGGAATTTCACGTGGTTTTCACACACAACATTCGTCTGAGCTGTACTGTTCTTAACAGATTGAACAACGATTGGAAAAGGGTACAGTGTTAGCAGAGAATTTCTATAAAAATCAAACAGCTTAATCGGGTGACATGTTTATGCCTGACTCATGGAAGTGGGATGGTCTTCCTCTCAGCTTTGAACAAGTTATCAAAGTTAACTAGCTGACAGTAATGATTCCGACAAGCTAGCTGCGCACTGCTTCAGTCTTATCTCAAGCCTCTTTTCTCGAGAACAAATAAGTTATTCAAAATTTATGTTCTTTTCGCCTTCTAGATACATCATATTATTCCTTGCTGTCCTTTACAATAAATCTTTCTTCGTCTAACAGGTACAATCCCAAGTCAACACGCCACTGTTGAATACGTCCATCACCTACTACAATTAACTAAGTATGTATCAGACTGAGCAAAGGCAAAGACTGTGACACGACAAGACAAAAGAATTTTTTAACAGTATCATGACTTTCTCTCTCTCTGACGTGCACACAGATAGCTTACAAAAATCAAAATGACATGTCCACCCACACCTTCAGCACGCACTCACACTGGTTTGCAAACTATAAATATAGATATAAATGGAAGTTAAGTCTGTGAAGGTGACTTTTTTCAATGGGAGCAAGGGAGAGACGGAGAGAGGACTGGCAGAGGGGTGTCCGGGGAGGTCGGGGGGTGGGGGGAGGGGGGAGAGGGGGAGATCGCAGATGGCAGTCTCGGTGTCAGGTAACCTCGGTTGTCTACTTACTAAAGAAAATTCATAATTTTTTTCCTACGAACATACTCCGCTTTTTCAATTACTGATTAACATGTTCATGGAATTTTTATACCTCGTCCAGGAAATCACGGATATATGAAAGACGAAAGGTAACTTACCTGTTACGTGAATTTGAAAAGCAGCGAACACGGAATTTTTCATGATGTAGTACCTCTTACGTCTTTTTGAAGTTAGCCTGGAAAATAATTTTGAATCCAAAAAATAGAACCAACTGCTATTACTAAATTAAAGACCTCCGATTTCTCGGTGTATACGTGAGGGATAATCTAAGAAACAACTGTAGGTATTTTTATACGGTTTTCACTAATACACAGACTGATTCAGTGTGAAAGTTTGTGTTCTAATCTCTTATCACAACGCCAGACAAGACGTCCTGTCATAGATCCATGCGAGGCCGGGTAGGTCAGCAATTGCTACTAATCTCAGATACACATCGTCTGTATTTTGTGCTCCACAGTTGTTACAAATCGTGTGAAACACGTGAATTTTCATTCATCACCGCTGCTTTTTACATTTTAGTTATGCTACTAATTAGGATAGTCTTCAAATGATACAGATATACATTATTTAACATCGTATTTGTGACGTTATATCCGAAACACTTCATGCACAAGATATACTGCATGTCTCCCACGTAATGCACAAAATCTTAATATTTCGCCAAATCGTTGATATCTAACCATGTTTGACACAGTTACTTCGACCGAATATTTTGCGTAACGCTGCAATGCTACATGGGCTGGAACGTCGGTTGCAGGGAAGGCGGATAGCCCAACTTCGGTTTATTGGGAGAATTATGTAAAGGCGACCGCGCACAGAACACTTGCATGACGCATTTTTGAATAATGTTATAGAATTTCAAGCCTGCTGCTGGATTTGTTACCGACACGTTCGAACAACGCATGTTTTATAGTAATGTTACACGAACTCAAATGGGAATCTCTGGACGATAGAAGGCGACATTCTTTTCGAGAAACGCTACTGAAAAAAATTTTTTCAATCAGCATTTGAAGCTGACTGCAGAATGATTCAACTGTCGCCAACGCACATTTCGGGCAAGGATCACAAAGATGTCAGAGAAATTAGGACTCATTAGGAGGCAATAGACAGTCGTTTTTCCCTGGTCCCATTTGCGAGTGGAGCAGGAAAGGTACTTTCGAACCTGCACCAGATGGTGACTTGTCGAATATGTAACTAGATGTAGAAAATAAAGCGCCATTGATACATTCGAGTGGAAGAACGTTCGAAAAAGACCTTCTGATGAGGAAAGGTGTGGCCCTAAAAGCTCACGCTGACAGTTAGAAGACGTGAATCATATTGTCTTTAGCTAAAACTAGAGACAGTTCCTCAACAAGACACGAAACCGTAGACTACAAGCTCAAATGCGCTGAATGTATATCAATAATTACAAAAGTATCCAAACGAGAGAGAGAGAGAGAGAGAGAGAGAGAGAGAGGTGGCTCTGAGCACTATGGGACTCAACTGCTGAGGTCATTAGTCCCCTAGAACTTAGAACTAGTTAAACCTAACTAACCTAAGGACATCACACACATCCATGCCCGAGGCAGGATTCGAACCTGCGACCGTAGCGGTCTCGCGGTTCCAGACTGCAGCGCCAGAACCGCGCGGCCACTTCGGCCGGCAGAGAGAGAGAGAGAGAGAGAGAGAGAGAGAGAGAGAGAGAGAGAGAGAGAGAGAGAGAAGGGGGGGCTGAAATTGTTATTATCCTCTCACGTCATCTTAATCACAATATCACTTACTGCAGCAATGATGGTAAAGACCATTTACCTACGCCGTACAAAATGATAAAAATACATTAACCCATAATGTCGTTCGCTGCCCTCTTTGCGTTCGAGACAGAACTATGACCTGCTTTCAGCAGAAAATCCACATTGAGATCTACAATTCTACTACAAACATTGTGGATTGCACTTAAACTGATCTTTGGCTACGCTAGTTTTTCGTATTATCTCTGTATTATTCATTAATCTAAATTTGGTAAGGACTGCTGATCGAAGAACAGTACTCAAAAACAGATCGAACGAAAGCTTTTGTAAAATAATTCCTCCGTGAGTGAATTGCATTTGTTAGGATTCTTCCGATACATCTGCCAGCCTCGTGGCCGAGTGGTTCTAGGCGCTTCAGTCCGGAACCGCGCGACGGCTACGGTCACAGGTTCGAATCCTGCCTCGTGCATGGATTTGTGTTATGTCCTTAGGTTAGTTCGGTTTAAGTAGTTCTGAGTTCTAGGGGACTGATGACCTCAGAAGTTAAGTCCCATAGTGGTCAGAGCCCTTTGAACCATTTGCACCGATACATCTCCGTGTGGCACGTCCATTCTGACGGCTAGGTGTATTAAACTGCGTCTCATAGTATTAAGTAGACAGACGTAAAGCGGTCTTGACATCATAGATAGACTCGAACGCTGGAGCACGTAACCAGTCATGTTCGTAGGTGGTGATTTGCTCTTGCCTTCCTCCGACTTTCGAAATGACTTACCCAAGCCGATATACGGGAGTTTAATCGACTTCAGACCACTTTTCACTTACAAGTAATTACCAGACAGAACAGAAGCAACTACTAACAGATAAAAAATAGGACAGATTGAAGTTCGATTTCGGGACTTGGCTATTTGCAGTCTTGTATGAAATGAGTTCTTTTTCTTCATTCGATCCACTTCTTCGTCAGTAGTTCTGTGTGGATATCGTAGGGAATTTTCAAGTGTTATAGAGGAGAAACTTCAGGATTTTTTTATTATAGAGGGTGGCCCGTGTCATGACAGAATACGCTGAGCTACAGTGCCAGCGTTAAACCAGCTACGGAACCACACATCTTGTTAATTACCTGTTTAAAGAATGTTATACAGAACGTTACGACACCTAGTAACATATGTGGAAAGTAAGACACGTGTTAATATGCACCACAATTCTACAGATAGTCCACCCCCCTGAAACATTTAGTGTTCCCAGGCAGACGCCACAATATATAGTTCGCGTCTGTATTATTGTAACAGCTTTTCGTGTTAGGCCCACGTAAGATGTTATAAGCCTCCTACACACGCACCAAGTTATCGACCAACAGAAAGACCGACAAATTTCGTGTCAGCCTACACACGACCGCACACTGTGATTACGGCGCCACCCTGTTGTTAAGACATGTTTATCTTATATGAAAAAGTGGTGTCTGTTCTTTCGGACATGTCGGAAACAACAACACCATGTATTCACACAACTGATTCGCCTAGGTTGGCCATGGATCCACCTACTTCAGTACGAATGCACAAGTACATCCGACCTCCTGCGGGAATCTCAGAGTAACGAGCATGGAGGAAATGGACAGCAACCACGGACAGGTGGAGTTCGGTGGGAATGCGGGTCGGCCTTGAGGCGTACCGAGGTAGTCTGCGCAATTGCAGTAAAGCTGTGTCCCGAATGGCGGTGATTAACGCACTTGCCTAGTAAGCAGGAGATTCGGGTTGGAATCCCCGTCTGTTACACATTTTCACACTTCGCTGCTGACCTGCGATGCAGCTGACAACAGCGATCTCTTCCCTTCCCTTTTCCCTTCCCTTCCCTTTTCCCTTCTCTTTACCCTTCCCTTCCCTTTTCTTTTCCCTTCCCTTGCCTTCCCTTTTCCCTTCCCTTCCCTTCCCTTTTCCCTTCGCTCCCTTCCCTTTTCCCTCCCCTACCCTTCCATTTTCTCTTCCCTTCCCTTCCCTACCCTACCCTTCCCTTCTCTTTTCCCTACCCTTCCCTTCTCTTTTCCCTACCCTACCCTTTTCCCTTCCCACATTCAAGTTGCATATATCATTTATCTTAGCGTCACTGAGGTTATTTTCTACGAGATTACGCATGGTTTTACGTAGAAACAAAAACGGGAATTTGTCATGACTGTTTTAGAGGTAGAAAGGGCACAAGAGAAAGGCCAATAGAGCCGTGGTCAAAGATGTGGCTAATTCAAGAAAATAAAGTCACTCACGTTCCTTTACTTAAGCAGCTGGGAACCGACGATTTCCGTAATCGTCTAAGAATGAGTGTGTCATGCATTTCTTAGCTACTGAATATCATGTAACAATTCGTAACGGAAAACGATACAGTCGAGACAGAGGCTATAAGCTGTGAGGAGAGTCTGTTGGCTCCATTACAGTTTTTAGTCTCTGGCAGAAGTTAAGATCATCTCAGATTCAGTGCTGTTGTATCCCCTCAGTCATTAACTACAATGGTTTCTGAGTCCCGCACCGTGGTTTATAACTGACTGAGGATATACATAATAGTAAAGCAACATAAGTAAAAGAAATTTATGGGAGAAGTATCTCAGCCATTTGAAATAAAAACTTGTGTTAGACAAGACGATGCCTTATTACCTTTAATGTTTAATTGTGTTCTAGAAAAAAAAAGTAAGAATCTGGAATTCAGAGCTAAAAAATCACAAAATTGAACCACTAACTCTGGGAAGAGAACAGATGGAATTAAGGTAAACTGCTTGGCTTTTGCGGATGATTTTGGAGTAATTTCAGGAAACCCAAGAGAAGCATTTATTAGGATAAACATTCTGGAAAAAATAAACAGAATTGGTCTCAGAATTTCAGCTGAAAAAACTAAATTCATGACAAATATTAAAAGTGCGACAAAATTCATAGAAACACAAACAGCTAAAATAGAGCGATTAAATAAATTTAAATATCTTGGAGAAGCTATACAACAGAATGGACTAGAAGAATCTGCAATAGATGTAAGAATTAATAAAATGGAAAGAGCATTTGGTTTAACCAAAAATATTCACCACAAGAAATGTTTATCTAGAAAAACAAAACAAACACTAGACCACATCGGAACGACCAGAATGTTTATATGGATGTGAATGCATAACGATGAAGTATAAAATGGACGGACTAGAAAGAACGATCATTAGAAAAATAATGGGTGCAATAGAAACTGCGGATGGTTGGAAAATAAGAAGTAATGAGGAGATATACAAAAATATAGAGAAAATATCTGAAATAATGGCCAAACGAAGATTAACCTTTTTCCGACACCTCTATCGAATGTATGGAAACAGACAATAGGATGGATTACAGAAGTAAGGAAAGATCTAAAAAGAAACAACATCTAAGAATCAGAAAAAGCAGAAAGAAATCGTTTTAAGAATAAAATATGAAATTTGGAAAGCTTTCAAAGCATAACAACATGGACAGAAGAAGAGACTTCATGGGGAGAAAATGAGGGAATACCGGACAAACAGCAAACAACAACGAAGGAAGAAGAGGAACTAAAGTTGTTAACATGGCCCTAGTTGATCAGTACGATTGTGAAAGAAAAAATGTCCACGCAAACGTTATTAATTTGTTTCTATATGTAGCATAAAAAATGGTTCAAATGGCTCTGAGCACTATGGGACTCAACTGCTGTGGTCATAAGTCCCCTAGAACTTAGAACTACTTAAACCTAACTAACCTAAGGACAGCACACAACACCCAGCCATCACGAGGCAGAGAAATCCCTGACCCCACCGGGAATCGAACCCGGGAACCCTGGCGTGGGAAGCGAGAACGCTACCGCACGACCACGAGATGCGGGCAGCATAAAAATGACGTGTAAGTTTAAGAAACAAATTTCACTTACACATCGTGTAATAAACACAACAACACATCCATTAGAATAAAGCCTGTAGCAGTTGTAGAGCTGTAGCGAAAACTCCTACTCTTTGCTCTTGCAACAGAGGACTTAGATACAGGCCGGACTTTTTTAATACTTATAACAATACAATAAGTATCTTTTATGAATTGACGTCATTGAATGGCGATATTTCGGATTTTACATTACTTTTGCGACAATTATCGGAAATAAAACGTAAAAAACAGAAGTACAGAAGTTCGACGAACTGTTATTCTGCCTATGTGCCACGTAAAACTATCAAGAATTCGTTAAAAAAAACGAAAAAAAAAACAGAAATGCTTCATTATTTCCATTTATGTTGCTGCACTCGCACTACGTGTCCCACAAATATCTGCGGTTCCTAAATTTCTCCAGACACTCTGTCCATACAGTTTCGTCCGCCCCGCATCGCATATTAGAATAGCGTTTAATCCGGCACGCGTGACAAAAGACGAACTTTCATTGGGCGCGCAGCGCTGCACAAGGCACAGTTTGTTGGGTGGAGGGGTAGGGGAAGGGGGGAGGGGAGGAGTCGGCTGTTGGGTGGTCCTACCCTCCCGCCAAGCAAAGTTTGTCAGTCAAAATGCTTACACACGTCCAATTTGTTGTTTGGTCGGTCGGTCGCTCTGGCGGTTGCTGCGTGGGTAGGGCCCTACAGCATTTCCGTAGGACTCTAGAAGCTTATTGGTCAAGGCGGCCACAGTGTCGTCACTCGACCGACTTATTAGATCGAGGTGCCTTAATTAAAGGATTGTTTTCGGTGAGTGCGGTTCTTGTCTTCGCGGATCTGTCTTTCGCTCTTTTATCTACTCCCGTTCGGTCGCTGTTTCGTCAGCAGGGGCAGCTTCCAGCGAATAGTAAGCCTTCTTGTTGAATATCAAATATATATAGTAGAACATTTGCAGTAGTTCCTGTGGTAACCGAATTATTTAACATTTCATGGCGGTTGAGTTGCTTGCTGTTTTTAGAACGAGCTTTCGAATGTTATCGTATTTTACAGCATGTTGTGACACTACCGTAGACAAACAAATTTTAATCACAAGTAGAGATGTGTATTTACATTATATTATAAGCACCGCTTGGGCGTGCATAATAACGACCAACAAATACTTGCCAGAAGGTTTTGTATGTAAAGTGACTGCGTAGTGCCATTTTAACGTACGCCAAAGATGTATTTCATCCTGTCTTCAGGAAGAGATATTAATTTCAGGAAGACTTTGAAAAGGCTTTGACTGCTGGTGAAGTAAATCTTACTGAAAGACCGACTGATACGTCGCATCACATAGAGTATATCAGCTCTGTATTTCGCATACGTTCCTTGCAAAGAATATGAATGAATAGTACCAAAGTGTGAAAATTCTCTGCATCACTTGCAGTGTTCAGTTATCACCATTTCCAGTCAATGATCTTTCTGGACTGTTATCCACGTAATTAGGGAACTGACACGTTTTTCCGTGCTTGCCTCAGGAGCATTTCCTACAAATTCTCATGGCTTAACGCATTCAACGTATAAAATGTTTCTTTCGGCACATTAATTTCTTTGCGATATTCTCACGTTATCACACATTATAATTTTTGTGCTGTTACCTAACTCTGCAGACTTCAGGGAACTAGTCGAAATAGTTAGTTTCCATAGTAACATGACTGGTTGGATAGCTGAGTCGCAGTGCTACTAAGCGTTCATTAATAGGCTGCGTGAACTGTTACATTTTGTTTGCGATTTGTGCGAATATTGCTCGCAGTAGCTGCGCAAGCCGATCGAATGGGGCACACGCGCCGACGCATCGATGTTCGTTTGTCACCCCGTAATAGCTGCCAAGTGTATTATATGCCACATCTACAGCTTTATTATTCAAGATGTAGTGTGGTAACAGATGGTACAGTTCCGCGACTTCGTCTAGTAACTAAAACACAAACGTACAAAATATCCTCTCACGGTAATATGTGAATGCATTGAAGACTTGATAGTAACATAACTCAGTACACACAAAAGCTAACGTACCGATTGTGGCAGACTA
The DNA here is from genome assembly GCF_023898315.1 of Schistocerca nitens. NCBI lineage: Eukaryota > Metazoa > Arthropoda > Insecta > Orthoptera > Acrididae > Schistocerca > Schistocerca nitens. The sequence continues at coordinate 77,310,489 of NC_064625.1, forward strand.
TATAGTTTCACGACTTCCCCTGATAACTGAAATAAATGCTTGGCGAAATATCCGCTGAGGAATGGGATGGCATTCAAGACTTACTGATTTGCTGATCTTGTTACAGTCTTAAGTCATCGTATTGTGTATGGCAAAGCGTATATTTTTGGACCTCGCATTGCAATCATACATCTGTCTGAAAACTACTGAGAAGTGGATAGATTACACCTTTTTAGGGCTTCTTTCAGTTTCGTTGCCGTATGGAATGAAAAAAAAAATTGCTTAAATGCCTCTGGTGCGTTCTTTACCTTGTCTAATATTGTCTTCTCAGTTCCTACTGGTGCAATACGTAGCTGCCTGGAGCTTAGTTAGTTCTGGATCGTGAACCTTCGTAAACAGGCTTTGACGGGACAGTTTGCTACTATATCCCGACTTGTCTGCCAGCTAAGTTGTTTTAGCATCTCTGTGGCGCATTCCCATGGATCAAAGAAACCTGTGACCACTCGTGCTGTCTTTCTTCGCGTACATTCAGTATCGCCCGTTAGTCCTATTTTGGAAGGGTCACACATTCAGCAGTATTACAGCATGCGTCACACGAGTGTTACGTAAAATGTCTACTTTGTAGACTGGATGCATTTTTCCCCTATCCCGCCAATGAACCGGTCTGCCGCCTACGACTGAGCCTATCTCATCATTTAATTCCATGTCGCTGCACCCATTTATTTATGAGCTGAATGATGTCAGTTTTGACTCATTCATATTTTAATCGTAAATAGCAATTCATGTTGTCTCTCTGAAAGCAAAATTTTACATTCATGAATATTTACGGCATGTTTTACAAATCTTATCAGGTTGTTATTGAATATTTTTTTAAGACAATACGTCATTATAGATAACTTGTTACGAACCTTTCTATAAAGACTGCTGTATCGTTACTGCGCATATGTTAAGACAGAGAATATGTGAAAATTCTAAAACTAGCAGCTCGTACGCACGTAGAAGTGCTACATGGTATGACTCGTCTTAACAGCATTTGTTATCCAGAAGGAACGCTGCATCTTGCACAACGGTACCGTTGGTCCTTGAGTCTCAAAGTAACGCAAATCTGCTTCTTCTGTTGTCTCTTTTATCGATCTACACACTTCTTCTGTCTATACGCAAATATAGACTGAAGTTCCGGCATACGGTTCGGACTAATCTCAAGACCTGCTGTGGAGTCTGTGATATGGTTTCCAGTAATAGGTACATTGATTCACAGTGAAGGTTTGTGTGTATAATTCTAAATATTTCGTCCAAATTGGCTGTAGTATGATGAATTAAAGTCTCCCAGCGCTATGAAAACGATGGTGTTGCATCTGTCGTGGAATGGAATTATCCATACATGTTATGGTTGCGTGAGACAGAGCACTTCGTACCAAAGTTGCATGGCAGAGGTCCCTTTATCCCTGTTGTTCTGTAGTAGTGTGTGCTTCGTACCAATGTTGTCGTAGAACGCAGAAAGTGCTTTATATCAATATTAATTCGGGAGAGGGAGCTTTCAACCAGTGTTCTGTGGCGGAGGGTGCTTTGTACAAATGGTGTATGGCAAAGGGAGGTTTACATTAATGTTGATTGGTATAGGGTGGTTCATACTAGAGTTGCTTGCCAGAGAGCGGTTTATAGATTAGATTAGATTAATACTTGTTCCATAGATGATGAATACGACACTTCGTAATGATGTGGAACGTGTCAGGTTAATAAAAGATGTTTGTACAAGATATTACATTACACAAAATATTGCATGACACTAATGTTTAAGTGTTTTTTTTCCCTCCCTTAATTTATATCTAAAAATTCAGCCAATGAGTAGAAGGAGTCGTCATCTAGAAATTCTTTTAATTTATTTTTAAATGTTGGTTGGCTATCTGTCAGGCTTTTGATGCTGTTTGGTAGGTGACCAAAGACTTTTGTGGCAGCATAATTTACCCCTTTCTGTGCCAAAGTCGGATTTAACCCTACCTAGTGAAGATCATCCTTTCTCCTGGTGTTATAGCTATGCACACTGCTATTACTTTTGCACTGGGTTGGATTATTAACAACAAATTTCGTAAGTGAATTAATATACTGTGAGGTTACTGTGAGGATCCCTATATCCTTAAACAAATGTCTGCAGGATGACCGTGGGTGGGCTCCAGCAATTACTCTGATTACACGTTTTTGAGCAATGGATACTTTTCTACTCAACGATGAATTACCCCAGAATATGATGCCATACGAAGGCAGTGAATGAAAGCAGGCATAGTAAGCAATTTTACTGAGATTCTTATCACCAAAATTTGCAATAACCCTAATAGCATACGTAGCTGAACTCAGACGTTTCAGCAGACCATCAATGTGTTGCTTCCAGTTTAGCCTCTCATCAATGGACACACCTAAAAATTTTGAAAATTCTACCTTAGCTACAGACTTCTGTTCAAAGTCTATATTTATTACTGGAGTTCTGCCATTTAGTGTACGGAACTGTATATACTGTGTTTTATCAAAATTTAAAGAGAGTCCGTTTGCTGAGAACCACTGAATAATTTTGTGAAAAACATCATTTACAATTACATCACTTACTTCTTGGTTTTTGGATGTTATTACTATACTTGTATCATCAGCATAAAGAACTAACTTTGCATTTTCATCAATGTGGAATGGCAAGTCATTAATGTATATCAAGAACAGTAAAGGACCTAAGACCGAACTCTGTGGGACCCCGAACTTGATAGCCCCCCAGTTTGAGGAATCAGCTGTTGTTTTAACATTACATGAACCACTTATTTCAACTTTCTGCATTCTTCCAGTTAAGTATGAATTAAACCATTTGTGCATTGCCCCCCTCAAACCATAATGATTTAGCTTATCTAAAAGAATTCCAAGATTTACTCAATGAAAGGCCTTTGAGAGATCACAAAAAATACCAATGGGTGCTGTCCGGTTATTCAGAGCATTTAATATTTGATCAGTGAAAGCGTATATAGAATTTTCTGTTGAAAAGCCTTTCTGAAAACCAAACTGACATTTTGTTAGCACTTTATTTTTACAAATATGGGAGGCTACTCTTGAATACATTACTTAATAAATATTTTTGATAGAGCTGTCAGAAGAGAGATTGGGCGATAGTTGTTGACATCTGACGTATCCCCATTTTTAGGCAATGGTTTTACAATGGCATATTTCAGTCTGTCGGGGAAAACACCCTGCTCCAAAGAGCTATTACATACGTGGCTGAGAATCCTACTTATCTGTGGGGAACAAGCTTTAGGTACCTTGCTGGAAATGCCATCAATTCCATAAGAGCTTTTACTTTTCAGTGAGTTTATTATTTTACTGATTTCAGAGGGAGAGGTTGGTGGAAATACAGTTGTTTCAAACTGCACAGGTATGGCTTCTTCTATTAGTAGCCTTGCCTCTTCTAGTGAAGATCTAGATCCTATTTTCTCCACAACATTTAAAACATCACTATTGAAAATATTTGCAATTTCTGATTGTTTGTTAGTACACTTGTCATTCAGTTTTATGGCACTAAAGTCTTCCTGTGCTCTTGGTTGCCCTGTTTCCCTTGCAATAATATTCCAAAATGCTTTAATTTTATTATCAGAGTTACTGATCTCAGGCATGATACACATGCTTCTGGACTTTTTAAAAACTTTTCTTAGTACCGCACAATAGTTTTTATAATATTGAACAATTTTGGGGTCAGTACTCCCTCTTGCTGTTAGATACAGTTCTCTTTTACGGTTGCAAGATATTCTTATTCCTTTAGTTAGCCAAGGTTTTTTATATGTTTTATTGGAATTATGTTTAACTATTTTCTTGGGAAAACAATTTTCAAATACCCTTAAAAATGTATCGTGAAATAAGTTATATTTCAAGTTTGCATCGGGTTCCTTATACACTTCATCCCAGTCTAGCTGCTGTAGGCTTTCCCTAATTGTTGCATGGCAGAGGGTGCTTCAAACCCATGTAATGTGGCACAATATGATTCCTACAAATGTTGTGTGGCATAGGGTGCCTTGTACCAAAGTTGCACGGCAGAGGGCGCTTCGTACCGATGTTCTGCAGCAGAGAGTGAATCCTACCGAAGTTACGGGGCACAGGGTGTCCCCTACCAATGTTACACTGTAGAGGGTGCTTCATACTGATGCTGTATGGTACCATATTGTATGACGGAGGGTGCTCGCTAATTATTGTGCGTGTCAGAGGGTACTTCGTAGCAACTTTGCGTAGCAGAGGGTGCTTCACAGTGATGAAGTGTGACACAAAGTGCATCTGTGTGCTATAGGATGCGTTGCAGCAGTTTTGCATGGCAGAACGTGCATCATACTGAAGTTACATGTTAGATGGTGCATCGTTTCACTGTTGTGCGGGGCAGCATGTTTATTACCGATTTTGTGTGTTACTGGGTGCTTTGTTATGATGTCTCATGGCAAAATGTGCGTTATACTAATGTGTCAGAACTTGCTAAGTTGGATGTTTTGAAGAGCCAGTTGTGTGTGGCAGACGATGCTTCGTACCAAATGCAAGGCGAAGGGTGTTTCGTTTCCATGCTGCATGGCAGTTGATAATGTACACCATGTTATCAACCTTAGGGTGCTCCATATTGTGCATGGCAGAGGGTGCTTCGTACCAATGTTGCTTGTCTGAGGATGCTATGTGCCATAGTTGTATGATAGGAGGTGCATTTTACCGATGATACATGACAGTGCTTCGTGCCTTGTTACGAGGCGGAAGATACTTTGTACCATTTGTGCATGGCAGTAAGAGCTTCGAACAGAGGTTTTCTGTACCATGTTACAAGATGAGGGTTGCTATCTGCTAATGTTACATGGCAGAGAGTGGTTCATATTGATGTTGTGAATGGTTCATATTGATGTTGTGAGTGGTTGATACTGATGTTGGCCGGCCGCTGTGGCCGAGTGGTTCTAGGCGCTTCAGACCGGAACTGCGCTGTTGCTACGGTCGCAGTTTCGAATCGTGCATCGGGTATGGATGTGTGTGATGTCCTTAGGTTAGTTACGTTTAAGTAGTTCTTAGTTCTAGGGGACTGATGACCTCAGATGTTAGGTCCCATAGTGCTTGGAGCCATTTGAACCATTTTGAACCATACTGATGATGTGAGTGGTTCATACCACTGTTGTGAGTGCTTCAAAACAGTGTTGTGTGACAGACGGTATGAAATACCACGTACGAGACAGATGGTGCTCCATACAAACTGTGTGTGACTGAGAGTGCTTTCTACCATTGTTGGGTGACAGAGAATGCTTCATACAAATGACCGACGCGAAGGGTCTTTGCACTATCTGCGCGTGGCAGAGGGTGCATAATACGAATGTGGCTTGGCAGAGGGTGCTTTGTGCCAATACAGTGGGACAGACAGTACCTTATAGCAGAATTGTGTGGCAGAGAGTCCTTTGTACCATGTGGTGAGGAGGAGGTTGATCTGTAACAAATGTGCGTAGCGGAAGGTGCTTCGTACCATGTTACAAGGCAGATGGTGCACTGTACAGATTGTGCATAACAGAGAGTGCTTCATACCTTGTCATGTGGCAGGTGGTGCGTTGTACCAACATTGTGTGGTATAGTGTGTTATGGGCCAATGTCGCGTTAGAGAGTGTTCATTGTACCAGTGTTACATTGCAAAGGGTTTGTCGTAGCATATACTACGAGGAGAGTGGTCTGTCGCGTTTGAGCGTGGCAGAGGGTGCTTTGCATGATGTTACGACGCGATGGGAGCTGTGCACCGAATATGCATAGCAGAAACTATTTCGTACCAATTTTGTGTAGCGGAAGTTCTTTCTTCAACGTTACAATGTGAAAGGTACTCTGTGCTAGTGTCGCATAGCAGAGAATGGTTCATACCAATGTTGTGTGGCCGAGGGTGTTTCGTACCAGTGTCACGAAGTTAGGGTGCACGGTACCCATATGTGCATGGCAGAGGGTGGTTAATATCAGTGTAATGTGGCAGAGGGTGCTTCGTGCCAGTTTAGTGGTATAGAGGGTGCTCTGTACTAAAGTTTTGTGACAGACTCATTTTTACCATGTTTCGAGGAGGAGGTTGCTCCACAACAATTGTGCGTGGCATAGGCGCTTCATACCAAAGTTGTACAGCGGAGGATGTTTCGTACCAGTAATACAAGGCGAACACTGCTCCGTATTGTTTCTTTGTGACAAAGAGTGCTTCGAACCACTGTAATGTGACAGAGGCGCCCTGTAGCAGTTTTGTGTGATAGAGGGTGCTTTGTAGTAGTGTAGAATGGCAAAGGGTTCTTTATTTGAATGTTGAGGTGTAGAGGGTGTGTCGTACCAAATAAGAGGGGGACGCCGCCCTTTGCCATTTGCTCATGGCAGAGCTTACTTCGCACTAATTTTGTGTGTCAGAGGCTGCTTTGTACGGTGTCCCTAGGTTGAAGGTGTTCTTTACCAGTTGCGCAAAGCAGAAAGTGCTTCGTACCAATGTTGTGTAGCAGTCGTTTACTGTGCTATGTTAGGAGGGGAAGAGTGTTCTGTACTAAAGTTGTGTGGCAGAAGGTGATTCATACTAATGCTGTATGGAAGATGGTGCTTCATACCACGTTGTGAGGAAGAAACTTGTCTGTATGTGTGTGGGTGAAGGTAATTCATAACAATGTTATGTAGCAGACGCTGCTTTGCACGAATTTCATGCGCTGAAGTGTGCTCCATACTTTTTGTATGTGACAGAGTGTACCAACATGTTATGACAGAGAATGCTGTGCACCAAAGTTGTGTGTGAGTGGGTCCTTCTCACTATGTTATGAGGAGTAGGTTGTGCATGTACCAAAGTTGTTTGGTATGGAATGCTTCATACTTGTGCTACGAGATAAAGAGTTCTCCATACTGTTTGTGTGTGACAGAGAGTGGTTCATATCAGTGTAGTGTGGCAGGATGTGCTTTCTACGAATGCTGTGAAGTCGAAGGGCTATGCACCGATGTTGTGTGGTAGAGAGTGCACTGTACCATGTTACAATGCAGTGTATGTTCACACTACTTGCGTGTGGTAGTGGAAGCAGAGGGCGCACAGTACCAATTATGCATGGCAGATGGTGCTTCGGACAAATAAAGCGTGGCAGGAGGAGCTTTGTATCAGTGTTGTGTAGTAGAGGTTGTTTTGAATGAATTTTGAGTGTCGCAGGGCGCTGTAAAAGAACGTTACGAGGTTAAGGGTGCTCTGTACAACTTGTGCGTGGCAGAGGATAGGATGCTTTATGCTAGTGTTACATGGAGAGGATGTCTTTTACTAATGTCGTGTTGTAGAGGATGTCTTGCCCCAATGATGTATGGCAGAAGGTACTTCATGAAATTTAACGAAGCTCTTGTTCTCAGTGCCGAATGCGTGTTACAGCATATGCTTTATATCAGTGTTGTATGACAGAGGCTGGTTGGTACCAATATTTTGTGGTAAAGGGTACTTCGTGCGAATGTTGCGTGACAGAGGGTGCATCGTACCGTGATATGAGGTGGAGAATGCCGCGTGACGAGTGTGTTTCAGAACGTATTTTATTAGTGGTGTACCTCAGGTATGTGGCGCCCCTGGCAAGAATTTAAAATTGCGGCCTCTATAGAACTCTCCAGGAACCAATGAATGCACCCCTTATCAGTACAGAGAGATTGATATTTTCCCTTGTTCCAAGAAAATGAGAACGTTTCTTGGCAAATATATACATTTATCTAAAAAGATAATACCGGCCGCGGCGCACATTCTGTTTCGAGCAGACTGCACATCTACGCCATAGTCTGCGTTTCTCGGACTTGTCACTTGGAGTGACATGAAGAATGTGCCTCCCAGTAAAGCGGATTCCCGTCATCAGAGCGTCTTCCTTTACTATCTCTTCTCCGCTCTGCAGTAAATTTTTCCACAATTTCTTGTACCAGACTGGCCGCGGTGTAGCGTTATTTTTTCAGAGGGCGGCGCGGAGCTCCGTCAGGTCATCGTCGGCGGCCTTTGGAATTTGCACTCCCCTGGCTCTTGCACCCCTGGCGGGAGCCACTCCTGCCAACCCCTAGGTACACCCCTGTATTTCATACCAATGTCGTGTGGCCAAGGGTGCTTTGTACCACGTTACGAGACGATAGTGTGCGGCAGAAAGTGTTTAGTACGAATATTGTACGCTAGAGAGTGCTTCGTTTTAAGAGTCGCAGGATGCCCCCTACCAACTGTTCGTCGCAAACAGTGGTTCGTAAAACTGTTTTGTGGCGGAGTGTGCTCAGTGTTGTGTGACAAAATTGGTCAAATGGCTCTGAGTACTATCGGACTTACCTTCTGAGGCCATCAGCCCCCTAGCACTTAGAACTACTTAAACTTAACTAACATAAGGACATCACACACATCCATGCCTGAGGCAGGATTAGAACCTGTGACCGTAGCGGTCACGCGGTTCCAAACTGAAGCACCTACAACCGCTCGGTCACAGCGGCCGGCTTGTTGTGTGACAGTTGGTGCTAAGCACGGTGCTGTGAGCCGAAAGGTGCGCCTCGTCTATTGTGCCTGTCAGAGCGTTCTTCGTACCAGTGTTTCGTGACAGAGGTGGCATCTACATCTACATACAAACTCCGTAATTCACCAAGTCGAGACAAGTCAAGCTGAAAGATGTTACACAGTTAATTATACGGTAGGCGACGCAGACAACGCTTTTCCAAGTGTTCCATGTCACGCACCGAAGAGGACGGACGCCTCCACGCAGCAGAGTGGCGCAGTGGAAGCGTGCTGGACCCATAACCCAGAGGTCCGTGGATCGAAACCACGCTCTGCTAACGGTGCGTGGCGGAGGGTACCTCGTACCACTACTAGCATCTTCTCTCTCTCTTTTCCACTCCCAAACAGAACGAGGGAAAAATGACTGGCTATATGCCCTAATCTCTCTTATCTTTGTGGTCTTTCTACGAAATGTAAGTTGGCGGCAGTAAAATTGTACTGCAGACAGCCTCAAATGCTGGTTCTCTAAATTTCCTCAGTAGCGATTCACGAAAAGAACGCCTTTTTCCCCTAGAGACTCCCACCCGAGTTCCTGAAGCATTTCCGTAACACTCGCGTGATGATCAAACCTACCAGTAACAAATCTAGCAGCCCGCCTCTGAATTACTTCTATGTCCTCCCTCAATCCGACATGATAGGGATCCCAAACGCTGGAGCAGTTCTCAAGAATAGATCGTCTTAGTGTTTTATAAGCGGTCTCCTTAACAGATGAACCACATCTTCCCAAAATTCTACCAATGACCCGAAGACGACTACCCTCCTTCCCCACAACTGCCATTGCATACTTGTCCCACTTCATATCGCTCTGCAATGTTACGCCCAAATATTTAATCGACGTGACTGTGTCAAGCGCTACACTACTAATGGAGTATTTAAACATTACGGCATTCTTTTTCCTATTCATCTGCATTAATTTACATTTATCTATATTAGCTGCCATTCTTTACACCACTCACAAATCCTGTCCAAGTCATTTTGTATCCTCCTACAGTCATTCAACGACGACACCTTCCCGTACACCACAGCATCATTAGCAAACAGCCGCACATTGCTATCCACCCTATCCAAAAGATCATTTATGTAGAGAGAAAACAACAGCGGACCTACCACACTTCCCTGGGGCACTCCAAATGATACCCTCACCTCCGATGAACACTCAAAACCGAGGACAACGTACTCGACGATATTGCGTGGCAGAGCTACCTCGTAGTTACGTTACGTTGGGAAAAGTGGGGAAAGGTCACACAGAAAACGCAGCTCATGCACGACCGACGCTGGAGTCCAGCAGCCGTCAAGTGACCGCATGTCGCGGTAGAATTTTAGAAATAACTGTACGCAGTGGACCATAAACAAAATTTGTGATACGCAAGAGAAGTCTTCGGGCTGTGGAATTATGTGTTAATGTGTGAAAGGGTCTCGTGCCATGTTATGACGGGGAGGTTGCTTTGTACCGACGACGGCGTGTAGCAGAGGGGGCTTCGCATCCGTGATGCGTGGGAGACGGTGGCACCCGTACTAAACTGCGGCGGGTAGCTAGTTGCACACAAAGTTTACATATCATGCCCGAAGTTATAACAGTTAGCAAACATGTTACTTAAAATATGATTTCATATAAAATTTCTATGTAATGTGAAACTGAGGAAATGCGTTATTAAGATAATATAACAAATTACGTTACATAATTATGTTCTGGAGGGTTAAATTCAAACTTATCCCTATCGAGGTAGGTGTTTGACGACAGTTGGAAAAAATTTTATCTGACGCTTTCGTTATTTCCTGTTAGGTTTTTAATTTTTATTCGTTCATAAAGAAAGCAAAATTTTAATCGTGTATTAACCCTCCATGTCAAAGGTACTAGCAGTGTAGAACGCTATTGCGACAAAATTAAAATCAGCACGAAGAATTGTAAAAGTAGATTTCAAGGTAGAAATGACTGAGTTGTCAGGCTGTCGTATATAAACCTTACCTCGAGATAAACATTACTCAAAAGCTTTACATGTTAAGCAGATAAACCATCACAGTCCCACACTACTGTCATCGAGTAAAACAGAAGTAATACCCGCCGTCACCCAAGTAAGTGTTATAGGCCCTCTATTGTTCCTGATCTAGACAATCTGAGTAGCCGTCTTAGATTGTTTGCAGATGCTGCTGTCATTTACCGTCTTGTAAAGTCATCAGATGATCAAGACGACTTGCAAAATGATTTAGATAAGATACCTGTATGGTGCGAAAAGTGGCAATTGACCCTGAATAAGGAAAAGTGCGAAGTTATTCGCATGAGTACTAAAAGAAATCCGCTAAATTTCGATTACGCGATAGGTCACACAAATCTGAGGCCTGTAAATTCAACTAAATACTTAGGGATCACAATTACAAATAACCTAAATTGGAACGATCACATAGATAATATTGGGGGTAGAGCAAACCAAAGACTGCGATTCATTGGCAGAACACTTAGAAGGTGCAACAGGTCTACCAAAGAGACTGCTTACATTACGCTTGTCCGCCCTATTCTGGAGTATTGCTGTGCGGTATGGGATCCGCATCAGGTGGGACTGACTGATGACATCGAAAAAGTACAAAGAAGGGCAGCCCGTTTCGTATTATCGCGAAATAGGGGAGATAGTGTCACAGACATGATACGTGAATTGGAGTGGCAATCATTAAAACAAAAGCGTTTTTCGTAGCGACAGGATCTTCTCATGAATTTTCAATCACCAGTTTTCTCCTCAGATTGCGAAAACATTCTGTTGGCACCCACCTACATAGGGAGAAATGATCATCAAGATAAAATAAGAGAAATCAGAGCTCGCACGGGAAAATTTAGGTACTCGTTTTTCCCGCGTGCCGTTCGAGAGTGGAACGGTAGAGAGACAGCATGAAGGTGGTTCATTGAACCCTCTGCCAGGCACTTTATTATGAATAGCAGAGTAATCACGTACATGTAGACTGAACTTAACCAGAACATCTCTCGTAAACAGTGGGTGTTAAAAGATGTATTCTTTATTTTGATAGGTTGTAGTATCGATCAAAACAAAAATACGAAGTAAACATAGGACCTAAGATGCATTCCCTAAGAGCTGTGACTACTTGTTGACCTTTGCTGCTCTGAAACACACCTCCTTCTGCAACGTCTTGGCTACTACGTATGACTCACTGAATGCAGCAAACAAATGAAGACACACTTCTCTGTCAGTGCTTGTAAACACATGATGCAATAAAACTCTGTTACTGATTTTACTGTAAACCGTTGTCACATTTCTGTATCAATGCAGCGCATGCATTTGTTCTAACGGAACTCAAATTAAGTTCGTCAAATACTTTACATTATAGTTTTATCCTTGCTTTTACCAGCATGATGAAAGCCTATTATTCCAAAAGGGAGACGCTTCCATAAATCACACGAAACCAAGGGGTACCGATTCAAGCAAAAGTCTAGAGATTGCAATTACGAACAACTTAAACTGCAATCAGTCGTGTAGAAAATGTTCTTACAACGGCGAACCAAAAACGGCCTTTTAGTGGAAGACACGAAAAATCTAACTAAAGGCGGTCTACATTACGCTTGTCCGTTCTTTGCTAGTGTTCGTGTGCGGTACGGGATCCTTACCACGTATGACTGACAGAGGATATCGAAAATGTTCAGAGAACGGCAACTCGTTACCTACTACTGCGAAATTAGGGAGACAGTCTCACGGACGTGATAAGCGAGTTGGGATGTCAATCATTAAAACAAAAGTGTTTTTTTTTGCTGCGGCGAGATCTTTTCACAAATTGTCAATCATAAGCTTGTTCCCGTGAATGTGTAAATATTTCATCGTGTCCCACCTACATAGTGAGAAATGACCATAACAGTAAAACCTTACTAATAAGAGTTCGCACGGAAATAGTTAGGTGTTCGTTCTTCCCACGTGTTATTTTAGAGTGGAATGCTAAGAAAATAGTCTGAAAGTCTTCCAATGAATCCTCTGTCATGCACTTACGGCTGCATGTAGACGTACACTGAACAGCCAAAGAAACTGTTACACCTGCCTAATATCATGTACGGCTCCCGCGAGCACGCAGAAGTGCCTCAGGACGACGTGGCATGGACTACACCAATGACTGAAGTACTGCTGGAGGGAACTGACACCATGAATCCTGCAGGGCTGTCCATAAATCCCTAAGAGAACGAGGGAGCGGAGATCTCTTCTGAACAGCACGTGGAAAGGCATCCCTGATAGGCTCAATAATTGTCACATCTGGGGAATTTGGTGGCCATCGGAAGTGTTTAACCTCAGAAGAGTGTTCCTGCAGCCACTCTGTAGCAATTCTGGATGTGTGTGGTGTCGCATTGTCCTGTTGGAAGTCCGTCGGAATGTATAGTGGACATGAATGGATGCAGCTAGTCAGACAGGATGCTTACGTACGTGTAACCCGTCTGAGTCGTATAAGACAAGTGTCTGGCGCAGTTATTAGATCGGTTACTGCAGCTACAGTGGCAAGTTTTATCAAGATGTAAGTGAGTTTTAACGTAGTGTTACAGCCAGCGCACGATCGATGGAACAGAGTATCTCCGAGGTAGTGATCAAGTGCGAATTGTCCCGTTCGACCATTTCACGAGTGCACCGTTTTTAACAGAATGGGTATCTCACACGCCCCATACCATTACACAGCCTCCATCAACTTGAACAGTCCCGTGCTAACACGCACGATCCATGGATTCATAACATTTTATCTATACCCGTACACGTCCATCCGCTCCAACAGTCCAATGTCGGTGTTGACGCGCAGGCGAGGCGTAATACTTTGTGTTGTGCAGTCATCAAGGGTACACCAGTGGGCCGAAAGCCCATATCAATGTTTCGTTGAATGGTTCGCACGCTGACACTTGTTGATCGCCCAGCATTGGAATTTGCAACAATTTGCGGAGGGGCTACACTTCTGTCATGTTGAACGATTCTCTTCAGTCGTCGTTGGTTCCGTTTTCGCAGAATATTTTTCCGGCCGCAGCGACCTCAGAGATTTGATGTTTTGCCAAATACCTCGTGTTCACGGTACACTTTACCAAATTCCTGATAAACACTGTGCACTCTTGAAATGGTCGAACGGTAAAATCCCCACTTCATCGCTACCTCAGGGATGCTGTGTCCCATCGCTCGGGTGCTGACTATAACATGACTTTCAAACTCACTTAAATCGTAATAACTTGCACTGTAGCAGCAGTAATCGGTCTAGTAACTGCGCCAGACACTAGTCATATACAGGCGTTGCCAATCGCTGCGCCGTATTCTGCCTGTTTACATACCTCGGCATTTGAATACACATGCCTACACCAGTTTCTTTGGCGCTTCAGTGTAGATGAAGCTGTTGAATCGTTCCAAAAATATGTACGCAGGTACCGAATACAGATTCCGGAACTGGTTCATAAAAAATGATAGTCTGTCAACTAAAAAGACGAATATTTTTTTGAAACTATGAAATTATTTGTATAAAAAATGATTTTCTTGTCTTTTTGTAAAACGTAAGAAGGAAACTGTTTCATAAAAGGTTTAGTCTTACATAGGCAAAAGTGTAAACAAACCATGGTACACCAAAGTCACGTGACAATCACAGAGTGATATTGGCGACTTGCCAGGAAGCTACGTCCACTTCATGGATATTCCTGCTCCATGGCGATAATTACCATGATTTCCATTTATATGATTGTCAGCGTGAAAGTTTGTTGGTGTTTTTTGTCATTCGCTCTTGCACCTAACGTTGTCCATTATTTTTTGGGTGTACTCTTTAGTATTTTCCTTTCACGCCTCCCACTAGTACCATGTTACTTAAATTTATTCTATAGAGTGTTATCTCTGCTGCTGTTGCGTTGTACTCCTCCCAGTCAGTGTTTTCTACATAAAATATCTCACCTCATAACACATTTCAAACGCTTCAGTTCTCATCTTTTACTGTTCTCCCACAGTCCGTGCTTCACTAGCATACAATGCTGTGCTCGAAATTTACATTCTCAGAAATTTCTTCCACAGATTAAGGTTGATGCATGACACCGGTAGACTTCCTCAGGAGAGTTCGTTTTTCCTGTGCGCATCTGCTACTTGTACGGCTTCGTCATCATGTGTCATTTGCTTCCATATCCTTCATTTCGACTGCTAAGCTACTCCGAACTTTGGTGAAATTTATCAATAATATCATTTCTGATAGTCCTCTTTACTCTAGTCTTTCCCTGATTTACTCTCATTTGAAATTACTATGCTCAATAGACAATTCATTCTCTTCAACAGCTTCTGTAATTTTTTCCTTACTTTCAAAACGCATATTCTTGGCACCTGCGAATTTTTTTTTGTATCCTTTCACACTGAATTTTGACCCTACTTATGATCCTTTTTTCCCCTTCACTGGTTCTTCGATCTTCAGACAGAAAAGAAGTGTGTGTGGTTAGGAGCCGCCACTCACTTCTATGAAATATATTACTAGTTAGTAAAAATATCCTCCCCCCGTGAACCATGGACCTTGCCGTTGGTGGGGAGGCTTGCGTGCCTCAACGATACAGATAGCCGTACCGTAGGTGCAACCATAACGGAGGGGTATCTGTTGAGATGCCAGACAAACGTGATGTTCCTGAAGAGGAGCAGCAGCCTTTTCAGTAGTTGCAGGGGCAACAATCTGGATGATTGACTGATCTGGCCTTGTAACACTAACCAAAACGGCCTTGCTGTTGTGGTACTGCGAACGGCTGAAAGCAAGGGGAAACTACAGCCGTAATTTTTCCCGAGGGCATGCAGCTTTGCTGTATGGTTAAATGATTATGGCGTCCTCTTGGGTAAAATATTCCGGAGGTAAAATAGTCCCCGATTCGGATCTCCGGGCGGGGACTACTCAAGAGGACGTATCAGGAGAAAGAAAACTGGCATTCTACGGATTGTAGAGTGGAATGTCAGATCCCTTAATCGGGCAGGTAGATTAGAAAATTTAAAAAGGGAAATGGATAGGTTAAAGTTAGATATAGTGGGAATTAGTGAAGTTCGGTGGCAGGAGGAACAACACTTCTGTCAGGTGAATACAGGGTTATAAATACAAAATCAAATAGGGGTAATGCAGGTGTAGGTTTAATAATGAATAAAAAAATAGGAGTGCAGGTAAGCTACTACAAACAGCATAGTGAACGTATTATAGTGGCCAAGATAGACACGAAGCCCATGCCTACTACAGTAGTACAAGTTTATATGCCAACTAGCTCTGCAGATGACGAAGAAATTGAAGAAATGTATGATGAGATAAAATAAATTATTCAGATAGTGAATGGTGACGAAAATTTAATAGTCATGGGTGACTGGAATTCGAGAGTAGGAAAAGGGAGAGAAGGAAACGTAGTGGGTGAATATGGATTGGGGGAGAGAAATGAAAGAGGAAGCCGTCTGGTAGAATTTTGCACAGAGCATAACTTAATCATAGCTAACACTTGGTTTAAGAATCATGAAAGAAGGTTGTATACATGGAAGAACCCTGGAGATACTAAAAGGGATCAGATAGATTATATAATGGTAAGACAGAGATTTAGGAACCAGGTTTTAAATTGTAAGACATTTCCAGGGGCAGATGTGGACTCTGACCACAATCTATTGGTTATGAACTGTAGATTAAAACTGAAGAAATGGCAAAAAGGTGGGAATTTAAGGAGATGGGACTTGGACAAACTGACTAAACCGGAGATTGTACAGAGTTTCAGGGAGAGCATAAGGGAACAATTGACAGGAATGGGGGAAAGAAATACAGTAGAAGGCGAATGGGTAGCTCTGAGGGATGAAGTAGTGAAGGCAGCAGAGGATCAAGTGGGTAAAAAGACGAGGTCTAGTAAAAATCCTTGGGTAACAGAAGAAATATTGAATTTAACTGATGGAAAGAGAAAACAGAAAATATGCAGTAAATGAAGCAGGCGAAAAGGAACGCAAACGTCTCAAAAATGAGATCGACAGGAAGTGCAAAATGACTAAGCAGGGATGGCTAGAGGACAAATGTAAGGATGTAGAGGCTTATCTCACAAGGGGTAAGATAGATACAGCCTACAGGAAAATTAAAGAGACCTTTGGAGATAAGAGAACCACTTGTACGAACATCAAGAGCTCAGATGGAAACCCAGTTCTAAGCAAAGAGGGGAAAGCAGAAAGGTGGAAGGAGTATATAGAGGGTCTATACAAGGGCGATGTATTTGAGGACAATATTATGGAGATGGAAGAGGATGTAGATGAAGATGAAATGGGAGATACGATACTGCGTGAAGAGTTTGACAGAGCACTGAAAGACCTGAGTCGAAACAAGGCCCTGGAGTAGACAACATTCCATTAGAACTACTGACGGCCTTGGGAGAGCCAGTCCTGGCAAAACTCTACCATCTGGTGAGCAAGATCTACGAGACAGGCGAAATACCCTCAGACTTCAAGAACAATATAATAATTCCAATCCCATAGAAAGCAGGTGTTGACAGATGTGAAAATTACCGAACTATCAGTTTAATAAGCCACAGCTGCAAAATACTAACGCGAATTATTTACAGACGAATGGAAAAACTGGTAGAAGCCGACCTCAGGGAAGATCAGTTTGGATTCCGTAGAAATGTTGGAACACGTGAGGCAATACTGACCTTACGACTTATCTTAGAAGAAAGATTAAGGAAAGGCAAACCTACGTTTCTAGCATTTGTAGACTTAGAGAAAGCTTTTGACAATGTTGACTGGAATACTCTCTTTCAAATTCTGAAGATGGCAGGGGTAAAATACAGGAGAGAAAGGCTATTTAGAATTTGTACAGAAACCAAATGGCAGTTATAAGAGTCGAGGGGCATGAAAGGGAAACAGTGGTTGGGAAGGGAGTGAGACAGGGTTGTAACCTCTCCCCGATGTTATTCAATCTGTATATTGAGCAAGCAGTAAAGGAAACAAAAGAAAAATTTGGCGTAGGTATTAAAATCCACGGAGAAGAAATAAAAACTTTGAGGTTCGCCGATGACATTGTAATTCTGTCAGAGACAGCAAAGGACTTGGAAGAGCAGCGGAATGGACAGTGTCTTGAAAGGAGGATATAAGATGAACATCATCGAAAGTAAAACGAGGATAATGGAATGGCCGGCCAGGGTGGTCTAGCGGTTCTAGGCGCTCAGTCCGGGACCGCGCGACTGCTCCGGTCGCAGGTTCGAATCCTGCCTCGGGCATAGATGTGTGTGATGTCCTTAGGTTTAAGTAGTTCTAAGTTCTAGGGGACTGATGACCACAGATGTTAAGTCCCATAGTGCTCAGAGCCATTTGAACCATTTGATAATGGAATGTAGTCGAATTAAGTCGGGTGATGCTGAGGGAATTAGATTAGGAAATGAGTCACTTAAAGTAGTAAATGAGTTTTGATATTTGGGGAGCAAAATAACTGACGATGGTCGAAGTAGAGAGGATATAAAATGTAGACTGGCAATGGCAAGGAAAGCGTTTCTGAAGAAGAGAAATTTGTTAACATCGGGTATAGATTTAAGTGTCAAGAAGTGGTTTCTGAAAGTATTTGTATGGAGTGTAGCCATGTATGGAAGTGAAACATGGACGATAACTAGTTTCGACAAGAAGAGAATAGAAGCTTTTGAAATGTGGTGCTACA
This sequence comes from Schistocerca nitens, assembly GCF_023898315.1. NCBI lineage: Eukaryota > Metazoa > Arthropoda > Insecta > Orthoptera > Acrididae > Schistocerca > Schistocerca nitens. The sequence goes on from NC_064625.1 coordinate 77,328,601, forward strand.
GAATAATGTTGAAGATTAGGTGGGTAGATCACGTAACTAATGAGGAGGTACTGAATAGGATTGGGGAGAAGAGAAGTTTGTGGCACAACTTGACTAGAAGAAGGTATCGGTTGATAGGACATGTCCTGAGGCATCAAGGGATCACAAATTTAGCATTGTAGGGCAGCGTGGAGGGTAAAAACCTTAGAGGGAGACCAAGAGATCAATACACTAAGCAGATTCAAAAGGATGTAGGTTTCAGTAAGTAATGGGAGATGAAGGAGCTTGCACAGGAGAGATTAGCATGGAGAGCTGCATCAAACCAGTCTCAGGACCGAAGACCACAACAACAACAACAGTAAAAATATGTTTGAAATGTAAACTATTCGATTTAGCCTGCATGTAATTGGCCTCAAAAATCACCTGTTGCTTACTTTATTAACAAATGCGATGTACCTTATGTAATTACGTTAACAATTTATTGTACCCTCGTACACTTTAAAGATAGTGTACAGCATGTCGTCCTCACATTTGTGTTCAGCACTATACACGTTTCTGCAGTGTTATACGAATTAACAAATAAGGCAGAACCACCTCGTACTATTCACTGCTCTGTTTTTCATTCGTATCAAAGGGTCACTTGAGTTTCTAGATGACCCCAGACAGAAAATGGAGAGGAATGCTTCATTACAGTTTAGGAAATACTGAAACCAGCTACTATTTTTTAAAGTGTTTTTATTGTACCGTTACGAATTTCGGGTCTGAGCCCATCGTCAGCTGGTAGCGTTGACTTCTTTGCAGGTTCTACATTTGCGTCCTAAAATATAACAAAGTTTTTGAGATGACATATTTTTATACTTATTTATGTTCTCTAAATTGTAATTCCTTCATGAAAAGCCCTCCTCTATTATATTAGAGGTTTGACAAAACGGCTCAACATTTGTTTAAATCGGCTGATGGTTTAAAGTGCAAAAGAAAGTGATAAGTGTACAGCTAAGACAGACTTCTGGAGTTGCAAAGGTACTTTTTCATAGGACAGCTAATTTTATACAGTTATACATTAACTTATTTAGGTTTGAAAGATTCCGGTAATGGCCTACAAAGAATTTTATCTCTGTCAATTAATTATTATTTCTGTAATTTCGAATTGTAGGAGTTGTATGAGATTTTTGGAGTACATTTTTTTTTTTTAATTCTGGTTGATCATTCCGTTGTCATGGTTTATTGTGCACGTGGTTATTATATTTCTAATTCCTCTAAAATTATGTGTACTTATTTTCGGCAAAATTTAATATCTAGAATGATATTTTCACCCTGCAGTGGAGTGTGCGCTGATATGAAACTTCCTGGCAGACTAAAACTGTGTGCCGGACCGAGACTCGAACTCGGGACCTTCGCCTTTCGCGGGCAAGTGCTCTACCAACTGAGCTACCCAAGCACGATTCACGCCCCGTCCTCACAGCTTTACTTCTGCCAGTACCTCGTGTCTTCTGTTAAGTTTGGAAGGTAGGAGACGAGGTACTTGCAGAAGTAAAGCTGTGAGGACGGGGCGTGTGTCATGCTTGGGTAGCTCAGTTGGTAGAGCACTTGCCCGCGAAAGGCGAAGGTCCCGAGTTCGAGTCTCAGTCCGGCACACAGTTTTAATCTGCCGGGAAGTTTCAAAATTTAATATCTTTAAGTTTGATTCCATGCTTATGTCTGTTTCCATGTTAAGCCAAGTGAGCAGCGAAAGTTGAGTTATTTATGTTTTTGAGCCTGAGGGCATCCTTGCTTTCACGGTAGCGAAAGTTCAAATTCCTACGTGCTGAATAATCAACTAGGATTAAAAGAATCAGTCCAGGCTTCAAGACTTCGTACCTAAAAGTCTAAGAAACCGACCTTGCGTACGGTATTGGACGGGTCACAGGTGGCGGATGGCGAACGTTCCACCTGATATGGTGGACAGCTGCGAATACAGAAAAAGCAGTCAGACACCAAGACAGAATAGAACTAAATCCACTTTGCGTCTGTCTTGTAGCAAGCGGCAAAGTGGTCAGTGTCTGTTCACCAGTGGTGCGGCAGAACTTCATATTCTGGAACTAACCCTTCCACTCTTAACACTCAGAGTTCAGTCAGTGAGTCTGCTCAACCCCACCTGATTCGAAGGGCAACCATCATGGAGCATTTTCATGATCACTATATTACCCCAGGTGGTCTATCCACCTCCAGTATTACTGGCGCAACTGGTCTCTCTGGTTTTGGGGCAGCCGGGTTAAAGTGCAGTGTGGTTCAATAGAGGATGTCGGAGTCCTCTGGCCAACTTAAAACCAAAATAAATACATTTCTTGCAACACTTAGCATACAAACATTTTTGCAACCAAGTAAACTTCATAAATTGGGAGTTACATTAAAAGAACAGAAGAATCAAATTTTGGCACTTCAAGAAACGTGAATAACGGACACCACCACCATGGATTTCGGTAATTACCGCCTTTTTAAAAGTAAAACTGATAAAAGAATGCTTAATAATACACCACATCTGGGAGTTGATTTTGCAGTCTCCAAAAATATTTTAAATTCAATAACAGAGGTAAAACCCATTAATAATAGACTAATGACAATTTCTCTTAAATACGCAAATAAAGCATACACTTTAATTAATTGTTATATGTCAGTCGGTGAGGATAATCGTAAAAAACCTCAAGAAGTTAATGAAGCTTGGTAAACGTAAAAAATCATCATCTCGAAAATTCCGTCAAACGACGTTAGAATTTTAATGCTCAATTAGGTAGGAAGAGAAAATATAAGAAAACGGTGGGTGAATTTCCTGGACAAACCAAAATGGCCAAAGACTTCTTGAAAAAAAAAATGGTTCAAATGGCTCTGAGCACTATGGGACTCAACTGCTGTGGTCATAAGTCCCCTAGAACTTAGAACTACTTAAACCTAACTAACCTAAGGACATCACACACATCCATGCCCGAGGCAGGATTCGAACCTGCGACCGTAGCAGTCGCGCGGTTCCGGATTGCGCGCCTAGAACCGCGAGACCACCGCGGCCGGCAGACTTCTTGAAACGTGCAAAAATTTAACCTTAAAATCATGTCAATACCTTTTAAAAAGAACGCTTCTAAACAAATAGGCTTTGTGGGCACCCTAAACATCGATTGTGGAATTTCAAATCGATCATGTAATAATTTCATACTCTAACTACAAAGAAATTTTAAAAGTCCTAGTTAGGAAAAGGGCTAATATGGATTCTGGCTATTATTTAATGCGAATAAAAGTAGTACTTCAACCTCAAAAACCTTTCAAAACAAAAAATTTTAGCCCAAAATTTGACACTGCTAAAGTGACCCCAAACTGCAACAAGCGAACTTGACAAAAAAACAATCGAATAATTGGCAAAGCTTAAAAGAAAAGTTCATCACAACAGCACAAAATTTAATACCGCTCTCTCAGTTCGAATATTTTCGGGAAAACATACAAGAAAACGGTCTGGAAAAAGATGTAAAAGAAGATCGGTGGCAAAAACAAAATATTTATAATAAAAAATCACTTTCTAAATTCAGTAGACAAAGGGATTACAGCACTGTAATCAACTTGAATGCCTTTTTGGAGCTGAAACTTTAATTTTAAACAGAAAGACGAATATTGAAGAAATTTGAAAGAAAGAAAGGTTATTAGGAAAATATTAGACCCCATAATTGCAATACTGACAATTGTAGCATACGAAACTGTCGCTTTAGCGCGTCGTTTCAGTGTGATTGAACTTGAAGAATAATTTGGATTCTGCGTCTTGCTATGAACAAAGTTCCTTAGTTCAGGATTCTCATCCTTCTAAATGTATCCCGTGCGAATTTGCTTGAAAGTAATCCACGCACACATTGTTCACTATGCTAGTACCGAAGTGTTGCTTCAAAAAGTGGGCGTGGCACGAAGATCGCATCATACATTTGATTATTTTTCAGGCACTTCGAGTGTCATTTCATCACTGAAACTTACCGCCCATGCGTTCTAATAATAAGTAAAAAATAAATCGGAAATAAATGTTTTCGGTCAATTTTATGAACGCCCATACCCTTAATGCACAAAATACGACTATTATACGATGAGTGGAAAAGCAAACAATTTGAAACCTTGGATGATTAAAATACCATAGGATATTGACCCCACGTGTTCCAAGAAGTTGAGTGGACGAACGAAGGCCTTATATTTCCCACGCTAACCTCGAATACAAAATATGTGCCACGTAAACAAATCTTTTGCTTTATAATATGAAAACCAAGCAACGTACCATACTGTGGATGTAACACAAGCGTGCGAGCCGGCAATCCTCTCACCATAATCCAGAACGAAGTTGCTGGAATACAGGGCGGCTCAAATCTATTAGGTCAAATTGAAAGAGGCAATAGTGAGTCCGCAACCATTGAGATTGAGATAGTGAACAAACGGTCAGAAATTCATATTTACTGTGTTATGGACATAACAACGTATGTCGCATAACAATAATATAGCTGACAGTAACTGTTCAAAGTGACGATGGCTATTCTCGCTGAACGCATTCATGGCGACGATGCATGAAGCTCAGCCGCTCTCTCTCTCTCTCTCTCTCTCTCTCTCTCTCTCTCAAAGATTCCTGGTGTTTGTTTACAGGAGAGATGCAGGTATGCAGGTTGGACCCTAGCAAGTAGGTCTTCATCCATTTCTGTTGCAGTTTCGTACACCAGCCTATTGGCGTAACCCCAGAGCAAAACGTCCAGAGGTATGGAATCCGGTGATCGCGCTGTCCATGAGACAAGTCCTCTCCTTCAATTCCAACGATGAGGATACCTTTTGTTCGGATGCTCGCGGACTTAACGTCAAAGTAGGCTGGCGCACTGTCGACTTGGCCGGCCGAAGTGGCCGTGCGGTTAAAGGCGCTGCAGTCTGGAACCGCAAGACCGCTACGGTCGCAGGTTCGAATCCTGCCTCGGGCATGGATGTTTGTGATGTCCTTAGGTTAGTTAGGTTTAACTAGTTCTAAGTTCTCGGGGACTAATGACCTCAGCAGTTGAGTCCCATAGTGCTCAGAGCCATTTGAACCATTTTGAACCACTGTCGACTTGAAACCACAGCCCTTATCGGAATACAAGGGTACAGTCTCCAAGAACTGTGGCAGGTCATCTGACACGAACAAGTTAACATGCACGACGAGGCAGTAAGTAGGGTCCTATTAGGTGATACAGTGCAATGTCACCCACGTTGACAGAATAGTTGGTGGTAGCCACAGATGTGTGGCGTGGGGTTTGTCCTCACTCCAGACATGGCTGTTACGGCTGTTGAAAACACAATTGTGGGTGAACGAGGCCTTATCTCTTCAGTACTGCGGTGGTAAATCCATTGACAGAAGTTAACGCGGAGCTGAAATCCCTTGGTAGCAGTGTTTGCACATGGCCTCTATGTGTCGTGAACAAAACCGTTTGTCGTTGGGTTGCTATCCACCTAGATGAACGTCTTCCAGGATTACACCTGTTGAGAAAGCATTCCCAGACATTCGTGCTGGAGCGTTCCCTCTTTGACTTCACAGTAAACACACAGCTCACCATGAGCACATCACAAGCTCACACATGCAGTGGATAACACCAGGGATGGTGGTGTGCGTGCAGCACAGGTTAATGCCCCCGGTGCGATGCACGCGGCCGTCCTATGACACACGTGCTATGCACTAAGTTTTAAACAGCGTGACTGTGTGGTGGTCAGGCGTGCACGGTCTTTATCATCCGCTGCCTCTTCCAGTGTACAGAAGACACCCGAATCTTTGCGACAGTGCGGCAGAAATGCATGCACCGTTGCAGTACTTGAATTGAAACTGGCTGCCGTCGGTATGAACAATTACTATGAGTTACGTTGTTGTTATGCGGTGTATGTTGGGCATGTGCATAACACAATACACATTCAATTTCAACAATTGATTCCCTATCTCAGTATAACAGATTGTGGACCCACTATCACCTTTTTCAGTTTCATTGAAATGTTTTGCCGCCCGGGGTGGCCGAGCGGTTCTAGGCGCTACAGTCTGAACTGCGCGACCGGTACGGTCGCAGCGTCGAATCCTGCCTTTGGCATGGATGTGTGTGATGCCCTTAGGTTAGTTAGGTTTACGTAGTTCTACGTTCTAGGGTATTGATCACCTCAGAAGTTAAGTCCCATAGTGCTCAGAGCCATTTGAACCATTTTTTTTTTTTAATGTTTGAGTGAGTGGCAAAATCGCCACGTAATCACAGTAGCCAAGTGGAAGGCAAGAGTGTAGAGAGCCGAGTTACTCTTCGTCGATCATGAGGCCCAACAAACCAATTTGCCAGCGAGCTTCCCTATTGGATCTCTCTCATCAAGGCTTAGACTTCTCATTAAATCTAACAATTTTTTGCAGGAGATGTCCTACCCCAGCAGATAGATAACTGACTGCAGATCTTTGAGACAGGCAAGTGCCTATCGACAGGCGGCATGCAAGATGTCTAAAAATGGATAGCTTCCACAGTTTTTCTGAGAACGTCCAGGGAAGGTCGATGTCTTTCCAGAAGGCATGTACTGCACGCGATAGGGACACTTAAATAAATTATTAGAGAAGTGAGATAAAATATAGCGACAGAGGGCGGTTAAGCGTCCCCCGCCTGTAGGTGGGGACGTATTTTTCGGTCGGAGGCGGTGCATACGTATCGGCGCGCGTTGGGCCGGCGCCAGGAGCATATCGCGCATGCAGACGGCGTGCGCCGCCTAACGGCACGCGACAAACAGAAACCGCCAGGACGGCCGAGACGCCACTAAGTAGCCGGTGGTGGCCGCGCACGGTGAGTCTACCTCAACACGCTATTGCACTTCTTAACTCTTTCTTCAACCGCCACTGCCTGCACTACAATCTGCTTTTCACGAGGGTACTTCCAAAAGTCCTGCACACTCCACCTGTGCATCCGTTACGGTAGCGTGATAAAGTACAAATTCGTGTCAGTTGTGAGCGAGAATTTAGGTGTGACGGTCTTTTATGTGTTAGATGATTCGCGTGGCTGTTCCGTCAGTAATTCAGTTCTAAAATGGATGCTGAAATCGAGTGAGATAGGATTACACGTAGTGACTAGCGTTCCCACGTCAAGATAAAACACCTATGTGGAAAAAGCTCAACGGAAATTTACACTGAAGCGTCAAACAACGTGGTATAGTCATGCGTATTCAAATACAGAAATACGTAAACCAGCATAATACAGCGCTGCGGTAGGCAACACCTATGTAAGACAAGTGTCTGACGCAGTTGTTAGATCGGTTACTGCTGCTGGAATGGTAGGCCATCAAGATTTAAGTGAGTTTGAACGTGGTGTTATAGTCGGTTCACGAGCGATGGGACACAGCATCTCCGAGGTAACGATGAACTGGGGAATTTCTCGTACGACCATTTAAAGAGAGTACCGTCGATACCAGCAATCCCGTAAAACATCAAATCTCGGATATCGCTGCGGACGGAAAGATCCTGCAAGAACGGCACCAACGACGACTGAAGAGAATCGTTCAACGTGACGGAAGTGCAACCCTCCCGGAAATTGCTGCAGATTTGAGTGTTGGGCCATCAACAAGTGGCAGCTTACTATCCATTAAACGAGACATTTTCGGTACGGGCTTTCGGGCCGAAGGCCCATTCCTGCACACTTAATGACTGCACGACACAAAGCTTTACGTCTCACCTGGGCTCGTCAACACCGACATTGGACTGTTGATGACTGGAAACATGTTGCCTAGTCGGACGACACTCGTTTCAAATTGCGTCTAGCGGATGGACGTGAACGGGTATTGAGACAACGTCACTAATCCATGGACCCTCCATGTCTTCAGTGGACTGTTCAAGCTGGTGGAGGCCCTGTAATGGTATGGCGTGCGTGCAGTTGGAGTGATGTGGCACCCCTGATACGTCTAAATAAGACTCTGACAGGTGACACGTACGTAAACATCCTGTCTCATCGTCTGCATCCATTCATGTATTCGAACGGGCAATTCCAGCAGGACAACGCGACATCCCACACGCCCAAATTGCTACAGAGTGGCTCCAGGAAGACTCTTCTGAGTTTAAGCACTTCTGCTGGGCACCACACTCCCCAGACATGAACATTATTGAGCATATCTTGGATGCTTTGCAACGTGTTCAGAAGAGAACTTTACCTCTCGTACTCTTACGGATTTATGGACAGCCCTGTAGGATTCACGGTGTCAATTCCCTCCTGCACTACTTCACACATTAGCCCATACCACGTCGTGCTGCGGCACTTCTGAGTGTAGGCTGGGGCCCTACACGATATTGGGCAGGTGTATTGACTCTTCAGTGTACATCGCTACTGAGAGAAGTGTATGGGAATTGTGCAGTGGGTCGTAGCACAGTATCATGGTGGTCTTATTGTTTCTGTGAAGGTCGGATAAGCACAGAGGACAACCGAAGTGCTGGACCGTCAACTACAACGGACTACACCGTTCAGCTCACTGTCAATGACATCTCGAAAGAGGATCGACGAAACACATGCAATGAAATTGCATATGAGACCAGAATGTCAGTTCAGTTTACAGAATCGTAACTGAAATGTTAAAGAGCAGAAGAACTGCTTCAGCGTTAGAGAACAGTTACTGAAAACGACTGTTGCATTTGGTAAAACCTGGATACGTGGTTTTGAGCCAGAACTAAAGTCTCAGTAGTCACAGCGGGACAGTACAAACTCTCCACGCCTGAACAAATTCCACCACGAACAGTCAAAGATGAAACTGATGATGATCTTCGCGTATGACGTGAATGGAGTCACAGCTACGGGTAGAGTACCTCGTGGGACGTCTATAACAGGCGCGTACTACAAGCTGTTCCTGCAAAATATTTAGCGCCCGAAAATTCGCCAAAGAATGCCTCACACGCTTCCTACTGGGGCCCTCATTTTGCCCGATAATGTGAGACCGCGTATTGTCTTACCATTGAGAGAAACGCTCGACAGATGTGGATGTAAAGTACTTCCCCAGCCACCATACAGTCCTGATGTGAGCCTACCAGTCTTTGATTTGTTTCCCAAATTCAAGGAACAGTTCCATGGAGCACGTTATGATCCAAATGCTGATGAAGGTTCCGGTGAAATGAACCGAGTAATCAATGTCAACAATGTGGGTGCCATATCCAGATTACAAAAGTTATTGAAGGCCCGTAAAGGCCTTATGTAAAGTGCATTATTTTAGTCAGTGTGTAGAACTTTCGAAATGACCCTCTCATATTCCTGCACAGATAGTTCGCTTATGTTCTGTTCCTGAAGCAAGCCTCGTTTCATTTCTGTTGTTCCTAGACTCCTAGTGTGTGTGGTTTCCTAGTACTAAGCAGCTAATTGACAGTAACGATCTGCCGCTGCTGTTTGTTTAGCATCTCTGTAAACGCCCTCCCGATGACTAAACGATCCCGTGAAGAAAGACACCGCTCTTCATTGGCTGTTTCCTATCTCTTCTCAGTCCTATCTGGCAAGGATCCCAGGCTGATGAAGAGTCGTTCAACAGATGCCATTTCTGTCGCAGATGAGTTATATTTCAGTAAGATTTTTCCTCTGCATCTGTGTGGCATCTAATTTTCCTATTATTTGATAATTCCACTTACGGTCGCCCAATATAGATATTTTACGGTGGACACTGATTCCATCAATTTGTCATCAATAGTGTAGTTGTTTATTTTAAGGCATGGGAAATGAACCTGCTTTTATATACCTAAGTTTACTGTATGGGAGACGAAGAAACTAATGATCAGCGAAACGCTCATGGATAGTGTTTCAAAAGTATTTCGAGGAAGTAAAACATCTATATCAGTCTCAGAAGATAGTTCATAACCCGAAGGGTGCGGAAAGCACACATGTAGGAGGGAAGAATATAGGAACTTGGATGAGAGCAAATGTCATAGTCACGGATGTGTCAAGCTGTTAATTACGTTGCAGGTAAGTTCCGTGAATATCTCCATAAAAATCAGAAAACTTCCCTCACATCTTAATTTTGAACGCCACCTGCAAAGTAGCCCCCTTGCGCTTTTGTGCAACGTTTCCTGAGATTTCTCATTTCTGGAAGTCCACAGGTTGTCTCGTGTTCAAAATTAGTTGCGATTCCGCTTGTATCTCTTCAGTGGAAACCAACGCCTCCTTTTCAACTTTAGTTTCGTTTAATGGAAGAGGAAGAAATCGAAAAGGGTTACGTCAGGCGGACAGGGTAGTGGGTGACAGTTACGTTTTTATTCGTCTGCAGGGTGTGTGTGGGACCCCTTCCCACGCCGCCGACATACTAGCCGATGATGGTCATGCGGGGGCAGTGAAGAACTGCGATTCATCGGTGAACACAATAGGACACAATTAGTCAGGAGTACATGTTTTCACGTTACTGCGCCGCTCCAAAAGCAGCCGTTTCTATTGTGTTAAGGGCAGCCTGCGCATGGCACAGTAACTCCCTAGTGCGTCTAGTGATGGTCTCTCACTAGTGGTGTGCGATGACACAGAGTGTTGTTGGATGTGCATTGCTTGTTGTCGGATGACAGGCGTAGATGTAAAAGGGTTACGAATCACTTGCTCCCAGTACGGTGATCTCCCTTTGTGGTGGTAATAATCGGTCGACCACAACGAGTTTTCTCATAATTCTGTCTCACAAAAGAACGCGGCACCATGTCTCCTTGCTGACTCTGGATCATGGGGTCGCGGGTTCGATCCCTGGCCGGGTTGGGGATTTTCCCCGCACGGGGACTGGGTGTTCGTGTTATCATCATCATCATCATCATCATCATCATCATCCACATCCTCATCCACATCATCATCATCATCATCATCCTCCACGTGATCATCATCCGTGAGTGTGGCTCTATTGGACTGTATAAGAAAATTACATTTAGACTGTTAAAATTGGGACTTCGTACGGGCGCTGGTGACCACGCAATTGAGCGCCCTACAAACCAAACATCATCATCAACATCCTCACCACGTCTTCGTTTCCTGCACAGTAGATACTCGACGTCTGATGGTGTTCGCGCCCCTTCGGTACCCTACATCTACATCTACATGGACGCTCTGCAAATCACATTTAAGTGACTGGCAGAGGTTTCATCGAACCACCTTCACAATTCTCTATCACTCCAATCTCATATAGCACGCGGAAAGAACGAACACTTATATATTTCCGTGCGAGCTCTGATTTCCCTTATTTTATCGTGGTGATCGTTTCTCCCTATGTAGGTTGGTGTCAACAAAATATTTTCGCATTCGGAGGAGGAAGCTGGTGTTTGGAATTTCGTGACAATATTCCGTCGCAACGAAAAACGCCTTTCTTTTAATTGTGTCCAGCCCAAATCCTGCATCATTTCTGTGACACTCTCCCATATTTCGCGATAATACAAAACGTGCTGCCTTCCTTTGAACTTTTTTATTTTTCGATGTACTCCGTCAGTCCTATATGGTAAGGATTCCCACACCAGCCGGCCGCGGTCCCATGGTGCTGAGAGCCATTTGAATCATTTTTGATCCCACACCGCGCAGCAGTATTTTAAAAGAGGACGGATAAGAGTAGTGTAGGCAGTCTCCTTAGTAGATGTGTTACATTTTCTTAGTGTCCTGCCAATGAAACGCAGTCCTTGGTTAGCCTTCCCCACAACATTTTCTGCGTGTTCGTAACTGTTATACTTACGTATTTAGTTGAATTTACCGCTTTTAGATTAGACTGATTTATCGTGTAACCGAAGTTTACCGAATTCCTTTTAGCACTCATGTGGATGACCTATCACTTTTCGTTATTTAGGGTCAACTGCTAATTTTCGCACCATTCAGATATCTTTTCTAAATCGTTTTGCAGTTGGTTTTGGTCTTCTGATGACTTCATTAGTCGATAAACGACAGCGTCTTCTGCAAAGAACATAAGACGTCTGCTCATATTGTCTCCCAAAAAGGTTAATGTAGATAAGGAACAGCAAAGGAACACTACCTTGGGGAACGCCAGAAATCACTTCCGTTTTACTCGATGACTTTCCGTCACTTACAACGAACTGTGGCCTCTCTGACAGGAAATCACAAATTCAGTCACATAACTGAGACGATACTCCATAAGCACGCAATATGACTTCGAGCGGCTTGTGTGGTACAGTGTCAAAAGCCTTCCGGAAATCCAAAAGTACGGAATCGATCTGAAATCCCTTGTCACTAGCATTCAACACTTCATGCGAATAAAGAGCTAGTTTTGTTTCGCAGGAACGATGTTTTGTAAAACCATGGTGATTGTGTGTCAATAGACCGTTCTCTTCGAGGCAATTCATGATGTTCCAAAATCCTTCTGCATATCGACGTTAACGATATGGGCCAGTAATTTAGTGGATTACTCCTAAAACCTTTCTTGAATATTGGCGTGACCTGTGCAACTTTCCAGTCTTTGGGTACGGTTCTTTCGTCGAGCGAACGGTTGTATATGGTTGTTAAGTATGGAACTAATGCATCAGCGTACTCCGAAAGGGACCTAGTTTGTGTACAGTCTGGACCAGAAGACTTTCTTTTATTAAGTGATTTATGTTGCTTCACTACTCCGAGTTAATTTACTTCTACGTTACTCATGCTGACAGCTGTTCTCGATTCGAATTTTGGAATCTTTACTTCGTCTTCTTTTGTGAAGGCATTTCGGAAGGCTTTGTATTAACACAGAACACGAACAACATTAATGCAGTCTGTTATCATTCTACTTGTGACAGGGAATTGCACCTCAAATCATTCACATACCCACCAGTGATGGTTACGTGCATGAACGTACAGTGACGTCCGACCATGCCATTTGTATGCTTCAATTTTTTGGTTCAAAGTTTGTTTACCAGACACCATGTGTGAGAAAATTGTGGTGTTGTCCACGTGCGATTTTTTTGTGAATCGATGATAATGAATCTCCTTTTCTCTTCTTGGAATATTCTCTAGAAATGTAAAGCACTCGGCCGTGCATGGTGTCGATTCGTTATTCCGCACATTCGATAAATCACTGGTTTGGCTCAGAGTAAAGTTCCATCATTCTAAGTCACCTCACGTAAGAACTGGAGAAGTATGGTAATCCTTGTCTCTCTTCCTTCACGTGCTGAATTCCTACGATCTATTACATGGGTAACGTGGTGCGTGACATAGGACTTGGCATTGGTATTATCACATTACCGAACAAACTACTATAGCATGTGTAAGTTTTCGCCTTTATATTCACCCTGAATAGCGTAAAAGTTGTCCTCTCCGTTTAGTGCTGACGTTCAGACATGCTTAAGACGCAGTCGCGAATAAACCGGTAGTTTAGAATGATGCTGTTCGTTACAAACACGAGTGTCAGTTTGTACAACAGAGCAGCAGAACAGAAATTACATTGCGCAACAGGATTAAAGCGTAACTGTTTCGAAACTACATTATATCCTCCAGATTCTAGGCCTGGTTTTGAAATTTAGCTCAAAGGTGCCTAAAACCTTCGTCTGTAAAGCCGCAAAACGGTGGCTCCCTGCAATGTCATCCTCGGGTTCGGAGACGCTCCATACAGCAAAGTGTCTTCACACAATGCGAAAAACAGGCCACAGCTAAAAAGTTAATGCGAGCTGTAAGGTGGGTTGCTTATGTCACATAAGCATCAAATTTCACCACTGTTCTGCCCAACGACATCTTGGACGTGTCACATGATGAGGAGGTCATCACATCCTCTCCTACCCACATGTCACGCCTTCTTTTCTTATCTCTGCGACAGAGGTCAGATTCGTGACACCCAGCGTTGAAATCAAGCGGTTATCTTATGAGTGGCCGAGGAAAACATCTGAGACCCATCCCCGTTAAGAATCGACACCAAACGCTCTCAAGAGGCGGCATAAAAGGCGACAATGAAATCATGCCTTTCCCTGGGTGTTGATTCCCATGCGTATAGCGGTCGAAAACAACATAGTGCGGTGAGCAGCAGAAAGGTACCTATGAAATGCTTGGACACTCCTGACAGCCTTGAACGTTTTAGCGTTTCTCCAAGTACATTGTTGAGCTGCAACTCCACTGAACGTGAACGCACCCATCCTGAGTGCAGCGCGATCGCCAATTTTGCTCTTGTGTATGGGTTGAAACCACTAGGGACCGATCAGAGCCATTCGACAAAACTTTAACGTGATCCGATGTGGTTGGTTGGGTGATTGGTTGGTTTGTTGGTTGGTTGGCTGGTTTGTGGGATTGAAGGGACCAGACTACTAGGGCCATCGGTCCCTTTTACCACGACAATCCGAAGTGGAAAAGCGTACTTACGCTGTTTCATCCCTCCCGTTTCCGCCCTCCCGTGATGTGGTCACGCGGTAGTGCAACATCAACACGTGCGTGAATAAAACGGCAAAGGTTTCATAGAAGACCAACCAGGTCGGCAACACACTCGTGTCACCCACGCACCTTTGTTGAGCAGGTTCAAAATGTACCTTCAGAAATTTCGACGTCTTCTCTAATCCATGAGGGTTAGGCAACCTGTTCAGCGCCCTTGGCTGCGGTTTCATTACCTTCAGGTTCTAGAGCTGTCAGTGGGGTGAATAATGTTTCAAATGAGGCCGGCCGAAGTGGCCGTGCGGTTAAAGGCGCTACAGCCTGGAACCGCAAGACCGCTACGGTCGCAGGTTCGAATCCTGCCTCGGGCATGGATGTTTGTGATGTCCTTAGGTTAGTTAGGTTTAACTAGTTCTAAGTTCTAGGGGACTAATGACCTCAGCAGTTGAGTCCCATAGTGCTCAGAGCCATTTGTTTCAAATGGCTCTGAGCACTATGGGACTTAACATCTGAGGTCATCAGTCCCATAGAACTTAGAACTACTTAAACATAACTAACCTAAGGACATCACACACATCCATGCCCGAGGCAGGATTCGAACCTGTGACTGTAGCAGTCGCGCGGTTCCAGACTGAAGTGCCTCGAACCGCGCGGCCACCGCGACCGGCGGGGTGAATAAACTGGTGTCGAAGTACCTGACAGGTACATCTGTAATGTGCTGAAAGAAAAGGTGCCCTGGTGGCACCGATGTTGTTGCCGAATTGGAGGATCTTAGAGATACCCTTCGCTATTTCATTCACACACATGTTAGGCCTAATGTTGCAGTCCCACGTGATCACGCCACTGGAGGGCGCAAAACAGGAGAGATGACAAAGGGTA
This sequence comes from Schistocerca nitens, assembly GCF_023898315.1. Classification (NCBI taxonomy): domain Eukaryota; kingdom Metazoa; phylum Arthropoda; class Insecta; order Orthoptera; family Acrididae; genus Schistocerca; species Schistocerca nitens. The sequence continues at coordinate 77,343,732 of NC_064625.1, forward strand.
AGTACCTGCTGCGGATCACATTCAAAGTTGATCGAATTGTTTTGATCGGTTTCTAGCGGTTCCAAGCTGTACAAGAGAATATTGCGTGGGCGCTGCACTCCAAAGACGTTCGCTCAGTCATTTTCAGTGGAGACGCAGCCACGTATTGTCCCTAGAGAGAGGCTGAAACGTTCGAGAGTGTCAGCAGTGTTCGAGTATGTGGCAGATCATGTTCCTGTTGCTCGTCGCTCTGCGAGCTGTTGTTTTCTATTGTGTTAGAAAAAACGGCCAAGAGAAGGGATGGCGCTATTTGTGACACCCGCTGACACCACCTCATGTCGACTCTGAGCGACGGTGTGACAGAAATCTTTTCCTCGGCTACCCTCAAGAAAACCGCGTGATTTCAACGCTGGGTATCGTGGTTCTGACTTCCGTCGGAGAGACGTCAAGGGTTCGGATCAAACGTGACTGAGGGGGGGGGGAGAGGGAGGGCTGTGACGACCTTCCCTTCATATGACACCTCTACTGTGGCGTTCAGCAGAACTGTGTCGAAATTTGGTACCAAGGTGGTATGATTAGCCAACGTCACAACTCACATTAACTTCTGAGCTGTGGCCTTTTTTACGTTTGTGTCGACTCCCTCACCGCAGAGGAAGATTGTAGGCACATTTGTGAGAAATTTCAATGTTATGCGTCGCAGTGGCAGGTGGTTAAGGGGTTTCGAAACTGTGATCGTACAGTTTTGTTGTGCACTGTAGGTACATCGTAACTGTGTTGCATATTCGGAAAGTCGTAGACATCTTCGTTCAGTTCTGCACGTCTTCGGTACAGCATGAAGCAATGATTGCTATGAGAGCCATGGGATGGAGCCCGTTCAGCGAATGTCGGAGCGGACTGCGGTCTTACCCTGAGTTTTTCTAGTTTCAGTCCTGAATGGAATACATACGAGGAGAAAGCCGTTGTCTCTCAGAGACATATAAACTACTCTCTTGACTGCTACAAGCGTGAATTGTTAGAGTGTAGCAACTTAGCAGTCGTCTTCGGTCGATATCATCATTCACCTGAATAGCAGCCCATTAGATTCGGTCACACTCCAAGTCTTCCAAGCCAAAAGGTTAACATCAGGAAAAGCTTCAAGGTGACCGTAGTCTGCATGACTGCCCCTTACAACAGCCAAAGTCAACCATGTACTGCCTCCAAACACTGCTGATAAATCACACGTGAACTGTACTTTAAGTCCACGAAAAACATTGGCACCACCAATAAGCTGCTTCTTATTAAATTGCCCAGTAAGTCTTTGTTGATTGCTTTCAATGACCTATACATAGGAACATACCGGCGACGACGATAATAACATCGACGGGGCATTAACGTATCGCTGCAATGTCTCGTCGACTTTATTATCGTTGTCGCCTTCGCCGGTATGTTCCTGTGTATAGGTCATTAACCTTACTGGGCAATTAATTAAGCAGTAGCTTCTTGGTGGTACCAGTGTTTTTCGTGGATGTGATGTATCGTCAGTGTTTGGAGGCAGTACATGGCTGACCTTGACTATTGTATGGGGCAGTCATGCAGGCTGTGGTGGCCTTGAATCTTTTCCCCATGCAAACATTTTGGCCTGGAAGACTTGGAATATCACCGAGTCTACAGGACTACTACAGAAGATTCCTTATGGTACCTTGGTTCCAGACAAGCCGTTTTCCATTTCAACTACAGATGTGTCGTCAATGGGACTCAATGGAGTCGGTGATACTAAGAATTATTATTGGGGCACATTTCGTTTAGTCAGAGCGAAGAGCAGAAACAAGTCATTGGAGTGTGGAATAAGACATGCTGTGGGATATGATTGGACCCTCTCAGTATCACAGTGAAACACATCTCCAATAGAAGACATGTAAGGTTCGTATATACCAATGCTTCCATCAAGCAAAGAAGAATGCCAAAACATAGTCATTATTCCGATAGCTAAGCTAAGCTGAACACCGTCATACAGTGTCTACTGTATTTTTACCAGCAAATGAACGTAATGATCATCTTACTTAAACAGCAGACGGAGTAACCAGACCGAGGCGAACACGCAAGGAATTGTCAAAAGAAAACGTACAGTATATGACACAACGATCATTTTGCTTCATTTGGTAATGAGTTTGCATTAGATCGCAAATAGCTGCAGTGTGCGATATTAAATTATCCTATTACAATATGCCATCTGGTACCCGTATAATTAAGAGTACATCAACAGGGTTTTCCTTTCTTGGCACATACCGGCGGGCGTTCATTCTTACCTCAAGAAATGCTAAATCAGTCATGATATCACATCAAATAGCTTCGACTCCAGATTCCAGGAATTACTGGGTAATAGAATAGAAGCTATCGAAATCTGGTGCTACAGAAGAATGCTGGAAATTAGATGGATAGATCACGAAACTAATGAGGAGGTTGTGAATAGAACTGGGGAGAAGAGGAATTTGTGGCACAACTTGACTAGAAGAAGGGATCAGATGGTGGGACACGTACTGAGGCGTGACGGGATCACCAGTTTATTATCTGAGGGAAGCGTTGAGAATAAAAATCTTAGGGGGAGACTAAGAGATGGATACACTGGGCAGATTAAGAAGGATGTAGGTTGAAGTAGTTATTCGGAGATTAAGAAGCTTGCACAGGATAGAGTAGCGTGGAGAGCTGCATCAAATCAGTGTTTGGGCTGAGGACCACAACAACAACAACAGGATAACCACCGCTTTGACAGAAGTAAGAGTCGTCGCGGAACACCACAGAATGCCACTGAGTCTCCCAGTTGACGCTGCGATACACAAGGAGTGTCATACCTTTTAACTTAACTCCACCACTTCGAAGGAGACAGGTATATTTGGATAGTGCATATTATATTTAACACTAATAATAACGCCTGAGCAAATGGGATAGACCAATGAGAAAATAACGTCTTGTGATCGTGTGGCGAGAGTTCCAAATGGAAAACATTCAATCGTTTCGTAACTTTACTTGACTGGAATTTGTTTTACCGATAGTGTGAAGGATGATCACCTCTTCTGCCGCACTGATACTTGCTTTGGGCCTCATGCGGCCGACGGCCCTCTGGTCCAACAACCCTGCTCCGCACCATGCAAGTCTGCGTGTCTGGTATGTCGTCAGCGATAAATGAGATTTCGAACCATCTGTCAGCAATTTGTTCCCTACGGTTCGTGGGGACAATCTGCTTGTAACCTCTGCCCGGTTATCACCACCCGTTAATCACAGCAAGTCCAACAATACTACGACCGTCTCGTGGTCTTGTCCTTTTGGATGGGCTTGTGTCTTGTCACCCTGTTGTTCTGTGACCATCTCGACACCCCTCGTTCTGCAGTTATTCTATTGTAGTTTGTGTGATCTGTCGGTATGATGCTTCTGTGTGTCTCAGGTCAATGACTCGACTTTTCTAAAAGGACGAAAGATGTTGAGAAGCTGCCTGTACACATCCTCTGAGCACGGTGTGTTCCGATATGTACCTAAAAAGTTGCAGCGACATTAGACAAACACAATGGCCATCACATGCTCATCTGTAGAAATGGATTGTTTATTTACTGAAAATACTGATGACAGGGATGAAATTTTAATCAACGTATCACACAGGAAACAGAAATATTGGAGTATCAGTTTATCAGCCTTATGTTACAGTGTTCATGGTGTAACGCCTACCATGTCCGTCTATGTACGAGGGGGTTCAGTAAGTAATGTAACACATTTACTTTTCTCGGCCAGTTTTGGTTGACAAAATCAGGAATTTGTTGCGGGACGTTGTGGAATATTCCCGATTCAGCCCCTACAGTTTCGTGAAATTTCGTATAGGTGACAGAAATACACGCAGCCATCGGAATGGCGGCTGTAACGCGGGTGCGTTCCAAGCAGAGAGCTGTCACTGAGTTTCTTTTGGCGGAGAACCAGATAATAGCAGATATTCATAGGCGCTTGCAGAATGTCTACGGAGATCTGGCAGTGAACAAAAGCGCGGTGAGTCGTTGAGCGAGGCGTCTGTCATCGCAACAAGGTCGCGCAAATTTTTTTCCGATGTCCCGCGTGCTGTGATTCCTTGCAATGTCGAAACTAGCGGACACTCTCATTCGAGGTAGTCAACCGATGACAAACACCTCGCTCCACAACTGGACGTCTCTGTTGGTAGGGTTGATTGATTAGTTTGGGGAAGGAGACCAGACAGCGAGGTCATCGGTCTCATCGGATTAGGGAAGGATGGGGAAGGAAGTCGGCCGTGCCCTTTGAAAGGAACCATCCCGGCATTTGCCTGGAGCGATTTAGGGAAATCACGGAAAACCTAAATCAGGATGGCCGGACGCGGGATTGAACCGTCGTCCTCCCGAATGCGAGTCCAGTGTCTAACCACTGCGCTACCTCGCTCGGTGTTGGTAGGGCTGACACACTTGGCTACTGTTGGGGTACTCAAAAGTGTGTGCCTGCAGGGTTCTTGTCGACTAACAGAAGGCCATCTGTGCGGAATTGCTTGCGCGTCGAGGGCGATGAAAGATGGGTTAATCAGTTCGAACTGGAAAGAAGACGGCAATCCATGGACTGGCGCCACGTCACCTCTCCCCGAAAAACAAGTTTAAATCCGCAGCCTAAGCCGGCAAAAAATCATGGCAATGGGACTCTGGTGGACTTAACCTTTTAATGTCCTCCCTCATGCTGCAACGATCATCTCCGAAAAGTGTGTAATCATCAGGAAACTGAAGAAAAGACTTCAGCATGTTCGTCGCCACATAACTGCAAATGAACTTCTCCACGACAACGCATCGTCTCACTGAAGTCTGCTTATGCGATAGCAGCTCACAAAACTTCACTGGACTCTTCTCTCCCATCCATCCTACAGTCCAGCCTCTCACATCTTGCGACTTGCATCTCTTAGGCAGAATCAAGGATGCACTGCACGGGGAGCAGTGAATGGATGATGGGGAGGTTACTGATGCAGCAAAAAGTCAACCATTAAGGTGGCTTACGGCTGTCGCATCGAACGGAGATTATGTTGAAAAATAGGGTGTTTAAACGAGTGGAGAATAGCATGGTCTATTGGGATCTTGAACAAAACCTACCTGATTTCAGAAAATAATGTGTTGCATTACTTATTAACGCTACTCGTATTTTACGCAATGTTAACTCCAGCGTGCGCCATCGCCGTGTAGAGCATAGTTTCGTAATTTTCATCGCAAGAGAAATTCTTGCCGCGACTGACAACTGCGTAAACTTTGCTAACAACGTAAGTTGTTCTCTACATGACGTTGCATGTGGAGGGCCACATCAGATTAACTCAAAGAGTAATCCTAAGAGGTCTACTTACCTAGCGTCTTCTATAGCTGTCCTGCTGTCCCTTACGTTATTTTCACCCGTAGTCGTCGAGCAAAACAGTGAAATATGTGGGACGGTAATGAAGTTCGCTACTTTTATCTTGAAAACTCCACTCCAACTCTTTTGACTTAAATGTTAGGGATACCGCCTTATTCTTTTGTCATAATGAGAAAACACACTTCACGCTTCAAGAGATTCTTGGTCATGTGCCAGTAAAGCTAAGAACGTGATGTCTACTCACTACTCCGAGCACAGTATCAAATAAAAATATTAATCACTCTTTTCTTATATTAATTGCTTCTGTGTCACTCTAATCAATGTCCGAGGCACTTGCAACTTTAAAATATGTGCTACAGCGGACGATTACAAGCAACGTACGATACTGCGAGCTGTGTGCGACTTACGGTTTCAGCATATTCCTAACTTAAAACGACGGCAAACTGCTCCAGATTGAAGACCATAGCGGACTTCTTTGCCCGTACAAATTACACTTCGTTGAAACTCGGCTGTTATCGCCGATGTTCGCCATATTACTCTTACTTACCATACGCTCTCTACGTTATTCATTTGTGAAAGAAGGTACAGCAGTAAGTCGCATCTTAAGTTTATTGTAGCATATCTTTCGGACACTGAGCGACAATCTTCAGAAATAGTTGTAACACGGGAACCAATCAGAATGGAATCGCGTACATGTTAACACATAAGTACAGTTGTATAAATTTCACAGTACCAGTCCGTCCATGTGAGGTACAGCGCCCTACATCGTGTCTGTCTGTTATATGACGTAGCAGCGGTGAAGCGGCGTGCAGTACGAGTCACGCGCGGGATAGGTGGCGTCCATGTCCGAGTGTGAGTAGTTTCTATGCAAGCTTGTTGAGGTCACTGGCTGACAGATCCTGTTTGATTTACAGTCAGAATACTATCATTTTTATTTGCTGTTCTGCTTATTTAATTTCCTTATTGTTTATTAATTACTATTATAATTCTGCTTAGTTATGAGACTGAATGAAGGTGAGGTTTATATTTACAATATCAGACGCGTTTTGTTTTATTGAGTTAAAACATTATCTGTGGCCTGGAATTTTTAGTTTGCTTTCTAGATCTAAAAACAGTTCGTTGCAAAAGGTGACGAGTTACGATCTTTACCTCCAACATTTTTTGCATGATTTCCGCTTACGTTTGAAAGTGTAGCCTGCTTGCCTATTTTCTAGTTGTACGAGCGTCTGGCACTGCTGCTTTTGGCCTAATCTCACGCTGACTAGTAACTCTACACATTTACGGACAAGAAATGTGGCAATAATAGCACCTATATTGTTGAAGTACTCCTGGCTAACCTGAGTATGTATTTTCTGTGTGTTTTGCCTATGTTGATATGTGAGTGGAATAAAAGAACAATGTGAGAATTTAAGACCGAAACCTTGTTTAGCGAACGAGAAAACGAAAAGTCAGGTAGTGTTTAGTGAACGCAAAGTAGGGGAAGGGAGGGTGAGTTCATATTGAGCTGGATAAAATGGAGGAGGTGATAGAAATGAATCGGAGAGAGAGAGAGAGAGAGAGAGAGAGAGAGAGAGAGAGAGAGAGAGAGATAGAGAGAGAGATAGAGAGAGAGATACATAGGGGGAGGGGGAGATGAAAGGAAATATTTCTCTTAGGTGGTGTGTTCAATGATTTTGTGTAGTAAGTAGTATTAGGGTGTAGTCAAGCGTCGACACGCCAGTCGGGAACGAAAGAGCAGAGAGTGCTGTGAAGAAGACGTCAGCCAATTGCACACTGACCGACCCCTCTCCAAGACGACAACGCGACAGTAGCGGCCCCTAGGCGAAGAGAACATTATCGCCGAGCCCGACTAGCTGTACACAGTTCTACAATAGCTTCAGAACTAGTCATTTCGCTTGTACTATGTAGCATTGTCTATACTGAAGAAACTTGTTGTTTATGTCGCCCTTTACTTTTGACACATCTGTATAATTCTTAGAGTTAAATATTGTCTTGTACTTTTCGTAATAAAACTCATTAATACGATTTGCTTGAATTGTTGCCTAGCGATTCGAGAAAGCAGGTTTCCTAGACACATCATATTCGACGACTAGGCAAGACTCAACATGTACTTTACAATATTTATCTGATCATTAAGTAGTAGATTCTTGGGTGGTAGTTTCCTCGAGAAGTGATGTTTGTGTTTACTGACTTTTATGGTTCTCCTCTCTTTTTCTGCCGTGCTTGTACTGTTATATTGATATTTCAGGTAGTCTCAAAATGTTGAGTGGTTTGTACACGATTTCCATTCCGTGGTGTGTTCCTTACACCCGACGTCGTTCTGCCATTCATTCCAATATAGATTTTGTCAAATTTCCTGCGAGTGAGCTGCTAGATGTCATACAGTTGCGGTTGTGCTGGTTGTGTTATTTTCACCATTGTTTCTAATTGTGTTGTCTGTGTGTCTGCATGTAAATTAATTTGATACGTTTTGGTGTGTTCATTTCACGTTCTCTCTCTGTTCATTCTGTCTGCTAGTGTTCCTTATATTCATTTTAATACTATATTGTGTAATAGCTGCTCGTTTTTGGTAATGAGAAATGTTTAGCAGAAGCTCATTCAGTCTGTTTGACTTACATCTGATTGCACCTTGTTTGTGACCCTGTGGGTTGGCTCGAACTATTTTCGTTTAGCAAAATTATGCATGTTGATACTGTTGTGTGTTAACTTGTAAAGTAACTTCATAATAATAATTCCTCTATACATCGAAAGCTTTGTAATACAGTACAGGGTACATGCTAATCACTAGTGGCATAAAATTTTTGGGCCTAATTTCGATTCAATACTCATTATTTAAAAAAAACTTCCTATTTTAACGACCCGCATGAAAGTACTGACTGATGACGTACAAATGAATGGCAGCATCTTACGACATGCATTTCATCGTTGACGAAACAGCGGGAAGGCAATCGTGTGATAAACTAAGAGTAAGAATTTGCCTGAGACAGTAATAAACTGATCCTCAGTTTTATTGTAACATGAGCGCTTTCGATGCCTCTAGCTTCATTTTCTGATGTATCTGTTCCCACTAAGGAATGACAAGAAGCCAGTGCGTACATTTCATTACTGACTGATCATGTGATAACAGCTTCTTTGACCTCAATCGATGGCGAGATTGATTAATGCCCTTAGGATCGAGTCAAAGATACACATACGATTATAATGTCATGGTCATAGATAAGAAATATTTATAGTATGACATTGTGTAATTTCCTTAGATTGAGTACTACCTGACAGAGTTTGCAGTCAGTTTACACTTCAAAGCACCGTACATTTACAGAGGTGTGTGTGTGTGTGTGTGTGTGTGTGTGTGTGTGTGTGTGTGTGTGTGTGTGTGTGTCACACTCCAATGTCATACGATCATCTAGTTCTTGTGGGATAGAGAAGTAGCTTTTGGTCTTCCCGAACAGAACATTGCACAATTTAGGTTGTCGCTATGTGACATTTTGGTAATAGGATGCTCGTAGCGTATAATGTGGGAGTATTGGAGAGATTTCCATAAAGCTTTAATAGTAGGACACCTTCACGGTAGTTGAGAAACAACTTCTACGTTCCTGTGCCTGGTAAAGACTTGCAATGTTTAATCATTAGGTTCAGCTTCGTTTCTGCCGCAAACTTGCGATGATACTAGAGTGTAACACACACACACACACACACACACACACACACACACACACACTGTATATGCCTCTGAATTTAAAATATGAACTAACACCGCCAAATGATACTCCGCGTACGTAAATTGGACTACATCATTGTATGAATATTTATTGCCTATGACTGTATGAAGCTGTAATTTTATGCCGAGTTGCGACTTAATCATAAAGGTGTTAATTAATCTCGACTGGCAGATGTCAAGGAAGTTCATAACATACAGTCAATAATTAATACAATTGGCGTACGCTAGACTGCCTTATTGTAATTCTGTAATGTGAGCAGTTACACCGGAAGATGAGGCTACATGTTTCGAAATTCATCATTTTAAAATAAAATTGAACATCATTTAATTGCAGTAAATTTATTATTACCCTAAATAATTATTTGCATAAGAGACGGATCTGACTGCCATATTTGTTGTAACTACACAGACGAAAAGAAAATTGCAACACCAAACGGATTTGAGTGACATAAACTTTTCAGAAAGTCTGTAGGCGTTTATCTACCGCTGTAAGATGTCTATTCAAATTTCGCCCCAGTCGCATGAAAGGCACTAGTAGCGTCACTATTAGAATGCAGGTGAGGTATGCTTTGAACATGCGTTGTAACGATCGTGAACGTCAGTTACCTTCGAGATTTGACATGGTGAGTTTGTTAGTCAAGAATACCTTAAAGGCGTCAACGACACCATTATCAGCACCTCACTTAGTTTGAGTGAGGTCATGTAAAAGTGCTGCGAGAAGCTGGATGTTGCCTCTGCGATACTGCAGAAATAATTGGCAGGTATGCAACCACTGTACGTGCATGCTGGTAGCGAAGGTCATGATAATGTACAGTCGCAAGAAGAGCGGGCTCCGGACGGCCACGTGGCACTACCGAGAGGGAAGACCGTAGTGTTCGGCGTGTGGCTCTGGCGCAGCGTACTGCAACAGCAATTTGACCAGCAGTTGGCACCACAGTGACACAAAGAACTTTTACAAATCGGTTAATTCAAGGACACCCCCAGCCAGACGCCCTGTGGCGAGTATTCCACAGGCTCCAAACCACCGCCATTTTCGACATCCGCGGTGTCAAGCGAGAGCTCATTGGAGGGCAGGGCGGACGTCTGTTGTGTTTTCTGGTGAAAGCTGGTTCTGCCTCGGTGCCAGCGATGGACCTTTGTTGGTTAGGAGGATGCCAGTTGATGGCCTGCTACCAACATGTCTACATGCTAGATGCACTAGACTCACACCTGATTATGGTCTCGGATGCGATTTCGTATGACAGCGGGAGCACTCACCCTGACTGCAAATTTGTACGTCAGTCCGATGATTCGACCTGTTGTGCTGTCACTCACGAACAGCGTTCCAAATGGTGTTTTCCAACAGGATAACTCTCGACCACATACTGCTGTTGTAACCCAGTAAGCTTGCTGCACAGGGTGTCGACATGTTGCCTTGACCTGTTTGATCATCAGATCTGTTTCCAGTCGAGCACCTATGGAACTTTATTGGATGACAACCCCAGCGTAAACTGTCCCTGTGTTGGCCGACCAAATGCAACAAGCATGGAACTCAACCGCACGACCTGACATGCAGCACTTGCACAATACAGTACATGCACGTTTGCATCTTTCATTCAACGTTCTGGCGGTTACACCGTTATTAAAGTACCAGCATTTATCATTTGGAATGACTTGTATCGCTCTTATATTAGCCTGAGATCTTACACATATTACATAGACAAATGTATTTCCGAAATTTCATTACATTAATCATTTTTTGACGTTGCGATTTTCCTTTCTGTCAGTGTATGACGTTAGTATATACTGCAGTAGCCGCAAATACTGCACTGAAAGTTGTCTCAAGCGTACAGTGTAATTCCCGTAGTGCACTTTACTCGTGGTAGTAATACGGAGGGACGTAAAGGAAGCGCGAGATAAAGCAGGAGGGGAAAGGAAATAGACACGTGACGCACGGACGTGAAACGGAATACGGAATAAGGTCTGTCGGAAGAGGAGGAGAGGAAAGGCCGTAAACGAAGATGGCCAGCTGCACTCCCTCCTACCCTCCTCCCCCCCCCCGCCCTCCCCCACCCTTCTACACGTTACGCCACCCTCACTCTCTCTCCTTGAAAGCCTAGCTGCTGCGTACCACCGATAAAAAAAAGTTTTATTTACTCATCACCGTTTATTTTCGGCTCCCCCTCTATGCTAAGGTTCTCCTTCATCAAGAAATACGCGTTTGCCATCTACAGATATGTCTACCTACTCCATATACTTCAACCCCTACTCATGAGGATAGGTATGGTAAAGAACCAGTTCAGTTCCTCTATCAGGTAACAACGATCTTACCAAGCTAATTATGTGTGTTATTGCCTGACATCCATTTTCAATTCGCTGTTGGTCTTTAAAATAAGGCGATTTTCAGTTACGTTAATTATGAATTTGTAGAAATCATTTACAGTTATCTTTTAACGTAAACTGTGTCGAACAACGTCGGTCATCTTTTATGATAAATACCACGAAGATAGCAAGAGCTTAACACCTCTCTCTCTCTCTCTCTCTCTCTCTCTCTCTCTCTGACACACACACACACACACACACACACACACACACACACACACACACACACACACACAACCAGACCCAAATTTTAGACGTAAGACTAGTTTGATTAGGTTCAAATAATTAGTACCTGAAGTAGACCGAGATGGAGGCCCCATATCAGTTTCCTGGAAAACTATGAAATCTAAAACTACTGCAACAGAAAACATAGCTCGTGAGAGCCCCACACAAGGCATCGATTTCACGTCAAAATGGGCAACACTTACAGTTATTAACGTATTGCGTTTCCATGACTATCTTGTAATCAAAGTTGTATCTGTATACCGCAACGAGTCACAGAACCACAAATCTAACATATTAATTTATTGGCAACACGTTTCGAGCCACTAGTGCTCATCGTAATGCAACACGATATCGTCGTTGAGTTACTGTATGAGGATATAAGATGACTTAGACATAATTTTAAGTTGATGTGATGAATGGCAACTTGATCTAAATGTAGAAAAATGTGAGTTAATGGAGATGGGTAGGAAAAACAACCCGATAAAATTCAAATTCGGCTTTAGTAGTTGGCTGCTTAACACGGTGGCATAGATGAAATAGCTATGCGTAACGTTGCACAGGATATTCAAAGGAACGAGCACGTAAGGAGGATAGTGCGGAAGGAGAATGGCCGACTTAGGTTTATCGGGAGAATTTTGTGGAAGCTAGTCTATGAAGAATACAGCGTACATAACACTGGTGTGCCCCAGTCGCGAATACTGCTATAGTGTTCGGGATCCCCACCAGGCCGGATCACAGAAAGACATCGAAACAATTCAGCGGCGGTCTACTAGTTTTGTTACCGGTAGTTCGAACAGCCTGCGAGTATTTCAGGAACGCTGCGTGAAGTCAAGTGGAAATCCATTGAGGGAAGACGACGTTCTCTTCGCGAAACGCAATTTCGAAAATGCAGACAACCGGCTTTTGGAGCTTACTGCAGAACGAATCTACTGCCGGCAACGCACATTTCGCGAAAGGAACACGAAGATAAGAGAGATGAGAGGTTATGGCTCATGCGGAGGCATACAGACAGTCGTTTATCCCTTCCGCTATTTGCAAGTGGAACAAGAAGGGATATGTGTAGTAGTTGTAGAAGGTGGCCATGCACACGCACGGTGGCTTGAGGAATATGTACCATGCGTGGGTGTAGGAGGCATAAAATTTTTTCTGCGGTTTGTTAGGAAACAGCACCTTACAGCGAGTACTAAGAGCCTTGACAGGAAATGGCCAATTGGAGCGCCTACGTTCTGGTTTGCAGACTGACTGGGCGAAAGGTTAGCAGATAAAAATAATTTGGTGTGAAGGTTTCTGGAGCTCGCGAAATAGAGAGACGTGGTGTTGAAAGCGTTGCGTGTGTGAAGTCTGAAGTGAGTGGTTCTCTGTGATCAATAAATTTGTTCGTCTGCTACGGAAAACAGACAGTTTAGCAAGTGCCTTTTGCGTGGATGGGTGAGAAAGACCCAGCTGTTCTGCTAAAAAAAAGGTACGACTTAATAAGCAAGCAGTGGTCGTTCGGACCGAGGTCTCGTATCACTACGTGTAGATGTCCGTCAGATAGAGGCAGGGTTCGGTAACAACGAGTCATACTCAGCGAGGTATTATAGACGACGATATATTCCAATTGTTTCAGTGGAAACTAGTGCTGTTTTTGTGTGTGCCTGATTCCTTTTTGGAGTGTGTTCTTTTCAGCAGTGGTTTACCTAGTGCATAGTAAGTCTAGCTTTCTACATCTACATCTACATGACTACTCTGCAATTCACATGTAAGTGCTTGGCAGAGGGTTCGTCGAACCACAATCATACTACCTCTCTACCATTCCACTACCGAACAGCGCGCGGGAAAAACGAACACCTAAACCTTTCTGTTCGAGCTCTGATTTCTCTTATTTAATTTTGATGATCATTCCTACCTATGTAGGTTGGGCTCAACAAAATATTTTCGCATTCGGAAGAGAAAGTTGGTGACTGAAATTTCGTAATTAGATCTCGCCGCGACGAAAAACGTCTTTGCTGTAATGACTTCCATCCCAATTCGCGTATCATATCTGCCACACTCTCTCCCCTACTACGTGATAATACAAAACTAGCTGCCCTTTTTTGCACCCTTTCGATGTCCTCCATCAGTCCCACCTGGTAAGGATCCCACACCGCGCAGAAATATTTTAACAGTGGACGAACGAGTGTAGTGTAAGCTGTCTCTTTAGTGGACCCGTTGCATCTTCTTAGTGTCCTGCCAATGAAACGCAACCTTTGGCTCGCCTTCCCCACAATATTATCTATGTGGTCTTTCCAACTGAAGTTGTTCGTAATTTTAACACCCAGATACTTAGTTGAATTACAGCCTTGAGAATTGTAATATTTATCGAGTAATCGAATTCCAACGGATTTCTTTTGGAACTCATGTGGATCACCTCACACTTTTCGCTATTTAGCGTCAACTGCCACCTGTCACACCATACAGCAATCTTTTCTAAATCGCTTTGCAACTGATACTGGTCTTCGGATGACCTTACTAGACAGTAAATTACAGCATCATCTGCGAACAACCTAAGAGAACTGCTCAGATTGTCACCCAGGTCATTTAAATAGATCAGGAACAGCAGAGGTCCCAGGACGCTTCCCTGGGGAACAGCTGATATGACTTCAGTTTTACTCGATGATTTGCCGTCTATTACTACGAACCGTGACCTTCCTGACAGGAAATCACGAATCCAGTCGCATAACTGAGACGATACCCCATAGGCCCGCAGCTTGATTAGAGGTCGCTTGTGAGGAACGGTGTCAAAAGCTTTCTCTCATATGAAGGAACTGTACCTCATAACAGGCACGGTAATGACCCAAGGAACTCATTAACAAACACAGTCTGACATCGGTGTAAGAGAACAAAATTACATGAGCAACAAACGCTTACTCTAAATCACGGAGCGGAAAATATCGGGCAGTGCATTAGAAACTGAACACCGCTATACATGAATATCACTCACAAGATAGTGACAACTTAAAGTTGATCAGTGTGCATTGCGGATCTAATCCCCATAGTGTGATCGCAATAGCCATATAAGAAACACTAAATATGTACTGGCAATAAAACTTTAAAGTGGTTTAATTGATGTCGCAGTTTCAATGATTTGAAATTGTCTGCCGAGATAATACTCTACTAGAAATAGTTCGTGAGATACGAGTACACAAATTTCCGCAGGATCATTCACAGTGTTAATCCGATCAGCGTCCGTCGTTAAGACTTATCTTTCTAGCTGAAAGTGCATGCATCAGAACGGGGCTATGGACAGTTAAGAATAGGTGATACTATTTTTATAATTGAAAACTCCGCAAAATTCAACAAATACGATGACTAACTGAGACGAAGATAGCGTTTCGCAAAATGCGATGACTAAATGGCGGCAGCCAGTAAATGATCGGGGAGCTTGAAATGAGAAACACTATACGACTTTAAATTATACAGGGTGGTCCGAAACAGTCTGCGAAGCTTGTAAGGGATTTTCGGGGCAGGTTGTGCTGAAAAAAAAAAAATTGTTCAGAGAAAAATTTGATACTTTCGGCCGTCTCAGAGTTATTTGGTATTGAAGTTAGCCAGTCAGTCTTCCTGCCTGCTAATCTAAGGAGTCTGTTAAAGGCGGTGCGTCAAACGTGTTTTTCGTTTGGCTTCCTTAAACCGAACGAACGTACTTTTCCTCACCTAATTTAAATTTATAACTTCCGAAAAAGGCACATTTTAACTTCGCATTTCAGCAACTCACAGGCCCACAGATGTCGGTGAATTAGCACATTTTAGAGTGTGGAAGTGCTTGAATTTGGGCGCGTAACGACCTGATTGTTTAAGAGAATTTGATGCCGTTTTGACTATTTGTCCACCGTGAGTGTTACAAGAAATATGTAAAAGTTTAAAAAAAACTGATTGTTTAACTCCATTTCTATATAACTTGGAAATGGCGCAACGTATGGAGTTTTTTCCTTAATAGTTATTTCTCAGCATAACATCCTCTACAACTGCCTTAGAAACTTTTTAGATAGTTTATGACTACCCAGTATAACTGGTTCAAAACCGAAAGAACATAATAACGCATGATAGCTTAACCCGTACAGACATATAACAGACGGTTCTAGGCGCTACAGTCTGGAGCCGAGCTACCGCTACGGTCGCAGGTTCGAATGTGAACCATATAACAGAAGCCGGGTGTATGAACTCAGTTGCATACACGACGCAAAGAACACCGTTGAATAAACTATTCTGAAGAAAAGCGTGACTGAATTGTCTGCGCCC
Source organism: Schistocerca nitens (assembly GCF_023898315.1). Taxonomy (NCBI): domain Eukaryota; kingdom Metazoa; phylum Arthropoda; class Insecta; order Orthoptera; family Acrididae; genus Schistocerca; species Schistocerca nitens. Next base: position 77,359,624 of record NC_064625.1, read on the forward strand.
GCATCTCGTGGTCGTGCGGTAGCGTTCTGGCTTCCCACGCCCGGGTTCCCGGGTTCGATTCCCGGCGGGGTCAGGGATTTTCTCTGCCTCGTGATGGCTGGGTGTTGTGTGATGTCCTTAGGTTAGTTAGGTTTAAGTAGTTCTAAGTTCTAGGGGACTGATGACCTCAGATGTTAAGTCCCATAGTGCTCAGAGCCATTTGAACCATTTTTTGAATTGTCTGCATAAAGTTTCGGATTAAGGGAACAGAATTCGAAAATGTAAACAGTCTCGTGTTGCTGACTTCGCAAAGGCACGAATTGCTTGGAATGGCGCATTTCATAGCAAGTGTAGCAACACGAATCAGTGAAAAAGTTAGCCGTGGAATGCGAGTACTTCACGAGTAATTTATTAAAGTAACCTCACGTATAAGCAATGCTTTCGGATAATCGCAATAAACAGAACTATATCACAAAGATTGCAAACACTCGACAGTCGCACTGAACACCAGTCAGCCGTGTCACATTCCAAACACCAGGACGAGATCATCGCTTTCAAAGCTACTAGCCGGCTTGCTCTGTAATCAACTGAGCGCTGACTACCAATACTCCCGGATATACGCCACCAAAAGGTTCCGCCAGTGATAACTGACACACTCAACACGATCGTGACTGTCTGTAGTCTATTCTCGTTACGGAAACATCTTTGCAGACTATCTTCAAAGACTACTGCGCGAGATAACGAAAGAATATAACTGGAAAATCGAAAGTGCTGTTTAAAAGGCAATTTTCAATCTTTGACTGTCTCAATGGTTTCTTCATGAAGGAGATACTACGATTCTGTTGGATTTTATTCAGCGCATGGCACCTAAGTAAATTTTATTGTAGAATTACTTTAAACTGCGTTTCTAATCACAAAGAAACATGTAGTACTTTTGTAAATGTCATGGAATGTGGGATTGCCATCAGGAATTCCTCATAGCCTTTCTATACATTCCGGCGTTGCACTCTTCCCTGATGTGTTGAAAGAGTCTCCCTGTGCGCGGCAGGTGCGTGCTCGTCAGGACAGCACTTCCCATTTAAAAAGCGAATCTGCACATCTTCCATCTTCCGTTCTCAGTCGCTTGAGAGTCGACCATATTTTGTACGATTGATGAAACACAGGGACTGCTTCAGTAATACAATGTAATAATTGGTATGTTGCTAGGGCATTTTGGAGCCATTCGCTTCTCGAGGAACTGGCGATTTTAACCCCAGACTGACTGTTAGTAAGTGCTAGAGGAGGATAAGGTAAGGGGCCGTACCGCTCCTAATTTAATCCCCGTCAGAAGGAATTTACGGTGGTGGTGGTGGTGGTTAGTGTTTAACGTCCCGTCGACAACGAGGTCATTAGAGACGGAGCGCAAGCTCGGTTTTAGGGAAGGATTGGGAAGGAAATCGGCCGTGCCCTTTCAAAGGAACCATCCCGGCATTTGCCTGAAACGATTTAGGGAAATCACGGAAAACCTAAATCAGGATGGCCGGAGACGGTATTGAACCGTCGTCCTCCCGAATGCGAGTCCAGTGTGCTAACCACTGCGCCACCTCGCTCGGCACGGAATTTACGGTTTCCAGAACTGGTAACAAGTGTTTAGCTGAGCGTATAGGCGTGACCTCTGTGCATCAAATTGTTGAAAGAGTTTGTTGTGAGGAGTATGTGTAGCTTGCGTGTACGAAGGATTTAATTTTTTTTAAATGCTAGGGTGAGTTAATGGAGCAGTCAAATAAAAGGCCTGCATTTCCTATAGCACTGACTTGTATTCAGATATTGGGCTCCGTTTCAGTCGTCTGTTGCAGTTTCTTGGGTGTAACAGTTATAGTCCACTGTTTAGCGTATGTTGCTGGAGCGGCCAACACAACAAGTCTGTGGATGTTCGTAATTTTGTGCCCCGTGCAGATGCTATTTCCGTCTCGGGAATGAAATTTGGAACAATAACTAAACTCTGATTTTATTTCCTATTCATAAAGATTACTTTACTTTCTTGTTACGGGAAAATGTAAAGGGACATAAATGGGTCCGTTGTACGAAATGCTTAGTTAACCGACAAACATGCGGTTTATGCACACCAACGTATTCGTTCATGTGGTACACATCTTTGGAAGGCTGAAGAAACTTCAAAAGGTTGTTCGTTTATGACGTTCAAGTGATTTATAGCAGTGAAATTGACTGGCAATGCTGGAAAGGAAAAATACACTTAATTTATTTTACTTTAAAGAATTTTAGTGGGAGACGAAATTACGAATACTTTTTTGTATTTTTGTTTTCGCAGTGTTACCGTCTATGATAAATACTGACCTTAATATGTTCGAACAATTTAACTATAACTTGCCTTCAACTAGCCGGCCGGTGTGGCCGTGCGGTTCTAGGCGCTTCAGTCTGGAACCGCGTGACCGCTACGGTCGCAGGTTCGAATCCTGCCTCGGGCATGGATGTGTGTGATGTCCTTAGGTTAGTTAGGTTAAAGTAGTTCTAAGTCTTAGGGAACTGATGACCTCAGAAGTTAAGTCCCATAGTGCTCAGAGCCATTTGAACCATTTTTTGCCTTCAATTCAGTAACATATATAACGATTTTTAGCCTTTTCCGTAACCTTACAGGACTCGTATAGGTCCTAATGTAAGATAAGATGACGAAATTTGGGACCCTTACTTCAGCTTGAACAAAGTGTTGATTCTGCGATCAGGGATGTCAGCTCGAACCGGTCGGCCAGGGTGTTCTAGGATATAGTATTCCCTGATCAGCGCTATTTTACTTCGCAGATTTGGATGTAGACAGGAAGCCAGATGGTGGCAGCGAAGCGAAACGCTTAGCGTTATTACGTTGGCCATCAGTTTTGTCGACATTAGCGCTGTTCAACCATATCAGTCAGAGTTCTCCGCTGCAGAGTATACAAAGCCCATTGCAGAAGTGTGCTGAGTTGTTCACAATGAACCCCTTGTGGTTCCACAAAGATTCTGAGTGAAATGATTTCTTGTCCTTAACGTAGTGACAATTTTTGTGAAGTGTGATTTAAAAGAAAGGATCCTATCTAGTGCGCCGCCCACATATGTTCGCATTGGGGTTAAGGGATGTGTCATAATTACAGGTTCCCAGAGCTCTGTTGGATTTCCTTTATTAAGACTGAAGCAGATGCCCTCTTAGCACCATTAGGTCCAAGCCTCCATTTTCTGAAGTGCTGTATCAGTGCATATAAATCAGATGTGAGGATTTCTTCCGTGGATTCGAAACGAGTGTGGCTTGTTGCTATGGACCAATCACCTGAAAAAGCAAATTTCTTACTAACAGTTTGCGGTGGGAGACGGTGTAGCAACTGTTTGGGGCGCTCGTTTTCCAATCCAGTGTCCGGATCTGAGAGCTTAAGACAGTTGTTGGATTGCTGCAGTGTTATAGAAGAAGTGACATTTTCAGCCCTTTCTCTTGGGTCAAAGCGCGTCTGTCGACCCTAATATAGACGACAGTACACGTGTGGTAGTCTATGCAATTAATTCGTGCCGGACAGTAAAAGTTTCCAAGTAAGTGGAGTAATTTGCCCATCGCACCGTACAGTGACAAGAGTACGTGCACACAGGCCGCGGCCGCAAGGGTGACTCGACGCGACGCCAAGGAAACACCGAGATGTGCACGAAAAGACATGGTTCACCAGTTTCACGTGATTCTTCCAGTTCAGGCTGCTCCAAAATGATCCTCATACATAGACTAACGTTGTTACTGTTTACAGTAATTTATCACAAATGGCTCCGAGCACTATGGGACTCAACTGCTGTGGATATAAGTCCCCCAGAACTTAGAACTACTTAAACCTAACTAACCTAAGGACATCACACACATCCATGCCCGAGGCAGGATTCGAACCTGCGACCGTAGCGGTCGTGCGGTTCCAGACTGTAGCGCCTTTAACCGCGCGGCCACTGCGGCCGGCAATTTATCACAAATAGCTTAATTGAACAGTAAGGTACATGGCTTTTCCGTCTATAAGGGGCAGTCAAATGAAAACCGAACACCCACCACAACCGGGCCATGGAATGGTTCCACACAAAAGTAATGAGTGTACGGGTTAAAACATTTATCCCACTGCGAGACAGGAAGACGAATTCCTGTTGTCCACAACGCGGTCGGCCACTGATGGATTCACAACCGCATCCAATATTACACTTTCTATTCCGACTGAAACACACGTCAACGCATGTCTGTCTTCAGGTCGCCAAAGACGTGAGAAGCACACGGTAACAGTTACTACTTATACGGAAGACATTCCAATGTTTCACAAGTAAAGCGGTTAAGCTTCGCAGTCGTCCGGTTGACAATGTGGAGGCTGCTGTTATCGTGCACCAGGGTGATTCCATAAGACATTATTTCTGGGCTTTTCGACTTTATAGGGCGTCGCAGGTTCTGTGACGTGTCCTCATACCGCTGTGTATTGATAGATTCCATACTCGAGGAACACAACTGGTAAAGGGCCCTTGCAGTCGAAGAAAAAGATCATTGCGACCTTACTAGAACTTTCGTGAACAGCTTGAGGTTTGTCGGGTGGGGGAGATGTGGGATGTCTCCGCTGTTGGCTGTGCCGTTTGGCCTCGCGCTGTCGGACGGATTCATCCGGTTGCTCAACAGCTCTCAATCGAACGAAGGCTACGCTTAAGATTGGGAAAGCTCCGAACAGCCTGTCGCTTTCACCGTGCGATCCTCCTGAAGGAGGAGGTGCGTGGACGTCGGTTGCCATCGGCCGAGGAAGAGCAAGAGTGGGTGCGGTTGTGGATCAGTCAGTGGTGGACCGCGTCTGGAAAACAGGAAATGATCGTCTCGTCTCCCAGTGGGATAAATGTCTTAACGCGTATGGTGATTACTTTTGAGTGGAACCATACCATAGTCCCGTTGTGGCGGGTGTTGGGTTTTGATTTGACTACCTATTACTGTGCAGCCTGTTACATTTGTTTAATTTTAGTACCAGCCACTAGTCCACCAATCAAGCATGGATCCTTTACAACTCTTCCTGCGTTTCACTGGCGTAATTCCTGGCTTGTCGGCTATCCTACGTCAACAGTGTCATCCAAAACCAGCCTCGCAGAGCTGCTTATGCCATCCACGAGATTATTTACGTACATATGATTCTATAAGGCTCCATTTGCGTACCCCAGAAGTTCCTTTTCAAGTCTTAAGATTTTCGCCTTCTTGAGGATGACAAGTTTAGCTCGGTCTACGATGAAATCCCGAATCTAGACACATATTTGGACAAGTACTTCAAGCACCAATGTACATAAGTATTTACTTACCACTCGTAGATATCGTCCCAAGTAAGGTTTTCAGAGTTTTCTTGAAATTGCAAAGCATAATTTTAAATCGGTAAATCCAGTCATATTTGTATATCGCTCCAAGTAAAAAGATACCACGACTCGAGGGTGGTCTGAGGTAGTAATATTTTCTGCATTCTTACCTGTCTCGTTCTGCATCATCATGGTAGTAGCCGAACTCCGTTTCTCTCGTCAGCAGAATCTCCGATCGGATTCCACCTCTTCTGCCCCCTGCCCCCTCCTCCGGCCCACTTCGTAGATTACTGGAGTACTGCATACACTTTTATGTCTTTAGCAATCACATTTAGTCTTGTGCTTGTTCTCAGCAGGACAGCATCAGACTTATAAATCATTTTCTGTTTACCTGCGCCCGCTGCTCTGCAATATTCTGGAAACGAGGACGTTTTTCACCTACCTTGACTATTATTAGATGTCTTCCTTCACCAAAGTGATTTCGGCGTATAGGGTCATTCCAAACCGAAAGCTTAATTTGAGGTGCGTAAATGCGTGATCGAACCTTTCAAGAAGATCCTATCCTCGTGTCAGCTGTGTTGCTACAGCCTGTCCGTGTAACAAAAGAGGAGACTTCGTCATTTGCGTAACAGGTATAAATGAGAAGTATAAAACAGAGCATGTTCCACAGTTCTGTAGCACACGCATAGTTTCGCGTTTTTCACTTACGTATCTCTAGTAATCCATGATGTTGCCTTGGACACAACCGTACATTAGTATAACAGTTATTTTCTTTCATGGTACTAAAATCATGCATAGGTGCCTTAACTAGGGGTGCTATTTTAAATACACTGTGATGGGCCTAAAAATGCAATAAGTAAGACTGATATCGTTATTGAATCACTGTTTATCGAAGCGTATTAGTGTACGTCCGTTTTTTCGGCCTTGTACTGTGTACGACATATACTGTAGAAGATGTGCAGTTCGTGTTTTATTGTACAAATATTAAATTTTTCTATGACGCAGCACGAGAGAATCAATTAACGTCGTTAAACACAGCGGAAGTGGAAGATCAATTAGCTACAAAAACTGACACAAGGGATAGGAGACTGATCAGTCTAATTTGTGTACTTAAGGAATATCTTCATTTAATGATGATCACAGCCGAATTAATACTCAGATGAGTTCATACACGTCTGCATTCCTTCCTCCAACTATCCGTAACTTTTCTGCGCATCTTTCCCCGAAGCTTGAGAACACGTTTTACTAAAGGAAAGAAAGTCTAACTTGCCCCGATATGAAGAAGCTGGCCTTACACTAGTCCCAGTAATGACCCATGTAATCAATTAACAAGCACATTCTGACTGAAGAAGTAATTAAAAATTATTGCAGCAGGACATACAATAAACACGCAACGGAAAATTAGCAAGCAATACCAATGAACATGTAAAATAATTCAGTGAATCCTAAAACGTTTAAACATCCTTGATGTAACAGGATGGGCTAGAAAGGAACGCAAAAAAATCATTCGATTCGTAACTGGCTGTGCAACACTGCATAGTTATAGAAACATGTACAGCATCTACGTCAGAACTTACCTTAATTGTTCCTAGAAGATGCCTGGAAAGAACGGGAATATGCAAAATTTACAATAGGGGTGCTTATTCTTGACGCAAAGTTACCAAATGCATGCATTATCGGGAATATGGCTGCGTTTTGCCAAACGTTATTTGTAACTGCGACAGAATCAGAAATTTGTTCATATAGTGAATATCAAATCTATAGCCAAGGAAATTCAGATGAAGGAAACTATGCAATTTCTACGCTGTATAATCAATGCAAGAACAATTTGACAGGAAAAGACATAGCCTCTTAGCAACACGTAGACACAGGAAATCTTATGGGATGAAACTGCTGAGGTCATCGGTCCCTAAGCTTACACATTACCTAGTTAAGGACAGCACACACACCCACAGCCCCACACCCGAGGGAGGACTCGAACCACCGACGGGAGGGGGGGGGGGGGTGGGAGGAGGAGCGGGGGAGCCGCGGGAACCGTGACAAGGCGCCTAGACCGTTCGGCTGCCCGTGCGGCCAGCAAATGTGACAAAGTCCATAGGCAGTACAAAACATGTAATGACTTGAAAGGAATGGGTTTGTGACTGAGAACTACTCTTTCGACTGAATGATTGAATACGGAATCTGTACCACAGTCAACAACTACAGACCTCGTTAAGACAATGAATTAGTAATGACAAGAGTTACATATCTCGGCTCGCGACAAGCATGGTTACATCGGTACTTAAATCCGTGAAAATCTCTACGAGTACGCCACGTACCTTATGAAATAACTTCGCTGATAGTAATTTGAAGCGTATCACCGAAACTGCAAGCCTGCAACCCCGCATTCAACATGCCGCTGAGAACAAGCAAACATCCATGCCACCCTGAATCAGAAAGCAGTGTGCTTTGAAATTCTCTCCGACCGCGTGTTTGCGTACCGACTACAACGCTCATTCGCTAAAGCGCCAGAAATGTGGCACCAAACTTCCATTATACCTCACAAAGAGGATACTTCAACAATATCGGCTTCCTGCAGTTGATACTTGTACACAACATTTTACATAGTTTTCGCAACGACTAGTTCAGGTAAACGAACTATTCCCGATATTCGACGTTCTTTGGTCTCTATTGACGAGGCTATTACACCACCAGCACAGTGGTGTATTTCGTTAACATTATTAATTTATCTTGCGCTTGAGGGTAATGAAAGAAATAGACTTTCGTAACCGTTACGATAAAACTAATTGCGTTGATAATTGGATTCACACTTAGTCCTTACGAGCACAGTAGTTTCGTAGTCAGAAGGCCTGACGAAAACTGATATAATTCCAGAATGAAAATTTCACTCTGCACCGGACTGTGCGCTGATATGAAATTTCTTGGCAGATTAAAATTGTGTGCCGCATCGAGACTCGAACTCGGAACCTTTGACCTTCGCGGACAAGTGCTTTACCAACTGAGATACCCAAGCACGACTCACGCCCCGCCCTCACAGCTTCAGTTCTGCCAATCTTCACAGAAGCTCTTCTGGAAACATCCCCCAGGCTGTGGCTAAGCCATGTCTCCGCAATATCCTTTCTTCCAAAAGTACTAGTATTGCAAGGTCGCAGAAGAGCTTCTGTGAAATTTAGGAGGTAGGAGAGGAGATACTGGCAGAATTGAAGCTGTGAGGGCGTGACGTAAGTCGCGCTTGGATATCTCTGTTGGTAGAGCACTTGCACGCGAAAGGCAGAGGTCCCGAGTTCGAGTCTCGGTCAGACCCACAGTTTTAATCTGCCAGGAAGCTTCACTGATGTAATGGATTATGTTATCATGTTAAAATTCACAAAATTGTTAGGTAGAATTTACACAAATGTCAATGCGAACGTCAATTTTACAATCAAGTGCTCGACTAAAATAGTTCAAATGACTCTGAGCACTATGGGACTTAACTTCTGAGGTCATCAGTCCCCTAGAACTTAGAACTACTTAAACCTAAATAACCTAAGGACATCAGACACATCCATGCCCGAGGCAGGATTCGAACCTGCGACCGTAGGGGTCGCGCGGTTCCAGACTGTAACGCCTAGAACCGCTGGGCCACTCCAGCCGGCTTGCTCGACTAAGCTGGTGGCGTAATAGGGCCAGTAAATGGAGACCAACAGAGATCAAATGTGGGAAATAATTAGTGCAGTCGCAAATTTTTTTCCGGTGTAAGAGGGGATGCCATGAACAACATACTAGATATCTTTAGTTCTGGGGGCTGAGTGTGGGAGGAGGAGAGCATTTGAAGGTCCCTTTTGTACCTTTTTCTCTAATAACTCGAAAACGATGGCCTCTAGTGAGAACGTATCACAGTACAAAATTTAACTACATTAAATATATAACGAAAAGGTCCCGTTAATTTTTTTTCAGTAGGACTAATAATTTGCATGTAGCAAGTGGGATGATACGAAAATCTCGTGTGAAGTATTTGAAGGCGTTGCGGATTGCAAGATACTTGTCGGTAGGGGCAGCTGATTCACCAATTGTGTATTCTACTGTCAGAAGTAGAAGAAAGATTTTCGCTAATAGCTTTCGACCTCGACGTTTCTGGACCAGAGTCCCTCGCCCCATGTTGATACATTTACCCTTCTCTCTCACCCTTAGAAGTTTTTATCATCATCAGGGAATCACGAGGTATACTTTCGTTACCGCGTTATGTGGGTGCAGCGGCACAACGCATCATTCAAGACAGTAGTGGGCATCGGTCATAAAGTTTTGGTTTCTCACTGTAGTTACAAGTTTAGGTGAATCTTTCGAGTACCGCAGATGGGTTTTGTGCTGCGAACAAAGAAGGAAGGCGCTGCTGAGGATACTGGCTGATGCGTTAGACGCGTTCTCCGTAACGTAAAGAGTGCCGAACTCCTGCGCAGCATAATCAGGACTTGTTAGCGCGCGCTCTCGGTATCTCTCCGGCACACGCTAGCGCCGCACGGTGCACCTCCTACGCCCTCTTTACAACTTTTTTTTTTCTTTTTACCTACGGCTCCGCGCCAGGCCAGGACCGCGTGTGTTCGAGTCGTAACTAGAGATACGGCTAGCGCGGGAAGGGGTTGGGGTTTATGTGCACGGGCGGTTTGTTCTCTCGCGCCCCCGCTGTTTCAAAACACGGCCCGCGCTCCCTGGCCGTTTCCCTCGTCCCTAGTTTTATACCCGCACTTCCTCCTCCGCCTCCTGCGCGGCGCCGCGTCGCGTTCTCGGCTCCGGCCGACGCGGCCGCGATCCGCCCGCCCAGCAGCGTATGCAGGCGGCTGCGACAGTCCCTGCGGACGCGCCGCTGCCTGCACGCGCTCCCCAGCTCAGCTGTTCGCCGCGCCTGCGACCGGGGCACGAGTGCTGCGCGTTAACGCGGGCCCGCGAGCAACAAGTTGCTGGCTGCTTCGTTCGTGTGCGACTGTGTATTAGTGCGTGTCGCTGTGTGCGTGGACGCTGAACTCGGGTGAGTAGAAAGTGCTCGTATGGAATGTCGGCACTGACCTGTGATGACGACATACATGTGCCAAGAGAGGTGTTGTGTTGAGTCTGGCCTTTGGCCTACTATTTTAGACTGGGTTTTTAGTGCGTTTCTTGGTGGTTGGTTGGCTTTTCCTTTTTCGTTTCTATGGTCGGCCAACCACTGTCACACTCGGTGTGATTTCAATTCCTTTTTTCTGGTCTCTGTCTGTGTCTTTATTGCCCTGTGTCGTCTCTTGTCATCTCCATTGTTTGTTTTTATTCTTTGTAGGTGTCTCAAGTTTGTGGAAAAAGGGACCGATGGCCCTAGTAGTCTGGTCCCTTCAATCCCACAAACCAACTAACCAACCAACCATGACACTGGCAATGTTTAGTTTCATTTCTCTATCGTGGGCCAACACCTGCGTTAGATTAGAGAACCGCCATTTGATTTCAACTTGGTAAAGGAACAAATGTGAACACGAAATTTACATACTGATCTATAGGGTAGCCCGGGGGCTAGGTTATGTTATTGACGTCAAAGAATGTTGATACGAAATCTTAGTTCTGGTCAATTACTGTAAGGTAGCCTAGCGTGAATTCTAGAGCAGGGTGCAATGTGGTAGTTTGGTTGAGTCTTTGCTATACAAACGAAAGTAAGTACGAAAACTTAATTGCGGTGGGTGCAGATATTCAAAACAGTGCGACGTCTAGGTTACGCCGAAAGGTGACAATTTACCCCTGACTTGACGACAAACAACGTCACGTCACGTAATGATACGTAACGAAGCCACCTTGGAAGATGGCAATTTAGTTGTTTCTTTGTCAAATAAACGAATAGGAATTCTTAATACGGGTGAAATAACGATCTGCAGCATAGCTCGATGTCTAGGTTGCGTCGAGAGGTGACAGTTCTGTCGTGACCTGGCGTAGTAGACGAATTTGATTACGAAATCTTAACTGTGGTGACATACTGGTGCGTAGCGTTGCCCAAGGTATGGGTTAGGTTGAAAGGTGACATTTTGTGACTTGACAGTCAACGAATGTCGACGCGAAAGTCTTACGTGTGGTGGCGTACGGTGCACATGATACACCGAGGTCTATGGTATGCCGGTGACGATTTGGTTCTGACTTGATGAGGACAACGAGTGTGAACAACAGATCTTGAGTCTGGTGACTTACCTGATATGTAGAGGAGCCCGAGGTCTAGGCCAGTCTGAAAGGTGCCAATTTGGTTGTGTCTTTGCGAAATAAACGACTGTGAATGTGAAATCTTAGTTGTCGTGACGTACAGATATGTAGTGTAACTCGCAGTCTAGGTTACTCTGAAAGGTTATGGTTATGGGCTGTGGCTCCACGACGATAAATACTCTGGATACGAAATCTTACCTCTGGTGACGTGCTGATACATAGCGTAGCCCGAGGTCTAGGTGAGGTTGGAATGTGGCAGTTTAGTTGTATATATGCCAAATCAACGAATGTGACTACCAAATCTTAACTGCGGTGGCGTACAGATATATGGCGTAGGCCGAGGTCTAATTTACGCCTTGAAGGTGACAATTAGCCCGTGACTTGACGACGGCAAATAACCTGAATACAGTATCTTAATTCTGGTGACGTACTGGTGTGTAGCGCAGCCTGAGGTCTAGATTGGTTTGGAAGCTGGCCGTTTCATAGTTTCTCGCGACATAAACGAATGTGAACACGAGATAGTAGTATTGGTAACACAGTGATCTACAGCTCAATCCGACGTTACGTTGTAAGATGACAGTTTAGTTGCGGTTCTGCCTAGCGAACGAACGTGAATACCAAATCTTAATTGTCGTGGAGTACTGAACGGTGGTTTAGCCGGAGATCTAAATACGTTGGAGAGTACCAGTCTGGTTATGACTTCGTGAAGTCAATGATTATGACTATGCAGTCTTCATTTAGGCGAACTTCTGATCAGTAACATAATCTGAGGTCTGGATTAGGTCGAAAGGTGGCAGTCTGGATGTGTCTTGGCGAAATACATGAATGCAAATACGAAACCTTGCTTTTGGTGATTTCTGTGTCGTATCCCGTGATCAAGTTTCCGTAGGAAGGTGACTGCTTGGTTGCGACTTGGGGAAGTCAACCAAGGAAGCCCAAAATATGAAATCTTAATTATGAGGACATACCGATCTGTAGCATAGTCTGAGGTCTAGATCTAGAATTCCGATGAGTCTCCTGTGTCCGCCATTGTTATGATGTCATGGGTCAAAGTAAACGGTTGGTATCAACATATTGAATGTATCCCTGAACTGCGGTAAATTTTACCCTGCCACCATGTAAGCCTTAGACATATTCGTCAGGTCATTCAACACACAGAAAAGAAACGTAAACGGCATATCTTGCGGGGATGTTGTGAATAGGTAAGCGCCGACTCAATAGCAAGGAGACTACTACAATTTCTTAGGAACTATTTCAAAGAAACTAATTGCTGTAGGGTATCTTTCGCGCCTTCTATCGTAAAATTCATGCTGTAATGCTTTGTGAATGGAACGAAGGCAGACATTTGTGATCTCAAGTGAATCCTACTTTGATGACTCCCTCTAACTTATATCGCAAGTTCACAAATTCACAGCAACAGTCTCAATTCCTTTTGCCACATCTTGTTCACGATGTGTTCGTCTGGAGCTCGAGAACTCATCTCTTAGTAGAATACACCACCACTGCCACTGAACTGATCGATTTTGACGAAACTTTTCAGAACGTAAGGATACTGTTAAAGGGCCAGAAAAAGTAGTACACCAACACGTCACTACAAGTAGCTTCCTATTTACGCGAACAGCTTTATTTCTTTTTTGTCGTTGTACGTATATTGTTGAGACGTTGCACATCATCAACAGTATCGTGGCAAATACAGCTAGTTGTCAAGTAACAACTCACTTATATGTTTTAATAATGTTTACTGATTAGACCAGTGTGTTATAGAACGTTGTCAAAAGGTGCTGCTTCCTTCTGAATAGGGATTGCATTTTACTTCCAGCTGGAAATAACTCATTGACTGCGACCTCGGCCAGGTGGTGGCGTACGTACTTTCTTGAACTCGGACGCTCACGAAACTTAGACACTTTCCATATTGTTTTTCTTCTTGTTTCTACAACATTGTTTTATATAGCTGTCTAACATTGTCACGAAACATGCACAGCAAATCATTTATCAAGGTGTCAATCTTATTAGTCCATATACATTACAGCTCGGTATAAGAAAATACATCAAGGGCTTCAATGACAGGGTTTTAATTGTGTTGTTACATAGTCCTTATCGCATTCTGGTAATCCTAAATAAGAAAGTAACTGTGAGTTAAGAATCTAACCCTGAAGGCCTTCTCCCTCCTCGGCCCTGAATGCATAACCTGCTCTGACTTCACTTCGTTTTGAGAGCAGTATTGCACTTTACTCTTGCCGAAATATTACAGCTTCGCCTGTTACCTCGAGATTTCTGTAGGTTAAAGTTAAGAAGTTAGTATCAAGGTATAACTTACCGTCGACAAGTAGTCATTTAAGACGGAGCCCAAGATCAGATGAGGAAAGAATGCAGTGGGAAATCGACCATGCCTCTTCAAGGGAACTATTCAGGAGTTTGTCGTAAGCAATTTAGAAAAACCACGGAATGTGTAGTTCTAGATGGGGTTTTTGAAGGGCTGTGGTCCCGGATGAGATTCCAGTGTCTCACTAATATCCTACTTCGATCGGTACAGGAGACAATTAGTCTTTGTTTCAACAAAATGTATCGTGTTGCACCAGTCTTACATGAAAAGCAAATATCTATGGTTCAATAAAACAGCTGTGTTGCATACGTATATGAAAAGAGCAGGTAATTCATCGGGCTACTGTAACCAACAATAGTTTTGCTGAGTTACCCGTCTCATCGCCAGTATTCCATAGTCATTCTCGCCAGTGACGTATTTCATATAAAACTGAGCCCTGATGGAGCACTTTACATCGAACAGTGATCTCCATCTGTGACGGGCAGCACTGGAGGAGACACGTCAGTAGCAGCTTTCAAGGGTCACGCATTAGACAATACGTTCAAGAGGATTGGCAAGCATGACGCTATCGTCGACGGGGCGTTAACCCATGCGCCTCCTTTCCAGGGACTGGATGCTGCTATGCGTAGTAACTGGTGGTCATTCGCAACTACGAGTGTTGCACTTACTGGACCTCCCAAACTGTTGCATAATTTTAAATCATGTGTGTAGTACCTGCACCATAAGGCCTAACACCCACGAAAATATTTCCACGCCGCCATTTTTACGATGGTGAATGAATCGCAATTCCTCTTTGCCTTTGGCTTAACATTAACGCATCGATAACGTCACAAAAATCTCTAATTTTAGCCATTTCTTCCTCTGCGTACCCTCTGTTTCTTCCTACTCATATTAGTTATAATGTAAATGGTAGAAATAGTAACAACAGTTGAAAATAAACATACAAGCTATGTGAAAGTGGCGAAATGGTCGTAGCATCTTAAGAACGGCCAGTATTATTTTTTCACATGAAACCATCGTTAAACCGTGGAATGTGTGATACTATGAATCTTTCACAAGTGACTGAAAATTTTTGCTGCACTGGAAATCTAACGCGATTATCTCCACATTTACAGTATTTTACACTTGTGAGGAGAGGTCGTGGGTTCGTGATTCGACCAACGCTTGTTTTTAATGTCAGGAAGCTTCTTCCTTATTATTATTTAGTGATTAACTGCAGCATTTTGTAGACTGGTATTGGAGGGTGCGTCTTATACCTCGTCCTCCTGCTTGCACATTACTCTTGCAGCAATAGTGGCGTCTTATTATATTGGGCATTGTAAAAATGGTATGTCTCCCGTTCATTGGGGACGACTCCTTCCATAGCAGCTGCCCATGTTGATACTTCCAAAAACTAAACCCATCTTGCTTTCCTTGATCGTAACTTCTGTTACATTCCCTCCCATTTTTTTACTACAGTCTTCGTTCCGAAAACAAAGATATTTCACTGGAAAAGCATATTAATGTTATGAGTCTACTTACAACGTACGGTTTCTTGCTGTATTCTTGCTCTCAACGGTGTTTTTGCAGCTATGTTAGTGTCGACGGATAAAAATGTGCTACCCAATATTCAACCCTGTACCAGTATTAGAAAACTGTGGTACTCTTGAAGAAAAGGTAGACCAGTATCCAACAACTCTCACGAAAAGAGCTAGACAGTCATTTTACTAAAGTCTACTTTCAATTGTGGTCGTGCGATATAATCTGTATTTTATAATGATTACGAGGATGAGTATGTCTCCTGTGTGGCTCTTTAGATAGCATAAGAAGTCAATGAAAAGTTTCTCAAACATTTCCTATAACTGACGTTACTTATTTGCCTATGCTCCAGTTCATATTATCCTTAGCAAAATGTCGGAGCATTAACTTGCGAAAAATCGGGAGGGTACAGTCGTGTGTTTGGGCGGGTAGAACGAGGAACTGACCGCCGTTTGCGAAGTTTTATATCCTGGAAACATCAGCTTGCTGGCTTGAACGCGTGGTCTTTGATGCCAGAGCGGATCTGAACGCAACAAGTAGTTATCCTCCGACGCTCGCTTCTGATTGGTGAGTGATGCAGCACCCCGCTGGGAGACGCCGCAGATGGCTCGCAGCGCTGCAGGTGGACGTTGCGGGAACTTCATTGGTCGGAGGAGTTTAGCGGCGATCGCTGCTGCTGAAAAATAAGAGAGATAATATGTGACACGGTAGTACTCTCAACTGAACAACTAACAACGATGAAATCACTTTATTCTTGGCTGAGTTTAATCTGTGTCTACAGTAGTCACAAGTAAAAACAGAGTGGCAGACTGGGACATAAACCGTAGTAGTTGCGTGCGCGCTTTCCTCCATGTTGTTGTTGTTGTTGTTGTTGTTGTTATGGTCTTCAGTCCCGAGACTGGTTTGATACGAATCTCCATGCTACTCTATACTGTGCAAGGTTCTTCATCTCCAAGTACCTACTGAAACCAACATCCTTCTGAATCTGCTTAGTGCATTCATCTCTTGGTCTCCCTCTACGATTTTTACCCTCCACGCTGCCCTCCAGTACTAAATTGGTGATCCCTTGATGTCTCAGAACATGTCCTACCAACTGATCCCTTCTTCTAATCAAGTTTTGCTGCAAATTCCTCTTTCCCCAATTCTGTTAAGTAGCTCCACATTATTTACATAATCTTACCATCCAATCTTCAGCATTCATCTGTAGCACCACGTTTCAAGAGCTTCTATTCTCCTCTTGTCTAAACTATTTATCGTCCATGTTTCACTTCCATACATGACTATACTCCACACAAATACTTAGAGAAAAGACTTCCTTATACTTAAATCTATACTCGATGTTAAGAAATATCTTTCCTTGCCATTGCCAGTCTACATTATATATCCTCTCTGCTTCGACCATCATCAGTTAATTTGCTCCCCAAATAGCAAAACTCAGCTACTACTTCAGGTGTCTCATTTTATAGTCTAATTCCATCAGCATCGCCTGATTTAATTCGAATACATTCCAGTATTCTCGTTTTGCTTTTGTTGATGTTCATCTTATACCCTCCTTTCAAGACACTGTCCATTCCGTTCAACTGCTCTTCCAGGTCCTTTGCTGTCTCTGACAGAATTACTATGTCATCGGCGAACCTCAACGTTTTTATTTCTTCTCCATGGATTTTAGTACCTACTCCAGGTTTTTGTTTCCTTCACTGCTTGCTCAATATACAGATTGAATAGCATCGGGGAGAGGCTACAACCCTGTCTCCTCCCTTCCCAACCACTGCTTCCCTTTCATGTCCCTCGACTCTTATAACTGCCATCGGCTTTCTGTACAAATTGCAAATAGCCTTTCGCTCCCTGTATTTTACCCCTGCCACCTTCAGAATTTGAAAGAGAGTATTCCAGTCAACATTGTCAAAAGCTTTCTCTAAGTCTACAAATGATAAAAACGTAGGTTTGCCTTTCCTTAATCTATTTTCTAAGATAAGTCGTAGCGTCAGTATTGCCTCACGTGTTCCAACATTTCTACGGAATCCAAACTGATCTTCCCTGAGGTCGACTTCTACTAGTTCTTCCGTTCATCTATAGATTTCCTTCATTCCTGTATCAATTCTGTCTGGTAAGGATCCCAGACTGACGAGCGATATTAAAGTCCTGATCGAACGAGTGTTCTGTAAGCTACCTCCTATGTGGGTGGATTACATCCCTTGAGGATTATTCCAAAGAATCTGCCCGGCACCTGCCTTACCTGCGATTAGTATTATGTGGCCGTTGCACGTCAGATCGCTCCGTAGGTATATTCCCAAATATTTAATGAATGTGACTGCGCCCGGTGACTGTTCTGCAAGTGTAATAAGTAACAATACAATAAAGGTCTTAAGCTCGTTCATGTGCATTATGTTACACCTTTTTATTTTGAGGGCCAACTTCCAAAACCTGCACCAAGCTGATCTTCCGGCATTTCGTTACAGTTTTCTTGGTTGCAAGTGCCCTGCATATGACACTATCATCCACAAAACGCCTCATTTCCGATCTTAGCCAATAGATCATTCATACAGTGTGGTTAGAAACAGTTTGAAAAGCTTGTAAGGGTGTTGCAGGGTAGTTTTGTGCTGAGAAACAAATGTTCAGAAAAAAATTCAATACTTAGCATAGTTTCCAGGTTTATTAACAATGAATTAAGCCAATCAGGCCGACGCACGCGCAAATTAAAGCCACCCGCCAGAAACAATTAGTGACAGTTCTCGTAACGTAAATGATGGTGCTCTAGACTGCCCAGCCTTTGACTCGAGGTTCGATCCTTACTACCATCCCGTGTCTATATCTCTTGTTCGGTTCTAGGGAACCAGACTGATTCGACGGTGTTATTGACTAACTTCAATGCTAATTAACCCGGAAACGTCGCAACGTATCGAATATTTTTCCTTAACAATTATTCCTCAGCACAGCCTACTCTGCAACAGCCTTATAATCCTTTTCAGACGGTTTCTGCCCACCCAACATGTATTATGAAAGATAACGGTCCATCAACATACCTTTGCTTAAGCCCGAAACTTCTACGTCTGAAGACTTCGCTCGGTTATGAGTAAAATGCTGTTTTCCGTTTATTAAGAACTCTTAAATTCATTTACGAAGCTGGACTGATATACCGTACACGAATTTTTTTCATTAGGCAGCTGTGCATATGCGTATCGAACACTTCCGGCAGTCGAATAATACTACATCGAAACTAAAAGCTTTAACTTACAGCCACCTCCTCTCCAATTATGAAAGGCAACACTTTGATTGGAGTTCCAGGTTTTCTCTGTCTTCGTACTTGCTACTCGACAGAAAACAAAGGTGTTGGGCGCACAATGCTGAATGTTCTTTACCGCTGAGTTTACGAACACATTCAAATACTCTTGCCAGTAATTATAAAGAAAATAAAATAAAGTTTATGGATTGGAAATGAAATTAGTGTGGACAGATATCAGTTAGCTTCATCAGACTGACGACATTGATATCCCTGGTGAAAGTAAAGAAGAATTTCAGGACCTGATAAATGAAATAAATATTCTGACTAGCAGAAAATCCGGCCGGTGCGGTCGAGCGGTCCTAGGCGCTTCAGTCTGGAACCGCGCGACCGCTACGCTCGCAGGTTCGAATCCTGCCTCGGGCATGGATGTGTGTGATGTCCTTAGGTTAGTTAGGTTTAAGTAGTTCTAAGTTCTAGGGGACTGATAACCTCAGATGTTAAGTTCCACAGTGTTCAGAGCCATTTCAACCATGTTTTAGCAGAAAATGTCGATTGAGAATAAACCGTAAATTAATGAGAGTGTGAGCAATGAGATTAACGATAAATTTAAAATTAAAATTTGGCAACGACGAAGCAGACCAAGTGAAGGAATTCTGCTGTTTTACAAGCAAAATTACACGTGACGAACGAAGCAAAGAGGATATAAAAATGAGACTAGCGGACGCAAAATAGGGCATTTCTGACCTAAAACAGTCTACTATTGCAAACTATAGACCTTAATTTCAGGAATAAACTTGTGAGAATATGCTTTTGAAGCACAACATTGTGCACAACTGAATCATAGGCTAGGGTAAAACCGGAAAGGAAGAGCAATTGTTCGCGATGTGATGCGTCAGAAAAATTAGGAAAAGTAAAAAGACATGGGATGAGGCGATTCTCGGAAAAATCAGAGTAGAGAAAAACGAATGGAAAAAAACACTGGCAAGACGAAGGAACGGGATGATAGAACATTTTTTAATATGTCGGCGGATAACTTTCACGGTGCTAGACGAGACTGTAGAGGGTCAAACTGTAGGAAAATACTGACTGGAATACATACAACAATTGTAGATATTGGATGCAAGTGCTAATTTCAGGTGAAACTCCACTGCCAGCTCCCACCCACCAGAAAAGTACCTGCAAGAAGTCTCTGGCTTCCCTGTTCTGTTGCAAGCTAGGAATAGCAATAAATAGTGCGTTATACTTCTTGCAAGGCGATACAACTTCTCGTCAGACGACGTTGCTTAGATTTTCAGTGGTATTCGTAAGCCTGTGACAGCTGGGATTGTTCCTTCATGAAAATTGATCCCGGTATTTCGCCTGTTGATCATTATCACGATGTCGACAAGACTTTACGCCGAAACCTTCCATCCAACTGCGATCCCTAAAATATTTTAGTCTCCAGTCTCAACTTCTGCTCGGTGACTGCCGCCATATTTTAGGAATATGTTTGGAGAAAACCTGTTACAAGTTCTAAACCTCATGCAGGATATTGTGTTTAATAGTTTAGTGATAGAGTCGGCTAGAAACCACTTACTAATTTCCATGAAAATTTTATCCGTTTATCAGTTTTCTGCGAGGTACATAAAAAAATATTGTAAATTGTAATCATAAATGGGTATAAATACATTGCTGTGCCGATAGTTACAATCCAAATATTATTTCTGAGCCAGTGTGCCTAGTAGCTGTGGACCGAATAGTTTGATTAGATAATGGTGAGCGTATTTCCATTTTGAGTTTCCCGAGATTGCGATTTTGTGATGGTCACCCTAAAAGAGCAGCCGTTCTGTATAAATGTTAAAACAAAACCGCTGCAGGAATGTTCCATATGTTACAGCGAGGTTTCTGAGACGACGAAGATCACACAAAGACTTAAGCATGGAAAGCGTTTCAAAAGAAGGTGAAAAATCAGCGTATGACGACCAACTATCTAAACGACCGTCAACCGGCGTCACAACAGAAAATATTCAGAGACTGAGGGGTCAGATTGAACAGCATCATCGAAAACCAGCAGTGACCTCGGCAACAGCTTGGAAATACGGTACGGTACATGTGAAAGTGTTCTGTCACAAGAATTGCGCATGAAAAGGATGGCACGAAGCTTGTATCCCGAGTGCTTTGAGACGATCAGAAGCGACATTGAGTGCGGATTTGGAAGGCACTTAAGAAAACTGCTCCAAGACTATCCGAACTTTCCACTGGTGACAGAAGTTGGTTTTATGGGTATGACACTGAAACCAAGCAGCAACCGTTTCAGTGGGAGAGTCCTTCTCTTGACCAAAAGAAGCTGAACGAGTCAAGAATACTATTAAGGCCATATTTCTCTGATGCTCTGGGTGCTCAGTGAGAGCGTACGAGGGCATACGGCCTAGAGTGCTCAGAAGCATTTTGCTAGAAAGAAGGTTATTCTTTCCAGACCCACCTTATTCACCATCATAGCTCCGTGTGACTTCTTCCACTTCCACAAGATGCAGACGAAGTAGAATGGGCTAAGATCTGTTGCTGTGAAAAAGATGCAAACAGAATCGCAGTGGGCACTAAACAACATAAGAAACGGTGACTTCAAGGATGCGTTTCAAACGTGAGGGAAACGTAGGAAACGGTGTATTCACTCCAAAGGACACTACTTTGAAGGAGATGATAAAGAATAAGATTTGCGTAACACGTAATTATATTTTGGGAAATTTTAAGTACCGCGTAAATATGTTTGGACGAGCAGTGGAATTAGAGGTGACTGCTGTTAAGGCCGTGATATTCTATAAAATTGATAATCAACCGAATTAGAGACAGCTATCATGTTGAGAGAATCGTCTCAGTAGCTGAGTGGTTTGCTTGGCTAACTGTCATGCGTGAGACCTGGGTTTGATTCCTGGTACTGCCAGGTAATGTCCGTTGGTGGCAGGACTGGAACGGGGTGCACTGAACATTTTGATACAAACGGAGGCGCTACTAGTTGAACAGTAGCGGCAACAGGTCTGCAAACAGCAAAACTCACTGATTCGTCGTCAAAGTGAAAAACGACAGATGGGATCAAGATGAGCAGGACATGCTCATTTCGTCGTGGGCAGATCGCTGGTGGCCGTAGCTTTGGGCAGGCTTTTCACATGCCACCGTGTCAAGGGTGTACCGTGAGTGAGTGCTTTCATTCGGGGAGCACAGCTGCCATGAGATTTCAGTGTAGTAGGTAAGGACCCAGTGCTGGCAGAAGTCCGTGTCACATGGACGATATGCACATCCACTGCTTACAGAATCCACCTGCTCACATTTATACCTCAGGTCAGCGTTCATTACAAATCACGGTGACTAGCTAGGGTGTGGAACACTACCGTCAGCTGTTACAATGGCTTGAACTGTATTCATGACGGTACACGACGATAGCAGGAAACAACTACGTCGAACCCCCCAGGGGGTCCACAAGTCTTTTGTGGATACGTGGGTAGTGAGCACGGGACCCCGAGCTAGTGTGGCCCTCCTTCCTTTCCGGGCTGCATACCTTCCCCTTCCGCATCCTTCCCCATCCCCCATCTTCGCCCCCCCCCCCTCACCTCCGCCTCTTTCCTTCACTTTCTCCCCCTCTGGGAGTATGTTTTGTGCCTACGTCCGGAGACGGACGCTCGAAACTGTAACACATTCTTTGCTTTCTCTGCTTGCAAGTCTTCGTCCTTCCTTTGTCCTTCTCTTTTCCTTACCTCTTCTCTTTGCCCTTTTCTCCGCTGCGGCATTTGAGACCTCTCTTCTTTCCTTTCCCTTTGTTTTTTCCCTTTCTCTTTTTTCGTCCCTGTGCGTGTCTGAAGGCCGACCCACGCATTCCATGCGTAGCCGGTGACGGGATAACGCGTAATTCCCCGCCCCGGGTAGACAGGTAGGACACGTACGTACCCCCTGGTAACGGCCAGGCCCAGGGAGGGGTGATTACTCGAGCTGATACCTTCCGAAAGTGCCGATTGGTCCCTCCGTCCGTTTCTCGGGAGGTGTGACCTGAGATGTGAACAATCACCCAATGCGCGTTTCGTCACAGGGTTATTTGGTAACCGTGATAGCGTTACGGAGATGTTTAATAAACTCAAGTGGCAGACTCTGCAAGAGAGGCGCTCTGCACCGCGGTGTAGCTTGCTCGCCAGGTTTCGAGAGGGTGCCTTTCTGGGTGAGGTATCGAATATATTGCTTCCCCCTACTTATACCTCCCGAGGAGATCACGAATCTAAAATTAGAGAGATTAGAGCGCGCACGGAGGCTTTCAGACAGTCGTTCTTCCCGCGAACCGTACGCGACTGGAACAGAAAAGGGAGGTAATGACAGTGGCACATAAAGTGCCCTCCGCCAGACACCGTTGGGTGGCTTGCGGAGTATAAATGTAGATGTAGATGTAGTGCCCTCAGAGAGGGCCCCCACAAGGAAGGAGCGCGCCATCGGAGACGCCGGTAGTCATGGGGGATACTTTCGCAATGGTTTCCTCACCTTCTACTATGTCTGCTCACAAGCGTAAGTTCAGTGAGTCTCAGCCACAGACAGTCCTTCCATCGTTGCCACAGTTCCTTGTTGTTTCTCGGTCTGACGAAGGTCACGACTTCTTCACGGTCAACCCTTGCATTATTCAGAAAGGTGTCGACGCAATTGCAGGTCCTGTAAAGTCTTGTTCCAGATTACGGAATGGCACCCTGTTGTTAGAAACAGTCAGTGCCCTCCAGGCACAAAAATTGCTGTGTACTTCACTGCTACACACCTTCCCTGTCCGGGTGGAAGCGCTCCCTCGACGGATTGTCCGACGAGGAAATTCAACACTACCTGTCTGACCAGGGGGTAACGGCTGTTCATAGAGTCATGAAAATGGTTGACACGAACATCATTCCAACCCGTACTGTCTTTTTGATATTTGACAAAGTTCAACTCCCATCGAAAATCAAAGCGGGCTATGAGATAATCTCCGTTCGCCCTTACATCCCAAACCCTACGCGTTGCTACCGGTGTCAGCGGTTCAATCACACCAGCTAATCCTGTTCCAATCTGTCCAAATGTGTTACGTGTGGCAAGGATGACCATGAGGGTGCTTGTCCACCTCCATCCCCTCATTGCATCAACTGTATGGGTGACCACGCTCCTTCCTCTAGAGACTGCCCCATTTTTAAAGACGAAAAGCTCATTCAGGAAATCAGAGTGAAGGAAAAGGTGTCGACCTTTGCTGCTCGAAAATTATTCGCCAGTCGAAAGCCCACTGTGCCTCAGACAGGAAAATACAGCACTGTCCTTGCCTCTCCTCGGCCAACAAAGGAGGCGGCCACGCAGACTTGGGATCTCACCTTTAGTGCCACGGTCGTCAGATCGGCCAGCGCAAAGATCGCCCGTTCAACCTCCCCGCTTTCGCCTGCTCACTCTATGGCTCACCCTTCATCGGGTTCTGCTAAATCTCGAGCCCAAAAGTCAGACACCAAGACTTCCAATAAAGAGCATACTCGTGAAGATTTTTCATGTACCCCAACTTCACAACCATCGGTTCCTCCTTCATCTAAACATCATGTTTCCAAGAAGCCTAATAAGGAACCCTCTCCTCCTCCGCCAAGGCGTGTCTCATCTACAGCACCGCCTGGCGGACCCCCCCCCCCCCCCGGAGTCTTCTGTGTCGCCGAGGCGTACTGCTGGCGGCCGATCAACCGGCCGATCGCTGGTGGCAGGAGCTGCTCCTGAAAAACCTATGGATCAGGATATTCTGCCTTCGGCTGAATGCCGTTTCATGCTGTCGTTCGCAAACTCTGAGCAGTCGTTGAGTTGACGGCAACCTTGGTCACATTCCTCCATTTTCTGTTCACCCTATGTCCATTATCCACTGGAATATCCTCGGCATTCGAGCCAATCGGGATGAATTGTCGATCCTCTTACGATCCGATTCGCCGGTCATCTTCTGTCTTCAGGAAACAAAGCTGTGTCCCCACGACCGCTTTGTTCTCCCCCATTTTCAGTCCGTCTGATTTGATCTCCCCTCTGTTGTAGGCACTCCAGCACATGGAGGACTCATGATTCTTCTCCAAGGTACTGTCCATTATCACCCAATCCCCTTAAACACCTCCTTCCAAGCTATCGCTGTCAGTCTTTCCCTCTCTGGATACACCTTCTCTCTTTGTACTGTATACATTCCATTGTCCACACCAATGGCACGAGCTGATTCATCTTCTTGGTCAGCTTCCACCCCCCTATTTGCTGGTTAGGGACTTCAATTCCCACCACCCGCTTTGGGGATCTCCACATACTTGTCCGTGTGGCTCACTATTGATAGACGTCTTCCACCAAGCGAATCTTGTTTGCCTCATCACTGGGGACCCTACATTTTTGTCTGCCTCCACGACAAATTTCTCTCCTTTCGACCTTTCGGACGGTACTGTTCCGCTAGCTCGGCGCTTCGAATGGTTCGTCGTTGCTGATACACACTCCAATGACCACTTTCCATGTGTCCTTAGACTGCAGCCTCAACTGCCATATATGCGCCCGCGACGCTGGAAGTTTGCCCAAGCCGATTGGACACTTTTTTCGTCACTAGCGACATTCGATGACCGTCACTTTCCTATCGTCGACGATGAGGTCACACATATTACAGACGTTATTCTTACAGCTGCGGAACGTTCAATACCACGCACCTCCGAATTGTCCCGGCGCTCCCCAGTTCCTTGGTGGAACGAGGCATTCCGTGACGCAGTACGTGAGCGGCGACGAGCTCTTCGCGTTTTCAGACACCATCCTACTTTGAACAACTGTATCCGCTATAAGCAGTTCCGTGCACGATGCCGTCGCGTCATCCGCGATAGCAAGAAGGCAAGCTGGGACTTCTTTACTAGCTCATTTAACACCTTCACTCCCTCCTCGGAAGTTTGGAGTAGGATTCGACGGTTATCTGGCGCGCCTAGTTTCTCCCTGGTCTCTGGGCTCACTGTCGCGCATGATACGTTAGTGGACCACGTCGCAATTTCTAACTCATTGGGTCAACACTTTGCTGAGATTTCCAGCTCTTCAAATTACCCGCCAGCTTTTCTCCCGAAGAAACGTGCAGCGGAAGTGCAACCTCTTGCTTTCTTCTCTCAAAATCGCGAAAGCTATAATACTGTTTTCTCCATGCGGGATCTCCAACATGCACTCGCATTCGGGAGGAAGACGGTTCAAACCCGCGTCCGGCCATCCTGATTTAGGTTTTCCGTGATTTCCGCACTCCAGGCGAATGCCGGGATGGTTCCTTTGAAAGGGCACGGCCGCCTTCCTTCCCCATCCTTCCCTAATCCGAGCTTGTGCTCCGTCTCTAATGACCTCGTTGTTGACGGGACGTTAAACACCAATATCCTCCTCCTCCTCCAACATGCACTCTCTTCTTCTCGCTCCTCCGCCCCAGGACCGGATGGTATCGACATCCAAATGTTGCTGCATTTATTAACCCATAGTCTGCGTTACCTGCTTCGCCTTTATAATCGAATTTGGACCGACAGTACTTTTCCCAGACGATGGTGGGAAGCTCTCGTCGTTCCTGTTCCGAAACCTGGAAAGGACAAACATCTCCCCTCTAGCTATCGCCCCATTTCTCTCACGAGTAGTGTATGTAAGGTTTTGGAGAGTATGGTGAATTGCCGTTTAGCTTGGTTGCTAGAGTCCCGCAGTCTTTTAACACCTGCCCAATGCGGTTTCCGAAAGCATCGTTCTGCAGTTGACAATCTTGTTGCTCTCTCCACTTATATCATGAACAATTTTCTCCGGAAACGCCAAACAGTAGCAATATTTTTTATCTGGAGAGAGCATACGATATCTGTTGGAGGACAGGCATCCTCCGCACACTGTTCGCTTGGGGCTTTCGAGGTCGGCTGCCCCTTTTTCTTCGCGAATTTATGGCAGAGCGCACATTTAGAGTGCGGGTGAACACTACTGTCTCCCGTACTTCCTCCCAAGAAAACGGGGTACCCCAGGGCTCCGTGCTGAGTGTTGTACTGTTTGCCATTGCCATAAATCCAATTATGGATTGTCTCCTTCCTGATGTCTCGGGCTCCCTCTTTGTGGACGAATTTGCGATCTACTACAGCTCTCAACGGACCAGCCTTCTTGAACGACGTCTTGAAGGATGTCTCGATCGCCTCCACTCTTGGAGCATCGAAACCGGCTTCCGCCTTTCTCCCAGTAAGACCGTTTGTGTTAATTTTTGGCGTCGCCAGGAGTTTCTTCCACCCTCCTTACATCTAGGACCTGTCAACCTTCCGTTTTCGGACGTCGCTAAATTCTTGGGTCTTATGTTTGACAGAAAACTGTGCTGGTCCTCCCACGTTTCCTATCTTTCGGCTCGCTGTCTGCGATCCCTCAACACCCTCCGTGTCCTGAAGGGTACCTCCTGGGGAGCGGACCGATTGGTCCTTCTCCGCCTCTACCGCGTCTTAGTGCGCTCGAAATTGGACTATGGAAGCATAGTTTACTCCTCTGCTCGGCTGTATTCTTCGGCGTCTCGACTCTATCCACCACCGTAAATTACGTTTAGTGTCTGGAGCTTTTTACACCAGCCCTGTGGAAAGCCTTTATGCTGAGACTGCTGAACCTCCGCTGTCCAATCGGCGAGCAGTCCTTCTGAGTCGTTATGCTAGCCATCTGTCTTCCATGCCTGCTAATCCGGCCCATGACATTTTTTTCGACGCCTCCTTTGATGTAGGGTATGCAGGCCGCCCTTCCTCCCTACTACCACCGGGAGTCCGCTTCCGTCAAATGCTCCATTCTCTTTCCTTCCGCTTTCCTAAAACCTTCTTGACAACTTGGGATACAGCACCGCCTTGGCTCCGTCCCCGGACCTGCCTGCTCCGTGACCTTTGTCAATTTCCCAAGGATGGTACCCCTTAACTTGTTTATCGTCGGGCATTTGCTGCTCTATGTGCACAATTGAAGGAAGCCGCATTTATTTACACTGATCGCTCGAAAACATAGTTAGGCGTAGGGAGTGCCTATATTATTGGCGACACCCCAAATCAATTTCGGCTTCCCGACCAGTGTTCGGTTTATACTGCGGAGCTTTACGCTGTTCTCCAGGCTGTCCACTACATCCGCCGCCATCAGCGGATACAGTATGTTATCTGTTCAGATTCTCTCAGCTCTCTCCTCAGTCTCCAAGCTCTTTACCCTGTCCACCCTCTGGTCCACCGGATTCAGGACTGTCTGCACTTGCTCCGCTGGGGGGCGTCTCGGTGGCTTTCCTCTGGCTCCCGGGACACGCTGGTATCTGTGGGAATGAGGCGGCCGATATAGCGGCCAAGGCTGCAGTCTCTCTTCCTCGGCCAGCTATTCAGTCGCTTCCCTTCACCGATCTACGGAGCGGTTTATGTCGCAAAGTTGCTCATTTATGGCACTCACATTGGTCGACACTTCCCCATAATAAATTGCGGGACGTGAAAGCTCTTCCTTGTGCTTGGACCTCTTCCTCCCGAACGCGTCGTCGGGAGGAGGTAATTTTAACTAGACTTCGGATAGGGCACTGTCTTTTTAGCCATCGACATCTTTTAAGCGGCGATCCTCCCCCAGTCTGTCCCAACTGCTCTCAGCTGTGGACGGTAAGACACCTTTTACTTGAGTGCCCCCATTTTACTCCGTTACGCGTCCGTCTACTGCTGTCGCCTGATATATCTTCCATTTTAGCAGATGACACGCGCTCAGCCGATTGCGTTCTCGAGTTTATTAGTGCCAGTGAGATGACGTCAGTCATTTGAAGCTCTTTTTGGGGACAACCAACCTCCTTCTATAGTGGTTTTTTAAGGTTTCCTTCTATTTTTAGTTTCTCCAGTTTTTTGAGTTTCGTTCCCTTTTCTGCCTTTTCCTAGGTCACAGACTGGGCGCTAATGACCGTAGCAGTTTTGCGCCCTAAAACCATAACAAAAAAAAAAACTTCGTCGAAATCCATACACGGTTATACATTCCCCTTGGCAACAGGGCACCATTCAGGCAGATTGTAGAGGTTTCTCGGTATCCAAGATATGTCACTGCCTTTTTATGGGGAACAGTATATATAACCACCACTACGTAATGGGCAGTTGACCACTAAATCTCGCGAGAGGATGATCTGCCAGTATAAGAGGAGGCGGAGAGAGATCAGTGACTTCGAAGGTGGGTTAGTCATTAGATGTCACCTGAATAACAAATCCATCACGGACTTTTCAACCCTATGCCCAAGTGGACTCCTGTGACTGTCAAGTAGAAATGTGAAGGAATAACGACAGCTAAACGAGACCAGGCAGAGCTCGTGTATGATGTAGAGGAACCGTAGAGCACTGCGGAGGGTGGTTGTAAATGGCTCTGAGCACTATGCGACTTAACTTCTGAGGTCAACAGTCGCCTAGAACTAATTAAACCTAACTAACCTAAGGACATCACACACATCCATGCCCGAGGCAGGATTCGAACCTGCGACCGTAGCGGTCGCGCGGTCCCAGACTGAAGCGTCTAGAACAGCTCGGCCACTTCGGCCGGCGTGGTGGTAAAGAATTGCATGAAATCAGCCGAACGAGTCACTTGTAAGCTCCACAGTGCTGCCAGCAGGCGAATTAGGACAATGACTGTGCATGGGCAATTAAGAAGAATAGGCAGAATGGGCGAAAAGCTACTCATGAGCGACACATATCTGTAGTCACTACTACGCGACGCTTCACGTGGTATAAATATTGATGACACTGTACAGTGAATGACTGGAAACGAGCTGTTCCGTGCGACAATACGGTGGAAGAGCTTGTGTTGGGTAAAGGCCTTATGAACGTATAGTCCCACCTGTGAAGCACAAAGGAGGTAGTGTTACAGTATGAGGGTGTTTCTCTTGGTTAGGGTGTGGTCTCTTTATTGCATTTAAGAAAATGCTAAGTGGGGAAGGAGAAGAACAAATTTTACGACATGGTGTACTGCGTAAAGTAGAGGATCAGTTGGAAGACGGTGATTGTATCAGTAAGACAATACACCATGCTATGAAGCACCGTCTGTGAGAGAGCGGTCTGTGGGCCGTAACATTCCTGAAATTGTCTCGCCTGCCTAGAGCCCAACCTGAACAAAATGGAACCCTTTTCGATGAATTAGAAAGTTGACCGCAGTGTCCAACATATTTCTCGTCTCTGGTTTTGTGTC
The DNA here is from genome assembly GCF_023898315.1 of Schistocerca nitens. NCBI lineage: Eukaryota > Metazoa > Arthropoda > Insecta > Orthoptera > Acrididae > Schistocerca > Schistocerca nitens. Next base: position 77,389,296 of record NC_064625.1, read on the forward strand.
TTGGGGAGAGGTTCTGCTCCCTTAGGCAGCACACCGCGCCTGGTACACGCGGCGTTCGGGGAGCACAGCACAGCTACGACACGTGAGGATGGGCTTATAACAGTCCAAAACCGGTGGTGTGAAAATAAATTAATTTACAACTGAAGCGGAACTTTCAACCTCTGCTCTTGAGGAAGAGTGGGCCTCGGTTCCTCCACAGAGATTCAGGCACTTAACTGTGTGTGTGTCCAGTGGAGATCAAGCCACCACAAAGGCGAGGGGTGGACACACATCCTATTAACTGAGAATAAAAGATGTCGTGATACCTTTCATCGGCGTAAACTTCTTGCCGCAGGTGCACAAATGTTGTGTACTCTCCAAAATCTTCATTCGCTGCGATTGTACTACACCCAGCTAGTCGCTTCAAGCGAGGCACCCGTAGCGGGATGAGTGCTACAATGTTGGCAACGCGATCGATAGTGGGGCGTGTGCTGCAGGTACCCGCTATAAATTATGATCCTTACTGCTCACCTGAGAGCTCACAGAGATTTAATTAAGTGCGCCGAGGGGAAAGCTGCTCTGACGTTTAGTAGACGCTTCGGCGCTCGTATATAGAACGACGTGTAACCTGCTACTGCTAGTGTGTGTTGTGATAAGCAAGGTTATTTTTCTGTTGTGCTTCACTACCACTACTCTCATTTCTCAGTTAACTGTTGCAGCGTAATAAATCACTGATGCGGTGAGACTGTAATTGTGAAGCCTAGCTTAAGTCAAGGCCAAAACATTTAAGCTTCTTGAGATCCATTCCAGCTAAATCTGGGATTATTCCTTTTTACGTCACTGCCGTATCCACTTGAAGTATTGATAAATTTCTGGACTTGAAATTTAACGTTAATTTCATTCAGAATCGCAACACAGTTCCGACACACAATTCAGAGAGTTCGACACACCAACCACCGAATCTGAAAATTCACATAAGTCTTTCGACAATAGTAATACCCAAAAAATAACGCTAACATACCAGTTCTATCAACTACTGATTTTTCGGTCCGCAAAAAATATGATCACTTCAATGACGCGATTGCAAGGAGAAATTATAAAGGGCAGCCAAATGAAAGCCGAATACTCCCTACAACGGGACCGTGGAATGGTTCCATTCAAAAGTAATTACCGTATGCCTTTAGACATTGATCCCATTAGGAGACTAGAGGATCAGTTCGTGTACTGCAGAGCGCGTGTGCTACCCCATCCATTCTTGCACTTCCTCGTCCGACTGAAACCAACTACCAGAAATGTCTCCTTTCTTCACGTCGCAAAAGATGTAAAATCACAAGGTGAAAGTCCGAACTGTACGAAAGGTGTTGTTGTGTTTCCCAACAAAATCGCTGAAGTGTAGTTTTCATGCCACTGGCAGTGTAGGGCTACGGGCGTTATCGTAAAGTTCGTCGAGCGTGGAACTATAATCAGTGCGCTGCGCTTTGAAGACACTTCAGCAAAGGCTGCTCTTGGGTGAGAAACACTGCAGCGCATTCTGTGCAGCCCCCATCGCTCACCATGGTAATTTCACATCTTTGGCGAACTGAAGAAAGACATGCGTGAACATCGGGATTGGTCGGGCGAGGAAGTACAATAGTGGTGCGGCTGCGGATCCGTTAGCGGCCGATCGCGTTCTACGAACCAGGATTTCATCATCTCGTCATCGAGTGGGATGAATGTGCTGCTACTTATGGTGATAAGTTCCGTATGGAACCATTCCATGGTACCATTGTGGCCGGTGTTTGGTTTTCATTTGAATGCACCTCTTATATTTGTCCGTCCGAGAAGCGAAATCCTTAAGTGTTAAACGAGTTTCGCTTCGTGTCAAAAGGAAAAAGAAAAGTACCAAATTACATACTATTTCATCGGGACCGCAGTAACATTTCCACCCCACCCGCCTCCGTGCTTCTTCAAAATATTGTAGAAACCACGTGGTTGTGAGTCAAAGAACTCGTTGAGCCATGTACGTATCAGTTTTTGATCCGGAAAGGAAAGTCCGTCAAGGTTCTTCGACACAGAGCGGAAAAGGCGAAAATCTAAGGGCGCCAGATGAAGTGAATAAAGTGTCAGTCTAGCAGAATGTGGGCGGGCGTTATCGTGGACTAGCATCGCTTCAAGCAGTGTTCCTGGTCGCTATTCTTGGACTGCGTCTGGAAGATGTCCCAGTTGTAGACAATAAATGTAAGAAGTGATGGTTACAGCTCGGGGAAGCAATTCACAATACAGCACACCGTCGATGTACATCCAGACCCCTAACATTATACTTCGTGGATGCGCCCAAGTCTTTGCACGGGAAGTTGCTGCTTTGCTGGGGTAAACAATTCCATAATTTTGATTATGTTTGCATAAAGACGCCATTCCTCGTCACCTGTAACGATACAGGAAGAAATGGTCGCTGTTGTTCACGAGCCAACTGAATATGAGCAAGAACAGATATACGTATGACCACCCCCTTATTTTTGCCTTAGACCATGGGGTACCCATACACGCGATTTTTTAATCTTCTCCATGGCATGCCAATGTCGCACAGTAGTGGAATGTTGTTATGTTAACCGGGGACCTAGAAATGACGGAGAGGCTCCGTCCCCGCCGCAGCCGCAGTGGTCCACAACCCCACTACGACTACTTCAGTCCACTTCATCCCTCCGCCGCCCCACACCGAACCCGGGGTTATTGTGCGGTTTGGCCCCCGGTGGATCCCCCAGGGAACGTCTCACACCAGACCAGTGTAGGTAATGGTGGTGTATGCGTACGTGGAGAACTTGTTTGCAATCGCCGACATAGTGTAGCTGAGGCGGAATAAGGGGAACCAGCCCGCATTCGCCGAGGCAGATGGAAAACCGCCTGAAAACCATCCACATACTGGCCGGCTCACCGGACGTCGACGCAAATCCGCAGGGCGGATTCGTGCCGGGCACCAGGCGCTCTTTCCCGCCCCGAAAGCCGTGCGTTAGGCCGCACGGCCAACCGGGCGGGCGCGGTGGAATGATAGTTCATCACATTTTCCAGTTCTCAGGTACACTAACGTGCATCATTATGGATTAATGACTCTAAACGATCTTCATTAAACCCCGATGGTCTTCCTGAACGTAAAGGTTCATCAAACTTCAGAAGTCCTCCTCAAAACGAGAAACCATTTTCTTGCCGCGTCCTGTCCAACGGCATTATCCCACATACGGCGCCAATGTTTCTGGCTGCTTCTGCTACTGCTGTCACTCCCGTTCTGAACTCAAACAGAAGAATATGTTGGAAATGTTCAGATCTCTCTGTTTGGAACTCCAATTTCTAGTGTTAACAGCTGCACTCACTATTTCCAAATAAAAAAATGACAATACGTAAACAGAAACATCAACAGTGAACCACAAATAAAAAATGACAATCGACAAATAAAGCCATAGCAACTGGAATTCTATGATGCAAAACAAAAACGTTACCAACTTACGCACCAACCTAATAGAGTCCTGTAACAAGAATTTTGAATCACCCTGTGTATACATACGCTCATTTGAAATGGCATTAATACGAGACCCCATTGATAACGTAGAGTCCCAAATTGAGAACTTCTGTACATAAATTATAATTGTAAATCGTTCTAATAAGGTATGATGGAACCGGGCTGAAATGGGGTGTGAAGGATGAAAGAACTAAAAAATGCAAAAAAAGACAGAAATGCAAAAATCAAGCAATAGTATTGTGAAAGGTATCAATCGATCCTGTTTAATCAACAGAATTTTCTTCAAGCAAAGTACTTACGAGAGCTATTCCTGTTTCAATTAATCAACAGAACTTAAATATCACATTTTAAATAAAACTGGTTATCAGAATCGACGTCAATTGAGCTTATGCTTCAACTAAAATGCATCAGTTTCATCATAAAAGCTCATATATTAGAAGTGTCAAAATGAAGTGCTCTATATCAGGCATTGCATGATTAGTTCATGGAATCTATTCCGGAGGAAACCTATTACATCTCTGCGAATGACTGGTGCTGCTGGCTTCCAACAAATGGGGGATAATTTGTAAAAGAGAATCCAAGAAAGAAAACTTGAGTCGCACGGGTAAACATCATAAAGCAAATATAAGTAAGAAAATAGACACGGAATGGAAGGTATAATTTCAAGCAATGTTATGTAGCGGCCGCAGGTGCCTTTTCTTGTACGTATAGATCGATTTTTATGATGTAAAATACTAGGCTATACTTTACAAGAATGTTCTTACATGAAGAAATCGATTGAGTGACTCCAATTCATGAAGGGTTTTTAAAAAGAGCGACAAGTTTAACAGAACTGTATTTACGATATTGCGCTACCTATGTTCTTCAGAACAAAGATATAACTGTGGCGACTACATCCATTCTGAAATACGTGCAATGTATTTGCAGCTGGGAATAGGAAAAACCATCAGCTGCATAAGAGATTGGTTATATAGCATTGATATGTAAGTTCGTAACGGTTTACGTAAGTTTAATAAACACAACAGATGCATACCATAGAGACTTTAGACATTAATAATTTATTATCCTTCACGATTTGGAACGATCTGCCAACGCTGGGTTAACTCTTCGATTACGCGACAGTTACGTCACACAGCGCCATGTTACGAGCTTCACTTCGGAGCCATCTACAGGCAGAGGGTTGAAACTGGTGCGAGTGATGCGGAAAGTCGACCGACTAATATGCGTGACCAATGTTTATAGCAGAATAGAACAGTCGGAGGCATTACTTTTCAGAAGGTCTTAGTGTTTCACAGTTATTTCTACAGACTTCTAGGTGTTCTAGAAGGGACTTTATCTACACTTTTGATCGGGCATCCGTGTCCGGAAATGAATCGTTTGTGTGTAAAATAAGTTTGAAGATGGGATCATTTTCAAATTTCCCACTTTGCGGTAAGAACACAGCGGAGACAATGAACTTCGACCTGTTCTACAGTTGCTACTGGAAGTGGTGACCCTGTTGTTCTTTTCACTTCGACCTGTTCTACAGTTGCTACTGGAAGTGGTGACCCTGTTGTTCTTTTCACAAAGTGTGTCTGCAACACATGTTTCATACCTGTGGTTCACAAACCCTTGTGTGTGAGCTGAATAATATCTGATGTCGCCAAAACACGTGCAAATAGTTTTTCTTCCAACTGCACAAGTCTCTCATACGCAGGCCGATTCTTACGGCCTCGCCGTAAAAGGTCGAGACGAGTTGAACCTGGTGACCTGGTGCCTCGTCATATCAACTTTTCAGCGTGTCTCTGGCTGAGATGTTCGCGGACGCGACAGGCAAAATGCCCTCGTTCGTCATTATGGTTGAACTACAGTTGCTGACGCAGTGACCGTGGAAAATGTTGTAGTAGCTCCACCAATCCCTCTTGCTGGAATGCCAAGCGTCTGCGAACCGTTGGCGGAAAATTTCAACTGACTCGACCTTCAAAATTAATTTATATCCAAATGGTACATTTACGAACATGGATGGTTTCCTAACTAGAACTTTATCTACTAACTGCCCTGTGCAGCTCTTGGAATCCTGTAATAGTAACTTTCGAACACGCTGTGTATTTAGATATTGAGCTGATCCAAAACGGTGAGTGGTAGAAGACACAAAGGAATTAAAGACATTTGTGCCTGACAAGGATTAGAACCCGGGTCTCCCTCTTACTAGACAGTTGCGCTGACAACTAAGCCATCGACACAGTGGTCTGATAGAACGGACGCCATGATCAGCCAGAACATTAACACTACCTACCTAATAGCCGGTATGTCCATTTTTGGCAGGGTAATAGCGGCGAAGCGTCGTGGCATGGAAGCAGTGACGCCTTGCTAGGTTGCTGGAAGGAGTTGGCACACATCTGGACACCCAAGTCACCTAATTCCAGTAAACTCTGGGAAGGGGGTGATGAGCCCTGACGCCACGTTCAATCACATTCCAGACCTGTTCGATAGGGGTCAGCTCTGGCGAACTGGGGTGTCAGCACATCAATCGGAACTCCCCGCCCGCATCTCGTGGTCGTGCGGTAGCGTTCTCGCTTCCCACGCCCGGGTTCCCGGGTTCGATTCCCGGCGGGGTCAGGGATTTTCTATGCCTCGTGATGGCTGGGTGTTGTGTGCTGTCCTTAGGTTAGTTAGGTTTAGGTAGTTCTAAGTTCCAGGGGACTTATGACCAGAGCAGTTGAGTCCCATAGTGCTCAGAGCCATTTGAACCATTTTTTTGGAACTCCCGACTGTGTTCCTCGAACCACTTCATCACACTTCTGGCCTCGTGATGTGGCGCACTACCTTGTTCAAAACGCCACTACTTTCGGGAAACATGATTGTTATGAAAGGGTATACCTGAAACCAGTGTATAATACTGGTTAACCATCATGCTGCCTTGCACGATATCCATTGGACCCATGAATGCCCACGTGAATGTTTCCCAGAGCATAAAAGAGCCGCCGCCAGCTTGTCTCCGTCCTGCAGTACAGGTGTCAAGGAGCTGTTCCACTGGATCACGATGGATTCACGCCCTCCCATCGGTATAGTGAAAGAGGTATCGAGTTTCATCAGACCATGGAACGCTGTGTCACTCCACCGATGGTCAGGTGCCTATTTCTGTCTTAGTTGCCGACATCGTGGTGTGAACATTGGAACATGCAGGGGTAATCGGCTACGGAGGCCCATAATTAGCAGTGTTCGGTGCACTGTGTGTTCAGACACACTTGCACTCTGCCCACCATGGAACTCTGATGTTAATTCCGCCACAGTTCGCCGCCTGTCCTGTTTCACCAGTCTGCACAGCCTTCGACGTCCGACCTTTGTCATGAGCGATTGCCGCCCAACCCGGTGACATCTGGACCTTGGTTTCGCCCCGTGTTGAAGGCATTTACGAACACCCGAGAAGTCCTGCAGATTCCAAAATGCTCGTGCCCAGCCTCTGGGATATCAAAATCTGCCCTCGGCCAACCTCGGATAGATCGCCCGCATTCCCCATTCTACACTTGGACAGCGCGCTCACTCGTATTATATGCATCATGCCTAAAGTCCGAGCCGGCCGCTGTGGCCGTGCGGTTCTAGGCACTTCAGTCCGGAACCGCGTGACTGCTACGGTCGCAGGTTCGAATCCTGCCTCGGGCATGGATGTGTGCGATGTCCTTAGGTTAGTTAGGTTTAAGTAGTTCTAAGTTCTAGGGGACTGATGACCACAGATGTTAAGTCCCATAGTGCTCAGAGCCATTTGAACCATTTTTTGAACCTAAAGTCCGACTAGCGGTCATTCCTCGCCAAGTGACGCTGCTTTCGCCTGGAGTGGCTTATATCGGCAGTAGGCCGATGGTCATAATTTTCAGGCTAATTGGTGTATATGTCAGTACTTTCGCTGACAGTGTACTGCTAAAAATGGTTCACTATGGGACTTAACATCTGAAGTCATCAGTCCCCTAGAACTTCGAACTGCTTAAACCTAACTAACCTAAGGACATCACACACATCCATGCCCAAGGCAGGATTCTAACCTGCGACCGTTGCGGTCGCGCGGTTCCGGACTGAAGCGCCTAGAACCGCTCGGCCACTCAGGCCGGCCTGTACTGCTAAAAAGGAGCATATGTCCGCTAATTTGGCACAGGTCACCGCCGCTATCGCCGGCCGCTGTGGCCGAGCGGTTCTAGGCGCTTCAGTCCGGAACCGCGCTGCTGCTACGGTCGCAGGTTCGAATCCTGCCTCGCCTGCCTCAGGCATGGATGTGTGTGCGGTCCTTCGGTTAGTTAGGTTTAAGTAGTTACGTATCATAGTGCTTAGAGCCGTTTGAACCGCCACTATCAGCTGTGTTGCTAGCAGCGCACGCGCGTCCGACGTGTCGCGGAACACGGCGGCGCTTTATCTGCGTGCCGCAGTAGCTGGATCGGCCGACGCAGTACGACAAAGCTCCAGCCAGGCCGTGCGGTCGGAGGCCGCTGCGTTAATGACGGCCGTAAAACATTTTTACAGCCAGATTGCTGTCATCGCGCTGTTAGCTGGACGCCAGATAAGAAGTCCGCGTGGCAGCGAGTAAAAGCGCTCCGCTATTCTACACGGCGCCCGACAGATCAACACGGTCACACATGAAATATCGAGTGCTGCATTAGTGTGAACCCGCGCGTAGCATTTTGCGTAACACCTCCCTGACGATTTTCGAACTATCTCCCAGTGTGAATAAGATTTTCACTCTGCAGCCGGCCGCAGTGACCGAGCGGTTCCAGGCGTTTCAGTCTGGAACCGCGGGACCGCTACGGTCGTAGGTTCGAATCCTGCCTCGAGCATGGATGTGTGTGATGTCCTTAGGTTAGTTAGGTTTAAGTGGTTCTAAGTTCTAGGGGACTGATGACCTCAGATGTTAAGTCCCGTAGTGCTCAGAGCCATTTGAACCATTCACTCTGTAGCATAGAGTGCGCTGATATGAAACTTCCTGCCAGACTAAAACTGTGTGCCAGACCGAGACTCGAACACGGGACCTTTGCCTTTCGCTGGCAAATGCTCTACCATCTGAGCTACCCAAGCACGACTCACGACCCGTCCTCTCAGCTTCAATTCTGCCAGTACCTCGTCTTCTGCAGAAGAGCTTCTGTGAAGTTTGGAAGGTAGAAGACGAGGTACTGGCAGAAATCAAACTGTGAGGACGGGTCGTGAGTCGTGCTTGGGTAGCTCAGATGTTAGAGCACATGCCCGCGAAAGGCGAAGGTCCCGAGTTCGAGTCTCGGTCCGGCACACAGTTTTAATCTGCCAGGAAGTTTTACCTCCCAGTAGTTCACCTCATTTGGGATCCACTAATCCGCTGGACCGTAACGAGATATGCACAAAATTTTGACAAAAACGTGACGCACGAATGAATCCAAACTCGGAGGAAGAGTAACACTGAGAACTTGTTAGGAGATCGTCGTCACCGCCGTCATTATCATGAGCCACTTTACATCTACTGCTAGAAGGGGGTCCCAAAACACTTGGGTTCCACGAGAAATGAATGAGTGCACCGCGAAAGACATGGCGGTTGTTTATCAACATTTGAAGATACTAATTACTTTTTAAACTTTATTATGGTTTTTGTGTTATTAGTTATGACTTAAAATTGAAGTAATCACTGAACGTAACATGTGTTTTCATTTTCTAAAAATGTTAATTTTTAAAATTAAGAACAGGGTGTTCCGTCAAAGTAGATTCTCAAAAGTGTTCCGTCAGAGGAAAAGTTTGGGAACTTCTGCATCGTTTCAACCGTAATCTCATGTCCAACTTCCATTTTTCGTGATCTTTTAATGCAACAGAGAACTTTATTTGTTTATCTACCACGCTTTGGCATGGTTATACAGGGTGGGCAAAAATTGGCCCAGAAAGTTTTTAAGACACCTTACGGTACGCAACCGGACTTCCATCATCTGCAACCGTGGCGTAGTGTAGTGTTGCCTATCATAAAGTGCTTTAAATACTTTCTGCACCATTTTTACTTCTTATCGTAATATATGTAGCAGCGTATTGCCAAGCATAGCAGTGGTTGTTGTTACTGTTGTGCTGTTTTCATCCGTGAATCACTTTTATAAAGTAATCGGAATGCCATGGTATCAGATTTTAGGAAAAAAACAAGCATGTCATATAGAGGCGTTCATGTACTTACAGCTCTAGTTTGACAAGGTTGTGACTTGTAGGTGGCCGTTGCCTTGTGGTAGGAACCATCTCAGCATTTACATTAATTAAAATCCAGATTATGACGGGTTTTTTAATAAAATAAATGTCTCCTGCGTCCCTAGAAAACGCTACTGTGTCACATCTTGTACATCCCAGTATTTTCCTCACGTAATTTAGGATAACTACAGAAAACCTAATTCAGGATGTATAGCCCATGTAACTTTCATCATTTTGTCTTGTTGTCTGTTTGTGGCGACAACACTTCTTCCCTTTGTTTCTTCTAGTAATTCCTAACAAGCATTTCTTCAGTGCCTGTTGATCAAATATAGATTTTTTATCGTTTTTCTAATATTGAGTTCAAGTGTCAGCGCTATAGTTAAACTCTTGCAGACAAAATGGAAGCATAGTTTAGCAACATAGTTAGCAACTCTCTCTAGTTGAACAAAAGCATTCGTTGCAGTTTTCACTCATCTGTTTATTTCTCTTGTTGCTGAAGAAGGCGTGGTTTTCAAGCACCCCAAACGCAATAAATCGTCAACTGGTGCATTGCTGATTTGTTCTGTTTTATTTAGATACGTTGATTGTACTTGTCTTTATTTTAATTTTAATTGATGGGTGGCACATTCCTGAACACATTTTCAAGTCCTGTATCAGAGATGGCACTGAAATTTAAACCAACCACTCAGCTATTTTCATGACTAGTTACCAGTGATAATAGACAGAACTTTGTTTCTGATAATCTTATCACTAGCAGCTTTACCAACGTCATTACAATGATTATCGTTATCATCAGAAATGTCGTCAGTACCACTAAAATGTAGGGAACAACGACTATGGCGATGACAGTGGCAGCGATTGCCAAATTTAGAGTTCGATTCTTGGGTTCGAAGTTTCCCTTACACAGGTGTACAGAAAATACGATCAAATTCGCAGCAAAATGACGTGTAGCCTGTTGGGGATTGATGTATACGAATCCTCGTTTGTGGTCTATAGTGAAACGCCCCCTTAGAAAAAATAATGAATTACTGTGCTGATAAACCTCTTACATTATTTGCTTTTCAGACAACTCAGCAAAACTGAACGTATTCAGACATTTCGCTCTTTACCTATTCTGGTCAACACTAAACTGACACAATATTTTTAGCGCAACGCAATCTGATTTTCAATAAACTCTACAAAAGAATGGCCCTGACTAACATTAACCTATACCTTTCACAAATCACTTACCTCACAAAAATCTTCGTTTCTCGAACTACTGCAATACAGCGAGCGCCACTACTGCCAGCTAAATAAAAGATTCAAACTACTGAAGGCACTAACTACTGATAGGCATAGTTAGCAAATGCAAGATTTTGATAGAGAATAAACAATGTATTTACCTTAATAAAGTTCAAAAGTCATTATATATATATATATATATATATATATATATATATATATATATATATATATATATATATATATATATATATATAGCAGTTCATGACATCCATTCTTACAAATGTGTTGTTGTTTATGATGGACACACGTCCAGATCATCCGCTCTCAAAAATCCGCCATCTCACTTCGTCACATCCACCACTGCTGGTGGCTCACCTCCAACTGCCCAACACTACAATGGCAGACAACAATGCAAACTAGCCACAGACTGCACACAGCTCAGCCAGTGATTTTCATATAGAGCACTACGTGGCGTTACCAATAAGAAAACCTAAACAGCCTACTTACAACAGTAGTTTATAATATTTTATGAAAAAAAGAAACGAAAGGTACTCTAATACCTCAAGACATTCTGCATGAGACTGCCGGGTCCCTTATTGTCAGTCGTTGGTTATTCCAGTGGTTTTGAATTCTCACGGTGATGTATTCTACCCATAAAACGGGTCAGTCACTGCAGGTCCAGCATTCCCCAGTACACCTGGTTTTCCGTCATTATTTCTGTAACTGCGTATGATGGATTATGTTGATGTTCTTAGTTAGCTGATTTGTTCTTCTTCGTCCTCTCTTCCGACTCACTATTCCTTGTAGTGCATCCTTAATTATACCGCCTCTCCTGATCCAGTATCCTAATCAGTTGTTCTCCTATTCTTGTTTCAGGATTATTCCTTATACACACTTTCCATTTTTCTCGAAAGTTGCCAAGCGTTTTTCCTACCTCTGTCGCAGTGTTAATATTTCAGCACCATATCGAGAAGCACTACTCAGAAAACACCCCACTAATCTTTTTCTTAATTGTTTGTTTATTGGGCCATAGAAACAACTATTGCTTATGCTAAAATTTCTCTTCCAAGAGCTACCTTTGTTTTCAGTCCTTGCATGTCATGTTACTGTTAATTTTGCATCCTAGGTGCCTGAAGTTAACAGCTTGTCCCACTATCTCATCACAAATTTTCACTTTATCTTCCCTTCATGCCTTCTAAAAATCATTGTCTTAGTCTCTTCAACATTTACCTTAATTTCATACTTTTCATAGCAAGCAGTAGTTAGAGAGGACGGACAAGATTACTATACGGAACATCTTTCCTAGCATTTTTTTCCCCTTCGAAGTTTTCTGCGAATGAAATACAACTTTTGGTTCGCCTTCGCAAAATTTACTGTTTGAAACTTCCTGGCAGATTAAAAATGTATGCCGGACCGAGACTCCTTCCGCGAGTAAGTGCTCCAGCACTTGTGTGCGGAAGGTGAAGGTCCCGATTTCGAGTCTCGGTCCGTCACACAGTTTTAGTCTGCCAGGAAGTTCCATATCAACGCACAGTCCGGTGCAGAGTGAAAATTTCATTCTGAGAAAATTTTGCGTGTATTGGTTAAAAATTACGTGGGCAGTAATTGCAAGCTCTGGTATCTAGTCGAATCAACAGTCTATAAATTGGGGTCATTTATTGCGTAACCGAAAATTCACAGATTCCTTACATCACTCGTGTTGGGAAACTCATATCTCCCTTTTGTTTAAGTAAATTGCGACTTTTTACACCTTAAAAATAGCTGCTCAGAAGCATTTTGGACGTCATAGTGATTTTATGACGACTAGAAGGTATTTGCAGCGTTATCTGCTGACAGTCTGAGGGCTGCTCAGATTCTCCCTCTTATCATTTATATTGAGAAAAAACAATTTCGAAGTCTACAGCAGAGTCTCTGAATCTGGGAAGTAGCTTCCCCAGTTGCGCCGTAAGTGTTTTATTCTAGAGCGTTTTTGCTGCCCACTCCGACAATGAGTCATGCCTCAGTGTTGCTACTTTGTTGGCAGTAGGCCAGCACGTCAGCTTCTATTCAAAACGGCGCCGGCTCATTATTTTTAAACGCTGCGGGGTCCCGTAATTTGTTTGTGATCCCACACCACCGCCCTCTTGATTTCCAGTCGTAAAAAAGGCGTCGCGCGAGTCGCGTGCCTCCACAAAACGCCAAATGGGAGGTGAGGCGTGTGCGCGAGATGGTATCGGCCCCGAAATGTCGCCGCAGCACGTGGGCCCGTCCGTTTACATCTGCTCGCGGAAAGCACGCGCGCCTGCTCGCCATCGCTTAAATATCCCCCACCCTGCCACCCACTGAGAGTGGGCCACACGCTACCGTGTGTTGACGTCTGCCTCTAAACGACATCCTTAAGGCACAATGTTGAGTCCAACTTTATCTCGCAGAAGCTGAGCGGAGAGATCTATTAAAATCTTTACAGGCGAAGAAAAGCGCGGCGGTTCTGCGGACCACGAATAAAAGTTAAATTGTTGCAGAGACTTTGCTACAAATTGGAGGTTGGGAGGGGGAGGTAGAGCACTCATGCGGAAGAGTGGAAAATGTACGAGAAGGATGGGGGCGGGGGGAGTGAGGGCGAAGGGGTAGGGACCGGGAACATCAAAGCCACCGCTACATAAATTAGGAGGGATTTCGTGCCAGCAGCCAATGCGTGGGTGCGCCTAAGTTTGGCTGTAATAATTGGCAGCGTCGCCGCAGAGGAATGTAATGGTCCAGATGCTGAGAGACACTTGCTCGTCAAACGGTTAGTGCGGGTCGCCAGGGCCAGAGACACATCTGCCTTGTAAATACTGGCGCTTTTATGACTCGGGCCAGTATCTTCCTCTCGCTCTGTCCCTCCCCTGCTCGCGACTAGGTCCGTCCTTTTAAGAGCTCCTGGGTTCCTTTGACGTCGGTGGTGGTCGTAGTGGCGGGAAGGAGGGAGGCGATATTTGAGGAGGTGGCCAGCGAGAGGCGGCGAAATAAAGCTCGCGGCACAGAAGACGGATATTCAGTCTGGTGCGTGGTGCCTGCAGCAGACGCATGTCTTTTGTTGAACAGTTTTCACATCTGTGACTATAGGTGGGTACGTACAGAGCAGCGAATCACATACCGATTTTCCAAAAGTTCGGAGAGCACACGGGAGTGTACCCGATCCCTAGAAACAGACATATCTTTTTTCTTGGATCATCAGTCATCTGTCTGGTTTGATTCTGATTACAACATTATCTGTCAGCCTCTTCGTCTCAGTAGCAATTCCACCCACGTTCTCAGTTTTTGTCAGGACATATTCTAACCTCTTCTTCCCCTACAGTTTTTGCAATCTTCACCTATTTAAAGTACGATAGAAGTTATTCCGTGGTGTCTTAACTCATGTTTTTCCTGTCAGTGTTCTTCGAATGTTCCTCCGATACTGCCCCTTCCTTTTCTAATCAGCTCAATTTACAGAATCCTTCTGTAACATCACGTCTCACACTTCGATTCCCGTTATCTATGAGGGGCGTTGAAGTAATGCTACAGATTTCTTACCTCTGCTGATTTTTGTTGAAAAAAATGCGGAATTTGTTGTGTGACATCGTGAAATATTCCCGCTTCAGCGCCTATAGTTTCATGAAGTTCCGATAGGTGGCAGCGCTATGCGTAATCTTCAAAATGGCGTCTTTAATGGAGACGAATTCCAAGCAAAGAGCTGTCATTGACTTTCTTTTGTCGGAAAACCAGAACATCGCGGATATTCATAGGCGCTTTCAGAATGTCTATGCGGACTTGTCAGTGAGCAAAAGCACGGTGAGCCGGTGGGCGAGGAGTGTATCACCATCGCGACATCGGTCCGACCGCCACAGCTGTGACTCCTGCAATGTTGAAACGCGCGGTTGGAACGCACCTGATTCAAGGTGATCAGCAGATCAGAATCAAATACCTCACTGCTCCAATGCACGTTTCTGTTGGTAGTACTGAAACACACTTCCACTAAATAGGATACTGAAAGGCGTAATCCCGATGGGTTGGTTCTCCTCCGCCTAACAGGAGACCATGAGGAGCAACGAAGGACCATACGTGCTGAATTGCTTGCGCGCTACGAGGTTGACCGTGATAATGTTATCGATCCAGAAAGGACGTTCGCTCCGACATCGATATTATACGGGCCTAAAGTCACTCCCAATGAGGTGGCGCAAGGTCCTGACATCGAACGGTGATTATATTTAAAAACAGGGTTTTGTAGCGAAATAAGTAAGAAATAATATGATCTATAGTAATCGTGAATTAAACCGCTTTCATGAATACAATTTGAATTAATTATTAAACGCCCCTCGTATATGGCTATGCTCTACAAATCACCTTACATCGTGTAATGAAGAGCACTTCCGACAACATTTTCGTTCGTCCCTCCCCCTTCCCCGTTCGGACACCACGACACTGTGAAAGCGTTTTCGAGCCGTTTTGATCCACTGCCTTAAGGGGTTTGCTCGGAGTTTGGCTTGAAGCAACACTTTGTTCGAAAACTTCTCAGATGTGCTCCAAAGAATCGAGGTCAGATGCACAGGCAGTCTTATTTCTGTAGAGTCTCTAATAATGTTTGAATAATTCCAGAGCGTTTGGGATAGTGCATTGTCTTCCTGAAGTTTAAGGGGCTAAGTTCTCACCACGTTAGTGAGTGACATCACGTAGCAATCTATCACGAACACCATTTAATCCCGAAAAAAAAAAAAAAATTGCTGGCATGAAAATATTTAGACCACCTGCTAGAACCGTGCCCTGTTGACAAATACTAAGATGTTTCTGTAATTTCATCTTGTGTAAATGGAATGGGACTGCGGCTGGTCGAGGGCTTGAAGAAAATATACCAACAGCCGTAACTTTATTTCATAATTTTATTTAGCTACCAGTTTCGGCGACTCATTGACACTGTCTTCAGGTTCCTATACACGAAACTAGGTAACTGGTCTAGTCATGTGCGCTATTACAGGGACCACTATATCCAACTTGATTCCGTAGACTCTCTTGGAGATGTCGTTAGGCGTGTGAAGCGTCCAGGTGAACCGAGAAGTTTTTAGAATTCTACGGAATCCAGATGGATATAGCGGTCCCTGTAATAACACAAACGACTAGATGAGTTACCTAGCTAGGTGTATAGGGGTCTGAAGAGGCACAGAACTGGTAGCTAAATAAAATTATTGAATACAATTATAGCTGTTGGTATATATTTCTTTTGACTGTTCTGATGAGCCGAAAAACTATGACCTCGGCCCACCGCTAGTTTAAATGCCGCCTGATGACATTTGACACGTGACACGGCAAGGAAAGTCTATAAAAAGCGCAGTGTCGAATGGAGAGCCATTGTGGCGACTATATGGTTCGCAAATGGGGAAATCCTATGTTGTAACCGACTTCGACAAAGGGCAGATTGCCACGACACGACGCCAGGGGAAGAGCATTTAGGGAACTTCGAATCTCGTTGACTGTTGGCGTGCTTCTGTTGTCAGTATCTGTAGAAAGCGGCTGAAGCACAGTGAGACCAGGAGCAGGCGACAGTGTATTGGATGTCCACTCCGCATCGCAGAACGTCGAGGTCCGAGACTCGCCTTCTCTGTAAAGCAGGAAAGGCCGCGATCTATGGCACATCTGTCGACAGGGTATCAAGCTGCTGCAGGCACAAGTGTTTCGGAGCACATTGTTCAACTTAGAGCTTCCCAGCAGACAACCTGTACGTTTTTCAAGTTAACCGAATGTCATCGTCAGTTACGTTTGCAGCGAGCACGGGATCGTCGAGCTGAAACCGTGGATCAGTGGAAACGTGTGGTCTAGTCGGATTAATCTTCTTTCATGTTACAAAATGTCGATGGCCGTGACCTGGAACACCATCACCCAGGGGAAGTGCTGCTCGAAACATGCTCGGCGCCGTAGCTAGTATTATGTTTCTGGAGATATTAACCTGCGATTCCATTTGACCTTTGGTAGTAACTTAAGACGTAATGACAGCTGTCGACTTCGGAGACATTATTGCGGATCACCTCCATTCTTTCATCCATGATGCGTTGCCCATCGTCCTGAAGAACTACGAGCGCCAAAAAAGTCCAAAATCATGCCCCAGTGGTTTGGTTAGCAAGATATCACGTTGATATCTTGACACTAGATCGACTGATCTGGATCCGATGGTACACATCTAGAAACTACTGGCCACCAGTTCCACGCCCACAAAGTCTCGTAATATACGGTAATTCCCTGATCCGTCCATAGACATGTGGCACCAGATATCTCCAGGAATCTACCAACGCCACGTGTATTCCATGCCACTGTGTGCGGAAAGTGGGCCAGTACACTATTCGGTAGATGGTAATAATGTTTTGGCTTGTCTTCTGGTGCTTTTCAATCTACTGTAGCACGATTCTGGCTTGTGACATGGACAATTATCCCGGTATAAGATGGAATCGCCGTAGGAGAAGATACCATGCCTGGAAGTACATAGCTGGAACACAGGGGTGTTCAAGTAGTCAACAGCTATCACGGTGGTGAAGCCCAGCTGAATGTCCTCCATAGTATAATACGAGAAGCGTTCAGAAAGTAGTGCTTACTGCTTGAAATGAATACGGTCGCTGGGCACGAAAGCTTCCCTATGCAATCATACCTGATAATACTCGAAAATTTTTACTAACCAACCGTGGAGGGAAAGCGGTACCATTCAAATGGTCAGTTCGTCATTTTTCGCCTTAAATTTAGGATAGGTCTATATTAAATTAATGGTTTTTAGATTAGAACAGTCTATATGCAACTATATTGTTTGTATTCTGAAATTCGATGGACCTCTGTTTAAGACATCGTTGATATGAATTTACATTTTTATTTATTTGCAGCACTTTCAGCTTTCACATTCTGCATTTGGGCATGTAAATTACAGGCAGATTTTCCCTAGGAACTGTTTGTTCAGCATGTTTTTACTTTAAACACGTCGGCTGCTGTTGCTGAAAATGATATATATTTCAGCCTCATCTCACAGAAATGGTGCCGGCCGGAGTGGCCGAGCGGTTCTAGGCGCTTCAGTCTGGAACCGCGCGACCGCTACGGTCGCAGGTTCGAATCCTGCCTCGGGCGTGGAAGTGTGTGATGTCCTTGGGTTAGTTAGGTTTAAGTAGTTCTAAGTTCTAGGGGACTGATGACCTTAGAAGTTAAGTCCCATAGTGCTCAGAGCCATTTGAACCATTTTTGAACAGAAATGGTACCACTCTCATCAGCACTATCAGCTAACTAAATTACGAAACTAATAAACTTCCATACACAGCCGTACGCACTTGAACACTTTACACAGTGCCTCGTCCACTGAAGAGGACAAAGATGAACTGAAAATGTATATAACTGCACAGTCATCTTGACGAGCTACTACGTAACTTATTCAAGTACGTGTGGTTGGGTATCGAAGTTAATTTGGTCTGTTATTTTGCTTCCTAGTGTTTTACTATTCCCCTTTTACTTTCTTTTTAAAGAGATGATCAGAAGCACCTTAGGCAGTTGTATATTAAAAAATTAAAAAATTTGAATGCACCAATACTGGCCGCCAGGAGGCACTGCGCCATTTTCGTCTGATTGTTCATGGTTGTTGTTTATTAAAAGGGGAAAAATGGTACCTTACTTGAGGTAATTTTACTCAAACCGGCTCTCTGATATAGATAATACACAAAAATCCCTGCGAGGTACCAGGTGTGGTGGCTATATGTGGGTGACTGTATGGCTGTAGTAGTGAGAATTTGGTTTCCGTTTCTTTTCCTGTGTCCTGTGAAAGTGCAAACTTTTACTGTTCAAAGTGACAGAACTGATACTGATATACGTGGATTGCATCTTGAATGAGAGTATTACCAAGAAGCGAGAAAAATACAGATTCTGTTACTCGAATATTGGTTACTTCAAGTTGTGTGAACCACCTGGAATCAAAAATCGTCGTTATTAACCACAGTTCCACACGTATTACTAATACTGAAGAATTATCTAAGTAGAGCACTCTAACACAAACTGACAACAACATTGCAGTAACGGTTTGTTTCATTTCCTTTTTACGTCTGTGTGGCAATGAATAAATACTTGCACAAATATGAACAGAGCTGTGATGTCGCAACGGTCATTGCCTTTGCTTGACACAGTGTGCCTACTATGTGTAGCAAAATTTTAGCAGCATTGTGTTGACTTTTCACAAGAAGTCTTAAAATAAATTTGTCAAATCACGAAACAAATAGCAGGCCTAGCCTCCCCCCTTATAACTGGATACCTTCTAGGAAAGAGAGAGGTGGAACTAATGCGAGTTATATCTTCGAATTTAGAAAGTAGTAGAGAACCGCAACCCTAATTATTTGAAAAGTCCAACTCCCATCTCATTCTGAACTAAGTATCGTACAATAATGTTATTTTCCATAAACGTACAGTGGCGTACGTGTACACAATATGCAAAATGTGTTGGGCATAGCATTGGTAGTAAGTAAGTAAATTAAAATGTTGTGCCTGATGCTGGAGTTTTACTGTATGAACAGTGGAAATGTAGTAAGCAATAAGCATTTTTTTTCCTTTCTTCATTTTGTGGGGGATGTCAGCGAGAAAAAGTATCGTAAAGTTTGAAATAATGTGTAAAGTTCGTTGCAAGTGCTAAGTGCTGTCGTTCTCATATACTGGTTGAATACAGTCAGTATAATTTGCGCACGTTGCGTTAGTCTACCAAGGTGCACACACACACACACACACACACACACACACACACACACACACACACACAGTTCCTAACTGTGCTACTAGCCTTACTTTAATCTGAGATTACACTCTTGATGACTAGATTGTGACAGATTTTTAAATTTTCAAATGCGATCAATAATAATTTTGTTTGTTGTCTTTCGAAACGTGCCATCTAAACAACGGAATTTAACTTATAATCAAACGAAAGTAAAAACAACACAACACCTAGTCCCCGAGCCGTGAAAAATTTCCTACCCTGCCGAGAATGGAACCTTGGCCCCTTCACTTAGCAATTCCACTCCCTGATAGCGCAACTAGCGAGGCGGATATGAATAATTATATGAAATATTGAAAATACGTTTCTCATTGCCCTAGATGTCGTTACATAGTCAACCTGAAATTGTAATTGTGCTCCTGATCGGCCGTTCAGTGACATAGACACGAAGCGTTTGGTACCGGGCGGGGCTGAGGAAATTCCAGAAGGTTGAAGCGCGCCGAGGAATTTCGCGAGGGCCGTGAAATTTGAAGCACCGTCACGAACTTTGTACCTCCGCCAGGCCCCGAGCTGCCAGTTTTAAACCCCGTTAGCCTGTTTACGCCCTTTTAATTACCTCGCGATATAGGGATAGGGGGAGATGGGGGGGGGGGGTTGAAGTAGTAGAGGGACCGTATTCCGGGCTATCCTGCCCCTGGGGCGCTACCTGGCTGGCTCGCTAGTGTGCCCCCGGCCGGCCATCCATCCGTGTGACCCCTGCGAGAGGGTGGGCGCGCCTAGT
This sequence comes from Schistocerca nitens, assembly GCF_023898315.1. Classification (NCBI taxonomy): domain Eukaryota; kingdom Metazoa; phylum Arthropoda; class Insecta; order Orthoptera; family Acrididae; genus Schistocerca; species Schistocerca nitens. Next base: position 77,409,630 of record NC_064625.1, read on the forward strand.
TTTGTGAAACAGGCCGGCGGCGTTGCAAGCACCCTCCGCCCCCCACCCCCGGCCCGCCGCCGGGCCGGCAGCCGCCTCAGACAGATCCTCCGCGGCCGCAGAGGCGCTTTGCACGTTTCGCGTCGCTACTCCCCGCTTTGCCCACGCACGCTCTGGACCGCGCACGCTTCTTCGCTGCAGAAGTGGCCCCCGGCGCGCTACGGCGCATCTCTCTCCGTGTGTCCGCCGCGCAGCGCAAGACTCGGGCGTGATTCATTTTTTTTCCGGCTGCGGCGCCGACGCCTGAGACGCCGACGCCGCGACGACGCTGCCTCCAACATGGCGGAGCAGCCGACCGACGCCGTAGCTGCGGTAAGTACGGGGCAGCCGCCACCTGTTCCACGCGTTCGACTTCGCGCGGCTACGCCGGCGTCGCTTCCAATGTCTCACACAGACTCGCCCGTTCCCCTCCCCCCCTCTCGGCACTTCTCCCCCCCCCCCACCCTCCAACACCATCACCGTTTGTCGACTGTAGTGTGCGAGTGCCACACACACACACACACACACACACACACACACACACACACACACACACACACACACACACTGGGATCGACGGGGGAATTTTCTTCGTCGGCGTTGGCAGCAGTGTTCCCGAGTTGGAGGGGTGCGCCAGTGGAATGTGGGAGAGGAAAAGGGAGGACGGTGGGGCGAAGGAGTGGTGGTGGGGGGAAGATGACTCCTGCTGTGGAACTGGGTCGTTTCTTCGTCCCCTTTTCATTACGTGACCTACTTTCAGTGGAGAGACAGTGCCATGGGCAATATAGGTTAGCGAAGACCCACCATGGCTGTGCTCCAGGGGAACTGCCATGAATTAGTGTGTGTGGTCCACATTATAATTTCGCTCTGCTGGGCATTATTAGAACACTGAGCTATGCAAATTTTTTGTAACCTACGGTGTGAAGCCGTTTTTCCGTATCTTATTCAGATTCGCGACTTTTATCAATACGTATTGTAAACTGTCCTGCATCTAAATCTATCCTCCGCGAGCCATTGTAAAGTGTGCGCCGGACGTTAATTTTCATTGCGCCAAGTATTATGTCTTCTTTCCATTCCATTCTTGTATGCAACGTTAGGACAATCACTCTATTGACGCCTCTGTGTGTGTTTTTATTTGCCGTATTTTAACTGTTAACAGCAAAGCTATCTGCAGCTACCCAGTTTTTCTTCCCTAATAAGACGTATTTCCATGGGGTACAGCATGATACGTTCACAGTAGGATGTGGTTCCATTCTAACTAAAACTATATTATTCACATGACAAAGCACGTCGGAATTGCATTATCAATTTTCTCACGCTGATAGTGCAATTCGACTAGTATTACAACTTAAAAAATTCAATATTTCTTCCCTTTCCGTGTAGATATTTTAAAACCCCTGTGTTTTAAATGCATCAATCGTGTGGCCATTGTAAAAATTGCATTACAGTGGTTAAAGGTATTTAAAAACGATCTTTGCAAACACTAAAAAATGCATTTCACTTGACTATTCGCATTTCGTTTTCTTCACTTAAAACATCATCACTGGTAGCATTTTTGTATAATTTCCGCCTGATTTTGGAACAGTTTACAATTTCCCCGTTATTCCGGTGTTTGATATTAGGGCTTTTTTGAATAATTTCACTTTGTCCTGCAACGCTACTCCTTCCTTGGCGTGAAATACGACACAATATTTACGTTCACTTGCCTAAACGTATACGTCAAAGAAACGTGTTGTACTAAATGCCAACGTGAAACGCAGGTATACTAGGAAAATGTATCTATGATCCTTCCAGATGAAGACAGAAATGACACAACAATTCTAGCACTGACAATGTTTTAAATGAAACAAAGGAAATGCGTATTATAAAACAAAGATTTTAAATACCGTTAACAACAGCAGTGTGCGTATACTTTTCTTTTTGGCATCACACAGGTTGTTACACTCCTTTTCAAACAATTAAAGAACAACAGTGTAGTGATTTTGCTCAATATGTGACATTTGTCTCTCACTTTTTGCTTTATCTTTCGTGAGTCTTATTAACTCACTTTTGTATGATTACGTCATCCGTAGCTATCGTAAAATTACGACTTTCTGTTTGAAAAACCTTGTCTGGGAATAGACCGCGCTATGTTCTTATTTATGCTACGTGGCTTTGGAAGAACGTCACGACCTGATTTTCCATTACAAAGATGCCGAGCCGAAGTAATAGAAAGGAAAATGTTGTTAATAAAGCTTATACTTCTTATGGATTAATACTATCTTGGAATCTGTATGATGGCTTGAACAGCGTATTACTACCAATATTTAAACGAATAAAGAGTACTTCCCTGCTATTTACATAACGCCTACTTTCATTTCGGGGTATGCACAATATTTATACATTCTGAAATGGTTCCAGAGGAAAGTATTATCACTTATTAGCGATAGTCATTGCTAGTGTTTCCGTGATGATAGAAGGCCATAGATTGAAAACTATAGCGTTTCTAATTTGACAAACACTAGTTTCATTTCTCAAAGATCCGTTGAGATATTTGATACGTTCTTGTTAACTGTAATATTGTATCGTTGCTATGAACTGTCTCATGCGTCGAGTAGATACAGTTTATAGTATAGCTTGGCTTCGAAATTCGGTCGCAAAATATTTCAGTTAGGTAGTATCAAGATGTTCGTTTCGTATATCTGTTGTGCACGATATCTGAGCTCCAGGCTTATCTTTATAGCGCCGGCTTAGTTAGTGTGCAAAATATCTAACTGTGACGAAGTATTGTGTCTAGTATAGAGATTTACAGAACTGATAATTGTATCTGAGAAAATGCTTAGCAGCTGCACAGTACAGCTGAGTTTATATCGGAACAGTCTTGCCGTAGGATAAACCTAAGTGCTCTCAGGTAGTTTACAATGATGTCATCGAGTGTTCAAAGATAATAAACGTGTTGTCAGTACAAGAATCCAGTCTGATGTACGAAATCAGAGACGGACAGGAAATTAATGAAAAAAACTAGTAATTATTCATTCTGTATTACAATAGAACAGCCACAGCAGTGGACGACTATTGACGTACTAAAACAACAGTCTCATTAAAATTGTGATACTGTTACTCCATATTATACGACACAGTCTAAATGTGTCCTTTCAAATCCTCGTTCATAATGTTTGTCTGGTACCGAAATAGTTCTCAATACTTCCTTGTTCCCCTAGAAACACTTAGTTTCGTTGTTATTATCTAAACCGCGTTCGTCAGTATTTTCGGTTTTTGTGCCATGTAGGATAGTGTAAATGTATTTTATATGTGCAATATTTCTCGAGAGCGCGACCGCTCTGACATCGCACAAGTATTACAACTCGATGGCTAGAATAAAATAAGGCGTTTGACATCCTATGTCGTATCTCTCTTACCGCGACTAATTTCTCTTAAAACAGAACTCACGACGGTAAAATAAATACACTCTTTCCGTTATTACTGTGAATTCGTGAAAAAGGTAATTTTAAATCAACCGAAATTGTTGGTATTGTTCACTTTTATTTTTTCCAAGTATCAGTAGCTGATTACATTCAAGCGCTATCTGCATTTCAAGTTACAGACGCTACTAAGATTCTCGGTAATATAACATAAAATTTAGTAACAAACTTAGTAATATTTGTATTGAATACTAAATTGCTTCAGTTGCGAGTATCGTTTGAGTATGATTGAAACTATTTGCGGAAAAAATAAAAATACACGGAGCAGCAGTTTTGATAGAAGTAAAATTTCTTATTTTAGAAAAGATGTAAGGTACATAACACAAATTGCACAAAATAAATTCCTCAGTCTCCGAAGTCCAGTCAATTCACAATTTTTCGTCATTTACTGTATTGCGGGATCCGGCGTACTCTCCAAAGCTGTATCCTTCACAAATATTGTCTACTGTTTTATGAGGAAATTCGTTACCTGTGCCATATGGTAACATAACAGTTTGAAAATACGGGCTACCTGAATTTACGCCTAACGGATCCTAATTTCTCATCAAGGGGATTCGCTGAATCTGTAGCACGCCTGTATCCTGATACAAAATAGAAACTTCGTTAACTTCTAACCTGTATTCGCGTGCGAGATTGGTGTAAAACTTAAGTTACGAACAAAGAATATGCTACAATTAATGAGAAATCTGTTCGTCTGCTTACTACTGTGTACACTCGAGTGATTGATTATTCATGAGCCGAAGACCGCATAATTTTAGCGTTTACAAGTACCATTTATGTCGATCTGTCTAATATTTACAATAAGTACATGCCCATGAAAAATGTGGTGTCATGAAATTTTATCAGACCTTTTTGCTCAATGTCGACATCCATACCAGTAGTGACACAATATTGTTGTCATATTGTTTTACAACTTTTCATCTCTTCTTTCGGTGTAGCGTTCACACTTACATTATGATTTCCATACAAAGAATGTAATTTTGGAACAAATCAAAAACCTACGTCATTCTAATAGTGCGAACAATTTTGTTGACACAAATGTGGAGACAAAATTGTGTAACTGTGCGATAGTAGAATGAAAACAATTGACGATTACTAGGCGTTTTGTTTATTTGCAAAGAAAGGTAGTAATAAAGATGATTCTGATGAACAAGAAAAGAGTGGGGAAGATGTTTTAGCTGGGTACAGTTACCAAACTGTAGGTAAGCGATCTATCTTAAAAGCAGCCCTCTGGAATTGATACGCTTGTTGCTACGAAAATGCAAGAACCACAAGTAGCGCGGCCAAAAAATAGCAAGAAATTTTATAAATAAACTGTAATTTTTCGAAATGATTTCCGGTATTGAATATAAATATTGTTTTGTGTTTACCGACAGCTGTTTAATATTAATATGCGGTTTTATCGTTCCTGTTTCTCATATACTTCAAGGGTACATATTTGCAGTAACGGGGAGGTTCCCCCTTCATTATGTCGACTTCTAACGCTGTTGCATCAACGCGTCATATATTCTATTATTTCTATAGCTAGCCGATTAAAATTTGGTTTTCCTGTTAATCTCTGTGGCAAACGTGTAAAAGAGTGTTTCTGCTCAGTTGTTAGTCATAGACAGGTGCACCGTAAAGTCTTTACCTGTCAACAATATTTTCGAAGGAATTAAGGGAGGAACATTGGCTGCTGTTGTTGTTGTTGCTAAGCGTGATCTTTTTTTCTTTCTTTTTGAATTGCTAAAAATAACACTTCGGATTGTGTATACGAAGTACACTAGATGCGAAATGTAGTAGCAAGTGACGAGCTATGAAAAAGATGAGACTTGAAACTAATTCAAGAAGTCAAACGTGACTCCATGTTGCGATTATGGAGTGTGGTTAGATGAATTGTAAAAAATAGTATTCCAACAGTTGTTACTCAAATAGATTTTTATTTAGGGGGCCAGTTTCGACTCTGCAGTAGAATCATCATAAGACACTGTTGCATGAACGACAAAAAGCATCCAATCGTGGAAATATGTTACACGGGAGCAATACTTGCGCCTCGAAACTCTCGTTCATGCTCTAGGGTCTGATGATGACTCTATTGCGGAGTCGAAACTAATGGCCTAAGTAAAAAATCTATAGCAGTAACGCTTCTTGGAATACTGTTTTTACAATTCGAGAAGTATCCACTGGATGGAATTTAGTGTTCTATGTTTGTAAAAGACTTTTGCAGCTGCGTGAAGTCGTTAATAATACCATTGACTGCAATGCTACTGCACCATACAGGCCAACAGGCGCAGGTACAGTAAACCTCGCAGATGGTAGTGACATTCTGCGGCTGTATAAATCGCTACGCGGGGTACGCTGCAAGCAGTAAAGTAGTCCCAATAATTAGTAAGTTAAATATCAAATACTTGCTTGCAATGGTTGAAACGACTGTTAGCGAGGATGAACAAGAAACGTTAAAAAGACTAATTCGCAAACCGTAGTAAAAACGGACCTATCATCAAACTTTGGTATTCATTTGTAGGATCACCTAGATCTTGACCAAGATGCATTAGAAGCACGAAATGAAATCTTCGGTACTACTATCTGAAGCTACAAAAAATTGCAGTGATGTTTGGCCTGTATAGCCCCATCGTCAGCTTGTGAAAGACTGTTTCCCAATATTGGATGTGCTCGCTTTCAGCAATACAACAGACTGAAGGGGAAACTTACATCAAAAGCGTTATTTTTTACAGTTTATAGACAAAATGTTCTGGCATCTGAAATGCTAATAATTACTATTATTGTCAGTCTGTTCTTCGAATTTGGCCAACTCAGGACCACATATAATAATTGATTTCTGGCATCATATTCCTTTCCTTATTTTTAGTTTCCCAATACTTCCTCATTCTCCCTCCATGTTGTTCTCTTCTCTCTTCTGTTTATGTCCCTCCTCTCTTCTTCACTTCTTTTTCCAGAGAACATCGACATTTAGCATATTTTACATGAATTATTGTCTATTTTCTATGTCTTTGTCTTTTTTAATCCCTGCTCCTGTAGATCGTTCTTAACTTCCGTAATATATGGGATTTTCCTGACTGACTGGCTCACCATCGCCCGGCTAAACCACTGAAGACAAAAACTTGAAATTTGGCTGAAGTGATGACCTTATAATATAGTCATTCAAGAAGTGATACTTTGAAATTCCACCGTAAAATAGGATATGAAAGACTATTTGAAATAATGTTACCATTAAGGCTGTTTCGAAGCTAGAACTATAGAAATTGGTATTGATATTAGGTTTTTCAGTCAGAAATGAAAAAAAATACGTATGTCAACATTTTGGGAAATTCAACCACTAAGAGGCTAAAGTAGTGGCTGAAAGTTTCTTGAGAAGAAATCATATTAAAAAAACTATTAAAGCATTTTAAAGCTACATCTACGAAAAGTCGTGTTTGACTTCTCAGTTAAGAAAAAAAACAAGTTTTTCAGTGTTTTTGGAAATGCAACCTCTTACGAGAATGAAGTGGGGGCTGCAAATTTTTATGAAATTATTCCATTTGGAAAACATTTTAAAGCTAAATCGATGAAAATTTGCATTTTGCTTCTCTTTTAGAAATAAAAAATGTACCTGCTTAACTGTTTTTGAAAATTTAACTCCTAAAGGAGTAAAGTATGGGGATGAAAACTGTTACGACAATATTTCTGTTAACACTGGTATTGGACTTCTCAGTTACATATAACGAAATACGTCTTAAGAGATGAAAGTTTCTATTGAAGTAACACAACAAGAACGCAAAAGGCATGATTAAGAAAAACATTGGACTCTAACCACAAGAATCGATTTCTGGTCAGAAGTACATTCGGAAAAGACGATGCTTCTATGGCGTTAATTAGGGTGAAAACCGTAGGAGGTCTTCTATGTTGCTGAGCAACAGTCATAGAATTTTTAAATGAACACACCGCCATTTGACAGTATTGTTGTTTATTTAATTACGACCCACGTTTCGGCCTTTTATGCAATTTTCAAGTGACTGAGTTTATGTCATTAACACATATTGCAGGACATCAAGCTTAAAACTGGGCATAACTTAAGAAAACAATTCGTTTCCCACGAAATGCCAGAAGTAAAATCATCATCTTGCAAAAAAGAATTAGTATATAATAGTGGGAGCACGTCACTTTAAAAAAAAAACAGCTTTACTTTGGTATCAATAAATACAGGTTTTCTCTGCTATATGCCAAAGTAAACCTGTTTTTATTAAATATGACTTGCTCCCACTATTATTTGCTGGTATTTTTACAAGATGATTTTACAATGGCATTTCGTGGGGAGCAAATATTTTTCTTAATTTAGGGCCAATTTTAAGCTTGATGTCCTGCAATATTTGTCAATGACATAAACTCAGTCACTTGAAAATGGCATAAAAGGTTGAAACCTGGATCGTAATTAAATAAACAACAATAGTCAAATGGCGGACTGTTTAGTTAAAAAGCAAAGAAGGTGTTGCTATTTGTGAACAACATAAAAATTCTATTAAAATAAATCAATGCAGACCGTACAGTCCATGCGAATGAAGCAGCGGGCACTAAGCTAGTCGGTGGATAAATATAAAAAGTATTGGTGTCCTGTTTTCTACACCGTTCTATAAATTCATTATCTAACATCGCCGTTTAATTATCAATTACTGTCGACCATCAATATTTAGAGGTCTGTGATGAAACAGAATTCCCCATCGCTGCTTTACCAACATCGCATTTTCCTATCTCCGCTGTCTGAACCTAATTATTGTTGCCAAATGATCTGAAGACGAGCGAGGTGAACTCTAGACATGCAAATTATTCGATCTCACTCCACCTGCATCCAGTATAGGATCCATTCCCGAGGTCGCGTCTGGATAACTTTATATGCAAATTATCTCCCGCATTCTCTGCTTTTGCGCAACGTTCTGGCATTGCAGGGCGCGAAAATATCTCGACCGTGACTCTCAGATAATCTCGTTTGCCGCTGTCCTTGAGACAGAACGATCCGGCGCTCGGCCGTTTTGATATCCGCTCCATCAGATGGCAATCAATTCCCCACTTTACTGGGACGCGGTAGGCGTTCATTAGCTGCTCTGAAAAGAATGCCGCGGCAAATTTACGCGCACGGGTTCGAATGCTAAATAACGTAATCTCATTAAGGGGCAGTCGGGCGTGCTTCCTCAAGGAGCAAAGTAGGAAGGGAATGACCTCTGTCGCTACGAGAGTGGTCAAGCCGCTTCAGTGGCACTCCAGCTGCATCTGACCGTTGACTGGACACGTCCTGTACACTGCATGCGCGCCAAAAGAACGGAAAGTATGAGCAGGTGCGTGCCGATGGGGTCTGTCACTTTCGGTGAATTTTGCTGTTGTTGAGAAATCCAGTTACCGTAATAAGAAAGGTGTGACAGGCTGGAATAAAGATGGAAGAGAAGCGCTCCGTTGGAACGCGGAAGCTGTTGCGTTGTAACAGCGGACGGTTGCCGGGGGTCGGTGCATCATACTCTTTAGAGAGAAAATCCGGAGGTGTTTCTTCTCGAGCGTTTATAGCTCCGCGGTAGCGTTTGATGGCTCTGTTGGGTTAGTCGACATTCACGTCTTAACCAGAAATGGGCAATGAAATAATTCCGAGAGGTTATACCGTTTTTAAATGCTCGAACCTGTCGCCCCGCTAGGACTGTGTGAAACGGCTGTGTAATTACGGGTGGCAGACTGGTAGAATTACCAGGAGGTTCAAAAATGGCTCTTAGCACTATGGGACTTAACATATGAGGTCATCAATCCCCTAGAACTTAGAACTACTTAAACCTAACTAACCTAAGAACATCACACACATCCATGCTCGAGGCAGGATTCGAACTTGCGACCTTTGCTGTCGCGCTGTTCCAGACTGAAGCGCCTAGAACCGCTCGGCCACTTCGGCCGGCATTTCCAGGAGGGGTCGGTCGGCGTTTTGGCTAGTGCGTTGATTCTCACCGCCTTTGGATCTGTCGAAGACCAGTAGGACGAAGTATTGTGAACGTCCGCCTGATATGGAGGAAAGCCGCCTCTGCTACACGAGACTGGCACAATCTGTTTTGGCATCGAATACGTGATCGTCAAAGATTTTGGATCATCAGCCTCCTGAGTGGTGTGATGTGGCCAACCCATTTATCTCAGAGCATGACTTGCACGAAGCGACTTCAGGTACTTTTTAAAAATTTTCTAATCATTTTGTAGCCCCTACAGCGTCTGTCTTCAACAGCTCTAATACCATGGAGGTTACTCGCTGATACCATAATAAATTTCCTGTCACCCTGTCCCTTCTTTCTGTCATTGTCTCCCGTACGTTCATTTCCTAGGCGTGTCCATGGAGAAACTCATATCTGATCTTACTCGGAATAGCCAAAGAAACTGTTACACCTGCCTAATATCATGTAGGGCCCCGCGAGCACGCGGAAGTGCCGCAACACGACGTGGCGTGGACTCGAATAATGTCTGAAGTAGTGGTGGAGGGAAATGACACCATGAATCCTGCACGGCTGTCCATAAATCCGTACGAGGGGGTGGAGATCTATTCTGAACAGCCTGTTGAAAGACATCCCAGATATGCTCAATAATGTTCATGTCTCAGAAGAGTATTACTGGAGCCACTCTGTAGCAATTCTGGACGTGTCGGGTGTTGCATTGTCCTGCTGGAGTTGCCCGACTCCGTCAGAATGCACAATGGACATGGATGGATGCAGATGATCAGACAGGATGCTTAGCTTCGTATCACATGTGCGAGTCGTATCTAGACGTATCAGGGGTCCAATATCATTCCAACTGCACACGCCCCACGCCATTACAGAGCCTCCACCAGCTTGGACAGTCCCCTGCTGTCATGCAGGTTCCATGGATTCATGAGAATGGCTCCATATCCGTACACGTCCATCCGCTCGATACAATTTGAAACGGGACTGTTCCGACCAGGCAACAACTTTAGATTCCTCAACAGTCCAATAGCGATGTTGACGGTCACAGGTCGTAAAGCTTTGTGTCGTGCAGTCGTCAAGGGTACACGAGTGGGCCTTAGGCTCCGAAAGCCCGCCGGCCGACTGGCCGAGCGGTTCTAGGCGCTACAGTCTGGAACCACGCGACCGCTACGTCGCATGTTCGAATCCTGCCTCGGGCATGGATGTGTGTGATGTCCTTAGGTTAGTTAGGTTTAAGTAGTTCTACGTTCTAGGGGACTGATGACCACAGCAGTTGAGTCCCATAGCGCTCAAGGCCATTTGAACCATTTTTCCGAAAGCCCATATGATGTTGATGTTTCGTTGAATGCTTCGCACGCTAACACTTTTTGATGGCCCAGCATTGAAATATGAAGAAATTTTTGGAGGGGTTCCATTTCCGTCTCATTGAACGAGTCTCTTCAGCCATCGTAGGTCCCGTTCTTGCAAGATCTTCTGTCGTCGTTGGTGCCGTTACGCAGGATCTTTTTGCGGCCGCAGTGATGTCGGAGATTTGGTGTTTTACCGGATTCGTGATATTCACGGTACACTCGTGAAATGGTCATACGGGAAAATCCCCACTTCATCGCTACCTGCTGTATACCGTCGCTCGTGTGCTGACTATAACACCACGTTCAAACTTACTTAAATATTGATAACCTGCCATTGTAGCAGCAGTAACCGATCTGACAACTGCGCCAGACACTAGCCTTATATAGGCGTTGGCGACCGCAACGCCGTATTCTGCCTGTTCACATATATGTATTTCAATACGCATGCTTATACCAGTTTCGCTGGCGTTTCAGTGTATCTCACAATTTGATTTTTCATTATTCTTGCGTAAGGCCGTACCCCAGACACCTCGAGACTCCCCGTTCGTGGTTTTTCCCATAGTATTTTGTAACATATCTCTCTAAATAGGAAGGAAAGGTAAAATTCTTTGAGATGTGCGATAAACTGCGACGTGTTTAGGTGGCACAGTGGTTGAGGGACTTGACACGCGTTCAGAAGGGACGTGGTTCGAATCCAGTCTGGTTTCTCAGATTTTAATCCTCACGGACTATTCCTTTAAGGAAAGGAGGGTTATCTCAAATTCCACTCTGAGCTTGAGTTCCATCTCTGCTGACCCACATCTATATGAACTTGACTATTCAACAATTCACACGTAAGTGCTTGTCAGAGCGTTCATAGGATTACTTTCATGCTATTTCCCGGCCATTCCATTCGGTAACAGCACGTAGTTATACTGAGCACGTAAGTATTTGATCTCGAGCTCTGATTTCTTTTATTTTATTACGATGGTTCATTTTTTGTGTATGGGTGGGAGCAAACAAAACATTTTCGCATGCAACGGAGAAACTTGGTGGTTGAAACTTTAAAAAATTTCGACGCCGCATTGAAAAATCCCTTGTCTCAACGATAACCACAGCCAATGGTTTATCACATCCTTCAGTCTCTCCTCGCTATTTCGCGATCGATAATACAATCATTTCGTACGGAGCTACAAAGGCAACTTAAGAATAAAGGAACTCGTTATCACGGGCGTTATTTTTTTTAAAAAAGGTGCGAAGGCCTTACGCAGAATAGCTTCAACTTTAAAATAAAAAGAAATCTTTATTGCTCATTATTTGAAACTAGTTCACTTTTTATTCAATTTCCTCCTGTTAGTGACAAATATGCATAAATTCGATAGTTTCTTGTTATGGTGAGACGCATAAAAATCTGTTTTACTTCCTTCATGTGGTAAATAAGTAGAAAATAGAAGTTACTCAATCAAACGACGACCAGTTATCAAAATTGGCTATAGAATTTATGAATTTTCTTTTGGTTGGCCGTTGATTAAGTTATTTTTTCAATGTGTGTTCACATTTTTCTACTGCGCATAGCGCCTGTATATGAACAGAAGTAGTTACGAGTGAGTCGCAGTGTAATAAAGTATATGTATACACTAATTTAATTCTTTATGATTTGGTTGCGTTCTTTGTGTAGCTTACTTCGTTGGTGAATACCTAAAATTCCTATATTTGCAACGATCAGAGTAAGTACACGGAGAAGCACCGAAACTAGACTGTTGCAAAGTATCTCAAATCCATTATACAGTAATGCAGAAGAAATGGGCAAAAAATATATAACTATTCCGCCACTTGAAAGAAATCATTGCGCATCCCTTCCAATGAAAATATTGCCTAACTTACTGATACAGGGTACTGAGGTAGCGTTAGGTCTAACTCCACATACATTTGTATGAAATAAATTAGCGACAACTTCCGTAACAAAAACAGTATATAAAATGCTGGACAAAGTGCTTCACTGTTCTTTAACTAGTATCAGGACAGTAGCACACATCAAACCATAGAAACAGACGATAATGCTCAGAAGAAATAAATCATTGGGAAAAAGTGTGCTCATAAACATGAACGACATATCGTTCAGGTCAATATGAATATCCATTTTACTGTAGAAAAAGTTCTTTTTACATTACGTCTAGAATTAACAGTTTTCATAAGGTACTTTTTCGTAGAAATACAACAGTTTATTACTTCTATTACGTAGAGTTCTGTGTCGTTTCAAAACAATATGGAGGAGGCGAAATGAACGCGGACCGTACGTTTTAATAAGCACGGCGACTCTACCTTATGTGACATACCGTCACAAAGAAATATCAAAAACTATGGAAACGGCACATCTACATAATTTTAGCGAAATTGCTGAAGTACAATAACAAATGCACTGTTACGAAAAAAATTATGTGCTGTTACACGAACGATAACCTAACAGAAATTTTGCTTGGTTTTCATTCCGTATTTCGGTACAGTAAATTTTTACGACGAAACTACGGCCCAGCCACCAGACCCAAAGCATTGGATAAACTAAACTTCTTAAAGTATATGAAACCACAATAATCGAGCGAGGAAACTAGTAAGTTAACATTCCTGAGCAGACACTATCATAAAAAAGCCGAGGAATGCGACGAAGTATTAATTTAAATTATCTTGGAATACCGTGACGATGCTTCCTGTTTCTAATAGAATTCTCTAAAATAACTTGTTATTCATATTATAGGTGCATTATCGGTAGCCTCACAACTAAAATCCAATTTCAAGTTCCTTGAGAATCTTTTGTGGGACATACATATATTTATTATAATATTAAGTGATAGAATAAAAATATCAAATCCCTTAGTTAACACATTACTCTGTACTTAAGCCTTCATGATTTTTGTCTCTCTTTGCTCGATATTTCGTATGACGTTTCAGTATTTCACAATCAATTTAAGACGCTTCGCATCTCCTACTGGAATACTACAACTACTACTTTCTTGTCCAGCATATGAAGCATGTCTCTGAAGGTTCTGTAATTGTACTCTTGATATGGAATAGGAAGACAGCACCTGTTGCACTTCTACGTTTATTTTAAGTAGTACAGCCTGTTCCGGCCCCATATAAACTATATCAAGAAACAAAAAACATTGGGTTTATTTACAGTTCATACTGAAGAACGTAGCAACGTGCATCGTTAATACTAGGTGAAGTTAAATAAAAAGTATTGATAAATAGCTCGTCCACAAACATGGTAAAACAGTATAATAAATAAAGTTCTCTACACTCGTCCACAAATGGAAAAATAGATGCATCAGTCGACCACAGTATTAGAGCACCTAGGAGTCAGGGCGGTTCCGTCAGATTATCTTCAGTTTTAATCACGATATTTATCGCGGACAGGCTGACGTATTTGGTAGTATATTTTCCAGCAGTTCTTTGAGCATTCACTGTGCGACGCATTTTCTTTAGTCACCACTTTGCTTGTTCATTCTAACTTCACTGCATGTTTCCGATAAAGGCCATGGGAGGCCAGGCGCAATAATGTCATGATCGAGTAGTATGTAATATGACCTAAATAGTGTTGAAAATAAACTGGTCCACAAACATAATAAAATCGCATGATAAAATAAAGTATTAAGGCAACATGAAGCTTGTTCTTTGGAACTTGGGGTGTCAGTTTTGAAAATTTTGTAAATAATTTGTGGAAGCTTCCCTTACGTTGATATCACATGCGACATCAGTCATCAGCATTCTTAAGTATACTGAAGCTCACAACAAAAAAAAAAAAAAAAAAAAGAAAAAGAAACAATATTCTTCTGTAACTATATAATTTACAACTCCACGAATTGCAAATAAGAAAACACTATGAGAGTCCTAGGGACAGGTGTTTCTGTAACTTCGAGCCGGCCTGGGTGGCCGAGCGGTTCTAGGCGCTACAGTGTGGAACCGCGCGATTGCTACGGCCGCAGGTTCGAATCCGGCCTCGGTCACGGGTGTGTGTGATGTCCTTAGGTTAGTTAGGTTTAAGTAGTTCTAAGTTCTAGGGGAATGATGACCTCAGAAGTCCCATTGTGCTCAGAGCCATTTGAACCATTTTTAACTTCGAAACCTACTTTGGCCAGATAGAAACTAGAATTAAAATAAAGTAGATGAGTTTTATTTGTTAAACAGTCCAGGATCTATTTAAGATCATTCTAATTAGTTTACACAAAAAGAGCAATGTAAGAAACGCAAAGACTATGGGACAATTACTATCGTGACTCATATTAGAAAGATTTCAGCGAGAGCCTACTAAGGAGAGCAGAAAAGAAATTTGAGGAAAAATACTGGGAAAGACCAGTTCGGGCCCGAAAGCAAAAAGAAACAAGAGCTGCTCAATGTCGTGTGAGAATGTTTGAAGAAATAACAAAAATCAACAAGGATGTATACTTTTAGATTTGCTTTACCTACTGTGAGGTGTTCGATTTTCAAATGGAGAATACTGGAGAGAATTTTAAACAATATCGGAACATAACGGAAAGGCAAAGGTTAGTACAGGAGACGTACACACAGCAGAAAGTAACTGAGTGTGTAATGAGGGGTCCGAAGAGATAAGCGTTGGAAGGCGCGTAAAGCAAGGATGCTCACGATCACGAAAGCTGTTCAACGTATATATATATATAAACGACTGATGGGTAAGGATGACGCACGAGACATTGTGATAGGAGCAGAATGGATGGGCCATCAAACATAGTGGTGATCATGCTGTGGTGGTGGAATCAAAAGAACAGGTACAGCAAATGTTGAAGAGCACTACAAGAGGGATGTGAATTAAAGATAAATCTAGAACAGACAAAAGTAATGAGAATTACAAGAATGACGAGCGTTTGACATGTTCTTGGACGGTAGAAATGTAGAAAAATTAAAATTCTTTCTCTATCTGCGAAGTTTCGTGAAGTGGAACGGAAGCTGTACGAAAAAAAAAAACAAAAAAAACGGGTAGATGGATACCTATGGGAAAGAGTGCATTTAGAAAGGTGAAACGATTACTAAGAGCTAGAACAATACCGACTGAGCTGCAGAAAAATCTGCTAAATGTTGTGTCTGCACTGAATCATGGATTGTTCAAATTAAAGAAGAAAGATATTTAGAAAGGTTCAGAATGTGGCTGTGGAGAAGAATACTTAAGGTGTAAGGGACCGAAGGTTTAAGAATCAAAAAGTACTAGAGAAAATAGGGGATGGAAGAAGTTTATTGAAAGTGATCGGAAAGAGGACAAAAATCTTGGTCTGGGCATTCAGGTCTACTGCGTAGGAATTTTTTACATTTAATTTTTTTATTTACGTTGATGAAGATTGTCAGCCATTCAGAATTACATCGAAATGAATTCGCAGAATGCGAGTAGCGTGGAGTCACTGTATTAGGTACAGTTGTTCTGCGTGTTGGTGGAAAGTGAAAATTTGTGTCGGACCGGGACTGTAATCCGGATTACCCGCTTATTACGAGCGGTCACCTTACCACATTACCCGCCGAGGCTGGCAATAGGTAATAGTGTATAGGTCTCAATTCCTCATGCTCCTACTGTCACTAATGCGAGAATATAGAATTAAATTGCTATCATTCAGTGATTATAGTAAGAGAATAGACATGTAGACAGTGTCACATTTGCAAGTTATAGTTGGTGACGGATAGCTTAATAGTAAGGTGACCGCTCGCGATAAGTGGGAAATCTAGGTTCGAGTCCTAACCCGGTACAAATTTTCTATCGTCACAAACAGGTAGAACACCCGTACGTCATACAGCTGACGCCAGGTTATATGCATTCAGCGAATGTATTTCGTCCTAATGCGTAGGAATCACCTGCAGCAAGAAATCATGCGAGGAAAACTGAAAAGAATCAGAGGAGAGGTGGGAACAGAATTGGAACGATAAACGACATTAGAAATGGACGAACATAAAACAGATGGAGATCCTCCTGATGAAACCTGATAGGAGAAAGAGGCTCTGTAGAGAAAGAGTGTCCATTCAGTTGTGAAGATGTCAATTGGACGCGTTCCACGTCATGGAGCGGAAACGATAAAAAGCTAGGCTAAAGCATATAAGCTCTAATTTTAAAACTCGTACCCATCCGTCCATCTCCAGTTCGAATCAAGCTGGTACGGACATTACTTACAGAATAAAAGTACCAAACAGACAGCAAGGAGAGCCGCAACCATGGTCAAGACTATGCAGCCCCACCTTGTGCTGTGAATGAGTCCTACGCGCCAGTATGTGGCAGAGAGAGCTTTGTACGCACCGCCGCGGCCATGTTGGCCAGTCCACCCCGGGTGGTCCAGTGGGGGCCGGGGGCCTGCCGGCCATGCCGCCCCCATCACTCAGGCGGCCAGCGGGGGCGGACTCACCCACCGCGCCTGTATCTGGGCCAGCGAGTACAGTCACTAGCCAATATCCTGCAACGCTCCGCGCCATTTCCCAAGTCTGTACCTCTCTGCAACCACTATACCGCAACTTACGGAACAGCTGTCTACAGCGACCTTTTTTTCTTTTTTTCACGTATACATCTAGGTAGTGTGGCTATGAAATAACGGGACTGGTGCCGTCACACAGCAAGTACTCACGCGCCGAAGACGAATAGCTGTGAAGCCTTTTCGGTCTACTGCTGTATATCTGGCGTCTGTAGACAAATCAGTGTGGCCGTGGCCTTCGTTTGTGTAAGAGCTGTTACTTGATTTTACCGGAAAATAAGTCTCATAACAGAGCAACGAATTGTCCGAAGTTCCACATAAAACTCGGAGAAACTGCTACTGTGTGTGTGAAATCTTATGGGACGAAACTGCTAAGGTCATCAGTCCCTAAGCTTACACACTACTTAACCTAAATTATCCTAAGGATGAACACACACACCCATGCACGAGGGAGGACTCGAACCTCCGCCGGGACCAACCGCACAGCCCATGACTGCAGCGCCTAAAACCGCTCGGCTAATCTCGAGCGGCGAAACTGCTACTGTAGCTTAACTGTTAATAAAAGATGTGTATGGTGAAGACTGTTTATCAAGTACGCTAGGTTTTGAGAAATTAAAGACTTTCCAAGATGGCTGAGAAGACATTGAGGTTGACTCACGCCCGGGACATCCTTCAGCGTCAAAAGCTGTTGAAAATGTCAAAAAGTAGGTAATCGGATTAGATTGGACCGTCGACTGAGAATTCGATCGATTGCTAAACAGTAAGAAATGGCAAAGAATTAGTAAGGCAAATTTTTTTACATAGAATTTAACATGAGAAAGGTGTGTGCGAAACTAGTGGTGAAAAATCTCACTATCGAACAAAAATAAGCTCGTAAAATGTACGCACTGACACACTGAATACCAAGGGAAATGATCCTAATTTCTTGGAATGAGCGATAATATTTGACGAATTTTGGCTTTCCGCTTATTACGGAGAAACAAAGGGTCAGTTCTTTCACTGAAAGGACTCATCTTCACTGAAAGCGAAAAAAAGTTCCAATGAGCAAATCAAGCGCTTACGATGGCTTTTTTCCCAATATTCATGGCATTGTGTATTTTTCCTGAAGGACAAACTACACTCCTGGAAATGGAAAAAAGAACACATTGACACCGGTGTGTCAGACCCACCATACTTGCTCAGGACACTGCGAGAGGGCTGTACAAGCAATGATCACACGCACGGCACAGCGGACACACCAGGAACCGCGGTGTTGGCCGTCGAATGGCGCTAGCTGCGCAGCATTTGTGCACCGCCGCCGTCAGTGTCAGCCAGTTTGCCGTGGCATACGGAGCTCCATCGCAGTCTTTAACACTGGTAGCATGCCGCGACAGCGTGGACGTGAACCGTATGTGCAGTTGACGGACTTTGAGCGAGGGCGTATAGTGGGCATGCGGGAGGCCGGGTGGACGTA
The DNA here is from genome assembly GCF_023898315.1 of Schistocerca nitens. Taxonomy (NCBI): domain Eukaryota; kingdom Metazoa; phylum Arthropoda; class Insecta; order Orthoptera; family Acrididae; genus Schistocerca; species Schistocerca nitens. Next base: position 77,428,278 of record NC_064625.1, read on the forward strand.
CTGCCGAATTGCTCAACACGTGGGGCGTGAGGTCTCCACAGTACATCGATGTTGTCGCCAGTGGTCGGCGGAAGGTGCACGTGCCCGTCGACCTGGGAGCGGACCGCAGCGTCGCACGGATGCACGCCAAGACCGTAGGATCCTACGCAGTGCCGTAGGGGACCGCACCGCCACTTCCCAGCAAATTAGGGACACTGTTGCTCCTGGGGCATCGGCGAGGACCATTCGCAACCGTCTCCATGAAGCTGGGCTACGGTCCCGCACACCGTTAGGCCGTCTTCCGCTCACGCCCCAACATCGTGCAGCCCGCCTCCAGTGGTGTCGCGACAGGCGTGAATGGAGGGACGAATGGAGACGTGTCGTCTTCAGCGATGAGAGTCGCTTCTGCCTTGGTGCCAATGATGGTCGTATGCGTGTTTGGCGCCGTGCAGGTGAGCGCCACAATCAGGACTGCATACGACCGAGGCACACAGGGCCAACACCCGGCATCATGGTGTGGGGAGCGATCTCCTACACTGGCCGTACACCACTGGTGATCGTCGAGGGGACACTGAATAGTGCACGGTACATCCAAACCGTCATCGAACCCATCGTTCTACCATTCCTAGACCGGCAAGGGAACTTGCTGTTCCAACAGGACAATGCACGTCCGCATGTATCCCGTGCCACCCAACGTGCTCTAGAAGCTGTAAGTCAACCACCCTGGCCAGCAAGATCTCCGGATCTGTCCCCCATTGAGCATGTTTGGGACTGGATGAAGCGTCGTCTCACGCGGTCTGCACGTCCAGCACGAACGCTGGTCCAACTGAGGCGCCAGGTGGAAATGGCATGGCAAGCCGTTCCACAGGACTACATCCAGCATCTCTACGATCGTCTCCATGGGAGAATAGCAGCCTGCATTGCTGCGAAAGGTGGATATACACAGTACTAGTGCCGACATTGTGCATGCTCTGTTGCCTGTGTCTATGTGCCTGTGGTTCTGTCAGTGAGATCATGTGATGTATCTGACCCCAGGAATGTGTCAATAAAGTTTCCCCTTCCTGGGACAATGAATTCACGGTGTTCTTATTTCAATTTCCAGGAGTGTATTAATAAACGTCACTAACTTGAGCTTCTCGTTCAACTTCGTAAGAAATTAGGAAAAGAATAACTCGAACTGTGGATGAAAAGCCACGGGTCCCACATAAAGACAACGCACAGGCCTACACTGCATTGTCTGTTAACAGGTTGCTGGCGAAATACAGCATCCCAGTCTTAGACCACCCACCTTATTCGGCTTACCTAGAACCTCCGGCTTACCTAGAACCTCCGGCTTACCTAGAACCACGTGAATTCTCTCTGTTCCCCAGAACTAAATCTCCATTAAAAGGAACAAATTTCAGTCCATTGAAGGAGTGAAAGAAAAAGCGGCACGCCTCATCAAGGAGCTCACAGAGGAAGACATCCATCATTATATCTAGCCATGTAAAATTAGCATGGAGAGTTGGAGGGCTAGAGGAGGGCAGCAGATTCAGTGTAACAATAAGTAAATATGTATGTTTTCGAAATAAAATATTTTACAGCAATATTTCCATTGGTTTGTATCCACTCCTCGTATACCCGTCCGCCTCCGTAGTTCAGTCGTTAAGGTGTCTGTCTACTATGCAGAGGACCTTGGTTCGATTCCTGGTTCTGCCACGGATTTTTTTCTTGTTGGAAGGGCTGCAACGGGCTTCACTAAGTTTCGTGATGCCAAATGAGGGACTACTTGATTCAGAAGGATCAACAAGTCCGTCAACGTCGGTGAGAGCGCTGTGCTAACCATATGTCTCTCCTTACCGCATCGGAACGACGCCACTGGCCAAGGATGACAAGGCGGTCGGTCGGTCTCGATTGGTCCGTCCTGAATGATTTCAACGTGTATACTATGCAAGTCATCGTTCAGCGTGTGGAGGAGGGTACTTCAGGTAACCACCCTCACTATTCCTCCCCCACCCCCTTTTCCTGTTCCATTCGTGAATAGTGCGTTGGAAGAAACATTGTTCGACGTATTCCTCTCCCTGTCTTCCCCTACAGTTTTTATTCTCTACAGCTCCCTCTAGTGGCATAGTTAAGTCCCATAAGATTTCACACACATTTTGAACAACATCGTTCTATGGCACCACATCTTAAATGCTTCGACTCGCTTCTTTTCCTGGTTCCCACAGTCCATGATTCACTTACGTGCTTTCCTCGCGACGTAGTTTCTCAGAAGTTTCGTCAGCAATTACGGCCTGCCACCAGTTTTCTGTTATTCGCTATATCGCTCTTGTCAGCAGGTTTGACGCATGAACTGTTAAGCTGATTGTGCGATAGTTCTCGCAGTGACATGCTCTTGCTAGCTTTGGAATTGTGTGGATCATACCATTTCCAAAGTCTGATGGTATGTCTTCAGACTCTTACGTTTTACACAGTACCTAGAATAGTCGTTTGCTGGCCACTCCCCGCCATTCAGTGATTTTAGAAATTCAGAACGAGTCTTACCTGTCCCTCAGCTTTGCGAATCTTCCAAGGCTTTGGAAAATTCATTTTGTAATATTGGATCCCCTCTATATCGACCCCCATTTCTTCTTATAACACGTCATCTTAGACACATTCAGTGGAGATGGAAAGGGAAGAAAACAGTAGGCATCCTTCCAGGGGAACCATCCCAGCATTCTTAATAGATTTACGGTAATCACAGCAAAGCCAAATATAAATTATGATCCAAAGGAAATCAAGACATTACCTGCTATTGGGTACTGAACAGCATCAATAGCGGAAGCTGAAAATTTGTGCTGGTCGGGACTCGAACCTGGATTTTTGCGTTTGTCGTGAAGGGTCATCTCGATCTCCTCGTCCATCCGGACACAATCGCTGACCGACTCAAATTTCCAATTTATCCACCCTTTGCTGACGTAGTGTTCCTGCCCATTATCCTTACTACTCCAGCGATTCGCTGATTCCAATAAGAGTTAGAAGGTACTGGTCCATCTGCACTGAAAAGATCATTCGCCCCAGTTAGGGGGCCATTGTTCTTTCGAACACGTACGAAAGAACAGACACCATTTTTGATCCTCCGGCCATACATCTGGTCAAGGAATCTTTACTCGTTGATATACAGGATGGGTGACAAAGGACTTGACAACTTTGGAGTCATATAGAATTTTATTGAGATAACTTACAGAATGTGTAAACTACCTCAAGTTAGAGTCCGCCGCTAGGAGCGCCAATGCAGTGCTCAGTTAGACTGGCTATTTTCACTTGCGCGGAGAGTGCTCACTGTGTGTTTTGGTTTCTTGGAACGTACTCTGAAACAACTGTTCGGTGTAAATTTCCCATCGAATAAGCTAAAGAACCACCAAGCAGCCCTACAATTTAGCTGACCAGAAAAATCGAATCCAGGCTGCCCCTGCACAAGTCGCGTCCGATGTACTGCAACGTGTGTGGAAAGTAATTCACTACAGATGGGATGTTTGCCGCATCACAAAGGGCAGTCACATCGAACCAAAATGACACTTGACACTTTTATGTTAAACCTGATGTTGTTTGCTACAAAATGACACATCTACGGAGTCAGTAAGTGATCTCAAAAAAATTTTTATCATTCCAAATTTGTTAAGTCCTTTCTGACTCATCGTATGTTTCAGTGCACAATATCAGATGATGTCTTTATTCCCTTCGGGTCGTAATCATACATGGCTACAAGATGAAAAGTGGTCTCTCCTTCTTACGGACATGGCCGAAACAGCAGCCATCGATTAAATACAACCAAATCCAAACGGCCATACCGGGATTTGAAGCTAGCACTACTCGAATGGGCGTTTGGTGTCTCAACAGCTGCGTCAATGTCTTTGTGTCACCACCGAGCGAGGTGGCGCAGTGGTTAGCACACTGGACTCGCATTCGGGAGGACGACGGTTCAATCCCGTCTCCAGCCATCCTGATTTAGGTTTTCCGTGATTTCCCTAAATCGTTTCAGGCAAATGTCGGGATGGTTCCTTTGAAAGGGCACGGCCGATTTCCTTCCCAATCCTTCCCTAACCCGAGCTTGCGCTCCGTCGCTAATGACGTCGTTGTCGACGGGACGTTAAACACTAACCACCACCACCACCACCACCACCACCATCTTTGTGTCACCAGTTCGAAATTGACAACGAAGGCTCTAGTAAGTTACAAGGTGAAAGAAATAATTTCGGACCGCTAGGCGCACACTGTTTTCCAAATGTAGGCGAGTTTGTCGAAGGAAAGGAGCAGATCTGATGTCGTAATTTGTTTTTCTGCATTGCGGCACGTAAGAGAGACAAATACTGGAGGTAAAAGTATGCGGCGTGTAACACGAATTTTCGGAGATATATGCGCTATCACCCGCAGCTAACAGGCGCACTACACGTGTTTAGCACGTTCGGCGCTGTGTGTGGTCTGAAAAACCACGCTCCATGATACGAGGAGTGGAGAACTCACTGACGCTTGCGACAGATACAAGTAGCTCCTTCCCTGCGCTACTTTCCAGAGCAGCAGTTTAGGTTGGCTTTCGTAGAGTTGTGGTTACTTATTTAACCCTGTAACACTGAAACTGGATGGAACAGAGCGAACATTATGTACAGCTAGAAATATTTCAAAGAGGGAAATAGATCGTATGTGTCACGAATCCCGGATGTTGCAAGGGCAGATAAGTGCGAAAATTATCGTACAAACAACTAAACGGGCTGGAATGAGATTTTCACTCTGTTGCGGAGTGTGCGCTGATATGAAACTTCTTGACAGATTAAAACTGTGTGGTAGAGCACTTGCCCGCGAAAGTCAAAAGTCCCGAGTTCGAGTCTCGGTCCGGCACACAGTTTATATCTATCAGGAAGTTTCAACTTAACGGGCTATGCAGCGAAGTAGCTGACAAGAACAATACCCTGAAGAATGGGAAAGAAAATAGAGAATCTGTTGGATTAGGATCAGTTTGGCTTAAGGAAAGGTAAAGGCACGCGAGAGACAGTTCTGACGTCGAGCTTGATATTGGAAGTAATATTTGAAGAAAATGAACGCAAATTGAAAAGAGCTGTTGACTATTCGCTTGAGAAAATAAAGTGGTACGAGGCGGATGACATTCAAGGAAAAGTAAAGAAAGACGGATAATATACAAAATGTACTAGAGGCGAGAGGGAACAATAACAATGGAAGACCAAGAATGAAGTCTTAGGTTTAACCCTCGCAATGCCAGGGGAGGAAGGGAGGGAGATACTTCTGGCGCACCTTTTGAAAATATAGTAATGTAATAACGTGTATCACGTTTTAATATTTTGATAAAACGGGGTACTGTTCTTAATGATTTCTTGTACCACATTCCGTGATTATTTTAAATTTCTCAGCAAAATTTAACCTAAACATTTTGGTCTAAGTAGTGAATGTGACTTTCCGCAACAAACTCATAATCCTATTTCCTGATTCAGGACCTTTCTTACACATATGTTAGCTTTTAAAGAGTACGTTGTGAATAAAAGTTAACGACAATTAACGAAATTTGTACTATAAAAAATATGGAGACCATAACGTACCCGTCCCCTTAGTGTACACATTACATAAAATGTGTTCATAGTGCAGAGGTTGGTACTGCTAAGATCTGGACCCTACTTATATGTATTAGTACCTCTTTACAAAGTATGTTGTTAATAAAAGTTAACAAGTAACTTTTTTCTTGTTTTTTGTGTAGGCATAAAGTACCCTTCCCCGTCTCCTTGGTAGTCCATGTTACGAAAAATGTGGTGGTGGTGTTGAGGTTAGAAAGGATGTAAGGCAGGTATACAGTCTTGCATCCCTGCTGTAAATCTACACATGAACAAGACAATGGCGGAAACAAAATAAACATGCAGGAATGGGATTAAAATTCGGGAAAAAAAGGTAGCAATAAGAAGAGTCGCTGATGAGATTGCTATTCTTAATGAAGAAGAACTATATGTTGAACGGAATGAGCTATCTGATGAGCAAAAACTATGGATTAAGGGTAAAAAAAATGGTTCAAATTACTCTGGGCACTATGGGACTTAACGTCTGAGGTCATGAGTCCCCTAAACCTAACTAACCTAAGGATATCACACACATCCATGCCCGAGGCAGGTTTAGAACCTGCGACCGTAGCGGTCGGGCGGTTCCAGACTGAAGTGCCTAGAACCGCTCGGCCACGCAGGCCAGCGGATTGAGGGTAAACTAAAGAAAGAGGAAAGCAATGAGGAGTAGGAGAATTGATACTACCGAGAAACTGAACATAAAGATTGGGAACTACGGAATGGCGAATTAAAAGTATTCTGCTACAGTGGGAGCACGTGTACATCCGAGATGAAGAGGTTAGACACAGGATACGAATTCGTGGCAGACAGCACAAAAACAGTCAGAACACTGATTGGAAAAAGTCCACGTAAATATTTCAAGAAACTCATATTTAAGAAGAAACCAAGAGATGTCGATGAAATTCCCTGTTAGTTTTCATAAACGGATCGTGATCAGGTAGCAGAGTTGTTTACATCAACTTGAGTCCTATCGTCATTACCGTGGAATCAAAAAATTGAGTAAAATCCATTCTGTGACACTATAGCTGCCATTATTAGCGAAATCTGCATGTAGAGTACACAAGATACCCTGCGCACAGGACCATGAAACCTAAATACAGACAGTATGCTCAGATTGTTTAATTGTTATAATCAATTTTGTGTTGGCATGTCTCTGTCTTTATATTAAGCTAGACAAATGGAAAAGTTTTCTACAATAGATGAACTTAACCCCGTATTGTAACGTTTTACTGGCTTTGGACGGTACACTGACCGGCTACTACAAACCGTCAATATTTGGCGTCGCTCTTCAGAAGATGAAAAAGCCAGGTGTGGGTATGATGACGCCTCTGTGTGTGTTCAAAACGTGGTCCGTGTGGCTCCGTCTGTGTGTCTGCGACCTCTTGTTGTCGCTTGCGGCGATCTTCATGTCACTCACCGGTCTTGATGTGGTTGCATTTCATTATCTGCAACACAGATGAGGATGACAGACCTGGTATATAAAAGGCGCCACTGGCGGAGAAAGTGGTGGGAAGGCGAGTAATTAGTTGGAGGTAACTAAATGGTTCAAATGGCTCTGAGCACTATGGGACTTAACATCTATGGTCATCAGTCCCCTAGAACTTAGAACTACTTAAACCTAACTAACCTAAGGACATCACACAACACCCAGTCATCACGAGGCAGAGAAAATCCCTGACCCCGCCGGGAATCGAACCCGGGACCCCATGCTCGGGAAGCGAGAACGCTACCGCGAGACCACGAGCTGCGGACTGGAGGTAACTGGCTAGTATTAAGCAGCAGTAATTTACAGAAACCAACAGAAAACATTAGACAGGAAAAATACGATGTCGTGCTGTATATAACCACATTTGGAATTAGATAAAAAATTTCTTAACAGTTATTCTGAATGGAACAGACTTCTTCAGATAGGCCTACTGAAATAAACCAGCTGTGTCACAAGTAGCGTAGTACGCAATAACGATTTAACGGATTGTATTAATTGCAATGTGCGGATTTTTGGTGCTGCTTATGTGGAATCGGATCTTTTGAATACAGGACTCGGTCATAGCTAGACTCAGTGATTCCGCACAAGTGTTTCTGGCGGAATAATAGGATATATACAGACTGTTTCAAAGTCTTTGCATTAAGCATAGAGAAGTGGCAAGGGGAACAACTTCCGTTAGAGACAAAACCTTCGCTGTTGCTTGTCATTCCTTTGTATTGGATGGTGGGTAAGCACTTGCGAGGTGGAAGGGTGCAGGCACTTAGGAGGCGTATGTATGCGATGTGTGTTGCGTATAAGCAGTGCGTGAAAGTACGTGGGCTGAGCCAATTCAAGTTCCTGACTCGGTGCCGAGCCTATTCAAGTGCCTGATTCACTTCTAAACCATCTTTCTCGGCTTAGAGAGACTCATTCTTGAGGTTTTCTTGTTGAACGTCACGCTGTCAATTTACTGGGGTAGATAATATGCAGCACACCAGGTAAAGTTCGGTGAAATCTCATCCTTCTAACGTCGACAAATAGGATTCCTAGCGTCGCCAGGAAGCGTCAACAGACATTTTGTCTCTAACAAAAGAAATTTGTTCCCCGTGACGCCGGCCGCGGTGGTCTAGCGGTTCTAGGCGCGCAGTCCGGAACAGCGCGACTGCTACGGTCGCAGGTTCGAATCCTGCCTCGGGCATGGATGTGTGTGATGTCCTTAGGTTAGTTCGGTTTAAGTAGTCCTAAGTTCTAGGGGACTAATGACCACAGTAGTTAAGTCCCATAGTGCTCAGAGCCATTCCCCGTGACGTGGTCCATGACTCCATACGTTTGGTGTAAGGACTCTTATACATCCATACTGGGAGTGTCTCTTAAGAGTCATCACTCGCATTTTCTCCGAAGGATAGCAATATCATCACGAATATCACCATTGATAACTTTCCACCCTGAATTTCAGTTCCATTCCTGAATCTGTTCAGACAGATACTTAGTTTATTTCTTGGAAAGTGTAGCAGGAGTCAGCCCAGACAAATGCTACTCATCAAGTCCATGGAAAGCGGCGGTTTGTTTCTCGTCCCAAACAAAGCTATTTTTAAAGCGGTATTTTACCTACCTAATCGGGCGGGTTCCCATTTTTTATCTTCTCAACGTCTAGGTCAACAGCCTGTACAGGAACAGCAACAACGCTTCAAATAAATATACTACCAGCAAATGGAGACCTTCTGCACGTTATCAGTGTCCCATGAACACTTTAAAATAAATATTTTCCAATTGACATTTCCAGTCGATACAAAGTAAAATGTATGTTGTAATGCTTACTGTTTACTAGCTGCTGTTCATGCGCAAATCTGACAATGTATTGAATAATACAGAAAATCAATAACAATGCTCATTAAAAGCGTTTCATTTCGGAAAGCGTTAGGAATGGAGCACATGTCCAGAAGAAGTTGTTTGTTTCACATGATCGTATCAGTAATGTCCCTGGATAATGACCATTCGTGCTGAGATAACCCACATGTTGCAACGCTTGTTCAGTCACACTGCGAAAGTGGCTTACAAGTAAAAAGAAGTCTCACGTTTTCTTTGCCTGTGGATCTCCAGCAGTCCACAATTCATGGAGATAACTGCTCTTTTCTGCTTGACTCCATCTATACGGACGTTCTTCTTCCACGTTTTCATATACAGCTGGGTCTTATGAACAACTGTGTCAGAAGTGTTAACCAAGGCAAATTTCCCATATTAAGTGATGCACACATTAAGGAATTTGTACAGAATCCAGTGTCTGACCGAATTTTGGGGGGGAAAAAACAGGAATTTTGGGAGGCTTTGAAGGTAGTCCTTAATAGAGTTCCAACAATTTTCCAAAAGTACCACCAATTCGGATATAACGTATCCATTAAAATCCATTTTCTCCACTCACGCCTAGACTTTTGTATCATAGTTGTGAAGTTTCCAGTAATGAATGCTGGGATATATATATATATATATATATATATATATATATATATATATATATTGATAAGATTTCAGAGTGGTGCAAAGATTCGCAACTTCCTTTAGATGTTCAGAAATGTAAAATTGTGCACTTTACAAAACTAAATAACGTAGTATCTTGTGACTATAATATCAGTGAATCACAGTTGGAATTGGCCAACTCATACAAATACCTGGGTTTAATACCTTGTAGGGATGGCTCAACTATGGGTAAGGCTGATGGTAAACTTCGGTTTATTGGTACAATACTGAGGAAATTCAGTTAGTCTAAAAACGAGATTTCGTGGCCATTCTAGAATATTGCTCAAGTATGTGGGACTCGTATCTAATAGGACTAACAGGGGATATTGAACGTACACAGAGAAGGGCAGCACGAATGGTTACAGGTTTGTTTGACCCGTGGGAAAGTGTTACAGAGATGCTGAAGAAACAGAACTGGCAGACTCTTTAAGATACAGGTGAACTATGCCGAGAAAGTCTACTAACAAAGTGTCAAGAACCGGCTTTAAGTTACAAATATACTACAACCCCCCTACGTATCGTTTACATTGGGGTCGTGAGGATAAGATTAGAACAACTGCAGCAGACACAGACACTCAGGCGGTCATTCTTCCCGCGCTCCATACACGAATGGTACGTGAAGAAGCACTAATAATTGGTACAACGAAACATACTCTTTGCGATGCACTTGACTGTGGTTTGCAGAGTATAGATGTAGATGTGGACCTAGCGGCCATTGTAATGAAGCAATTCTTCGGGATTACTGCTGGACTGTTCGTAGGGATGCACCAGGTACTCACTCACAGAAGACAAGCAGAGAGAGGCATCTCGTAAGGCCACCACACGATTCTCTCAACAGACCCACCCAGGTGGCAGGTATTCTTCTATCAGTTTAAAACTATTAGAATGTACCAGTCACTCATTAAAACCGTCAAATAGACATTCAGTGTTGTGTATATGTAATTAAAATTCACAATTTTCTCGTAGTCCGTCAAAATAAAATTCTTTCACCTATTTTACGTAACAGATAATAGAGCAAATAAGAAATTTTCTTCGTCGTGTTCGTTTTTCTCAATACGGAGTGGTGTGATCTGACTCGTGAAGTGAAGGAAAAACGCACACACATACAATGTTTGTTGTGCAGTGTTACGTAAAACGTATGCAGCTAACAGCAACAGTCCACCTACGGCCCAGTTCCAAGCTTGCCGTCGCTGACCTGTCATATTTATTTTGAGCCCGACGCGAGTTCGTTTCGGCCGATGGAAGTCTGCAGACGGCAGTTCATTCCTCGGCACGAGAATTCCAGCCGCGGACTTGCGCCCCGTCCCGTCTGACGTTTACGACTCCATAATAGAGCGACAGCTGCTCCGCGTACCCTGGAACCACAGATCAGCGCCCAGCACGTGTCTGGCCGCGAAGGACATTGTATCACATGGGCCACTTGGGCGCTCTAGACTTAGCGAGCCGCAGTAATTGCTTCCACGCGTCCCAGAAGACCCCGGACCACGTCAGCGCCTCCGTCACACGACGCCACGCCAGTAGCCGTGATGCACTGCTGGGACGAAGGTCGCGAGTCATTCCGCGTCATTTATGTGCTAGCGACGCCTGTAAACGTGCACAGGTATGATGCGGCAGCCGTTAACCTGTTAACAACGATTGCTTATAAACGCCTAACACTACGAATCACGCCGTATATAATTCCTAGTAATGCTACGCTCTATATAAACTCTGTTTACACAGACACCCCCCGCCCTACCGGATCCCTTAAAAACGATCCCTCATTTATAAATAAAATATCCGTTTAACGCATCTGCATTTTTATCACGTTATCGCCCCTGAGCAATGTGTCTTACAAAGATGTAATTTTGCACTTACATTTAATAGTATACGAGGTGTGATCAAAACGTAAAGGGAAATTTTTAATTTCGCTGGTTTTATACATCTACATCTACATCAACGTCCACGTGATTACTCTGCTATTCACAATAAAGTGGCAGGCAGAGGGTTCAATGAACTACCTTCATGCTGTCTCTCTACCGTTCCACTCTCGAACGGCATGCGGGAAAATCGAGCACTTAATTCTTTCTGTGCGGGCCCTGATTTCTCTTTTTTCATCGTGATGATCATTTCTCCCTATGTAGGGTACACATGTAGGGTATTTTGGAACACATGTTCCTGATGTAAGTTTGTGTTTTCAGTTGTTTTGTATATTTAGTTCATTATTGACAGTCGAAAAGGTATGTGTTTTAGAATGTCGGGCGAATTTTTACTTTCGAAAAATATAGATCAAAGAAACTATAGTAAATTTTGCTTGAAAAAGGGAGTAAATTGCAGCAAAGCAATCGAAATGTTGACTGTGACTCTTCGAGAATTCACTAGGAGCAAGAGTGTTGTAAACGTCTCAAAGAGGTTCGAAAAGACGATGACTGCCCTGGACGCCCTAGCACATCAATAAACAGACGATAATGTGGAAGAAGCAAAGAAAATAGTTCTGGAGAGTAGCCGAATCACTATCAGAGAGGTTTTTGATGATGTAGGTAAATCCTTTGGCTCATGACAAGTAATTTTTAGGATGTTTTTTGCATGAAACGTTTAGCAGCAAAGTTTGATCCAAAATTATTGTATTTCGACTAAAACCGACTTCGCGCAGACATTGCTCGGGAATTGTTGCACAAAGTCGGCAAACCATCTAGAACTTCTAAAGAAGGTTATAACAAAAATGTTCAAATGTGTGTGACATCTTATGGGAATTAACTGCTAAGGTCATCATTCCCTAAGCTTACACACTACTTAACCTAAATCATCCTAAGTACAAACACACACACACACACACACACACACACACACACACACACACACACACACGCCCGAGGGAGGACTCGAACCTCCGGCGGGACCAGCCGCACAGTCCTTGATTGCACAGCGCCCCAGAACACTCGGTTAATCCCACGCGGCAAGATTATAACAGATGACGAAACGTGGGTGTACGGATATGGCGTCGAAACCAAGGCCCAGTCGCCCCAAATGGAAACTTCCTGAAGAGAAAAAAGAGAAAAAAAATTCGACAAGCTCGATCACATGTGAGAGATCATATCACTGCTTTCGTCGTTTACGGTGGGATGGCGTATCAAAAGTTTAAAACTTGAGTGACTGTGGTAATCCTTTTACTTGAGATTATGCCTCTTGATGAGTGGATTATGTGTACCTTTAAAATTTTTAAGTTCGGTTGTTGCTTATATGAAATACTGAACATAAAATTTTTGTTGCCTCTTCAACTCCTTGAACAGGCAACCTGCAACTGAACGTAGGTGACAATTTTAGCCGCGAAGTTTACAGTCATAGTTCCTCAATTTTCGTGTTATTCGTCCGCATCTTCAGAGCAACCCAGTAGCTATGGATCACTATCCCAGCCTTTCTTTCTGCCAAAACTCGAAGATCATTGTTGAACGTCCCGCCATCGACGCAGACTAAGTCATCAGAGATGGAAAACAAACTCGTACTGGGGAATGAGGTATATCGTTTCCTTTTCGAATGAACCTTAAGCGTTTCGTGGAAGTACCTGAAAAACTAAAACTAGACGGCTGAACGAAGATTTGCAACCTAATCGACCAGTATGACAGTTGAAAACAAAATGTAGGTTCCAATAAGTTTCCCGTATGTGAATGATAAAGAACTGACACAGTTTAAACGTGGGTAACAATGTCGTAATTTAAAAATGTTTGTTAGATGAACAACACATTCGAGACGAAAAGTCCTTTCAGCTGAGAAGGTTAGTCATCTTGTTTCTTTGGGAACGGGAGGGGCTCGAGAGTTCTAAGGTATAATCCGAAGGCATCGCTCAGGCATACTGATAAATAATGTTAATAATATGTCACGTATATATAATAATCAAAAAGCTACTGTAAAAGTTTATTTTGCCACAACTCATTTCGACCAATTCGTCACCAGCTGGAAAACTTTTGATTTTAAAATGTAGTATACCACGTGTCCATTATTGCTAAGAATACATAGGGTACCATTTTAATGTTTTGAAGTCTGCCAGGTGATTCCCGAAAAGTCGGACCAAGTAGCAGGGAAATAAAGTTGCGTATCAACGTTTCGGTTGTATGTATCGTAATAACTAAAGTTTTTGCTTGTTTATCCTATTTAGCAAACTACCGTCCTGCGTGACTTACTGCAGTCTCTACTTTACCCTTTAAAATCCAATTTATTGTGTTTTTAAGAAATCAGGAATATTGATTCTCAAATACTCCATAGGATACTTTTTACTTCATTACTTATAATGATAGGTGAGGTAGTGAATCCACAGGGATCGACTGGGAATATGCAGGTGTCGAAAACAGTTGTAAATGGGTAAGAGATATATATTTCGCAATACTGCTGTGTGAGTTTTCTTCACCTGGTCCTGAAAAACTGACCTAGCGTCCTGTGTCAAGTATAGACTTAACAAAATCATTAGTTCTTCATGGTATTACCACTGGCTCACTCTTTTTTTTTGCCCCATGTCAGGCTGTTGCGCTAATGGAATCGGCAAGATAATCTTTCGTAGCAGATTAGGTATTTGGGAACGAATGACAGACTTGTCGGAAACACATTCAGGTGTGAGTTTATTCTTCTCATTACTAAATCCAAATTTGTGTCCTGCACGATTCGTGTGATAATATGTTTCAGAGCCTTCATTATCTGAAAAGTCCAAAAACAATTCCCCGTCGCCATTCAGCGCATCCTGCGTAATGTCCTAATCTGACAATCTGGTGATCTGGAAGTGGTAAAACAACTTACTTCACAAATACAACATCTGCTATTGTAAGCTCAACTTAGTCCCAATGAGACTATTTGGAGTCCAACAAATATAATGCTCTCCAATTTTCTTCATAAAAATTTTTGTCTCTATGTGTACAGGGTGATCAAAAAGTCAGTATAAATTTGAAAACTGAATAAATCACGGAATAACGTAGATAGAGAGCTACAAATTGACACACATGCTTGGAATGACATGGGGTTTTGTTAGATCCAAAAAAATACAGCGGTTCAAAAAATGTCCGACAGATGGCGCTTCATCTGATCAGAATAGCAATAATCAGCATAACAAAGTAAGACAAAGCAAACATGATGTTTTTTACAGGAAATGCTCAATATGTCGACCATCATTCCTCAACAATAGCTGTAGTCAAGGAATAGTGTTGTGAACAGCACTGTAAAGCATGTCCGGAGTTATGGTGAAGCATTGGCGTCGGATGTTGTCTTTCAGCATCCCTAGAGATGGCGGACGATCACGATACACTTGCGACTTCTGGTAACCCAAAAGCCAATAATCGCACGGACTGAGGTCTGGGGACCTGGGAGGCCAAGCATAACGAAAGTGGCGGCTGAGCACACGATCATCACCAAACGACGCGCGCAAGAGATCTATCACGCGTCTAGCAATATGGGGTGGAGCGCCATTCTGCATAAACGTCGTACGTTCCAGCAGGTGTTTATCAGCCAGGCTGGGGATGATGCGATTCTGTAACATATCGGCGTACCTCGTCACGGTAGCAGTTTTGCTGTCCAGCGCGATCTGTCGGACTTTTGTGAACTTTGTTTTTTTTTTTTTTTTTGTTCTACTAAAACCCCATGTCATTCCAAGCATGTGTGTCAATTTTTACCTCTCCATCGACATTATTCCGTGGTTTATTAAGTTTTCAAATTTATACTGACTTTTTGATCATGCATTATACGCACCACTGCCATTATTTGTAAAAAAAAAAAAAAAACTGCAGTTCTCAAGCTAGAATCAGACCATACTGCTACACGACCCATTAAACTAAAAAAAAAAAAAAAAAGCGGAGGTGAGGTTCATAAGGGGATAAGGGGGACAAAAAGAGTCATAATTAAAAATGAACATACTTGAACATATTAGAACAGAATCAAATATTTTCAACATGAATGAAAAAAATCAGAAGTATCATGAAAACTGGAGACACCTCGTGAGAATGTAAGTTCCTAGAATTCCGCACAATATGCTGAACTACCAGCTGAATATGAAGAGAGATATTGAGAGGCATTCGAAAGATTTTGTTTGTGGAATAGGAGAGACAATAGCTTAATGAGTGAAAGGAAGATGGTGCTGTTAACTAGTAAAGGCTACTGAGCGTTTTCGCCAACTAGTTTAAACAGCCATCTACTGATGCAAAAAATAAAAAATAAATAGATAAATAAATAAAGTTTGTGGAACCGTCATGTGAACTCACTGGGCAATTGTAGATTTCTTGTAATCACTAAAGAAATGCGTTGGGTGCATATGGGCACTGCGGGCTGGGAAGCGTTAACGCTTAGAGGATTGACTCCATATCGTCGTTTCGCGTGTACGATTATACTTTCAGAAGAAATTAGCAGACTGTCGTAACACAAGCTTCTCCTAAAGAAGGCGCACTAAACGTGCCGGAGCGAGTGACTAACATGGACTGCTGCCCCTTTTTCTCGTTGTTTTAGTTCCAGTCCCCCCGGCGGCTGGTACTGCTCCAGCAAGAACACGGTCGCCTTGTACTCGACGTTTTAATGGGAGCCAGCAGCGATGGCGCTATGTGTGTACACACAACTCAGCGGAGCCCCGTCTAAATCGTGGCTCGTTAGCGATGATCGGTGGTCGCGGATGAATCGGCTCCTTGTGTGTGGGCCCCGGCGGCCGGCCGACGCCGATGCCTGCGTATGCTCGGCTCCCACACATGTGCGTGCGCGTGATAAAAAGCAGGTGCTCGCCGTGAGAACTTCGTCGCGCCCTCGCCGGAGGCGACAGTGCGCGTCCCGCGCTGTCCGGGATGTCTTGAAACCCCGGTGACGCCCTGCTGACAATCACGATGTTACCGTCATTTGAATACGTGCGCCTACGTTCGTACTCCCCAAGCCAATAGACGGTGGATGGCGGAGGATACATCGTACCAATGTTATCGATTTTCTTTCACATCAATACAAGTATTGAGCGTTGCGAAAAATGGATGCCTATGCGCCTCTAGACCCGCCCTAATCTCCTTCATCTTAGTCTCGCGGCCCGTACTAGAAGCACACATTGGTGGCAGCAGAATGAGCATAATCGTCGGACAGCCTTCTTCGAATGCAGGTTCTCAAAATTTACCCAACAGTAAATGAATTTTATCCATAGTGGATGCTGTCGAACTCCGTGACTGTTCCTTTATGGGGTGTAGAAAAATATCCGCTACCAGTCACAATAAAACGTTATTTATTTGTCACACGACCGGTTTCGGGCTTGCGCCCATCTTCAGGTGTTTATACATTCATGTACATGTTTGTATTTTTGGAGATCACTGTAGAAATACAAAAAAATTATTCGCTGGTGACTACACAGATACTAGTGGGACAATTGTAAGTGGTAAGGCAGCATTTGACGAAAATATATCTGTACTTACATAAAGATGAAGCACCATTATTACAGTTATGCTGTGGTGATAGTTTTACCACTTAGTTACACATTTGTGGTCATTTTCACGTCCATATTTCTGTTTTAGCAAGTATAGCTTCATATTACACTATTATGATGTGCACTCTGAAATACACTATGTTTACATACAAACATGTGAGCTGTGGTCAAAGAACTTAGATGTAGTAGATGTAAAGATGTTGCTCATACAGAAACTTGTAAGTTATTGTTAAATAACGTAGCCACAGAAAGTGCAAGGGTGTTGCATAAATAGAAATTTAAAAGGGTATTATAGACTGCGACGTTTCTTGATACACATTATGATTTTTTTTTTCACATTTTTGTCGGAGAGCTTAGATCTAGGAAGTACAATGTTGTTATAAAGCTATTACGGATTAAAAAATGACAGAACTGTTTTGAGCCACACTGTTGTCAGAGAAATTAGATCTAAGAGGTACATCGAATTTCTATAGAATATTACTTTGTTGTTCTATCAAAGGATAATTATTTTCTGTTTTTGAATATTTCATGAAATATGTGAAGATAGGATTTGTTTGCAAGTTCCACTTGTTCGTTGAGAACAAGGTCTGGTGAGTTAGAGCTGTGGATATAAATTTCTAGCTCTTCAAGCAGATTCATTTTCTTTCCTTTGCTCACAGTGTGTAGTATTTGTTGGTTTTCTGTAATTACTGTGGCTCAGTGACCAATTGTCCCACTTGTATCTGTGTAGTCACCAGAAAATAATATTTTTGTATTTGTCCAGTGATCTCCAAAAGTCCAAACATGTGCATGAATGTATAAACACCTCAAGATAGGTTCAAATGGCTCTGAGCACAATGGGACTTAACATCTGAGGTCATCAGTCACCTAGAACTTAGAACTACTTAAACCTAACTAACCTAAGGACATCACACACATCCATGCCCGAGGCAGAATTCGCACCTGCGACCGTAGCGGTCACGCGGCTCCAGACTGAAACGCCTAGAACCACAACGGCCACACTGGCCGGCCCTGAAGATGGGCGCAAGCCCGAAACCGGTCGTGTGATAAACAAATAACCTTTTATTGTGACTGGTAGCGGATACTTTTCTACATTACCCAACAGTGTTTCGGGATAACTACTTCGCATTTTGTCCAAGGATTCCCGTTACAATGCTTCCCGCATTTCCGTTGCAATTTCATATGAGGTATACGAGGTCTGTTCAAAAACTTCCGGAACCTCTACCACAAAATTTTTCTGCTTTTACCTTCCACTTACTGTGTTTGGTTTCCTTCTAAATACTCTCCTCCGCAATTGATACACCGCTCCCAGCGCCTATTTCACTTCGTGAAGCACGCCTCTTGCTGGATCGCGCGAAGGGCTGTCTGTGAATTTTCTTTTATCCCGTCTACTGTTTTAAATCTTCTTTTCAATGGGGTTTTCAACTTAGAAAATGAAGAAAGTCCGCAGGAGCGAGTCTGGCGAGAACAGAGGATGAGGCGGTACACTGATTCCGTATTTTGTGCAGCAGTCACACACCTACAGGGGTATATGTGCAGACGCGTTATCGTGATGCAAGAGCCACAAATTGTCTTTACCTCGTTTCAGGCCGTTTTCTTCTCACATTTTCTCGCAGGCGTCGCAATATATCCCGATAACAACATCGATTAACAGTTTGCCTCTGTGGCACGAATTCATAATGCACTAATACTTCAAAGAAAACTATCAGCTTGGTTTTGGCATCTGATCTGATCTGATCTGATCTGATCTGATCTTATCTGAGCTGACCTGACCTGACCTGACCTGACCTGACATGACCAGCACTTTTGGTCTGGGGGACCCTTTCCCCAACCATTGTGAAAACTGAGCCTTGGTGCCATCATGATAACCGTAGATCTATTCTAATCACCAGTTAATATTTTCTCAAAGAACATCTCGTTGTTATTTGCGCGTTTCAAAAGCTCTTCACAGATTGCGAGGCGAAGGTTTTTCTGGTCTTGACTCATGAGCCATGGTACTAACTTGGCAGTAACACGGTAGATTCCAAGATGCTGTGTCAGGACTTCATAACATGATCCAACTGAAATCTTCATTCATCTGCAATCTATCGCACAGTCAGTCTTCGATTGGCACAATTTCGTTGATATTCCTGATGAGCGTCGTCATCAGACGTCAAAGGGCGTCCTGAACGAGAGTCATCTTGAACTTCCGTTCGTCCATTTTTAAACCGTATGTACCATTCCTAACACCCAGTACGGCTTAAACACCGATCACCGTAGGCTTTCTGCATCGTCTGGTGTGTTTCTGTAAAGGTTTTCTCGAATTTCACGTAAAATTTAATGCGCACGCATTGCTCCTCTTACTCCGCCATCTCTACAGTAGCAAATTGTGTGACACAACGTTCTACTCAATACAGAACAGAACAATAACTTACACAAATACGACAATGAAACGTCCGGCAGTTACACAATAAAGACAGACGTGTGCCGGGAGGTCAACCGAATTTCGATCCAGTACACCATTGGCGCAATATTACGAATGTTCCGGAACTTTTTGAACAGACCTCGTTTCAGACTTTACCCTAGCACATCGTCTTGCAATTCGTTCAACGTATGATGTCATGACTATCTGGTAAGGACGCAAATATGAGAACACACTAAACAGTGGGAAACGGTCATTCGTTGTCGTGTTGGAGGGTGCCTATCTAATGGCTTCCAGGAGGAAAAACATTTATTTTCATTGTTTCATACTTCAGAAATTAAAATTACATCGTAATCTATTCATTAAAAGATATAATCTTAAGTGAAAGGTTTAAACCTCGTATACTGTCAGGGGTCATTAAAGACCTCAAGGATCGTTTAGTTGCTAAGAAACAGTTTTAATGTGGCTGTAGGCTTCTCATACTCCAGATATGTTTTTTTTGGACTTCTTGTCATAACTGGGCAAAATATTTATGATTATATCACAATTCTGGGTACAATAATTGGAAATTTTAACCATACGATCAGGAAATACCCCAGATTTGCAATATGTGATTTTCAGTGTTGTATTTCAACTTTGTTACGAAATTAAATGCTTGGCAGCAATGCACCTTCAGAACTGACATTTATATGTCGGTTGTTGCAAACGGTTCGTAGGAAATATACACAAGTGCATTGTTGTGACAAATTCACGGCTACGAATTGCATTTCGTTGAAGTAAGACGCAGTGTTACATCCTGTTCGTCATGTATGACGTGTACGCTTTGAATGGGCTACAGTCTCCAACAATCTTCAGCAAATTTACAGAATAATGATCTTGATAATGATGCGGATATGATAGAGGAGATACACAGGTCAGAGATGAAGTGGATATGAATGAATGTGAAGAAGATGATTGTATTCAGCAAAACACCCTTGTATCTAGAAGTGGACAGATAATATATGACATAACACCACGTGATGTACACTAGCAGGTTTCAAGGAACGTCATGCGTGAAACTACACGTATTTCACGTCACCTCGGACAACAATTACATTCAAGGGCAGATAGTCTCAGTTTATCACCAATCTCATGCATAGTCTAATAGTGATACAACTATCAGTAATCGTGCAGATGACGGAAAACCCGTATCTTGCACGCTGGATTGAACATTACAGAATTGCAGACATTCCACAGAATGTCTACGAATAAAAATTGGCTTATACAAGGTATTCATACATGCGAAGCCTTCGAGTGAATTTTGGTCAGATGAATACGGCGTATTAAGTTTTCGAGCCACCAATGTGCTTATCAGTATTAAGTGTGTGGTATATGAATATTTTTTGTTGAAATAATTTTTGGAACAAAACAAACTAATCAGGATACATAGCTATAATATTTCAAACAGTGCTGTACGTAGTTACAACTTACATTTAATTTAATTATACCAAACCACTATGGAGTTGTAATTTCGATATTGTGCATAAGTAACTCGATAAATCATTACTATTTTTGTGAGAACATACTACATTTTATCGCCATAAAATTGCTAGAATCACGTGGGGACCAAAAAAGAGCCCAGACACGTGTTTTTCCAGAGCTGATACAATGCAAGGGTCACCATCAACGATCAGCCACGCGTGTGTGTGTGTGTGTGTGTGTGTGTGTGTGTGTGTGTGTGTGTGTGTGTGTGTGTGTGTGTGTGTGTGTGTGTATCTTGACGCAACATAACTCACGGCGCTTAAATTATCCAGACTATATTCATCCAGAATACGATAAAGAGAGCACTAGTGACTTCCAACAAATTCTAATTCTAACCTTTTCGAAACTTTTTCTCGCTGAGTAACCCCAGAAAATAAGAAAGGAAAACGTCTATCGCCTACTATATTTTCGCTGCTCATGCAATTAAACTTCGTGGTTAGGAATCACATTTTATTGTATTAACTTCTTTACCACAATCTCCACTCGCAAACAATTTACAGCTGATATATACACATAACACAGAAAGTACCGACCGAATTATATCGTTCTACGACACACAGTTCGGGAGATAGGACAACATAAACATAGAGATACGTGATTAACTACAATATCTCAGCCATAAAGCCTTACGTGCTTTGCGTCAAGTATTTAACACATTGACTTATATGTAGTCACCAGACGTTTGAAACTATTTTATACATGAGAGTTAGTGTTTAAAGAATCGAGTACTGTTGGTATTCTAGAATTGGTCAGACCAGCGACATAAATGCGAAATCGTTTACAGATGCATTGAATTATCCCATAACAATGCAACAAAACCAAGTCACTCATTCGCATTTCCTATACTGGTTTTACATGATCGTCCATTTTATATTGTTTCTTAGTATTGCCTCTAAATACTTAAAAGGTGCTCGACGCTCTTGTTCCCATAATTTACGTAACAAGAACACTGGAATCTGCTGCACAAGCCTAATGCAGTTTACCAACAAAGGCACGACGGTCGTAAAATATTGACCGGGCTCGCATTCGGGAGGTTCAAATCCCCGTCCGGTCTTCAGATTTAAGTTTTCCATGGTTTCCCTGTATAGCATAACGCAAATCCCGGGGTGGTTCCTTTCAGAATCGCACGGCCGACTTTTTTTTATCTTTCCTTCTCCAGTCCGAGTTACGGCTCCGTCTCTAATGATTTTTTCTTCGATAGCATATTAAACGCCAACCTTCCTTCCTTTTGTCATTTCTTTCTATGTAATGCGCTTTTCACAGAGTTGAGTAATACATAAGTCAGTTTCATAAAACGTGGTTATACAATACTAACACGAAGGCAGAAACGACGAGTAGAAGCCAAGATTGGGGGAAAATCGACAAAGGTACAGCCAGGTTTACATCTTTTGGACTTAGAAAAAGGTTTTGTCAATATTGAACGGAATACACTCCCCATTGCCACTTGACGAAACTTTACACAGGAATTAAGTTCTCACGCGACAAACTGTGTTTGTGTTCAGCTGTAATGTTGGCAAAACGTGTCTCACTGTTTCAACGTGTGCTCGATACGTTCTGAGAAACGTTAACTGCGAATGTTCGGGTGTTGTTTACACTCCGGCTGACAAAGCTATTTCCAGGTAACAATTCACTAGCCTACTCAAGTGCAGTAGAAAAGTGTCAGAAACGTTGATATCATAGATATAGCAACATAAATAAGACGGCAGCATATGTGCAGCTTGTTACGGTTGCCGTCACTGGAACATTGTTTCAAGCTATCGTTTACTGATTATGGCAATTAGTTGTTAGCTGTGCATGATTTCGTAAGCTGGAGCATAAACAGTATATAGTCACACGCTTCTACGTTCATCCTTTGGGCAATAGACTTTCTATAATAAACGAATATACGATGTAATATGTAATTCGGGAAAATTATACTATTCTTCTTTGGAGCGAATTGTTTGTGAGACTGGAGAAGCTCTCAATTTCTTTCTTAACCGACCCTGACTAGATTTAAGCACGTGTTTGTACTTGGTGATTTTCTAAGCCTTTGCGTTTTTACTAGTTTCGTTATCACCTGTCTGAAATACTTTTGTTGATAAATGATTTTTACACGTTTATTTTTCTTTCGTTGGATTTCTTATGTGCTTTCGAAAGTTGCTGAGTATGTGCTGACACCAGTGGCGAAAGCTGTTGCATTCACATTCTCTGAAGGCACTATCTACAGTAGGTCAAAAGGTCATCCGACATTTCTTCCCATTTGGACTAACTATTAATTTATTGAACTAACCAGCGAAAAAGTGCCCCGAACGGTGAAAAAACTGGAGGTCCAGCATACGCATTTTAAAATGTATTTACTGAACGTTGGGGCCTACATTCGGATTTTAAAATTTGATTATCTAAACATATAGACTTTTAACTCTGGGGTTAACTGCTGCTAAGCTCTTGTTCAATTTTTCGATTAGTTTTCAAGAAAACGGTGTGGGTTTCTCGAATTGGTTGTACATAACATATGTTGTAACTGAATACATTCGCTAGATTACAGTAATCTCATCCTAAATTTGCTGTAATGTTCTTACCTTGAGACAAAGTTCAGCTCCACTTCTCTGTTCAGTGCAAGGGAAATATAATTCTGTCATAAAGTTATACGATCATAACAGATGCACATCTTGGTACCCACTTCATGCAGCATCATGTACTCGGCGGTCTTCAATTGGCTACAATGGTTACATGGTTTCTATACATTCATAGGTGCCTGTCTAAAAAAAATCGCCTGCACAAGATCACCCATGGGACGTAACGCTTAAATGTGCAGTTTAATAGGCAAACTAATTCTCAGAAACATCGACAGTTCTATTCTTCGTGCAGCGGAAGAAAAACTGGTCATTCTTGACATTCGCTACTATAAGAATACCTTACTCACTTCCTGTTTTACTGTAACAATGGCAACCGTTTCACGTTGCCGTGTTTTGCAGTGTTTTCACAGTGTCACTTTGCCCATGTAACAATCACAAATTACCCCATCTACTTACATTCGATCATCATGGGTCATATTTTCAAAACTCAGCATGAAACGCCTTTTTTTTGTACAAACACATGAGTTATTCTTCTGAAATACTGTCTTTTAAAATTATTAGTCATGCAGAATAGCCTTTAAACGACTGTATGTGTTACAACATTCCAATAAGCATCACGAACATTTCTGGAATAGCATAGCTTTAGGAAAGGAAACATGACAACGCTATCAGATAAGTCTTATAAGAAAAGTAATTCAAAGAAAAAATAAAACAAAATAAAAAGTGAAAAAGGCTATGTATTAGAACTTCAATACCTATTAAATTACCTACTCTCTTCATCAAGTGAGCAAAATAATCGTTAAATGTTTTTTATGCTATGAAACTTGTAGTACCTTTTAAGCATCTTCACTTTTTTACTCGTATTTTGTTTTATTTTTGCCTTGAAGTTAGCTGCTCGCAGGCATGTCATTAAAGGAGAACGCCAGGTTCCTCACTCAAGGCGTCACATTTGTCTGTCAGTGGAAGCTGACTGCGAGCACAAACAAATTACTAACATAATAAACGCAGCTGTAAGAAGAGTACATTACGCAAGAAATTTCGTGTACTTAATAGTTCTCAAAAAGAACTTCTTTCTCGTAACGATACACCAATCACGACGTCCTAGTAAGAGAGTCCATCTTACGACAAATCTCGTCATATAAAGAGAAAATGTATAAATCGTAGGTTCTCATTTCTGCTCTTATTTAAAAAACTAGTGTGTGTAACAGCTAACTAAACAGAGCAATTTTTCTTTGTAAAGAGAAATGTTCTCTATGACTGTTAAAATTTACTTATTTTTAAAATGCAGTACTACTATTTGCGATTTTAGCCATATTCAAATGTAAACCAGCGAAAATTACGTGGTAAAGACTTTCTAAAGTCAAGATCGCATAAGTATTTCTTGATTCACTAACAACCGGTATAGCCACCCTGTCATCGTCACTACTTAAAAAAAAAAGATTTTTTTAAAATGTGTTCATTTCGAGTTGGACGTCTTGTTTCTAAACAAATAAATATTTATGCGATCTTGGCTTTAGAAATGTTTAACCGAGTGAAAAAGATCACTCTTTCTAATTTCCCAACATGAAAAATTAAAGTTAAGAGCTTTTGCGCATGCCAGAATTTAAAAGTGGTATCAGGCATCCATACTTAACACCGGATTAATACACGCACTCATTGTTTGAGGGTAGCTATAAAACAGATAATATGTGCAGCAATTTGGTGTTATTTAAAAAATACACCAAAAAGTGTCATACTTTCAGCCAATGGAGATGAGTCGTGTGATTGTGATGACATACACACGTCTGATATTTTAAAATTTTGTCATGTGCTAAAGCACAATATTTTCGCTGTTTTTTACTTGAAATTGACTAAAGAATTAAACTGTGATTGTGGATTTTACAAATAAACAATTTAATTCGAAGGCGGTGGTGATGTTAAAGTAATTACACTGTCGTATTTAGAAACGAAATTTTTTGTTTCGACATTATTACTGGAAACGGTTAACAATAAAGGCACAGAATTTCATAGACTATTTAGGGCAGGAAACGTTTCCACGGCGATTCACTGTGGCCTCCATTGTCACGTATATCGCCTGGGAAATGGAAGTAACAGACCAAATCTACTTCATAAGCGATAGAGATGTCTGGTACTGTAGTTTATACG
Source organism: Schistocerca nitens (assembly GCF_023898315.1). Classification (NCBI taxonomy): domain Eukaryota; kingdom Metazoa; phylum Arthropoda; class Insecta; order Orthoptera; family Acrididae; genus Schistocerca; species Schistocerca nitens. The sequence continues at coordinate 77,453,830 of NC_064625.1, forward strand.
AAAGGCAACGGTTCCCAGCGAGTAAATTGTGTCCTCCCTCCATTTATGAAGACACTGCTGCGTAAAGCAAGTCTCCGAACGGCATCAGAGTGTGAGAGCTTGGGCCAGCGCAGCCAGCAGAGACGATAATTAAGTGCTAGATATCTTGTCGGCATAACGGACAGTTTGTTCACATTGTTGCGGTACCTGGGGCGTGTTAGGAAGCATACGAGCAGGTGTCATGTAAGGAAACCGTTCCTGAATATCATTACGCCTGGCTGATACACGGTAGAAGGGAATGTACCAAGCTTTTTGAATAGTGTCATGCTTTGTTACTGGCACAGGCAGGAATGAATGCTCTTTAGAGTTGTTGTTAGAAAAGGTTTTGCGTGGAGAACACATTGCAGTGTTTCTCAAAATTCTGCTGAACAAGAGTTTGATATGTGCTTATTTTTTGAATATATAATTTTTACGCAAGAAAAGATATGAAAGTCATGCTTTGAACATAGTTAATGCGTATAATTTAGTTTTTCAGTTAATGACGATGACGTTATCATGTCCCTCTCACAGACATACATCTCCGGAAAGTGCGTTTTACAAAAAATTACCTTCTATTTCCAAAAACCACAAGCAATACATGCTATTTTCTGGTATCGTTTAATAGCCTAAAGTCTCAGCTACTCTAATTAAACGTTTTATCTCACGGTGGTGCACAAAACCGAATCGGCGCGTTAACCAGTTAGTGACATTTTGGTGCTGTGTTATGTAAAGGTAGCTAAACAAATTGTATAATGTGAATTGTACCAAGCAAGGTGACGAAGTGTGCAACAGAAATAGCTGTTACAACAACTAAACTGAATTTTGCTTTCTTCTTGTGATCATGTAGCTAGACATTATGGCACCGGAAAGCTAATTTGGTGTATAATTTGGTGTGTAATTTCCCAAATTACATCTGATGATATTCATTATGACTGCGTATTTGACATTCACGATTAAATAACTCTGAATGGAAATTGTCTCCATATCATAAACGTTCGTTATATCACCACAGAACAACATCAACAAATACATATTTTCCCTTAACTGAATACTATAACAAATCATATTTTCTGCAGACAAAAATAAATTTAAATGAAGTTTAAATTTAGTATTCAGTGCGAATAACAAATGCATATGTTAATCAGTAAGAATTGTGCCCTGCGAAATGACTTAAATTCCTTCAACACAGACAATGTCTATCACAAAATTCCTATAAATGCGGGGGTGACAAAGCCTAACGAGGCCTTTATTTTAAAATAAAAAAGGGTAAGAAGAACAAATTGTGTATAATTCGTTGCTGCAACTTTAGTTCAATAGTGTTGCTGTAAGTCGTACATCTGTATCACTGACAGTCTTAAAACTGCTACTACACAATGCACTGTTGTACATTGATGTACTAAACATTTGGACTCATAGATGAAGGATATGTTTCGATGGGATTGCTCGTCATGCGCATTTGCCTGTTCAGTCATTCTTTCTGGGAATGTATTACAGAATGATATTGCTGTAAACTGTCAATCTGTTAGTGATCCGTGCGCATAGTTATCATCAGTTTAAGAGGGAGACAATATGTAATTTATGGCGTTAAGGGCAATATGCAAGCAGTTCTGCAATCATTTTTTAGAATACTTCTGGATCAGTAATTTTAAGTTAATATCTTAACACACACTGTGAAGACAGATAATGTTTATATAACATTAGAGATAAGGAGTTGGAAGACAGCAGGTGAAAAGTAAAATACGCTATTTAATTTGAAAACAACGAAATCCTTGTACCAAGAAAAGAAATTATTTCCGACAAAGCTGATCAGTTGGAATAAATATTTTTATTTTATGCTCTATTACCGATGGGTTCGGGCACATACTATTCTTCATCGTAGATCTTGCATAAACTGTTAACTCTGTATTTGACGCGCACCTCTTTCAAGTATGTACGAATCCATGTAAATAACTAGGCCTACGTACGTAATTCACTGGATTTGACTTCATTATGAAGTGGCGCAAATAGAGAAACCAATCGGAAAAGAAGAATGAGATAAAATTATTTGTTATAATTGTGCAGATTTCTCAAAAACTAATTTGTAAGAATTGAACTGCAATTATAGTAACTTGATCTCATCCACCATAAACGATGCTTTATGAAAGCCTTTAAATATGTCAATAATAAAATACTGCACCAGTTACATTTTTTAATGCAGAACACGGCGATTCAAGAATTTATTTTTGAGTGGTTTGTAAGCTTGATCTAGTATTATATATGGTACATGACTGCTTCTGTTACCCTACTGTCATCTCTTTAATATAGTGACCCTCCTTTATTACGTAAAAATTCACATACACACGCAACGCGTCATACACACTATTTGCTTTACATTAAATAATAATGCAGTACCAAATAAAATGCTTTGAAAGAATTCAAATACACTCAGAAGTGTCCTGTTCTAATAGATTACGTCTGTATTCACATTAGACAGTCACTTACAGCTTCTATCAATAACAAAAATAATTATTTAAAATAACAGTTATTTTAATTATATTTTCTAAGTATTTTGTTGCATAAGATTTTTTTTTTCTACAGCGATAATTGCTGCGTATGAAACGTGTTGTGAACTGGTTATGAATTTAATACAGTTATTAGACCTACACACAAGCGAAGCATTTGAATAAATTAGTAGGTTCACCTTCCGTCACGGTTTAACAGAAAGCAAACAGTGTGAATAATGTGCTGTGAGTGTGTGAATTTGTGTGTTTTGGAAGCACAACATATTAAGATAATAAAATATCGACCGCAGAGAAAGTGAAGGATAATAGAAGTCATATTAATACCAACTCAAAGTGCGAATAAATCCCATAACGCTCCATGCTACGTATTATAAAATGTGATGTATTACAATATTTATTTCAGTAACCCTAAAAGTTTTTCTTTATTCTGCTTAAGCCTAACGCCAGAAGTCGGTGTAAGCTATAGGAGCACTTTCGTTTGGATGCAATGCACATTACCAATGAAATTTTAGTTTCGTAAAAAGTAAGAGGCGAACAACAAAAACTTTTCCGAATACAAGCTCTGCCAGAGAGACACTGCACAGGCACATACGAATGTAAAACTAATATAAAATGTATCGCTGAGCAGCGACTAGAGAAAGTGTGTTGTGTACAGATTTGTTGGCACTTACCTGCGGCCATTGCACGCTCCGTGAACGTAGGCAGGCGCGGCGGCCATCTTGGCGGGCGGTGGGCCGTCTCGCGCCGTCATTTGTCTGCCGGCTGGGCCGCTCCCGTCGGAAGGCAAAAAAACTCCCAAGCCGTGCCAACGGCCGCCTTTTCCTCCGCGTAGACAATCTGCAACCTATGACCACGTTTTTGTCGACTTAATTAGTTGATATTAACACGAGTCTTATTGCGACACTTAAAAGTCAGCTTCTAATTCACTACCATCAACAGGTGCGATTTCACTCTTTAATTTTCCTACTTTCAACTGCTGCGGTAACTGAAAAGTACAAAACTATTTCAAAGCTATCATAAACCTCTTGTGGAAATACGGAAACCTGAAAAAACATTGACAGCTTAAAAACTTGCAAACAACAATAGAAGTTGTGTTTATAGTCATCACTTTAGGTCAGTCTGATTACGGTCGAATAAATCGAACTTTTCTGTGTCATACCCGTTTCGCCTTCAATACTTGAAAGACATTATAATGGCCTGAATATATACATATTTGTGTTTACACCGTTTTGTTTTACGTACCGAGCACAGACGTTTCTTAGTTCCGGCACATTACGATTTATATGACGTAATAATAGTTAAGGTGATCACATATCTGGGTGTTGAAGCTGGGATCAGTTTTATAACTGCTCAGTGCTTTGAGTCCGACAATGTTCACTAATTGTTACACATTATTATAGCTTACAACGGAATGAATTGTAGGCAACAGATAATAACATAGCAACTATAATGTAAACGTAGGCTCATTCATAATTACCTTGTAACACATTCAAATGCTAATAGTGCGTAAACAGGACGCAACTCTTGCTTAGATTTCTACGCACAGTTTTTAACAGTGAGTTGTTCATGCCCCCAATCTAGCAGATGTTTGGTTCCTTCTAAATTCAACAATTCGCAGAATTCAGAACAATTGTATTACAAAATTATCTCTCACCATCGATATTGCTCTTGAAGTACCAGCTTTCATTTGAGGTTCCTCACGAATTCATATCTTAGTCATAAAAAAAAGACACTCTGGACTGTTGCATTTATAGTGAGTAGACGTAACAAGTTACACAGTATTAGAAATAATTTCATATGGAAAAAGTAAAGAGCTGGAACATTTATAGCCAGTGACAGTTTTTTCTAAGCTCCATTGGTGTTTGTAGTATAGATGCTTTTACAAACCAAAAAGTATAAAATGTTACATCCTGAAACCTTACAAGACGGATAATTTGATTTGATTTATAAACACTGAAACATTTAGGCATCCCAGCATAACCCGATGGGGACAAGGGGAGTGTACGCCAAAAACCAGAACTATCGCAACCACATCGGAGCGTCCGGTCAGCATATAAATGTTTGGTTGTTGCTCTACTCGTATTTTTTTTCCAATTTCAATATTGTTCGTCTGTTTATTGCTATTCGGTATTACATTCGCCCATACCTATTGTAGTACGAATAACTGGTTAGTAATATATCGGATCAACAGTATATTTGTAATGACATTACTTAGTGGTAGTTTTCTTTTCATATTTACTTTCCCAATAAAAGCCAGTAGACAGTATTTCTGGTTTTTTCGGGTTTTTTATGCTTGCTGTGGGGCGAATGACGAGAAAGAAAAAGAAATTAAGGTTTACCATCCTTTCGAAAACGTGTTCAGACGAGCTCAAGCTCCGATTACCAACGGTGTTCTTACAAAGGAACCATCCCGACATTCGTCTTACGCAGTACTGGGAAACCTCGAAAAACCTAAATCTGGATACCTCGTTCGGTATTCTTGTATAGTCGTTGTCTTCTGTCCGGGTACCTACCGGCTACATTTTGTCATGCTATTGCTAGTCTGTGCGTTGAGAGTAGTTTCTTCCCGTATTTACAGACCGCTGCCCGCAGATGTCAGGACTAGGGAGTACCATGAAATGCTTCTGTATGAGCAGTACGCGCCGGTTTGGGGTTATTCAGTTTCTCGTTAAATGATTAACCGCTTTCTTTGTTTAGTAAACAACAGTTTCTAGAGGAAAAAGTGATTATTAACGTATTCTCCTACACAGCTGCATCTTTCCGTCTTGAGGCCACGAATGGCCTACCGGGACTATCCGACCGCCGTGTCATCCTCGGTGGAGGATGCGGATAGGAGGGGCGTGGCGTCAGCGCACCGCTCTCCCGGTCGTTACGATGGTATTCTTGAACGAAGCCGCTACTATTCGGTCGAGTAGCTCCTCAATTGCCATCACGAGGCTGAGTGCACCCCGAAAAATGGCAACAGCGCATGTCAGCCTGGATGGTCACCCATCCAAGTGCCGACCACGCCCTACAGCTCTTCGGTGATCTCACGGGAACCGGTGTAACCACTGCGGCAAGGCTACACACCTGCATCTGGATTTAGTTCAGAGTTCCGTATTTCAAATGGTTAAAACGGAACCTTACCACTTCATTTTGTTGCCCGTTTTTCTCAGGAATGGGTAGCCATATCAAGTTGAAACTTATGTCACATATTAAGGCATCGCATATGAGTCAAGGTTCTAAGTTAACTCTTTTAAAAGATATTGATACGCGCAAACGAACTCCAAAACCTACAAAGTACTTCACGTTGACGTAGAATCGTGAAATAATGCCGAGAAAGATGCTTTCACAGTAAAACCAAAGGAAAAACTCCGCAAATTTTTGATTTGTAATATCACATGAAAATAAAATGTTTGTGTCATTGGTTATCTGCCTATCCGTCCGTCCGTCTGTTAAGATCCCTTTTTCTCAGGAACGGAGAGATGTATTTAGCTCAAATTTGTGTCACAAACTAAAAAATGTATAATAAATAAATATAATAAACGTTAGCTTCAGAGTCAGTGCAATCAAAAGAAACGGGTATTTCTGTCACATATTTCGTACTCACAAACTCACTCATCAAAACCTACGTCCGCCGCTCGTGGTGTAGCGGCTAGCGTTGCTGCTTCTGGATCATGGGGTGCCGGGTTCACTCCCGGCCGGGTAGCGGATTTTCTCCGCACGGGGACTGGGTGTTTGTGTTGACCGCATCATTTCTTCATCATTCGTGAAAGTGACGAGTCTGGACTGTGTAAAGACTGGGAATTTGTACGGGCGCTGACAACCGCGCAGTTGAGCGCCCCACAAACCAATCATCATCACCATCATCATCATCATCATTATGATCGTCACTTCAAAACCTATTCAGTACTTCCTGTTAGTCTAGAATCATGAAATCTGTCAACGAGAAAGGTTTCAGAATAAAAGTAAAGGAAAACATGAGAAAATTGTTAATCCGAAATTATATACCACGAAAAAATACATGGTGTCCATAAAGTCCCTTTACAACTTCAAAATTTTATTACAACGGCAGTTGTTGAAATACTTTAACATTTCTTTTATTGTAATCAGTGTTTATAAACGTTTTGACAGTGTTTAAGAGACCTCTATAATGGCGCCTTTAGTTGCAAGAATCATATCAAGACGGTACTTGATTTCTTGCCATGTTCGCTGTAGCATAGCGTCATCAGTTGTGGCAATGGCATTATGAATCCGTTGCTTGAAGTCAGCAATGTCCCGTTTCTGTGTTTGACACACGATATCTTTTACATACCCCCATAAAAAAAAAGACAAAGGGAGTGATATCTGGCGAACGCGGTGGCCAAGGAATTGACACATCTCTCCCAATCCATGTGCCTGGAAATGTTGCATTCAGGAACCGACGAACATGCAGTCCCCAATGCGGTGGTGCACCATCTTGATGGAAAATAATAGGTGATTGTGTCAGTCAATTGTGGTGGTACATATTCGGTCAGAAGGTACCCGCCAGGTTAGCCGAGAGCGCTAATGCTCTGCGTCCTGGACTCGGGTAGGCGCGCCGGCCACGGATCGAATCCCCCAGGCGGATTACCGACGGCGGCCGTTGTGTCGGCCAGCCTGGATGTCGTTTTTAGGCGGTTTTCCACATCCCGCTAGGTGAATACCGGGCTGGTCCCCACGTTCCACCTCAGTTACACGACTCGCAGACGTCTGAACACGTTCACACTATTCCATGGATTGCACTAGCCGCAGAGAGCTGGGGTACACCGATTCCGTCCTGAGGGGTACGGGGTGGCGGCAGGAAGGACATCCGCCCACCCTTAAAAAACTAACCCTGCCAAATCCGTTCCTAGCCGTGCCGACCCTGCGAAACCGCTGGACAAGGCACCAGCAAAAGAAAGAAAAGAAAGATGTTCGGTCAGAAGATCTAGGTAAACATCTGCAGTAATTGTTGACTCGCTGAAGAAAAATGGACCAATTATTCGGATGCACATGATTACACACCACACATTCACTTTTGGACTATCCCGGTGAAGCTCCCTAGTCATATGGGTGTGTTCAGATCCCCGGATTCTCACATTGTGTCTGTTTAATGTCCCACAAACATGGAAAGTTGCCTCGTCACTGAAGCAAACTCGCTTGAGGAATGCTTCATCCTCCGAAATACGTTACAGCATGCTGAGTGCAAACTCCGTCTGTTTTGGCTTGTCATTTGGCTCAAGTGTCTGCAGCAGTTGCATTTTGTAAGCGTTCAACAGTAAGTTCTTGTGGAGGACCTTATTCACAGTTCAACGTGGTAGTAGCAACTGTCTGGTAGCAGTGCGGATGGACTTCGTAGGTGAACGAATGAAGACGTTTAAAACGCGATCGATGTTCTACTCAGATGTTCTTGATCGCCCGATTCTCCCTATATCCAACACTGTCCCTGTCTCCATAATTTTTTTGTGCCGTGCACGGATAAAAGAGCGCGATGGTGGATCTCTTCCAACGAAAAACTAATCTAATCTAACTTCATTCTGAAGATTCGTTGAGTCTGAACATCCGATTTCGTCTCAATAAACGAGGACACACATTGTGCCTTCTCTTGAGGAGTTGTCATTTTATAGAGGTTCATTTCCTTCCATCAACAGAGGATATCAAACACAAAATTTTAGTACATATAAAAACTTTAGTAAACAGTCATTACAATAAAAGAAATGTTGTTAAAATATTTCAACAACTGCCGTTGTAAAGGAACTTTATGGACACCCTGTATTTCTTTTGGGAATTTAAATTGAAATGATTTCGAAATTCTTGTATTCCCTGAGACCGTTATCTTGCCAGTATCAGTGGCGGTAACAGACAAAAACCGTCGTGATCACGGATTGGATGAACGGTCTATACACATAAATGCAATAAAAAATGAAATGATCGTATGGCTGCCGGCAGCGGTGGTCTCGCGGTTCTAGGCGCGCAGTCCGGAACCGTGCGACTGCTACGGTCGCAGGTTCGAATCCTGCCTCGGGCATGGATGCGTGTGATGTCCTTAGGTTAATTAGGTTTAAGTAGTTCTAAGTTCTAGGGGACTGATGACCACAGCAATTGAGTCCCATAGTGCTCAGAGCCAATTTGATCGTATGGCATTGTTGGCCGGGAGACCCCATTAAGTGGAGTTCGGCCGCCGTATTGCAAGTCCTTTCTAGGTGACGCCACATCGGCGACTTGCGAGTCAATGATGATGGACTCACAACACCCGGTTCCCTGCGGGAATCGAACCCGGGTCCCCTGCGTGGTAGGCGGTAACGCTACCGCTACGCTACGGAGGCGGACACACAAATGCAATTGCCGATCGCTACCACGAGCGACTGTTGTCTTCAGCACAGTAATGGAAATGAGCTCCCATGCTTCTTGACAGTGCGTAGGGGAACGATGCAGGAGACCAGCACCGCCGTACTAGGCAAGGTCCTAGTGGAGGTGGTTCCCCGTTGTCTTCCTCCGACCGTAATGGGGATGAATGAAGATGATGAAAACGACACAACAACACCCAGTCATTTCGGGTCAGGTGAAAATTCCTGACCCCGCCGGGAATCGAACCACGAACCCCGTGCTCGGGAAGCGAGAACGCTACCGCGGAACCATGAGCTGCGGCTTCTGCACAGTAAGCTCACTGGAAATAAAGTTGCAATTTTATGCCGGGAATGAAAGTCAGTAGAACATCAGCGTGCCTTAAAATAACACTGCGCGGCGGTTGCGTTCAAACCACCTAGAAATTCCCTCACATCGTCTAGTGAGCTGGAAAACCTGTTCTCAGCCGCAGTGTCGTACTGCGATTGCAATTTAGGTTCCGCTCCTTCTTTTCTTGTTTTGACACTCGCATCTAATACGCTAAGTTTCTAGCAGCGTCGCAAATATACATATTAAACTGAGGCCCGGGAGGAATAAGAAACCAAAGAGGATCACAGGTCCCTGCAACCGTGTCGCGCGTTAAATCTGCAGCTTTATTGTGTAATCTCTCCACCGCCTTGTAATCCTGCTAGGTATGAGACTGGAGTTTTTGAGGCGGCGAAGTAAATATCCTTGACCTGTCCTGCGAACAGGTGGTTGGGTCCATGGAAGGGCACCTCAAACTTCTGCAATCCTAACGCAGCTCAAGAGCTGGGCGATTCCCATTCCAACTGCACAATCTCCAATGAACTTAACAGTATTGAAATTTGAGCGACAAATGAAACTTTTTGTCTGACCAGGACTCGAACACTGGACACTCAATAGGCGTAAGCAGTCACCAAAGTCATTCGGTTACTTTAATATGCCTCTAGGTGCTGCTCAGGCTTTCATTGGTACTCATGTTTCCTCCCACGTGGCGCCAATTTTCATTTGTCACCTCTTCTTCATATTGGAGTTCAGGCTTCCCTGTGGACATTACACTGATATAATATCATGCCATTGAACTGTCCGCCCCGATAGCTGAATAGTCAGCGCCGCGCGGGATTAGCCGAGCGTTCTTAGGCACTGCACTCATGGACTGTGCGGCTGGTCCAGGCGGAAGTTCGAGTCCTCCCTCGGGCATGGTGTGTGTGTTCGTCCTTAGGGTAATTTAGATGAAGTAGTGTGTAAGCTTAGGGACTGGTGACATTAGTAGTCAAGTCCCATAAGATTTCACACACATTTGAACATTTGAATTGTCAGCGTGGCGGACTGCCGTCCTCAGGGGCCCGGGTTCGATTCCCACCTGGGTCGGGGATTTTCTCCGCTCAGGGACTGGGTGTTGTGTTGCCTTCATCATCATTTCATCCCATCCGGTGCGCAGGTCGCCCAATGTGGCCTAAAATGTAATAAGACTTGGACCAACGCGGCCGGACTTGCCCTGTAAGAGGCCTCCTGGCCAATGACGCCAAACGCTCACCTCCATTTCCACGTCATTGATTTTAATTCTATTCAGTCTCATCGGTTCGATTCATTTCGCTGAAATTACATTAGAATTTTTGGCATCATGACAGTCCAAATTACAGTTTACACTGAGGTGAGGCGACGAAAGTCATCGGATACCTCCTAATAAAGTGTGATCTCCTTTTGCCCGCTGTAGTGCAGGAAGTCGACGAGGCATGGACTCATCAAGTCGTTGAAATTCTCCTGCAGAAATATTGAACCATGCTGCATCTATAGCTTTCCATAATTACGAATGTGTGCAGGAACTGACATCTCGATTATTTCCAGTAAATGTTCGCCGGGATTCATTGCACGCGATCTGGGTGGCCAAATCATTAGCTCGAATCGTCCAGAATGATCTACAAATCAGCCGCGAACAATTGTGGCCCAGTGACATGGCGCATTGTCATTCGAAAGAATTCCATTGTTGCTTGGGAGTAGTCCTATGAAGTACACGAATAGCTGCAAATGGTCTCCAAGTAGTCAAACATAACCAAGACCCAGCCCGTTCCACGTAAACAAAGCCCTCGCCATAATGGAGCCAGCACTAGCTTGCATAGCACCTTATAGCACCGTACTGGCAACTTGACTCCATGGCATCTGGGTGGCGGGGGGGGGTGGGCGGGGGGGGTGGGGGGGTCGTGCACCATACTCGAAACCTACCATCAGCTCTCATTCGCTGAAGTTGGGACGCATCTGACCAGGCCACTGTTTTCCAGTCGTCTAGGATCCAACCGGCATGATCACGAGCTCAGGAGAGGCGCTATGTGCTGTTAGCACCACTACTCGCATCGCTCATTTGCCCTAACTCATTAACGCCAAATTTCGCCCAAGTGCCCAAACGGATACTTTCACCGTCCGTCCCACATTGACTTCTGCTATTATTTCACGCAGTATTGCTTGTCTGTTAGCACTGACAGCTCCATGCAAAAGCTGCTGCTCTCGGTCGTTAAGTGAAGACCGTCTGTCATTGTGTTGTCTGTGATGAGGGGTAATGACTGAAATTTGGTATTCTCGGCACACTCATGACACTATGGATCTTGGCATATTGCATTCCCTAATTATTTCCGAAATGGAATATCCCATGCATCTAGATCTACAGTAGTTACCTTCAGCGTTCAGAGTCTGTTGATAACCATCGTGCGGCCATAATCGTGTCTGAAACCTGTTCATGTGAATCACCTGAGTGCAAATGACAGCTCGACCAATGCACTCCCCTATTATTCCCTGTGTACGCGGTACTACAGCAATCTCTATGCGTGGATATCGGGCTCCCATGACTTTCGTGACCTCACTGTATTTTCGTTCTATTGGACGTAACCGATCTTAATACCCATCATCGGAGCAAGATGCTGAAATATATAATACAAAAATGTGTAATTTATTGAATAATGTTTCCTTCAGAGTTGCACATTATATTTTTATTAATGACTAGTTTCCAACTTCCGTTCATTTTCAAACAATTATCTATTAGCAACTTTGAATCTTAACTACAAAACGAATTAAATTTGTTGTGACTTTCAGTCGGAAGTTTGGTTTGAAGCACTTCTTCACGCTACTCTATTCTGTTAAAGCCTCTTCATAAGTACGTCTGTTTGCACCTGCTTACTGTCCTTGATCCCTCTTTACAGTTATTATACACCACACTTCCAGTACCAAACTGACGAACCCAAAACGCCTTAGAAAATGTCCTAACGACAAATCAGTTAGTTTAGTCAAGTTGTACGATAACCTTCGTTTCTCCCCAATTCGAATCTGTACGCCTTAATTAGATGCATTCATCTGTAGCAACAAATGTAAAAAAAAGCTTCCATTCTCTTCTTGTCTATAGTATTCATGGTCCTCGTATTACATATGTACAAGGGTACGTCGGCCGTGGTCGCCGAGTGGTTCTAGGCGCTTCAGTCCGGAGCCGCGCGACTGCTACCGTCGCAGGTTCCAATCCCGCCTCGGGCATGGATGTGTGTGATGTCCTTAGGTTAGTTAGGTTTAAGTAGTTCTAAGTTCTAGTGAACTGATGACCTCCAATGTTAAGTCCCATAGTGCTCAGAGCCGTTTTGTACAAGGGTACACCGTCATAGAGGTATCTTGACAAAATGTAATAAATGGTATTAAATTTATGTTTCAGAAATGCTTTCATCCTCTCCACTTCGACCTCCGCGAGTTACAAAATGGTTTAAATGGCCCTGAGCACTATATGACTTAACATCTGAGGTCATCAGTCGCCTAGAACTTAGAACTAATTAAACCTAACCAACCTAAGGACATCACACACATCCATACCCGAGGCAGGATTCGAACCTGCGACCGTAGCGGTCGCCCGGCTCCAGACTGTAGCGCCTAGAACCGCACGGCCACTACGGCCGGCCGCGAGTTGCAGTGCTGCAAGTAACGAGACTCACCTGTTATCTTCAGTACCTCATATCGTAATCTAACTGCCCCAGCATCGTCTGATTTAACTAAACCATATTCACCACATTGTTTAACTCCTTTCGATGTTAATCTTATGTCGTCCATTCACGACACCTTCCATTCCATTCAACTGTCCTTCCAAGTCCTTTGCGTCTATGTCAGAATCACAATGCCGTCGACAAACTGCTATTTTTTAGTCCAAGTCCTCGAACTTTAATTCACTCTTCATGTTTATCATTGGTTGTCTTTATTATGTTATGGCTTGTAGCGCATTCAAATTTATCAGATGATCATGAATTTTTTTTTTTGGCATTTATGTTTAACCCCTTGATTTCATGTGTTCGCTAATTAACATGACCAGTGGTTGAAGGTCATATATTTTACTAGTGACTAAAAGTACATCTTCAGCGTAAAGAATTTTACCCATTTAAAGTGTACATCAACTCCCATTACCGCATCTTCCAAAGCCTCTTGAAAAATCGCTGATGAATAAAGACTGAATCATAATGGAGATACTTAATTTACGTTAAGTTATACATACCGTTATCTGATCTTACCAGCGCAGATAAGTTTCAGTTCCAATTATCGATCCATATCAATCATTTTAAGGGGAGTGCGTTAGTTAGTGACGCAGTACCCGATCAGAAGCTTTTCCGTAATCTCCGTCAAGCGTAGGAACATACACGATTTTGTTCGATCGTAACAGTTCCAGATAATTCACACTGCTTGATAGCACCCAAAATAGGATGGACTGTAATTAATGCCTTTTGATATCCAAGAGTATATATGTAATATTTTGGTAACCTAGAGAATATTTCCTTCTTTATATACTGATAAAAAGAAAAGAATCACGTGGATGCCAATCCTACCTTTCGCAACGTGGAGGTTTTGTGACAAAAATATGAGTTTGCTGCTGATTTCCGCTGCGGCTGCCTGTGCCAGTATGGACACACACACACACACACACACACACACACACACACACACACACACACACACACCAGAATTTATCCTACCGACCTTCGCTATCACGCAATCACGTACACAAACGAATAGTTTGTTTTAAAGATGGTCTTGTTTGTTTCTTCATTCCCTTGACTTCAGTCAGGGTATTTTAAGCCACGAGTAGCGGTAACACGCTGAGAACGCGTTGTAGCAACACATATTTACGTGATTCGGCCACAAAAACGAGTGCTTGTTTGTTTTCAGACTCCTTTTGAGGCTCCGGACAGCGCCACCGAAATGCGTCGTAAACATAGTCGACGCGATGTGTTCCGTTAAGTTCTTTCAGGGTCGCCACCGAAATCTCGGCATGTTATGAGGCTCTGCGTCATGTATTGAGAGCTGTGGGGCAAACGAATAGAGAACGGGCTCACCGTGGATCGCAGCGATATAAATGTCACTGCACTCGCGTACTGAGCGAGGGAAAAATGACATCTGTATGCCTCCGTTTTGTGCCCTAATCCTGTGACCTTACTCTCACATTGGCACTACTATACACGTCATGCACGACGGCGGCAGACGAAACGTCGCACTTTTCTTCTGAAAAGCCATTCGCTGGTAAAATGAAACTAAGTGGTTCCAAAGACCTTTTCAAGTCTCAAATATCTGTAATGCAGACAGAACCGACGAAAGAAAAATTTGTAAGAAAGGGTAGGATTGGAACCCGGGCGGATGTGCTAACCACAACGCCATCCTGGCACAGTGGCTTTGAGAACTGCAAGCTTGGCCGGCCGGTGTGGCCGTGCGGTCTAGGCGCTTCAGTCTGGAACCGCGTGACCGCTCCGGTGGCAGGTTCGAATCCTGCCTCGGGCATGAATGTGTGTGATGTCCTTAGGTTAGTTAGGTTTAAGTAGTTCAAAGTTCTAGGGGACTGATGACCACAGATGTTAAGTCCCATAGTGCTCAGAGCCATTTGAACCGCTTTGAACTACAAGCTTGCCTCTTCAATCCAGACCTACAACGACTCGAACGGATTCCGACCCTTCTGTTCGATATAGACGTCGAAGTATAAATGATGGAAATAAAAGAAACGTTCAAGAATTGGAATAAAATCGAAGGTGAAAGGATGCCGATGATAAGATTCGCTGATGACGTTGCCATTGAAGGTGAAGAATTAGAGAATCTGATGAATAGAATGGTATAATGACTACAGATTGTGGAATGAGAGTAAATCGAAGAAAGACTAAAGTAGTGAGAATTATCAGAAATGAGAATAGCTAGAAACACACATCAGAATGGGATGTAAAGAAGTAGAGGAAGTTGAAGAATTCTGCTCTTTGACAGAAAGATAACTCATGATGGACAGTGCAAGGAGGACATAATAAGCAGACTAACGCAGGCGATTTTAGCCAAGAGAATATTACTAGTATCAAACAAAGCCCTTAATTTGTGGAAGGAATCGCTGAGAATATTCGTATAGAGCACAGTATTGTACGGAAGTGAAACATGCACTGTGGCAAAGCCGGAATAGAAGAGAATGGATTTGAAATGTGTTGCTGCAGACGAATGTTGAATATTAGGTGGGCTGATAAGCTAAGGAACGAGGAGGTTCTCCGCAGAAAAGGCCAGGAAACGAATATATGGCAAAACACTGACTGGAAGAAGGGACAGGATGATAGGGCATCCGTTAAGACATCGGGGATAAATTTTCATGGCACTAGAGGAAGCTGTAGAGAGTAAAAACTGTAGAGGAACACACACTTTGGAATACATACATAAAATAATTGAGCACGTGCTCTGCAATTGCTACTCTGATGTGAGAAGCAACACAGGAGAGGAAATCGTGGCGGACCGCATCAGATCAGTCTGATGACTGAAAAGATAGTGAAAAAAAGCAAAGACCAGTCCATCAGGTACAGGTTGAAGAAAAAACCCCATCCTCCTGACAATGGAAAGTGGATGAGGTGACGAAAATTTTAGACAGGACGGGAACATACAGCGGGTCTGGTGATGATACCTTACTATAATACCGGGAAAGTCAAGTAACAATCAATAGTTCCTACTAAACAGCAAATTATTTCTTAATAGGGGGAACAGTATGAGTCTTTAAGAATATATTTACACTGAAGAGCCAAAGAAACTGTTACACCTGCCTAACATCGTGTGGGGCGCCTGCGACCACGCAGAAGGGCCGCAGCACGACGTGGCATGGACTCAGACTAATGTCTGAAGAAGTGCTGGGGGGAATTGACACCATGAATCGTGCAGGGCTGTCCATAAATCCGTAAGAGTACGACGGGGCCGGAAATCTCTTCTGAGTAGCACGTAGCAAGGCATCCCAGATATGCTCAATAGTGTTAATGTCTGAGGTGTTTCGTGGCAAGCGAAAGAGTCTATTAAACTGAGAAGAGTGTTCCTGGAGCCACTCCGTACAATTCTGGACGTGTGGGAAGGAGCATTGTCCTGCTGGAATTGCCCAAGGCCGTCGGAATGCACAAAGGACACAAATGGATGTAGGTGATCAGACAGGATGCTTACGTACGTGTCACCTGTCAGTCGTATCTAGACGTATCACGGGTCACATCTCACTCGAACTGCACACGCCTTACACCATTACATAGCCTCCACCAGCTTGAACAGTCCCCTGTTGACATGCAGGGTCCATTGATTCATGAGGTTGTCTCCATACCAGTACGCGTCCATCCGCTCGACACAATCTGAAACGAGACTCGTCTGACCCAGCAACAAGTTTCGAGTCATCAACAGTCCAACGTCGGTGTTGGTGGACCCAGGCGAGGCGTAAAACCTGTGTCATGCAGTCAGGGGTACACGAGTGGGTCTTCGGCTCCGAAAGCCGATATCAATGATGTGTCGTTCAATGTTTCGCACGCTTACACTTCTCGATGACCCAGCACTGAAATCTGCAGCAATCTGCGTAAGGGTTGCACATCTGCCACGCGGAACGATTCTCTACAAATTGGAAATTTGTGATAAGGTCTCATGGGACCAAACTGCTGAGGTCATCGGTCCCTAAGTCCGCCCCCCGGTAGCTGAGTGGTCAGCGCGACAGACTGTCAATCCTAGGGGCCCGGGTTCGATTCCCGGCTGGGTCGGAGATTTTCTCCGCTCAGGGACTGGGTGTTGTGTTGTCCTAATCATCATCACCATTTCATCCCCATCGACGCGCAAGTCGCCGAAGTGGCGTCAAATCGAAAGACTTGCACCAGGCGAGCGGTCTACCCGACGGGAGGCCCTCGTCACACGCCATTTTATTTATCGGTCCCTAAGAATACACACTACTTAATCTAACTTAAACTAACTTACGCTATGGTCGACACACATACCCACGCCCGAGGGAGGACTCGAACCGACGGGGGAGCCGCACGTATAGTGACAAGGCGTCCCAGACCGCGCCGCTACCTCGCGCGCTGATTCTCTTCACTCGTCGTTGGTCCCGTTCTTGCAGGATATTTTCCCGGCCGCAGCGATGTCGGAGATTTGATGTTTTAGCGGCACACTCGTGAAATGGTCGTACGGGAAAATCGCTACTTCATCGCTACGTCGGAGATGCTGTGTTCCATCGCTCGTGCGCCGACTGTAACAGAACGTTCAAACTCATTTAATTCTTGGTAACCTGCTACTGTAGCAGCAGTAACTGATTTAACAACTGGGCGAGACACTTGTTGTCCTATATAGGCGCTGTCGACCACAGCACCGTATTCTGCCTGTCTACGTATATCTGTATTTGAATTCGCGTGCCTGCACTACATCCTTTGGCGCTTCGGGGCCTATATTCTTCTACAGCAGAATTCATACGCTGCATCTCGCATAAACCCACAAAATTTAATATTCAGAAAATCATCATTCACCTTCTACTACTATTCATCACTTCCTGGTTAGTGTCGTTTATTGGTACCCTTACTTCTGTGGCTGTTAAGCCGTCGTGTCCTTCCAACAGTTCTCCTACGTTCCGCTTATTTTACCGCGGAAAGTTTATGTCGACCAGGAATCGCTGCATAGCTGTCTGTTCCTGTACTCCCGTTCCCAGTATAGTGATCCTTGAAACTGTTGGTTCATAGGTTGAAATTTCAGCATTGATTGGCCGTTTCCGAAGCTGGCTTATCGACCTGTTGCGGGAGAAGAATTCTCATGGTCTCGGCTGGTAGCGAAGTGCCAAATTACCTAGGGAGTTCCTAGAGCAGCATGAGAAAATTATCGGTTATAGTCTCAGTAGTCTCGTAAAATTTTCGCGTGTTCTCGGGACGTATGTATGATCATTCGACAGGAGCGGACGCCGTCACCTCAGTGGGAGACGGGTCGCGCTCTCTATTACGTGCGAAGCTCGTTTCGCTGCGCGACGAGATCTCAAGCAAAATATTAATTCCCCAGAGCCCTGCCTTCCACCAGTGTCTCACGTTTGTCTGCTCTGAGTTTTTTTCCTTTCATTTCGCATCTCCGAACCACTAAGCTGGAAATGCTGAATAATATATTTAAGGTTCAGATACTCATAATCATCGTATTTATTTTGCCTTCTTATTTCTATTCTTCGGCCTGTACCTATTTACCGCACATAGCGAAGTTCATAAATTTCAGACTTCTTTTTATTTCTCTCTTGTCACCAAGACTTTCGCGTAACCCACATTCCCGCGGAAAGGTTAAGTACTTCATGCTGACGTAAGAGATCGTGAGTTCTTAATCGATAACAGAGGGGCAGCAGCCTTTTCAGTAGTTGCAGGGGCAACAGTCTGGATGATTGACTGATCTGGCCTTGTAACATTAACCAAAACGGCCTTGCTGTGCTGGTACTGCGAACGGCTGAAAGCAAGGGGAAACTACAGCCGTAATTTTTCCCGAGGACATGCAGCTTTACATGCAGCTTCACTGTATGATTAAATGATGATGGCGTCCTCTTGGGTAAAATATTCCGGAGGTAAAATAGTCCCCCATTCGGATCTCCGGGCGGGGACTACTCGAGAGGACGTCGTTATCAGGAGAAAGAAAACTGGCGTTCTACGGATCGGAGCGTGGAATGTCAGATCCCTTAATCGGGCAGGTAGGTTAGAAAATTTTAAAAGGGAAATGGATAGGTTTAAGTTAGATATAATGGGAATTAGTGAAGTTCGGTGGCAGGAGGAACAAGACTTTTGGTCAGGTGATTACAGGGTTGTAAATACAAAATCAAATGGGGGTAATGCAGGAGTAGGTTTAATAACGAATAAAAAAAAATAGGAGTGCGGGTTAGCTACTACAAACAGCATAGTGAACGCATTATTGTGGCCAAGATAGACACAAAGCCCATGCCTACTACAGTAGTACAAGTTTATATGCCAACTAGCTCTGCAGATGATGAAGAAATTGATGAAATGTATGACGAGATAAAAGAAATTATTCAGGTAGTGAAGGGAGACGAAAATTTAATAGTCATGGGTGACTGGAATTCGTCAGTAGGAAAAGGGAGAGAAGGAAACATAGTAGGTGAATATGGATTGGGGGGAAGAAATGAAAGAGGAAGCCGCCTTGTAGAATTTTGCACAGAGCATAACTTAATCATAGCTAACACTTGGTTCAAGAATCATAAAAGAAGGTTGTATACCTGGAAGAATCCTGGAGATACTAATAGGTATCAGATAGATTATATAATGGTAAGACAGAGATTTAGGAACCAGGTTTTAAATTGTAAGACATTTCCAGGGGCAGATGTGGATTCTGACCACAATCTATTGGTTATGAACCGCAGATTGAAACTGAAGAAACTGCAAAAAGGTGGGAATTTAAGGAGATGGGACCTGGATAAACTGAAAGAACCAGAGGTTGTAGAGAGTTTCAGGGAGAGCATAAGGGAACAATTGACAGGAATGGGGGAAAGAAATACAGTAGAAGAAGAATGGGTAGCTCTGAGGAATGAAGTAGTGAAGGCAGCAGAGGATCAAGTAGGTAAAAAGACGAGGGCTAGTAGAAATCCTTGGGTAACAGAAGAAATATTGAATTTAATTGATGAAAGGAGAAAATATAAAAATGCATTAAATGAAGCAGGCAAAAGGGAATACAAACGTCTCAAAAATGAGATCGACAGAAAGTGCAAAATGGCTAAGCAGGGATGGCTAGAGGACAAATGTAGGGATGTAGAGGCTTGTCTCACTATGGGTAAGATAGATACTGCCTACAGGAAAATTAAAGAGACCTTTGGAGAGAAGAGAACCACTTGTATGAATATCAAGAGCTCAGAAGGCAACCCAGTTCTAAGCAAAGAAGGGAAGGCAGAAAGGTGGAAGGAGTATATAGAGGGTTTATACAAGGGCGATGTACTTGAGGACAGTATTATGGAAATGGAAGAGGATGTAGATGAAGATGAAATGGGAGATAAGATACTGCGTGAAGAGTTTGACAGAGCACTGAAAGACCTGAGTCGAAACAAGGCCCCGGGAGTAGACAACATTCCTTTAGAACTACTGACGGCCTTTGGAGAGCCAGTCCTGACAAAACTCTACCATATGGTGAGCAAGATGTATGAGACAGGCGAAATTCCCTCAGACTTCAAGAAGAATATAATAATTCCAATACCAAAGAAAGCAGGTGTTGACAGATGTGAAAATTACCGAACTATCAGTTTAATAAGTCACAGCTGCAAAATACTAACGCGAATTCTTTACAGACGAATGGAAAAACTGGTAGAAGCGGACCTCGGGGAAGATCAGTTTGGATTCCGTAGAAATGTTGGAACACGTGAGGCAATACTAACCTTACGACTTATCTTAGAAGAAAGATTAAGAAAAGGCAAACTTACGTTTCTAGCATTTGTAGACTTAGAGAAAGCTTTTGACAACGTTAACTGGAATACTCTCTTTCAAATTCTGAAGGTGGCAGGGGTAAAATACAGGGAGCGAAAGGCTATTTACAATTTGTACAGAAACCAGATGGCAGTTATAAGAGTCGAGGGGCATGAAAGGGAAGCAGTGGTTGGGAAAGGAGTGAGACAGGGTTGTAGCCTCTCCCCGAAGTTATTCAATCTGTATATTGAGCAAGCAGTAAAGGAAACAAAAGAAAAATTCGGAGTAGGTATTAAAATTCATGGAGAAGGAGTAAAAACTTTGAGGTTCGCCGATGACATTGTAATACTGTCAGAGACAGCAAAGGACTTGGAAGAGCAGTTGAACGGAATGGACAGTGTCTTGAAAGGAGGATATAAGATGAACATCAACAAAAGCAAAACGAGAATAATGGAATGTAGTCAAATTAAATCGGGTGATGCTGAGGGGATTAGATTAGGAAATGAGACACTTAAAATAGTAAATGAGTTTTGCTATTTAGGGAGTAAAATAACTGATGATGGTCGAAGTAGAGAGGATATAAAATGTAGACTGGCAATGACAAGGAAAGCGTTTCTGAAGAAGAGAAATTTGTTAACATCGAGTATAGATTTAAGTGTCAGGAAGTCGTTTCTGAAAGTATTTGTATGGAGTGTAGCCATGTATGGAAGTGAAACATGGACGATAACCAGTTTGGACAAGAAGAGAATAGAAGCTTTCGAAATGTGGTGCTACAGAAGAATTCTGAAGATAAGGTGGGTAGATCACGTAACTAATGAGGAGGTATTGAATGGGATTGGGGAGAAGAGAAGTTTGTGGCACAACTTGACTAGAAGAAGGGATCGGTTGGTAGGACATGTTTTGAGGCATCAAGGGATCACAAATTTAGCATTGGAGGGCAGCGTGGAGGGTAAAAATCGTAGAGGGAGACCAAGAGATCAATACACTAAGCAGATTCAGAAGGATGTAGGTTGCAGTAGGTACTGGGAGATGAAGAAGCTTGCACAGGATAGAGTAGCATGGAGAGCTGCATCAAACCAGTCTCAGGACTGAAGACCACTACAACAACAACAACAGAGGAAATGATACCCATTTTCAACTGCACTGAAATGTAGCGTCTCTGACGATATAGAGCTACTACACTGCCTGAAAAAACGCTGAAGCAGCCAGAATGGGAAGAGGACACGTAATGTAGATTCATGGGTTGAGAGGCTATGTAATGTTATTTTAGTGGTAACAATATCGAGTCAAATATAGAAAGAACTGTTGTAGTTGATCCCTGATATACTGGACGCACTGGGACGCAGTTGACTTCCGAACTGGTCGCACACATATTCAGTCTTGAACAGATCTGGGGATCTTGCTGGTCACGGGAGTACCTCGACATCATGCAGACCGTTCGTAGAAACACATGCCAAGTGTGGAGGAACATGTCCTGTTAATTTTTTTTTTTTTTTGCATGAGACGTAGTACATAATAATGCGGGTGAACGTGATGTGCTGCTGTGCAGTCATAGGTCCCTAAACTGCTCCTAGCCGTGACCTGAAGTCAAACCCAATGGCAATCAACAGAGGCAGGGGTAACGGCGCAGCGTCTCTCAAAAAAACACTGGAAGAATGGCACCACTCCAAAAGAAGCCGTTGCTCTCGTGGCGTTAATTACAGCCTACTTAAGGGGCGGTAATTTCCTTGTCAGACTGTTGCTAGTTTCTGACCAATGGTGTGGGACGACACAGAATGTTGCTTGTGGCCCTTCACTTGCTCTCGAATGACAAGTGTTTAGGGATCAAAATGTGCTTGGTGGACAATACGGCGATCCTCCGTTGTGACTGTCATACGTGGTCAACTGGAACCTCCATGACGAGTGTGCCTGCCCTCATACGCCCATGCGCTGCTACATCGAACCACTGCCACATCCGAGTGCCGCGCAAACCTGCTTATTGCACTCTTCGATCACTCTGGCACATGGACTCTGTCCTGAGGCTCCTTTCAAATTGTCAGGTGCTGATAACGCTGACTCACATCAGTACGCGCCAGTGATCATTTACCATTTGACGCTGTTCACGCCCCTTACATGCGCGACCAAGCTGGTAATAACACCAAACACGAACAGCACTAATACACTATGGTGACCTTCCAACGCCGATCTTTTCTATAAACAGTGATGCGCTGTGTACGAGGCTACATTGGCACCCGACAATGTCTTCGGGGAGCTCCGTTTTTATTGTCATCAGTGCACGTGCGCATTGC
This sequence comes from Schistocerca nitens, assembly GCF_023898315.1. Classification (NCBI taxonomy): domain Eukaryota; kingdom Metazoa; phylum Arthropoda; class Insecta; order Orthoptera; family Acrididae; genus Schistocerca; species Schistocerca nitens. The sequence goes on from NC_064625.1 coordinate 77,476,663, forward strand.
ACAGTAGTCTCACTGTAGTGCCTCTAGTCTGAGTTCGTTGGTGATACCTCTGACGCTCTCGTGCTAAGATACACGGCAAACAAGTGCACAGCTTGTCTTTGAGTCTCATCTCTTCCGTTAATCCTACTTGGTAAGCGTCCCAGAGCGTCGGAAAAAAAATCAAGTATTTGACGTATTGGGTTTTGGTGAGTGACGCACATTCTGTGGATTTCACAGCCTTCAGATTCCTCCAGAAAATCTCAATACGCTGTCTGTCCTCACTATAACTAAAATTTATGTTGCTGATGAACTTCAAATTGCTTCGGAGACATTCTGCTTTATACTTTACGATAAAAAAATGAAACGCTTACTGCCGTCCTTATGACCTTATTTATTCTGCAGTTACAAGTTTCGTCGCTTCAGTGTGCCATCATCACGCAGTAGTAGATGCTGAAGGAGCTACCACGATCGTGCGGCAGGTCCTCCCTCGGGCATGGATGTGTCTGTTTGTCCTTAGGATAATTTAGGTTAAGTAGTGTGTAAGCTTAGGGACTGATGACCTTAGCAGTTAAGTCCCATCAGATTTCATACACATTAGAATTTTTTTTGAGTTACTACGATCCATGTATACACCGCATCAGTGGCCAACGTGACTGGTTTACGCCTACTATCTGTAACTGTGATGTCAGCGCTCCAACCATCAATTGCCAGCCTGAAGATAGCACATTTAAATGCTGAAACTGGTAGCTACACAGTACATAAGATCACAAAGACAGCTGTAGGAGTTTCATTTCCTTAGAGCAGTGAACGGCCGTGGTTGCCAAGACCTCCAGTCGAAAGGATGGACATACAAAAACCTGGTACTTCACGGTTGTAATTGATCGACGTAGGGATCAGCATGGGTGTAGGAAAATAGCCTTTAGTCGCTAGTATCATTGGACCTGGTCGCCTGGATTGATGGGTCACGGAACACTGTGGTACTTCCAGATTGTGGTGACTAAGAGTACATCGAAGATTGTAAGTGACGAGGCGTCCAACTTTCCAACATGTCGCGGTTCAGGTAATCGGTACAATTATTGCCGTGTGGGGAGCAAGAGGAAAGAAAGGAATTTCTCATAGGTGAAGTAAACATAATACTATCTGATCATGCGCATTTTTTTCACCCACACATGAACATTTAGAAACAAAAATGCACCACTCTCAGTGTTCCCGAGTTCTAATATTGTTTTGAGAAACAAGTCAGCGACGTGGATGTACTACTGGCATCCCATTCACTGCACTTCAGTCAGCGTTTTCAGGTACAATGATATTCTAGAGTAGCTCCCTATCTGCCCCAATAACAACATATCAACCACACGAGTCTTAGTGAATGTTTTTATGGAACATTTCAGGGACATGCCTATTCTAGATCTGTCCCCTACCTACTGGAGTTCAAATGGTTCAAATGGCTCTGAGCACTATGGGACTCAACTTCTGTGGTCATCAGTCCCCTAGAACTTAGAACTACGTAAACCTAACTAACCTAAGGGCAGCACACACATCCATGCCCGAGGCAGGATTCGAACCTGCGACCATAGCGGTCACGCGCTTCCAGACTGAAGCGCCTAGAACTGCACGGCCATACTGGAGTTCAATGGCCATAGTTGTAAGACTGCTTTGGTGAGCATTTTAGTAATATGTTTATTGTAGATCGATTGTTCCCATTAGTTCTTGGTATACTGGGCCAGAGGTCGTAGTGGGCACTCGAAAATCACTGACAGTGATAAAATATCGATCTGACGAATACAAAAAAGCAGTTTACTGGGATCTGCACGAACTGACAGCCGACACATCAAACAGTCCTAGACACTTGTGGGAGTATCCGACTAGTGATAAAAATGGGAAATCGAGCAGAATGAACTCATTTGCTGTGTTTGCTGTTAAAGAGTAGGATGAGTAACTACAACGACCTTGTCGCAAGTGGTTACACCGGTTCCGGTTATATCACCGAAGTTAAGCGCTGTCGGGCTTGGTTGGCACTTGGATAGGTCACCGTCCGGGGCTGCCAAGTGCTGTCGGCAAGTAGCATGCACTCAGCCCTTATGAGGCCAATTCAGGAGCTACTTGACTGAGAAGTAGCGACACCGGTCACGAAAAGTAACTACCAGGAGAGCGGTGTGCTGCCCACATGCCCAACCAGTATTCGCATACAATGACGCCTAAGGTCTGAGGATGACACGGCGGTCGGTCGGCACCGACAACAAATATAGTGATAATTACAAGTGAAAATCTCGGAATTTAACACAGGAGCTACTTGACTGAGAAGTAGCGACACCGGTCACGAAAATTAACTACCAGGAGAGCGGTGTGCTGCCCACATGCCCCTCCAGTATTCGCATCCAATGACGCCTAAGGACTGAGGATGACACGGCGGTCGGTCGGCACCGACAACAAATATAGTGATAATTACAAGTGAAAATCTCGGAATTTAACACAGGAGCTACTTGACTGAGAAGTAGTGACACCGGTCACGAAAATTAACTACCAGGAGAGCGGTGTGCTGCCCACATGCCCCTCCAGTATTCGCATCCGAAGACGCCTAAGGGCTGAGGATGACACAGCGGTCGGTCGGCCCCGACAACAAATATAGTGATAATTACAAGTGAATATCTCGGAATTTAACACAGTTGTGCGTGACTATACCGAGAATTTCCTCGTGACACGCCTTCCTCGTTAACATTTGAGCCGCTGGAGCCCTCCTCGGAGTGGAGACGCGGCCCGTGACATTTGCCTGCAGCTGTGACGGATGCGCCACTGTGTGTGTGGGTCAGGGACGGCGGCGAGCGCACAGCAGCCCGCGGCGGATACCCTTTGCACGCCGCAAGGTCGCTCAGACTTCCACGTGGCGTCCCGACCGCTGCAATCGATACTGGCCGCGGGCGACCACGCGTGTGACGACGCTCGCGGCCGCTGTCCTCCAACCACACACAGCATCGCCGCGTCTATTCCGTTGTTGCCACTACAGACCAGCCAACGAAGAACACAAATGTCGATTAGCGGGAAAAAAAACGTTGTCGCAAATTTTTGCAGTGCTTGGCGGGAGTGTCGTGAACAACATACTAAATATCCTGATCGGGGAGCGGGGGCGGGGGCCTGGGGGTAAGCGTTGAGGTGGGGGTGGGTTAAGAGATCAGTTTTTATGCTTCCCTCCAATAACTCGAAAATCGCGGTACTAACGGAAGTTTTTCCTGTTGCAAAATTGAACTACATTAAATTTCGTAGAGAAATGGTCGTGTACATTTCTTCACTAGGATTAATACACTGGTGAGCCTAAACGTTATAATCACTGTCTACCTCGAGGTTGAACCCCTTCTGGCCTTCTGGTGGTGTTGCGGACACGTGAAGCAGTAACGACAGTATGTAAGCGGAAGGAACACGAAAGGGCAGTCATTAAAGCGAAGATACGGGTCGCAAATGCGGAAATCCACTGATACAAGCGGTTTTGACAAAGGGCACGCTGTTGTGGCGCTGCGGCTGGATGAGAGAATCTGTGAAACAGCGGAGCTAAATGGTTGAAATGGCTCTGAGCACTATGGGACTTAACATCTATGGTCATCAGTCCCCTAGAACTTAGAACTACTTAAACCTAACTAACCTAAGGACATCACACAACACCCAGCCATCACGAGGCAGAGAAAATCCCTGACCCCGCCGGGAATCGAACCCGGGAACCCGGGCGTGGGAAGCGAGAACGCTACCGCACGACCACGAGATGCGGGCAAACGGCGGAGCTGGTCGTGCGTACTACTGTCGTGAGCCTTCTATGGAAGGATGGTGAAAAGACGAGTAGGCCTTATGGTACTAGACAAAACATCTTATCGGAGGATCTCCCGCTGTGTAATCCAGGATAGGCAGCGATCTGAGGCACATCTGACTACGGAGTACAATGCTGGTGCGGGCAAAAGTGTTCCGGAGCACACCGGTCAAAGGTCACTGCTCAACATGGAATTCCACATCACACGAGGCAGCGTTCCTCTCTTGAATCAACGACATCGTCAGTTGTGACTGCAGCAGGCACGGAACCACTGAGTTTTCACAATGTATCCATAGAAACTCGTCGCCTGTCGAACGAATCGCATTTTTTGCTCCACCAGGTCGATGGATGGGTCCTTCGGCGCCAGTGAGGGCACAATTACGCTGTGAGTGGGATCTGCAGTGATGATCGAAGGCATCGTGAAAATTATAGCGGACCACTTGTATTGCTTCATCCTTGAAGTATCCCCATACGGTGAAGACATCGTCCAACAGGGTAACTGTTCGTGTTGCAAAGTCAGAACCGCGCGGAGTGGCCGCGCGGTTAGAGGCGCCATGTCACGAATCTGGCGGCCACTCCCGCCGGAGGCTCGAGTCCTCCCTCGGGAATAGGTGTGTGTGTGTGTGTGTGTGTGTGTGTGTGTGTGTGTGTGTGTGTGTGTCTGTTGTCTTTAGCGTAAGTTAGTTTAAGTAGTGTGTAAGTCTAGGGACCGATGACCTCAGCAGTTTGATCCCACAGGAATTCACACACATTCGGAAAGTCAGATTCGTGCTATCGTGGTTTGAGGTGCATTATAGTGAACTCATGTTGTCTTGGCCAGCAAAAGTATATGATCTGTACCCACTGTCACACATATCGGGCGCCAGCTGCGTGCACGTAAACCACCATCCCGTAATTTGCTGGAGTTACTTGACCTGTGCACAGACATCCGGTGTCACATATTTCTGGAAGCCTGTCAAGGACTTGAGGAATCCAAGATAAGCAGAATCTCTGTTGTACTGTGTTCGAGAAGTGGAACAGCACGTTATTAAACAGGTAGTCAAAATGTTTTGGTTCATCTGTGTAGTTGGCGTGTTGCCGAGGATGGAAAAATCGCATATTACTAAGAATATTATGTACGATATTGCAGTGCACTGCGGTGACTATAGCCGTTATGAAATGTATGAAATGTATTTGCAGTTGTGAATGCGAAAATCCATCAGCTGTATAAGAGAATGACGACAGTGAAAATTGGTGCCGGACTAGCACTCGAACCCGGATTTCCCGCTTTAGTCGATCGTTCGCCTTAACCACTGTCTCTATCTCATAATTTTTAACATTTTTATGCAGCGACAGCAACTGATATTGTTTATATAAGAATATACAGCCTACAGTTTATCGTTTACCTAGGTTTCAACGTTAGTAATAACGTCTTCTTCAGAACCTGCAAAAAGTCAATATTATAATGTGCTAGTAAATTATATTAGATATGGTTATCCTACAGGATGCAACGTGTAGTGCTTACATGAAATATTATTTAAATGTTTGCGTAAAACAAGCCATGTCCTAAGTCAACTTTATAAAACTTGATGCATAACCATAAGGTTTTGTCACTTCTATTAAACAAGCTGTAGCAAATTCACTTTAAGCCCGTTGTATGGGCCTCGTCGTGTGACTAGAGACTGTAATTCAAAACATAATACAAACTTCAATAACATGTGTCGAACATACGTAAGGTCGGATGTCGCGAAAAACGAGCTTTACCAATAAGTTCGTGACACTACACAGGACCAGTAAGCATCATGCGACTGTGAGCAGCACCGCCCAGTTTTTGTATGACGCAGCTGTTGCCTGCAAGCCGGTATCATTTGGCAGATGGTTCTAAGGAAATAAAGAACCAGTTGGACAGTTCTTCCACTTGGTATAGCCTACTGAGAGGGAATTAGGTAAATGCGTGGTAATGGCCGCAACAGAGAGAGAGAGAAGCGGATGGCATCCGATTACAAGAGTGGTGGTAAACTTCTGAATCGTTGCACTCGGTTTATATTTGTAGGATAACACTACCTTAACAGTAAGATTCCTGCAGGTCCACGCTATATTCAATGAAACTACGAAGTCCAGCACGTACGGTGCCTAGAAAAGTGCCAATGGATGGAGCGATGACCATTACTATACCAGTGTGACCTTAAAGTCTGTTAACATATGTAAATGCACTAATTCGTAGATTAATGTAAGTGGAGAAGGAAATCTTGACACACATGAATGATACGGGGTTTTACAGAGAGAGGGAGTTTCATCGTGTTGATTTCTGCAGAAAAAGCAATGTTAGAGAAGTTTTTCTGTCGGAATTGGGAATTCGCTGCTGCAGGTTGGCGATCCTATCGCCATAAGGAGGATTTTCGAAGGAGTAAAGATCCTGTGACAAGTGTCGCTGTGAAGAAATGAAATGAAACCATCGTGTGGCATTGTTGGCAGGAAGGCCCCGTCCAAAGAAGTTTAGCGGCCGGGTTGCAAGTCTTATGTGAGGTGACGCAACATTGGGCGACTTGTGCGTCGGTGATGATGAGATTATGATGAGGTCAACACAACACACAGTCCACGGGCAGAGAAAATCTCCAACCCCGTGGGGAATCGAACCCTGGTCCGCTGGATGGTAGCAAGCTCGTTAATACTCAGCTAAGCAGGCGAACACTGTGAAGAAAATGATCAGTACGTTCGAAAGCACGTGTTGTTTAGACCGTCGGCCCAGCAGTCGACGACCAGACACAAGTGCTACTGCTGCTCGGACAGTTCAGGAAAAAAAGGAGGCCTTAGAGAGTTCATCTCCGCATGGTGAAGGCTGCACTCGTGAAGTCGCACGCTGCACCGGCAGTCCGCTCACTACTGTTTGGAGAGCTCAAAGGGCGTAAACTCCAATGCTATCCGTACAAATTCCAGCGCCGTCGTGAGCTGTTAACCACCGATTTTGTGACGGGGGGAACATTTGCTATGTGGCAAGATAACGATTGGTTGTGGACCGAGAAAGCCGGTTTCACTCTCAGTGGGTCTGTCAACACCCGCAACTGCAGAATTTCGGTCGCCAAAAATCCTAGAACTGTCGTCGAAACCCCATCGCATGACGGGAATGTCACGATGTGGTGTGGATTCAGCACATCTGTCGGAATCGCATGGTTTTTCTTTGAAGAAATGCGGTATGTATCTTTTCAAACTGTCAGCGTGACTGGTGCGAGCCGGCCGCTGTCGCCGAGCGGTTCTAGCCACTTCAGTCCGTAACCACGCTGCTGCTACAGTCACAGGTTCAAATCCTGCCCCGGGCATGGGTGTGTGATGTCCTTAGGTCAGTTAGTGTGAGTAGTTCTAAGTCTAGGGGACTGATGACCTCAGATGTTTCAAGTCCCATAGTGCTGAGAGCCATTTTTTTGACTGGTGCGAGATATGCCGATGTGTTACAGATCCGCATCATCCCTATCCTGGCTGCCGAGCACCTGCTGGGAGGTACGACTTTTAGACAGGATGGCGCTCCACGCCATATTGCAACACGTGTGGGGCACCTCTCGCGAACATACCTTGGTGAGGATCGCGTGCTGAGCCGCCACGTCCGTCGTGAATGGCCTCCCAGGTTCCGAGACCTCAGTCCGTGTGATCACTAGTTCTAGGGTTAGGGTCTACCTGAAGTCGCAACTCTAGCACTATCACAGGACCTCATTGGGGATGCTAGAAGACAACATCCGACGGCAGTGCCTCTCCGTACGTGCTGTCACGCTGTACAGTGCTGTTCGCAATATATTCATTCGACTATAGGTACAAGTGATCAATAATGGTCGACAAACTGAGTATTTGATATAAAAAATGGTTCAAATGGGCCTGAGCACTATGGGACTTAACATCTGAGGTCATCAGTCCCCTAGAATTTAGAACTACTTAAACGTAACTAACCTAAGGACATCACATACATCCATGCCCAGGGCAGGATTCGAACTTGCTACCGTAGCAGTCGCGCGGTTCCGGACTGAAGCGCCTAGAACCACTCGGCCACCACGGCCGGCACTTGTTCATTGTCCTTGAAAATAATCAATTCTTATGCTAAATATTGCTTTGGCATCGTTTGGAGCACCATCTATTGGTCATTTTGTGCTGTTTTGTTTTGTTTGAATAAAACCTCATGTCCTTTTGAGCATGAGTGTCAGTCCTTCCCTCTCTACCAGTATTATTCCGAGACGTTCTGAATTTCAAATACTAATGGACTATTCGGTCACCCGATATTTTGAACTTGATTCTGGCGCGTCTGCGTTTCGCTTTCGGAACTGCCATGTTCTTCGCTAAGACCAGGATATATTACATGTTGTCGGCACCCATGGCCTGCAAACGCTTAAACTGTCCAACCATACGAAACGTAACAAAGCGACAGCCGAGGTGCAGTTATTACAATGCCCGTCAACAAATTTGTGGGTGTGGTGTCCTATATGAAGAAAATGATGAGGTTTCATATTCATTGTTGTCCGCCCCGGTATATGAGTGGTCAGCGCGACAGAATGTCAATCTTAAGTGCCCAGGTTCGATTCCCGGCTGGATCGGTGATTTTCTCCGCTCAGGGACTGGGTGTTGTGTTGTCCTAATCAGCATCATTTCATCCCCATCGACGTGCAAGTTGCCGAAGTGGTATCACATCGAAAGGCTTGCAACAGGTGAACGGTCTACCCGACGGGAGGCCCTAGTCACACGACATTCACATATTCATTGTTGTAGTTTTATACACTGCTGGCTACCGTAAATGCAACACCCTGAAGGAAGCATCCGATTCAAGTGAATTTTACACCATGGGTTTGTAGCGATGAGATATGCAACTGATTAGAATTTCAGCGCAGACGCACATCACGCGCGCCTGTGGCGCCACCTCATAGCGCCATTTAAGGCTTGGCGATTGCGACGAGTGTACGTTCGGCACGTGTGTTTACCTTGTGGTTGTTTCACAAGACGATCAGTTATGCCTCGTAGACAGCAGCGAACATCGTTTGATCAAGTATCCGAGTTCGACAGAGGAAGGATAGTGGCTTACCGAGATTGTGGATTGTCATACAGAGAAATCGCTAGTCGTGTTGGACGAAACCAAACAACTGTAATGCGGATATGTGACCGTTGGATGCAGGAGGGTACGACGGACCGACGTGGTCGATCGCATTCACCTCAGTGCACCACTGCACGTGCTGATAGGCAAATTGTGCCCATGGCAGTGACGGATCGCTCAGTGACATCCCGAACCATAGCACAGCACATTGCGTCTGTAACGCATCATCCAGTGTCTGCGCGTACCATTCGACGCCGTTTACAGCACAGTGGTCTGTCCGCAAGACGTCCATTGCTTCGTCTACCATTGACGCAGAACCACAGACGTCTCCGTCGCCAATGGTGTGATGACAGACGGATGTGGACGGCAGAATGGAATGACGTTGTCTTTACTGACGAGGTACGCTTCTGTCTGCAGCACCACGATGGTCGGATTCGAGTGTGGAGACACCGTGGAGAGAGGATGCCGATCAGCTGCATTATGCACCGCCACACTGGTCTTGCACCGGGTATTATGGTATGGGGCGGTATTGGATATTACTCTCGCACGCATCTAGTACGCATTGCCGGTACTTTAAATAGCCGGCGCTACATATCCGAGGTGCTGGAGCCAATTGTCCTTCCTTACCTTCAGGGCTCGGCCACAGCCATATTTCAACAGGATAATGCGCGACCACACGTGGCACGCATTGTCCAAAGGTTCTTCGTCAATAACCAGATTGAATTGCTTCCCTGGCCGGCTCGCTCTCCGGATCTTTCGCCGATAGAAAACATGTGGTCCATGGTTGCTCAACGAGTGACCCAGATTACATCCCCAGCTGCCACACCAGATGATCTCTGGCAACGTGTGGAAGCTGCTTGGGCTGCTGTACCCCAGGAACACATCCAACGTCTCTTTGACTCAATGCCGAGACGTGTGGCAGCGGTGATCTCCAACAATGGCGGCTGCTCTGGCTACTGATTCTGGCAGGAACCACATGTCACAGACGTCTGTAAACGTAATCATTTGATACTTGGTCAACATGTTATCTACAAAATAAATCTTGTTGTGCTACCTCTTGTCTTTCTTGGTGTTGCATTTACGGTGGCCAGCAGTGTAGTTGACATTTATATTTTAGCGGGGAATTAAAAAAAAAAAAAAAAAAAAAACGTTTGCGTGTGGACCGCTAAAAGTTTCTCCACAGACAGTTAGTTTTGTACTGACGTGTTGACACCATAAGATAAGTTCATCCACCAAACGATCTTTATTTAAGAAACGCCTGTCGCAGAGAGATAGCGTCCCATCTTCGCTCGCGAGGAGGCATGAGTCATAGCCGGCAAACGGACGCGGTGATCTGAGACCGTGATTTTCCTCGCAGGCTGTGTTTACTGTCGGCACACAACACATCCAATCGCGTCGGTGCGTAGCGCAGGCCCTGGAAGTGCAATACCACACGCCTCAGTCGCAACGGGGCCGGTGCGGACAGAGACGTGTTAAGCACGACGTTCCTTGCACCAATGGCGGGTCACATTCTGGAAGGGGACGACGTCCTACAGCTTCGAGGCGACGCAATATTTGGGGAGCTGCACCATCGCTTCTCGAATCCTCCTCCTACGCCATTTGCGAAGTGTAAACACGGAGGACGAAATATTTACGTCAGGCGAACCTCGAGTAGTTTGCTTTGCAGCCTCCACAGCTGTCGTCACGTGGACACAGTGTGAACACTATCGACAACACTGAGAACTTGCCGATATTGTACCATCCAATAAAAGAACAACTCAGTATACTACGAAACACGTCATCAGACTTTCCTTGAAATCTTCGTCCTCCTCCAGTTCCCTAGCCCGCCCTCCCTATCCCTCGTTTCAAACCCAATCTCCTCAGCCCAGTTCTCTAATAAGAAACCGAACTCCCGTGTATAACACGTTCTATTATTTTACAAACGAGATAATGTGTTAAGTATTTGACTTTAAGCATGTACGAGATCTGTTCAAAAACTACCGGAATTTTGTACACAAAAATTTCTATGCTTACTTCTACTCACTGTCTTCGTACATCTCTTGCTGGATCGTGTGAAGCGCCTTCGTGAATTTTCATTTATTCCTTCTGTCGTTGTAAATCTTCGTTCTTTCAACGGGGTTCTGCACTTCGCAAATAAAAAAAGTTCGCAGGCGCGAGGTCTGGAGAGTACGGAGGAAGAGGCTGCGCAGTGACTTCGTTTTTTAAAGAATGTACGGGTGCGTTATTGTGATGCAAGAGCCATAACCTGTCTCGCCACATGTCGGACCAATTCGTTCTCACATTTTCTCGCAGGTGGCGTAACACTTACCGACAGTACCATCAGTTAAGTTTGTCTCTGTGAGACGAATTCACGATGAACTAATCCTTCAAAGTCAAAGAAAACTGCCAGTATGCCTTTGACATTTGACCTGACCTGACGAGCTTGTTTTGGTCCTGGGGAACCATTCCCGATCCATTATGAAGACTGAACCCTGCTCTCAACATCATAACGGTAGATACTCGTCTCATCACCAGTTATAATTCTATTAAGGAATATCTCGTTCTCGTTTGCGCGAGCCAAAACTGCTTCACAGACTGCGAGACGAAGGTGTTACTGGTCTTTACTCATGAACGGTGGGACGGACGTGTCGGCAATACGAAGCATTCTAAGATGCTGTGTCAGCATTTCATCACATGATCCAACTGAAATATTACGTACCTCTACAATCTATCGGACATTCAGTCTTCAATTGGCAAGCACAATTTCGTTGACGTTCCTGTCTTTAGCGTCGTCGGTAGAAGTCCTGAGCGAGGGTCATCTTTAACTTCCGTCCTGCCATTTTTAAACAGTGTGAACCATTCGTAGCACCGAGTATGGCTGAAGCACTTCCTGCATCATTTGGCGTGTGTCACTGTAAAGGTTCTCCTGAGTGGCACGCCAAAATCAATGCAGACGCGTTGCTCCTCTAACTCAGCCATCTCGAAATTCACAAACTGTGCTAAACAACGTTCTACTCAATACAGCAGTGAACAATAACTGACACACATACAACTATGAAATCTCTGGCAGTCACACACTAAACACAGAAGTTTGCAGAAATGTCAACGGCATTTCACATCAAGACACCATTGGCGTGAAATTGGTTTCCAATTTTTTTGAACACATCTCGTATAACATTCGTTGTTGAAGTAGTAATACCTTAATTACGTTGGCTTTATTGGTTTAGCATTATTCAGTTTTATTTGCTGAACTAAGTGTAGTAAAGTGATATAATTTTGTAGTTGTATTCATTGGTATGTGTGGATTCTGTCTGCAAAATCTGCTGTGAACATAGCAATAAAGAAGTACACTACTGGCCATTACAATTGCTACACCAAGAAGAAACGCAGATGATAAACGGCTATTCATTGGACATATATATTATACTAGAACTGACACGTGATTACATTTTCGCGCAATTTGGTTGCATAGATTCTGAGAAATCAGTACCCAGAACCATCACCTCTGGCCGTAATAACGGCCTTGATACGCCTGGGCATTGACTCAAACATAGCTTGGATGGCGTTTACAGGTACAGCTGCCCATGCAGCTTCAACACGATACCACAGTTCATCGAGAGTAGTGACTGGCGTATTGTGTCGAGCCAGTTGCTCGGCCACCATTGACCAGACGTTTTCAATTGGTGAGAGATCTGGAGAATGTGCTCAGGGCAGCAGTCGAACTTTTCTGTATCCAGAAAGGCCCGTACAGGACCTGCAACATGCGGTCGTGCATTATCCTGCTGAAATGTAGAGTTTTGCAGGGATCGACTGAAGGGTAGAGCCACGGGTCTTAACACATCTAAAATGTAACGTCCACTGTTCAAAGTGCCGTCAATGCGAACAAGAGGTGACCGAGACGTGTAACCAATGGCACCCCATACCATCACGTCGGGTGATACGCCAGTACGGCGATGACGAATACACGCTTCCAATGTGCGTTCACCGCGATGTCGGCAAATACGGATGCGACCATCATGATGCTGTAAACAGAACCTGGATTCATCCGATAAAATGACGGTTTGCCATTCGTGCACCCAGGTTCGTCGTTGAGTACACCATCTCAGGCGCTCCTGCCTGTGATGCAGCGTCAGGGGTAACCGCAGCCGTGGTTTCCGAGCTGATAGTCCATGCTGCTGCAAACGTCGTCGAACTGTTCGTGCCGATGGTTGTTGTCTTGCAAACGTCCACATCGGTTGACTCAGGGATCGAGACGTGGCTGCACGATCCGTTACAGCCATGCGGATACGATGCCTGTCATCTCGACTGCTAGTGATACGAGGCCGTTGGGATCCAGCAAGGCGTTCCGTATTACCCTCCTGAACCCACCGATTCCATATTCTGCTAACAGTCATTGGATCTCGACCAACGCGAGCAGCAATGTCGCGATACGATAAACCGCAATCGCGATAGGCTACAATCCGACCTTTATCAAAGTCGGAAACGTGATGGTACGCATTTCTCCTCCTTACACGAGGCATCACAACAACGTTTCGCCAGGCAACGCCGGTCAACTGCTGTTTGTGTATTAGAAGTCGGTTGGAAACTTTCCTCATGTCAGCACGTTGTAGGTGTCGCCACCGGCGCCAACCTTGTGTGAATGCTCTGAAAAGCTAATCATTTAGATATCACAGCATCTTCTTCCTGTCTGTTAAATTTCGCGTCTGTAGCACGTCATCTTCGTGGTGTAGCAATTTTAATGGGCGGTTGTGTAATAAATTACAACGTCATGGTTGATGCTGAATTCTTACTGAATGAGCAACGATAATGTAGTATCCAATAAAATTTTTTGTTTCATTATTCTGTAGGAGGTATCAACGAGTGACAGTTTCGAAAAGAGTTGAAAATATGCTCTCGTTCTCAAATACGGTATGAATATATTCTGAGTAATTTTCGCACCCTGAGTTACGCTGATTGAATCCATGTGCACAGTTTCCAACTTTAATACTTGACATATTGGGTGAGAAAACTTTTAACTTTAGATTAGACCTCTTAATGAGTACATTTTTACATCAATTATATTTTTAATATCCGTCAATATTTCTGAGAAACATTGCTGAATATAATTACTGACAATTACACCTCTGTTGCTCGCAGAAGCTGTTACATACGCCACCCGCAACTGTTTTAGCGTTTTAGATGTTCAGTAGCACGGACAGCATTCAACCCGTGTCATTCAGTTTTTTTTAGTATCCTGGTTGTCGATATTTTATGTAATTTTGATGACATATAGTCAGACTTAGTCTGGATAAACCAGGTTCCACTCTACGTGGTAACAAACAATTTAACTGCATAACGTTCTTTTTCCGAGGTGACTAGTAAAACCATGTGACTGCCTCGTGTAGGTACGCCAAACACCAACGCATATAAAAAGAACTATTGGGCATAGCAGATAGGCACTAGTGGTGTTTCGATTGTGCCATAGTGTTGTGTGATTATTTGAGATAAACTACTGTATTAGGACAATGCTCCAGCAGCAAATTGTCGTAAAGAGGTTCAAAAATGGTTCAAATGGCTCTGAGCACTATGGAATTTAACTTATGAGGTCATCAGTCCCCTAGAACTTAGAAGTATTTAAAAATAACTAACCTAAGGACATCACACACATCTATGCCCGAGGCAGGATTCGAACCTGAGACCGTAGCGGTCGCTCGGCTCCAGACTGTAGCGCCTAGAACCGCGCGGCCACTCCGGCCGGCTCTTAGAGAGGCATGAGCTGTTACTATGTTAAGAGTAGTTAGTATTAAGACGGTTATGTTAATGTGCTTTTCATTGTCTTGTGCCATGTTACCGCACTTACGCACTAGTCTGCTATTCGTAGAACCATCGTCATTCATTAGTAGTGTACCTATGTAAAACGATTAAGGTAGGCTGGTAGAATTAGCCCTATAAGCTGTTAGAGCGTATGATGTAAGATGAGGTTTTTTTACCATAATAGCCCCGTTTCTTAATGATGCTTCAAATAGTGTTGCAAACTTTGTTATATAAATGGAAGGAGAGACAGCATTGGTCGTATATTTTTGTTTATTATCGCAAAATCGATTTTCGGTCACTTCGTGACCATCTTCAGTGCTGTAGTATATAACTTAAATTAGTAAGCACTGGTGTCAATAAGCATTACGGCGAGCACATAGTCTCTCCTTCCAAGTATACCCATTATCTGGTCGTAGTGCACAGGACACTATGGAGTCGCCAATCAATAATTTGTTATATGAATTTGTTAACGTTTGAGCACTTCAGTGATCGTATGCAACAGCATTTTACTGTTGGACAGTCGTATTAATAAGTGTATGGTCCTTCACTTGCACTTGTAGCCTTGTGATTAATATTTTATCGTACATATCGACTAGGTTCCTAATAAACGGTGCGTTGTAGCTCAATGTGTTTGGCGCCACCTATGGAGCGCGGTATGTAGCAGACTTGACGACCGTGCGGCTAGTATAACAGATGTAATGGAGGAGGTGCCATATGTAGTTTTACTTATGATCGAAACAGGCTTATGTCTGTTGAAGTGACAAAACCTTATGGTTATGCATCAAGGTTTATAAAGTTGACTTAGGACATGGCCTGTTTTAGGCAAACATTTAAATAATATTTTATGTTCTGAAGAAGAAGTTATTCCTAACGTTGAAACCTAGGTAAACGATAAAGTTAACCTGCAACTGTAGGCTGTATATTCTTATATAAACAATATCAGTTGCCGTCGCTGCATAAAAATGTTAAAAATTATTTTATTTGATTGATCGTGACGCAGCCCCTGGGCTAAGACGTTTTTTATTTTTATAAGCTTACGTAACTAATATGTTACCATGTATGTAATTTTAGAAGCTTATGTATAGATTGTATTACTGGTCTAAATGTTATTTTGATCACTTTTTAGGACTTCTGAAGAAAGCTACATTATTATAGTTGACACCATAGTCAAGATTTAGTATAAACATAATTAGTGAAACTGTGGGCTGTTTTTCATTCGAAACTTATAAAAAGAGTTCATGTAGGAATGTGCGTGTGGCATTTCGACTTCACTCACGTGCCAGCAGAGGGCTTCCTGAAGGCGATGAGGTGATGTGTGGTAGGTGGGAGCGTGAGCCCGCTGGCCAGCGGAGAGCCGCCCACTCCGCCAGGTCTCCCTTTGATCCCCTCCCCTTGCCCTCTCTCCTCCTTCCCTTTTTTTACGAGCGCAGTAACGGGCCGCCCTCGATGGTGCTCGCGCAGAAGACAAGAAGCCCGGGCGTTAAACACCTTGTTCTCAAAAGTAAGCGGCCGCAGCGGCCGCTCTCCGGCAGAGATACGCCTCCTATCAGCTCGAGAGCTGGCCGCAGCGGCTCATTACCTGCTCGATTCGAAATGATGGTGCGCTTCCAGGTATAGCAGGTTTGGCCGCTGTTGGCTTCCAGGATGTTGCAGACAGAAGGCGGATTGATGATATAAGCGTAACACATCTACAGGCGGATATTCGTTGAGCGCTATAGTGCCTGACAATGCGAGTTTTCCGACTTGGTCGCCCGTGCTTCTATTACCGGTATAGGGACGGGCGAATATGAGTGAAAATCGAATAATCGGCCTTTCCAATTATATAAATGAGTCAGCTAGTTCTACCGACTAACTATGTCGCGCTACGGGGCCGCGCTGTTAGAGGTGCCATGTCACGGATTGCGCGGCCCCTCCCGCCGGAGGTTCGAAGTCCTCCCTCGGGCAAGGGAGTGTGTGTTGCACTTAGCATAAGTTTACGGTAGTTTAAGTAGTGTCTAAGTATAGGGACCGATGATGGGGGTGGTGGTTAGTGTTTAACGTCCCGTCGACAACGAGGTCATTAGAGACGGAGCGCAAGCTCGGGTTAGGGAAGGATTGGGAAGGAAATCGGCCGTGCCCTTTCAAAGGAACCATCCCGGCATTTGCCTGAAACGATTTAGGGAAATCACGGAAAACCTAAATCAGGATGGCCGGAGACGGGATTGAACCGTCGTCCTCCCGAATGCGAGTCCAGTGTGCTAACCACTGCGCCACCTCGCTCGGTGTGTCTTTTAGTTACAAACTTAATTGAGACATCATGGCCGAGCAGTTCTAGACGCTTGAGTCCGGATCCCCGCTGCTGCTACGGTCACAGGTTCGAATCCTGCCTCGGGCATGGATGTTTGTGATGTCCTTAGGTTAGTTAGGTTTAACTAGTTCTAAGTTCTAGGGGACTAATGACCTCAGCAGTTGAGTCCCATAGCGCTCAGAGCCAACCAACATGACATCTTATTTATATTCCCCTTTTCCAGCAAAGCATACTTGTTCAGTTTTATGAAATATACACTGAAGATCCAAAGAAACTAGTACACCAGCCCAATATCGCGTAGGTCCCCCGCGAGAACGCAGAATTGTCGCAACACGACGTGGCATGGACTCGATTAATGTCTGGAGTCGTGCTGAAGGGAACTGACACTATGAATCCTGCAGGGCTGTCCATAAATCAGTAAGAATACGAGGGATGGAGATCTCTTCTGAACAGCACGTTGGAAGGCATCCCAGATATGTTGAACAGTGTTCATGTCTGGGGCGTTTGGTGGCCAGCGGAAGTGTTTAAACCCAGAAGAGTGTTCCTGGAGGCACTTAGTGTATCGTTTAGTCTTGCCATTAAAGGTTTGACTTTTCTTTGCGTATTTTTTCAGAAAACACGAAAAGATCGTAACTTCGCGAAGTCGCGCTTAGGCTTAAATTTTGTAAACGTGTTTGTTTATTGTTCACGGTAATTTAACTAGTTTCTCGGTAACAAATAAGTAAACTACCGTAAATAGCGTATAACTTCATTGTTTTAATACAGATTTCAGAAAAACAGCGTAACTTTATATCAAAAACTCGCCTATATACATTTGTTTATAGGCCTAATTCTCGTAACGTTTTTGGAGAATCAAAGTTAAAGTACCTCGTTTAATTGTCCTTTTTTTCATTCAATCGATTGAAATATATAATAAATAGCGTATACCTTCATTGTTTTAATACAGATCTCAGAAAAACAGCGGAATTTTAAATCAGAAACTTGCTTATATACATTTGTGAATAGGCTTAATTCTTGTAACGTCTTTTTTGATTTTCGGTGATTTAATTGATTTACTCTAGCTAAAGTATTATTTTTGCCATGAGTGAGAAGTGCCTGACTTGCCGTAGAATTGTTAGTTCCGGGGTTTGGTGTGATGGATGTAGTAGTTTTTTTCATTGGGGGGATTGCAGTGGCGTGGGTGTTGGGAAAGTGGATCAGGCTCATCAGTGGTTATGTAGGATTTGCAGCAGAGATAGGAAGATAGTGGAACAGGAGGGGAAAATTGCTGCCCTTCAGGCTGAGCTAGATCAGGCTAGGGAAGATCTGGACAGGTTAAGGAGGGAGAAGGGCAAAGAGAGGTGGGAAGTGGCAACAGGTAGCAGAAGGAACAGGCCTAGAACTAAGTCTGACAGTTTTGTGGTGAATGTCAAAAATAAGTTTGACCTGTTGCTTCAGTTAGAAACTGATGAGCCTCAAGCAGAGGTAGGTGTAGACAGGACACAACAAACTTTCAATAGGAAATTGAAAAAGAATGTAGGAAAGTCATCGAAAAGGAAGAAAGTTTTGTTGTTAGGCAGTTCTCATGCCAGAGGTGTAGGCCAACTTCTGCAGGAGGAATTAGGACCAGAATACCAGGTCACAAATTTTTTCAAACCAAGTGCTAGTCTGGATCAGGTGACAGAGGATTTAGGTTCACTCTGTAAAGGATTTACCAGGGAAGACACCGTGGTTATTGTGGGAGGGCCAGGGAACAGCATCGACAGAGATCCTGGGTACAGTATAGAGTGTGACCTGGTAAAGATTGCGTCGGCATCGAGACACACCAATGTTGAGTTCGTATCTGTCCTGAGACGCCATGACCGGCCTCATTTGAACTCTTCTGTTGGGAGAGTTAATTTGGAGTTGGAACGGCTGCTTGGGTCGGGTGCGGGGGCTCATATTGGTGTGGTTCCTGTTGATTATCTCAGTAGGTGGGACTATACCAGGCACGGCCTACATCTCAACAGGAAAGGGAAGGGGAAACTGGCTGGGGTAATAGCAGGAAATTTAAGGGGGGGAGGCACTGCCATGAATGGTAAAATACCAGTGGTTACAGGTGTTGGAGCAGCACCTTTTTTAGGATAGGTAAGACAGAAAGATGTCAAGTTCTACGAGAGGTCAGGATTGAAACAAATCTTCAGTTTAGGAAAGAAATTAAACAGCACAATTCTAGCACATTGGATCACCAATCACAGCTATCAATTATAAATTTTCACCAATCACCAGAAATTTTATCTCCACCAAGTTGTATCTCAGTCCTAGGTAATTGCATTGATGAATTAAAGTCACCCAACCCAGTTGACATAATCTGCCTCTCTGAACACCGTGTGACCACTGGTATAGGAACTAGCCCTAAGCACAATGAGAAACTCAGACAGGAGAGTACTGCAAATGTTAGAATAAGGAAAGGTTCTCATAAAAGTATAATTAAAAATAATGTAAGTATATTTCATCAAAATATTGGGAGTTTAAAGAATAAAGTAGATGAGCTTCTGGTTTGTTTAGAAGATTTAGAAGCTGAGAATGAAATAGATATACTATGCCTGTCTGAGCATCACATTGTTACTGATATGGATAAGGTAAATGTAAGTGGATATAAGCTCTCTGCACATGTAAAGAGAGAAAATATGGAGAAAGGAGGAGTTGCCATATATGTCAAAAGTTATCATTGTGCAAAAAGTATAGAAACAAAAAAGTTTTGTGTAGAGAAACATATAGAAGCATGTGCCTGTGAGCTTAAATTAAATAAAGGCACATTTATAATTGTAACTGTATATAGGTCCCCATCAGGAAATTTTCATCTATTTCTGAAAAATTTGGACTCCTTGTTGTGCTATCTGTCAGACAGGGGGAAGCAAATAATTATTTGTGGGGACTTCAATGTAGATTCTCTGAAAGAGGGTAATAGGAAAAATGACCTTGAAGTATTACTCGGTTCTTTCAATTTGACACCCGTTATTGATTTTCCTACTCGGGTGGTAAAGGATAGCAGCTCACTGATAGATAACTTCTTTATAGACCAAGATAAGTTTAACCAGATAAATGCTCAGCCTGTTGAGAATGGTCTTTCTGATCATGGTGCACAGCTAGTTACAATATATGACATAGCTCCATTCAGCAATACTAAACAGTCCTCCAAAGTAGTACGTCCAGTCAACGATTTGACAATTGCAAATTTCAGGGAAAGCCTACAGCAGTTAGACTGGGATGAGGTGTACCGTGAACCTGATGCCAATTTAAAATATAATTTATTTCATGACATTTTTGTAAATGCATTTGAAAACTGCTTCCCCAAGAAAATAGTTAAATATACTCGTAAGAAACCTTGTAACAAACCATGGCTTACTAAGGGTATAAAAATATCTTGTAACCGGAAAAGGGAAATGTATCTGACAGCAAGAAAGAGTAGTGACCCAGAAACTATCAAAAATTATAAAAACTACTGTGTTATATTAAGAAAAGTTATTAAAAAATCCAGGAGTATGTGTATCATGTCTGAAATCAGCAACTCTGATAATAAAATTAAAGCAATTTGGAATATTATTAAAAGAGAAACAGGTCAACCAAGAGCAGAGGAAGACAGTATTACCATCAAATTGAATGAAAACTTTACGAACAAAAAGTCAGAAGTTGAAAATATTTTTAATAATCATTTTCTAAATGTTGTGGATATAGTAGGATCCAGGTGTTCATTAGAAGATGCTAGGCTGTTAATGGAAGAGGCCATACCTATGCAATTTGATACAATTGAAATCTCACCCACTTCTCCCTCTGAAATTAGGAAAATAATAAACTTGCTTAAAAGCAAAAACTCACATGGAATTGATGGCATTTCCAGCAAAATACTAAAAGCTTGTTCTCAACAGATAAGTAAGATTCTCAGCCACCTGTGTAATAGCTCTCTGGAACAGGGCATTTTCCCTGATAGACTGAAATATGCTATTGTTATACCTTTGCATAAAAAGGGGGATAGATCTGATGTCAACAATTACCGTCCAATTTCCCTTCTAACAGCTTTATCCAAAATTTTTGAGAAAGTAATGTATTCAAGAGTAGCTTCACATATCTGTAAAAATGAAGTACTAACAAAATGTCAGTTTGGTTTCCAGAAAGGTTTTTCAACAGAAAATGCCATATATGCTTTCACCAGTCAAATTTTGAATGATCTGAATAACCGAACACCACCCATTGGGATTTTTTGTGATCTCTCAAAGGCTTTTGATTGTGTAAATCATGAAATTCTGCTAGACAAGCTCAAGTATTGTGGCATGAGTGGGACAGTGCACAAATGGTTTAATTCGTACCTAACTGGAAGAGTGCAGAAAGTTGAAATAAGTAGTTCTCATAACATGCAAAGATCAGCACATTCCTCAAACTGGGGAACTATCAAGAATGGGGTTCCACAAGGGTCAGTCTTGGGTCCTTTGTTGTTCTTATTATATATTAATGACTTGCCATTCTATATTCATGAAGAGGCAAAGTTAGTTCTCTTTGCTGATGATACAAGTATAGTAATCACACCTGACAAACAAGAATTAACTGATGAAATTGCCAATACTGTCTTTCAGAAAATTACTAAGTGGTTCCTTGTAAATGGACTCTCACTGAATTTTGATAAGACACAGTACATACAGTTCCGTACCGTGAATGGTATGACGCCATTAATAAATATAGACCTTAATCAGAAGCATATAGCTAAGGTAGAATATTGCAAATTTTTAGGTGTGTCCATTGATGAGAGATTAAATTGGAAGAAACACATTGATGATCTGCTGAAACGTTTGAGTTCAGCTACTTATGCAATAAGGGTCATTGCAAATTTTGGTGATAAACATCTTAGTAAATTGGCTTACTACGCCTATTTTCACTCATTGCTTTCATATGGCATCATATTTTGGGGTAATTCATCACTGAGGAATAAAGTATTTATTGCACAAAAGCGTGTAATCAGAATAATAGCTGGAGTCCACCCAAGATCATCCTGCAGACATTTATTTAAGGATCTAGGGATATTCACAGTAGCTTCTCAGTATATATACTCTCTTATGAAATTTGTTATTAACAACCAAACCCAATTCAAAAGTAATAGCAGTGTGCATAACTACAATACTAGGAGAAAGGATGATCTTCACTATTCAAGATTAAATCTAACTTTGGCACAGAAAGGGGTGAATTATACTGGCACTAAAGTCTTTGGTCACTTACCAAATAGTATCAAAAGTCTGACAGATAACCAACAAGTATTTAAGAAGAAATTAAAAGAATTTCTGAATGACAACTCCTTCTACTCCATAGAGGAATTTTTAGATATAAATTAAGAAAAAAAAAAAACAAAAAAAATATTAAAAAAAAAATTAAAAAAAAAATAAAAAATAAAAATAAATAAAAATAAAGAAAAACAAAAAAACACAATAAAATAAAGATGTTATATTAACATAAGTATGTTGCTAAATTAACCTAATTATGTCATGTATTGGAAAATTCGACTCGTTCCACATCATTACGAAATATCGTATTCATGATCCATGGAACTAGTATTAATCTAATCTAATCTAATCTACTCTATAGCAATTCTGGACGTGTGGGGTGTCGCGTTGTCCAGCTGCAATTGCGCATGTCCTTCCGAATGCACAATGGACATGAAAGGATGGAGGAGATCAGACTGGATGCTTTCGTACGTGTCACCTGTCAGAGTCGTATCCAGACGCATCAGGGGTCCCATCTCACTCCAACTGCACACGCCCCGCACCATTAGAGAGCCTTCAGCAGCTTGAACAGTCCACTGCTGACATGCAGGGTCCATGGATTCATGAGGTTGTGACCATACCCGTACACATCCATCCACTCCGTGCAATTTGAAACGAGACTCGTCTGACCAGGTAACATGTTTCCAGTCATCAACAGTCCAATGTCGCTGTTGACGGAACCAGGAGAGGTGTAAAGTTTTGTGTCGTGCAGTTATCAAGCGCACACGAGTGGGCCTTCGGCTCCGAAAGCCCATATCGATGATGTTTCGGTGAATGGTTCGCACGCTGACACTTACTCACGGCCTAGCATTGAAATCTGCAGCAATTTGGGGAAAGGTTGCACTTCTGTCACGTTGAACGATTCTCTTCGGTCGTCGTTGGTCCCATCCTCACAGGATCCTCTTCCGGCCGCAGCAATGTCGGAGATTCGACGTTTTACCGCATTAGTGATATTCATGGTACACTCCACCCGTCATGTGCCAACTATAAGACCGCGTTGAAGCTCCCTAACTCCTGATATGCTGCTATTGTAACAGCAGTAACCGATCTAAGAACTGTGCCAGACACATGTTGTCTTATATAGGCATTCCCAACCGCAGCTGAGTATTCTGTCTGTTCACTTACGTCTGTAATTGAATAGGCATGCCTATACCAGTTTGTTTGACGCTTGTGTATATTTAATATTTTTTTTTAATTTTTAGCAGAAAAGAGTATTTATTTAACATTCATTGGTAGACGAAACCAAATTAAAACAGTGGTTTTTAACACGGACAAGCAATCTTACCCACCAAGTACCCCTCGAGCGGAGGTAGATTTTCAAATGAACAGCGTAAGCGTAGGAGCGGATGGTGGTACGAAACTGCGAATTCTAAAAATACAAGTAATTCAAACAGTGATCGATGTGGTCTAATAAGTAAAAGGAAGCAATGAAAGATAGGAACTCTTATTTAAGGGAGACGTTTGTCTCGAATTAAAAACAATAAACTATTATTGTTCTGCAACAAGGGGAAGAGGCCTGTTTGAGGTGGAGGACTTGCCGAAAGAAAGGGAGCAATCTACTACAAAACAGACGCCAGCCTGCTAGAAACCGTGAAACAAGACTTCACTGCTAGCTTCTGCATCTTGATAGATGGCGGACGTGTCCCAGCGCTGAGTAATACGTTTCATGGGAGTGTGGTAGCATGTTCAAATATACGTAGTTAGGGTGTTTCAGAAGTGACGGTCATTAATTGACATTTGGAAAGTACTGCCAAAAGTAGCTAAGAAGCTCCAAGAAACATTGATCCACAAATCAACCTTTCCGAGTTGTCGCATTGATTCGAGTTGGGAATCAACAGTAAGCGCCCCTGGATACCGCGGTATTTAAGTTGGTATCTCAAGGTTTGTGATCGACTACTTGTTTGATTACGCGTGCGCAACTGCTTCCCTTTCCGCCTCCGTGCACTGTGCCGTAACGGTCTCTCAATCAGCTACGAACGTGAACAGAGGTTACACCAATGAATAGTTCGCTGACATGCACGTCATGTATGGTAAAGCGAACGGCTGTGCCCTTGAGGCTACACGATTGTATGAAGAAGCTGTTCCTCTCCACAGCCAGCCCTACAGTCCTACATTTCGCCGGCTACATCAGCGCCTTTGAGAAACGGGAAGTTTCGCACACCATGTACGAGAAGGTCGATCCAGATCCACAACACCCTATGTTGTGGGAAGGGTGTTACGCATTATACACGAATGTCCGAGTACTTCGACAAGGAGGACTGCTACCCGAGAGCGTGTCCTGAGCCGTAGCAGTGTGTGGCGGAGTTTACATCGGCAAGTACTCTACCCATATCATGTCCAGCGAGTGCAAGCTCTCAACAATGCAGACTTCCCTCCTAGAGAGAATCTCCGACAGTGCGTGAAACAACAGTGTACCCTGAATCCCCATTTCGTAAGCAGTATTCTCTTCACTGATGAGGCTCGATTTACCCTTGACGGTACTTCTACCATTTGGGCCGATCTCAGTCATAATGCAACACACGTACCACATCAGCGGGGCTATTCGTTGAACGTCTGTGAATACTTCCCGGAGACAGCATACACTTCCTACCACAGAGACTAGCGGTACGGCAGTACATGCGGATCTGTGGACTGTACTTTGAGATGTACACGAACTTGTGGTTGATGCACGACCATGCTCCAGCACATTTCCATTTACTAGTGCGCCGGCTTCTAATTCGGACGTATGGTCAACGCTGGATAGGTAGAGGGTGCCTTAAATTCCGTGGATGCCTG
This sequence comes from Schistocerca nitens, assembly GCF_023898315.1. Taxonomy (NCBI): domain Eukaryota; kingdom Metazoa; phylum Arthropoda; class Insecta; order Orthoptera; family Acrididae; genus Schistocerca; species Schistocerca nitens. The sequence continues at coordinate 77,501,580 of NC_064625.1, forward strand.
TGTGTGGCGTCTTGTCAGAAGCTTGGTCTACGCTATCGATGTCAACTCTCTTGAGGAATTAGGTATGCAGATTGAAGCAGCCTTACAGCATTTACAGAATTCCCCAGGATTTCCTGAGAGGATACTGAACTCATTTCGGAGACTGGTTCAGTGCTGCATTCAGAGCATGGCCTACATTTCGAACACCTACTTTAACGTTTACCGATGCCATGAGTTCCTAGACACTGATGAACCGCAAAACAAAATGTGTTGTATCTCGACAACGGTTGATTTGAAAACCCATGTTTATTGTAGATTCTTAGCTACTTTTCACCTGTTCTTTCCACGGGTGAATTATTGACCAACACTTCTGTCTCCGGTTGATCATTGCGGAGACATCGTATTCCGTTTGGTTTCTTGTCCCAGTTAGCTTTGGTTTGCTGAATTGCACTCAAAACAATGTACAACAGTGCAGCTATTGACGGTTTGCCATTGTGAAGCTTGTTTGAAAAAAAATAAAAATAATTAAATTAAATAAAAATCCTCCCATTCACTCACGGAACTTGGTTTCGACAACAGTCTTATGTAGCCGTTGCCGACCGCAGTACCGTATTCTGCCGGTTTACATATCTCTGTATTTGAATGCGCATGCCTATATCAGTTTAGCCGGCCGGGGTGGCCGAGCGGTTCTAGGCACTATAGTCTGGAATCGCGCGATCGCTACGGTCGCAGGATCGAATCCTGCCTCGGGCATGGATGTGTGTGATGTCCTTAGGTTAGTTATGTTTAAGTAGTTCTACCTTCTAGGGGACTTATCTTCTTTTACTTTCAACGATGAGTCTTCAGTAAGGGCTTATAATTCCACTGTAACTGTATTCACGGCTCTAGTTCTAGGACTGAGATTTATCAACCTCTCATTAATTGCTTCCCAAGAGGTTATACGTCGCTCATCTGATTTTGTCCACTCCACTAAAAGAATGCGCGGACTACAGCACATACCAGAACCACTACCTTCATTATTTGTTTCGGAAAGCACAGAAACATCAATGTTTTGCTGTCTTATATCCATTAGAATTTCTTGTTTGTTACGAATGACCTGTACATTCCAGATACCAAACTGCAAAATCCATTTTCGTTTCCGTTGTCGAGTTCCATTAAAACCATCCGGAAACGATGCATATTACAGCGTATTATTGCGGGCTGTCTTTTTCTATGAAAAGAGGAGCTGGAGTATCGCATAACCTCCCAACCTGGAAGACCAGGATTTGTAATCAGAGTTTCCTTGCCATAGGAAGATTGGCTTCACCACGCCTTAGAGTTCTTCCTATTCTTTGATGAAGAAGGTGGGAAAATGATGATGAAGAATAGCAAGAGACTGAGTTACTTAGTTCACCCAACGGCTCTTGCGGATAAGGAAAAGAAAAGGAATGATAGATCGTTGCAGGGGGACGTATCTCGTAACAAATTCGGTGTACAGCCAACTTCACAACATATCAGTAGACATGCAGCTTAGCTGTTCGGACTTTGGCATGACGATCAGCGGTATTGTCTTTCGTTCTTTTTTAGGTGATAAAGTCTAGAGGTGACCCTGTAATTCAGTATTTAATTCACACTCTCTCAGAATCACCCGGAAAACTGGAGTAACCCCACAACTAGAGTCGTTGTAGTAGTGGTAATGGTGGTGATGAAGATATTCTGTTCATTGGGCAGGTTCACCACTGCACGTTCAGTACCGTCCAGTCTGCCGGCCGCGGTGGTCTCGCGGTTCTAGGCGCTCAGTCCGGCACCGCGCGACTGCTACGGTCGCAGGTTCGAATCCTGCCTCGGGTATGGATGTGTGTGATGTCCTTAGGTTAGTTAGGTTTAAGTAGTTCTAAGTTCTAGGGTACTGATGACCTCAGAAGTTAAGTCCCATAGTGCTCAGAGCCATTTGAACCATTTGAACCGTCCAGTCTTCACGGTTTTCCGCAATCCTTACATAGCTCCGCATGATGCATTTATGTTTGATGTCAGTTAGCTAGTTTTTTTTCTTCCTCTGGTGGTCATCCCAGTGTCCACTGCTTCCATTTCATCCTTTTCCAGTGGGCTCTCATTATCTTTGTATTCCCTCATGTTATCGCTGGATAATTAAGTATTATAAATGGAAAAAGGAAGAAAGTTCAAAAGGATTGTAGCGAAGAATACCTCGGTTAGGAGTACTGCAGAGAAAAGAGCGAGCAGGCAGGAGAAGTAGTACTATACTATGGAGCAGCCTGGGTGCGTGGCTTCCCAGGAGGACACTCTTGCCGGCGCCAGAGGGCGTTTACGGCGAGAGCCCTCCTGGCCGATAGCGGGTGGGGGCGGGGTCGCCGCAAGGTCGTGAGCAACGAGATTGGATGCCCACTCTACTCTCGTGGTGCTCCTAGCCTCCGCGTGTAAACAAACTCGTGAAACACGTCCAGTCCGGTACTAGTGTGCGACGGTGTGTTCTCTCGAGCAGCTACTGTACGGGAATACCGCAGATGTGAAGTACTATGATAAACCAACCAATATACATTTTGAAACGTAAGCCAATGGAGACTAAAACCAATTTCTATTTTCAAGGTAGCTAACACTCCTATTAAATGAACTCAGTTCCTTTGCAGCTATCACATGTTCCATGGAAAAAGACATCCTTCCGTTTCAGGGTACAAAATGATGCACGACCGATGAAGTATGGCTTAAATGGTCGCATATTATATAAATAGTTCTAAAAGGTATTTTACTCACCATAAAGTTGTGTACCTGAAGAATTAACGGTAGCTCTAATACACTAATCAGCCAGAACATTATGACCACCAATGTAGATATAAACCCGTCCAGGCGATAGCCGCGTCACATGGCGGGGAATGACCGCTAGTCAGACACATGCATGGTGCATGGAGCGTCAGTGAAAGTGCTGTCGGTGTGTAGAATGGGGAAGGGGCGCGATATATCTGAATTTGACCGAGGGCAGATTGTGATGGCCAGGAGACTGCGCAGTTTGTCTGGTGCTGGAGGAGTGGTGCAGTGAGTGTGTTCAGCGTTGGTCGAAACCAAGGTGAAACCACGTCAAACGACGTGCAGTTGGGCGGACACCCCTTGTTACAGATGTCTGACGTCATAGGCTGAGCAGCCAGTAAAACAGGACAGGCGGCGAACCGTGGTGGAACTAACATCAGTTTTTAATGCTCGGCAGAGTATAACTGTGTCTTGACACATGTAGAGCACCAAGCACTCCTATCGATGGGCCTCCGCAGCCGACGACCCTCGCATGGCAACTACATCTGAAACGGGCACATGACCATCGACACTGGACGTTGGCGCTGTTCCAGAGCGTTGCATGGTCTGACGAATCCTGATACCTTCTTCATCATGTCGAACGGAGGCTGCGAATCCGTCGTCATCCAGCAGAACAGCTCCTTGACACCTGTTCTGTGGGACGGAGACAAGCTGACGGCGGCTCCATTATGCTCTGGGAATATTCACGTAGGCATCATTGGGTCGAGCTCGTGCACTGTTTGCAGACCACGTACGGCCCTTAATGACGATCATGTTTCTCGGCAGCAGTGGCATTTTTCAACAAGATAATGCACCATGTCAGAAGGCCAGGAGTGTGACGGAGTGGTTTGAGGAACACAGTGGCGAGTTCCAAATGATATGCTGGCCCCCCAACGCACCAGAAATGAGCCCAATCGAACACATCATTTGATTGACCGTGGCGTCAGAGCGCATCGCCTCTCTCCGCGGAATTTACTGGAATTAGACTACTTGTGTGGGCAGATGTGGTGTCAGTTCCCTACAGCGACCTGCCAAGGCCTCGTTGCTTCCGTGCCAAGAGGCGACGTCGCTGTTATCCGTGACAAAAGTGGACATCCTGGCTATTAAGTAGGTCATAATGTTCTGGCTGACTATTGTATCTTGGACAGCACTTACATCTGTAGAAATATTTAGAAACACATCCTAGTGTCTAACAACAAAAGAACTACAAAATTGATGAAACTGCTTATGGCGGTCTTTAGTGAGCATGCCTTCACGTTATTGTGAAATTAGTGACCAGATAGAGTACTCAACAAAAAATACTGTATATCCCTAAGTACACTGTCCTCTAGGTACAAAACTCTCCTCTAGTACTACTAGGTTCATACGGGAAAATAAGGTAAATTTGACATTTAAATCTGCAAAATAATAGTTTTTTCTCGCTGAAAATCATCTATAACGTCGTCATGTGTAAGAGCTTAGCCCTGAACGTACCTTCACGTTAATTGTCGATGAATTATACAGAATATTTGAAGAGAATCAACATAAACATCGTTTCCGCCCTTTTATTGCTCATGAAAACCACACATTGCATGTTGTGCCACCATACATGGATACCTTAAGAGGGGGTGATCCAGATTGCTGCACACACCGGTACCTCTAATAGCCAGTAGCACGTCCTCTTGCATTGATGCATGCCTGTATTCGTCGTGGTATACTATCCACAAGTTCATCAGAGGCATTGTTGGTCCACATTGTCCCACTCCTTAATGCCGATTCGGCGTACAACCTTCAGAGTGGCTGGTGAGTCACGTCGTCAATGAACACCCTTTTCAATCTATCCTAGGCATGTTCGATAGGGTTCATGTCTGGAGAACATGCTGGCCACTCTAGTCGAGCGATGTCGTTATCCTGCAGAAAGTCATTCATAAGATGTGCACGATAGGGACACCAATTGTCGTCCATGAAGACGAATGCCTCGCCAAAATGCTGCCGATATGGTTGCACTATCGGTCGATGGAAAGCGTTCACGTATTCTACAGTCGCTATGGCGCCTTCCATGACCACAAGTGGCATACGTCGGCCCCACATAATGCCACCCAAAAAGGCACGGAACCTCCCCCTTGCTGCACTCGCAGGATAGTGTTCAACTTGACCCCGTTGCCTCCAAACACGTCTCCGACGATTTTCCGATTGAAGGCATATGCAGCACTCATCGGTGAAGAGAATGTGATGCCTGTGCTGAGCGGTCCATTCGGCATGTTGTTGGGCCCATCTGTACCGCGTTGCATGGTGTCGTGGTTGCAAAGATGGACCTCGCCATGGATGTCGGGGATGAAGTTGCGCAACATGCACTCTATTGGACACAGTTCGAGTCGTAGCACGACATCCTGTGTCTGCACGAAGAGAATGATTCAACACGGTGGCGTCGCTGTCGAGGTTCCTCCGAGCCGTAATCCGTAGGTAGTGGTCATCCACTGCAGTAATAGCGCTTGGGCGGCCTGTGCGAGGCATGTCATCGACAGTTCCTGTCTCCCTGTATCTCCTCCTTGTCCTAACAACATCGCTTTGGTTCACTCGGAGGCGCCTGAACACTTCCCTTGTTGAGAGCTCTTCCTGGCACAAACTAACAATGCGGGCGCTATCAGTATTGAACGTCTAGGCATGGTTGAACTACAAACAACACGAGCCGTGTACCTCCTTCCTGATGGAATGACTGGAACTGATCGGCTCTCGTACCCCTCCGTCTAATAGGCGCTTCTCATGCACGGTTGTTTACGTCTTTGGGCGGGTTTAGTGACATCTCTGAACAATCAAAGGGACTACGTCTGTGATACAATATCCACAGTCAACGTCTATCTTCAGGAGTTCTGGGGACCGGAGTAATGCAAAACTTTATATATATATATATATATATATATATATATATATATATATATATATATATATATATATATATATATATATATATATATATAGAGAGAGAGAGAGAGAGAGAGAGAGAGAGAGAGAGAGAGAGACATAGTTGAATGAGAATGAGTGAGAGAGAAATGGAAGGAAACGACGTCTTCGTATTTTTGTTCGTTCGGTTGTTTGTTTTGCTGTTAATTAGAACTGCACACCATTCGGTGTTAGTTGTGTTTTTTTTATCCTTAGAGAATGTAAATTGCATTTTATATATAATAAAAATTAATTGATCGCCTAACTCCTGAGTTTTTATGGAACGAAAGCAATTGCTTTTAATGGAAGTACAGTTGACACGCTGAAACTTGAAAAGTGTATAGTATTATTGTTGTTATTCTGTACCGAATGAGACATTATCATTAATGGCAATACTTTCCTGTTGTTAATGATAAATGCGAAGGTCGCTTATGAATAAAAGAAAGATGTTTAGTATTATTTCGAAGAGGTGCTGAATCGATGTTCGATATACTTTTGTTTTGAGTTTCCTTTAATTTGGCCTTTTTGTTGAAGGAATTGAATTTTTCAACACTATGTGATGAATCTATATTGCTTTCTTTATTTTTACAGGAACATCCCTGTGTTTCATTTTATAAATCAACAATTTTCGAATAAAACCTGAATTAAACATTGACAAGTTCAGTTTTGCCATAAATAGTGTTTATTCTTAGGTAACAGACAGGACAACTACTACGTAGACCAAAAATGTTCCGTATGTTACCCAGCCCCTTGTGTATCCTCACTCAGTTTGTATACGAGTCACCGCTTCCGGATTTTAGGGGGATCTAGCAAGACACTGATGGCATACTTAAAAAAAAGCGGTGGTTATGAGGTTTCGCCCGGTAGGGTAGGAATGCATCACACCCAAGTTACTGGTAACTCAGGTACGATCTTGACTACTACCATAGTCCACGCTTACTTACGATAGCCTACGGCAGTTTTAGAGCTCTAGCGACATTTAGAAACATCTCGTAACGGTGTGAATGAAATATATGGTTCAAATGGATCTAAGCACTATGAGACTTAACATCTGAGGTCATCAGTCTCCTAGAACTTAGAACTACTTAAACCTAACTAACCTAAGGACATCACACACATCCATGCCCGAGACAGGATTCGAACCTGCGAGCGTAGCAGCCGCGTGGTACCGGACTGAAGCGCCTAGAACCGCTCGGCCGCAACGGCCGGCCGGTGTGAATCATTGGGGTGGGGACCTGCCCAATTGTCTCGTATAGGGTGCCTCAAGGATGCTGCGTTCTCGGAATTCAAGTAAATCACATTAATAGTTGTTGTTACAATAAAGAAGATAGACAGTACTTTGCCTGTCGCCCATCGCTTGCGACACGTTCTTATAATACAATCAGGCAATGTCTTTCTCTATATACTATGACCATACAAGCAACGGATATGGATCACTAATAACTGCTATCGCAGTGCTCTCCTAGTGCCGGTCCAGTGTTGTGCTGGTCCGGTAAGGTGCGGCGCTTACATTCTATTCTTTTAGACGCCGCTCCTGTTGTGGTACGGTCCTAGTCAGCAAACTACTGGCTCACGTCGTCTCACAGCCTTCTCTGCTCTTGCGTTCTTCATCTTCGTGCCGTCGCTTGTCGATACGCTGGAACAATTTGTCTGAAATTTCAACTCCTGTTTGCTTCAAGTGTTTCACTAGACGGCCCCTTTCTGAATGGGGGCTAGGATATTGTGTACTACTGCAGGACGAAACACAGTAGAAAGAAATGGCGCCTTGGCGCTGAGGAAAACTGCAGGCGTTTCGCAGCCGGTCTCTGCTTCAACACAAAGTGGATGCGCGAGCCGCGAGGTCGCAGCGAACTGCTGTCGTCAGCTGCAGATCTGGGGAATAAGATCCGAGCGCCCGGTCTGCGCTGCCACTTTGCAGTAGCGCTCCAGGGCCTGCGTAGTAAGACAGTGAGGGTTGTGGGAGGGGGGGGGGGGGAAGGGGGGAGGGAGTGGAGGCCCCGATAGAGCCGGCAGGAATCTGTAATGCAGGCGGGAGCCGCTCTCGCAGAGATTGGATGCAAATCTGGCGCGTCTCTCTTTTTTTCCTATTTTTTATTATTGATCGGGCGAAAGCGCTGCCTCACGTCCTCTGGAGCTCGTTTAGCGAGATTGCATCGCGAGGATGCGACCGACTCGAAGGCGTGGACTTGCCGGCGGCGGAAGGCGCTCACCATGCAAAAGGGGTTGGGGGGGGGCGTCGGAGAAGGGAAGGTTATGGCACCTCGGATAAGTTGCCTAATTTGAAGAGCCTTCGATTCACCTTAGGAACTCACAAATAGAGACGGACCTCGAATTGTAAAGATTCCGAAATCATACTCGATAATCCCGAGCAAATAGGTAGCATCTTGATGGATACAGAGATTAGTGACCACGAGGTCGCTGTAGCGACACTAAATACCGGGTGATCAAAAAGTCAGTATAAATTTGAAACCTGAATAAATCCCTTGTCATTCCAAGCATGTGTGTCAATTTTTACCTCTCTATCTACATTATTCCGTGGTTTATTAAGTATTCAAAATTTATGCTGACTTTTTGATCCCCGGTACTTCAAAATCCACCAAAAATAAACCCAAAATATGATTACTTACACTTGACGTCTTCCTAAGTGGCAGCCTCCATTCATTCCGAACTACGGAAATACAGGTTTGAATTCAAGGAAATGGAGCCACTTGCGCGAAATAAATTTCGAGTGGGAACTGACCACCACGGTACACTTAATACATCACAACACTAGCAGTGCAACGGAAAAAAGCGTGACATATTTTTTAAAAGCGCATAATCCCCTAGATTGGCTACGTTTTGCAGTAGCTCCAAATTTAGTGCGAAATTCAGTGCAAGGGGTATCTTATAGAGTCCACAACAAAACTCTGCCTCAAAATATGGTAGAAAATCCAAAGAGCTTCTTGTATGTGGAGTACACCAGCGGTAAGACACAGTCACTTCCTTCACTGTGCGATACCGATGGTAATGTTACCAACGACAATACCACTAAAGGGTAGTTACTAAATAGCGTTTTCCGAAATTTTTTCTCCAAAAAAGGTGAAGTGAATATTTCAGAATTCGAATCAAGAACAACCCTTTGTAGTAAACAGCTTAAATTACTAAATAAAGGCGAGTCCTTCGGTCCAGATTGTATACCAATTACTTCCATTTCAGAGTGTGCTGTCATAATAGCTCCATACTTAACAATCATTTACAACTGCTCGCTCAACGAAATATCCGCACCTACAGACGGGAAAGCTGCACAGGTCACACCAGTAGTCAAGAAAGTAAGTAGGAGTAATCCCCCGTATTACAGACCCATATTACTGGCGCCGATCTGCAGTAGGATTTTGGAACATCTACTCTGTTCAAACGTGATAAATTACCTGGAGGAAAACTATCTGTTGACGAAGTCAGCACTGACTGAAAAAATGTGGTTCTCGTGCAACACAACTAGCTGTTTGTTCTCACGAAATAATGAGTGCTATTGACAGAGTATGTCAAATTCATTGCCGGCCGGTGTGGCCGAGCGGTTCTAGTCGCTTCCGTCTGGAACCGCGCTACCGCTACGGTCGCAGGTTCGAATCCTGCCTCGGGCATAGCTGTGTGTGATGTCCTTAGGTTAGTTAGGTTTAAGTAGTTCTAAATGCTAAGGGACTGATGACAGATGTTAAGTCCCATACTGCTCAGAGCCATTTGAACCATTTTTTTGTCAAATTGAATTCATATTTCTAGATTTCCAAAAGGCTTCTGATATTGTTCCTCTCAAGCGCCGTCTAATCAAATTGTGTGCTTAAGGAGTATCGTCTCAAATGTAAAACTGGATTCGCGATTCGCGGTTTTCTGTCAGGAAGGTCGCAGTAGATAGTAATCCCCACAAATCGAACAAAACGGAAGTGATATCCGGTGTTCCCCTAGCAAGTGTTATAGAACCTCTGCAGTTCCTAATTATATAAAAGATTTAGGGGACAATGTGAACAGCCGGCTTAGATTTTTTTTTCAGATGATGCTGCTGTCTTTTGCTGTCCAGTAAAGTCGTCATCAGATAAAAAAAATTGCAAAATGATTTATATAATATATCCATAGTGTGGGAAAAATGGGTATTGGACTGACGAGTAAGCCCATTGATTTCCGTTCACGATAAAAATCAAGGTCAAATATCACTGTGCAGGATCTGTTTTGGATAAGGGGAACAGTTAGCACTCTGGAAAATAGGGATATTCTGTTGTATGCATATCAGCCCCTCATCCGTTGTTACCGATAGTTAGAAGAGGTACGCTGATTTATGAGAAACACAGTTAGCTTTTTACATACATTCTGAAAAGGTGAAGGCAGCTGTGGACCTTTGGTAGAAGCACCCACTACTCTACAATTGGCCCTCCTGTATCGTACAGCTGTAGTGGTTAATCGGGATGATTATTGGCACTGACAAAATTTGAAGTTAACAGAATAACTGTAATGTTCACTTGCTGACTCTAACAAGCTAACAAGTGCTTTACGTCTCTAAATTAATGAAAAGACACAGTCTTACTCTGGTGCGATCTGATGACTTGGGGACGACAATTGTTACGCAGCAGTCTCTTCCTTCCGTTTACGAGCAGAATTGAACACACTAGGACACCCAGTGCTCTTCTTCCATTAGTGCTCTTGAAACCCTTTCTAAATAGTTCCTGTACTGTGGCCATGCTATTACTCGTGATTTCCAAAATGCCTTGCTCAATATTTTATCACCAATAAGTTAACGAACGAAGTATTGCTCGCCCTTTCGCTATTACTCACGTCCGGTTCCTCTTATCGTAGGGTTGCAACTATCTGTGTGGGTCCTCTCGCGTACCAACGATGTTAGCGACATGTCGAAATTATTATATATTATATTATTAAATATTCAAACGCAACCCACTCTCCCCCACCCCCCCCCCCCACCCCAAAAAAAAAAATCCACCATGAAGGAATTACCAGAAAGTGACGAAAACGGGTATATGTATAGACAAACAAATGACGACAATTTCAGAAACTTTGGGAGATTTATTGAAGAGAAAGAGCTTCACAAATTGAGCATGTGATCCAGGCTTTGATCCACCTCTGCTTCTTACGGAAGCAGTTTTTCGTTTTGGCATTGACTGACAGAGTTGTTGGATATCCTCCTGAGAGACTTTGTACCAAATTCTGTCCAACTGGCGCGTCATACCGTACCGTCAAAATCCCGAGCTGGTTGAAGGGCCCTGCTTATAATGCTCCAAACGTTCTCAGTTGGGGAGAGATCCAGACCACGCTGGCCAAGGTAGATTTTAGCAAGCACGATAACAAGCACTAGAAACTGTCACCATGTGCTAACGGGCATTATTTTGCTGAATGTCAGCCTAGGAAGGTTTACCATGAGCGGCAAGAAAAGGGGGAATAGAATATCGTCGCTGTGCTGTAGAGATGCCGTGGATGACAACCAAAGGAGTCCTGCTGTGCAATGAAATGGTATCTCAGATCACCACTCCTCGTTTATGGCTGGCGACGTTCAAGCTAGTATCTCATCACTACCCAGTGCGTCTTCAGACACTCTTGGCTGGTTATTGGGGCTCGGTTCGAAGCGGGACTCATTACTGAAGACAACTAGTTTCTAGATTCCAGACATCGCTGCAGACGGGATTGTTGATGTACAGAGGTCAACGATAGTACGCGCGAGAGACGCTCCCTTTTTGTGACCAGTCTCTTAATGTTCTTTGTGGTCACTGAAGCACCATTTGAACGTCGGTTCTACGATGACGATGACGATGACGACGAAGATGACGACGACGACGATGATGACGACGATGATGACGACGATGATGACGACGATGATGACGACGATGATGACGACGATGATGACGACGATGATGACGACGATGATGACGACGACGATGACGACGACGATGACGATGATGACGACGACGATGACGATGATGACGACGATGATGGCGACGACGATGACGATGATGACGACGATGACGATGATGATGCATTCGGGGCTCTGAGTGCCTCTCTGACGATTGTTTGATCCTCAAGATCTAGGTCAACCGCTCCCTTCTTGATGTTGAGTTCGGCAATGATTCACCCATTACTGCTTCTATTCAAATGTCGAGCGATTTGCCGATTACACCAACCGGCTTTTTTGAGCCCAACTAAACTTCCTCACTCAAATGTTGACATCGGCGTATATTGTTCGTGCACCTCTCTTGAAAGCGTAGTTACTCTCCAGCTAAATACTCGGCATGAAGTTCGCAAAGATATTATGATCTGGTATCTGGGCGGTGAAATTGCGCTACGGCAACACACACCCATCCATCAGCCGCCGAAGTTCACAATTTTGAATTTTCCGTCGACATTTCTATGAATACACACTGAAGCGCCAAAGAAACTGGTATAGGCATGCGTATTGAAACACAGAGATACGTAGACAGGCAGAATACGGTGGTGCGGTCGGCAACGCCTGTATAAAACAAGTGTCTGACGCAGTTGTTACATCGGTTACTGCTGCTACAATAGCGGGTTATAAAGATTTAACTGAATTTTAACGTGGTGTTACAGTCGGTGAACGAGCGATGGGACACAGCATCTCCGAGGTAGCGATAAAGTGGGGATTTTCCCGTACGACCATTTTACTAGTGTACCATGAATATCAGGAATCCGGTAAAAAATCAAATCTCCGTCATCGCTGCGGCCGGAAATAGGTCCTGCAAGAACGCGACCAACGGCGACTGAAGAGAAACGTTTAACGTGACAGAAATGAAGCCCTTTCGCAAATTACTGCAGATTTCAGTGCTGGAACATCAACAATTGTCAGCGTGAGAACCATTCAACGAAACATCATCGATTGGGCTTTCGGAGCCTAAGGCCCACTCGTGTACCGTTGATGACTGATGACACAAAGCCTTACGCCTCGCCGAACTTGGACTGTTGATGACTGGAAACATGTTGCCTGGTCGGAAGAGTCTCGTTTCAAATTGTGTCGAGCGGAGGGACGTGTACGGGTATTGAGACAACCTACATGTCACCAGGGGACTGTTCAAGCTGGTGGATGCTATGTACTGGTGCAGGGTGTGTGGAGTTGGGGTGATATGGGTCACTTGATACGTCTAGATACGACTCTGACAAGTGACACGTACGTAAGCATCCTGTTTGATCATCTACAATTCCAGCAGGACAATGCGACACCCCACACGTCCAGAATTTCTACAGAGTGGCTCCAGGAACACTCGTCTGAGTTTAAACACTTCCTCTGGCCACCAGAATCCCCAGACATGAACTTCATTGAGCGTATCTGGGATACCTTGCAATGTGCTGTTCAGAAGAGATCTTCACCCCCTTGTACTCTCATGGATTTATGGACAGCTCTGGAGGATTGGAGGTGTCAGTTGCCTCCAGCACTACTTCAGACATTACTCTAGTCCACGCCACGTCATGTTGTGCCACTTCTGCGTGCTCGAGGGAGCCCTACACGATATTAGGCAGGTGTACCAGTTTCTTCAGCTCTTCAGTGTAAATTTGTGACCAGTTTTCATCTGGCCTTCGTGTTGAGTCGGTTCTTTCTCCTAGTGTTCGAGAGTATATTGCAAAAATCCTGACCCTTGCAACGTGCTTGCTACAGTTCTTTACAACATTGTTTTTAAATAACCGATGAGGAATTTGCGTTAAAATATTACCAATAATTATTACTGACTACATAATGGTAAACCATACCCATTTATAATTTGTAATTACTATAAAATTATGACAAGACTAAATTGCGAAAATATGAGGTACTGCGTTGTGGTGTTACACTAAGACCATGGAATCGCATTCGTGATGACAATGGTTCAAATACATGTCCGAATTTTGATTTTATTGAGATTCTCAAATATCGTAACGCAAACGGCAGCTGATCCCTTTGAGAGCAACCTTGTGCTCCCGTCTACGATGTCATCGTCGTCGACGGGTCTTAATTTCACTTTTGTTCAGTCTGGCACATAATGTACCAGGAATTCTGAAGTACACTATCCGGCCACATTAACGTCGCCACTCGTCGGAAACCTGAATAACTACCTTTTGCAGCGCTGAACGTTTCAATACTTTCAGTGAGAGAATCAAGAAAGGTTCTTAAAGGGCCGTCTGCGATGTGGAGCCATGCTAACACCAGCTGCCCAAGGTTACTCCGTTGAGGATACATAGCGCGAACAGCCCGATCGAGCTGGTGCTACAGATTCTCGACCGAGTTTCAATCCAGAGAGTTCGGTGGCCTCAGGAGAATATGGTAAACTTATACTGGCGCCCTTCGAACAATGGACGTTGACTGCAAGCTGTGAGACAGCTTGCATTGTCCCGCTTGGTGCCGTCTTGCCGAGGACAACGAACTTGCATATAGAGGTGGACATCGTCCCCAAGGAGAGATGCATACTTGTGTTGATCCATTGCGCCTTCCAAAACGAAAAGATCAGGCAGGGAATGTTACGAACACATTGCCCACATCATAACGCACACGCGAAAAGCGATGTGTTCGATGGAACATAAAACGTGACTGATCTGAATACACTCCTGGAAATTGAAATAAGAACACAGTGAATTCATTGTCCCAGGAAGGGGAAACTTTATTGACACATTCCTGGGGTCAGATACATCACATGATCACACTGACAGAACCACAGGCACATAGACACAGGCAACAGAGCATGCACAATGTCGGCACTAGTACAGTGTATATCCACCTTTCGCAGCAATGCAGGCTGCTATTCTCCCATGGAGACGATCGTAGAGATGCTGGATGTAGTCCTGTGGAACGGCTTGCCATGCCATTTCCACCTGGCGCCTGTTGGACCAGCGTTCGTGCTGGACGTGCAGACCGCGTGAGACGACGCTTCATCCAGTCCCAAACATGCTCAATGGGGGACAGATCCGGAGATCTTGCTGGCCAGGGTAGTTGACTTACACCTTCTAGAGCACGTTGGGTGGCACGGGATACATGCGGACGTGCGTTGTCCTGTTGGAACAGCAGGTTCCCTTGCCGGTCTAGGAATGGTAGAACGATGGGTTCGATGACGGTTTGGATGTACCGTGCACTATTCAGTGTCCCCTCGACGATCACCAGTGGTGTACGGCCAGTGTAGGAGATCGCTCCCCACACCATGATGCCGGGTGTTGGCCCTGTGTGCCTCGGTCGTATGCAGTCCTGATTGTGACGCTCACCTGCACGGCGCCAAACACGCATACGACCATCATTGGCACCAAGGCAGAAGCGAATCTCATCGCTGAAGACGACACGTCTCCATTCGTCCCTCCATTCACGCCTGTCGCGACACCACTGGAGGCGGGCTGCACGATGTTGGGGCGTGAGCGGAAGACGGCCTAACGGTGTGCGGGACCGTAGCCCAGCTTCATGGAGACGGTTGCGAATGGTCCTCGCCGATACCCCAGGAGCAACAGTGTCCCTAATTTGCTGGGAAGTGGCGGTGCGGTCCCCTACGGCACTGCGTAGGATCCTACGGTCTTGGCGTGCATCCGTGCGTCGCTGCGGTCCGGTCCCAGGTCGACGGGCACGTGCACCTTCCGCCGACCACTGGCGACAACATCGATGTACTGTGGAGACCTCACGCCCCACGTGTTGAGCAATTCGGCGGTACGTCCACCCGGCCTCCCGCATGCCCACTATACGCCCTCGCTAAAAGTCCGTCAACTGCACATACGGTTCACGTCCACGCTGTCGCGGCATGCTACCAGTGTTAAAGACTGCGATGGAGCTCCGTATGCCACGGCAAACTGGCTGACACTGACGGCGGCGGTGCACAAATGCTGCGCAGCTAGCGCCATTCGACGGCCAACACCGCGGTTCCTGGTGTGTCCGCTGTGCCGTGCGTGTGATCATTGCTTGTACAGCCCTCTCGCAGTGTCCGGAGCAAGTATGGTGGGTCTGACACACCGGTGTCAATGTGTTCTTTTTTCCATTTCCAGGAGTGTATGTCACTAGTCACCACTCAGTGGACGTTCAGCGCAAATTCCAGGCTTCGTCGCCGATGTACAGCTGTCAGCATAGGTGCATTGAATCAGGCGCCAACTGCAGAGCTCCATATGCAGAAAAGTTCTCTCAACGGTCGTTGAGGAGACATTGTTGGTAGCACCTTGGTTCATCTGGCCGGTCAGTTGCTCAACGGTTGCATGTTTATGCGCCTGAACACATGGAGCAGCCATCGTTCATGTGTGTCCCGTCGTGCACCACAGCTGTTCCGGCGGCAGTTTAGGGCAGCGCCATTTTACCACGCCTGGTATGCTTCAACCACGGCGGCGCACAAACAGTTTACAAACGTAGCCGTTTCGGAAAGCCAATGATCATGACCTTTTGGAGCCAGATAAATCTCACCCTTTGTGCATTACGACGATGACTGCGGTGTCATCCACATCCCTCTACACGCTAAAATACGCTTCACAACTGGTGTTGTCAGCTGCAGTCTCAGAGTGGATGACGTCAGACATAGATGATGGTCACATTAACGTGACTGGACCGTGTACTTACTGTGCGAAGAGAGAACATAATCGTAACTGCGGTGTTTCAACATTATCAACCCGGCCCCTCTTACGCCATTTTCTCTGCTCCTCGCATATCGTGCTCACCGATAGAAAGAAAGGACTACCGCACACGAAAGCAGATCCGTAGCAAATCACTAAGACAGAAAGGTAATACCTTTAGTAATGAACTGAGAGACGTCAGATAATATTCTACTCGAAAAGTACCTTCTTTGAAAGTAAATGCTTACAGAGAAATATAAAGTAAGGCCGGAAACTGGTTACAGAGAACACGACGACAAAAAATATTCGAGCCACGAACTTAACGCCTCAGTTAAATTTTCTCATTTAGGCTTCACACGGTATATGATGAGAATGTAAAACACTGTACGTCGCATATGCTGTCCGAACCGGTGACCTTCCTCCCAACGCATAGGACTCTTAATAGCAACCCGACGGACGCTCTTTTAAGAGTCGTAAATCTTCGACTTAAATTTCAGGAACTATGATGCTGAAATTGCAAGAAAGTACAAAATGTAAGACCGGTTTGCACGAATGAGCGCTACATCACATTCTAAATATCCTGTCCATGTCGGAGAGGATGGGAGACGAGGGTTTAACGGGACGTCGCCGACCCGGTCATTACAGAGAGAGAGAGCGAAAGCTTAGTGTGGGCAAGGTTTCGGGAAGAAACTGGCCGTGTCCTCTCAAAGGAACCATAGTAGCATTCATCTTCGGCGATTTGGAGGAATGAAGATAAACTAAATGTGGATGACGGGATGGGGTTCTGAACTGACATCTTTTCAAATACGAGTCTCGATTCCTACCACTGCCTAAGCCACAACGATAGGTTGTTCATGTTAGATTCCTCGGCTCTTGCATATTGTACGAGTGATAAACCATTATGCAGGACTTCGAAGAAGCTTGAAGCCCACATTATTTTGGAAGTATGACGATGCGTGTAGCCCCTAGTGAAGAGAAATTATAAGATTTTGAAGAATCGAAATAATCAGCAGTCAGCGGTAAAATGTTTTATTAAATTAAGTTTCTGGCTAGTTTAGTCAAGTTGATTAGCCATCCTCGGAAGATCATACATTTAGCTTAGATCGGAAAGCAAACTTTGGACGATAGTGTCCTTCGTTAAAAATTTTCTTTAAATTTGCCGAAAATAGTGAATTTAATAAAAATTTGTGCAGCTGACGACTGATCATTTCGATTCTTAAACCGTGCTTCACACCTGCTGATTGACAGCCATGAATAAAATTTTAAATTGCAAGAATATTTTAAACCATCTGAATGCCATCCATAGTCAAATCCAGTTTACAATGGAAATCGAAAGGGGAGGGGGGGATGCCTACCATTTTTGGATGTTCTGATACTTTGGCTCTTTGGGACATGCAATACACTGAGAACCCTACGGATTTATATTTTCGTGCAAATAGCGGCCACCGTTCTTCCCAAACGATGGCATGGCTAGAGCACGTATCATTGATGACTATAGAAATCAGGAGAACGAGCTTCTACACTTGAAGAGAGTTTGTGAAGCCAACGAGGAGATAGAAACGGCACTACGAAAGAAATCAACGGTGGGCATAACGAATGCAGAAGAAGAGACTGGAAGTTTTAAATCGGTGTATTCCCTGCCATATGTGGGAAGCTTATAGTCAAAAATAGGACGGATTTTCAGCAGACCGAAGACGAAAGTGATTTTTCGCCATCCACCAAAGACAGCAGCTTAATTCTCTCAAAGATGACTTGGTAATTCGGAACACTGAGGTTACAACATCCCCCGTCAGTGTGGCCTTCCATACATCATACAGATCACACGTACAGTCCGTGACACATGAACAGAACGCCTCAGGTGCAACCGGCTCTTACAACCCTATAAACGGCGGTGGCAGAGCCCTGTATTGACGCTGGCCACTCTGCGGTGTACGAAAATTTCGAAGTTTCAGGTACGACGTCATCTTTCTGTGACTCAGTAGTGAAAGAAGTAATTAAACTTAGGTTGGCAACAAATTTAATTAACACAGATAGCGGCTACATCTTGCATAAAATGTAATTCAGCGCTTTCTGTAACGAACTTAGAAAGACTTCGCCACAGTAAGGTTCACAGCGATACATTGATGTCACAGCGAGGATCGACCGCGCAGCCGCATCATACGTTGGATCTCTTCGCCGCCAATCAACGTCTCTAGCACCTGTGTATCTGTAGCCGCATACAAAGTGGAACGGTGGGCGAGCAAGAGTGCTGGAGCGTCAATCATTCGACGCACTCTGAAGATGGCTCAACGATACACTGCCGAATTATCACATGGGTAGGCGGCGGTAACCTTGTTCATGGACCACAGCGTAGAGCTGTCATCCATATTCAGAAAACAAAGTTAAGCGTTTCCCTTCACCCTTCTTGGCCATCGAGAAATTGATTTTAGTCAACTTAATACCCGTCCTTCATCTCAAGTTGTTTAGGAAGTCCGCAGTAGCCCGCACCAGTCTCCCAGTGGATGTAGCTTGCGGATAGCTTGCGCTGTAACAGCGCTGCAGTCGGGTGCCTTTCTGTCACCTCCGTTTGTCAATGACATGATCTTCACAGTATCAGGCGACTAAAATTCATCATAATTGAGCTAATTTGCATGAAATGTTTATGAATTATATACACACATCTTCCTCATGAATCAGTTTATTAGTGAAATCCGTATCAAAACTCCTACCTTAGTTTCTGAGATCAGCCCTAACATACAGATAGAAACTGTGCCAAGGGACTTTATGTATTTATAGCAACAAAGTATAATCAGCGCTCAGAAATTATTACTTTACCCATCCGGATGGAATCTATACGACTGTGGCAGCCTTACTGCTGGATACTGCTCCCTGCTTTTGGGGCTTGCACACCTCCCGTTGTAAACTACATTTTTGTATTTGTCCCATTGTTATTCAGGTTCTTCATTGAACTATTTGTCTTGTTTGGATTAAGATGCAGTTTCTTCTTACCTTAATGTTTACATGGTCCTCTAGATGCTTAATGAGTTTGAAACGTTTCCTTAAAGACATTTACCTTACAGGTAATGGCTGGGTCGATACTGTTTGCAAATGCACGTCATCACTCGTCCATCACAATCACTATGCACAGGTTAGACTGGACAGGCAACTGATGATGCACTTGGGTCTTCTTAAATACAATAATATCTCTCAGAATTGTCGTTTCTTGACGATACAAAACAGATGTCTTCGTTTTACTAATGAACTTCCATAAAATCGTGATTCTTTTTGACGTATTTTTACCAATGCTGCAATGCTTCGATCAAGACGTACATTCTCACAGGTTTATTTGTCGAATTATGACCTACGATTGATACTAGTAGAATTCCTTGTGTGAGGTATGTTTATGTGTGTGTCCATCTTACCTGTACATTCCCCTCGCATCACTTGTCATGTATCAGTTTACTTGCCGAGTAACTGAGTTCCTTCACATGGTCACCGTTTTGATGCTGCATTTGTCAGTTTTAAAATTGAAAACGTGTAAATTTTTTAATTTTTGATGTTTCAAAATTGTTAAACACATTCGTAATACATTTAGTGCGTATTCCCTTGTCTTAGACCACCCATTTCCTTCAACGGCTCGTCTTTATTTGCCTTTCTTAATGCTTCGATATACAGGTTCACCAGCTGCAAAAAGAATACGTTCTTGTCTTATACATTCCTAATCCAAAAATTTTGCTATTTTCTTCCAGATTTATTTATTCGTTTTGTTCTTTGTCCTTAATGTATATTATCAATCTTCTCCATTTTTCTGAAGATTTCAAACTTATTGCGGCATTTGATGTCGAACATTTTTTCTATGCTGGAAAAGTTACGAAAGTGTGTCCTGGTTTTTCTTAAGTGTCAGCGCATCGTCAGAAACATCTCTTTGATGTCTTTACCTTACCAAAAGGTATACTGGTCATTTAACGTCTGATCTTAAGTACACTAAAGAGCCAAAGAACCTGTCACATCTGCGTGATATCGTGTAGGGCACCCGCGTGCACACACAAGTGCCGCCACACGACGTGGCATGGAATCGGCCACTGTCTGAAGTAGTGCTGGAGGGGACACCATGAATCCTGCAGGATTGTCCATAAATCCGTAAGACTACGAGGCGGTAGAGATCTCTTTTGAACAGCACGTTTCGAGGCATCCTAGATATGCTCAATAATGTTGATGTCTGGTGGCCATCGGAAGTGTTCAAAGTCAGAAGTGTGGTCCTGGAGGCACTCTGTGTGGGGTTGTCGCATTGTCGTGCTGGAATTGTCCAAGTCTGTCGGAATGCACAATGCAAATAAATGGATACAGGTGATCAGACAGAATGCTCACGTACGTGTCACCTGGCAGAGTCGTATCTAGACGTATCGGTGGTCCCATATCACTCAGCTCGCACACATCTCACATTATTACAGAGCCTCCACGAGCTTGAACAGTCCCCTGCTGACATGAGATGTCCGTGGACGCGTGAGGTTGTTTCCATACGCGTACACATCCTTCAGCTCGATACAATTTTAAACTAGACTTGTCCGACTCGGCAACATGTTTCCGAAGGCCTTCGGCTCCGAAAGCCCGTATCGAAGATGTTTCGTTGAATGGTTCTCACACTGACACTTGTTGACGGCCTAACACTGAAATCTGTAGTAATTGGCGGGAGGGTTGCGCTTCTGTCACGTTGAACGATTCTCTTCGGTCGCCGTTGGTCCTGTTCATGCGTGATTTTTTTCCGGTCCAGCGATGTCGGAGATTTGATAGTTTACCGGTTTCCTAATATTCACGATACACTCGTAAAATGGTCGTATGGGGAAATTCCCAACTACGTCGTTACCTCGAAGATGCCGTGTTCCATTGCTCGTGGCCGACTAGAACATCACATTGGAACTCACTTAAATCTTGGTAAGCTGCCATTGTAGCAGCAGTAACCGATCTAACAACTGCGCCACCCTCCTATTTAGGCGTTGCCGACCACAGCGCCATATTCTGCATGTCTACATATCTCTGTATTTGAATGCGCATGCCTATACCAACTTCTTTGGCGCTTCAGTGTAGTGTCTTGCACGTAACAATATGTGTTGACAAGATATTAAGTTCTGACACTTTCCCCTGTGCTAAAGTCTGGTACCGCATGATGCTGCATGTTAAATACAGAACATTCTGCCTCATATACCGCTGGTACAGTATACTGGCCCCCTGAGCTGACATGACCTGATCTGACCTTCCACCACTGTGGCCTTCCTCTGCGATAGCGCCCTCATGCATATAAAGTGTGTCGGTGGTATCGTTGGTTCCACTGTGCGCTAAAAGCTGACAGCCTCGATGTCCGACGGTGGTCTCCAGTTGCCCCCCGGCTCTGCAACGAAGGACCGATGCCATTGTGGGAAGGGGACAGGGGCGGAGGTTTCAAATGCATCTTCTGGAAACTTCTGAAGCGTGTCGCTGCCTGTTAAGAGCATTGTGGGAAGGCGAGCCAGCTTTCCTGGTACTGCAGCGAAGTGGAAGCGAAAGACGTTCCGTATGTTACTGCAGGAGCTGGTGGCCATCATAACTGACGTCACATTTCTGCGTCCTATCAACGCAGTGGCACTCGCAAACTTCATCAGTGACGCCCGATAAAATTTAACAGTTCCGTCCGCCGCAAATCCCCTTTCAGTGGAAGGGTGAACAGAAACGACTATGGGCCAGAATATATTATCCCGGATGTCATGATTAATTCGGTCACCATCGTTAAACTGGACGGCACGTGTGTGTTTGTGTGTGTTTGTGTGTGTGTGTGTGTGTGTGTGTGTGTGTGTGTTTCGTCCATCCGTAGAAATGGAGCGAGATGTCGACCTGTTAAAGGTACTGAAACCGCATTCTGTCAGGCAGTAGTACAAATATTTGTGATCATCGATATTATGGTGTTCCGTAGTTCCTCTAAGTGCCTTAGAACTACGTTGTGTGGACGTAGAGCGACACTCAAGCGGACTCAACTGAGTTATGAAGATGCTGAAAAACTTGAAATGGCAAATGCTTGAATAAAAACGCAAATCATCCGACGGAAGCCTACTTACAAAGTTTGAAGAATCAGAGTTAAGTGATAGATCTAGGAATACAGTGAAACCTCCTCCAGGGGATGAGAAAAGTCGGAAAGTGAAATCTGTTATTGGTATTTTAGTTGGGAATTACGGGTGTCTTTTTTTCGATATTTGTTTCGTCGCACTTATAATCTTTCTTATTTTTTACTAATAACTGGCATAAAAACGGTATGTCAGTTGACAAAGCAGTGGTCATCAAATTTTTCGGTTTTAAATAAAACTTTTTAAAAAACAACAGGCTGTTAGAAACAAGCAACACACACTCCACGTCAGAATCGGTAGAGCATTGCTCAGACGTTAATGTAACAATTGTCCTTTAGTCCCAAGAAAAACTTAGCTATTTTGGTTTTTTTATTTTTATTTCATTTCTTTTTAGTACACTAGGTGGTGTATGCCACACTTGTCATTTGTGGCCCAAAAGTATTTATCGTTGGTAGGAGTTAAGTGGCTGCTATAGGATTGGTATGGACCTTAAATGACATTGTATCTGATGAATGCAGTAAACTTACAAATCACAACATTATAGAACGACAGTTTATGAACGGATTGAACGATAACTACTAGCGAATGGATTAATTCTTGGAAATTTTAACCACTGTCAAACAATTATTCCGATAAAAGCTGTATTTTTTGCCTACTATCGAAATTGTTGATATGAATTTCTTGAAAGAACTTCTTTTGTTTGGCATAAAAAGTTAACTATATCGAAATTTTATTCAAATATTAAATTGACTACAAAACGGGCTTTACATTCAGAAAACTAAAGAAGAATAATGCTACAATTTTTACACAAAATCTTATTATTTGTTTGCCATTTCTATGAAATAATAAAAGAGAAGAAAAATTAAGTCGACAGTAATAAATGAAAAACTTAACAGTTGATCCATTGGTTGCAATAAAAATGGAAAGTAAATGAGCTGCTGCATGCGTCTACATAGTATGCCTTTATCTACTTATATCCCTTGGAAACGGAAAAATTAATAAGAGAAATAGTGTTATCTAACCTCTGTTTACACCTTTGAGCTCTGACTGTTCCCAGTACCCAAATAGTTGTGTGATCGTCGGTTACAACGTACCTTTTGAACGCAGTTAAAAAAAAATTTAAAAAAAATCGAAAGGCGAATACACGTGATATATTGTAAAATGCCTAGTCTATTCAGTCCATCGTTACTTTTCAAGAAAAAGTAGCAAACAGACACAGTATACGGACTAAATTTTCGTTTATTTATGTATAACGCAAAAGTCCGAGGGAGTCATAGAATTTTTTCAGTTTTTGTTCGATGTCGACGTTTATTACTGGGGATAACAGTAATAAACAACCGAAAATCGGTTTTTGCAGAAACCGGTTATTTGAGCAGTTTTAGTATTCGGGTTGAATTGGAGATGAAAAACCGGTATAACCGAAAACCTTATGTTTCAGCGATAACCGCAATTCATACCTCCTACGTGTCGCTCCCGTAGGGAATGGGAAGCAGCCCTGGTATGTGACGCGCACATAAAACTCATTAAATAGTATGGCGGCAAACGTGAATATGTGATAAACATCGTGACAGTGCATGTTAAAAGTATGGTTTACATGCCCTGGAGATGCAAGAAAAAACAAAGACGGAATCGACATAAAATGACCAATGGTAGCGAAAAACAGCAGTCCCTCGAATGTGAGACCGCCACATAAGCATCAGTATCTATATTAGCAAACGACACTCCTGGAAACCAGGGCGCTTTACAGTTACACACTCGCAGGTTGCCTGTCTAAAAACCTCCGGGGCCAAAAAAGTTTGAATTTCAATATTTCGCGTAATTACTCGCCGAATTAAAAAAATTTCAAATTCTGCCGTAATTAATCAATGTCAAACTTTTAAACACAATAATAAAAACATTACAGTCAGAAATTGTGTGCTTTTCTTGAGGCAACGTAACTGACGACTTCCAACTACCTGGACTTCATTCAGCCAGTATCTGAGAATGACAGAACTTAGCAAGATCCAACAAATTTTAGACATAATATGATACCTTTCCGAAAATTTTCTCGTTGTCGCCTCCCACAAAATGCCGAAAGGAAAAATGTTTATCGTTTAGTATATTTCCTCTGTTCATGCTATAAAACGGCAGCGTCAGGCATGACGTTTCTGTTTATTAGTTCGTTACTACTAACTACGAGGGTTGCCGAGAGTGTAACACACACAATTTTTGATCTTCAACAGTTCTCTATAGAACATAATGATAATTACACACACGAAAAAGTTGTATTTTATCTACACGCCCTCTTTCTCCACGTAATCTCAATCCCGTACTGTAGCCTTCCTCCAGTGGGAAACAACGGCGTGTATGCTCTGTCGGTATCAATCCGTGTGCGGGTGGCGGATCCAGCGCTTCACTATGTGAGTCACCTCCCCATCGTCCTCAAAATGTCTTCCACGAAAAGCATCCTTTAATGGCCCAAACAAGTGGAAGTCCGAGGGGGCTAGGTCAGGGCTGTCAGGTGTGACAGCCGCGGATGACCTCCGCCATCGCTCCCGCTGAAAAACGTGGAGCTCCGCCATACCGCCTTCTGGTGACCTCGCCCAGCGACTAACTGCACTTACGTCGACAGCAGATGCTCCATAAAAAATGATTCAAATGACTCTGAGCACTATGGGACTTGACATCTGAGGTCATCAGTACCCTAGAACTTAGAACTACTTAAACATAACTAACCTAAGGACAGGACACACATCCATGCCCCAGGCAGGATTCGAAACTCCGACCGTAGCAGTCGCGCGGTTCCGGACTGAAGCGCCTAGAACCGCTCGTCCACCGCGGCCTGCGATGCTTCATAGACTTTGCACAAGGATTTGTGAGTATTCCCCACAGTTTGTTTCTCTGCAGTGAGGAATTCAATTGCTTCTAACGTACCTCACCAACAAACGCCATTTCGAAACTGACCTGCAGCTACGCCACCTGTCGGAAGTGAGGGAAACTTGGCGCGCTCACTGGAGACTTCAAATAATACACTCCTGGAAATTGAAATAAGAACACCGTGAATTCATTGTCCCAGGAAGGGGAAACTTTATTGACACATTCCTGGGGTCAGATACATCACATGATCACACTGACAGAACCACAGGCACATAGACACAGGCAACAGAGCATGCACAATGTCGGCACTAGTACAGTGTATATCCACCTTTCGCAGCAATGCAGGCTGCTATTCTCCCATGGAGACGATCGTAGAGATGCTGGATGTAGTCCTGTGGAACGGCTTGCCATGCCATTTCCACCTGGCGCCTCAGTTGGACCAGCGTTCGTGCTGGACGTGCAGACCGCGTGAGACGACGCTTCATCCCGTCCCAAACATGCTCAATGGGGGACAGATCCGGAGATCTTGCTGGCCAGGGTAGTTGACTTACACCTTCTAGAGCACGTTGGGTGGCACGGGATACATGCGGACGTGCATTGTCCTGTTGGAACAGCAAGTTCCCTTGCCGGTCTAGGAATGGTAGAACGATGGGTTCGATGACGGTTTGGATGTACCGTGCACTATTCAGTGTCCCCTCGACGATCACCAGTGGTGTACGGCCAGTGTAGGAGATCGCTCCCCACACCATGATGCCGGGTGTTGGCCCGGTGTGCCTCGGTCGTATGCAGTCCTGATTGTGGCGCTCACCTGCACGGCGCCAAACACGCATACGACCATCATTGGCACCAAGGCAGAAGCGACTCTCATCGCTGAAGACGACACGTCTCCATTCGTCCCTCCATTCACGGCTGTCGCGACACCACTGGAGGCGGGCTGCACGATGTTGGGGCGTGAGCGGTAGACGGCCTAACGGTGTGCGGGACCGTAGCCCAGCTTCATGGAGACGGTTGCGAATGGTCCTCGCCGATACCCCAGGAGCAACAGTGTCCCTAATTTGCTGGGAAGTTGCGGTGCGGTCCCCTACGGCACTGCGTAGGATCCTACGGTCTTGGCGTGCATCCGTGCGTCGCTGCGGTCCGGTCTCAGGTCGACGGGCACGTGCACCTTCCGCCGACCACTGGCGACAACATCGATGTACTGTGGAGACCTCACGCCCCACGTGTTGAGCAATTCGGCGGTACGTCCACCCGGCCTCCCGCATGCCCACTATACGCCCTCGCTCAAAGTCCGTCAACTGCACATACGGTTCACGTTCACGCTGTCGCGGCATGCTACCAGTGTTAAAGACTGCGATGGAGCTCCGTATGCCACGGCAAACTGGCTGACACTGACGGCGGCTGTGCACAAATGCTGCGCAGCTAGCGCCATTCGACGGCCAACACCGCGGTTCCTGGTGTGTCCGCTGTGCCGTGCGTGTGATCATTGCTTGTACAGCCCTCTCGCAGTGTCCGGAGCAAGTATGGTGGGTCTGACACACCGGTGTCAATGTGTTCTTTTTCCATTTCCAGGAGTGTACATAGGCCTCCGTAACGTTTCATTGTTTTCTGATGGAAAAATCCAGTACATTACTTTCTGGGCAATCCTCCTATATTACCAACTTAGTTTGCAGACAGTATCTACAAATACCACTGAATGTTCTTGCAAAATTATATCATTTTACGACAGATAATTCAGGCGATATGACATCATAAACATTCAGATGCGTGATAAAATAAGTTCTTCTTTAAATGTAGCACAAATTACTCACTTTATATGCATCCACTATTTCATAATAAGGCCACTTAGCGACTTCTAACAAATTTAAACCATAATTATAGACCTTCGCTGAAGTAATTCCGCTTACATGCTTAAAGGAAATATTTAATAAATTTACTCATTTGTAATGAAAGGTTTGAAGCTGGTTCTACACACGGGAATTCGATTCTTTAAAGATAGAGTGGATAACTGGTGTGATACTAAGATAACTCATTGACGATGATTAAACTTCACCGAAAAGTGTTTTGGACCTAAACGAGAAGTATTTGTGCTTGTCCAAGGCAGAACTGTTCCCTCTAATCTGTACAGATGTAACGGCTCCAAGTGCAGATATTTCTTTTGGTGAATGAGGACGGTGTAGTGAACTACATCACATCACAGCAGTAGTTTAATAGTTATAGCTATTTGGATTGGTTAGTTCCTTCAAGTACATGTGGCAAGAGCAAGCCATTGATGTTTGTTTATTCCTAGGGCAGGAGGTCAGGTGTCGAAGTGTGGACGCGTGGACACAGAATGGTTAGTCTAGACTGACAGTAGCAATCCTCTTACAGGTGCAATTCTGACCGTGCAGAAAACGTGTTTCAATCAGACAAAGAATAAGCAGCATATTAAGGTACTACATACAAAAATATCCCCACTTAGATCAGTTACACCCTGTGTACTGGGAGGCAAATACGGAGAAAAAGGTAGCTGTAACTGCAGTGTAGAACGTTTGTTTATTTTTAACGTGAAGCACAAACAGGAACTTATGGCTCAATCACTACTATGGCTGCAGTTGGTGTTGCAGGTATTTGCATTTCCTGTTGCTGTCAGACCAGTCACTATGTGTCACTAGATTTTTGAGGAAGCAAACTTAACATTTACATCTTATACTACAAATAATCATAAATGTAAACAGTAGTCTGAGGATGGCCGTGTCGGTTTCGAATCGGTGACGGTCCTAGTTTACAGAAGTACAACTAGCATTGTCAACAACGGTTCGTTGCAATATTTGACTCTTTGTAGCAGTTAGCCTTTACTGTGGCCTTCGTTCCACATTTTAAGTAATCCACTGTCTTCGACTTCAAATAAGCTCAGCAGACAAAATGTCCGCCCCGATAGCTGAGTGGTCAGCCTGACGGATTGCCGTCCTACGGGCCCGGGTTCGATTCCCGGCTGGGTCGGAGATTTTCTCCGCTCAGGGACTGGGTGTTGTATTGTCTTCATTATCATTTCATTCCCACCCGGGGCACAGGTCACCCAGTGGGGCTTCGAATGTAATAAGACCTGTGTTCACGATTCGTTGGTCTCCAACACCAGTCTCGGCTGTTGTATTCGAGTCAGCTCAGTGATTACACAGCAAGGAGTAGATGTCAGCGAGCTTCGGGCTGCGGTGGACTACCAGTTAGGAGGTGCTGCCATTGCCCAGCACCAAGTGGTTCTTTCACTGGCTGCTGGAGTGTACTCGGTCCCACTCCAAATTCTGCGATGAGCCTTGATCACCTATCAGTGATGTATCCAGCGTCGGTAATGAAATGGTCGGTTGATCCCCTCCCTACCAACTTGGTAAGTTTCAGCACGCGGAGGCCGCCGGGTGCTGGACAGGAACGTGGACCCCAAGAGGACCTGATGCTGGCTTCCTCGCTGAAATCCAACGCTGGCAGCATCCTGCAATTTGGTCTTGTCGAAGACAATCAGTTTCTCTAGCAATCGATAATAGGCGCTAGGCAATGTGAAGCTGCTCAGGTGAAGACAGTCTCGAGTACATCTTCAGATAGTTCACAGACTGTGCTGCAGTATCCAGGGTATAGTATCACTACAGCACCATAATCGTGGAATCTAGTCCTATCACTGTGAACGCCACCAATACCAATGATCATCTGATGAGAGCTGGAAAACTGGAATATTTAAAGGGAGCTAGTGCAAGGCAACGAGGTGTGCTCAGTTCGGAACGCCCAAATGTGTCCTCCCTTTTCTCCCAAATTCACTCAACAGGCTGTTAACTGCTATATCAGATCCTCACGACATATTCTTGTGTAAGAGATTGAGTTTCTTGCAGCATGACGTATGAGCTAACGGACATGATTTTCTCTCTTCCTTTAGTTTTGTGACAAAGTCTTCTTCCTACTGAATGCGTATCCTCCCTATGAAAGGTATGTGCTAAGGTCTTATCAGGGTAGATCCAGAAAATAAAGTCTGTAGTTGCCAACCGCAAGGTGTAATGAGTATAATATCTTTGAGTAGGGGGATCTTTGATGGTTAAGAGAGCCAGGCGCGCGCAGTAAAAAAACTCCAGGTAGGTGCCCGGAGGAAGCAGACGTGTGGTGACAGCTTTAAGTATGACTTAAAATTTTAATTATATATATATATATATATATTGAGATCAACATTATGGTTAAATCTAACACCCTGAATCATAATCCACATCCTTTGCTTGTATTGAATATGAAAATGAGTAGTAAAGTAAAGTTACTCACCAATGAAAGAACGTAAAGAAAATGAGGCCTCTATGCAATTTAATATCTGTCCGGTTCATGGTTTGAAATCGATTTTGGTGTAACTAAAGTTATCAGAGCAAAGTTATTTCAAGTAACTAATTTTGTTCCATTGCACAACTGGCATTATTCAAGTCAAGATATAATTTCATTAAGTACACATCAGGGCCGAAAGTTAATTTTTCAATACCATCTTACCATCTTACTGCCACTGCACAAACGGCATTATTCTCTTAAACTTTATTGCTGAGTCAAATACATGTTGCATTTCTAGCAAAATAGAGGAGTGCAAGAAACAAGTTCACAGACGCAGTCAGATGCAGGTTTGTTGAATAATGTATTTGGAATAACTTTATCTTTTACTTTCACTACTTAAAAAGGAACCAATTTCGTTAGATACTTCAAACTAGGCAGACGACGTAATTTATTGAATTCCTAACCCACTTGTGACTTACCAATACACTTCCTGCTTCAACCAATGTCCCTCACTTAATTAAAAATTTCCTGTGGCATTGCGAATAAGTTTTATTAAAAAATTTTGATTTACTACGCCTTACTATTCTGTACTGTAACTGGGAATCGAACTCAGGTCCTCCACATGGCAGTCAGCTGGGTTGTTTAGCCAGCTACGTAGGTGGACATTATGGTTTGGGGAGGAGTTACAATGATTACGATGCACAATCTACCATCCACCACTCCCTACACAATGACTCACGGCGCGCACGGATATAGACTTTGTTAGTGAATTGTGATGAAGGACTCTAGGTTGTACTGGCTGTCATCATCTCAGCTCTGGAGATTTACCGCCCCATGTTGAATAATTCGCAGAGTCCGCCTTTATTCCCCCGTTACCTGTGACCTAAAAAAATCCGCTGCGACATTTGACTGGCACTCCGCCAGCCATAAGCGGGGGCAGCAGACCTTCTGCACGCCCGCATTTTTCCGCTTGGCGTACACTTCTTGGCTTCGTGACCGGGGGCGGTTCTACCGCCGCCGCCACCATCGTAACTCTTGGTCCACTGAGCACCGCCCCTGCATCGCGCCAAAGGGTAGCAGCCCTGCATAAACCCCCTCCGATACCGCACCCCCTGCCCCTCCCCCCGCCCTATTTCGCCCTGCGGGCTAACCCAGACGGCGTCTGCCTGGAACTGCGTCTCACGTCTAGCGTCTGGCGGCTGACAGGGAACTTTGTTGCAGAAACGGCCGCCGCCTCCGCCACCGCTCCGACTTGCAGATTGGCGGTTCCGCCACATTCCGCTGGCACTCGCGGGAATATGAGATGCGTTGCCTCTCCACACTGCGCCAGCAGCACGACGTGAGACAAGCAGCCATGCGCTAAAATGTTTACTTAATTTCGCACACTGCGTCCTTCTTCGTTTCTTTCTGCATCTGAAATCGTACAGGACGGGCAAAATGCATCTCTCCCAGAAAACACACTATAGGACAAAAAACAGCACCACGAAGGAAATCGGTAGGTATGATGTACTTGAACAAAAAATAAATGATAATTTTAGAAAAAACAGGATGACTTATACCAGAAAAAGAGCTTCACAAATTGAGCAAGTTAACCTCTGGCAGTTATTCGCTTTGGAGTGGCTGATCTGTTGTTGGATGTCCTCGCGAGGTACACCATGCCAAAAACTGTCCAAATGGCACGTTGTTCTTGTTGTGGTTTTCAGTCCAGAGACTGGTTTGATGACCGAGCGAGGTGGCGCAGTGGTTAGACACTGGACTCGCATTCGGGAGGACGACGGTTCAATCCCGCGTCCGACCATCCTGATTTAGGTTTTCCGTGATTTCCCTAAATCGCTCCAGGCAAATGCCGGGATGGTTCCTTTCAAAGGGCGCGGCCGACTTCCTTCCCTCATCCGATGAGACCGATGACCTCGCTGTCTGGTCTCCTTCCCCAAAACAACCAACCAACCAACTGGTTTGATGCAGTTCTCCATGCTGCTCTATCCTGTCCAAGCTTCTTCGTCTCCCGTTACCTACTGCAACCTAAATCCTTCTGAATCTGCACAGTGTCTTCATCTCTTCACCTACCTCTACGATTTTTAACCTCCACACTGCCCTACAATACTAAACTAGTGATCCCTTGATGCCTCAGAACATGTCCTACTAGCCGAGCCCTTCTTCTAGTCAATTTGTGCCACAAATTTCTCTTATCCCCAATTCTGTTAAATACCTCCTCATTAGTTATGCGATCTACCCATCTAATCTTCAGCATTCTTCTGTAGCACCACATTTCTAATTCTTCAATTCTCTTCTTGTCCAAACTATTTATCGTCCACATTTCACTTCCATACATGGCTACACTGCAAACAAATACTTCCAGAAACGACTTACTGACACTTAAATCTATACTCGATGTTAACAAATTTCTCTTCTTCAGAAACGCTTTCCTTGCCATTGCCAGTCAACAGATTATATCCTCTCTACTTCGACCACCATCGGTTGTTTTGCTTCCTAAATAGCAAAACTCATTTACTACTTTAATTGTCTCATTTCCTAATCTAATACCCTCAGCATCACCCGATTTAATTCGACTACATTCCATTATCCTCGTTTCGCTTTTGTTGATGTTCATCTTAATATCCTCCTTTCAAGACACTATCCATTCCGTTCAACTGCTCTTCCAAGTCCTTTGCTGTCTCTGACAGAATTACAATGTCATCGGCGAACCTCAAAGTTTTTATTTCTTCTCCCTGTATTTTAATTCCTACACTAAATTTCTCTTTCGTTTCCTTTACTGCTTGCTCAATATACAGATTGAATAACATCGGGGATAGGCTAAAACCCTGTCTCACTCCCTTCCCATCCACTGCTTCCCTTTCATGCCCCTCGACTCTTATAACTGTCACCTGGTTTCTGTACAAATTGTAAATAGCCTTTCGCTCCCTGTATTTGACCCCTGCCACTTTCAGAATTTGAAAGAGAGTTACAACGTCAAAATCCAGAGCTGGTTAGATGGCCCTGTCCATAATGCGGGTATTATCATGCTGAAATGTAATCCCAATATGGTTTGCCATGAAAGACAACAAGATCGGGTGTAGAATATCGTCGACCTACTGCTGTGATGTAAGGGCGCCGCTGATGACAACCAGTGGGGTCCTGCTATGACATGAAATGGCGCTCCTAGCTGTTAGGTCGTATGGTGTGCACAGTCACGTTGGTATCATGCCTCTGTCCTTGTCTCCAGACATGACTTTGCTCGTAATCTGGGACCAGTTCGAAGCGGGACTCATCACTGGAGGTAACTGTACTCCATCCAGTGAGATTTCAGGCCCAAGACGTGTCTAGAGTCGCCCCAGACAGTAGTGGGATAACTATTTGGATAAGAGCGAGAGCTGAAGCAACGCATTATTGACTTGCTCAGTTTGTGAAGCTCTATCTCTTGAACAAATCAACTAGTTTTTTTGAAAATGCATTCATTTTTATGCCTGTTCAAGTACATCACATATACCAATTTCCGTCCCGTTCGGATAACTCTTTCATCGTACGTAATATTTTTTTTTTCTTGAAGTGCGTTTCATGCACCTCAAGATAAGAACCGAGTCTTACCTCGCCATTTCTCGGGACAGATGACGTGAGAGTGGTTGCCTATCTTACAGAACTAGGAACTTTTTCGTTCCCATTTTCTTCTGCCCACTCAGTATTTCGACAGACGCCGGGTGTGAGGAGAGACTACTTACCATATGGCAACACTTTCCGTTGAAACATTGCCAAACTTGGTACAGTCCGAACGAAAGTGTAACAGAGATGCACGGGGATCTTAGAAGGGGAATCTTAAGGCGGCGTAGTTTTTCACTAAACTCTGTTGAATAGACTCGGAGAACTTCTATCCAAGGAAGTCGCTACGACAATTCTGCTCCCGTGATCAGATCTGCATTTACATTTACAACAAGAGGCCGGAAAATACTGAGAAGTGCTTTCGGGCTTCTTCTGGTCAAAATGACGAATGGAGGGCAGGAAGAATGGTTACTTAAGCTGTAATTAGCACGACATTCTCCTCGCCATCGTTATGGGGGCGGTACATAGGAGGTTCTAGTATATTGTTAGATTTCTCACTTAACGTACTCAGTCTTTTTTTAGCTTTTATTTTGTGAATGGGAAGTTTCTGTTGGTGGTCAAGGCGTTGTTCTAGGAGAAAACAGGACTAAAATACTCAGCTTAAGAAAGTGAGGAGATTCACCACAATTTTACGAAATATTAATAGTGAATACTATCTATGTTAAAAAAGAACTGAAGCGTGTGCATTTCACAGGAATTACAGTGTCACTGGAATATGAAATATAGGTTGTTGTCGAATGAAGACCCTTACCTAAAAAAAAATTACACTGTGATATTGTTATTATGAAATAAACAACGACTTTTCGATAATGTATGGCACATTATCGTATTACAGCACATTCTGAACGCATTCGTCTTCCAGCTTACTAAAAACAAAGAGAATTTACCTTTATTTATCGAAGGCGTGTTGGAACTGCTGTCTTCAAACAAATGTTACCAGATACTGGGAATATCTTGAAACAAGTGATAAGCACCAAGCGTATGGTGTAAAGTATATGTTACAGTCCGTCACAGCGAGTATAATTCATTCCTTGCTCTAGAAAAAAAGAAATGGATGATGGCAGTAGCAGACATGCTACGACGATCAATCAAAATGTTATGCCTCCTACTTCTGTTTTATTTGTCAAGAATTTCAAATGGAACTACATAGGTTGAAAACCACAACATTGAATATTAACTGATGACTTGTCAATATAATCTACGCACATTTCCACTGTTTTGGTTGATGTTTAACAGGGCTATGTGCTCCAGTGTGACAAAACGCACGGTCCTGTTCCCAAAGCCATTGACGCACCAAATTTTTCAAAATGTATCCAACGAAGAGTTTCGTTTGGCGTCCCAAACAGATGGGAGTCTAATGGTGCCAGGTCAGGGCTGTATTATATGGGGGATGGGGCAAGACTTCCCTTCAAGTATTCACAATCTCTTCAGTGGTGTGTCGACTTCTGTTTGGTCTTGCATTGCTGTGCAGAAAAGAAAAACATCCGCCATAGCTTCTTTTCGGTGAACTTGCTTAAGACGTACTTTATACTGTTAGAGCGTTCTGACGCCTCGAACAGAATTTTTTGTGCATCTCTGCTCAAAAATACCAACCGTATCCACATCCTCAGCGTCCCAGAACACTGTAGCCATAACTTGACATTTTAATCACAGAGTTTACAACCTTTTCTTTTTCTTCTAGTTAATTTGATGCCAATCTATTCCTTGACTGTCTCTTTCAGTCTCGTTCAAATAATGAGCCCATGTTACGGCTCCGTCACAGGTTTTTTCAAGAAACTCCCCTCCCTCGAAACGGAAGTGCTGCAAGAGTTCGGAGGCAATAGTTTTTCTTGTCTCCTTATTCTGACCTCTTAACGTTATTGGTAGCCAAGATGATGATGATGATGATGATGATGATGATGATGATGATGATGACGATTATGATTATGATATTAAACATTACCGATGTAACGCAATTGTAAAATACATTTGACAAATTTTGTGTTACATTCCTTTATTTGAAAGAACATTTCATTCTTTTCTTCATTTGAATAGAAACAAATTATACGTTAAGTTCGAACGTATATCAAAGTCAGCAATTGCTGTTGTGCGAAAAATGTCATTGGATCGGCTGCTAACTTTATTGTATGTATCGCGTTGTATACTAAAAATAAAAGTGTATCTCAAGCTAGTGAATCCGTCAGTTTATGCGTCTTCGCTGAGGCTGCCATATGGCTCCGATGCTAGCCGTGCGTGATCCCTGTGCAGTGGAACATTGAAATACAGAAAACGCTTTTTCTTCTCCGGACTATTCTGAAATTTAATTCTGCGCGTGCTGAGAGCTCTCAGGAAATTCGGACCGGCCTCGTAAAGCGCCGGGCTTTAGGACTCGTGTATAGCGCCTTCCGCTGCGAGCGTGGGTGCAGCTCCGGTCGCGGAATGCGAGCGCGCTAAGTGCAAGCCGCCATTTTCCGTTTACGTCACTGCCGTACATACCGACCCGTGAATCACGAGCAAGAGCTCCCGCCGCTTCAGATCCGAAATCTGCGTCTCGACTGGGGAGGATAAAGTATGTAGAGTCTCCGTGGCGACGTCTGGACCACTGCCTCTGAGTGCCGCCGCAGTTGCAGAGAGCTTGCAACGTTGTATAAAATCTGTGTTCAGCCCGAGTCAGATCAGCGTTAAAACTTGAGCTTTCGAAAATTAACACGATGTCCTTCATCAGGAGATAACTGCCTGCCGGAAGCGATTTCTTTTCTACTGGCGTTCAAGCTTGTGCTTGATCGGGTGACGTCGCTTAGAAGTCTAATTTCTGTTGACGGCGACCTTATCTGAATGGCGGGATTTGCCTGCGCAAATGCTGGAAATTTTAATGACGTGAAATGCATCCTCGTGACACACCGGACCACGATACAGGCGCGAAAGGGGCAGCCGGTTCACCTGTAGCATCCTCTTTCAGGGTTTGTTTTTTCGGGAGAAGGGGGTTGTACTTTGAAGGCGCTGCGTCCCAAATTCTCTTCTTCCGGCACCAGTCAGATTATAAACCCCGTCTCCGATACAAGTGATGGTGAAAGTGTGAATTTCTACAGCTTTTTCATTACGGATTCCCAGTACGACTATACACTATGTGATCAAAAGTATCCCGACACCACCAAAAACATACGTTTTTCATATTAGGTGCATTGTGTTGGCACCTACTGCCAGGTGTTCCACATCAGCGAACTCTGTAGTCATTACACATCGTGAGAGAGAAGAATGGAGCGCTCCTCGGAACTCACGGACTTCGAATGTGGTCAGGTGATTGGGTGTCACTTGTGTCATACGTCTGTACGCGGGATTTCCAGACTCTTAAACATCCCTACGTCCACTGTTTCCGAAGTGATAGTGAAGTGGAAAAGCGAACGAACACGTACAGCACAAAAGCCGACCTCGTCTGTTGACTGACAGAGACCGCCGACAGTTGAAGAGGGTCGTAATGTGTAATAGGCATACATCTATCCAGACCATCACACAGGAATTCCAAACAGCATCAGGATACACTGCAAGTACTATGACAGTTAGCAGGAGGTGAGATAACTTGGATTTCATGGTCGAGAGGCCAGGGTGCGATTTGTGCTTCTACCAGTGGGGGGATGTCTTAGGGGGTTAGTAGAATTTCATATGTTACTAGCTTGGACCGTGGCGTTACGCATGGTTAAACAGCTATTTATAAATAGATGTTAATGCCGAAACTCACTATTGACGCGTATGCACTATCAGAAAAGCCATCCCTTGTTATATCTTTAAAAGTACTTATAGCTAAAGCTTATTTACAAAATCATCTACATACAGGTACAGATATAAGAGGGGAATTCAAAAAGTACAGGAACATTTGTGAAAACTTGTACTTATTTTGATGATAGAAAACTGAAACATATTAATAGTGTTAATAGTAAGACTTATTAAAAACTTTCAGTGTTCGGCTCCACAAATTTACATTATATGTAAAGTTTTACTACAGTGCGTGGGAAATAAACATCCCAGGTTGGGATGCATAAACTAAAACCAGAGGAGGGGATGGTCTGATGCAGAGGTGGGGAAATCCCCCCCGCCCCCCCCCCCCCCTGCAAATCGCACACTGCGAGAGGCTGCTCAAAGCCACACATCACGCCGGTAAATGCCAAACGGCGCCTCGCTTGGTGTAAGGAGCGTAATTATTGGACGATTGAACAGTAGAAAAACGTTATGTGGAGTGACGAATCACGGTACACAATGTGGCGAGCCGATGGCAGGGTGTGAGTATGGCGAATGCCCGGTGACCGTCATCTGCCAGCATGTGTAGTGCTAACAGTAAAATTCGGAGGCGGTGGTGTTATGGTGTGGTCGTGTTTTCCATGGAGGGGGCTTGCTGCCCGTGTTGTTTTGCGTGGCACTATCACAGCACAGGCCGCCATTGACGTTTTAAGCACCTTCTTGCATCCCACTGTTGAAGAGCAATTCGGGGATGGCGACTGCATCTTTCAACACAACCGAGTACCTGTTCATAGTGCACGGCCTGTAGCGGAGTGGTTACACTACCATCTCATCCCTGTAATGGACTGGCGTGCACAGAATCCTGAACTGAGTCCTATTGAACCCCTTTGGGATGCTTTGGGACGCCGACTTCGTGCCAGGCCTCACCGACCGACACCGATACCTCTCTTCAGTGCAACACTCCATGAAGATTGGGCTGCCATTCCCCAAGAAACGTTCCAGCACTAGATTGAACGTATGCCTGCGAGAGTGGCAGCTTTCATCAAGGCTAACGGTGGGCCAACATCACACTAAATTCCAACATTACCGGTGGAGGGTGCCAACGAAGTTTTAAGTCATATTCAGCCAGGTGTCCGGATTCTTTTGATCACATAGTGTATAACGGATGCACTGCAACAACGGTTGCAGAACAGCAGATGTAATAGACAGCTAACCACTTACAGTAAAAGGTGATTTACAGTTAACGTCTACATAGTCACGCACCAAGAGGGATGAATGTGCGCGTGCGTTATCGTGACGCAAGAACCGTGAATTGTTACGTCACATTTCAGGCCGTTTCCTTCTCACATTTTGTGAGACGAATTCATGATGGACTAATCAACTAATCATTCTGCAGACGTCGAAGGGCGTTGTGAACGATGGTCGTCCTTAGCGTCCATCCGCCGTTTTTAAACCGTGTTAAATATTCATAATACCGAGTACGGCATTTGGTGTGCCTGTGCAAAGGTTTCCCAGAGTTTCACGGAAAATTTAATGCAGACCCGTTGTTCCTCTAACCCTGCCTTATCGAAATTCACAAAACGTGCGACACAACGTTCTACTGAATACACCTCTGAACAGTAACGTGCAGATATACAACAATGAAACTTCCGGCAGTTACACATTAAACACCAGTATTAAACACAAGCTTTTCCCTACAACACACTATTGGCGCGAAATTACAAATGTTGCGGAATTTTTTGAACACGTCACATTAACTGTGTGTGTGCGCGCGCGTGTGTGTTAATGAATATTGAAGTTCTTATCTATGTATACTGCAAACAGAACAAATTGACTGGCATACGGATCAGCAAGGAAGCGTGAGTTTTAATAGAGCTGACATATGAATTTTACGCTCTTCCGTTTTCATAAACAAACAGAGATGGTTGCGAGCAAGATATAGCTGTTAACTGCCGCTGGAGAGCGCAACACTTGCAAATCACGTGTACTAGCACGTCCCATGTGACGCAGGCGCTTTGTCTTGTGAGTATGGATCTTCCGTCTGCGTGAACGCCAGCTACCTCGTCCCGTCCCGTATGAGGACGGCTTATATCTGTGCTTCGCTATCGCTGTTTTCTCAGAATTTCTATACTCCAAGTGATGTCTGCATCCAGTGGAGTGGTCGGCCATAGTGTGGATTGTCTGCCCCACGTAATTTTCGACACGTTTACATGACACATCGTAAACACTATGTACTCTCAAAACGAGTCTGTCGCTCATCGGACGCAGAAAATCCTTCGTTTACCATGGAAGTCGGAAAACTGGTCTAATGCTGTATGTACGTAATGTGCGGGTGCACAGTTTTCCTCTGTGTCTCTACGCAGAATGCAACGAAGGGTGTAGGTTTGTCATCTTCCGTTGGCGAGGACCGTTCGCGACTTCCTTTACCAGAAAACGCAAAATGGTTCAAATGGCTCTGATCACTATGCGACTTAATTTCTGAGGTCATCAGTCGCCTAGAATTTAGAACTAATTAAACCTAACTAACCTAAGGACATCACACACATCCATGCCCGAGGCAGGATTCGAACCTGCGACCGTAGCGGCCGCTCGGTTCCAGACTGTAGCGCCTAGAACCGCACGGCCACACCGGCCGGCCCAGAAAACGCAGCTCTCATC
The DNA here is from genome assembly GCF_023898315.1 of Schistocerca nitens. Taxonomy (NCBI): domain Eukaryota; kingdom Metazoa; phylum Arthropoda; class Insecta; order Orthoptera; family Acrididae; genus Schistocerca; species Schistocerca nitens. Next base: position 77,540,936 of record NC_064625.1, read on the forward strand.
TGCTGGTTCACATGGCTCGAAGAACTATGGGACTTAACACCTGAGGTCATCAGTCCCCTAGACTTCGAACTACTTAAACCTAACTAACCTAAGGACATCACACACATCCATGCCCAAGGCAGGATTCGAACCTGCGACCATAGCAGACGCGCGGTTCCTGACTGAAGCGCCTAGAACCGCTCGGCCAGCCATCTGACTTGGTTCGTATCTGCTCGTTCGGAACATGTTACAACTCAGATCCCAGATGGTCATAGAGTCATTTGGTCTAGGCCTGTTTAATAAAGTGCTCAGGACAGATTTATTTTCAGCTGAATTGTAACCCATTCGGATCAGAATTTTTTCTGGAGGAAGGAAATTTGTTATGTGGTAATCCTCGTAGGTGATTTTTGATGATTTTTACATGCAAGACTTACATAAAAATATGTACCCGTTTTCAAAACATACTTTGTACACTTGGATTCATTTTATGGACTAAAATAACTAATTACGAAATATTCTCTGTTGTAATAAACAGTAAAATGATCATTCAGTAGTTACCATGCAGAATAACGACAGTATTCAGTTATAGAGTGGAATATAGCAAACCAACCACGTCCGTGTACTATGATGGTCACGTACTGCCGCGCACTGCTACAATGACTGATATTTTTATAGCGGTGCCCGGCAGTTGACAGCACTTGTGGATGTTGAAAAGGTTGAAAATTCACAAATGTGTCCCTCAGGTTTGCATTGGGAAAAAATACCTCTGCTACAGCCACGAGACAGTAAATGTTAATGTACACAATTGTAGCCGGAGGGTCTGAAAAAGGCTAAATATAGATGTGTGTGAGCAGGCTGTTTCTACATAGAATGATCCAATCGTCCATCCAACTTACGTTCGACAAACACGTCCTAAATCAGCAACTTGCTTCCGATGTCACTTCCATAGTAAATTTTATGTCCACATTATGGAATTCATGTGGTCCAAGAACTGATGCTGTGCATCTGTTCCAGCAGGCCGGATAAAAATGATCCACATAACTATAAAAAAAAAGTTGGCTGGAGAGGAGGAGGACGTAAAGCACGTTATTCATCAAAGACGATCATTCAGAATCTATAGCCTTGCTATGGTCATTTCGTAATAATTCCCACTAATGAAAAGAGAAGTGGTCGCCAAGACGTGTTTAAACGTCAGAAAGAAAATGGTCAGCTATAAAGTACAGGAGACCTACTGTCGGCACTTTCGTAACTAAAGCATAGTACGAAGTGGCCTATGGTACGGCTATGGGTTGTCGATTTTATCACTGGGTATTGCTAACTTCTTCACTGAAAATTTTGAATAATGGGCTTTATTTTCTGCTCCTCTTCGCTCCACTTGTTGCTATAGGTATGTGGACGAAGCGGTTTTTATCTGGTCTCACGGAATCTATCAAGGTTACCACCCTTAAAATATTGTAGCGTTCATTCTGTCCGTGTCGTTGCGCAAGTCCAACTCGCGGCACCGCGGCCAGAATTTAGAGGCGTCCTCACACGAGACGTGGTCGTCATCGTGAAGCACGTCAGGCATGGTTTCTGTCGGCCTTCGTGCACCACCAGCATCGAGCTGGAGGGCCACCTCTCACCGTAAGGGACAGCTGGTCTACAACTTCCGATTTTTAGTTAATCTCAAAATTCGGTAAGAATACTTGATTTTAGTATTCATGCGATGCAATCAAAATTAACTTACTTATGTAACTTTGATATTAAGAGAGTAATTTGGGTCATTTCTTGAGAGATTTTTTTTTAGTAATAATGTTTTAGTGTCCGAAGTCGAAAAATAACAAGTGGTTCAAGTGGCTCTGAGCACTATGGGACTGAACGTCTGAGGACATCAGTCCCCTAGACTTAGAACTACTTAAACCTAACTAACCTAAGGACATCACACACATCCAGGCCCGAGGCAGGATTCAAACCTTCGACCGTAGCAGCGGGTTAAGTTGTTACCGTATTTCTTGAAGTTGTTATCTGTGAAATAAGAAACAATAAATAATTAAACTATGTCTTTTTATTTAAGTGATAATCAACAATGTCCTACGAATCATCAGGTAAACCTTTGTATGTTACATAACAAGTAACTGCAATTTGTACTTAAACAATTATTAACCCTTCAGTAATCAGCAGCTTATCAAATAACTTGTATCTACTCAGCCTTGACAGTTCAGTCTTCCATCATACTGGCCTTGTCTTAGGCTGAAAATATCTGTCATATTGCCAACATAGGCAGAAAACATATATACTTAATTAATCATCGGAAGATATATTACAATCACAGTTCGGGTATAGTTAGGTTAATGAGGTTGGATTCTGCCTGCATCTGGAATGGCCCCAGTTCTTACCTTATTGATACTGAACCCATTCTTCCCCAGAACGTGAATTAGAGAAAGTTTCATAGCACACTAGACAATAATCCACTAAACTGTCGCCTGCCGGTGTGGCCGATCGGTTCTAGGCGCTTCAGTCTGGAACCGCGAGACCGCTACGGTCGCAGGTTCGAATCCTGCCTCGGGCATGGATGTGTGATGTCCTTAGGCTAGTTAGGTTTAAGTAGTTCTAAGTTCTAGGGGACTGATGACCTCCGATGTTAAGTCCCATAGTGCTCAGAGCCATTTTGAACTAAACTGTCCTCTTCACTCTGAGCTTTCACTACTCGTTTGTAAAATCTATTGTTTAACAGACTTCCCCTTCCGTTTCCCTTTTCCTATTCCAATTCCTTGTGTTGTTTTAACTTTCCATTTTCCTTTTTTTCTCACTTTTTCATTGTTGATGTTCACTCTTCATTTCTTGCTTTGCTCTTCTGCATTGGTGGTACTTTCGGAAACGGATGTACTGCTTCTGAAGAGAAAAGGACTTGATCTACGAGTTGTTCTTGTACGACCCAGAAGATGTAGGCAGATTTACAACCCCTGATGGCCCTGGCGCTTCAACGATTTGTCTTGTATCTGTATTAATGTTTACAATTACAGATTATGCTAGTAACAAAAAAATGGTTCAAATGGCTCTGAGCACTATGGGACTTAACATCTGTGGTCATGAGTCCCCTAGAACGTAGAACTACTTAAACCTAACAAACCCAAGGACATCACACACATCCATGCCCGAGGCAGGATTCGAATCTGCGACCGTAACGGTCACGCGGTTCCAGACTGTAGCGCCTAGAACCACACGGCCACACCGGCCGGCTTATGCTAGTAACAGTCTCTGATATTGTTTCCGACCTATTGGTGATGATGTCATGTGAAACGACTAACGCCACATCTGATTCGTTTAATAAAGCTAAAAGGCGATATATGTAACATACAATGGAACATGGTTGTTCTCTGTAAAAACGTTGCGGTCGTAAGGCTAAATGCCAGCTTTTCTGAAAGCGCTCATTATGTTTATGGAAGTCACTGCACGAGGTAGCTTGTATGTAACAATTTCTGGGAGCTCTTATATCGACATTGTCTTCCCAGGATTATTGTGCAGCTAATTGTCGTGAGCCTTTGCGCAGTAACTTTTGAATGGCGCATTTATTCCTACATCCAATGGCTGTGGGCGGTGTGTACAATGAGGAGGGAATGACAGCATAATAATGGAGTTAGGTTTAGTTTCTTCCATCACATTGATATGAGTATGAGGTTGGCGATTGTCGAGCAACAACAAAATCGGATCCGCAGGTGCTGGTTTAGCATGTTTGATAAAATGTTGCACATATTTCACGAACTCCGTTGCTGTCTTCCATCCTGAACTGTTTCCTGCGCCGATAGATTACGATGGTCGGCCTTTTGTAAAGAAATCCTTGTTTTTAAGCTTTGGATATTAGACATAGGAGGAACTGCATGACCTAATGCATTTACTGGCAGCTGCACTGTAACCGATGTCCCTCGTTCAGCACATACTATGGCTCCAACTTGCTTGAATCCCTTCTTGGCCACAATTTTCCTCGCCTTCAGCACTGTGGTAACGCCTGTTTCATCTAAAGTATATATTCTTGAAGGTGGAAATTTATACGTATCCAATACTGTGCTCAGCTTTGCAAGAAATTCGGTGACGTTGTGTTTGTTAAATGATGTCGCATCCCCCCATGAACCATGGACCTTGCCGTTGATGGGGAGGCTTGCGTGCCTCAACGATACAGATAGCCGTACCGTGGGTGCAACCACAATGGAGGGGTATCTGTTGAGAGGCCAGACAAACGTATGGTTCCTGAAGAGGGGCAGGAGCCTTTTCAGTAGTTGCAGGGGCAACAGTCTGGATGATTGACTGATCTGGCCTTGTAACATTAACCAAAACGGCCTTGCTGTTGTGGTACTGCGAACGGCTGAAAGCAAGGGGAAACTACAGCCGTAATTTTTCCCGAGGGCATGCAGCTTTACTGTATGGCATGGAGAGCTGCATCAAACCAGTCTCAGGACTGAAGACCACAACAACAACAACAACAACAACAACAACAACAACAAATGATGTCGCCCTGCTGGCACTAGCTGACTGGTGTTGTTCTTGACAGGTGATGGTGTCTTTTTAAAAAACAGTCAGCCAGTCTGGACCTGTTTTTTTTATTATTATTTTCGTGCCACGATTGTGGAACATTGCGAGCACTGAATTTCAGTGCACATTCTTACGCTAACTTTTCGACTTCTTCTGGCAGAAGACCTAAGAAGATTGAAGCACATTGCAACAGATATTCTGCTAACTTATCTTCCTGTTCTTCAGTAAAGACCAATCTTACTCTTTTCTAACCAATCGCGATATTTTCTACCCCAGATCTTAGCTTTTTGACATCTGTGTAAAGTCGTACCACAAATATCTAATTCTTTGGCACTAGCTTTTATTTTCCTGCCATCGTTAAGAACTGCACCTGCCACTTTTTGCATTAACTCCTGTGACACAGAACGTCGTGTCGTTTTTCGGGTATACATCCTCATAATACAAAAGAAAAAAAATAACGATGTTTGTATTCGATTGGTCGTACAAATGAACTAGGGCAAGTTGTTCCGAGGTCACAACGTGCACCCGAAAACCACATTGTGTATCAAAACAGTAGATGAATCCTTACAATAATACACTACTCGTTAAAATTCGTGAGATAGGTAAAAAATACCAAGTACGACAATATTTAGGTACGTGAACCAGCGACGCACGTGCTGTCGTTCCGACGTTCGGGGGACCACTAGCCTGTTTACGATGGCTGCCGTCGGTGCGCTGTGGGGTTTCATTTCACGACGTGTTTACTTCATATTCATATCTCTTTCCCTCGCGGAGTTATTGCAATCGGAACAAATTACCTCTGTTACTTCTGTCCCTGCTCTTCCCTACATAGCGCGCTCCATATCGTGACCTGCGACGGTAGAGCACCCCAGTTGTCCTATATTATGTATTTTGTTTATTTGCCCTCTAGCTGTCCAGCTATTTAGCCAATTACAATGATGTTTAATATATTCTAAAGACTCATTTCTTACACTAACAGTGAATTTTCGATACGACACACTATTTCTTAATTATAACAGCTTCTTATGGTGTTAATAACTGGCGGATGCATTTCACATACGTATTATGTGCTTAAGCATTTGAAATGGGCATGGTGTTCCAGAAATGTTGCGACAGACTTGCAAGGGTTGTAGAGAGTGTCTTCAGGAAGAAATTGAGGATTGCAAACGGTGTCCGCGATCATCATCCAACTTCGCTATAGATCGTCGAAGTTATAGTCGTCCGCACCAGCCACTAGGAGACCGCTTCGGCAGCAAGCGTGACTTTGTACACTGACGGACCTTAGGAGGAACGTCTCGCGATGTTATTTGTTACTCAGTGATTGCGACTGATTGCCACGATTGACAGTGGAGGAGATGGTGCTAGCTGCTGCATAGAAAGGGCTTGCCTCCTGCAAACGCAATGCTGTGTTCCCACAGTAGATGACCGTTTCGAACACCAGTTTTCATTCGCAGTTTCTTTTTCTCCTGTAACCCTCTAATGACTCCAATGTTTTTCCGTATATGGCGGAAAAATGAACTCCGAATGGAAACCTGTGTCAGAAACCGTCATCCACTGAGGCAACAGTGCATTGCATTCATAGTAGGCGGAGTCCGTCTATGCAACAGTTGTCTCCATCTTCTCCACTGGCGGTAGTGGCAATCAGTCGCGATCACTGATAGCAAACAGCATTGCGAGACGTTTCGTCTATGGTCCATCAGAATACAAAGTCACATTTGCTGCTGAAGGGGTAGCCTGCTGGCAGGCGCCGGCCTGTATAAATTCGACACTCTGTAGCGTCGTTGGATGACGTTTCCACACACCAGTTCCTATCATCAATTTGTCACTCGTACACCCTCTACAAACCACAGAAGTTTGTCCTAACATTTCTTGGACACCCTGTACATCTTCGCAAGGTGTAACTGAAGCAGCACAAATTGCCCAGACTACATTCATAAAGTATTTGAGAATCAGAGCACTTGGAGACTTGCAACAAACTTTACACGTAATTTCAAGGCTATTTTAAACTTTTATCGGTGACAACGCTTGCGAAGCGATGAAAGGAAAAAAAATTATGATACCCCCACATTTACGCTATTCATGCAACAAAACTTCAGATGAGGTGTGACGTTTGAATTTCTTACGTATTTACTACAAACTGCATTCGAAACCAAGTCTGCAGACGGTATCAAGACGTAACACAGAACGTACCTGTGAAATTATATCACTGTACGCCCCGTGGTTCAGGAGATACCGCGTCATAAACACTGCTGTGCGTTAAAAGCTAGTCGTCCCTTCAACGGAACATGGCAGTTCGAAGCTTTAAAGAATCGGGTGTCGGACTGGGGGGGGCTACTGGTAAATATCAAAATGTTTGTCTCCACTCACCTATGTTCACCACTTCGATACATTGTAAATTACTTACGGTATAAACTCTGTATGTCGTGAAATACGCTATAAAATGGTTCAAATGGCTCTGAGCACTATGCGACTTCTGAGGTCATCAGTCGCCTAGAACTTAGAACTAATTAAACCTAACTAACCTAAGGACATCACACACATCCATGCCCGAGTCAGGATTCGAACCTGCGACCGTAGCGGTCACGCGGTTCCAGACTGAAGCGCCTTTAACCGCACGGCCACACCGGCCGGCGAAATACGCTATAGCTGCACGTTGAAGCTATAATACGTTGTTATAAGGATTTTTCTTTCGTGAGGGATCAAAGTCGTGTGGAACTTGTGAAAGAAATATCCACCGTTCGCACTTTATCCATCTCAGCTGCCAGTTGAAATATTCTAATATGTCCTACCTGTATTAGCGACAAGTCATCGTCGATTAACATTTATTCAGTCTAATAAATCAATCATCGTGTTACAGGATTTGAGTACATATCAAAGGCACACAGTATCGATAACACTGTGCACAGCGAATGAACTTTAACAAGGTGTAATACAAAGCCAGTGCATTGTTGTGACTTGCATTTCTCACGTCCGTGCGTCTATGTATACAGGAAGGTTACAAATAGTCTGAAGTGTGTTGCAGGATAGCTTGTGCTGAGAAATATTTGTAAAAAATAATGTTGTTTTCTCCGTTTTCTAGTTAAATAGTATTGAAGTTAGCCAATTAGCCTTCTGCAAGCGCTAATTCAAGCGGCCCGGCAGATACGATGTGGCCAGGTAGGTTCTCAGTTTCATTCCATAAAACCGAACATGAGAGCGACAGAAATATTGGATATGGGCCGATAGTAATGTTCTAATCGCGTCACCATAAGAACAATTGACACTAATTGTGTCAGCAGGCAGTTTGAATTTGCACGCTCTACGGGCTGACTGGCTAACTTCACCGCTAATTAAGTCATAAACTGCGCAACGTACTGAAGTTCTTTTCTTAACGACTCAGGAGAACCTTCCCCTCCAAAACACAGGTTTTTCAGACTTTCCCTGAACGGGATGAATGCAGATCACAGAGACGTGTATACACACATATATGGACGTTGTAAATGAAGGTAACAGCAAAGTGTCGTGGTCATATACGCCATACAGCTGTTCAATATTTATTTCTTGTTCGCAGTGTCATCGGTATTACTGGTCTTTGGTGTGTATTCAAATCTTGTAATATAAGACGACTGGTTTATGAGACTGGACGTATGTTATTTTGACGATTATACGTCACTATGGCAGATCTGACTTTACTGACATTTGCATCTTGCACTTAAGAAGCGGTATAAAACCGAGATCATGGTTATGTGAGGTAATTGAACAGTAATTTACAGTCAAATGGCGGACATTTCTTTCAAAAAGTTGTTACAAGGGTCTTGGATTTCTGTGTGTCCTTACGGCAAAAAATTTATTGCTTAAAAAAAGAGCGAAAAGAAAAGGAAAAGAATAAGGTGACGTACCTAGGTGAAACTTCATTCTGGACGAGTACAACTGGATAGTGCCGAACTGCAACGGTGGGGTCTGCCGTACTTCTGCTTATCAGTTACGTTACGAACACGTCACCTATCAGCAAGCAGAACGACGTCATACTCCCATGGCTACGGCAGTTCCCTAGTCCCTTTATCAGCGCCCAGACGCTTGCGAGGGCAGAAACTCTGCAAGTTTCTACCAGCGAGGATCGCTTCTTTATTGATGCTTACCGCGCGATGCGCTCGTTCCAGCCGAGCGCCAATTAAACTTGGCCCGTGTGTCCACTGCGATGAGAGAGAGAGAGGGGGTGGGGGGGGCGGGGCGGTGGCGGGGGGTAGGGCAGACAAACCGAGAACTAGAGCCACATTCCACACGGGATCGGCCGTATCTGCTCCCAGCCTGGGACCACGAGCCTGAGAGTTTCTTGCGAGCGAGGCATGCACCACGGAAAGGTCAAGCATCAGCTCGCCAATCTTTAGCCCCAAGGGCGCGGCGCTCTCTCTCTGTCTCTCTCTCTCTCTCTCTCTCACACACACACGCACGCACGCACGCACGCACGTGTGCACGCACAACGCCAGCGCCGCCCAACTCTGGAGGACTTCAGCAAGCGGCGAAAATTGGATGGGGTCCCCCGCGCTACTGTAAGGGCGTCGTCACACCGGAAAACTGCAAAGTGGGAAAAGTTTGGACGGACCTGCACAGCCCGACGCCTTCTCTTCCACCCAGCCCCCACGCACCCCCTTCCTCCCTCCACCCATCACAGCGTGGGCAGAGGGACCGCCGTCTCGGTACGAGACGAGAAGAGCGAATTTGCTCTGATCAAGTGGATGATGCATTTTTCATTCCTGCCCGCCGGCTACGGCGGTGGCGGTCCTTTCATTTAGGCCGTGGTGAGATGAGGACCGGGGAGGAAAGTTTCTTTCGCCACGGCGAGAGATTGGCTTATATTTTATGAACGAAGTCCGTATCACATCGCCACAAGCCGCCCGCAAGGAAGGATCTTCGCCTTTACCGCGCGCCGCAGAGACTGTTGCGGGGAGATGAGTGCAGCCTTCGTTAGGGCCGAGTGGAAAACGCGAGGCGCAGAGCACTGTCTGGAAACCAATCATGCTGCACGCAGTTCTCGAGCTAGCGCTGTTGCGCGGCGTTGCGTTTCGACCTACAAAAACGTCTTTAAAGTCGTTCATTTCGTGGCAACAAATTATTTTGCGGTGTCACATGGCCGAAAGGTGACATTCCAGGAGTGTTACAAATGTAATGAGACGGAATTGTTACCTACCAAAGCTTTCAATAACAACATTGCCCCCTTCAAAGCAGCTCCCTTCGGCAGCTATCACCGGCGAAATCGTTAATCGTTGGTACCAGGCTTTAACACGTCGGTCACCTTCGTTCGGATGTTCTCCAGGGTCCAAAGAAAGAAAGTCGTAAGCACTCGCATCAGGTGAACTGGGGGGGGGGGGGGGGGGCTGTTGAACGCCAGGAATGCCTTCCTAAATCGATAATCCATGATGGAAGTGACCGCGTGACGTGTAATATTGCAGTGGTGCAGCATCACTGGTCTGCAAAAGTCCGGTCTCACTCCAACCATCCCTTTCCTGAGCCTTTCAAGGATATCTTTTCAAAACACTTAGTTGACAGTTTGTCCAGGAGGCGCATATTCTTCGTGTGCGATACCTCTACTATCAAAAAAGCAAATCAGCACTGTTTTGATGTTACGAGGGTAATCCCAAAAGTAAGGTCTCCTATTTTTTTTTTAAGTACAGAACTCTGTTTGTGTGGCAGTTGGTCACATTGTTATGAAGAGTGCTTCACGCGCTGTGTGTAAACAAGCGCACGCCGCCCTGTGGCGCTCAGTCTTGGCTTGGCAGCCGTTGAGAATGGAGCCCCCGTTGGATGTTACCACCAAGTGCGAATTGCGCGCAGTTATTCGGTTTTTGAACGCAAAGAGGACTGCGCCCATTGAAATCCATCGCCTACTGACGGAAGTGTATGGTGAGTCGTGCTTGGATGTCAAAAATGTTCGTAAGTGGTGTAGAGTGTTTGCAGCTGGTCGGAGCGAAGTTCACGACGAACAAAGGAGCGGGAGACCGTCAATTTCTGAGGAGACAGTGTTGAAGGTTGAGCAAAGCATGCGTTAAGATCGGTGGAGCACCCTTGATAATCTCTGCATGTTGGTTCCTGAGGTTTCCCGAAGCACCGCTCACATAATTTTAACGGAAACATTGAACTACCGGAACGTGTGCGCAAGATGGGTGCCACGCATACTGACTGAGGACGACATGTGGCAACGAGTTGATGCCTCCCGCGCAGTTCTTCATCGTCTTGCAGTCGAAGAGAACAACTTTCTGGACTCAATTGTCACGGGTGACGAAACCTGGGCACACCACTTTACACCTGACACCAAGCAACAATCACGCCAGTGGCGGCATCCTTCTTCGCCAAAGCTGAGGAAATTGAAACAAAGACAGTCTGCCGGTAAAGTCATGACCGCCGTTTTTTGGGATAGGAAAGGGGTATTGTTGGTCATCTTTATGCCCATTGGGACCAAAATTAACGCTGACAGCTACTGTGGGACTTCGAAAAACCTCAAACGGGCAATACAGAACCGGAGAAGAGGAATGTTAAGCAAGGGCGTACACATTCTCCATGACAACGCTCGCCCACACATCGCTCGGCAAACCGTTGCTCTCCTGCAACAGTTTCAGAGGAACACAATCACACACCCGCCCTATAGTGCTGAATTGGCGCCCAGAGACTATCACCTGTTCCCCAGGTTAAAAGAACATTTGGCCGGAAAGCGATTCAGCTCCGACGACGAGGTGAGAGAAGAGGTTCATAACTTTCTGAACAGCATGGCGGCGAACTGGTGTGACATGGGCATACAGAAACTGCCACAGCGTCTAGAAAAATGCATCGACAGAAATGGTGATTATGTCGAAAAATAGCTAAATGTTCAAGATGTAAACTGATGTAAATCATTGTAGAAATAAACAGGTCTATGTACTTATAAAAAAATAGGAACCTTACTTTTGGGATTACCCTCGTAGATGGACTCATTCGAGTTTTCTTCGCCCAAGGAGATGTCTCGCTGTACCACTTCCCACTTTGCCGCTTTGTCTCAAGAGAGTCTGAAGCATTCGAGGTCACTGGCAATCCTCTCTTGAAGATAAAAGCACGCCGTTGTGCGATTGTCCTTCAGCCCGGTTGTGAGTTTTTTCGGTGCCATTTTGGCACAAACCTTTCGCCTGTGCAGAACTCCGGTAAAAATTTGATGCACGGTGGAAGCGTTCGTTTGACATGTGACCAGTTGTCCTTACTGTTAAACGTCGGTCTGATGCCTCGTCCGACGTTATGGCCGGTTTTCGAAGTTTAAGGGAGATTAATCTTCAACGTATTCTCGGCCTTCCAAAAAATGATTTGCGCAAGAGAAAAAACTTGTGTTTTTTGACAAGGAATGGTCCCCATAGGCCTGTTTCAATTATGAAATATCCAACTAGTTGATTTCTCAAGTTTAACAAAAAACTTGAGGGCATAACGTTGCTTTAAATTCCACTGTTCCATTTTCGTAGCACAGAACAAAACCACAACTTCAGTGATGGCGCTCTCCAAAATATCTTCATGGCTGAACAGAGCTGAAACTCTGGCTGAGCGTATGGAGGGGATGAACACACCGCTGTATAAAAGTAGAACAATACAACGGGGCAGCTCACTCACATTGTTGTCAGTCTCGTTACGTTTCTGACATATCTCGTATATTCCTACAGGATGCGGTATCGGTCAAAACTAGAAGAAAAGTTCCTGTCGTGATAGTTCCGGAAATCAGTACCTCTTGAGATGTGGGCCAATCTGTTATCCCATTTCCATCTGTTTGTTATGTGAAAGCAGATACTAAAGGCAGTGCTGCATGTGGTTAGTCCGTATCCTGGCACATCTTCCTACCCTTCTTCACAGTGAATTACGCAAGCTTTTATATACTGAAGACCCAAAGAAACTGCTACACCTGGCTAATGTCATGTTGGGCCCCCGCGAGCATGCGGAAGTGTCACAACACGACGTGCCATGGACTCGACTGATGTCTGAGGTAGTGATGGAGGGAACTGACACCATGCATCCTGCACGATTGGCCATAAATCCGTAAGTGTTCCAGGAGGTTGCACGTTGCAAGGCATCCCAGATACGCTCAGTAATCGTGTCTGGGAAGTTTGAAGGCCAGCGGAAGTGTTTACACTGAGAAGAGTCTTCCTGGAGCTACTCTGTACAATTCTGTGGCGTGTCGCCTTGTCCTGCTGGAAAATCCAAAGTCCATCGGAAAGCTCAATAGACATGAATGGATGCAGGTGATCACACAGGATGCTTCCGTAGGTGTCACCTATCAGAGTCGTATCTACACAAATCACTCCAACTGCACACGCCCCACATCATCGGAGAGCCTCCACCAGTTTGCACAGTCCGCTGCTGATATGCAGTGCCAATGGATTCATGATGTTGTCTCCATACCTGTACACCTCCATCCGCTGAATACAATTTGAAGCGAGACTCGTCCGATCAGGTAGCATGTTTCCAGTCATCAACAGTCCAATGGCGGCGTTGACGGGCCCAGGCGAGGCGTAAGGCTTCATGTCGGGCAGCCATAAAGGGTACACGAGTGGGCCTTCGGCTAAGAAAGCCCATATCGATGACGTTTCGTTGGCACTTTTTGACGGCCAAGCATTGAAATCTGCAGCAATTTGTGGAACGGTTGCACTTCTTTCACGTTGAACGATTCTCTTCAGTGGTCGTTGATGCCGTCATTGCAGGACCTATTTCCGGCTGCAGCGATGTCGGAGATTTGATGTTTTACCGGATTCCTGATATTCACAATACACTCGTGAAATGATCGTACGGGGAAATCCCTACTTCATCGCTACCTCAGAGATGCTGTGTCTCATCGCTCATGCACCGACTACACCACGTTCAAACTCGGTTAAATCTTGACAACCTGCCATTGTAGCTGCAGTAACAGATCTAACAACTGCGCCAGACACTTGTTTTTTTATATAGGCGTTACCGACCGCAGCGCCGTATTCTGCCTGTTAACAAACCTCTGTATTTGAATACGCATGCCTATACCACTTCCTTTGGCGCTTCAGTGTGCACGCTGTATCCATTCCGATTACCTCGAATGCATTGGTCAGAGCTCCCGTAACGTCTGCACATTGTCAATGGCTTGGCCATACACCGATGCCTTTAAAAGTCCCCGTAGCCAGAGATCCAATGGATTGAGGTCTGGCGAACGACCAGGCATGGTACAGCTCCTCCACGACCACTCTAACGTTCATGAAAGGTGGCGGTGATGTACTGTCGCACGATCCGCAGAAAATGGGGTCGTGCCCCGTCGTGCGTAAATGACAGACATTTTCTTTCTGCAAGGGTAGCGTTCTCCAATACCACTGTGTGTTTACAGCATTGAACCCGATTGTACACAGCAACTGTCACTCCGTTTGCTAGCATGTATGGCCCTTTGAGTCTGTCAATAACAATGTCCTTACATCGCATCTGCAGCAATCTTGATGATTCAGTTCCATGATTATTCGAGGATTTGTATCTGCCCACACAAGAGTAATCTGATGATTTACAATCCTTCTAAATAAAATGGGCCCGTACCTCAGCATATTCGGGTTTCGAATGAAACAAAAAGTTTACGGTTACCAGTCATTGTTCATTTACAGCCACAATTCATTTCAAATGAGTAAACTGCCATCACCAGGTGGGTTTCTGTGTATTAATAAGACTTATATGTTTTACGTTACGCTTTTGTCGTTGCATGTTTCACTGTCTGCAGTGGTCACAGCCTCCTTCTCTGTCCTAGCACACCACATAGTCACGCTTTGCAAGCAAAGACGGCGTGTAGAAACTAATAATGTTCTTTGCACACACCAGTTTGTAGAGAATACAAAAAGTCTGGACAATGTGCAACAGCAGGTGAAACGTAACAACGTCCCTCTTTGGGATCAAATTATCAACTAGAGGCTTCTGCTGGATACGATTGTCTGAAGAAATTTTTATACCCTCTTCTTCTTGGCAGAAATTCGACCTCTGTCAAAGACAGAAGCGCTGCTGAACGTTACGAATAATGCAACACTTTTTTTCTAAATGCTGTTGGTTTTATTCAGGATTGCAATACATCATATTATTCCCCTCTCTTTCGGCTTCAAAACCTTATCAACATAATCTACGTTCAATGCTACGATCTTACCCATGTGACTCGGAGGGGCTGTATGCCCGCATGGTACCACGCCACCTTTCGACGTTGGATCCAACCTCTTATCAGTAACCTCCCCATCATGGACGTACCACTTCCCGTGGAGCGCGTGCTTCATTAAGCCAGACAGACGTAAGTCAGAAGGGGGCGAAGTCCGTGCTGTGGGGTGCTGAGGAAGAAGAGTCGTCCTATGAGGTTTTGTGAGCTGCTCTCGGGTGTGCAGTCTTCAAAATGGTTCAAATGGCTCTGAGCACTATGGGACTTAACATCTATGGTCATCAGTCCCCTAGAACTTAGAACTACTTAAACCTAACTAACCTAAGGACAGCACACAACACCCAGGCATCACGAGGCAGAGAAAATCCCTGACCCCGCCGGGAATCGAACCCGGGAACCCGGGCGTGGGAAGCGAGAACGCTACCGCACGACCACGAGCTGCGGACTGTGCAGTCTTCAATGAGCCCTTCCGTTGTTGTGGAGAAGGAGACGTTCGTTCGCATTTTTGTGGCGGCGACTGCTCTGAAGTCATTCCTTCAAAGTAGCTCAATATAATTCAGAGCTGATCGCTGCACCACAAGGGAGGACATCAACGCCTTTGAACATTGTCTTCGGCGGAGAGCTGGTGCGGCGCCAGTCTATGCACTGCCGTTTTGTTTCTGGTTCGAAGTGATGAGCCCACAACTCATCATTGCCTGTGACTATGTTCGACAAAAAATTGCTACAATGAGCTTCTTAAAGCTAAAGCAGTTCTGTTAGGCGGCGAGTAATCCAGCGGACACACATCTTTGAGTACCCCAACTGGTGGACGAGTGTGTCAGCACTACGAACAGAGACATCCAGTCGTGCAGCGAGGTGTTTGACTGTGATCCGTCAATCGCCTCGAATGAGGGTGTCCGCACGTTCCAACACTGCAGGAGTCACAGCTATGTGCGGCCGGCCGGCACTCGGGAGATCGGACGGGTTTGCGCAACGTCGTTTGGAAGATGACAGACGCCTCCCCCAACGACTCACCGTGCTTTTGTTCACTGCCAGGTCTCCGTAGACATTCCGCAAGCGCCTATGAAAATCTCTGAAGCTCTATTTTTTTCGCCAACAGAAACCGTGTGTTCGGGACGCACACCCGTTACAGACGCCATTTTGAAGGGCTACATATAACGCTGCCATCTATGGGAAATTCATGAAACTATAAGGGCTGAAGCGGAAATATTCCACGATGTCACACAAAAGTTTTGAGAAAATAACGTCGGTGATTTTTGTATGGTCACGTACGGAAAAGATGGTGTGGCGGGAAAAGGGTACTGGAAAAAGGGATGAGGTCGAAAGAAAAGAAAGTGCGAAGGAGAGAGAGAGAGAGAGGGGGGATGGGGGGGGGGGAGCGCACGGTCGGAATTTCCGGGCGATATCTGACGTCTGCGCAGTGCCTCGGCCCGAGCGGCGCTCCGGGTAATGAAACGCGTAGTGCTGTAAGCCGGGCGGCCATCTCGGCCAGCAATGTCCCGGGGCGACCTCCCTCGTTATGAGTACTACGGACCCAGACAGACAGACAGACAGAAGCGCAAGTGCTGCTACCGCCGCTCAAACTGCTGCAACAAAGAAGCAGCGGCCCCTACACTTCTGCGCGCTCCCGTCTGATTGGAACTAAGCGCCGGCGAATAAAAACTTTATTTATATATATAGAGGGACGGAGATATATAGATATACGTGGAAGCGGCGTCTGCCGGGGAAGAGGTCCGCGCTTCGAAGGAGAATTGCGGGAACGAGCGCTAGCAGCAGAGCTGTTCTGACGACGAGGCGGATTGCGCCTGCCGAAACAACTGCGCACAAAGCCCCCCCCCCCCCCCCCCCCACACACACACACACATATCTGGCGCTCTGCAGCAGGAAGACTATTGCTCCCGAGGTAAAACGGAGAATGTTTCATAACGAACGGAGAGGCTCTTCATTTTTCGTTCCTTTTTCCCTCTCGCTACTTTGCTGTTATGATCCAGGCTCTGTATTTCTATTGTGAAGGCGGTTCTCTCTTCTTTCTTCTACACAGCTACCCACGCACACACAAATACCAGGTATTTGTTTTAAATATCTTCAACATTTCGCGGCCCTGTCAGCAACTGTATAAATATTGATTTTATCCATACTGGATGAGAGGTCGTGGTTGTGAATGTCAATGTTAAAAAAAAATCGGCTCAACCACTTGTTTATAGTGTAAAACACTAATATTGACGCGTTTCGGAAATCAAGCTTCCATCCTCAGAATAATAAAAAGTAAAATCTTCTGAGGATGGAAGCTTGATTCCGAAACGCGTCAATATTAGTGTTTTACACTATAAACAAGTGGTTGAGCCGATATATTTTTTAACATGTATAAATATTAATTTTAATTTTAATAATCAACAGTCTCAGTAGCATCGTTTATCTAGAAATTTACCTAGGTTTCAGTCGGGATAACCCAGCCAGAATAACAGTAACTACCGTTTGTCCATAGTGGACATCGTCAAGCTAAAACTACAAATCCATAAATTATCGTCAGAGTGTAAAATTTGTCTGGAACTGCCTCGGCAGTCGCGAAGTCGGGCCGTGGCAGTGCCAGATAAGTTTTTCAGTCTGACGATAATTTATGGATGTGTAGTTTTAGCTTGACGATGTCCAGTATGGACAAACGGTAGTTACTGTTATTCTGAAGAAGGTTGGGTTATCCCGACTGAAAGCTAGGCAAATTTCTGGGTAAACGGTGCAACTGAGGCTGTCGATTATTAAAATTAATATTTGTTTTAACTTGAGATAGATAAATATATCGAAAATGTTGCATGGTATGAAAAAAATTTCTAGGTGGATAGTTAATATTAGTAAAACGGACATCTGTTTGTGCTACAAGTGGATAGCAACTGTATTTCAAATAGGAACCCCCTATATTTATTGCATATTCATATTCGATGCCAAAAAATACGTACGGTTCACTCAGTGGTTTCATCGAACGAGGTGGTGCATTGATTAGCTCACTGGTCTCGCATTCGGAAGGACGACGGTTCAGATCCCCGTCCAGCCATCCTGATTAAGGTTTTCAGGGATATCCTAAATCGCTTCGGGCAACTACCGGGATGATTCCTTTGGAAGGGCACGGCCGACTTCCTTCCCCATCCTTACCTAATCCGATGGGACCGATGACCTCACCGTGTGGTCCCGTCTCCCAGATCAACCAACCAACCAACCAAACTATGGTTTCCCATTCGCGGTATATGGCTCTGTAAACGACATTTATCAAGTGTGCCTGTTTTTGGTATTTGGAACCGACGCATTAGAGTCTGCATTTCATTAACGACGTGAATGTAAAGTTTTCTGTTTTGACGGTTGATACTGATGTTAAAACGTTGCGTGAGTATTCGTACTGTCTGATCACATTTGAAACAATGTTGCTAGACTTTGACATTTGTGGAAAACAAGCCATTTGTACGCTAACGTGCGTTGAGTGTGGCGAGTCCCCCCAAATGATCGGATTGATTGATTTCCATGGCCGCCCTCGAACACCGCCATCTCTTGGTGACTGATTCCCGGGGGGGTTTACATCCAACCAGTATAACCCTCGCTCTGGTTAGCGGCGGAATACAGACCACAACCACTGTAATAAGGTAAAATGTCCATTACATGTTAGTGACTGGCGCACCTGCAGTGGATATTCACCAAAATCAGGCACACCAGTGTTAAGAGCCAAAGGGACCAACACATTTCTAGCACACTGATGGGAACATAAAAGCATTACACTGATATCGTCGTCCCTGGATCACGCTAAACGTAGTTTCTAACCAGACATTGAAACGGCTAGACTTATTGTACTGTACATTCAAATTCCAAAACAAAAAATTTCTAACATTAATAGCGCCATATACGAGCAATGAAAACAACTCCGACTGATAGGGACAAAAATTGCGCACCTGATATTGCCTTCATAACTTGTCATACCATTTAACCGAAAGGCTGAAAGGAAAACGCCGAGCCATGCCATTCGCTGTTCCAGTAAGTTCCCTGTTCCTCACTGTAACCTGCAAGCCACATGTTTACAGAGCGGCTTCACGAAATTCCGTGTTTTTGTGACTATTGGACAGCCCTGACATCAACAACCACTGTACAGTGAAATAATGCCTACAAGGAATACGTACGTATGTGGAAAGGAAAACGTGAGAAATAGTTAATTGGTTCAGTTCGATGAAATCATTTTCCCTCCTCGTCATTTCAAGTTGCACTTAATGAAGAACTTTGTAAAAGCTCAACACATCTGTGTAATGGAACACCTTAGTCTCTGGAACCCTTCAGTATCGAATAACTACTGCTGGAATCTTATTAGACAGAGTGATGAAATTGCGAACAAGAGAAGAGTTTGTGACATAATTTGAATACCAGAGGAGATTAAAGTTGAAAATATGTTTTGAACTAATTTTGATATTCAGTTGGCGTCATGGCCATATGCACACATTAAACTGTATTGAGTTTTAAAGGTCGGAATGTGTATTTCTTGTTTGCTTTAATTCTGTCAATGTTCACGAGTACTGTTTTTTATTCTGGTGTCAATACAGTATATGTGACGTAATAGGGAAACCTTTTGCCAGTAAATTCAGCACCCCAAATTTAGGCAAGTCCGAACAATTTACAAACCAGTTGCACAAAAAAATTTTAATTTGTTGAGTAGCGTTATAGCTGCGTTCCTCTCATCAGTTACTGTACTCTTTCGTGGACATACTTTATTTTCCACACTTCCAGCGGTGTTTGCAAAGACTGGGCTTGTCACTATCAGGTTTCCATTCAGTAAACAAACGCACTGCTGCTCAAACAGACGGGCGACATTTGCCATAAACGGAAAAAAATGGTTCAAATGGCTCTGAGCACTATGGGACTTAACATCTGAGATCATCAGTCCCCTAGAACTTAGAACTACTTAAACCTAACTAACCTAAGGAGATCACACACATCCATGCCGAGGCAGGATTCGAACCTTCTACCGTAGCGGTCGCGCGGTTCTAGACTGAAGTGCCTAGAAACGCTCGGCCGGCCATAAACGGAAACCTTATCCATTATTTCCTACTGCCGTACTCATTTTAAAGTATGAATAGCACTCGACAACGTTGTATGATCGCTACAACACCAGACTATATACCGGCAGGTTTCAGGTGCACAGATAAACGCATGAACCTTTTCTCATTTATGTGTTTTCTTTTTTTACGGTTGCTGCGATGGGACAGGCATTAGTGAAACCTTTTGATAGTGGATCAAGGGTTTACCCATATGTTTGCGCCGGCCGGAGTGTCCGTGCGGTGCTAGGCGCTACAGTCTGGAACCTCGTGACCGCTACGGTTGCAGGTTCGAATCCTGCCTGGGGCATGGATGTGTGTGATGTCCTTAGGTTAGTTAGGTTTAAGTAGTTCTAAGTTCTCGAGGACTGATGACCACAGCAGTTCAGTTCCATAGTGCTCAGAGCCATTTGAACAGTTCTTGTTATGTTTGCTGTTTGTTCAACTTGCACACATGTTACGTTGGTGAAGTCCTGCTCGAACTGTCCTTCGAGTACCACTGAGAAATGTTGAAAATTATACCAGAAAAAATAGTCCGTGTCATTATTCGGCGCCTATGAGTCCTTAAATCTACTTTGGTACCTCAGAAAATTGTGTTGTCAACCGTAAGTTAACTCGATATCTCTCGAGTCCTCTAAAAGTTCGTAAGACAGTCGTAGACAACCAACTGCACTATAACGTATCAACAACTTCACCGATGTCGAATCCACGTCAAGTCTGAGTTGCAAGTCGAGCTTTTGATGAGTGTATAGTACAGTGGTGTGGCTTGTCTGTGGTGGAGGGTCCTTATCTGGAAGGGAAATTGCAAGTGCCTCAGCGGAAAATGGCACAATAAAGAGAGTGCTGCCCCAATCGCTATCAAGTTCATTTTATAGCACGGCTGGGTTCGGCTAGTACACTGGTACAATTGTCTGGTGAAAACTTAAAACTTTGCTGTTGTGAAGCGTAATCTTACGATTAAAAAAGTAACGATCGGGCAGACTTAGTAATTTAGAACGTCGATGGGGAGGAGCCGGCCGTGGTGGCCGAGCGGTTCTAGGTGCTCAGTCCGGAACCGCGCGACTGCTACGGTCGCAGTTTCGAATCCTGCCTCGGGCATGGATGTGTGTGATGTCCTTAGGTTAGTTAGGTTTAAGTAGTTCTAGGTTCTAGAGGACTGATGACCACAGCAGTTAAGTCCCATAGTGCTCACAGCCATTTGAACCCCACTTGATGGGGAGGAAAAGCGATCTCCACACACGCAAAAAATAAAAATCGTAAGAAACTTGAAGTATGTTAAGGGTAGCACTGTAAGGAAGTCGTCATTTTTGAGTGAATATCACGTAAGTAATACTGTGTACTCTGAAATATGACTAGTTGGACGTTTTTAAATACAGTAGCAGATAAAAAAAATCGGGTTAGTGCGAGTAGGATTGGCAAACAGGGTGTTCCCTGCAAACATAGTTCATCCATGCCGGGAGTTGAGAATGTCTGGATGTTTGCCTGTTATCGACATTGCTACTGGGAAGATAGACATCTACCCATTCCTGAAGAAAAATGGTTGAAATGGCTGTGAGCACTATAGGACTTAACATCTGAGGTCATCAGTCCACTAGAACATAGAACTACTTAAACCAAACTAACCTAACGACATCACACAAATCCATGCCCAAGGCAGGATTCGAGCCAGAAGAAAAAACAGGGATCTTGAAAGGAGGACAGACAGCATAAAATGAGTGAATTAAGTGGCCGCGTCTTTTGATTACACTGTTTTAGAAGGTTCACTTTCATACGTCTCCAAGAGACGTAAACCTTAATGTAAATGGAAATGTCCGTCGGGTAGACCGTTCGCCGGATGCAAGTCTTTCGAGTTGACGCCACTTTGGCGAGTTGAGTGTCGATGAGGATGAAATGATGATGATAAGGACAACACAACACAGTCCCTGAGCGGAGAAAATCTCCGACCCAGCTGGGAATCGAACCCGGGCCGTTAGGTATGACATTCTGTCGCGCTGACCACTCAGCTAGCAGGGGCGGACGACCTTAATGTCATACATAAATTTCAATTTGATACTCTCACCCGTTACTGAGGAAAGCAACAGCAGGCAGTCTCTATTTGAAAATGGTTTTTTTATTTATTTAATTTGTGATTCGTTTCACTCTCACAGGAGCATCATCAGACATCGGGTAAAACACTCGAGGACCACTGGCAGGTGTAGAGAAAGTCCCGCAATCACCAAAATCGGCGTTTGGTGACTACCGGACTTTATGTGCACTTGCCGGTGTTCCTCGAGTGTTTTTACCCGATGTTTGTCTGAAATGCGCCTATGAGAGTGAGAGTGAAACACGTCGCAAATTAAATAAATAAAAAATCATTTTGCAACAGAGTGTTCCTTGAAGATCTCAAGAGGTTACTGTACCATCATTAGCCGAAAGATGGGGTGGTGTGATTTTCCTGATATGATGTATTTTTAAGAAACGGACAGACAGACAGACAGGCAGATAAGTGTCCTGTAAAGGTTCCGTCTCTACCGGCTGAGGTACGCAAACCTAAAAAATAAAAAATAAAAAAACTAGGAATTTGACAGGACGGTGGAGCCTCTGAGACTAGCTGGCGAGATGGGCCTACGCCTTACGGCAGACACACGCGCCGCGGCGGAAGCATCCGCGCGGGCCCCAGGGGAGGTCCCGGACTTGACGGCGGCGTACGTATGGGACAGCACGGCACAGCGCGGGGCTGGACGGACGCCTCCTGTGGGACGTGGCGCTGGCCGCATTGTCCGGCCGGGAGGGCCGCCTTTTATAATCCCGCCAGCCGTGCGCGGCGCGCCCCGCCCTCTCACAGAAATTACGGAGAGAGCTGAGCTGCCTGCTAGCGTGAGAGGGCGGATACACCTGCGGCCCTCCTACGCCGTGTCTGCACAACGGCGGAGCTCCCGTGTTTTTAGGACCGCGCAGGACACTGTGTCTTTGGCGCCTAGCTACTCGACACTGCCTCTGGAAGCCGTAACATTCCAACTTAAATCAAGAAACAGCAAATCTCTTGTGTTCCACAGGGCTCGATTCTGTGTCCACTGTTTTTTTTCTGCAATATTCTAAAGATATATTTCCGTACCTCTTCCTTTATCTTTACACATAGTTGCGTCTTTAAACCATATTTATTTTAGCTCCCAACCACGCCAGCATATCATTACTCTGCTGTCCTCCTCCTGATGGATAAAAGTGAGTTAAGTAGGCTAATATGCTGACGCAAACCATTCCTCAGAGTAATATCAAATTTCAAATTGTGTTCCACAAGAATCAGTAATGCACTCTCCATTTCTCCTTACATTATTCTTACTTCCTTGCTTAACCTTCGACGTTAAGGCGTTTTTGAACAGCATTTCCGTCGGTTCCCAGGCATTTACGCATACCATTGCCCATCTGTCGTCCTCGTGTTAAAGCAGGAATATATACTAACTAATTTGTCGACGCAATACTGACGTGAGATTATAATTATGGAATAATTAGAGTTCCGTGCCTTAATCTGTAAAAACGCAATCGTTATAGCATCACTTCGTTGTCCGTGCGTTTGTCTGTCCCTCTGTTTGTCCATCTGTCTGTGGAGAACCATTGTTCTGTGGAACAGCCAGACGTATCAAGTTCAAATCGATGCCACATAGCAAGGCTTGTGTTCCCTGGGTGCTGCAAAAATGGCAAGCTTTAAAGTCACTTCAGTCATAAGATAAGGCACATATTAAATCTATAGGTTGCTTCCCATGGACCTAGATTCTCGAAATTTGGCAAGAAGAAAAGTTTCAGAGTACAAGTAAACTAAAAAATTTGCAACTTGTTACATTGTGATTATAAAGCACTCCGTCTTCAGCCCACGAGTGGCCTACCGGGACCATCCGACCGCCGTGTCATCCTCAGTGGAAGATGCGGATAGGAGGGGCGTGTGGTCAGCACACCACTCTCCCGGTCGTTATGAGGGTTTTCTTTGACCGGAGCCGCTACTATTCGGTCGAGTAGCTCCTCAGTTGGCATCACGAGGCTGAGTGCACCCCAAAAAATGGCAACTGCACATGGCGGCCAGAGTGGTCACGCATCCAAGCGCCAACCACCCCCAATAGCGCTTAACTTCGGTGGTCTCGCGGGAACCGGTGTAACCACTGCGGCAAGGCTGTTGCCTACATTGTGATTATAGCACCTAAAAAGATCTTTTGCCATTTGGACATACATCGCATTCAGCATACGTCAAAGCGTAACAGACGAAGATTGTTGCGTGCAAACATATTTTAGTAAGTAAATAAAAAATGTGCCATCAAATCATATCTCCCTACATTTGTTAACTGAAGTCTCCGTTTCTTCTTGTATGGCTGAATTATCCTGAGGAACTACTGTAGAAATTGTGATACGGTCTTGGAATTACCGGGAACGATATCTTGCCAGTATCGATATCGATAACAGGCAACAATGGTTGGGATTCTCGATTCCTATGATTGATGAAAATTATATATGGCAGTTTAAAAAACACGTTTACAAATTGACATGGCACATCGGACATACAACAAGGATCAATCGTCACACAGCAAACGCGGGGTCTCAAACTCCACAAGAGGGCGCTACGTTGACGCATAAGCTGACATCGTCTGGCACTGTTTAATTGGACCTTAGATTCTCTCGGACCGATTTGATGGCCGCACGTATCTCGTATTCACGCGAGAGATTCTGCCATACAATCTGAATGCTGTTCCCATGGCTATTAGTCGTCGCATTCGATTTCAGCAGGACGGAGTCCTCGCACATTTCAGCAGACAGGTGGGGGCACATCTGCTGGCAGACGTTCCCGGCCGTTGGATTGTTGCAAGGTCACCACGATTTTTATATTGCCAATCGATTTTTTTCCTATGGGGCTATCTGAAGCGCCTTGTTCATGAAACACCTGTTACATCGCAGGGAAGGCCTAGTGGGGAGGATTGGAGGATTATTGCGGCAGCAGGGCGTCTTCGAGATACATCAGATATCTTTGATAGGGTGCCTCGTTCAACGCAGTGTCAATGGCAGGCGTGTCTCAATGCATCAGGACAACACTTTGAGCATGTCCTCTCGTGGGCGTCCGCTGTAGTATGTGACTAAATAATTGCAACACCATTTAGTAGCCCAGGTTAGCGTTTGTGGCCCCGGTTTCCTGATACTTGTTGTATGTTCGGTGTGCCATGTCTGTAAGCGTTTCTTTGAAGTGTGTATGTGTGTGTGTGTGTGTGTGTGTGTGTGTGTGTGTGTGTGTGTGTGTGTGTACACAGCACCCGCAGTGCGCGAGTCCTATTCGCACGTGGCCAGTTTTTTCTATTATTTTCTGATTTCATTACCTTTCTCCTTCCTTACACATTAGGCCGCCTTTGGACCATATATTTTATTTCCTTTGCTCACCGTCGTGCAACTGTCCACGTACTGAACCAGAGAGGTATACTAACCAATAGGTTGACCAAAAACACTCACCATGGAAAACAAATTTTGTATTGAAGTTTTTGTTTCTATAAGTGTCTAAGAGCCAAAACCGTATGTAAATGGATCTACATACCCCGCCCAAAACCTTTCACAAGGGTTCAGGCGCCAGAGAAAGCCTTGTTAGCTGCAATGAGTTCCAGAAAACAGTGCTGGGTCTTTCTATGGCAAATGTTCCTGTGGACCTATTTGCCCATGTACACACGCCAACCGCCATGTCTACTCTTAACTCTTACCAAAAAACAGGTAGGTTACTGAATAACATACTCGAAAATGCTTTGGAGAGGAGGGAGAGAGACGATGGAAATCTGTTCTTTCTTTCTTTCTGTTTTTCTTTCTTTCGCTTACACCATAGTACCGCAGCGATCTCAGGGTTAGTTTTAGGGGTGGCCAGATGCCCTTCCTGCCGCCACCTCGTATCCTCCGAGACGGAATTAGTGTACCCCAACTATCTGTGTCTAGTATAATACATGGAATAGTGCGAATGTGGTCAGATGTCTGCGAGCCGTGTAACTGAGGCGGGACGTGGGGACCAGCCCGGTATTCACCTAGCGGGATGTGGGAAACCGCCTAAAAACCACATCCAGGCTGGCCGGCACCTCAGCCCTCGTCGTCAATCCGCCGGACGGATACGATCCGGGGCCGGCGCGCCTACCCGAGTCCAGGAAGCAGCGCGTTAGCTCCCTCGGCTACCCTGGTGGGTCAGACGATGGACATCTGTATGCCTCATAAAACAGAGTGATAAATTCAAGAGTAGGGAAAATATCTCTCACACTGATTGGTTAATAACTTAATTGGTTACCGGTTACGGTTCATTACTAGTTCATAAGCGCTGTTTTAAAGTTTTAAAAGAACCGAGTTTATCATTGCTTTGTTCTCCAACAAAAGCGCTTTAACATGTTGATTTAACGCTTGGCTTCTTTGTTTTTGTGGCACAGATAAACTGTTCGTGTCCACACGACTGCCGAAGGTGTAGTACTGAGCCTCTTGCAACACGGTTTTATGGCTGCTGCGGACACTCTGATAATACAAAGCAAAGATCGTACTTGCTAATTAAGATTGCTATTAGTCTGCGTCTCAGACATGAGACGTATTAAACTCCAGGTCAAACAGGCGTCAATGCAGTCGGTGTTCACTTCTATAAAAATACTGCAACAATTGCGAAATATTAATTTTTTGCGTTGAGAATTACATTGATCATCTTCGGACCTGTCTGGAACATTACAGGAACAATATCTTAATAAAATACCCCAAATAAAAGTATCACATGAACCTTTCAGTACCTTTTTCCTTATTCTCCATAAATCTTGATTTTGGCACTTAGACTTGTATGAAACTGTACGCTTCAATTGTGTTCTGCAAGATTCAATCTTGCACCCTCTGATTTTCTATTGTTATCCAATGACCTATGTCCTTCTTTGTTCCTTTTCTTATCGCATCTTCAGACAACAACGCCTGCGTATCGTCACCCACTTGTTCGCCTCGTGTTGAAGCAGATAGTATTGTAAGCAATGTGGTGGTTGATTTGACTGACACGTTTTTAGGGTACCATACAATATTCAGTTTTCAAAAACGTGTTGAAGACACGGATGACAGAGGCCTATCGCAGATGTTGTAGCGCATATACGGGTCAGTGCAGAAATCACTCTTCCGTCCATTGTGACCATGGCAAATAGACTACTTCGGCGTGATAGTTTTCAAGAGTCACATCGTCAGAGGTGTCCCATTAAAAAATACCGCCAAGAACAGCATTGAAATGGCCATCGCTGGACAGTGGAGCAAAGACGGGCAGAACAGATATTTGCGTTAACTGAATTACTAGATGTATATTCGCCAGCTCAAAACCAAAGTGTCATCTTCCAACCTTACCTGGAACTCAAGATGCGTTACCGATCGGTCTGTCATCACAACCTACATTCTAAAAACTATTAAAGACACAAAAGAAATATATTGTTAGTGTTTTGTTGTCTTTGTGTTTTGCACCCAGGATATCACATGACACAGCATCATTGTCAACATCCGGTATTGCTACTCTGAATTGACTATTTCTACGTGCCACTGAGTCAAGACCATACAATGACTACCCCGGTGGTGGGGAAACCGTCACCATCAAAAGAAACTGCTGATAGTAAAACAGTGTTGACGACACAGGGGCTATCCTCTATCATGGATTGTAGACAGCCCTCTGCAGAAATAGTTCTGGTCTACTGTTCGACATCAAGAAAGAATTCAGTACAAGATATTCTTCATGGGGCGCCCACCTTTCCCTCGGCGCATACCTTTTTTACTCCCCATATCACGTGGCAAAGATTACCAAGGAGGGAACAACACCACCCTCAGACACTCAAAGTATGGAAATGGGTAAATGGATATCGGTCGTAGTACACGTCGGTGTGGGAGGGGGGTGGGGGGTGGGGTAGGAATGCGACGAAAACCATATGAGGCGATGCATCACTTTGCCAAAAGTGCACCGCTCAGTCTAGTGGTGAAAACATTCTCGTGTAGAGCATATTCATGTGCTGTGAAGTAGTGCCTGTTATACACTTGTCATCGTGTCACTGCAGCGAACGATGCAGATCCTGACTGTCCGGTGGTGTGCGTACTTCCAGCATGACACGGCACCCTCCCATCATATTGGTTTGATCAACAATCCACGCACGTGGGTGTGCTTGACTTGCCCTCTAAGTAATCACGTATCAGTCATATGGAGAGCGTCTCATACAAGATGGTATCGGGACTCGGCCACAGCCGATCTCCTTCAGTTGTTTTCAGTAGTTGGACAGACACGAATCGGCATGGCTTTCCATCGCTTTCGAAGTCTCGCGAAAACCACACCACCACCGAGCTGCTCAGTTGTGCAAGGAAAATGCTACCAACAATAAAATTTCCGGCACTGAAATACTGTAAGAAACAAAATGCTAAAAACCATAACTCCAGGACGTATCTTTCAGTAGGTAGTGAAATTTGAATCACCTTGCCTTATTACTACTGCATGCTGGACCAGGGATTGAACTCGGAATCGTGCCTCTACTGTACTGTTTCTTTCTAGTTCATTAATTACCTTTGTAGGCCGTGCTACTGTTGACTTCTTTTCCCATAATTACAAAAATAGTTGTCCTGTTAACTCTCATTCATTCCGTATAGAGGCGTCCAGAGAACATCACGTTTTACTTTGTCATGAATTCTAATATTTTTTTGTATATTTTGCCTCATCTCCTCACGGCCTCTCAATCTAAAACGCTCTGTTTCTTATGTTGCCTCCATTATTCTTCTAGTAAGCTTCCTTTCAAATATCTCTGTTCTCTTAAGCTTACAATTAATTGCTAAGCATTCAGAAGCATGCAAAAATTTCGGTCTGAGAACTATGTTTTAGTTTCGTGTTCCCAAAGGTTGTATTTCTTCTTGCAGATAGCCCTTATTAAACTATTTTATTAACTGTCATGTGTATTGGAAATCTTTCCGGTTTATTCTGCGTTGTGGTCTTCGCAAGTTTTTTAAATTTATTATCTGGTTATATTTTAACTACTTGTGTTTATAGTTACATTTTTATTATTGCTGCTGTTAATTTCATTTTGGGAATTATAGTTTTACAGTTTATTATTCTGCTTTGTTTTATTTCAGTGAGTTTTATAAATCGTATGACGATTTCTATAAAATGGCTTCAGATGTTTCGTATTCTAAGGAGCAAACTGTGTGTTAGTCAGACAATACTGTGCAATATGGACTAATCTAATCAGGCGGTGCAGCTGTTAAGGCACTGACTTCATATTCGGGACGATGGAATTTGCTATGTCTGCCTATCCTGGTTTAAGTTTTCCGTGGTTTATCTAAATTTTCGGGCAAATACCGTAATGGTTCCTTCATGAAAATTTGCTACTTAATCTCTTGTACGTCTGTACAGTTTCTGTAACACTTCAGAAACTGCACCGACACGTCTTGGGTGGGAGTTCAAGTTTCGACACAACGAAAACAGAAACCCACGTTGACGGTGCACCGCACTGACTATTCTGACGCCGCACAGCTTTACTGTCGACCAGGCCGGCCACTGCGGTGAAACCCACTCACGTAGCTGACAATTACTTCCGCCTATTCGAATAGGAAACGTCAATGTCGACAACGCCTGAAATGACGTCATAGAGAGAATCCTCACATGGCAACGAAAATGCTGGAATTATTTTTGTACCGTCGTGGCCGCCTCGGTCCGAAGCCGATCGGTAAAGGAACATCGGGATTCCATGGTGGGCCTCATAGTTAACAGAGGCAATAAGAGACGTGACGCGAACTCGTCATGTATCGATATATCGGTTCCTAGTACGCTGATTAGCATCATCTTAGGTGTAAGTAAAGGTATGTTTTGTACCTGACAAGGGTGCATCGCGGACCGCTTTTGCGAAAGAAAAACGTAACACATTTTCTTCTGTGTAATAATTTTGTAATTTTTCTGTATATCTGAGGACATGAGCGACAAGTCAGTTCTTAGAAATTAATGATTCCTTGTTAGTGCTGTAGCAGAAGGGGGAGGTACATTGTATCCGTTCTATCATTCTGTGTACCGAAGTCGCCCAAGCCTGGTACAAAATCAAATTTTCCAGGACTTGTTTCTTCTGCGTACTAATGTTACCGTTTCATTTTCCGTTGTACCAGAATTTCTTTGGAACACTTCGAGCCGTTAGTACGATGTGGTTTTGATGTAAAGAATACTACAGTAATTTGGAACACTTTACAGACTTTCGCCTCTAGCGAGCCCTGTAGTAGACGTTAAATATATTTTTTTTATTCCACATTTAAATGATAGCATTCACTTTTTCATTCTTGCAGCCATTTTCTCAAATTACAAATTAAGTGTTCCCGAAGAGTGAAGTTCAATGAAACCTGGAAAAAAATATTCAAAGGTACAATATGATCATGTACCTACGAACAATTCTATCGAATTTTAAAAGTGTTGCATTCGATAAAATCTTGTAGCACAATATTTAATAGACTACCTATTGTATTATTACCCTACTACACACCGCTAACCAGTCAGTGAAATCAAATTAAGAAGTATTATTATCAGAAACCAGTTACAGGTAAAACCATTTCAAAGTAGAAGCTTTTGACAAGTAGTACAAATTTTCATTTTCAAGAGAGGGGAAATTTCTTAAAAATTGAAGAAACTGAGTTCATTTGTAAAGCTGACGTATTCCGCAGTAGCATACCACCTTTCGTTACAGGATATTAAGTGGTGCGCGACGGAGGAAGTGTGGCTTAATTGTCCACTCGTCACATAACTGATTTTTAAAAACATACGGAATTGCACTCACCATCAAATTTTGCAATGAACAATTAATATCTTCCAAACGGCTTTAATATATTATACGTCACTCAAAGGTGTAGAAATCAAAATAAATACAAATACTGCACAAAACACAACTTCATCTCTCGCAACAACAAAAAGAGTAAAAGGAAATGATGGAAACGTATTATGACGGTGTCTAGCACCCATTACTTCACGTGCTTCTAAAATCGGCCACTACGCTGAAACATGGACTAGGAAATTTGTGTTCTAGGTACATTGTCGTCAAGATACAACACTCTCCTCTATATGTTGGCTGAAGGGTCGTATGGAGTGTAAAGTGAAATTTGTGACTGGATTAAGATTCCATAGTTGTCAACTTGACCCACGAATCAGTCACAAATCTTCACAACCATCCTCCTTGGTTGTCTTGTAAAAACATTGCTGTGTTTTACTATCGGATGAGTAAAATAAGCAAAATAGAATGATAATTTCTTTATAATAGAGTGTATTCGCAAAGTATCATTAACCGAATTTCTGTGTTTTGTTTCAGGTCGCGGTAACTGCCTGTGCGTAACGGTCGGAGTGTTTTCGCTGTTTCTAAACAACCGCATAAATTCGTCAAATATTAAAATTCACGTTTTTTCCCGCTACCCACCAGTAAAATCTCGTTCACAAAGCCGTCGCAGTTCTCGAACGATAATTCGACGACTTGGGAGGGCTCGGTAAGTACCAAAACATTTATTTCACTCTTTACATATATTTGAGAATTTGTGTAGGGTGAGTAGTCAGTAGAGTTATTGGATAGACTCTACCATTCCAGTTATAGCACTGCTTGAGTCGGTGTTCGGTAGCTAGGGACCACGTTCAGTTGTGACAGACTTAACCACCGATATTCAGTTACCAAATTCCCTTTTTTAAATGAGACTAAACGCCTTTTTGGTGGCAGAATATTACTTCTAGAAGGATTCTGTTGACCTGTATGAATTCTCCATAAACCAGAATTTTGCCAGCTAAGTCTCTAACGCAGAAAATTATTGTAACCTAAAAGACACTTGCCAACGGCCTTCCCACAATGGTACCACCGGTTCCCGTCAGATCACTGAAGCTAAGCGCTGTCGGGCTGGGCAAGCACTTGGATGGGTGACCATCCGGTCTGCCAAGCGCTGTTGGCAAGCGGGATGCACTCAGCTCTGCTGGGGCAAACTGAGGAGCTATTTGATTGAGAAGTAGCAACTCCGGTCTCGTAAACTGACATACGACCGGGAGGGCGGTGTGCTGACCACATGCCCCTCCGTATCCGTATCTAGTGACGCCTGTAGCCTGAGGATGAGGCGGCGGTCGGTCGGTACCGTTGAGTCTTCGTGGACTGTTCGGACGGAGAGATTATTACATAAAAGACACATCATCATCATCATTTAAGACTGATTATGCCTTTCAGTCTTCAGTCTGGAGCATAGCCCCCTTATAAAATTCCTCCATGATCCCCTATTCAGTGCTAACATTGGTGCCTCTTCTGATGTTCAACCTATTACTTCAAAATCATTCTTAACCGAATCCAGGTACCTTCTCCTTGGTCTGCCCCGACTCCTCCTACCTTCTATTGCTGAACCCATGAGTCTCTTGGGTAACCTTGCTTCTCCCATGCGTGTAACATGACCCCACCATCTAAGCCTGTTCGCCCTGACTGCTACATCTATAGAGTTCATTCCCAGTTTTTCTTTGATTTCCTCATTGTGGACACCCTCCTGCCATTGTTCCCATCTACTAGTACCTGCAATCATCCTAGCTACTTTCTTATCCGTAACCTCAACCTTGTTGATAAGGTAACCTGAATCCACCCAGCTTTCGCTCCCATACAACAAAGTTGGTCGAAATATTGAACGGTGCACAGATAACTTAGTCTTGGTACTGACTTCCTTCTTGCAGAAGAGAGTAGATCGTAGCTGAGCGCTCACTGCATTAGCTTTGCTACACCTCGCTTCCAGTTCTTTCACTATGTTGCCCTCCTGTGAGAATATGCATCCTAAGTACTTGAAACCGTCCACCTGTTCTAGTTTTGTTCCTCCTATTTGACACTCAATCCGTTTATATTTCTTTCCCACTGACATTACTTTCGTTTTGGAGATGCTAATCTTCATACCATAGTCCTTACATTTCTGATCTAGCTCTGAAATATTACTTTGCAAACTTTCAATCGAATCTGCCATCACAACTAAGTCATCCGCATATGGAAGACTGCTTATTTTGTGTTCACATATCTTAATCTCACCCAGCCAGTCTATTGTTTTCAACATATGATCCATAAATAATATGAACAACAGTGGAGACAGGTTGCAGCCTTGTCTTACCCCTGAAACTACTCTGAGCCATGAACTCAATTTACCGTCAACTCTAACTGCTGCCTGACTATCCATGTAAAGACCTTTAATTGCTTGCAAAAGTTTGCCTCCTATTCCATAATCTCGTAGAACAGACAATAACTTCCTCCTAGGAACCCGGTCATATGCCTTTTCTAGATCTATAAAGCATAGATACAATTCCCTGTTCCACTCATAACACTTCTCCATTATTTACCGTAAACTAAAGATCTGGTCCTGACAACCTCTAAGAGGCCTAAACCCACACTGATTTTCATCCAATGGGTCCTCAACTAATACTCGCACTTTCCTTTCAACAATACCTGAGAAGATTTTACCCACAACGCTGATTAAAGAGATACCTCTGTAGTTGTTACAAAATTTCAGAAGCATTACTTTTGAGCACGCCCTCGTTACTTGTGCGGGCAGCCATATGACGCGGTGGTGGAAGGAGGAGGAGGGGCGGGTGTTAGGGGATTGTCTAATCCCCACAGCTATTCAAAACCATCCCACAAAGATTATTCAAATTATGAGGGATCAAAAAAGTAAGGCCGCCCAGAAGTACGAAAAGGAAGGTATGTATAATTAAGCATAATAATAGTTTCGTAGGTCTGGGAAGAAATAATGAAATTAAGTTCGAGTGAAACATTATGCTGCTACTACTATAATATACGCAGCCGAGACAGGAACTTCGTTAGTCATAGCCATCTTGAGGATGTGAATTCAATACGGTAAAATGATACAAGAGTCAGCGGAGATCATGTGTATTGTGATATAAGCCGACGTCCATTTAATTTAAGTTTCTCGTAAAATATTTGGTGTCGTAGCATTACTAATTTCAATGTGTCAGACAATACGCGAGCGCTGCGACATATGTACAACAATGCGACACCTTACGTTGGTGCCATCGATTATCCTCCATATAGCTCCGACTTTCCCCCATCTGGTTTTGATCTGTTTCCAGAACACAGGTTGAAAATACCGCTTCAGTTGTAAATTTCTTTATTTTCACACGACCGGTTTCGGACTGTTATAAGCCCATCTTCAGGGTTCGTAGCTGTGCTATGGTCGCCGAGCGCCGAACATAGAGAGGAAGGTCTTAGACTTACTATTCTTGAAGAGAATTTTCAAACACTTTTCTGTTAATGGCAGTTTCATTCCAAATGAATAGCTGCAATTATGTATTACAATTTTTAATAATGGTACGAAGCCGTTATTTAGAAATGCCTAAAGTTGAGCCTCTTTTCCTCAAAGTAGACACTGAAAACCGTTTTCCTCCCTCTACCATTTATTACATTGTAATTGCTTTGTACAAATATTTACCCAATATTTGAGGTTGCATTGCCGTTTAAGATACTCATTTTGCATAATACTGGGTGTTGATATTTGAGATGATCACTTATATCCTACTTTGTAAGGAGCACATTGTGCTCATGTGGAAGCGATCTAGATGACTGTAAAACAATGAACTGGTATCCAATATCACAGGAATTCTTTTTATTCCATGATTACCGGTTTCGACGAAACTAAAGCCGCCATCATCGGATCTAGGGAGGACAGAAAAGACTGTAAAAGTGGGCTTGGATTCCACTTACATAACATGTATACATATAAATTGAGTTCTATACCTTAGGACACATGCAGGTTACATCATCAAGGCAAACAATGGTTATATTAATAGTTGCCTATAACACGCAGGCCTTACAAAATTGTCGTAAGTAGGACATAGGCGTCCAAGAGAGATGACATTATAAATGTTAAGTGTCTCCATCGCATACAAGCGCATGCTAGGCACCACCGCTACTGCGGCTCTTTCCTTACACTACAGGCCGTGTCGCTAGGTGGCGTCAGCAGAAGAGGCGCCAATGAATGTCACAGCTCGCGGCATAACAATCTCTGCGTGTGTGGTAACGTATAGGACCAGACATATGTACGTTTTTGTAATTCCGCAGTTCTCATGAAATTTGTATTTGGTTTCCGGTGTCGTATATGTGGCCAGACATGTGCAGTTGTGCAGGTCTGCAGCTTTCATAAGTTTTGTATATGTTTACGAGATACAGTAATCTCTAGAATTATGTACAAGCCCTAATGACGTAGTGTGCTACTTACGACAATTTTGTAAGGCCTGCGTGTTACAGTCAACTATTAATATCACCATTGTTTGCCTTGATGTTTTAACCTGTAACTGTCCTAAGGTATGTAACACAATTTCTATGTATACATGTTATATAAGTGGAATCCAAGCCCACTTTTCTAGTGTTTCCTGTCCTCCCTATATCTGATGATGGCGGCTTAATTTCACCGAAGCCAGTAATCATGGAATAAATCGAATATCTGCGATCATTGTTTTGCTTATATTCTACTTACAGTATTTTTCGTAAATGAGGGAGCTTTCCTCTAAGACTTCTTTCTTGTCCACGTTGACGCCGATTCGGCCTGCCTCTCTAATTTTATGTGGTTCTAATATTAACTTCATTAAGAAGTGTATTACGTGACGAAAGCGTTATTACCCTTAAACTCGTTCGTCAGTTGCTAAATGTGAGTTCAATCTTCATATAAATCTGTCCGGAATAAAATCTGGTAATTTTTTTAGTTTTCTCTACGTTAATATTTCTTTCGACTCAAAAAGAGAGAGCCTGAGTTGCAATAAGAATGGATGTTTATTTGGTCGGTGACCGGGTTGGTGTTATACCCACTCTCAAACTAGCCAATGTTTGCCAAGTAAAATGTCTGTCCAAAAAACAAGTAGGTACATATGTGCATGGTACGACTAATTTTGATGGGTTATACGTTTTGTTTGTGTTCCTTAGGGAACATTGTTCGCTGTAACTGGGGTAGCAGGAAGAAGAGAATGTGGGTAATTTAAAAATAAAAATAACTACTTTTCGAGAAAAATTTAAGTTTGTCAAATTAATCTTTTGATGTTTGTCATACAAGGATATTACGTGTGGGAAAGTTGTTCGTGGTAATAACTTTCTGAGTGTATATACGAACATAAGACGGTTACTATTTTATGTGCCTATATGACTTAATTCATTATTAAATGATAAATCCTTTTCCTTTTATCATTACGTGTGGGAAAGTTGTTCGTGGTAATAACTTTCTGTGAGTATATACGAACATAAGACGGTTACTATTTTATGTGCCTATATCACTTAATTCATTATTAAATGATAAATCCTTTTCCTTGTATTTGATTGCCTGTACCGATGTAGTTCGATATTCTGCGTCGTCTGGTATAGAATAATCACAATAAGTTAGTCACGTGACCACATATCAGTTGCGCTGTTGGCACTATCGCTACAAACTACATTTAGTCCTGTATTACAAAAAATTTGGATTATTTGAAGTGCACAGGAAACGGAGAACTGACTGTGTATATTGGATACATACGTAAATACTCACACAACTAAATGTAATTAATGAGGTCAGTATCAAAAAAATGAGAAATTACAAAATATAAGTCGCTGTTTTTAAAACTACATGTCGTGTACAGTCGAAATGTAACTGGAACATCAGATAAACATAG
Organism: Schistocerca nitens; assembly: GCF_023898315.1. Classification (NCBI taxonomy): domain Eukaryota; kingdom Metazoa; phylum Arthropoda; class Insecta; order Orthoptera; family Acrididae; genus Schistocerca; species Schistocerca nitens. Next base: position 77,577,237 of record NC_064625.1, read on the forward strand.
GTCACGAGCATCAGCTATTCCAATAGGCAACTGCTAGTTATCGTAAACGCGATCTAACTTTTTTACACGAAAATGAGCAGAGAGTTACATCACAATCATCCCTTTTCTTAACAACTAACGATTGGCTAAGGTACTGACTTGGCAAAAACTTCATGCTACTACACTTGAATTTCCTTTTACGACAAGCTGTCCAGCTTAAAGAATTTTATGTCGGCATGGCATGTCAGTTCACCCACTGAACGAAATACTCGCAATACGTGTAGTTTTGGAAGTCATACAAATGTAGGTATTCCAAACATAAGACTTGGCAGTATAAAGATATTTTTATCTGTCGTTGTATAAACCGAAAGCGATGGTATTCTGTGTACCTTTTCGAACGACCTGAGAGTGTTGTAGCATCTTAACGACACGTTGAGCACAATGCGGTAGTTTGAAAACAATGGGAATACGCTAGTTCCTGAAGCTGGGCGATTGCTCCTGTGTGTCTACTATTGCGTACAGGTAGTCCGTGCTTGGGAATGCACAATGTGTCGGAGTGATTATTGACGACACAATAATGCCCCCAGGCTTGAGTTCCGACTGGGACGTGGCTGCTGTTCTATTCACCGATGCTGTCACAGAAAACTTGTCACGACCGTGCGGCGCGTTCGGCTAGTCAAGCGCACCAGTGTAGCGTCTGAAAGATTCCGAACGCACCGCGTATTCGTGGTCGCCCGAAGGGTGCGACCAAGTCGAAACACGACACGTGGCTGGGGAATGGCTTTGAGGCGTTACGTGCAGGAATCATAGCTTCGATGGCCAGTGAAGCCGGCTGAGATTTTCGTTTCACCTCCCGTCTGTCTTGTCTGATCCTTTACACTCCTGGAACGCAGTGTCCAGCTGTGCGCTACGTCGTAGCGCTGTGCTGGGTACCACAGAGGGTGAGAGCGTTTTGTAGGCGGTGCAGCGTGTTCGTGTTGTGCGGCAGGCTATAGCGATGGCGGCAGAGGAGCGCGAAGACGGACCGAAGGTAAATATTTGCTGCGGGCCGGAGCCGAGGCGACGAAACGTCGTGTACGCTCGAGTGTGATCACGTGATCAGTGCCTCGACCCCTCCGACCATTCTGATCTCCACTGTGAGTACAGAACAGATCCAATTTCTGCGTGCAGCGCGTGTGGACGCTATTGACACACGGCTTACTCGAACCTGTCGATGCCTATTTCATTACGTATATCAAAGCTGAAATAACTTTATAGGTGTGACTGTCATCCACAACAAGTATGTGAATATTCGTTTTATAAATTGAAACGCTATTTTCTCGCTGCTGTCTTACGAGGGTCGTTCAATAAGTAATGCACCACTTTTTTTGCTGAGAGCTGGTTGGTTTTATCCAGGATTACGGTTCTCCATGTTATTCCTCACTCTTCGGCTATAAAGCGCTTATTTTTCAAGATGATCTCCTAGCTTACTGGGAAGGCCTGTACGCCCCACATGGTACCACTCTACTGGTCTACGTCGGAGTCGACGTCTTGCTGTATCAATAACCACCCCATCATCCACATGCTGATTGCCGCGGAGCGCATCCTTCCTTTGGTCAAACAAATTGAAGTTGGAAGGCGCCAGGTCCGGGATGTAGGGTGAAAGAGAACCCGTGGACGCGCGTGTCAACACTACCAGCAGAGAGGTCTTTGAAACTTCCTGGCAGATTAAAACTGTGTGCCGGACCGAGACTCGAACTCGGGACCTTTGCCTTTCGCGGGCAACTGCTGTACCATCTAAGCTACCCAAGCACGACTCACGCCCCGTCTTCGCAGAAGCTCTCCTGCGAAATGCAAAGGTCCCGAGTACGGCACACAGTTTTAATCTGTCAGGAAGTTTCATATCAGCGCACACTCCGGTGCAGGGTGAAAATCGCATTCTAGAGAGGTCTTTGATTGTGATCCATCTGTCATCTCGAACGAGAGTGTCAGCAATGTCCAGCACTGCAGAACTCACAGCTCTGTGCCGCCTGCTGGCATGCGGGAGATGGGACAGGTTTTGCGCGACCTTCTAGCGATTGACTCCACGCCCAACGACTCGCTGTGCTTTTGTTCACTGCCCCCCGTCACCGTAGACATTCTGCAAGCGCCTATTTATATCTGTGATGCTCTGGTTTCCCACCAAAAGAAACTCAAAGACGACAGCTCTCTGTTTGGAACGCATCTACGTTACTTACGCCATTTTGAACTTCACCTGTGGCGTCACCGTCTGTCGGAAAGTCGCCAAACTATAGAGGCTGAAGCGGAGATATTCCACGATTTACCACAACAAATTCCGCCTTTTTTCAACAAAAACTGGCCGAAAAAGGAAATATGAAGCATTGCTTACTGAACGGCCCTCATATTTATTCGCTCTCATGTTTCTCGGGCGTATTTCTAACTAGGGCGGGCATCCGAGCACTCTCTATTTATGTTTCAATCGCTTTTCGCTTTTTCTATAAGGCATGCTCAGTCGATTTAATCTGGAATAATGCAGTTTTCTTTCTGTATGTTGTACTTTCAGATTAGAAAGCAGTTCTCGTCGTTTTTCCATTAATAAATTTCTACCTACAATAAAAGACACCTTGCAACCTTGGAAGAAAATTGTTAGATCTGACAATTACACAAAACACCAAAGCCGAAAAGCAAACCCTTTCGAATTACCATGTATACAGGACGTACAACTCTTGATTCACATTAACATATGTAATAGTAGACTGACACTCCCGACAGATGATTGTCAACATAGTGCCACATAACCCGTTTTACCTCACACTTTCGCGATCCCCTTCAGATAACCTCTAAACCATAAATTTAACCACCCGAATACCTAGAAGTCTCATACGCTCCCTAACATATGTCAAATGTCTGGAACTAGCCTTATTCCCCCCCCCCCCCCCCTCCCAGCGCAATCACCACCACCACGAAAATCTCATGTTGTTGTTGTTAAGGTCTTCAATCCTGAGACTGGTTTGATGCAGCTCTCCATGCTACTCTATCCTGTGCAAGCTTCTTCATCTCCCAGTACTTACTGCAACCTACATCCTTCTGAATCTGCTTAGTGTATTCATCTTTTAGTCTCCCTCTACGATTTTTACCCTCCACGCTGATCTCATAACGTAATGATAACGTCTCAAGAGTTAAAAAATGCGCGCGCGTACACACACACACACACACACACACACACACACACAGAGAGAGAGAGAGAGAGAGAGAGAGAGAGAGAGAGAGAGAGAGAGGGGGGGGGGTGGAGGCCGGGAGGGAGGAACAATTGTCGCTGAAGCCTCTACAGTATGACTGAATGAGAGGAAACGGAGATTTCGGCTTGAAAAATGACTACCGTTAAGTAGCGATTTATTAATGTCAAAATTACAACGTGACGTTTTTTGTCATCTATAAGTATCGCATGTAAAAACAAACCTATATAACTATACATGATATCCACTGAAGATGCCTTAACGTAAAAGAGAACCACGTCTCGAAGATAAATAAATATAGAGTATAGCAAGAGAAAGGCGTTTCAATTTACTGAAGGAATAGTGAAAACACAGTTTTCAAGGAAGCAAAGTTTTGTAGTTATTAGTGTACTTAATCCTAATGTCATAGCAGAGCAGCAATATACCCACAATTTTCTATGATTTTTAATCAATAATTCTTTAAGAAAAAATGCATTTCTAGCTCCTTTGATACTGTATGTTTCACGTTCTAAAATTTCATTAATAACTATATGGAGTTCAAATTATAATGGCTGTGACTGCATTGGTTTGCGTATACTGTGACTGCTATCACAAGCTCTTCCACTGTTCTTCTTGTGAAACACCCTTGTGGATCCGAAAATAGTGTATTAGTGTCTCCACAAATTAATCTGGGCATCATTAAACAGTTTGTGAAAGTCTTACACACACACACACACACGCACACGCAGAGAGAGAGAGAGAGAGAGAGAGAGAGAGAGAGAGAGAGAGTTAAGATGCCTCTCGGAGATGTATCATATATCGGAAGAGATACTGAAAGGCTTGGATAAAAATCTAAAACAGATATTACTAAGTTCTTAGGTAAAAATGTCCCACAATATTACCGTGTTTGATGATCGTCAAGATTCACTTTCTCACCCGGACGTACAGCAGGCAATTCCTAAGAGAGGATGCCGTATTAATTGGTCAGCGTACAAAATTGAAATATAGCCGAATTGACACACAATTTCTGCTTAATAAAGAAGTGTTTTACATTTATACTACAATGGAACATCTTTTCGTATTGAAAAACATGTTAAGGGGTGTTTTAAAATACTTTTGCAAATTTCGGGGACAGTTGCCTTACACAAAAACAAGAAAAATTGTCTGGAAAACTCTCCTAGGCATAGCTTAAGAGCCGTGAGCACTATTTCATTTTCGCTACGGTGAAACACATCTCTTATGCTGAACAAGTCCTCATAGCTCTTAAGGTACCCACTTTGGAGTCCATGTTTAGTGGGTGTCTTTTTTCTTGTTTCGGGTCATACTTTCACCTCCCAAAACATGGAAAGCAAAGAGATTCCAGCAGAAGAGATTTTTTTCACAGTATCCAAGATGAACAAGTTCTCACAGCTCTTAAGGTATGCATTTTATAGCCCGTGTTTACCACAAATCGTTTTCTTCTTTCGGTGTAAAGAACCTTTCTGGAAAGTTTGTAAAAGTATTTTTGAAACACTGTATTTTCTAGTTTTCGAATTTACAAAAGACTCACGTTGTGACTAAACCAGACTCTACAGAAAAAGACTGAGGTAAACGATGAATGACGGCTAAAGAACCCACGAAATGTAGCTGTTACCAAAAAATAAGTTACCAGAAAATGTTTCTGCGTTGGACTGTGCTCCTGCAGATAGTCTCAATCTCTTGGTGACCACAAAGATATGCTTGGTTTCTGTCCGAACTTAGTGTCATGAACCTAGAGTAAAAATACAGAGAGGGAAGAATTCTTGACCAAGTACAGTATTACAGTTTATTATCTACATCCCAGCTCCTTAAGAAATTAAAAGTCGACAGAACCAGTGCTCTGCTGGTGTAATACTTCTTTGTCAACTGAAATTCGCCATCTTGGAATGTGACGTTACTGTGTCCTATTATATGAATGCGTGGTGCCTGTTCTTTCACATATGTCCGAAAGAACAGACACCAAACAGCATCCGCAGGAACATGATATGTAAATTCAAGAGGGATAACTGGTGTCAGCTGCAGCGGAACATTAAGCGGAATCAGTGGCGACGAACGAAAATATGTACCAGACAGGGGTTCGAACCCAGGACTAGTCAGGCGACGTAACCACTACGCCATCCGGGCGTTATCGCAACTGCATGGACTATCTCGGCACGACCCACACTCGCACCGAGCGCCACCAGTCCGCAGTCGATGTCCATTATATTCCCGTTCGCTACTCTGAAATTCCCGCAGGAGGTCGGACGTACTCATGCACAAGGACTGAAGAAGCTGAATCCATTGGCCAGCTAGGCGAATCAGTTACGTCAATGCGTGCTGTCTGTTCTTTTGTACATGTCCAAAAGAATCAGACACCACAGAATCCGCGGCTTAGAAACACTACAAGTAAATAGAAGCTGGACCACTTTAATTTATATATGGAATTACTGTTTATATTACCCAAAAGTTTGCAAAACGATTGGGTCTTTTTTGAAGGTTCTAAGCGCATTTTCTGAAAATTAATTCCAGCATTTAATTTGAAAAGCGACTCATGAGGGCAAGGTCTCAGATCTTCTAATGACCCACGGAACACATCGTATCGATGTTGCTACCGATAAGGAGGGAACCAGTGGCAATGAGAGTAATTCTGCATCACTGAATACCGGTGTCAAAAAGAAAAGCCAAGAAAGTCAAGAAAATACCTCTGCTTGTCGGCTACAACAGTGAACAAGTCGCTGATTATATGAGCAGTTAACATATAACTGGAATACTCTCTTCCAAATTCTATAAGTGGCAGGGGTAAAATGCAGGGAGCGAAAGGCTATTTACAATTTGTAAAGAAAACAGATGGCAGTTATAAGAGTCGAGGGGCATGAAAGGGAAGCAGTGCTTGGGAAGGGAGTGAGACACGGTTGTAGCCTCTTCCCGAAGTTATTCAATCTGTATATTGAGCAAGCAGTAAAGGAAACAAAAGAAAAATTGGGTGTAGGTATTAAAATCCATGGAGAAGAAATAAAAATTTTGAGGTTTGCCGATGACATTACAAAGGAAACAAAAGAAAAATTGGGAGTAGGTATTAAAATCCATGGAGAAGAAATAAAAATTTTGAGGTTTGCCGATGACATTGTAATTCTGTCAGAGACAGCAAAGGACTTGGAAGAGCAGTTGACCGGAATGGACAGTGTCTTGAAAGGCGGGTATAAGATGAACATCAACAAAAGCAAAACGAGGATAATGGAATGTGGTCAAATTAAGTCGGGTGATGCTGAGGGAATTAGATTAGGAAATGAGACACTTAAAGTAGTAAAGGAGTTTTGCTATTTGGGGAGCAAAATAACTGATGATGATCGAAGTAGAGAGGATATAAAATGTAGACTGACAATGGCAAGGAAAGCGTTTCTGAAGAAGAGAAATTTGTTAACATCGAGTATAGATTTAAGTATCAGGAAGTAGTTTCTGAAAGCATTTGTATGGAGCGTAGCCATGTATGGAAATGAAACGTGGACGATAAATAGTTTACGCAAGAAGAGAATAGAAGCTTTCGAAATGTGGTGCTACAGAAGAATGCTGAAGATTGGATGGGTAGATCACATAACAAATGAGGAGGTATTGAATAGGATTGGGTTGAAAAGGAGTTTGTGGCACAACTCGACTAGAAGAAGGGATCGGTTGGTAGGACTTGTTCTGAGGCATGAAGGGATCACCAATTTAGTATTGGAGGGCAGCGGTGAGGGTAAAAATCGTAGAGGGAGACCAAGAGATGAATACACTAATCAGATTCAGAAGGATGTAGGTTGCAGTAGGTACCGGGAGATGAAGCTTGCACAGGATGGAGTAGCATGGAGAGATGCATCAAACCAGTCTTAGGACTGAAGACCAGAACAACAACAACAACAACAACAACAACATATAACATCTCTTGTGGCAAAAATAAGGAGTTAACAGTGAATGAAATTATGAATTGCTTTACAATACAACGTGTAAGATATTGAGAAATACCTGCCCCAATTAATTAGCCCTTAGAAAGTTACTATAAAACCATAGAGAGCGTCGTCACAGATTTAAAGTTGCAGCCACGTTGACAAACTGAAGCTAAAGGAGGCAAAAACGAGCGTAAGAAGAGCTGCGCGACAAGCGTTCAATGGAATGGAAAGTAACATTTTACCTGCAGAGCTAATAAAAAGTTTTATTGGAACGTAAATTCAGTAATAAGCAGATAGAAATCGTCTGCACGTCTTCTGTTTTCATGTTGGCACGCGAAACGGCTATTGGTGCAAAAGACGCCTAAATACTCGTTTCCACTTTCTTTCACTGGAACAGTTAGTACCACTATTGAATCATTCCATTAATCTCAGAATGAGAAGTACTGAAACGACTGACCGCCAAATGGGAAAACTATTAAAGTTTCTCATACAGAAGAAGGCGGCTGCATCTAATCGAATAAGTCTATGACTACGTGCGGGTTATGTGTATGATATTGGTCCAGCAGTGATGTATTATAGTCCACTCGAGAAACAAAGCGTTCTACGTTTTCTGTCCCCGTATCGTGGCCATCTAGGAGACCGAAATCTCAATCTCAATCTGAATCAACTTAGAAAGAAACAGCGCACTTTCTTCGACCATAAGATCAAAGAAGACAGTTGATAAAGGGACTCAGAACAAAGTAGAGTTACTTGACTTCCGAAAAATATTCGATACAATTCCGCCTTGCCGTTTTTCTTCTTTGTTACTTCTTCGGACTGGTTCACTGATACCATTCCCCTTCTCCCTTTTCTCTATTCCCTTCGACTTCCACTCCGCCCCCTTAGATTTCCTCTCCTCTGCTAACCGCTTCATCTTGCAGTCAGTAAAGTACTCGCACTCGCATCCCTTAGCCGAGATAGCGAACATTCAACTCTACGTGGTGGCCCTCGATGCGCAGATAAACCCATTCCGATGTTGCTGGTGGATGAAATTTTCACTGCCAGTGTTTCACCGGCAAATGGAAGCAAGATGATAGCGTGAAGTCTTGATTTCCAGTCTTCACGCCGACGTCCTGGATAGATTCCAAACCTCTGTGTAGTGTCGCATGAAGTGACACTGTTGATGGTGATCCATCTGTCGGATGGGATCGTCAAGCTCTGCGGGCAACTTGGTGCTATTCGAAAGGAGTGGGCTATCTGGCGACATGGGGTTACACATCATCGTCGTCATTATACAACGCAAACGGAACACGCATCTGTTACAGTCACCTTCTCTACACAAATAAGTACAGGGTGATTCAAAAAGAATACCACAACTTCAGGAATTTAAAACTCTGCAACGACAAAAGGCAGAGCTAAGCACTATCTGTCGGCGAATTAAGGGAGCTATAAAGTTTCATTTAGTTGTACATTTGTTCGCTTGAGGCGCTGTTGACTAGGCGTCAGCGTCAGTTGATGCTAAGATGGCGACCGCTCAACAGAAAGCTTTTTGTGTTATTGAATACGGCAGAAGTGAATCGACGACAGTTGTTCAGCGTGCATTTCGAACGAAGTATGGTGTTAAACCTCCTGATAGGTGGTGTATTAAACGTTGGTATAAACAGTTTACAGAGAATGGGTGTTTGTGCAAAGGGCTACCTCTCCCAGCCACCATTGGTGATTTGAAACGAGAAATAACAGCAGCTATCCAAACTGTTACGCCTGATATGCTACAGAGAGTGTGGAACGAGTTGGAGTATCGGGTTGATATTGCTCGTGTGTCTGGAGGGGGCCATATTGAACATCTCTGAACTTGTTTTTGAGTGAAAAAAAAAACCTTTTTAAATACTCTTTGTAATGATGTATAACAGAAGGTTATATTATGTTTCTTTCATTAAATACACATTTTTAAAGTTGTGGTATTCTTTTTGAATCACCCTGTATATGACACAATTCTCATTTACAGGGTGATTCTGGTGCGCCTATCGATGTCGTTTTATGCAACCCGCAATGTTATATTTGGCCTTCAAACACCACACACGAGATTTTTCATATCTTCTCATCTACATCATACTCCGCTAGCCACCTAATGGTGTGTGGTGGAGGGTACTTTCGGCGCCACTGTCTGATTCCTCTAACCCTGTTCCACTCGCGAATACTGCGTGGGAAGAACGATTGTCGGTAAGCCTCTGTATTGGCACTAATATCTCGAATTTTCTCCTCGTGGTCTATACGCGAGATGTATGTTGGGGGAAGCAATATGGTGTCTGACTCCTCCTGAAAGGTGCTGTCCCCAAATTTCAATAGAAAATCTCTCCGTGATGCACAACGACTCTCTTGTAACGTCTGCCAGTGGAGTTAATTTAGCATCTCCGTAACGGTCTCTCGCCAACTGAACGATCCCGCGACGAAACGCGCAGCTCTTCGTTGGATCTTCTCTATCTCCTCTATCAATCCTACCTGATAGTCATGCCAGGTAGATTAACAGTACTCAAACACACACTTTTCATCGTTTCGTATCAGCGCACACTCTGCTGCAGAGTGAAAATGTCATTCTGAACAATACTCAAGAAGCAGGCGAACAAGCGCCTTAGAAGCCACTTCTTTCGTGGATGAGTTACGTTTCCTTAAGATTCTTCCGATGAATCTGAGTCTTGTGTCTGCTTTTCTCACTATCTGTTTTATATGGTCATTCCACTTAAGATCGTTCTGGATAGTTACGCCTAGATATTTTACGGCAGACGCAGTCTCCAGCTGTTTGTCATCAATAGTGTAGCTGTCCAGTAGTCGATTTCTTTTCCTATGTATTTACGATCAGGGTCAGTTGCCAGAGTCTGCACCATTCATCAGTTATCTGCAGGTCGTTCCGCAAATTCTATCTTCTGGCGTTGCTACTTTGATATAAACAACTGCATCATCTACGAACAGCCTTAAAGAGTATCCGACGCTTTCTACTAGATTATATATATGTATATATATATATATATATATATATATATATATATATATATATATATATATATATATATATTGTTAACAGCAACGGTCCTAGCACACTTCCCTGTTGCACTCCCGATATTACCTTTACATCTATTGATTTAGTTCCGTTAAGAGTGACGTGTTGAGTTCTATCTGCAAAATAGTCTTGAATCCACTCGCAGGTCTGCTCCGATGCTCCATAAGCTCGTATTTTTTCCATTAAACGGTAATGCGGGACGGTATAAAATGCCTTACTGAAATGAAGGAAAACGGCATCAGCCTGAGCGCCGTTGTCCATTGCGCTGTGGATCTCGTGGAGGAATAGAGTGAGCTGAGTTTCGCAGGATCTCTGTTTGCGAAATCCATGTTGATTTTTATAGACGAGCTGTTTATTTTCCAAGAACGTCATAATTCTTGCGCATAAAACATGTTCAATAATTCTACAACAGACTGACGTCAACGATATAGGTCTATAATTGTCTTACGGCCTTTCTTAAAAACGGGAATGACCTGCGCATTTTTCCAGTCGTTAGGTACCTTTCGTCGCTCAAGCGATCTACGATAAATTACTGCTAGGAGGGAAGGTAGTTCTTTCGCATAAACTTTATAGATTCTTATAGGTATCTCATCTGGTCCTGAAGTCTTTCCTCTACTAACCGATTGTGGTTGCTTTTCAATTTCGCGATCAGTTATCTCAATATCTGCCATTTCGACGTTCGCACGACAGATTGAACGGAGGGACAGTGTTACGATCTTCCAATTTAGTCTCAGTCCACAGAATACACCCATTAAACTGTTCGTACCATTCAGCGGTTCCTGCAGTTGTTCTGTACTTTCATTGAGGATAGAAATGTCTGCAGCAAACCTTCTCATTGGTAAGCCCACCCTTTCACACAATTTAAATCCGTTCCTAAACGTACCTTTAATTTCAATCGACACTGCTGCGATGCGCAGATTGAACGCTACGGACCAAAGATTGCAACGCTGCCTTATACCGCTTTGTTCCTGACCTTTCAGTCTTACCGTTCCCTCTTCGATTCTTGTAAGTTGTTATATTATCCTCCTCTCCTTACGCTTCACACCTTTTTTCTTATAATTTCGACAACTTCCATTTAACTTTCTGATATGCTTTTCCTTGGTCCATAAATCCTGTGAACGCGTTTTAAGTTTTCAAAAAATGGTTCAAATGGCTCTGAGCACTACGGGACTTAACTTCTGAGGTCATCAGTCCCCTAGAACTTAGAACTACTTAAACCTAACTAACCTAAGGACATCACACACATCCATACCCGAGGCAGGATTCGAACCTACGACTGCAGCGGTCGCGCGGTTCCAGACTGTAGTGTCTAGAACCGCTCGGCCACCACGGCCGGCTAATTTTTCAAGTCCTACTTTCATTATCATTTGAGAAAAAATTAATTAATATTGTGGGTTTAGTTTATTTATTTATTTATTTATTTATTTATTGTTCCGTGGGACCAAATTAAGGAGAAATCTCCATGGTCATGGAACGAGTCAATACATGAAATTATAACACGATATTAGAAACAGATAAAATGAAATACAGAAAAAAAAACATATTCAGGTGACAAGTCATAAGTTTAAATGAAGACAATCAACAATGTAACACTGGAATTTGCTTAATTTTTTAGCTCTTCCAGGAGCTCCTCGACAGAATAGAAGGAGTGAGCCATGAGGAAACTCTTCAGTTTAGACTTAAAAGAGTTTGGGCTACTGCTAAGATTTTTGAGTTCTTGTGGTAGCTTATTGAAAATGGATGCAGCAGAATACTGCACTCCTTTCTGCACAAGAGTCAAGGAACTGCATTCTACATGCAGATTTGATTTCTGCCTAGTATTAACTGAGTGAAAGCTGCTAACTCTTGGGAATAGGCTAATATTGCTAACAACAAACGACATTAAAGAAAATATATACTGTGAGGGCAATGTCAGAATTCCCAGATTTTTGAATAGGGGTCGACAAGAGGTTCTCGAACTTACACCACATATAGCTCGAACAGCCCGTTTTTGAGCCAAAAATACCCTTTTTGAATCAGAAGAATTACCCCAAAAAATAATACCATACGACATAAGCGTATGAAAATATGCGAAGTAGACTACTTTTCGTGTTGAAGTGTCACTTATTTCAGATACTGTTCTAATGGTAAATAAAGCAGCATTTAGTTTCTGAACAAGATCCTGAACATGGGCTTTCCACAACAGCTTACTATCTATCCGTACGCCTAGGAACTTGAACTGTTCCGTCTCGCTTATAACATGCCCATTCTGTCTGATTAAAATGTCAGTTCTTGTTGAATTGTGAGTTAGAAACTGTAAAAACTGAGTCTTACTGTGATTTAGCATCAAATTATTTTCCACAAGCCACGAACTTATTTCATGAACTAAATTATTTGTTACTGTTTCAATATTACACACAAGATCCTTCACTATCAAGCTGGTGTCATCAGCAAACAGAAATATTTTTGAATCACCTGTAATACTAGAAGGCATATCATTTATATAAATAAGAAACAGCAGTGGCCCCAGCACCGACCCTTGGGGAACGCCCCACTTAACAGTGCCCCATTGGGACTGAACATCACTACCACTCTCAATATTGCGGATAATTACCCTCTGCTTTCTGTTCTTAAAGTAAGAGGCGAACCAATTGTAAGCTACTCCCCTTACTCCATAATGGTCCAACTTCTGCAGTAATATTTTGTGGTCAACACAGTCAAAAGCCTTCGTTAAATCAAAGAAAACACCTAGCGTTCGCAACCTTTTATTTAATCCGTCGAAAACCTCACAGAGAAAAGAGAATATAGCATTTTCAGTTGTTAAACCATTTCTAAAACCAAACTGAACATTTGACAGCAAATTATGTGAATTTAAATGCTCCAGTAACCTTGTATATACCACCTTCTCGATAACTTTAGCAAACACCGATGGCATAGAAATAGGTCTAAAATTGTCAACATTATCAATGTCTCCCTTTTTATAAAGTGGCTTCACTACCGAGTATTTTAATCGATCAGGAAACCGACCACTCCTAAAGGAAAAGTTACAGATATGGCTAAGTACTGGGCTAACATACATAGAACAATACTTCAGTATTCTGCTAGATACCCCGTCATATCCATGAGAGTTCTTGGTCTTTAGTGATTTAATTATTAACTCAATCTCTCTCTTGTCAGTATCATGGAGGAGCATTTCAGGTAACAGTCTCGGAACACTTTTTTCTAAGAGCGCTATATGATTCCCTGTTGGAATTAGGTTTCTATTTAGTTCACCTGCTATATTCAGAAAGTGATTATTAAATACTGTACATATATGCGACTTATCAGTAACACGGACATTCCCACTACGCACTGATTCTATATCCTCGACCTGTCTCTGCAGACCAGCAACTTCCTTTACGACTGACCATATGGTTTTAATTTTATCCTGAGACTTAGCTATTCTATCTGCATACCACATACTTTTTGCCTTCCTAATAACATTTTTAAGCACCTTACAATACTGTTTGTAATGGGCTGCTGCATTTAGATTTTGACTGTTTCTAACGTTTTGATATAATTGCCACTTTGTTCTACAAGATATTCTTATCCCTCTAGTCAGCCACCCAGGCTGCCTGTTTGTGCTAGTACCCTGTTTTAAACGTTGTAACGGAAAGCAACTTTCAAAGAGCATGAGAAAGGTCTTTAGAAAAGCATTATATTTATCGTTTACTGTCTCAGCGCTATAAACATCTTGCCACTCTTGTTCCTTTATAAGGTTTACAAAGGTCTCTACAGCAACCGGATCAGCTTTCCTGAACAGCTGATGACTATATTTAACACGAGTTGCAGCATAAAAATCTTTTAAAGTTAAAATTTGCGCATCATGATCTGAAAGGCCATTCACCTTTTTTCTAACAGAATGCCCTTCTAGTAATGAGGAATGAACAAAAATGTTGTCTATGGTTGTTCTACTGTTCCCTTGCACTCTCGTTGGAAAGAATACGGTTTGCATAAGATTATATGAATTAAAGAGGTCTACCAGCATCCTCTTCCTTGCGCAATCACTTATACAATTAATATTGAAGTCACCACATATAACTATCTTTTTGTATTTCCTATAAAGTGAACCAAGAACCTCCTCTAGCTTTAGCAAAAATGCTGTGAAATCGGAGTCTGGGGATCTATAAATAACAACAGTTACAAGTTTAACTCCGTTAAATTTAACCACACCTGCACAACATTCAAACACCTTTTCAGTGCAGTACTTTGAAACATCAATTGACTCAAATGCGATGCCGTTTTTCACATACATGGCTACTCCCCCACACCGCAAAGAGCTCCTCGAAAAGCAGCCAGCCAACCTGTATCCTGGTAAAGGAAGCCTCTGAATTATCTCCTTATTTAAGAAGTGTTCAGATATACCAATAGTCGTATCTCCAATAGAGTGATATATATATTCTTTTTTTGTGTCATCATTCTTCTGACTAGTTTGATGCGGCCCACCACAAGTTCCTCTCCTGTGCCGACCTCTTCATCCTGGAGTAGCACTAGCAACATACGTCTTCAATTATTGGATGTATTCCAATCTCTGTCTTCCTCTACACTTTTTGCTCTCTACAGCTCCCTCTAGTACCATGGAAGTCATTCCCTGTTGCTTAACAGATGTCCTACCATCCTGTCCTCTCTCCTTGTCATTGTTTTCCACATATTCCCTTCCTCTCAGATTCTGCTCTAAACCACCTCATTAGTTACCTTAACAATCTACCTAATTTTCAACATTCGTCTATATTCTCTTCTGTTCCGGCTTTTCCCACAGTTAATGTTTCACTAGCATAGAATGATGTGCCCCAAACGTACGTTCTCAGAAATTCCTTCCTCTGTGTTTGATACCAGTAGACTTCCGTTGACCGGGAATGCCCTTTTTTGCCAGTGCTTTTGATGTCCTCCGTCATGGGTTATTTTGCTGCCTAGGTAGTAGAATTTCTTAACTTCATCCACTTTGTGAGTATCAGTCCCGATCGTAAGTTTCTCGCTGTTCTCATCTCTACTACTTCTCATTACTTTCGTCTTTCTTCGATTTACTCTAAATACATATTCCGTACTTACTAGGCTGTTCATCCACTCAGCAGTTCATATAATTTTTCTTCACTTTCACTTAGGATGGCAATGTCGTCAGCGAATCGTATCATTGATATCCTTTCACCTTGAATTTTAATTCCATTCGTGAACTTTACTTTTCTTTCCAGCATTGCTTCTTCGCTGTACAGGTTGAACAGCAGGGGCGCAAGACTACATCCCTGTCTTACATCCTTTTTAATCCGAGTACTTCGTTCTTGGTTTTTGACTCTTATTATTGACTCTTGGCGCTTGTATATGTTGTATATTACCCGTCTCTCCCTATAGCTTACCCCTGGTTTTTTTTTTTTTAATTTCGAACAACTTGGGCTATTTTACGCTGTCGAACGATTTTTTCGGTCGACAAATCTTATGAATGTGTCTTGATTTTTCTTCACTTACATCATAAATTACGCATTACTATTCAATGGGTTCGAAGAGGTTGCACACTTCTGGACATCGGAAAACAAGATGGGGTTTTTTTCCCCTGTCGGAACTTAAAAGTACAGACTTCCAGCCTTATGTACCTGGGTGTTTTTTTACTGCCACGTCGTTTCGGAGCTGCTGTGTCAACCACTATTAGGACAAATTACGTTTTTCAATTCCGCCGCTGCTATATACCGAACTGGAGCGGCATCCAGTTAGCGAAATTGGCGGCTGACCACAAAGTTGGAATCGTACCTCCACGGAGAGGATTTTTATCTCGGCAACCAGCCAGCTCCTCGCGAAGAATGCGAGGGTTAAAGGGCTTGTGGGGTTGGGGGTGGGAGGGGGGGGGGGAGGAACTTACAGAGGGAAAGAAAAAGAGCGAAAGACGGTTTACTCGCTGTCTGGTCAATTCCCGCGGGCGCCAGTGAGAGACGAAGAAAAATACTGTGTATTCCCCCTGTAAAAACAAAAGGTCCCGCCTCATATCGTCGCTCGGCAAGTAAAACAGAGGACATTGTGGAGGAAACAGGCGCGCGTGCTCTGTGTAGCACACGCCGGATTGAGGTCGCAGCTTAGCGGAATTGGATAGCTAGGGGCGCGGAGTTACATGAAAACTGATAACTGCATGTATGAGGATAAAAATATATAAGTAACAACCGAAGTACGGTTCACCCTCAAATGATACGAGTTTACTGACGACACTGTTGTACAGTCTTACGGCGGAATCTGAATCAGTTAAGTTTTATTTCCCATATTCATCTCTTGTGCAAGCGCGAGGAGATATTTTCCTTCTTTGGCTAGCGTCAGTGCAAATGGCGAATTCATGTAGCCCGCCAGAGACTGTGTAGCCAAATGTGTAATTTGTTTTCCTAAAACCGAAGAAGAGAGCGACACAAAAACTGGAGATGGGACGGTAGTGAGAATCGAACCCGAGCCAAAGGCTGGGCAGTCTGTGCGTTAGTATCTACACTATGAGAACAACTGACACTAACTGCACGTCGCAGGATGCTTGGACTTGACCCTAAACGGCCTGATTGGCTAACTTCAATACTAATTAATTCGGAAATGGCGCAACGTCAAGAACGTTTTTCGTAACTACCGACGAACTTCGAGGGGATGTAGATGATGTCTTGAGGCACAAAATGAGTGTAGAAATCTGTGTCCGGAAACGTCATCCAGAGCGTCGAAGCAAAAGCAAGATAAAAAGTCCAGTAAACATGGGCTCTGAAATGTATGTCTTATTAGGTATAAGCACCTGTTCAAGGGAGGAGATGTGCTTCACGGTGGCTAAGATGAACAGTGCTCATATCTCCTCAGGCACACTTCTTCATGTTCACTGAATTCTTTTTTTTTTTTCTTGTTTTGGTCCATTCTTCCACCCCTGAAAGTTACCTGCCCTACAGTCTTAGCAAAATAATACCGGTACATGCATTCCGCTGTCAGAGATATTAGAACGATTTTCTCTTAAAACTTTAGACTCAATTTGATACTATTTTCAGTGGTTCCAGTCGCTACAGTCTGGAACCGCGCGACCGCTACGGTCGCAGGTTCGAATCCTGCCTCGGGCATGGATGTGTGTGATGTCCTTAGGTTAGTTAGGTTTAAGTAGCTCCAATTTCTAGGGCACTGATGACCTCAGCAGTTAAGTCCCATAGTGCTCAGAGCCATTTGAACCATTTGATATAATTGTCCTTCGCCATCATTTCTGAAACTTTGTAACATCATCACGGAACGATGCCGTATATAATATACATACACATACAGGCGCCGGCGCCTGCGCCTATAACTTCGACGCTGTGTAGAGTACATCTACATGTACATGGATAGTCTGCAAATCGCATTTAAGTGCCTGGCAGAAGGTTCATCGAACCACCTCACAATTCTCTATTATTCCAATTTCGTATGGCGTGTGGAAAGAACGAACACCTATATCTTTCCGTATGAGCTCTGATTTCCCTTATTTTATCGTGGTGATCGTTTCTCCCTATGTAGGTCGGCATCAACAAAATATTTTCGCATTAGAAGGAAAAAGTTGGTGATTGGAATTTTGTGAGAAGATTCCGTCGCAACGAAAAACGCGTTTCTTTTAATGATGTCCAGCGCAAATCCTGTATCATTTCTGTGACACTCTTTCCCATATTTCGCGATAATACAAAACGTGCTGCCCTTCTTCGAACTTTTTCGATGTACTCCGTCAGTCCTATCTGGTAAAGATCCCACACCGCGCAGTAGTATTCTAAAAGAGGACGGACAAGCGTAGTGTAGGCAGTCTCCTTAGTAGGTCTGTTACACTCTCCAAGTGTCCTGCCAATAAAACGCAGTCTTTAGTTAGCCTTCCCCACAACATTTTCTGTGTGTTGCTTCCAATTTAAGTTGTTCATAATTGTAATTCCTAGGTATTTACTTGAATTTATGGTTTTTACATTACACTGATTTATCGTGCAACCGAAGATTAACGAATTGATTTTAGCACTCATGTGGATGAACTCACACTCTTCGTTACTTAGGGTCAACTGCCAATTTTCTCTCCATTCAGATATCTATTCTAAATCATTCCGCAAATCACCCTGATCCTCTGATGACTCCACCAGTCGATAAACGACAGCGTCATCTGCAAACAACCGAAGACGGCTGCTCACATTGTCTCCCAAATCGTTTATATAGATAAGGAACAGCTAAGACCCTATTACACTACCTTGGGTAACGCCAGAAATCACTTCTGTTTTACTCGATGACTTTCCGTCAATTACTGCGAACTGTGACCTCCTTGACAGAAAATCACAAATCTAGTCACATAACTGAGACGATATTCCATAAGAACGCAATTTCACTACAAGCCGCTTGTGAGGTACAGTGTCAAAAGCCTTCCGGAAATCCAGAAATACGGAACCGATCTGAAATCCCTTGTCAGTAGCACTCAACATTCATGCGAATAAGGAGCTAGTTGTGTTTCTTGTTTTCTTCGAGGTAATTCATAATGTTTGAACAATATATGTTCCAAAATCCTGCTGCATATGGACGTTAACGATATGGGTCGGTAATTTAGTGGATTACTCCTACTGCCTTTCTTGAAGATTGGTGTCACCTGTGCAACTTTCCAATCTTTGGGTACTGATCTTTCGCCGAGCGAACGGTTGTAAATGATTGTTATGGAGCTAATACATCAGCTTACTCCGAAAGGAACCTAATTGGTGGACCAGAAGACTTGCTTTTATTAAGTGATTTAAGTTGCTTCACTACTACCCATGTTGGCAGCTGTTATCGATTCGAATTCTGGAATATTTATTTCGTCTTCTTTTGAGAAGGCATTTCGGAAGGCTGTGTTTAGTAACTCTGCTTTGGCAGTACTGTCTTTAATAGTATCTCCATTGACATCGCGCAGAGAAGACATTGACTGTTTCTTGCCGCTAACATACTTCACATACGACCAGAATCTCTGTAAAAGGCTTCTGTAAAAGGCCGCCAATCTTGGGGATTTTGTGTCTGTTTAATTTGGCATGTTTGTTTCGTTGTTTCTGTAACAGTGTTCTGATCCATTTTGTGTACCAAGAAGGATCAGACCGGAGAAGTTGGCTGACGTTTCCGGACATCGGTTCCTGTCCTCACTTTTTTCTTCAACACACCTTTTACTGCCCTTCGAAGTTTTTCGGTGTAATTTTGGGATATTTTTGTTGCATACTCGGATTCTACGTCAAAAAATACGTACGGTTTAATCAAACTATTGTTTTGCAATCGTGGTAGATATCGCTGCAATCGAAAAATAACACGTGTGCCTGTTTTCGCCATCAAGACTGACGCGTTTGAGTCTACGTTCCATTTACAATGTAGATGTAAACCTCTGTGTATTCTAATGGTTGATATTGATGTTCGGAAGTTACTTGAGTGTTGTAAATGTGCGTGTAGAGCACAAATAATTGGGCTATACATTGACATATCTGACAAATAAGTTACTTGAACGATAACGCAGTTTTCTGTTCCCTAAGGGATTGATTGTGCCGAGTCCATAACCATGGGAATGCTTGATTTCGGTGGCCATCCACTAACTCCACCATCAGTGTGACTGTTCTCGTTATGTGCTTCCATCGAAGCACCATAGATCTCGCGCTGCCAGTTGCACGACTGTCTGAGGGATACAAACAATAACCCTTCTAATAGGGTAAGATGTCCATGAGGCGATAATATCAGGCGCAACTTCCGTGGATACAGACATATCACGGAAACACTCACACGCTCACGCCATAGCGCAGAAACCACGATGCCCCCACTGCATCGCCGGGGCTTTTATAAGCATGATAGCTTATTTCCTGTTTTTTCATTGATAAAGCTGATAGGAGCACTGTTGGGTGGTGGATACAGAGAGTCAATACGTCAGGGAGTGCAGAAACTGGTCTTCGTGATGGCTCACATTCGCGACGTCCTGTCACAGCCGCTGCTATCGCTTCGTGCAACCGGCTCATCACAACTCGACAATTAGCTCTGCAGCTGTCGGCGACCATTCGGAGTGAGCCTGTAATGATTGAGATTCTTGGATATTCAAACGTACGGCCGATATCGATTGCACAATGTTCACAACATACCGTAATTCAAAGAGATGCCATTTCATCTGAACTGCTGGAGGTATTTGAGGTGAGTGGAGAGGCATTTCCGTCGCCAATAGCTACAGATGACGAAATCTGGTTGTAAGACCTAGAGCAGGAAACGCTCCTACCCGCAATCACCGAAAGAGAAGAAATTGAAGGCAGTTCTTTCTACAGGCAAAGTCATCATGACAGTCTGCTGTGGCAGTGACGGCCTCATTATCGTGGATGTGTTGCCAAAAGGTCAAATTATTAACTAAGAATCATAGGCAAAGACTCGAAACAAACTGAAAAAACCGGTTCCGACGTGTTCGACCTGACAAGGACCCTGAAGAAATATTGCTACGACACGAAATGCACGCCCACACGGTAGTCTCAGAACCGGGGAATACGTCGCCAAATTGGCTAGGATACCAATCCCTCATCCACCCTAAAGGCAAGGTATTGTGCCCTTGGTCTTCATCACTGGACTCGCTTTCAGGAGGACGACGGTTCAGACTCGCGCCCGGTCATCGTGATTTAGGTTTTCCGTGATTTCCCTCAGTCGCTTTAGGCAAATGCCGGTATGATTTCTCTGAAAGGGCACGACCGATTTCCTTCTCCATCCTTTCCTAATCCCAGCTATTGCTCCGTCTCTAATGACGTTGTTGTCGACGGGACGTTAAACACTAACCTCATCGGCCTTCATCTGCTTTTATCTCTTACCCGTACCCTACGCGGGACACACTTTGTAGATGAGAGCGTAATTCATCCAGTGAAATCAATGTTACCAGCACAGGAAACCAGCCTTTTTCTACCAGGAAGGAATACACACTCTTTCACAACGCTGGTGTAAACCCATTGAGTGCGAAGAGACTATGTAGAAAAACAGTACAACAGAAATACACTAGAAAAAAGAGACTCGCCACAAAGGAACAATCCGAATACGACGGAGATCGATATATGTGATGTGCACGTACTGACAAACAAATGATCAGACTTTCAGAAGAAATGGATATGAGCGTTTGGCGTCATTGGGCGGGAGTGGCAGGTCTGACCGCCTTGGTGCAGGTCTTATTACACTCGACGCCACATTGGGCGACCTGCGCGCCGGATGGGGATAAAATGATGATGAAGACAACACAACACCCAGTCCCTGAGCGGAGAAAATCCCCGACCCAGCCGGGAATTGAACCCAGGCGCCTTAGCGCGGCAGTATGTCACGCTGACCATTCAGCTATCGGGGCGCACATACATCAAAGAGAAAGAGCTTCACAAAAATAGCAGGTCAGTAATGCGTTGTTCCAGCTCTGGCACCTAAGCGAGCAGTTACTCGGCTTGACATTGATTGACATAGTTGTTGGATGTTCGTGCCAAATTCTGTCGACTGGACGCGTTAGATCTCCAAAATCACGAGCTGGTGTGAGGGCACTGCCCGCTATGCTCGAACGTTCTCAGTTTGGAAGAAATCCGGCGGCCTTTCTGGCCAAGTTAGGGTTCGGCAAGTACGAAGACAAGCAGTAGGAGCTCTGGTCGTATGCGGGCAGGCGCTATCTTGCTGGCGATGAGTCTCTCATGGTCTGTATACCTATGAACCCAATCGATTTACCCATTCATTTTAAACGACTTCAGTTACCAATAGAGGTTTCGTTTGCAATGACAACCAAAAGGGTTCAGGGAAAAGAAAGGGGTAAGAGGATAGGCGGGGGGGGGGGGGAGGGGTTGGGAATGCGTATAGAAAGAGGGAGGTGGAAATGGATTGAGAAAGGGGGAGGAGATGATGAACAACGATTGCGATTGGGTGGGGGGGGGAAGTAGTAGGAGATAGCAAAAGAGAGGGGGAGGAAACGATACAGAGAGAGAGAGAGAGAGAGAGAGAGAGAGAGAGAGAGAGAGGGGGGGGGGAGAGAGAGAGAGAGAGAGAGAGGAGGGGGGGAGGGGGAGGGGGAAAGGAAGGGAGTAGTAATAGTGGTAGTAGTTCAGGATCTATATAAAATCCCATACATATTTGGCACTTGCGAAGCATTGCCGAGTTTGCTCTTGCAGTATAACTTTGACATTTCACTTCGTTAATTCTTTGCTACCAACTCTATTCTCAGCACATTTGCAGATAGTATCCACATATACCACTGAATGTTCCTGCAAAATTATAGTATCATGCCACACACAGTTAAGGACATGCGACGTGATACATCTAACACTAGGGAATTCGACTCTTTTAAAAGACTCGGAGGTAGGGGGTTACTGAGTGTGCCATATTATACGGCATCACGCCGGCTGTTGCGATCGATAGAGTATAAAGCTGCAGACGCAGAAGGTAAACGCTCGTACGCCTCTTCCTTCCTAGCTGGCGAGCGGACGGGTGCGTGGGTGGGTGAGGTTCACGCATGCGCAGTGCGCGTACTGCAACCGCTCAGAGCTGGAGGGGATCCTCACGACAGTACGTGACAGGGCGTGAGGAATGGACTCCGTCCGCAGCTCCGTCATCAACGGGAAATCTACAAGAAAGCGATGTAATAATCATGTGTGCAGCAGGGAATACATCGTCCCCGTCCAAGTCATGCTGTTAGTAAACTGAGTAGACATTCAAACATTGGGATAAGACTGCGGCGGAACGCTTTGATATTTGGAAAGTTCGTAGTAGTACAATTTTTTCTGGTATCCATCTCAGTTTTTTCCTCAGTTATTTATCTTCATGTTGTGTTTATTTACTTCTTTCCCGCAGTCGCAACTATACGAGTAATATGGGTTATATACCATCTTCTGCGAATGTAGTGAAAGTCTTATTGAGCCCATACGCGTTTCGCTTTGCTTCAAAGCGTCTTCAGTGGTAAGATTTTTTGTTTCATACTTTACATCTGATGTTGCGTACACATAGGTATTCCATTTTTAGTTCAGTGCACTTAACTGATGTTGTGACATCACTGAACTGTCCCTGTACCTTACTGTCTGTGCTGCCTCCCTACTCACAAGTAATCTTACCCAGGCTACACCTGTTTTTGCCGCTATCGATTTTACCCTCCTCTGACGTGAAGTCCTTATCTTCTTTTCATTTCGCTTCACTGATTTCCCCTCCCCCCCCCCCAACTCCCCCAACATATCTAGATTGGCTCAGCCTTCGCATTTCCATTTTCAAGCTTTCTACCTTCCATACCCCATTCATACTACTGACATTCCACGCTTCGACTTCTAGAACGTTATCTTTCCTTCGCTTATTCAGTCGTTTTCTCTCCTTTGGCAGTCTATTCCCTAATGTCAAAAAAGGGTATGAATCCGGAGTCTTTTATTATGAAAGCTTTTTTCTGTTACAGACCAAACGGCTTGCGGATACACATGTTGTGTCTTTACTGCAATTGTTTCCTCAGCCTTCTGCATCCTCACGCTGTTCATCACTGTTCCTCTTTTAGCGGCGGTTTACTCGCTCCAAAGAGTGAACCTCTCTCCTCTCCTCAACAAAAGACAAGGCTGTTGGAAAAACGACTCCTTACACTGGAAATCTCCGACCGCCATTGCTGGTGATTTTTATTCAAAGTTTAAGCAATATTTGGGACCGAACCTGAGGTTCCAGTTGGTGGTGAAAGACGCTAACGCTAGACCATGGAGACAGTCCGTGCAGAGTATCCATCCAAACACAGCAGATCTACCACCACACAGACCCCATGGGATTGAGTCGCGAATTGGTACCTGGTCGACTACACATATATACGGTGGTCCACATCTATATCTACATCTACATACTCAGCAAGCCACCATGTGGCGCGTGGCGGGAGGGTACCTTCCACCACCACTAGTGATTCCCTTTCCTGTCCCCCTGACATATAGAGAGACTGTATAGATGCTTCCTTACGAGCCCTGTTTTCTCTTACCTGCGCGTTTCTTAGGCGAAATCTGTGTTGCCCATAGTAGAATCGTTCCGCAGTCGGCTTCAAATGCCACTTCTCTAGCTTTCCTAGGTGGTGGTCCGCAAAGAGAACGTCGTCTTCCCTCCACGGCTGTCCATTCAAGTTTACGAAGTATCTCTGTCACACTCACGTAATGATCGAATCTACCGTTAATAAATTTAGCAGAACGCTTCTGAGCCGGCCGGTGTGGCCGAGCGGTTCTAGGTGCTTCAGTCCGGAACCACGCGGCTGCTACGGTCGCAGCTTCGAATCTTGCCTCGGGCATGGATGTGTGTGATGTCGTTAGGTTAGTTAGGCTTAAGTAGATCTAAGTGTAGGGGACTGATGACCTCAGATGTTAAGTCCCATACTGCTTAGAGCCATTTGAACCATTTCGACGCTTCTGAACTGCTTCGATATGTTCCTTTACTGCCAAAACTCAGTCAGTACTCAAGAATATACGCGGTCTCCTTTGATGAGCCATATTTTCCCAAAATTCAACCAAGAAACCGAAGTCGACCATACGCCTTTCCTATTGCCGTCCTTACGAGCTCGTTCCATTTCATATCGCTTGGCAACGTTACGCCTAGGCATGTCTAGCATTACAACACTAATGCTGTATTCAACATTACTTGATTGCCTCTCCTGCTCATCAACATAAGCTTACATTTTTCTACATTTAGAGCTAGCTGCCATTCGTCATCAGACGTCAGACAAAGCTTGCTATGGTTCGTTGAGAAGGTAGCCCGACTCCAGTGACCATGTTCCATTCCAAATGCCTACTTTCCACATACTTAACGCACAGAGAACTTAGTAGGAAGCAGGAGAAGGGACGACTAGAAGAAATAAATGGTATATAGACGGTTGCCTACTGTCTGTGTGGTCACAATCCTCATAGTTGTCTATAAATATTCTATGAGCAGTATCTAGCATTTATATCGGTGTAACTACCAGCCATCATTTGTAGATAATGATCACCAAGTTACGTCGTTGACCGCAGACAACTACGAGGTAAATCTTCAGTATTTTGTGGTCCAGGACAGCGGTTGGGTGTACTACGTTTGTACCCCAGTTCGGCCGGCAATAAATCTTGGTACTGCGCGTGGCTCTAGTTGTTCTGTTGGACTTTACTTCGACCAATTGTGTGACCCTAACCCACCCGAGTTCCTCACCTGGGAAGTGGAGATACAGTTTGACGTGGAATCCGAACCTTGTAATTACTCACATCCTTAAGAGGTGAAGCCTAGTTTAAACGCAAGCTGATAGTTTTCGTAGTCCGGTCGGGATTCAATCCTGCGTTTTACAGCTAGATCAGCAGGTCTGACATCAGCAGCGCTGAGAAACGTTCTTGCCATACACTAACAGCTTTAAAGCTGAATCTTCCATTCTGCAATGGCGGTTGCGCCGTTTTGGAGCTTGCTGGCAAACCAGATCAAAACTAGAACTCGGGTGACTTTCGCAGGCAAATCTGTTACCTTGTCAGCTATCCGGACATGAAATCACAACCTGCCCCACACAGCGCGGAAGACGGGGGGAGGAGGAGGAGGAGGAGGAGGAGGAGGAGGAGGAGGGAATAAAGCTGTGAAGGCGTGTCGTGAGTCGTGACCCGATAGCTCAGATGGTGAAGCGGTGTACCAGGTTCGAGAACAGGTCCCTAACACAGTTTTAGTCTTCCCAGATCCGTGAGCATATAATTTGTACGCTGCTTAACGGTGTTGGTTATCAAGTACATAAGTACAGTCTCCATCAAGGAAAGTAAGGAAATTTTTCAAGCGAAGAATAATGGTAGAAAACTCCCAACGACCAGTACTATTCTGTACAAGAAATGGGGAGCTGAAGGAACCGTTCAGAGGGTACAGAGAAATAGGCGTGAGACAGCGAGGACGCCTGAAATATCGCATGGACATTACGAGAAGAGCCCGCAAGTCGTTAACGTGGTTATCGCAGCAGATTGGTGTGCCTCGTACTTCGTGTCATCTTCTACTAAAATATATAAATTAAAAGCCTGTCGAGTGAGTGTGATGCGAGAGTTGAAATTGGAGGGTAAGGAAAAATGGATTCATTATTGTAACTGGCTCTTGACATCGATTGCCAACATGAAAGTATTTACAGTTGCTAATATGGACAACCATCAGTTGTATAAAGGAATGATGACAGTGAAAATTTGTGGCGAAACTGAACTCGAAACCGAATTTCCTGCTTATCGCGAGTGGTCGCCTTACCATTTGTCTATCCTGGCATGACTCAGCGGTCGGACTCAAACTTCCACCCGTCGTCAACGATGTGTCTGCATCCTGGACCAGTACATCCATTATGTACATTCCCGTACAGGACACACATTTTAATTGAAAGTTGCTTGCCCAGAATCGGCTGATAAATCCAATATTGCAGTACGTACAAGTCTAGAGGAACATGGCATTATACTTTTGAGAAGGAAAACTGCCCATTGCAATTCCAGTAGGTTGTTGTTGTTGTGGTCTTCAGTCCAGAGACTGGTTTCATGGAGCTCTCCATGCTACTCTATCCTGTGCAAGTGTCTTTATCTCCGGGTACCTACTGCAACCTGCATCCTTCTGAATCTGCTTAGTGTATTCATCTCTTGGTCTCCCTCTACGATTTTTACCCTCCACGCTGACCTCCAATACTAAATTGGTGATCCCTTGATGCCTCAGAATATGCCCTACCAGCCGGTCGCTTCCTCTAATCAAGTTGTGTCACAAATTCTCTCCGATTCTATTCAATACCTCTTCATTACTTATGTGATCTACCCATCTAATCTTCAGCATTCTTCAGTAGCACCACATTTCGAGAGCTTCTATTCTCTTCTTGTCCAAACTATTCATCGTCCACGTTTCACTTCCATACATAGCTACACTCCATACAAATACTTTCAGAAACAGTTTTCTGGCACTTAAATCTATACTCGATGTTAACAAATTTCTCTTCTTCAGAAACGCTTTCCTTGCCATTGCCAGTCTACATTTTATATCCTCTCTACTTCGACCATCATCAGTTATTTTGCTCCCCAAATAGCAAATCATCTTTACTACTTAAAGTGTCTCATTTCCTAATCTAATTCCCGCAGCACCACCCGATTTAGTTCGACTACATTTCATTATCCTCGTTTAGCTTTTCTTGATGTTCATCTTATATCCTCCTCTCAAGACACTGTCCATTCCGTTCAGCTGCTCTTCCAGGTTTTTCGCTGCCTCTGACAGAATTACAGTGTCATCGGCGAACCTCAAAGTTTTTATTTCTTCTTCATGGATTTTAATTCCTAGTCCGTATTTTTCTTTTGTATCCTTTACTGCTTGCTCAATATACAGATTGAATAACATCGGGGATGGGCTACAACCGTGTCTTATTCCCTTCCCAACCACTGCTTCCGTTTCATGCCTCCAGTGGGTAGCCCGTCAACAAATGAACACAGATCAAGCGTGAAAACAGGAAGAAGGTGTACTGGACTGTGAAGAAAAAAAGCATAATAAAAACAGCGACTGGTCCAGGAACAACAAGTGCAATATAGAGCACATACCGTCGTGATTAAATGGTTACGGTGTTGAACTGCCAAGCGGGCGAGCTGTGGTCAAACCTCCCTCGCTCTTCCCTTTATTCGAATTTGTGTCCTTGTCGTAGTCTAACGTCCATTTGCAAGAGCGAGGTGTAAGATAGGACCCTACAATGACAGTTGATTCTGCACGCCTACTCTGTTAAGAGCCGAAAGGAAGTGGATTTCGAATGGGAACGGCAAACGTTTGATGACAAGGCGGCAAGTCTAGCGAATCTTCCACCGCAAAACTCGTCTGGTGTGTCATGCACGGCTTTAGTGACAGTACGTGTGTCATATGATAGGAATCTCTTACCGAAGCACCTAATTTGTGCGCCTGGTGAGTGAGTGAGAGAGATATGCATCCTTGCCCGATATAGGTGGTTGTGTGAATGTGATCGCTCCCAAGTAAATGAAAACATAATAGTTTGTCACATAGGCCGTAACAAATGAACGCATCAGTTTCATAATCACACACTTCTTCTGTGCTCTGTCAAAACATATGTTTTAACGTTTTTTGAAGTTGCGTTCCGTTTTGGAAGTATGATTTTTGAATTCCTTTTATTTGTTGTTTTGGTTTCTGTGAGACGTTTATGTGCTATCTCGCGTGCTCTCATTGCTCATCACATTTACTTGCGACGCTAACGTATTCTTACCACATGACTTATATTCTGTAACCAGTGCATAGCATGACAACTGCCAAGACTACAGAAAGAGAACAAACATTTCAATGACCGGATGGACTGTTCATAATGTTGTGCAAAATAAATAAATAAATAGTCCGCAGCTCGTGGTCGTGCGGTAGCGTTCTCGCTTCCCGCGTCCGGGTTCCCGGGTTCGATTCCCGGCGGGGTCAGGGATTTTTCTCTGCCTCGTGATGACTGGGTGTTGTGTGATGTCCTTAGGTTAGTTAGGTTTAAGTAGTTCTAAGTTCTAGGGGACTGATGACCATAGATGTTAAGTCCCATAGTGCTCAGAGCCATTTGAACCATTTGAACCAAATAAATAAATAAAAAAAGGGGCGAGAGAGTTCAGAACACGGCTCGCTCGCTTGGCAGTCCAACACCACGACCACTTACGCACGATGGCGTGGTGTTTCTGCCTGCTCTTTATTGCAGTTCTTGTTGTTGGACTGTTCACTGTTTCTAATTTGCTTTTTTTTCACAGTTTTCAAGTTTTCATGCTTGATCTGTGTTTAGTTTTTGACGGGCTATTCACGGGGCCATCTTGCCAGTAAATATGTGGGTGGGGGACGGAGGGGTGCGATGGAGAGTTTGATTTGTGAGCAGCACAGGTACTGGAACGTCTTATTAGTTGCTAACATTTACGTAGACTGCATGACTTATTTCATGTGAGATGACGCCTGTTTTTTTTTTTTTTTGGTCATGTTATGTAAACTCCCAGAATTACAGATACTGCTCGCATGATAACCCAAATATTCTACGTGAAGAACCTCTCCAATCAGCGAAGATAGGTTTTTGATGAGCTTTGATGATGATGATGATGATGATGATGATGATGATGATGATGTCTGATTTGTGGGGCGCTCAACTGCGAGGTCATCAGCGCCCGTAGAAAGTCCCAATCTTTTACACAGTCCAATTTTTTTTACACACTCCAGTCTACAACTGTCACGAGTGGTGGTGGTGGTGATGGTGGTGGTGATGATGATAATGATGATGATGATGATGAGGAGGAGGAGGAGGAGGAGGAGGAGGAGGAGTACAACACACACACACACACACACACACACACACACACACAGTCCCCAGGCAGAGAAAATACCCAAATCGTTCGGGAATCGAACCCGGGACCTCGTGATCCAGAGGTAGCATGGTGTGATTTGCCCGACATGCGCCGTATTAACCCCGTATTTTTCAAATAAACTTCAAATGCTGCCAGATATCTAGAGATCATTACTGTTTCCATTTACTGTTAACAAATGCTGATAAGCCGTATGCAGGTGGAGCAACTGCCCACACATCCAGCCAAACTACGACCGACATGACTTACGTGATATCTGAAGACGGTAAAGGCCTCTGGCCCCCAAGGTCCCAAGACTTATCATGTGGTTCTTACTGATGGGATGCATTAAAAAGCAAAGTGTATGCTGACAATCATCGAACAACAGACAATCTTAAACGGTACTTTACTGACTAGAGAAGTTAAAAACATAGCGCCTGCAGTATTAGAGCGTATTGCTGGTAACGTCATCAAACAACGATGCCTGGATGTCTGTGGTCTCTACTTCCAGCATCTCTTACAAACAGGTAACGGTGTGAAACTTCCTGGCAGATTAAAACTGTGTGCCCGACCGAGACTCTAACTCGGGACCTTTGCCTTTCGCGGGCAAGTGCTCTACCAACTGAGTTTGGAAGGTAGGAGACGAGATACTGGCAGAAGTAAAGCTGTGAGGACCGGGCGTGAGTCGTGCTTCGGTAGCTCAGTTGGTAGAGCACTTGCCCGCGAAAGGCAAAGGTCCCGAGTTCGAGTCTCGGTCGGGCACACAGTTTAAATCTGCCAGGAAGTTTCATATCAGCGCACACTCCGCTGCAGAGTGAAAATCTCATTCTGGAGATAACGGTGTGTTTTTTAACCTTACTCTTATCTATTCCTTTTTATTTACTTCATTGTTACTGTAATCTCGGGCGACCAGTTTTATGTGGGACACCCTGCACAAAACTGACTTCTGAAGTTTCAGTTCTGACTGCGGGAGACATCTTCAGAGGTAACTAACTCGAGCACTTGAGGGCCCCAGAATTTATAGAGGTGCTTAGATGGTACCGCCATTATTGCCGATATGCGGAAAGACGATTGGTAGTACCCGCTGACTGCAGTTGTACATATTTGGGCGTCCTTGAGCCGTTCCGACAGCTGGCGTTTTATCTCCGAAGATGCATCCCGCCGTCAGAGACGAAACGTTAGGAAGTACTTCTGTATATCGTCCGCGGCTCCTCAGGCCGGCAGTTTCAGCTGAAGCGAACATCGGCTGTGAAAGCCTTCCGTGTTTGATACATCCGAAATATTCAAGTCGTTTGAACAGGCAGAGAGGTTGGCGAAGAGAGTGGATTGGTGAGTGGGTGAGGCGTCGTCTCCCGTGGCGTGCGTTGCTCCTAGGCGGCTGGAGCAGGGACACTGGCCGCGTCTTCCGGCCGCTACGTGTCCAGACTGCAGGCCGGCCATCCCGCTGGAGTTCCGGGAAAGGCGACGCTGCACTGCGCCGCGCTCCTCGAATGAGAAACAACCGGCCGGCTCTCAGGACACGCCTCCGCTCGTGCTCCCCACACCACAGGGAAGCGCCTACTACGCTCGCGTCCATAACATTAAAATTTTTTTTTAATTTCTTTATTTTCACATCTCACTCGTCAGTCATCTACGTGCAATTTCTAATTCTTAGTACACCTATTTCTAAATAAATTTGCGCCACTTGGTTCTTGACTGTTCATTTACTTCGCATAATCATAATTTCGGCTTTGCAGCCATTCTAAAGTGAGTGTTGAAATGTCAACACATGTCTGACCTGTCTGTGACATGTCAGCGTCGAAAAAACATACTTCTGCTCTTACAGACCTGTTGGCGTATTACAGAATATGATATATACTCGTACCCTGTAATACAACCTATTACTACTTTCAAGATGTAACGACTTTTGCGGTGAACTGAATGCAGTTTTCAGTGTTGTGTTGGATAATATCCCTTTCGATGTAAGCTGTTTTGGACGTACTCCATTTCACTACTTGGACATAATGCATTTTGAATAGTTCCCGCTGGCCGCGGTGGTCTAGCGGTTCTGGCGCTGCAGTCCGGAACCGCGGGACTGCTACGGTCGCAGGTTCGAATCCTGCCTCGGGCATGGGTGTGTGTGATGTCCTTAGGTTAGTTAGGTTTAAGTAGTTCTAAGTTATAGGGGACTTATGACCTAAGATGTTGAGTCCCATAGTGCTCAGAGCCATTTGAACCATTTTGAATAGTTCCCAGTAACATGGTCATCATTTTTAAAACCATTAAAAAGTTTTTTGGTTCGTAATTCTTGTTGGCCCTATTTTCTTAGACTGTTCACCACACTTGTCGGACGCACAGTGTAGATTCTGAATCCAACCTACCAATGAAGCGAGGAAGAAGTTTTGAAAACGTGTTCACTGATAGACGAAACCGAGTTTGACATGAAATTATGTGTTTTCTAACTCACTCTACACACTCTTATGATCAAACCCTGTCAAAACTCACTTTAAAACTTTCCAAAATTCTGTGATACTATAGAATAGGAATTGTTTATTGTCGTCAGTTAAAAGGTTTCACTTCAGTCCACCGGTCTTATATTGCGACCAAGATTGCCTGATAAAACAAAATAAAATAAAATGATGTGCTTTAAGCGTTTTCTTTCATTCATACTGTAGCATAGGAAAATATTTGTTGCATTTTTTAGCGTTAAGAGGGTCTTTGGAAGGTTTTAAAATACGTTTTTACGGGATCTGATTGTAGGAGTGAGTAGAGCGAGCTAGAAATGACATGATTTCCTGCCAAACTCAGTTTTGCCCACGCGTGAACATGATGCCTTTTGAAAAGTTTCTCCTGCCGTTATTGATAGGTTTGATTCAGGATCTACAAGCTGCATCTGAAAAGTTCAGTGAACTGTGTCATAATATAAAGGAAACAAGAGCTACAAACAAATAAAATTTTCTGTCCTTAGAACTAGTCATCAGTACCTACAAAGCGCTTCTGATATCGGTTGCACAGGTGTTGGAACCGGTCAGCAAAGGCTTCTTGTGGAATTGCCCGAAGCACTGTCGTAACGCGTTGTTTGATATCGGGCCTGGCTTGGCTCGGCTCTGAGCACTACGGGACTTAACATCTGAGGTCATCAGTCCCCTAGAACTTAGAACTACTTAAACCTAACTAATCTAAGGACACCACACACATCCATGCCCGAGGCAGGATTCGAACCTGCGACCGTAGCGGTCGCGCGGTTCCAAACTGAAGCGCCTAGAACCGCTCGGCCACACCGGCCGGCCTTTGATATCGGGATGTCGACATTCTTACAGGAGGTGATGCCTGGTGCTACCAGTACGATCCGGAGACCAAGGGACAGTCAGTCGTAAAATGTTCGTCGTCTCCCCAGTCTCCCTCGGAAATAAATCCGTGGTTGATCAAACCCTTGTGGTCGAAAAAGGTAATCAACATAGTTTTAATGTTGGTTCTGTCAGAAGTGTGTTGTAGCTAATGGTAATTACTTCGAAGGTTTATTGTTTGTAACTCTGATTTCTTTTATTTTCTGAGATCATTCACGAAACGTTCCATACGCATCTTCTCTACAAATAAACCAGCTAGGTTATCTACCTAACGTCTTCCAGAGGCAACAAAAATTGGATTTTGAGGACGTCATATAGTTACTGACCTTATTTAGAAATCTGAAATGCTTCCACAAACTAACTAGTCGTTAAATGATTTAATCTTACGTTGAAGGATTACTATGACAAAACCAGTATTAAGGTTACAAACTTAGGGGAGCGTTGACCCACGACGCAAAATTTGCCCAGAGTATATTATGCAGTGTTTGAGAACACAACTTTTCAGCCTATCTCAGGAGCAGAATGCAAGCAGTTTCAGTGGTAATTCCCGTTCACACTAATAAACGTACTTCGCAAAGTACGGTCAAGCCTCACAGGCCGTATCACTTTGAACATTTTTAAGATTTTACTGAAATCTAATACACTTCACCCACATGCAGTACTAATACTGTTAGGCCATTCTCTTTTGGCAGACGTGCCGGAAGTTTCGACTCGGAAACTAGAACCTGGTACAAGTCATGTGATGGTCCTCTACATTGTGCTGTTGGTATTACAAATTGTACCACTGAAGCTTTTCTCAACTGAGGCAAAAAATACAGAATTTTCTTGAGTGCGACCAATATTTATTTTAATTCTTAAGATATTAACAAAAAAATTTGATACATTATGTAAAATACTGCGCTTTATTTAGAAGGAGAGTGAACATAGAATGAAGGCTTTCACGACCGGATGACATACTGGTAGTAAACCTTTCGGGATGTGATGTCGTGGTACAAGAAACTCTTCCGTTCCAGACGTTTCTTCGAGGACTGCGCTGGACATCCTCAGAGGCGCTCCTCCACTTGGTCTTGCCGACTGACCGGTCTGACATCCGACAGCGACATAAATACTGTAGGCGAGTGCAGCAAGGTGGAGGTTCTCTGGTGTTCTGGGGTGGCATTATGTGGGGCCGACGTACGCCGCTGGTGGTCATTGGAGGCGCTGTAACGGGTGTACGAGACGTGAATGTCATCCTCCGACCGATAGTGCAATCATAACGGCAGCATATTGGCAAGGCATTCGTGCTCATGGACGACAGTTC
Organism: Schistocerca nitens; assembly: GCF_023898315.1. NCBI lineage: Eukaryota > Metazoa > Arthropoda > Insecta > Orthoptera > Acrididae > Schistocerca > Schistocerca nitens. The sequence goes on from NC_064625.1 coordinate 77,611,222, forward strand.
GCGTCCTCATCGTGCACATCTTGTGAATGACTTCCTTCAGGATAACGACATCGCTCGACTAGAGTGGCCAGCATGTTCTCCAGACATGAACCGTACCGAACATGCCTGGGATAGATTGAAAAGGGCTGTCTGTGGACACGTGACCCGCCAAACACACTGAGGGATCTACGCCGAATCGCCGTTGAGGAGTGGGACAATGTGGACCAACAGTGCCAGTGGGTAGTATGCCACGACGAATACAGGCATGAAACAATGCAAGAGCACGCGCTACTGGGCATTAGAGGTACCGGTGTGTACAGCAATCTGGACCACCATCTCTGAAGGTCTCGTTGTATGGTGATTCAACATGTAATGTGGTTTCCATGAGCAACAGAAATGGCGGAAATGGTGTTTATGTCGATCTCTATTCCAATTTTCTGTACAGGTTCCGGAACTCTCGGAACCGAGGTGATGGAAAACTTCTTTTGATATGTGTATTTCACCACCTGGGAAATCAGGATAACAGACATAAATAACGTTCAAGTTTGGCACAGGTCAGCCTCCCAACATAAAGGTCGATATCACTCTGTCAGTAACGAATATGTCGCCCTAAGGCACTAATAAAAATTTTGCACCCATTATTCATGCTGGCTACCAAGATGGTGAGGAGTCGATCTGGGTTTTGCACGCGTCAGGAGGAAGTGTCCGTTGGGAAACACGTCTAAGAGCATCCCAGGCGTGCGCTGTAGGGTTTACGTCCGGCGAGTGGGTAGGCCATTCATTACGTTCACTGTCTTGACTTTCCAGTGTTTCGTCCATAAACAGACAGTCGCGACACATCGCACCCCTAAACAAATGTACGTGATTCCGTATAATCTGCCTGCAGTACCGATGTAGAGTAACGGTACCTCGAACATAGGTGTGTAGCGGTGTTCGGCCACTGTGCATAATGCCTGCCCACACCGTAACGCCTACGCTATACCGATGACGTTCGTAAACATTCTGCGGTGTGTAACGTGTTCCCCTCTCTCCGCACGCTAACTTGTGGCCAGAATCACTTGCCACAATGAACAGGGATTCGTCAGAGAACATTGCTCTGGGCCACTGTTACCGACGTCAACCACCATCCTTCCTGTACCAACGAACTCTTTCTCGATGGTGACGCGGTTGCAAGGTGTGAAGCGATCTGCCTTCGAGTGAGATGTATGCCCCTTTTCGTCATTAGGGTTACGTATCGATCTTCTTGCTATGTGATGGTCCGTCTACGACCACCTGCATGCTTCCTCATAACATTTCCTCCTTCATCGGTCTTCCTTAATCTCCAGATGACACATCCGGACACACCATTTACTGGGGACACTTTAGTGACACTTCAACCGGCTTCGATCCGTCCAACTGCTGGTCCACGATTATAAGCCCTCAAATGATGTCCTCCAGACATGTTGCCATACCACACGGAAAGACACACTAATCGGTTCCACAACCACCTTCATCAAACACCGTACTTCCTGACCTTTCCAATGCTTACAGAGAGTGAACAGGTATCACTGCATTTAAAACGTCCCGTCGTCTGCATTACTTTTTACTGTCATTGGTCTGATGTTGCATACGAAATAACTGTTGTTCCTTAGCAAGCGTCCATTATTCCTTAACAGACGTCAAGCAGCGTACATTGCTTCTGTGTCCCTTTTATACCAACTATGTAAACACTATAGTTCCTCCTTTTTCAACGTGGCCTACTTTTTTTTTTTTGTATGACATCTCAAACTTCCACCTACGACAGCAATCTGTTTTATGTTAAAAACAGATAAATCTCAAATTCTAAATTATGTAAATTTCTCCGAAACTGATAATCGGATTCTGAAGACTGAAAACCGCTGATTTGCATCTTTTAGAACTTCGATGGTACCAGCATAATGTACTGGAGTTTCATAAAAAAAGAGAAGTTCGTAGGAATACTTCTGTCACTGACTGCTGTACATTCAGTTTTGGTGAAAACAGAATTACGATATTTTAAGTGGTTCTGGAGATACTTGCTGAAAACACCTTACCTGACGAAGTTTTGTATGTTAACTTGGAAATCATTGGAGCCACGTAGAGCACGAGTAGAAAACTGTGTGCATTGATGCTTTTGGTCTACCAGTGGTCTACTACACAATAAGAGCACTACAGGAAAACCGAGCGAGGTGGCGCAGTGGTTAGCACACTGGACTCGCATTCGGGAGGACGACGGTTCAATCCCGTCTCCGGCCATCCTGATTTAGGTTTTCCGTGATTTCCCTAAATCGCTTCAGGCAAATGCCGGGATGGATCCTTTGAAAGGGCACGGCCGATTTCCTTCCCCATCCTTCCCTCACCCGAGCTTGCGCTCCGTCTCTAATGACCTCGTTGTCGACGGGACGTTAAACACTAAATCTCCTCCTCCTCCACTACAGGAAATACATGAGTAGCTGCACATGTAGGGAACGTGGTACTGTCGGCTGCTGCTGTAGACAATTGGCTATTTTCAACTTCTACGTTTCCAGAATGAATTTTTTTACTCTACAGCGGAATGTGCGCTGGTATGAAACTTCCTAACAGATTAAAGCTGTGTGCAGGATCGAGACTCAAACTAGTGACCTTCGCCTTTCACGGGCAAGTGCTCTACCATCTGAGCTACCCAAAACGACGATGGATGCACGACGCACGACCCGTCTGTGAAGTTTGGAAGGTAGGAGACGATGTACTGGCGGAAGTGAAGCTGTGAGGACGGATCGTGAGACCATTTGCCCGCTAAAGGGAAGGTCCCGAGTTCGAGTTTGTCTGACACACAGTTTTAATCTGCCCGGAAGACCCAACTTCTACGTTGTTTTGCAGTTATTAAGCCGTAAGTCCTCCCAGATTTGTACTTCTAGCTGTTGCAGCCGCTCGTAGCGAGAGCACGGATTTTAGAAGTGACTGCTGTAGTGGCACTAGGCACCGAGTCAGGGCTGAAGTTTGTTGTCTGTGATAGTCGCATCTAGAGACTAGGTGTTTACGGCTCCGCTAAAAAGCATTCAGAAAGTGATTTCAACAGCATGAATCAGATGAGGGCGTTGATGCTTGTGTGACTGTTCAATGAGCACACACTCCTTCTCGTAAAAGCTTTTCTTGTACCAAGGTCTGCTCGGTTTTACCTGTGATACACTGGCATGTCAGTCGCTTGTATTCGAGGTTTCTGCGCGTTCTTTGTCCGATTAATACTCCTGCCTTGTTATTCGTTTGTATTTTCTTAGAACCGGTATTTTGAGGAGGATTTCTTCGGCGTTTAATATTTCGTGCTACGCCGTCCTATCTCCGATTTCCATTTCTTTTATCCCACAGTGATCTTTGCTCAGAAGATGTTGGACTCACGTTCATTGCTTTGGATTTAGTTCGATAATATTCTCGTTAGGTGACAGGCCCTTGTAGTACAAATGGAGAAGGAAAAGAGGAATTCACTGTTGTTCTGTGTGCTACAGTGATTTATTTTGCCAGCGTTGTTGTTTTAACAAGGTTAGTACTGAATTCGAATCTGATAGCCTGTCCCAATGTTATTCGATCTGTGCATTAAGCAATCTGTAAAGGAGACCGAGGAGGAATTAGGAAAGGTAATTGAATTTCAGTGGGAAGATATGTAAATTTCGACGTTTGATGATGACACTACAGTTGTGGCAGAGATGGCAATGGGCTTGCAGGAGAAGCTTAACTAAATGGATAGCTTCTGAATAAGAGATTAAAAGATAAACGTAAGGTTTGGTTAGTGGAATTTAGTCGAATTAAACCGATGGTGCTGGTAGAATTAGATTAGGAAATGAGATACTAAAATTAGTAGATGAGTTTTCCATTTGGGCAGCAAGATCACTGACGACGGCCGATATAGAGAGGATGCAGACGGGTGATAGTGGAGAAAATGGAAATGAAGTCCCATGCTTCTTGACAGAGCATAGGGGAACGATGCGGAAGACCCGCACCGCCGTACTAGGCCAGGGCCTAATGGAGGTGGTTTGCCTTTACCTTCCTCCGACCGTAATGGGGATGAATGATGATGATGATGATGATGATGATGATGATGATGATGATGATGATGATGATGATGAAGACGACACAACAACATCCAGTCATATCGGGGTAGGTGAAAATCCCTGCCCCGCCGGGAATCGAACCTGGGAAACCGTGCTCGGGAAGCGAGAACGCTACCGTGAGACCACGATCGGTGGACCTGGCAATAATAAAAAAAATTCTGCAAAATTTGTCAACACCGAAAGAAATTAAACGTTAAGAAGGATTTTCTGAAGGTATTTGGCTGGAATGTGTAGTGCATGTAAGTGAAACGTGGACGATGAACGATTCAGACAAGACGAGAAGATAATTTTATGAAATATGGTACTACAGAAGAGTGCTGAAGATTACATGAACTAATAAACAGCAAATTAATGGAACCGGAGAGTTAAGAAAATTTTGGCGCATCTTGACTCAGAGGGGTTCGGTTGGTAGGACACATTCTGAGGCTGGAAGGAGTCGTCGATTGGATAGTGGAGGGAAGTGTAAGGCAAAAGTTGTAGAGGAATACCAAGACTTAAGTATAGGAAGCAGGATCAATTGGCTATAGGTTGCAGTGATTAAGCAAAGATGTGAGGCCTGCACAGGACAGAGTAGCGTAGAGAATTGGATCGAACTAGTTCTTTAGACTGAAGAGCGCAATCCTCACACTACTGAAAAGATGACTGAAATAAATGTTAGTGTCAGTAGTATCGAGAAACAGCTGAAATCGTTAAAACTGAACAAAGCTCCAGGCGCCGATCGAGTCCCTATCAGATTCTATACTGAATTTGCGGCTGAGTTATCTTCTCGTCTATGATCTATATCCTGAGTATAACACGAAGATCCGGTTGATGCTGGAAGAGACTTGCCAAAAACAGACTAAGGGCCCAACATCCAGAATAACGTGGAAGACGTGGGAACTTGTCAGGTGATCTTCACTGGAAGAGAATGTCGTAAAAAATCTCCTCCCTGTGACCCGACCACCTACATAATATCCCGTACCTAAAGTTCATAAAAAGAGCATATTCTTACTCATCGCGAGCACCATTGGAACACCAAGTTCTGGATTGGCAAAAGCATCTGGTCAGACTCCGGACCCCGCACGTTGGCCACTGTCTGCTCTACATCAAGAATTAAACCAACATAATCAGTCGAATTAAATGCATGCGTCTCGGAGAATTTGGTCAGCTTTGATGTGGTATTATCATTCACACGCTTTTCCAACCCAGGATCCATAGATCTGTTCTCCCAGGTATTTGACGACAGTTTCGTGCCTTTCTTTAACCACACACTCACGTCATCGTATCTTTTGTGTGGTAGGGAATACTTTAACCTAATGCACGGCCTTGCTATGGGAAACAATTTAGCTCCAGTAATACTCAACCTGTTTATGGAGCACTTTGAGGACATCGCCCTAGCATGAATCCTCGAAGGCCTAGTTGCTTTTCTCGTTAGGTCGACGACACTTCCATTGTCTTTTCTCTTGGAATTGAAATGATGGGAGAAATCCTGGACTTCAACAGTATCCATCACAGTGGAGGTAAAGATATGTGATGCCACGCCTTTTCTTGGCGTTCTCGTCCACCGTAAAGAAAATGAGTGTGTCAGCCACAGGGTTTACCGGAAACTCGCCCACACGGAGTGATGTCTGCATGCTAACAGCTGTCATCACCCTTCACCGAAAAGTTCTGTTCTGAGGACCTTGGTGCATCGAGCGGAAGCCGTTTCAGACGCAGAAAACCTTCCGAAAAAACTGAACCACTTAAGAAAAGTATTGAAGGAAAACAGCTGTAACAACCGCCAGATTTCACAAGCCATGTCGCAGAAGAAACCTAAGCATAACACCCCCGAGGAAGACACGAAGAAGCTCGCGTTTTCGCCGCTCTGTGGCTCAATAACAGGAATCAGGCATAAAATCGATTCGGTCTTCACGGCCCCAGCAAAAATTTGACAACCAATGAGGCCCGTGAAGGCCATATAGGTCTAAAAATTTTATGTGGGGCAGACTGTGTCTATTGTTGAACAGCGCCGTGTGGAGCACAAAATATGTTTTTGCCTATGACATCCTCAGAAATCGCCTGTAGCAGAACACTTTCTAGAAAACGTACTCCGCATTGCATTCGTCGAGACATCTGTTACTATAAGGGCCAATGTTTCTGGAACGGCGTCATTAGAGAAACTATATAGCTAAAGAATATGTTACAACACCCTTAATAAAGACGGCGGCCTGCAGCTAAGAACAGTTGGAATCAGGCCATCGGAAGATTGAAGCGGGCGCGGCAACCGCGCAACGTAAACGTTGCCTTACACTGTACTGGAGCGAGCGCCAGTGGTGTCATAGGAGGGACGCCAGCAGCAATCATTCAACACATTCAGGACTTAAGTACCACCCGCGGAAAGTTCTCGCACTCCTGAGGCGCCTTATAATACCTGTCCCTTACATAACCACTTTCCTACGGTCTGGAAAACGGTGCAGGTACTTACAGTATCAGAACTGGCAAAGATCTTCCAGAACCATCAAACCACCGCCCACCCAATTTTCTCCCGACACTTGCTAAAATTCTAGAGTGGGAGCTTTTGGAACGACTCAAGCAATGCCTAAATTAACATGGCATAATCCGGCCGGCAAATTTCGGCTTTTAGCCAACAACGTCAGCTGAACTGCAGTTTATTGATTGGCGACTCCATGTTGTCTTGTGCACTACGACCAGATAACAGGTATACTTGAAAAAAGAGACAGCATTGGTCGTATATTATTTTTTTTTTTTTTTGAGTCTATGTGATTGCCGTAAGCTTAGTGACAACAGTGCATCCCAATTTAAGTTATACAATATAGCACTGAAGATGGTCACTCAGTGACAGAAAATCGATTTTGCAATAGTAAAAAATATACGACCAATGCTGTCTCTTTTTTCATGAACTGCAGTTGATACTTCTAACCTAAAGGTCCAACACCATTTCAACCTCCGTCAGTCCACAGAGGGTGTCTTCTTTGTTATTGGAAAAGCCTACGATAATTTGATAGCTAAGCTGTGTCAACAAACCCCTTTTCCGGATTTTTGTTTAAAATTTGTGGACAGTTTTCTACAGCAACGGGCCTTCTGTCATTGGATGCTAAACGTTCATCACTCAAAACTCTTGCTGAAGGCGTTCTATAAGGTTCTGTTACTTCGCCGCTATTTTTTCAAGTTGTGTATCAACAACCTCCCAACAAATCCTCGCGTCATATGCAATCCTTACGACGACGACCCTGCGTTCTTCACTTCAGGAAGAAATATCGACGGCAGCCAATATTGAGACGGCGACTCAAAGTGCTTCGTCAACCCATTCCGTGGTCGCCCTCTACAAAATACCTAGGAATGTACTAGATAAATCGCTTAACTTCTCACTGCACACAGGTAAACGGGAAAAAGCCACGCAGAAGATGGTGAACGTCTTACTTCCTTTCTTTATCAGAAAGGGAATCAGAGCCCCTAACGAAGCTTTACTTGTATCACTTCACGGTACAACCAAAACTTATGTATGGGTGCACAGCATGGAGCACCACGTGCGCCACTAATATTCGATCCCTCCTGACTCCCCAGAACCGATGCCTGCCGTGTCACTGTGTGCACCGCGATGGGCCAGGATACGGCAACTCCACGAAGGTGTTAAAGAGCCATACCTCCAAGACAAGGTTGAAGATTATGCTGGCAAGGTTTTTACGAAGATCGACGAGTCAAGCGGCGTTGTGGCTCGGCTCTAATTGGTTGGCAACATCCGTCCGCAGTGGTGGCATAAATACCGAGTGCCTAGGGCCAGCCGGCCGTGGTGGCTGAGCGGCTCTAGGCGCTTCAGTCCGGAACCGAGCGACCGCTACGGTCGCAGGTTCGAATCCTGCCTCGGGCATGGATGTGTGTGATGTCCTTAGGTTAGGTTTAAGTAGTTCTAGGGGACTGATGACCTCAGCAGTTAAGTCCCATAGTGCTCAGAGCCATTTGAACCATTTGGCTAGGGCCATTGTGCGCTGTCACTTGCCTTAAAGACGACAATCACCTAGAAGAACGAAGACAGTGCCTGGACACCTGGAATTTAAGCCCATCGAAGAATTCCAATTTTCACCCTCCAAAAAAAAAAAAAAAGTGTGTTCCTTGCCTTTAGGTTCTAAGGGTCCGTAGAATACCCAAGAATCCTCTCAACGTGCAAGAACTGTAAATAAAGCTAAAGTACTTCGTCTTACCTTACAGCTAACAAGGATAAACTCTCAAAGAGAGTCAGTAGTCAGAACGCAACTGCGAAAAAAAAAAAAAACTCTATAGTCGCCACTTAACAATGGCCGGGGAGCACTCGGCCGAAAGCTCGTGGAGTTTAAACCACTTGATGGGGCTGGAAACCCGAGAGAATTTTACCAGCATTTATCTCCGTGAAGCTATGCATTTCTGTAATGTTAGAACATATTCTAATCACAAACATAATAAGATATGTCGGAAAGAAAGTTTTCCTGTATGCCAACTACCAGTGATTCCGAAAAAGTCGATCATGTGAAATATATTTCGCACTTTTCTCACATGACGTACTGAAACCATTGGATCCATTCACCCAGGCAGATGCAGTATTTCGTGATTTCCGAAAAACTCTTGACTCAGTATGACACCTAAACTTCTTATCAAATGTACGAACGTATGTCGTACCAATCGTAATTTGTGACCGGACTGAGGATTTTGTTGGAGGGAAGGCGCAGCAAGATAGTTTCGATGGAGATCAATTCACAGGTGTAAAAATAACTTCGTGTGTATCCCACATAAGTTGTGACTCTTCTGTTCAGATTCTACATTAATAAACTTTTTAACAATACCAATAGTAATCTCAGATCCTTGCAGATGATGCCATCATTCATAATAAAGCTTGCTATCCGCAAGAAGCTGCATAAATATTGAGTCAAACGTGCTTTAGACATGCGACATTCGTTAAAAGTTCAGAAGTGTGAAATTGTGAACTTGACAAAACGAAAAAAAAGACATACTATCTTATGACTACAATGTCAATGAGTCACTGTTGGAATCGGCTAAGTAATACAAATATCTGGTTCTAAGAATTTGTTGAGATATGGAATGATCACGTGGGCTGTCTTGGCTGAAGCAGGTGGTAGACTTCACGTTATCATGGAGTACTGGGGAAAAACAGTCTGTCTCCGAAGGCGACTGCTTATGAATCGCTCGTGCGACTCATCGTAGAATATTGCTGAAGTATGTGGGAACCGTATCAGGTAGGACAGACGGAGGATACGGAGCGTGTACGGAGACGGGCAGCACGAATGGTCACAGGTGCGCTTGGTGCGTGGCAGAGTGTCACAGAGATTCTGAAGAAACCGAACTGCCAGAATGTTGAACGTAAATGTAAACTATCCAGAGAAAGGCTACTTACAAAGATTCAAGCAACAGCTTTAGATGACGCCTCAAAAAATATACTACAACCCATTACGTATAACTCCGATAGGACTCGTGAGAACAAGATCAGATTAATTACAGCACCCACAGACACATTTACACAATTATTCTTCGGTAGTAACCACCTCGCACTGATTTGCAGAGTGTGAATGTAGGCGTATATGACCATACAGCAGTTCTTTATTTCCAACACTATGAAACAGATATCTTTTGTTACAAGCTCTTTGATTCACGTATTTTGGGAGAAAGTAGTATGAACCAAAACAGGAAAGAAAGTCTTGTAAATATGGACTCTGAAATGCATAGCAGCACTTGTTCAGTAGAAGAGGTGTTTCACCCTAGCGAAAATAGAGTGCTCATAGCTCTTAAAGTATGCATTTTAGGCGTCACTTGTACTAGACGCTATTTTCTTGTTTTGGGAAACAATTCGTCCTCCTGCAGTGTGGAAATTTAAGACCTTGCAGCAGAAAAGATATGTTCCATACTATCGAACGTAAAGAAGTGGTCACGCTTCTTACGGTATGCATTTTAGAGACTATGTTTACTACACCTTCTTTACTTATTTCTGTATTAGGCTTTTCTTTTCTGGGGGAGGGGAGGAGACATCATACCAGCTTTTATCCTCCTACCGATACGTCATCAGTGAAGCAAGTGCGGCCCAAGGTTCCACATACCGGCAGCCCCTCTGTCGCAACAAAGTCGACGAGGCGGCGGCCGTCTTGCAGGGCTGCATCTCTCTAAGGAGCTTCATTAAATTTTAAAGGCTCGCCCACGAAGAGACGGCGGAGGTCTTTCGCGAGGCGCCCGGGGCCCTAAAGTAAACAGGCGGGGCCTCGGGCCGCCGGAATTTGCATAATGAAATGAGTTCCGCCCGCGCGGCTACGTCGGTCCGCTGGCTGCACGCCGCACCGTGGCGCGCTCTGCGTGCTCCGACAACCGGCTTTTCCACCGTTTTCATCGTTCCGCCACGCTTTTCCCTTCCTGACGACAACCAAAATACCCCTACTCATAAGGAAAACCTTGAGTGCGCAGAAGGCCTGCAATCATGGACTGTGCGGCTGGTCCCGGGGGAGGTTCGAGTCCTCCCTCAGGCATGGGTTTGTGTGTTTGTCCTTAGGATAGTTTAGGTTAAGTAGTGTGTAAGCTTAGGGACTGATGACCTTAGCAGTTAGGTCCCAAACTATTTCACACTCGCAGAAGGCCAATGATGTTTATAGCACATATAATCTACCATGCAACCACAATATTAGCTGTTAATAGGAACAATGGGCAAGACTAGAGGTATCTAGAAGTGAGCACTGCATGAGGCTGCTGGGCGTAGCTGAAGTAACTCAACAACAGTGCTACACTGCTAGAGGTGTTCATACAAAGCAGAGCGATGGCAACGATAAACAAAGCAGATATTGCGCCGCATCTACAACAACAATTGCCGGAGTTAACATTACGTCAGAAAGGAACCCCAGGAATATCGCTGAGGGAGGAAAAAGTGCGAGATGGAATATTAGCGTTTCTGCCAGATTGGTATACTCTCGACTGTGCGGACAATGGACGTGAGGAGTAAAATTACAACAAGTGACAGGTGAAAGTGATACTGAAACAGGTGTCAAGCCATGTAGTTTATCGTTGTCGTCGGACAGAATACCACAAATCCCGTGTCCAGTAAAACGTGCTACAGAACAACTATCGTCCGAGGAGCGGGTACTAAATAAAATTCCGTAGAAGGAAGATCGTCCGCATCATACTGATATTAAATGAATATATTCCGAATAAGTTCAGATGGCTCTGAGCACTATGGGACTTACCATCTTAGGTCATCAGTCCCCTAGAACTGAGAACTACTTAAACCTAACTAACGTAAGAACATCACACACATCCATGCCCGAGGCAGGATTCGAACCTGCGACCGTAGAGGTCCAGACTGTAGCGCCTAGAACCGTACGGCCACCATGGCCGGCTATTTCAATGAAGTCCGCAGCAGTATGATAGTGTAGTGCATAAGAAGAACTACAGATATTCGAGGGAGAACATGGCGCTCTTGTTGCAAGAATTTCTGTTTGCGCGTTTCAAGGATGCCCGAGACAATTTACAGTATGTCCGTGATACTCAACCTACTACGTTATGACATAAAACCGCAGGAGATGTAAATTGCTGTGATTTCAAGGGAAGCAGGGGATGGTTCCAGAATTTCAAACAGTGCTACTGCATCGGAAAACGTAAGGCAAACGAAATTTCTAACAAAATTGTGTATGAGATAAACAAACTTACCCCGTTCAGTGAGGCATTAGTTTTCCGCTCCGACCAATCGGGGTTCTAAGAGGAAATGCACATGAGGGAGAGCCTGAAAATTAGAGGTACTAAGAGATTTGTATCAATATCAGCTAACATCAATGGCTTAACGCATTCGTATACAATTATGCCGACTGTTAATCTGGATGGTAAATGGGCTGGAAAGTTCATCGCTGTGCTGCGTGATGGTCTGCCCCCAATTATTCTTTTTCGTGTACGTGAGTTTGCAAGGTCAGTAGGGAATATTTAAGTCACAGCAGGCAAGAGGGAGGGGGGAGGGGGAGAAACGAGCGTAAGACAACAAGAAGTATTTTATGAGCACTGCTTTTGGCCAATAACTGGAACGAATAACTTGCTTTTGCTTGATTCCTGGTCTGCGTATAAATATCGTACTTCAATAAAACCAAACTATACCTCCTTAAAAGTGTGTAACATTGCAATTCATGCCAGCTGGAACCAACAGACAAATTCAGCCACTGGATGTTTGTTTTTTCCCGTGCCTATAAAACATACTATCGCACTACCTGCAGCTTCGAGTTAAAGGGTAAGCAGTTTCACGATAAGCTCCACGGTAGGATGTCTCGCATTCTGTTGCGTGCCATCACATTCCATCAGCTCTCATCACTCTGTAACACAAATATGATTCTACATGCATTCTTTAAAGTGGATACCTTGCTGAAGGTCCTGAACTGTTTGTAGCTTCCAAGGAGTTCGCTTTCAATCTTGATGGTGCGAACCTTCGGGACCACTGTGGAGCGCCATTTTTCGTTCAGTGTTCATGGTGCAGGATAATGGTTCGTTTTTAACATTTCTTGAATGTTACCGATGCATATTTTGGGAAGTTTAATACATACATTCCGCCGGCCACTGTGGCCGAGCGGTTCTACCCGCTTCAGTCTGGAACCGCGCTGCTCTTACGGTCGCAGGTTCGAATCCTTCCTCGGGCATGGATGTGTGTGATGTCCTTATGTTAGTTAGGTTTAAGTAGTTCTAAGTCTAAGGGGACTGAAGACCTCCGACGGCAAGTCCCGTAGTGCTTAGAGCCATTTGAACCATTTGAACATACATCCCATAGAAGGTCTACACCTCTCGGACGCATTTTCTGTCACCCTTCTGAAGCACACGGTCAGTCATTAGCAGCTAATATCTTTCCTATCTCAATTGTTAACACAACGCTTACAAATGAGCTTCACTAAAGATTAAACTTGCCTTCTCGCACTCAAGTGGTTCCTTCTCAGTGTAGCGGTGTAGTTACATTAACGCTTTTGAAAGCAGTTTCGGGATAGCAGCTGCTCATCGTTTACTACCCTCCACGATATTTCGACCGGGCACCTGTCAGTCATCCTCAGGTGAGTCGTTGTAGACTGATGAAAAATATCCTCTGTTTACTAGTTTGTTATTGCTCTGTGTGTATTCCGCTCATGCGTTAAGCGGGTAGACAAAGGTGACGCACGATTTTGGAACCGACATTTAGATATTTTTTTCAGTAAAATAACAAAAAAGTTACGGAACTGATTTTAGACCTTTATTGTACAGTATTAAAATTGTGCAATGTATTTATTTTTCTAAAGTAAGGAGCACTCCGTGTACCAGAGAGTCGCTTCCCAGAAACGTCATCTACCAAATTCATATAATATTTCCCTAAAACATGACCAATTGCTTTTTTCTCAGTACAGAGCGAAAAGTCTTGTCTATAAAACAGTGCCTGTACCAATATTTATAACTGAAAAAATATGCTTTACGATTTACATCTTACACGAGATCGATGGAAAAATTGCTACGCCAGGTGGTATCGGTGGAAGCACACAGCTTAATCAACTGAACTTCCTTACACAACGCAATAACATAAATATTTTGACCTCAGATTAAAATAACTACAGGATAATCTTAATCATACGATCAAAAACGGAAACAAATACGAATAACTCGAAATCACCAACTATAGAAGAAATTGAAGCAATTAAGATTCCCAAAAACATCAAATCTAGTGTAAAAGATTCTAGTAAAGGTGAACATTTGAAGTGGTCCTTGCTAAATATAGCAAAGGAGCTAATTTATTCTTTGAATAAATTTTGAAAACAAGAAAAATACCAGAGGAATGGCTTGATACATCCACTCCACAAAAAAGGTAATAAACAGGGTGTAAAAAGCTACAGAGGAATCTCTTTACTGCCAGCAGCGTATAAATTATTTTCCAAGATTTTATTAAGCAGAACAGAAACAACACTAGACAGTCATTTAGGTGAATGTCAAGGTTGTTTTAGGAAAGGAAGTTCATGCTCAGCACAAATATTTAATCTCAAGTCAGTGATTCGCCACTGATAACTTAATTCAAAGGACATTATAGTTATGTTGGATTCTGTTGACAGAGAAACTATGGATAAAATATTTCGAGAATTTAGCGTAAAGTCTAAAACCGTGAAACACACATACAGTCTGTAAAGTTAAATTTATGGGAGAAATTTCACAGCCTTTCAAAATAAAAACAGGTATACGACAAGATGACGGCCTACCCCTAATTGTTTTTAGCAGTGTGATAGAGTAAACAGAATTTGGAACGAAAAACTTATTGAACAGAACATTTCGACTATAAGGTTAGGAAAATGCAGAAAAACGATCGAAATCGACTGTCTTGCATTTGCAGATGATTTTGCTATACGTTCCGAAAATGTGGCATCTGCTATAACACAAATAAATCTCCTGGAAGAAATAGCCAGCAGAACTACTTTAAGCAATGGCAATTACGAAAATAGCAGAGTTGTTGCGTCTTTCCTAATCATATATTACACAGAAAATCTTTAAGTAGAAACTCGCACAACACAGAAGACAGAGTGAAATAGAAAATAAAGAAATTGAAGTTCTTCCACGGACAGTTTGGTATTATAGTGGTGGTGGTGGTTAGTGTTTAACGTCCCGTCGACAACGAGGTCATTAGAGACGGAGCGCAAGCTCGGGTTAGGGAAGGATTGGGAAGGAAATCGGCCGTGCCCTTTCAAAGGAACCATCCCGGCATTTGCCTGAAACGATTTAGGGAAATCACAGAAAACCTAAATCAGGATGGCCGGAGACGGGATTGAACCGTCGTCCTCCCGAATGCGAGTCCAGTGTGCTAACCACTGCGCCACCTCGCTCGGTGTTAGGTATTGTAGTACATTTTCGTCAGAGGACCGAGTAGAACAAAGCAAATTTGTGCATAGCTGTGACTTCTGTTTCAACGTGAGTGCGAAGTAATTCTGACAAGTTATTGAAAGTTATACCTTTCTGAGAAAGTTGTGTACTGGTCTTCCACAATGACAGCAACAGCGAACGGCAGCAGTCGACAACAGCCAGTTGCGCTAGCGTATTCAAAACATGTGATGTGACGTCACTGCGCGGAAGCGATTTTTGCTATAGTCAGTAGCGAGCCAGGGTGTGAACCGGACATTCAAAAAATGTTCAAATGTGTGTGAGATCTTATGGGACTTAACTGCTAAGGTCATCAGTCCCTAAGCTTACATAATACTTAACCTAAATTATCCTAAGGACAAACACACACACACACACACACACACACACACCCATGCCCGAGGGAGGACTCGAACCTCCGCCGGGACCAGCCGCACAGTCCATGACTGCAGCGTATAGACCGTTCGGCTAATCCCGCGCGGCGTACCGGACATCCGAAGAAGTACTACGAAAATGTCCTCAGCAGATGAGGACGGAACTGTGGGTTTTAAGATTAAATCCATTCGACGACGGCATAATAGTTCGGAACATTTTATTAACTGTGAATCTTGCTTGATACGTCAGTGCACTTGTTTGACAAAACCGTGGACAGAAACAGCTGATTTGACAAAAAGGTTTGGTCGTTTTTAGGGGTTGGACAGTGCATAATAAAACGTAAAATAGACCTCGCGTTCCCAACAGGAGTGCAGTTAAGCAACATGAACGTGGTGATGGAAGCTAACGGTACAAACGCCAGCTTTTGAAACTTGTAAATATAGGCGTTCTTCAAATGTTAATATTCTAGCTGGTACGGAAATACGAGAAAACATTCCACGAACAACAGTCTACGTCCTTCACGTTTCCGTTTCTCTAATAGGAGGGAAGGTCACATATAAACACATGGATACTTGTGTTAAAAAAACATCAAACGTACCATAGAATATATTAATTGATGAACGATGTGTTTGTAGTTTTAGACAAAGGTGGGTGATTTATTGTTAATTTTCTTTCTGCCGGATCGGCATTACGCTATAAGCCCTTCTTCACTGGTCCTTCAGATAGTGCACAATAAGATAATTACACGATAAATGGTTCGAATGGCTCTGAGCACTATGGGACTTAACATCTGAGGTCAACAGTCCCCTAGAACTTAGGATCACTTAAACCTAACTATTCTAAGGACATCACACACATCCATGCCCGAGGCAGGATTCGAACCTGCGACCGTAGAGGTCCAGACTGAAGTGCCTAGAACCGCTCGGCCACAACGGCCGGCTAATTATACAATAGATAATATTATATGCTAAGGGACTCGCTGGCGATTTTGCGTTAGATTACTCAGTATTTACACAATGTTTATTTTACCGCTCTCATAGAATTTATGTACCCTTTTCTTAATGTTTTTAGCTTAATCTTAAACTTGTTTTCAGCACGCCGTCGTTCTGTTACAGATGAGGCAGCATGATTTACTTTAGCAGCCATGTATCTGTTGTCAAATGCTAGCACAGTATATCATTGTTGCAGATTACTGCGTGCTGTTTCCTGTGACTCGGATGACACGTATATTCGTTTTACTTAATTATTTCAGTTGTATGTCTAGTCACAGGAAATCCTATAGTATCAATGTCTTCGACGACAAATACAGTGTGGTTCCAGTTAAAGTGCAGGTACTCACTGAGGTCCAAGGCGAGCTGTAATTATCGTGTGGCAGCGAAATTTGGTTGAAGTTCTGATGAGTTAGTGCGGAACCGATTACAGAGGAAGAAAATTAATTCCAATTTTGGCTACCATGTGCTAATCTGGCACTATGAATGCAAGAAACACATATAGAAATGTTCCGATATGTAATGGATTAGGAACGGAATGTGGGCAGAAAAGGTCAAACCAGTGAAAAGAGCATAATGGTGATCTAATTATTAGCCACCGCTCACACATTCTGGTCAGTATGAGCACCGGAAACGTCGAAGAGGTACTATACAGCGTCAGATTTGCACCTGGTGGAGAAAAGTAGAACTAAAACTTTTCCCAGCGTAAATCGGTTCCGCATTAACGCATAGAAATATCTGCCACGTCTCGCTTCCGTACGATAATCGAAGCCGACATTGAACTTCCGTGAGTACTTACACTTCAATTGTAACTACCCTGTATTTATCGTCAAAGACATTGTTATTGCAGGTTCATGCGTCTTGTTTACTGTGACATCGGCTAACAAATAAAATTTATAAGTAAAACGAATAATATACGCTTTTCACAGAAAACCACAAACATGAACCTGCGTCACTGATATACTAATATTTGACCACCATTACATAGCTGCTAATGTAAGTTGCGCTGCCTCATGTGTTACACAACGAGGGCGTGCTGAAAACCAGTTTAAAAAATGGTTCAAATGGCTCTGAGCACTATGGGACTTAACAGCTGAGGTCATCAGTCCCCTAGAACTTAGAACTACTTAAACCTAACTAACCTAAGGGCATCACTCACGTCCATGCCCGAGGCAGGATTCGAACCTGCGACCGTAGCGGTCGCGCGGTTCCAGACCGAAGCGTCTAGAACCAGTTAAAACTTGAAGTAAAAACTGTAAGAGAAATCTGTAAGAATTCTATGAAGGCGCAATAAAAAAATCTACGTAGGTACTGAGCAACCTAATACAAAATGGTGAGCGCGTCCTATAACGTATAACATTGTGTATTGTATATCTTATTTGTATCTTCTGTAGGACCGATGTAGATCGGCATTCAACCTGCTGCCGATTCGGCCAGAATAGTAAATGAACAATGAAACAAACAGCCTCATGTGTGGAAAACTATTTTGATGATATCAACCTACATCGATCACCACCATCAAATAAAAGCAATCAGAGCTCATACGGAAAGATACAAGTGTTCGTTTTTTCCGCGCGCTATACGAGATTAGAATAATAGAGAATTGAGAAGGCGATTCCATGAACACTCTGCCAGGCACTTAAATGTGATCTGCAGAGTATCCATGCAGATGTAGATGCATAGAAACATGTCATTCATCAACATTGTTACTCATAGATTGCAAGGCAACCTGAATGTAAAACGTCGAATATTCATCGAGCCAGTAACACATTTGCGAAAGTACTTCCTATAACAGCATCTTGTATGGTACTGGACGTTTTGCTACAGCTAGATGGGCCATTCTACGATAGTCAAAAAGTGCAGATGATGGTCAGTATTATCTGCGAACGTGCGGACGACTGCATATGTTGCGTCACTTACCTGACCGAGAGAAGTACGGGACGCGCAGCAGGTTGGTCTCCCGGAGAACAACTGGACCGGGACTAGAGATGCAAGACTCCTCAACCCCTCCCTCGCCTCACTAATCCCACTGTCCAGCCGTCCGCTTTTTTCCCCGTATCTCCTGCGGGGGAGGCGGCTTTTGTTAGACTCTTCCTCGCCTAGCGGTGTGTCCGACTTCTTTATTGTTCCGTGAGCGACGCACCGGCTCAAAACACGAGCTTCACTGTGCTGGACCGCTCTCAGTCTTCCGTGTCGAAGGCATTTGTACTCGCCGTTTCTGTGGCTGTGACGCACCGCCAGCTATTAGTCCAACACGTGACCGCCTCGGCCACACACAAGTAATCTCTCTCGGTCACAAAAAAGCAAACATTCTTTTGGTACCGTCCAACAGTTTATTTTGGACCACAAGGTCGCTTGTCTTCTAAAATAGTAACCATAAAATAATAGACAACCCCAATCACAATTGAAAAAAGTTAAAATTTACGAAATTATTGTAGTACGGGTGGCACATCTAACTGTTTTATCTCAGACATACTTCGACGTTTTAAAGTTACATTTCACATACAAGAATTCAGGCATTCTCGGCCAATTTCAATGACGTAATATTCTCGTGTTATCAGCCGAGTCGTGGCGTCATGTTGTCGCAACGTTTCGACGAGTTTCCTACCCGTCATCTTCAGGAGAAATGTCGGGTTTATATCCGGTTCGTTCGCTTGTAGCTATAAAGAAACGACCTGGGTGTGAACCCTGCGCTTCGCGTGAAGGTCTAATGTGGGAAATAATTCTTGTCGTCGCAAATTTTTGTACAGTGGTAGGAGGGAGTGCCATGAAGAGTGTACTGGAAATCCTGACTGCTTAAAGCGGGCGTGCGCTTGAACGTCACTTTCCGGAATAACGAAAAAACTGTGGCCTCCAGCGGAAACGTATCCCAGCACAAAATTTAACTACATTAAATTTCCTATAAAAACGCCCTGCTCGTTCCTTTTTTTCTGTAGGACTTATGGTTAGTA
This sequence comes from Schistocerca nitens, assembly GCF_023898315.1. NCBI lineage: Eukaryota > Metazoa > Arthropoda > Insecta > Orthoptera > Acrididae > Schistocerca > Schistocerca nitens. The sequence continues at coordinate 77,630,434 of NC_064625.1, forward strand.
CATAACGACAGAGAGAATGTTAAAATCACGCGCCTGGTTTACGTAGGGCAGAAATACTATCGCTGGTTGCACAATGCGACATCGTTAAGGGGCATCTGAATCAAGCTGTATTTAAGCTGCCTGCTCATTGTCTTCAAATCTAGTACCAGATTGGTCTACGATAAAGTGGAAGTTTATCGATGAGACAGGCAAATAGTGTAGGATTTAATATATGTCATTGAACACTGACAGGTTAGCGAGAACCGCATCTCACAGCGTCTCCTCCCCGTTCTGAACAAATGCGTAAAACCTTTTTTCAGCATCAGGGTAAGAATCAAAAGCCTCCAGGTGGAATACAACTACATTAGTGACAGTTAACAACTTCGGTAAAAGGTCTTTTGCGCGGTGACACTTACAGTGATTTCTCGTAGTAATGCGTATACCTGGCAACGAAACAGACATTAGTTATGACAATTGCTTCGTTTACATACAAGTTTCGGAAGACGAAAATCTAATTTTCGGAAAGTGATTTTCACTGTCGTGTTCACATTTTAGACGTGATCGGATTCAGCTAGCCCGTTGATGCATAGATCTTCCGTGTGCCAGTTGCTTTCCACAACTCGTGTCCTTAAAACAGCTATTCCGATTTATACAGATCTACATTTCCTTTTTTGTGTCAGTAAAGGCGAAGTACGATTTTCTTCCGTATGTCAGTGATAAGGAGGAGGATCAGGTTTGTTTCTCGGAAGCGGCATTTTGCGAGCCCATTCGATAGATTGGTCCTAGATTAGTCTAGTGCGATATTCATTTTATAGTTATGTATTATTAGGTACAGTAAATACAAGAAGAATATCGAGTACTCCAGGAGCGACAGCAGCGCCCTCACCCGCGCTACCTCTTACCACCATGCAGCAGCGCTTGTCAGTTGCTGCTGGAGTACTGGATATTCTTTCTGTTTTAGCTGTCCCTGTTAAAATATATCGAAAAAACGTATGTCGGCCTGGTCTACTTCGCGAGCGCTCTATCGAGTGGGCATGTAAAATGTTTCATTTAAAAGTATTTTGTTTTTAATGGGAAATCGACGCTTTCTGTTGACACTAGCCAACCCATGAAAGACGCTAGGAGCAATAACGGTTTGGGCTGATTCCAGCTACACATGGAAAAAAACAAAATTGGAAATACCTGCCGGAATACCAGAGAGAGAGAGAGAGAGGGGGGGGGGGGGATTTCACTGCTCAGGATGGCCACGATGTTTTCGCCAGATTGCGTGGGGACGTACATTTGGGTAGCGTGACATCGTGAAGTGCAGTCGCTTATCGTCGATAACATTGTGTCATTCTGGCAAGCAGCACTTCCAGCTCGTTATGTAGTAAGTGGATAAAAGGAATATGATTACTATATTGCTATACGTATAGTGTGTGGTAGGTTACATATAACTGTCTGGTACGAAGTAGTGTGTACGCCGGCGAACACCACGAACAGTAGAAAATTAGCCATTTATTACAGTTTTATTGACAGTCTGGAAACAGTGGAAATCGATCAGATAATTACTCCTTTGCTTTATTTCAAATGTTCTGAACCATTTCGGTTTTCACTCCTCGGATATTCATAGCTGATGTTATCAACCTCCAAGCTTTTAATTTTTTTTTCTTCGTTGCTTCAAAATATACACTCAGAATTTTTGGTAACATTTTCAGTGAACAGCGATATAAAATTAATGAAAACCAGTCTATATCGCAATGGTTATTTTATCTAAAATGTCCGGTTTCAGCCTAGTCTTAGGCCATCTTCAGAACAGCACCAACAGCTGAAGTTGACAAATTCCAAAACAGTCAGTTGACCCCAGCCGCCTAAACTGACTCTCCTGTGTATCGTCAGCTTCAGTTGACGGTGCTGTCGTAAAGATGGCCTAAGACTAGACCGAAACCGATCATTTTAAATAAAATCACCACTGCGATGTAAACTGTTTTTCACTAATTTTATAATACAGATTGCTTGCCAAAAAAAAAAAAAAAATGAAGAACACTGAAGGGGAGTACGAGAAGAAATGAAACTTCACGAGCTGAGAGGGTATGTATTGTTAATTCAGGGATTAAAAAATTGTGTCAAACTTAGGAAGAACTTGGCACTATGATGCCACTTATCAGTATGACGTTGCACCCCGACTCGCCTGGATGCATATACTGATTCCTTCGGAAGGTAATGACAATACAGTTGTATTACCTGCTGAGGTAACCCGGTTCACAACTTCAGTAACTGATCCTTAATGTCATTGATACTGGCACTGGGATTGAGTTGCATGAATTGGTCCCACGCATGTGCCATCGGGAATATATTTAGGTGTCTTGTAGGTTACAGGAGGACCTCAACATCACGCAGACAATTCATAGAGATTTGTGGCATGTGTGGACGAGCGTTGTTCTGTTGGAAAATAGTACCACGACAGTGTTGCATGACAAAGGTGAGATGAAACATATTGTTCCATGGAGTCCATTACTCGTTCTCCGATGTGACATGCAGATGTGAAGGAGTTGCAACATGCTTGAAGATCATGCCTCGTGGTGAACACACGTAGTCAACTGGAACATTGACGATTAGTATGTCTACCATCATGATACAATGCAGTCTACCATCGGGCGATCCTAAAGTCGGAACGCACCACACATCTGGATATTGTACGATCCGACCAGCCAAAGACACACAGTGACGCTTCTCTCAAACTATACCAGGTACTGATAACGCTGTCTTAGACAAGTACGCCACACCTCTGTGACCTTCATAATGATCACTCATCGTCTGATGCTGTTTACGCTCCTTACATATCCCACCAGCCCTGGTACCAACGCTAAACGCACGTAACACTAATCACTTGATGGACTGTCTAAGTGTCACAAAGAATTGCAATTTAGATACCCGTACATGTTATGAGCGTGTATAAAGCTGCATTGACATCAGACTATGTCTTCTGGATTTCTATTTTTTTTTTCTTTTTTTCCAGACTGTGTGTTATCTTGCACCACTTCCGTTGTTCACGAATTCCACCACGTATCCCTTCTCTCCACATGCGAGTAGTTTATATTTGCTCCCTAAAACTCGCTAGACTCGTTTATACATGGTGTCCATAAAGTCCCTTTACAACTTAAAAATTTTATTACAATGGCAGTTGTTGAAATATTTTAACAACATTTCTTTTAAAGTAATCAGTGTTTACAAAAGTTTTTATAACAGTGTTTAATAGACCTCTATATGGGTTCCTTTAGTTGCATGAAGCACATCCAGACGGTACTCGATTTCTTGCCATGTTCGCTGTGGCATAGCGTCATCCATGGTGGCAAGGGCATTACGAAACCTTTGCTTCAAGTCAGCAGTGTCCCGTATCTGTGTTTGATACACGATATTTTTTACATGCCCCATAAAAAAGTCCAAGGGAGTAATATCTGGCGAACGCGGTGGCCAAGGAATTGGCCCGTCCGTCCCAATCCATCTGCCTGGAAATGTTTCATTGAGGAATCGACGAACATGCAGTCCCCAACATGGTGGTGAACAATCTCGATGGAAAATGATAGCTGGTTGTAAGACGATCAGTTGTGGTGCAACATATTCGGTCAGAAGGTAAGCGTAAGTTCTTGTGGAGGACATTATGCACAGTTCAACGTGGTAGTAGTAACTGTCTGGCAGTAGTGCGGATGGACTTCGTAGGTGAACGAGTGAAGACGATTAAAACGCGATTGATGTTTTCCTCGGATGTTCTTGTTCGCTCGCTCCTCCCTTTATCCAACACCGTCCCTGTCTCCATAAATTTTTTTGTGCCGTGCACGGATTGAAGGGCGCGATGGTGGATCTCTTCCATGCTTAGTTCTGAAGTTTCGTTGAGTCTGAACATCCGATATTGTCTCAGTAAAGTAGGAGATACATTGAGCCTTCTCTTGAGGGGTTGCAATTTTATAGGAGTTCAGTTCCTTCCATCAACAGAGTATCTGAAACACAAAATTTTAATATACATAAAAACTTTAGTAAACAGTCATTACAATAAAAGAGATGTTAAAATATTTCAACAACTGCCGTTGTAATATAATTTTGAAGCTGTAAAGGGGCTTTATGGGCACCCTGTATTACTATATTCTCAGGTGCTGCAAAACATAAATAAGCAACGCTTATAATTATGTCCCATAAGAGCTTTACAGGGCTCAAAAATATGACACAAAGTGAAGTACTTCTACGTAGGAGGTAGTAGAGACGGCTTCATAGAAAATTATTTGTTCCAGCACACAAGCTAATGTTATTTCAGATTAACTGACAGCGTAGGTCAAAAATGACAAACATATTTGTCTTGTATAAATCGAGCCTATGACGCAAAGTTTATTACACTTTGAAAAAATGGTTCAAATGGCTCTGAACACTATGGGACTTACCATCTGAGGTCATCGGTCCCCTAGAACTTAGAACTACTTCAACCTATCTAACCTAAGGACATTACACACATCCACGCCGGAGGCAGGATTCGAACCTGCGACCGTAGCGTTCGCGCGGCTCCCGTCTGTAGCGCCTAGAACCGCTCGGTCACTCTGGCCGGCTATTACACTTTGAAGCAACGTACTAGAATAATACACAGAAGAGCAGATCAGAAAATTAAAGCTCTGTCAGTTTACGATGAGTTTGGTTTTAGAAAAGATGTAGGCACTTGGGGTTTGATAATGAAACCAACGCTGAAGAAAAATCAAGATACGCTCGTGGAATTCATCGATGTAGAGAAAGCGTTGAGAAATGTGGACTGGAGCAAGATGTTCGGCATTCTGAGAAACATAGGAGTAAGCTACAAGGAAAGGGAGGGTGAACTTAGAATATGTACAAGAAGCAAGAAGGAACAATAACAATGGGAGGCCAGGAACGAAGTACTCGGATTAGAAAGGATGTAAGAGAGGGATGTTCTCTTCCCCCTTATGTTTATTCCGTACATCAAACAACCAACGACGGATATAAAAGAAAGGATCAAGGGTGGGATTAAAAAATCGGGCTGAAAGGATATCAATAATAAGGTTCGCTGATGACATTGCTCAGTGAAAATTAAAATGAATTACATGTTCTCAAAAATGGTTCAAATGGCTCTGAGCACTATGGGACTTAACATCTTTGGTCATGAGTCCCCTAGAACTTAGAACTACTTAAACCTAACTAACCTAAGGACAGCACACAACACCCAGCCATCACGAGGCAGAGAAAATCCCTGACCCCGCCGGGAATCGAACCCGGGAACCCGGGCGTGGGAAGCGAGAACGCTACCGCACGACCACGAGATGCGGGTGAATTACATGTTCTGCTGAATGGAATGTACGGTTTAATAAGTACATAATATGGATTGAGAGTAAATCGTTGAAAGACAAAAGTAATGGGACGTAGCAGAAACGAGAAAAGCAAGAAACTTAACATCACGATTGGTGTTCACGAAGTGGATGAAGATAGGGAATTCTGCTACCTAGGCTGCAAAATAACTTACTACAGATGGAGCAAGGGGAGTGTTGAAAGCAATCTAACACTGGCAAAAAAGACATTCCTGGCCAAGAGAAATCTACTGGTAACAAAAATACGCCTTCATTTAAGGAAGAAGTTCCGGAGAATGTACGTTTGGAGCACGGAATTGTATGGTAGTGAATCATGGACAGTGGTAAAAACAACAGAAGAGAATCGAAGCGTTTGAGATGTGGTGCTACAGACGAATGTTGAAAATCTTATATACTGATAATGAATAAGATGGTTGTCGGCAAAATCAGCAAAGAAGGAAAATATAGAAAGCACTGACAAGAGGAAGGGACAGGATGGTAGGACATCTGTTAAGACATCAAGGAATAACCTGTACAGGGGAAAAACTGTAGAGGAAGACAGAGATTGGAATAGATCCAACATATAATGGAGGACGTAGGTTTCAAGTGCGATCTGAGATGAACAGGTTGGCGCAGGAGAGGAATTAAAGGCCCGCCGCATCAAAACAGTCAAGAAACTGATGACTCAACAAAACAGTACTGTGGTCTTTGGAGTCAGTGTTCTAATCCATGTCTGATACTTACAAGGGAACCTCCCCATCGAACCCCCTCAGATTTAGTTATAACTTGGCACAGTGGATAGGCCTTGATAAACTGAACACAGATCAATTGAGAAAACAGGAAGATGATGTGTGGAACTGTGAAAAAATAAGCATAATATACAAAATGAGTAGTCCATGAGCCACATAGGCAACATCAAGGAGAATGTGAGCTCAGGAGCGCCGTGGTCCCGTGGTAGCGTGAGCAGCTCCAGGAGGAGAGGTCCTTGGTTCAAGTCTTCCCTCGAGTGAAAATTTTACTTTCTTTATTCTTGCATAGTTTTTATCTGTCCGTTCGTTCATTGACGTCTCTGTTCACTGTAATAAGTTTAGTGTCTGTGTTTTGCGACCGCATCGCAAAACCGTGCGATTAGTAGACGAAAGGACGTGCCTCTCCAATCCGAACCGAAAACATTTGCTCGCAAGGTCATAGGTCAACCGATTCCTCCACAGGAAAACACATCTGATATATTCTATACGACACTGGTGACGGCATGTGCGTCACATGACAGGAATATGTTGTCGACCCACCTAACTTGGCGAATGGGTACAAAGATTCTTCTACCTTGCCCGATTTAGGTTTTCTTGTGGATGTGATAATCACTCCCAAAAAAGTGATGAAAACATAAGAGTTTGTCACATAAACTGAAAATAAAAAATTAAACTTTTCACTCGATGGAAGATTTGAACCAAGGACCTTACGTTCCGCAGCTGCTCACGTTACCACGAGGCCACGGCTCTCCTGCGTTCCCTGTGTCCTTGATGTTGCCTATCTTCCCATGAACTACTAAGTTTGTGTATTTTGCTTATTTTTTCCGAGTTCCACACAACTTCTTCCTGTTTTCTCAATTGATCTGTGTTCAGTTTTTCAAGGCCTATCCGCTGTGGCAACTTATAACTAAATCTGAGGGGCGTGCGATGGGGAGGTTCCCTTGTTAGGAGAAACCGTTCCCCATTTTTTTCGTAGTACCTTGCGAAAGCTTCACCATCTTCGGATCATCAGATTAGTAGCCAAATTTATTAATAGGTCATACTTAGTAGCTGGAGGTGCCATTCAGGACAGAAACCTGGTTTATAAGTATGTAGGAACACACTGGTTCGGTTTCGAAAGGAGTACCAGGCTTACATATTTTAAAAATCGAGTTACTATCTGACAATGCAGTCACGTTTCTGACACTCCACAGTTTTTCCAAGTAAGCGAATACCGATTGCCGAAGCCTATATAGCGGCAGCAAAAATCGATATTAGAGAGTTTACGCGACCAGACTGGATGAGGTATTGGGAAATTGGTTTATAGGAAGCAGGATTTCGAGGACAGTGTAAACGAAGTGTTTGTTGGCTATACTTCCCTCAGACGCGACGCGACCTGAACACCTGCGAAGAATCTCCCGAGACACCTGCGGCGACGCGATTGGCGACGGTTGTACCAGTGTAAGTAAGTAGTCTTACCTCATCACAGAGTCTGGGAAGCTACTCAGCCACAACATAAACTCTTCACCCAATGGCCTGGGCCCACAATCACTTCGCTGTGTCAGTGTCCACTTCCGAGAATTTTATAACGCCACACTTCATATATTATATTGTCGCACTTCCTCTCCATACAGCCTTACGTATATGAATCGAGGGAAATGAGGTAGCAGGTAACGTTGATTACTGCAATCTCATGCTCTGCACAGGTTTCACATACTGCTTTCACTTGTGCCCTTGCTAATTTTATGTGCGCCTGACGATACCGAAAGTAAACGTTGTGTCGCTGTGAAACGTCCCCAAGGATCTTGTCTTGAACAAGTACCGAGCGAGGTGGCGCAGTGGTTAGCACACTGGACTCGCATTCGGGAGGACGACGGTTCAATCCCGTCTCCGGCCATCCTGATTTAGGTTTTCCGTGATTTCCCTAAATCGTTTCAGGCAAATGCCAGGATGGTTCCTTTGAAAGGGCACGGCCGATTTCCTTCCCAATCCTTCCTTAACCCGAGCTTACGCTCCGTCTCTAATGACCTCGTTGTCGACGGGACGTTAAACACTAACCACCACCACCTTGAACAAGTTTTCTACTGATTATCTTTAGAGAACCCTCCAAACGCATAACAGAAACGTGAATCATTGAGAAGCAAGAGGCCCCACAAAAAGATAAATAATGAAGACAAAATAATGACAGGAAACTCAGCTTCAATCTGAAAATCAAGGGAGAATGCCTCAGTTCTTTTCACTCCGGCGATACGCTATTACGCGAACTAGGCACATTTTAGTGAAAATGAGAGGCAATTTGATATGCAACTCAATTAACTTTCAATATAAATCCAGTCGAAATCAGGGAGACTGCGGAAATGGTACGTTTATTTACAATTAAAGTAACATATTAGTGAGTGTGTAGGTGATTTCATACCTTTCTTTCGTTTAGCCACTTGTAGATACTCCACTGCATGGACTGGGTATGAGTTAAGGCAATCTCCGTGTGCTGTACCTGCGACAGAGCAGCAAGGGCAGTCCAACAGAACGACCCTTCCAACTTCCACTGGGTTGTATCAGCCTCTGGTGGTGGACTAAAGAATGGGGAGGACGGCTGCTAGAGATAGGCGTGCATTGTGCTTTGTTTCTTGGAAAGACCTTGTCAATCAGTGGAGCATCTGAAAAACGTTCCCCTGCTGAAAAGAGGATTTGATAGATAACACGGTCAGTTTTTGAGCCATTGTTCAGAGAGAACTTATCAGGACAGATGCTTATCTCGAAAGCTGTCTAGAAGACGTAGGCAGTCGCTGCGAATGACGGTCACACGTTTCAGCCGCCGGCTTAGGGTCTAGCTGAACACCTTGCCGTTTTCTTTTTTCTCTTTTTATTTTCCCAAATTAGAAAACAAGGTGCAAAAGGCGCCAAATATAGGACACCGGTCCTGGCCTGGACTACTGTGACGCAAAATTTTTAGACCCAAGTTTCTGGACGAGGGCTTTCAGTACACTTTATTGTGAGAACCTCATTTTTCGTAGGCTGCACGGAGTACAGTTTCGTACACGGCAGCTCTGGTTTGGGTTTACCCTTACCAGAGGTGGATTATCGTCAGGGATCCCCGAGCTTTTGCTCATCCTCTCTTCAAAGCCATCCCATGTATCCACTACCAAACTCCACCACAATGAAGGGAAGCAGCTGGAAAAGACGATCCATTATCAGGGAACGGACCTTCCAGTTGAAGAGCGCGTTTAGCCACCCTGTTCGGTGCCCACAGCGAACCATGAATAGGCGCCGCCGCCACTGCTGACGGCGACCCATTCACCAGCAGCATAGCATGTACAGCATGTTCGTAATTACGGAGATACTCAGGGGCACAACATACAGTTCCCAGGCTGGCCCGGCCACACGCGTCGATCACCAGTTTCTCAGGAACTCGGCCATTAGTGGCTCTGAGAGACAACTCGCCACCTCTCGACACTCAGCCATGATTCCTGCAAGTGCACGAGAGTTGAGGGTTGTTTCGCGATCATTAGGCCAAGGAACATATTTGGTTGTTTCCAGTTGGTACTGGTTGCTGCTGTTGGTCGCAATCTTAGCTATTCAGTGTACCTAGATGGTTCTTAGGATACTTCACTGATTATTTTTGTTACGTTCCTGACTTAATCAGCAAACACCTTTACTGCAGAGAAGCTGGCTACTGTTAGGATCAATGTTTCCTTTGTCTGGTAGGATGCACGTCCTACTCCTTCTATGAGCTGACTTCTAGACTCAGTGTACTGTGCGTAGGTTAGAGTATGTGATTGGAATCGTCTTCCTCATCACATTTACATCTGAAACTTTATTAAATGCCCAGGTTGAAAATCTTTCTTTTTTCTTCAGACCAAGGTCCGTCAGCAGGCACGTTAAGGAGTACAGCGGAACTGTCACCCTCCACCAATCTGTCTGCCACATTCCTACTTATAGTATCCAGCTGTAGGTTTCCCTACCATTCTGTATCTCGTTCCATCTATTCTGCCACTCCTCCTGCAACATGATCTCCATTTCTTTGCAAATATCACATGCAGAGGTTTTCCCGGCAGCCTGGAACCCAGTGACCGAGCCAATCACACCATGTGTTGTATAGTATAGCAAGGTATCCTTCACTGGCTCCAGGTCAAGCGGCATGCATCCTATTTGGAGTACAAAGGCGTCTGCTTAATCTTTTTCACAGATTGAATAAAAATATTATTTTCTGATTGACAATTGCTGCCTGAGACGCGGGAAACGTCCGCTGCACTGCCGTGCCTTGCGCCAGAGTCGCTTCATATCTTACTCGGTAGAAACCATTCGGGTTCTTAACGCAGCTGGGACAGTTTGTGGTGACGACGCTCCAGGCGGAGACTTCGCCAGCTGACTCCTAAGGTCAGACCTCGTCCGAAGGAAATGTAACAGCGGCACCCACGCAGCCGCACTTAGCCAACCATCGGCACCTCCCATAGCCAGCGCATTCACACTCCAACGATGGTGAGATTCACGATCAGCAACCGCTGGATGGATCGTGATGAATTTAACAACCGTAAGTAATTCCACAATTAGGTTCCGGGCTGGCACAGTTTTACAGCTGCTTCACTTCCACTCTGAGCATGAGTGTAATCACTGTAGTCGAGTCACGGATTTGACAGTTACAATCCATCATTTTAGAGCTGAATTTTCCATTTCGTGCTTCTCTTTTTGAACGTTGCCAACATTAATTATAGCTTGCTTTGTGTTTATTATTATTACTGTTGTGGCATCTGGAGTAACTTTACAATATGTTTGACAAAATCAGCTTTTGAAAATAAACTTGAATTTAATTTCACAGCTACTCATCCCTGTGGTTAAATAAGGAAACTATGTTATTATTCCTACTCTTTGATCCATCATTGGGCAATAAATTAGCACTCATTAACTCCGTTGCGCACAGTTCAAGTACCATGGTTCATGGAGGGTAGGTGGGGCAAGATGCAGATAGATAACAACGGAGCATCATTTCTCACTTTCCTAGTAGCGAGCGGGGGGAGGGGGGGCGGTTCGCATGGACGTTCAACAGAAAGCCCCTCCGTGGTACAGAAATATAACGCCTTTCTTGTAGCTTCTGCCGCTGGAGTTAGTTGGGCACCTCTGTGAGGGTCTCGCCTGACGAAACGCGCCGCTCTTCCTAGTGTTTTGTAAGCCACTTCTTTCGGGGTGAACTAGATCTTCTTAAGATAATGCCAGTGAGTATTCCACTTCAGATCCTTCTGGACTGCTTTATCGTCAAAAGCGATCAGTAATGAATCTGTTTGCCTATTGATACGCAGTACGTTGCGCTTACTCACATTCAGTGTGAACTGCCAGTCCGAGCACTAATTGTCTAGCCCCTACAGGCCTTACGGCAATTTGACAGAATCTTCTCATGTTCCATCCTTTCTATGGATAAAAATATCGCCGTCCGCTGTGGCCGAGCGGTTCTAGGTACTTCAGTCCGGAACCGCGCCGCTGCTACGGTCGCAGGTTCGAATCTTGCCTCGGGCATGGATGAGTGTGTTGTCCTTAGGTTGGTTTGGTTTAAGTAGTTCCCAGTCTATGGGACTGATGACCTCAGATGTTAAGTCTCATAGTGCTTAGAGCCATTTGATAAAAACATCATCAACGAAAAGTCTCACGGAGTTTCGGACTGTTCAAAATGGTTCAAATAGCTCTGAGCACTATGCGACTTAACTTCTGAGGTCATCAGTCGCCTAGGACTTAGAACTAATTAAACCTAACTAACCTAAGGACATCACACACATCAATGCCCGAGGCAGGATTCGAACCTGCGACCGTAGCGGTCGCCCGGCTCCAGACTGTAGCGCCCAGAACCGCACGGCCACTCCGGCCTGCTTTCGGACTGTATCCATTGGATCATAAACACAGGAACTCCGTCCCAACGGGTCGGTACCTGTGATCATTCGTGTTGTCGCATTAATACATGAAATGCCCCCTGTAAGTTCTATTTGGTACATTTCCCGCACACATAAGCAATATTCCAATATGTGTCGTTAATGTGTTTCCTAAATCTCCTTCGCAGGTTGACTGCATTTTCTCTGTATGTTGCCGCGGCCTGTGCCTACAACTGCGACTCTATGCTCGCTCCCTTCCATATCCGAAGTTTTTACACCCAAGTATTTCTATGAGTCGACTGATGTCAGTTTGTCCCATTTTCTGATCATAACACACTACTTTTTTTCGTTTTGAGAGGTGCAGAACTTTACATTTCGTCACATTTAAAGCAAATTGCCCATGTTTGAGAAAATATTAATGGTAACTCCAGATGTTTTTCAGATGATGCACTTTTCTGTAACAAAGTATTGTCCGAAAAAAGCTGCAGGAATCGTCAGTCCGATATTTATAAGGTTTTAAGGCGCTGATGGAAGAAAGCGCTATATCACAGCAGAGTAGTTCGCGTTACTACATGTATATTGTTTGGTTAAATACAAAACAAGAACATAAATACAATAAGACAAAGTTAGCACCCTATGGTCTATTCGAAAACACGTCAGATTTCGTGACCAGATTAATCCTTATGAAATTAAGGCTTAGCACTTGTTTTCGCCAATCTCTTCAAACGATATCAATATCGGATGAATATTTCTGCACCTTTCTTTGCGAAAGAACTTCGCTACAGAAAATGTCTATCATCAAGAAACCTGAACTCACGTTAAGATACTCCTTCATGCCATTGATACCCGTAAAGAACTGGTAGGACCCAACACACTTCCTTGCCGCATGCCTGAAGTAACGTCTACATTCGTCGGAGACTCTACACATACGTCTACATGTACATCTACATACGTACTCCCCAAGTCGCCGCACGGTACATTGGGCAAGTTACCTTCTAGTCATTACCTTTACTGTTCAACTCGTAAATGAAGCGACGAAAAAACGATTTTCTATATGACACCGTCAGAGGTAATTTCTCTTACCTCGTCTTTGGCGTCCTTAAGCGCAATGTACGTTTGCGACAGCAGAATCGTTCTGCAGTCAGCAGGAAATGACGGTTCTCTAAATTTTGTAAATAATGTTTCGCAAAAAGAACGATGTTTCCATTCCATTGATTCCTATATGAGATCACAGAGCATTTTCATAATACTAGCGTGTTGATAGACCCTGCCGATTACAAATCTAGGAGTTCGTCTCTGAACTGCTTGGATTTTTTCCTTTAATCCGACGTGTCGAACCCGGACACCAGAGCAGTGCTCAAGAGTAGGTCGCACCAGCGGCCTATAAACGGTCTCCTTTATAAATGAACCACACTTCCCTAGAACTCTTCCAATAAACCGAACCCGACCATTCACCTTCCCTGCTACCACCCTTGTGTGCTTCATCCACATCGTATCACTTTACAACGTTATTCCTAGATACTTAACCGACGTGACTGTGATGTAGCACACAACTAACATTGCATTAGAACGTTGCAGGATTTTGTCTCCTACTCATCTGCATGAAGATACATTTTCCTCAAATTTATGGGTAGCTGCCATTCATCACACGAAAGAGAAATTCTGGCCAAATAATCCTGTGTCCTCCAACAGTAAACCGGTGTCCACACTTTCCCATACACCTCAGCTTGTTTAGTAATTAGTCCCAGAACGAAATGGCGGGTGAGCGGCCCATGGATAGGTGACGCTACGCTAGTAGTTAGAACTCCTATATAACAGGCTGAATCGTCCGCCACGTTTTCCCCATTTCTGAGGATTCAGCAATGTCTATCTTGTGTGTAGTTAACCTATAAACACAACTTTTATGGTATTTCCCATAAAATATTCGATATTGCATGTATGAAGTGAGCGAAACGCAAATAAATGTTTATACAGATATTCAAAATGCCTTTTTCATATAACACAAACATTGAAAAGTAATGTTTCATGGCTGCAGCCCTCGGAACTTGCGTGGTAGTTTGTAAATACTATATGTAAAGAATTAACAACTCCGTACCAATGTCTTGAAATATTAGTACTACGCAGTAGCAGCTATGTATATAGCCACTTATAGAAGAGGTTTCTTTTGTTTTATTCATAAGGAGCTGCTTGAGGAAATGTCGCATTTTCGTTGTACGGAGGTGGAGTAAGGTATAGTTTCATCTCACAGTGAAACGAATTTTTATTAATACGTTGATCTATCATTTAACTAGTATTGGTTTCATGTACTTCATACTTCTTGAGTTATGCAACAAACTTTGTTCCTTCACAGTGACCAGTCCGCTATAAGAACATCCTAATTATCACTCGTCTTACCGTACCTATATAAAAAATGGAGTTAAGTATTTTTCAGTATGACCATGAATGTTTATGATAAGATGTATAAGTACGTAAAAAATGTTCCTCTCCATTTTGCCAATTGCGAAAATACCCTAGGAGACGAAAAATTTTGAGACGAACTGTTTCAGTACAGTTTCCGAATGGGAAGAAACGCAGTTGCATACAACCGGTTTCATGTTTATAACTACATTTACTAACGTATATTAAAAATACACAACTGAACACCGGGTGGTACCCAATTGTCTCTCCGGCAGTGTATGACACATCGTTTTCTTCATTCGGTGTCACTAGGAGATCAAAACATGCGAAAACCATCTTTGCAATTGTCAGTGCAGTTCTCAGCTGAGCAGCTACCCATATTTACGACGAATTCTATAATACATTTCTTATAAATCTTCATTCGCATCGTGATTCGTACGGAAGCAAGTATGAATATTAAAATTAAGCTATACTTCGTGGAAAATCAGGTTCAAGAGTCTTACTAGTAGTGTGTAACAGGCTGGTGGGAAATTTAATCGGATGGCAAGCGTGATGGTTGGCCGAGGCGCTTTAAGGCCGACTGTTCGCGTTAAACAGGAGAGTTCGAGTCCCCGTCTGACACAAATTTTTACCTGTTGCTAATGATTAAGGCCAATTCCCAAATTCGGCTAATGTCATTGAATAGATCGTTTGTGTATATAGAGATTACACTTTGCTGGGGCGGTCCTGACGTTACCCTTGTCTCGAATACAATACTGTTTCATAACAGTCTTCCTCTACATATGTCCCTTTCCCCTTGTAACTCCATTCGCTTCACAGGCCTCAGTCGATATCCATCTCTCTCCATATCTCTCTCTCTCTCTCTCTCTCTCTCTCGAAGCAGACGATGCCACTCCTACACAACGTGGACCACAGCCGCCGGTGTGTAGTATACCTGGCTGCGCGGTCGTTGACCCTCGCCTTCCTCCAGTTCCCCGTCTGGCGCAGCCTCCACCCTTCCCTCTCGGACGCCGGGCTACGGCCAGAGAGACCGCGCGGAACCGCATTGTTCTTTTCTCTTTTTTTGTCAGGCCTGCCCACGCCGGGGACGCACGTCTCTGTGCGTAAACATGCCGACCGCGCTCTCGCGACCGTATATTCTGCTAACGGGTTCTGGCTGTCACTCCGCGACCATTGGAATTCTCCCGCATTCTCAGTCGCGGCGGTCCGGAGAACTTAGTCATTTTGCGGCAACGGGCCGACTGGCTCCTAGCAAAGCCCCTACGCTGCGTCACGACCCAAGGACCACCTGACAGTAAAGACAGTCTGAGGGGTGACAGCATTTCCGCTAATACTGCGTTGCGCCTGGCCATAGCTTTTGCTGTTGGATAGTTTCAACAATAAGAAATATTTTTGACGTCTTATCACATCCGAACACCAGGCCGCATACGTAGATAATCATGCCACATATTATTTTTTCTTTTTTTTTTTCATCTTGCGACTAAATTTCACTTTCGTCCCCGTTTGTTTCCAAATATATAATTATGAAAATAGGGTCGAAAAAACATAAGTTTTATTTAACATCCACATACACACATACTGAAATGACTAGCCACCGGCCGTTGTGGCCGAGCGGTTCTAGGCGCTTCAGTCCGGAACCGCGCTGTTTGTACGGTCGCAGGTTCGAGTCCTGCCTCGGGCATGGATCTGTGTGATGTTAGGTTTAAGTAGTTCTAAGTATAGGGGACTGATGATCTCAGATATTAAATTCCATAGTGGTCAGAGCCATTTGAGCCATTTTGATATGAGTAGCCACAGGGTAGCGACATGCACTTACACAGATAGCGGTAGTATCGTGCAGACAAGATAAAAGAGAGCACTGCATTGGCGGAATTGTCATTTGCACTCAGGTGGTCGATATGAAAACGGTTCCCACGTGACTGCGGGCGCACGATGGGAATTAAAAGACTTTGAACGCCGAATGGTAGTTGGAGCTAGACGCGTGGAACATTCCATTCCAGAAATTGTTAGGGAATTCAGTATTCCGCGACCCATATTGTCCAGAGTGCGCCGAGAATACCACATTTCGGGTATTATCTCTCACCACGGACAACGCAGTGTCCGATGGCGTTCATGTGGTGTCACCGCCAGACACCACACTTGCTAGGTGGTAGCCTTTAAATCGGCCGCGGTCCGGTAGTATACGTCGGACCCGCGTGTCGCCACTGTCAGTGATTGCAGACCGAGCGCCGCCACACGGCAGGTCGAGAGAGACTTCCTAGCACTCGCCCCAGTTGTACAGCAGACTTTGCCAGAGATGGATCAACGACAAATACGCTCTCATTTGCCCAGACGATAGTTAGCATAGCCTTCAGCTACGTCATTTGCTACGGCCTAGCAAGGCGCCATTACCAGTTTATATTGAGATTGTAATTATGTATCATCAAGAGCGATGTTCTCCAATTATGGATTAAAGTTAAGTATTCCAAGAACTACGTTCTTTATTTATTAGACTCAACTCCTTTAACTGTTCCAGACCTCACGCCAGCCTGCGTGAGCTTAAACGCGTGCATTTCGGCCTTCTCTAGCAACACGGTGTTGGCTCTTCTGCCAACACATCACTTCACTTAACAACCGACAGCAACGGCGTTTGCGCAGAGCTATCAGTGCTAACGGACACGGAACACTGTGTCAGATAAGCGCAGAAATCAATGTGAGATGTACGACGAACGTATCCGTTACGACAGTGAGGCGAAGTATGGAGTTATCGGGCTAGGGCAGCAGACGACCGACGCGACATCTCTGCCAGCAGCACGACATGGACTGTACCGCCTCTCGTGGGCTAGTGACCACTTCGGTTGGACCCTAGACGACTGGAAAACTAGCCTGGTGAGATGAGTCACGACTTCAGCTGATAAGAACTGGTGATAGGGTTCGAATGAGACGCACATTCCACGAAGCCATGGACCAGTGTTGTGAATAAGGGGCTGTACAAGTTGATGGCTCCATGAAGGTGTGGGCTGTGAGTGCATGGAATGGACTGGCTCGTCTGGTCCAAATGAACCGATAATTGACTCGAAATAGTTATATTCAGTTACTCTGACATCATTTGCAGCCATTCATGGACGTAATGTTCCGAAACAACAATGAATTTTCTATGGACGACAGTGAACCATGTCGCCGGCCCACAATTGTTCGCTGTTAGTTTGAAGAACATTCTGGACAGTTCGAGCGAATGATTTGGCCACCCACATCGTCCGACATGAATCCTATCGAAGATCCCTGAAGCCGGCCGAAGTGGCCGTGCGGTTAAAGGCGCTGCAGTCTGGGACCGCAAGACCGCTACGGTCGCAGGTTCGAATCCTGCCTCGGGCATGGATGTTTGTGATGTCCTTAGGTTAGTTAGGTTTAAGTAGTTCTAAGTTCTAGGGGACTAATGACCTCAGCAGTTGAGTCCCATAGTGCTCAGAGCCATTTTTTTTTTAAGATCCCTGTGACGTAATAGAGAGGTCAGTTCGTGTACAAAATCGTGCACCAGAAACACTCCGGCAAGTTTTGTTAACGGCTGAAGAGGCAGCTTCGCGCAATATTTCTGCAGGGGACTTGCAGCGGCTTAAGAATCTGTGGCACGTCGAGTTGTTTATTACGCCTGGAGGATCGAGACCGTATTAGGAGGTATCCAGTGACTTTTGTCACTTCAGAGTATTTCCAGGAAGTTTCAGTATCATCAGTTGTTTCATTCTATTTTCTGTCGAATAATATTTTAAAAAATTCGCGTTATAATACACTCCTGGAAATGGAAAAAAGAACACATTGACACCGGTGTGTCAGACCCACCATACTTGCTCCGGACACTGCGAGAGGGCTGTACAAGCAATGATCACACGCACGGCACAGCGGACACACCAGGAACCGCGGTGTTGGCCGTCGAATGGCGCTAGCTGCGCAGCATTTGTGCACCGCCGCCGTCAGTGTCAGCCAGTTTGCCGTGGCATACGGAGCTCCATCGCAGTCTTTAACACTGGTAGCATGCCGCGACAGCGTGGACGTGAACCGTATGTGCAGTTGACGGACTTTGAGCGAGGGCGTATAGTGGGCATGCGGGAGGCCGGGTGGACGTACCGCCGAATTGCTCAACACGTGGGGCGTGAGGTCTCCACAGTACATCGATGTTGTCGCCAGTGGTCGGCGGAAGGTGCACGTGCCCGTCGACCTGGGACCGGACCGCAGCGACGCACGGATGCACGCCAAGACCGTAGGATCCTACGCAGTGCCGTAGGGGACCGCACCGCCACTTCCCAGCAAATTAGGGACACTGTTGCTCCTGGGGTATCGGCGAGGACCTCACGCGGTCTGCACGTCCAGCACGAACGCTGGTCCAACTGAGGCGCCAGGTGGAAATGGCATGGCAAGCCGTTCCACAGGACTACATCCAGCATCTCTACGATCGTCTCCATGGGAGAATAGCAGCCTGCATTGCTGCGAAAGGTGGATATACACTGTACTAGTGCCGACATTGTGCATGCTCTGTTGCCTGTGTCTATGTGCGTGTGGTTCTGTCAGTGTGATCATGTGATGTATCTGACCCCGGGAATGTGTCAATAAAGTTTCCCCTTCCTGGGACAATGAATTCACGGTGTTCTTATTTCAATTTCCAGGAGTGTAGATACAGTTTAACATAAAAATACTTACATTTTATTCTTTAATTTTTTAGAAGCGTGTTACTGGTTTTAAGCCGGCCGCGGTGGCCGTGCGGTTCTGGCGCTGCAGTCCGGAACCGCGGGGCTGCTACGGTCGCAGGTTCGAATCCTGCCTCGGGCATGGGTGTGTGTGATGTCCTTAGGTTAGTTAGGTTTAAGTAGTTCCGAGTTCTAGGGGACTTATGACCTAAGATGTTGAGTCCCATAGTGCTCAGAGCCATTTGAGCCATTTGAACTGGTTTTAAATGCGGCTTCAACAACCTGTATTACTAAACCCCTATCCAGAAATAACATTCCAGTTGCTAATTGCCTGTCTAACGGCTTCCAAGGGCAACAAATGTTTGATTTGCAGTATTTAGCGTTATTATTGACAGAATTTAAAAATTTAAAGTGCTATCGTAATTTTCTCACTAACACCTGTGATGGTATTTGAAAGGTCTAACCCATTGCAATACAATTATAACAATTCGATGCTGTGTGATTCATGAAGTAGCGCTTGTACAGTACCTCTAGTGCTCCACGCCACACTGACGTGGTGGCTAAACCAAAAGTTCTACAGTCACCTTCGTATAACATCTTAGTTTTCGAATCAGGGGTCACGGGTTGCGGGCTGTGATGATGTCCATGCGTCTGGGTAGGATTACTCATTGACATGGGCATCAGAAGACAGAAAGTGGACGAAAGCGATCGAAAGGTAGCGATTTGTAAGGGCAGAGAGGAAAAAAGTGCTGAGGCAAGCGCCTAGGTTCAAAATGGCTCTGAGCACTATGGGACTCAACATCTATAGTCATCAGTCCCCTAGAACCTAGAACTACTGACACCTAACTAACCTAAGGACAGCACACAACAAGCGCCCAGGGAAAAAAATCTCTCCGACACTAGGACGGGTAGTAAGAGCAGTAGTGGCTTGCTAGCTGCAACAGTGCATGCAAGGTGAGGTTATGTTAGTGCGAGGTATAGTGTATCGTTACCTTTGTCGTTGCGGAAGCTCGTTGTTGGGCTTGCTGCAGTTGCTGCGACCCTGTAACAGTTCAAGGTCGTCATACATTAGTGGGCGATCGGCCATAGATCAGCTCACAGTGTAGGGGGGGGTGTGTGGCTGGTTTGCGTGTTGTGTACAGTACGGCTTCACTGCGGTTGCCTGTTTTTCGGCGGGTCGAGCATCTGGGGTTGCCAGTAGCAGCTGTGTTGCAGGGGCTCTCCACTACTGTTGTGTTATCGTGCTGTGGACCATTGATGTTTAGTTCCTTAGTAATAGTGTCTTTTGTCTATTGTGTTTCCACCTATGGTTGTGGTCGTAGTTCCCCAGAGAAAGAATAAACGGGTTATGCGAGTGTCTCGTGTTTCTGTAAAGTCGTGTGGAGAGTTTTTGGAGTACCTGCAGGAGGATATCTAGCCAATATTCCCAGTGGAGATCCGCGGTGCGTGTGTAACGCGGAGCATCGCTTATGATTCTGAGTACTTCGTTCTGTATGAGCTGCAGACGGCGCAGGCGTGTGGGCGCAGCGTATCCCCAGACGGGAGCAGCATACATCAGAGGTCTAATAAGTGTAGTGTACATGGACCTGGACACCCTCCTATTCAGTTTGCTACGCCTGTTAAGCATAGGGTAGAGTTGTTTGAGCCTCGCGTTTGCTTTGTTGGTCATGTGTTGTATGTGGTCCACCCAGAGTAGTTTCCGGTGCAGCCAGACACCGAGATGTCTGACCTCACGGAAATGTATTGGGCGTGCATGTAGTGTTACTGAATTGCAGTCTTCATGTCTGCGCAGTAGTTTCGGTCTTCTAGTGAACAGAACGGCTTCGCAACAGTCGACGTTTAGTCGAACACGCCATTTCACCAACCAAGGCTCTGCCACTCTGAGTGCAGTCTGTAGTCGTGAGTTAATGTTAGACGGTTTCCAGTCTTACGGTAGGATGGCAGTGTCACCCGCGTATATTGCCACCATCGAGTTCCATATAGCTGGAAGGTCATTAATGTAGAGGTTAAACATTATGGGCCCTCGGATGCTTCCTTGGGGTACTCCAGCCTGAATACCATGTCATGTTCATTGTTTGCCCAGCACGTCATTGTTGAAACTTCTGTGTATGAGGCGTACGAGCGCGTCGGGGAACCCTGCGTCGCCGAGTTTGCGTCTGAGGCCGTTGTGCCACAGACGGTCAAAGGCGTTTTCGATGTTGCTTTGTTCGTGTTGTATCCGTGTGTTATGTATTCAACGACGCGGAGGAGTAGTTGTTGTGGTCAAGTGGTGATTCCTGAAGCCGAATTGCTCCCACCTCAGGGTGTCGTTTGTAATGCAGTGCCTGGTGAGTCGTTTTAGTACGAGGTGCATTCAAGTTTTAAGGCCTCAGATTTTTTTCCTCCGGACTGGAAAGAGATAGAAACATGCACATTGTTTTAAAATGAGGCCGCGTTCATTGTCAATACGTCCCAGAGATGGCAGCACAGTACGGCAGATGGAATTTTACCGCCAGCGGCGAGAATGAGAACTGTGTTAAATACTTAAAATGGCGACGTTTTCCTTACTTGAACAGCGTGCAATCATTCGTTTTCTGAATTTGCGTGGTGTGAAACCAATTGAGATTCATCGACAGTTGAAGGAGACATGTGGTGATGGAGTTATGGATGTGTCGAAAGTGCGTTCGTGGGTGCGACAGTTTAATGAAGGCAGAACATCGTGTGACGACAAACCGAAACAACCTCGGGCTCGCACAAGCCGGTCTGACGACATGATCGAAAAAGTGGAGAGAATTGTTTTGGGGGATCGCCGAATGACTGTTGAACAGATCGCCTCCAGAGTTGGCATTTCTGTGGGTTCTGTGCACACAATCCTGCATGACGACCTGAAAATGCGAAAAGTGTCATCCAGGTGGGTGCCACGAATGCTGACGGACGACCACACGGCTGCCCGTGTGGCATGTTGCCAAGCAATGTTGACGCGCAACGACAGCACGAATGGGACTTTCTTTTCGTCGGTTGTGACAATGTATGAGACGTGGATGCCATTTTTCAATCCAGAAACAAAGCGCCAGTCAGCTCAATGGAAGCACACAGATTCACCGCCACCAAAAAAATTTCGGGTAACCGCCAGTGCTGAAAAAATGATGGTGTCCATGTTCTAGGACAGCGAGGGCGTAATCCTTACCCATTGCGTTCCAAAGGGCACTACGATAACAGGTGCATCCTACGAAAATGGTTTGAAGAACAAATTCCTTCCTGCACTGCAACAAAACGTCCGGGAAGGGCTGCGCGTGTGCTGTTTCACCAAGACAACGCACCCGCACATCGAGCTAACGTTACGCAACAGTTTCTTCGTGATAACAACTTTGAAGTGATTCCTCATGCTCCCTACTCACCTGACCTAGCTCCTAGTGACTTTTGGCTTTTTCCAACAATGAAAGACACTCTCCATGGCCGCACATTCACCAGCCGTGCTGCTATTGCCTCAGCGATTTTCCAGTGGTCAAAACAGACTCCTAAAGAAGCCTTCGCCGCTGCCATGTAATCATGGCGTCAGCGTTGTGAAAAATGTGTACGTCTGCAGGGCGATTACGTCGAGAAGTAACGCCAGTTTCATCGATTTCGGGTGAGTAATTAATTAAAAAAAAAATCGGAGGCCTTAGAACTTGAATGCACCTCGTATTACCGTCTCAACGATCTTGCTGAGCGCGCTCAGCAGACTGATGGATCGGTAATTTTGTAGGAGGAACTGGTCTTTCCCGGCTTCCTGAACATCAGGACCCTAGCCGTCTTCCAAAAGGCGGGGAAGTGTTGATGTTTAAGTATGGCATTCGTGATGTGTGTAAGGTATTCTACTGCTTTACCCGTGAACTCCTAGATGACACGGTTCTGAATGCCATCGTGACCAGCGGCCTTCCTAGCTGTAGTATGCATGATGGCCCATTTGACTTCAGCTTTGCTAGCCTGTCGGATGTCGTTGGGCCGGTTGTCGCTGGTTGGGCCAAGATGCGTGTAACCGCCTGGTCGGTCGCAAGTGTGAACGCTAGATCTGAGGGATCCAGGTTCAGTGTGAATGACGCTACAAGTGTGAAGGCCATCAGTTCCGCTGTTTCATCCGCAGAATATGCCGGCCCGTCGGGCCCTTCTAGCGTGGGTGTGCATAGCTTCTCCCTGGTGAAGTGACGGGCCAACTACCACACGCCAGGTCGCGTGGTGTCCAGCCCTTAGAGTTTCAGGTTCCGCTGTCGTGTTTCAAATCTTTGGATGTTGTCCCGGATTATTCCCTGGAGCCTGTTCATGTGCTGTTTGAAGTGCTGGCGTCTGGTACGCTGCCAACATCTCGTGAGGCGGTTCCTCATTGAGATAAGGCCCAGGATTTCCTGGGGCAGGGCAGCATTGTGTTGTTGTGGTGTGCGGATTGCTATGGTGTCGGGTATTGCGTCTTCGACGGCGCTATTGAGGGTTTAGACAGCCTCATCAATTTGAGCCGTCTCGGTAATCGCGTGGGTAGGTGGGATGCGACTGTCAAGCGTTTCCTTGAATTCGCGAGCCTGTAGTCTAACATCCTGCGTTGGTCCATGTGCTGCAGAGTTTCTTCAATGTACAGTCTATACTTAAAGGGATTCTGTCCCTATACCCACCGTGTGCATGTGTTTCCTGAAGTTCCACTAGCCTGTCATTAGAACTACCATAGTAAACTCTCCCGTTGAAGCCCAGGATTTCAGAATCTTTTTGCAAACATGGTTTCGGCATCATAAACTTGCCATTTTTTTGTTTCTGAATCTTCGTCCAGTATTCTGCGCCCAGCATCCCAATCCTGCTATGTAATTTAGATTTTACCATCGGCTTGCTGGTTATTAGTAAAGGTTGAGGTCCAATAAATATGGTCGCCACTGCTGTTCTGGCCACTGTGTCAGCTTCTCCATATCCACTAATTGTCGAGTGACGAAGGACCCATAGCAAAGTTTACCGTTTGCTTTCCCGTTAGCCTCCAAGGGCTTATGGAAGTGTGCAACGATATTTGATCTCGCTGCAGGGGCTGATAGGTCTGATCGGCTATTGGAATCTTGGCTGTACGACCTTTTTACCACCTTCGTAGTTTCTCGACCACGCACACTCCGATGACACACTATTGTGACTTCAATATCATGGCCAGCTACCCTAGGGCGGTTGCACTCTCTACTATAGACTGTACCCAATATACCACGGTCTCCAGCACCCCGTCATAAGCAGACCATGTCTCCTGAACGGTATCGTGTTTCATGCTTCCACCGCTCTCTGCTTCCAGTTGTTACCTTCAAAGGTTTGTTGAATTAGCTGAAAGTTATTGTATGACCAGCCAGCATTTTGCTTACTATTCCTGTACCTTATGTTGGTTTGAGACAATGGATATCCTAAAGCTGCGAGTTTTTATTGCAGCTTTCAACATACGTACCCATGTTAGTTCCTTCATTATAACCAAAAAGTGCAATGGGGCCATGTCCAGCATCCCAGCAGAGGATGTGCTGCTTTTTCTTTCTCTTACGGGTTAAGTTGGTCACTCTCTGCGGCTTCTAAAGACGGTTACCAGGCACCATCTGCTACATAAGGTGTATGTTCATTCGGACATGTCCAAAAGGACAAAACTTTGATCCAGCAGCCATTATGAATTAAGACACAAAGAATTACAGGCATTGGCTGTGAGTGGGCAGTGACTGAAATCAATGGAGGAAGTTGAAAATTTGTGCCAGACTGATTCGAATTCGGATCTCCTTCTTACTAGATAAATGCTCTGACCACTAAGCCATTCGCACATTGTGGTCATTGCAAAAGCACGGAATGCGCTAGCACGCCTCGTGTCAGACCCAAATTCCCAACTTACCCACACGCTACTGATGTAGTGCCCCGCGCTGATTATCCTTATTAATCGTGACATTTCGCCGATTCTCGTGAGTTCGTGCCTGGTGCGCATTCGCACGGAAGAGATCACCAACCGTTCTAGTCAAACTTTTACGTCCATAATTACGGTCAGTGATGATAAGAGTGGGCAACGGGCTCTACATTACTAGTGTGAGTGGATAATTTGAGAATATGGGTCTGACTGGAGACGTGCTAGGGTACTGCGTGCAGTTACAACGACCACTGCCTCCGGGTGACTTAGTGGTCACAGTCGGTCTTTGGCTGTGGAGCAGTGCGGTACTTCCCGACCTGTCCGTGTCACGTTTCCGGGTCTGTTGTTGTTTACCACTCCACCACTGGACGTCAGATGGCTCTTTCGTATCGGAAAGCACCATCAAGCTGTAGTTTTACGCAACGTACTCTAGATCAAAGGCCCAAGAAGTAGAGAGATTTTTGTGAGACGTGACACATGTTAACCCAAAAGATATGCTGGGTATTCATTTGGCTACCGTCTCCAGCATTATATATCTTAAGTTCACTGATGCTCAGGCTTGTGATAAACTTCACAGACACTCGACGGAGGGTTACAGATCCTGCCACTCCGACGGAGGCATGGGTGTGGTAACATTTCAATATACTGGACTATAAATGCCAAATGTGCTTGTGTTTGAGCTTCCATTTGATGTTCCAGCCGATTTGGTCACTCTTGCTCTTCGACCCTATGGCACAGTCCTTGGCCATACGGCTGAAAATTGGGAGACCTTCGAAACTTGCCCTGTCCTTAACGGGGTGCGACAGGTCTGTAGTGAACTGCACCGCCATATACCTTCACCATATATCTCACGATTATTGATTGCCGGGCGATAATTATTTACGACGGCCAACCGACGACCTGCTCCGGATGTGGACGGGTAGGTCTTGTACGGACAGAATCCCTGCAACGCCGTCTCGTGCAGACGCCCTCAGACGATCAGATTCGGCCGTTGATAGCCGACCTCTGTGCCGATGACTTATGTAGCGGCGGCGAGACGGGAGACGCCAAACCAATTTTAAAAGCGCTTTGTGCCACTGGTCTACTGGTACTTCCCAATTTGCCAAGAATTACCACCAATAAAACGTATGCACATCCTTGACAAAAGTAGTCTCTAGCGTTTAACTCTTTGATGTGTTCATTCACGACTGGATTTCACATTAGTTATTGTGGTCTTCAGTCCAGAGACTGGTTTGATGCAGCTCTCCATGCTATTGTATCCTGTGCAAGCTTCTTCATCTCCGAGTAAATACTGCAATCTACACCCTTCTGAATATGCTTAGTGTATCCATCGCTTGGTCTCCCTCTACAAGTTTTACCATCAACGCTTCGCTCTAGTACTAAATTCGTGAACCCTTAGTGCCTCAGAACGTGTCCTACCAACCGATCTCTTGTTCTAGTCAAGTTGTGCCACATATTTCTATTATACCCAATTCTTTTCAGTACCTCCTCATTATTTACGTGATCTACCCATCTAATCTACAGCATTCTTCTGTTGCACTACATTTCGAAAGCTTCTATTCTCTTCTCGTCTGAACTATTTATCGTCCATGTTTCACTTCCATACATGGATGCACTCCACACAAATACTTTCACAAAAGACTTCCTGCCACTTAAATCTATATTCGATGTTAACAAATTTCTCTTCTTCAGAAACGATTTCCTTCCCGTTTCCAGTCTATATTTTATATCCTCTGTTCCTCGATCATCATCAGATATTTTGCTGCCTAAATTGCAATATTCGTCTACTACTTTAAGTGTCTCATTTCCTAATCTAATTCCCGCAGCATCACCTGATTTAATTCGACTACATTCCATTATCCTCGTTTTGTTTTTGTTGGTGTTCATCTTACAAACTCCTTTCAAGAGACTGTCCATTCCGTTCGACTCATTCCAGGGTTCTTTGCTCTCTTTGGCAGGATTACAATGTCATCAGCACACCTCACAGTTTTTATTTCTTCTCCATGGATTTTAATTCCTACTCCAAATATTTCCTTTGTTTCCTTTACTACTTGCTCAATATACAGATTGAATAACGTCGGGGATAGGCTACAACCCTGTCTCACTCCCTTCCCAATCACTGCTTCCCTGTCATACCCCTCGACTCGTACAACTGCCGTCTGGTGTATGTACAAATTGTTAATAGCCTTTCGCACCCTGTATTTGACCCCTGCCACCTTCAGGATTTGAAAGAAGGTATTCCAGTCAACATTGTCAAAAGCTTTCTCTAAGTCTACAAATTCTAAAACGTAGGTTGGGCTTTCCTTAATCTATCTTGTAAGATAAGTCGTATGGTCTGGATTGCCTCGCGTGTTCCAACATTTCTACGAAATCCAATCTGATCTTCCCCGAGGACGGCTTCCATTCGTCCGTAAGGAATTCGTGTTACTATTTTCAAGATGTGACTTATTATACGCGCCGACCGGTGTGGCCGAGCGGTTCTAGGCACTACAATCTGGAACCGCGCGACCGCTACGGTCGCAGGTTCGAATCCTGCCTCGGGCTTGGATGTGTGTGATGTCCTTAGGTTAGTTAGGTTTAAGTAGTTCTACGTTCTAGGGGACTGATGACCTCAGAAGCTAAGTCTCGTAGTGCTCAAAGCCATTTGAACCATTTTGAACCTCCTTCCACATTTCTTTGTTTAGAACTGGTTTTCCGTCTGAGCTCTTGATCTTCATGCAGGTGGTTCTCTTTTCTCCAAAGGTCTCTTTAATTTTCTGGTAGGCAGTATCTGTCTTACCCCTAATGATATATCCCTCTACATCCTTAAATTTGTCCTCTACTATCCCTGATTAGCCATTTTGTGCTTCCTGTCGATCTCATTTTTGAGTCGTCTGCATTTCTTTTCTCCTGCTTCATTTACTGCAGTTTTCCATTATGTCCTTTCTTCAGTTAAATTCAGTATCTCTTCTTCTTCCCAAGGATTTCTACTAGCCTTCGTTTTTTTACCTATTTCATCCTCTGCTGCCTTCACTATTTCATCTCATAAGCTACCCATTATTCTTCTGCTGTATTTCTTTCCCCCATTCTTGTCTTTCGTTCCCTAATACTCTCTCTGAAACATTGTACAACCTGTTATATTTTCAGTTTATCCAGGTCTTGTCTCCTTAAATTCCCACATTTTTGCAGTTTTTTCAATTTTAGTCTACAGTTCATAACCAATAAATTGTGGTCAGAGTTCACTTCGATCCCTGGAAAAGTCTTAAAATTTAAAACCTTGTTCCTAAATCTCTGTCTTACAGTTACATAATCTACCTGAAAGCTTCCAGTGTTTCTAGGCCTCTTCCACCTATGCAACCTTCTTTCATGATTCTTAAACGAAGTGTCCAGTCTCCCATGACCATTAAATTTTCATCTCGCTTCACTATCTGAATAATTTCTTTTGGCGCATTATACATTTCTTCAGTCTTTTCATCTCTGCAGAGCTGGTTGGCATATAAACTTGTACTACTGTGGTAACCGTGACTTCATGTCTATCTTGGCTACAGTAAATCGTTCACTATGGTGTTGGTAGAAGCTTATCCGCGCTCCAATTTTTGGTATTCATTATTAATCCTAATCCTGCATTACTCCTATTTGATTTTGTACTTACAACCCTCTATTCATCTGTCCAGAAGTCATGTTGCTCCTGCCACCGAACTTCACTAATTCCCACGATATCTAAGTTTAACCTATACATTTAACTTTAAAGTTCTCTAACCTCCCTGCCGGATTAAGGGATGTGACATTCCACGCTCCGACCCGTACAACGCTACTTTTCTTTCTTCTGACAACATCCACCTAAGTAGTCTCCGTCCGGAGATCGAAATGGGGGACTACTTTACTTCCGGAATATCTGACCTAAGAGGACGTATTCATCATTTAACCCTACAATAGAGCTGCATGCGCTCGGGAAAAATTACGGCTGTAGTTTCCCCTTGCTTTCAGCCGTTCGCAGTACCAGCACCGCAAGGCCAGGTCAGTTTGTCATCTAGACTGTTGCCCTGCAACTATTGAATAGGCTGCTGCCCCTCTTGAGGAACCACTTGTTTGTCTGGCCTCTCAACAGATACCCCTCCGTTGTGGTTGCACCTACGGTACGGCTATCTGTATCGCTGAGGCACGCAAGCCTCCCCACTAACGGCAAGATCCACGGTTCATGCTTGGGATCAAATTACTCCTTGCGGACATCCTCTGGTTGTGTTCATCACTATTTCCTCATTAAAAGTGTGGTTTCTACCTTTGGTATTCAAAGCGTGCTGTTAATCAAAAAATGGTTCAAATGGCTCTGAGCACTATGGGACTCAACTGCTGAGGTCATTAGTCCCCTAGAACTTAGAACTAGTTAAACCTAACTAACCTAAGGACATCACAAACATCCATGCCCGAGGCAGGATTTGAACCTGCGACCGTAGCGGTCTTGCGGTTCCGGACTGCAGCGCCTTTAACCGCACGGCCACTTCGGCCGGCTGCTGTTAATCGTTCTGCATATAGTGCTCTTAATGCCATGCACACATTCATGCATGCATATCCGAAGGAACACTGCATCGTACTTCTGAACAACACAAGCACTACAGTATCGTATTTATCCGTTGACACCGGACATGCGACTTTCAACTAAAGTCCCCCCTGTAAGGGAACATACATAGTGGATGTAGGGATTGAGGTTGTAGACACGTGGCTGACATGTGGCAGTTTAAATCTGGCTGTGAAACGTGGTCGGATAACCTAATAGTAAGGCGACCGCTAGCGATAAGCGGGAATTCGGGTTCCAAACCCAGTCGTCGCAAATTTTCAGCGTCGTCGTTCCTTTATAATGCTGATGGTTGTCCGTATTCGCGTCTTCTAATACATTTCATTTATTTGATAACGGCTGTAGTTCCTGCAGTGCCTGTTTCTTCCGAGATGCATTCATATCCGAAGGAGCATTGTATCATAGCATGGTACTTCTAAACGACACAGGCGCTGCAGCATCGTATTGGTGAAAACGGATCCGGGCATTTGTAACACGTTACCCTTCTGGAGGATATTTTGCTTTGTTAATAGCGAGGTTGTATTTAGCAAGAACCTCCCGATATTTTTCCCACTGCCCTTTCCTTCTTGCAAAATTAGAACAATTGTCTGGCCTCCCTCCTTTGCAATTCCAGATTATTGTTCCACCAAGGCGCATTTTTGTTTGAGCACTTCTTGGTGATTGGACAGATTTCTAAATACCCAGTTGCAGACGTCAGTTTGCCATTTTTCCAAGTGATACAGGTTTTCCCGTCGACGTTTTGACTTCAGATAAGCGTGAGTTAGGTCTTTCCTGTATGAGTCCTACTCTATTTTTCAAGTATTTCTACAGATCGTGGTCTGTTTATCCCCTGTTACACAAACTTAACGTATATTTGGGTTGTTACCACATACCATTCTTTGACGTAAGAACCCACCTACTTCTATTCCTGCGAACAGGTTCCCTATCCTTATTCAGGATCTCTAAATCACTCTCAGATGGATATAACATAGCTACTCACCTACTCTGTTAAAATCACTGCTTCCGCACGACAGGTTATGGGTATTAGCCTCGCAGCCAACCAGTAATTGTTGATTCACCTACAAACAGCTGTCCGCTAACCTCCAAAACACATTAGCTAAGGCATAGGTGTGGCTCCTTCCTGATGAACTACAGTCACGCTTGGAGATGAAAATTGCTGACAGATTAAAACTGTGTGCCTGACCGAGACTCGAATTCGGGACTTTTGCCTTTCGCGGGCAAGTGCTCTACCAACTGAGCTACCCAAGCACGACTCACGACCCTTCCTCACAGTTTCAATTCTGCCAGTACCTCCCACCTTCTTTGGATATACGGAAGTGTAATACGGACGATTAACAGTTGAGACGAAAAGAGAACAGAAGCTTCCGAAATGTGGTGCTACACAAGAATGTTGAAAAGTAGATGGGTAGAATTGGGGAAACAACAAATTCGTGGCACAACTTGACCAAAACAGGATAAGTTGATAGCATTCTGGGACATCAAGGAATCACTGGAGGGAAGTACGGGGGGTAAAAATCGTAGAGATGAATATAGTAAACAGATTCAGAAGGATGTCGGTTTCAGTAGTAATTCGGAGATGAAGAGGCGCGTGCAGGATAGAGAAGCATGGAGAGCTGCAGGAAACCAGTCTTCGGACTGAAGACACAACAACAACAACAACAACGAACAGCTTACTTCAGTGAACGCACAAGACTGACAATGGACGAAGTGATTAACCTGATGCAGAAATTTACAGGGTTAAACACCATGCAATACAGACTGTCCTTCAGGACTCTACCAACGTATTACATAACTGTGTTGGAAGCCATAGTATGCTTTGCAACAAGTGCCAGGGCGCACAGCCTGTGTCAAGTGGCATATGGAAACACAGGGCGGCGAGGACATAGGAGCATACTACACAGAATGTCGGGTGCTCTTGGCACTACATCAGTAGAAGCCCTGTGTGTGGTTGTGGGGTCTTACCCCACTGACATTACTATCCTCAACAGAGCGGGACCATACTGGCTGCAGTTGGGCAGACACCTAAAAGGTTCTAGAAATAACAGGGGGAAAAACAGGGGAAGACATGCGGCACCGAAACAGCTGGCGCCTTAACACATGGCAAGGGGAGTGGAAGACGATTGAGAAAGGTCGTCGCATTTTCTCCTCAATATCCGGGAACAGCTAAAGCTGAAGCATGCGGATCCAAGCCGTGGGATGGTTCACTTTTTGACCGGCCCAGCGCACGTGAACCGCATGGGCCTCAGCCAACGTGCTACAAGTTCATGTGTGGCACATCATTCTCCTGAACTTGTGGCCCTCACAGTGCAACACCCTTACACACGTAAGACGTGTAACACACTATGTAGACATCAAATAACACGAGAACCAGACAACTGGCGTGCTTTAGGCAGCACAGCTGATAGGGTTTCAGGAACACTGCATGCTGTTTATCCACAATAAGATCGATCCCTCAAAACTTGAACAGACACTCAACAGGATCCTTCAGATGACACAAATTCAGACGCAGATATAGACACTGATGTAGAAACAGACACAGAAAACGACGCCAACACAGCAACAAGATGAGGGACTTTTAGATTCAAAACATAAGGAGCATACCACCTAAAACACATAGATAAGATAGTTATAAGACAAGCAGGCATAGCAAGGATAGTGGCTAACGCAAACATTGAGACAATCATTACATCTAAGGAATACGCCTGTCGGGGAAGCGTGGGTCGAAGTTTAAGTTCTGAGCCTACCCTACCGCCTATGGCATTGATTAAGGGAAACGGCATCACTCATACAAACGTACACCGCACCAGCACACTTAAAACATGTTGAACTTACTGGAACCATGGATTACCAAACGCCGCCAGTCACAACTTTTCGTGTTTCATCAAGTACACGATGCATTTCGGAACCTGTGGGTCCATCATCAGGTGTAATTTGCCTTAATACGTACTTTATTTTTTCCCTTGAATGAGGTGAAATGCATATTACTGTCATGAAAAGGTGTGGTGTCATGTTATGAATTTCGTAAGTGCAACAGGGAAACTATGTGCGAAATAGTGGAAAAGATGAACAGTGTAAGCTTAACACATAATCCAAGAAAAGCGTTTTTATCACTTTAGCACCAGCATACATTCTTTTCTCCATCATTTTCGACCCATCACTTCATTCAATCAGCAATGGTGAGACTCTAAATCTGTTAGAAAAATTGGAGATACGAAGAAAACCAGCATCTACGTTAAATGAACCGATTCCGCAAGCCAGAGTTATATCAACAATTCTAAAGACCTATTCTCAAGTTCTTTCCGGCATACGTTAATTATTTAATAATTGTATCTTTAGCACTACGAATAAACTCCTGTATGATCACACCATGTACAAAAACATCTGTGAAGTTTCCAGAATGAGATTTTCACTCTGCAGCGGAGTGTGCGCTGATACGAAACTGGAAGTAAAGCTGTGAGGACGGGGCGTGAGTCGTGCTTGGGTAGCTCAGTTGGTAGAGCACTTGCCCGCGAAAGGCAAAGGTCCCGAGTTCGAGTCTCGGTCCGGCACACAGTTTTAATCTGCCAGGAAGTTTCATATCAGCGCACACTCCGCTGCAGAGTGAAAATCTCATTCTGGAAACATCCCCCAGGCTGTGGCTAAGCCTTGTCTCCGCAATATCCTTTCTTTCAGGAGTGCTAGTTCTTCATGGTTCGCAGGAGAGCTTCTGTAAAATTTGGAAGGTAGGAGGCGAGGTACTGGCGGACGTAAAGCTGTGAGGACGGGGCGTGCGTCGTGCTTGGGTAGCTCAATTGGTAGAGCACTTGCCCGCGAAAGGCAAAGGTCCCGAGTTCGTGTCTCGGTCCGGCACACAGTTTTAATCTGCCGGGAAGTTTCATATCTGTGACGTGTTTACAAACATGTGTATACAAATGTGCCTCTTGAATGAAATGATATATAGGAAGACGATGGAGAAAAGAATGTATGCTGGTGCTAAAATGATAAAAACGCTGTTTTTGGATGATGTGGTAAGTTTATACTGTTCATCTTTTCCACTATTTCGCACAAATTTTCCACGTTTCACTTACGAAATTCATAATCTAACACCACACCTTTTCATTACAGGAATATGCACTTCACCTCATTCAAGGGAAAAATAAAGCACATATTAAGGCAAATTACACCTGACCCACAGGTTCCGAAATGTATCGTGTACTTAATAAAACACGAAACCTTCTGACTGTCGGCGTTTGTTAATTCGTACATCCAATGTATTGAATACAGTCACGTTTGATACTGCGAAATACGGATAAATCATTCATGATATATTTCGTTTACTAATATAAGGAGAAATAATTATGTATGCTACTTCACGTGGGACAGACTGGATGTTATTGCCGAGGCCGTCCCACCTGGAATAGCAACAGCACGAACTATAATTTACGTTACATTCAGATTTAACAGTAAAAGAAAATCTGCATATGGCCCCTTTGCTGTCTCCCTGTTATTTTCTTCTACATTCCAAACATTTATATTTTTCGTCCTCCTTTTCCTTAGTAACTCTTTACTTTGGCTTTTACTGTTCAAAATAGTTTTTGCCACTAATATGGAACAAGGTGTTATTGCATGTAAAATTTTAAAATTTACGACCTGGTTTTGAAATATTTGGTTACAGGTTTAAATGAAATTAAAAGAAGTCTCCTCACTTACTCGGAAGGAGGAGAATTGTGCTCGTAAGGAAGGTAAGCCGCGACCAACACAAATTCCCTCGTGATACCTTCCTCACATTGTTTCATCCCGATGGTCACTAAGTCCCTCGAGCGAAAGTCCGCCATAGATTTGTATGAAATTTCATTCATAACGTAAATGGAGGTTGTGAATTCTCTTAAATTCCTAGCGTGAATGAACTTACCTCCTGTTCTTCCGAGTCTTGCTATACCCCTTTTTTGTAAACAGGGATTCCTGCTTTAGGGCTACTTCCACCTCCTCTCATATCAGAAGACGGCTCAGTGCGGCAATTGCCTCCTTAATGTGTTGCACATATATCTGTAACACTTCTGGGAGTCAACTTGCCGCCATAGTTGCTCCCAATTTCACATTCTCATCATGGATTTCTCACGGACTTCCACCACAAGAGTTTGGCCATCAGATACAATCTCTCGGTTGATTACACTCCAGAACCTTCTTGTTCTGCATCCGTACTTTCTCGAGCACAGTGTCTGGCGGAACACCCTTAAGAAGTTTCACGAATCAAACTGATATCTTCGCGGTACTGAAGAGTTGCGCTGCTGACTTGAGCACCAGTTTTGCTTCTTTCCACGGCCAAGTCTAGGGCACTATCTCCGTATGGCGTCCACTGTTCCCATACGCTCAGAGACGAAGACTATAGAACCTTCGTCCAGATAGACCCTCGTCAGTTAGGGCCTAGGCCTGCCTCCTTAATTTGAAGTAGTTCCTCCAGCTGCTTCGTGATTCTGACCAGTGGATATCCCTTTTGGATAACCGCCACGCTAAACACAGAGACCGCAGTGCCATACGTCCGTTTCCCTGTTTTTTACGTAGACTCTTCCTGGATCCTATTATGGTGAGAAATGGGAATACTAGAGTCCTCCCTTGTTCCCTTGATCCATTTCTTGGAAGTGGGTCTGTTTTCTACCTTTACTACCGCGCGGGATTAGCCGAGTGGTCTAGGGCGCTGCAGTCATGGACTGTGCGGCTGGTCCCGGCGGAGGTTCGAGCCCTCCCTCGGGCATGGGTGTGTGTGTTTGTCCTTAGGATAATTTAAGTTAAGTAGTGTGTAAGCTTAGGGACTGATGACCTTAGCAGTTACGTCCCACAAGATTTCACACACATTTTCTCCCTTTACTCCGAGACAGTCTTTTTTTGGGGCTCTTATGTTCAAGGACTTTCAATTCTCTCAGTTTTTGTTTAGGAAGCTATTTTCGCCTTCAGATCTTTTCTTTCTCTGAGAAGTTCCCTCCCATGAGTCCCAAACAAGGATTTGGTCTTGATATGGTACAGTTTCTCAGTAACTTTTTACACTTGTTGTATTGGGCTATTGCCTGGTCCATCATCAACGATATTTGGATAACTGGGACAGAAACAAGTGCGTCGGTTTTGAATTGTTTTCTGTGTTCTGTATACTGATCTTACGAGAAATCTGGATATGTCAGGTCAACACCAGTGGCGCCCTACGCTTTTGTGAGGCTAATTACTCACGGAGGTCGCTCAGTACCTACGATAAATCGGCGAACCCCGAAAACGTAAAATTGCACTTAGTTATATCAAGTATTTCACCTCATCGCTGGAGTGAAAGCGAGGACATACCCCTGGAAAGATGGAGAAGAAACACCGTGACAGACAGGCAGCCTGTACTATCTGATGCAAACTCCCCCTCCTCCCAGTCGCTACAGACCGCCTTCGTTTGTTGTTGATGTTGTTGTTGTTTTCAGTCTGAAGACCGCTTCTGTGAACCTCTCAGCGCTAGTCTTATCATCTTGAAACCTCTTCATATCTGTAATACTACTGCAATCTACATACATTTAAACCAACCTAATGTGTTAAAGTCTTGGTCTGCCTCTACAATATTTATTTGACTCTAAATAATGAAAACAGCTGCTAAATTTCAGTTATATTACGAGTCTCACAAATCTAAGGGCTGTAAACTCAGTCGAATCCTAAAGGATGGCAGTTACAACTTAAATTGGAACGATAATAGAGATAAGGTTGTGGGGAACGCAAACGAAAGAACTGGCGTTGCTTAGCGAGTAGCAGAAAGACTGGATGGACGACGGGTCAACAGAAACCAGAGTTTACACACCTCGGCGTATGTCCTTTGACAACGTCGTGTTGAAATACGTCACGTGTCATTTCACATTGGAAGTCCTGTCTCAGCCTCGAAAGCCTGCTAAATGTAGCAGTGGAGGTCCACATTACTGTGTGTTATTTCCAAGAACTTCTCAAACAAATGGGTCTTGATGAGGCCTGGAACCGTTCTTAGATAACCCATTGGTTGAGGTGACTGCTCGTAGTTAAGCAGAAAAATTGGGTTTGAATCCTGAACTGGCACAAACTGTCATCTGCCACAGTACATTCATTACATTGCGGGTTCAGTATTTCTGAACTGCTTTCACTAGTATAGCTTCATGTCATTACGTCTAGAGTAATTTAGTAAACCGTTGACTCCTTTCATTTAATTTCAGTGAATTTAACTGAATCGATTTCATCTTCCTATTCGGCTGAACTAGTTGTCAGCTGCGGAGAGTACTCCCAGTTTTGTTATTTCTAGAAAATTTCCCGGGGCTTCATTTATACTATACGCCTAAAACGGAACTCAAATGTCTTTGAGATCATGGGTCCCTCGTACAATAATACTCCCTGAACAACATCCGAAAATTTGTCCATTGATTTCGGGTTCACTGTGTATATTATGACATGGGATATCAATCGCTGTTTTACATGCCGCAACTGCATATGACCCCTGAAGGTTCTAGAGGAGTCTTAACGTCAACGATATTTGTTTTTCCAAACAACAGATCACATACATGTACGTTAAATGCGAACATTTTTAGGTTAGGCTTTACCGTGACTGTTACTGACATTAAATGAAACTTGTTGTTTCATTTAATACATGTACGTATCAAGTTCGACTGAAACTGCTTCAGGGGCTCCAAAGTAACGGTTGCATGTAACTTCTTTCCCACCGACAACCCCGTCCCCAAAATGGGTTTTGTAGTAAATGCCTTACCCCACAGCTTTTTTTCGGATGTGGTGGGTCACGTGCATACTAAGTTTGCTTGAAATTTCTCCATGCTTCCAGAGTTACATTTACATGTCAGCCCTGTTCCCTCTACCTCCTTAGGTAATATCGTGGTTATGGAGATGTACTAGTTCTACAGTATTTTCTCTTTAGATAGTAAGTAATAAGCGAGCGGCGTTTGGTTGAAATTACTTAAATCATCCCTTAGGTGTGATTACATGTCTCCCCATTCCCACCTATACGTGTCAACTGTCACCATGATCATCTCTGTACAGCCCAGCAACCCGAAAACTATTCATTAGACATTGCATACGCAGTACCTGAGGAATCCAGAAGACACCGTCATTGTAACTTCGTACGTGTACACTCAATCAATGAGTATGTAAATGATTATGGTCGCAGTTATCTGATAAGTAGAACGGCCGTCAGAATGCGTTAGCTTTGATCATGTTTAGTGTTCAAGATCGTTAGAGGTCTCATTTCAACTTCAAATAGCAACTGGTAGTGTTTATTGACTGTATTCAATGGAACGACCGTCACACTGAGAACAACAATTTAGGCTCACAGCAAGTTATATTTCTTGTTTGCGGATCCTCTAACGACGGGGGAATTGTAGGACAAGTAAGGGATCTCAGTATCTAAGTCAAGTCTGAATATATTATATTTTTATTTGCTGTTTATGAAGCACGCAAGTCACATAAAATTGACACATAGTGAAGACCTCTAAAATCTCAGTAGAAATTACACAGACGTACGCTGACACTGTAGGGGAAGGATAAGGTACCAAATTATGTGGAGAGAACGCAGGAAGAGCTCCTCATATGGGCAGATGACAAATTCAAAGTTAATGAGACGAACGAGACCAAAAATCATAGTCAAATAGTCAACAAAAATTGCATGGTACAAGAAGTAAGTTGTAAACTGCTCGGAATATGAACCGCACTGTCACAGCTGTGACGTTTACATGTCCATAAAAATCTTGTATGACGTGCCACCAGTACCAGATCGTGGCCTGGAGACTCCCAGATATCCAGAAAGAAAAAAAAATCCACGTAGAGCGGACGACTCAATGGTGGAGAAATTGGGACGATCCAGAACATTGCTTATTCCACAAAAAACGTGGGAACACAATGTTGGTGTACAAAACACACATCACATAATGAGAGGTTGGTATTGGTCTGTAGCAGTGTCACACCGATTGCTAACCTCTTTGCTCAATGCACAGTGGCAGGAGCGACTCATTCGATCCGATACTCCAAATATTTGGAGCGAAATCAGCTGACATTCTCAGACCGCTCAGAAGACACCGTGGTATCTTCTCCCTTACTGACTGTGCAGAAAAGGCAAAAATGTCATGTTTGTTTATTATCTGGAGACGAGAAAGAAGCATGGACTGTGGTCTTACTTCCCTGAAACTCCCCGAGGATGCCTGCACCCTCCTAATAAGACCCACTGGCTGCCTTCTGCTGACAGGAACTAGAGACCAAACTGGTAGTGCACACTCCCAGTGAGAAAAAAGCAAATTTTACCTTCCAAGCAAACATGCCCAGTACCATCACTAAAATAACCACTAAATTCTGGAATACTGGAACAATATCACACTGCAATATGTTGTTACCAGGCATAGTAAGGTGCATATGGGGTGTAAACAACGCCTGATGTCGATTGGCCATTGTGAAGGACAGGAGATGCCACATACTTCTGTGAGACAGCGTTATCAGCATCTGACAGAGTGTGAAAGCGGCCTCATTGTGAGTCTCCATTGGGTCACATGGTCGAATCGTGGAATATCCAGATTTTAGAGCATTTGGATGTAACAGTTGTCCCATGTCCATCTGCTGGGATCGGGATTTAAGGCATACATGTCCCAATGTTCTGACCTCCACAAGGACAGATGACAATATTGCTTGCCAAGCACATTGAAACGCCTTCACATCTGTGCCTGCCATCCATGAAGACGTAATGGACACTCTGCTACGTTGTCATCCCACACCATTCGTTAGAGACTGTGAACGGCTGGACTAGGGAAATACTGTCCCCTGCATGGGAACCATTAACACCACAAAACAAACAGCTGCAGTTCGAGTGGCGACATGATCTGGGCTTTTGATGAAGGGCGTCGCATAGTGTTCAACAATGAATCGCGATTCTGCGCCACCCAGGACGACCTTTGTCAATATGGCAGGGGCACGAGAAGAGGTCTCATTCTCCCACTGCTTGAAGAGGTACTGCAGTGTGACAGGTGACCTCAAGGTAATTGTAACCATTGCGTCATGGCTGGTAGTGATTGAGGGAACTGTGACGGCACATCAGTATGTCGCTGACGCCCTTGTGTTATCCCTCATGTGACAGTTTGGTGGTGTCATTTTTCAACAGGACAACACTCGTCCACACTTGGTACGTTTCTCTGCAAACTGTCTGCACGTTGCTGAGGTGCTCCTATCGCCAGCAAGATCCACAGGTCTGCCCGAAATGACATGAGTAGGACCAGCTCAGACACAACTCAGTCCAGTTCCCAGCGTCAGAGGTATCGAAGACCAGTTACAACAGTTATGGGCGAGCTTGCCTCAAAAGACAATAAAGTGGTTTTGTGACTCCCGTCTCAACCGAATCAGTGCACGCATCCAGGCCAGAGTATGTGCAATTTCTACTGCCACATTCCCTGTGAATTAGACTCGGTTTTTAATCACTGAAATAACGTTACGTATCTGTCGTGAAGTTTCACTTCGTTTCTTCCTCCTCCTATAGTTGCTTCAATTTCTTTTTGTGAAGTGATGGTTGTACCTTTCGGATTATTTTTACATGTGACTCTCTCTTCAGCCACACCCACTGCTGAAGCTCTTCTAAACCTAACATTGTATTTTTCAAGAGAAGAGGTCATTTGGGTTCCAAATTAACCAATGAAATTACTCCAAGCATTCCAGAACTATGTTTACATGCTACTGCTTTCCTACCCTATACATATTACTGCCAAGCGTGTTTCTTCTCGTGGTAGTAGTATTCTGGACCGAGCGAGGTGGCGCAGTGGCTAGCACACTGGACTCGCATTCGGGAGGACGACGGTACAATCCCGCAACCGGCCATCCTTATTTAGGTTTTCCGTGATTTCCCTAAATCGCTTCAGGCGAATGCCGGGATGGTTCCTTTGAAAGGGCACAGTCTACATCCTTCCCTAAACCGATGAGACCGATGACCTCACAGTTTGGTCTCCTCCCCCCAAATCAACTCCAACCCCCAGACCCCCTCCCTCTCCCCCCCTCCCCCCCACCCCGAGAATCTGTCTGTCTGTCTGTCTGTAGTACTCTGGTACCTAGTCCTATGTATACCGAGTTTGGATAAAAGTGCTTCTTCGTTCCAGAGATATGGTTTAACAAATACATATGCGAATTTCTGTATTAAATATTTGATATGGTGTAGAAAAATCGGACGTTCGTCAACTCAGATGACAGAAGCAGATGTGTAAGCACTGTAAAAAAAACTTCCAAGCAAACACTTGTTTTGCTGATATTGGGTGGCGGATGGGCGAGTTGTGCTGGAACATCCAACAGTTTATATACAAGTGAGTGCGTCTGTATCTCACCCTTTTTCTTAGGAGGGACGTTTCATAAATAATGCATGGCTTGGTATTACTGTGGACTGTTCGATCCAACAACAATGAAAATCACATCAGATGTAGCTTGAGGAAGACGCACGTGTTTTTGTTTTTTAGCTGTGTACTCTAATATAAAATTGGCGAGGGGTAGAAATGGACCCTACAGAGGCCTCGGGTACTGTTACTGATGAAGACCAGGGGTTGTACATCAAGGTCGAAACCTACAGCCGCAAAAACCCGACGGAAATCAACGGTGCGTTAAGTGAAGTTTGTGGTGACTTTACAGTGAACTGTTGCGCAGTTTCACATTGGGTTACTAGTTTTTATGGTGGTCGTATGAGCATAGACACGGAAGACCGGAAACGTCATCGAATGAACAAAGTGTGAAACTTGCGGCTGATGCTCTTGAAGAAAACCGCAGTGCGGCTTGCGAGCGACTCTGAAGCAGGGAGAATTCCCCCAACGTCAGTATTCCGTATTCTTACTAATGATTCGAAGAACCGAAAAATTTCTGCGAAGCGGGTCCTACAGTGTTTGACTGCTTAAGAGAAGCAGAAACGCTTGGTTATAGCAACCTTTCTCAAACAACGATTTGACCGCCAAGGTCAAGGATTCTTGTGTGGAATTGTCGCTCTTGATGAAACGTGAATTAGAGATTGTGAATTAGAGTTGAAACCACAGTTCAATGAATGGAGGGCTTCAGATGCTCTATGTCCAAAAAAATTTCGGCGGGCTCAATGATGACTTTTGCTTGTCAGCACCAAGAAATCATCATATAGACAGAGCCCCACGTGGAACAAGTGTCACAGCAGTGTATTATTGTCACTTCACAGAAAAATGCACAAAACCCGTCCTCTGTTGCTGGAGGCTAAGCCACTTGTTTTCCCGCATATCGGCAATGTTGTAGCCCATAAACGGGATGGGAAATGTTGCCGCATCTTCCATAGAGCCCGGACACGTGCCCCGCAGACATCAAATTGTTCAAGAAGTTGAAAGAAACCTATGCATGGCCGTCGTTATCTTTGTCTGGGACAGCTCTCTACCACCGTTGCCCGAGCCGTTCGACAGATGAATGGAATGGTGTCCTGGATGGAATAGTACAGCTTCCGAGTCACTGAGGTTCAGACATAGGGAAGCAGGGAGAATATACTGAGAGATTTTAAAGAGATATTGAAAAAAATAAAAAATGTAAGTAAAAAATAAGCGTGCATTATTTGTCAGATGTTCCTGGTATTTTTCCTAGGTTCCAGCTGTTTCTTCAATACTTCTTAAGAATATTTTTAATTAACAGTTTCACCCCCGTGGCTACGATTGCGGCTTGTCAACACACACACACACACACACACACACACACACACACACACACACACACGTATTTGAATAGCCGGGTATCACTGAAATTTGACAACTATTTTTATTCATAGTTGTCTTCATCGTAATGTGTAGCATCGTTTGAGTAGGAACTAAGAATCTCCGTTCGTAATGTTCTCCGCTGAAGCTACAATAAAAATCAGTAGAACCTCTGAACACGGGCTCTGTATCTTTGCATTCTTGTCTTCTCCTCGCTACATTATGATATTGTACAATAACAAAATAAAGTTTCGTCTCGAAGTGTGGAAGGTGAGACGTGCACTTGGTGCAAGTCTACACCATATCGTTATAAATTCTTATCTAATAAGTTAGAGATGGCATTGAGTGAGCAGCTTAATTAAAATTAATCATCTTCTCATTTGAATAACCGGATTGAACTAATGTTCGCCCGCATCTCGTGGTCGTGCGGTAGCGTTCTCGCTTCCCACGCCCGGGTTCCCGGGTTCGATTCCCGGCGGGGTCAGGGATTTTCTCTGCCTCGTGATGGCTGGGTGTTGTGTGCTGTCCTTAGGTTAGTTAGGTTTAAGTAGTTCTAAGTTCTAGGGGACTGATGACCATAGATGTTAAGTCCCATAGTGCTCAGAGCCATTTGAACTAATGTTGTGTTTTTTTCTGCCAGTTCCATGAGTAATCTGGTCAAGCTAATTAAGCAGTAAATAAATAAATGATAAGATCGTCAGTGTAATGTGATACTTGGATGTGTTATCTGACGGTATGGCCAATCGAGGCGTTGTTCTGTGATTCCCTGATTATATTTACGAGCTTGCATGGTGTTTTCGAAAGATTATTTTGATTTCTAACTTACACTGTAATCATTTATATTTCTTTTCGTCAATCGTCAGATATATCGTACATTTGTCGTACTACAACTGCATGCACTTTGTAAAAATTTCCGGGGTTCGATTCCTATGACTCATCATCAGCTTCTCTCTGTATTTTTGTTCTGATGTTGACTCACAGGAGTCAATACCCGGAAACTAGGTATGGGTGATTAATTGCAATTAATCGCATTCTGTTAATAATTCTGATAATATACCATGGATACTCCGCTATTTATTCGAAGACAGCTACTTCTACGTAATGCATTATCATTACGATCAAGTACTCCAGGTTTTGCTTTCTTTTTTGAAAGTTTATTCTGAGTTGCTGTCTGTAGGTTGATTATAGAGTGACAATGAGGTATTGTATCCTGTTCTGCGTAGTGTAATTCTTAGACATAATACCTAAAAGTAGTGACGTCCGTTGTTCATTCTGAAAGGCTGCTTTCTAATGCAGCAGAGACAACAACAGCTTACTGTTAGAGATTCAGTGCAAAAATTAGAGTTCCTGATTTCACTTCCTGAAAAATTTTGGTGCTTCGAAGCACATTCACCACAGCATCCCTATTAAAAACCAACGATATTATTGGGCTTTACTAATAGATGTTGCATATGTATATATATATATATTTCTGCTACAAAAATGCATTTCATAAAACTGAGCAACTATTGTTAGTTGCAAAAAGAGAAATACAAGTATGATAACGTCACTTTACTTTGTTGTAGGAGTAACCTTTTTAACATAAAAAATGATTTTAGGGAAATGCTTTATGGTCCTAAAAAATAAGCGTAACATAACATTTAATGGAACAGTCCGTTATCGAGAAACAATTAATCTGTTTGATTAATCGAGTCATTTCAATCATCGAAATGGCCAATTAATCGGCTATTACT
This sequence comes from Schistocerca nitens, assembly GCF_023898315.1. Taxonomy (NCBI): domain Eukaryota; kingdom Metazoa; phylum Arthropoda; class Insecta; order Orthoptera; family Acrididae; genus Schistocerca; species Schistocerca nitens. The sequence continues at coordinate 77,674,185 of NC_064625.1, forward strand.
CACCCCTGTCGTAAACTTAACAATACCCAAACAATGCTATCGAGGCTGTTTTTGAACGGAAAAGCACGTGCTTTCCAGTTACTCGTATAGATGTAACGATGAACAGAAGACAAAATGCAGGACTACACGGGAGGAGAATTCGGCGTGCCGCTCGCAGGAGCAGGGCAGACGAGAGTGTGTTGTCCTGGATGGGTCGTTGTATAGCGGGTCGTAGCGCCATCCACGGGCGACTCGACTGGTTCCCGGCGGCCGCTGCAACCACCGCCATCTCGAAGTTGGCCGCTTCTCCGCTAGAGGCCGGGATGTGTCGACTTGCGCGCCACACGCAGGCCCGGCAGTCCCGTTGCCACCTTTCTCCTCCACTAGTCAATACCGTACGCCGGTATAGGACGCCTGAAAAGTTTCTACACACACCACATCCACACGTTTCCACCTTCCTCTCTCTCTTTTCATAAAATCGTCTCACTTTACTTGGAGCCATGTGAGATAACGCTGCTGTGTCGTGGAAGAAATCACTATTTACTTAATTATTTTATTTTTCATGTCCTTCATTGCACCACTCTAGTCAGTTACATAAACATTCTTACTCATGTTGTTGTTGTTCAATGATACAATTCAGTTCAATAATAATTCAGTTCGGAAATTCAGTAGTAGAGTGATTACACAAGGATTATTATACTTTATTATTATATGAATGGTGTTTTGTTCATTTTTGTCAGTCTTCGTTATATTAGTTATTTTGAAGAAGATCCCAGCTGCATATGTTTTGTGTAACTGTTCTATAATGTTTTAATTTTGCCTCTATGGTTAGGTGTTTTATACTGTGTTTGTTTTTGATAATGTAATTTGCTTTGTGCAGTTTTTTAAATTTCATTTTGATTGAGTGTTACTATTTCACGTAAATATTTAAATTTATCGACACATTTCAGTTATTGTTCTTTTGTTGTAATTTTGTTTGCAACTGGTTGGTCAGTTACCATAGTGACATTTTAAGGTCAATTTTCTGTGCCATTTTTTGTACTGATTTAACTTGTTGCCAGGTTTCTTGAACAGTGTTGGCTAGGAGAGCAAGATCATCAACAAATCCCAAGCAGTTTAAACTTAAGTAATTTTTCTCACTTCCAATTCTTATGTTGTTTGGTTTATCCTTGTACCATTCTAACGTTATGTATTACAGTGCGCAGCTGAACAACAATGGTGATAGTCACTTTGTCGTAAGCCTGTTTCCATGACGGATATTTCAGATATTTTTCCTATAGACTTCAATTCCGCTTTGGTGTTATTTAGAGTAAGTCCTATTACTTCAGTTAGTTTTCGATGAAGTCCCAGACTTCTTAAAATTTCTAATACTGAAGGTCTATGGAGAGAGTCATATACCTTTTTAAAATATGCAAATGTTATTGCCAGAGGTTTGTAGCGTTTCCGGTTGTATGCCATAATCAATTTTAAACTAACGATCTGCTCCGTATATAATCTCCGCGGTGTGAAACCTCCCTGATACTTACCTAACTCCTGTTCTAGATGTTCCTGCATTCTTCCGTATAGTATACAGTATTCAAAATTTAAAAGAAGACCTAAGAAAAAAAATTAAAAAACTTAACACTATGAGACTGCAGTTACATGGGACGAACCAACTAAATACCCTGTGACTGCAATTACGAACAACCTAAACTGGAACTCAGACTTACATAACTTTGCCGTTAATGCGAATCAAATACTGCGTTTACCCGCTTTATCTGCAGAACACTTAGAAGACGCAACGAATCTACTAAATAGACTGTCTACGCTACGTTTGTCTGTTCTCTTCTGCGTTGTTGCTGCGCGGTATGGGATCCTTAGCAAATGTGTTTGAAGGGAGAAACCGATAAAGTGCAAAGAAGCCAAGCTCATTTTGTCTCGTTGCGAAATAGGGGAGAGAGTTTCGCGGATATGATAGGTGAGTTGGGGTGACAATCATTACAAAATAAAATCCTTTTTCTTAGCTGGGAGATCTCGTCGTGAAATTTCAATCACCAACTTTCTCCTTCGAGTCACAAACTACTTTCATCTCTTCTATCTACATACGAAGAAATGACCATCATAATAAAATACTACAAATCAGAGCTCGCATTCAGATATTTAGGTGTTCGTTTTTGCCATGTGCCGTTCGGTATTGTAACGGTCGAGTAATAGCTTGGAAAGTGCTTCTATGAACCCTGTGACAAACAACTCAGAGGGAATTACAGATAAATTAGATTGATGCGGTCGAAGAAGCCTTGAGGTAGCGTTGTAGCCTATCCATCCCGCTGTTCAATCTGTTCATCGAACAAGCAGTAAAGGAAAGCAAAGATAAAGTTAGAAATTTGAAAGGGGAAGAATGAAAACTTAAGAGTTTTCCGATACCGTAGAAATTCTCTCGGAAACAACTAAGAACGTGGACGACCAACAAATGGTATGAATAGTGCCTCGAGAAGTGGTTATAAGAAGAACATCAACAAAAGTAAAATCGGGGTAATAAAATGTAGTACAATTAAATCAGGTGATGCTAATGTAAGTAGATTAGGAAATCAGATACTAAAGATAGTAGCTGAGTTCAGCTATTCACGCAGTAGCATAACTGAGAATTTCGGAAGTAGGGAGGATACGAAGTACAGACTGTCAGTAGGAAGAAAATATTTCTAAGAAAGATAATTCGTTAATGTGCGGTTTCCAGCATGACGACAGTTACCCACTGAAAGGTAAAATGAAACTTCAAATGGTTCAAATGGCTCTGAGCACTATGGGACTTAACTTCTGAGGTCATCAGTCCCCTAGAACTTAGAACTACTTAAACCTAACTAACCGAAGGACATCACACACATCCATGCCCGAGGCAGGATTCGAACCTGCGACCGTAGCGGTCGCGTAAAATGAAACTTCCTGAAGGGTAAAAAAAAAGTTCAATGACGAAGTAGTGACTGTTCTAAATTTTTAAAAAAAATTTCTTCTATGACTATTAAAAAAGGTCATCAAACTGCTGGATGAAAGCCTCTTCTGGACATTTCCACACAGTGACACAAGCCCTTGGTGTTGCTCCGTATTATCTATTGCTACCTACCTACCTTTCATTAGCTTCTCTTCTCAGCCTTCTGTTATTTCCTACAATCTAGAAAATAGCTTTTGGTGGCCGCCCACCATCCATCTCACTATTGCCCAGAAAATTTCTACCTTTTTCATCACTTTGTAATAATCTACCATTCTGGTCTGCTCCGCAATCCTAATACTTCCTTTCCTATCTCTCAAGAAATTTGCAGCACATATCGCTCGCTGAGGCACTCTAAAAGTTCTAATAGTCTTCGTGTTAAAAGACCTCTCCTCACTGAGATGAAAAAAAAAAGAAATACTGATCATAAGAAATTCTCATCGACATTCAGTTAAAAACATTATTATTGCTTCATTCTGAAAATTTCTTTGGTTTGTCGAGAGCAGTCAAGGCCATTTTTATTTTACTATTTATGTATTTCATTTTCCTCTCAGTTAGGTAGTTACCACTCGTAGACAATAATAATTATTATAAATCTAATTTTGAAAACTGGTAAGTAAATACCAGGGTTCCCAGCCCAGTTTCTGTGAATGAAGAAATGTTTCCAAATAGTGACAGTATAATTTCATTAACCAGGAAAGGAAATTACATTAAACAGACTAGTTATTTTAGCAAATGTTCGGTGATTAGCAGCTATCATTATTATGAGAAGTCGTAAAAATACCGATTTCATTCGCCACAACTCAGAGGTGTGAAAGTAGATCTTCCATTATTGTAGCTATGAAGACGAAAGTGAAGAAGTGAACAAACTTGTATGTGCTGTAACAGATACCAAACCGTACATACAGAAAGGATTGTTAGAAATAAGGAGGACCAAATAACCAGTTGAATCGCTATTTTTGGGTGTAGCTAAAAACGTACAAAACGTGAATACGGTTGTTTGACCATTAAGTAACTACTTCCTACCATCTGCCACTTTAAAAATGGGTGTGTTAATATTTTCCGGTGTACTTTTTAACTAAGTCCTAAACTTCAGTTGTAATATTCAATGACATCTGATGTTTCCTGCATAGTTGTAACTACACCACTAAGTAGACTACGCCTGTATGTGTTGACCGACCATTTTGCGTCCACGCATCCACACTTCAACACCTGACCTGCTGCCCACGGCAAAATAGGCATTAGTTTCACTCTCTTGCCACATGTACTTCGACTTACTAACCAACCTGAAAAGGTACTACTACTAACAGCTATAATCATTAGTCTCCAAATGACATTAATACTGACGTAATGTTGCTTAATACACTAACCTCAGTCACCAATAACAATCTATGCACTCATACCCCTAACACACTGTATAAACATGAATATCTGTTTCTTTGTGTACTATGCGTTTCTATACTATTCATTACTGAGAGACTTCCTGAGTTGTTCGTTCAGCCTATGAAGGTTTCTGTTTGCTGTGGGGGTAAGGATCACCTACCACAGAGAGGAGTAGGGACGACCGTACGAATAGCCCTTGAAGGCCGAACGGCACCGACCGACCGCCATGTCATCCTCAGTCCTTAGGTGCCAACGTCGCAGATACGGAGGGGCATGTGGTCAGCACACCGCTCTCCTGGCCGTTTGTCAGTATTCGCGACCGGTTCCGCTACTTCTCAGTCAAGTAGCTCCTCAATTGACAACACAAGGCCTGAGTGCACCCCACGTGCCAACAACACCCGGCAGACCTGGACAGGGACCCATTCAAGTGCTAACCAATCCCAACAATGCTTAACTTCGATGATCTGACGGGGAGCGGTGTCACCACTACGGCCAGGCCGATGCCTGTGAAATGAGCGTCACATAGAAACTTAAGTCAGGGACTTACGGAGCAGTTTCAATCTAATGTTGTGTATGCATGACTTGTTATTTGTTTAATTATTTGTATAGAAATATTGTGGGAACAATACACCCCAATCGCCCCTACATGTGTGAGCTGGGGAGAGTTGATGTCTCATTCGTCTATTCCAAACCCTTCCATCACATGGTCGAAGAGCATATCGTGATTCGTCCCTGCAAATCACTGGCTTCCAGTCAACCACTATCCAGGGGCGTCCCTCTCTTCTCCGCATCAACCGTGCATAGCACTGACTACAGAAATGTGTTGCTTACGAGGAGCTGTTCGACTACTGTGCATAGACAGTTCAAAAGAACAGGGTACAATCACAGTTCCAGTGGGACTGGTGGTGGCACTTTGCAACCAACCAATGACTCCTTCCGCTGATCTCATGTGACTCTCAACAACCAACCTCTTGAATGCCCAAGGGTCCCTGCCGGTCAGTACACGTGGTCTGTCTGGACTTGTTTCAGCTACGGTTTCCCCTTCGCGTTCCCATTTCACCATCATGTCATTGACAGTCGGCCAGGACAGCTTTATAAGGGCAGAAATGCCACTCCTGGATCTGTTTCTCAGGTGACATCCAATGAGTGGTCCACCTTCGAAGTCATTGCGCTCTCCTTGACCTATTTATTCTGCTGGTACATCTTCTCTGCCGACAACGCGGTGCTCCCCGCCTCCTTTAATAGTGGCGGGTCAGCCTCTCGTGGCACTAAATAGGAGTGCCTGGAGAAATTTGATCAGTGTATACACTCCGCAAGCAAATGTATAGTGCATGGCATAGTACACTTAGAGCCATTATTATCAGTTGCTGTCGTATACCATCCGCGTATTGAGCGAGAGAAAAGTTACTGTTTATGTAAAGTGACTGCTTATGTGCCCCAGAACTTCTCCTCATTATATCTGGGTCTACTGCTCGGTACACTGAGAAGGCCACTGTAACTGAGACCGAAAAGTTGACTTCTCCAGTGCAGTTTCTTACATTACGATGCGGCACGATATTCAAAACACTTTTATTCAAATCTCTTTATTGTTTTTCGGTATATTTGCTTTCAAAATGTATGCACTAAGCTTGAGTTGGAACCAATTGTGAAAAAAATTTTCAACTCTGATGTAGATAGATAAATATTTGGAGATCTCGGGTTCGAGTCCCGGTCGGGACACACATTTTCAACTGTCCACGTAGACGTATATCAACGCCTGTATGCAGTTCAGGGCATTCATTTCATTGTATTGATTTAATTGTAATTTCATTCGAAGGATTCAACGTGTTCTAGACGTGATGAAAACCGCTATGCATACGTTTTTCCTTCACACAACCGTGAAAGGATGTCGTTAGGTGCTAAAACATCTGAATGTGTGCAACGTTGACGTCAGTTCGATATGCTTCTGAGTCTAATAATCAACTGCTTTGACGTGCCTTACGACAGGTGGCATTGGCGTGACGAAAAGTGAAACGACGTTTTCAGCAGTGTTTCCTTACTTCAGCGATGACGTGTAGCAAACAAGGTTTTGGTTGCTACTCTTCTGAATAAATGCTTTCCAAGCACTTAGCAGGCTGTTCAAGCCCGAATGTCCACCAGCATGCAAAGCGCGCCTGGCTAGCCAGCCGGGCTGTGACGTACGCTACTGTAGGGCCAATCTGCTATTGGCTGGCGCCCACGGGCACGGGTGGTCAAGTGGTTCGCACATGCGCAGGACGCGTGCACGCAAAATAGCGACCTGGCGGGTAGGCTATATACTACTGCCCAGTGAGGCAACGTCGGGACATCCTAATTCTGTAGCAATGTTACAAATGTCCAGCGATGTCATAGAAGCGGGAGATAATTTTCTTGGAACTTCTTCGCTTGCGAAGGACTTTCGTCAGTTTCGGTTCATTTGGAACATACAAGCAGTTGACGGCTCCTTCGGTTCTGGCTCGTACGACTGTATCCGAGTTGCATATCCTGCTACAGTGTTACATACGGATTCCTTCAGTCGAGACCGAGCGACGTGGCGCAGTGGTTGGCACACTGGACTCGCATGCGGGAGGACGACGGTTCAATCCCACTTCCGGCCATCCTGATTTAGGTTTTCAGTGATTTCCCTAAATCGCTCCAGCCAAATGGCGGGATGGTTCTTTTGAAAGGGCACGGCCGACTTCCTGCCCCATCCTTCGTAATGCGATGAGACCGATGACCTCGCTGTCTGGCCTCACCCCCCCCCCCCCCAAAAGGGGTGTGATCATGTTCAATGGGGATGCAGACCCACGATGCACTTTGAGAAAAGCTGAAACGTTCTAGGGTGTCATATGCGTCCAAGGATATCTTCCTGTTGATCATCACCCTGCGAACTGTGATTTTCCGGCCGCGGAATGTGTGGAAATCAACGCCCGAGGAAAAGGGATGATTTCATTGACGCCCCTTATGTCAATCCCTGATGCCTTTCCTTCTCGACTCTGAGCAGCGTGTGTCAGAAGTGTTTTTCTCGGCCACTCATAAGAAAACCGTGGGAATTCAATGCTGGCTGTCACGGATTTTGACGTACATCACGGGAACGTCAAAAGTAGTGGTGAAATACGGGTAAGGAAGACTGTGACGACCTTCCCATCGTATCGCACGCCCACTATGGTATCGGGCAGAATTTTGGTGAAATTTGGTGCCAGTGGGACATCATTAGCCCACATTACTCCTCGCATGAACTTTTCAGCTATGGCCTTTTTTTTCGCTTTTGTCAACACCTTCCTGTTTGATGCATCGCCGAGCCCAAGGCTGATGTCGCAGGCGTCACGCTTTTGCACCTTAACAAAGTAAGGTTCCAGGCAGCTATGAGCCAAATTTAAAATTTATGCCACAGTGAGAGATAATCGTGGGGAATCGAAAAAAATTATCCTTTACTTTTGTTGCGCAGCCTAGTGGGAAAGAGTAGGCGATGTTCTTTTCAAAAATTTATTTAGCACTATGGCACACAACCTTTCTAATTTCAAATAGCGAGTCCTAGTACTAAATAAAACTAGCAGCGACCTCTCTTGCCCGCTACAAGCTCCAAAACATACGTCGACGCAGCTAAGCACTCTCTAGGCAGCAGTCTCATGACGTGACGAACCGACTATTGCGACGTCATGTATACACATTTAAGCTTACTGACTACGATCGAGATTGTAAATGGTTTCGTAGTTTTTCAGATCTGTGGTGATGTCTCCAGCACTCGAAGACGAAACGTCAGGCAGAGAATTATGTCATGGACCAGAGCACAATGCCCACAAAACAAATACCAGTAATAAAACAAATAACTGACGATATTTTACGAGCCTCATTTACGCAGAGACCTTAAATACACTGTAACTACACAGTTTTTTTCCATGATTTGGGACAGTAGTGATAATTATTTATTATAAAATATTTATCTACGATGAATCTGTGATTATCTAATATCTGATAACTTCGATGATCAGATTCAAAGTAAAGTTACAAAGTGTACGTGGTTACTAAGTGTGGTTTTCCCACCCTTATTTGCTGACATGTATATTGAATGTTCACTTACCTTTCATTCTCGCATTATTGGACGCTGCACTGCAGCCGGAAGAGGTGAAGCTGCTTCCTGTAATCGCAGGACTCGTGCGCCGTTGTGGCTAAGACTGAAATACCCTGCTCTTCCCTTCAGTTCCTTTAATCAAATTTGACGGCATTATTACGAATGTTGCTATTACGGTACCTTTCGAGTCTATTGACGTTGCGGAAAGCATGTATCTCGTCGTTAGAGTTACACGCAGGTTTCCAGTACCATTCCTACACCTTTACTATTCTCGGCTATCCAAGTGAAGTAACTAAGTATTACAGTCTACATCACAATCTAACAAAATGTGTTATCTCCTCACGTAAGTATTTCTATTTCTATTGCTGTTGTGTGTTTGGTTATCTCAACATATATCTTATTTTTATCTCCGTCCGTCTGTACCATACTCCGGCTCTCTAGCAATATTGCTCTCAAACTTTTTTCCTATGTATTGTCTATCTGCCCCTATGCGTCTTATTTATCCATTTCTGTCTTCATGACCACCGCCACACCTCACCCGATTTTCCCTCGCACCCTCTATCGTGTTCTTTTATCTCTGCTTCCATCCCCCACCTCCACCCCTACACCCCTCCTCACAGTCGTCAGTCTACTGACTGGTTCGATGCGGCCCGCCACGAATTCCTTTCCTGTGCTAACCTCTTCATCTCAGAGTAGCACTTGCAACCTACGTCCTCAATTATTTGCTTGACGTATTCCAATCTCTGTCTTCCTCTACAGTTTTTGCCCTCTACAGCTCCCTCTAGTACCATGGAAGTCATTCCCTCATGTCTTAGCAGATGTCCTATCATCGTGTCCCTTCTCCTTATCAGTGTATTCCACATATTCGTTTCCTCTCCGATTCTGCGTAGAACCTCCTCATTTCTTACCTTATCAGTCCACCTAATTTTCAACATTCTTCTATAGCACCACATCTCAAATGCTTCGATTCTCTTCTGTTCCGGTTTTCCCACAGTCCATGTTTCACTACCATACAGTGCTGTACTCCAGACGTACATCCTCACAAATTTCTTCCTCAAATTAAGGCCGGTATTTGATATTAGTAGACTTCTCTTGGCCAGAAATGCCTTTTTTGCCTTGTCCTCCTTGCTCCGTCCGTCATTGGTTATTTTACTGCCTAGCAGAATTCCTTAACTTCATTGACTTCGTGACCATCAATCCTAATGTTAAGTTTCTCGCTGTTCTCATTTCTACTACTTCTCATTACCTTCGTCTTCCTCCGATTTACTCTCAAACCATACTGTGTACTCATTAGACTGTTCATTCCGTTCAGCAGATCATTTAATTCTTCTTCACTTTCACTCAGGATAGCAATGTCATCAGCGAATCGTGTCATTGATATCCTTTCACCTTGTATTTTAATCCCACTCCTGAACCTTTCTTTTATTTCCATCATTGCTTCCTCGATGTACAGATTGAAGAGTAGGGGCGAAAGGCTACAGCCTTGTCTTACACCCTTCTTAATACGAGCACTTAGTTCTTGATCGTCCACTCTTATTATTCCCTCTTGGTTGTTGTACATATTGTATATGACCCGTCTCTCCCTATAGCTTAGCCCTACTTTTTTCAGAATCTCGAACAGCTTTTTCCAGGTCGAAAACCCTATGAAAGTGTCTTGATTTTTCTTTAGCCTTGCTTCCATTATTAGCCGTAACGTCAGAATTGCCTCTCTCGTCCCTTTACTTTTCCTAAAGCCAAACTGATCGTCACCTAGCGCATTCTCAATTTTCTTTTCCATTCTTCTGTATATTATTCTTGTAAGCAGCTTCGATGCATGAGCTGTTAAGCTGATTGTACGATAATTCTCGCACTTGTCAGTTCTTGCCGTCTTCGGAATTGTGTGGATGATGCTTTTCCGAAAGTCAGATGGTATGTCGCCAGACTCATATATTCTACACACCAACGTGAATAGTCGTTTTGTTGCCACTTCCCCCAATGATTTTAGAAATTCTGATGGAATGTTATCTATCCCTTCTGCCTTATTTGACGGTAAGTCCTCCAAAGCTCTTTTAAATTTCGATTCTAATACCGGATCCCCTATCCCTTCTAAATCGACTCCTGTTTCTTCTTCTATCACATCAGACAAATCTTCACCCTCATAGAGGCTTTCAATGTATTCTTTCCACCTATCTGCTCTCTCCTCTGCATTTAACTGTGGAATTCCCGTTGCACTCTTAATGTTACCACCGTTGCTTTTAATGTCACCAAAGGTTGTTTTGACTTTCCTGTATGCTGAATCTGTCCTTCCGACAATCATATCTTTTTCGATGTCTTCACATTTTTCCTGCAGCCATTTCGTCTTAGCTTCCCTGCACTTCCTATTAATTTCATTCCTCAGCGACTTGTATTTCTGTATTCCTGATTTTCCGGGAACATGTTTGTACTTCCTTCTTTCATCAATCAACTGAAGTATTCCGTCTGTTACCCATGGTTTCTTCGCAGCTACATTCTTTGTACCTATGTTTTCCTTCCCAACTTCTGTGATGGCCCTTGTTAGAGATATCCATTCCTCTTCAACTGTGCTGTCTACTGCGCTATTCCTTATTGCTGTATCTATAGCGTTAGAGAATTTCAAACGTATCTCGTCATTCCTTAGTACTTCCGTATCCCACTTCTTTGCGTATTGATTCTTCCTAAGGTCTTGAACTTCAGCCTACTCTTCATCACTACTATATTGTGATCTGAGTCTATATCTGCTCCTGGGTACGCCTTACAATCCAGTATCTGATTTCGGAATCTCTGTCTGACCATGATGTAATTTAATTGAAATCTTCCCGTATCTCCCGGCCTTTTCAAAGTATACCTCCTCCTCTTGTGATTCTTGAACAGGGTATTCGCCATTACTAGCTGAAACTTGTTACAGAACTCAATTAGTCTTTCTCCTCTTTCATTCCTCGTCCCAAGCCCATATTCTCCTGTAACCTTTTTTCTACTCCTTCCCCTACAACTGCATTCCAGTCGCCCGTGACTATTAGATTTTCGTCCCCTTTTACATACTGCATTACCCTTTCAATATCCTCATACACTTTCTCTATCTGTTCATCTTCAGCTTGTGACGTCGGCATGTACACCTGAACTATCGCTGTCGGTGTTGGTCTGCTGTTGATTCTGATTAGAACAACCCGTTCACTGAACTGTTCACAGTAACACACCCTCTGCCCTACCTTCCTATTCATAACGAATCCTACAGCTGTTATACCGTTTTCTGCTGCTGTTGGTATTACCCGATACTCATCTGACCAGAAATCCTTGTCTTCCTTCCACTTCACTTCACTGACCCCTGCTATATCTAGATTGAGCCTTTGCATTTCCTCTGCCCTACCTTCCTATTCATAACGAATCCTACACCTGTTATACCATTTTCTGCTGCTGTTGATATTACCCGATACTCATCTGACCAGAAATCCTTGTCTTCCTTCCACTTCACTTCACTGACCCCTGCTATATCTAGATTGAGCCTTTGCATTTCCTCTGCCCTACCTTCCTATTCATAACGAATCCTACACCTGTTATACCATTTTCTGCTGCTGTTGATATTACCCGATCTGACCAGAAATCCTTGTCTTCCTTCCACTTCACTTCACTGACCCCTGCTATATCTAGATTGAGCCTTTGCATTTCCCTTTTCAGATTTTCTAGTTTCCCTACCACGTTCATGCTTCTGACATTCCACGCCCCGACTCGTAGAACGTTATCCTTTCGTTGATTATTCAATCTTTTTCTCATGGTAACCTCCCCCTTGGCAGTCGCCTCCCGGAGATCCGAATGGGGGACTATTCCGGAATCCTTTGCCAATGGAGAGATCATCGTGACACTTCTTCAATGACAGGCCACGTGTCCTGTGGATACACGTTACGTGTCTTTAATGCAGTGGTTTCCATTGCCTTCTGCATCCTCATGTCGTTGATCATTGCTGATTCTTCCGCCTTTAGGGGCAATTTCCCACCCCTAGGACAAGAGAGTGCCCTGAACCTCTATCCGCTCCTCCGCCCTCTTTGACAAGGCCGTTGGCAGAATGAGGCTGACTTCTTATGCCGGAAGTCTTCGGCCGCCAATGTTGATTATTTATCAAAATTTAGGCAGTGGCGGGGATCGAACCCGGGACCGAAGACATTCTGATTATGAATCAAAGACGCTACCCCTAGACCACGGGGATCTATCACAGATTTATAGATACAATATGAGTTTTATGTAAGTCATAACTGCTTGCAACGAACTAGTTTAAACGCATATCAAAATGATATAATGTATATTAATCATAGCAGTAGTTGTGAATTTTAATACTTGTTACTCAAACTATTATATGATGAAGGTGAACAACCTATTTTCAGGTCACGACCATCTATCTCATACAGCCCAGAGTAGCATTTTGTTACTGTGTTTTGATAACTTTTAGAATGGTGTCGCCCTGTTTTACGTAAGGTTTTCAGTTTGTCCTAGGCACCACAATTTGTCTATGGTGATGCAGTGTAACATACACATTCTCATTCTAAATATTTTTAATTCTCAGTGTTAACTGATCCTCAACGTCATTATTTATTTAACCTGACCTGATGAGACGTACCAGGCCCTCTTACGTCACGCCATGGTTTCAGACATACAGTATATTTTTTTTACAATATATTTATTTTACATCGTATTACCTAACAAATAATTTTAATATGACGAAATGTATTAAACTGTAATCGTACCCCGGACTAGCCGCTTAGTAATTCTGATAAGCAGCCAGTGGCGACACAGTTATACGCCTGTGTAACTGACCAGAACACATTCTCGCGGAACAACGTTGTAAACATAAGGCTCACGTGAGGGTGAAATGGCCCTTACACAGTAAAGAAAGAATAGCACCACGTTCTTATCCGGCATAATAGAAGGGGTACATGTTGATCTGTCCGTTCGCAGTATTTCTTTTCTTCCGTGCAGCCTGGCCTCCCTTCCTCGCTGCGTGCTTGTGTGTGTTAGTGCGTCTGTTGAGTTGACGATGATGTCTGGTTTGTGGGGCGCTCAACGGCGCGGTCATCAGCGCCCGTACAAAGTCCCAATTTTTACACTGGCCATTTTCTTTTCACAGTCCAATCTAGTCACTCTCACACTTGATGTTGACGATGATGAAATGATGAGGACAATACAAACACCCAGTCCCCGGGCGGAGAAAATCCCAAAACGGCCGGAAATCGAACCTGGGACCCCGTGATCCAGAGGCAGCAGCGCTAGTCCCAGACCACGAGATCCGGACGTGTACGTCAGTGTAATGAATGTGCGCATAGTACCTTACCTCTCAGTGTTCAGTGATGATGAGGAAGGGGAGTGGGTGAAATCCGGTGCCGGCACAGAGCCAACTTCTCTGCAGCAGGAATAAGGGGACCGCCGAGGTTAACTTCACGGACGGATCACCATCAACACTTCATGAGACACTGCAGAGACGTTTTCGAATTTAGTTAAGGATTTTGGCGCAAAGTGTGGTGAACATAAACCTTACATCACCACTTCTCCTCCCTCACCTGGTGAAACTTCTTTCACCGCCAGCATTCGAAATGACTGCACCTCAGTCGAGCACCACCGCCAGTCGTGCGTTAGCGACCTCATCTTCGGATTTGTGTCTTACTAGCTAAACAAGCAACATTCCACCACAGTTCGCAAATATGTATTGGAATTAGATATGCGTCCTAAGCCCCCCCCCCCCCCCCCCCGCCTCTCTCTCTCTCTCTCTCTCTCTCTCTCTCTCTCTCTCTCTCTCTCTCTCTGACCTTTAGCTTAGCCTGTTCATATTGCAAACGAAACCTTGACTGGGAACAAGTTGGTTGGAATTGAATGAGCACATCGTTTGGGATGATGGGTCTACGGAGTTTGAGAGTGACTTCTCCACCTGTTGGATCTATCAGGGTAGTAGCTTCAGACAGAATATTTCGCTTAGTTTGTATTTGTGAGTGGGTAGAATTACAAAGTTCAGATTCCATAGTGGTATTCTAATAGTAACCCAATAGGCCATAAATATCTTTCCTGTGGTCTATACAACCAACGGTGAGGAGAAAAACCAAACAGCACATGAATGTTTATTAGTGTATCGTCTAAACATTTGAAATAAATTGGCTATAACTTCTCAAGATGTTTGTTAACATTTCACCATTATGTAAAATATATGTACCATATACATTAAAAACATATGTATCCTTTTTCCATCCGAACTTTTATTAGAGAATCATCTTGAAAAATTTGGAGTAAATCGATCAAGAACTTCTCGAGATTTTTGCTAACATCGTCTGCCCTCTGTATGTTACATATGTGTACTTATATACAAAATGAATTAGAGGCTATATGACCTATGTGCATCCGAATGCTTACTAGATTGTCGTGTAAACATTTGAAGTGAATCGCTCGAGGATGTTTCGAGATTTTTGGCAACATCGTTTCCCCTTCATGTATTATCTATACATTTTTATAGCATATATATTAAACTAGTCTGCAGCCCATGTACGTCCGTATGTTCATTAGAGTATCGTTTAAAAATCTGATGTAAATCTTTGGTAACAACGTTAAGCAGACACTTGTTTTTATGTACAGTATTTGACAAAAGTACCCGGACACATGGCTGAAAATGACTTAAAAGTTCGTGGTGCCCTCCATCGGTAATGGTGGAATTCAATATGGTGTTGGTCCACTCTTAGCATTAATGACAGCTTCCACTCTCGCAAAAATACGTTCAATCAGGCGCTAGAAGGTTTCTTGGGGAATGGCAGCCCATTCTTCACGGAGTGCTGCACTGAGGAGAGATATATATGTTGGTCGGTGAGGCCTGGCACCAAGTCGGCGTTCCAAGACATCCCAAAGGTGTTCTGTAGGATTCAGGTCAAGACTCTGTGAAGGCCAGTCCATTACAGGGGTGTAATTGTCGAGTAACCACTGCGCCACAAGCCGTGCATTATGAACAGGTCCTCGGTCGTGTTGAAAGATGCAATCGCCATCCCCGAATTGCTCTTCAACAGTGGGAAGCAAGAAGATGCTTAACACATCAGTGTAGGGATGCACTGTAATTCCACGCAAAACAATAAGCGTAGCAAGCCCCCCTCCATGAAAAACACGATCACACCATAATACCACCGCCTCCGAATTTTACTGTTGGCACTACACACGCTGGCAGATGACGGTCACAGGATATTCGCCATACCCACACCCTGCCATCGGGTCGCCACATTGTGTACCGTGCACTGTGCAATCGTCCAATGTTCACACTCCATACGCCAAGCGACGCGTCGTTTGGCATTTACCGGAATGATGTGTGGGTTATGAGCAGCGGCTCGACTATGAAATCCAAGTTTCCTCACCTCCCGCCTAACTGTCATAGTACTTGCAGTGGATCCTGATGCAGTTTGGAATTCCTGTGTGATGGTCTGGATAGATGTCTGCCTATTACACATTACAACGCTCTTCAACTGTCGGCGCTCTCTGCCGGTCAACAGACGAGGTCGGCCTGTACGCCTTTGGGCTATACGTGTCCACGTTTCCACTTCACTATCACTTCGGAAACAGTGGACCTAGGGATGTTTAGGAGTGTGGAAATCTTGCATACAGACGGGATACAAGTGACACCCAATCATCTGACCACGGTCGAAATCCGTGAGTTCCGAGGAGCGCACCATTCTGCTCTCTCATGATGTCTAAAGACTACTGAGGTTGCTGATATGGAGTACCTGGCAGTAGGCGGCCGCACAATGCACCTAATATGAATAACGTATGTTTTTCGGGGTGTCCGGATACTGTTGATCACAAAGTGCATCGGTGTATTGCGAGTGCTCTCAGAAAATAAAGCTAATTATCGAAATCGATAGTAGCTTCCACTGCTCGACTCCACTCTCTAATGGCATTACCTTCACTCACATCCCACAGCTCTACCTGAAAATCAAGCCAAGTGGAAGGGTGTCCGCTAGAACAACTGCTTGTGTACCTAGTAGATTCCGGGACTCCTTACCCCTGAAACGATAGAAATGGAAGACTTAAGGTCGCCAACGCTTTGCGTCTGACCACTGCCGCGCAACAATGTAGGAACAACTGCATAATTAAAGCTGTGTTGTGTCGTTCATTGTAGCGAAGTGAGTAATGCAGCAGTTTCTGGTTCTTTGTGGGATCTGCGTACAACTCGGAGTGGGCATTATCGTGAGATATTTCAGCAAATATGTATAAATTTTACTGTCGCAGATGGATAATTCAAAGTATATGTGCAGTAGGTTGACTGTTTGAGGAACAAGGAACATGCTGTTCATACAATCGTTTCACAGACTGCAACCTCTACCACGTTGTTACACGCGTTAATGCTAGCATTTGAAATAAAAAATTTACTTATTGGTAACTTATGCAGTCAATGTTTCGGTTTTTCAGAATGGTGACGATAATGAGCTTCTGAAAGTAGTTCATTTTCGAGAGCCAAATACTACTGAACCTTTTTATTTTACTCCTTAGAAAATGGCATTTTGCACCGCTGAGGGGTAATTACCGCCAGGTTGCGAACAACTGGCCTAACGTAAGAGTTGATCTACACAATCTGAAGAGAACTACACAAAAAAACTGTATCTCAGCACAGCTGCTGCGGTGTCATGTGTCGATGCCACTCCACAATCGTTGCGAATTTGGGAACGGAATTGTGAAGTTTCCGTCCGTCCCCAATAATGGTGGACCCAGTGGTGCGCGCCCGCTGAGCCACGCCTCCAGTAGCCCTGTACCACGATCGCCCTCTACTGCCGCAATATACGATGACCGACGGGAGCTACTCAGCCCAGTGGCGCTTGGATGTTCTTCTCAACGTCATCGTGCTTAGAACAGCTAGCCTCATCGTAGTACTTACTGTATGAGCTGGACTCTGCTTGATGCTGCATTATATGTGATGAGTCTTTATACACTTGGGGAAATATCAGCTAAGTGAATCTTTTTTTTTATGTGTTGAATTGTTCGCTAGTCATTTCTTTCTCCCGCTTTCATACAGCGACAGTTGCATAGACACTCTGCAGGCCAACTTTCCTTATCACTGCGTGTGAAGTTCTACACAACATCTGCCTACTGGGAAAACATATTATCCAACGGTAACAGTTGTGCCAGTCCAGAAGACAACATTGAGTTTCCAACTCAAACAGGCGCTCAGGTACCACAGCGCTGCAGCATGGGCTCAACAATGGACGATTCTCAGCCAGTAAGATCGTCGCCCACAAAAGGCAATGTTCTTGGTTGGAATCCAGCTCTGGCCCACAGTTTTAACCTGCCACGAAGCTGTACGTACAAAGTTGCAAACTCAAACGGGAGAGACCGAACGAGGTGGCGCAGTGGTTAGCACACTGGACTCGCATTCGGGAGGACGACGGTTCAATCCCGTCTCCGGCCATCCTGATTTAGGTTTTCCGTGATTTCCCTAAATAGCTTCAGGCAAATGCCGGGATGGTTCCTTTGAAAGGGCACGGCCGATTTCCTTCCCCATCCTTCCCTCACCCGAGCTTGCGCTCCAATGACCTCGTTGTTGACGGGACGTTAAACACTAATCTCCTCCTCCTCCTCAAACGGGAGAGCGTTATCGTGTGTGATTCATAGAGTGCTTGGTTTTATGTCACTTCAGAAGAATAGCGCTAGTACTGGCTGACATTTGCCGAAGGCAAGATCAGACAGTAAGAGCCTGCCACTCCTTTTGAAACAGTACCGGTGAATTCATAAAAGATTATGAACCTGATTTCTCTCCTGAAGTACAGTCCCAGACACTGAACATCAGCCATTGATAATGCCATCCGACCATTCTCATGAAGGTTCGGAAATTGCGAAATTTTCGCAAAAGGAAACGAAAGAGGGAATTGCTCGAAAGCAATAGAGACGAAATTTACGTTTTAACGTCGTCCTATTCTACTTGAAATCTGTAATAAATTGGGTGTTTAGTCTCAGACTGTTCTGCACTAATATGTTTGACATTTGTGGTGTACAGTCCGTAATAACCAGAACAACTGTGAGCTTGTGTGGTGGAAGCAAAAGTTCTCGATTACGCCTTTTCTGCCGCCGTGCATCTCGAAGAACATCATCGGTATCGCCTTACCTGCGTTGCTGAAAATTTCTTAAGGAAGATAATTGCAAGTGCTGCTTATTTATATTCGTAGATCCTAAACAGACGGTAATAAAAGTGAATGGAACACGTTTCTGTGATTGAAGACTGAACCATTCACGTATGGAGGTGTGGTATTCGTGATGGAATTCGTGAAGAAAGGCACCGGAGCGAAACAATAAATTAGCGAAGAGCAAATGTATGATAAATGCAATATAATGTTTGAGTAGGCATTATACACACGATTACTCGCCATGGATAAGTACAAGCATCGGATTAAATCATTTATCATCCGCTCCAGACATAAAACATAATCATATGCACTTGTGAAACGAAATCTTGCAAGTGAGAGAAAGAGTTTGTTAAGTCACTTGTTTTTAAGGATGGTTAACTCAGAAACGAGTACTGATTACTACGTGTTCTGATGAAATCACTAGCGACATGTGAGGTGTGGCTTTCCCACGGCAGATCTGAATAGAAAATTCAAAACGGAAAGGACCCCATTCTGCATAACCCCCAAGCACGCTTGATTTCCGATCACATCAAAATAGCCCGACTACTCTCACTTGCTGTGTCTTACCACAATGTTGAAAGTTGTTGGTTGAATGCGCCCGTGGCAAATGCACAGTAATAGTGTCTGAATCACGTTTTCCTGATACGCTGCCAGGAAAGAGAGTGCTTCGCGTATAAATTGCGCGAGGTGCCGCGCCGAAAAATACGCGCGTTGCACTCTGATAGGCCGGCACCGGTCAAAGCTTTCGCATGTGCTCAAGAGATACCTGCTCACTCTTGCTGCCAATATGTACCGCTACACCAGAAGGGGTTCGGTTAGTGTTAGAGCGTTTTTGATTCGAGAAGCGAGTAGCATGTGGTATCTGATTAGGGAAGATGCTTGGGCTGCAGCGACCGTATTTCAACAGACGAGCACGTACGTAGTTGATTAATGTCAACGTGCTGTTTTTCATGGTTAACGTAGGATGTCCAGCATTGTTACTGGAAGATTTTGGCCGAGGGGAGAGTGAGACAGAAAACTGAAAACATACGGTGAGTGATGAAAGGTATACGGACACCACCAAAACATACGTTTTTCATATTAGGTGCATTGTGCTGCGACCTACCGCCAGGTAATCCATATCAGCTACCTCAATAGTCATTATACATTGTGAGAGAGCAGAATAGGGCGCCCCGCGGATCTCACAGACTTCAAACGTGATCAAGTGATTGGGTGTCACTTTTGTCATATGTCTGCTCGCGAGATTTACACACTCCTCAACATCCCTAGGTCCACTGTTTGCGATGTGATAGTGAAGTGGAAACGTGAAGGGAGATGTACAGCACAAAAGCGTACAGGCAGACCTCTGTTGACTAACAGAGACCGCCGACAGTCAACGAGGGTCGTAATGTCTGATAGGCAGAAGTTCAGTAAATTGCCCTGAAAATATTCACCTTTTACACAACAAATTGACGCAACTAAATAAGTTACTCTATCTGACCATTGTTTAATTCAAGTATTCGGGAATACGAACTGCTTTCATTGCGCAACAAAAAAGTAAGTGGGAGTTTGGAATGGACATAGCGGTTATCGCAGAAACAACCGGGTCTCTGTTATAAAAGTTACCTTCATCCCCAGTCTAAGCTGACTATTAAAACTTCTGAATGTAACCGGTTTCTGTTAATTCCAGTAGTAAACATAGACTTTGAACAGAGGTTGAAAAATTCTAATATTCCCTCGGATTTTGCATTACATGTTTCGAGATGTGTACTCGGCGAATCAAAGTAAGAAATAAAATACGTAAATAAAAGAAAAATCATCCACCTTTCGCTTCTGTTCTGGAAAACTAATGAGATAATGAACACTAAAAACAGGTATTGTCCTGTCGATTTTGATGTTTCTAAATCTATTCTCAAAAATCATGTTGTAATCGAGAACTATGTCACTGTTTCGGCATTACGAATAGTCAGTGCTAAAGGGCGAAAACTGAGGTTGGAGAAATAATTTTCGTGTTAATCTGTCCGGCTCCAAGGGCTACAAACAGATGAAGGCTCCTTACGTAGACACAGCAGCAGATCAGCTACTTCTTATTTTTATCGTAAACCTCGGATGAATTATTGTCTTAAAAAGGACGAACCATGTCTGAATAATTCTTGTACACTGTTCCTGCGCACGCGTCTTCTAATGGGTCGTGCCGGCCGTTGTGGCCGAGCAGTTCTAGGCGCTTCAGTCTGGAATCGCGTGACCGCTACGGTCGCTGGTTCGAATCCTGCCTCGGGCATGGATGTGTGTGATGTCCTCAGGTTAGTTAGGTTTAAGTAGTTCTAAGTTATAGGGGACTGATGCCCTCAGATGTTAAGTCCCATAGTGGTCAGAGCCATTTGAACCATTTAATGAGTCGCGCCACACAACAGCTACGTTAGTGTTTGAGCAGTGGTGTAGCGATTCTCATGTGAAGTGTTTGTTGCTCGTTTCTAATTGTCGCGGTTGTTATTAAAACAACACTATTCGCTTTTTCCATTTTCTGTAGTAAGCAAACATTCCAATGTAATGAAAATTTTATGAAGAAACATAACTCAATTTAAAAACAAAATGTCTTATTTTGAAACCAAACGCTTTAGCGCTGCTGTTTTGGCAAATGGATGTACCGACTTTTTCATATTATTAGTAAAAATAAAAAAAGTGTTACAACCGAACAAAACGAAACAAATACCGAAAAATTCCGGTTATTATCAACTGATATACCGAAATCAATATCTTAAAAACGTTAAAGGTCGCAATTACGGCTTGTATTTATCTAGCGTGATTCATTACTGTAAATGTGACCTATCTTATACACATATCACGTGCAATGAGGATGCAGAACCTTACATGGAAGCCGAAAGCGTATCCACAAAACAACATGGAATATAGCAGTCACGTAGAACGTACTTCGGAGCAGTACCAAGTATCGAAGTCCCGCGAGCACGGGGTCCCAGGTTCGGTTCCCGGCGGGGTTAAGGATTTTCACCTGCCTCGAGATGACTGTTTGTGTTGTCCTCATCATTTAAACATAATTCCTGACAGTGGCGAGATTGGACTGAGCAAAGGTTGGGAATTTGTACGGGAGCTGATAACCGCGCAGTTGAGCGCCCCACAAACCAATCATCATCATCATCATCATCATCATCATCATCATCATCGAAGTCTCGTCAACGCCAACTTACCTTACTGGCTGTAAAAGAAGGCAAAGAATTCAAAATATTTATAACGACGAAGTTTTTTTTTAATTTCATAATAATAATTCCACCGCTAGCGGAATGCATGTAGCGTTATCCTCAAATCAAGTACTGCGTCAAGTTTGAATATAAGAGAACGTGTGAACATTTGAAGTATCATTCATACTTGACATATGACTGAGGAATGCAAACAAATAGATGATGTTTTAGTGATATTCCGGATTATACACAAGTAGCTCAGCAAGCAGAGACTATCAACTCTGCACTTGTCCCATGACGTACCACGTGGTGCACAATTGCGTGATTCATGAGAATCAGAAGAAAACTCTGAGCAATAATAAAACTGTAGGAAAATAAGGAATACTTTACGCTAGTCCTAAGCTTGACAGTTGAAATACCGATACGATGCCATTACGATGGAACCACATGTGTCTTGTCTGATCGACGGAAGTGTAGACACGACTGAAGGTGTATGTACTCGCGTAGTTCTGTAAGTTTGGAAAATCGGCATTGCACCAAACTGTGAGTTCATTCCACGACCTCACCGTAATCCCTCTAGCTCACAGCGTTGGAAAGACCATCGGAACGTTAACTTTAACTCGGTGCACAGCGCGCACAAGTTCTCTCCGACAAGCTTGAAGATCCCGAAGAGACAACGCCGAAATGTAGGCAAGAGAAAGTCCTCAGCAGAGTACCGGAAACATTGCGCCTTCGTCTCGTGTTCAAGATGGCGTGCATGGACCTAGCTCTGCCATGCCGGCATCTCATTTGTCAGCCAACAATGCTTCCAGTGTGTTGACTACACACTTACCTTCATTTTACCAGCCAGAATCTGTAGTATGCAGAGTAGTAAAACTATCGTAAGCTACCATAAGTAAGCGTAGACATCGGCAATTTTGGTCATTTAAGGTCGTACCCGCATTACTTGTACATTAGGTGTATCACGTACCTATCAGGCGTTACCCCATAACGCTAGCTTTCTTTACACAAACGACCGGTGTCCTTAGCAACCGGAAGCAATGAAATGTCTAGAAGTAGAATGAGGATACAGAAAGAGCCGTGTAGCCTAAAAAATGGTTCAAATGGCTCTAAGCACTATGGGACTAGACATCTGAGGTCATCAGTCCCCTAGAACTTACAACTACTTAAACCTAACTAACGTAACGACATCACACACATCCATGCCCGAGGCAGGATTCGAAGCTGCGACCGTAGCAGGAGCGCGGTTCCGGACTGAAGCGCCTAGAACCGCTCGGTCACAGCGGCCGGAGCGTGTAGCTTAAGGAACATTTTTTTCTCTACATAGTTATCCTCCAGTCTTTTACTTATCAATATACAATATTTTAATACAAATGAAATTGTCAATGTTTAAATGAGACTTTGTTTGCAAATTGTTGATTTGTAACGTGAAACAGAAATGTTGTAGCGAAAATACAGGAAAATACAGATTTATCATACACTGACTTGACAGTCATGGATGGTATAGAGATGGAGGTAGTATCGTATTGTAGAGCTATGGAAGGGCACTGCACTGGTGGAGCTGTCTTCTCTAGTCCGATGGTTCGCATGAAAAGATTTCCGACGTGATTATGGCCGTACGACGGGAATTATCAGACTTGTTGAAGCTAGACGCTTGAGACATTCCGTTTCGGAAGTAGTTAGGGAATTCAGTATCCCGAGATCCGCAGCATCAAAAGCGTGCAGAGAACATTAAATTTCAGGCATAGCTTCTCACAACGAACAACACACTACCACACGGCCTTCTCTTAAGGACCGAGAGTAGCGGCTTATGTGTAGCGTTGTCAATGCTAGTAGACAAGCAACAGTGCGTGAACTAACAGCAGAAATCAATGTGGGACATACAACCAACGCAAAATTTGGTACAGGGAGGCGAAATTTCGCGTTAACGGGCTATGGAAGCAGAGGACGGATGCGAATGCGTTTTGTTACGGGCTCGACACGGACTTCAGTGCCTCTCCTTGGCAGTTCGACAACGTATGAACCTGTGTTCAGTGTATGCCACGTTTAGAATCTGAATGTGGTCAATGTATGGCCGAAACCGGTTATGACTGTATCATAAACATGTGACTGCGTCCATAAATAAACAAAACATTTTAGATAAGAATCAGTCACCACTCCATAGACAAAATGTCGTTTTCTCCTGGGCTCGTTATAATACCGGTTGGATCCTAGACAACTGGAAAACCGTGGCCTGGTTTGATGAGTCCCGATTTCAGTTGATAAGAGCTGATGGAAGGATTCGAGTGTGTCGTAGACTCCACGAAGCCTTGGACGCAGATTGTCAACAAGGCATTTTGCAAGCTGGTGGTGGCTCCATAATGGCGTGGGCTGTGTTTACATGGAATACACTGGGTCCTCTGATCCATCGGCTTATTGGAGACTGTTTGCAACCATTCATGCACTTCATCTTCCCAAACACCGATGACAGTGCACCACGTCACTGGGCCACAGTTGTTCGCGATTGGTTTGATGAACATTCTGGACAATCTGAGCGAATGATTTTTCCATCCCACGGCCCGAAATGAATCCGATTGAACATTTAAGTGGCATAATCGTGGAGTCCATTCGTGCACAAAAACCAGCACCGGCAACACTTTCGCAGTTATGAACGGCTGTAGAATCAGCATGGGTCATTATTTCTTCACGGCAGTTCCAACGACGTGTTGAGTCCATTCTAAGGTCGAATTGCTGCACTATGCTGGGCAAAAAGAGGCCCGATACGGTATTGGGAGGTATTCCATGATTTTTGTCACAGAATGTATGTTTCCTTCCCAACGAATTGTACCGGTAATCCTACAGTTCACTGCATTATTTATATGGTGTGCCAAAAGTACTGTAGTCCTGGTAGAGCGTAACTCTGATAGTAGGCTTAGCTATTAAGAATCCAGGTAAACAACGCCTTTGCACTTGTTTAACGACTCACAACTCCCACAAAAATGAATAACTTCAGAGGCGACTTTTAATGAGAGTCTTTCTATGTACGTGGGTTAGACATGGGCCAGATGGGAGAGCACGTCCGTATGTCTGTGTGACGAGCTCCAGGGCGCTGCATTTCTCGGTGGCTCGGCCAGCGCCCCGCAGCACCTGCTCAGCAGGGCCGGGCAATCACCCGAGTACCGGCTGGAGTTTGTTTCTGTTGTTTTCCCTCCGGTGGTTCCCTCGCATCTGGACCAGGCGGCAGCGGCTGCACGCCAGACGCCCGCCCGCTCGTAGCCTGCGGAGTTTACGCGGTCCCGCTGCGAACGCGGCGCTGCTCTTGCGTCCTAAAGTGGGCGAAATTGTGGCTGTGTCCCGGCTCTTTACTGGCAGCGGGCAGCGGGCTGCGGGCGGGCAGCGCGCCGATGCGGCCTACCTGTTTTGCCCGCGCCGCTAGCCTGTAGTCTATGCTCTGCACTGACGCTGCACATCGCGGCGGTCCAGCTATACACGCGTGTCCGAAACCGTGTCATTATCTATAAGTTACACCAACAATCATTTGGCTTAAGCAAGTTAACAGAGTGTTGGAAACGACATTCTGGTACAGATTCTGCCGCCTGCTTTAGAAAAGACGAGTATGTTGCCGTAGGCTAGAGAGTAGAAATTCTCTCGTAACACCAGCAGGAATGAAGAATAAATAAATGAAAATTTAAAAAAACCTCTAGCGTGAAACACAGCTTGCTTTATTCACACACAGTACATCTCAACCAGTAGACGGAGATCAACAAGTTAAGTCAATTCTGCTATATTTCCGTAAGGCGTTCGACACCGTTAGTACGGTCACGTCGAAAAATCGACAATGAAATTTTCACTGTGCGCTGCAGTGTACGTTGATATGAAACTTTCTGGCAGATTAAAACTGTGTGCCGGACCGACACTCGAACTCGGGATCTTTTCCTTTCGCGGGCAAGAGCTCTACCAAGTTCGTAGAGCATTTGCCCGCAAAAGACAAAGATCCTGAGTTCGAGTCTCGGTCCAGCACACAGTTTAAATCTGCTAGGAAGTTTCATGTCCAAAAATATTTAGTCGGACATTTTGGTGTATAGGACGGACTCCCTATTCTAAATAGAAATGGGATAATTGTTAAAGGGTCTCTTTTACCAAACCCCGTAATTGTTTCCCACTTCCACGCATAAGTTTGAAACACGGATCATAGGTGCCTGCAACCTTCCTCTCTAACGGCGTAAAGGCTTGGCATCTTGCGACGTCACCCTTGGCCGCAGTGCAGCTTCAAACAGCAAGGTATAGACCTATGACAAATATAGGCCATAGTTCACAAGTTCACGTGACGTCGAAAGTGGCATAATATTGTCACATTGGCACCTAATTTCACCCAAATTCCGCCCAACGCCACTATGAACATGTCACACGAGAACGTTGTCACGACCCCTCTTACCCACATTTCGTCCCTTGTTTCGATGCCTCCGGAGGTTAGAACCGTTGACCCTCAGAGTTGAAATCAAGCGGCAGGATAACGTTTCAGACATGCTGCTGCTGAGAATCGATACGATAATGCCTCACGGATTGGCACAAAGGGCGTCTGTGATATCGCCCCTTCTCTTGAAGCGTTTATTTCCATGCACTTTGCGATGACGAAGTTCTTGAAAATGCTTCACGCTGGGGCCGCCCCACGGATGCTTCAGTCCTGCCGTGAAGATATCCTGGGCTAGGAACCCCATTGAACATCATCGAACCCCTTTGGAGTGCAGTGCGACTGCAGTTTTTGGTCTGGTGTATAGTGTGGAACCCTAACCGGCACATCATAATCGTTTGACGTGATTGGAACGCGATATGAAGCAGCAGTGAGTGGTTATGCTTTTTAACCCCTTCTGTTTTGCGCCATCCTTGGAGGGATCAAGAATGGATGCACCGTTGACACACAAGTGAACAAACCGGCAAGGAGTCCCTCTAACACCTACAAGTACAGCAATGTTGTTAGTGCAAGGTTTGTTAAGCACTTTAAAATTATACCTGCACAGAGGACCCCCCGAGAGAGACATCAGACATGTTGGAAAGGAGAGGCGTCATGAGGTTGCCTACCAGCAGGCGCTAAGGACGTTTGCCACCGGTTTTCTCGGTACAGACGCATTTTTAAAGTTCTCATCAAACGTGGCTGAGTGGCACTGAGGATTCTGCAAAACGGGAGGGAGTTTCTTAAAGGGACCCTTTGCTGTTTTATTCATGTACATGATGTGATCAAAAGTATCTGGACACTTAGCTGAAAATTACAAGTTGGTGCCTCCCTCTGTTGGTAATGGAGGAATTCAATGTGGTGTTGGCCCCTTCTTAGCCATGATGACAGCTTCCACTCTCGCAGGCATAAGTTCAATCGGATGCTGGAAGGTTTCTTGGCGAAACATCCCACAGGTGTTCTACAGGTTTCAGGTCAGTACTCTGTAAAGGCCAGTCAATTGCAGGGATGTTATTGTCGTGTAACCACTCCGCCACAAGCCGTGCATTATGAACAGGTGCTCGGTTGTGTTGAAAAATGCAACCGCCATCCTCGAATTGCTCTACAACAGTTGGAAGGAAGAAGGTGCTTAAAACATCAGTGTAGGCCTGTGCTGTGATAGTGCCAAGCAAAACAACAAGGTGTGCAAGCCCTCTCCATGAAAAACACGACCGCACCATAACACAACCGCCTTCGAATTTTAGTACCGGCACTGCACACGCTGGCAGGTGACGGTCACAGGATATTCGCCATACCCACACCCTGCGATCGAATCGCTACATTGTGTAGCGCGCTTGTGGTCTAGCGGTTCTAGGCGCTCAGTCCAGAGCCGCGCGACTGCTACGGTCGCAGGTTCGAATCCTGCCTCGGGCATGGATGTGTGTGATGTCCTTAGGTTAGTTAGGTTTAAGTAGTTCTAAGTTTTAGGGTACTGATGACCACAGATGTTAAGTCCCATAGTGCTCAGAGTCATTTGAACCATTTTTGTACCGTGCTTCGTGACTCCACACAACGTTTTGAAACTGTTCAATCGTCAAATGCTTACGATCCTTATAACAAGCGAGGCGTTGTTTGGCATTTACCGGCTTGATGTGTGGCTTATGAGCAGCCACTCGACCATGAAATCCTAGTTCTCTCACTTCCCGGCTTCTGTCATAGTACTTGCAGTGGATAACTATGCAGTTTTGAATTCTTGTGTGATGGTTGAATAGATATCTGCCTGTTACACATTACGACCCTCTTCAACTGTCGGCGGTCTCTGTCAGTCAACAGACGAGGTATCACATCGGAAACAGTGGACCTAAGCATGTTTAGGACAGTGAAAATCACAAGTGCAGACGTATGATGCAAGTGACACGCAATCACCTGACGACGGTTGAAGTCCGTCAGTTTCCCGCAGCTCCCCATTCTGCCCTCTCACGACATCTAATGACTACTGAGTCGCTCATACGGAGTACCTGGCAGTTAGTGGCAGCACAACGCACCTAATATGAAAAACGTATGTTTTTGGGGGTGTCCGGATACTTTTGAGCACATAGTGTATGTGTACACTCTCCCATTTCTCCATCATCACACCACTAAAGGTAGCAGACCAGGAGCGCGGAGAAGCGTAAGTACTTTTGCTGCTTTGGATCGCATTCAAAGTTCGCGGAGTGATTTTGAATGGTCCCTTGTGCTTCCACGTTGTACACCAGAGGAAAAATTGCGGACGCACTGCAGTCTAAGGAGGTGCGATCATGTTCAATAGGATTGCCAGCCCACCACGTCCTTACATGTCCTTAGAGAAGGGTTGACGTGTCCTTGGTGTGTGAGCAGTGTCAAAAATTGGCAAGAATGTCTCCTTGTTGATCGTCGCACTGAGAATTGTTGATTTCGACCGTAAAATGTGTGGAAATCAACGTCCCAAGGAAACGGTGGTTTTACTGACGCACCTGATGCCACCCCTTCGGGCCGTCGATGAAGAACGGCGGTTTGTCTAAAATATTTTCCTCGGACACTCAAAACAAAACAAAAAAACTTGATTTCAACCATGGCCGTTGCGGTTCTGACCTCTATCGCACAGGTGGCAAAAGAAGGAGTGAAATGCGAGTGAGAGGGGTGGTGACGACATTCCAACAGTGTGACATATCCACGGTGGCACTGACAGAATTGTGGTGAAATTTGGTACCAATGTAGCATCATTAACCCGCCTTGGCCCGCTCGTTTGGCCGTGCGGTCTAACGCACGGCTTTCCGGGCGGGAAGGAGCGCCTGGCCCCCGGCACGAATCCGCCCGGCGGATTTGTGTCGAGGTCCGGTGAACCGGCCAGTCTGTGAATGGCTTTTAGGCGGTTTTCCATCTGCTTCGGCGAATGCGGGCTGGTTCCCCTTATTGCGCCTCAGTTACGCTATGTCGGCTATTGCTGCGCAACCAAGTTCTCGACGTACTCGTACACGACCATTACTCTACCACGCAAACATAGGGGTTACATTCGTCTGGTGTGAGACGTTCCCTGGGTGGTCCACCGGGGGCAGAACCGCTCAATAACCCTGGGTTCGGTGGGAGGCGGCGGAGGGGTGAAGTGGACTGCGGTAGTCGTCGTGGGGTTGTGGACCACTGCGGCTGCGGCGGGGACGGAGCCTCTCCGTCGTTTCTAGGTCCCCGGTTAACATACAATACAATGCAATGCAATACAAACCCGCCCTACATCACACATGTGATTTTCAACTGTGGCATTTTTTCCGCACCCCGTTGTATGCCGCGTCACCGAGCCGGAGCGTGACGTCGCAGACCATTATAGAAGAATGCTGTAGGCACCTTTGAGACAAATTGCAAACGTTGGAAGGTGAAACAATTACAGGGTTTCGAAAAAAAAGATCCTCTAATGCTGTTGGAGAGTTCCGTTTTCATGATTTTCAATCTTCATGACGTCGTATCTATCGTTGCACGTATCATGCAATGATATGATTTTGTATGTACATTCAGTGGTATATGTGGATAGTGTATGCAGATAGTATTGTGGAAGAATAAATCAAATTTGCATGTCTGATCTTGAACTTTTACTGCCGAGCGAAAATGTAGTAAGTGATATGGTTTTTCGTTTTAACTATTTTGTGTATGTGTGTGTTTTTTTTTCTTTTTTTCTTGCGGTTGGAGTAGAGGGGCGGGTGTAGGTGGAGGGGGTGGAGGTCAGTGAGAAATATTTTCGACTGGATTGACATTAGGTGTAAGCTTCTCTGAAAGTCGCCGAGCGCTTTCTTTGTCAAACATTGGATGAAGTCGCCGAGCGCTTTCTTTGTCAAACATTGGATGAATATAGTCATGATAATTTGCACGACATGAGTTAATTTGGCTCGAGACATGTTCTGTTTCTAGCTATAATACTTCATTAATTGTGTTAAGCATTCACATAAGCTTCTACTCTTAGCTGTAGATTTGGAAACCATTTTAAATTTTTAAATTCGATGGATAGTTTTATGAATTACGAAAAATGAAATGTGTGTTGTCTCTGGAAGCCCTTAGTGTCGACCTCCGATTGCGACCAGTGATCGTTATAGCTGTTTTAATACCTTAGGTACCTCACCCAATAAGTGAATCGAATGGGTCAGAAAATCTAAAGTATTGGAAGAACATTCCGTTCGCCATGCACTACACAGTACCTTGCAGAATGTATTCGTATGTGTACATACATACGAGTAATAATAGTAGTCTAAAGTTACCGTGTGTGTTTCCAGAACTATCGTCCCTTTGAAAGAAAAGTCAAAGAATAATTCTAAGCGATCAGAGTGGATACACACTATCTTTCGCACACTGAACTATAGTGCATGCGAACATATGCGATACTAGAATCTGAGCTATTTTGGAAGGATTTGTTTTAAAATTGAAGTGACAATTCAGCGCTCAGTACACACTTACCTCGGAAAATTTTTTTCATTAGTGCTAGTTCCGCAAGGTGTGCAGGTGAAGTCTTTCAAGTTTTGGAGGTAGGAGATGAGGTAGTGGCGGAAGTTAAGCTACGAAGCGGATAGTGAGCAGTGCTGGGATGGCTCAGTCACTATACGGAGCTATTCATAAAGAAGGGACAGATTTCAAACATTGATTGATTCCAAACTACAAAAGATAGAAACATAATTCTAACGGTCCTACGAAGAGAAACATTCATATTTGTATGCATTCAATGTGAGCACCATGTATTACATGACAAATATGAAAACTGTGCAACATTTCCTGCCACACACGAAGCAAATGGTCTCTCGTTATCGAATTCACAGTTTCATCAATACCGACATCTCAAACTTTCAAGAGTGCCAGGCTTGGGGAGGGGGGGCGACGTGGGGGGGGGGGAGAGATAAAAACACGATCTTTATGTAGAAAGATTGACCCCATTACATGACGTTGGATTGGAAGAGGTGAAGCAGACGGTGAACTCCATCGCCGGCAACCTCCCGGATCTCCAGACTTCACACTCTGTGCCTTTTATCTGTGGGGTTATGTAAAACACCGAGTTTTTATTCCCACTGCGCCCGACACTCTTGAAAGTCTGCGACTTCGCCGTGTTCAAGCTGAGAATTCGATAACGAGAGACCAGCTGCTTCGTGTATGGTTGGACATGAGCCGCCGTTTTCATATTTATCGTGTAACACATGGTGTTCACATTGAATGCACAAAAATTTGAACATTTCTCTTTGCATAAACGTTGGAATTTTGTTTCCATCTTTTATACTTTGGAAGCAATAAATACTGGAAATCGGTTCCTTTATTTTAAATAGCCCCGCACTTGATCACGAAGAGCAAAGGTCCCAGTTTCGAGACACAGTCCGGCACGCAGATTTAATCTGCCAGAAAGATTCTGATCAGCCCACGCTGCACTACACAATGAAATTTCATTCTGTAAACATACTTACCTTTATTTCACACGGTCTGACAATGTTTATTTCAAAGCCAGGACGTGAACATTGCAATTTTTTTTCTTGGAACAGAACACGCAGAAGCAACGAACAAAAATTTCTCCCAGAGCCGTGATCGAATCCAGGTCGCGTGCTTAGAAGACAGATCCGCAGTCCATTTCGCCACACCGGCACTACGGGCACCACAGGCTGCCCAAGTACATCTCCCTCCCCGATACAAATTCCATTTGACGTCTCAGCCCATTGCGGCTCCCTTTCTAAACTCACATGAGTACTGCCAAGATTTTCCAATACTGGAATAGCCCATTAGCAATGTGCAAAATGGGTTAATCCTGCCTGTACCTCAGGCATAGGTGATATGCAGGATTAACGTCATTTGTCTCATTGCTAAACAGCTATTCCAACATCGGAGAGCCTCGGCAGTAGTAATGTGAGTCTAGAAGGGGAACACCAGTGGGTTGAGGCGTGAACTGAAATTTGTATCGGGAAGGGAGATGTACTAGGGTAGTTGGTGCAGGCATGGTAGCCATGGTGGATCAATGGCTAGTGTATCTGTCCAGTCAGCAGGAGACTCGGGTTCGAATCCCAGTGCTGGTACAAATTTTAAGTCATGGCTTCAGCCTCTACAATAATCGTAGGTAAAGGTGAGACTTGGTATGTCTCAGGGACATCAACTGCATATGGTTAATACAACTGACAGAATTATAGAAAATAAATTTGTAAGTAAAACTGGCTCTATAAGTCCAGTGTTTCCAGAAGTAAATCGTTGCTTCCACTTGCACAGATGAAGAACTTGTTCTGCTCATCGTAGCCCACGTTCTGTAATCCACAGCAACGAGTGTCGGGTATCGTTGAGCTAGGTTGACACCGTCGACCATCGAGATGGCCCTGAAACGAGAGAAATATAACTTAGAGCACGTTTCCTGCAACAAAGAAACTGTTACTGCTAATATAATCAGAAGGAACAAAAAGTTAGCTACCCGCACTAGATGTCACGCTAACACCACGTAACACCGCTGGTAACCTGCTAATAGTCTGAGTTTGGTAAGAAAGAGTGTCCATAAGTGTCTCTAGGTATGTCGTATTCAGATTAAGCCAGTCATTCAAGATCAGACAACGTAGAGTTACCAGATTGCGGGGGTACAGTTCCTTACAGTCGGATGACACTATTGTACCTAGGAACTTAAGGTATTAAGTTACACACGTCGTCCCATGTTAAGCCCATCGCGCAATAAGAGTGGCATATTTTCAGAAGAGTGTATGCACGTGTCCCGATGCAACTGAGAACGTACGCCAAAGTACAAGCAAGTGGGACAGTAAGATCCACGGGGCAAAACGTCTAAACTAAACACAGATCCGGCGTGAAATTCTGGCTGTATATTGACCAAATGCTATACAGCCTCCAAAAGAGCGGCACAGAAGTGGTTGGTGATGATCGGGGAGTTCGCATCTTGCACCAAACGATTCCCATATTTTCGGCAAGCTGCAAAGAACTTCAAATGATGAGGAGAATCACACAGCGGTATTCGAATGGCTCCGCGACCAAGGAACTGAAAGATTGGTAGAGACTATGTTGAAAAATAGTGTTACGTACAGGTCATCTTTTAGTGTCGTATTGCATTCAATGAAAGTTGCGTGTCCTGCCATAATAATGTGTAACTTACTTTTCGAAGACCATTTGTATTCACTTAAGTAGGAGAGCTAGAAAAAAAATGGCCAGAAGCAAGTAGGACGCGCGCACTGAGGGTTCTGTACAAACTCAATTACGTACATAGGCAGGTCATCCATCCCGGGAATCGTGAATCTCAACCATATTTCCCTGCTATTAATACTGCCAAGATATCAGTCCCAGTGATTTCAAGATTTTCTAGAATGTTTTAATTTAAATAATATAAATGTGACATAGACATGCAGGAGGAAGGCGACCATTATTATAATAATATTTTGCCGTTCATGCTGACTGGGTCGCACTGGTAATAGTCAAACATAAGGCTGGTAATGACTTTATTGCTCATATGACGGACGCGTTTCGGAATTTATCCATCATCAGATACCCAGGAGCGATTATTGCAGGTAGATACGTTGTTTCAATCTGTGCGTGAAACAGATATTCGCAGACTAGTCTATTGGTCTTACATAAAACTTTGAACGTCATATATACTTGCAGTACCGCTCCTGAATATCTGGTGATGGAGAAATTCCGAAATGCATTTATGAGCTATAAAGTCATTTCTTGCCTGATGATTAAGATTGCGACCCAGTCCGCAGCTCGTGGTCTTGCGGAAGCGTTCGCGCTTCCCGCGCACGGGGTCCCGGGTTCGATTCTGCGGGGGTTATGCATTTTTCCTGCCTCGAGGTGACCGCGTGTAGTTGTGTCGTCTTCATCATCATCATTCATCCCCATCATTCATCCCCATCATGGTCTTGCGGTAGCGTTCTCGCTTCCCGCGCACGGAGGCCAGGGTTCGATTCCCGGCGGGTTCCGTGATTTTTCCTGCCTCGAGATGACTGGGTATTGTAGTGTCGTCGTCGTCATCATCATCATTCATCCCCATTACGATCGGAGGAAAGCAATGGCAAACCACCCTCACTAGGACCTTGCCTAGTACGGCGGTGGTGGTTTCCCGCATCGTCCCCTACGCTCCTCGGGATAAACTGAAAAAACCAGAGGTTGTAGAGAGTTTCAGGAAGAGCATAAGGGAACAATTGACAGGAATGGGGGAAAGAAATACAGTAGAAGAGGAATGGGTAGCTCTGAGGGATGAAGTAGTGAAGGCAGCAGAGGATCAAGTAGGTAAAAAGACAAGGGCTAATAGAAATCCTTGGGTAACAGAAGAAATATTGAATTTAATTGATGAAAGGAGAAAATATAAAAATGCAGTAAATGAAGCAGGCAAAAAGGAATACAAACGTCTCACAAATGAGATCGACAGGAAGTGCAAAATGGCTAAGCAGGGATGGCTAGAGGACAAATGTAAGGATGTAGAGGCTTGTCTCACTAGGGGTAAGATAGATACTGCCTACAGGAAAATTAAAGAGACCTTTGGAGAGAAGAGAACCACTTGTATGAATATCAAGAGCTCAGATGGCAACCCTGTTCTAAGCAAAGAAGGGAAGGCAGAAAGGTGGAAGGAGTATATAGAGGGTTTATACAAGGGCGATGTACTTGAGGATAATATTATGGAAATGGAAGAGGATGTAGATGAAGATGAAATGGGAGATAAGATACTGCGTGAAGAGTTTGACAGAGCACTGAAAGACCTGAGTCGAAACAAGGCCCCGGGAGTAGACAACATTCCATTAGAACTACTGATGGCCTTGGGAGAACCAGTCATGACAAAACTCTACCATCTGGTGAGCAAGATGTATGAGACAGGCGAAATACCCTCAGATTTCAAGAAGAATATAATAATTCCAAACCCAAAGAAAGCAGGTGTTGACAGATGTGAAAATTACCGAAAAATCAGTTTAATAAGTCACAGCTGCAAAATACTAACGCGAATTCTTTACAGACGAATGCAAAAACTGGTAGAAGCCGACCTCGGGGAAGATCAGTTTGGATTCCGTAGAAATGTTGGAACACGTGAGGCAATACTAACCTTACGACTTATCTTAGAAGAAAGATTAATAAAAGGCAAACCTACGTTTCTAGCATTTGTAGACTTAGAGAAAGCTTATGACAACGTTAACTGGAATACTCTCTTTCAAATTCTGAAGGTGGTAGGGGTAAAATACAGGGAGCGAAAGGCTATTTACAATTTGTACAGAAAGCAGATGGCAGTTATAAGAGTCGAAGGGCATGAAAGGGAAGCAGTGGTTGGGAAAGGAGTGAGACAGGGTTGTAGCCTCTGCCCGATGTTATTCAATCTGTATATTGAGCAAGCAGTAAAGGAAACAAAAGAAAAATTCGGAGTAGGTATTAAAATTCATGGAGAAGAAGTAAAAACTTTGAGGTTCGCCGATGACATTGTAATTCTGTCAGAGACAGCAAAGGACTTGGAAGAGCAGTTGAACGGAATGGACAGTGTCTTGAAAGGAGGATATAAGATGAACATCAACAAAAGCAAAACGAGGATAATGGAATGTAGTCAAATTAAATCGGGTGATGCTGAGGGGATTAGATTAGGAAATGAGACACTTAAAGTAGTAAAGGAGTTTTGCTATTTAGGGAGTAAAATAACTGATGATGGTCGAAGTAGAGAGGATATAAAATGTAGACTGGCAATGGGAAGGAAATCGTTTCTGAAGAAGAGAAATTTGTTAACATCGAGTATAGATTTAAGTGTCAGGAAGTCGTTTCTGAAAGTATTTGTATGGAGTGTAGCCATGTATGGAAGTGAAACATGGACGGTAAATAGTTTGGACAAGAAGAGAATAGAAGCTTTCGAAATGTGGTGCTACAGAAGAATGCTGAAGATAAGGTGGGTAGATCACGTAACTAATGAGAAGGTATTGAATAGGATTTGGGAGAAGTGAAGTTTGTGGCACAACTTGACTAGAAGAAGGGATCGGTTGGTAGGACATGTTTTGAGGCATCAAGGGATCACAAATTTATCATTGGAGGGCATCGTGGAGGGTAAAAATCGTAGAGGGAGACCAAGAGATCAATACACTAAGCAGATTGAGAAGGATGTAGGTTGCAGTAGGTACTGGGAGATGAAGAAGCTTGCACAGGATAGAGTAGCATGGAGAGCTGCATCAAACCAGTCTCAGGACTGAAGATCACAACAACAACAACCTAAGAAAAGGGTTTTTGAGAGTCGGACAACAAAGGGATCCTGTAGGGGTTCCGTTTTTAACGACTGAGGCACGAAACCCTAAAGATGTGGCGAAATGCGGGGAAGACAAGCAGGGGACCAAGGTCTGATTTTGAGACTGGCAATTGATCTCTTCATAAACAAATGTAGCATACTAAGCTCAAATGGGAGGAAAGGATCGCTGTTGTTCTACTACGCAATTGCTTAACAATCCCTCAAAGTAGTCATATCCATTAAATATCTGGAAGTTTATTTATTATTTTTTTTATTTAATCGTATGGCTAGGGCCCCCTGTCGGGTGGACCATTCGCCGGGTGCCGGTCTTTCGATTTGACGCCACTTCGGCGACCTGCAGTCGATGAGGATGAT
This sequence comes from Schistocerca nitens, assembly GCF_023898315.1. Lineage (NCBI taxonomy): Eukaryota > Metazoa > Arthropoda > Insecta > Orthoptera > Acrididae > Schistocerca > Schistocerca nitens. The sequence continues at coordinate 77,710,853 of NC_064625.1, forward strand.
AGGATGATGGTGATGACAGCGCAACACCCAGTCCCTGGGTGGACAAAAATTACCCGACCCAGCCGGGAATCGAACCCGGGCCCAGAGAATTGACAGTCCGTCATGCTGACCATTCAGCTACCTGGGGCACACATCTGAAAGTATGCGCACGGAGAGATTTAAAGATGAACGATTAGATAAAACTAACTGTAGCGAAGTCATAATCCTCAGAATGCAAATATGTCAGTAATCAGAGAATTCTGCGGCAACGTCAGAAGAAGAATCGTCAGGCAGTGTCGTCCACCTGCGATGGATGTGGTTAATAAAATAATGTTTCGACTAATACTTCCCTATTACTCGGCTCTCCGGGATCATAAAGTGGCATTATTGTCGGAGGAATTAGAAAAAATCCCAGAAAGAACAGCGTGTTCCTTGAGAGTTTCGTTCAGTACCAACGTAAGCGTCACAGAAACGGTCGTCAAACCTCAGTGGCAAACTAAACGAGAGGCATTGTGTATAGCGATGTGGTTTACTGTTACAGTTCACAGAGCGTATGTCCTTAGCAGATTTAAGGAATATATTGGTTCATTCTTCGTATATGTCACGAAAACACAGTGAATATAAAATCGGGAAGAGACTCTAGCTGATGCATAAGTTTACCAACGGTAGTTCTTTCCATGCATCATACACGGTTGGAACAGGGAAAGGAGAAGCGAGAGTGGTTCATGAGGAACTGTCCGCCACACACCGTGGGATGGGCTGCGAAGTAAAGAGGTAGTTGTATCAGCGTTTAAGGGGCACTGAAACCCATTTGTTCACAGACTCGAGCTTGCGGCACGTAACACTGGTGCCTGCATGAAGCCCTGAGGTAGTCCATTTGCGTGCGGCCAGACTGGTTCACTTTCCGCGATGGCCGAGGGCGCTGAATGCCGGTCAGGTCGCTCTGCGCAGTTCTTGTCTCTTCCTCTCCGTCCTGCATTCCACTCTCTTCCTCTTCCTCTTTCGCTTTTTATATGCACCACTTCGCCCACCGGCACGGACGCCGCACTCGGAATATTTTTTCCCCGTGAGCTGTCTCGTATCCCGGGGCTGCTGCTGCTGCTCTGAAGCCTGGAAGGGGGATGAGACTTCCCGCAAGCTAACCGCAAAGGGAAAAAAATTATATATATATATATATTTCTGTATATAGAGCGGAATAGGTGCCGGACGTGGTGGGACGGAACTTTTTCCCGGCGCACATCGGAAGGCGAGCCAGAGCGCCAGCGTTGGCGGAATAAATGGGGGAGGGTTGGCAGCCCTGGCCTGCGGTGTAATTCGGTTAAAAGGTTTTGCAGATAAAGAAAGGGGTGAACAGTCGCGGTGGTGTGGGGGGCGGGCGGGGAACGGAGAACTTTTTTTTGGGAGGGGGGGAAGGAGGGGGGCAGCTTTTACCCCCACTGCTCTCTCCTAAGAGGATGATCTCTTGCGTTTTGCCAGAAAGGCTTGTTTCGGAACTTCGGCTGCAGAGCAGAAGCAGAAGTTCCGCAGGAGCTGATGTTAACGAGCTCTGCCTTCCGAACACCGTTACACTGTTTTCGCCAGAGCCCTGTTTAGCGGCGAGTGGTGCTACCCGAGACCTGAGATATAAATCTCGAGACAAGAAGCACGAAACGGGTTGCACAGCAGTAGGCTAAACGTAACCGATCTTTAGTACCGTTCACCTGCATGAGACATATACCAAGAAGTAGTAAGGGGATATATATATCCAACGAACAGTGACGCATTTTGTTACGCGATCATTTAGTCGCGGCAAGAGAGTTTCGTAGATGTTCAAGAAACTCCAGTGGCCTTTGGTACAAGAGAGGCGTTACGGAAGGCGGAGAGGTTTGCGACTGAAACTTTGGGAAAATATGTTGCGGGAAGAGGAAGCTAACATACCTATCACATCTCGCGAATTGATCACAGTGAGAAATATCATCGCAGTGAGAAAGTAATAGAAATGATATATTCGGAACGTCATCGGCATTCGTTCTTCTCACGTGCAATTCCTCACTCGGGGGGGGGGGGGGGGGGGTATCCGGTTAAGGAAACCAGTAAAAAAAAATGTGTGTGACAGCTTATGGGACTTAACTGCTAAGGTCATCAGTCCCTAAGCTTACACACTGCTTAACCTACATTATCCTAAGGACAAACACACACACCCATGCCCGACGGAGGACTCGAACCTCCGCCGGGAAACCAGTCCTACTAGAAGTATCCTCCACCACTTACCATAAGGTTGGCTGAGAAATATAGATGTATATGACGTAATATATTCTGAACTGCGCGTATTACAATCATACAATTTTGTAGATACGTTCAGTGGCATATATGGATACTTTGTGCAAATTTTGTTACGAATATCGTTGACGGTAGAGGAGTAATAAACTAAAACCTCCCGCCTAACCTAAGGACATTACACGCATCCATGCCCGAGGCAGGATTAGAACCTGCGACCGTGGAATCAGCGCGGGCCGACCGTAGTGGCCGTGCGGTTCTAGGCGCTACAGTCTGGAGTCGAGCGACGGCTACGGTCGCAGGTTCGAATCCTGCCTCGGGCATGGATGTGTGTGATGTCCTTAGGTTAGTTAGGTTTAAGTAGTTCTAAGTTCTAGGGGACTGATGACCTCAGAAGTTAAGTCCCATAGTGCTCAGAGCCATTTGGACCATCAGCGCGGTTCCGGACTGAAGCGCCTAGATAGGCCGCTGCCTTGTACTGCCTTGTCGCAGCTAGACTCCATGGTAATGACGTCACAAGCCACTAGAATAAAAGCAACAGCCTCGGCTAAAAGGGAAATCTTTGTATGACATACACGGGGGCAGCAGACAGACGCTTTGACACCTATAGATAGTCAGGGTGATCAGATGGCGGTGTACTGTTTTTGCCTAGGGTGAAGGTGGAAACACTTAGGCTCAAATTATCGCAGCGTATTGTTTCTGTAATGAACAACAGTACGCAGACACTATTCGAATCTTCTATTGGTTATTTATAGGCTTGTTATCACGTCAGACATATAATCGCACAGTGTATCCGTCACTCTGGACAACAATCGACAACAAGATAAGTATGAGGCGTAATCAAAAAATTCGGTCAATATTTTTACTAGAAACAAAGTAATTAGCTTACGTGGAATTTTATTTACTCTTCTTCTGTCAGGAAGGATGTAAAGGCCTTTTTGTTGTAAGCACGATTTTAATTTAGGTAAGACCCAGAAGTAGCATGTTGCTTAATCTGATAGGGCGGCTGTGGTCAGACTGGAACGCTTTTTCTGGCGAGAAACTAGCGAAACAAAAGCGAGGTGTGGCACCACGCGTAGTCGTGATGAGAAAGGAAGCCCATGGCCTATTTTTCTGGTCTCTTTATTCGTACATCTACTGGCCAACGGTGCAGTACGCCCTTGAAAAATTGGGTGTTTACAGTTGTTCCCCTTGGAATGAACTCTTGTGGCACTGTGCCCTCGGTACAGAAAAAAGAAGAAAAACTATTTGCCTAACATAAATATTCGATTTTGAGAGACGTACCTTTTTAGGGGGAGGTGATTCACTTGTTTTCTATTGGGAATTCTGAATTGTCGTCTCAGGGTCACACCTACAGGCGCAAGTTTCATCTCCAGTGACAGTCTTGAACAAGGAGTCCGGAACTGAATGAAAACGATCCTTCAGCTTCATGCAAAACTGACATACGATTTCCTTTTGTTCATCGTTAAAAAATCTGGTAACAAATTTTGCACTCGCTCGCCTCAATTGCTAATTATAGGTTTAAATGCAATGCACAGATCCGTGCAACATACTAAGTTCTTCTGTAAGCTCTCCAATGATTAATCCCCTGTTTGAACGAACAGTTTTTACTTTTTCAAATTTTCTTCCATTTTTGAGAATAATGGACGTTCTAAACTTTGCTTATCTTCTACCGACACATTTCAGATTTTAAATAGCTCATACCATGTGCAAAAAGTCATCACAGTTACAGCACTATCGCCATACACCAGTCCCAAAATTTCGCGAGTTTCTTTGGCACTTGCTTGCAACTTGAAGCAGAACAAGTGGTGTTCGAAATCCTTCGCCCGCGGCTGACACGGTTAACACAGCTCCACTCTTGCGTATCTGGACGCTGACAGAACATGTTCCGAGGTGACGCTGCCTGTCTTAACAGATCAGGATGTAGGAAAACTATATGAAATAGATGTAGCGTCAACAGCTGGTGCTAAAAGTTTCATTCACAACATTTGTGATGACGCCTCCAGTTTTGGAGTTGGGAATCTGCATTGTTAATGTGTGAAGCAACAGTGTTTCAGTGGGTAGAACTCTGTAACTCGGGCCATGGAGGTTCTTCGTTCAGTCTCAGATAGAAGTTACTTTTTCTCGTTCCAGTCCTTTCAGGGCGACTCCATTTCCACTCAACCTGCTTTCACAAGGGGAGGCCACGACGTTGAGATCACAGATTTACTTCAAAACTTTGCACACGTTTAGTAGGCCATTAAAATAACAGAATGCGGAAGTAGTAAGCTGGACCACTCTGGCAGTTCGGAGCAAGTCGCAAGAGAAGTTTTACGCGTTTATCACGTAACTGATGTACCTGTGCCTAGGTGCCGGACGTTAGAGTTCATGGTGGTTAAGTGGTTCAGATGGCTCTGAGCACTATGGGACTTAACAGCTGAAGTCACCAGTCCCCTTGAACATAGAACTACTTAAACGTAACTAACCTAAAGACATCACACAGATCCATGCCCGAAGCAGGATTCGGAACTGCGACAGTAGCGGTCGCGCGGTTCCAGACTGAAGCGCCTAGAACCGCTCGGCCACAGGTGGTTAAGTGATTAGCGTTCGAGCTTCGTAAGACGAACGTCATGAGACGACGGTTCGACTCCCGTTCAAACATTTATTTTTGTAGTACAAATATAAATTCTGTTGTATTAAAAAAATTTCCACCTACAGTAGTCGTTCTTGCTACATCAGCGTCCCACCACTACGCATGTTAATTACCTTTGTGTATTCGTTCTTCGTACATTAGGAACGTCTCTCCGCTACACAGGTTAATTGCCAAATGTGGCCTGCCTCTGTGTCTGCATCTTGAACTGCCGGGGTGCAAAGTAGTTCTACGTACCTTACGAGATTGTATGTATTAGAGATTCAACAAATCACGACAGGCATACATTTTCAGGAAAACTGGGCGTTTCTTCATTTAGTTGTCGATGGTCATAAATATGTTTGTTCCAGTAACTAAACATAATTAAAAATAGTAAGTAGTGAAATAATATGAAATTCACTAGTGGTCTTTTAATTATATCACCTCTCAAACGTCATACAAATTAAATACTATGATCAGTTATGAAAAAAATAATAATTAAAAATTGACATTGAGCGGGAGTCGAACCGTCGCTTCATACACGTTCGTTTCACGTAGCTCGAGCGCTGATTACTTGACGACCATGAACTCGACGCATACATCAGTTACGTAATAGACGCATAGAACTTCTCTTGCGATTTTGTACGAACTGCCAGAGTGGTGTACCTTACTGCTTCCATTTTGTGTTGTTTTTAATGGCGTATTAAAAGTGTAAGAAGTTCGAAGTAAATCTGTGAACCCAGCGTCGTGGCACCTCACCTTAGGAGATGAATATCTGGGCTGTTTTCTGGGGTTAGAAGGCTGTCGGCGCGATGGGTCCGCCACCCTCCCACTAGTAGTGCCGCGAAGAAGAAAGGCAGTGCTCTTCCTGCAGTCGGGCCAGTAGTACGGTCACGGGCTTGCGCAACAGACGGGACCCTCATATTAGAAGTGGGGACTCGCATTAGTGCCATTTCACACAAAGCCCAGGTAGATTTGAATGCCATCACTGCAGAGGGCGCTGGGACTGTTCATGAACATATTCGATGGGTGTTCTTGTTATTCCCTTCGGACTCCTGTACACGTGAGACTCGGAGACGAGGGCTGGACGCTGCTTTGTTGCAAGGCGTGCTGTGCTCGTCTTGCCGCGTTTCATAGAGCTGTAAAGAAGCGAATGAACGGCCGGCGCCTGAGACATTTCACAAGGAAGTGGAGGGCGGCGTTCTTGTGGTGTCCGGGGTAAAGGCGTGGTCTTCTTCTCGACCGCGGAGCAGTTGTCAGCTTAAACACCGACTTTACTTACTCGTCCAACCGTGAGCTACATTGCGGCCTCTGACTGTAGGAAAGCGACAAAAGAAAGATTCTGTTTCCTATTTTGAATGACGGGAATATGTCTGTTTATTAGTTCTGTTCGTTTCACTGTTCCATAAACCTAAATCCGTAAACATTCATCTATCGCGGCATCAGAAAGATTTGGCATTCTATATTACATTCTTCGTTTTCACTGATACATATAGAACTGCGTGAGTCACGTAGTGGTATACACTAAGTCATGACAAACAATGCTATAACTGAAAAGAAAAAAAATATAAGAATGATAGCAGGAAACAAAGAAGTTTAAAAACGAGAGGAAAGCAGTGACAGACATGCTGTAGAAATTTATAGTTTACGAACACCACAGGCGAGTACGGAAACGAAATGATACTGGCCATAGTAGAGTCCAACTCGAAACTTGCTGGGGTTGATTCGATTAACCCGAATATACTGAGTACAAAGTGACAGTGCACAGACAATCGCGAAAGCCGACCACTGTGGCCGAGCGGTTCTAGGCGCTTCAGTCTGGAGATGTGCTGTTGCTACGGCCGCAGGTTCGAATCCTGCCTCGGGTATGGATGTGTGTGATGTCCTTAGGTTAGTTAAGTTTAAGTAGTTCTAAGTCTAGGGGACTGATGACCTCAGATGTTAATTCCCATACTGCTCAGAGCCATTTCAACTGATTAAAATTTATTCATGATTTTCGCACTGAGTGCCATTGAGGTATGTATGCACCCAGTTTAAATTGTTTCTAGAACATTTATGAAAATAGATTGATGAATGTTACGTCGGAGAGATGTTATACAAAGCACCTGCACCGACGGAAATATTTCCCGCTTATTTTTCAACCCGTTGTTAGGATTCGTTGCTGCAGCTATTGGATCCTTGCTGCTATCAATCGAGTCAAACGACTACATAAGCAGATTATAAACATATACCTTCCTTGTTTTCAGTGCTGTTTCTTTCCAAAATATATGACTCTCCCTCTGAGTCAATTATATTCAATGATGCTTTGTTCAGTTTTATATTTAAAACACACGGTTTCTTGCAATGAGTGCCACTGAGGTCAGTACAACACCAGTCAACATTTCTTTTTGTTTCTTGAGTGTAACATTTATGAAAACAGAATGAGAACAGTTACGTTGAACAACTGTAACATGTGTTGTTGTGTTAGTTCTTTAAAGTATTGCCACTATATTGTTGTTAATTAGTCGGGATCCTTGCACAGCAGCGACACTCAGTGCAACACACACACATGCGCACACACACACACACACACACACACACACACACACACACACACACACACACACACACATACACCCGCGCGCGCGCAAAGGAAAAGGCCCTTATAGAAGGTTCTCAGTAGAGCAAACACTGGGTGAAGTCATTGTCTGAGTACTAAAATTTATTTCTAAGGAACTTTGCTAGATAAAGCTGTGTGGTTTCTCCCAAATAGTAGCTTAAGTTTTTCATAGGTGTGCTACCAGATGTGCTCCGTTTGTTGCCTGCAGATAGTCTAAGTGATACGCAATATCGTCTTTCCATGTTTTTGCCAACATCTCTCACATTCACTTTCGGTCTGTTCCCTATCAGCTGTACCATTATTTGTGGCCTCTGAACATTTTTTTAATCTATGACGAGCAACTCTTTTATTTCATGAACAGTTTATTACAAATCTGGCACACTTGCAGTACATACACGTACCTCAAGAAAAGTTCGGAATGTCATAGACTTTACAATAATAACTTGTTATATTTCATGTATTGATGTTTGTACAAAATAGCTGGCCGTTGTGGCCATGCGGTTCTAGGCGCTTCAGTCTGGAACCGCGTGACCGCTACGGTCGCAGGTTCGAATCCTGCCTCGGGCATGGATGTGTGTGATGTTCTTAGGTTAGATAGGTTTAAGTAGTTCTCAGTTCTAGGGGACTGATGACCATAGATGTTAAGTCCCATAGTGCTCAGAGCCATTTTTTTGTACAAAATAAACATAATTTCTTCCGAAAACAAGAAAGATTTGGGTTAGTTACAAAAAATCATTACACATCAATACAGGCTCTTTCTAAGATCACATCTTTAAAACAAAAACAGAGAAAATCTTTATCTCCCGACGATGATTATCAGTCTTTACTAGTGAGTATGTCCTCCCCATACATGGATGAGTTCCACTCTGAGAGGGATGCGCTGGATTAGACAATCAGTTTTATCTCCGGGTATAAGGACCCAGTCCTCAACGCAGTTTCAGTGAGTTCCTGAAGATTGTCAGGTGGATTTTGAACACTGTGCAAAGGCCACCTTCAACAGGTATCATGCATGCTCAGTATCATTCGTGTCCGGGGACTGTGTTGGCGAATGCATTCGGCTGATGTTGCATCTCTGACGCTAGCGAGACACTGCTAGATTACGGTGTGGTCTTACCTTCTCATCGATTACGATGAAGTTGTCACCGACTTCACTTCTGTATGGCCTAACGGTCGTTTGTAGGATCTCTTCGAGGTATCCGGGGCCAGTCAAATTGCGTAGATGGGTATTAGGGGGGACCGCCGTCCTATCATTATTGCCACGCAGAGCATTACACTTCCACCTGCAAACGGATGGACTTCCTGAACGTATCGGCGTTTCAGGTGTCATCTAACGCTTGTCCTAACCCTAAAACGTCAAGTGTCTAGTGCAAACCAATTCTGGTCTCCTCAGAAAACATTCTACAATGGTCTAATGTTGATGTGCATGAGCCCAGGTCCTTCGACTTCGTCGGTTCCGTTGGTGCAGTGCAAAACTGCTCATTGGCCTTCTGGAATGAAGATCACCATGATGCAGTCTCCTGCGCGCTGCATGCGAGATATGAATCCCTGTTTTCGGCAGTTGATATTCGGCACATGCGAGACGACAGTTGGAGAAAACTATCCCGCATTGGCATTATCATAAGAGGACAACCACTGCGAGGTCTGTTGTTCACATTCCATGTCTGTATGTACTTTCTCCACACCTTAGACACACCACATTGAGTGACATGTAACCGATCGGCGACATTTTACTGTATACGACCTGCTGAAGGGCAACGCCTAAATAAGACAACAAGTGTCTGGCATAAGTTGTTAGATCGGTTGCTGCTGCTAGAATGGCAGGTTATCAGCACTTAAGTGAGTTCGAACGTGGTGTTGTAGTCCGCGCACGAGCGATGGGGCACAGCATCTCCGAGGTAGCGAAAAAGTGGGTATTTTCCCGTACGACCATTTCACGAATGTACCGTGAATGTCAGGAATCCGGTAAAACCTCATATCTCCGACATCGCTGAGGTTGTTAAAAGATCTTGCAAGAGTGAGACCAACCACGACTGAAGAGAATCGTTAAACGTGACGGAAGTGCAACTCTCCCGCAAATTGCTACAGATTTCAATTCTGGTTCATCGACAAGTGTCAACGAAACATCATCGATATGGGATTTGGTAGCCGAAGACCCACTCGTGTAACGTTGACAACTGCACGACACACAGCCTTACGCCTTGCCTGGGCCCGTCAACACGAACATTGGACTGTTGCCGGCCGCGGTGGTCTCGCGGTTCTAGGCGCTCAGTCCGGAACCGCGCGACTGCTACGGTCGCAGGTTCGAATCCTGCCTCGGGCATGGATGTGTGTGATGTCCTTAGGTTAGTTAGGTTTAATTAGTTCTAAGTTCTAGGGGACTGATGACCTAAGATGTTAAGTCCCATAGTGCTCAGAGCCATTTTTGAACCATTGGACTGTTGATGAGTTGAAACATGTTGCGTGGTTGGACGAGCCTCGTTTCAAATTCTGTCGAGCGGATGGACGTGTACGGGTATGGAGACAACCTCATGAATCCATGGACCCTGCGTGTCAGCAGGGGACTGTTCAAGCTGGTCTGTAAGGGTGTGGGGAGTGTGCAGTTGGAATGACATGGGACCCGTCATACGTCTAGATAAGACTCTGACAGGTGACACGTACTTAAAGATCCTGTGTGATCATCTGCATCCATTCATTTCCACTGTGCATTAAGACGGACTTACGCAATTCCAGCAGGGCAATGATACATACCAAACCTCCAGAATTGCTACAGATTGGCTCCAGGAACACTATTCTGAGTTTAAACAATTACGCTGGCCACCATAGTCCCCAGACATGAACATTATTAAGCATATCTGCGATCAGAATATCTGGGATCGGAATGAGAGTTTTACTCTGCAGCGGATTGTGCACTGATATGAAACTTCCTGGCAGATTGAAACTGTGTGCCGGACAAAGACTCTAACTCGGGACCTTTACCTTTCGCGGGCAAGTGCTCCACCAACTGAGCTACCCAAGTACGACTCACGCCCCGACCTCACAGCTTTATTTCTGCCAGTACATCGTCTCCTATATTCCAATCTTTACAGAAGCTCTCCTGCGAACCTTGCAGAACTAGCACTCCTGAAAGAAAGGATATTGCGGAGACATGGCTTAGCCACAGCCTGGGGGATGTTTCGAGAATGAGATTTTTACTCTGCAGCGGAGTGTGCGCTGATACGAAACTTTCTCATTCTGGAAGCATCCCGCAGGCTGTTGCTAAGCCATGTCCCCGCAATATCCTTTCTTTCAGGAGTGCTAGTTCTGCAAAGTTCGCAGGAGAGCTTCTGTAAAGTTTGGAAGGTAGGAGACGAGGTACTGGCAGAAGTAAAGCAGTGAGGAAGGGGCGCGAGTCGTGCTTGGGTAGCTCAGTTGGTAGAGCACTTATCCGCGAAAGACAAAGGTCCCGAATTCGAGTCTCGGTCCGGCACACAGTTTTAATCTGCCAGGAAGTTTCATATGTAGGCTGCCTTGTAACGTCCTGGTCAGAAGAGATCTCCATCCTCTCGTACTCTTAGGAATTTATGGATTTCCCTGTGGGATTCATGGTGTCAATTCCCTCAAGCAGTACTTCAGACGATACTCGAGTCCATGCCACGTCTTGTTGCGGCACTTCTGCGTGATAGCAGCACACTGCGTGACATTAGGCAGGTGTATCAGTTTCTGCAACCTTTCAGTACGATTCTTTGACGCTCTTCATACCTCGTGGATCCCAACCACAGGAACTTCCGAAGTGACGCTGAACAGTAACAGACGACCGTGTCTCACGTAGTCACCAAACACATTGCGCTTTCTCCTGCAGAGAGGCCATGTTGACAGCAGCAGTCAGACATTACGCCACCTGTAATACCAGATGAGGGTAAAAGTGTCAGATGCTTCGCAGCACATGTGGAAATGTATCTATAAAAACTTAACGAATTAAGCTGCCATTTGCAATAAACCATACAGCATAGTTCCTTAGAAATTATTTGTTGTACTCAGCGAACGACTCCGCCCCCATCAAGTATTTCTCTGTAAAAATGGCTCTGAGCACTATGGGACTTAACGTCTATGGTCATCAGTCCCCAAGAACTTAGAACTACTTAAACCTAACTAACCTAAGGACATCACACACATCCATGCCCGAGGCAGGATTCGAACTGCGACCGTAATAGTCGCGCAGTTCCAGACTGAAGCGCCTAGAACCGCTCGGCCACACCAGCCGGCTTATTTCGCTGTAATGGGAACCAGTGTTTTCGCCGTGCTGTTCAGGAAAGAGCGTTAAGGTAGAGGACAGATACGAGATGCTATGCGCGTTAATTAGGCGGTAAAGCAGACAACTGAAATTTGGTAATCGCAATAGCAGTACATAAGAGCTTGAAGTATGATGAAAACATTGACCCTCACAGATATTTCATATGCAGGAACTCTTCACCACCTTCAAGCGTTCTGAGCTTTCCTGATAAAAAAACCTTGCAAGATGTTGTTGTTGTTGTGGTCTTCAGTCCTGAGACTGGTTTGATGCAGCTCTCCATGCTACTCTATCCTGTGCAAGCTTCTTCATCTCCCAGTACCTACTGCAACCTACATCCTTCTGAATCTGCTTAGTGTATTGATCTCTTGGTCTCCCTCTACGATTTTTACCCTCCACGCTGCCCTCCAATGCTAAATTTGTGATCCCTTGATGCCTCAAAACATGTCCTACCAACCGATCCCTTCTTCTAGTCAAGTTGTGCCACAAACTTCTCTTCTCCCCAATCCTATTCAATACCTCCTCATTAGTTACGTGATCTACCCACCTTATCTTCAGCATTCTTCTGTAGCAACCACATTTCGAAAGCTTCTATTCTCTTCTTGTCCAAACTAGTTATCGTCCATGTTTCACTTCCATACATGTCTACACTCCATACAAATACTTTCAGAAACGACTTCCTGACACTTAAATGTATACCCGATGTTAATAAATTTCTCTTCTTCAGAAACGATTTCCTTGCCATTGCCAGTCTACATTTTATATCCTCTCTACTTCGACCATCATCAGTTATTTTACTCCCTAAATAGCAAAACTCCTTTACTACTTTAAGTGTCTCATTCCCTAATCTAAATCTCTCAGCATCACCCGACTTTATTCGACTACATTCCATTATCCTCGTTTTGCTTTTGTTGATGTTCATCTTATATCCTTCTTTCAAGACACTGTCCATTCCGTTCAACTGCTCTTCCAAGTCCTTTGCTGTCTCTGACAGAATTACAATGTCATCGGCAAACCTCAAAGTTTTTACTTCTTCTCCATGAATTTTAATACCTACTCCGAATTTTTCTTTTGTTTCCTTTACTCCTTGTTCAATATACGGATTGAATAACATCGGGGAGAGGCTACAACCCTGTCTCACTCCTTTCCCAACCACTGCTTCCCTTTCATGCCCCTCGACTCTTATAACTGCCATCTGGTTTCTGTACAAATTGTAAATAGCCTTTCGCTCCCTGTATTTTACCCCTGCCACCTTTAGAATTTGAAGGAGAGTATTCCAGTCAACTTTGTCAAAAGCTTTCTCTAAGTCTACAAATGCTAGAAACGTAGGTTTGCCTTTTCTTAATCTAGCTTGTAAGATAAGTCGTAAGGTTAGTATTGCCTCACGTGTTCCAACATTTCTACGGAATCCAAACTGATCTTCCCCAAGGTCGGCTTCTACCAGTTTTTCCATTCGTCTTAGTGTTTTGCAGCTGTGACTTATTAAACTGATAGTTCGGTAATTTTCACATCTGTCAACACCTGCTTTCTTTGGGATTGTAATTAATATATTCTTCTTGAAGTCTGTGGGTATTTGCAAGATAACATAGCTATAATAGCCAGTTGCTCATATAAGCGTTGTCACAAGTTGCTTTTTCACGTCCAGAGGTGTTTTAATATTTCCATTGGTAATGGAGGGACGCTGATGGATTCTTAAAAGCCATTGCTGAATGTTGAACCGGCGTATGATTCACATGTAATGTTACTTCTCGAGACTCTGGACCTAAGGGGTGTAGGCGGGGTGGAGGGAAGGTGGGGGGGGGGGGGGCGGAAGAATTTTACGTTCTTCCCGTTTATTATGAAAGATGAATGGGATTGACGAAATTTTGGGCTAATGAGCCTAGAATGGCAAACCAGGGTTGCTTGAGACTTGGGATGATTAAGCTCTAAACAAAAACTTGACCGTTACCAGGATACTTCTGGTCACTAAATAGGTGCATCATAAGTGGGTATTTTTGTAACTTTCTTTTAGGAAATACAGTACTCAGATATTCGGCAGTACCCGTGGGTCTTCTGAAGAGTACAGAACATAGATAAAAATAACACATGTCAGTAAATAGAGAATCTCTGCAAGTTTGGATTACTAGTAGTTACATGCACCGAGGTGTACTTCCAGAACATATCACTAGGGGTCAGGCGTGTCAGAAATTGGCGTATAACGGAGAGATACATGCAGTTTGTGGCCTTGAATTCGCTAAATGTTACGACTGAGTGGCAATTTCGTACCGAAGTAGTGAACCTCGGTTCTTTAGAGAATTGGACTGACATGTATAACACAGCTTCAAACTACTGAGTACTTTGTAAATGGGTTAATGTGTTAACTAATTGATGTTAAGCCTGTAAGCGAGAAAACTTTTAGAATGGGTGTGAAATGATGTTTAAAGCTTGTTTGGAAGTCTCACGTGTAGGTGCTGGATGAACGTCGTTCGGGCTTTTGCGCGCCATGAGTTGCACTACTTCAAGACTTACGCACAGTTTCTAATCCTAATATTTGTTTCACTGTGTTAAAACGATAACATAAGATTATACCTCTTAATGATTAGGTCAAGAGATAACTTTTTTTTTAATTCGGTCAGTAATTATATGGAATAGTGAAAATCAAATGTTTGTATCCTGGAAACCATTAGATAGGATACCTGCAAGGTGAAGCGAATAAGCGTGTGACGCGGTAGACGCCTAGTAATATACACTGTCAAAAAATATATAGTACACCCTTTTACAGGTTTCCAGTTCACTCAAGAACTATTGTTCGAACAGTGCATATGGAGAACATGAAATTTCCACCTGGTAATCCTGGAGAGGCAGGATAAGGTAACGATTGTGGAAGGGGCCTTAATGAGCTACCGTTGGCTACAGTAAACGTGTACGTTTTATTTGAGGAAATAATTTTCAACAATCATTTCAAACGAATTTACTACACTGACGGCTGAAGCACTTACTAAGAAAGAATTCAAAATTATTTGTCAGCTGAAGCAAGCAATGTTACACACAATCTACGGCTAAAGGCCCGAATTACAAGAGAGGAAGGCAATTACACGTTAAAACATAAAAGTAAATTTAAGTAAATTTAAACAATTATGATAACTTGACCAAAATGTTCACCTGAGGAGGGCAACTAAAACCAGAGACAGTTTAAACGCCGATCAACCCTGTTACCAAATCCACCTAACGTCTGATAACCAGTACAATGATGGAATAATTCAGGCGAGGGCGAAGTGACAGATATCACTGCGCCTCCAGAATCCGTTGTTTAAAAAACCAGAAGCCAGAAGGAACCCCTATAACCAAGGTAGACAAGAAAAAGAATAATCCACACCCCAATGAAGGGAGCTGTCAAATTACACGCCATGCCGGACAGCATCGGCAAGACGAGGAAAGGTACACTGCCACAGACCACCGACCATAACTTAATCGTAGCTAACACTCGGTTCAAGAATCATGAAAGAAGGTTGTATACATGGAAGAACCCTGGATATACTAAAAGGTTTCAGATAGATTATATAATGGTAAGACAGAGATTTAGGAGCCAGGTTTTAAATTGTAAGACATTTCCAGGGGCAGATGTGGACTCTGACCACAATCTATTGGTTATGAACTATAGATAAAAACTGAAGAAACTGCAACAAGGTGGGAATTTAAGGAAATGGGACCTGGGCAGGTCACTGGGGCGTTAGCGGCCACTAGGCAGCAAGATACCGCCGGTTGCATTTCACCAATAACAACACCAAATTCAAATTAATATCAAACAGTAGAAGGCGGCTAATAGCTTCCGCCAACCTGACAGACTCCACTTGTTGCGTTTGGTCTCACCGACCCTGGGAGCAGCAATACGCAGACAACAGTCAGATATCAAACAGTGGAGGTTTCTTCAGTTACAACTTCCGGTATGAGAGGCAGTGGTCGATGTAGAAAATTTGCACCTAACGTTTCGTCTCCATCTGCGGGAGACATCATCTGAGGTCGTCCGGCTACTGCCACTCAGGCTCCACGTAATCTCCCATTTATAGAGGGCACCACTATTCGTCACGTGGTGCCGACGGTATGCCTATCTTTGGAAGGCGTCATCATTCTCGATTACGAGTAATCGATTGTCATTCTGCTGGCGCAACGTCGACATCCATATTTTGTCCAACTTTAAAACTTCCTCTTTTCTATTAAAATTGTTATGGTGTGTGTGAATCTCTATCGCTTCTCTATACATGCGCGCATGGTAATGGGATGTTCGTGCTAAAACGCTTCTCTCCTTGAATTTAATTTCGTGGTTCCCATCTCGATAAACATGCTCAGCTACGGCCGATTTTTCGATGTGTCCTAAGCAACAGTTTGTTTTATGTTCGGCTCAAAAATGGTTCAAATGGCTCTGAGCACTATGGGAATCAACTGCTGAGGTCATAAGTCCCCTAGAACCTAGAACTACTTAAACCTAACTAACCTAAGGACAACACACACATCCATGCCCGAGGCAGGATTCGAACCTGCGACCGTAGCGGTCGCGCGGTTCCAGACTGTAGCGCCAGAACCGCTCGGCCACCAGCGGCCGGCTTATGTTCGGCTAATCGGGTGTTTACACTTCTTATAGTTGTTCCAATATATACTTGTCCACAACTTCATGGAATTTTGTATACCCCAGGTGTTGCTAGGGGGTGTCGGATGTCTTTTGCAGTTCTTACATATTCCTTAATCTTCTTGGTGGGTCTGAAGATTGTTTCGATCCCATACCTGGCCAGAACTTTCCCGATACGGTTCGTGAGTTTATTAATGAACGGTAGGAAAAATCTTCCGGTAGGTGACCGTTGTTGCTCTTGACTTCTGGCTTCTTTTCTTCTTTGATGGCGGGCTCGATCAATTTTCTTGCTGGTATATCCATTTTTCATGAAGTGATTTAATTCATCTAGGAAGTAAGCCGGCTCGCAGATTTTGTTGGCTCTGTCCACCAAAGTTTTCACTACTGGATAAGATTCTTTCAACTTCAGACATCCTGCGTTTGGTCGTCGACTACAGCCCCCCGATCCGACAGTGCCTGCACGCAGCCAGCGGTCCCAGCCTGCCCGCGCGCTGCAGACCTCCTCGCTGCTCTGTCCGAAGCCAAACTTCCTCACACACACGACGACCCGGAAATACAAGCTGAGTTGGACGTCCTGTGCCAGCAACCATCGTGTTTTACAAGTAAAACGTTGACGCAATGATTCAGGACGATCGTCGTATCACTCAGAGAGGAACTGCATCACATTTGGCACTTCACAAGAACTTGTGGGTCACATTATTGCAAGAAAAAGGGAAATGTTTTCCTGCAGCATGACAATGCCAAATCACACACTTCACGTGCCACCACAGCAAAACCTTAGAGACTGAATCTCACCACCGTACGGCACCCCCATACAGACCAGATTTAGCACCGTCTGACTTCCACCTGTCCCCGATAAAGAAAGACGATTTGCGGGGGACAACATTATGCTTCTGATGAAGACGCTGAGAGAACTGTGAGACTGCGTTTGCGGAAACAGAGTGTCGACCTCTTCCACGACGGCTTCAGAAAACTTGGTCTTCGTTGGCAGAAACGGATCCAATTGGCTGGTGATTATGTGGAAACTGAATTTTGGTAATTAAAGATCACATTCAGCGGATTATGTCTGCGTTTGATGTATTAAAATATTCCCATCCAAATCTTATTAACGAAGGTGGAGGCATTACTTTTCATTCAAACCTCGTAGAGTGGGGCGGCACTGGGAATTTGGGTAGAGGAAGGAGAAGTGCCAGGGTAGTACGTGCAATCATGTGAACTGCTGTGCCAGGTGGGATTCCTGGCTAGTGCACCGGGCTAGTAAGCAAGACAACTAGGTTCGATTCCCGGCCTTGGTACCAATTTTGACTCGTCCCTTCAGCCTAAATACGTATTGTTGTTGTTGTGGTCCTCAGTCCTGAGACTGGTCTGACGCAGCTCTCCATGCCACTCTATCCTGTGCAAACTTCTTCATCTCCCAGTACCTACTGCAGCCTACATCCTTCTGAATCTGCGTAGTGTATTCATCTCCTGGTCTCCCTCTACGATTTTTACCCTCCACGCTGCCCTCCAATACTAAATTGGTGATCCCTTGTTGCCTCAGAACATATCCTACCAACCGATCCCTTCTTCTGGTAAAGTTGTGCCACAAACTCCTCTTCTCCCCAATTCTATTCAATACCTCCTCATTATTATGTGGTCTACCCATCTAATTTTCAGCATTCTTCTGTAGCACCACATTTCGAAAGCTTCTATTCTCTTCTTGTCTAAACTATTTATCGTCCATGTTTCACTTCCATACATGGCTACACTCCATACAAATACTTGCAGAAATGACTTCCTGACACTTAAATCTATACTCGATGTTAACAAATTTCTCTTCTTCACAAAACGCTTTCCTTGCCATTGCCAGTCTACATTTTATATCCTCTCTACTTCGACCATCATCAGTTATTTTGCTCCCCAAATAGCAAAACTCCTTTACTACTTTAAATGTCTCATTTCCTAATCTAATTCCCTCAGCATCACCCGACCTAATTCGACTACATTCCTTTATCCTCGTTTTGCTTTTTTTTTATGTTCATCTTACGTCCTCCTTTCAAGACACTGTCCATTTCGTTCAACTGCTCTTCCAAGTCATTTGCTCACAGAATTACAGTGTCATCGGCGAACCTCAAAGTTTTTATTTCTTCTCCATGGATTTTAATACCTACTCCGAACTTTTCTTTTGTTTCCTTTACTGCTTGCTCAATATACAGATTGAATAACAACTGGGAGAGGCTACAACCCTGTCTCACTCCTTTCCCAACCACTGCTTCCCTTTCATGCCCCTCGACTCTTATAACTGCCATCTGTTTTCTGTACAAATTGTAAATAGCCTTTCGCTCCCTGTATTTTACTCCTGCCACCTTCACAATTTGAAAGAGAGTATTAAAGTCAACATTGTCAAAAGCTCTCTCTAAGTCTACAAATGCTAGAAACGTAGGTTTGCCTTTCCTTAATCTTTCTTCTAAGATAAGTCGTAAGGTTAAAATGGCTCTGAGCACTATGGGACTCAACATCTGTGGTCATAAGTCCCCTAGAACTTAGAACTACTTAAACCTAACTAACCTAAGGACATCACACACATCCATGCCCGAGGCAGGATTCGAACCTGCGACCGGAGCAGTCGCTCGGCTCCGGACTGAGCGCCTAGAACCGCTAGACCACCGCGGCCGGCAGTCGTAAGGTTAGTATTGCCTCACGTGTTCCAACATTTCTACGGAATCCAAACTGATCTTCCCCGAGGTCCGCTTCTACCAGTTTTTCCTTTGGTCTGTAAAGAATTCGCGTTAGTATTTTGCAGCTGTGGCTTATTAAACTGATAGTTCGGTAATTTTCACATCTGTCAACACCTGCTTTCTTTAGAATTTGAATTATTATATTCTTCTTGAAGTCTGTGGGTATTTCGCCTGTCTCATACATCTTGCTCACCAGATGGTAGAGTTTTGTCAGGACTGGCTCTCCAAAGGCCGTCAGTAGTTCCAATGGAATGATGTCTACTCCCGGGGCCTTGTTTCGACTCAGGTCTTTCAGTGCTCTGTCAAACTCTTCACGCAGTATCATATCTCCCATTTCATCTTCATCTACATCCTTTTTACATATCCATAATATTATCCTCAAGTACATCGCCCTTTTATAGACCCTCTATATACTCCTTCCACCTTTCTGCTTTCCCTTCTTTGCTTAGAACTGTGTTTTCATCTGAGCTCTTGATATTCATACAAGTGGTTATCTGTTGTCCAAAGGTCTCTTTAATTTTCCTATAGGCAGTATCTAGCTTACCCCTAGTGAGATAAGTCTCTACATCCTTACATTTATCCTCTAGCCATCCCTTCTTACCCATTTTGCACTTCCTGTCGATTTCATTTTTGATACTTTTGTATTCTTTTTTGCCTGCTTCGTTTACTGCATTTTTGTATTTTCTCCTTTCATCAATTAAATTCATTATCTCTTCTGTTACCCAAAGATTTCTACTAGCCCTCGTCTTTTTACCTATCTGATTCTCTGCTGCCTTTACTATTTCATCCCTCGAAGCTAACCATTCTTCTTCTTCTGTATATCTTTCCCCCATTCCTGTCAATTGTTCCCTTATGCTCTCCCTGAAACTCTGTACAACCTCTGGTTTAGTCAGTTTATCCAGGTCCCTTCTCCTTAAATTCCCACCTTTTTGCAGTTTCTTCAATTTTAATCTATAGTTCATAACCAATAGATTGTAGTCAGAGTCCACATCTGCCGCTGGAAATGTCTTACAATTTAAAACCTTGTTCCTAAATCTGTCTTACCATTATATAATCTACCTGAAACCTCTTAGTATCTCCAGGGTTCTTCCAAGTATACAACCTTCTTTCATGATTCTTGAACCAAGTGTTAGCTATGATTAAGTTATGGTCGGTGCAAAATTCTACCAGGCGGCTTCCTCTATCATTTCTTAGCCCCAATGCATATTCACATACTACGTTTCCTTCTCTTCCTTTTCCTACTATCGAATTCCAGTCACCCATGACTATTATATTTTCGTCCCCCTTCACTACCTCAATAATTTCTTTTATCTCATCATACATTTCAATTTCTTAGTCATCTGCGGAGCTAGTTGGCATATAAAGTTGCACTAGTGTAGTATGTGTGGGCTTCGAGTCTATCTTGTCCACAATAATGCGTTCACTATGCTGTTTGTAGTAGCTTACCCGCACTCCTATGTTGTTTATTCATTATTAAACCTACTCCTACATTACCCCTATTTGATTTTGTATTTATAACCCTGTATTCACCTGACCAAAAGTCTTGTTCCTCATGCCACCGAACGTAGCTAATTCCCACTATATCTAACTTTAACCTATCCATTTCCCTTTTTAAATTTTCTAACCTACCTGCCCGATTAAGGGATCTGACATTCCACGCTCCGATCCGTAGAATGCCAGTTTTCTTTCTCCTGATAACGACGTCCTCTTGAGTAGTCCCATCCCGGAGATACGAATGGGGGACTATTTTACCTTCGGAATATTTTGACCAAGAGAACGCCATCATCATTGAATCATACAGTAAAGCTGCATGCCCTTTGGAAAAATCATATATGTATTAGACCAGTAAACTCTTTGAAATTGTGTCATTTCATTTTTTTGAGTTTGTATGACACTCTATACGAACTTGGTGCCAGAATTGTAAAAAGAAAGGTTTGAGAAGACATATTATGGAGAAGAAAATAAGTGGTCCAGCGCTCCCGGACGTAAGATATGTCTCGCTTTTGCACAGTCTTCTGCTGAAATCTCGGAGGTACTTAAGGCTAATCCCGCTATTTCCTTGACAGACGGAGAAAATTTCTCCTTCTTCAAGTAACGACGCAGTAATTTGCAGTACTTCCCCGTGGAATTACGGCCGGCTGACTGAGCCTCCGTCGTGCGCCGTCTACAGTAGCAGCAGCAGCAGTGTAATGGAGGTAAGCCGGCCATTGCGGCGACCAAGCGCATTAGGCGCGGACTGCGGCCGGTGCCTGGCAGTGCCGATGGAGCCGGCGTGTCGGCAGGCGGCGCCGCATACTAACGCCTCTATTAGCGGCCGTCGGACGCCGTCGATCGCGTGCGGCTGTGGTGGGCGAGCACACAGCGCGGCAGTCCCGCCCCGCCGCCGCGCTCTCAATGGTCCCGCTCGACAAGCTCGCCGTCTGCGGAGAGACTTTCCGGCCGTTCGCAGTCCTACCGACGCCCCCGTAAACATGGAATTTTACCCACTCGGTCGCTGCTATTACTGTGCTAATGCCGGGCGCGTAGCGAAGTTATCGCCAGGCGAGTCGCATGATTGGGCCGACAGCGCGGTCTGCCCTTCAAATGTTCAATTTTGTTCCCTCGCCAAGTCATCTTCTCATTTCTTAGTAAAATTCATTAATGGTGCGAATCACACAAACTGCTAGAAATGTTGATACGTGCTCGACATTGGAATGTTTAACTTCGACGGAGCGAGCTGGCGCAGTTGTCTACACACTGGACTCAGTTTCGGGTGGACGAGGGTTCAGAGCCGGTCGGGGTGGCCGAACGGTTCTAGGCGCTACAGTCTGGAAGGTTTAAGTAGTTCTAAGTTCTAGGGGAATGATGGCATCAGGTGTTAAGTCCCATAGTGCTCAGAGCCATTTGAAGGTTCATATTTAGATTTTCTGTGGGTTTCCAAACCGCTAGAGGCTAATGCCGCGACGATTTTACTGAAACCAAAGACAGTCAGATAAAAACTACGGAAATACATCCATTTTAAAACACGACGCAGTAAGGTGAAATTCTTCGGATAAAAACAATGAAGCACTGCACTTTAACGTAAAATCTGAAGGGCAGGCACAAGGGTGAGATGTATTGCTGCAGGAGAGAGCATGTTCCATAGGACTGAGGTGTTTGGTAGGGAGACAGGACCTGTTATACGAGTAAGTTACGAAGATAAGAGGGAGGAGCTGAGGCGGATAGTGGGAAACACCGACAGTGGGAAAGACAGAGTATGAGGAGTAGAGTGTGCGTGGGTAGAGCAGTGGTTGCAAGAGGCAGGGGATGGGGATGGACGGAGAGGTAGACGCTCTGACGTGGAGTGGGAGAGGTGGAGAAGATTTAATGTTGGTAGGATGGATAAATGTCGGGGCGAATTTCACTGTCTGGGAGAATGAGTTGGTTGACGTTTCGTTGGAATAGACCGAGCGAGGTGGCGCAGTGGTTAGCACACTGGACTCGCATTCGGGAGGACGACGGTTCAATCCCGTCTCCGGCCATCCTGATTTAGGTTTTCCGTGATTTCCCTAAATCGCTTCCGGCAAATGCCGGGATGGTTCCTTTGAAAGGGCACGGCCGATTTCCTTCCCCATCCTTTCCTCACCCGAGCTTGCGCTCCGTCTCTAATGACCTCGTTGTCGACGGGACGTTAAACACTAATATCCTCCTCCTCCTCGTTGGAATAGGATATGGAGTGTGTGTACATGTACGGATGGAGGGATGCGTTCTCAATTACAAAATAAAACAAAAAAGACCTGTTTTTGTAGTACAGTATCGAAAAAATTCATTTTCATGTATTCGTGCTAACACATTCGAAATTATATAACAATCGTACAAACAAATACGCATAATGTACAAATACACTGAAGCGCCAGACTAGTATAAGTACGCGTATTCAAATACAGAGATACGCAAAGAGGCTGAATACGACGCTGCGGTTGGCAACGCCTGTATAAGACAACAAGTGTGTGGCGCAGTTGTTAGAAGGGTTACTGCTGCTGCAATTGTAGGTTATCCAGATTTAAGTGAGTTTGAACGTGGTGTTGTAGTGGGCGCACGAGCGACGGGACACGCCATCTCCGAGGTAGAGATGAACTGTGGATTTTCCCGTACGACCATCTCACGAGTGTACCGTGAATATCAGGAATCTGGTAAAATATCAACTCTCCGATATCGCTGCGGCAGGGAAAAGATCATGCTGGAACGGGACCAACGACTACTGAAGAGGATCGTTCAACATGACAGAAGTCCAACCCTTCCGGAAATTGCTGCAGATTTCAGTGCTGGGCCATCAGCGAGTGTCAGCGTGCAAACCACTCAACGAAACATCATTGATATGCTCTTTCGGGGCCGAAAGTCCACTCGTGTACCCTTGATGACTGTTCGACAAAGAGCTTTACGCCTCTTGTGGGACTGTCAGCACCGACGTTCGACAGTTGGTGACTGGAAACATGTTGCGTGGTCGGACATGTCTCGTTTCAAATTATATCGAGCGTATGGACGTGTACGGGTATGGAGACAACCTCGTGAATCCATGCACCCTGCATGTCAGAAGGGGATGATTCGAGGTGCTGGAGACTTTGTAATTGTGTGTGACGTGTTCAGTTGGAGTGATTTGGGAACATTGATACGTCTACATACGACTCTGACAGGTGTCACGTACGTACGCACTCTTCTGATCAACTGCATCCACTCATGTCCACTGTACATCCGACGGACTTGGGCAATTCCAGCAGGACAATGCGACACCACACACGTCCAGAATTTCTACAGAGTGGCTCCACGAACACTATTCTGAGCTTAAACACTTCCGCTGGCCACCAAACTCTCTAGACATGAACATTATCGAGCATATCTGGGATGCTTTGCAATGTGCTGTTCAGAAGTGATCTCCACTCCCTCGTAAGGTTTTAAGGACATCCCTTAAGAATTCATTGTGTCAGTTTCATCCAGCACTACTTCAGACATTAGCAGAGTCCAAGCCACGTCGTGTTGCGGCATTTCTGCGTGCTCACGGGGTCCCTGCACGATATTAGGCATGTATTCCAGTTTCTTCGGTTCTTCAGTGTATATACATTGTAACACACGTCGCATGAAGGCGAAATGCTTCGGATAAAAACAATGAAGCATTACACTTGAACATGAAATCTGAAGCACAGCAAGAGGAAAGAGATGTGGATGGATGGAGAGGGATGGGACCAGAAAAGCGCTGACGAGGGGTGGGTGAGGTGGAGAAGAGTTGAAGTCGGTAGCAGGGATAAATATCGGGGCGGATCTCACTGACTGGGTGAATGAGGTGGTTGAAGTTGCGTTGGGATAGGATATGGCGTGTGTGTAGGTGTAGGGATGGAGGGATACATTTCTGATGGCCAATTCTCAATTATAAACTAAAACACAAAATGAATTGTGTTTGTAGTGTAATATTGATAAAACTTATTTTCCATGTATTCGTGCAAACACCTTCGAAATTATAAAAAATCGTACAAATAAAGGTGCATAATGAATAAATATACAGGGCGTTCGGAAATTCCCGCTACAAATTTCTTGCGCTTGTAGAGGAGAGCGAGTACATTATATTCTGATTAGGAGTCCATGTTCGGAAACGTACTGTTTCCATGATACAGCCATTTGAAAACATGTTCGTGTATAAAGATATGTAACAGTGTAATTATTGTTGGGGGATAGTTATGTCGGATAGGCTGATGTCATGTGACGTCTGTCCTGCATCTCTGACCTGGTTCGAGTGAGCGTTAGAGTGACAGGATTTAGTACGTGATGCCGAATACACCGACATGATCCTTGCGTACGGCGTAGCTGACGGTAATGGAAGAGCTGCTTGTCACCTCTATCAGGATCAGACTCCATCGCATGCCTTTTTCGCCACAATTACGCCACGGCTTCGGGAAAGGGTATCTTCACTGTCAGCAGACGTGACTGTGGTAGTCCAAGGAGACGCCGCACACCCGAACTGGAAGACGCCGCACCGCATCACGCTGACGAGAGCCCGCCATCGAGTAGACGAGCAGTTTCTATGGCTGAAATGACTGGAACTGTGAAACAAGTGATGTACTGGGTCACGCCCAATTATAAAAGTCGTCGCGTTTCCAACATGTTTCCAAATGATTGTAGCACGGAAACGAGACGTTTCGGGACATCGGTTGTAATTCAAAATACTGTTCACTCACTCCCCTCTACAAGTCTGTAACGGGAATTTCCGAACACTCTGTATAAGCACAGCTACATATTAAGAAACATGATTCCCGACCGTTTCTGCGCGCTGATTTTGTAAACGTCTTAGCGGCAACCCTTTTCATAGATCCATATACAGCTGTCGTCTCCGGTTCACAATTCAAAACTGTCAGAAGCGCTCCCAGATGTCAGAGATATCCTTTTGTCGAGCACAAGAGAGTCAAAATAGTAATGAATTTTAAAACTCCAAACATAAGGTGGCACTTTTTTTTCACGTGACTCTGCGTTTATGTGTCGTACAGTAATGTATTTGTGTAGGTACATTCAGCGGCGTATGTGGATACTGTCTGTAGTGAAACACGTGGCCAGTGGAGTTAGTAGCAAATAAGTAATAAATTTAAAAGTCGTACTTGATGTATGATGCAACAAATCTTAACCTAACTGTAATCACAACAGGTGGCTATCTCGATCAATGTGCAAATAATGATACACACAACACCAACGTCTTTCCGTGTTCCGTTCCTTAAGCTACCTCTTTATCTTCTTTTGTCAGACTGGATTTTCACATTAGTTGGATTATGAAAGGAGTCGAGAGCATTTATGAAACATCCAGAACTAAATAATACAACAGCACACTTCTTTCTGAGAGATTGTTATAGTCACAAACATTTAACAAGTGGCATAACCGAGTTTAACTTTCAGCCAGTGTTTAATGCACTAAATTCCCGTTGCACTGAATTCCCGTTGCAAATCGTCTCAGACTCAAGTTGTACGATAGTGCAGCAGATAAAGAAAAGAACGACAGTCGCAGTCGGTAAAAGATCATTTAAACAATGGTTTGTAGCTGCAGACCCAAGATCAGTGAAGATCATCGATAAAGGTAGATGAAGGACCCTCCACAACACTGATATATTGTATTACGGACACATCACTCTCCATTAACAGAATACCGTATGTTCACATACTTGAAAAGTTGTAAGTTGCAGTACAAAATATTTGTGAACAGACGACTTGATTATATTGTTTATATGTGGTGTGTGTTCTTTCGGACATTCCGGAAGAGCAGACACCATTTTGATCCTGCAGCTTCTAGGAATCAAGGACACAGGGGAATTAAAGAAATTAGCTGCCAGAAAACATAGATTCATATCAATAGGGCAAATTGAAAATTTTTGCCAGACTGGGATTCGAACCCAAGTCCCCTGCTTATTAGGATGATGCCCTGATTACTAGGACACAGTGGTCGCCACAACCACACGGGCTGCCCTAGTAGGCCTCCCGTCAGAACCAAATTCTAAATTTATCAGCACACTGTTGATAACGTGCTCCTGCTCATCAGCCTAGATTAGCATCTAGCTGGCTCCCGTAAGACTTCGAGCATGGTGTCCACCTTCACTGAAGGCATCATTGGCCGCTGTCGCTGTAATTACCCGTACACAAGTGGTGCCTGTTCTTTCTGATATGTCCGAAAGAACAGAGACGATTTTGATCCTGCAGCCACTATGCAGGACTTGTAGAGACTAGCTTCCAGTCGGCATCGGCTTATATCAATGGGTCAAGTCGAAAATTTTTGCCCGACTAGGGCTGTTGATAAAATATCGACATACACATATTTTTCGAAAAGGTGTCGATGAATATCTGCAACATCTTTTCAACGATAATTAGATATCGAAATGGCAATATCGAGTCCCGATATTTTTATTTTATATTGTATTTTTTTCACAAGTTTCGATAAATATATGAAATTGTAGCAGAACGTAATTTCACTTACACTGTGTAAGGTATTCTTACTAATTTTTGATCTCCTATCATGTCCAGTATTTATCTTTGACAGTGTGAAGCTAGTATAGGTGGCATGAGGCAGCAGCCCGACTGCACTGGGGGAAGAGGGGGGGTGGGTGGGGAAGATGAGTGATTCCGATTTCGAAAAGTAGCACACCAGTTGTGTTAGAAAACTATCTTAATGCAACTAGTGTGATATTTCTTCACATTGGTCTACTTAAAAGCAGTTGCTGAAAGCGAGGACCATAATCTAAATGACGACATTGGTTTTTGCGGTGGGCAGAGAGGTATATGCTGACGTAATCGGCGCTCGGCTCTACCAACAGAAACTGCAGCGTTTAACTTCACATGTAATGTTGACACGCTGCTATGTCGCTGCCGTTTGCCGAAATGAAAAAAACGGGTAAAGTCGACAAGAAATGTTCCAAAAAACAAATTCAGTATGTAACGAAATCGAACGATGGACCCATCGGACACATCCGTGCAGTTCCCATTGTTACCAAAGTGGTTACCGCCAAGCGTGAAAGTCCATCGTTTTCCCTTCCAACTCTTGCTCTAGCTGGGAGAGGCAGGCAGCTATCTTGTTGTGAGACCTTAACTTTTCCAGGCGAATCGAATGTTCAAATAACTTACGGGTTTGCTGCCGGGTGACTTCACCCGGCAGCAAACCCGTAAGTTATTTGAGCATCTTTTTGATGTACAGAATACGTGATAATAAGTCGGTACTTAAATATACAGGTCTAAAAGCGTCAGTACATTTACAATGTGCAGCTGACATTTTTATAGGCCGGTAGGTCGATACTTTATTCGACGACATATCGATACCTTTCGTCGATATATAGACGGCCAAAAATGATACTTTTTTAAACATTGATACATCGGATATCTGATATTTTTAAAAATATCAACAGTCCTAATTCGAACCTGGGTCTCCTGCTTGTTATGCTGATGTGCCGACCACTACGCCTTCCGGACACGGTGGTAGCAACAACCGCGCGGTCTACCCTAGCCTGTGTAAATCAGGGCCCAGTGACAGCTAATGTCTTTTATTATTCATTAATGCATCAGTTTCTCTACTAATGAAAACAGAATAAAAACACCTACAGTTGACCCTAAAAATGCGGCAGTGGACGTTAATGTACAGTAAGCACAGATCCAGGTCAAGCTTCGATGTTCTCCAGAGTTATGGCGACTGCTCACTGCTTTCCCTGGCAGATACCGCCTACTGTGTACTACCAAGCTCTTAGCTACTAGCACTGCCACGACGTGTCACTCTGAACGCCAATTACTTACGCAATAGGTAACAATACGTTCAATACACAGTCATTGTTAGTATTGTTGTAGTTCTTAGTTCTCCACGCTACTCCATCCTGTGCAATCCTCTTCATCTCTGCATAACTACTACAGCCTCGATACCCTTCGCCCTGCTTACTATGTTCGTCCCTTTGTGTGCCTCAACTCTGTTTAAACCCCGACCCCCTTCTTACACTTCCCTTCACTACTAAATTCACGATTCCTAGATGACTCACAATTTGTCCTCCCTCAACTGATCCCTTCTTTAGTCGAGTTGTGCCACAAATATTTCCTCTTCCCAATTCGATTTAGTGGCCTTATTAATTACGTGACCTACCCATCTAACATTAAGCATCATCCTGTAACGCCACATTTCAAAAGCTTCCGTTCTCTTCTTGTCTCACCTGCATATCGTCCACGTTTCACTTCGGTACAAAGCTGCAATCCGCACAAATAGCTTCAGAAATGATTTCCCAACACCTACATTTATATTCGACGTTAAAAATTTCCTCTTTTCCGACACGCCTTTTTTGCCATTGCCCTTCTGCATTTTATATCCTTTTTACTTTGGCCTTCATCAGCTATTCTGGTGCCCACGGCATCGCCCGATTTCAGTCGACAACAGTCCACGTCCGTTGTTTCACTTTTGGTGGTGCTGTTTTGAAGACACTATCCATTCCGTTCAACTGCTCTTCCAAATCCATTGCTGTCTCCGACACAATTATAATGTTATCGGCTACTTGCAAAGATTTTAGTTCTCCTCCCTGAACTCTTATTCTTTTTCAAAATTTCTTCTTTGTTTGCATTACTGTTTGCACATTGTACCACGGGTCCTCTCTCATGCCCTTCGACTGTTATAATTGCAGTCTGGTTTGTGTACGATCTGTATATAACCTTTCACCCCCTGTTTTTTATGGCTGCTAACTTCATAATCATTCCTATAAACGATAAATGTTATACGCCAACTTTCCTCGTTAATTCTTTTGCCTGCTAGTGAACACTATGCTAAGGACGCTACAGTATTTCCTAGGTTAAATTATAATAAATAAAAAGAAAAATGTGGCGGGAGACTTCATACGAGTAATATGTAAAGATACACCTTGGCGTCTGTTAATGTTTCTTCAAACTACCTTGTCCGTAGGACAACCACAGCCATAAATAGACATTTTGGATAATAATACGAGGCTGAGTCAAATGAAAACCGTAAATCTGTAATAACAAATAGAAATTTCTCGCAGTTATGCTGTAAGTTGGTAAGCGTGCTACAAACAGCGTGCAAAATGGCCTGTACGTGGCAGCATAGTGCAGATGCACACATACCGTCCCAGTATCAGTATAAAGATGGCCGCCCCACTTGCGACTTGCACCAGGGAAGAACTGCGTTCTGTTATTCGGTTTTAGCGTAGTGAAGGTGTGAAACCTATTGCAATTCATCGATGAATGAAGGTTCAGTAAGGTGATGCATGTTTGTCACAGCAGCAAGTCTACAAATGAAGTAGGAAGTTCTCAAATTGTGTGACTTAAGTGGAAGATGCTTCTCGTCCAGGTCAGGCACAACGATTTGTGACTCCACAGAAGATTGCAGCAGTTGAAGCCATAGTGAAGGAAAACCGCCGAGTGACACTGAATGACATTGCACCATGTTTACAGATTAGTCATGGGTCAGCACACCGCATTGTGCATGATGTGCTCCAGTTTCACAAAGTGTCTGGAAGATGGGTGCCACGGCAGCTGACTCCTGAAATGAGAGAACGACGTGTTGATGCTTGTGAAGAACTTCTTCGGCGCTTTGAACGAGAAGTTGATAGCTTCCTTGCAAGAATCGTTAGTGGGGACGAAACCTGGGTCCACTTCCACCAACCGGAAACGAAGAGAGCGAGCAAGCAATGGCGCCATTCCTCATCACCAAAACCAAAGAAGTTTCAAACGGAACCATCAGCAGGGAAGGTTATTCTGACTCTCTTTTGGGACGGAAAAGGCGTCATTTTGGAGCATTACATGCCTAGAGGGACCACTGTCACCAGTGCATCATACACAGATCTCCTTAAAAATCATCTGCGGCCTGTAACCAAATCAAAACGACGTGGATTGGTGTCAGCATGTGCCCTTTTGCAACATGACAATGCAAGACCCCACACTGCCCGTACAACAGTTGCAACAATCACAGACCTGCATTTTGAGTGTCTTCTTGATCCACCATACTCACCCCAGACCTTGCCCCAGGTGATTTCCGTATGTCTGGACCACTCAAAGACGCAATGGGAGGAAAGAAGTTCCGTTCTGATGAAGAGGTACGCCACGCGGTGCATGAGTGGTTGCGCGGACTACCAAAATAATTTTTTTCTAAAGGAATTTATGCACTTTGTAAGCGCTGAAGGACTTGCATTGAGCGTGGGAGGGATTATGTTCAAAAGTAATACAGCTTTGTACCACTTCTGCACAATAAATAATATTTTAAAAAATATTTAAGGTTTTCATTTGACTCACCCTCGTAGCTTGGCTGCTCTTGTAAATAATTTGTTCAACGACCAGTTTCGTAGCTTAGAAGCCACATCATCAGGTGAGATCTCTTAAATAAGAAAAAGTGTTCGATGCAATTGTGGTCTACCATAGTTACACTCAATTAGGAGAAAGAGAGCATATTACTTACATGTTAAATCATGACTTTTAACTTATGACGCGGATGGGGCGGAACTTTCCTTCCCTATACGTAAACGACGCAATTAGCGATTCGCCAGGTAAGCACAAAGCATGGATCCACGATTTCTCAAGCGCACTTAGTAATCTTTTAAAAACAGGAAGAGTCGCCATGAAATATCTGCCCAACCTTATGTGAAATAAAACCGATAATGGACTGGGACACACGAGTTATGGTACGTTATTTTCATCAGCATACAAATTTCTACATCAGCTAACGATTTTGTACGGCTTTTATGGGGTTGTTGTAGATACTTCCTAATGCCTTTCTTTTTTAATTTTTAGGCACTTTTGATGGATTGTCTAGTGGCGAACATGTTATATTCGGCCTACTGTCATCCGTTCAGGATTCATGCTAGGTGTTTTTAATTCATAACTGGGTGTTCCAGCCCATTATTGGTTTTACGTCACATTAGGTTCGCAGATATTTCTTGGCGTCTCTTACTGTTTTTCTGAACAAATCTTAGGTAGCGTTAATAAATCGAGGAACCCATCCTTTGGGCTTTCATGACGCCTCGTTATTGGTCATTTTTTCATAGACAAGAAATTCCGCAAGTTTAATGTCATTATTTAGCATGTAAGGAATTTTCTCTATTTCTCACTATTCATTGTAGCTACGGCAGACCACAATTGTAGTGAACGCTCTTTCTAATTTAATATATCTAACCTGATGATGTGGCATCCGAGCTGCGCAACCGATCGTGAAATAAATTGTTTACAAAAGGAGCCAATCGGTTGACATGTAGCAAAATTTTCCCTTGTCCGATGTTTTCTCGAGTTGAATTAAGAGATGGAGCTTCCAGACCCATCATAAACCTCTCTCTGTTTCCGAAGTTGCCCCTCTGACGCTTGCGAAGGAAACGTAACGGGTTTGCGCTCGCCAAATTTCAGTCTTGCTAATGCCGTACTTACAAAGCAAGCTGCAGCAGCGACGGCGGAGGATGAATAAACCGCAAAACTTGGGACCCACGCGCAGGAAAATACGAGCGCCAAGCCCACCCGTCTGCAAATTCCCTTCTTTCTGTTACAGCGCACCCGGCGAGGCACGAAAAAAGTACGCGCGCGACGAAAAGTGCATAAAAAGTTGTGGATTACTAGAGCAAAATTCGCTCTCCGTACGTGTGCCTGTGTCTCGTGCTTTCGCCGTCCCCGGTGGCGCAGAGAGCGGGAACGATGGCGGGTGGGAAGCAGATCGTGAGAGGAAACTGGTGCGAAGAAGAAGACGAAAGCCACGACCGTGTTTGCATTCTGCGGGCCACGAGGCGTCCGGCTGTTTCCGCCACTGCGCGTGCGTAGTAATCCCGACCTACATCCCGTCTCGCTTCTCGCGTAGCGGGAGAGTCTTCGCCCTTCCGGAAGGGAGCCTTTTCGGCCCAACCCCTTTCCGCCCCCCCCCCCCCCCCACCACCTCCACGAAAAACACCACCCCCTGAGGAAAGCCTGCTGCACAATTTAGGCTGCGCAGCCTCCGTATGCTCGCCACGGCGTCTGTCTTCTGCATATAAAACCAGCGACGCGTCCGCTCACCGTGGGCTCCAGAACAAACCACGAAATATCATTCCTGCGGACGCACGTCCCTTGGAATCATTTTCCGCCCAGCACAACTACTTCCACTCCACGGTTAATTAATACTTATCCTTACCTTAAAAAAAGCTATATGTATGTTCTTTCGGGTCATAAAGAATTCGTCATTTCAGGACATAATATTATGAAATTCAGGGGGTTTATAAATGAATATCGGGGTTTTAACGCTTTATAATAATTATTATATTAAACTTCCTATTGTAAATGATATGTCAAATGATAGAGCAACTCAAACAGTTTCACCAAGAACCTTATAAATGTTCACTGTCAGCACTATTTGCCACACGGCACACATCAAGTCTATAGCCGAGTTCTTCCCAAACGCTGATAGGTGTGTCTTCAGTGATTGTAGCAACAGCTGCTTCAATCCGGTTTCTTAATTCAGTTAGGTCTGCTGATACCGGAGGCACGTACACACGATCCTTGATGAAGCCCCAAAAGAAAAAATCGCTTGGCGTTAGGACGGATGAACGTGGAGGCCATGCAGAGCAAGCCGAGTCATTGGGCCCCTTGCGGCCTATCCAGCGCTTGGGTACAGTGAAGTTCAACCAATGGCATGCTTCGCTATGCCAGTGAGGTGGTGCACCATCTTGCTGGGAAATGAAGTTCTCTGGCTCGTCTTTTTCCAACTGAGGGAAGAGCCATTGCCCTAGTGTATGAAGGTAAGAAGTGCCAGTTACAGTAGGTTCACTAGTCGCCATCTTCGCTACTACCGCTGTCTGGCGGATTGCGGCGGGGACATTGCGCACTGCGCATGCGCACTGATGCCAAACACAACTGTTTCAGTTGCTCTTTCATTTGACATATCATTAATAACTGTAAGTTTAATGTAATAAATATTAACCTTGATATTCATATATAAACACCCTGTATTAACACTTCTCTTCCATTTTCCTTCGACGATCCCACCTAGAATTCAGCCGTTTTCAGTCACCAAATCACCATAGGCCTCTTCTGTTCCAGTCATCCTGTCTTACCTTAAATGGAGTAACACAGACCTAGAAGCACTCGATACACTTACACGATCAAAATTCCACAAGTATAGAATACAACACATACATTCCGCAACAGAAAGATTCACATTAAGCAGAAAGGAAGGAGGAAGGGGACTTACCTGCATAAAAAACCTACATTATGGACAGGTAGACAATTTAAGAAAATTCTTTATAGAACGAGCTGAAACTAGCAAAATACACAAAGCAATCACTCATATAAATACATCGGCTACACCACTGCAATTTCATAACCACTTCTACAACACTTTAGATCACATAACATAAACAGGTATGAAGAAAGTAAATTGGAAAAAGAAAACAGTACATGGCAAGCATCCGTATCATCTAACACAGCCACACATCGATCAAGACGCATCCAACACATGGCTAAGAAAAGGCAATATATACAGTGAGACGGAAGGATTCATGATTGCAATACAGGATCAAACAATAAACACCAGATATTACAGCAAGCATATTATTAAAGATCCCAACATCACAACAGATAAATGCAGACTTTGCAAACAAAAAAACAGAAACAGTAGATCACATCACAAGCGGATGTACAATACTAGGAAATAAAGAATACACCAGAAGACATGACAATGTAGCAAAAATAATACATCACCAACTTGCCATACAACATAAACTAATAAAACAACACGTTCCCACGTACAAGTATGCACCACAAAATGTACTGGAGAATGATGAATACAAATTATACTGGAACAGAACCATTATAACAGAAAACACCACCTAACAAACCTGACATCATACTCACCAACAAAAAGAAGAAAGTAACACAACTAATCGAAATATCCATACCCAATACAACAAATATACAGAAGAAAACAGGAGAAAAAATTGAAAAATACATCCAGCTTGCTGAGGAAGTCAAAGGCTTGTGGCATCAGGATAAAATTGACATTATACCAATTATGCTATCAACTACAGGAGCCATACCACACAATATCCACCAGTACATCAACGCAATACAGCTACATCCAAACGTATATATATAACTACAGAAATCTGTAATTATTGATACATGTTCAATTACCCGAAAGTTCCTAAATGCAATGTAACATATACCGTACATTTAAAAGGAAGTCACGCTTGATCAAGGTCCGCGTCACTTTCCATTTTTAACCAGACATAACGTCTGAGAAAGGAGAGATTATTATTATTATTACTATTGGTTGGTTGGTTGGTTGTTTCGGGGAAGGAGACCAGACAGCGTGGTCATAGGTCTCATCGGATTAGGGAAGGACGGGGAAGGAAGTCGGCCGTGCCCTTTGAAGGGAACCATACCGGCATTTGCCTGGAGCAATTTAGGGAAATCACGGAAAACCTAAATCAGGATGGCCGGACGCGGGATTGAACGGTCGTCCTCCCGAATGCGAGTCCAGTGTCTAACCACTGCGCCACCTCGCTCGGTCCTATTATTATTATTATTTCTTTACTTTCTCAGACGTTAAGTCTGGTTAAGAATGGAAAGTGACGCGGACCTTGATCAAGCGTCACTTCCTATTAACTGTACGGTATGTGTTATATTGCATTTAGGAACTTTCGGGCAATTGAACATGTATCAATAATTACGGATTTCTGTAGTTGTATATATATGTTTGGATGTTGCTGTATTGCATTGTTGTACTGGTGGATATTGTGTGGTATGACTCCTGTAGTTGACAGTATAATTGGTATGATGTCAACTTTATCCTGATGCCACATGTCTTTGACTTCCTCAGCCAGTAGGATGTATTTTTCAATTTTTTCTCCTGTTTTCTTTTGTATATTTGTTGTATTGGGTATGGATATTTCGATTACTTGTGTTAATTTCTTCTTTTTATTGGTGAGTATGATGTCAGGTTTGTTATGTGGCGTTGTTGTATCTGTTATAATGGTTCTGTTCCAGTATAATCTGTATTCACCATTCTCCAGTACATTTTGTGGTGCATACTTGTATGTAGGAACTTGTTGTTTTAAAAGTTTATGTTGTAAGGCAAGCTGTTGATGTATTATTTTTGCGACATTGTCATGTCTTCTGGGGTATTCTGTATTTGCTAGTATTGTACATCCGCTTGTGATGTGATCTACTGTTTCTATTTGTTGTTTACAAAGTCTGCATTTATCTGTTGTGGTATTGGGATCCTTAATAATATGCTTGCTGTAATACCTGGTGTTTATTGTTTGATCCTGTATTGCAATCATGAATCCTTCTGTCTCACTGTATATATTGCCTTTTCTTAGGCATGTGTTGGATGCGTCTTGATCGATGTGTGGCTGTGTTAGATGATACGGGTGCTTGCCATCAAGTGTTTTCTTTTTCCAATTTACTTTCTTCGTATCTGTTGATGTTATGTGATCTAAATGGTTGTAGAAGTGGTTATGAAATTGCAGTGGTGTAGCCGATGTATTTATATGAGTGATTGCCTTGTGTATTTTGCTAGTTTCTGCTCGTTCTAGAAAGAATTTTCTTAAATTGTCTACCTGTCCATAATGTAGGTTTTTTATGTCGATAAATCCCCTTCCTCCTTCCTTTCTGCTTAATGTGAATCTTTCTGTTGCGGAATGTATGTGATGTATTCTATATTTGTGGCATTGTGATCGTGTAAGTGTATTGAGTGCTTCTAGGTCTGTGTTACTCCATTTCACTACTCCAAATGAGTAGGTCAATATTGGTATGGCATAAGTATTTATAGCTTTTGTCTTGTTTCTTGCTGTCAATTCTGTTTTCAGTATTTTTGTTAGTCTTTGTCTATATTTTTCTTTTAGTTCTTCTTTAATATTTGTATTATCTATTCCTATTTTTTTGTCTGTATCCTAGATACTTATAGGCATCCGTTTTTTCCATCGCTTCTATGCAGTCGCAGTGGTTATCCAATATGTAATTTTCCTGTTTAGTGTGTTTTCCCTTGACTATGCTATTTTTCTTACATTTGTCTGTTCCAAAAGACATATTTATATCATTGCTGAATACTTCTGTTATCTTTAGTAATTGGTTGAGTTGTTGATTTGTTGCTGCCAGTAGTTTTAGATCATCCATGTATAGCAAATGTGTGATTTTGTGTGGGTATGTTCCAGTAATATTGTATCCATAATTTGTATTATTTAGCATGTTGGATAGTGGGTTCAGAGCAAGGCAGAACCAGAAAGGACTTAATGAGTCTCCTTGGTATATTCCACGCTTAATCTGTATTGGCTGTGATGTGATATTATTTGAATTTGTTTGGATATTAAGTGTGGTTTTCCAATTTTTTATTACTATGTTTAGGAACTGTATCAATTTAGGATCTACTTTGTATATTTCCAATATTTGTAGTAACCATGAGTGGGGTACACTATCAAAAGCTTTTTGGTAATCAATGTATGCGTAGTGTAGCGACCTTTGTTTAGTTTTAGCTTGATATCTCACCTCTGCATCTATTATCAGTTGCTCTTTACATCCTCGTGCTCCTTTGCAACAGCCTTTTTGTTCTTCATTTATAATTTTGTTCTGTGTTGTATGTGTCATTAATTTCTGTGTAATGACTAAAGTTAATATTTTGTATATTGTTGGTAGGCATGTTATGGGGCGATATTTAACTGGGTTCGCTGTGTCTGCTTGATCTTTAGGTTTCAGATAAGTTATTCCATGTGTAAGTGTATCAGGGAATGTGTATGGGTCTGCAATGTAACTGTTAAATAATTTAGTTAGATGTGAATGTGTTGAGGTGAACTTCTTTAACCAGAAATTTGCTATTTTATCATTTCCAGGGGCTTTCCAATTGTGAGTAGAATTAATTGCTTGGGTGACTTCATGTTGCAAAATTATCACTTCAGGCATTTGTGGTATCATCTTTTATGTGTCTGTTTCTGCTTCTATCCACCGTGTATGCCTGTTATGTTGTACCGGGTTTGACCATATGTTGCTCCAGAAGTGTTCCATGTCTGTTATGTTTGGTGGATTGTTTATTTTAATGTGTGTGTTATCTATTGTCTGGTAAAATTTCTTTTGATCTGTGTTGAATGTTTGGTTTTGTTTCCTTCTATTTTCACTTTTTTTGTATCTTCTGAGTCGTTTGGCTAATGCTTGTAATTTCTGCTTCTTTTCGTCTAATTGCTCTGTCGCTTCTTGTTGTGAGATTTTACCTAACCTTTTTCGTTTTTTTTCGAGATTTCATTATTATTATTATTATTATTATTATTATTATTATTTTAATCATCATCATTAGAAGTGGTGCCAGTCACCGTAAGTATTTCATCAGTTAAAAACAAGACGTTCTTCAATCTGTTCTTAACTGTTCATTACGATTTTACACAGTTGTTAGTTACTTCATTTCCCAGTTAAAAACAAATTCTGCAGTTCCTTACAGTATAACACTTCAAAATAAGATGCTTGGTTAGAGTTGTAATGATGTAGAGTGACAAATGGATACTACTTTAATATTCGCTTCCATTAAGCTTTACAATTACGTCATTTTTTAAAATTTTAATACATATGTGGTAGTTTCTTTTTATAGTCATATTATTACAAATTGTTACAAACGGATGTTTGAATTCTTCAGTGACATTAGCGACTCACTGGAACGGTAGAAATTCTGTAATCGTACATTACTGGCCATTAAAATTGCTACACTACCAAGATGACGTGCTACAGACGCGAAATTTAACCGACAGGAAGAAGATGCTGTGATATGCAAATGATTAGCTTTTCAGAGCTTTCACACAAGG
Source organism: Schistocerca nitens (assembly GCF_023898315.1). Lineage (NCBI taxonomy): Eukaryota > Metazoa > Arthropoda > Insecta > Orthoptera > Acrididae > Schistocerca > Schistocerca nitens. The sequence continues at coordinate 77,749,135 of NC_064625.1, forward strand.
TTGGCGCCGGTGGCGACACCTACAACGTGCAGAAATGAGGAAAGTTTCCAACCGATTTCTCATACACAAACAGCAGTTGATCGGCGTTGCCTGGTGAAACGTTGTTGTGATGCCTCGTGTAAGGAGGAGAAATACGTACCGTCACATTTCCGACTCTGATAAAGGTCGGATTGTAGCCCATCGCAATTGCGGTTTATCGTATCGCAACATTGATGCTCGCGTTGGTCGAGATCCAATGACTGTTAGCACAATATGGAATCGGTGGCTTCAGGAGGGTAATACGGAACGCCGTGCTGGATCGCAACGGCCTGGTATCACTAGCAATCGAGATGACAGGCACATCATCCGCATGGCTGTAACGGATCGTGCAGCCACGTCTCGATCACTGAGTCAACAGGGGACGTTTGCAAGACAACAACCATCTGCATGAACAGTTAGACGACGTTTGCAGCAGCATGGACTATCAGCTCGGGGACCATGGCTGCGGTTACCCATGACGCTGCAACACAGACAGGAGCGCCTGCGATGGTGTACTCAACGGCGAACCTGGGTGCACGAATGGCAAAACGTCATTTTTTCGGATGAATCCAGGTTCTGTTTACAGCGTCATGATGGTAGCATCCGTGTTTGGCGACATCGCGGTGAACGCACATTGGAAGCGTGTATTCGTCGTCGTCATACTGGCGTATCACCCGGTGAGATGGTATGGGGTGCCATTGGTTACACGTCTCGGTCACCTCTTGCTCGCATTGACGGCACTTTCAACAGTGGACGTTACATTTCAGATGTGTTACGACCCGTGGCTCTACCCTTCATTCGATCCCTGCGAAACCCTACATTTCAGCAGGATAATGCATGACCGCATGTTGCAGGTCCTGTACGGGCCTTTCTGGATACGGAGTATGTTCGACTGCTGCCCTGGCTAGCACATTCTCCAGATCTCTCACCAATTGAAAACGTCTGTTCAATGGTGGGCGAGCAACTAGCTCTTCACAATACGCGAGTCACTACTCTTGATGAAGTGTGGTATCGTCTTGAAGCTGCATGGGCAGCTGTACCTGTACACGCCGTCCAAGCTCTGTTTGACTCAATGCCCAACCTTATCAAGGCCGTTATTACGGCCAGAGGTGGTTGTTCTGGGTACTGATTTCTCAGCATCTATTCACCCAAATTGCATGAAAATGTTATCACATGTCAGTTCTAGTATAATATATTTGTCCAATGAATACTCGTTTATCGTCTGCATTTCTTCTTGGTGTAGCAATTTTAATGGCCACTAGTGTATTTCTCGTTTCGTCAGGTGCAGTTTTACATTTGTGAACGATTAAAGTAACACAGTAGTCTTTGCATAATTTTCAAATCTTACTATGATCTGACAAAATACTTTTGCAGCTTTTTTTAAGACAGTATTACATTAAAGATACCTACAGCATTTGCGTAGAGACCGAGGATACTGGTAACACTATCTGCAAGGTCATTAACATACAACATCAACATTATACACTATGCGACCAAAGTATCCGTACACGCCCAAAAACATGGGTTTTTCATTTTAAGTGCACTGTGCTGAAACCTACTGCCACATACTCCACCTCAGTAGTCATTACACATCGTGAGAGAGCAGAATGGAGCGCTCCGGACATCGAACGTGATCATGTGATTAGATGTCACTTGTGTCATTCGTCTGTACGTCAGATTTCCACACTCCTAACATCCGTAGGTCCACTGTTTCCGATGTGATAGTGAAGTGGAAACGTGAAGAGACACGTACAGCACAAAAGCGTACCGGCCCATCTCATGTCTTGACTGACAGAGACCGCTGATAGGTGAAGAGAGTCGTAATGTGTAAAAGGCAGACGTCTATCCAAACCATCACACAGAAATTGCGAATTACATCGGGATCCACTGCAAGTACTATGACAGTAAGGCGGGAGGTGAGGATCTTGGATTTCATAGCTGAGCGGCTGCTCAGAAGCCACACATCACGCCGGTAAATGCCTAACGTCTCGCTTGATGTAAGGAGCGTAAAGATTGGGCGATTGAACAGTGGAAAAACGTTGTTGGGAGTGACAAATCACGGTACACAATGTGGTGATCCGATGGTAGGGTGTGGGTATGACGAATGCCCGGTGAATGACATCTGCCAGCGTGTGTAGTGCGAACAGTAAAATTCGGAGGCGGTGGTGTTATGGTGTGCTCGTGATTTTCATGGAGGGGCTTGAACCCTTGTTGTTTTGCGTGGCACTATCACAGCACAGGCCTAAATTGATGTTTTATGCACCTTCTTGCTTCCCACTGTTGTAGAGAAATTCAGGGATGGCGGTTGCATCTTTCAACACGATCGAGCACTTGTTCGTAACGCACGGCCTTTCGCGGAGTGGTTACACGACAATAACATCCCTGTAATGGACTGACCTGCTCAGAGTCCTGACCTGAATCATAAAGAACACCTTTGGGATATTTTGGAACTCCGACTTCGTGCGTGGCGTCACCGACTGATATCGATACCTCTCCTCAGTGCAGCACTCCGTAAAGAATGGGCGGGCTTCTATTCCCAAAGAAACCTTCCAGCACATGATTGAACATACGCTTGCCCGAATGGAAGCTGTCATCAGGGCTAAGGGTGGGCCGACACCATACTGAATTCTAGCATTACCGATGGAGGTCGCCACGAACTTGTAAGTCATTTCCACCCAGGTATCCGGATACTTTTGATCACACAGTGTTGCTCGTGGGAATGTCGTCTCTTAAATGGCGTAGCTGGTCGGCTGTTTGCGTGCCACTGTCGTGAGCATCTGTCGAAAGTGTCTGAAGGACGGTCATCTGTCGAAAGTGTCTGAAGGACGGTTTCGCTCTCTATCGAACAACGTTCAAGGAACTCTCTTTCCGTATGAAAATTAGCTCCGGACATGCCTCGACGACTTCTTCGTCTTAAAACCACGTAATTTATACAGTTGCGGAATTGAGAAGTTAGTTTAGCATTGACAGACTGTTGTACGAGGTGTGGCTAGAAAAAAACCGGACTAGTACTGGTGAAACAATAAAACGAATGCAATAAGGCTGAAAGTCGCGTGGCCTGTCACGTGACTCTCGCTCCGCCTACTGCTCGAGTTTCATCTGCCTCCTGCACTCAGTCTGCCCGTGGCGTCTGTTTTAAGTAGTTGACGTTTTGTCTGTGCGTCGGAAAATGTTGAGTGTACAGAAAGAACAGCGTGTTAACATCAAATTTTGTTTCAAACTAGGAAAATCTGCAAGTGAAACGTTTGTAATGTTACAACAAGTGTACGGCGATGATTGTTTATCGCGAACACAAGTGTTTGAGTGGTTTAAACGATTTAAAGATGGCCGCGAAGACACCAGTGATGACATTCGCACTGGCAGACCATTGTCAGCAAAAACTGATGCAAACATTGAAAAAATCGGTAAACTTGTTCGACAAGATCGCCGTTTAACAATCAGAGCGTGTCTGAGTTAACAGGAGTTGACAAGGAAAGTGTTAGGCAGATTCTTCATGAAAGTTTCAACATGAACAAAGTGTGTTAAAATGGTTCCAAAGTGTCTCACAATTGAACAGAAGGAACGCCGAAGAATGATTTGTTCTGACATCCTGGAAAACATTGAAAGTGATCCCACCTTCTTACAAAAAGTTATTACTTGCGATGAATCGTGGTTTTTTACTTACGATCCCGAAACTAAGCGCCAATCGATGCATTGGAAAACTCCTGGTTCTCCACGACAAAAAAAAGCACGAATGTCAAAATCGAAATTCAAGGCAATGATGATTGTTTTTTTTTTTTGACATCAAAGGGATTGTGCACATTGATTGGGTACCAGAGGGACAAACAGTGAATCAGCATTACTACATTAGCGTCCTGGCTACCCTACGTGAGCGAGTACGGAGAAAACGGAACAATTTGTGGAGAAAAAAGTCATGGATCCTTCACCAAGACAATGCCCCAGCTCACAGTGCGTTGTCAGTGAAGACGTTTTTGTCAAAACACAACATTCCCATCTTAGATCATCCACCCTACTCACCTGATTTGGCCCCCTGTGACTTTTTTCTTTTCTCTAAAGTCACGTCAGCTTTGAAAGGAACTAGATTTGAGACTGTTGAAGCAGTAAAAGAAAAAGCGACGGAAGTAATGTATGGACTTACCGAAAATGATCTGCAGCATTGCTATGAACAGTGGAAAATTCGTATGGAGCGGTGTAGAGACCGAGGAAGAGAGTACATTGAAGGAGATAACATGAAATTGTAAGTAATTGTAAATAAATGTTTTCTCCAGCATCAGTCCGGTTTTTTTCTAGCCGCACCTCGTAAATAGTGAAGGAGAATACCTTATCTCTAACTTAAGTCCCTTTGATGTGTATCTGTGTGTATGAACTTAAGCGTGAACCCAATACAATCTTGATGAATTGCTGTCCACGGCACCCAGTAGTTGTATGGGTCCTGTGATACATGACCCAATGACTGGAAGTAATCCATTTAGTTTATAGTGGGACCTGAAGGTGACGCAAATGTAGCGTTGCAACTGGTCGTGTGAGTAACAAATGCATTGAAAATACGGCTCCGCGGTTCCATTTCCTTTCCGTAATGCTTGATGTCTCGCTCTGACAGTGACGGCGTACTCCAATGGGATAAATTTCGGTAACAAAAGTCCATAACAATGCTATAGGGGTTCGAGGAGCATGAGTATAAATGACGTTCATTTCTTGGCCGCCAAAGTCCCCTGATGGAATACCTCTCGGACAAGTTCTCCGTCTCCACAAGGCACCAGCACGCAACTCTGCGGCAATTGCGTGGCATGTGCGTTGACACCTGATGCCACACTCCTCTGTAAACGTGCTAACGACTAGTTGAATGGGTGCCAGCAGAATCGCTGATGTGTTCCCTTCTAAGGATGGACCAACACACCTTTAAACAAGTGACCGTCACGCTTCGACTAATTTGCGTTTGCGCTACAACCATTGGGTGTTTGTTTCCCTGGTTAAATACAGTGAGGTGAGGAAAGAAATCGGTTGCCGCCTAATATCGTGTCGGACTTTCTTTTGCCATGAATAATTGTGGCTCAGTGACTTGTCCCAATGCCATCCATAGCCATTCCATCTTTGTTTGGGAACATGAAGTCCATGAATGGCAGCAGATGTCTCAGGTAGCCGAACATAACATTCCCAGTCAATGATTCGTTCAGTTGGACTAGTCCATTCGCCGCGCCGAGTGGCCGCGTGGTTTGAGGTGCCATGTCACGGACTGCGCGGCCCCTGCCGCCGGAGGTTCGAGTCCTCTCTCGGGCGTGTGTGTGTGTGTGTGTGTGTGTGTGTGTGTGTTCTCAGCATAGTTTAAGTAGTGTGTAAGTCTAGGCACCAATGACCTCAGCAGTTTGGTCCCTTAGGAATTCATGCACACGCACGCCAGTCCTTTCCGTGTAAACACAGCCCACGCCATTGTAGAGCCACCGCCAACTTGCCCAATGTCTTGTTGGCAACTTGGGTCCGTGGTTTCGTGGGGTGTGCGCCACACTCTAACCCTACCATCAGCTCTTACCAGCTCAAATCGGGACTCATGTAAATAGGCCATGGGTTTCCAGTCGTCTAGGCTGCATCCGACATGGGAATGAGGCCAGGAGAGGCGCTGCAGGCGATGTCGTGCTGTTAGCAAAGGCACTCTCGTCGGTCGTTAACGCCGAAGTTCACCGCACTTTCATAATGGATACGTGTCATATTGATGCTTGCTGTTATTTCCCAGTGTTTGTTAGCACCGAAACGCTACACAGACGCCGCTGCTCTCGTTAAGTGAAGGCCGTCGCCCATTGCGTTGCCGGTGGTGATAGGTACTGTCTGAAATTTGGTATTTTAGGCACACTTTTGACACTGTGGATCTCGGAATAAAATGTCCCAGTCGTCTAGCTCCAACTGCCGTTCCGTGTTCGGAGTCTGTTAACACCGATCGAGCGGCCATAGTCAGATTGGAAACTTTGTCACAAGAATCACCTGTCTACAAAACACAACTCCGCCAGTGCACTGCCTAGTGTACACAATACTACCGCCATGTGTATATGAGCATATCGCTATCCCATGACTTTTGTCACATCAGGTGCAGAAACATCTTGTACTCTGTTCAGTGTAGAAACACGAGCTTAGTCAGATGGTGATGAAGTCTCGACTCATCTGCGTTTGTTACTACAAACCTTCTTAGCCTGGCTATACATACCTACCCAAGGGAGCAGCGTTCGACAGCAGGCAGATTTCACGTGGGTGAGGCACGACTTAATATCACCCTACTGGCAAGTTTGCCGTAACGCGCCTGCTGCGGACTCGGCTGGCGCTAGCACCGCCGCTCCGGCCGCTCTGTGGGGGCGAGTTGTGTTCCCGTGAGGCGAGGCGAGGCGAGGCGAGGCCCAGGTCAGCAATATCCCCCGCGGGCCGGCGAGACTCCGAAGGATCGCCAAGTTGCTTCGGGCCGGGCGGGACGCGGCGTGCAATATTCAGAGGGACGGCGGACGTGCAGCGCGGCGGCGCGGCGCCCAAAAGTTCATCCCGGCTCACCTGCGCTATGCCCCGCTAAAACACCGGCCGCTGCGCGATGCGATGCCGTGAGGCGAGATTGTCCGCCGTTCTGTCTGCGCACGCTGCTTCGCTTCCCGCCCGTTCCTCTCTCTCACTCCGTCTGTTTCTCCATTTCTCCCTCCCCCCCCCTCTCTCTCTCCCTCCCTTTCCGTGTTGCTTTCTCTGCTACTCGGCCGCTCCCGTTCCACGCCCACCTGAAACTCACACCACACACTCACACAAACACACACACGCGCACACACACACACACACAGGTGGAAGCTGTTAACGGCCAGCAGAAGGAAAAAGAAAAGGAACAAATGCGTATCAAAGCAAGAGAAGGTCGCAATGGCGACTGCGAAACAAATGACTAACAGTGTCGCACAGTGATGGCCGGTGACTGTACCCTTGAATGCGACAGAACCCATAGCGTAGCTGTCCCGAAATATGTTTGTTTTTACAGAAAGCCACGCCGCAACCGTACTCACACTACCCGAGCACGGTATTGTGACGGGAAACACGCGGCGTCGCCGCAGTAAGGTAGGCAACTAAGGAAAAGCCATCGCACTGTGAATGATTTCAAGACGGTTGTGTATTTGCTGTCAAGTGTTTCAACACATACTCCTGTAATACCACTATGAAAAGTCGCGACAAGCCGAGCTTAGCGCCATCGGTCCCTGGTGCCATAATATTCTGGCTAAGTAGGTTTGAAAACAGTTCAGTACTTTCAGCGTGCCTCAGATTTACACTCTAATACAGGTGGATAAGGAAAAGGAGAAACTCTCATAACAATGTAATCAGTGGCAGGTACCACAGAGTATTAACCAGCAAACCCTTACGCCTAATTATTTAAACAATCGATGAATCGATCTGCCGTGTATAAAACGTGATATCTTCCCAACTTGGTGTAGTTCAGTGATACAGTTTTGCAGCTACATTCAGCAGTGCATGTGAATGTTATTGTTGCAAGTAGAGTCAGGAGTAAAGAAACAATAAAAACTTGATGGTTGATACTGGGGTGTTCCACACCATAAACAACGCAAGAGTAGTTAGGCGATAAGCTTTTTTTTTTTTTTTTTTTTTTGTCGTTCTGTGAAGGATGTCAGCGAGAAAATGTCCCGTAGACGTTTGAAATTGTGTATAAAGTTTGTTGGTATTCCCTAAGTGCTCTCACTCTGTAATACTGGATGAATATAGTCTGGCGAGTTTGCGTGCTGTGAGTTACGTTGACTCGAGACATTTACACAGTTACTAACTGTAATACTTCAATATTTGTGCTAAAATGTTAATATAAGGGGTCCAGCATTTGAAATTTTTCAATTAGGTCGATAATTGTCTGAATTGCTGAAACTCAAACTGAAACGAGCGTCTCAGCTAGACGACGGAAGACGAAAGACCTGAGATTCATTCAATACCCACTGCACGAAGCGTAACGACAGTTAAATTCATTTAGAGCTGTAATCAAGCATCGGTTACAAGAGATTGACTACTTCCAGTATTAGCATTACACATATGGTAGAACCCAATTTCTCCTAAATCCTCAATATTGAGACGATAGTTATACTTTTTACACTTTGCCACTTAATTTTGTAAGAAACCGTTTGAGACTGTATTGACACACAAGCCATAGAGGTAAAGTTGCTCAGTGAGTTAATGTATTTGTTCCACTGTTGCCCATTTAGTTCAATGTTTACACAGGAGTAGAAGACAAAGTAGCCATTCGGCAAGAAGCATTTTGTTTCATTTAGCTCTTGTCTAGAATATATAACATAGTGCTGCAAGTCCCGTCCTTTTACTTGGGATCAGGTGACAGCACCAGCTGCACTTTGGTTTATTATTATTATTATTATTATTTCCTTCCTTCCTCAGACGTTATGTCTGGTTAAAAATGGATAGTGACGCGGACCTTGATCAAGCGTGACTTCCTTTTAACTGTACGGTATATGTTACATTGCATTTGGGAACTTTCGGGTAATTGAACATGTATCAAGAATTACAGATTTCTGTAGTTATATATAGACGTTTGGATGTAGCTGTATTGCGTTGATGTACTGGTGGATATTGTGTGGTATGACTCCTGTAGTTGATAGTATAATTGGTGTAATAATAATAATGATAATAATAATAATAATAATAATAATAATAATAATAATAATAATTATTATTATTATTATTATTATTATTATTATTATTCCTTTACTTTCTCAGACTTTTTTTAAGTCTGGTTAAGAATGGAGTGACGCGGACCTTTATCAAGCGTCACTTCCTTTTTGCTGTACGGTACATGTTATATTGCATTTAGGAACTTTCGGGTAATTGAACATGTATCAATAATTACGGATTTCTGTAATTGTATATATATGTTTGGATGTAGCTGTATTGCATTGATGTATTGGTGGATATTGTGTGGTATGACTCCTGTAGTTGATAGTATAATTGGTATGATGTCAACTTTATCCTGATGCCACATGTCTTTGACTTCCTCAGCCAGTTGGATGTATTTTTCAATTTTTTCTCCTGTTTTCTTTTGTATATTTGTTGTACTGGGTATGGATATTTCGATTAATTGTGTTAATTTCTTCTTTTTATTGGTGAGTATGATGTCAGGTTTGTTATGTGGCGTTGTTTTATCTGTTATAATGGTTCTGTTCCAGTATAATTTGTATTCATCATTCTCCAGTACATTTTGTGGTGCATACTTGTATGTAGGAACGTGTTGTTTTATAAGTTTATGTTGTAAGGCAAGCTGTTGATGTATTATTTTTGCGACATTATCATGTCTTCTGGGGTATTCTGTATTTGCTAGTATTGTACATCCGCTTGTGATGTGATCTACTGTTTCTATTTGTTGTTTACAAAGTCTGCATTTATCTGTTGTGGTATTGGGATCTTTAATAATATGCTTGCTGAAATACCTGGTGTTTACTGTTTGATCCTGTATTGCAATCATGAATCCTTCTGTCTCACTGTATATATTGCCTTTTCTTAGCCATGTGTTGGATGCGTCTTGATCGATGTGTGGCTGTGTTAGATGATATGGGTGCTTGCCATGAAGTGTTTTCTTTTTCCAATTTGCTTTCTTCGTATCTGTTGATGTTATGTGATCTAAAGGGTTGTAGAAGTGGTTATGAAATTGCAGTGGTGTAGCCGATGTATTTATATGAGTGATTGCCTTGTGTATTTTGCTAGTTTCTGCTCGTTCTAGAAAGAATTTTCTTAAATTGTCTACCTGTCCATAATGTAGGTTTTTTATGTCGATAAATCCCCTTCCTCCTTCCTTTCTGCTTAATGTGAATCTTTCTGTTGCTGAATGTATGTGATGTATTCTATATTTGTGGCATTGTGATCGTGTAAGTGTATTGAGTGCTTCTAGGTCTGTGTTACTCCATTTCACTACTCCAAATGAGTAGGTCAATATTGGTATGGCATAAGTATTTATAGCTTTTGTCTTGTTTCTTGCTGTCAGTTCTGTTTTCAGTATTTTTGTTAGTCTTTGTCTATATTTTTCTTTTAGTTCTTCTTTAATATTTGTATTATCTATTCCTATTTTTTGTCTGTATCCTAGATATTTATAGGCATCCGTTTCTTCCATCGCTTCTATGCAGTCGCTGTGGTTATCCAATATGTAATCTTCTTGTTTAGTGTGTTTTCCCTTGACTATGCTATTTTTCTTACATTTGTCTGTTCCAAAAGCCATACTTATATCATTGCTGAATCCTTCTGTTATCTTTAGTAATTGGTTGAGTTGTTGATTGGTTGCTGCCAGTAGTTTTAGATCATCCATGTATAGCAAATGTGTGATTTTGTGTGGGTATGTTCCAGTAATATTGTATCCATAATTTGTATTGTTTAGCATGTTGGATAGTGGGTTCAGAGCAAGGCAGAACCAGAAAGGACTTAATGAGTCTCCTTGGTATATTCCACGCTTAATCTGTATTGGCTGTGATGTGATATTATTAGAGTTTGTTTGGATATTAAGTGTGGTTTTCCAGTTATTCATAACTATGTTTAGGAACTGCATCAATTTAGGATCTACTTTGTATATTTCCAATATCTGTAGTAACCATGAGTGGGGTACACTATCAAAAGCTTTTTGGTAATCAATGTATGCGTAGTGTAGTGACCTTTGTTTAGTTTTAGCTTGATATGTCACCTCTGCATCTATTATCAGTTGCTCTTTACATCCTCGTGCTCCTTTGCAACAGCCTTTTTGTTCTTCATTTATAATTTTGTTCTGTGTTGTATGTATCATTAATTTCTGTGTAATGACTGAAGTTAATATTTTGTAGATTGTTGGTAGGCATGTTATGGGGCGATATTTAGCTGGGTTTGCTGTGTCTGCTTGATCTTTAGGTTTCAGATAGGTTATTCCATGTGTAAGTGTATCAGGGAATGTGTATGGGTCTGCAATGTAACTGTTAAATAATTTAGTTAGATGTGAATGTGTTGAGGTGAACTTCTTTAGCCAGAAATTTGCTATTTTATCATTTCCAGGGGCTTTCCAATTGTGCGTAGAATTAATTGCTCGGGTGACTTCATGTTGCAAAATTATCACTTCAGGCATTTGTGGTATCATCTTGTATGAGTCTGTTTCTGCTTGTATCCACCGTGCATGCCTGTTATGTTGTACCGGGTTTGACCATATGTTGCTCCAGAAGTGTTCCATGTCTGTTATGTTTGGTGGATTGTCTATTTTAATGTGTGTGTTATCTATTGTCTGGTAAAATTTCTTTTGGTTTGTGTTGAATGTTTGGTTTTGTTTCCTTCTATTTTCACTTTTTTTGTATCTTCTAAGTCGTTTGGCCAATGCTTGTAACTTCTGCTTCTTTCCATCTAATTGCTCCATTGCTTCTTGTTGTGAGATTTTACCTAACCTTTTTCGTTTTTTGTCTGATATTTCATTTCTTATAAATTGTGTTAGCTGTCCGATGTCTTTTCTCAGTTTTTCTATTCTGATCTGTAGCCTGTGTTGCCATGCTGGTTTTGTGGGTTTCTTCTGTGTGTTGGTTGGTTCTGATCTCTGCCTAGTGTGTATATTTAGTGTAGTGAGTGCTCCTACATAAACCAGTAGTTGTAACTCTTCCATTGTTGTATTTTCATTTATTTTGTTGTGTATGATTGTGTTGATAGTTGTTATTGTTGTTTCGACTTATTATTATTATTATTATTATTATTATTATTATTATTATTATTATTATTACCACCACCGCGACCGGTTTCAGCCGCCAACGTCATTTTCCAGAGGTTATCTGCTCAATATTGAAAAACAAAGTACATTGGATAATTGGTGAACTAAGAATTCTTTTCAGTTGTAGTAAGAATTTATTTATTAACAGTACGATCGGTTTCAGAGCCTTCCCCATTACCTTTACAGCTGTTAGTAACAGTCAGAAGACTGATGACCCAAAAGAAGAAGCACCTCACGATGGAGTTTTAAAGGCCATAAACCAGCAGTGCAATTAATAAATAAATTCTTATTACAACTGAAGCGCCTTATAACTTAGCGAACATGGTACCGAGTCGCGGTTGTCCATCTGATCAGTTTTTTTTTATGGATGGGATAAGTTATACGAAACGTAAAGTAACAACAAACTTCGTCGACATAAGCATAGCAAAACCAATAATCTATACTGCTATACAAAGATAAGTTGTTGATTAAAATTGTCACCAAAAATCAAGAAAAGTGCATGACCGATTTACTTCAGATTTTTCCACTACACGCTAGTGAGTATTCGGACAGACGTGGCTAAATATATTTTTAATGTATGTAATATATAAAAATGTGTGCACTACATAAAGGGGAACCTAGTTACCAAAAAACCTCGAAAAGCTCTTGGCCAACTTACTTCAAATATTTGCACGGTACACATTCAGACGGATATAATAAATATTAACGACATCGTGCAGGTTCTCTGTTAAAACTGACTGCAACAAACAAAATGCTTGGTTGTGCTGTGAAAATATGTGGTTTCGATTCCTTCTTGGTCAGTTTCAACTACGATACGAGGAAATGTAAACGATTAGACTAATTACATCTTTTTCGGTGCATATAATTTCAAAGTGCTGTTTTGTTTCCTTCCTCGCCGCTGAAAACAGAGAAGTTGTATTTATGGCTTATGGGCCTATAGTTAGAATACTACTACGGACTCGTCTGAAACTTTGTAATGCCACCAGTTCGCACATTAGAACTATGCGAAAGACTGGAAGCTACTGTCCTCACATAGACCTGCAGATGGAGCGGTCTCGGTCATATCCCGTGAAGCAATGATCCCAACCGCTTTACCCATTGATTCTAAGCCGGTTTCATTTCTCAAGGTTTTGGTTGCAGTAACAATAAACAAGGCCCAGGTTAAGGGAGGGGAGTAAGGGGACATGGGTGGGGAAGAGGAGATGGAAATGGACAAAGAGAGGAGGAGGATAAGCACAGAGAGAGGAAGCAGGAAGAACTGCGCGAAGAGAGGGGAGAGGAGGTGATGGCTAGAAGGGGGGGGGGGGAGGGCGATGGAGTTCATGATGTATGTCAAATTCGCATACATACTCAGCAAATGTCAAGCATTGCCGGGTTCGCTACTGTTGTATAAAAAGTTGTCCACTAACAACGTGAGAACAGCATAGTAAAACAAATAATGTATAGCAAATCGTGGAAAATTTAAGACAGTACCGTAGGTAACATGAAGTTAGTGTCCACGGTCGTGGGAGTACAGAGACAGGTTGGTGTGTCAACTGAACCCCGCCCCTCCCCTGTTAACACAATTGCAGGAAATGGCGGACGTTAAGTCAACCTTTCGAAGCTGCTGTAAACCAGTAGGGCACCTTGTAATAAAATTTTGAAAAAAAAGTTATTTTCTTTAGTGATTCCTTCTATCAAATTTCACAAATGCTTTTGTTTTCGATTGAACTTCAGCCAAAAATTTAGGACTCTGCTGTATATATAACTTTCCACAAGGAATTTCATTACCATAATTTTCAGTTTATGGACGCCATTTACACGTCAGTACCTCTTCAAAAAATACGTTGTTAATAAGGGTAAAGAACTCACAGTGGTTGACACGTTTCGAAGATGACCTTAAAGACGTTGAAAATGACGGGCGACCTGGACGACCCAACACTTGATCAACGAATGAAATCGTGGAAAAAGTAAAAGAATTGATTATGAACGATCGCCGTATCACAGTCGGAGAAGGCTTTGATAATGTTGCCATGTCAACAGACGCATGGCATAAAATTGCAGGAGTAGGTATGAAACGTGCGATATTATTCAAAATATGTCGAATTTCTAACAAAAAATACAGAGTCTAATCCATGTTGCTGAAGAGTTTGCTAGATGAAGGCAACAACAATACAGAACTACTGAACGTGCCACAACACGTGATGAAATACGAGTTAATGGGTATGACGTCGAAGCTAAGGCTCATTCGTCACACTGGGAGCATTCCGGATCGCCAAGGCTGAGAAAATCTCAAAAAGTGCAGTCGACTCTAAAAGTTAACGCTTACTGCATCCTTTGGCTTGCACGGCATGGTGCTACATAAGATCTTCTCACAATGTCGAATATCAATGAGGAGTGCTATGTACAAGTTCAACGCAATTGCAGTGATGCCATCAGAGTAAAACGCGTCCGGATTTATGGCGAAACAATTCACTTCTTTTGCACCACTACAATTAACCTGCTCATATTTCGGTGTCTGTTCGTGAATTTTTGGCCAAAAAACAAAATTGTATCGATGGCCCCAGCTTCCACATGCGGAAGGCATAGTCAGATGCCCCTATTTTCTTGATCTCAAAAACAAACCAAACTTCAAAGAGTTGTAGTTTTACAAACATACATGACGTTAAAAAGGCGTCTCTGAGAGAATTAAGTCTGTCATTGGAAAAAGCGTTGGCATAAGCAGTCGTCACGTAATATGTAATGGGGAATATTTCGAAGGGACAACAACGGCGCTGACGAAAGTAGTTCTTCAAAAAACCGAGTATTCCGTTATTTATTGGACAAATATTGAACATTAATAACCATTCATTTCTCAGTATGGCGAATAATTCTTTGCTCGAATTAGAACGTGTAGATACCCTTGAAGGTCGTATTTACACTGACCTAGATATAAGAGAATAGTCTCACAAGCTGCGACACTGTCGCGAATAAAACAGTGACCCGTGTATACAATAAGGTTCCTTTAATTTACGTCTATGGTCACAAACTTTTTGTTAACAGATTACCGGTTTCGGTCTATAATGACCATCATCAGATCTGTTTTATAAAGGACTTTGTTTTAATAAAACAGATCTGATGATGGTCATTATAGACCGAAACCGGTAATATGTTAACAAAAAGTTGGTGACCATAGACGTAAATTAAAGGACACTTAAGAGAATAGTGTTCTTCGTGTCTGTATCTCTCAAGTGATTCAAATGGCTCTGAACAGTATGGGATTTAACATCTGAGGTCATTAGTTCCCCAGAACTTGGAACTACTTAAACCTAACCAACCTAAGGACATCACACACACCCATGCCCGAGGTAGGTTTCGAACCTGCGACCGTAGCAGTATGGCGGTTCGGACTGAAGCGCCTACAAGCGTTCGGCCACAGTGGTCGGCTAATGGTCTATCACAGTTTTCACAGTTATTTTAAGTGACAATGCTGTAATCAAATTGTAATGTTACAAGGTACTTCAAAACAAATAAAATGCTATTTCTAATAAAATAATATGAGGCGGGAGTCTCTTATTCGCAATTACTAAGTTAGCTTTGTAAAATATTGGTGTGAGGCTGGACATTCATGTTGCCGTTTCGTCTATTGATAGTTATAAGGCTCTTTCATGTTAAAATTTTCGACAAACAGTAAGTTTTAGCGCGGAATCGGTATGCAGTATCAGAAGCCGGTTAAAAATCCTGAGGATTCATCCTCGTTTGATTATAATGTGTTGAAGAAAAGGGATGTTGACTTGAGAAATAACATACTCGTATATGATGAGAGCTATGGTCCGAATTTGCACGGGGCATCGATTGTTGAGACTCACGTCACGCAAGTGTGGTCTTGTCTCCATAAAATACGAGGTCACATGGGCAATGTTCCCTTGTGAGATGAAGAGGTTACCATTGAAGAGGAGTTTCTGACGAGCCACATCAGGTCAGAAGATTGATGACCGAACAGAAAAAAATGTTTGCCTGTCTTATGACATGCTCTAAATCATTGAAGATATTCTCAGTATGGGTCTATGGAACGAAGGTACATGCATTCTAGTCCAACGTAATCTAAAAAACACTAAAAATGCAATTTTTTAACGTTAAGTGTTAATTGTAGGAACGTGGTGTGTGATACGGTGTTTTTTCTTTGTCATCATTCTAGGATTCACAACACTATACAAAATAAGCGACTCCCATTAAAGCCGTTTCTTCATCGTTGGCCTGTGTGACTCACCTGAACGTTCCGTTTCTCTTCCAAGTAATGCACTGGCTGGTAAGGAGTCACCGTACATAGCGAGGACTGCAGATCGTGTGTTACTTGAATCGCTGGCGCAGCGAGTGTTTAAAGTGTCGGGCGACTGCTGCGCGTTGCTCGCGACAGCAGTGGACACACACACTAGTGTTCCCATCGGCTGGTATATAGATGGCGCGAAGGGACGTCGTACGCTCTCAGACTTAATGTTGCAACAAGGTGCGCATCTACGGCAGACAATATAAGCGAATGCTGAGCGCTCACGTGTAAGGACTGTTGCGGCCGGTCACATACCAGCACTCAGTCCGTTTCCGCTTGCGGTATCAACTCAGTCTCCAGTGTATTTTTCTTGACCTTTCTCCTGTGCGGTGAGTAAATTACACCGAGGCTATAGTCGGAAGGGCAAGGCAAGAAATAACCACCGATCTTGCGAATCCACTGAGTGCCGTATCTTAAGGGATGGTAGAGAGTAAATTTACGGCAGAAACACGAAACTGTGTATTGTGGATTGCAAGCTGTTTGCAGTACGCTACATCAAAGCGACTGTGGGAAAAAAAAAAAAAAGCAGATACATTAAATTCCACATTTACAAATGTGTTCACTCACGACAATACTGACGCACCAGTGTTTGACGGATGCACTGACTCACAAATAAGCATGTGGCTCATGGGTAGGTTACTGATGCAGCTCTCAAGACTTCATTGGATTGTTCTTCCTCATCCAAACTACAGCCTGGACGTCGCACCTTCCGACTTCCATCCGTTTGGCCCAATGAAGAATGCTCTCCGCTGGTAGATTGGCATGTGGCTGATGGGTAGGTTACCGATGCAGCAAGAAGTTGGCTCCAACGTCGGCCAGTAGAGTGGTGCCACGCGGGCATACAGCCCTTCCCTCCAAGGTGGCGTGAGACCGTCGCCCTAACCGGAAATTGTGTTCGAAAATAGCGTTTTGTTGTCAAAAGTGTGGAGTATAATGTGGTGTGCTGGAATCGTGACCACCCTGCTTTCAGAAGAAAACGTGTTGCATTACTTACAGAAAGCCTCTCATACTTTGAATACGCTGCAGAATTAGCTCCTTCCGTTCCCCCAGATTTCACGACTATCCCTTGGGCAGCGAGTAGTTCCGCATGACCGTAAAAGAGCGCAGGTCAAAGTGAAAAAGATACGATGCACATAATTACAGACTAAAAATGCTGACGTCCCTCTGATGCCTAATCCTAGGTAATATTTTAAGCTTGAATATTTTAACGTTCTCGGAGGAAAACTAGCTGTGCTGAGAGAATCACCACCGGTTCACTCATCTGAAATAGAGCTTAGTACATTCATACATGTAATGTTCTGAACAATAGATGCAGGTGAACAGCTTGATTCCAGTTTTATAGACTTCCGAAAGGCGTTTGACACCGTGCCACATCATAATTTGCAAGCAAGATTCGTGAAAGCGGAGTATCTTCACAAACACAGGGGTCCCAGTGGAAAGTATCACATACTCCTACACCTTGTAGTACTGGTCAAAACTAGAAGGAAACTTGCTGTAATTGCATCTCCGGAATTCAGTATTGTTGAGATACGGGCCATTTTACTCCTGACGAGTAATGTGTAGTAGTAGGTGATGTAGGCTGTCTTTACATAGGAATTTAGTAAAAGACAAACATGAGGACATACGCAAATCCTTGAGCAACAAATTGAGGAACGAGGATCGCTTAAGTGTCACTGTGTGGGCAGATACTGTAAATGACTGACTCATCGAACCATAAACATTGGCAGAATTGCTGTGTATATGGTAGCTAAATATTAATCTATTATTTTAATACACTCTGTAAGGATCCTGACTGGTATACAATCCGGAACGGACGTCTTCGCTATGTTACGTGATTCAAGCTGGGTCGCTACACCGATGTTCGCTACTTCTAAGTTACTGATTTAGACAGCTGTTCTTCATTCGAATTCTGGAATATTTACTTCGGAAATTGGTGTCTAGCAACTCTGCTTAGTGGCACTGCCGTCAGTCACATCACCATTGTTATCACGCAATGAAGGTATCGATTGTCTCTCTACGCTGGTGTTCACTGTTACTTAAATTGTCATAGTATCTTCTTCACTGACTCGCTGTCCTGTCTCCCGTAACTGAAATCCAGAAACAGAGTTCCCTAGGAATGGTCAGCGGAGGCGGTTAGACGTGACGGTGGGTGGGTGCTGGAATTCCCGCTACAGCGCGAGATTGGCGTATCTCTGCGTCGGCTTTGGAATGAGGGCCGTCAGGGGTGTACAAAGCGACACAGGCGGATCACTATGCTGCGGAAGACTAGGTGAGTCACCCGACAGAAACTCCAGAAAAAAATGCGCTATATAGATTTAAAACACCAGCGTTGCTTTTGAAACAAACAGCGCGAACTAAACACACATCCCTACTTTAAGAAATTCATGACTCACAGCTGTCCACACTCTGGTTTTGGTTAGTAGCCATCAGCACAGTATCATTACTTTCATGTTCACGGACCACTGATACGATTAATAGTAACGATTTTAACGAGTTATTTTACATTCGCATTAGATATTCCCATGTAAATATGGCACCATGCTGACAATTTAAAAGATATTTTTTATATGGACATGAGTTAGTATTATCTACCCACCACCTTCTACGTATTACAAAAACAGAAATTCTTCTACTGAATAGTAATGGTTTCCAAGGAGAAATTTTTTTCAGATTATTTTGAATTTAACTTTACTGTCAGACATATTGTGTTATATATATGATATGATGGGATACATATACGATACGATCAGAAATTTTAGTGGCAACACTACATGAGGAAGGGTACGAGCACATTTTACAATATCGATACCGTGTGCATTAGAGGTACAGTTCAGAAACTGTGATTTCAGCATGACAATGCACCCAGTCAGAAAAACAGCAGGTGTGAGGCTACGGTTTGTGGTCAATAATATTCGTGAAATGGACTGCATATGTGGCTGAACTAAGTTGATTTAGGCGTTAGAAAAGATTTTTTTCCAGTTTAAATGCTCATCAATATGGAAAACTAAAAATTTTGAAATTTCTATGATAATTATTATTTTCTCATCACGTGTTATTCCTGTATTGTTGCGTCACTTCTTGGTAGACAAATTCGATATGTAAGGTTGAATAACAAACACATTCTTTGTATTTTACTGATTTTTGTTTTCTTCGGCTTATTGGGCCACCTTCGGTTAACAATGAAGTAGCAAAGATACAATCCACTTGCACAGAATGCTGAGAACCGAAATTGTCTTTTAACATTGTCAATTATACTTTACGCGTTGTAGAATATTAAACACAAGAAATAAATAGAATACACAGTATTACACTATTACAGATTATCTGATTATGATGCCACAGTTTGTGAGGTATTGACAAGCGTTGAGAGTTGTCTAACTAAGCGCTAATCACTTATATTGTGCAAAAACCATGTGTTACACTTACCATTGGTGTAGTCCCCTAGATGTGCAGAAATGAATATGCCGCACTTTTCTGAATTTAAAATGGAGACCATCTGCCGAAAACCAGTCAATACTTTTAAGAACAATATTTATCATTTCACCTTATCATTTCACCTGTTGCCGAATCTATGTATGGATTGATTACTATACTAGTTCCACAGCAAAAATAACTAATTCTGATGCTTGTACATATAGAAGGAAGGTCATTCACATAAATGATAAACCATAGTGGACCTAAGATTCAGCCTTGTGGAACACCAAAGTGATGTCCCCACCGTCAAACCGAATTCCCTGCTGACATTCGTTGCCTTATAAAGAACAACTTTCTGCGCTCTTTAGGTTTGATATGACAGTACACATTGATTGTCTATACTAATAGCTGCATAAAACTTCATGTGTCTAGGAGAATATTGTGATTCACCACTCAAATGACTTACAGAGTACCTACATGTACTATTTTCTTATTTAGTGCTTGTTAAATGTGGTGAGTAAATATGTACGAGCATTCTTAGTTGAGCAACGCTTCTGAAATCTAAGCTGCGATTTACAGAGGATATAAAAGTTCATATAGTATGTTTAGTAGGAGTGGTCATTGTTTTGTTTACTTAGAGGGAAGAGGTACAGCTGAAGAAAAGGGAAGCAACTTTTAAAATGAAGCTGAAAGCATGGAGGAGATGTAGTGTGTTGAGGAGAAGGAAAAATAAAACTTTAAAAGTGGAGTGATAGAAAACGACTGTAATCTCTTTTCTGTGTTTAATACAAACACTTGATCGTGTTTTACAAAAGACGAGCCAAAACCGCTATATGATAATTATGAAGTCACGTACCATAACACGCACTCTTCAATTAGAAATACGCGTGAATCGACAATAGAACTCCTGGATTTGAGTACTCTGATACCAAACTCTACCCACTGCACTTTGTGGGATGCAGAGCTATAGAATATTAAATCAAGATCCTTTTCATACATGCTGACAAGTTGCGTTCCTTTGACGTCTATTTTGTACCGACAGTATGAGCGCTGGAACTGTGATAGTGGAACTATTTAATTACAGTTTATACAAAGCAGATACGGGTTACAAAGTTTTACTGTCCTTGGTACTGTGGGCAACCCATTGCCAGCGGTGTGGAAATTGTGGGATATCCTTACCCGCGCAAGTTGTGTTGATAGTTGGAGTCAAGCAGTCTATTGCCCGAACAGTTCTGAAGTCCATGAAGTGAAGTGTGGCGGATGGTGCAGCATTTCCGAGCCCCATAGACTGAACAGATAGGTCACAAGCATCTTGCACCACATGTACTCGAGCGTTGTTGTAATAGAAAGAGTCGTCGCTTCTCTCTCAGTTGGCCGACACTGCTTTCCAAAAACGAACAGCTTAGAGAGAGAAGAGGCGACAGGAAAGAGAAAACTGCACTTTGAAAATTCCAATAGAAAACAAATCAAGGGTTAGAAAAATGCGCTCGATGTTCAAGAGAAATGTTCATAACCCAGAAGTGGATAAATTTTCATCGTCGCCTGAAGCTGATTCGGAGAAAGAAAATGTTCATGGTGGTTTCTGCAACACCTGATATTACGATGCTAGATCCGTGAGGAAAGGCGACTGGATCAGGTTTGATAAGTGCAAAGCGTAGTTCCACGAAATCTGGGTAGGAGCTGCTGGTCGAAAGCAATTCTGCTGTGGGGAAATGCATGAAACAGGTACTGGAACAGTTAAAAAGTGCATCTGCCCTATTTCGCGTAATTGTTGGATAGTTTACACGTGGCACCAATTAAGATTCAAAAAGCCTCTCAAATTTTTAATTTTTCCGTTGTTTTAAAATTCAAAATTTTTCTACAGGGTGGTGCACGAAATGTGTTACCATTTTGTTTTTGAATACAAACTTTATTGTCAATACAATCTGAAAGGAACATATGCTACAATGAAGAGCCGTCCATGGAGATTTGTTCTAATTCAGCACATACTCAATATGTCCACTATTTCGTTTCGTACCTTCTTCAAACGAACACTGAAGTTAGTGACTACGCTACGGCACATGTCTTCCGTAATTTCACTGCAAGCTTGAAGAATAAGTCTTCTGAGCTCCATTAAATCATGTGGACGTTTCGAGAAAGTTTTTTCCTTTAGGTGCCCCCAAAGAAAAAAGTCACATGGATTCAGGTCTGGACTATTGGGGGGGCCAATTTTGTCCGTCATTGAAGCGACCTGGAAACCTGAGTGAAATGATCCGCATGTCGAAATGCTCGTGTAAACACTCCAACACAGTGTTCGCAGAATGTGGCCATGCTCCATCTTGCATGAACCACTGCATGTTGAAGGGCAAGGCAGTAGCAAGAAGCTGTGGAATGAAGCTATTGCGAAGTATGCTCAAATAACGCTCGTTGTTCACAGTTTCTTGAATGAAAAAGGGTGCAGTAAGTCCGTGACTGGAAATTGCTGCCCACGCTGTAATCTCGGAGAATAATGTTGTCGTTCATGAAGCACTTGTGGGTTTTCAGTGGCCCAAAAGCGTACATTTTGTTTGTTAACCACACCGTCTAAATGAAAATGCGTCTCGTATGAAAATCAAACCTCGTTGAGTGTTTCTTCCCTATCCTCCGCCCACTGAGCAAACAGTAGTCTCTGTTGCTTGTGTTCTTCAGTGAGCTTCTGTGCACACGTCATCTTGTATGCGTACATATGGTGACCTTTTTTAAGAATGCGTTGAACGGAGCGTCTGGATATTCCCAGTTGCACTGCTGACTTTCTACACGATTTCCCGGGACTTCTCTGTACAGCAACTCGTACCGCTTCAATATTCTCCGGCGAAGAAACAGGCTTAGGCCGAGGTCGCTTCGCTTCCAATACTGTTCCTTCCTGTACAAATTTACCGTGCACCCTGTGAATGGTCTTCTTGCAAGGGACCCATCTTGTGTTCAACTGTTGTCGAAAACGCCTCTGAGTCACAACAAGGCTTTTCGTTTCATGAAAAAGTAACACAATTGCCGATCGTTGCTGTATCGTCAGTCTTACATTGGCAGCCATTGCTGCTTACTAGTCTCCTCGCAGCAGTATCGTGAATTACACGTCATTTCGTAACTCATTTGTTTTCCCAAGCTCTGCTGGTACTGTTGTAGAGATCTCAGCGGGCTGTCTAATGTGCGTCGTAAATTGTGAAAGAAACAATTGGTAACACATTTCGTACGCCACCCTGTAAGTAGAGTGAAGAATTGGTCTCGGAGAAATGTACCTTTATCATACAAAATTTATAACTATGATTTCTTCACAGTTACAGTTTCAACGTGCATCGTCAAATAAGTACTACCACTTTGCCACCCTAAACGTTGAAATGATCCACTTAGCCCCATCTTATCCTAACTTACTTGCAAGGAAATCCGTATCATACATACGACTTCGATTCTATAAACAATCGGAGCTGGAGGAGTTTACTGGTAGTAACTACTGCTCTTAAGGAAAAAAGTGGAGGGATATGGAAGTGCCGATGACGTAGAAGGCTCGCAGACGGCTCGAGGTCGTGGTAGGAGAGTGCGGCAGCCGCAGACCGGCGTACCACGGAGTGGCGTTCCCACAGACGCCGCGGCGCTTTTCTTTTTGCTGTCCCGTGGCGAGACGCGCCTGTCTGCCGGGGGCCGGACTTTTTCTCGGCGCCGAGCGACCTAACGGGGCGTGAAGTCCGCCCCCCAAGGTCTCCCGCTGCCGACGTTCATTCCTACCCAGCAGCGAGTCTACTGCACAACGAATGCCAGCACGTGCGCCCGTGCGCCTTGCCACATAGCTGGTGCACAGTGACTTGCGGTGTTCCTCAGGGTTCCATTATTGGACCAATGTTTCATCCATTCGTTTTTTTCTTCTTCTGGCGACAACATAAACACGTTTTCTGTACACTAACAAGGACATTATGACAGGTATGAATATTACCGAACTACCAGTTTAAAAAGTACAAGCCGACATTGGGGAAAATCTATTTGCATTTCGGACAAATGTATGAACACGCGAAACGATACATACCCAACGACTTACATCAGAGGATAGATAGAGGGAAGTCAAATCTATGTTTATAACGTTTGTACACTAAGAGAAAGCTTTTGACAATGTTGAATGCAATAATCACTTTCAAAGTCTCAAGGTAGGAGGGGTAATGTAGAGGGAGCGAAAGGTTATTTATAACTTGTGCAGAAACCACACGGCAGTTATAAGAGTCTAGGGGTATCAAAGGGAAGCTATGATTAAGAAAGAAATTAGAGAAGATTGTTACCTACCCCCATTGTTATTCAATTTGTACACTGAGAAAGCAGTAAAGGAAATAAAGAAGTAGGGAGTAGGGATTAAAGTTCAGGAAGAAGAAGTAAAACCTTCGAGGTTTGCCGATGGCACTGTGATCTGTCAGGGACAGCAAAACGTTTGGAAGAGCAGTTCAGCGGAATGGGCACTGTCTAGAAAGGAGGATACAAGATGTACATCAACAAAAGCAAAACAAGGATGATAGAAAGTAGACGAATTAAATGAGGTCATGCTGAGGGAATTAGTTTAGGAAGCGAGACACTTAAAGTAGTAGGTGAGTTTTACTATTTGGGCAGTAAAATAACTGATGATGGTCGAAGTAGAGAGGATATAAAATGCAGACTGGAATGACAAGAAAAGGGTTTTTAAAAAGGGGGAATTTTTTAACACTGAATATAAATTTAAGAGTTATGAAGCCTTTTCTGAAAGTATTTGTCTGGAGTGTAACCATGTATCAAAGTGAAACGTGATCGATGAGAAGCTCAGACAATAAGAGAGCAGAAGCTTTTGAAATGAGGTGCTACAGAAGAATTCTGAATATTCAGTGTGTAGATCGTGTGACAAATCAGGATGTGCTGGATGGAATAGGGGAGACAAGGGATTCGTGGCACAATCTGACGCGAATAAGGGATCGGTCGATATGACACATTTCAATACGTCAAGGGGTGGAGGAAAGTGTGCGGGGTGGCAAAAATCGTAGAGGGAGACCAACAGACGAATACCGTAAGCAGATTTAGAAGGATTTAAATTGTAGTAGTTGCTTGGAGATGAAGATGTTTGCACAGGATAGGGTAGCATGGACAGCTGCATCAAACCAGTCTTCGGACTGAAGATCAAGACACCACCAAACTCATACTTTATATTTCCATGCCTCTGTGACTTATGAAAGAAAAAGCTCCACCGCTCTGGCCACACACGGCTCAAAAGGGACCGACCGACTGGCCGCCTACTCATCCTCGGCCAAATGCCTTATTTGGATGCGGTGCGGAATTGCCGTGGGATCAGCACACCGCTCTCGCGGACGTTGTCGGCATTCCTGGCCGATTGCGACTTCCCTTTGAAATAGCTCCTCAATCAGCCTCACAAAGCAGAGTGCACACCTTTTCAGTCTCCCAGCAAGGTAACATACGTGGCAGTACTGCGAATCGAACCTGGGTCCTCAAAATGACTTATTTATTATGACCTCTCAGCTATTGGGACACAATCTGAGAGATATCATGGCTAAAATTTCATACTTACGCGTGTTTATTGTCAGTACACTAAAATTCTCCGTCCTCTAACCGACTGACCAACTGACGTGGTTATTAGGATGGTCTAAAGTTTCTAGGATATTTCAGATGGATATCGCGAACATGATTCCTAGGAGACGTGTAGGTGGAACTTGTACCAACGATGCTTTTCAAGGTATCACAAAACGGTCACGTACGCTGACAGAGTATTCAATTTAGAATGCTGGGACCAGATTCCTATCAAAAACGTATATAGCATTCTGCAAAACAGGTTCCGAGAAAAACGCGCTTAAATTTTTGGGTAAATTTTTTTGTATTTATCCGGCCGCGGTGGCCTAGTGGTTCTAGGCGCTGCAGTCCGGAACCGCGCTGCTGCTACGGTTGCAGGTTCGAATCCTGCCTCGGGCATGGATGTGTGTGATGTCCTAAAACGAAATTCCATGTATTACCCAAAATCCTCCGGGTTTTGAGTTACCACGTAAAACACGGTCAAATCAGAACAGCATGGTAGAGGTGCCTATTTCCTGCATAAATAGGGCAAGAAATCGAAAACTTTCTACGAATGTTGTGAAATCCACACTATAAAACACATCATAAGAGAACGCTCTCGGATAGCTTGTGATGGGAAACATGAAGATCTCCTAATGGCAACTGCAGAAGCAATAGCCTATATACACTAAAAGCCAAGGAAACTGGTACATCTGCCTAATATCGTGTGGGGCCCCTGCGATCTCGCAAAAGTGCCGCAACTCGACCAATGTCTGAAGCAGTGTTGGAGGGAATTGGCGCCATAAATCTTGCAATGCTGTCCATAAATCCTTAAGAGCACGAGTGTATGGAGATCTCTTCTGAACAGCACGTTGTAAGGCATCTAAAATATGCTCCATAATATTCATGTCTGGTGAGTTTTGTGGCCAGCAAAAGTGTCTGTTTCAACTCAGAAGTGTGTTCCAGGAGCCACTCTGTAGAAAATTCTGGACGTGTGGGGTATCTCATTGTCTAGCTGGAATTGCCCAAGTCTGTCGGAATGCACAATGGTTATGAATGGATACAGGTGTTCAGGAAAGATGCTTACCTACGTGTCAGCAGTCAGAGTTGAAATTACACGTATCAGCGATCCCAAATCACACCAACTGCACACGCCCCACACCATTACAGAGACTCCACCAGCTTGAACAGCCCTCTGCTGACATGCAGGGTACATGGATTCATGGTGTTTTCTCCATACCCATACACGTTCATCCGCTCGACAATTTGAAACGAGACTCGTCCGACTAGGCAACATGTTCCGAGTTATCAACAGTCCAGCGTCCGCGTTGATGGTCCGAGGCGAGGGGTAAAGCTTTGTGTCGTGCAGACATGTAGGGTACACGAATGGGACTTCGACTCCGACGGTTCGTTGAATGGATCCGACGCTGACACTTGTTGATGACCCAGCATTCAGAGCTGCATCAGTTTGCGGAAGCGTTGCACTTCTGTCATGTTTAACCATTCTCTTTAGTCGTCGTTGGTCCTATTCATGCAGGATCTTTTTCCGTCCGCAGCGACGTCGGAGACCTGATATTTACGGTACACTCGTGAAATGGTCGTATTGGCCAATTCCCACTTCTTCACTACCTTGTGGTGTCCCATCGCTTGTGCCCCGACTATAACACCAAACTGACTTAAATCTTGATAACCTGCCGTTGTGGTAGCAGTAACCGATGTAACAACTCGACCAGACCTTTGTCTTACATAAGCGTTGCCGACCAAAGTGTCGTATTTTGCTTATTTACATATCTCTGTAGTTGAATACACATGCCTATACCTGTTTCTTTGGTACTTTAGTGTAAATATGTTAGATGTTTGTTTAACTATAATTATTTCAATTTTAACTAATTCTATTGTTATTTGTGTCTTACTGCCATACGCTAAATAAAATGAATAAATTAACGTCGCGGTCGTTGCAGTTTTCCTATGGGGGCACTGCAGCATTATCATGTGACGAAGCGGCCCGCGGATACGTGAATCAGACCCGCTCGCCGCCAAAGGTTCCACATGCCTGCAGTCTCAATGCAGAAAAATGTAGGTTAAAGCAAATGAGAAGAAAAAACAACCGTGTAATATTCGGGTACAGTATCAGTAACGAGCTGTTTGTCACGTCGATTAAATTGCTAGGCGTAAATCTGCAAAGTGATACGAAATAGAACGAACGCGTAAGGACGGTAAAAGGGAGGCGAATGGTCGACATCGGTTTATTGGGAGGCCTCGTATACCTCTGTCACCTATTCTTGAGTACTGTCCGAGTGTTTACGATCCGCACCAGGTCGGTGGGTTCGACCAAGACGCGAGTATTACGAGGATGCTCCACGAACTCCAGTGGGGAATCCCTGGAGGCGAGGCGACGGAACACTGATGAGAAAGTTTAGAGAATCGTCACTGGCAAGTGACTGCCAAACGATTCTACTGAAGCCAGCGCTTTCTGCCTGAAACGACCATATTATTTATTGTTTCTGAAGTACCATTGCCTTTCGCAAGAAACCATCGATGCTGTTGCAAAGGCAGAGACTCCTAGTGGTGCACGGTCTCACTTCTACGAATGCAGTGCGTTGCAGCCGCAGCAACAGACGGCGAGGAGACGATGCCACGTTAATATAAAAGACTGTGATATGCGTTTTTCTTTCTTTCTTTCTTAATAGTGGCCGTTTTGAGGGATGACTGTCAGAGATAGTAAGCGTATCTAAGTTATTGCAGTGTATGGTTCAAATGGCTCTGAGCACTATGGGACTTAACATCTTAGGTCATGAGTCCCCTAGACTTAGAACTACTTAAACCTAACTAACCTAAGGACACCACACACATCCATGCCCGAAGCACGATTCGAACCTGCGACCGTAGCAGCAGCGCGGTTCCAGACTGAAGCTCCTAGAAACACTCGGCCACAGCGGCCGGCTTGCAGTGTACATCTGAGTTTGTACCACTATTTTTATGAGGGTTATGAAACTGATAGCATTGGGACATGAAGTTGTGACAGACATTTTATTAAATTTTAGGCCTATGTTTGCGTGTTAGTTAGGACTGTAATTCGTTATAGACGATATGATCTAATGGAAGTTTCGAGGCATTTGAATCCTTTTTTTTTTTTCCTAGGATGAAGAGGAATTTGCTTTCAAATATATATCACAGTAGATGATGGGTGGTTGAAAACTGTATGTCCTAGTACTTCCAAAGTGAAACCATCACCTTAAAACAGTTGATCGTCAAGTTTTTGTCAAGTTCTTATTTGTCAGTTACTATAGTAAAAAACGATAACTATGTGAAAAATTATAAAATTTTATTTTGTCCATATTGCCTGTATTCAAAGTTATGAAAAGTCAGTGCTCGCACGGAAGCATATAGAGAATAGTTTTCCGTCGCTCAGTTTGCGAGCGGAAATAGGAAGAGAATTATTACAACGACCAAAAAAAACTTGCAACAGCAAGGAGGAGTTGTGAGAGACAAACGAAAGGTGGTAGGCGCGTTTTTACATCTGAAAGATACGTGTATTCGAATTTCGCGCCAGTCCTGTAACAGAGCCGCTAGTAACGCCACTATGAGGACGCAAATCCGGTTTTCTTTAAACACACTCGGTAACGGTCGTGAGCGTGAGTTATATTTGAGACTGGATGTGGTGCGTTGATGTTAGTCAAGAATGCCTTTAAGGCCACGAAGACTCCGTTATCAATAACTCACTGAATTTCAGTTGGGTCGTGTAATAGTGCTACGAGAAGCTGTATGTTCCGTCAGCGATAGTGCAGAAAGATTCGGCAGGAATGTGTCCTCTGTACACGATTGCTGGCAGCGGTGGACGCGAGAAAGTGCAGTCGCAAGAAGACCGGCACTACCAACAGGGGAGACCATCGCATTCGGCGTGTGGTTCTGTTGCATCGCACTACATCTGCAGCACCGATCTGAGCAGCAGTTGGCACCACAGTGACACAACGAACTGTTACAAACCGGTTACTTCGACAGCTCCGAGTCACACGCCCTGTCACTGGTGTCAAGCAAGAGTTCATTGGACAGCAGGCTGGAGGTCCGTTGCGTTCTCTGATGAAAGCCGCTCCTGCCTAGGTGCCATGATGCCCGTGCGTTGGTTAGGCAGTGGCCAGTTGAGGGCATGCACCCAATTTGTCTGCGTGCTAGACACACCGGACCTACACCTGGAGTTACGGTCTGGGACGCGATTTCGCATGACAGCAGGAGCACTCTCTTGGTTATCCCAAGCACGCTGGCTGCATATTCATGTTCTAATCTGATGATTCGACCTGTCGTGCTGCCATTCATGAACAGCATTCCAGGGGGTGTTTTCCAACAGGATAACGCCGTCCCAGCCGACCTTTGTGGCCGAGCGGTTCTAGGCGCTTCAGTCCGGAACCGCGCTGCTGCTACGGTCGCAGGTTCGAATCCTGCCTCGGGCATGGATGTATATGATGTCCTTAGGTTAGTTAGGTTTAAGTATAGTCTGTTTGTAAACTCAAGGGTGGGCACCGCTTTTGGTGGGGGAAGTGGCCTTTCCCGGAAGAACCCTGCCACCGGCCTACAGGGGCACCCAAAACCTGTTGCTCGTAATCTGTCTAGCGGTGTAGATCGGTGTGCAGTGATACACGTCGTTTCTGTTCGTGGGGTCTTAGTTGCCAGTGTTAGTGAGTTAACTTTGTACATCTACTGATGTACTTCGATATCCGGAAGTGATGGATAATCGCCTAGCATTGCAAGAATATGTGAGGAATACGAAGAAGAGGAGGTATTTGCGGAGTAACGAGCGTTCGATCGTCTCTAATGTTAATACAGCGTGTATTAAAGAGGCGAACTGTTGGCTAATATTACCAGTCCCAATCAAAGGGCTGCAATCTATGCAAACGTCAGCCGCACCCAATAGGACGCTTAAGTACGGAACGGAAAAATAAGCCGTGTGGTTTACTGGAACCGCCACGAAGGAAAACTAATAATTTTGGGAGGAAACCCTTCGTTATAGACAGTTTCAAAATCACCTAAAACTTTTGATGCTTATGGAACACTAAATCTCTATCTCGGTTACTATTCACCTGATTCTAAGATATATTGCTTAAAACATGTGCGTCCGCAGCTCGTGTTCGTGCGGTAGCGTTCTCGCTTCCCGCGCCCGGGTTCCCGGGTTCGATTCCCGGCGGGGTCAAGGATTTTCTCTGCCTCGTGATGACTGAGTGTTGTGTGATGTCCTTAGGTTAGTTAGGTTTAAGTAGTTCTAAGTTCTAGGAGACTGATGACCATAGATGTTAAGTCCCATAGTGCTCAGAGCCATTTGAACCATTTTTTAAAACATGTGCGCAATAGCTATTCTAAACACTGCTGGACTTTCCTTCGAAATATGTACACCGATTCTGGACTTCTAAGCGAAAAGCTTGACATACGAGGTGCTTTCACATACTAATTTCTATTTTTTGGTAAGAACTTTATTTGTTAATCTGCAGCAATGTTATCCTCTTGAAAATATTCCCAATTACATTCTATACACTTATGCCAGTGCTTTTTCGAATTCCCGAAACACTTTAGGAACTGTTTCTTCGGAACAGTTTCTAGGTCTCTTAACTATGCATTTTTAATCTCATCCATGCTTGTAAAACCTCTGTCCTTTTAGGCCTGCTTTGAAATGTTTATTCCACTTGTCTGCCCTTGGTTTACTCGTAACAGGTTCACCAAAAGCAACATCTACCATTTCTAAAAATTTCATACCTTTATTCCATTCTTACATAAAATTTAATACTGATTCTCTAATTTATTTTTTTACAAATCAAATGATCGTTGACGCTACAAAAAAAAATTAAAAAAATGTAACCTTTCTGACAGCTGACAACAGAGTTCATACCCAATATGCATAACATTGTACACACGAAGACAGTGACAAAAAAGTAGTGCAAATCGGATTCATACATCACACAAAATTACAAATTTCTGCTTACTTTTTAAACACACTTCGTGTTGCAAGAATTGTTAAGTTTCAATGCAGTCCTTTGAAGAAAACTTCTACCTTTTAGTAGAAACACAAAATAAGAACAACCGTTAAATTCTACAGACTGATTGCATTATATGAGGCTCTTTTTACGAATAGCAATAGAGGAACATACATTCACATGAACAGGCATTTGGGTCTATGTTTGTAGTAGAAACCTGACTTCCGTTCGTACGTTAATATTATTTACTCTATAATGTTGTGTTTCGGAAGAAGCTATCGTTTTTTGTATTCCTTATGGTCTTAACACATTTGTCTAAAAATAAACGCAGCCGAGATGTATCTGTACACGGCGTCGCCACAGATTTAAAGCGCGCGCCGCTGCAGGGCCGATACTACGTTGTGAAACAGCCTGAGGAAGCGCCTCGTGACGTAGCTGGATTGGCGGAGTGGGGACTCGCTCGCTCGCTCTTCAGTTTTCCGACAGACTATAGTGCTAAGTCTAGGGGACTGATGACCTCAGATGTTAAGTCCCATAGCGTTCAGAGCAGTTTGAACCATTTTATAACGGCGGCCCACATACGTTCTCTAAAGGCGCCGACGTGTTGCTGCTCGACCACCTGATCTGTCTCCAATCGATCGCCTATAGGGACATCATCAGACAAGTCTAGAGTTATTCACAGACAGCATTAACCGCCCACGTAGTGACCGACCACGTGCAGCAGCGCTGGAACTCCATCCCACAAGCTGACATCCGGCACCTGTACAACACTATGCGTGCACCTTTGTATGCATTCATTCCATATCCTGGCGGTTACACCGCTTATTACCGAACGAGCATTTCACACTTGTAGTAGCTTACGAACTTGTGAACATTCTAACCTCCCCACACGAAATAATTAAATTTAAATATGAATAATGAATGTGATTGTAATTTAGTGTAACCTCTCTACAGAAATTCATTCACATTTAACCTCCACACAAAATTTGTTTCCCATTTAATATACCCACAAAATTCTTTTCTCGTTTAATGTAAGCTCGAAACAGAAAAATTCCTAAACCACGTAATAATAAAAAAAAATTCAGTGACCTGGTAAATTTTTGGACGACAGCAGTGCTGCGTCATGGCCCTGTGAGATCATTCTGAATAATGAAAGGAAGCAAACTGATTTTTCTTTTGCAACAATCGGAATGATCATGGATTGGAGAAATTAAGTAAATTCTTTAAATTGAAATGAATGCTTTTAAAAAATTACTTTATATTACAAAAATTATTATTAGGACATTTTTTAAAACATTTGGATGACAGTTCAGATACATTACTAGATATGCGCGAGGCTGCTTTTTACCTTATACAATAATACTCAGGCTCCGGCATCGCTGCACCGCGACCGGCCCAGCCAACACGATACACCAGACCAGAGCAGACTGCAGACAACCGCAGACTTGCGACAAGCAACAACTTACTGCTACAGCTACACAGTTCCTACTCAGTCAACACTGCTCTCTGGTCAGCGATTCTCATATACCTTGCATATCGCAGGCAGCGCATACCTCTTACAACATGCAATTTTAATCATTTAAATACACTACTGGCCATTAAAATTGCTACACCACGAAAATGACGTGCTACAGACGCGAAATTTAACCGACAGGAAGAAGATGCTGTGATATGCAAATGATTACCTTTTCAGAGCATTCACACAATGTTGGCGCCGGTAGCGACACCTACAACGTGCTGACATGAGGAAAGTTTCCAACCGATTTCTCATACACAAACAGCAGTTGATCGGCGTTGCCTGGTGAAACGTTGTTGTGATGCCTCGTGTAAGGAGGAGAAATACGTACCGTCACATTTCCGACTCTGATAAAGGTCGGATTGTAGCCCATCGCAATTGCGGTTTATCGTATCGCGACATTGCTGCTCGAGTTGGTCGAGATCCAATGACTGTTAGCAGAATATGGAATCGGTGGGTTCCGGAGGGTAATACGGAACGCCGTGCTGGATCCCAACGGCCTTGTATCACTAGCAGTCGAGATGACAGGCATCTTATCCGCATGGCTGTAACGGATCGTGTAGCCACGTCTCGATTCCTGCGTCAACAGATGGGGACGTTTGGAAAGACAACAACCATCTGCACGAACAGTTCGACGACGTTTGCAGCAGCATTGACTATCAGCTCGGAGACCATGGATGCGGTTACCCTTGACGCTGCGTCACAGACAGGAGCGCCTGCGATGGTGTACTCAACGACGGACCTGGGTGCACGAATGGCAAAACGTCATTCTTTCGGATGAATCCAGGTTCTGTTTACAGCATCATGACGATCACATCCGTGTTTGGCGACATCGCGGTGAACGCACATTGGAAGCGTGTATTCGTCATCGCCATACTGGCGTATCACCCGGCGTGACGGTATGGGGTGCCAATGGTTACTCGTCTCGGTCACCTCTTGTTCGCATTAACGGCACTTTGAACAGTGGACGTTACATTTCAGATGTGTTAGGACCTGTGGCTCTACCCTTCATTCGATCCCTGTGAAACCCTACATTTCAGCAGGATAATACACGACCGCATGTTGCAGGTCCTGTACGGGCCTTTCTGGATACAGAAAATGTTCGACTGCTGCCCTGGCCAGCACATACTCCAGATCTCTCACCAATTGAAAACGTCTGGTCAATGGTGGCCGAGCAACTGGCTCGTCACAATACGCCAGTCATTATTCTTGATGAACTGTGGCATCGTGTTGAAGCTGTACGCGCCATCCATGCTCTGTTTGACTCAATGCCCAGGCGTATAAAGGCCGTTATTACGGCCAGAGCTGGTTGTTCTAGGTAGTGATTTCTCAGGATCTATTAACCCAAATTGCGTGAAAATGTAATCACATGTCAGTTCTAGTATAATATATTTGTCCAATGAATACCCGTTTATCACCTGCATTTCTTCTTGGTGTAGCAATTTTAATGACCATTAGTGTATGTTACGTAGACAAATTTACTCTCGAAAAATTAAAAGCAAGGGACCTAAAGATGGAACCTTGTGGGAAGGCGAGGAGCTGCTTGTGGACATCCGGAGACGAGAATCGTCCACCAGACACGCTCTCCAAGAAGCAGCGGCGAACAGAATTGGCTGTCCTTAATTATTATTGACCGGCTGGTGGTAGTCCGGCAAGTGGCTGGCTGACCTCCAAGCTTAAATGAAGTCTAAATTAGACACGCGCCGCGCCAGGCGTCAAGTAGTTTTGTGTGTGTGTGTGTGTGTGTGTGTGTGTGTGTGTGAGTGAGTGAGTGAGTGACCGGGAGGGAGAGAGGGCCCTCCTTGTGATTACTTCTACTCCTCCTCGCCTCTCCTTCACCCCCCTCCCCCCCCCTGCGCCACAACCCGACCTCCCTCCGACCGCCGTTCTCGTCTTGGCACGTACACAGGCTTGCTGCCGCCAGACGCTGGAACCTCCCGCCAATAGCTTGGCTACTCGGCCCGGAGCGGTGACGTCATAGCGGCCACGGTCTGCCGCCCGCGCCCCTCTTGTCGGGCTCCAGGCTGGAACGCGGCCAGAACGCTTGTCTCTCGACAGGGCGGTGTCGGGAAAGTCCCACATCGAGGCTTAGACCGCAGATGACAGCGACCGATTAAGACGCCACTACCCTGAAATCGTCGCTAACAATAAATACAGACCTGTTCGCGAGCCTGCACGTCAGCAATGTAGTGTTACTGGCAACCGACACGAACGCGCGAAGTCTGAGGCCCGTATTACATCGTAAAAGATCGCTGTCAAAGATTTCCTCAAACTTCCTAGACCATAGTACTTCACTGGAGCTATTACGTAGTTGTTTGGGAATAGAAACCGTACAGTTAATCGCCTTTACAGCACAGTATGTCGGTAGCGCGCGCGTTGCTTGGAAAGAAACAGAAATGGAGACGATTGTGGGTGAAACCGTGGATGGCGAGAATCCACTAGAATTTGCTTCGTAAGCAACACTGCATGAACATAAAAGAACGACGAACATTATTTGATAACTAGAGATGGTTCAGATGGCTCTGAGCACCATAGGACTTAACATCTGAGGTCATCAGTCCCCTAGAGCTTAGACCTACTTAAACCTAACTAACCTAAGGACATCACACACCCATGTCCGAGGCAGGATTCAAACCTGCGACCGTAGCGGTTGCGCGGTTCCAGACTAAAGCGCCTAGAACCACTCATCCACAACGGCCGGCGATAACTGGGGAACAAACACTTCAATTCGCCCTCATGACTGCGGTACCTCGTATTTGCACACGTGATAATCATTTAAGTAATACCATTTCGTAACTACATTCATCATACCTAATGTTTCTGCAAAGCCTGCAACTGTCTCAGTCACTATTTAAATAGTGACACGCTGGAGTAATTACTTAATTTTTCATGCTTACTGTGACACGTTTCGAGAACTCATTCTCATTATCAAGAGGAAATATTTGCACAGATATTTTATGTGGTGTTCGTAAGTGTTTTGTTCCACCTCTTTTGCCTTGCAGTTGTGTTTTTATGATTTACTGCAATCGGAATGATACCTTTTCTCCAATTTTTCAAACACCACATAAAACACTTATGTAAATATTTGTTCTAGATAATGACGAATTCATGCAAAACATCGTGAAAATCGCGAAAAAATACGAAACTGGTGCAGTGTTCCATTATTTAAATAATGAATAATATTAAAAGATCGTGTCATCGTTAGGAAAAAATTTTTAACAACAGTCGAAAACTGTTCCACTTGTCCCATAGTGTATCATTTTACGCACTATTCCTGAAATATGTGAACAGTTATATAAATCACCTATGGAGGAATTTATGAAGGTTCTCGTGTTGTTTACGGTACAAATAAATACATTTATTTCACTGCAGGAGTTTTACCTGTAACCAACGTTTTCTGATGTACTGTGCTTTTTATCTTCAAATTGTTTCGAAATCTGTACACCCTACTCTTCGCTTTTCACATCTCCCTCTCCTTCACATCTCTTTTGTTTATATGTGAGCTTAACGCCATCCACAGGCCAGACACTAGAATGCAGCTTACTACTGCAGCTATTTCCTTGAAGATTCCAACAGTTTATTACGGTTTTTGTAGTCATCGTGTTATGAACAACTTCGTATTCTTCATAGATCCCAAAAATCAGTGGTGGTAGCCATGTACCAACTACGTTTCGTCAGTTTGTAACTTAAATGAACCAAAGCAAGCGAATTTATAGGAATATAGTGGCGAACTCTGATCAAAGTGACGGCCTGGTTCTAACTTGATTCAAGATTTCGCCACAGGGCTTTGATATGTATTTATCGTTGGCTACGAACACTATGCTGCTGACGTCAACCAGACGTGCTCTCGATGAATGACTAAGGCTTTGAAGTGGCAGGTTGTTAATGGCTAGCTCACTGCAAGAGTTTTACCTGTAACCAATGTTTTCTGACGTACCGTGCTTTTTATCTTCATATTGTTTCGAAATCTGTACGGAATTCAGCTGAAGTTATGAGTATAAACGCTTGTTTTATGTAGAAGCTGGACGTTATGGGTAAAATGGATGTCATATTTTATAAAATAAAAATAAAACCTCTCACACGTACTGCTTGAGGAATCATGGAAAAAAGAAGCTTCCTGCCAAACTGATAATTTATTTTCTACTCCCTCGGGCACGGTGAACTGAATAACACAGTGCGACAAAAACAGGAATTAACTGAATAACTGAATACATTTATTCCGAATGTTTGTCACCGTTCCATCCGGCCAAAGGTAAAAATAACAACAGTCGCATTAACATTCGGCATTTTGGAGATACTAGGTAAACTGCACTACAAACTGTGTGATGGTAATGAAACAAGTTGTTGAATAGTTAAAGTGAATACTTGATTTCACCAAATAGTCTAAATGAGGAAAACTAAATGGCGGTTCCAGGAAGCCACAGCACCTACTGACCGAAACTCAGCTTTATGCCTTGCGTCTTGTGACTTAGATGTTGGATTTTAATCTTAACACGGCAGGAAGGGAGTCGTGCGTCGTCTGTATCGCAGTATACAAGAGGCAATGTCCCGACTGACTGACCCACTCACTAACTGACTTGCCATTGCTCAGCCCAAACCACTAACAGCACAGAAGCTTGAAATTTGGAAAGGGTGTTGATATGATACTGTAGGCGCCGTTTAAGAAGGGAATCTTCGGAATTCCACCGCAAAGGAGGTGAAATCTGGGATGAGGAACTTTCCGAAAATATGTCCTCACTAAGGCAATTTAGAAGCTAGACCTACGAAAATTGGTATTTGGTTTCTCCGTCAGAAATAATAAAAAATTCGAGTTTCAGCATTTAAAAAATTCAACCAATAAGTGGGTGAAACAGTGCGTGAAGGTTTTTCGAAAACGAATCATCATTAAAGAACTACTAAAGTACTTTCTAAAGCTGCATCGATGAACACCTGAAGTTCAATGTTTTTGGGTATTCATCCTCTTAAGCGAAAGAAGTAAGGGATGAAAAGCTTTGTGAAATTCTTTCATTACGATTGCATTTTCAAGGCTAAATCCATGAAAAATTTTAGTTAGCATTTCTGTTTGAAATAAATACGTGTTTTAGTGGTTTTAGAAATTCAGTCTCCAAGGGCGTGAAATACAGTATGAAAATTTTTCAGAAACCGTTTTTTATATTAGAATAACGTTAACGTTAAATCTATGAAAACTGGTATTTGAGTTCTCGGTTGGACATAAGTAGGTTCGAATCCTGACTCGGGAATGGGTGTGTGATGTCCTTAGGTTACTTAGATTTAAGTAGTTCTAAGTTCTATGGGACTGATGACCTCAGATGTTAAATCCCATAGAGCTCAGAGCCATTTGAACAGGTTTTTCTTTTCTTTCTTTTTTTTTTGGCATAAGTAAATATGTGTTGGGGCTTGAAAGATTCTACGGAAATACCACAACAGGAACACAAAAACGCGTGATTAACGAAAAACTTGGACTGTAGCTACCAGAATCGTTTTTTGCTC
Source organism: Schistocerca nitens (assembly GCF_023898315.1). Lineage (NCBI taxonomy): Eukaryota > Metazoa > Arthropoda > Insecta > Orthoptera > Acrididae > Schistocerca > Schistocerca nitens. The sequence continues at coordinate 77,787,057 of NC_064625.1, forward strand.
AAAAGTACGTACGGGAAAGGCCATGACCTTACTTAGCCTGAAAATTGTAGGTACTGCGTTTTGTGAGTAGCATAAAAATGTCATTAAAGGAAAAGAAAAAAAATGAGTGCAAACCTCACATTCTACGCGGGCGAAGAAGCGCTCGCTAAGGTAGTGTGTCTGTAAGTATGAAAGCTACTTTCTACACGCCGGTTCCCTATAGGAAACGTTACGATACACTGACATCACATTGCCCGGCACTTTTTCGCTACCAATCGTAACAAACACGACGCATTTTTTAGAAGTCTTTAGCAAAGTGCTGCATTTATACTGCATAGTTTGGTAGAATGCAAATTTAAATCGGAAGCCACCGAGTACAGCATACAGATTCATAAAGATACAAGCCCTAATCCATCACGGGACCTGCTTGGATGGCTTCTACCAGCCAATCACAGCACCGATGTTACAGGGTGTATCTTAATTTATAGTGATTTCAGGCACAGGCGGAAGTGTACGATAACAGAAGATCAATAAATTCCAGTATACACAAGGATCCAAAAACAGAGCCATTTGCGAGGTAATTGCGGATATGTGGTTAACAGCAGCCTTTGATTTCAGTACCAAATACTGTACTCTTATCGCAAATGTATCTGAAATGAGAACTTAACGATTAAATCCACTCGCAACGCTCATGGCTATAGATTTGGAATGTGGTACATGCCTGTTGGGACATCAGCGCATTCTGCTGATGACCGAAGAAAACTTATACACACACAATATTATTCAAATCAGTTAGCTGCAGAAATCTCAGTTAATAGCCACCGTTAGTTAACCACATGCACATTTTTCCTTCGTGTAGGATGTATTCATCTCAGACGGCTTTCAATAAGCAACGCAACACTTTTTATCTCGGTCCGTTTTGGGTTGCAAAAATGCGCAGTTTGTTGGATATCGTGGAATACTCTCGTTTTTGCCCATACAGTTTCATGCAATTCCGATACGTGTCGGGGCTATACGTTGCCTTCTAAATGGCGTCTGCAACGGAGGTGCGTTGCAAAAGCACGGCGAGTCGTTGGGCGGGGCACCTGCCATCACCGCAACAAGATGGCGCAAACCTGCCCGATTTCCCACGTGACGGCCGGACGCATACGTATCTGACTCCTGCAATGTTGAAATGCTCCGACACTGTCATTCGAGATGATCCACGTATCAAATACAATCACCTCGCTGGTCAACGAGACGTCTTTAAGGTGTGCTGACACACTCGTCCATCAGTTGGGACACTCAAAGCTGTACGCCCGCTGGGTTCCCTGCCACCTGACAGAATACTTCCATGTGTTTGGCCCCATGAAGGATTCACTCCATGGAAAGCAGTAGGTGGATGATGGGGAGGTTATTGATTCTGCAAGGCCTTGGCTCCCGTATCATGCGGTGGTACAGGGCGTCTCGGCAAGGTGGTGCGAGGTCGTCGCATTGAACGGGGATCGTGATGGAAAAGAGAGGGGCAAAATGTGGTGTATTGGAATCAATACAACCAACCTGCTTTCACAAGGAAAACGTTACAGTACTTACTGAACACCCCTCGTACATGTACACTATCTACATCAATACTCCGCAAGCCACCTGATTGTGTCTGGCGGAGGGTAGTTTTTGTGCCACTAACTTATTCCCTTTTCGGTCTTCTATTCGTGAATGGCGCTTGGGAAGAACGATTGTCGGTAAGCCTCTGTATTAGCTCTTCTTGCATTATCTCGTCGTGGTCTTTTCACGAGATGTATTTGGGAGGAAGTAGCATGTTGTCCGACTCTTTCCGGAAAGTGCTCTCTCGGAATTTCAATAAAAAAACTCTAAGTGATGCACGAGGCCTCTTTTGTAGCGCCTGCCACTGGAGTTGGTTGAGCGTCGCTGTAACGCTCTCTGCCGACCAAACGATCCCGTGACGAAACGCGCCGTTCTTTATTGGATCTTCTCCATCTCTTCTGCCAGTGCTGCTTGGTAAGGGTACCAGATTGATGAACGGTAGTCAAGAATCCGTAGAACAAACATCGTGCAAGCTTCGTCAGGTTACCCTCCATTCGGAGGCTGTTGCACGCAGCGACAGTTATTTTGATTTGTAAATGATAGATTTCAGCTATCAGTCGTCCTATGGAATTTTTATTGGCAGATCTAGGTTTCAGCTCGCAGCTAGCCATTCTCAGTGCACTGTTCTTTTTTGGTCAATGCATGTAATGCCTGTTGGTCTGGCTTTGTACACAGTTCATGGGATATTCCATGAACTGTGTACAAAGCCAGACAAAGTATAGTCCATAGAATATTCCATGAACTGTGTACAAAGCCAGACCAACAGGCATTACATGCATTGACCAAAAAAGGACAGTGCATTGAGAATTGCTAACTGCTAGCTGAAATCTAGATCTGCCAATAAAAATTCCAAAGGACGACTGATAGCTCAAATCCATTATTTACAAATCATGCGCAAGCTACTACTTTAATGGATTTGCTTAAGATAGTTTCTATGAATCTCAATCTGGCATCTGCTTTTCGTACTATTTGTTTTTTGTGGTCATTCCATTTAAGGTAGCTCCGGGTAGATGCTCCTAGATCTTTTAAGGTACTGTTTCCAGAAATTTTTTATCAATAGTGTTGGTGCTCAGTAGTCGATTTGTTTCCCTGTGTTTGCGCAGTATGTTGTTATTATAATGGAGTACCGTAGGCTTCGTTGTTTTTTTCCATTATTTTTCTTTTCAAAAATGGGTGAACTGCGTACGGATAATCCGCAAGCCGTGTAATATGTAACTCGGTGTTAGAGCCATCTGGAAGAGAATGCGCTTCATTTCGCAGCTTATCCGTTTCGTGTTTTAAACAGATGCTGTACATATTTCAAAACTAAAAGGTCTCGTGATCATCAGTATTATACTTTCAATAATAATAACAACAACAACAAAGAGAGAGAGAGAGAGAGAGAGAGAGAGAGAGAGACAGACAGACAGACAGAGAGCCCGATTTTAAAAATCAGTATGGTGGGAACCTAGCATTTTTTAAAATTTGGATATGGCAAATATGGAAAAAGTATAATAAATCAGTCGTGAAAAACATTCATTCAGATAGTAAAAAAACATGAATGCCACGCGCAAAAGCCAACCTTTGTGGCCGAGCGGTTCTAGGCGCTTCAGTCCGGAACCGCGCTGTTGCTACGGTCGCAGGTTCGAATCCTTCCTGGGGCATGGATGTGTGTGATGTCCTTGGTTAGTTAGGTTTAAGTAGTTCTAAGTTCTAGGGGACTGATGACCTCAGATGTTAGGTCCCGTAATACTCAGAGCCTTTTGAACCACGCGCAAATGTTCAGCATACAATTTTAATATGTCTTTGATACATCACATGGCAATGTTTTTATATATATTTCTTTTAGAGTTTACAGGGGCATATACGACCCTACAGCTACAAAAATTCAAGGTTTTTCTGGTGAAGTAATTATTTTTAGGTTGTCACGCAATTTAGTTTTACTCAGTGGGGTTAGCAAATGTAGTAATGTGGAAAGAACATCAAGTTACGCATTTTTAAAATATATATTAACGAAGGTGAACCAAGTCATGTTATCGTGTACGATCTACAGTGCAATCGACTAAGTCGAGCCTGGGCAATTGGAGGATACTGTACATCATAATGTGACACGGTTGTATTTAAATTGTATTCGTTTTCACACCGCTGTCTGTTCGTTTAAACGAGACTTCTTACGGTCAACTGGTTGTTTAAATAGCCAGCGCGTGACAGAAGTCATAAGGGGCGGACACATTAAAGTACAGTTACATCTCATGGACTAATAACCGTAGAATGTTGCAGTTCAACTTGAAAAGAAAACTTGAAGTTTCATCTAGAAATTTGTCGTTGAAGTTTCTTGAGACAACAATAATCTAGAATTGGTTTGTTTACCAAAAAAATGTCCTTACATTGGCTCTGAGCACTATGGGACTTAACTTCTGAGATCATCAGTCCCCTAGAACCTAGAACTACTTAAACCTAGCTAACCTAAGGACATCACACACATCCATGCCCGAGGCGGTATTCGAACCTGTGACCGTAGTGGTCGCGCGGTTCCAGACTGTAGCGCCTAGAACCGCTCGGCCACTCCGGCCAGCCGTCCTTACATTATTTCGCAACAAATCATGTGTTAGGTGTACTGTGTTCCTCAGTTCTTCTGTACGCCAATACTGTGCAAAGTAAAGTGATAGAACAGTGTATTGGCTATTTCTGAAGAAAAGGAGTGGCGAGTCATCAATAATTACATGAGAGATGTCAGTCTGAATGTTTATCAAGAAAGAATAATTCGCATTCCGTCAAGTCTGTTGAGATGAATGATAACGTGATGCGTGATGGGTACAGCACATACCCAGCATATCCGCTCCTCTCTGCATAGCTACTGTTCATGTATGGCCGGCCGGGGTGGCCGAGCGGTTCTAGGCGCTACAGTCTGGAACTGCGCGACCGCTACGGTCGCCGGTTTGAATCCTGCCTCGGACATGGATGTGTGTGATGTCCTTAGGTTAGTTAGGTTTAAGTAGTTATAAGTTCTCGGGGACTGATGACTTTAGATGTTAAGTCCCATAGTGCTCACAGCCATTCGAACCATTTTTGAACCATGTTTGAGTTTGACTGGCCCTACTGTTACAGACTTACCGAGGTAATAACGCAACGGAAAACACACACACACACACACACACACACACACACACACACACACACACACACACCATATTCATCCCTTGGTGCGTATAATTTCCCTCTAAGTACCGAAAGCTTGTCGCCATATGATTAAAGTATTAGCGCGACGATGAAAAGTATATACTGCTTATGTGTCGCACAATTGTCCCATCAACCAGGAAAATCGTTTAGAACGCTACGGGAGCTACTGCCGTGTTCCTTTAGTGGAGGCTCCAGAATGATTTTTTAAATCCCCTCTCTTGGAAATGAGTGCAGAACAGAACAGTTACCGTGTTTGATTAAAGATTCCGGTGCAGCCACTGCCATAAACTCGGCGGTGACCTTGAACTTGGCAGCCGCGCGCGAGGTGCGCGCTTCGGCCGGCTTCTGCGCCCGCGCCGCGCCTGCGCTAGCCCCGTGCTGTTGCAGACACACTCGCCGTCCCATTCCAGAGTCGTAAAGCGGAGAAAATGACGGAGCGAGCCGCTCGTGACGTCACCGGCCACCGCCACGGTCCTCGCCGCCCGCGCGTTTGATTTACGACCGCCCGCGAGAACACATGTGCACGCCGTTCCATTCATGACAATCGGGCGAAAGCTCCGTGCGGTTCTTTGCGTAAACGAAACGGTCCGTTCGTAGCTAGTGCTGACAAGATACACTAACAGTCCAGAGAGCCACCCTCTGTTTATTTATACATTACTAGCTTCTTACTCGAGGTTTCATACACGGGCGCCTAAGACACACACACACACACACACACACACACACACACACACACTCACTCACTCACTCACTCTCCCACTCACTCTACAGACAAACAGGTGATAACATTTTCTGTAAAATTGGATGACATATACAGGAATTCAAGAGAAAGAGCTTCACAAATTGAGCAAGTCAATTACGTGTTGGTTCACGTCTGGCCCAAATGTAGGCAGCTATTCGGCTCGGGATTGACTGACAGAGCTGTTGGATGCCCTTGTGAGCCGGCCTCTGTGACCGAGCGGTTCTAAATGCTTCAGCCCGGAACCGCGCGACTGCTACGGTCGCAGGTTCGAATCCTGCCTGGGGCATGGATGTGTGTGATGTCCTTAGGTTAGTTAGGTTTAAGTAGTTCTAAGTTCTAGGGGACTGATGATCTCAGAAGTTAAGTCCCATAGTGTTCAAAGCCATTTCAACCATTTTTTGATGAATCGCTGTCGGGTAAGACATCAATCATGAAGGGATGCCGGTGGTCCCCAGCTGTTAGCGTTTCTTCGATGTCTAGCATAGGTATCATGCAGGCGCAGGAGAACGTCTCCCGTAGCGTAATATTGCTCTCACCAGTCTGCGTCTTTGCCGCGCCGCACATCTCCCCCGAAGAGCTGACACGTTTATATTTGTCAACTGACGAATCCCGATGGTCCCGTGCCCATTGCAGTCATAACTGAAGATGTCGGTGGATCAACATGTGAAGACGTAGGTGGGATGCTGCGAAACTCTTGTAAGTGCGCAAGCTCTGTGCTGCTTCGGCAGATACGATAGGTCACCATCTATCCTACTTTACAGTGCACGCAACCCTCCAAACTCCATGTTATGCGAAGCGTCGTGGACGTCCAACCATTAAGCACCTATTGGTGGTTTCACTGTCCTCCTAGCTCTTTCTGCAGATTCTCACTGCAGTGGCACGTGAACATTGGGCAGCTTCACTGTTTTCGACATACTCGTTCACAGTCTCTGCATTATAATAATCGGCCCTTTGCCAAAGTCGCTTATCTCAATGGATTTCCCCTAGTTGCAACTCATATGTTCGCTAGGATGAACCGCCGTCCCTGCTTGCTCCGCTTACATCCATTCGCGGCACGTTCCCGCAACCCCACCAGGAGACATCTAGTGTCGCAGATGTCGGAATGTTTTGGCTCATCAGTGTATGTTCATTAATGTACAATTCAGGCCAACGTGCCATTTAGAATCCTGTAAATGGCCGGCTGGTAATCACCTGCTAAGACTAATCACGTTTCCATATCCTGCGAACTGATCCCATCATTCAGATCGTTGATATGATCTGCAGAATATATAACAAAGTAACTAGCATAAGGAGATTGGAAGAGGAAGAATGGGAACATAATCAGAAGTTTTAATAATGGTTGCAGAAGGCCAGGTCTTGACCAAAAAACTCTGTCAAGACGGAACAGTGACATCCACTCAGGACGACATACGCCGGCTACGTTGACCACGGATCACGTAATATCAGTCTGAATTCTCTTAGCGAATCAGAACGGCGCTGCCGCAGTGGTAACACCGGTCCCCGTCAGATCAACGAAGTTAAGTGCTGTCGGGCTTGGCTAGCACTAGGAAGGGTGTCCGTCCAGTCTGCTGAGCGCTGCTGGCAAGAGAGGTGCACTCAGCCCTTGTGAGGCCAATTGAGGAACTACTTGACTGACAACGGAACCTCCCCATCGCACCCCCCTCAGATTTAGTTATAACTTGGCACAGTGGATAGGCCTTGATAAACTGAACACAGATCAATTGAGAAAACAGGAAGAAGTTGTGTGGAACTGTGAAAAAATAAGCAAAATATACAAACTGAGTAGTCCATGGGACACATAGGCAACATCAAGGAGGACGTGAGCTCAGCAGTGCCGTGATCCCGTGGTAGCGTGAGCAGCTGCAGAACGAGAGGTCCTTGGTTCAAGTCTTCCCACGAGTGAGAATTTTACTTTCTTTATTTTTGCATAGTTATTATCTGTCCGTTCGTTCATAGACGTCTCTGTTCACTGTAATAAGTTTAGTGTCTGTGTTTTGCGACCGCATCGCAAAACCGTGCGATTAGTAGACGAAAGGACGTGCCTCTCCAATGGGAACCGAAAACATTTGATCGCAAGGTCATAGGTCAACCGATTCCTCCACTGGAAAACACGTCTGATATATTCTATACGACACTGGTGACGGCATGTGCTTCACATGACAGGAATATGTTGTCGACCCACCTAACTTGTACACTTGGCGAATGGGTAAAAAGATTCTTCTACCTTGCCCGATTTAGGTTTTCTTGTGGATGTGATAATCACTCCCAAATGAGTGATGAAAACATAAGAGTTTGTCACATAAACTGAAAATAAAAAATTAAACTTTTCACTCGATGGAAGATTTGAACCAAGGACGTTACGTTCCGCAGCTGCTCACGTTACCACGAGGCCACGGCTCTCCTGCGTTCCCTGTGTCCTTGATGTTGCCTATCTTCCCATGAACTACTAAGTTTGTGTATTTTGCTTATTTTTTCCGAGTTCCACACAACTTCTTCCTGTTTTCTCAATTGATCTGTGTTCAGTTTTTCAAGGCCTATCCGCTGTGGCAACTTATAACTAAATCTGAGGGGGGTGCGATGGGGAGGTTCCCTTGTGAGAAGTAGCGGCTGTAGTCACGAAAACTGACAAGGGCCATGAGAGCTGAGTACTGACCACATGCCCTCCATGTCTCCATTCAGTGACGCCAATATACTGAGGATGACAACGCGGTAAGTCGGTTCTATTAGGCCTGTCCGGATGGAGTTATCTTGGTGAAGGACGAATTCATATGAGGTGTTCTTATACCTTCAGTGGCACACATGCGGATCTCTGAACATACCAGAACCCTTCAGCAAATGCTACGTCCATGCAGCTGAAGCGCCACTTAGGCTAGGTCTAACAATATCTTCTATGAACAATAAATTCATACTGACGTAACGCTATCAAATAAGCTTCATGTTGTTGAAAGTTGTATGTAAGCTAGATAGCAGAATGGACCTTTTAAATGATGTATGAGTCCCATGTGATGGGTACATTAATTACAAGGCTGCTGAGAGGAAATTGGAATATGAGGATCTGAGCGCCTAAATCATTCGAATGTGGAAAGTCCAAACTAACGTTACTCCCGTCATCACTGGAGCTTCGGGTCCAGTATCACATAACCTGAAGTGTACTCTGTCTAGAACACCAGGAAGTAGTAAAGGCAGTGAAGTACAATATATAGAACTGTTTGGACTCGCTAAAAATGGTGAAACCATTAAGTAACGGTGCCTACTACTCACGAAGCTGGAAGGACATTTAGTAGACTAGGCGGTTTTCGGTAACCTAATATCTGTGATGAAACAATAATAATAATAATAATAATAATAATAAGAAGAAGAAGAAGAAGAAGAAGAAGAAGAAGAAGAAGAAATGGAAAAAGAATTTCAAAAGTCATAACTGGGAGAAGAGCGCGTAATCTGAAACTTTATCATATGGCTTTTGCAGACGAACTTGCAATCTTAGCTCAGTCTATTGAACATGCAACAATTTCGATAAATCTCCAAGAATAGACAATTTCAAAAACAGGCCTCTATATACCTTTTGAACAAACAGAGCACCCCTGCCCCCGCCCAAGCGCTATGTAGCACCAAAACACATGGAAACTGATTATGGAAGAATAAGAAAATTTTTCGACAATACAGTTGTGTGGAGAAACAGCGATTAATTTGCTTATAATCAATTATTCAAAATGACAGTCACAATCGCATTAGTTTATTTTGCCGCCAACCGGTTTCAACCCGCGATGGGGTCATCTGCCCTGAAGATTACCCCATCGCGGGTTGAAACCGGTTGACGGCAAAATAAACTAATGCGATTGTGACTGTCATTTTGAATAATTGAGAATAATAAAGACTATAAAATTTAAATATCTGATGAAATAATACAACCGAATACTCTAGACAAAGAATCTAACTTAGCTAGGGCAAGGAAAATGGAAGAGCCATTTCAGGTGACAAAATACTTGCATAAAAAGAAATCTTCATCCATAAATGCAAAACCTCACCACTACAACCCTGTTAGTAGATCAGAGTAGCCTTTTGCTTTAGGATGCCTTTCGTTAAATACAGCCAAACAGTTAGGTGCAATAAAAAATAAGGAAAGGAAAACAGTTAGGAAAATCTTGGGATCAAAACATGACAAATGGAAATTCAGAAGTTGCATTCTGTGCAAACGTTACAAAACTAAAAGATAAAAAAATCACGAAAAAATTTAACCTTTATTATAGAAACTAAAAACATCAACGATATGCATGAAAGAAGTCAGAAAAGACCGGAGAGATATAGAAATAGCGGAGGAAGAAATGGTAAAAGCAGAGAGACTCAGAAGTAAAAAGTTTCGAGGGTATCCATGAGACAAAGAAAAATACAGGTCCAATATGACAGACCAAAGAAGAGGACAACGTATTGAAGGAATGAAAAACCTACTGGAAGGAGAAAGGAAACAAGACATATGTGTAAGTTATTTCATGTGGTCTACGGTGGACCAAGCAAAACTCTAATCCTGATGATAATAATAATAATAATAATAATACAGAAACATAAATAGGTAAAATGGAACAAGTCAGTCAATATCTTGGAGAAACCATATAGCATAGTGGACCATAAAACATTGCATCAGGTACAGTAGTTAGTAAAATGGAAAGATGGCGTAGTTTAACCAAAAATGTCCAGAACCATAAAAACCTCTCTACAAATATAAAAGTAAAACAGTACACCGTGTTGGTAAAAGCAGAATGTTTACTTGCTCGCGGTTACTTAATGATGAACTGAAAGCTGAACCCATTAGGAATACTTGAAAAGTGGATTGTTAGAAAAATAGTGGATGCCGAACAAACGACAGATGACTGTAAAATGAGAATAAATGAGGAGCTCTATCAAAACGTACATAAAATACCAGAAATTACGGCAAAACTAAGGTTAATCTTTCTCGGATACGTCTACCGAATTAACAGGAACATGCAAACGAAACAAATATTCCAGAAGTAACATCATAACTAGAAGAAAAAACAAAAACCAATGGAACATAACAGAAAGAAGCTTATTAAGAATATAATACTAAGTGTGGAAGGCCTTGAAGGCAGAAAAAAATTATACATCAAGAACAACATTGATGGAATAAGGGAAAAGACAAACGGGGGATGTGATGGAGTACTGGAAAACTAGGAGACCGGAAAGATAGAAGAGGACTTGATGTTGTTACATGATACTAGTTCGTCAACATGAAGATAAAAAAACGTTAGCACATACCAATCAGTTTTTAGTAAGCACCATTGCACAAACGCTGCACCTGTTGAGGTAATACATTAAATAACAGCTGCTGAATTTTAGTTTATGTACTATTGCACAACGTCGGTCCTAGGCATTTTCCAGTATTCTGCTGATAACGTTTTACTAAAAAGATGAGATCGACAGTACGCCATTAACAGACTAGAATGAACAACAGTTGTACTCGAGTGTGTCTGTGTTCTACTATTACATGATGTTAAGCTAGAGATGCTCTGCCAAAGAAAACGTGCTAGCTGGAATATAATCCAGCAGTATGACACCTTTTGTGATGGCAAGATTTTAATGGCCAAACACCCGACCATTTTCTGTAGTAGACTACTACGTGTAATTTATGCTCTGCTTAGTCGTACACTCCAACATTCAACGATTTTTTTAACTTGTCAATGGGAAACTTTAAATTGGCCTAGGGCTGAAAATGTGCAGTGGTGCGTAAATAAACTAAAATTCAACAGCTATAGCCAGCATGTAGTCATTTCAGAAATTAATGCCAACTGTGCAGTCGACTTAAAAAAAAAAAAATAAAATCACTAGGGTAAATGATAACCTGGAATATCGGAAGGCCGCAAAACGAGCGTCAACTTGCGCACGCACACACACACACACACACACACACACACACACACACACACACACACACACACAAAAGTAGATTTCCTTAACCATTTCCGATAGGTTCACTACTGGTACTTGGTGATAAAAGATTGCAGAGGGGAACAAAGGAACATACTTTTTTACCACTTGTTTCACTAATTATTTATTTTAGCGACATAGATCCTGTGTTAACACCCCATTTTTTAGCATTACTGGAGAATCAGTGTTAGACAGTCAGCTAAAAACCTAAAACCTTGGGTGGCTGAGCGGTTCTAGGCGCTACAGTCTGGAGCCACGTGACCGCTACAGTCGCAGGTCGAATCCTGCCTCGGGCATGGATGTGGGTGATGTCCTTAGGTTAGTTAAGTTTAAGTAGTTCTGATGACCTGAGAAGTTATGTCCCATAGTGTTCAGAGCCATTTGAACCATTTGAACCTAAAACCTAGGCTGTAAAAATAAATAATTTTTGTAACAAGTAGTTAACTCTATTTTTGTTCATTTCATGGATGAAGCCCCTCAGGAGATGGTCGACCATCTTTGATATTAAATGGTAATACGAGGGGCATTTAGTAAGGAATGCAACACTTCTTTCTTCTGGAAGCAGATTCGTTTCATCCAGGATTGCTGTAGACCATATTATTTCCCACTTCTTTGGCTTCAAAACCGTATTTTTCAACATAGTTTTCGTTCAATGCAACGACCTAACGCCACCTTACTGGCAAGGTTCAAAAGATGGCTCTGAGCACTATGGGACTTAACATCTGAGGTCATCAGCCCCCTAGACTTAGAACTACTTAAACGTAACTAACCTAAGGACAGCACACACATCCATGCCCGAGACAGGATTCGAACCTGCAACCGTAGCGGTCGCGCGGTTTCAGATTGAAGCACATAGATCCACTCGGCCACACCGGCCGGCTACTGACAAGGCCTGTGTGCCAGCATGCAACCACTCCACTGATCGACGTCTTGCTGCGTCAGTAACCTCCCCATAACCCATGAACTGCTTCTTGCTGAGTGCATCCCTCATTATGCCAAACTGATGGAAGGTGCGAGATCTGTTGTGTATGTGGCGAGGAACCCAGTGGGAACACATCTTTCAGTACCCCCACAGGTGGACGAGTATGTCAACACTACCAACAGAGATGTCCAGTTGTGCAGCTGTTTCTTTGTGATCTGACGATCACCTCGAACGAGACTGTCCGCACGTTACAACATTGCAAGAGACATACCGGCACGTGGGAGGTCGGACAGGTTTCTGTGACCTTGTTGGGAAGCTGACAGACGCCTCGCCTATCTAATCATCGTGCTATTCTTCACTACCAGATTTCCAGTGCCTATGAATATCTGCGATGCTTTGGTTTACCGTCAAAAGAAGCTCTATTACAGCTCTCTGTATGGAACGCACAGCCGTTACAGAGGCCAGTCTGAAGGCTACATGCGGCGCCGCCATCTGTCGGAACTCCATGGAACTATTGGGCCTGAAGGGCTAAAGCTGGAATATTACACGATGTCCCACAGCAAATTCCGCAATTTTTCATCCGAAACTGGCCGAAAAAAAAAGCATTGCATTACGTATTGAACGCCCCTCGTGCACTTGTGTTAATCGCTAATACAAATGTTTTATTTACTTACCTCATGAAGCGTTTCGGAAAAATTCCGTAATCATATCTATGGCGTGAAACATATAGTACAAGATAGGATATTAAAAAAGTATACATTACCCAACGCAGTGTATCTGAGAAATGTACCTGTTAAAAACTGGTGCATTGTATCTTGTCGTCTCGTAGGTCATTCCGTATAACCATCAGTGCCCTAAGTGACATAGGCAGTTCGCGATGGTACAAAATAAACAGTTCTGCCAACAAATGGCGTTAGTGGCTGTATGTGTATGATACCAGGTTAATCGTTACGTAACAACCGTCATTAAAAATTACATGTATTATTTAATTCACATACGGTATATACTCGAATAAAAGTTGTTACCAAAGGAATCACTGTTAGATCACAGAAAAATCTAGCGGCTTTAGAATATAGCAGCTACCGCTCTGTTAGAACAATATTGTTCCTTTATATGTCAGTTAAATAATTGTAATTGTTAATAAGTGTTATTATATAACAGTTTGTCTAGGCATGCTATGCTAACATCGTCTACTGACAACATTGTTTATTTTTTAGCATGGTGAGCTACATGAATCAATCTGGGCACTGATTGTGCCACAGAATGGAGTAAGAGGGAACAGATAAAAGATAGACGAAGAAGTAAATTTCTGAGGGTAGGGTGTGAGTCATGTTTGCAGAGATCAATCGGCAAAGCATTTGCCCGCCAAGCTTTAATGTGTCAGAAAGTTTCAAATCAGCGCACACTCCTCTGCAAGAACGAAAATTTATTCTGGCGATGAGATATTTCATATTGATTCCAACAGCTACGTTAACAAGTTGTAATTCGTTTTTCCACTGTATGCCTTTTAATATCTTGTCTTACATTGTATGTTTCATTTCAAAGATTTGATGATGGTACTATGCCGAACCGCATGTTGAGACAATAAATAATTGAAAATTATTCTGCCAGCCAAGTCAAGTCTGTTACCATTTGGTGTCTCTTTCCCTGAGAAAGTCTTCTGATAATACTCCATTCCGTTACATCTATAATATGTCATAGAGCAGTCCGTTGTATGTGGAAATGAACAGTGTACATTTTAGTTAGGCTTCATACAACAGAGTGACTTAAGCACTGAGGAGCGATTTTGGGAAGATTAACGAAGTTAAAAAACTTAACACTTCGGAGATATGTTTCGAACAAACGGACTGGCCACGCAAACAATCAATGCCACGTTACATGAGATGAAGATGGCCTATCCCAACAGACTGCACAGCCACACTTAAAGTAAGAAAAATAGAGAAAAAGAGAATCCGTCAGAATACTCACAGCCTCGCCAAACGCGAAATCGGGAACGACAAATTAGGGAGCAACAAAGAAATCTCTCACAAAATTCCGAAACTCACAGACATGATCCGGAGAAAGTGCATCCGCTTCTTTGGACAGGTGAAAAGAACTGAGGACATTATATCCACTAAAATAATCTTCCAAAATGTCAACAGCAAAAGGGAAAAAAAAATATATCAGTGAATGAATGATACTCAAAAGGACTCAGAAGAGATGAAGAGAAGACAATCAAAACAGAGAACTTCATAAACAAAATTTAGTGGAAGCTCCAAGGATTTCATAAAAGAGACGAAAAGTAAAAAAAAAAAAAAAAAAAAAAATAGCGGAGAGAGAGAGAGAGAGAGAGAGAGAGAAAATACTGAGTAGATAGGAAGTACAACCACATACGAAAGAACAGATTGCCCGAATAATTCTGTTACGTATTGTAATCGACGGACCCGGCGTAAGAAAAGGTTTAACTTAAGGCAATAAAATTTTTCTGTGCCAATTAAGATAGATTACAAACAAATATATTAGATTTGAGAGCCAGTGTGAAGATGCTTTTAAGTTGAGGAGGAGCAGTGTCCTTCACTGACACACAGGGTTCACTATATTCCATGGTCGCAGATCGTTCAGCACCTGTGTGTCATAAGTATCCGTGACAGAATTCTGTACTAATCTTAAACCCGTAATATTTTTGAGGAGACTGGATTTGTTACTAGTAGTATAATCGTTAGTTGCACTCCTTCTGAGAGAAGGGTAATACTTGTAACGACAGTGTATAATGAAACAGGTATCAAAATTCTAAGTTATTTTCCAAGGCTCGTGCGTCATACTGAAAGACTAAAAACAGATAGTTATTCTGATATGCTCCTTTAGAATAAAGTTTTTTTTCTGTAGGTTTTCCTCCAAAAGTGATACCGTGAATCATTAGGTAATGGGTTCATCCAGAATAATTTAATATCCTTCATTTTAATCAGCTGCAGATCTATTGAGGTTTAATGCAGCAGATGTAGACGAAATGAGGATTTTTCCAATACAGTTAATGATTCATTTCTAATCCCAAAATACAGACACCAAGTACTTCTTAATTTATCATTCGAGCAGATTACAGTTACAAGTCCTGGTGTTCCACGATAAGGCCTGAACGTGCAGTATCTTGTCAAAATTCAGTGACTGCTCATTTGCTTTCAAGCAGTCATCGAGTATTTTTAAAAATGGCTCTTAGCACTATGGGGCTCAACATCGGAGGTCATCAGCCCCCTAGAACTTAGAACTACTAAAACCTAACTAACCTAAGGACATCACACAGATCCAAGCCCGAGGCAGGATTCTAACCTGCGACCGTAGCGGTAGTGAGGTTCCAGACTGAAGCACCAAGAACCGCTCGGTCTCACCGGCCGGCGCGAACATTTTAAAATACGTCGATATTTTCTCTTTCGAAAAGAGCAGTAGCACTTTCCAATACTTCTACGCTTGCAAAACAGGACGAAATGTTTATCTTCTGAAAGTACGTGGACAGAAAAAAAGTTTCTAACCTTGTGAAATACATCGTAAAAGGGTCAAAATAATAACGAAAATACAGTCTTCTGCTTCGTCAACACCTTGGTCATCAGCGCCTTCAACACTGTTCCACCTCGGTCGGTTAACTGTACATGAAGTGCTACACTCAAACTTTGGAATACTGTTCATTTTTAGAAAATGCATGTTTCAAATAGCTACAGCCAAAATGCTCTGTAGCATCAAACTGTGAAAAAAAAGTGTTACGTTGAAGCAAATATTTTAGTTTAAATTAATACTATAATCGGCTGAATTTGGACGAATTCCATTAAGTTATCCGCTAATGAGAATAATAATGACAGCTACCCACCAATTTTATGGTTAACAGTATCACAACTAATTCACAAAGCAGACTTCAAGCCGATCTGCCGTAACAGTCATGGAAAAGAAGGCGATTTCTGTAAAACGAAAATAAAATACTCCTTGAATTTTAATCATTCCTCATGGTACACTCGGCAGGCCTATGGATAGCAGTACCCAAATTAAGTAAAGTTCTAATTATTGTTTGCATACATGATGAGAACTCTTGGTTGTGGCTGCTTCGCCCATTATCCGAGAATCTTGATCACTCCCATTTTGGCATTATTCATTCATTCGCTGCTGCGAAATCAGTTTTTCAGATGAATACCGCAGGAAGTAATTCCTTGAACTCTGCCGGTATCACGCTATCAACAAGACCATCATATAAGCGAACTGCCTGTGTTTTGACAGTATAAATATGAATGGAAAATTCATTGGAAGGGATATACTAACAGGAATGAAGGATATTGTTATTATTTGCAGCCAAATATTTCGGTTGCTTTTAAATTATTATTTCAGTTGCATTTTACCATTAAGATAAGAAAACTTCCGTATATTAGCAACTGAAATTTATTCTTGAGTACCAACAAGTTTCGCCTATTCACGTCAGGTATCTTCAGTGGTATTAATTTTTGTCTTCTGTCCAAGCAGCCATTTCTTGTCCTGTATGTACTAAATGCACATGGTATAGGTTTTGTACATGTACTGGAAGAAACCTATACCATGTGCATTTAGCGCATACAGGACAACAAATGGCTATCTGAACTGGAACAAAAGTGAATACCATTGAAGATGGCTGACATGAACAGTCAAAACATGTCTCTTACTCAAAAATAAAATTCAGTTGCAGAAGACAGAAGTTTTCTTATCTTTATGATGAAACAGAATTCAAGAAAAGAAGGACTTCTGAACTATGATTCAACATTTGTTCTTAATTATTTGGTCAGATGGAAATGTCAATATAAATAAAATTATTTAAGACTTATTTTAAAAAATAAGTGTTTTAACAGCTCATAAAAGAGGGAAAAAGGCCTACAGCACAAAACCATAAGTAATACGCTAAATAACGCTACATATGTACGAAGCTAATAGGGCCATGTGAAGTATGGGAATAAATACATCAATGTTATTTTCAAATATAGCGTCCTACACCTAAATTTTTCAACATACTGTGAGTGAATAGTATATAAAGCCACAACTCGACGATAAGTGTCTTTCACCGTGTATGAAAACTAATATAAAATATTGGCACCTAATTATAGTTTATTTGTACTTGTAAATATCTTTTAGCCAATAGTACATAACACCCATGTACTTGCCCGCCAAAGGCAAAGGACTGGAGTTCGAGTCTCGGTCCGGCACACAGTTTTAATCTGCCAGGAAATTTCATATCAGCGCACACTCCCCTGCAGAGTGAAAATCTCTTTCTGGACCTAAACAATAGTTTAACAATAAATAGATATTTCTCCTAAAGAAAAGAAACAAGAAACCTCACTCAAAATAAAGTGATGACACATATTTGGAGCAAAATCAAAACTAGAAAATGGTCTTCATTCCTCTCAGTTTAATTTTTACCAGTTTTTACTAAAACAAAGTTGAATTTATGATTGTAGTCTTACATAACTGAAACTGCATTTCAGAGAGTGTGAAAAAAGAAGCCGTGTGTTTGTTCATATAAAACTAAACTACCAATCTGTGTCATCCCTTTCCAGCAGGGTCACCTTTCTGTTCTTCACAGTAAGTAAAACTTAATAATTCGCTTAGTATGGGAGGTTTTCTGCTAAAAGGTGGTGAGTTTTCTTCACTTGTAACATACAGTCTATGAGGTTAACCGAGTCTTATATTTAACTTATCAGTACAAGAACGATTAATTTTTTTGTAATTCTTTCCCACTTTTTTCACTGGAAAGTGAAATAATTAGTAAACTACATAATTACAAAAGTTCGGTTATTAAACTAGAAAGGCTTAAATTTTACATGTTTTCTTCATTCCTCTCAGTTTAATACACAGCACACTTTCATTAGTGCTAGGACAAGACATTGAGTCTAATTTTATCTGCGTTCGCTAATAACTTAAAAAGCTTTCGGGAATTACCGTAAATTGAAATAACTTGTTTCTTCTTCTGATATTCAGTATTGGAATATGATTTAGAAATTTGTATTGTAGAGGAGTGTCTGTGTGCACTTATTTTAAAAGAAAAAAGCAAGCCATTTTTACGATTACATTTATTTTTAAAGGTGTCGCCAAGAGCCTAGGGATAGGCCAGTTATGTTTGAGGGGGGAAGGCCATATGATACGTCGCTTGTGTATGTCCCGATATTTCTGAATATAATGGGTGTCCACTTCAAAAATGTTCGAGTGCATGGAAGTTCCGATAATAGTTTCTGAACTCGCCGGTCGCGGTAACCAAGGAAGAGAGAATACGGTGCGTTAGGCCATCGTGATGAGCCGACCAACTAAAGTGACTCCTCAGGGCACGCCCGAACCGTATGTTTCGAAACACTGAGCCGCGTGGCTCTTGTTACATTCTTACACCCGCGCCGCTGTCTTCTAAACAGTGTTTCAACTCCTCCCGTCTCGCCCAGAGACTTGGCCGCGCCATTTAGTACTGAACTTGCATTATATGGCCGTGAGGGTCCGTTGTGCCCGCCCACATGTTCGCTTCGTGCTTTCGTTTGCCGTAAGGTACTAGGGAGGTGACTTTTAGGCCTGTGCAGAACACACTCCGACGCCCTCAGTTCATTGAGGCAGTGGAAACGCTACAGGTAACTAATTTATAGAATATTTATGTATTTCAGAACACAGCAAACACCAACAGTTCGAATGACGCTACATGCAAATTGGGTATAACCGTTGAACCCACTCCTGATTCGTTAAGAAGCCTTTGCGGTAAATGTTAAATTGACATCTGAGATTAACGATCTAAAATTTTTACAGGTACGTCATCCATGTGATATGCGTTTACGGAAGTAGAATTAACAGATAACACAAAAAAGAATCAGAGATAGAATTTTTTAGATCAAGCAATTTTTTTGTGAATGTCTTTACATAGAAGGCCTTAGGTTCACTATCATGAGTGTGCTTCAGTTGGTACAGTATATTATAATAAAACTGGTCACAAAATTTGAAGTATCGGTCACAAGTAGTTTTTGATATATAGATACATCAATTACAAAAAAAAGTCGTTTTGAGAATATCACGTTTAAAGTTTAAAATGATAAAAACTCACTCACATTTTAAAACAAAGGCTCAAAAGCAGCCATCAGCATAGACAGAATCACCTACTTTGTTACCGTACTTCTCTGAAAGCTTCTTTCTTCTGGTCGACCTCGATACTTTGATCGTGAGCTCAGACGCACTTTGTGCCCTCACATGTCTCAGCTTGTCGAATTATTTCAACCACTATACAATACGACAGCCTGGGGTGATGTTATGATGGACTATATCTCTCACTCTCCCCATTTTTACATTATTAATAGTTAATATACCATCACTAAGTCCTCGTTTCACGCCACAAACATTTTTTGGGCACTTTTGCAGAGTTAATATTACTGACTCACTCAGATTCTGTGTTCGCCCTTGTAAACACTTTCGGAGCTAACTCGGTGAGCTTGATGGCTTCCGTAACAGCTTCAGGTATAGAGTTCTTGTGTTCAAACGCTATGTACAGGTTTCCTGTCTGTTGTGAGTTTGTGGAATTATGAAGACTACTTTCCTCATAAATTTCTAAATCGTTTCCGTTGTTCCTGACGGACATTCCATAATACTGCTGAAAATGAGCCATTGATTTACTAATCTGTCGATCTATTAATGGCTTGGCATCTGACAATGCGGTGGTGCGAAGAGCATGTTTTAATTTTCTGGGGCTTGTGCCCATCCTCTTTTGTGCGTCTCCATTTATTTACAGCTCCTTTATCTCCACGATTTTATATGGATTTGATTCAACTTCTCCCCCCCCCCCCCCCACTCCTACAGGTATTAGAAACGCATATAAAGGGATGTATTCCGAAATTACGTAGTTTCGGAGATACGCTAATAATATAATAAAATTAAAGTACTTCTAACCGCTGCAGAGAGATAAGTTATATGCCAATTTGTGCAGCAAAGAGTGAAGAAAATTGTATGACTTGTTTTGCAAGATGCCAACAGTTTTGATCCTTTCTCTGCAATGTTTTCCTCAATGTTTGCGACGTCATATCATCCTGAACTGTGTGTCGTGCAGTGATACAACTTTGCAGGGGCATTCAGCTGTGTATGTGGATTCTGTCTACAAAATGTGTTGCGAATATATAAAGAAGTAATACAATAAAACCTCACAGCCGATTACGAGGTTTCACCGCGTGAACAGCAAAAAGGATGTAAGCGATGAACTTTCCTCCTTTCACTATTTTCTGTTAGGTTTCTGCGAGAGAAAGCTAATAAAAACTTTGAAATTATCTGTAAAGTCCTCATGAAGTAAATAAGTGCTCTCATTCTCAAGTACTGGGTGAAAATAGTATGGCTACTTTGCTCGTCATGAATTAGGCTGTGTGAAGACATTATATAGTTTTTAACCGTATTACTTGACTTACGTTAAACCCATAACGTAATATGTCATCTCTTAAGGATTCAGGATACTTATAAATGGTGGCCACATGGAATAGTTTTATGGCTTTATTAAATTCTATAGTCTTTCCTGATTACACTGATATACACGTTATACGGTTTCAAATGAAAAATGACCTATATATACCAAATCTTAAAGTTACAGTCATCAATGCCGCCATGTCCCCTTTATTTCTGTTACAGAAACCAGTATTACTTCGAAAAGACCTATGAACTTTCTGTTTCCAGCGATTGTACGTACGATACATTGTACATGTTGGTGACACTGTAGGTTTCTAGTGCCTGTAAATGATTATCTTTGCTAGTATTTACTTTTGTTTCGCTGAAGCAGTTTGTTCACGTGTTACTGAATGTTTGTTGCCTAAGTGCTCCATGTATTTGTGGAAGTACATATCCTTTAGTGTGCAATAAATACGAACTATCCCACGCATCAAGAAATTCAATAAAAGGAAATTCCGTGGTAACCTGTTCACAAACAAAGCAAGCCACACTGTTGGAAGTAACGTATGTATCAGTCCTTTAGCGAAGACACTCCCACGTGGCACGCCTGCTGGTGATTCAAATTTGTGTGTTAGCAGTGCTGCTGTTTGTAGTGGATTTGTAGTTGGTGATGTGGGCATCTTTGATGGAGGAAGTGGCGAAATGTAAACAATGTGATGGTGTAGGCTGTCTGGAAATAACTGAACAACAAAATAGCAGGAAGGGTTTAGCGTCATAATTAGTTGTTCTGCGTAGATCCTGCAATAAATCTACATCGAAAATAACTTCGAACATCGAGCATAATTGATATAATGTGAATTTGAAGTTAATGTATGCAATGCGTGGAATAGGAAAAGTTTAAAATGCTGCTCAAACGTCTTGTGGTTTGATGGGCCTTCCTCTTCCTCCCAGTAGGTTCAGCAAGAACATAAAAATACTTTTAGTTATCTTGGCGTTTGTGCCTAAAGCATCTGTGAAACGTGCTGTAGAATAAACTGTAAATATTAGTGGAACCAGGGACATTGCTATTGCGCTTGACAGGACATGGCAACGTCGAGGAAATCGTTCCTTGAATGGTGTTGTAAGTGCTACTTCTTTGTAGATTGGAAAAGTTCTTGATGTTGAGTGATTATGTAAGTACTGCCACAACTGCCATGGTAACATTGAAGGACATACTGAACATCAGTATTTAAAGAATTACGATGGTTACAATGGAGGTATGGAGTGTGTTGGAGCTCAAAAAATATTTCAGGTCGGTGCGGGTTTATAACGTTATATATATGAAGTACCTAGGCGATGGGGACTCTAAAGCTTTCAATAACATTAATGAGTTCAATCTTTATGGTGATACTTTGGTAGCAAACCTGGAGCGTTGTGGACATGTGCAAAAGAGGATGGGTGCTAGACTGAGGAAGCTACGAAGAGAAATGAAAGGAAAGTTGATATCTGATGGAAAATCTCTGTCTGGCCGAGGCAGATTGACAGAAACTGAAATAGACCTCCTTCAGAGTTAGTATGGACTGGTCATTAGACGAACTGCACCTCTGAATGATGTTACAGCAATGAGAAAAGCTGTATGGGTCACATACTTTCATAATTTGTCCACAGATGACCACCCTGTTCACGGACTTTGCCCTGAAGATGCAGATTCTTGTTGTGGTTACCAAAAAGCAAAAGAAAGTGGTCAAACATACCATCATAAGCATTCTCTTCCTTAGCCTGTTATGAGTGAAGTAAAACCTATTTTTAGAGATCTGAGTGACCCTGTTTTGCTTCGTAAATGTCTTCATGGGGGCACTCAGAGTACCCATTGCATATGGGTAAGATTACCAAAGAATGTTTTTGTAGGACTAAATACATTAAAAGTTGGTGTACTAGATGCAGTAATACGTTTCAGTGATGGAGTGATAGTAAGGTTGGAAGTCCTGATAAGCTGATGCATAAAATGTGGCTCTAATATGGAAGATCAATTGCTTGCGTGTGACAGACGAGTGCGTGAAGCTGGAAGATTCGCTCTTCAAGTTACCAAAGAAGCCATAAGTGCTAAAAGGAATGCCAAGAGGAAGCTTGAAGATGAAGAAATGCTGCAGGATGAAGATTATGCCTCAGGAATGTTCTGAGACACAGTTTAATAGGACTCATATCTTCATTCACACTTTCCTGCAAGTTGTACTTTTCAGAATTCCGGTACAAATATTCCTTAGACTTTATAAAGCATTGCTCTAATTTTTTCTGTAACTTGGAAGAGTCCGTACTTATGCAGTAGATCTAAGTTTTATTGCAGAATCAGCTAAATTATAGAAAAAATTACCTTAGCCCTCATGTCATTCACATGTGGTAAAAATTTGATCTCTTTCAAACGTATAACATTGGATTAAAAGGTACCTCAATTTCAGGAACCATTTTGGAAAAAAATTGCATCAAGTTCATGTAATTTTTAATAACCCTAAGCAGGTTCAAATATATCCAAAACACTTCTAATTTGTTTAGAAAGAGTGCTACATTACCTGATATCAACAAAAATCTGTGAAACATATACATTATAAACAGTGCCTGAAAGAAATAAGTGCTGATTTTTACATAATATTAAGCCGGAAAAGTACCCTGTACCTTTAAGGAGTTACATGTTCGGTAATAAAGAAGAAAATTGTGTTTACAACAGTATTAAAAAATTTTAAATGAAATACTAATAAGTATCCACTGAAAAGCCTAAGCATCGACTTGTCTTCATGTTTCAGGGTTTGAATTGTATTCATCAACAAACGCAAAGCACACCACTATTTGTTGTACGTGTGTTTCTTCATACTGAACCCTTACGGGTGTGTATTTTTTTTTTTATAGATCTTGTTATGTATTCCCGATTTTTAGGTCCCTGTACCACCGATTTTTAAGCCACTAGTTCCTAAGATCAGATTTACAGAGAAATTTAATTTTAGTTGGATGTGTATCTCCAGTGCTACAGCTCTGCCTCAGTGACTAACATACACTTCCCTAGGTTCGTTGCAGTGGATTTCATAATTACCACTCCGTGTCCAAGATATCGTACTAATGAACAACAATTTAGCTATGTTGTTGTAACACGCAGTTCTGTGGTTGCGAGACATCAAGTTTTTCGCAAGACTATCTGAAATCTTGCCAACATGTAGGGTAATGCACCAGTTTCTGTAGGTACTGGCTGGGTCGTGTTCGTCACCCTACAGAAGTAGGGTAGTTTTAGGCATTTTCCTGTTTCGCAGAATTTTTGCAATCAGTTCTGAGGTACAACCATAACTGAAAACAAAACATTTGACTGTCTTTATCCTGATGTAGACGTTAGTACGGGGTGACACAGAAAAACGGGACCATTTCCACGATCCAATAAAATTATAAATGATGAAGGAAAGAAACCTTACAAATCTGTCATTTACGAAACATTGATATCATTTGTCATTTTTTTAAAATTACGTCCTTTAGATGGTGTCTTCCTCTACGAATAAGTTCGTGAAATACGCTGTTGAGATTCCTCATTGACCGCTGCAACATCTCAGCTGGGATACTGTGAACTGCATCCCGAATGCTCTTTTTCAACTCCTCCAGGGTTCTTGGTCGAGTCGTGTAGACCTTGCCCTTGAGGAGACCCCACAAGAAAAAAATCACGAACGGATAAGTCTGGCGATCTAGGAGGGCAGGGAATGTCACCGAATTGTGAAATCACACGGTTGCGAAACAATTCCCGCACATATGCCATTGATTGTCGTGCAGTGTGTGACGTCGCTCCGTCCTGTTGAAACCAGGCTTCTCGAACGTTTCGAAAGTTGTTCAATGCAGGTGTAACGAAAGTTCGTAACATCCCCACGTAACGATCGGCATTGACAGTTATTGTGTTTCCCTGTTCATTTGCGGAAAAATACGGTCCGATAATCCCATGTGATGAAACACCACACCATACTGTCACTTCACTAGCGTGTAAAGGGCGCTCATGAACGTCTTTCTTTTTGCCCAGTAACGGTAGTGCTGTTTATTCGCATAACCTTCGAGATGGAAATGTGCCTCATGTCACATCTACAACTTGTTTAGAAATTCATCGTCATTATTTATTTTTATTGTCATTTGCTGACAGAAACCAAATCGTATCCGGTAATCGTTGTCCTTCGATTGTTGCAGCATCTGTAGTTTGTATGGATGAAATTTTAAATCAAAATGAAGAATTCCGCGAACACTCTCCCGGGACTTTCCAACCACACCTTCTTGCTTACGAATTGAACGCCGCGGGCTCCATAAGATAGACTCATTTACAACGTAAATGTTCGCTGGAGAACGCACACTTCCTGGCCGTCCTGTTGGTTTTTTCTTGAGGGCAGATCCGATCTCTTCAAAGTTGTTAATCCAACATTTTATAGCGTATTTCGACGGAACGTCATCATGACATCCTAAATTATAAAAACGTCGAAACTCCCTTTGCGCCGCTACCAAACTATCATTGTTTTTACAAAACATTTTTATGGCTAACGCACGCTGTTGTCCGTTCCATTTATCCATGATTATTGATATGGCGGACTGTTTACTCGCTAACTGTAACGAACCAGCACTGCTGCCACCTGCCCATGGCTGCCACTACTCATTTCAAACATTCCCGTTATTCTGCATCACCCACAACACTTTCTTATGAATGACTTACAAACAACAGTAATCCCTGGAAATTTCGTAGCGCCAATAAAGTCAGAAACGTGGAGCTGACCAATCTACGAAGGATCGCCTCATATCAGTCCCATTACCCGAATTTACCTTCTAAACCGTATTACAGTCAGACTTAAACAATTTTGCAATCCCTACATTTAGCAATAATGCCACAAGTGTTTCTTTATCGTTCGCCTTAGTAGGGGATTGGTTCGTCAGGGCACGTGGCACCTCGCAGCGGCTGGGAAGATGTGTTGTTAAGTAGCGGGACATGACCGTAAGCGGCACACTCAAAAGACAAGCGGCCCGCGAGATACTGGATGACTCGTAAAACGGCCATAAAACGCCGCCATATATCTCCGTAAAAAAAGGAAGGAAAAAAGAGATTATTTACGACAATCGCACTTAAAGTGTAACAGAGCGGCGCCTGACAGCCATTCACACTATTAAAGAGTCGTTTTGAGGTAAAAGAGGAACCGCATTCACACCTCCACCCCCTCCCCACCCCTCTTCGCTCCTCGCCCCTCTGATGAAGCTACTGAGCTCGCCAGGACGATGGGAAAGCGGACGCAGGTAGCACAGAAAGCGACAAAATGAAGGCATTGCGCTGTGGCGACAAACATGGAAAGTGGTATGCCGCTCACTCAAACCCTGCGTTTCCATAGCTCTCTATCTCTCTCTCCACTTCATCTCCGTATATCTCTAGCGGTGTAAAACGTCAGACGGGTCACGAGGTGGTAGGACGGACGCGATGTTCCCTGATTTACGACTTTAGCGCGTCTCAGCTTGGCCCACATGTGTTGCTACTCACAGGTCATGTCGGGAATAAAAATCTACGCTCACACCCGCAACGGACGTTTATAGCGGTAGCCACTGGCGTACTCCGCCTACTTGGCAACGCGCTTTTCAAAACGCCCTTATACGATTCTACCATCATTGGCTGCATTTACATCTCTCCATGGCAATATGATGGTTTCGTTTGGAGGGCCAGCACATTGTGTGGAATTATTTCACTTTAGTTAAAAGATGTGTCGAAATTGGTAGTGGAAAGTGGCACGTGTGAACGTATATGACAATCAGGAATATATCCCTCCCCTCTACAAACACATCCGTTTATTTAAAGAAGAGCAATCCCATGCATAAAACAGGTTCAAATGTCGGATTACTTTATACATGAGCTGATGTGTTAAACATTTGACGTTAAGCATATACATTCACCAAAAAAAAAAAAAAAAACAAAAAAAAAACAAATAAAATAAAACTCAAAACAGCATTTTCGACCCAGGAATAAAACTGTACAATAAATTACCAAAAGACATTAAAGAAATTGAAAAACACACTTATTTAAAAAGGCAACTAAAGAGTACCTATTGTGCAATACATTTTATACATTGAAGGATTACTCAGATAAAACAGAGTAGGGGTTTGATAAAAAAATGTTATAGAAATAAATAATAATAATAATAATAATAATAATAGAACATTCTACATAACACCTTCCCTTTGTTTTTTTTTATTCTTTCTTTCCTTTCTAGAAATACTTACCCCAAGCTATGCTTAACACAATACTAACACCTCTTCCTCTTTCTGAGCTCAACATCTCACTCATTATGGAGGGATGCTGACTCAGTTTTTCAGGATAGCAAATGGGAAGTTGCGGTACAGAAAATGGCCCCGAGATCACCCACGTGTGTGTGTGTGTGTGTGTGTGTGTGTGTGTGTGTGTGTGTGTGTGTGTGTGACTGATAGTGAGATAAGAGCGAACAGTGTGGCATTGCATTATTTAATAAGTTATTTGTAAAAAAAAAAAAAGTGTTGTATACAAGGAGTAAATCTAATGATTGTCTCTAACTAGAAGTCTGTAAATATATGTGTATACGAATTAGCTTATTTTAAATTGATCCTAAGCTAGTAAATACTTTGACATGTCCTATTTCCTTGTAAAAAGAGATCTACGGATGAATAAAGCTGCTGCTACTACTACTACTACTACTACTACTACTACTACTACTACATAAAACCTGTATAGCTGAAGTTGCAAGACGCTGATTATATTCGTTTTGTCTTTTATTTAGTGTGTTGCTGAACAAATTACTTATTACGACAGTTCGCTTCAGGTATTCGGAATGGAACTGATTAATCGGACATAGCAATAACTACTGCGTTACAATGGAAAAGTTACGTAAAGTCTGTGCCAAATGAATCGAGAGTATATCAGTACCCTTAGAAACTACACTGTCAGTTTAATCACCCGCCCCCCTTTCTGTCTCTTCTTTTTTATTTTTTTTCGACGGAATTCTTATACTATCATTTTGTTTTTTGTCTGTCTGTCCGTTCATCCTATTGTTATGAAATCTCTTTCTCAGTAGCAATTAGACGTATGAAGTTGAAATTTACATCACATATTAAGATCTATTGTCCCTTGGCGTTGCAAAAAATTTATGCTTCTGAGTCAATGCAGTCAATAGATACGGCCATTTATATTACATATCGTGATAATCGAAAATTTACTCAGCAAAACTTATAACATCCTTCCCGTTGACCTAGAATTTTTGCAAGAAGCAAGGTTTCACGTTAAAAGTAAGGGAGAAAAAACCTAAAATTGTTAATTAGTAATGATATCACAAGAAAAAATATTTCTTTTGTCTGTTGTTATATTTCAAGGTTGAAATTAAAATATTTTCGAAAGTTCTTGACTCACAGGGACCGATATTTCTCCAATATCAATGGCGGCAATAGGCCAAAGTCGTCAGTATCCTTTACCCCCGGAACCGATAAACTGTCTATATAAGTATAATTAAGTTTGTACGGAACCCTCAGGGCAAGACCTACTCGCACCTAGCCAGCTTTTTAATACTAGGCCTAATCGTACGCCATGTACTTCAGTCGTTAAGAGAACTCCCTTCGAAAACTGTATTCGTTTTAAATCCTATAAATATTTAGACAAACAATGTTGAGAACTGTTTGCATTTTTCTGACAAGTTTTTCTCCTGAAATACGTATCGTGCGGTGATATAACTGGTGTATGTGGATACTGTCTGCAAAATTTGTTGCGAACAGAATTAGTAACGGCGAACTAATACATTAATACGTCATGACTGATGGAAAAAGTTTTGAAAACGTTTGAAATTAGGTATAAAGCTTCTGAGACGTCAATAAGTTGGATGAATATAGTCTGTGTAATCTGCGTGCCGGAAGTTATGGTGCCGCAAAATATACACAGAGTTTCAGTACTTGATGTACTGTGTTAAACCTTTAATGTAAGATTACACCTCTTAATGATTTGATTATTTCAGCATTATACATTTTTAAATTCGGTCTATAATTGTGTGAAATACAGAAAATCGAAATTTTTGTTGCCCCTGAAAGTCGTAAAATAGGCAACACGCAATGGCCCTGCTTCATTTTATCCTTGTAGTATAGTGGATAGCAGCAAAAGATTGGTGTGCCAAGTAATTGCGAATATTACTGTGGATGCAAGCCGCCACGACTTCGGTACGAAATATTGTCCAAGTTATGTGGAACGTATTTTAAATTTAAAACATTTCGATTAAGGCGCTTTGTAATTGGGGTCAAGTTTCACCCATCGCCAATGCTTGGGGAATATGATAGATGCGTGATGAGGCACTAGCACATTTCGCTGCTGGTGTAAGAAACAGGTGAAACGCTACTCTTTCAGGACGACGGTTCAATCCCGCGTCTGGCCAACCTGATTTAGGTTTTCCGTGATTTCCCTAAATCGCTCCAGGCAAATGCCGGGATGGTTCCTTTGAAACGGCACGGCCGACTTCCTTCCCTATCCTTCCCTAATCCGATGAGACCGATGACCTCGCTGTCTGGTCTCCTTCCCCATACAACCCAACCCCCGCTACTCTTTCAACAGGCGTTCAACAAAGGAACCAAATGTCTTTAGAAGTCGATGTGACACATGAAACATTCATAAGATGCGAACAGACTTATACAGGGTGAGTCAGTTGCTCCTACCGAAGTCGTTTTATGCAACCAACAATGTTATCCCTGGCCTCCATAATGCATACGCGAGATTTTCATATTCTTTCACTCCCTACTCTGGAAACTACTACTCCTACAGAAAGAATGAACAGAACCTTAATTGAGGAAATTTGATGCAGTTAAATTTTGTACTTGGACTCCTCTTCGCTGGAGGCCACGGTTGTCGCGTTATTCCAGAAAAACGCACAGAAGTGACGTACGAACATAACTCCACCACCACACTCACCTTTACCTTTCATCATTCAGGATGTCTAATATGTTGTTCGTGGCACTCCCTCCTATCACTGCACAAAAATTTACGACTGTGCAAACTATTTCTGATATTCGACCTTTTCTGGTATCAATTGATTGGATTATTAGGACACCAACAAGGTCGGCATTTCGTTAACATTACTAATTTAAACTTGCCCGTGATGGCAGTGAAAGACAAAGTATGCGTAAACCTACGCTAAAACTAATTACGTTGACAATTTGATCCCTCGCAAACACAGTTCTTTCACAGAAACGTAAATTTTACAGTTAGTGTTGGACAAGGCGGTGGCGTCTCCAGACACATCTTCGCTGATCATCGGGGTTCAATTTGAAGCGTGACTCATCCCTATAGACAATTCTATCCAGTGAATGAGAGTCAAGTCTGGAGACGGCGACGCCCGAGACAGCGCTTGGACATCATCCTGATTGTCGACCGCCCACAGCTAGGAGTGATGGTCTGGGTTACCATTCCATTACAGCACAGCGGTACCTCGACGATGTTGCACGCCCAGTTTGGTTGCCCTTCATGGCAAGCCGTCCTGGGCTTACATTTCAGCAAGATAACGCCCTCCTACATACGACGAGAATATTCTACTCCTTGTTTTGTGTTAGTCATACGGTACCTTGACCAGTAAGGTCGACGGGTCTCCCCCAACTGAGAACGTCAGGACCATTATGGGCAGGGTCCTTCAAGCAGTTCGGGTTTTTGACGATCTAACACGCCAGTTGGAAAGGATTTGGCACGATATCGCTCAGTAGGACAGCCAGTAACTATATCAATCAGTGCCAAGCCGAATAACTTCTTGCATAAGGGCCAGAGGTGGGCCAACGCTTTAATGTCTTGAGTATCTTGTGAAGTTCTTTGTCTGGAATTAATTATATATTTTTAAATCGTTTGTTTACCTGTATATGTAAATCACATCTACCTATTTCATATATATATATATATATATATATATATATATATATATATATATATGAAGATGCTATCTGTTCTTTCAGACATGTCCGACATGACCATGGAGCTCTCTTAGAATGAAATGATCATTAAATCAAGACCCTAATGTGTCGACAGGCGTTGATATACATCAACGGGAACAGTTGAAAATGTGTGCCCCGACCGGGACTCGAACCCATCCACGATTTGCCTGAACTCTTACGGGACTCGGTGGATTGTCTGCCGCGAGTAATGGGTCTAATGGCAGGGGCACTACGAATGTAGTGTGAGGACTATAAGTTGAGAATGTGGGTCTCACGGGGAGCGTGCAAGGGATAAGTCCCTGCAGTCGCACTATACTTTGTGCCCTCGCTGGCTCAGATGGATAAAGCGTCTGCCATGTAAGAAGAAGATCCCGAGTTCGAGTCCCGGTCGGGGCACACATTTTCAACTGTTCCCGTTGGTGTATATCAACGCCTGTCCACAGTTTAGCGTCTCGATTTAACTATCAATTCATTCTTTTTCTACCTATTTCCGTCCCATTCGGATAATTCCTCCATGGTGCATCGTTTTTGTTTTCTTTTTTTCTCTCTCTCTCTCTCTCTCTCTCTCTCTCTCTCTCTCTCTCTCTCGTACGCACTAGCTCCGTAGCACCGGACATAGAATGTCGGCAAGTGTCTTGGACGAAGCTTAAGATCCTCGACTGGTAAAACTTAGATGCGTCACATGCCAGTAATGAAGGTAGAAAATGACAGTAGAGGACAGTGGGTACAGGGAGTACTCTGAGATGAAGAGGATTGGCGCAACAGAGAAACTCGCGGTGGTCAATATCAAACGTCCGAAGACTGACGAAACCCCACCCTTCCCCTCAAAAAAGGCTATACCTCATTACGTAACTTGTTGTTGAGTTTAAAGTGTTTCTATTCTTCACCAAAACATCGGTGCCGGTCTGGCTTCATTACGGTTGTCCGATACCAACATTGACGGTTATGTACCAGGAATATTGTCACATCAACAACTGACGGAACACCGGAAAAGATGTCAGTAAACAGAAGAGAATGTTCCAAATATTTGGGCGCACTTACTGAACTGGACGAAACAAATTATCGAGTTGCTCAAGCAAGTAAGGACAGCTACCGTTGCTCTTTTTGTAATTGCTATCGATGGAGACTAACGAATCAACCTCCTAACATATTTTCTACATTTCCACTCAGTCATGTGACAGGGAATAATTTGCAGCGGCAACTCATCACTTAGAACGAAAGCAGCGACGGCACAAAAGTTAGAAGTCCACCCGCAGTCACCTCGGTATGTACCTCTTCAAGAGGTTAGGTATTTTAGCCCCAGATTTGCAATGTATAGCTATGTTCGCAAATGAAATTTGTTATAAATAATTTATCACAGTTTGAGAAGAATACCGATATCCAAAACTACAACGCTGAAAGAAAAGAAAAATGACTTTTTATTATTCATTATTAAGCCTGTCAGTGGGTTAGAAGGCAGTTCCATACGCATCAACAAAAATTTTGGATTAATTTTCTCAACAGTTTTAAATGTCTAACAGGTAGTAAAGCAAGTCTGAAATCTGATCTTAAATCATTTCGTCTGTACCACTCGTTGCGTAGACGAATCTTCATTCAAAAGTGGTATCCTATAAAACAACTAATCGTATATAGGCCTACAAGACCTGTAAACTGACTCGTTGCATAGTGTTTAGAAAAAAAATCGTTTAAATGATGTATGGAATTTGGAGCGTACTAGCATAGGTACAACTTAATCACTTTTTGATTGTAAGCAACATTTCTTATATAGTGAGAGAGGTCTCCATCGGGATGAATACAGGATCGTCCAAAGATATCAATGAGCATTATAAGTCCAAGTATAATTTTCTTGCGTAAATTCGTCATTTCTGATGTTTTTTCCACCACTGAAGTACGCAGTTATGTAATAAATAGCGGTTACTCAAGGACTAATAAGCACGACGTTATCATGTTGTGATTTTCTGTCTGGATCATCTTGCAACAATAAGTGAAACCGGGCCTAATGTACATCCAATCCGGGATTCACCGAAAATGTACGCAGTGTAAGTCTAAATCCCCGTACATCCGATTTTACAGCAACTGCTTTCAAGTCTTCGGTTTACCCCGTAGAAACAAAGTGATTGCACTATACCGTCAGCACAGTTAGTCACTTCAACTGACACCATTGATAAACATACTGAGTGGCTCTCAGCCATTTTCATAGTGAGTGTAAAACTAAGTCATGCCAAGCACAAATTGGCTTCATTTCACATCGAAATTATTTTTCTCATCTTTCATAACGTTTTATTCACAAAGAAAACACTGACCAATAGCTGTGGATTTTATTTTTACTTCCAACGATGCGTTAGGGCAGGCCTGTATACTTGTAGACGCCGTACGTATTCAATTCCATGTTGTCTTCTGTGTTTTTCGGCCTCTCTTCAGCAGTAGGAGTTACATAAGTAATGTAGGCTGTATATCGTATTTTGTCACTGCAATAAAAGTCTTAATTGGATCATAATGCGTTTCGCTATATTTCAAAGCGTCTTCCGCGATCATTATTAACGATGCAGATCTTGTTACAAATCTGTTTGCCAAGATCGCAGACTGCTCTAATCTTCTAGGTACTACTAAACGGTATTAAATCACAACTATTACTCACAATTTTTTGGTTCCTGCCTCATTTTTCAGCAAACAGAAGTTTGATTTCCGTAAAAACGCCTCAGTGGAGCGTAGCGTGCTAAAATCGAGCGCCTTTATGTGGAAGAACGTTAGGAATGAAGTAAGAAATAAAAACAGCGAGTAGTAAGACTGATAGTTTAATACTGTTTAATAGTAGTAATTTAAAATATGAGAACTGTTGACGGTCTTAGCAAAGAGATCTGTACGAGGAACCGGGCTGTTACAATAACCGCTGAAGGAGTCTTAAATATAGCGAAACGCCTGTGATCTAAATGAGACATTTATTACAGTCGCCAAAGACGGTATATAACCTATATTACTTTTATTTTTATTACTTCATTTGCTCTATTTCCCGAAAAAAAAGAGAAATATCATTCTGATGCAATGAAGAGAGTTTGATTCCACTTTTAGAGAAAAAGTTGTCAAGGCGTTGGAAAAGATCAGTTACTGCGAATATCTGGTACCTGGTGACACGTTTGCTCTTGCTGCGACTACATTGCCACATTTATTACGCTTTGGACGTTGTTCAATATATGTTAAATGTTATATGATCTTTGTAGCAAATGATAAGTGTAAACGTAATACTTGGCCACTTAAAAAATGAGACTGGAAAGAAAGTAAGGATTCTAAAATTATGGTATTCATTCAGATTGTTACTACGTCAGGGTAGTGGTTTCGCCAAAACTATCAAATAATATTTGATAGCAAATATATCAACAGAAATATAAAATGGTTTCTGAAAATTGCATGTACTTTTAACTACCCGCATTGACAATGTATTTCTCTCACAGGGTGTTTTTTTTCTCTATGTTTTATCTCATTAACCTTACACGTTAAGTATCTTTTATCTACACAAGACAATGTATTTTCTTTCATAGCAGCTGTGGTAGTTAGGAAGGATAATTGATCAAGGGAGCAGAATGGCATGTTGAGTGCATAGTTTTTCTTGTAGCGCAACGAAAACAGCGGAGAGAAAAACAGACACAAATACAAATTTAGCCGCAAAAGTCAGACGTTAATGACCTGCCAGATGGTACTACGCTCGGGCTTTTCCGATCAGATCAAAATGATATTTTCAGTTTGCTTTTTGTTGTTAAAAAGTAGTGCTTTCAAACGATATAGAGTTAGGCCTATTTAAATATGATGTTAGTGCAGAAAACAATAACAGTTGTCAGTAATTACGCGGGTTTCCATATTTCTGGAATTCGGTTACACCGAAGGTCATGAAGGACTGTTTGACACTGCGTTGACTAAATAAATTTTACTCTTCAAATATCGATGTCAAGAGAAAACATCAGACCAGATACCGTAATACTGTTTCAATGCAGTCTTTCTACGACGCATCACAGTAACACTGTTTTTACATATGTGAATAGTGTGTAGGAAAGCTGCAGGTAACGGATACGGGTCTGGTTACCTCTCATACAAACGAAGTGAACTACGAATTGATAGCATTTCAATGGTCGTTATTTTGTAGAACCAACATTCATATGATTCTTTCGGAAAAGCGCAGATGTTCTCAGCTCCATATTACATGGTTTATATCTCCAAATTTTATACCATGTCTCGCGCACATTCACTAGGTTATAGAAATAGGAATGCTGCGACGAAGAACACTTCCGTTTATACTTACTTTATTTGTGTGTATGTAATTTTGTCTACAGATATTATTTTAAATTTTTATTTCGCACTGCTGACAAACTAATTTAAATTCTTTTCTTTCACTGTATTTACTCTATTTGTTGTTGCTGTGGTCGTGTTCAGTCCGAAGACGATTGGTTTGATACAGCTCTTCACTCTATATTGCACAAGTGCTTTTCGTAACAGCTGCACAGTGCACGCATTTGACTATATGTACTGGGACAAAGATTTGGTCGTCCTCTGGAATTAGTATCTGCGACGCATTCCTCTGCCACCAAATTAACAATTTCTTGATAACTCAGAACGTCTCCTATGAACCTATCACATGTTTTCGTCAAGTTGGAACATTTATTTATGTATTTACGTTAACAAAATACAGTCGTTCCCGTTTTAATTTTCTCCTCAAGATGTCACGGAAGCAGTAACAATAATGAAGTAAACGGAAATTCTGTGCCCTCCGAGAAAAGAATGAAATGTAGAACTAAACACATATTATAAGGAGGCATAAAAGGAAAACGAGACAGATGGAAATGAAGTAAGTAAAATGTTCGTTATTTCTAAAGCAATCGCCATAACTGTTAGTAAATTGATCCGACTGTGAGACAAGCCGGTCAATGCTTTCATGGAAAAATATTTCCGGTTGCGTACGAAACCATGATTGTACCAGCGCATGTCTGTCTCTCCCTCCCCCCCCCCCCACCCCCCCACAACCTTTTCCCGAATCATATCGACGGCCACGAATATCATTCCTCAGGGCTCCAAAAATATGGAAATCGCATCGGGAGAGACCGAGACTATGTGGGAGATGTGTAATAACTTACAAGCGAAACATCTGCTGCTTGTTCGCAACAATCTTGGAAACAGGTTCTTCCAGGATGGTACTCTACTTACACCGTCACACAATAAGAGCTGATAACATCTTCCAAGGACATGTCAATCGTGCAGCATGGTCCTCAGATTTTACCCCGATACGTATTTAATTCGGAGGTTAATAAAGGTCTTTTTAAACCACAAAAATTATTTTTCAATCGCTACGAAATGCAGTTCGCAACTTCCAGGTTCGTCATTTGCAACTGGCTGCAATTAAAAATAATATGTATAATTTGATTCTTTACCGTGCTTTTGCGTATATCGAATAATATCCGCATTACTATAGTCATGACATGCATGACATCAAAATCGAAGAGCGAATTCGTGGTTATACTTCACATGTAGCCAGCCGGGGTGGCCGAGCGGTTCTAGGCGCTACAGTCTGGAACCGCGCGGCCGCTACGGGCGCAGGTTCGAATCCTGCCTCGGGCATGGATGTGTGTGATGTCCTTAGGTTAGTTAGGTTTAAGTAGTTCTAAGTTCTAGGGGACTGATGACCTCAGAAGTTAAGTCCCATAGTGCTCAGAGCCATTTGAACCATTTGAACTTCACATGTAAACAGCATCTGAGTGCTTCCATTTACCATTGAAGTGTGTGATACCGGCATTGATGTAATCATTTCCGTTATCGACACCACGCAGATGTTTGGTTGTTTCTTCAAATTAAAAGCAAATTGAAATCAAAGGCGTTGTTTAACACATGGAATGAACGGACTCTGGTGATTTGGTCAGGGTTACCACGTAAAAGAAGCGCCACAGTGTTGTAGATAGATCTAAACGGCGTAAAGACGTTACTGGTTTGAAAATTTCAATTAAACTGTTGGGGCTGTTCGGCAGTGTGATACTATAAATGCATGAAAAAGCATCTGAGTCCTATTTTTATAACTCAGAAGGTTTTTGTCAGGATAAAATTCAGACAGCAGTAACTGGGCATATGTTGAAAACTGAACAGGTGTTCTGTGTGTTACAAAGAGCTGTCAACACCAGCACGTTGACAAATGTTCTCATTAGAGCGTACTGTTTCTTTGAACGTTGGTCTCTTGTCTTACAGCTATCTCAGCCTATATCTCATAGGCAAGCGGGGCTGTTTCGTCGCCTTCGACGATGATTAATACTTATTTCATAAAAGATGTTAGTCCTCACAACTCCTGGACATGTTACTAACAGTTTATTAATGTGATTCACTTCGCGGGGAAGCAAAAATCGCTTAGAAACGGGTAGTGAAATATTTTGTTTCCATATACATGTTCTACGGTGCAAGTCATGACGAAATTAGTCAATGAAATTCATACAATGCATATGCATGTCTTAGCATTTTGTAGGTACTGGGAGATGAAGAAGCTCGCACAGGATAGAGTAGCATGGAGAGCTGCATCAAACCAGTCTCGGGAGTGAAGACCACAGCAACAACAGCATTTTGTAAACGATAATGAAACCTTGGTGATACGGCTTGCTTCTGAAAGTACACTACGTTAACAAGGTTAAGTAATAAGCACGTTTTTCCAAATAGCAGGTAGCGAAATTCATTAATTTTATGAAAGTGACAAAGCTACGCAATATGGCTGTAAATTCATATAATAAGGTGTGCATTGTGTCTGAACAACTGCTGGCTTTATTTCAGAAGAAGCAAAACAGAAGAACTGAGATCGAAAGTTAGCTTAAGACTAATTGCCGGTCACCACATGCAGACAAACTGGGTTGTTACAAACACTCCTACAAAATTATTCGTCAAAAAAGTCATGTAAAATAGTCCACTACTGCGCAATGGTGGTTCGTCAGAGACGCTTTGAATAAGAAACTAATGTCGTTTTGACAATCTGCTCAAAGACAGACCTTGATGGACATTTAATTCGGAATCTCGTGTAGGCCTATAACGGAGTTCCTTGATTACCAGTTATAGTCATACAAAAGTGTTTCATTAATTAATTGCTGCTAGACACCAATCCTCAACTTCTAAATTCTTGCTAATTACAGACGTTTTTTGTTTCGTATGTTGTGGGTTACCGGTTTAACAGTGGTGTCGGAAATTAAGACGAATGAAGTTAAGTATCTATGCGACGCACGTCCTTTTCCTCTAAAGTTCGTAAAGGTTCCTTTAGAAAGCATATTCACCTAATGTTCTTTCCTTTTGTTCCATGTAAGAGGCCGACTCAGTCAGTATTCTCGCTTCCGAATTTGTTGCGTGTTATTTTCACGTAATAAAATATTATAAAGTGGCAGCTAGTATTAAAATAACACGTGAGATTACATTGCAGCCATTAGAGTAGGGAGGAAAGGTTACGCCGAGTTACGAAATGGCGGAGAATGCTACAAACAAACAACACTTAGTAATAAAACTCGACTACTGCAATTTCGATTTCGTTTTTACTTCACCAACGTACATTTCGAAATTACCACTTCAGTGCAGCTCTGTATGTTGATATAACACTATGAACATGGGAGCAGCTATACTTCGTCGTGGTATCATACAGAAAAGAAAAATACGTATATGTACTAAAAGTTTAGCGAGGGTAGAGTGTGATTTTGAACAGTCCCTGAAATCTTGCTTGTGGTGACTGATCTGTAACTTAATCCAAGGTCTACGTTAGGTTGAAAGCTGGTAATCTGGTCGTTAGACGACAAATATCGTAATGTTTACGTTGGCCCCATATTTAAACCATTTTGCCATATTTTATGCACCTTTTTAATTGAAAACTAGAAATGAGACGTAAATTCAGAGAACCTGTAGTAGGTAACGGACAAGTCCCCACCTAGTAATTTGATGCAAGGGTATCCACTACTGTAATTACTTATAGGCCTATATTCTACCGAAGTTTCGCAAATTGCAATTAAGAACGCACTAGGACTTACACACAAAGCGTTCCTTGTGTCATGACATCACAAGACAACTGCATCTCCGATAATGAAAGAATGATTTCAAAATGTCCATTGGCATAATAAAACGCTAATGAAGAGACGGAGGGAATTATAAAGTTTGCATTTATTACACTGCCTTCATTTTTTCAAGAATAGCCACGTCTGGCTATCATGGGATGGTGTAACTTTTGCATATTTTGTGACAACCAATGAAATTACAGATCGAGTACGTAAACGATCCAACCTATCACCGACATTTCACAAAACATACAGAGCGAGAAATGGAATATGGAAATACCAATAAATGATATTACTATATATTCACTAGTTTGCTGATGATAAGCTGATTTTGGCAGAAATTGTAGATGATACTGAATACGGCATCATAAAATTAATAGAGGAGTATAAAAATAGGGCCTTGAGGTCACCGGAATAAAACAAAATACATGGTAAAGGGAGGAAGAAAACAAGTTTTCACAACGCAAGAAGGGATGAGAACGATTACACGTACTTAGGAATATAAGTTTCTAGGAGCAAATAGTACACAACATGATAAACAAGCTAAGAAAATTAATACAAGAATCAATGCTGGTGCATTCGCTGTTGGAACCTTAAATGGTAGTTGATGGAATCCGTATATTAGAAAGAAAACAAAATAAAAAATTTGAAACAGTTTTAGATGCATTATGAATCTGAATCAGAAGTAGGGAGAGTTAAATCCCAATTAATGTAAAAGTTGATAGCAACTGAGACGGATTTCTGGTGATGGTTTGCAGGAATATTCAGATGGAAATATGTTTGAAATGAAGTCATCACAAATAAAATGGACCTCATAAGAACGATTATCTGTTTTTTGTGGATAATTTATACGTTAATTAGATGAAGAAATACTTTTAAAAATGTATGAATAGAGAGGTGCAAATGGAGATCGAAAATTATACTTCTGTTCACGTGTAAACAGCGTACGGGAACGGTGGTTTATTGAGATTTGTGCTAAGGATGTTACCATTGTTTAAAGGCTCAGATGCGGTGATGATATGTTTACTTGTCCTAGAATCTTCAGTCTAACAAGAGCTGAAGGACAGGCGTTTGCACTGTATCACTTAATTTCAACAGTGCAAATAACGAATGTGTACAGGCCGGATAATGTAAATATATTGTAAAATCAGCAATAACAATAATTATAATAAAACAATGAAAAGAATTGCAAGAAATTACTAAATCGATTCATTAGATCCCAGATAATAGATGCTGGGTTTCATTGTCGATTTGTGTCTGTTATGTACAATATTCACAATTATTTATACCATATTGGCCGTTTTCATTCAGTTAAGAAAAAAAACGGTGACTCTTTCATGATTGATGACACATACGAAACGGATTCTTTAAAGTCTAGAGTCGGAGAGCTGCGGGTTAAAATTATGGAAGAATCATTACTGCGGCTAAACACCGGATATTTATACGTGAACCCAAAAGAAAAAGTTACGAATAGTAAACTAGTGGGAAGTATCGGTGTAAAGTCCTGAGTAACAGCGGGGTTTTATTCTGAGTATACGTGAGCCACGGTGACATGTTAGTGAAGCGACAATCCGCGTTTATGCACGACCGACTGTTGCGTGGAACCGACTGGCCAGTTTGTGTTACTCTGTTGCAATATTCAGTGCCGGTTAGCTAGGCGTGGGGTGGGAGGAGCAACGTAACGACGACAAGTTGTTTACCTGGGCGGTGCGTCGCGGCGCGCTGGCGTCGTCCGACGGTTTCGTCACGTCCCACGTGGGCCGCCGTCGACGGTGACGCCAACATGGCCGCCGCCGAGCCGGACGGTTCGTCCGCTGCGCGCCAGCGGACGGAAGTCGTCGCGTTCTGCGCAGTGCGGCCCGAACGCGCTTCGGCGACCGTCGGCGGTGTTCGGCTGGCGTTCGATACGAGTCGACCCGTGTCTGCCTGTGGGTAACCAGACGTCTGGGTGAATTAGAAAAACGGTAGAAGGGGGGGGGGGGGGGAGGGGGGAGGGAGGGGGCAGGCAGGGAGACTGTGTGTATGTAGAGGGATGTGTTCATTGTGTGTGTCTGTGGCGGGGGGGGGGGGGTGAGAACTGGGCTTCTACATTGGGTTACCCGGTCACTGATTAGGACATGTGGCCAGCCCGCTTTGCACCTTTACGCTGTTATTTTACGTATTTGGGAACCAGAGAACAACTTCAGTGCGTAATGGCTAGCCACAAGCGACATGTTCGACACTTTTAAATAATTGTATATGCAGCCAGGGAACATAACGTACGCTATAGTCGTCATTTTTATTATTATTTATTCGTTGGTACCATCTACGATCTCGTTAAGTCTTGTTTCACTTCGCACTGAGCCTAGCTTTTTTCTGAGCCCAGGTTTCTCTCATTCGTTGTGAGTGGGTCTGCTTGCGCTCTTCTGTCCAAAGGACGCCGTGTCTTCTTCACGGTTGTTCGCCTTGGGTTATTCCGTTTGTCACTATCTTCTTTCGGAAAGGAACTCTGTCAAAAGCATCTTCGCGTTTGATATGTAGCATCTGGAGGTCTTTTTTGATGATTTTAAACCATGGCATCGTAGTTTTTGGTTCTGAAACAAAAAAGAAAAATATATTTTTGAGTAACATGTTTCCGTCCATTCGTTTGACGTGACCATAAAATCGTGCCCGTCTTTTACGGATTGTGTCCGTAATTTTTTATGTTTTACTGTAGACTTATTTGTTGGATCTGTTTTGGTGGATGCCATTCTTGTACTTGGATCGTAGGATTCTTCTAATGATTTCGCGTGTTTTTTTTTTGTAGTTCTTCGAGGAGTCTTTTATCAGCGTTTAGCGATGAGGTTTCGGCTGCATACAAAATTACTGGCTTCAAAACCGTTTCGTAGTGACGTATCTTAGTGTTCTGGGAAAGGCATTTCTTGTTTTATTATTATTGTTATTATTATTATTATTATTACTATTACTATTTGTTTCGTTTTGACACTTTAGATTCACGGGTGACTTTTTCAGTACGTCTTCTTTCTTCCCCATTCCCTCGTCTCTCCTTCATCTCACCGCTTCCATGATCTTAATTTTGAGTCTGGTATCAGTCCATCTATGACCGTAGTCTTCCTTGCGCCCGTGACAGTTATTGTCCAGTCCCTCCTGACTTCTATCATCAGTTGAGATTTATCATAAAGCGAAACGAAAAGGAGATATCTGTATGTACTTAAAAATTTACAGCCAAGATCGCTTTCAAACCTGGTATTTATTCACCGGTTTCGAGAGTTAAGGCTGTCATCTTCAGGTCTTTAAAAACTATTTTGGTTATACTTGATGTTCCGTTGTGCATTCATTACTCATGCCACGTTAACATTTCATTGGGGAGTACATTGTACATCCCACACAGGTGTGTCAAAAATAAAATTACAAACAGGTTTGTCACATGTAAAAATACACACGACTCAGATACACCTTGTGTGTATACACATGTGGCACTACTTTGATGTTTCATAGTTGTCAAAATCCACAATATATGTAGTAAAAGTGCACATTTATGCCAATGTTTACGTTTTGGAATGTGAAATATACTCTCCCCTACGAGACGAGGCATAGTGGAACATCACGTACAACCAAAATATTTTTATAGATCATAGTCTTCCCTGTCGAAACCGGTCAATCAAAACAGTTTCGAACGCGATCTTGGCTACAAAGAATTTCTTCTTCCATCCAGTTGTTCAAGCATGTTGCCGCATCACGGGAAATCAGTACTAGAAGTGTATGAGAATTCCGTAATCAACAATAAACGTTTTACTCTAGACTGCCCCTCCCACTGCGGACGAAACTGAAGATGGGCGACACTGGCAGAAACCAGTCACTTTGAAACAATAAAACGACTGTCAGATGCAAACAAATCTGTTCTCCACGATTAAGTCCAACCGACAATTATACCCCAGTTTTCATAAACTTATCTTCATTATTAATTAGTAGAATTATTTCCTATGCGTTGTTTATACTTCATCGTTTTGCTTTGCTGCCAGACACTTCATCAACAGTTGTATGTGAGTGTAGCTTATGCTGTACTCAGGAATATTTCTGTTTGTGGTACGCCTTCTTGAGACACAATATTTTATGAAAAAGGCTTCTCAGAGACGCTACCAGTTACAAAATATGTTGACTGCTCAAATTATTCAATGGAAAAGCATGTTTCGGGGTAAGAATGTCATCCACGGGGTACAATGGTCACACAAAAACATGTCAGAGAAATACGCTTAGATATTAATGTTATGTATGCTATTGGCATTTGGTGTAGTTATCTTCCATCATATAAAGTAACTGTCCTCTTGTGATGGTTTGGGCTACATTCATTGTTACGGCTCTTTGCGCTGGCCGTTGTGACCGAGCGGTTCTAGGCGCTTGAGTCCGAAACCGCGCTGCTGGTACGGTCGTAGGTTCGAATCGTACCTCGGGCGTGGATGTGTGTGATGTCCTTAGGTTAGTTAGGTTTAAGTAGTTCTAAGTTTTAGGGGACTGATGACCTCAGATGTTAAGTCCCATAGTACTCAGAGCCATTTGAACCATTTGAACGGCTATTTGCATCTTGTTAACCACTTCCCTTGAACTTGCAAAGAGGTGGTTACAGTACACCATAATCAACTCTCTGTGAAACAGAAACAGTCAGTTTAAATCACGATATTTATACTTCCAGTTCGAGGCAATCGCGTTTTGAGGTAAGGGCTGCATTTTCCAGACTTACGTTGACGTTTTATTCGTGGGGAGGGGGGGGGGGGGCGGTGGGCAAGGGGCCGATACAACCTGGTTCAACTCTTCACGTGTCATCAAACGAAAGACATCGTAGTTACTAGTTTCTAAAGAAACGTCTCGACGGAGAAGATTATCAGGCGCAACTAAAACTGAGATATTTCTGCCTAAAACTAACAACTGTGATGATTATTTTCTGTGCTATGTGAGAAGCTGAAGCAGTTGTAACACTGCCCCCCCCCTCCACCCCTCCCAACTCTCCAGTTGCCACATCCACAGACAGTCAATGTAGTCCCTGAAACTGGAAATAGTTTCGAAACGAGTTGAGCTTCAGTGTAGTACACAAGCTACGCAGTGACACGAACACTAATGACGCTTTTACAGGGTGTTTCAAAAATGACCGGTATATTTGAAACGGCAATAAAAACTAAACGAGCAGCGATAGAAATACACCGTTTGTTGCAATATGCTTGGGACAACAGTACATTTTCAGGCGGACAAACTTTCGAAATTACAGTAGTTACAATTGTCAACAACAGATGGCGCTGCGGTCTGGGAAACTCTATAGTACGATATTTTCCACATATCCACCATGCGTAGCAATAATATGGCGTAGTCTCTGAATGAAATTACCCGAAACCTTTGACAACGTGTCTGGCGGAATGGCTTCACATGCAGATGAGATGTACTGCTTCAGCTGTTCAATTGTTTCTGGAT
Organism: Schistocerca nitens; assembly: GCF_023898315.1. Lineage (NCBI taxonomy): Eukaryota > Metazoa > Arthropoda > Insecta > Orthoptera > Acrididae > Schistocerca > Schistocerca nitens. Next base: position 77,831,167 of record NC_064625.1, read on the forward strand.
TCTGGCGGTACACCTGGTCTTTCAAGTGTCCCCACAGAAAGAAGTCACAGGGGTTCATGTCTGGCGAATAGGGAGGCCAATCCACGCCGCCTCCTGTATGTTTCGGATAGCCCAAAGCAATCACACAATCATCGAAATATTCATTCAGGAAATTAAAGACGTCGGCCGTGCGATGTGGCCGGGCACCATCTTGCATAAACCACGAGGTGTTCGCAGTGTCGTCTAAGTCAGTTTGTACCGCCACAAATTCACGAAGAATGTTTTTATTGCCGTATTATTCATGGGGTAAGAATGTCATCCACGGGGTACAATGGTCACACAAAAACATGTCAGAGAAATACGCTTAGATATTAATGTTCTGTATGCTATTGGCATTTGGTGTAGTTATCTTCCATCATATAAAGTAACTGTCCTCTTGTGATGGTTTGGGCTACATTCATTGTTACGGCTCTTTGCGCTGGCCGTTGTGACCGAGCGGTTCTAGGCGCTTGAGTCCGAAACCGCGCTGCTGGTACGGTTCATGTCTGGCGAATAGGGAGGCCAATCCACGCCGCCTCCTGTATGTTTCGGATAGCCCAAAGCAATCACACGATCATCGAAATATTCATTCAGGAAATTAAAGACGTCGGCCGTGCGATGTGGCCGGGCACCATCTTGCATAAACCACGAGGTGTTCGCAGTGTCGTCTAAGGCAGTTTGTACCGCCACAAATTCACGAAGAATGTCCAGATAGCGTGATGCAGTAATCGTTTCGGATCTGAAAAATGGGCCAATGATTCCTTTGGAAGACATGGCGGCCCAGACCAGTACTTTTTGAGGATGCAGGGACGATGGGACTGCAACATGGGGCTTTTCGGTTCCCCATATGCGCCAGTTCTGTTTATTGACGAAGCCGTCCAGGTAAAAATAAGCTTCGTCAGTAAACCAAATGCTGCCCACATGCATATCGCCGTCATCAATTCTGTGCACTATATCGTTAGCGAATGTCTCTCGTGCAGCAATGGTAGCGGCGCTGAGGGGTTGCCGCGTTTGAATTTTGTATGGATAGAGGTGTAAACTCTGGCGCATGAGACGATACGTGGACGTTGGCGTCATTTGGACCGCAGCTGCAACACGGCGAACGGAAACCCGAGGCCGCTGTTGGATCACCTGCTGCACTAGCTGCGCGTTGCCCTCTGTGGTTGCCGTACGCGGTCGCCCTACCCTTCCAGCACGTTCATCCGTCACGTTCCCAGTCCGTTGAAATTTTTCAAACAGATCCTTTATTGTATCGCTTTTCGGTCCTTTGGTTACATTAAACCTCCGTTGAAAACTTCGTCTTGTTGCAACAACACTGTGTTCTAGGCGGTGGAATTCCAACACCAGAAAAATCCTCTGTTCTAAGGAATAAACCATGTTGTCTACAGCACACTTGCACGTTGTGAACAGCACACGCTTACAGCAGAAAGACGACGTACAGAATGGCGCACCCACAGACTGCGTTGTCTTCTATATCTTTCACATCACTTGCAGCGCCATCTGTTGTTGAAAATTGTAACTACTGTAATTTCGAAAGTTTGTCCGCCTGAAAATGTACTGTTGTCCCAAGCATATTGCAACAAACGGTGTATTTCTATCGCTGCTCATTTAGTTTTTATTGCCGTTTCAAATATACCGGTCATTTTTGAAACACCCTGTATATAACGACAGAAATTACACTAGAGTCACGACCATTAACGACGGTACCAAGGGTATTATAAAAGGGGTTACATGGTTCTCAACAGGGTGAGAGATGGCCACAGGTGGCAAAGTTCTCCCACTCTGGCCATAAAATTCGGAAGGAGTTGTTGCGGCAAGGCGTTCCATTCTTCCAGCATTGCGGTCGACAAACACTGTGTGCTCGTTGCTGTCTGTGGACGGGCTGGAATACGTCTCCCCAACGCATTCCTACACGTGCCCGACAGGGCTTTAGTCGGAGGAACGGGCAGGTCAATCCAGTCACTGAATATCCTCTCCATCCAAGAGCTGCTCCACCTGCGCACTCCGAGATGATCTTGCATTGTCATGACCCATAAAAATGAAGTCAACGCTGAGTGCACCTGAGAAGACGCACAAGGGGAAGCAGTACAGCATCTCAGTAATATTGACCGTGTTAAAAGATTCGGAGGTCAGTACGCCCATGCAACATTATCTCTCCCCACGCGATAACAGCGTTCCTGCCCGTGTTACGTGTTCGTACCTTTCGCTGAATGAGACTGCGTCCAGCATTGTCCTACATGATCGTTTCCATGGTGGAGCTGTTACAATGTGGGAAGACATACTGGTGCATCGGCGTACTGACCACCACACTTTCAAGCACGGTACACTGCGCACTCAACATTATTGTGACACTATACTCTTTCCCTTCGAGGTACATTCGGCCCTGACATCTTTTTTTATGGATGACAGTGAGCGAGGACATCGAACAGTGCAGGCGGCGCAGCTGTTGGAAGTGGCCTGCCCATTCCTCCGACTTAAATCTCGTCGAGCACGTGTGGTATGCGTTTGGAAGACGTATTGTAGCAGGTACATATTTACCAACGAGGAATGGACCCTCGTACCACAAAAACTCCTTTCCAATCTTGTGGTCAGAGAGTACGCATTGCCGTATAGGCTGTTCATACACCGTATTAAGAACTATGACAAGCTTTTCTTAATATGCAGATGACCACAAAGAAGCGAGGTGCCTTTAGTGTAATTTTTTTCTGTGAATGAAGATGTCATTTCTCTTCGTTTAACAGCGTATTTTTTTAGTTACCTTGTTACCTTCTGTACCATACTGTGGCTGTCCTTATTACATATGGCCAAAGCTTTATTGAACTGTGTTATTTGTCAGTGACAGATGATGTGCGAAAGTTACATTCATCCTTAAGTTTTCACAACAGTGTACATTAACGGCTGTAAAAGGAAGTAAAATATTTAAAAAATACGCATTTTTTGAAACTTCCCGGCAGATTAAAACTGTGTGCCGAACCGAGACTCAAATTCGGGACCTTTGCCTCTCGCGGTCAAGTGCTCTAGCAACTAAGCTACCCAACCACGACTCACGCCCTGTCCTCACAGCTTTACTTCTGCCAGTACCTCGTCTCCTACCTTCCAAACAGTTTTAATCTGCCAGGAAGTTTTATATCAGCGTACACTCCGCTGCAGAGTGAAAATCTTATTCTGTACGCATTATTTATTCAGTGGTCCTTGTACAATGAAATGCAGATTTTAATAACACATTAATATAAAAGTAAATTAGTAATAACTGTAAGGTTCAAATGGCCCTGAGCACTATCGGACTTAACACCTGAGGTCATCAATCCCCTAGAACTTAGAACTACTTAAACCTAACTGACCCAAGGACATCACACACATCCATGCCCGAGGCAAGATTCGAACCAGCGACCGTAGCAGCAGCGCGGTTCCAGACTGAAGCGCCTAGAACCACTCTGCCACAACGGCCAGCAATAACTGTACGCCTACCCTCTTGTTTTGTATCAGCATTCTACAGCTCAAATGGCAACAATCTTTCTTGTTCCTTTTCTCGCCTACAGGAATCGGAAGAGAGCAAGGTCGGAAGTCATCATGTTTCCCACCAGTTTCAGATATGGAATGAGAACCACTACCCAATACTCGCAGTTACCTTAGTTAGTTGGAGATCAGATTCTGTCCTCGGTGCCTCGAACTGTCTGGAGGTTAATTCGAAACTGGGTCAGCCGATGGCAGTGGAGACCACCCCTCTAAAATAGGAACCGAGGTTGACCCCTTTCCCCCTCAATCGTCTACACTCTCCGAGCAGACGGCAGTTATAAAGCAAAGAGGACGGAAGATGGACCGCGCACAATTACCATGAGTGTTACCGCAAATTCTCATTAGCAGAAGGTCCTTCGCTGCCGGCGATCTATACTCGAGCCACGAATTCGCCGGCGGGCTAATTCCGTTCAATCATGCGAAACGTCGCGCTGGCGTGGGCGGTGGGCGGGGGAAGCGGGCGGGTCGCTAATTAAATTATGCGGGGCCCGCGTTCAACGCCGGGCGAGGCACCCGCGCCTTAATCAAGCTAACACGGGAATTCGCCCCGCCCTGCAGCCGGGCATAAATCGAGAGCGCACGGCCCGGTGTGGCCTCGCGCCAGCGAAATTCCGCCATCCGGCAGGGCCTGATTAAAATTTGAAGGCCGATTAAGAAATGAAGGCGGCGGGTGGGCGTGGCAACCGGTAGCGGATGCCAGTTTTCGAGGCCGGAGCTGTTTCTAGTAGCAGGTGCGGTGTACGGGTTTATGCCATTCCTGCAGTTGCTCGCGCGCAAGTGTTTCGGCGCTTGTTTCCAGTAAGGCAAACTCCAAATTCATATTTTGTGCCTGTTGTTAGGCTGCTTTCCATATGCGAGGGCTGTTCGGAAAGTACACTACTGGCCATTACAATTGCTGCACCACGAAGATGACGAGCTACAGACGCGAAATCTAACCGAAAGGAAGAAAATGCTGTGATATCTAAATGATTAGCTTTTCAGAGCATTCACACAAGGTTGGCGCCGGTGGCGACACCTACAACGTGCTGACATGAGGAAAGTTTCCAACCGATTTTTCGTACACAAACAGCAGTCGACCGGCGTTGCCTGGTGAAACGTTGTTGTGATGCCTCGTGTAAGGAGTAAAAATGCGTACCATCACGTTTACGACTTTTATGAGGGTCGGATTGTAGCCTATCGCGATTGCGGTTTATCATATCGCGACATTGCTGCTCGCGTTGGTCGAGATCCAGTGACTGTTAGCAGAATATGGAATCGGTGGGTTCAGGAGGGTAATACGGAACGCGGTGCTGGATTCCAACGGCCTCGTATCACTAGCAGTCGAGATGACAGGCATCTTATCCGCATGGCTGTAACGGATCGTGCAGCCACGTCTCGATCCCTGAGTCAACAGATGGGGACGTTTGCAAGACAACGACCATCTGCACGAACAGTTCGACGACGTTTGCAGCAGCATGGACTATCAGCTCGGAGTCCGTGGCTGCGGTTACTCTTGCTGCTGCATCACAGACAGGAGCGCCTGCGATGTTGTACTCAACGACGAATCAGGGTGCACGAATGGCAAAACGTCATTTTTTCGGATGAATACTGGTTCTGTTTACAGCATCATGATGGTCGCATCCGTGTTTGGTGACATCGCGGTGAACGCACATTGGAAGCGTGTATTCGTCATCGCCATACTGGCGTATCACCCGGCGTGATGGTATGGGGTGTCATCGGTTATACGTCTTGGTCACCTCTTGTTCGCATTGGCGGCACTTTGAACAGTGAACGTTACATTTCAGATGTGTTACGACCCGTGGCTCTACCCTTCATTCGATCCCTGCGAAATCCTACATGTCAGCAGAATAATACACGACCGCATGTTGCAGGTCCTCTACGGGCCTTTCTGGATACAGAAAATGTTCGACTACTGCCCTGGCTAGCACATTCTCCTGATCTCTCACCAATTGGAAACGTCTGGTCAATGGTGGCTGAGCAACTGGCTCATCACAATATGCCAGTCACTACTCTCGATGAACTGTGGTATTGGGTTGAAGCTGCATGGGCAGCTGTACTTGTACACGCCATCCAAGCTATGTTTGACTCAATGCCCAGGGGTATCAAGGCCGTTATTACGGCCAGAGGCGGTTGTTCTGGGTACTGATTTCTCAGGATCTATGCACCCAAATTGCGTGAAAATGTAATCACATGTCAGTTCTAGTATAATATATTTGTCCACTGAATACCCTTTTATCATCTGCATTTCTTCTTGGTGTAGCAATTTTAATGGCCAGTAGTGTAAAATCCGATCGGTCGCGAAATGGAAACGACAGTGAAAATCAGATAAAGCTTCGCATAAATGTGTTGGACATCGTCTCTAATACGGTTTTCAGTTCTGAGCACACAGTGAGTACATAAAAATGTCTACAAAATAGTGACTGCCGCCAAATATAAGTGCCTGGTTAGAGTTTGCGCCTGATTTCATGCAACCCACCCAGTGTAACTCTCATGTATTTCCTTCCTCGTGGCAATTCTCGGCCACGCACTACTCGGGCAATAAAGAAGTGGGAACTGTTTCGTCACCCACCATATAACACGGACTTGTGTCCCTCTGATTTTCATTTTTGCACACACGAACCGAATGCAACATTTTGGCACAGCAGAGAGCTGCAGATCAGCATAGAGTATTGGCGGAAAGCGCATAAGATTCGTGAGCTCGCCCACCAAACCGGATTAGCGCATACGAATGTGCTTCGCATCCAGTAGGAACGTCTAGCCACGCGAAAAATTACATCACGATGGGCTCCGCATGACTTGACGGATACGCATAAATGGATGCGTTACGACGCTGCTCAGACGCACTTGGAGCGCTATGAGCGCCAAGGAGAGGCTTTCTTACGCCGCATCGTCACACTGGATGGGCCATGGGACACATCGAACGAGCCAAAACTGAAACGCCAATCAAGCGAATGGCGTCATTATCGGTCGCCGCGAAAGTCTAAAGTGCGTCAGAGTCCTAGTATGGTGGAAGTTATGGTGATTCTCTGTGATGGTGTCATCCTAACGCATTACGTTCTTCCACGGCAGACCGTCAGTGCACCTTATTACTGTTCGTTTTTGGAGCACCACCTGCGACCAGTTTTGCGAAAGAAGCGGCGACACTTCGTGCGCAACCCACCCATCATTTTGCACGACAATGAGCGGGGACACACAGCGCTGCTCTGTTCGGTCGATGCGACAGCGAAGTACTGTACCATCCACCATACTCCCCGGACTTAAGTCCTTGTGACTTTGATTTGATTCCGAAAATGAAGGAACCACTTCGTGGCATTCGCTTCAGAACTATTCCAGAGATTCGACAGGCAGTAGACCGCTCCATTCGCACCATCAACAGAACAGGCTCTGCTAACGCTATACTACGCCTTCCACATCGCTGGCAACGGGTTCTACACAACGCTGGTGTCTACTTTGAAGGACAGTAATAGGTGCAAACATGTAACTAAAAAAAAATGGTTCAAATGGCTCTGAGCACTATGGGACTTAACATCTATGGTCATCAGTCCCCTAGAACTTAGAACTACTTAAACCTGACTAACCTAAGGACATCACACACATCCATGCCCGAGGCAGGATTCGAACCTGCGACCGTAGCAGTTGCGCGGCTCCGGACTGAGCGCCTAGAACCGCTAGACCACCGCGGCCGGCCAAACATGTAACTCCTTTGTATCGGTTGTGAATGCCACGAAGTTATTCCTTCATCTTCGGAATCAAATCAAAGTCACAAGGATTTAAGTGCGGGGAGTATGGTGGATCGTACAGCATTTCCCACTCCAATCGAAGGAACAGAGCAGCCACAGCTTGCGCTGTATACTCCCGAGCATTGTTGTGCAAAATGATGGGTGGGTTGCGCAAAAAGTGTCGCCGCTTCTTTCGCAAAGCTGGTCGCAGGTGGTGCTCCAAAAACGAACAGTAATACTGTGCACTGACGGTCTGCCGTGGAAGAACGTAATGCGTTAGGATGACACCATCACAGAGAATCACCATAACTTCCACCATACTGGGGCTCTGACGCACTTTAGACTTTCGCGGCGACCGATAATGACGCCATTCGCTTGATTGGCGTTTCAGTTTTGGCTCGTTCGATGTGGCCCATGGCCCATCCAGTGTGACGATGCGGCGTAAGAAAGCCTCTCCTTGGCGCTCATAGCGCTCCAAGTGCGTCTGAGCAGCGTCGTAACGCATCCATTTATGCGTATCCGTCAAGTCATGCGGAGCCCATGGTGATGCAATTTGTCGCATGCCTAGGGGTTCTTTCTGGATGCGAAGCGCATTCGTATGCGCTAATCCGGTTTCGTGGGCGAGCTCACAAGTCATGTGGCGTCGATCAGTGTCCACTGACGTGGCAACAGCATGCACGTCTGTGACCCTAGGACGACCTGCCCGATGCATGTTTGCCACAGTTTACCGAGATTCGTTGAAGGCTTTTATTCAACATGCCACTGTTCTGTACGGCAATGCCGATTCCTCACAAGCCTCTCGAAGACCTTTGTGATACTGTCGTGCTGTACGAACTCTGGCACATTCAATCTTGATCCAACTCCGTTGTTCCTGTTCCGAAAACATAGTGACACCGTTACGTTAGACCGCTCGCTCACAAGTGGCTGTGGTTCCCTGGATTGTGCGCACGCCGGTGACGTGGGACGGGCGAGTCCCTTTCCTCGGAGGTAAGGTAGGTACGTCAACAACGTGTGTTATCATCGACAATAGTAGATTCCAATGCATAGTCTATCCACAGAAGAGTTGCCACTATTTAAGCTACAGCCCTCGTATTATCCGTGGCTTTGATCTTTCGTACGTTGAAAGATGACAAGATGATGAGAGAACATCATCTGGCGTCTGTATTGCGACTTCTAGACCACCCGATCGGACAGAACCATTCCAGGTGAGCAGACAGGGAGAAACAAGCATATCATACGACACTCAATGTGCTTTTCTATAGGATGGACGAAAGGAAAGTGGTCCGGAAAATATTTCATGCTCCTCAAGATAGGGAACCCAACATACATCATCTGCACCTAGGGCATTAGCGGCAGAGCGCTGCAACGAACTGAGGATTTTGTCCATCTAATGCGCCAGTTGGAAGGAATTTGGCACGATGTTTCTCAGTAGCATATACAGTAACTCCCTGTCAATGCCTAGCCGAATAACCGCTCGCATAACGGCCAAATGTGGACCAAACGTGTTATTCACTTGCTCGATTTGTGAAGCTTTTTATCCTAATAAATCATACATTTTTGTGAAATTGTAATCACTTGTTTGTCTGTACATGTACATCACATCTACTAATTTCGGTCTCATTTGGATAATTCCTTCGAGGTGCGTCTTTTTCTTTGTCTTACAATGTACTTTCCGGGCCAGTTTTATTTATCTCTCTCTCTTCAAGTAAACACGAATCATGTTCTTCCGTGGGTAAGCATTAAAGATTCATTCCTTTGAAACCTTTACAAATGAATAATTTCCAAATTATTAGCAGCTTACAGTGATGCAATGACGCTTAACTGAGTGACCGGATTTAAATGGAAAATTATTAAAGATAGTGCGTGACCGAATATTATTACAGACTGAACTTGGCGCTGACTGTCGAAATTAGGAAGTTACATTAATACTGAAAAAAATTTCACACATTTTATGGTTCCTCTAGCTTGCGATACGTATGTACTCTTAGGTGAACGGAATGAAACGGTAGCATAAAAGTTTCTCTTGCGCGCCTGGAACACATTCTAGCCTTTAGCGCACTTGGCAGCTGCGTCCCTGAAGCGTAGTTCGTGTAGCCATTCGCAGCCGAGTATGTAAGTAATACTAGATCCGCTGTGGAATGGGGCTTGCCGGCGTATTACCGACGTACACGACGTAACGTACTGAGTATACTGCATGTCCTGACAAGTACGTTGTAACGCGATACCAGAGCTGACATCTGGGGACTGTGTCGCGAGTTATGCACAGTGATTAGCGTCGGGAAAGCCAATGCATTCTGCGGAATACTACACGGAGTCTCATTTGATAAGTCGTCGACGGCAGGGCAGCTTGGCCGTTTGTTGTCCGATTACGCGCCGTCGGCTCCACGCCAAGGCTGAGTCCAAGAAGCCATCGGACATTAAAACAAAGGATACCTCATGGCTGACGCTAACGCAACCAGTTCGAGACTTGTTGTCTATTATGTAGGCACGTAAGGACATTTTAGCTGGCGTATTCCTAGAAGTCAGAGAAGTCAGGATTTCACAAAGAGAGACAGGAGACTCACCACAGGTATCTCTGTGTCTATACTACTTCTTTAATTTCCATGTTTTTTATTTGTTCTTGTTCTTTGTTTCGGACAACTAACGACCACGTCCGCAATTCAGCTAACTCTTTTCCAAGCTTCAATTGCTGCCCAGTGCGTTGTTGTTCTTTTCTTTTACGGTTCCACGTGCTAGCTGTCTTAAGCTTCTGCTCTTTCCGGGAAGCTTTGTGTGTTCGTTGCTCTCTCTCTCTCTCTCTCTCTCTCTCTCTTTTGTGGGGCGAGGGTTCACGCTCCTGTATGTGCATAGGAGCACCTTCCAGTAGATCATTTTCGCCTTCTGTGAACCATGTCCGCCGGCCGGGGTGGCGAGCGGTTCTAGGCGCTACAGTCTTGAACCACGTGACCGCTACGGTCGCAGGTTCGAATACTGCCTCAGGCATGGATGTGTGTAATGTCCTTAGGTTAGTTAGGTTTAAGTAGTTCTAAGTTCTAGGGGACTGATGACCTAAGAAGTTAAGTCCCATAGTGCTGAGACCCATTTGAACCATTTTGAGTCATGTCGCTTTGGCTTTCTTATCTTGATAATTGGTCAACATCTGCCGTAGCCAGCTGTGTTACGCTTCTCGGTTAAGGATCCATGCCGCTAACATCCCTATCTATCCCACTAATTCTTGATTGGGTTTAAATAGGGGGATTATGGTGGCCAGGAGTGTAGAATAAACTCGTTCTGGTGCCCTTCGACTCACTCACACTGCGACCGGTGTGACTTACTGCATAGTCCTGCTGGTAGATGAAGCAACGTCGGCTTAACGATCATTAAAGAGACGCTGTTGGTATCCCCTTAGTTTATCTGGTCTGTCAGTTGTTCAACAGTTGCACGTGTATTTGCCCTCACACATCTCCGCAGCCATCCTTCACCCCTGTCACCTATGCACCGTTACGTAAATGCTTCCACACTTGACCCGAAAGTCAATAATGATGCCCTTCTGCACATCACTTAAATCGCCCCGTTTCTGCTTTACGACAATGACTGCACTGCGTTTCCGTCCCCACTCCCCGACATCCTTTATATACCCTCGACTGTGCCACCTTATGTCTGCGAGTGGTTATTGGATTGTCGCATGTTGACGTAGAACATACGCAGTGGTCAAACGAATGTGACTGGACAGTGTATGTTCTGCTATTATAGCCAATGACTCGTTTCGACTTTTAAATTTAAGGCGTTAACTGAAACTAAAATACTTTTCTATTTGAGACTCCGGCTTAAATGTAACACCGAGACCGGTCATGGAGTATAATAATAGAACATATTACCATTACTAAGACTGGGAAGAAATGAAGAAAATAGATATACATTATGGATACATTAACGTAATAAAGACACTGTACAAAGGACACAATTGCAGAATTAGAACATTATTGGGGAACTTTGAATACTTCGAAATAAGACAATGACTTCAACAAGGAAGTATTCTACCTCCTGCACTTTTTAATGTTGTGATGGAGGGAATGATTACGGCAGTTAAAGCTATAGTAAAAGAAAAAGACAAAAATATGATTTTTGCAGATGAAATGGTAATATGGGGCGAGAAAGACGTAGATGTACAGTTACAACTTCATGCGTGGAAGGGAATAATGGAAAGGTTTGGATTAAAAATAAATAAGGATAAGAGTGAAGTAATGGTATTTTGAAGAGACAAAGGGATGTTACTTTGAATGGAGAACTCCTCAAAGTGCTAGACAGTTTCACTGATTTAGGGAGTGAAATATCTAGTGATGGAAGAATAACCAACGAAATTAATAGGAGGATACTGAAGGGAGGCAATTTTGTACCAAACAATAAAACACCTGATTTGGAATAAGGAAGTTTCAGAAAAAGCAAAACTCCTTACGTACAAGAGTTATTACTTCCCTAATGTCACCTATGGAGGAGAAACATGGACAATGACAGAAAGGGACTAAAACAGACTGGAAGCAGGGAAAGTGAATTTTCTCAGAGAGGTTAAGGAAAAAACAAGAATGGACAGAATAAGGAACGTAGATATCAGAAAGGACCTTAAAAAGAAAGTATGAGAGAAGAAATTGAAAAAAGAGAATTTAGAATGATATGGGCATGTTAAGAGGATGTGTGGGCAGAGACTCCCCAAAATTTTGGAAGAACTAAAGATGGATGGAAAAAGACCTAGAGGGCGCCCAAGAACACGGTGGAAAACGGGAGTGAGAATATCTGTGGAAAGGAGAGGTGTGATATGGCAGCAAGTGGAGGAAGAAAAGTGGTGGGAGGACCGAGTCAAAGGGAGAGGACTCGTCAGCACCCGGACCCGGCAGTAGCTGGAGCGGGATCCGGATATAGATAGATGATCACCATTACAGTTTCATATCCAGTAAATAATATCTTCCAAACTTAAAAGCCGAAACTGATCATGGCTTATAATAAGGAACATATTAGCAACTGGAGTGATTATTCATTAATTCACACAAGGAACCATAATTTTTTCCCGTCTGTTTTTTCTCAAGGATCTCAGTAGCTTGGAGGGAATGTCATCTACCCCAGACTAACAGAAAGTGCAAATAGTCTCTGCAGGTACATATTCTGCGTGTGCCAAGAGGAATGTTCAGTATTCACAGATATGAGAGGAACGACCATTCAAATAAGGAAAGTCGTGTAAACATATTCTTTAAAGTGAATATGTTAAGGACTACCTCTTGTACTGAACAAGTGTTCATAGCTTTTAAGGTATACATTTTAAATTCCATATTTATTTAGCAATGTTTTCTTCGTGTGTTTTTGGAGAGGTTCCACCTTGAGCAAAACACAGGTTTTTAGGTTTATTTTATTCCCCAGACATATTTCGCTGAGGCTTCAGCATCATCAGTGGGTTTTGCTCAAAGCAAAAACCTGTTTGTAAGCAAGCACGGATAGAAGAGCTTCAACCTCAAGGTGATCAATTTTTGGCGTGTTCTGTTGTGCACTACTTCCTCCCGAAATATGGAAAGCAAAGAGCTTGTAGTAGAAGAGAGGGGAGGGGGGGGGGGCGAGGGTTGATTTGGGGGAGGAGACCAAACTGCGAGGCCATCGATCTCATCGGGTTAGAGAAGGATGGGAAAGGAAGTCGGCCGTGCCCTTTGAAACGAACCATCCCGGCATTTGACTGAATCTCTTTAGGGAAATCACAGAAAACCAACATCAGGATGGCTGGAGGCGGGACTGAACCGTCGTTATCTCGAATGCGAGTCCAGTGTGCTAACCACTACGCCACCACATTCGATAGTATAAAAGATTTGTTTTGCATTTTCGGAGATGGAGACATACTTACAGCTCTTAAGGTAGGCATCATAAAGTCCATGTTTACTAGGCTCATTTGCTTCGAATGATAGTCCGTGTCATATCCATGAATTCCTCTTGGGAGACCCTATGTAATTATATGTCTAACCAAAAATATTACTCACAAGGAGGTTAGAACTGGAAACCCTGGCTTCTTCACAATGTATTCAAAGAATCAGAACAACGATTAATGAAAGCAACTTTGATTATGGAAACCAGTTTGGTCTTGAAAGGGCTAACACAGTTGATTCGTATGACGAGTTGTCCATTACTATTGTTCAACATGGGAGAATATTTCGGAGAAGAAACCAAGCACACCACTCTGCGGTAACAGTGCCTTTATTTCGTGATGACAGTTACTGTACTTGTTCAGCAGTACATTCTAAACAGCGACGGATTACTTAGATCACATACAACAGGGGTTCGGTAACAGTGTAACAGAAATAAATAATAAAAACGGTAATAAAACATCTGTCATTTCAAGTATCGCTTTCACACTACCTTTACTTTCTTTTGTTTTCTTCTTCTTCTTTTCTTTTTTTTTTTCTGTTCCGGGAATCGTTAATCCCAAAGCTCTGCAACGTACAGTTCCTGTCAGTGAACAAATTGTGTAAGCGGCAGTTAATAATAAAATCACCATTACGCCTTTCTCTGTTGTTGGACCTTTTCTGCCAACGCCCTGTTCTTAATCCATTACATATTGGAACCGTTTCTATACGTCTTACTTGGATTCACAGCGCGAGATTAACACCTGGTGCCCAATTGGAGTTTTTTTTTTCCGTTGTCAGTCGGTCCCGCATTAGCACGGTGGAATGCGTAACGACTTTCGCTGCCACACGATAATCACCTCTGTGAGAAGCTGTACTTTCATTATAACCACACTGTACTTCCTGAGTCCGCAGCTCGTGGTCGTGCGGTAGCGTTCTCGCTTCCCGCGCCCGGGTTCCCGGGTTCGATTCCCGGCGGGGTCAGGGATTTTGTCTGCCTCGTGATGACTGGGTGTTGTGTGATGTCCTTAGGTTAGTTAGGTTTAAGTAGTTCTAAGTTCTAGGGGACTGATGACCATAGATGTTAAGTCCCATAGGGCTCAGAGCCATTTGAACCATTTTTATTTTGTACTTCCTGAAATGAAACAGTAATAAGAAGTTTGGAACTGAGCCACGGGTCTATCCGTCGTGAAGGACGGCGTGGCAACAGGGTCCACCGCTCGGTTACCCGCCGACCTGTTACGTGGTGTGTGTGTGTGTGTGTGTGTGTGTGTGTGTGTGTGTGTGTGTGTGTGGATGGAGGAGGGGGAAGGCCGGGGGTGGGTGGGCGGGGGGAGGGAGGCTGCGTTACCTGGACAACGGCCTCATCTCCCCTCCAGCGGTAGGAACTCTTCAAAGTCGCGTCATTCTAATCGCGCCTTAATACTGCTGTTCCTTTCCTCCACGTTGCAGAATGCTACATAAACACGATTTTTTTTATTTCGTGAACGATTCGAGATACCGAAACAAGGTTTTTGGCAAATGATAGTTACCGAAACACAAGCTCGCCCTTATGTAGTATCCTAAAGAACAGAGTAAACACATTAACAAACTCCTACTCTACGCCTGCCCTCGCCTAAAGCACAAGCTGCTGTTTACTAAAGGCACAGTTCAGTGCCCTGCCGGTTTTATGAAGAAGCTGAGTCACTTCCTTCTGCTGCCCTCACAAAGTTTTACCCAAAAATCAACGTATGAGTCCAGTTATCACTGCTTCAAATAGAAAAGCCAATTCTCGTACCTTCTCTCAGTTTGCTCCTTGCTTTCCCCTTTTTCCTGTGAGTCAAGCCACCTTCCCTTCCCTTATAGTCATGCACTGTGCGCTGTCACACTCCTGTCTCCCTCCCCCTCTCATCTACCCATATCTCTCACTTCATTGCTACCTTACCGCAATTTCTAATTACTGCTGTATTTATCACGTACTAATATAATCTGTGGGCGTCTGGATCTGTACTGTTGTAATTTTTAATTTCTAAATGTAGTGTTTCATGCTTACTGCAACAAGTGTAACGTAAAATATGTAAAAATTTTGGATAGATGTAAGAGAGGCTAAGAAAGCTTTTTCTTGTCAACTTAAATAAGGGATTCTGAATAAGAGATGGATTCTCCGCATTGCTATTTCACTGCTGCCTACAGAAAGTAGTCCGTGAGACACGGAGATCCATAGTGGAATCAGACTAGGAACAAACAACAAAGGCATCAAAGTCAGTTGCAGTTTGCAGGCGATATGTCTCTACTGTTTGAGATACGAAAAAGAGTTAAGGAACAGACACTTGTGCTACAAAAACGGACGAGAAAAAGCAGGTATCAAAATCTCGTCTGAAAAGACAATGATAATGACAAACACAAACTAGCCCACCAAAACATTTTAAAGAGCGAGAACTAATAGTACAGGTCGTCAAAAAATTCTAATATCTTGGAGCAAGGATCTGTTGAAATGCCCTAGAGGAAAACTCAGTGGAATCCAGTAGTCGTAAAGTTCAACTGGTCTTCCACCTCACCAAAAACACACATAACAAAAGTCTGACATGCAGTACAACAACAAAATACTAAAACTCAGTAACTAAACGAGAAGCCCTGTATACAGCCAGAACACTGCCCATCACCAACCATGGAGCAGTTAAAAGTATGGAGATAAAAGAAATGAAGATATCAAGAAAAATCCTTGACCTCAGATTCCACAACAACAAACTAATCCACATCGAAAACGAAACGCTTTACCAAACTACCGAAGAACTCCAAGATACAATGAGGAAAAGAACAACTAATTTTTAAGGGCACATTCCCAGACTAAAAAGAAAAAAAGATAAAATCGATTACCTCCACAACAAAAAGGCCAACGAAACTGGTTCTAAGAATCGAAGAAAGACCTAAGAGAACTCCAAACCAGGGAAAGTATGCTCATAAGTAAAACTGAAAAAGAAAAAAAATATTAAAGGACAAGAAAGAGAGGTTCCAAGTCAGAATGAAAACCAAATGAACAATTCAAATCTCTGAAGAAATAAAAGAAAGCATTGCCAGTAAGAATGAAACAATACTCGGCTATTAGGAACGCACGAAACATTAAAACTGATCGATTTAACGTACCTCAAAGCAGGGTGAAACGGAAGAAAGAAAGAAAAATATTAGTCACAGGGGGCACGTGATTTTGTTGCCTGTTTAATTCTATTATCTACTGCATCAACCGAGGTACAAAAAAAAAGACTGCTTTTTTTATGGATTGGCATACATTCTCTTTCTTACTGAAGCCAAAGGTCTCGAAAAGGAGACTTATGTTCTCATCTTCTCTTCTTTCAAAAGGCTAAGCGTTATGAACGCAGCCACAGTTTTGCCTCTACAGTAATCCTCTTCATGTGTGAAGATCATCCCTACTCAGTGACACATTTTTTAAACAGGATATTCACGGCCGCGCCCTGGTTTTCTCCCTACGGTGTATCCTTTGAAAGCGTTTTATAAAAAGAATTATCATGGTTAATTAAAGGTGACAAGAGTTTTACGTTGTCCTGGCCTGTAGCTTCCAGTAGTCCTTCCTTCTCTCTTATTTCTTGTAGAATCATGTCACTCGTTTTTCTGTCAGCCCAGCTACTTTTTTGTTTTTTACTTTTTTTATTATTTTCTTTTTTGACATCCTTCACCACAACTGTAACTCGAGATGACCTTTTTCCTGGTTCACTGACGCCAAGGTTTCACAACCGTATGCCGGGACACGCCACACAAAGGTCGTTATAAATGTTTTCTTACTGTGCGGACCGATGAGCTTCTTCTTATTTTGGAATGGGCTCCTCCCTGCTGCTATTCTTCTTCCTTCTCTTGGCTTCCTTAAGACATTTAGAGTTTTCGTTAAGGTCGCAGATTCGAATCCTGCCTCGGGTATGGACGTGTGTGATGTCCCTAGGTTAGTTAGGTTTAAGTAGTTCTAAGTTCTAGGGGACTGATGACCTCCGATGTTGAGTCCCACAGTGCTCACAAGGGAACCTCCCCATCGCACCCCTCTTAGAGTTAGTTATAAGTTGGCACTGTGGATAGGCCTTGAAAAACTGAACACAGATCAATCGAGAAAACAGGAGGAAGTTGGGTGGAACTATGAAAAAAATAAGCAAAATATACAAACTGAGTAGTCCATGCGCAAGATAGGCAACATCAAGGAGACTGTGGACTCAGGAGCGCCATGGTCCCGTGGTTAGCGTGAGCAGCTGCGGAACGAGAGGTCCTTGGTTCATGTCTCCCTTAGAGTGAAAAATTTAATTTTTTATTTTCAGACATTTTGAAAATAAAAACATATTTTGACGGACCGCAGGGAAAATAGTGCGACTCTGTTGCATTCATTTGTTGCAGTTTATGTGACAAACTCTTATGTTTTCATCACTTTTTTGGGAGTGATTATCACATCCACAATAAAACCTAAATCGGGCAAGGTAGAAGAATCTTTTTACCCATTCGCCAAGTGTACAAGTTAGGTGGGTCGACAACATATTCCTGTCATGTGACGCACATACCGTCACCAGTGTCGTATAGAATATATCAGACGTGTTTTCCTGTGGAGGAATCGGTTGACCTATGACCTTGCTATCAAATGTTTTCGGTTCCCATTGGAGAAGCACGTCCTTTCGTCTACTAATCGCACGGTTTTGCGGTGCGGTCACAAAACAAAGACACTAAACTAATTACAGTGAACAGAGACGTCAATGAATGAACGGACAGATCATAACTTTGCGAAAATAAAAAAAGTAAACTTTTCACTCGAGGGAAGACTTGAATCAAGGACCTTTCCATCCGCAACTGCTTATGCTAACCACGGGACCACAGCGCTCTGAGCTCACGCTCTCCTTGATGTTGCCTATCTTGCACATGGACTACTCAGTTTGTATATTTTGCTTATTTTTTTCATATTTCCACACAACTTCTTCCTGTTTTCTTGATTGATCTGTGTTCAGTTTTTCAAGGCCTATCCACAGTGCCAAGTTACAACTAAATCTGAGGGGGGTGCGATGGGGAAGTTCCCTTGTCAGAGCCATTTGAACCATTTTTAGCGTTTTCCTCTACACTGCTAGCGAAACAGCAAAATTCGGTTACTTCCTCAAGTTGCCAGTGACTGTTATTACGTCAAAAGTTTTCTTCATGTGGGTTATCGTAACCGTATGTTTGTTGTTAACATATCACTGAGGTGACAAACGTCATAGGGCAGCGATAGGCACACACAAAGATACCGGTAGTATCGCGTACACGTGACACAAGAAGGCACTACATATAGAAAAACAAGCTATCGACGATATGGTTGTGGCTTGGTAGTTACAGCTGACAATATGACGAATTTTCTGACTAACATTACTTCCACTGATAACTGTGCTACAGATCGCTTACCTCCACAAAAATTTCCATATAATAAGACGTAACCGTGTCATGCTTAGTCCAAACAGACCTAAGAGTTTCATAATTTTTCTTATTTTTACATGAGATTCCCTTTCCCCATTCATATCCTTAATGTTCAAATGTTTGTGAAATCTTATGGGACGCTAAGGTCATCAGTCCCTAAGCTTACACACTACTTAACCTAAATCATCCTAAGGACAAACGCACACACCCATGCCCGAGGGAGGACTCGAGCCTCCGCCGGGACCAGCCGCACAGTCCATGACTGCAGCGCCATAGACCGCTCGGCTAATCCCGCGCGGCAGATCCATAACGATACCTGGTGTGTGTTTCCCTCATAGTCTTTCATTCCTAAAGAAGCAAATTTCGTTGTTGGACATTCAACTTTGAAACTATCATATACTGTAACAGGGAGGTTTCTATATCATTCAAGCAAGTTTTTACAAAATTCTTAGGCAGCAAAAGAGATCCATCATATAATTCTGTTGTAGCCAACATAATAGGGAAGTTCAAGAAGTTAGGTGCTATGATGAACCGCAGATTCACTGCCTGTACAGTTATCTTGGATTTTCCTTGAAAAATTGGATGATGACAGTACAGAACAAGATTAACGCTTTCGTCGATGCATCAGGGTCATATAGAAACGGTATCAGGGCCGCTGGAATACCGGTATGGGGAGGGACTACCGTCAGTAACTTCTCTGAGGTGGTCAGCAGGGAATTCTGAGCAGAAAACGTTGTATGAAATACTTGAAGGAGTACAGAGAAACGAAATATAAAGAGGCGGACAAACAATTACTATGATATCAAAATGTGTTTTCATAGTTATATTTCAATGAAATCTTTGTTCACATTAAAAACTAATTTACTTCTCATTCCAACTGCATGTGTTCTGCTAATCTTAAAGAGTTCTTCACATGGTCAAAACGTGAAGAAACTGTACGTCACACAAAAAAATTGTGTCATTTATGGATTCAGTGGCAAAGGAAACATACAACCAAGGTATTGCCTAACAAAAAGGAATAACATTTTTTTTCGAGTGTATGCGTAATCTATGCATTGTATTTTTCTCCTATTGCCATGATTTATTATGATCCGTAGTCAGCTTCTGTGTATTCGGTATGTAACTAAAAATTTCTCTTACAAAACTGGCAATTGCGCTAGTTACGTGATAAGGCGCTAGTTGCATGGCAGGTTCGTTAAACGCCAGTAAATAAATAAAGAAGGATAACCATTACAACATCCGGTTATGCTCCAATTTCCCGACGGTATCTTGAGGTAATTCAGAAGCAGCGGAGGACTATCAAGGATCGACTGAAGAAGGGGATATAACCCGTCGGCTTTCACCAATGACGTCATAGTTTACTCGTAGACATTAATGTCTTTATTTTCGAGCCATAGATAATAAACTGGTTATCTTCCGTGCCGAGGAGCCATCATTGGAAGTTCATATAAATGAATGTGTTCTTAAAAGACAGGGTTAGACACTGCGTACGATTTTTGGCGCTCGTATTAATTTAAATCGTTTGTTCATTGCAATTCATTCGGTACTTATTTTCATTCTTAGTGAATTTGAGATATTTTGGAAGAATTTTTTCATTGTGGACAGTGTATCGTTTTTGATTTTCGTTTGTAGGTATGGATTCATCAGCTTAACTGAAGAATGGGATACTGGTGCAAAAAAGAGAGCAAAATAAAAAAATGACAAGTAACGTTAGCATGGGATACATCAGTTGACATATGAGTTCTATCCGAAACTTCAGTTGATCTATATAGGTTAACTGCAGTACGGGATGCAAATTTAACATATGTCGACTTTTCTGTTTTCGCTAGGACTAATATCCTATTCTTCAGATACTACAAACGTCCTATTCTTCCTATACTAGTACTAATGAAAGCGGGAAGACCGACATACGTAAAATTTGTATACCATGCTTCAGTTGGCCTCTATAGGTCAACCGAAGAATAGGATACTAATGCTAGCGAAGTATGGGATACGAATCTGTTTTTCGTCTTCGATACTAGTAGCATAGACTGAAAATTATCATAACAGTACTAGCGTCGGTGAAAAAACCTGCAACAGTAAAATTTGTATCCCGTACTTCAGTTGACCCATATAGGTCAACTGAAGAATAGGATACTAATGCTAGAGAATGCGAAAAATAGCCTATGCAGGTCTGATTAAGAACAGGATACTACCTTCGTAGTACAACTGTGTTACAGGATGCAAATTTTAAGTATGTCGCTTTTTTCGTCTTGTACCCTATTCTTCCGTTGACCTATATAGGTCAACGTAAGTACGCGATACAAATTTTTCGTATGTCGCTCTTTTCACATTCGACAGTACTAGCACCGAATGAACAATATTACAGTAATTCTAGCGCAAGCGAAGGTGAGAAAAAGACAGCTGTAAAATTTGTATTCGTAGTGCAGTTGACGAACACTGCTCCAGATCTTCCATATTCATAGTAACAGATAAATCAGGTCAATTGAAGAATAGGATACTTGGACTCAAAGAGGCGATATGCTTAACATTATGTTAGAAATATGAATGTACGCGTTATGTGTCTACCTTCTGTTTTCTCTGTCCTACATTCCTTTGTTTCTAAATACTCGTCCTTGCTCTTAAATCTGTGCATTATATCATCTCTGGTAACTTGTGACGTCTTTGGTCAAAGCCGACCGGTGGTATCCCATTCTTCAGCAATCCCGACTGTCAAATAGTTACGTACTTAAAATGCGCTTAGACTGTTGAACCTCTTGTGTAGGGACCAAATCGGGGCAAAGCTGAAGGTGAGACCTTCAGACAAATGAGCACTACAAACACGTCTGGAATAATAACGTATCGTTGCTAGGGAGCAGAGCAGATCTGACTTTCAAGACAGGGAAACGGACGTGCAGCTAGCATTTCTGGTATCGCCGGAAACCAGTAATTTTCACTATCTCAGCGCAGACCTTTACCACCGGCCAAGAGGTAAAGCGATGCGGTTTTATCTTTTTACTGATACGTAAAGGAAATAGCAGTGTTTTTTGGGGAAGACCAGATAACGTACCGAAATGCATAACTACAGAGCGGAGCGAAGTGTCTTGCGAGTTAGAGGGAGTGAGTGCACAGTACATTTTGTGTGTGGACTGCTTATTTTTGAAATCTGCAGAACTGGAAATGATGTGGGAAACAGGTTTCCTCCGCTTAACGCGAGAAAATCATGGCTTACGAAGTTAACTCATTGTGTTTCTTTCCAGGAGACGGTGCACATCGGGATCGCGGAGTGCGACGTGTCTTCAGGGCCACGTGTTTTGGTGAGTTCAGAAACAGTGTTTCTCCTGATTCATTTTTTTATCAATGATATTCACTTACATTTTCGTTGTTGGTAATTTCATTGTCACGCAGTAGCATTGTTTTCGGCTGAACTAAAATGCTGCATCTAGAGGTGTCAACACTGTGTCGAACATAGAAGAGCAAACATAAACCACATTCGAGATTCCAATTAGCTTGTAACAGCAGATACCGTATAATCAGTTGTGAGGGACGTAATGTCGATGTCCTACCGCCTTCGACCTGCTGTGCAGGTCGTTGCAGACGTTGTATATAGTGATACTGCGTTATGAAATATAACCGGTGTGTACACATACATTGAAAACTTTCTGCACTGCAAGCCCAGCAGTTGCTGTATGTTGAAATGTGGATATCGTGGTGCATTTCTGCAAATCTGCGTTTTAAAGTTTCTGATCGGGACCAGATAGAGCGCGGCTCGTCCTTCTTTGGAGCGTACCAAATATTTGAACAACCTTACATGCAGATGTCTTCGATTTTCTGAAATATTTACATGAAACTGAGTAGTCGCTAGGTAGTTCAAACATTTGGGAAAAAA
This sequence comes from Schistocerca nitens, assembly GCF_023898315.1. Classification (NCBI taxonomy): domain Eukaryota; kingdom Metazoa; phylum Arthropoda; class Insecta; order Orthoptera; family Acrididae; genus Schistocerca; species Schistocerca nitens. The sequence continues at coordinate 77,853,552 of NC_064625.1, forward strand.
GGGCATCCAGAGGAGGTAGGAAGTCAGGTTGTGAATCCTGCATGATAACTCTGTCGATATTGCACATGTCATCGAAAAAAAAGGTTCCGGGTTCGAATCCTGCTCCCGCACACAGAATTTACAAAATCTTCCCCACAACATAGTGAATCTATTGCAGTGTTGTGATCGACACTTCGAAGTATGTGTCAGTGAAATGTGAGACTAAAGGAAAATCTGTAATATGTCAATATGTCTCTCATGTCTCTCTCTTTCTCTCTCACTCACTCACTCACTCTCTCTCTGTCTCTCTCTCTCTCTATCTCTCTCTCTCTCTCTCTCTCTCACACACACACACACACACACACACACACATACATACACAGCATAAAACGCTTACCACTCCTTGAAAATCCTATTAAAAATTATCATTTTTTATATTCATTTCATGTTCAACACATTGAAAACTATCAATGGCCATTTATTTTCGCTTCTTTATATTGGGTTACTAGCATTTTTCCCACCGCTTCGCCCACGTGCACGTACATCACATATATTGCACACATCTCCTCCTTCCTCCTCTTTCTGTCGATCTCCTCCACCCCCGACCTCACATTGACGATCTTCTCCACCCACTCCCAGTGGTCTTCTCTCCTTCCCCACCCTCTCCCTATCGCTGTCTCATAATCCCAGAACTGTCTGTCTATCCCATCCTCCACCCTTTCTGTCTGTCCATCCCCTCCCCCACCTCTCTCTCTCTCTCTCTCTCTCTCTCTCTCTCACTGTCCATATATCCCTACCCAATTTCCTCTGTCCATTCCAACCTCCTTCTTTCGCTATCCATCTACTCCTCTCCCCCTATCTCTGCTCAGCCATGCCCACCTGCACATACATCCCCTGGAAAGCATTGTGATACTACCCACACAACACGCCAGTCATGCAGTGCAGCTTAGATTCCAGGTATTGCCAAATATTTTGACCCTCATCCTACCCTTTTGGGAGCTATATGGTGGTTACCCACAGTATTCCTTTCGAAACAATAAGTACTATATGTGGAACAAATAGAGTTACACTCATACATACATTTTTATATTAAAGTGCATAGTGTCTGTATAGAAATTTCAACAATAGTTTCATTGTTTACAAAGGACATCAGCAGCCAACGTGATATGTTTGCCTGCATCGGTTGGTAATTGGCATAAAGTAACAGAAAGGAGAAAAGAGCCAGAGAGAGTGAGAGAGAGGCAAAATTTGGTCACCTTTTAAAAGTGCTAATGTAGAGAAGGGTGAAAACAGTTTATTAAAAGTCACTTTTCTAATTACTCATTTTTACAAGAGCTGGGTATCGCTGAAGTTCTGGAAAGACGTCATGTTCTTCGGTTCTCCACTGTTAAACATACTACATTCTTTGGCTGGCAAAATCTGTGTATGTCTGTAGTCGATATCTTCGGATGTGTAGTTAGCTGATAAATCACGTGGGCATGCGACAAATTTCAATGGAAGCATCCCCCGAATGAATACTAGACTAAGGTACTCGATTCTGTTTCGCGTTTGTGGTCGGGTCAGATCTTCGCGCTAGTCGAGACTGGTTTGAGAACGCTGTGTGTTCTGAGTTCATATTACGTTCCATGCTGCAACCTACAAAACTTATGGTGAGATAGTGGCTTTGCTAGCACACCTTGGCATAATATTTTGTTTGCAATGATTTTAGTGTCGTACATGTATCTTCTGTTGTATCCAGACTTAATATTCGTTGTTGAAAGAAAGAAATCTTGCTCCACTTTAACGGAACAATATCGCCATTTCAATGGCCCACCTGTAAGATTATTGTAGAGCACTCATTACTTTCACACACTTTTGATATTAGTCAGAGTAGCCTATTGTACAATTTATGAAATTTCATTTTGTTCTTTTTCTTACGTTCGATGGAACTGTACTCCGCGTGGTCCATCATAGGAGAAGAGTTATTTTTTTTGTAGCCATTCTTTACAAATGAATAGTTAATAAAGCACTTTTGATTTATTCACATCCCCTAGTTTTCAGAAAATTCACTCGAGTTGTAAGCTGTATTCATGCTCTTTTATATTTTATGTGAGATAGTATTTGATCTGTGATCATGTTATCTTGAATGCTTTCTATGCATATTACAGCCAGTAAGGTAAGTGAGTTTTTGCGAGACCTGGAGATTTCGTGATGTTCCATGCAATGTTGAAAGTGGCATATATTTCATGTATCCCCATTTTGTCTCTCTTCCACAATGAAGGCATTTATGCATTCTGAATTCCTCGGCTAGACCGATGTCAGATAGCGTTAATGGTTGTTCTTTGCCCAAAATCTTGTAAAAAACGGGGAATATTTTCAGCGCGTTTTACTGTAGTTATTCCTTTCATGTAATCAGTTTATGTTCTAAAAAGAAGTAGGTTTCCTAAGCTAAAAGTAAAGTAGAGTTACTAAGACAGTATTTCTAAGAGTTAGTGAGGATAGAAAACTAGTGGAAATGATGAGAATGACAGGTAAACTTCTTGGCTGGGCTGTAACTTACACGTCGCAAAGAAATACCTTGAAACAAGGAGTAATCGAAGGAAAGACTGCTAGCAAGAGAGGGAAAGAACACAAACAAGAGTACTTGGGACGCTGGACGGCAAGAAAACGGACGAAATTATCAGCAGATAAAGGAATGGGCACTGGACAGTAAAATGGAGAGGGTCAGCCGATTCTCTCATAAGGCAGATCTGCCAAAGTTCTAGAAGGATTAAGAACAATACTTATCCTGATGCTTTCACAAATGGTTAGTTACATCAAAAAGCTTGATTTACGATTTATTTCACAGTAAATATAAGTTGATAGATCAAATACTCGGTGGTTATAATGAAAGTGCATCTACTCATAGAGGTCCGGTGTTGGATGCAGTTACCGAATATCAGCAAAACTTGACAGATATTCTGATGCGTTAATGCGGGACTGGTTTACGCTGGAAATATATTAGTTCAAATTTTCGCCACCAGGTGCAAATGTTTCCACACGTAATAGATTTGGAATGGGACGTAGGCAGAATAGGTCAAACAAATGAGAAAGACATAATGTTGTTTTCGTTACTAACTGTTTATTCAATATGAGCACCGGACGAGATGCTGTAAACCGCCAGATTTGCATCTGGTGGCCCAAAATTGGAACTAATTATTTTTCCGTCTTAAATCGGTTCTGCATTAACGCATTAGCGTATTTCCGAGTTTCGCTATCATACGATAGTTACAGTCCACACTGGAACTCCCTGAGTAGCTGCTATTTGGTTATAACTACCCAACAGCAACGACCAAAACTGCTACAATTGCGGCAACGTTTTACCATACACTTTCGTTTTTTTCTTACCGTTCCTTTTATTTTATTTTTCTCATGTCTTTTCTCTAACGGCTGTTTAATACAGTCCTTAGTGTCGAGTACAGTTACTTATCCGGCCTTTATGAGTGTTGTTTCGGTGAGTGCTTAGATTCCGAAACATGCGATATACGATAATTCTATGGAACGTACTTTCACTGCAGTTGCATTTTGTTTCCGGCAACGCGATTCTGTCGATGTTTAGTCAATTCTAGGACAAAAGTAGGTAATACCTTAAAACAACGAAAGACGGTGGAACCGAGTCGAGTAGTAGAAAAAGATTTGCCTACTCCACTCAGAAATGGAATGGTTTGTATCGTGTATATGTGGCGAGTGAAATTTGCAATGCAGATGCGATATTGTACAATAGATATTATGGACATTTCATATGTTGATCTTAAATTTGTAAAAAAGTTTTTAAATTTTTAAATCTTCAAATTTTTTAATAGACAAATTTTTACGTCTGTGCTGCACTATTGATGATAATCGATTTGAAAAAAATGATATGAAATCCATAATCGATACCACGGAATCTACAAAGATATAGCATAACACATTCTTTCTAGTTTCGGGTCACATACGTTAAACAGGCTTAGGCCTATGTACTGTGGGGCGAAATGGCCATGGACTTACTTCTAGAAGACCGTTGGATGACTGACGGAAATCGTAAATCTTTTCCAACGATGCCAACGTCACACCATTTAAAGGTGAGGAATTCCAGAGCGTGCGAATGTAGGATAAAACGAGTTGTTTGTGTTCTCTGATCAGGCTGTAAGCTGTGCAATTCGATGGCAAGCCCTGCAATAATGTGGTTGAGCTCGACCTAATGGATAAGAAATAAAGAAAAAAGAGGCAAGTTTCCTTTTGTTGCACGAGCAATACGAGTTTTCTTCTGTAATGTCAGTCTATGAATTTATGTAAGAGTCGTGCTGTTCGGCAATTGTTAGCATACTGCAGCCGAATTCCGAGAGACCGTCATCATTGCAAAGTTATGTACAATTGTCCCATAGCAGCCTTCTGGAGAGACGGCCCCTCCAGAGCAGCCGACCAAGTGCGCGCAATATTCCGTCGACAGCGACTCGACAAGACGGCCACTAGTCCCTCGACTTCTCGAGTACCTCCTTACTTCCCTCCCTCCTCTCATTCTGACGAAAACTGTAAAGAACAAAGTTAATAAAGGAAGAAAGAGAGTCGGGCGCGTCGCGTCATCCGCTCGCCAAGTTTCTCATATCGCCCGGGCGCGCAAGTTTTTATACGGGCCAAGTTGGCAGCAGTGGCTCGCGCGGCCGCCACCAGCCGCTCCGGGGATTCCCCGACTTGCGGAACTGCTATAGTGGTAAAACAGAGCGGCTCGGAGACGAAAGCAAGAAAAAAATTTTCTTTTTCGGAAAAGGTGAAGGAAGAATCATGGAAGGCGGGCGATTGCCGGAGGAAAATGTGTTTTAAGCTCACGCCGTTCTTCCGGCGAGATAAGTTTTTGATTGTTCGCGCAGGGCTGGTATCAGGATGATACTGAGCCTGTCGTCTCTCTCTCTCTCTCTTTCGTTTTCATTTCATCCAGGGCCGCGCCTTTCACTGGAGGACAGAATCAGTCGAAATGATTGACGGTCTTAGTACGTAGTAGAAACTTCAGAAGGGAGTTTCATAACAGTTACCAGTATTGCGTCCTTGACGACCGTCGGAACTTTCACATCGATTTCCTTCAAGACTAGTATTGTTTCATGAGGAAATCCAACCATTTGAGACAAAGTATCGTCAGCACAGAAGCAACAAGGTTTCCCAAAGATAATCAGACGCCATCCCGATAAGCAATTCTACCACTAACATATTAAATCAGCTGGTGCAACAATATCATTTTGCATAACAGACTAGCTAAGATCGTATGGAGACGGCAAGCATTAGAGACAGCAAGCAGGAAGCTATAGCATTGTGTGCGCATCCTGAAGACTTCAAGAAAACATGGAATTGTTATTCACATTGAGAGCAGATCTAACAAATGGTGTACATCCCTATCTTTGCTCCGTAAGCAACTGAATCATGTGGAGAACGGCTCATGGTTCAGGACCATTGTTTTTACCACCAGCCTAATTAATAAATGGAGGGTGCCAGGGAATGTTTCCAGTTTTACTGCTACAATCTTTACATACTTGGAAAAAGTAATATTTTTCTTAACTCATCTTGTATGGTATTCATTCGATATTTATTAATATGTCTATCGTCGTCTTTTTTGTCATTTTTGCAACGATAAGAGAAACTAAGCAACAGTTTGGAAAGGGAATTAAAGTTTTCAGAGAAGACGTAAAAACTTCGAAGTTTGTCATAACTTTGTGATTTTGGTGCGGAACGTCAGTTGAATAAAGTAGATACTGCCTTGGGGAGGAACGGTACTGGGGGAATAATATTTCCGACTTGTTCAGTGGTGACAACACACGGTTTCCGTGTTGTGTCGATCAACTGCAATCTGTCGTAGGAATATGACACATACAAGTAACGAGGTTTCATGCAAGCACTGTTTTACAGAGTTGTTTATGTTCACATGTGGTACGTGCGCATTTGTAGCAAATAATATGAAATTAAATTAAGCTCGAGTGGATACGAAAATCCAGTCAGTAAGATAGGAATAACATTTAAAATATATATTACACTTTTACATCGTAAGTAATATAAACAAGTTGTGCAAGGAAGTAATAAACTGAACTTGGAGTATAATAAATAAGTCCAAAAAGCCCATAATCAAATCAGACTTCAAAATCGGAATTCGTTTTCAAATTTAGGTTTTTGATGAAAGAACATGTGCATATTTCAGCTGGAAGGATTCTGCTGTTATTTCTAATTCTTGACAATGTTCTTTTAACTAAAAAATTTTAAATTGTAATTCGATTTATAACTCATTGGTTAATAATGACATCATGCAGTCAGAAGTGGGTGGAGCCTCCATTATATATAGTAAGACGTGCACTGGTTTGTCCAGTAGTGATGCTCCAACAGAAAGAGGTTCCTACTCAATGGTAATTCAACGTTTTATAGCTTTATAACTTTATGTATTTTGTTTAATGTATGTAGCCCTCTAATTACAGCTTTGTATACAACTTATAGGTCTGAAGATGACCACAGTAGTGGTCGAAACCGGTCACCTTGTTAAATAAATCGTGATCAAGACTGTTTTTAATAGTAATTATTTATAAGACATTGATCACTGCTGTTCCCGTAATGCATTCAAAAGTAATGCTTCAGATAGGCTGCATTCTTCTTGGACCATCTTTTCATTCTCAAAAGAAGTTACAGCGTCTATAATATCAGTATGAAGAGTTTCGGGCAGAGGCACTAGCCTTAGAAGCCTCTGCTTCACTGCAATCGGTTTTCACACTATTATTTTACTTTAAAAATAAACTAATGTAAGAGAATAGTTTTACTCATGACAACACGCGTTTCTTTTACATGTACGCATACCAACTGTAATGTCCTTTCGAACCATCAGTGGAACGCGCATCACCGTCTGGGAACACCAGTCACATGGTGTACTCATCCAGTATTTGAGAATGAGATGACAGCTAAATCAAAAAAACTTTCTACATAATTTCAAACTTTTTACATAATTTCTAACTTTTCCGAAACTTTTACTCATTGACTCCTTGCACAATGTAATGAAAGGATTAAACTTTATCGCTTACTAAATTTCCGCAGCTTATGCAGTTAAACTACTGTACCACGCACGATTTTTTAATTTACTACCTCTTTACAAGCAACTCTGTTAATAACACATGTAACGGATAGTATCTACAAATCCAAGTGAATGTGCTTGCAAAATTACATCATTTTTACGTCACGCCGTTCGCAAGGTACGACGGGAGGAAGGTTTTACTGGTGAGACAGTAAAAGTAATAGATCAATTTTCTTATTTGGCGAGCAAGAGTACTGACGATGTTCGAAGTCGATAAGATAAAAATTGGTGACTGAAAAGAACAAGGGAAGCCTCGTGTATGGGAGAAGTGGGGCTGGAAACCCCGCGTGGATACCCATATTCAGATTTTCTTAGTTCCCCATAACACTAAGACGAATGTCAGGCTGCTTCCTTCGAGATGAACACAACCAATTACATTTCCTTCCTTGATCAATTCGATCTCGTCTCTAGTGACCTCAGCAGTCAACAGGTCGTGAAGTTGTGCTGCATCGACAGAAATAAATAACTGAAAGTTAAATGCTATGCGAAGAAAATACTGTATCGCCATTTCTTACGGACAGTTCGAAATCATATTGGAAATAAACTTCATGCTGCTTAGTCTCGTTCAGGAATAGTTCAGAATTAATATTACCTTGCAATTAAGTCTTTCCTGATACACACAAAAAAAAAACTTCTAAGAGAAAAGAAAAGAACGTCGCACCGTGACAGAATTATTCGAATGGGACGGAAATCGGTAGGCCTGATGTATATGTACGGAGAAACGAACGATTACAATTTCAGAGAAATTGGATGATTTATTCCAGGGAAAGAGCTTCACAAGTTGAGCAAACTAATAACGTGGTGGGCCACCTCTGGCCCCACATGCAATCAGGCTCTGTGTTGGTTCATAGGGTTATCGTGCCAGATTCTATCCAATTGGTGCATTAGATCTTCAAAATCCCGAGGTGGTTGGAGGACCCTGCTCATAACGGTCCAAACGTACTGAGTTGTTGAGAGATTCGGTGACATGCTGGCCAAAGTAGGATTTGACAAGCAGGAAGAAAAGCAGCAGAAATTCTCGCCGTGTGCAGAAGGGCGTTATCTTGCTGAAATGTAAGACCGTGTTGCCTTGCCATGAAAGGCAACAAAATGGGGTGTAGAATGTCGTCGACGTACGGCTGTAGTATAAGTGTACCGTGGATGACAACCAAAGGGAACTGCTAGGAAACAAGGAAACAAAATGGCACTCCACACTCTTGGTTGTCGGGCTGTATGGCGGGTTGCAGCCAGGTTGGTATCCCACCACCGTCCGGGACGTCTCCAGATAGGTCTGCGATGGTCATCGGGTTGACTTCGAAGCGGAACTCATCACTGAAGTTAAACTCCACCCCGGGCAGTGAGATTCCCGGCTGGAGACGTCCTGCCTGGGCTTACATTTACGCAGGATAATGGCCGCTCGCACGTAGCGAGAATTTCTACTGCTTGGCTTCGTCTTTGCCAAACCCCGCTTTGGCTAACAGGGTCGCTGGATCTCTCACCAGCTGAGAACGTTTGGAGCGCTATGGGCAGGGCCCTCCCATTATCTCGAGATTTTGACGATTTACGTGCAAATTGGACAAAATTGGGCACGATATCCCTCAGGAGGACTTCTAACAACTCTGCCAACCGATGTCATGCCGAATAACTGCTTGCATAAGGGCTGGAGGTGGACCAAAGCGTTATTGGCTAGCTCAACTCGTGAAACTCTTTCTCTTGAATGAGTAATTCAATTTCTTTTGAAATTCAACAATATTGGAATTGTGAGTCGGCCTTCATACAAGACACCTTGTGATTCGTTTACTTATTTATTTCCCAAACTATTATGGGTGACAAATATCACCATCATTAGTGGGGTCTTTAAATGAAAACACGTAGAATATAGCATGCTTATACAAATACAGAAACACATTATTACATTTTTAGTGTTAGTTTTTGGAAATATAGTTTTCTATAGATACTTTCACACTGCCTTATTTATTGTATGTTATGGCATCTTTTTAAGAATTATTGTCACTGGTTCCGGCATATTTTCTGTGCTTTCTTCTGTTGCCGTTTATTCTCATCGTACATCATACCATGTGCAACTGTGTGAGAGGCGTTAGTAAACAAACACTAAAAGGTGAACTTACTATGTCAGCGTTATACACTTCGGCTTGTGGTAGTGTTGTGGACTGCAATTTTGGTGTGTACTGGAATAACTCTTAGTTACTCGTGTACACACGTTCGTTGGGTGGCTTGTAGGTGATTCTATACACAGAAAAACAAAACTTTCGCATTTTGTTTATGATCAAGAACAATACGCCATAAACGCGACGGTGACGGTCTTCTGGGACTCTGAAGTGGTTATTCTGTTTGATATCCTTCATCATGGTGACACTGCCAGCTAGGCAGTCCGTTGTGCTACAATCAGGAAATTGAAGAAATAACCTCAGCATGTTCGTCGCTACAGAAATGCAATCAAAATTCTTCTCCACCACAACACGGGGCCTCAAACAAGTCTGTGAACCCGAGAGGAGCTCACAAAACGTCATTGGGCTGTTCTTCCTCATCTACCCTACAGCCCGGATGTCTCGCTTTCCGATTTCCACCTGTTTGGCCCAATGAAGGATGAACTTTGTGGGAAGCGGTACGTGGATGATTGGAAGGCTATTGGTGTCGCATGACTTTGGCTACGAGAAGCAGGACAGTAGCATGTGGGCTAAAAGATGGCTCTGAGCACTATGGGACTTAACAGCTGTCATCAGTCCCCTGGTCTTAGAACTACTTAAACCTAACTAACCTAAGGACATCACACACACATCCATGCCCGAGGCAGGATTTGAACCCGAGACCGTAGCAGCATCGCGGTTCCGGACAGCATGTGGGCATATAGGCCCTCCCAGTAAGATGGTGCATTGAACGAAGGTTATGTTAAATAATAGGGTTATGTAGCCAAAAGAGTGGGGAATAATATGGTGTATTGCAATTCTGAATGAAATGGACTTTCTTTCCGGAAAAAAAAATGTGTTGAGTAAGTTACTAAACATTCCTCGTATTTTGCATTACATTCATTACCATAAGCATGTTACAACTTACGTCAAACAGACAACATTAAACAGTATTTAGTGTAGAGCACGAAGAGGTAAAACACAGTTTGCATTCGTGCATGAGGTGTGGAGCAATAAAGAAAAGGTTCATTGAACTATGAATGCTGGTAACAACTGACATGACAGAAAGGGTGGAAGAGGGAGGGAGAGAACAACGTGATAAAATACGATTGATGAAGATAGGGGGAAAAAGAGAGTGAGTGACTGAATAAAGAAAAGAAATAGACGTTCATATGGAAGCCTTTGTTTTACTGTTTGACTGAGGGAGCAACTGGCCATACTCTTCTATGGAGTTGAAGCAGCTGTCAAGGGGCAACTTTTTCACTTTGTTTTGAAATTTTACTTTGCTGTCTGTCAGACATTTTATACCATTGGATAAGTGATCACGAGTTTTAATTGCAGTACTAAGCAACCATTTACGTGCTAAAGACAGCCTTAATGTGGAATAACAACTGTCATTTTTCCTTCTGATATTGTAATTACGTCATCATTGTACCTTTTGAACTGCAAAAAACTTCATGAAAGAATGAATACAATGTGAATCAGCAGTCAGGTTGCTCAAATTCTTAAACATGTGTCTACAAGATGATCGTGGGTGGGCACGAGATATTTTCCTACACTACGTTTTTGAGCGACGAAGACTTTCTTTCTTAAAGATCGGTTATCCCAGAATATTATACCAAATGACATTGCAGAATGCTCACGTGAAAAATATGTCAGATTATTTATATGTCTCTCTCCAAGATCTGCAATGGTACTAAGCGCAAATGTGACAACTAAGTTTTCTCCAGTTTAAATGGTCATTAATATTAGTAGAATTACGACATTTCTACCTTGTTATTTTCTCATTGTGTGCTACACTTCTGCCGGGCGAGCGGTTCTAGGCGCTTCAGTCTAGAACCGCGCGACCGCTACGGTCGCAGGCTCGAATCCTGCCTCGGGCATGGATGTCTGTGATGTCCTTAGTTAAGTTTAAGTAGTTCTAAGCTCTAGGGGACTGATGACCTCAGAAATTATGTCCTATAGTGCTCAGAGCCATTTGAACCATTTTTTTTTTTGCTACACTTCGGATGTGAAGAATTGAATGTGAACTGCCCTTTTACAATTGAGTGTGATACCATTCCCATAAAATCAGTCAATGACATTATTAAGAACATTGTTTACCATGTCTTCTGTTGTTACACGTATGCTTTTGGTGATTACCATACTAGTGTCATCCGCAGAAAGACCTAATTCTGCTTGTTGGATGTTAGACGGATTCGTTTACATACAGGAAGGTCCACTGATAGTGACTGGGCCCAATATCTCACTGAATAAGCACCAAACGAAAAAACTACAAAGCACGAAACTCGTCTAGCTTGAAGGGGGAAACCAGATGGCGCTATGGTTGGCCCGCTAGATGGCGCTGCCATAGGTAAAAACGGATATCAAATGCGCTTTTTTTTAAATAGGAACCCCCATTTTTTATTACATATTCGTGTAGTACGTAAAGAAATATGATTGTTTTAGTTGGACCACTTTTTTCGCTCTGTGATAGATGGCGCTGTAATAGTCACAAACGTATGGGTACGTGGTATCACGTAACATTCCGCCAGTGCGGACGGTACTTGCTTCGTGATACATTACCCGTGTTAAAATGGACCGTTTACCAATTGCGGAAAAGGTCGATATCGTGTTGATGTATGGCTATGATCAAAATGCCCAACGGGCGTGTGCAATGTATGCTGCTCGGTATCCTGGACGACATCATCCAAGTGTCCGGACCGTTTTCCGGATAGTTACGTTATTTAAGGGAACAGGAAGTGTTCAGCTACATGTGAAACGTCAACCACGACCTGCAACAAATGATGATGCCCAAGTAGGTGTTTTAGCTGCTGTCGCGGCTAATCCGCACATCACTAGCAGACAAATGGCGCGAGAAACGGGAATCTCAAAAATGTCGGTGTTGAGAATGCTACATCAACATCGATTGCACCCGTACCATATTCCTACGCACCAGGAATTGTATGGCGACGACTTTGAGCGTCGTGTACAGTTCTGCCACTGAGCACAAGAGAAACAGATTTTTTGCACGCGTTGTATTTAGCGACGAAGCTTCATTCACCAACAGCGGTAACGTAAACCGGTATAATATCATTATTGGCCAACAAAAAATCCAGGATGACTGCGGCAAGTGGAACACCAGCCACCTTGGCGGGTTAATTGATGGTGCGGCATTATGGGAGGAAGGAAAATTGGCCCCCATTTTATCAATGGCAATCTAAATGGTGCAATGTATGCTGATTTCCTACGTAATGTTCTACCGATGTTACTACACGACGTTTCACTGCATGACAGAATGGCGATGTACTTCCAACATGATGGATGTGAGGCACATAGCTCGCATGCGGTTGAAGCGGTATTGAATAGCATATTTCATGACAGGTGGATTGGTCGTCGAAGCACCATACCGTGGCCCGCACGTTCACCGGATCTGACATCCCCGAGTTTCTTTCTGTGGGGAAAGTTGAAGGATATTTGCTATCAAAATCCACCGACAACGCCTGACAACATGCGTCAGCGCATTGTCAATGCATGTGCGAACATTACGGAAGGCGAACTACTCGCTGTTGAGAGGAATGTCGTTACACGTATTGCCATATGCATTGAGGTTGACGGACATCGTTTTGAGCATTTATTGCATTAATGTGGCATTTACAGGTATTCACGCTGTAACAGCATGCGTTCTCAGAAATGATAAGTTCACAAAGGTACATGTATCACACTGGAACAACCGAAATAAAATGTATAAATGTACCTACGTTCTGTATTTTAATTTAAAAAACCTACCTGTTACCAACTGTTCGTCTAAAATTGTGAGCCATCTATCACAAAGCGAAAAAAGTGGTCCAACTAAAACATTCATATTTTTTACGTACTATACGAATATGTAATAAAAACGGGGGTTCCTATTTAAAAAACGCAGTTGATATCCGTTTGACCTACAGCACCGCGATCTAGCGGGCCAACCATAGCGTCATCTGGTTTCCCCCTTCAAGCTAGAAAAGTTTCGTTCTTTGTAGTTTTTTCGTTTGACGCTTATTTCGTGAGATATTTGGCCCGGTTACGATCAATGGACCGCGCTGTATATTAAGAACAATGCCCACCTAAGATTGAACCTTGGGGAAATCCGTATGTTATTACGGATGGGTCTTCACTGCCAAGAGTGTAACCGCGTAGGGCTTCACCGAACTTACTGGCGTGTCATTTTAGTATCAATTTCAAGAGAGCTACAACATGTAATGGATAGTGATCGGTAGCAGTTGTACCACATAGTGGTGAAATTTAGAAACTGATTCAATTTGTACCGCAAAGTTAACAAGAGTGCTACACTTCACCTTCCACCACTAGCTCAAATATCCCAAGTATGGATTCCTTGCAAAGCAGCAAAACGCGTGAATACTTGCGAGCGTACATCTACATCTACGGGATTACTCCGCTATTCACAATAAAGTGCCTGGCAGAGGGTTCAATAAACCACCTTCAAGCTGTCTCTCTACCGTTCCACTCTCGAACGGCACGCTGGGAAAACGCGCACTAAAATTTTTCTGTGCGAGCCCTGATTTCTTTTATTTTATCGTGATGATCATTTCTCCCTATGTATTTGTATGCCGACAGAATATTTTCACAATCGGAGGAGAAAACAGGTGATTGATATTTCATGAGAAGACCCCGTCGCAACGAAAAACGCCTTTGTTTTAATAATTGCCACTCCAATTCAGGTACCATGTCTGTGACACTACTCCCCTATTTCGCGATAATACAAAACGAGCTGCCTTCTTTGTATTGTTTCAATGTCATCCGTCAGTCCCGCCTGATACGGATCCCACACCGCACAGCAATACTCCAGAATAGGGCGGACAAGCATGGTGTAAGCAGTCTCTTTAGTAGACTTGTTGCACCTTCTAAGTGTTCTGCCTATGAATCGCAGTCTGTGGTTTGCTCTACCCACAATATTATCTATGAGTACGTTCCAGTTAAGGTTACTTGTAATTGTAATCCGTAAGTGTTTAGTTGAATTTACAGCCTTCAGATTTGTGTGACTCATCGCGTAATCGAAATTTAGCTGATTTCTATTAGTACTCATATGAATAACTTCATACTTTTCCTTATTCAGGGTCAATTGCCACTTTTTGCACCATACAGATATCTTACCTAAATCATTTTGCAAGTTGTTTTGATCATCTGATGGCTTTACAAGACGGTAAACGACAGCATCATCTGCAAACAATCTGAGACGGCCACTCAGATTGTCTCCTGTGTCGTTAATATAGACCAGAAACAATAGAGCGCCTGTAACACTTCCTTGGGGAACTCCGGATATGACTTTCCGTGTATTACTACGAACTCTGACCTTTCTGACAGGAAATCACGAATCCAGTCGCACAACTGAGGTGATACTCCGTAGCCACGCAGTTTGATTAGAAGACGATTGTGGGGAACGGTGTCGAAAGCCTTCTGGAAATCTAAAAATAAGGAATCAATCTGACATCCCCTGTCGATAGCACTTATTACTTCATGAGTATAAAGAGTTAGTGTCTGGAATTCCATACCGAAAGATCTGCCACCATACAGGAACCTTTTGTCCCGGGACGGATCTTTGGTCTGTGTGGGTGGCCCAGCAGTTGAGGGTACCGGTTCCCTGAATCGGTGGACGACGTCTGCCGGCGGCGGCACGTGTGGCGTGAGGAAGGCTGTGGGAGCTCGGTGGCGGTGCCGGGTGACGCTTGAACACACAAGTCAGGATCGCGCCTGAGGTAAGCGCCGTATAACTAAAGGGCTCGGAGGCGCCCTTCTGGACGGCGACAGCAGCCGCAGCGCCCTGCGCCTTCCGATCCCCGCATTTACCGTCTCAGACCCTGCTCTCTGCCGGGCTGCCTTCATTCCGTATTCCAGAGGCGCGATGGCCCCGTCTCGGAATGCGTACGTACGGACGTGTGTCTACAATGTTGCGCCTGCGTCTGGCTCTGAGCTGTGTGTAAAACGAAGCTGACGTCATCCCACAGCGACTACCTCGGGTAGTTATATACTTTGTTGTATGCAGCTCTTAAATAGGGTGATTCAGATGCCCCTACCGATGTCGTTTTATGCAACCCGCAATCCTTCAAAAACCGCGCGCGAGCTTCTCATACACTCTCACTTGCTATGCGCAAGTTGTTTATCGAGAGAAAAAGCGAGTCGTACCATTCTCTAAGCAATTTACTGTAATTAAATTTTCTACTGGCACATGGTTATCCAGTTACTCAAGAAAACCGTTAAAAAGTGACCTTAAAACATACACTATGTGATCGAACGTGTCGGGGCACCTGACTGAAAATGACATAAAAGTTCATGGTGCCGTGCATCGGTAATGCAGGAATTCAATATGGTGTTATCCCACCCTTAGCCTTGATGACAACTTCCACTCTCGCAGGCATACATCCAATCAGATGCTGCAAGGTTTCTTGGGGAGTGCTGCACTGAGAAGAGGTATCGATGTCGATCGGTGAGACCTAGCACGAAGTCGGCGTTCCAAAACATTGCAAAGGCGTTCAATAGGATTCAGGTCACGACTCTGTGCAGGCCAGTCCTTTACAGGGATGTAATTGTCGTGTAACCACTCCGCCACAGGCTCGACTAAGCCAGTCGCGCTATGAAGCGAGTGAATGAAGGCCAAAAAACCTCAAGTGTGGGAAATAATTGCCGGCCGATGGTGGCCGAGCGGTTCTAGGCGCTTCAGTCTGGAACCGCGCGACCGCTACGGTCGCAGGTTCGAATCCTACCTCTGGCATGGATGTGTGTGATGTCCTTAGGTTAATTAGGTTTAAGTAGTTCTAAGTCCTAGGGGACTGATGACCTGAGATGTAAGTCCCATAGTACTCAGAGCCATTTGAACCATTTTTTTTTTTTTTTGGAAAATAATTCGCGCAGTGACAAATATTTGGACAGTGGGAGGGGTAAGTGCCGCCAGCGAAACACTAGAAATCCTTACCGGTGGGGGCTGATTGTGGGAGTGGGGATATGTTTGGAAGTCACTTTTGTTCGTTTTTCTTGAATAACCGTGACCTTCATCTAAAACGTATCCCCTTGCAGGATTTAACAACATTAAATTTCCTACAAAAAGGTTTTGTCCGTTTTTTCTGTTGAACTAATAGTTTTCGCTTAGCGAGCGAAAGATTGCCAAAATTTCGCGCGTAGGTGTTGAAGGCCAGATTCAACATTGCTGATTGCGTAAAACGACATCGATAGAGGCAGCTGAATCACCCTATGTATAATCACGATAACAATTCACGTTACATAATTGTAGAATGGTCTCGCAAAGTGATCTAGGTGCCAAAAAACATTTTTTTTGGGGGTGGGGGGTTGTGAAGATGGAACACTGTTGATACAAACTACTATTTAAAAGACGATACAGGGAGAGAGTCCTGAATGAAACACTTATTGAACTACACAAAAGTACCTGCCAACATAAAACATAGCATTCAAACAGCCTCAAAAAGGGAAACCAATTTTCTCGGTTCCCTCGCCACCCGTTTTATCCAGCGCTCTCTCTCTCTCTCTCTCTCTCTCTCTCTCTGTCTTATTACACACACACACACACACACACACACACACACATATATATATATATATATATATATATATATATATATATATATATATATATATATATATATATTTCGACACCTCTGTGTCATCTTCTGTGGGACAATATGAAATTTATAATAATTTAACTGTTACAGGCCTAAGAATTACAACAGGCGCAATTTGCTTTGTTTTGTTTAGGCGCTCACCTTAAAATTACGTTGCTAAATGAACTGCATTATTATACACCGGTTTTTACGCTCTTTTTCGTCTTTTATTTTATGTCTTCTTTTTTACAGAATGTCATCTACAAACTATCCATAAAGAAAATTGATGTGTATTCATCATGAACTGTTGCGCGGGTAGAGGTTATGTGCGTTTATGTACTTATATTTTTTCGTTCTGTTGCTTGTCATATATATCCCAGCAACCACACCTCATCAGTTCTGACGAAAGATTCAAAATTAGCACCACAACAAACACAAGACCAACGATGAACAATTGGGCAGCGACAATAACATAACACCTTGCAATGAGAATGGAGTCAGAAGCCTCTGCTCGGATGACGTTCCGCCACATTCTGTGTAAGTGCATGTGAAGTGAACTAGTGAGCAAAAACTGCGTGGAAATCTGTGTGGAAACAGTACACTGAATAGTCATTGATCGAGACACCAACCTGACAAGCAACAGAACGAAAAAATATAAGTACATAAACGCACATAACCTCTACCCGCGCAACAGTTCATGATGAATACACATCAATTTTCTTTATGGATAGTTTGCAGATGACATTCTGTAAAAAAGAAGACATAAAATAAAAGACGAAAAAGAGCGTAAAAAACCGGTGTATAATAATGCAGTTCATTTAGCAACGTAATTTTAAGGTGAGCGCCTAAACAAAACAAAGCAAATTGCGCCTGTTGTAATTCTTAGGCCTGTAACAGTTAAATTATTATAAATTTCATATTGTAATTTACAGAAATAAAACTCGACCCACAGAAGATGACACAGAGGTGTCGAAACGTATCTGGGTAAATGCAAAAATAAATGAATTGTGTTTACATATGGCTGATTTTCAAAACAACCCAATTTTAAAGACAACAAACCTAGGAAAACACAGATATTATATGGTAGATAAGAAACTTCCTCAAAAAATATTAAATTTTTCTTCTTTCTTAAAAAAAACTAAGAAGCCTTGAAAACATCAAAGAGAAACACAAATGTTATGGAACAGATATGAGTCCTAGCTTACCATCGTCATCAATAAGCGCCTAATACTAGACCGACAGAATTCTTGAAAAATATTGTTTCGTTTCCTTACTCATAAACTCAAAAGTCTTTCGAAAGTCTTCCTTTGTTAAGTCACCGAGAGGTATCTCGGAAGTGTAGGAGTTTTTAAATGATTTTGCGTGCTGTGTGCTTTCAACAAACGTGTTATTCCCTCCCCTTCCTAATTGGTGTTCCTGCCACACACAGACATAATACCAGCAACATTATCGGCCACCTGGATGCCAAAGCTGTAACATGAAATTGGCATGATTAATGCTCGTAGCTGTGGGTAAATGTTGGCAGAGAAATCACATCGTGCAACTCTGTTGTTATACTACAGGGATCACCGGCTGCCATACCGCTACTTGCGACATTTTTCGTGGCGTTGAAGACAAGTTCCACTTGTCTATGACGTAACTAAAGAGCACACTTTGCTAATCTTGTGATACTGACGTCTTGACTTTTTGACTTTATATGCTGTGAATCACACGTTTTGCATCTATCAACTCATGGTCTTTGGAAAGATAAGTATTTAGAAAAGCCTTCAGAAACACACATCGGTAAAATTTATGTATGCTTGTTATCTCTTGACCCTTTACTTGCAATGCTTCGTACAGCCTGGCATATAGTAAATTTTGTGATAATGGTTTCAGCGTCGTGCGCTAACAGATAGCTTAGATATTCCTTCCGTGACGTATTGCGGCGACAGTGGCTTCCCTCAAGCGAAAGCTATTAATACAAACAGAAATGTTATGGAACAGATATGAGTCCTTGCTTACCATCGTCATCAATAAGCGTCTAATACTAGACCGACAGAACCAAGATTCTATCACTGTAAGCGTATTTTATATTTACTTAGTCTACTGCACTTAGTCTTGATAGTTGCGTTCCCGCATGTTTGCATCACGATAAGGGTCGTAACCTTGTGAGGGCTGATTTCAAAAATTCTCATGAATGTCTTTATACGCACCTTCTTCAAATTCCTTGTGCGTCTGCAACCGCGTAGGTTAAGGAGCATGGCCTTCAGCTGCCTGACGTCTTGCAGGAGGTACCATGACGACGTCTCTGTACTGACAAAATGTGAATCAGTTCCATGAGGTACGTTCCTTGTTCACTGTGTCCCAGTTTGGAAAATGTTTGAAATAACTTCAACTTCACGTGCGCCACGTCTATAGAGTCGGTTTTACGTTTGCACACGACCTGAAACAAAAACGACATTCCACTAATTAGCAACATCAAAGTAAGGAAAAAACAAGCAGCATACTATAAGTATGAGTCATAAGTCACTTGAAATAAAACAACATCAACAGACACGAAATGATACAAAAATATTCGAAAAAGCGTGATACTTGTTTTTTAGTAGGAAATATTAACCTAATTTAATGACTGAATTTCAGTATGTTGCCGTAGCCCTCCTGTATCAGTTACGTCAGACTTTCATTGCACGTGGGTTTCACTTTCTCTTGCTCTTTTACGCAAGTTATTTGACATTTCAGTCATAGTGAAAGCTTTCTTATCCCATTTTTCACATATGAATACAACTTTACGTGTAGACCAAGGCAACGGACTAATTATACACAATGTCACTTCAGTGCACCAAAAGCAAGAACTTGTAAGCAACGAAAGAAAAAGGAGTGCCACCTTCTCACAGACTAGGTAGTAGGTGTTGGACCTTCAGATAGCACGACCTAACAGCTTTTTTTTTCAATTAGTAGTAGTTAGAATTTGGAAATTGGAAATTTGTGGTAAGTTTGCTATGGGACCAAACTACTGAAGTCATCGGTCCCTAGGCTTAGACATTACTTAACCAAACTTAAACGAACTTACGCTAAGGGCAACACACACACCCATGACCGAGGGGGCACTCGAACCTCCGACGGGTGGAGCCGCGCGAACCGTGGCAAAGCGCCCCAGCCCGCTCGGCTATCCCGCGCTGCTTGAATTTGGAGTTAAATGAAATAGCACTGCTTCTTCAGTGGAACACAGATCACTTTAAATGAAAAAAGTGATTTTTGGCATTATTGCCCCGCAACCTCTCAACTGTATTCATTTAGATAAGAAGTATTCATCTATATTATACTTCGAACCGCTTCGTTGCAATATGCCAACGTTGAATTACAACCTATCCGACCCACTGTATCAATACGTTGTTCAGTAGCTTACCCGATTCACTGCAACAGGTCATATCCACATCAGAAAATTCGTGTCGTCATAACGATTTAGGAAATCCTACTTCTTGTCAACGCATAACAAAGAACCTGTGAATATACGAGTAGTTCGAAAATTTGTTCCTCTGAGCAGAGAGAAGCGTAACCAAAGCCACTAGCGAAAGCGATTGATACAGCTCCAGAGCCTTAAAGAAGTCATGTAAATATGTCTACGTTGAATGTTAATTAAGAGCTATTACCCAAGTCGCGATCGGTGTCTGCGACTGGAAACTGACGACGCTGCACGGAACCGCGTGCCGCAGTACTGGAGTTTCCACGTGCTGCAAGTCAACGGCTGCCCGCTTTGTGGCGACAGGTGGAACAGGTGGTCCTCCAACAATAAATAGCCGTAAAAACTTCAGGGGCCTGCTCTGGGCCTACCGCACATTGTAACGAGCCGCAGATGGCTATCTCTTACGTTCCCCGCTCTTCCCGACTGAACTTTCTTCCTTTTTTCACTTATTAGATGTCCGATCTGTTTAGAAACTTGCCAGCCGGTGTGGCCGAGCGGTTCTAGGCGCTTCAGTCTGGAACCGCGCGACCGCTACTGTCGCAGGTTCGAATCCTGCATCGGGCATGGATGTTTGTGATGTCCTTAGGTAAGTTCTAGGGGACTGATGACCTCAGGAGTTAAGTCCCATAGTGCTCAGAGCCATTTGAACCATTTGAACAATGCAAAGGAGCGGCTAACAGTTCTCCCGTCGTCTGGAGAAGAAGTTCCTCAATTGTTTGCCCTACTACAGCAAATGTAAGCAAACATGGAACTCGATTGTTGCGTTTAACCTAATCGCTTCAAGCCCATCAGTCTGTGCTCTCTTCTAGTGGCGATTAGTCATGTTTCTCGCGACGCAGTTCAGACTTTCAGAATGTGTACGACATTCTAAAACGTGGATAAGGTTTTATTTTATGGCGGATGTCGTGAAAAGCAGAGTTGTGGTCGCATGCTAACAGGAGTCTTAATCACGACAAGCCCACACAATCTGTCATTACGAACGTCATAAAAAAATAAAGAAACTGGAATCGTGAAGAATGAAATACGCCAACAAAAAGAACAGGAACTGCTAAGGGGAACGCGACATATCGGCAGCGGTGTGGCACACTATCCTCATAATGAAACTAAACGGCTGTCAGTCAGTCATCGACCGGGTGCGTGGTTCCACTTAACGCGAAAACCACTGACAAAAGTCCCTGACAGTTACGCCCGTTAAACGATTATTGGCACTCATTCTCCGGATTTGCAACTAAATACTTTTTCGCCTTTTCTGTTATACATGAACCACGACTGCGGTCAGCTACTTCTTTAGAGACGAATAACGAATGGTATTTCAAGGAGAGCTGAATAAAAAGTACACTTGTCAAAATGAAGTATTTTGAAAATGTAAGTATTTATTTACTTAAATACGAGTTTTTCCTACTCTTGTAATGTTGTTGCTTCATTTGAGGTGTAAGCGGTGCTGCTAGACAAGACCATAAAAGTGGGTTAAAAGCTGTGAGCTGTCTGGGGAAGTTAACCTTGCATTACTGCGCAACTGTTTAACTAGGTATCCAGTCTAGCTTACCAAATTCCCAACCATACTAACATTAATTATAATCTGTTAATCGTCATACGACAACCGGTGATATATATATATATATATATATATATATATATATATATATATATATATATATATGTATATGTATATGTATATATATATATATATATATATATATAAAAGAGAATTTAAATAAAAAGAAATAAATCAGTTTATATTTGGAAATTTATTTTAACATTGATCATTGAAATTTCAGCATATTAAACTTGAGTCATAACTAAGCTGGTGCCTTATTTAGGACTGTGAAAATGTGAGTTTGTAATTTTACGGAACACATCAAATATGGAGCCAAGATTGGGAGACTGCATACAACACTGCATTCATAAAATAACACACGAAGAACGTTGAAACATATGCAAGAGGAAATTAACCACAACCAACCGATTCCATTTTCACCCAAAGAAGTTACGTTCGTAGCACAATCCTGTCCGTCATGTAATTACCACACACTGGTATACTAAATTCATACTAACTCTTTGTAAAATCTTCCCGAAAAGAATAGCTGAGGGCTACTTTGATGATTACACCACATGCTTCACGTGGTCAACTTGGTTTACACAAAGAGCGTAACTCCACAATAATTCTGATAATTAAAATAAATTAGATCGAAAAGCAATTTACTAAAGAAAAACCTTGAACTGGTTACTGTCGTCTTACTATTAACCTGATGGGTCAAACAATTGTATAAGCACGTGGTACTGGTCTCACAAAGTACACCTCACGTGGGTTGAACATAAAGAAAAGTTGCTATATTGAAAAATATTGTCAAGATGAGACATTATAATCTCACGCACATTCGCAATTAAGATTGATGATATTAGTTATAGTTACTGATCAACATGTGGTTCCACTTTACTCACAAAGTAGTGACAAAGCAACTACCGGAATATATTCTGAACTGTACACTCGAATCACACTGAGTTGCAAGTTAAGATAACATCAGATATTTTAGAGCTAAACCTGAAATAAAGGTGATTAAATTTTCAGTTAGGCTGAACTTAAGAAATCCATTGTCCTACGGACTTAGCAGACACGCGCTTAGCCGGAGATCTTACCACTTCAGACGCTCGCCGCGGACAGACTGACGTGGTCCCTTCCTGAGGGTGGCTCACAAATACAAACGGAAGTGGCCAGAGGGGCAGCTTCCTATACCAACATGACAAGGGATGGACAGGACCACACTAAGAATAGAAACCTCTCTACTTTTAGAAAGCGTAGCTACCTGTTCCGACGTTGGTCCTACTGTTCTCTAGCAGACAGGCTTGTCTGCTACCCTCAAGCATGCAACTAGAAATACATTTGCTCATTCATCCTCTCACACAGAAGGGAAGGGGTGTGACAGTATCTTATCATATACAGTATATATAAGAAAGCGGATGTAGGTTCCGTATGAGACTGTGTGTCATGAATTACATATAAGCTGTGTCTTAAAGTGTAGTAGTGTGACAGATCGTTCTTGTTTATGTGTAAACGTAACACGTTTCACTGCTCAGTCTCCTCCCAGATAGTCAGAAACGCGACAGTAAATTTAGAAGAGGAATTTATGCCGTAAATGACAACAGATTTAAGAAATTAACATGAAAGGAATCCAACAGAGACCTTTCACTCTGCCTTATGTATTTTTGGATTTTCAAAGTGTTAAATATAGATAACATTATAAATTTATGTTTTAATATAAGAATAAGCACTTTCTATTACAATTAATTGAAGCTTTATCTGTTTCTTCCCGCTCGTTTGCACTCATCACCGATAATTCTGTTTCGGTAAATTCTTAGGCGACGTAAACAGAATACTTAAAAGCTACCATTTCTGTTTTAAATTTTTTGATGACTTAATCTCTAGCCTTTTAAGCGTATATTGTGCACTTTCGGAAGCGATTTTTTTTTTCTCAGAAATATTTCTCATTACTCGTAAATTTTCTGTGAATTTCTTAAATTAATGTAGTCTCATAATATGAATCGTATTATGCATGTACTGTATATTACACTGAATTTAACTTCAAGATCATTTTTTATCCAGTCATATTTTTTTCATCCAGTCATACGATTTTTTTTCCATTCACTCGCTACTGACCGTTTTGGCATTTTAGTCCAGACACAAAGAACAAAAATAAGAGAACTACTACTCTAAACTAAACGCCACGTATTGGCACTCAATAAAATTCAAATATCGGAATGGCAGTAACAGTGATGGCAGGTGATAAGAGAATGCTGTCAACGATAATGATTTAACAGTGGCAAAACGATCGAAGATTTCCGCCCAGAACTGAATGAGCCAGGCTCCGTCGACAGTTTTCACTCTATTGCTCCCATAAATTGGTGTTACTGAAAGGAATGAATGAATAGTCCAACCAATTCGTAAAGCTAGAACCGAATGAATCGACTGTTTTGATTTGATTCCCCTCTTACGTTGGCTTCACTTAAAAGAATGAACGTATACCGTAATGCAATCGATACGTAAAACTACAACTGGATGAGTCGTCTGTTTTCATTCGCTGGTAGACCAGCCAAAGGAGGGTTCAGTGAGTTCTGCATTCCAGCACATTTCATCCTTTGCTCATTTCATTCTGTCAACAGCTTCATGGCAGTGGTTCCCCAATTCGGTAACAGCTCTAAGCAGTGTTTTGTTTACGGATAAAGGACAGTTTACAAACCACAGGCGAAGTCAGTCTTCACAATATGCAATGCTGGTCAGTTGAAAACCGCGGCGGCTAAGAAAAGTTGCTTTGGTGTGCATGCACTGACATAAATTCACCGTCCGCAGCTCGTGGTCGTGCGGTAGCGTTCTCGCTTCCCACGCCCGGGTACCCGGGTTCGATTCACGGCTGGGTCCGGGATTTTCTCTGCCTCGTGATGACTGGGTGTTGTGTGATGTCCTTAGGTTAGTTAGGTTTAAGTAGTTCTAAGTTCTAGGGGACTGATGACCATAGATGTTAAGTCCCATAGTGCTCAGAGCCATTTGAGTTATAAATTCACCACGTCCAGCCTCAAAGGTAGCTAACGTTAAATACAGCGTGTATGTAAAGCAAACTTGATTTGCATCGCTTCTGCAGATGGGTTCCTCATCAAAACTTTAGCGACTAACTCGCCTCCATAACCACTAGAAACCTGTCACCTTATGGATTGTGGCGGAGAGTTACGCAGACCTTACACGTAACTTGACGAACAACAGTCAGTCAGGGAACGTAGCCACTATTTTGCGTGCTGCGTGGCACAGATCAAGTGTGTCAGAACAAACTTCATTTCTCAAAATAGCAAAAATTATAATGAATAAATATTGAAATAAAGACTGTTCCTTCGATTCTGCCTCCAGAAAGACCTTTTCGTGACTTTACGTGTATTATAATTCAAGAGACAAAGGAATTAACGTCATCAGCTGCCAGTGGAGTTTGAGTTTTATCAATGGGGCAAGTTAAAAATTTGTGCCGGACTGGGATTCGAATTCAGGTCTCGCGCTTACTGGGCACATGCGCTGACCACTGCGCCATCCGGACACAGTAGTCATCGCCACTTCGTGGACTGCCTTAGGACACCTCCCGTCAGAAACAAATTCTCTAGTTTCCAGAATGAGATTTTCACTCTGCAGCGGAGCGTGCGCTGATATCAAACTTCCTGGCAGATTAAAACTGTGTGCCGGACCGATACTCGAACTCGGGACCTTTGCCTTTCGCGGGCAAGTGCTCTACCAACTGAGCTACCCAAGCACGACTCACGCCCCGTCCTCACAGCTTTACTTCTGCCACTACCTCGTCGCCTATCTTCCAAACTTTACAGAAGCTCTCCTGCGAACCTTGCAGAACTAGCACTCCTGAAAGAAAGGATATTGCGGAGACATGGCTTAGCCACAGCCTGGGGGATGTTTCCAGAATGAAATTTTCACTCTGTCGCGGAGTGTGCGCTGATATGAAACTTCCTGGCAGATTAAAACTGTGTGCCGGACCGAGACTCGAACTCGGGTCCCGAATTCGAGTCTCGGTCCGGCACACAGTTTTAATCTGCCAGGAAGTTTCAAATTCTCAAGTTATCCACACACTACATATGTAGTGGCCTTTGCGCATTATCTTTATTACTCTCGGCATTTCGCCGATTCCCGTAAGAGTTCGAGCCTGGTGTGTATCTGCGCAAGTGATCATCGGCTGTCCTCGCCTAAATTATTCTTTCGGACATATCCGAAGCAGCCGCATCATATTTCCCTCTTTAAGTTATGGGGCCAACGACCTCGTCGCAGTGGTAACGCCGGTTCCCGTCAGATCACAGTAGTTAAGCGCTTTCCGGCTCGGCTAACAGTTGGATGGGTGACCGTCCAGTCTCGTAAACTGACATACGGCCGGGAGAGCGGTATGCAGACTACACGCCCCCCCCCCCCCCCCCTCCGTATCCGCGACGGGTGACGCCTGTAGGCTGACGATGACGGAGGTCTTTTTTTTTTCCTCATATGTGGACTGTGAGAGGCCACGACTATCTCCATTTCCTAACAAACATACTGCCGCAGTTGATGGCAGATATTCCTCTGTACGAAAGACTCAGATGTTCAGATGTGTGCGAAATCTTATGGGACAACTGCCAAGATCATTAGTCCCTAAGCTTACACACTACTTAACCTAAATTATCCTAAGGACAAACACACACACCCATGCCCGAGGGAGGGCTCGAACCTCCGCCGGAACCAGCCGCACAGTCCATGACTGCAGCGCCCCAGACCGCTCGGCTAAATCCGCGCGGCCGTACGAAAGGCAATCCATGTGATACCAACATCACGGAGGTCCCGCCCATTCTACACACGTAATTGATTACGTTCTTCACACAAGACGCCTGGGTTAACAACTGGTCAATGGTAGCAAACGGAGGAGACGAAATAACTGTTTACAATTTGTAAGATTCAGGTACCGTCTTTGATGAGTTTCGTTCCTGATCTATCATACTACCGAAAGTACACCGTGTCGATGAGCTGTTGTATTCAAGAGCTCTGAAACACGCTTTGGTTCAAGTACAGTTCGTGGTACTGAAGCGTCGGGGACAGTGAGGTCTGACTGCCGTGACTCGGACACACGTCGCCCACGCAGGCGGCCCCGCCGGTGCACGCCCGGACTACACCCACGCGGAAAGGGAGCCTGATTAAATTAAACAACCGCACCGGTGTCACATTTCCCCCCTGGCGTCCCCTGCCCGTCATGACCACGGACGACGCCGCCCGTGGTGGGCAGGGCTGACTTTACGGTCAGGGAGTCTCGTCTCGTCTCGTCTCGTCTCCAGGCGGAGTGGGGAAGGGGTGCGGCGCGCCCATCCCTCGGGAACGCCGCTGCCCTCCCCCTGCAGACGCACGCACCCGCCCTTCGCATTTTGCTGTCTCCCCTGATTCACTGCCATTTTTTTTCCTAGAGTCGTGTATACAGTCCTCTGCATATGACCTACAATACACGATAGTATTTGCTTCTGGCGCCAACGATACTCGCTTTAAGGGGGGTAGGACGTCAAACGGGCCGTCTTGGAGCAGAAGAGACACCACAGGACCTTTTAATTTCCACTGTCTATACTTTTACGAATAAATTCATAAAACTTTGTCAGCACGACA
This sequence comes from Schistocerca nitens, assembly GCF_023898315.1. Lineage (NCBI taxonomy): Eukaryota > Metazoa > Arthropoda > Insecta > Orthoptera > Acrididae > Schistocerca > Schistocerca nitens. The sequence continues at coordinate 77,880,934 of NC_064625.1, forward strand.
AGGATTCAGGATTCACAATCACAGCAGCGGAAGTTCAAAAAAATAACAAAATATTTTTTTTTACATGTGAAAGTTCATCATTTTTTCACTTCTATTGGCTACGTTTGTTGCTATAGTTACACGTTTCTTCATAAGTAAGAGAGATTCTTCGATGAATTTTGCACAGCATACAAACCATACTTACAGGTGTATGAAACTCTAGAAATTGTTTAATTTATCAAAAAATGAATGTGCTGTTATATTTTAAACTTCATGTTCAGAAAAAACTCAAATTTTATTGTTAATTATCTCAGTTTTTACCACAGTTTTTAATACATTTGGAAAATTCTAGCGTTTCATACACCTGTAAATATCGTTTGCATGCAGTGCAAAATTCATCGAAGAATCTCCCTTACTTATGCAGAAAAGTGTACCTATAGCAACAAATGCAGCCAATGGTAAGTGAAAAAAAGGTGAAATACAAATGTAAAAAAATAAATTATTTTCTTATATTTTTGAACTTCTACCACTAAAAGTGTAAATCCTGAATCGTTTCTGGTTATTATGACAAAGTTTTATGAATTTGTTATTAAAAGTATAGACACTGGAAATGAAAAATTCCTGTGGTGCCTCTCCTCCTCGCAGTCGTCCTGTTTGACGTCCTACCGCCCTCAACAGACAGTAACTTCTGCATGCACACACTGAAACATCCCCTTAGAAAAAATATGAATGACTGTGCCGGTAAACCTCTTACGTTATTTGATTTTCAAACAACTGAGGAAAACTGAACGTACTCAGACATTTCTCTCTTTACTTATTCTGATCATCACTGAACTGACACACAATATTTTTAGCGCAACGCAGTCTGACTGTCAATAATCCCTACAAACGAATGGCCCTGACTAACAATAACCTATGCCTTTCATGTATCACTTACCTCACAAAAATCTTCGTTACTCGAACTACTGCAATAAAGCGAGCACCAGTACTGCCAGCTGAATAAAAGATTCTAACTACTGATAGGCGTAGTTAGCAAATTAAAGATTTTGATAGAAAACGAACAATGTATTTACCTTCATAATGTTCAATAGTTATATATATAGGGCGAGCCAAAAGTCCTTGGACACCTTCATAAGTTTGAAGATTAAAGGGAAAATTGAAATGTGATGATGGGAACATAGGTTTGATGTGGGGCCGCAACTTTTGGAGTGAATATCATTCATGGTCGCCATCTTTAAATCCGCCATTTTGGATTCAAGTCATTTTTTCTTTAAATGGGAAGAGGGGTGTATGACTCATCAAGTAAGACTCGCTTGAGCTCTGGAATTTAGTGGTGTAATTTGTTTTTGTCTATCTTGTACAGTTTAGAGGTTATTAATGTTAAAAGTTGGCAAATTACCTTCATACCGATTGCCACAACACATGTTCTACGTGTAGTCCATCCCGAGACACGAGTTGGTATCAAGGTAACTTTGAACATTAATAACTTCTAAACTGTACAACATAGACAAAAACAAATTGTTCCACTAAATGTCAGAGCTCAAGCGAGTGTTATTTGATGTGTCATACACCCCCACCTCGCATTAAAAAAATAATAATAACTTGAATCCAAACTTGCGGATTTCAAGATGGCGGCCATGAATGACATTCACTCCAAAAGTTGCTGCCCCACGTCAAACCTATGTTACCATCATCACATTTAAATTTTCCCTTTAATCTTCCAACTTATGAAGGTGTCCAAAGACTTTTGACCCGCTCTGACCTCCATCTTTACAAATTTCCTTTTTCTGGCGGACACACGTCCAGATCGTCCGCTTATAATCACCTCTCAAAACACTGGCATGTCTCTCTCCACACCACAACTGGCGGTTCACCTCCAACTCCCCAACGCTATGCGGTGTTACCGGCCCGTTGTGGCCGAGCGGTTTTAGGCGCTTCAGTCTGGAACCGCCCGACCGCTACGATCGCAGGTTCAAATCCTGCCTCGAGCATGGATGTGTGTGATGTCCTTAGGTTAGTTAGGTTTAAGTAGTTCTAAGTTCCAGGGGTCTGATGACCTCAGATGTTAAGTCCCATAGTGCTCAGAGCCATTTGAACCATATGCGCTGTTCACATCCAACTGCCCAATACTACACAAGCTAATATTCCAACAATGAGTCCAACCAGCCACAAACTGCACACAGCACAGTCAGTGATCTTCATACAGAGCACTACGTTGCGTTACCAACATTAAAATCTAAACAGCCTACTTACAACACATACACCGGAAGTCACTGTGCAGTGCGTCGTGGAGAGTACTTCTTACCACTGTTAGAGAGTTCCTTCCTAAAGCCACTAGCGTACGGGCCAAAGGAAAGGCGAGCGTCTACAGCGTACATCAGAAATAATAGCGAAATACCGACAACTGTCAGAATTGGATCAAAAGATCTGTCCATGAGAGTCGTGAGCCCCTGTAATGTCTTCTACCGGGAACGACAGAACGACGAACGAAAATAGTGCTCAATTTCAGGACTTTTTTTCTCCGTACTGGACTGTAGTAGACAAATGGGGTTTGCTGTAGTGAATAAAGTATAAATTGAAGTTTTTATTGGTATGTTTTATTGAAAAATATTAATATCTTAACCGTATAATTGGGATTTTCTCGTGGCAGCTCTGAAAGGAGGTAGATCGACGGTTATCGCTGTAACTCTGGTTGTGGTTATCTGGAACAGGAAATTAACGTATCACCCGGAACCTTACAGATGTAATTTTAGTTCATCGTAGGGACTTGCAAAAAAAGTACTGTACAGATATTTCAAATAATTCCTCTTTTTTGTCCAAAAAAATACTAAATAACAACATAAAATAATTGGCTACGATGTACTGAAGAGAACTCATTTTGCTTGAAGGGAGACCAAAAATCATTGAAATCGGAGGGGAATCGTAGCGTGGCCGGCGACAGCCATGCCGAAAAACATGGTTTTGAGAAAATAATTTGGCAGGTATTTATCACATAAAGGGACAAAGCTTGAAACTGACGGGCATTATCCATGCCTGGTCCATAACAACTATCGCCCCGGCTAGTGGATGGCCGCTTTCTGCTACTTTGACCTGATAATTCCTCATTTTCGTCCTTAAAGCCCTTCTCGTCGCTCGGCGAGTCATATCTGGCGTCTGTATCTTCACAGAACCGGCGCATTTCATCGCCTATTTCGATTTGAAGGGCATTTGCTACGTGCATTAATGCACTGAGGCCTTCAATGAATAGAGATACAGCCAAATTTTGATGTTATTTGTGGAGCGTATCTCCAAATGAGACTACTGAATCTTTCGTTCACATTTTGAGTAAAACCGCCCAAACAATATTCCAATAGATATAAACAGGGAGCGTCAGTGCGGAACCGGTCCTCTAATGGCGAGGCGTGCCGTGCACACTCAGCTTCAAGCGCTCACAGAACCGTTATTTTTTGGAGTTCATACGTAACATTTTGGGGAATAACTCTTCAATGCAAATAGATTCGAATTCCGTAATAAAAAAATTTCGAGATTTTGCGACCGTCACAGGCAACGGTCTTGCCGCAGTGCATACACCGGTTCCCGTGAGATCACCGAAGTTAAGCGCTGTCGGGCGTGGTGGCACATGGATGGGTGACCGTCCTGGCCGCCATGCGCTGTTGCCAATTTTCGGGGTGCACTGAGCCTCGTGATGCCAATTGAGGAGCTACTCGACCGAATAGTAGCGGCTTCGGTCAAGAATACCATCATAACGACTGGGAGAGCGGTGTACTGACCCCACGCCCCTCCTATCCGCATCCTCCACTGAGGATGACACGGCGGTCGGATGGTCCCTGTAGGCCCCTCGTGGCCTGAAGACGGAGTGAGTGCGACCGTCACACTGACGTTCCAACTTAATATACAAAACAAAAATATACCAATGCTTTTAAATAGAGCTGGATGACGAATAAAAAAATGATGAAATATTTGATGACAAGCTTCAGATTTCAATAAATGTAAATATTTCAATAGAAAAACACTCACACTACGCAGAATGTGAAGTTTTACATTCTGTTAAGGAAAGCAGCAAGATGAGGCTTTTGGAAATACTGGAAATCTAGTAACATACGACACAGGAAGCGAGCTTAATATGGGATGACCAAACTCGATTTATTCCCCCCATCCCTCTGTTAATTTAAATTTCAGTTCTACAAATATTACATTCCAATTGTAAATTCAATTTTATTTTTCATCAGTTGTTCAATGTATCTCCACATAATAACCTTTTTTTTCTTTTTTTGTTAACGTAATTATTTCTGCGTGACATAAAATCTTTTTGGTACCTTTTGTATCTTCTGTATAAATAACATCAGTTTAGGCCGCACGTCGTTTTATTTTGGTTTGCGACGTACAGCGGTCAGCTAACGATGACATGACAGCTGGAAGCCGGTTCGTGACCAAATAAATACAGTTGTGCAGAACACTAAATATTGTTACCATATTTGGCCAAAAAGCGACGGAAAATTCAGTTAATATTATTACTTCTTCAATAGGTACCAAAAAAAAATTCTCTATCGATGTTCTAAAATCCAACTTTACTTCCAACTACGATTTGAATGCATATATCTACGCCGAAGCCCGAAAATTAGAGTTTTACAAATGCTGACCACGAAACAAACAAAACTTATCAGAATCTGCGGAAATAATTAATAATTGGGTAAACACTTGTAAAACTCTAATTCCTCTCAAGCCCCACTCTATTGGGAGAGAGGGAGGGTTTTAGTTCTAGCGAATCAAAATTTACGAAGTAAATAAGTACTTTTTATTTATCCGTAACCATTTTCCACTCAAAAATGAGAATATGGATTTTCTTGAATTACAGCGCCAACTACCAAGAATCAAAACAAATATTTAAGACAAAATGTACGCAGTTTATTTTATGTAGAATCTGATTCTGCAATAAAAAATGGGGGTTCCCATTTGAAATTTTAAAGTTGCCTCCCGCCCCACCCCCAGGGGGCTGGGGTGTAGGGCTAATTTTAGCACCAGCAGATGTCCCCCTCGAAAATAATCAACTTTTGATTCTACACATTTTTTAGCGTGAAGCTTATTTTTCGAGTTATTGTGGTTTTAAAATTAAAATTTACACCCTGTATGTACCATATTCATTTCTGCGGTTATTTTGCTCAGTGTTGCTTGCTGTTAGCTCTGACAACTCGACACAAACGCCGCTGTTCTCGGTCATTAAGTGAAGGTGGCTTGGCCACTGCATTGTCCGTTGCGAGAGGTCAGGCTTGAAATCTGATATGCTCGGGACACTCTTGACACTGTGAACCTCGGAATATTTAATTGCCTAACGATTTTCGAAAATAATGTCCCACGCATCTTGCTCCAACTACCATTCCGTGTTCAAAGTCTGTTAATTCTCGTCGTGCATTTTCTCTGCCTCGTGATGACTGGGTGTTGTGTGCTGTCCTTAGGTTAGTTAGGTTTAAGTAGTTCTAAGTTCTAGGGGACTGATGACCATAGATGTTCAGTCCCATAGTGCTCAGAGCGAGGGAGGTCTCGTCGTGCTGCCATGATAACGGCCGGAAACGTTTCGCTTGAATCAGCTGAGTACAAATGGTAGATCCATGAATCCACTGCCCTTTTCTGTCTTGTTCACGCTCTGCTACCGCCGTCGCTATCGCATGACTTTTGTCACTTTGTACGCAAACGTATTGACATTTTCCTGCTAAAGAGTACTCAAAAACAGATGCATGCGGTGACTGTATACGGAATTCCTGTAATCGGATCCGTGTATTCTGTTCGTAAGTAAATTGCTTTTTAAGTAAGAAAGTGTAATTGATTAATTAATAAGTTTAGTTTCCAAACAGTTTACTTCATTCCTAAAGTGGAGAAAAATGAAGATAGACAATTAATAAGAAAACATAATTAATGACAGGTAGTTTATTCAGATTCTAGTAATAAGAGCATAATTTGACACTTACTTCATTGAAAACTCGAATCGCAAGTGAACTTTCCGCAGACCACTGGCTCAATAAATTGTTTGAGTGAAACTCCTGTTATTGGTAAACGAACGTCTCCAAGTAAAAGTTATGTTTCAGTGGCTATATAATGACAGAACGAATTTATTATGATCTGTTTTAATAATTTGCTTATTCCATCGTAGCTCACTGTTTCGATCAATGAATTTTCGTATCTATCAAAGTGTTCGATAGCCACGCGTTTTTTCGGCATGTCATCCCAATTTCTAACTAATATCCGATATATTTTTTTCCTCTTTTGCTCTTTTGTAGTTCTTAATATAGCTCTGCCGCCGTAACTAACGCCTGGAGTGCTTTTGTAGAAAATTAATTTTTTTTATTTTTTTACTCCTATACACGTGAAAAGTTTGAATGCTGATAAATTACGTTACCATCGTTGATGTATTTCACCTTTATCGTTCTGAATATTTACGTATTTCGCTGTAATCAAATATTTTTACTTGTTTTAACTTTATGGTACATAGAATTACATTATAATTGCTTCTTTACTGTTTATATTCCCCTACACTCTGCGCTGCCTACATGCTCCCTTTGAAAAATATCTGAATCCGATCTTTCGTAAGTTGAGGTCAAGAATATAATTGTTTCTAAAAATGAGAGACTGGTGCTGTAAAACTCAGTTTAATGCACTTCAAGATGGATTATCAGGAACGAGCTTCTGGTTAATTTTCTATGATTCAGAATTTCATTTCTCAAAAGCAAGGTAGATGATAGTAACAATAATAATAATAATAATAATAGCGATAATAATAATAACATTAATGTATGTAGCGTTGTAGCAACGTTTAATGTGTGTTAAAGGACTTCAGGTTCTGTTGAGGTTTACAGTGCGGCAGACAAAAGACTGGCAGCCCGAAGTTTATAGACTACTAACGACATCTGTCGATTCGGAAACAGGCAGTCGGTGCGCCAAGAAATTTTTTCCAAATAGTAGTTCTTACGATTTCGTGACTGCTTGTGTTCTTAAAACCCCTCGTATCATCAGAATTATAGCCTGAATTAAGATTTTGGGCTACGATGAACTCAGCTTTCACTGCCGACGGAGAGATTGATCTGCATCGAGCGTGCAGATTGGATGCGCTGGCGAGCGCCATCTACAGCAACATATACGTAGTGCTGCACAGGCGAGGAAGAAACTAGTGGAATCGTCTAATACTCCGTCTGATGGAGGAAATTATATGAGTGCAGAGAATTTGTAGAACTGAACCTAATTGTTCGTTGCACTTCAGACTGAAAAGTAACGTATCGCACCTTAGTTAGTAATTTAAGGGGATGTGGACATTATAGTAAACAGATGTGACTGGTAATAATTGTTTTCATTAGAGACGTACAGACCTTCAGAATAAGAAGTAATGTAAAATGGATCTTATTAATGTAATTTTCGTTGTTCTGGTACGTTTAAGTGTGTATTAAGATAACATAGCAGGATATGGTGACATTCAGAAGTTGGATGGTAATTTTGTATGCAAATTTCAATGAAAGAAATTTGACGGCTGGTTTGACAGTTCCGCTATTGCATGTTTTCATAACAGCTTGAAATTCCACATCGAATACTGGCATTTTTCGAAAAACAGTATAACTGAAAGGGATATTATCATACACTATGTGATCAAAAGTGTCAGGACACCTGCCTGAAAATGACTTAAAAGTTCGTGGCACCCTCCATAGTAATGCTAGCCTTGATAACAGCTTTCACTCTCGCAGGCATACCTTCAGTCAGGTGCTGGAAGGTTTCTTGGGGAATGGCAGCCCATTCTTCACTGCTACACTGAGGAGAGGTATCGATGTCAGTCGGTGAGGCCTGGCACGAAGTGGGCGTTCCAAAACATCCCAAAGGTGTTCAATAAGATTCAGGTGAGGACTCTGTGCAGGCCAGTCCATTACAGGGATGTTATTGTCGTGTAACCGCTCCGCAACAGGTGCATTATGAACAGGTGCTCCATCGTGATGAAAGATGCAATCGCGAACCCCGAGTTGCTCTTCAGCAGTGGAAACGAACAAGGTGCTTCGAACATCATGGTAGGCCTGTCCTTTGATAGTGTCACTCAAATTAACAAGGAGTGGCATCCCCCTCCATGAAACACACGACCACACCATAACACCACCGCCTCCGAATTTCACTGTTGGCACTACACACGCTGGCAGATGACGTTCACCGGGCATTCGCCATACCCACTCCCCGCCATCGGATCGTCACATTGTGTACCGTAATTCGTCTCTCCACACAACGTTTTTCTAGTGCTCAATCGTCCAATGTTTAGGCTCCTTACACCAAGCGAGGCGTCGTTTGGCATTTACCGGCGTGATGTGTGGCTTATGAGCAGCCGCTCGAGCATGAAATCCAAGTTTTCTTACCTCCCGCCTAACTCTCATAGTACTTGCAGTGGATCCTGCAATTTGAAATTCCTGTGTGATGGTCTGGATAGATGTCTGCCTATCACACATTACGACCTTCTTCAACTGTCGGCGATTTCTGTGACTCAACAGTCGGCCTGTACGATTTTGTGCTGGACGTGTCCCTTCACGTTTCCGCTGCACTATCACAGCCGAAGCAGTAGACCTAGGGATGTTTAGGAGTGTAGAAATCTCGCATGCAGACGTATGACACTAGTGACACCCAGTCACCTGACCACATTCGATGTCTATGAGTTCCGCGGTGTGCCCCATTCTGCTCTCTCACGATGTCTAATGACTACTGCGGTCGCTGATATTGAGTACCTGGCAGTAGGTGCCAGCACAATGCGCCTGATATGAACAACGCATGTTTTTGGGGGTGTCCGGATACTTTTGATCACATAGTGTATCTTTGGAGTGTTGAATTAATGTCAGTCCGTGATAATTTGGTGTGTTGCAAACACTCAATTGATTTCAGTTCGTGGATTATATCTTTGGAAAAAAAAAGTCAACAGTAAAGAGTCGAAATATAAGTCGTCGTACGCACGAAGTAAACCAACAACAACAGAATCGACGGGTCAGTGAGACTCAAGAAGAGCGTAGACAGCTGTTGGAGACAAAACGAATAGCAAAAACGCAGTAAACAGACTGTTAAAAGAGCTGCGAGAGATAAGGTGCTAATCTGTTCTGTGAAAATGTGCGATGTTTTTCCTTTCTCGCAGTGTTTTTTTAACAGAATTCTGGGAAGTTGTGTTTCTAGCTCACTGTGTAATCCTACCCGTTAGTAGATTAAAACCACGTGAAATACTGTCATTAGAGCTACTGTTCTCCCGAGACTTTTTGACCTATATTCTCAACCAAGCTTCCGTTTGTAGTTACAATAGATAAGGTCGGATAGAGTGGGGAGGAGAAGATGAACAGAGAATTGCGTAAAAAATGGATGTAGTGAAGGGACAGAAGGATATAGACAGAGAGATGAGTGAGGAGGAGATGGATAGAGTGCGTATGGGAGGGGTGGCGAGGAGGTGATGGACAGACACAGAGGGAGGAGAAGATCGACAAAGGGAGGGGGATGAGAAGAGGAGAGAGAGAGAGAGAGAGAGAGAGAGGGAGATGCAGACAGATTAGGACGTAAATCCAATTCCCATACATATTTACCACTTGCAAAGCACTGCCGGATTTGCTGGCACTTAAAAATATTTTCATGATATTACGTATTTCCTTACATAGCTATTTTACCTATTTTTCGATTATGCATGAACATCCAAGCACAGTGCATAACCTGCACGTAGACAATCATGCCTACCCATATGATTTCTGATCAAGCCATACTGAAAACCGAACCGCTAGGTATATTGCTGCTGCCTGTGGACATCACAACTCACGGTGCCACTGTGATTTTGAGCTGGCACCCCACTTGCTGCGGCGTATGTTTAGTTGTGAGCAGAAACGAAGCTTCATTCGCTTCTTTGCTGTCAGTCTTGTTACGGCAGACAGTAGGCTGGAGCTTTTTCTTTTTCTGGCGACTGTACCCACTGCCGGCGGTACCTGGTGGCAGGTGGCGCCGCTAAGGGGTGGGTTGTTCGGGGGTTGGGTTGGGGGAGGGGGAAGTCTTTCGGGGAGGGAGTGGTTGTCATCCGGCGCGCGTCCCTAGCGGCGCAGCGAGTCCGCCGGGTGCCGTCTCTGGCCTTTCTTAGGACCTTCGGGGGCGGCGGGGGCGGAGGGCACGAAAAACTCCGCCGCTCCCTCAGGATGGAGACGGCCCTCGCGCCCTATGCTTTATGTATATGCTCGCCCCGGGTACAGTCTGACGGCGCGCGCAACTGGTCCACCCCGTTCCCTCGACGTCGTGGCTCATCGAAAAATGCGTGATCAGATATTTGTAGGGTTTAGGTGCGAATTTTGAATTTGATTTGAAGAAAATTATCGCTCTTTCTACTTTAAGACAACTTTTAACTCCTTAACTGCTTGAGACGCAGACGCCTGTCACGAAATTACGCGTAGCATGCGCTAACGACGTATACACAGTGAAGAAACACAAACCGATGATAATGTCAGATCCGAGTGGGGGACGTCAAATCTGGAAAGATTTGTCTGATAATCGATATATATAATTTATTTATGAATTTGGCCAGCTATGGACCACATACAACTTAAGACTTATGGTGTTTTTTTTTCTTCCGTTCTTCCCAGTAATTCTTCATTTTCTCACCAACTGCTCGTCTCTGCTCATCTGTCCACACTCGCTTGGGTCGAGGTTTTGGCTCACTTCTTCATAGTCTGCGTTTTCTATCATTAGCCTGAAGTGATTCCTTTCACGTATTATTTCTTCTGTAACACCTATTTTGTTGGCGTCTTTCTTCACTGCTTCTATCCATCCTACAGTTTTTTTTCACTTACTAACGTAATTAAAATTTTCCTTTGTAATCCGTGTTTCTTCCATTCTTTTTAAATGTCCATAAAATTTTAGCCGTCTCTTGCTCATTGTATCTGTGATCTTTTCTGTATATTTGTATAAGTCTTCATTTCTCCTTTTAATCCACCTATTTTCCTTGATTTTCTCAGGACCTAGAATATTTTTTAGTATTTTTCTCTCTCTTGTTTGTAGTTCTCTTAATTCGCCTTTCTTATTCAGTGTTAGGTACTCTGATCCATACGTTGCTTGTGTCCTAAGAACTTAATTATAATGTTTAATCTTCGCTTGTATGGATATTGATTTCTTATTGCAGTAATTTTGTGTTAATTTATATGCAAATTCTAACTTTTTATTCTTTCTTTAGTTGTGTTATCCAGTCCATTGGCTTGGATCCACTCTCCCAGGTATTTGAATCTATCAACTCTTTTAATTTTTCCAAACTTTTCTGTGTTATGTTTGTGTTCTACATACTCGGTTTTTTCACACACACACACACACACACACACACACACACACACACACACACACACACACATATATATATATATATATATATATATATATATATATATATATATATATATATAGGACGAATGTAAGGATGTAGAGGCTTATCTCACTAGGGGTAAGATAGATACTGCCTACAGGAAAATTAAAGAGACCTTTGGAGAAAGGAGAACTACTTGCATGAATATCAAGAGCTCAGATGGAAAACCAGTAATAAGCAAAGAAGGGAAAGTAGAAAGGTGGAAGGAGTATATAGAGGGTCTATACAAGGGCGATGTATTTGAGGACAATATTATGGAAATGGAAGAGGATGTAGATGAAGATGAAATGGGAGATATGATACTGCGTGAAGAGTTTGACAGAGCACTGAAAGACCTAAGTCGAAACAAGGTCCCGGGAGTAGACAACATTCCATTAGAACTACTGACAGCCTTGGGAGAGCCAGTCCTGACAAAACTCTACCATCTGGTGAGCAAGATGTATGAGACAGGCGAAATACCCTCAGACTTCAAGAAGAATATAATAATTCCAATTCTAAAGAAAGCAGGTGTTGACAGATGTGAAAATTACCGAACTATCAGTTTAATAAGTCACAGGTGCAAAATACTAACGCGAATTCTGTACAGACGAATGAAAAAACTGGTAGAAGACGACCTCGGGGAAGTTCAGTATGGATTCCGTAGAAATGTTGGAACACGTCTGGCAATACTGACCCTAAGACTTATCTTAGAAGAAAGATTAAGGAAAGGCAAACCTACGTTTCCAGCATTTGTAGACTTAGAGAAAGCTTTTGACAATGTTGATTGGAATACTCTCTTTCAAATTCTGAACGTGGCAGGGGTAAAATACACAGAGCGAAAGGCTATTTACAATTTGTACAGAAACCAAATGGCAGTTATAAGAGTCGAGGGGCATGAAAGGGAAGCAGTGGTTGGGAAGGGAGTGAGACAGGATTGTAGCCTCTCCCAGATGTTATTCCATCTGTATATTGAGCAAGCAGTGAAGGAAACAAAAGAAAAATTCGGAGTAGGTATTAAAATCCATGGAGAAGAAATAAAAACCTTGAGGTTCGCCGATGACATTGCAATTTTGTCAGAGACAGCAAAGGACTTGGAAGAGCAGTTGAACGTAATGGATAGCGTCTTGAAAGGAGGATATAAGATGAACATCAACAAAAGCAAAACGAGGATGATGGAATGTAGTCGAATTAAGTCGGGTGATGCTGAGGGTATTAGATTAGGAAATGAGACATTTAAAGTAGTAAAGGAGTTTTGCTATTTGGGGAGCAAAATAACTGATGATGGCCGAAGTAGAGAGGATATAAAATGTAGACTGGCAATGGCAAGGAAAGCATTTCTGAAGAAGAGAAATTTGTTAACATCGAGTATAGATTTCAGTGTCAGGAAGTCATTTCTGAAAGTATTTGTATGTTGTGTAGCCATGTATAGAAGTGAAACATGGACGATAAACAGTTTGGACAAGAAGAGAATAGAAGCTTTCGAAATGTGGTGCTACAGAAGAATGCTGAAGATTAGGTGGGTTGTTGTTGTTGTGGTCTTCAGTCCTGAGACTGGTTTGATGCAGCTCTCCATGCTACTCTATCCTGTGCAAGCTTCTTCATCTCCCAGTACCTACTGCAACCTACATCCTTCTGAATCTGCTTAGTGTATGCATCTCTTGGTCTCCCCCTACGATTTTTACCCTCCACGCTGCCCTCCAATACTAAATTGGTGATCCCTTGATGCCTCAAAACATGTCCTACCAACCGATCCCTTCTTCTGGTCAAGTTGTGCCACAAACTCCTCTTCTCCCCAAACCGATTCAGTACCCCCTCATTAGTTATGTGATCTACCCATCTAATCTTCAGCATTCTTCTGTAGCACCACATTTCGAAAGCTTCTATTCTCTTCTTGTCCAAACTATTTATCGTCCATGTTTCACTTCCATACATGGCTACACTCCATACAAATACTTTCAGAAAAGACTTCCTGACACTTAAATCTATACTCGATGTTAACAAATTTCTCTTCTTCAGAAACGCTTTCCTTGCCATTGCCAGTCTACATTTTATATCCTCTCTACTTCGACCATCATCGGTTATTTTGCTCCCCAAATAGCAAAACTCCTTTACTACTTTAAGTGTCTCATTTCCTAATCTAATACCCTCAACATCACCCGACTTACTTCGACTACATTCCATTATCCTCGTTTTGCTTTCGTTGATGTTCATCTTATATCCTCCCTTTAAGACACCATCCATTCCGTTCAACTGCTCTTCCAAGTCCTTTGCTGTCTCTGACAGAATTACAATGTCATCGGCGAACCTCAAAGTTTTTATTTCTTCTCCATGGATTTTAATACCTACTCCGAATTTTTCTTTTGTTTCCTTCACTGCTTGCTCAATATACAGATTAAATAACATCGGGGAGAGGCTACAACCCTGTCTTACTCCCTTCCCAACCACTGCTTCCCTTTCGTGTCCCTCGACTCTTATAACTGCCATCTGGTTTCTGTACAAATTGTAAATAGCCTTTCGCTCTGTGTATTTTACCCCTGCCACCTTTAGAATTTGAAAGAGAGTATTCCAGTCAACATTGTCAAAAGCTTTCTCTAAGTCTACAAATGCTAGAAACGTAGGTTTGCCTTTCCTTAATCTTTCTTCTAAGATAAGTCGTAAGGTCAGTATTGCCTCACGTGTTCCAGTATTTCTACGGAATCCAAACTGATCTTCCCCGAGGTCGGCTTCTACCAGTTTTTCCATTCGTCTGTAAAGAATTCGTGTTAGTATTTTGCAGCTGTGGCTTATTAAACTGATTGTTCGGTAATTCTCACATCTGTCAACACCTGTTTTCTTTGGGATTGGAATTATTATATTCTTCTTGAAGTCTGAGGGTATTTCGCCTGTTTCATACATCTTGCTCACCAGATGGTAGAGTTTTGTGAGGACTGGCTCTCCCAAGGCCGTCAGTGGTTCCAATGGAATGTTGTCTACTCCGGGGGCCTTGTTTCGACTCAGGTCTTTCAGTGCTCTGTCAAACTCTTCACGCAGTATAGTATCTCCCATTTGATCTTCATCTACATCCTCTTCCCTTTCCATAATATTGTCCTCAAGTACATCGCCCTTGTATAGACCCTCTATATACTCCTTCCACCTTTCTGCTTTCCCTTCTTTGCTTAGAACTGGGTTTCCATCTGAGCTCTTGATGTTCATAGAAGTGGTTCTCTTATCTCCAAAGGTCTCTTTAATTTTCCTGTATGCAGTATCTATCTTACCCCTAGTGAGATAAGCCTCTACATCCTTACATTTGTCCTCTAGCCATCCCTGCGTAGCCATTTTGCACTTCCTGTCAATCTCATTTTTGAGACGTTTGTATTCCTTTTTGCCTGCTTCATTTACTGCATTTTTATATTTTCTCCTTTCATCAATTAAACTCAATATTTCTTCTGTTACCCAAGGATTTCTACTAGCCCTCGTCTTTTTACCTACTTTATCCTCTGCTGCCTTCACTACTTCATCCCTCAAAGCTACCCATTCTTCTTCTACTGTATTTCTTTCCCCCATTCCTGTCAATTGTTCCCTTATGCTCTCCCTGAAACTCTGTACAACCTCTGGTTCTTTCAGTTTATCCAGGTCCCATCTCCTTAAATTCCCACCTTTTTGCAGTTTCTTCAGTTTTAATCTACAGGTCATAACCAATAGATTGTGGTCAGAGTCCACATCTGCCCCTGGAAATGTCTTACAATTTAAAACCTGGTTCCTAAATCTCTGTCTTACCATTATATAATCTATCTGATACCTTTTAGTATCTCCAGGGTTCTTCCATGTAGGGTAGATCACATAACTAATTAGGAGATATTGAATAGGATTGGGGAGAAGAGGACTTTGTGTATGCCGGCCGGTGTGGCTGTGCGGTTCTAGGCGCTGCAGTCTGGAACCGCGAGAGCGCTACGGTCGCAGGATGTGTGTGATGTCCTTAGGTTAGTTAGGTTTAACTAGTTTTAAGTTCTAGGGGACTAATGACCTCAGAAGTTGAGTCCCATAGTGCTCAGAGCCATTTGAACCATTTGAAGGAGTTTGTGGCACAAGTTGACTAGAAGAAGGGATCGATTGGTAGGACATGTTCTGAGGCATCAAGGGATCGCCAATTTAGCATTGGAGGGCAGCGTGGAGGGTAAAAATCGTACAGGGAGACCAAAAGATGAATACACTAAGCAGATTGAGAAGGATGTCGGTTGCAGTAGGTACTGGGAGATGAAGAAACTTGCACAGTGTAGAGTAGCATGGAGAGCTGCATCAAACCAGTCTCAGGACTGAAGACAACAACAACATCAATAACAGCCGTGCGGTGTCGTCCTATTAAGTTGCTACAGTACATTGTAGACAGAAAAGTTGATTCACGCTCTCTGCACTCTAAAAATGATTAAAACATGTGGACTTTAGATTTCGTTATCAATAATATCGCACCTCCACCTGAATCAGGCGAGCAGTTAAATACATGATGATGGCAGAAGCAGTGTGGACATAAAATGATAGACACTACAGTATAAGAAGCGTTTCTGAAAAAAGAGTTTTTTTAAATTCTAATATAAATTTAAGTTTCAGGAAGTCTTTTCTGAATGAATCTGTGTAGAGTGTAGACTTGTAGCCTCTACGGAAATAAATTATGGACGATAAGCTACTCGTAGACTAACTGTCGTATTTTGATATTCCTCCCTCGCCGATTCAGCTCATTTGTCATCAGTGCACTTAGTTTTAGACGTCCTCCTGTTGCATCGCAAGGCAATCGCTTCGATCCTCTTCTCTCCCTGTTTTTCATACAGTGCTGTCAAAAAACAAATTAGTGATCTCTAGACTTCTTCAACGGGGCGCCGGCTGTGAGTGAGTCACGTAGCGACTACGGTAGCCCTGCTGGATACGCGAGGCCCTGATGGTGGCCATTCCTGCCCGAGGACCTGCCTGCGTCCCCGTTTGTCCCCTGGGGAGGGCGAAGGCCAGCTCCGCCGATTCCACTCTCGCTCCTCTCCTCCCCTCCCCACCCCCTCGCCAGAGACTCCTTCGCCAGCGACCTCGCGTCGGTCCGCGAGCGTCGGCATCGGCAGCCAGAGGTATCGGACGAGAGCACGGGGCGCAGTTACGGTCCGGATGGGATTCCATCTCTCCGGCTGCCGACGCCGCCCCGGCCGTTCTGCTGCCGTACGTGATGGAGTCACGCGCTCCGCGAGATACGTGCCCCGAGATACCTTTCCTCCTCCCCCTTCCCCCTCCCCCCTCTCACCCAAGGAGCATTCCGCCAGATCAGCTCTCTCACACACACACGCCGGCCCACCGCCACGTACAGACAGGGAGCGGGCGCCCTGCCGGCAGATATGTCTGCAGCCAGCGCTCACAGTATTTGGACAGGGCGATGCGGCAGGAGCCATCCTATCCTACCCCATCCGTCCGCGTAGCCCAGCTTCCGAATGCGCTGCACGTCTGGCCGGCCCGCGCCTCCAGAATTACACGGGGCCCTTCCTACTGGAATCACGCTGTGACGTGTGTCGGCCACTCGTCAGCGTCAAGCGCAGCGCTGAATAGTAACCGTGCAACCCTCTGATAAATGTAAACACCACTCCGACATGTTTCACTTGTCGCGTCTCTCAAGCCATACAACTGAATTCACTGACGACACGAAAACCAAGTAAAACGTCTACAACGCTGACGTGAACAAGGCAATCCATATGCGTCAACTTGCAGTTCTCCCTCCCTTTAAACACTTCATACTTCTGACGTGGCAGCGTCTCACGACGAGGCACACGTGTCGCAACAACTGAATTTCTACATCGATATTTTTAAATACCTTCGGCGAGAGACTTTGCGGCACCTGGTTGAGGATACTTCGTGTGACACTTTCATTTTAATCCTCCCCCGCCCTCTTTCTTATAGCCGGCAGCGGTGGCCGAGCGGTTCTAGGCGCTTCAGTCCGGAACCGCGTTGCTGCTACGGTCGCAGGTTCGGATCCTGCCTCGGGCATGGATGTGTGTGATGTCCGTAGGTTAGTTAGGTTTAAGTAGTTCTAAGTTCTAGGGGACTGATGACCTCAGATGTCAAGTCCCATAGTGCTCAGAGCCATTTGAACCGTGGTTCTGCAAAACGTTTATTCATATGATCGGTTTCGGTTTCTTTAGAACCATCTTCAGATCTGATATTTCGGTTACAGGAGTAACCCGTCCAAATGCAGCAACTTTCACATGCAGTATGCTGCTCTGTTCAATTATACTGTTTATTACAATAGGCCTATTTCGGCATGACTGCCATCTTCAGCTTGTCTCTGGTGGTCTTCATATCCATGTGACACCGATGTCTCGGTTGCTATCACACTGCTGTATGAGTCTGCTACTTCGTTGTTGGTGGAGCTATAGTACGAGTTAAACTTTAACTGGATCAGTTACTTGTGAAT
Source organism: Schistocerca nitens (assembly GCF_023898315.1). Classification (NCBI taxonomy): domain Eukaryota; kingdom Metazoa; phylum Arthropoda; class Insecta; order Orthoptera; family Acrididae; genus Schistocerca; species Schistocerca nitens. Next base: position 77,898,687 of record NC_064625.1, read on the forward strand.
TTGTCAAATTATGAAACCCCATTCCATAACGACGTTATTTGACAGCTGTTAAGAAATAAATTTTCATAATTCGACAACTTCACAAGTACGTGTTCCAGCAATATAGTAACTCGTACCACAGCTCTGCCAACCACGAAGGAGCAAACAAACTTATGCAGTAGTCTGACAGCAACTGAAAAATTGATATCATGTGGACATCAAGACCACCTCATATAACACGAAATTGGATGTCACGTCGAAATAGGAGTATTGTAATAAACAATATAATCCATACAGCAGCGTCTTCGTCTCGTAGCATAATATAAAGGACAAACATTAATAAAACCAACAAAACGCAGTGACTATTCCTGACTAGGAATGGAAGAGAAAACATTCTATGAAAATGTGTCCGGGAATGGACGGTTTGTGTGCAACGACAAAAAACTGTCCCGGGACACAGTACAGAGCTGCATTGCATGAACATCACAACAGGTGTCCAAAGTTCTCTCCATGGGATTGCAAGTGATAGAGGTAGTAACGGTTGTCATGCAAAACAGACACAATCGTACTTTGGCTTACACCATGTTGGCGGGCCACTTGCCTTGAGTTTGTACGAGGCTTCATCTGAATGTCCTGTAGAACCCGGTCCTCCAAATTTGGTGTACGCCCAGTCCGCTGCCTCCCATCCCATCACGTTCGTCTGTCTGAAAGGACCCATGATCACAAAACGCCCAAAAAGGACTTGATATGTTGTGTGATGTGGTTTGCGTCTGTGAGTCTTCTTGTTTTGGTATAACCGTGCTGCCTCTCGACCATTTCCATCTGTTTGGCCGTACACAAACAGCATCTCGGCTTTTTCCGGACACGAATACCGGACCATTGTGCAGCTTACAGTACGCTGCCTCAGTCACACAGGCTGCAACACACAAGGAATACGCAGCACGTGGTCAGGGCAGTCGTCATTCGTCACCACCATCTACCGTGGCAACGACACATTTCCGGACACATGTTTGTAGGACCTTTTCTTCCTCCATTTTCAGTCGGGAATCAGTCCCTGCAGTTAGTCGGTTTTGTTAATGTTCACCGTGTATTTATTATACACGACGCAGTGGGCCCAGATGAGTGGAAAAGACGTTCATTTATGCTTTTTGTAACTGTTCACAGCTAAGTAGTGCAAACATTCAAGGCTAAATGATACACAAGGCGAATTAGTATATTCGCAGTGAAGGCCAAGGAAAAAGAAACTAAATTGTCCCTCCCTGTTCCATCGGCGAACGGTGTGCGGGAAGGACGACCATTGCTGGTACTCAGCATGTCAGTTTGTGAGACTTCCTCCTCTTGCACATTTCATTCGGTGCGTGTTGAACTTAGCAATATATTCCCGGTGAAGTGTAATTAACTCCTATTAATGTATTACACGATTTGTACCTCTAACGAAGAAGCTGACATGCATTTTTCGCCGGCCGGAGTGGCCTAGCGGTTCTAGGCGCTACAGTCTGGAACCGCGTGACCGCTACGGTCGCAGGTTCGAATCCTGCCTCGGGCATGGATGTGTGTGATGTCCTTAGGTTAGTTAAGTTTAAGTAGTTCTAAGTTTTAGGGGACTGATGACCTCAGAAGTTAGGTCCCATAGTGCTTGGAGCCATTTGAACCATTTTACATTTTTAGATTTTATAACTTGTCTGTTCCTCCCCATGAACCATGGACCTTGCCGTTGGTCTTGGGGTCTAGGGGAAGCGTTTTTGATTCATAATCAAAACGTCTTCGGTCCCGGGTTCGATCCCCGCCACTGCCTAAATTTTGATAAATAATCAGCATTGGCGGCCGAAGACTTCCGGCATAAGAAGTCGGCCTCATTCTGCCAACGGCCTTGTCAAAGAGGGCGGAGGAGCGGATAGAGGTTCAGGGCACTCTCTTGTCCTAGGGGTGGGAAATTGCCCCTAAAGGCGGAAGAATCAGCAATGATCAACGACATGAGGATGCAGAAGGCATCTGCATTAAAGACACGTAACGTGTATCCACAGGACATGTGGCCTGTCATTGAAGAAGTGTCATGATGATCTCTCCATTGGCAAAAGATTCCGGAATAGTCCCCCATTCGGATCTCCGGGAGGGGACTGCCAAGGGGGAGGTTACCATGAAAAAAATATTGAATAATCAGCGGAAGGATAACGTTCTACGAGTCGGGGCATCGAATGTCAGAAGCTCGAACGTGGTAGGGAAACTAGAAAATCTGAAAAGGGAAATGCAAAGGCTCAATCTAGATATAGTAGGGGTCAGTGAAGTGAAGTGGAAGGAAGACAAGGATTTCTGGTCAGATGAGTATCGGGTAATATCAACAGCATCAGAAAATGGTATAACAGGTGTAGGATTCGTTATGAATAAGAAGGTAGGGCAGAGGTTGTGTTACTGTGAACAGTTCAGTGACTGGGTTGTTCTAATCAGAATCGACAGCAGACCAACACCGACAACGATAGTTCAGGTATACATGCCGACGTCGCAAGCTGAAGATGAACAGGTAGAGAAAGTGTATGAGGATATTGAAAGGGTAATGCAGTATGTAAAGGGGGACGAAAATCTAATAGTCATGGGCGACTGGAATGCAGTTGTAGAGGAAGGAGTAGAAGAAAAGGTTACAGGAGAATATGGGCTTGGGACAAGGAATGAAAGAGGAGAAAGACTAATTGAGTTCTGTAACAAGTTTCAGCTAGTAATAGCGAATACCCTGTTCAAGAATCACAAGAGGAGGAGGTATACTTGGAAAAGGCCGGGAGATACGGGAAGATTTCAATTAGATTACATTATGGTCAGACAGAGATTCCGAAATCAGATACTGGATTGTAAGGCGTACCCAGGAGCAGATACAGACTCAGATCACTATATAGTAGTGATGAAGAGTAGGCTGAAGTTCAAGACATTAGTCAGGAAGAATCAATACGCAAAGAAGTGGGATACGGAAGTACTAAGGAATGACGAGATACGTTTGAAGTTCTCTAACGCTATAGATACAGCAATAAGGAATAGCGCAGTAGGCAGTACAGTTGAAGAGGAATGGACATCTCTAAAAAGGGCCATCACAGAAGTTGGGAAGGAAAACATAGGTACAAAGAAGGTAGCTGCGAAGAAACCATGGGTAACAGACGAAATACTTCAGTTGATTGATGAAAGGAGGAAGTACAAACATGTTCCGGGAAAATCAGGAATACTGAAATACAAGTCGCTGAGGAATGAAATAAAAAGGAAGTGCAGGGAAGCTAAGACGAAATGGCTGCAGGAAAAATGTGAAGACATCGAAAAAGATATGATTGTCGGAAGGACAGATTCAGCATACAGGAAAGTCAAAACAACCTTTGGTGACATTAAAAGCAACGGTGGTAACATTAAGAGTGCAACGGGAATTCCACTGTTAAATGCAGAGGAGAGAGCAGATAGGTGGAAAGAATACATTGAAAGCCTCTATGAGGGTGAAGATTTGTCTGATGTGATAGAAGAAGAAACAGGAGTCGATTTAGAAGAGATAGGGGGTCCGGTATTAGAATAGGAATTTAAAAGGGCTTTGGAGGACTTACCGTCAAATAAGGCAGAAGGGATAGATAACATTTCATCAGAATTTCAAAAATCATTGGGGGAAGTGGCAACAAAACGACTATTCACGTTGTTGTGTAGAATATGAGTCTGGCGACATACCATATGACTTTCGGAAAAGCATCATCCACACAATTCCGAAGACGGCAAGAGCTGACAAGTGCGAGAATTATCGCACAATCAGCTTAACAGCTCATGCATCGAAGCTGCTTACAAGAATAATATACAGAAGATTGGAAAAGAAAATTGAGAATGCGCTAGGTGACGATCAGTTTGGCTTTAGGAAAAGTAAAGGGACGAGAGAGGTAATTCTGACGTTACGGCTAATAATGGAAGCAAGGCTAAAGAAAAATCAAGACACTTTCATAGGATTTGTCGACCTGGAAAAAGCGTTCGACAATATAAAGTGGTGCAAGCTGTTCGAGATTCTGAAAAAAGTAGGGCTAAGCTATAGGGAGAGACGGGTCATATACAATATGTACAACAACCAAGAGGGAATAATAAGAGTGGACGATCAAGAACGAATTGCTCGTATCAAGAAGGGTGTAAGACAAGGCTGTAGCCTTTCACCCCTACTCTTCAATCTGTACATCGAGGAAGCAATGATGGAAATAAAAGAAAGGTTCAGGAGTGGAATTAAAATACAAGGTGAAAGGATATCAATGATACGATTCGCTGATGACATTGCTATCCTGAGTGAAAGTGAAGAAGAATTAAATGATCTGCTGAATGGAATGAACAGTCTAATGAGTAGACAGTATGGTTTGAGAGTAAATCGGAGAAAGACGAAGGTAATGAGAAGTAGTAGAAATGAGAACAGCGAGAAACTTAACATCAGGATTGATGGTCACGAAGTCAATGAAGTTACGGAATTCTGCTACCTAGGCAGCAAAATAACTAATGACGGACGGAGCAAGGAGGACATCAAAAGCAGACTCGCTATGGCAAAAAAGGCATTTCTGGCGAAGAGAAGTCTACTAATATCAAATACCGACCTTAAATTGAGGAAGAAATTTCTGAGGATGTACGTCTGGAGTACAGCATTGTATGGTAGTGAAACATGGACTGTGGGAAAACCGGAACAGAAGAGAATCGAAGCATTTGAGATATGGTGCTATAGAAGAATGTTGAAAATTAGGTGGAATGATAAGGTAAGAAATGAGGAGGTTCTACGCAGAATCGGAGAGGAAAGGAATATGTGGAATACACTGATAAGGAGAAGGGACAGGATGATAGGACATCTGCTAAGACATGAGGGAATGACTTCCATGGTACTAGAGGGAGCTGTAGAGGGCAAAAACTGTAGAGGAAGACAGAGATTGGAATACGTCAAGCAAATAATTGAGGAAGTAGGTTGCAAGTGCTACTCTGAGATTGAGATGAAGAGGTTAGCACAGGAAAGGAATTCGTGGCGGGCCGCATCAAACCAGTCAGTAGACTGATGACCAAAAAAAAAAAAAAAAAAAAAAAAAAAGGGGGGGGGGGAGGCTTGGGTGCCTCAGCGATATAGACAGCCGTACCGTAGGTGCAACCACAACGGAGGGGTAACTGTTGAGAGGCCAGACAAACATGTGGTTCCTGAAGAGGGGCAGCAGCCTTTTCAATAGTTGCAGGGGCAACAGTCTGGATGATTGACTGATCTGGCCTTGTAACACTAACCAAAATGGCCTTGCTGGTCTGGTACTGCGAACGGCTGAAAGCAAGGGGAAACTACAGCCGTAATTTTTCCCGAGTTCATGCAGCTTTACTGCATGATTCAATGATGATAGCGTTCTCTTGGGTAAAATATTCCGGAGGTGAAATAGTCCCCCATTCGGATCTCCGGGCGGGGACTACTCAAGAGGACGTCATTATCAGGAGAAAGAAAACTGGCATTCTACGGATCGGAGCGTGGAATGTCATATCCCTTAATCGGGCAGGTAGGTTAGAAAATTTAAAAAGGGAAATGGTAGGTTAAAGTTAGATATAGTGGGAATTACGGAAGTTCGGTGGCAGGAGGAACAAGACTTTTGGTCAGGTGAATACAGGGTTATAAATACAAAATCAAATAGGGGTAATGCAGGTGTAGGTTTAATAATGAATAAAAAAATAGGAGTACGGTAAGCTACTACAAACAGCATAGTGAACGCATTATTGTGGCCAAGATAGACACGAAGCCCACGCCTACTACAGTAGTACAAGTTTATATGCCAACTAGCTCTGCAGAGGACTAAGAAATTGATGAAATGTATGATGAGATAAAAGAAATTATTGAGGTAGTGAAGGGAGATGAAAATTTAATAGTCATGGGTGACTGGAATTCGAGAGTAGGAAAAGGGAGAGAAAGAAACATAGTAGGTGAATATGGATTGGGGCTAAGAAATGAAAGAGGAAGCCGCCTGGTAGAAATTTGCGCAGAGCATAACTTAATCATAGCTAACACTTGGCTTAAGAATCATGAACGAAGGTTATATACATGGAAGAACCCTGGAGATACTAAAAGGTATCAGATTATATAATGGTAAGACAGAGATTTAGGAGCCATGTTTTAAATTGTAAGACATTTCCAGGGGCATATGTGGACTCTGACCACAATCTATTGGTTATGAACTGTAGATTAAAATTGAAGAAACTGCAAAAAAGTGGGAATTTAAGGAGATGGACCTGGATAAACTGAAAGAACCAGAGGTTGTACAGAGTTTCAGGGAGAGCATAAGGGAACAATTGACAGGACTGGGGGAAAGAAATACAGTAGAGGAAGAATGTGTAGCTTTGAGGGATGAAATAGTGAAGGCAGCATAGGATCAAATAGATAAAAAGACAAGGGGTAGTATAAAACCTTGGGTAACAGAAGAAATATTGAAATTAATTGATGAAAGGAGAAACGACAAAAATGCAGTAAATGAAGCAGGCAAAAAGGAATACAAACGTCTCAAAAATGAGATCGACGGGAAGTGCAAAATGGCTAAGCAGGGATGGCTAGAGGACAAATGTAAGGATGTAGAGGCTTATCTCACTAGGGGTAAGATAGATACTGCTTACAGGAAAATTAAAGAGACCTTTGGAGAAAGGAGAACCACTTGGATGAATATCAAGAGCTTTGATGGAAACCCAGTTCTAAACAAAGAAGGGAAGGCAGAAAGGTGGAAGGAGTATATAGAGGGTCTATACAAGGGCGACGTACTTGGGGACAATATTATGGAAATGGAAGAGGAGGTAGATGAAGATGAAATGGGAGATATGATACTGCGTAAAGAGTTTGACAGAGCACTGAAAGACCTTGGTCGAAACAAGGCCCCCGGAGTAGACAACATTTCATTAGAACTATTGACAGCCTTGGGAGAGCTAGTCCTGACAAAACTCTACCATCTGGTGAGCAAGATGTATGAGACAGGCGAAATTGAGGGTATTTCGCCTTGAAGAAGAATATAATAATTCCAATCCCAAAGAAAGCAGGTGTTGACAGATGTGAAAATTACCGAACTATCAGTTTAATAAGTTACAGCTGCAATATACTAACGCGAATTCTCTACAGACGAATGGAAAAAGAAGAAAGATTAAGAAAAGGCAAACCTACGTTACTAGCATTTGTAGACTTAGAGAAAGCTTTTGACAACGTTAACTGGAATACTCTCTTTCAAATTCTGAAGGTGGCAGGAGTAAAATACAGTGAGCGAAAGGCTATTTACAATTTGTACAGAAACCAAATGGCAGTTATAAGAGTCGAGGGGTATGAAAGGGAAGCAGTGGTTGGGAAGGGAGTGAGACAGGGTTATAGCCACTCCCCGATGTTATTCAATCTGTATATTGAGCAAGCAGTAAAGGAAACAAAAGAAAAATTCGGAGTAGGTATTAAAATCCATGGAGAAGAATTAAAAACTTTGAGGTTCGCCGATGACATTTTAATTTTGTCAGAGACAGCAAAGGACTTCGAAGAACAGTTGAACGGAATGGACAGTGTCTTGAAAGGAGGGCATAAGATGAACATCAACAAAAGCAAAACGAGGATAATGGAATGTAGTCGAATTAAGCCGGGTGATGCTGAGGGAATTAGATTAGGAAATGAGACACTTAAAGTAGTAAAGGAGTTTTGCTATTTGGGGAGCAAAATAACTGATGATGGTAGAAGTAGAGAGGATATAAAATGTAGACTGGCAATGGCAAGGAAAGCGTTTCTGAAGAAGAGAAATTTGTTGACATCAAGTATAGATTTAAGTGTCAGGAAGTCGTTCCTGAAAGTATTTGTATGGAGTGTAGCCATGTATGGAAATGAAACATGGACGATAAATAGTTTAGACAGGAAGAGAATAGAAGCTTTCGAAATGTGGTGCTACAGAATAATGCTGATGATTAGATGGGTAGATCACATAACTAATGAGGAGGTATTGAATAGAATTGGGGAAAAGAGGAGCTTGTGGCAGAACTTGACTAGAAGAAGGGATCGGTTGGTAGGACATGTTTTGAGACATCGAGGGATCACCAATTTAGTATTGGAGGGCAGCGTGGAAGGTAAAAATCGTAGAGGAAGACCAAGAGATGAATACACTAAGCAGATTCAGAAGGATGTAGGTTGCAGTAGGTACTGGGAGATGAAGAAGCTTGCATAGGATAGAGTTGCATGGAGAGCTGCATCAAACCAGTCTCACGACTGAAGACCACAACACGAACTACAATTTGTCTGTTGATGGTTTTGGCTGTAATATATATTTTGGAATAGACAGTGAACAATTTGGGAAACAATTGTCAGTAATCTGTTACATTCTGAATTTAAATATCGAAATTAGAGTAACTAACAATTCATTATAACAATATGCGAGTGGCGGATTCTTCTGTGTTTTAAGAGATGTGAAGCCACCTTTTCTCTGATAAAAATAAAGCATATGATACAAAAGAGGTTATGAATGACTACATTTAATGTACAGTTAGTGGATACAGGGTGGTAGAAATATATTCCTTCCATTGACAGGGCTTAGTACGGACAAAAGAAGGTAGAAAATTACCTGGCAAACGTGGACTCTAAGATGCATACGATCAGAGCCTACACCATTTGTTGATCTTCGCTACTCTAGAACATCTCTCTTCTACTGCAGGATCTTTGCTGTCACGAACAACTTGCATAATCTAGTAAACAAATGAGTCAGAAACGGTTACACATTGTTCTGTCACTGGTGAAAGAGCAGGTTTGTATAATATAATCTGCTTGGTATTACACGTGCAACGGCCTTGCCGCAGTGGATACACCGGTTCCCGTGAGATCACCGAAGTTAAGCGCTGTCGGGCGTGGTTGGCAATTGGATGGGTGACCATCCAGCCGCCATGGGCTGTTGCCATTTTTCTGGGTGCACACAGCCTCGTGGTGCCAATTGAGGAGCTACTCGACCGAATAGTAGCGGCTCCGGTGAAAGAAAACCGTCATAACGACCGGGAGAGCGGTGTGCTGACCACACGCCCCTCCTATCCGCATCCTCAACTGAGGATGATACGGCGGTCGGATGGTCCCGATGGGCCACTTGTGGCCTGAAGACGGAGTGCTGCTGTATTACACGTGGTTCATGCATGATGAACTACCAATTATTTTCTTCGGAATGTCCGAGAACATCACAGACTTCTAACAAGCAATGCATTGGTCGGAGAAATCCACATCTTAGCCCCTTGGATTTTTGGTAGTGGGGACCCCTGAAATCTTCCGTATATGAAAGCCCCATTAATGATGTACAAACAAAACGGCAACGCGTCATCATCGTCTGCTAGCACATACGTGACAAGAGAGGGCGTTAGTCATTTAGACGTCGGACAGAAGCGTACCTTACCAAGAAAGGACCTACTGAGGGCCTGCTTCAGCGACGGCTCAGAAGTGCGCGTCGTTGTAATAGCAAGTAGATTACATTAGAAGCTCTCAGATTAATCTTATTTACTGTATTGGGTACGTCGTTCGTAATAGCAATTACCTCGCCGTAGATTCGGTCAATGCTACCACCTCTCAAAACACAGTGTATTTTTAACACCCTGTATATGAGTGCATTTAACGAACTTAATCATAAACACAAAATTCTGAAGGAGAAAAAATTTTTAAATCGCACGAACAAGAACGCATATTTATATCAGAGAGATGTAATTTGTAAAATAATTTAATGTTAGCAAATGTAAGCAAGAATACTAAATATGTTCCACCAAGAAGTGCGTTAACATTTTGTTTGACTGTGATTTAACCAGTTATAATAACTTCTAACAAAGTACGAATGGTATTTCTTGTTGAAATATTATAAACAGATACGCAGTTGCGACCACGTGACTTATAATTGTCTTAAGGCCAGTGCGTTCATGTATTTGGTCGGGCTGACTCTTATGTGCTGTTTGGTTGTCAGTTCTTTCATGCAGTGTTATATAAAAAAAATTTTGAACTCATGTGAAGCTCAAATGTTTTTCCTCTCGTCTCTACTGATTCTGCAAAGTTACAAGACCGAAAATTATCCCGTGACTACTCTAAGTTAACAATGCAATATTTGTTTTGAGTTTATAATGTGCCGCTCCGCAAGTAATTTTAATGCACTGGGTAAGCAGTAAATTTTTCCAAAAAATTACTCAAGTCTGGGTGTCATACAAGGTGTTACAAAACTTTGGAATATTTAGAAAGGTGGTAGTACCCAATAAAACAAGGAAAAAAAGTCCAATAAACATTGGCGGTAGGAGTTCGCGTAGTATGTGTCGACCAACACGGTTTTGGTAACGCAAGCAGGTTTCAACTGTTATTGCTAGTCCTTGTAACAAAGAATTCGTCAAGTCAAGGAAAAGTTTTGTTACAGAATTTTATTAAGTTAAAATTAAAATTTTCTTTCCTCAATTGTGATTCCATTACGGAAGACGTTTTCACGAATCGCTCTTGCTGTGCACCGTAGTAAGACGGGTTATTATTCCCTCCGTCTGGACGAAGTAACATAGCAGAGAGAGAGGCGGCGAGATAGACCAACCACAGCACTTGATGTATTATAACGGGAAAGGCAGTCCGCGAAATTGGATTGCCTTGTTTGTTGTGATTGCGGTCAGATATTCTTTTCGTTCTGGCGAAAAAGTTTACTCTTCCCGTCTGTGTTGACAACAACACGATGCAGATATGATGAACGTTCGGGCTACATCATGATACTTCTTAACTAGTAGATCCAAGATAAAGAACTTCGTAATGTTACTGTTATGCTTCACGAGAACAGATAAACAAAACTCAGAGTTGTTACTCGAAATTCCTTTTCTTTTTGTAGTTTTTTCTTTACCTGCAGGTAGACTCGGCGCTCGTATCTCCTCCTTCTGAAGTTTTAACAATGGATTATTATTATTATTATTATCATCGTTTAGGATTTATTGGAGCACTTGACATATTACAAAAGGCAATTCCACCGTTTTGTGTATATTTTCCTGGTACGAATGAGTCCAAAGCGCCACGCATAAAAACGCAGTTCTTCTGGGGCGCATACCTCGGGTTCTATCGGTAAGATAAAAGGAGGATGAAGTGTTTCGGCAAGCGCTGTGGTTCGGGACCATTTGTGAGCCCAACGGAAGGATCGTCTTAGTGTCACTACCATACAAGACAGGGCCAAATTTGAAAATTACACACTTCCTCCTGCATAGGCGACTAGAGCAAATCGGTTGGTTCTTTTCCCGTTACATGTGGTCTACGGAGCGCCTTAAGGCGATTTTGGAGACACCATTTAGTTCATGGACGGTTCCTGAGAAAACCCGGAAAACATAGTTTTTGTGGAGCAAAATCCAGCAGCGGATTCCAGGACGACTGTGCACAGCAAATCATTGTAATTTTTACAATACATTGCTAAGCTCCCGATCTCGAACAGACCTAAAAATTTTATTGATATCTTCATATTTTTCCGAAATACAGAGATTCAGAATTACTCTACCTGCAATGTACAATACGCACGTAAAATCAAGCGTGAGGCGAAAATGTATCTTGTAAAGTGACGTAGAACAGAAAAATATATCGTGATAGTGTCTCCGTTGTCATTAGGAGAGCTCTGGGAATTTCACTTTCTAGAACCGAGGCACATGGAAAATTTTTGTGCACGTAAAATCCAGTTTGTGGTGTAAAATTATATAGTTTTGGTTTATTTCACTTTGCCATTAGCAAACTATCAAAATTTTAGTGACCCATACATTTATTTTTTTGTGAGTGACATATCGCACTGTAGCAGGTAAAAGAAAGCAACTAGTGGAAAACTGCTTCTACTGGAATACAAAAAAGTGAATATGCTCCTTTTTAAAAGAATCTGACTGAAAAGTGGTTTACCAGATGCCTCATTTACCTGTCTCTGTACTTTAAAAATTTTTCGTAGAAATTTTGGCATGCGAACAAATTCGCATATTTTTATGCTGAGAAAGAAGGCGAGGCGTAAAGAGAAGGAGAAAGTGGAAGTGCTTGAGAGTCAGTGATAATGACAGAGTAAATGACAATGACCAAGAGGAAAAGAGAGAGAGAGAGAAATAAAGACGGTGACAGTAAGAGGAGACAGCTGTAGTAGGACAGAAGAAGGAGATGAGGCTGTGTGACAGGAGATAGCGAGAGTTGGCGACCCACAAAAAGATGACGATAAAGAGTTAAGCTGAATGAGTGAAAGTGTGTGCGCAACTGGGAGTGGACGGATATGAGCGATTTAGACCTATAGACTAGTGTGTGTGTGTGAGCAACTTTCTATTGGGGGAGCTTGTGGCATTGAAAGGTGAGTTGAATGTTAAAAAGAGCGCGAGTATGTTCACATGTGCACATTTTTGGGAAAGTTTTTAAAGGTGTTCATTAGCATACCTCAAATCTAGGTGTAAGACTGCTAGGAGAAGCAGGCAAGTGCTCTACCAACTGAGCTTCCCAAGCACGACTCACGCCGAGTCCTCACAGCTTTACTTCTGCCAGTACCTCGTCTCCTACCTTTCAAACTTTACAGAAGCTCTCCTGCGAACCTTGCAGAACTAGCACTCCTGAAAGAAAGGATATTGCGGAGACATGGCTTAGCCACAGCCTCGGGGATGTTTCCAGAATGAGATTTTCACTCTGCAGCGGAGTGTGCGCTGATATGAAACTTCCTGGCAGATTGCCCTCGAAAGGCAAGGGTGCCGAGTTCGAGTCTCGGTCCGGCACACAGTTTTAATCTGCCAGGAAGTTTCATATCAGCGCATACTCCGCTGCAGAGTGAAAATCTCATTCTGCTAGGAGAAGCGTTTCAAGCTTTCGCAATCTGCACAGTACGCAAATGCAAAGTAAACGAGTAAAGACTCGCGAATTAATACAATTAATGAAGGAACCCAAGTTGAGCAGAAAATCTTGCAAGTTCTGACCTGCTCAGATATCGGGCGGCGCTAGCTGTAAAATGCGAAACATACTTGGAACTCAGTGATCGTGTGCCACAACACGCAAGTCAACACCGAATGAAAACAACAGAGATGACGGCAGTTCGAGGCTGTCAATGCCGCCTTCCGGGTCAAGAGAGACCCAGACGGTGAATCAGGCTCTCACTGTCTACATCCGTATTTCGCAAGCCATCGTGCGGTTCGTGGCGGAGAGTACCCTGTAGCACTACGGGTCGTCCCCTTTCCTGTTCCTCGCAGATCCAGCAAGGGAAAAACGACTATCTACATGCCGCTCTATGAGTCCTGTTTTCTCGTATTTTGGTTTCGTGGTCCTTAATTGAAATGTACAGTACGTTGGCGACAATAGAATCGTTCTGCAGTCAGCTTCAAATGGCTGTTCACAAAATTTTCTCAATAGTATTCCTCGAAAATCACGTCGCCTTCCCTCCAGCGATTCCCATTTATGTGTTATTCGAACCTATCGGTAACAAATCTAACACTCTGCCTCTGAACTGCGCCGATGTGTTCCTTCAATCCGACCTGGTTGGGATCCCAAACACTACAGCAGTACTCAAGAATGGGTCGCGCTAGAGTCGTATATGGACCACACTTTCCAAATATTGTGCCAATAAACCGAGGTCTATCATTCACCTTTCTATCTATCGCTTGAGCCTTGTCCCGCAGTTACGCAGGGTCAGCCATTGTTAATCGGATTTGGCATGTTAATGTTTAAGGGGTGGCCGGATGCCCTTCCTGCCGCCAGCCCATACCCCTGGGACGGAATTAATGTACCCCAATTCTCTGTGTCGAGTGTAATCCATGGAATAGCGCGAAAGTGTTCAGATGTCTGCGAGCCGTGTAACTGACCAGCCCGGTATTCACCTAGCGGGATGTGGAAAATCGCCTAAAAACCACATCCAGGCTGGCTGGCGCATAGGCCCTCGTCGTTAATCCGCCGGGCGGATTCGATCCGAGGCCGGCGCGCCTACCCGAGTCCAGGAAGCAGCGCTTTAGCGCTCTCGGCTATCCTGGCGGGTGTCTATCGTTCACCTTTGGTACTAAATAATTACATACTCGTTCCATATCATATCGCTCTGCGATGTTACGCCTAGATATTTATTCACTGTGACTGTGTCAAACCTCGAACTAATAATGCTATATTCGAACATTACGAGACTTTATTTCTACTCATCCACATTAACTCCACATTTTTCTACATTTAGAGACAGGTACCACTCATCACAACAACTACAAATTTTGTCTAAATCATCTTGTATCCTCCTAGAGTCACTCATTTTCGACACCTTTCTGTACACCATAACATAACCAGCAAAGGACCACAGACTGCTAACCACCCTGTCCGCCAGAACAGTTATGTATATAGAAAATAACAGCGGTACTGTCACACATCCCTTGGGCACCCCTAACGATACCGTTGGCTGTGATGAACATTCGCCGTTGATGACAACATACTGGGTTCTGTTGCTTAAGAAGTCTTCGAGCCACTCACATATCTGGGAACCTATTACGTATACTCATACCTTCGTTAACAGTCTGAAGTAGGTACCGTGTGCAATGCTTTTCGGAAATTTTCTAATATGGTCTCTCTCTTTTACTCTTAGTTCATAAGATATGATCTGAGAAAAGGACGAGCTAGTTTCGCACAAGCGATACTTTCTAAAATCGTCCTCATTCGTGGACGTCATCTTTCCGGTCTCTAGGAAATTTATTAAATACGGAGGAGGAGGAGGAGGAGGAGGAGGATTTAACGTTCCGTCGACAACGAGGTCATTAGTGACGGAACACAAGCTCGAAATGGGAAGGTCGGATAGGGAAAGTGGCTGTGTTCTTTCGAAAGAACTACCCTGGCACTTGCCTTAGGCGATTTAGGGAATTCACGGGAAACCTAAATCAGGATGGCCGGACGCGGGTTCAAGCCATCGTCCTCCCGAATGCGAATCCAGCGTGGTAACCGCTGCGATAACCCGCTCGGTTTATTGTATTCGAACTCGGAACATGTTCAAGAATACTGCAACAAACCGATGTTACGGACATTGGTCTGTAATTTAGGAGTTCCATCCTTTCACCGTTCTTACATACAGGAGACACCTGTGATTTGTTCCAGTTGGTTGGGATTTTGCGCTTGGCGAGAGATACGCGATAATAAAAGCTAAGTAAGGGGTCAGTGCCGTAGAGTACTTTTCGTAAAACTGAAATGGGATTATATCCTTCTCTTGTTGCCAACCACCTCAGCTGATTCTCAACCATTATTAAAAACAGAAAATTTATGGATTACAATCGAAAACATGCTGGTGTATACAGGCTGACACCATGTAATTAAGTGTTAATTCGCTCCTCTCACATTGCAATATAGTTTGACACGGCCTTTAGGTTTCAGTATTGAAATGCATGAAATATGTTCGACAGCAAGGCTTTTTATAGAGTTGCTTATAACATGAAGATTATTAGTTGGAAAACGTTCGTAACATATACTTGTCTTCATTCCATAAATACTAACGAAAAACTAAATTCACTTTTTCTGAAAGGTACTCTGTAATTACAAAATGAGAATTGTTCGTGTTTTATGTTAAAGTATCGGTTAATATCAGTCGAACCACGGCAGATATTTTTTTGTACTTGTTAAGGTCGGAATGAAACTGATTATATAATATGAATCAGTATAATAAATTAAGTTGTAAAATGAAGACATAAATGAAAAAAGATTGTTAAAAAAATTATAAAAGCCTCTAAATGTCTTATCCTGGCACCTGAGATCAACAGTTCATGTGTTTCGTATCCTAACGATTATATATTGGTACGTTCAGTGAAAATGTGGTAAGGATTTAAAAGTGAACTGTATAGACACCTATCTAAATTTTTGAAATCCAGATTTTACATTGTTAAGTCACAATTATGTGACCAACTGTCAAAAGCAAGAATAAGCAATTTTCACAGTGCATACCGCTGCAGGACGTACGGAAAGAGTGTCAGTGAGGTTCTGGAAGGAACTTCCAGGGATGCAGAGCCATGGCGACTCGAGTGCCGTGGTGACCTGTGCCAGGTTTCTGTGTTGAGGATCCGTGGTGCGAACAGTGTCGTCGAGGTGGTGGCACAGATTTTCGATGGGGTTTAGATCCTGGGAGTTTGTTGGCCAGGAGTATACTGTAATCTTACCGTGGTGCTCTTCGAAGCACGACCTTACATTGCGAAATGAGTGAGGCGTTGCATTGTCTCACTGTGTAGATGCCATCGTCCAGAAGAAAAACAAAGTGTGTTGGTCGGATATGGTTTCCAAGGACCATCGTATACTCGTTTTCATCTACATCTACATCCATACTCCACAAGCCACCTGATGGTGTGTGGCGGAGGGTACCTTGACTACCTCTATCGGTTCTCCCTTCTATTCCAGTCTCTTATTGTTCGTGGAAAGAAAGATTGTCGGTATGCCTCTGTGTGGGCTCTAATCTCTCTGATTTTATCCTCATGGTCTCTTCACGAGATATACGTAGGAGGGAGCAATATACTGCTCGACTCCTCGGTGAAGGTATGTTCTCGAACATTAAACAAATGCTCGTACCGAGCTACTGAGCGTCTCTCCTGCAGAGTCTTCCACTGGAGTCTGTCTATCATCTACTTAACGCTTTCACGAGTACTAAATGATCCTGTAACGGAGCGCCCTGCTTTCCGTTGGATCTTCTCTATCTCTTCTATCAAACTTATCTGGTACGGAGCCCACAGCGGTGAGCAGTATTCAAGCAGTGGGCGAACAAGTTTACTGTAACCTACTTCCTTTGTTTTCGGACTACATTTCCTTAGGATTCTTCCAATGAATCTCAGTCAGGCATCTGCTTTACCAACGATCTACTTTATATGATCATTCCATTTTAAATCACTCCTAATGCGTACTCCCAGATAATTTATGGAATTAACTGCTTCCAGTTGCTGACCTGCTATATTGTAGCTAAATGATATGGGATCTTTCTTTCTATGTATTCGCAGCACATTACAGTTATCTACATTGAGATTCATTTGCCATTCCCTGCACCATGTGTCAATTCGTTGCAGGTACTACTGCATTTCAGTACAATTTTCCATTGTTACAGCCTCTCGATATACTACAGCATCATCCCAAAAAAGCCTCAGTGAACTTCCGATGTTATCCACAAGGTCATTTATACATATTGTGAATAGCAACGGTCCTACGACAGTCCCCTGCGGCACACCTGAAATCAGTCTTACCTCGGAAGACTTTTCTCCATTGAGACTGACATGCTGCGTTCTGTTATCTAGGAACTCTTCAATCCAATCACACAATTGGTCTGATACTTCATATGTTCTTACTTCGTTCATTAAACGACTGTGGAGAACTGTATCAAACGCCTTGTGGGAGTCAAGAAACACGGCATCTACATAGGAACCAGTGTCTATGGCCCTCTGAGTCTCGTGGACGAATAGCGGGAGCTGGCTTTCACACGATCGTCTTTTCTTCATCCATTGTACCTTCCTTGTGCGACCAGCTAACAAAGGGAACAGCACGAAAACATTCCCTAGACAATAACGCTCTGCCCTGTGCGCTTTGATTTCAGACGCCATACACGCAAACGACCACCTCGCCGACGGACGCTAAACGCTGTTCATCTAGAAAAGCCACCTGTTGCCATTCAGTGGACGTCCAGCGGCGGTACTGGAGTCCAAATTCCAGCCTCCAACGCCAGTGAACAGCAGTCAGCATGGGTGCATGGACCAGGCGCCTGCTGCAGAGGCCCGAACACACCAACGTTCGCTGAACAGTCGGGCAGGAAACACTGCTGGTAGGCCCCTGATTCCTCTGGGCTATCGGTTCCTCTGTAGTTGCTCTTCTGTTCGCCCGTACACATCTCCGCGCCTGTCGGTCACCTCTTTCGCCAGTGGCCCGTAGAGCACCACAGTCCATAAGGCCCCGGTTTTGGATAGTGCCGTTCTGATAGGCAGGGTATGCTTCAATCACGGCGGCACGCGAACCGTCCGGAAAGTCTTCCACCGTTGCCCGAAAGACATTGATCATGCTGTTAGGCGCGTCCCCGGGCAAACTCCCTGTGACCTCCACTGCACTTCCTGCCACCTGCTGGACTGTGTGGTTTGTTGCAGAGTGGCTGGCTCACGGTTTTACTTCGGCGATTAGTCAGTCACGGCTTATGCTATATTGTTTCAATTCCATCCCCCGCTTTTTCTTTTTTCCTGTACGTTTTCAGTCTGACATCGTGTTTCTATATTAGTCGTATTTGTGTGTGTGTGTGTGTGTGTTGTGTGTGTGTGTGTGTGTGTGTGTGTGTCTGTGTGTGTCTGTGTGTGTCTGTGTGTGTCTGTGTGTGTCTGTGTGTGTCTGTGTGTGTCTGTGTGTGCTGGTGTGTACGCACGTTTCTAGTGGGTTATTTATGTTTTCGCTTGTAGTTACAGTCCGTAATACACACATCAAAAAGAGTTTTGCATCACCATCGTTCCGAGAGTTCCGGAACCAGTACAGAAAATTGGAATAAAGATCAACATAAACATCATTACCGCCCTTTTCATTGCTCATGAAAACCACACATTCCCTGTTGTACCATCACACAGCGAGACCTCTAGAGGTGGTGGTCCAGATTGCTGTACACACCGGTACCTCTAATACCGAGTAGCATGTCCTTTCGCATTGATGCATACCTGTATTCGTCGTGGCGTACTATCCACAAGTTCATCAAAGCACTGTTGGTCCAGATTGTCCCACTCCTCAACGGCGATTCGGCGTAGATACCTCACAGTCGTTGGTGGGTGATCGTCGTCCATAAACAGCCCTATTCAGTCTATCACAGGCACGCTCGATAGGGTTCATGGTTCAAAAATGGCTCTGAGCACTATGGGACTTAACATCTATGGTCATCAGTCCCCTAGAACTTAGAACTACTTAAACCTAACTAACCTAAGGACAGCACACAACACCCAGTCATCACGAGGCAGAGAAAATCCCTGACCCCGCCGGGAATCTAACCCGGGAACCCGGGCGTGGGAAGCGAGAACGCTACCGCACGACCACGAGCTGCGGACGATAGGGTTCATGTCTGGACCACATGCTGGCCGCTATAGCACCCGAAAGACCCCCTTAAAGTCAATTAAGACAGAATACATAATATGAAGTAGGGAAGAGTTGTCTTGGCAAATACGACATCTTTCCCGATTAGCTAACACCAAGAAGTTTTGATAACAACAACACTATACATCACTGAGAGTTTTTGTTATGAAAAGAGGGGGAACAAACCTTACATTTAATTAATGGACAAATATCCAAGTGATAATTGCAATTAATATCTTGAAAGCTAAGTCCAAGGTGATGTTAGTCAGAGATAACTTTTACGTGGAAGCTAGTTGTAAGCGCAACGAAGAAATTCAATGCGCGTACAATACTCTTTCACAGAAAAATTCGCTTGCTGGCTCTCGTCCTGTAAAGACGTGCGAGAACAATTCTTGTCTTAGTTATTGAGAGTACGGAACGCGACGAGATTGTTTTGCGTTCAGAAGTGTTTCTTGCGTGACGTGATTCACGAACTTCGGAAACTGATTTTCTAAGCAGAGACAGGGACTTATAGACGCGTTTAACCGCGCATAACGGGTTAATTGAACTTTATTGACGAAACTAGTGAATATAGGACTTGACTTCCAATAAGTTGGAACTAAAAGAAGAGTCGATAGTATATCAAAGGACTACACTCAATTAGTCTCGAGTAGGACACAATTACACGACTTCACGAAAATAATACAATTACGCTGAAGAGTCAAGTTGTCGTAATTGTCAAGAAACTTAATTTTGATGGAACTGACTTTCCCAACCAACTGCGTGTGCGTGTGGTGCGAAAGTTATAAAGTATTTAGTGGCCAAGGAACAATAAACTGTTCGTTCCAAGTGAAATATCAAGCGTGGACTACTTTATTAAGTGATTTAATGGTTCAAATGGCTCTGAGCACTATGGGACTCAACTTCTGAGGTCATTAGTCCCCTAGAACTTAGAACTAGTTAAACTTAACTAACCTAAGGAAATCACACACATCCATGCCCGAGGCAGGATTCGAACCTGCGACCGTAGCGGCCTCGCGGTTCCAAACTGCAGCGCCCAGAACCACACGGCCACTTCGGCCGGCAAGTGATTTAATCAATGATAGTTAACCAACTACTGTTCAGCAGCGACAATTTACTCTGACTATCAAAATACCTACTTCATTAATTGAAAAGAGAACTTTTAAAGATTTTTTTTTAACATTACGGCGTAGGTTCACTCAGACGTGATGAAAGAGTATCTGTCGATCTCGCTTCATACAGTTGCAACAACTCCATAGAAACGAGCCAACAACGTACGAGAAGACTGATAATTACAATGTTTCCTCGCAATTAGTGATGTCTACGATGCGGATGAGGTAAGATTTAACAACTACTGTATATCCGGGCAATGAATCATTTGATCTTAAATCAGAAGAAGCATCCATCGTACGAGTTCGCATTTCTGTCTCCCGTTCACCAACGGGGACCTACGTCATCGCGCATCGTGTCTCAACTCCACTGCGAGAGCTGTGGCAGTAGCAGCTCTACGGCGTCGACAATATCAGCACGCGGTTGGAGTGCGGGGACGCCACAGCACTCTAGTCGAACGATGTCGTTATCCTGAAGGAAGTCATTCACAAGATTGGCACGATGGGGGCGTGAATTGTCGTCCATGAACACGAATACCTCGCCATCATGCTGCCGATATGGTTGCACTATTGGTCGGAGGATGTCATTCACGTATCACACAGCCTTTACAGTGCCTTCCATGACCACCAGCGGCGTACGTGGGCCCCACATAATGCCACCCCGCCGGCCGGAGTGGCCGAGCGGTTCTAGGCGCTACAGTCTGGAGCCGCGCTAACGCTACGGTCGCAGTTTCGAATCCTGCCTCGGGCATGGATGTGTGTGATATCCTTAGGTTAGTTAGGTTTGAGTAGTTCTAAGTTCTAGGGGACTGATGACCTCAGTAGCTAAGTCCCATAGTGTTCAGAGCCATTTGAACCAATGCCACCCCAAAACAGCAGGGATCCTCCAGCTCGCTGCACTCGCTGGAGACTCTAAGGCGTTCAGCCTGACCGGGTTGCCTCCAAACACATCTCCGACGATTGTCTGGTTGACGACATACGCGACACTTATTAGTGAATAGAACGTGATGGCAATCCTGAGCTGTCCATTCGGATTGTAGTTGGGCACATCTGTACCGCGCTGCATGGTGTTGTGGTTGCAAAGAAGGACCTCGCCATGGTAGTCGGGAGTGAAGTTGCGCATCATGCAGCCTATTGCGCACATTCTGTGTCGTAACACGACGTCCTGTGTCTGCACGAAAAGCATTATTCAACATGCTGGCGTTGTTGTCAGGGTTCCTCTGAGCCATAGTCCGTAGGTAGTGGTCATACATTGCTGTAGTAGCCCTTGGGCGGCCTGAGCGAGGCATGTCATCGACAGTTACTGTCTCTCTGTATCTCCTCCATGCCCGAACAACATCGCTTTGGTACACTCCAAGACGCCTGGACACTACCCTTCCTATCACAAAGTAACAATGAGGACACGATCCAACCACGTTATTGACCGTCTCGGCATTGTCGAACTAGAGACAACATAAGCCGTGTACCTCCTTCCTGATGGAATGACTGGAACTGATCTGCTGTCGGACCCTCTTCATCTCATAGGCGCTGCTCATGCATGATTGTTTACATCTTTGGGCGGGTTTAGTGACATCTCTGAGCAGTCAAAGCGACTGTGTCTGTGACACAACATCCACAGTCAACATCTATCTTCAGAAGTTGTGAGAATCGGGTTGATGCAAAACTTTTTTTTTGATGTGTGTAAATTGGCGCTGTTACCATCGCTCGTCACATAACAATTTAACATGGGCGCTAAAGACCTTGTTGTCGTGCGCCCACACTACATCATCCTGTTGTAGGATTCCGAAAAGTGCGAAAGAAGGATTCCACGTTGGACGGGAAAACGCTTTCGATTCTTGCAGACCATTAAGCTGGTCATCAGCGCACGTGAGATGTGGTTCATTGTGCTGCTGATTACTTTGACCCGTCTCCGTAGCGAGCGCTGTGCAGCAAACTGCGAAAAGTGGCCACGGCGGGTCGGATGGACGCTGGCTGCAAGAGCTGGCTAGCAATCCACCTGCTCTCACCGCAGACGTGGGACCGCTTACTGCACACCGCTGCTACGGATTAACTCCTGCGGCCAATGAGTCATCCTTTTTACAGCCGCGTCCCTTATTAACTCCGACTACTCTGGCGAGACCCGTAATTGGCACGTTCATTTGCATCGCCGCGTAAAAAGGACAGACGGCGTGCGAACGCCGCTCTGTCGGCGGCTACCAGATCAGCGCAGCCCGAAACTCTCTCCCCGCTCTTTACGTTCTGCCCACCTTCGTGGAAAGAAGCAGCCGTCTAACCTGCCGCTGCGACTGCCTCTGCTTCTCTCTCTCTCTGTCTCTCTTAGATCCCATTTTGGATCTGAATAAACAGCGGCACATTGCGTGTGAATTAGTGGAACAGAAATGAAAATTTAGCTCTGCGCTTGCGTTTCTTTGACGTCCGTGCGCAAAGGAATGGCTAAGTTTTGTAACACCCTTGTGAACTCATTCAAGGTTAGTGTCGAAGCACTTGTTGCAGACAAATGGAAGGTACTCATAAAACCTTAATTATCAGCTCGAAACAATACAACTACGTGATTAGCTTCAGCTCAGATGTACGTACAAGTCTACAGTCACGAAAAAAAAAGAAAAAATCGGAATCTCCGTGGAACAGCACCACTAGATAGGCGGAAAGAAAATTGCGTCACCCATTAATTACAAAGTTGAGTGAACGTAAATACGGAGTCCGTGGTGCGAGCCCTTGACCGGGCTAGCGACACTACTCAGGTGACAAAAGTCATGGTATACCTCCTGACATCCTTTCAGATGTCGTTTTTCCTGGCACAGTACAGCAACACGACGTGGCATGGACTCAACAAGTCGTAGGGAGTGCTATGCAGAAATATTGAGCCATGCTGCCTCTATAGCTGTGGCTATTTACTAAGGTGTTGCCGGTGCAGCATTTTGTGCAAGAAATGACCTCTCGATTATGTTCCATAAATGTTCGATTGGATGCATGTAGGCCATGGTGGGTGGCCAAACCATTCGCCCGAATTGTCCATAATGTTCTTCAAACTGATGGCGAACAATTGTGGCCCAGTGACATGGGGCATTGTCATCCATAAAAATTCTATCGTTGTTTGGGAACATGGCGTCCGTGAATGACTGCAAATGGTGTCCAAGTAGCCGGACATTCAGAGCTCTCAGTCTATTCCATGTAAACACAGCCCACACCCTTATGGAGCCACCACCATTTCGCACAGTGCCTTGTTAAAGTGTCGGGTCCATGGCTTCGTAGGTCTGCGCCACACTCGAACCGTACCACCAACTCCTGCCACCTGGAATCTGGACTCCTCTGGCCAGGCTACGGTTTTCCAGTCGTCTAGGGCCCAACCGATATGGTCAGGAGCCCAGTAGAGGCTCTGCAGGCGACGTCGTGCTGTTAGCTAAGGCACTCGCGCCGTCGTCTGCTGCCATAACCCAGTAACGCCAAATTTCGCCCGAATGAATTAAAGGATATGTTTATAGTTAGTCCCGCGTTGATTCCTGCCGTAATTTTACACACTGTTGCTTGTCTGTCAGCACTGACAACTCTACGCAGTCGACACTGCTCTGGGTCGTTAAGGCCGTCGGCCACTGTATTATCCGTGATGAGAGGTGTTGCACCGTGGATCTCGGAATAATTACGTCCCTAACGATTTCCCAAATGGACTGTGTTCAAATGTGTGTGAAACCTTATGGGACTTAACTGCTAAGGTCATCAGTCCCTAAGCTTACACACTACTTAAACTAAATTATCCTAAGGACAAACACACACATCCATGCCCGAGGGAGGACTCGAACCTCCGCCGGGACCAGCCGCACAGTCCATGACTGTAGCGCCTTAGACCGCTCGGCTAATCCCACGCGGCCCAAATGGACTGTCCCATGCGTCTAGTGCCAACTGCCATTCCGCTTTCAAAGTTTGCTTATTCCCGTCGTGGTGCCATAACCATGTCAGAAGCCTTTTAACATGACTCACATGAGTACAAATGACAGCTGTCCCAGTGCACTGCCCGTTTATACCTTGTGGACGCGATATTACGGCCATCTGTATAAGTGCACAATGCTACATATGACTCGTGTCACCTCACTGTACAGAGGTGTGTACGTTGGAAGGCGGCTGCTTACAAGGGAACCTCCCCATCGCACCCCCCTCAGATTTAGATATAAGTTGGCACACTGTATACGCCTTGAAAAACTGAACACAGATCGATCGAAAAAACAGGAAGAAGTTGTGTGGAACTATGAAAAAATAAGCAAAATATACAAACTGAGTAGTCCATGCGCAAGATATGTAACATCGAAGTTATTAGAGCTGAGGACCGCCGTGGTCCCGTGGTTAGCGTGAGCAGCTGCGGAGCGAGAGGTCCTTGGTTCAAGTCTTCCCTCCAGTGAAAAGTTTAATTTCTTTATTTTCGCAAAGTTATGATCTGTCCGTTCGTTCATTGACGTCTGTGTTCACTGTAATAAGTTTAGTGTCTGTGTTTTGCGACCGCATCGGTAAACCGTGCGATTTGTACACGAAAGGACGTGCCTCTCCAATGGGAACCGAAAACATTTGATCGCAAGGTCATAGGTAAACCGATTCTTCCACAGCAAAACGCGTCGGATATATTCTATATGACACCGGTGATGGCATGTGCGCCACATGACAGGAATATGTTACTGACCCACGCAACTTGTACACTTGGCGAATGGGTAAAAAGATTCTTCTACCTTACCCGATTTCGGTTTTCTTGTGGATGTGATAATCACTCCCAAAAAAGTGTTGAAAACATAAGAGTTTGTCACATAAACTGAAAAAAAATTAAAGTTTTCACTGGAGTTAAGACTCGAACCAAGGACCTCTCGGTCCGCAACTGCTCACGCTAACCACGGGACCACGGCGCTTCTGAGTTCAAATTAGCCTTGATATTGCGTACCTTGCACATGGACTACTCAGTTTGTATATTTTGCTTATTTTTTCGTAGTTGCTCACAACTTCTTCCTGTTTTCTCGATTGATCTGTGTTCAGTTTTTCAAGGCCTATTCACTGTGCCAACTTATAACTAAATCTGAGGGGAGTGCGATGGGGAGGTTCCCTTGTTAGTGCGTTCTACGTGGAGAGCGACGGAGAATGCTTTGCATACCTAGACTAACAGGAAAATCGACGCTAAATATTCTATGCGCGTCCCGAAGGGCAAATGACAAGCACACGAGGCAGAATGACTCTATTGCCTGCTTCTTGCCACTGAACATCGCGCCACCATCCTTCTACTCTTGTGTGCACCACTACAGCACTATAGCAGGTAGGAGTTGGTGGGCCCATCGTCCTTTACCTCTGCGAAAGACGCAGGGGGGGATGAAAAAAGGCTAAAACCCCCTCTCCTATCCGGGACTGAAGCCGCAGCCTCCAGGGACGGAGGTCTGTTCTACCCGCTAGACCAGCAAGGCCACATGATGCGGAGTTGATGGAAGTGTACGGCAATAATGTACAATCATGTGAAGCCGTGTGTAGGAGCAGACGATTCCAGTGAAGAAGGCCGAATGACGAAGAAGGAAGCGGCAGACCATCCCTGTGTGAAGAACTCAGAATCGCAACAGAAGCGGAAGTCTTGGTGCTCTGTAACCGCCGTCACTTGCAAAAAGTGAAAATCAGTCACAGATCAGTTTTCTACATCTTGTACAACACAAAGCCGCCGCCAACTTGGTTTCGACTCCTGACATGCATTCAAAAGGCACTCCGAACCGTAGCTTCTGTAGCCGTCTAATCGCTATTTATTTGTGCTGGATATGTAGCTTAGACCGTTAAGTAAAAGAAAGAAGCAGACAGTGAAAACAAATGGAGTCACCACAGACGAATTCGGCGATGTTGCTGCAATCGACACGCAATGTCTTACCGAGGGATTTCCTTGATGCACTGCAAACAAGTTATGACAAGGTTATGGAACGCAGTGAAGACAAAAGACATGGGGAGCTGTCGAGGGTTATGTGTTTGCTCCATTACAAAGCCCCAGGCCCCAATCCATTCTGCACAGAGCTCAACCACAGATTCTGCTTCTTTAGGCTGTCAGGTTTTAGAGTTTACCTGACAACCCCCTCCCTTCCATGCCCCCCCCCCCTCCCAACTCCCCTCTATTCGCTATAAAAGGTCATTCGTCGCGAGTGCTTTCCATAAAACGCCCTTCCGAGCATGATGTGTCAGAAGTCACTTGTCGACTGGCAGATGGTAATTCACCAGTTATCTCTGCCCGCTGGAGCGGTAAGTCTTTGCAAAAAGTGCAGTCATGTCTTGTAGCAACACCAGAGCTTCGACTCGTGCCGGCCAGTCGGAGAAATGCACACGCGTTGTTCAGTTGATCACCTCATGCAAGTAGAAGCACAAAGCACTTTTGCATCGTCTTGGTTAGTACGCTAGAGCAGAATTGATTCACATTCTTGTCTTCCGTATTTGATAGGAGCGTATTTGGCTAACTACTTTCGACAGAACGGTCACACTGCAGCACGCTGCAAGCATTCGAGTTGCACTTACATGACTGAAAAATCGCGAGAGTGTTGAAGTTCGATGAACCATGGTTTTTTTTTTTTCTCCGTTGCATATTACATTTCAACTTGCCGGGGATAATGTCATGCCTTTGTTCTCGTTTTCAATTTCTTCATATCATGTGGTGTTCGGTACCTGTGTCTAAATTGCTAATACGTAAGTCCAAGAGACCTAGAGGCAGATTCTCGCATTCGCAAGGCTATTTCTCAGCAGTTTGTAAATTTATTTTTACGAGCATCTGTGCCGTGATTTTTCGCGGTGATTTTAATGTATCAATTCGATGACTATCTTAAGCCATAACGATTGATCTGGTATATCAAAAATGTTTACGCATTGCACTGCTTTTTCATAAATTTCTGTTTCGCCAATTCATTACCTTACACCTTACGTTTGTTCACGGTGTTTATCATGTGTACCTTAACTCTATATTGGAATATTTAATTTTTTTACAAAATGAGCCCCATGAACTTATACTGCATGGAAACATATTCGCGGTTTTTTTGTTTTAAAGTGCAACTCACCTCAAACTCCGGCGAGCTCCCCAACTGCCTCACACCCACTAGTCCATCCCAGTAAGTCGCTGATAAATATCCGCCACCAATTTCCCTTTTCCATTCACTCATTCAGCCCAACTCAGTGTTAATACATCTTTGTGTATCTTCGTCATTGTCTCCTGTGTCACAGCCACTGTCCGCTTGATTCTGTCCTACTACCACTACCTCCTCTCGCTTTCACTGTCTCCCTCTTGCTTCTGTTTACTGCTCTTACCTCATCCACTCCTCCCACTGCAGCTTTCTCTTCTCAGTGTCTGTCTCTGTCTCTCTCTCTCTCTCTCTCTCTCTCTCTCTCTCTCTTCCTCGTTGTCACTGTCATAGACTCTATACTTATCATTGACTTTCACCCACTTCCACTATTCCTCTCTCGCTACAACTACATCCTTAACAACTTTCCTAGCACTGTTCAGTCACTATCAACTATGTTTCACTACACTGCGTTCCTCTCTTTTTCGCACACTACTATTGTCTCCTTCGCTCTTTCTATAACTTAACTACTGTCTACTATCTTCCAGTAACTATTACTTTTCCGTCTGTTTCCCACGGCCACTCTCTCTTTCTCTCTGAGCATAAAAGTCTGGGAATACGTTCGCTTGCCAAAATTTTACAGAAAAATTTTAATGGTTATGAGAAAGGTTGGCAGAGGCAGCTGGTATCCCATTTTTCAGTCAGGGTTTTTAAGTAAACAGGAACGTGCTCTGACAACAGCATTTTTCTGCTTTTCCCTTCTTTTCCCTGCCACAGCAGAGCATGTCACTCATATGAAAAGAAATGTATGGGTGACAAAAATCTTAATAGTTTCCTAATGTGAAATCGAAATAACGCAGAACTAATTTTACACCTCGCACCGCATTTTATGTGCGTACTTTACATGCAGAGGCGAGGTAACTTTGAACCTCTGTATCACGGAAACGGATGAAGATATCAAGAGAATTTTCAAATTTGTTCGTTATCGGGATCTTAGGAATAAATTGTGAAAGTTTCGGCCATTTTCTGAGCATAGTCCTCTTGGAGTCTTCGGCTTCTTTTTGGTCTGTTGGTGACGGCGTAAATACAGTAAAAAGAAAATCTTTTTGTGCGGTTTTCCAAGCAAACGCTGATGAACTAATGGTGCCTCCATATGTCCCATCAAGCTCACTGTCGCCCACATCATATTCAGAAGGAACCAACCCATTTGTTCCATTTGCCTAAGCCGGAGACACTGTGTAATTTTCATAGTTTGAACATGTGCTGTAGGATAGTGATAATACGACCATACTAGTGTTGGTTATACAACTTGTCGCTAGCCAAAAGGCTATCCAGGACACTTGAACCTACCTGTTTCTTACCAATAGAAGCCGAGCATTGGAAAATCCAGTTTTTACGTTCAGCGTTTTGGAACATATTAGGTAGCATGGTGTCGCATGCACACCGATTTGTGCAGGGTGCTTTCTCTCAGTCCTTCAATTTATCTTCCCAAACAGTTTCCAGTAACGCAGGTAAGGCATCGATAGTTCAGTGGTTCGAGTTACATGGCGGAAGAAACAGCGTTATCTTAAGTTATTGCTTTCGCCACCCAAGTTCACAATTTCATTGCGTAAATTAGGCGAGTGGTGACAAAAACATTTGTCCTGCACTAATCTAGCCTGTAAGACACGGTTTTAGTAAACCTTGACGCAGGTTAGTATGAGGTTTGCAGTCGGTGTCCTGCTCCGATCGTAACTTAAATTGCGTTACTTTTTAGTAACCCCCATCTACATCTACGTGATTACTCTGCTATTCACAACAAAGTGCCTGGAAGAGGGTTCAATGAACCACCTTCAAGCTCTCTTTCTACCGTTCCACTCTCGATCGGCGCGCGGGAAAAACGAGTACTTAAATTTTTCTGTGCGAGGCCTGATTTCTCTTATTTTATCGTGATGATCATTTCTCCTTATGTAGGTGGATGCCAACAGAATGTTTTCGCAATCGAAGGAGAAAACTGGTGATTGAAATTTCACGAGAAGATCCCGTCGCAACGAAAAACGCCTTTATTTTAATGATTGCCACTCCAATTGAAATATCATGTCTGTGGCACTATCTCCCCTATTTCGCGATAATATAAAACGGCTCTTCTTTGTACTTCTTCGATGTCATCCGTCAGTCGCACCTGATGCTGATCCCACACCGCACAGCAATACTCCAGAATAGGGCAGACAAGTGTGGTGTAAGCACTTTTTTTTTGGTAGACCTGTTGCACGTTCTAAGTGTTTGCCTATGAATCGCAGTCTTTCGTTTGCTCTACGCACAACATTATCTATGTGATTGTTCCAATTTAGGTAATTTTTAATTGTAATCCGTAAGTATTTAGTTAAATTTACAGCCTTCAGATTTGTGACTTATCGCGTGATCTAAGTTTAGCGGATTTCTTTTAGTACTCATGTGAATAATTTCACGTTTTTCTTTATTCAGGGTCAATTGCCACTTTTCGCACCAGACAGATATCTAAATGATTTTTCGATTCGTTTTGGTCACCTGATGACTTTACAAGACGGTAAATGACAGCATCATCTGCAAACAATCTAAGACGGCTCTCAGATTGTCTGCTATGTCCTTAATATAGATCAGAAACAATAGAAGGCCTATAACACGTCCTTGGAGAACGCCGGATATTACTTCTCTTTTACTCGATTTGTTTTTCGTCGCGCTTTGCGTAAGCTATTCTGTCTCCGGACACACTCTTTGAAGTTACATTCAGTGGTTGAAGGTAAATACGAGGGCAGGTAGTGGCTTCTTAATCTTGTATCAATTCTCACTTAGTGCAATGTCACTCTTTCTCAAAGAACTGACATCGTGGCCAGTCTTTTACCTCTTTCAACACGACTTAACATAAACACTATTTCCTGGCTTTATTTTAGTCATTACGGCTTGGGCAAGCAACCAATATTCTGGAACAAACCATTGAGAAAAACTGCAGCAACGAACTGTACACTCCCAGAAAGAAAGATTTATTTTACGAGTAACTCGATTCGGCTTTATGCCCACCTTAGGACGCTAGCATACAATTTTTTATGCAGATTTCACATTTTTCTTAGTACAAAAAATCTGGAATCTTGCGTAAGAAGCACATGCTGACGTCTGAAAGTAAGTTCAGACGTGAAACAGGTTACAGAAGAAAAAAAAACATACCTCGGACCTCCAACGTGGTACCCCATATTTCTTGCTCTCGTCATCTTAGTTACACTGGTTCGAAAGCAGGCAAGTAGTTACGCTCGTTGGAAGCGATGCAAGCAATGAGGTAGCGTCTTCAGATGGCACTTCGGTCCACCAATTTCTGCGGTTGAAAGCGGGTGGCGCAGTTACGCGCACAGAAGTGCCACCTGTGACAAACTGTAATCAAATGCGGCGAGTGCTGTACGTGACAAATGCTTTGTGGGATACTCGACAGCTTGATCTCACTCGAATATGTAGGTGCTATCGTGGGTAGCCTAAGTTGTTGTTCATGTTGTTAAGTACGCCCACACACTTCCTTCCGTTACAAAACTGACAGTTCGTTGATCCCTGAGGATGTGTCTTATCAACCAATCTTTTGCTTTAGTTAGCTTGGCCTTTATATTCAGTGGCTCTTCAGATGAGTTAGGTGATCTTCTATCTAATCCTCAATATGCTTCTGTAGCATCATCCTCTGAAGCGCCAAAGAAACTGATAAAGGCATGCGTATTCAAATGCAGAGATACGTAAACAGGCAGAATACGGCTCTGCAGTTGGCAACGCATATATAAGACAATAAGTGTCTGGCGCAGCTGTTAGTTCGGTTTATGATAGTAAAATCGAAGTTTATCAAGATTTAAGTGAGTTTGAACGTGATGTGATAGTCTGCGCACGAGCGATTGGACATAGCATCTCCGAGTTAACACCGAGGTGGGAATTTCCCTATACAACCATTTCAAGAGTGTACCGTGAATATCAGGAATCTGGTAAAACTTCAAATCCCCTCCAAGAACGAGACCAACGACGACTGAAGAGAATCGTTCAACGTGACCGAAGTGCAACCTTTCCGGAAATTGCTGCAGATTTCAATTCTGGGCCATCAACAAGTGGCAGCGTGCGAAACATTCACGAAACATCATCGATATGGCCTTTCGGAGCCGAAGGCCCACTCGTATACCATTGATGACTGCACGACACATAAGCTTTATGCCTCCCCTGGGCCTGTCAACACCAATATTGTACTGTTAATGACTGGAAACGTGCTGCCTGGTCGGACGAATCTCGTTTTAAATTGTATCGGGTGGATGGGCATGTACGGGTATGGAGACAACGTCATCAATCCATGGATGCTGCATGTGAGCAGAGAACTGTTCAAGCTGTTGGAGGTTCTGTAATGCCGTGGGGCGTGTGCAGTAGGAGTGATATGGGACCTATGATACTTCTAGATACGACTCTGACAGGTAACACGTACCTAAGCATCCTGTCTGATCACCACTGTCCATTCATTGTGCACTGCGACGAACTTAGGCAATTCCAGCAGGACGATGCGACACCCCACACGTCCAACAATGATTTGTGCGGTTATTGCACACAGTGTTGCTTGTCTGTTAGCACTGCCAATTTTACGCAAGCGCCTCGGATCTAGGTCGTTAACTGGAGGCCGTCGGCCACTGCGTTGTCCGTGGTGAGAGGTATTGCCTGAAATTTGGTATTCGCAGCACACTTGTGACTCTCTCGATCTCGGAATATTAAATTCCGTAACGATTTCCGAAATGGAATGTCCCTTGCATCTAGCTCCAGCTACTATCTCGCTTTCAAAGTTTGTTAATTCTCGTCGTGCTGCCCTAATCACGACGGAAACCTTTTCACACTAATCACGTGAGTACAAACGGCAGCTGCGCCAATGGACTGCACGTTTATACCTCGGGTACGCCGTGTTACCGCCATCTGTATATGTGAATATCGCTATCCCATGACTTCTTGTCACCTCAGTGTCTAGCTGAGAAGGAGAAGTTCTCAGCCATAGGATCAAGTTTGTGAAGCCGTTTGTACGGTGCTGGAGGTTAGGGGCACAGATATCACACCCTACAGCCGTTCAGACTGGTGGGCTTTAGCTTGCGAGCAATCGAGGAAGAGACAGCTATGGAATTTTGCGTAATATCTACAGCTTTAAATAGGGAATATTCCGTAGACTGGTTGCTTAGTGTAGTGGTTAAGGTACTGTCGTTACGTGCGTGATGGTTGGGCATTGAAATCTCGTCGAAAGCTTTGAAATTTTTATTTCTATAGCCTTATTGAAATTACTTCGATCATTTTTATTTAATTAATTGGTTTAAACTTTTTTTTAAAATTTCTATTCCTTTACCACATGGATGAAATTATAGGACAATATTACATAAGAAATTATAAGGGGCGTTCAAAAAGAAACAAGCCGGAGGCATAATTAAGGAAAACAACACCTGTATGTTAGAAGTATTGACCCTGGCTGTTGAGACACTTGTCCCACTGTGACACAAGGCGGTGAATGGCTGTCTCGTGAAATTTCTGGGGTTTCGATGTTAACCAGTTCCGCACGTACAGCTGGAAGTCATCGTCCGTGAAATCTTATTAGACAGCTATTCACCGCCTTGTTTCACAGTGGGCCATGGTTAATGCTTCTAACATACAGGTTCTGGTTTCTGTAATTATGCCTCCGGCTCATTTCTTTTTGAACGCCGCTTACAAATCGCAGGTAATAGATTTAAACAGTTAAAATCACTTGAACAAAGTGGATTAAGAATGACGGAAATAAAACTGAAAGCAAATGAAAAAGTTAATACACAGGCCTAGCCGTCCCATAGGAAACTGCCTGAAGAGCCAAGACCAATCAAAAATTCGACAAGTTTCATCACATGCGAAGGTTCTTCTCACCGTTTTCTTCGATTACAGTGGGATATAGCATAGTGAGTCCCTATCTTATGGTCATACAGTGCGTAAGGAATACTACCTGGAACTTAAGTGCCGTATGCTTGAAGAAATCTGAAGATTTGTAACAGAATTGTAACAAAACCATTAGTTGTAATTGCATTATGATGATGATCATAATCACACCTTAATACCTGTTGGTGATATTTTGGCAAAAAACAAAACCGTTATATTACCTCAGCCACCGTTTCCGCAGAACATGGCCCCCTTCTATTGAAGAAAATCATGAAAGGACCTCGTTTTGCCACCATTGGTGAGGTAAAAACATAATCGCTGAAGGAGTTGAACGCCATAATGAAAAGTGACTTGTAGAAGTGCTTTCAAAATTGGAAAAAGCGCTGGTATGAATGTATGATATCTGAGGCTGATTACTTTAGAGATGACAAAGTCGTCATACCCATACACACTTGTTTCGTCATCTATCATA
This sequence comes from Schistocerca nitens, assembly GCF_023898315.1. Lineage (NCBI taxonomy): Eukaryota > Metazoa > Arthropoda > Insecta > Orthoptera > Acrididae > Schistocerca > Schistocerca nitens. The sequence goes on from NC_064625.1 coordinate 77,932,179, forward strand.
ATATTCTTTAGAAGTTCTGGATCGTTGTCGAGTTCATTCAGTAATTACTGGGCAATGTCTACGTGAAATCGTATTTTGATCGCAATTCAAGAAATTCGGGACAAACCTTGCTGCTACACGTTTCATGCCCAAAACATCAGAAAAAAAGTTGCTTGCCATGAGCCAAAGGATATTCCATTATCAGCAACCTCTCTGATAGTGATGCGGCGATTTTCCAGAATCATTTTCTTTTCTTCTTCCACGTTGTCGTCAGTAATGGATGTGCTATGAGGTCCAGGGCGGTCGTCGTCTTCATCGTCTTTTCGATCTTCTTCATCTTTTCGATCCTCATCATCTTTTAGATCCTCTGTGAAAAGTGTATACCACTCGTAAACTTCTGTCTCTCTCATAGAGTCGCCAAAAGCCACGGTCAACTCTTCGAATGCGGTGCTGCACTTCATTCCATTTTGAAGCAAATTTTAATGCAAATTCTTCCAGCCACCATTCTCGAAAGCAAAAATTCGCCGACCATTCGAAAATACGTATAATCATCCCAACTGTCGACAATAAACTAAATACTCAAAACAGTTGGCCGGCCTCTGTGGCCGAGCGTTCTAGGCGTTTCAGTCCGGAACCGCGCGACTGCTACGGTCGCAGGTTCGAATCCTACCTCGGGCATGGATGTGTGTGATGTCCTTAGGTTAGTTAGGTTTCAGTAGTTCTAAGTTCTAGGGGACTGATGACCTCAGAAGTTAAGTCCCATAGAGCTTAGAGCCATTTGAACCAAAACAGTTGAAAATACAAACGTACGTCAGTAACGTGTGCAAGATAAAAAAGACTGAAAATCTGATACATAAAGCGAACGAACTTTAATAAAACGCTCGTTACTTTTTTATCACACCTGTAAGTTATCGTGCAGTCAGCCTATTGGCGTTTTTCACAGAATTTGTAAGCCACCGTACGCCTCCTGTTCGCTGCAAGAAGAAGCGGGAGGCACGACTTTTGAGTAGGGCTGTACTGCGGCGAGGGCATCCCTGTGTACACCTCTTGTTTGCTGCAAGAAGAAGCGGCAGGCACAACTTTTGAGCAGTACTGTACTGCGGCGAGCGCACCCCTGTCGCGGGGCACAGGACCTTGACACGCCGATGGAGTTGCAACCCCCGAGGGTCAAGGGGGCAGTACCAGTGGTCGCGAGCGCCAATCGCGTACCTCTGACCACTGTGGCAGGCGGAAACTGGTAGAAAAGGGGACGTCCTGCGGTTTCCGTGATCTAGTTAAACATGCAGCTGTTTCCTCAACACTGCACTGTGATCTCTGCTGTTACTTACGAGGTGTGCTGAAGAAGTGACGAAAATTCAATAATTCCGCGTGTTGTGGTAGTCCGATACGCGCGACGTTTTCGTTGTTGTGTTGCTATAAATATCTGTAAAGTACCTGTAAAGGCGTATCGGATGTTTAGTCTGTTGTCTGCTGTTAAAAAGGTTTCACGTCATTCTCGTCGTATCATCAATTACTTATTTTGTACCTACGTCTATAGCACAACTAGTTGTTCTCTTACCTGCTCCATTCGCAGACAGAGCGAGGGGTAAAATGACTGTCTATATGCCTCACTATGATCCCTAATTTCTCGTATCTTATGTTCGTGGTCCTTAGGCGTAATGCATGTGGAGGCAGTAGAATCGTTCTTCAGTCAGTTTCAAATGCCGGATCTCTAAATTTTCTCAATAGCGTTTGTCGAAAAGTATATCGCCTTTCCTTCAAGAGTTCTCTTTTGAGTTCACGAAACATATCTGTAACACTTGCTTGTTGATCAAACCTACCGGTAACAAATGTAGCGCCGGCCGCTGTGACCGAGCGGTTCTTGGCGCTTCAGTCCGGAGCGGCGCTGTTTCTACGGTCGCAGGTTCGAATCCTGCCTCGGGCATGGATGTGTCTGATGTCCTTAGGTTAGTTAGCTTTACGTAGTTCTATGTCTAGGGGACTGATGACCCCAGATGTTAAGTCCCATAGTGCTTGGAGCCATTTTTTGAACAAATGTATCAGTCCGCCTCTGAATTGCTTCGATGTCTTTGTTTAATCCAGCCTGGTATGTATCCCAAACACTCGGTCAGTACTCAAGAATAGGTCGCACTAGCCTCCAACATGCGGTCTGCTTTACGAGTGCTCCACACTTTCCTAAAATTCTTCAAATAAACGGAACTTGACTATTCGCCTTCCCTACCACAATCCCCATACGCTCATTCCATTTCATCTTGCTTTACAACTTTACGCCCAGATATTTAAACGGTGTGACCATATCAAGCAGGACCCTGCGAATGCTGCATCCGAACATTACGAGTTTGTTTTTCTCCTTCTCATCCGGATTAATTTACATTTTTCTGCATTTAGAGCTAGCCGCCATCCATCATACCAGCTAGAATGTTTGTTCAAGTAGGCTCGTATTGTTTTAAATTTTTTTCTCGTGTTTTGGGTACGAACCATGTGAAAGCAAATTTTTTTTTTCCAGAAAGTTTGTATTCCTAAGAAAAAGAGCGGCACATGCATTGAGATGAAGTTAGCAGTGAAGGAGGATTACTGTGAAGTGCCATAATGGGTGATGAAACACGGAGTTACGGATATGACGTCGGAACTAAGGCTCAATCCTATGAATGGAAGAATTCTCTATCGCCAAGACAAAATCTTGACGTGTGCGGATACATGTGAAGGCTTTATTCCCTGTGTTCTTCGATTTTAACGGCATAGTACACCACGAATTCTTGCACTGACGTTGAACTGTCAGTAAGGAGTACAACTTCGAAGTTCAGTGCAGTCTGCGAGAAACAATCCGGAAGCAAAAAGGATTTGCGGCGAAATAATTCATGGTGTTTCCATCCCGATAATGCACAGAGTCACACTTAGTTGCTTGTTCGTGAATTTTTGTACTATAAACAATGTTGTAATGATTTCTCAGCCTCCATATTCATCAGACACGGCCCCTTAAGACCTTTATTTCTGTTACGAAACATGAAAAAGTTTAAAAGGTTACTTTTTTACAAGGTGGTATTAGAAGTACATCGCTGTGAGAGTTGGGAAGTATTCCAAACATGGAGTTCCAGAAGCGTTTGGGGGATTGTAAAAAGCGCTCACGTAAGTGTGCAATATCTGAAGGAGACGAACTTCAATAGTATAACAAAAGTGTACACAAATGAGTAGCGGTTTTCTTAAAATACGCCGGTTACTTTTTCAACATACCTCGTATACCTCGGTAAATCTATATCTGAAATCATATATTTACATTACCCTCGATGATACTCATGATTCATCTTCATTTAAGTGGTTCGTTACTGGTATCAGCCCCATAAAAATTCATTTAACGTTTCTCTTCGCAAGTCTGAAGTTAATGTTTGTTCCCAAGTTCATGCCGCCCTTCCACATCACTCATGATTTCCATGGACATCTTAGCTTTATGTTCCCCAAGGACCTGAACACAACTCTGCAGAAATACGTTTACAAATTTTAAGGATGAATTCCTCGTGCGATTACAAGAAAAGAGTTCCTACGATCTCAAATCAGAAACTGCTTCCTTAACATCGATCAGTGTAACAGATCACTCATACGAGTAGGTGACAAGATTGAAATATGGAATAATGGGAAAGTAAATGTTCGATCTGGTAGATAAATATCAGGCGGCCTTAAAAAAAGGGAAAAGGCACAGCAAAAGCAATAGGAAAAGAATTAGGCAAAATGTCGAGGTGTGAAAATTTGGCCTATTTCGCCTTTGAACTAAGATGTGAAACTGTAACAAAGTCAACGTTTTTGCTTCCCAATTGAAAACAAAATATTACTGTAACACGTTACAAATTAGTTTTCCAGCTCCGTTTTTCGAAGGCAGTAAACATCCACCATTACGTGAATTTATGCCTGTCAGCGAGACATCAAAGTATTGCGTGTGCGACTTTCGGCCAACCTGTGGCTACTAAATACGAGGGCGAGTCAAATAAAAACCTTAAATTTGTAATAAGAAATCGAAATTTCGCGCCGTTATCCTGTAAGTTGGTAAGCATGCTATAAACAGCGTGCAGAATGGCCTGTAGGTGGCAGCATAGTGCACATGCACACATACTGTCGCAGTATCAGTATAAAAATGGCCACCCCACTTGCGACTTGCACCAGGGAAGAACAGCGTTCTGTTATTCGGTTTTTGCGTAGTGAAGGTGTGAAACCTACTGATATTCATCGATGAATGAAGATTCAGTAAGGTGATGCACGTTTGTCACAGCAGCAAGTCTACGAATGGTGTTGGAAGTTTGCAAATGGTGTGACAGTGGAAGATGCTTCTCGTCCAGGTCAGGCACAACGAGTTATGACTCCACAGAAGATTGCAGCAGTTGAAGCCATAGTGAAGGAAAACCGTCGAGTGACACTGAATGACACTGCAGCATGTTTACAGATTAGTCATGGGTCAGCACACCACACTGTGCATGATGTGCTCCAGTTTCACAAAGTGTCTGCAAGATGGGTGCCACGGCAGCTGACTCCTGAAATGAGAGAACGTCGTGTTGATGCTTGTGAAGAACTTCTTCGACGCTTTGAACGAGAAGGTGATGGCTTCATTGCAAGAATAGTTACTGGGGACGAAACCTGGGTTCACTTCCACCAACCGGAAACGAAGAGAGCGAGCAAGGAATGGCGCCATTCCTCATCACCAAAACCAAAGAAGTTTCAAACAGGACCATCAGCAGGGAAGGTTATGCTGACTCTCTTTTGGGACGAAAAAGGCGTTATTTTGGACTATTACACGTCTAGAGGGACCACTGTCACCTGTTCATCATACACAGACCTCCTAAAAAAAATCTGAGGCCTGCAATCAAATCAAAGGGCCGTGGATTGCTGTCAACAGGTGTTCTTTCGCAACATGACAATGCAAGGCCGCACATTGCCGGTACAATCACAGACCTGCATTTTGAGTGTCTTCCTCATCCACCATACTCACTAGACCTTGTCACAAGTGATATACATATGTTTGGACCACTCAAAGAAGCAGTGGGAGGAAAGAAGTTCCGTTGTGATGAAGAGGTACACCACATGGTGCGTGAGTGATTGCGCGGAGTACCAAAAGTATTTTTATTTTTTTAAAGGAATTCACGCACTTTGTAAGCGCTGGGGGGCGTGGGGGAGATTTTGTTGAAAAGCGATACAGCTTTGTACCACTTGTGCACAATAAATAATATTTAAAAATATTTAAGGTTTTCGTTTCACTCACCCTCGTATATTAATACAGGACACAACGTTTGTTGGAGGTCCTTATTCCCAGCTTTATAAATGTAACTGCCACCACGTGTCACAGCCTCCTCCTCACGTCTGGGTTACATTACATACATTTGAACTCCCTAAAATAAGCAAAGATGGCGTAATGGACGTTGTTAAGTGCAAAGAACATATAAAATAATAACGTGGGCAACACTGGCCAATTTATATAACAGTTTTAATTATTAGTATCACATTAAATTATGATAAGGTTGGACAAAAATTTGGGAACACAGCAAGAGATCCATGCCCGAACATGTGGCCAAAGCTGCAGATGGCGCTACTGTACGTGACCAAGAATGGCACCTGTGCAATGTCTTCAATACGTTGCACGTGTCAGTCACGGTAGGAATAGTTTTCAAATGGTTCAAATGGCTCTGACCACTATGGGACTTAACATCTGAGGTCATCAGTTCCCTAGACTTAGAACTACGTAAACCTAACTAAGAACATCACACACATCCATGCCCGCTGCAGGATTCGAACCTGCGACTGTAGCAGCAGCGTGCTTCGGGACTGAAGCGCGTAGAAACTCTCGCCCAAGGAAAATGGCTGAAAATGACGTACAAGTTCGCAGCGCACTCCATGGGTAATGCTGGAATTCAGTATGGTGTTCGCCCACCCTTAGCCTTGATGACAGCTTCCACTCACGCAGGCATACGTTCAATCAGGTGCCGGAAAGTTTGTTTGGGAATGGCAGCCCATTCTTCACGGAGTGCTGCACTGAGGAGAGGTATCGATTGACGGTCGGTGAGGCCTGAGACGAAGTCGGCGTTCCAAAACACCACATAGGCGTTCTATGGGATTCAGGTCAGGACTCTGTGCAGGCCAGTCCGTTACAGGGATGTTATTGTCGTGTAACCACTCCGCCACAGGCCGTGCATTATGAACAGGTGTTCGATCGTGTTGAAAGATGCGATCGCCATCCCCGAATTGTTCGTCAACAGTCGGAAGTAAGAAGGTGCCTAAACATCAACGTAGGCCTGTGCTTTGATAGTACCACGCAAAACAACAAGGGATGCAAGCCCCCTCCATGAAAAACACGACCACACCATAACACCGTCTCCTCCGGAATTTACTGTTGGCACCACACATGCTGGCAGATGACGTTCACCGGGCATTTGTCGTAGACACACCCTGCCATTGGATAGCAAATTGTGCACTGTGATTCGTCACTCTACACAACTTTTTTCCACTGTTCAATCGTCCAATGTTTACGCTCCTTACACCAAGCGAGCAGTCGTTTGGTATTTACCGGCGTGATGTGTGGCTCAGGAGCAGCCGCTCGAGCATGAAATCCAAATTTTCTCACCTCCCACCTAACCGTCATAGTACTTGCAGTGGATCCTGATGCAGTTTGAAATTCCTGTGTGATGACCTGGATAGATGTCTGCCTATTACACATTACAAATGTCGGCGGTCTCTGCCAGTCAACAGACGTGGTCGACCTGTATGCTTTTGTGCTGTTCGTGTCCCTTCACGTTTCTACTTCACTATCACATCGGGAACAGCGGACATAGGGATGTTTAGGAGTGTGGAAATCTCGCGTACAGAGATGTATGACGTATGTGACACCCAATCATCTCACCACGTTCGAAGTCCGTGAGTTCCGCGGAGAGGCCCATCCTGTCTCTCACGATGTCTAATGACTACTGAGGTCGCTGATATGGAGTAACGGGCAGTAGGTGGCAGCACAATGCACCTAATATGAAAAACGTATTTTTTGGGGACGTCCGGATACTTTTGACCGCATAGTGTAGGTATTTGTGTGTGTGTGTGTGTGTGTGTGTGTGTGTGTGTGTGTGTGTGTGATGATGATGAGTATGATTATGACAGGACAGAGATGGTGAATTCCGATGCTCGCATATAGCCTAGTCTTTAAAGAGAGCAGAGGGGACCGCTGTGTTGAACTTCCCCATCCGACGGATGGTTCTCCCCAGCAGTGTCGTGTGCCCTCGCTCCAAGAAACACCGCAGAGGGATCTGGATTTTAATCCAGGATATCACCGCACAGGTGTGTATTAGTAGCTATGACCACGAAGGCGGGTCACTTGATGAAAGGGTATGTTAAGTGATGTTGAAGGATATGATTTTAAATATTTATTGGTGCTTTATCACTATCATTTTTTGATTGTTTTTACTGTGCTTCCTTTTTATCCATATATATAACCCGACAAATACGACCGAAATGTGTGAAACAGCCAACCCAGAGTGGGGTTGAAAAGCCAAATACTGCTATGGTCTGAAATTTGTGTGAAAATAGAACCAAGGTGTGGAACTTCCTGGCAGATTAAAATTGTTTACCGGACTTGCACTCGAACCCTGTGACCTTTGTTCTTCGCTGCAAGTGCTCTGCCGACTTAGCTATCCAAGCACAAATCACAATCCGCCATCACAACTTTGCTTAGAGTATGAGGCGCTGGTGGTAGTAAAGCTGTGAGGATGCGTCGTGATTCAGCTTGCGTACCTAAGTGGGTAGAGCACTTGTCAGCGAAGAACAAAAGTCACAGGTTCGAGCGCAAGTCCGATAAACAATTTTAATCTGCCAGGAAGTTCCATTTCAGCGTACTCTTCATTGTAGAGCGAAAATACATTTGGCATAGCCAAGGACGCGTACTACGAGATACGCTTGTGACAGGTAGTGAAACTTTTAACACTGCCTCTTCAATCATTAGAAATCATAACCCGTTACAGTCTGCTCCGTCTCTCTTATAAGCAGTTTGCCCTCCCACGCTCCATACGTGCGTGGAACGGGAAGGAAGCTTAATTTGTGGTACTGTAGAGAGTAGCCTCTGCCACTTTACGGCGATGCTCTGAGCGTTGATGTAGATAGGGCGAGTCACGAATTAAAAATCCGTGCTCGCCACTGGTTACCACCTTTCCTGCCACGTCCCCTTAGAGTTGCTCGTTACGCTGCTAGCCTGTCGTGCTCCGCTCCGCCACGCGACATATGGACAGGGGGGGACTCTACATTTAAACCCAGACACGCGACTCAGGGCCGCCTTGCGTGTCGCGGACCGCCGATAAAACCCGAGCCCTCTCCTCAGTAAAGCATAACCCTTCCACGACGACGCTGTCAACTGTCAGAGGTGTACTTAAGAATATCTAAGAATGACGACTGGGGCAATCGTTTATAATTTCTGGACTTCAGCGAAAGTCTGAGAGAATTCCTGACTGTCACCACTCAGTTCTGACGATTGCATGGTCGATTTTCTCCTTATTTCGCCTGCAGTTTCACATGCACACCTATAGTCAGTGTTTGGCTGAGGGTACAGCATGGACAATATTTTTACCTTTCTCCTTGCCTGCTTCACTTCTTAATGGTGCATACGATTAATACACTACTGGCCATTAAAATTGCTACACCAAGAAGAAATGCAGATGATAAATGGGTATTCATTGGACAAATATATTATAATAGAACATTTTCACGCCATTTGGGTGCATAAATCCTGAGAAATCAGTACCCAGAAAACCACCTCTGGCCGTAATAACGGCCTTGATACGGCTGGGCATTGAGTCAAACAGAGCTTGGATGGCGTGTGCAGGTACAGCTGCCCATGCAGCTTCAATACGATACCACAATTATTCAAGAGTAGTGACTGGCGTATTGTGACGAGCCAGTTGCTCGGTCACCATTGACCAAACGTTTTCAGTAGGTGAGAGATCTGGAGAATGTGCTGGCCAGGGCAGCAATCGAACATTTTCTGTATCCAGAAAGGCGCGTATAGGACCTGCAACATGCGGTCGTGCATTATCCTGCTGAAATGTAGGGTTTCGCAGGGATCGAATGAAGGGTAGAGCCACGGGTCGTAACACATCTGAAATGTAACGTCCACTGTTCAAAGTGCCGTAAATGCAAGCAAGAGGTGACCGAGACGTGTAACCAATGGCACCCCATACCGTCACGCCGGGTGATACGCCAGTATGGCGATGACGAATACACGCTTCCAATTTGCGTTCACCGCGATGTCGCCAAACACGGATGCGACCATCATGATGCTGTAAACAGAACCTGGATTCACCCGAAAAACTGACGTTTTGCCATTCGTGCACCCAGGTTCGTCGTTGACTACACCATCGCAGGCGCTCCTGTTTTTGATGCAGCGTCAAGGGTAACCGCAGCCATGGTCTCCGAGCTGATAGTCCATGCTGTTGCAAACGTCGTCGAACTGTTCATGCAGATGGTTCCAAACGTCCCCATCTGTTGACTCAGGGATCGAGACGTGGCTGCACGATGCGTTACAGCCATGCGGATAAGATGCCTGTAATCTCGACTGCTAGTGATACGAGGCCGTTGGGATCCAGCGCGGCGTTCCGTATTACCCTCCTCAACCCACCGATTCCATATTCTGCTAACAGTCACTGGATCTCGACCAACGCGAGCAGCAATGTCGGGATACGATAAACCGCAATCGCGATAGGCTACAATCCGACCTTTATCAAAGTCGGAAACGTGATAGTACGCATTTCTCCTCCTTACACTAGGCATCACAACAATGTTTCACCAGGCAACGCCGGTCAACTGCTGTTTGTGTATGAGAAATCGGTTGGAAACTTTCCTCATGTCAGCACGTTGCAGGTGTCGCCACCGGCGCCAACATTGTGTGAGTGCTCTGAAAAGCTAATCATTTGCATATCACAGCATGTTCTTGCTGTCGGTTAAATTTCGCGTCTGTAGCACGTCATATTCGTGATGTAGCAGTTTTAATGGCCAGTAGTGTAATAGTACACTATACACTGAGGTGATAAAAATCATGAGTTAGCGATGTGACAGTTGCAGATGTCGGTATCGAGTACACAAGTTACAAAAGGCCAATGCGTTGCCGGAGCTGTCATCTGCACCCAGGTGATTCATGTGAAAAAGTGTCTGATGTGATTGCCGCCGCAGGACGGGAATTAGAGCTGGGATGCATGGGACATTCCATTTCGGAAATCGTTAAGGAATTCAGTATCCAAAGATCATATGTCAAGTGTTTGCGCAGGATACCCAGTTTTAGGCATTAACTCTGACCACGTCACCAAGGACAACTCAGTGGCCTTCCCTTAACGACCCACTGCATAGGCGTTAGCGTAGATGTGTCAGTGCTGAGAGACGAGTAACACTACGTGAAATAACAGCATAAACCAATGTGGGATGTACGGCGAATGTTTCCATTTGGACAGAGTGAAAAAATTGGGAGTTAACAGCCTACAGCAACAGATGACCAATGCGAGTTATTTCGTTAACAGCAACACATCGTCACATCGTCCGCAACACTTCTCGTGGGCTCAGGACCCTATCGGTACTATCCTAGACGACTAGAAAACCGTGGCCTAGTCAGATGATGCCGACGGTAGGTTTCGAGTGTGGCGCAGACCCAACGAAACCATGGACCCGAGATGCCAGGAAGGCACTGTGCAAGCTGTTGGTGGCTCCATAATGGTTTGGGCTGTGTTCACATGGAGTGGACACGATCCTCTGGTCCCGCTGAACCATCATTGGCCGGAAATGCTTACGTTCAGCCACTTGTTCCCAAACAACCATGGATATTTTATGGATGGCAGTGCGCCATGTCACCAGACCGAAGTTGTTGGCGATTGGTTTGAAGAACATTCTGCCTAATTCGAGCGAATGATTTGGCCAACCACATCACCCGACATGAATCCCATCGAACATTACTGGGACGTAATTGAGAGGTCAGCTCGTGCACAAAATCCTGCAGTGACGGAGGTCGCGAGTAACTCGAGCAAATTCGTCGTTCCGTTATCAGGAATGGTCAATTATTTGTGACCCGCGGGCTTGATTTACGTATTTACTTTAGCTCTTCACGTCATGCGAAGCAGCGCTCAAAACTATAGCATCCTCGGCAGTGGGATAACGTACCAGCATTAATGCACCCTGCTGCCGTCGTTCATATCGGGACATCCATCAGCATTAAATTGCCGTGTCACTGTTGTATGCTACCAACGTCTGCCATCTGTCAACGTGTAGCACAGATGTACGCAGTCAGCAGTAAGTAAAGTGTGTGTGTGTGTGTGTGTGTGTGTGTGTGTGTGTGTATGGTCAGCACTGATCCAGAGGCGCAAATAATTGGTTCAAATGGCTCTGAGCACTATGGGACTTTATATATGAGGTCATCAGTCCCCTAGAACTTAGAACTACTTAAACCTAACCAACCTAAGGACATCACACACATCCTTGCCCGAGGCAGGATTCGAACCTGCGACCGTAGCAGTCGCGCGGTTCCAGACTGTAGCGCCTAGAATCGCTCGGCCACCCCGGCCGGCTGAGCAACGGTATCGAAAGCCTCCTGGAAATCTAGGAATATGGAATCGACCTGAGATCCCTTGCCGACAGCACTCATTACTTCATGGGAGTAAAGAGCTAGCTGTGTTGCACAAGAGCGATATTTTCTGAATCCGTGTTGGTTATGTATCAATAAGTCATTTTCTTCGAGGTGATTCATAATGTTGGAGTACAGTATATGCTCCAAAGTCCTACTGCAAATTGAGGTCAGTAATTCAATGGGTTACTCCAATTTCCTGCGTAGGAACGCATGGGTTTGGTCTGGGTTGCCGATAAACTTTTTCGAGTTTATCTACGAAATAGTACGTCACACATTGGTAAAGCAGTCCTCACACAGGACGTATTCATCATTCGAAAGCACGCCATACAAGTTAATTCCCTCGTTCGTGCTGCTGTCTCTGAAACCACCTCCCTATATCTCACGGAACGTGGCGCGTGGCGTGCTCCTCACCGTGATTTGCGGTCTTAACGCTCTCCGGAGGGATTTCCCGGCTGCACCTGGCGGGCGTATCACATAGTTTCTTTGACAAATTGCAGCGCGTAGAATACTTGCGTTAAGTGTGTCAGTGATTGTCAAATAAGGGCGGAAGAAATTGCGAAGAAGATTCTGGAATTGTCGATGACTTGGGCAACGAATTGCTGGTAGAAGAACGCCACATAGTCCTGTATGATGATCTGACATGCCGAGTAGCAGAAGTTGTTCGTTAACTTAATCGAATCTTCGTCTCATTTTAGGTTTCATATTGATCGTAGTTAAAGTATAATGTCTAATGTCAGTTTTCGAATGCATAACATCCATTGTCTGTATGTTGAATTGACTAAGATCACTTTGAATTAACGTGCTTCACACAGGCTGCATGTTAGGGATTGATTTCGTAGTTTCATTCGTATGGGAAAGGTACTGGAAAGACACAAACATGATCTAGTCCATAAAACCAGGAGATACGTATACACAGTGATGAGCCTAAACATCATGACCACCTGTTTAATAGCTTGTTTGTCCATCTCTGGAGCAAAATACATCACTCTTCTACGTATCAAGGATCGGAAAGTTTGTTGGCAGGTTTGTGGAGGTCGTCTACGTACAGGAGACGTAAATAACGAGCCGCTGATTTGCGTACGCAGTTGTCGTACGTCCGACCTTTGTATCTGCACAGTGGGCGTACTAATGTGTCCAAACTTAGCTTAACACTTAGCACGCAAATGGACAAATGGCTCTGAGCACTATGGGACTTAACATCTGATGTCATCAGTCCCCTAGAACTTAGAACTACTTAAACCTAATTAAGGACATCACACACATCCAGGCCCGAGGCAGGATTCGAACCCGCGACCGTAGCGGTCGCGTGGATCCAGACTGAAGCGCCTAGAACCGCTCGGCCACTCCGGCCAGCGAGAGAGAGAGAGAGAGAGAGAGAGAGAGAGAGAAATGATGTAATCATATCGCAAAGTATCTGAACTGTCTTCTCAAGCCCAGGGTGTCAGACAGACATTCTAAATAAATACGAACCTGGCTCTGTAAGACAGCTAATATCAGGTGTGCATCGTAACAAAAATCGTCAGAAATACTGCTGTCACGTACCTAGAATGCATGAATTAATAAAAGTGAAAATTCGGGGTCTATTCTAAAAAAGACAACACAGCTATTCCCTTTTTTCCACACATAATTTATCAACTGTTGCTTTCAGGAGTCAATTGATAAACAACATTCATGTTCAATTGCTTTTGACACTCAATTACAAAATATTTAATTCTTGGACATATTGAAATGACGATTATTAAAATCCTTATCTCTGCACATGAAAAATTTTTATCACACGAAAGAATGATTATTAAAAATCCTCATCATCTCATTTAAATCTACATTGTTATAGCTGCTCAATGCACTGAGTGGGTGGAGAATAAATTTACTTTTTGAACCCGTGAAAAGACTCTCATGTACTCAATGTGAGGGTAGGTTAGTATCCTAGCTTTTGATAGTCAATGGTCAAAGTGTACGCAAGTTGGAGTGAGCAAAATGTAGACTCAGTGTTTACTGTGGCCTAATGCGCAATGGTACTTTACCAAGGGGCATCTGCAACGGCGTTGTCTCCATGCTGGATCTGAAATGCTAATTCTCTACTCTGGCCCTGAGTGAATTCACCCAATCGCAACTTTCCTGCGTTCCGTAGAACGCTAATCTCTCCTTAGTCGAAATAATGGCTATTGCTCACTCGCTATGTGTTGGAGCTACGTGCACAATTTCTTTGCCTGCAAAAACTCCCACATGAATTAATAACTACCGCTTTGCTATCTGTCGACACGATACGTGAAGCGTATAGTCCTCATTTCACAGTAAGGAAAGCTCTCCATGCCCTCACTTATTTCCTCACACTTGTGCGGTCCACTGCGAGATGAGAGAGAGAACCTTAATTTTAGGTCTCAACATGCTTTTATATAATGGGGATCTCCCAACCATGTTGCGTCTGCGTCGCCAAGTATAGCTTGAGCCAATCGACGTGTAGCTAGAGGTGAATAAACATTTTTATTCTTCTTTCTGGGTCGCAGCCTAGCCCTGTTAATGACGTGCAGCCACTTACCCTCGGTCCCAGACTTATTTACGTCAAAAGGAATATTGTATTGTTCTGGCCTTATTTCTTTCTGCACTGAAGCTCGCCGTTCTCTTGCTAAATGGGAGTTTTACTATATCATTAATCACCTGCTCGGTTCGTCTCCAAAATGGGTTTCGCTTTAACTTGTTTGTTCCATGGCATGGTAGATATTGTTTTGTTAGTTATCAGTACATGAGATTAACTGCAATTGCCTTTTGTTGATATAAAATAATTATTGTTTTCTGAGGATCTCACACTTTATCGTCCGGTCGTTGTGGATCTAGCTCATGTAAGGTCCGTAAAATCCGGACTCCTGATACAGTGATGACTTCCGAGAGCGACCCAGATGGTCTTCATATGAATTACATCAGCCAGATTTGGTCGGCGAGACATCTAAAAGAGTTCAGTATAATGCTCCTCAAACCCCTGTAGCACAGTTCTGACTCCGAGATACGTACAGTTATACTGCTGGAAGATAACATATCTGTCAGGGATGACATAAAGCATAAATGGAAGCATATCCTTTGCATCTGTCAGTGTGCCTTCAATTACTACCACAGGTTCCATGCCAGCACAGGAGATTGTCATCAACAGCATTACACTGCTCCCACCTGCCTGTGTCCTTGGCGCACTGTAGATTTGGGGCTGCAGTTCACCTCATTGTTGGTGTTTGTGGAGACAACCATCTACCTAGTGTAGGAAACATGTGATTCATCCGAAAAGCCGACACATTTCCATTGATCCACGGTCGAATCCCGATGGACCCATGCCCACTACAGTCTTAATTGGTGATGTCGTTGGATCAACATGGATACTTGTGGTCTGCTGCGGACATCCATGTTCAACACTGAAAAACGAACGGTGTGCTCCGAAACACTTGTGCGTGCGCCAAAATTGTTTTTTCGCGAGAGATGTTCCAGATCAGCTTTTATCCTGCTTCGCAGAGGAAGAAGCCTCTGGACCCCACATTCTGTGGACAGTCGTGGACATCCAACCATGTAGCGCCTCTTCGTAGTTGCTCCGCCCTCCTACCTCGTTCCGTGCATTCTCACGACAGCAGCGCGTGAACATTTGACCAGCTCCAGCTTCACCTTTTTCGAGATACTCGTTCGCAGGCTCTGCGTAATAATGATCTGGCCCTTTCCAAAAGTCGCTTATCTCAACAGATTTCTCATTTGCAGCCCATATCTTCGCTACAGTAATGCCCTGACCGTCTCTGCTTCGCTGATAGACTTTGGTTACGGCATCACATGCCCGCAACGCCACCAGGCGGCGTTCAGTGCTGTGGTCGGCAGTAGTAATAGTGTTTTGGTTTATCAGTATATATTTTGCAGAAGTTACACAATAGCAAAAACTTCCCCTCTGTGACTTGTCTGCTTTCAGACATAGACTGGCAGCCGTGTAAGATTTCTGGTCAATGGGGAAACATTCCAATCGTTGGCCAGTGCAACAATAATTGCAGCAAATACTTTCTTTATAACAAGTAACATCGACTATTGTAAATAATATTTCTATTAACATAAAATATTTATTTAACGGTACCAGGGGCCACACTAGACCATGGAGATGAGGCCACAAATCAATTTCCAGCTACAAATGCCAATATAAACAGCTGTAGCTCATGTCGGACACCTAAGACGATTTCAGGGTGCTCCCAGATTATTTGACGTAACTTTCGACATCGACCGCTAAGGAAAGGCTACAGAAAAATAGGAAGAGTGGAAAACACGAGGATCCTGAGCCATGTCCAAGTGACAAACCATATGGCTAAAGGATGCGGAAGTGACAAAATAAATCTTCGAGTATCACAAGAGAAAGTTATTGTTACCAGTGGATGCTAAGGTTGACATATAATATGTGGAAAATAAGGATGAGATACGCACGGAGGTTTTCCAAGCTACAGTGAGAGGCGAAGTGGAAGAGAATGTTGAGAGTTGGGGGGGTTACCGCAGTTGTGTATCTTCTACGAGTGCAACTGCAGCAAACAACAGATGTATTTCAACAAAGTTGCTGCGGTACAAGAGAGGATGGTTCGTTGCTGATTGGCAGATACTGAAAACATTATTCGGGACTGCCAGTGACACCACGCGGGGTAGCCACGCGGTCTTGGGCGCCTTGCCACGGTTCGTGCAACTCCCCGTCCTAGGTTCGAGTCCTTCCTTGGGCGGTAGTGTCTGTGTTGTCCTTAGCATAAGTTAGTTTAAGTCAGATTAACTAGTTTTTGAGCCTAGGAACTAATGACCTCAGCAGTTTGGTCCCATAGGAACTTACCACAAATTTCCAATTTTTTACTACCGATGATGTGGCTTCCGAGACCTGAATGGCGCCATGGGGTGAATTGAGGAGGTTGCAGATAATATCAAAGTGGTGAGATAATGCCAGATTATGCAGTTGTCGAACTTAGAGTTGGGGGGATGCTAAACAATACACGTACATAGCAGAAGCTGATGACAGAAAAAAACGGAGTATGGAGGATAGCGGCTGAAACAGTTCACTGGACCATAGGGTTATAGAGACCTGGTTGGATTTGTTGCACGAGAGAGTTACCGTTGTTAGGCATTAACATTCGGTAACCGACAGCATATTGGATACTCAGGTAAAAGTGACAAAGTTACAGCAAGCCACATACGATGTAACACAGAGACACCTGAGCTGACTGCTACTGCCGCTTCAGCAATGCCTGCTTGGCTTGAAAAGGCCCTGAAGCAGTTGCCTAGCGAACTGGGACTTGTTGCTGAGCCACGGAAAGAAAATTTTCCACTGTACTAACATCACTCAAAGAACAGACGAAGCATGACTCTATGTGCTGGTTCAGTTCCCAGTTGCAAACGATCACACACGTTATGTATGTCTCATTCACCATGCACCCTTACCCTGTGAGGTAGGGAGCAATAAAGAAGTACGTGCAGCTAAATTCAGAGGAAGTAATACTCATTTCTAAGGGTGGAGAGAGGTACGCTTTAATATCAGTGGAGCAACTCTGTCAGAGAGAATGGGATTGTCTAACCCGAGTGACCCACTGTTGTATGGACGCATGCGTCGTTCAGTTTTTAGGCGAGATTGCCTGCAGCACAACCTTCAGCCACAACCCTATTTTCTACGAGTGGGCCTACATCGGATCTGCTCCGCGTACGATTCCGTTATAGTGGTAGCAAGTTACTGTGAGCCTGGGAGACATAGAGGTTTGATGAAACTGGAAGTACATTGCAGTGGGTAACTTGTCAACTGGACAATTTGTGACTTGGAGCAACCGACGCCCCACCTCCCAGTCACCGTTACTGGGCTCACCTGGGTGAATAAACTCTACCACTGTAGTACTGGCTGGATAAACTGCTAGGGGTGCTCCCAGCATGAAACATGACCAATCTCAATAATACTCTAGAACCTAACCTCATCCTCTCCCTGAACTAATTCATAACAACCCTGGAGGAATGTATTTCTTTAAAACGGATGCTTCGGGGCGTGCAGAAATACCGATATAACAAGCTTTATACAGTGGAGACCATGAGGGTCATGATATCTGCCACTATGACAGCTCTAAATCTGTTCTGTGTCGTCCTCATCTAAATGGCTCTAAGCACTATGGGACTGAACATCTGAGGTCATCAGTCCCCTTGACTTAGAACTACTTAAACCTAACTAACCTAAGGACATCACACACATCCATGCCCGAGGTAGGATTCCAACCTGCGACCGTAGCAACAGCGCGGTTTCGGACTGAAGCGCCTAAAACCACTCGGAGCTTTCGGACAATCTGTGGTAGTAATCGAGGGCACCTCTAAAGCTGTGGACTAAGAGAACATTATTACTGACCATCTTCATCTCTTCATGATCGATGTCTTCCTGACGATGACGGCATCTTTCAGCATGATAACTGTCCGTGATACAATATCACAATCGTGCTATAGTAGTTCGAGCAGCATGATAGGGAACCCACACAGATGTCTTGGACACCGAAGTGCCAGTTACGCACCCACAAACAAATCAGCCTGTAATTTAGCTGAACTACGTTTCTTGTGCATAGGCATATGATGTATTATACGTCCGGCAACTGACCTAGGACTTGTCGAATTCATAATACGCAGAATCGCTGCTTTAGTTGGTTCCAAATGTGAACCAAAATACTATTTAACGGGACATTCTCCATGAGGACAGTGCTCCACTATAGAGGTACACTTTTGCCTATTGATAGTTCAGCTCTAGTAGTTTTTTGTATTTTGGAACATCCTTTCCATCAGTATGATAGTGTCGCCAGTGACATGTGACAACTACAGTACAGGAGATTTCCAATCAAACCCCTGCCATAGATATTTCTGTTAAGAAGTCCTGAACCGTATTCTTTTCGTCACAGCTGTGTCCTCCAAACGCATATTAAGTTCAACAGTCACTTTTGTAGCAGTGCTCCCACTAAGTAATTACAGTGCCTTTCCATGGCTTTCTACCTAGCTCGATGGGGCACTAATGAACCACTGGTCTCTCACTTGGAGGGATAGGATTTCAAATATATGTTGAGACACCGAGACTTGGTTTTCCCTACACGGATCAAGATAAATTTCTTTGAAAAAGATGGGGCCGGTTTCTGACCCATTTTTGAGTGTTACCAATGTTCTAACAGAGTTGATTTGGGCCACCACGAATTCATCTCCGTGCCAACCTGTTTATCTCAAAACAGCACTTGTACCCAGAGCCCTCAGTTGTTGGATGTGTTCCAATCTCTGCCTTCCCCTGCAGTTTTTTCTCTGTAGAGCTCTCTCTGGTACCATAGAAGTTATTCCCTGATGTCTCAACATGTGACTTGTCATAATACCCTTTCTCTTAATTAGTATTTTTCCCACATTTCTTTCCCCGACGATGGATCATTCTCATTATATAATCAGCTGTCTTAATTTTCAAAACTTCTTCCGTAAAACCACATGTCATATGCCATACTTCTCTTCTTTCCCGCTTTTCCCTACACTCCGTACGTATGTAGTGTTGTTGCTCTCAACCCAAAAGGGTGAACTGATATTTAATATGATGTTCAACTACTAAAAAAGTTGTGACCTGTCTGTCTAGATATACTCAGCACTTCATGTATGGATATTTTGTGTGATGCTATGGTATTCTTATTATGGGGTAATTAATTTATTAGTAGTTTTTTGTGCTGTCATATTTCTAACATTTATTCATACAGTAATTTTCTTGTAATACCAGTTAACGAAGTGCATAATACAGTAATGACTAGACTTATACTCTAAATGTGACGGATGTCTATTGGTCATGGCCAGATTCCAGTTACGAGCGAGGGAAAAAAAGAGGTGATCGACTGATGTCTGTTGTAGATCGAGATCTAGGTTAGGGTGGAAGGTGTCCATCTGGCTGTGGTTTGGCGAACCAAACGAATGTGACAACGGCACCTCATTTGTAGAGATATATTAATCTGCTGCTAGGTTTGGTTCTGAGTGACGGAACTAGTATGTGTCTTCTAATTGAAAATAAGTATAATTTTTGTTGCATTATGTATGTTACGCTTATTGCATTTCGGTGGGTCGTTTCTGTCCTCCATTTTGATGACGTAAGTTATCAAATCCGACGAGCGGTATCGTATGTTTCAGTTAAAGGGGGTAGGACGTCAAACGGGCCGACTTGGAGCAGGAGAGGCACCACAGGACATTTTAATTTGCACTGTCTATACTTTTACAAATAAATTCATAAAACTTTGTCAGCAGGATGAGGAAGGATTCAGAATTCACACTTATAGCTGTGGAAGTTCGAAAACATAACGAAATAATTTTTTTTTACATGTGAAATTTCATCATTTTTTTCACTTACTAATGGCAGCTATAGGTGTACTTTTCTTCATAATTAAGAGAGATTCTTTGATGAATTTTCCACAGCATACAAACCACACTTAAAGGTGTATGAAACTGTAGAATTTTCCAAATCTATTAAAAACTGTGGTAAAAATTGAGGTAATTAACTGTAAAATTTGTGTTTGTCCTAAACATGAAGTTTAAAATATGACAGCTCATTCGTGTTTTCATAAATTGAATAAATTCTAGAGTTGCATACATCTGTATGGTATGGTATGGTATGTATGCTGTGCAAAATTCATCTAAGAATCTCTCTAACTTCTGAAGAAAAGTGTACCTATAACAACAAATGCAGCCGTTAGTAAGTGATAAAATAATGAAATTTCGCACGTAAAAAAGAAAATTATTTTGTTATGTTTTCGAACTTCCACTGCAATGAGTGTGAATCCTGAATCCTTCCTGGTGATGCTGACAAAGTTTTACGAACTTATTTGTAAAAGTATGGACACTGGAAATTAAAATGTCGTGTGATGCCTCTCCAGCTCCATGACGGCCCATTTGACGTCCTACCCCCGTTAACAGAGAAAGCGGGCTCCGATAATGTGTTCACGCATTGATACTGCAAGTTTTTACTTCAGCCCCTGTACATAGTAATACAGAGAACTTACTAGTAGCACCTTACACAGTAGGAGCAACTGTGTCGGCCCTTAACCAGACGTATAAGTTTGTCGTAGAGCGCGCGCGTTCGACCCTAGCCGTCGCGTGTTCGATAGCCGGAGGCGGCGCGGTGCGACTCGCGAGTTTCCGCCCCCGGGCGCCCTCTGTTGCAGCCGCCACCCGGACACGGTTCGCCCTCTCGCCGACTGTTGGCGCTAGTGCGCAGCGCGGCTCGTCGCGGTTCCAGCCCCTGCCGCCGGGGGCTCTGCCATCAACTCCCTTCCACCAGCTCCGTCTGTCACGTAGGCCAAACTTCGCAGCGGTCCCGCGTTCGAGGATGAAGACGCGTTTCCAATTTTTTCTGCGACGAATACCGTCTTCAGTCGGGCGCAGCAACATCTGTTACTACCGTAGACGTATTAACAGGAGGGACGAAAAATAATGTTTCAATTTACGGTACACAGGAAGTATAGTTACTTGATTAATTACGCTCTCAGCTCGCCATTTACTCAGTGTAAAGTAACGGCATGGCACTGGTCAGTTGACATGCTACTACATAAGTTACGTTACGAATAAGGCCACATGCTGCGCATTTTCAAACAGTCACGGAAAATAAAAGTTTTTGGTTCAACGAAGGCAAATCTTCGTTTATAACATTTGTAGACATAGAGAAAGTTTTCGACAGTGTTGATTGGAATACACGCTTTAAAATTCTGAGGGTGACAGGCATCAAATACAGGGAGCGAAAGTTTGTATACTACTTGTACAGAAACTAGATTGCCGTTGTAGGAGTCGGACATCAAAGGGAAGCAATGGTTGAGAAGGGAGTGAGAAAAGGTTGTAGCCTGGCCCCCGGTATTTGCTCTACATGCTTTGTGTACTAGAGTAAGCAGTCAGGAACACCAAAGAAAAATTAACAGAATTAATTAAAACTCAAGAAGGAGAAATAAAAACTTAAAACTCTATCCCGTGCATAATAAGTTACCAATTACCTTAGGCAAAAACGATACTCTACAGATTTCCAATATTATGTTCAAACTACACTTCAGAAATGTTTCTAGGCTTTCTAGACTGCACAAAAACATTAGTGGCATTGGTCCGTCCACAGGAAGCTGACGTAATCCTCACCATAGTAGGCGAGGCTTACTGCAGAGAATACATTTTATGAGACTCAAATACTTTAAGATTTTCATTTCTCCTGAAAAAACTATACTGAATTTTCGAATCGTTCCCTATGGAACTGTAAGCTACTTTTCCCAAGTTTATCTTATTTTTATTTTTTTAAGGTAGCAGGCTTTCTCATTTTGTAAAGTGAGAATTTTTTTTAAAAAACTGACAGATAAAAATTCTGTGCCAGGTCGGGAATCAAGCACAAAACTTCGCGGTTCTTAAAAATACTGTCACGACTCTCTTTTCCGTTATAGAATTTCTTTTAGCCCTCTGTTTTGTATTTCTCGACCCGGCTTGCTTTCCATTTTAATTTCTTCTTTCAACGTGGTATATCTTACTTAAATCTGAGAGTGAATTTTCCGCTGTACGGAAATGTGAATGCTGGTTTGAAACTTCCTCCCAGATCAAAATTACGCGCCAGACCGAGACTCGAACACGGAACCTTTGGCTTTCGCAAGACAGTTTGTACCGACTGAGCTTCCGAAAGTCCCAAAGAGCTAGTCACCTAGAAGAGCAGTGAGATTGGATAACTACCTCAATAGTTATTAAACAGGGGTCTTGCCTGGTTTAGCAGAGTTCTACTATCGTTGAAACAGCAATGCTGTTTGTTTTGGAAGAGGTATCACGCATGTGTTTTGAAAACGTGTTTTGCGAATTACGCCCTAGGCAGTGAAGGTAGATAGGACGACCCCCTCCAAAAAGAAAAAAGAAGGGGGGGGGGGACGGTAAGAACAGTGCCTGAGAAAGGAAAGGTTGCGGCTTCGAGTCCCGTAGCAGTACACATGGTTAATCTGGTGGCAGTAAATTTCTAATTTAAAATGATGAAATTGACAAAATTAGGTTAACGAAAGGGAATATTATTTCTTAACTGAAATTAAGAAGTTGCTTCTTCGCAGCACAAAGTAATTAAAACTCTTAGTAACCTCTTCCCTCCCGCCCGGCTAGCCGTGCAGTCTAACGCGCCGCTTCCCTAGCGAATCCGCCCGTCGGGTTAGTGTCGTGGTTCGGTGTGCCGGCCAGCCTTTGGATGGTTTTTAGGCGGTTTTCCATCTGCCTCGGTGAATGCGGGCTGGTTCCCCCTATTCCGCCTCAGTTACCCTATGTCGGCGATTGCTGCGCAAACACTGTCTCTACTTAAGCATACACCAGTATTACTTTACCACGCAAACATCTGGGGTTGCATTCATATGGTATGAGACGTTCCCGGGTGTGCGTGTGTGGGGGGGGATCCGAACGTCACAATAACACTCGATTCGGTGTGGGGCGGCGGTGGGGTGGGTGGACTGCTCTGGCCTGTTGTAGGGTTGTGAACCACTGAGGTCTACGGCACGACGAAGCCTGTCCGTCGCTTCTAGGTCGCCAGTTCAATACACACTATCTCTTTCTTCAAACAATTTAGGGAATGTAGAACAAATGATAAATGAAGAAAAGTTCACAAGCCAAGATCGCTAAAAAAGCATTTGACAGAATGACTGGTATTGACGGAGCTATGCTGTTACCATCGCCTCTTACGCTTTAAAACTTTACGACACATTGTGCGTCAGTATTGCGACCAGCTTCACTTCCCACTAGCATGAAGTCACTACACATAGGCATGTCAAGTAACGAAGACGACTACACATTGGCATGTCAGTTGTAAAAGTATTATGCACAGACACAAAAATCATATACATAGAACTATATTACGCCGATTACAAGTGTTCACATTCACCACCGGCTAGCCTTCAGTGATCTTGGTTTCTGAAGTTGTCTTCAGGTACCATACATTGCAGATCGCACACAGAATGACAGTGTCGCAAATATGTGAAGACCTGTAAGTTCCCCAGTATGTGTCTAAGTATGAAATTTAGTCCAAATTTACCTCCCACACTATAAAAAGTCTACGTATTACCGAACTATGTACCCACAAACTGTTATTCAAGTGAAACTCGTATGCTAACCTTCGACTACACTGAATCTAATCGGAAATGATCTGTACCAGGTCTCAATACAACTTGCCTTTATGTTAAATGCGCAACTGTAGTAAAACAGTTACCTGGCCCCGCTCCAACTGTTCCATGCCACGTTGTGCAGTGTGGTAACGCGTAATGGTAAACCTAGCCGGCCGGAGTGGCCGAGCGGTTATAGGCGCTACAGTCTGGAACCGCGCGACCGCTACGGTCACAGGTTCGAATCCTGCCTCGGGCATGAATGTGTGCGATGTCCTTAGGTTAGTTAGGTTTAAGTAGTTTTAAGTTCTAGGGAACTGATGACCTCAGAAGTTAAGTCCCGTAGTGCTCAGAGCCATTTGAACCATTTTTTTTTTTTTTGTTGGTAAACCTACTTTAAACAGTGGGATAGAGAGAGTAGCTGTTCCTATGATATGCTGTTCCAAGAAAACGATTTTAGAATGGGGTATATATTCAAAAAGACAGATTAGAACTTGGCGTGATCTTCTCACATAACGTTGGTCTAAACAGTACTGCGCTCAACAGAGAGAACAATGGTTTAGATGGTTATAATGTTAACAGAGAATGTTTATGAAAACCAGACAGCTTAATCAGTTAATATCTTCAAGCATGGCTCAGGGAAGTGGGATGGTTTGTTTTCTCAGCTCTAAGCAAGTGAACAAAGTTCACTAACTGACAATAATCATACCGACAAACTAACTGCACAGCGATGCAGTCTTACCTCAAAACAAGCCCACATTATACAGAATTTATATCTTTTCACCATTCAATATATACATCATATTCATCCTTGCTGTCACTCACAACAAATATTTCTTTATCTAGGAGATACAAATCAGCACAGCACTACGGAATACTTCCGTCGCCTACCACACTTCGATTAAGAATGTATCCTATTGTGCAGGCAACGATTGTGCTACAAAAAGACCATAGATTGTTTAACTGTAACATAAATTACTCTGTATCTCTCTCTCTCTCTGTCCCCCCCCCCCTCTCTCTCTCTCTGAAGTGCACACCGATTGCTTACAAAAATCAAAATGAAATGCCCACCTTACAGAACTAATGAAATCAACAAGTTCAAACCCTTTCCTGCCTCGGATAAAGATAAGTTGTCCAAACCTTTTTGCTGTGGTGAAGCATTGTGTTGGTACCGGTTATCATATGGTGTGCGCTTTCAGCTCTTAGGATAGCGTGATTAACGATGAAGTTGGGGCTAACTTGGCAAATGACTTCATTGAAACGCAAGCTTCATTGGAACAGAGACAATGCAACTTCTAGACCCGTTGGTAATTGGTATCCACTATAGAGTGCTTCTGATGTTGGTTGTGCTAGTAGTTTACTGTGTGTGTGTGTGTGTGTGTGTGTGTGTGTGTGTGTGTGTGGTTCAGTTAGTCTCGCCTACCGAGAATTTAAATGTCTTCCTATAGTTGGCGGCCGTTGTGACCGAGCGGTTCTAGGCGCTTCCGTCTGGAACCGCACGACCGCTCCGGTAGCAGGTTCGAATCCTGTCTCGGGCATGGATGTGTGTGATGTACTTAGGTTCAAGTAGTTTCAAGTTCTAGGGGACATTACCTCAGATGTTAAGTCCCATAGTGGTCAGAGCCATTTGAGCCATTTCTTAACATAGTTCTCTGTCACTGCATCTGTGCTTTTCAAAAATAAGTTGTGCTCCTGCCGAAGTAATTACCATTTTCGAAAACGTCACCCGGCTGTTTTTTGTACCCCAGTAGAAACTAAAGTTTCACAAACTGCTAATTGATAATTAAATCGCGCGCATTGTACAATCTATTTAGTCGGTTGCTGGAAACAAGCGACTCATTCAGTTGTAGTTTAATATATCGATTGAATTATTCATTCATTCATTCGTTCGAGATAGACCAGTCTTTGGGAGAAATTGAATGAAAACAGTAGGTACAGGCGGTTGTAGTTCTGCTTATTGACAGAATTATCCTTTTTATTTGTTTTGAGGTACAACGAGTCTATTTTCTTTGTATGGGTTCTGTTTGCCACCCCGAGTGTGGTCCTAAGGCGGCTCCTCCACACTCGCCTTCGCGAATGTTGGGCAGGTTAACCGTCCAAATAATATGATCACGTAATACTTGCGCGAAAAAAATACTCCCAAAATGTTGCAGCGTAAGCTTACGATGCAAATAATTGAATCACCGAACAGTTAAGAAAATTCTGTCCCACATACTTTCTGTTCACCTCAGATCATCGTTTACCGAAAGAGTTATCGGTGATGGGCGGACATCGGTGGGAGGAGAGGGAAAATTTTTCAGTAGATTTAAATTACAAAACTAGTCGCTCGTACAATGGAAACACTAATTTACAACGTATCGACAGTTGTCGAACTTTTGTAACTACCGAAAAACTTATATTTGACAAGTATAAAAAATACGTATTCAAATTAATTTTGAAAATATTTATTTTTTATTTATTGACTTCCGGAACGTACACTTGCAGCCATCTCAGCACTGGAAATAGTTCACTACAGTTTGCTTTGACAGTTCAGTGTGTACATTAGTTTAAATCTCACACTGAGACGAAGATATATAGGCTTGGCTAAGGACAGATTCCGACAAAAAGCAAACTGTACATCCACAGTACGCATTCTAATGCGTTAATGCGGAACCGATTCACGCTGGAAAAAAGTGACTTCCACTTTTGGTCACCAGGTGCAAATCAGGTGTTGTGAATGCAGTGAAGACGTGTAGAAATGTTTCCATATGGAATGGATTAAGAATGGGACGCGGGCAAAAAAGGCCAATCCAGTGAGAAAGACGTAATGTTGATTTTGTTATTAGCGGTTGCTTACACAATTTGTTCAATACGAGCACCGGAGACGTCGACTAGATATCCGCATGCGTACAGCGACGTGATCAACAGTTGTTCATAGCAGTTCCGATGGAATCTGAGCCACGTATTCCTGTATAGCGGCCTTCAGATCAGGTAAAGACCTAACGTGCCCCTAGTAAACCCGATTTTTCGATATCCCCAGAGCCACAAGTCGCACGCATTCAGAACATGTGAATGTGTAGGCCATGCACCTGGAAAACCTGTGCAGATAACACGTTCGTGGGAGGTTGCATTAAGCAGATCTTTCTCTGGACGAGCTAAAATGGCTCTGAGCACAATGGGACTTAACATCTGAAGTCATCAGTCCCCCAGAACTTAGAACTACTTAAACCTAACTAACCGAAGGAGATCACACACATCCATGCCCGAGGCAGGATTCGAACCTGCGACCGTAGCGGTCGCGCGATTCCAAACTGAAGCGCCCAGAACAGCTCGGCCACCTCGGCCGGCCTCGACGAGTGACTTGTAGTATTTCAACATTTTGCATGAAAACAGTGGTTTTCGCACAGTTGCATTCTTCCGAAGCAGGAATCACAGGCTGTACAAGCAGGTCTCGATAACGTGCAGATGTCACGATTAACCTGACAGCCCTGCTGGGTGTATTCCATTCAAAGAAGAACGGACCGAGAGTAAAGACTGATCGTGAACCCACACCACAGAGTAACATATGGTGAGTGCAATGGTTCTTCGTGCACAACATGTTGTTTAGGAGTACGCCAGATTTAGCAGTTCTGTGTGTTCACTGCACGCCTGTACCGTAAATTGTGTCTCCTCACTCCATACAACTTTGCCCGGCTAAACATCATCGCCGGCCGCGGTGGCCCAGCGGTTCTCGGCGCTTCAGTCCGGAACCGCACGACTGCTATGGTCGCAGGTTCGAATCCTGCCTCGGGCATGGATGCGTGTGATGTCCTTAGGTTAGTTAGGTTTAAGTAGTTCTAAATTCTAGGGGACTGATGACCTCAGATGTTAAGTCCCGTAGTGCTCAGAGCCATTTTAACCATTTTGAACAAATCATCAACACGATCCGAAGAGCAAATTCAAGACGTCTTTGCGGATCATGTGGTTTCAGTTGTTGCACTGTCTGGATCTTGTACGAGTACCAGAGTAATAAGACTGCAGAAGTTTCCGTAATGTTGACCGTGGGATGGGCAGTTCTCGTAGCACTGCACGGGCACTAGCGCTAACCGGGGCACGTGCTGCATGGTCAACTAAAGCAACAGCCACCTCGTCAGTAACCTCTACTGGGATAGGACGGCTTCCTCTTCCAGGCGCCACATCAAGCGTACCAGTGTTCTCGAATTTCAGTATCATCTTCTTTAAACCGTTTAAATACGTCGGACCTCTCGTCAGACCTTTTAGTCGGCGGTACTCTCCCACTGTTGCACTGTAATTGCTGCCGTTCACATAAAACAGATTCACTAACAGTGCACGGTCTCTCGATAGCTACACTGTTCACCCACGTTATGGTTTGTAAAATGACGGCGTGGGTGTCATCCCGTCGCACAAACGGTGTACAGCGCCAGATTTGCGCCTGGTGGCTAGAACTGGAACTAAAGTGTTTTCCAGCGTAAATCTGTTCGGCATCAACACATTAGCTTATCTACCAAATTTCTCTCCCCTTTGATAATTACTCCCACACTCGGAGTCTGCGAGTAGTAGCACTTTAATTATAACTACCCAGTATAACTGAAAAGTCTGAGCAAGTATGCAAGTGAAGAAACTCCTAACCGGCGAGTGACTGAAAACATTTGTAGAGCTGACATGCTGCCCAGGGACTAATCTCTTTCACTTGTCTCCCTCGGATGGAAAAGTAAAAGAAAAAACATGACTGAATGAAAACAAAAATCACTTTGCCTATCGGCTGCTAAAACCAGTCGGTTGTCCTCTCACTAATTCAGTGGCGCTGTTCCCTTTCTTCATTACAGAGTGCGAGATACTAATTTTTACAGTATCACCGCACTCACTGAAAGAGACACTTCTTTACTGTTAAAAATCGAGTTCATCGGGGAAGGAATCACGACCCGCCCTTAGGCTACAGTTGTAGAAACTTTATCCGCTAAAGGCGATGTCCCAGGTTCGGCACCTGTCCGGCTTAATCTGCCATACGATTCAAGCACACACACTGTGTCCCGTTGAGCGCAGAAAGCGAGTGCGCGCTCGCTTTCTTTCGCTGTGATGTCAGACTTGGCACCTCGCCACACGCACACACACACATTCCGCAGTCCACGTAACGCCGGCCGCTGAATTCGCTGCTACGATGCCAGAGTCGCCGTCCAGCTAGGCTGCATGAACGACACAAATGAAGTGCCCAGTATGGGAATGGAAAACGAATTGAAACATCACAGCCTGAAAGGGTGTTGTGATGCTATTCCACTGGTTATAAAATGGAGTCAAATTTACAAAGGACTTGTCAGTACGAGTTGATTCACCATTATGACGCTGGAGACACTCTGGATTGCGTACTTGAAGTGAGTTACTGAGAGAACGTGTCATAAAGTCAGTCTATCCTCTCCTGAGAGAAGATTGCCCACAGCTGTTGTAATTGGTCCTGGATACTCTAAATGCTCGCAGTTGAACGGGGTTGACGCCCCAGCTGCTGCTACACTTGTGCTATTGGCGACAGGTGTGGTGATCTTGCTGATCGTGGGGGGCGAACTTCCGCGGAACGGAAACAGTGCACCATGTGGTGGACGAGAGTTATCCTGTTGAAAAATGACACGAATATATTATCACGTCAGAGCTTACGCCTGGGGACGATGTCCCTCACACATCGTTATGCCGTCACAGTTCCCTCAGTCACTACCAGCTACGACCCGAACTCACACCCAATGGCTCCCCATACCATGACGGCAACAGTAACTAGTCCCTTCTGCCTCTGCAAAACATAACAAAAACTGGACCTCACCGATGATGGTCATCAGAGGTGGTGTAGAACCGCGATTCATAGCTGATCAGAATGCGACGACATTCGTCAGCAGGCCATGGTTCTCGGTCGCGGCACCTCTCCAAATCCAGCAGTTTGTGTTGTGGTGTTAATCAGAGCCTACGTATGGAACAGAATTCCCTAGTGCAGCTGCTGATAGTGTGTGGTGAAATGGTGCGGGTAGCACGGAATGTTGCATGGAGTCCGTTACTTGCCATCGGAAGGCTGCGCAGATGTGAAGGGATCACGATGTGCTCGGTGTACAATACGGCAGTGCTCCCTTGTTGTGGTTAAACGTTGTTGACAGTAACTTTGACGACGATTAGGGCCTCTGTCACACCCGAACGCCCCACAAATATGGATATTGCACAATTCGTTAACTCGGCCAAACTGAGACACACAATGAGGCCCCTTATAAACAATGTCAGTTGCTGATAACGCTGCCTCACACGCGTAACCTTGATCCCAGTGTCCTGATAACGCTGCCTCACACGCGTACCCGTGATCTCCGTGTCCTGCGCAGTGACGACTGAACATCTGACGCTGTTCATGTCTCCATAGAAATCTTACCGGGTATGATAACACTGTACACGAACAGCACTAGTGCATTCTGGCGGTCTTTCTACTTGTCATAATGAGTTGTAAATCTGATGGTTTACATACCGGCCGATTGTGAGTTTGTGTACGAAGTTACGTTCACATGCAAACGCCCTTGTGGGAATCTCACTTGTTTGTCAGACAGAATAACGTACATGAGCTTCGACGAATTCTAGTCAGACTGTGGGTGCTGGCTATGGCAGGCGCTCTAATGAAACGCCTTTGAAATGATTAACGTCACTCCGTCTACAATTTCCTAACTACTCAGCGTTTTCCGTGTGCCATTGCCATTTTCTGTTTTGTTGCTGAATAATGGAATGTGACACTGTCAACTGTTACAGCAAGAGGAACAGGAGAAAAAGTTTTAGTTGTTGTGCGTTTATACATTGTGACTCAGCTTCACCTGTCGATGTCGTTTTATGCAACCCGCAATTCAGTACATGCCCTACAAAAACCGTGTGCGGATTTTTCGTATTGTCTAACTCGGTATGCGAAAATTATCAGTCATAAAAACGAACGGGACCATTGTGTAGGAAATTTAACGTAGTTGAATTTTGTACTTAGATACATTGTGGCTGGACGTTGCAGTTTTCGAGTCATTCAAGACAAACGAAAAAAAAAGTTGATCTTCACACGCACCCACACTCAGACCCCACCGGTCAGGATTTCTAATATGTTGTTAGTGGCACTCCCTGTACAAAAAATTGCAACTGCGCTGATTATTTCCCACATTCGATCTTTTTTGGTCTTTGCTGGCTGGCCTTACTACGCCACCGGCTTACTCGAGCACTTACAAATTGCAAAAATTGATGTTTTCCTAGCTTTTACCCAAAAATTAGGTGAATTTTAATTGCATAAAATAATTATCCTTGTATTCCTCAGGCCATCCGGCTACGAAACTACTGTGCTTGTAATCGGTGCCGGGCGGGGTGGCTGAGCGGTTCTACGAACTACAGTCTGGAACCGCGCGACCGCTACAGTCGCAGGTTCGAATCCTGCCTCGGGCATGGATGTGTGTGATGTCCTTAGGTTAGTTAGGATTAAGTAGTTCTAAGTTCTAGGGGACTGATGACCACAGAAGTTGAGTCCCATCGTGCCCAGAGGAATTTGAACCATTTTTGAAAAAGGCAACTTTTATCAGCAAACGATCACGCCAGAATAAATGTACTTTCCCTGCGTATCTCTTTGCTGGCGTGATAAGCGTTTTCTGCCTTGGCACCTCATCCCACTGGCTCTGAAAGCGCCTCTGGTAGTGAGTGCGGGAACCTATCGCTCGCAACTTACTCCGTACGTCCTGCAGCGTAGCAGAACTGGAAATTAAGTAAAATACGCTCTTATCGACAAATAAGGATAGGATGTACCTTACAACGGGGCTATTCGACAGGAAAGCTATGGAGATGAGAGGTAGGATGGTGGTGGTTAGTGTTTAACGTCCCGTCGACAACGAGGTCATTAGAGACGAAGCGCAAGCTCGGGTTAGGGAAGGATTGGGAAGGAAATCGGCCGTGCCCTTTCAAAGGAACTATCCCGGCATTTGCCTGAAACGATTTAGGGAAATCACGGAAAACCTAAATCAGGATGGCCGGAGACGGGATTGAACCGTCGTCCTCCCGAATGCGAGTCCAGTGTGGAGAGGTAGGAGCTGAGATCAATAGTGGGAAATGCAGTCGATGGGGAAGACAAATGGTGAGGAGTAGAGTGTGTGTGGGTAGGGCAGTGGTTGCAAGAGGGAAAGGATGGGGATGGATGGAGTGGGAACGGAGATAGGAGCAGTGACTTGGAGAGGAGAGTAAGAGATAAAGTTGGTAGGAGGGGTAAATATCAGGACAGATCTCATTGACTGGGAGAGGAAGCTGGTTGAAGTTGCGATTGGATAGGATGCGCAATGTGTGAAGGTGTAGGGAAGGCTGCATACCAGGCTTGACGATCAGAGGGGAGAGGAAGGGGTTATTGGAATCTAGCTTGCTGGCAGTATAGTAGATGCGTAGGTGTTCTATGTGGTTGAGCTGGAATTTGATGAGATGGTAGAGAAGTGGAAACGGTTCTGTTCCTGCCGCGTATGAACCGTTTATACCAAGAGCAGTAGGTGAGTAAAACAAGGAAGTTTCGTGGTTTGAACGAACACGCGAAACTCTGTTCCCGTAACACGTAAAGCAGCATTCGTGTTCCACTGAGGGGAAGGGTATTCGGCAATTCCCCGTCACCCAGAATTCGGCAGTGACAGCAAAGTACACACGGGTGACAGTGGAGCGGTGCAGGAGAGTGGTCTGCGCGGAATTTATGGAACCGCCCGCCAGCAGGCGCCAATGCCGCGCGGGAGCGTCGGGAACGGCGAAGACGGCGGACTGGAAGAGCAGGGGGCGGGGGAACTAGGGACTCGCGAGAAACTGGAGCGGCGCGTGACGCCGACGGCGACGGCGACGCCTCGCGCCGCCAGCTGCGACGCCGGCCGTCGGGTTTAAAATCCATCTCTCCCCCTGGCTCTGTACGACGCCGGAAAGTGGAGCAACCGTTCCCGCCCCCAGAAACAAAGTGGTGTCTCCCATAGTCCGTGTTCACGTGTATATATGCACCACTGCGAGACTTGCTGGCGTGCAAGTAATGCGTATGACGTGATGCACAGCTGAAGCGTGGAATGACACTATTTCTGATACTTCCGCGGTCTTATACAGGTTTGATTTTATGTATATAGACTGAAGCGGCAAGCGAAAATTTGATCCAAGGCCGGAAATCGAACCCAGGTCTTCTTCTTACTAGGCAGGTTGGTTCAAATGGCTCAGCACTATGGGACTTAACATCTGAGGTCATCAGTCCCCTAGAACTTAGAACTACTTAAACCTAACTAACCCAAGGTCGGTCCAAGTAGGTCACCTGTGGTCTGATGACGGAGTGCTTTAGTGGTGTCACACATTTACGATTTTACATACATACACTGAAGCGGCGAGTGGAAATTTGTACGAAGGCCATAGTAATCCGTGCAGTTGTGCGAACCGCTGTGCCAGGGTGGCTTAGTGGCTAACGCACCTGCCTAGTAAGCAGGAAACCTGGGTTCGATTCCCTGCCTTAGAACAAATTTTCACTCGCCGCTCCAGTCTACATACAGAAAATCATATTTGCATGAAACCAGCAAAGTCTCTAAAATGGTGTTATTTCATTTGTGAAAGTACCTGCGCCTGGGTTTAAGGCTGGATCCCCCATTTACGTTCGATGCTGAAATCCTGTTCCAGAATAACGAGAGCCTCTGCAAATCCGTTCGTGTGTGACGGGGAATTTAAACGAGGAGGGAGACGTGTAACCCGTGCAGTTGTGCGAACCGCTGCGCCAAAGATGCTTAGTGGCTAACGCACCTGCCTGGTAGCCGGCCGGTGTGGTCGAGCGATTCTAGGCGCTTCAGTCTGGAACCGCGCGACCGCTATGGTCGCAGGTTCGAATCCTGCCTCGGGCATGGATGTGTGTGATGTCCTTAGGTTAGTTAGGTTTAAGTAGTTCCAAGTTCTGGGGGACTGATGACCTCAGATGTTAAGTCCCATAGTGCTCAGAGCCATTTGCACCATGTCTCATACGTTTCAATTCTTTTCTTTTACAATTTGCCCAGTGACCACGATTCAGTTCCGTACAGTCCTGTGCTCCAGATGTACGTTTCAGAAACTTCCGTCTTAAATGAAGGACTACGCCTGATAGTAGACTTATTGTAGCGAGAAATTCTCTTCTAAGCTGCGCTAGTCTCCGTTTTTTATCCACCTTGCGTGGTTCGTCACGCATTATTTAGCTTCCACAAAGTAGCGGTATTCCCACTTGGTTCACATTCCCGACATATTCCTCTGCTTGACTTCAGTAGAGGGGTGACAACAGCGGAGGCAGCCAGAAACATTTGCGCCGATGTATGGGGATAATGCTGTTGGACAGAGCATGGCAAGAAAATGGTTTTCTCGTTTCACGGAGGATCGTTTCGACATTAATGACTCTCGACGTTCAGGAAGACCTTCGAAGTTCGATGAAGATCACTTAAACGCATTACTCCACAATTATGGTCGTCACTGCGCTCGAGAACTGGCGAATGTGATGAACTTTTATCATTCCACCATCGTGGGACATTTGCCTGCAGTGTGGAAGGTTCAAAAATGGGTTGTGTGGGTATCGCATGCTCTACTCCAAAACCACAAAAATCAGCAGGTGGCCGTATGTGTGTCTCTGCTTGCTCGTCATGAGTGTGAACGACACCGACCATTCCTGTCCTGTATCGTTACTGTTGACGAGAAATAGTGTTTTTATGCTGCTGTTGTTGTGGTCTGCAGTCCTGAGACTGGTTTGATGCATTTCTCCATGCTACTCTATCCTTCATCTCCCAGTACCTACTGCAACCTACATCATTCTGAATCTGCCTAGTGTATTGATCTATTGGTCTCCCTCTACGATTTTTACTCTCCACGCTGCACTCCAATGCTAAATTGGTGATCCTTTGATGCCTCAGAACACGTCCTACCAACCGATCCCTTCTTCTAGTCAAGTTGTGCCACAAACTCCTCTTCCCCCCAATCCTATTCAATACCTTCTCATTAGTTATGTGATTTCGCCACCTAATCTTCAGCATTCTTCTGTAGCACCACATTTCGAAAGCTTCTATTCTCTTCTTGTCTAAACTATTTATCGTCCATGTTTCACTTCCATACATGGCAACACTCCATACAAATACTTTCATAAACGACTTGCTGACACTTAAATCTATACTCGATGTTAACAAAATTCTCTTCTTCAGAAACACATTCCTTGCCATTGCCAGTCTACATTTTATATCTTCTCTACTTCGACCATCATCAGTTATTTTGCTCCCCAAATAGCAGAACTCCTTTATTTCTTTAAGTGTCGTATTTCCTAATCTAATTTCGTCAGCATCACCCGACTTAATTCGACTACATTCCATTATCCTCGTTTTGCTTTTGTTGATGTTCATCTTATACCCTCCTTTCATGACACTGTCCATTCCGTTCAACTGCTCTTCCAAGTCCTTTGCTGTCTCCGACAGAATTACACTGTCGTCGGCGTACCTCAAAGTTTTTATTTCTTCTCCCTGGATTTTAATACCTACTCCGAATTTTTCTTTTGTTTCCTTCACTACTTGCTCAATATACAGATTGAATAACATCGGGGATAGGCTACAACCCTGTCTCACTCGCTTCCAAACCACTGCTTCCCTTTCATGACCCTCAACTCTTATAACTGCCATCTGGTTTCTGTACAAATTGTAAATAGCCTTTCGCTCCCTGTATTTTACTCCTACCACCTTCAGAATTTGAAAGAGAGTATTCCAGTCAACAATGTCAAAAGCTTTCTCTAAGTCCACAAATGCTAGAAACGTAGGTTCAGGTTTCCTTAATCTATCTTCTAAGAGAAGTACTGGTTGAGCGCAAACAAAGAAGCAACTCCTCGAGCGGTGTACTACGAATTGCTTCCGCGAAGTGTAACTACCACTGCTGACATTTATTGCCAATGACTGAGACGTCTTGCAGAAGCAGCCCAAGCACAACGGCCGCATGCTACTCCACGATAACGCTCGCCCGCATTCTGCTAGACTAACGAAAGACACTATACAGAGTTGGGTTGGAAGTCATTCGGCAACCGCCTTCTTCACGTGATCTTGCAACCTTGGATTTTTACCTTTCCCGCTCTCTGTCCAACAATCTCCATGGATGAAAATGTGTTCCGAAAGTGACTAGACGAGTTCTTCGCCTCGAAACCACATGATTTCTACAGCCGAGGAATCTAAAAGTTGCACGACCGATGGCAGACTGCTGCAAACAGTGAAGGAGAATGCATTATTGACAGCTAACGTCCCTATTACGTGTGCCTGTTGTGTTTGTTAAACTTGCGGAAAAACGTTACGAACTTAAGCACAAATCCAAGAGCTAATATTCATAGTAGGTACCTGTGCAGTCCTAAAGCATCGATTGCATACCGACCAGCGCAGCGCCGCATAACGGGATCAAGAAAGCGCTGACCCGCGCACAAGTGGAAAGAGCGGGCAGCTCCATACCTCCAGAAGGAAAGAGTTCGGCCCCCCTTGTCAACGCTGACTTAACCAGCCGCCCGTCGCTGGTCAGCCAAGTTCGGCCGCAGACGTCGAGCATCAGTCCTGAGTAATAGGAAGACGTTACTTAGCCTGTATTCTGCGGGTATTAATAGACTCTCGATGTACTTGAACGTAGGAGGCACAAGTTAATTATTGGTTCGCTTCTTTGTAGAAATAAAGTGTTACATTCATCGTAAGGTTCAATGTATAGATCATTTTAGATTCCTGCTACCGGCCATCGCAACTTCCCTCCTTCCGACACAACAATACTCTCTGCTAACTGCTACGTAATTGTTGTTGAGTGCATGTGTGAACTAAAAAAAAAAAAAATCCCATTTCATCCTTCGACGACGACTGAGAAGAAGATTACTTTTATGCCACCACGGAGGTGAAAACTCGAATTGCCATAGCGAAGGACGCATTCAAAAGAAAGAGGACACTTTTATGTGGCAAATAAGATAAAATACTAAAGACAAGGCTTGACAAATGTTTTGTCTGGAGTGTGGCACTATATGGGGCAGAAACATGGACGCTGAAGCGAGAGGGTGGAAAAAGGTTAGAAGCATTTGAGATGTGGATGTAGAGGAGAATGGAGAGAATAAGCTGGATGGAAAGAGTGAGTAATGAAAGAGTATTGGAAAGGGTTGGTGAGATGTCTGCTGAAGGTTGTAAGAGAAAGGACATTAATTGGGAAGGGAGTGCTTGCTAGCAGATGCTTTGGAAGGATTGGTTTGTGGGAGAAGAATGAGAGGAAGAAGGAGATACAAGATGATAGACGACATAAAGGGAAGAGAAAATTATGCAGACCTGAAGAGGATGGCAGCAGACCGGACAGCCTGGAGAACTACGAAGTGAAAACCTGCTTTACACATGATGATGATGATGATGATGATGATGATGATGCCACCACTCTTTAATCTCCCCGTCCTCTACCGCTACGATATGTCCGGTACTGATATTTATACACTAATTTCAGCATGAGAACAAGCTCTCAGA
Organism: Schistocerca nitens; assembly: GCF_023898315.1. NCBI lineage: Eukaryota > Metazoa > Arthropoda > Insecta > Orthoptera > Acrididae > Schistocerca > Schistocerca nitens. The sequence goes on from NC_064625.1 coordinate 77,969,333, forward strand.
ATATTCGGCATGTACCTTACGCCTTTCGTTAGAGCATCTGCCGCAACACATATTGCAACATTTCTCTTACACTCCCTTGTGAGTTAAACAGCCGTTGTCTTTTGGGTCTGTGATTATTTGCATAGATAATGTCACCTGTTACAGGTATTGGGCTTGAACAGTATCCTTGTGTGCAGTATATATCAAAGAGAAACAGTAGTTTCCCAGTTTGTTACCAATAAATCGAAGACTGTAACGGGTCCTATACACACCACTTACATGGTCAATCCTTTTCACATATCTGAACAGAGGCAGCTCTATGATAATTCTCTGGGATATATTCAAAATCCAATTTATGGCGAAGACCATCCATTTAGGATTGCGAACTTAATATCAGTAAATTCTTGATCCAGTCTCCGACCAGCGTGAATATTCCGCTTCATAATACTTTTTTTTAGGAGTAGTACAGCGTAGAAAGCTTCTGGTATTTTCAGGAGTACCAGATCAATGTGGTTACCTCTCCATCCAAGGCTGTTACGTTATCCATCATCAGCAGTTCAGGTGTGACAAAATTATATGATGATGTTCTATAGATTCGTTACGGTATTGTTTCCAACGGTGCATTTATTGAGTGTATGTTGCAAGACACTTGTCGACGACACCGCCGTAAAACCGACTCCACACACACAGGGGTCGTGCGACATGAAGCGTAAAATCAACAGACGGGCGCACGTCGATACCTAAACCTATCGACAGGAGACCGGCGCACCTCGAACAAGTCGATAAGCGCCAGGCGATTGGCGACCATGCCAGGACGTTCTAGGCGGCCGAAGTGCCACTCCGGAAGTCATTCGGGGGCCGTGTTGCACGCTGTGATACAAAAATTTCAGGCGTGGCTTGCTTCGAAGCCGAAAGTTCGAGGGTAAGGTGCCGTGTGTAAACGCAGCGAAGTGACTGGCTCCGGCCGTCAGGGTATGGAAGGGACTTTGGTGGGAAAGTGTCTAACTGAAATGAGTCCTCACAACATGAGTGCAGAAAAGAATGCTGCATCAGTTTCATTAATGTTTCCCTATTTATTAGTGTTTGCACCAAATTACATAAATAGTAAATCTGACAGATAAAACAGATTAAAATACATACAGAACACACGGTAGGTGATGATTATTCAGAAGAACCTACGTTACGGGGACCTGCGCTTAAGTAGATGCTATTTTCATCCCATAATTTCGCATTATATTATTCTTAGTCCGTAACAGACCTTCGTGGTATTGTGCCAACGTTGAATGCCGTTAAGTACTCTTACAAATTTTCTTTATTTATCCAGTACGACGGCTTTCCTAAGAAATAAAGTTTGAATGCGTGTTACAATTTTTATACTATTATATGGTGCATATTGCGACTAATACAACTCTTGACATCCATAGAACTAAGTGATGTCTCACATCTCATATTTTCAATTTACAACAGGCGTACAATAGGTATTGCATCACATTTTCTTTTTCTAGGACAATTTAGGTTGAAGAAATCAGGAATTTGTTGTGGGACACTGTGAAATATTCTCGCTTCAGTCCCTGCAGTTTCATGAAGTTAAGATAGAAGGCGGCGCGATCGCAATGGCATGGGTGATGGAGGTGCCTTCCAAGTAGAGAGCTGTAATTGAATTTCTTTTGACAGAAAACCAGAGAATAGCAGATATTCACAGGCGGCTGCAGAATGTCTCCTGCGACCTGGAAGTGAACAAAAGCACGGTGAGTCGTTGGGAGATGGGTCTGTCATCATCTCATCAACAGTAGACAGAACTTCCTCATTCATCCTACAGCACAGATGTTGAACATTTCAGTTTCCATCTGTTTGGCTCAATGGAGGATGCACTCTGCAGGAAGCAGTACGTTGATGATGGAGAGCTTATTGGCGCAGCAAGATGTTGGTACCAACGTCGACCATCAGAGTGGCAGAATTCGGGCATACAGGCCCTCCCGGGAAGATGGCGTTCATCCATCCCATTGAACAGAGATTATGTTGAAAATTAGCGTTTTGTAGCCCAAAAACATGGTGAACAAAATGTTTCAAATGGATCTGAGCACTATGGGACTTAACATCTGAGGTCATCAGTCCCCTATAACTTAGAACTACTTAAACCTAACTAAGGACATTACACACATCCATGCCCGAGGCAGGATTCGAACCTACGAGCGTAGCGGCCGCGCGGTTCCAGACTGGAGCGCCTAGAACCGCTCGACCACACAAGCCGGCCGGCCATGGACTCAGCAAGTCGGAACAGATCTCTCGATTACATCCCATAAATGTTCGATGTGATTCATGTCGGACGTTCTCGGTAGCAAACTCATTTGGTCAAGTCGCCCAGAATGTTCTACAAAACAAACGCAAACACTTGTGGCCAGGCGAAAAGGCATCACTACTTGGGAACATGAAGTCCATGAATGCCTGCAGCTGGTCTCCATGTAGTCGACCATAATCATTTCCAGTCAACGATCGGTTCAGTTCGTACAGAGGACCCAGCTGGTTCCATGTAAACACAGCCACACCATCATGGAACCACCACCAGTTTGCACAGTGCCTTGTTGACAACCTGCGCCACACTCGAACCCTAACGTCAGCTCTTACCAAATGAAATCGAGGCTCATCTGACCAGGCTGAGGTTTCCCAGTCGTCAAGGGTCCAACCGGTATGGTCACGAGTCCAGGAGGGACGCTGCAGGCGATGTCGTGCTGTCACCATAGGCACTCACGTCGGTCGTCTGCTGCTTAAATCGATTAACGCCAAATTTCGCCGCAATGTCTTAAGCTATTCGCAAACGCCGCTGCTCTCGGTCGTTAAGCGAGGCTGGTCCGTCACTGCGTTGTCCGTAGGAAGAGGTAGAGTATGAAACGTGATTTTCTCGGCCCACTCGTGACACTGTGGATCTCAGAATAGTGAATTCCCTAACGATTTCCGAAATGCAATGTTCCGTGCGTCTATCTCCAACTAACGTTCCCATTCACAGTCTGTTAACCCCGCTAGTGCGGCCGTAGTCACGTCGGAAAGCTTTTCACATGAATCACCTGATTGCAAATGACAGCTCTGCCAATGCGCTGCCCTTTTATATCTCATGTACACTATACTACCGCATTTTTTATATTTGCATGTTCCTATCCATGATGCTTGTGACTTCACTGTATGCAGAATCAATAAATGAAAAAAAAAAATAATTCAAATGGCTCTGAGTACTATGGGCTTTAACATCTGACGTCATCAGTCCCCTAGAACTTAGAACCACTTAAACCTAACTAACCTAAGGACATCACACACATCTATGCCTGAGGCAGGATTCGAACCTACGACCGCAACGGTGGCGCGGTTCCAGACTGAAGCGCCTAGAACCGCTCGGTCACAGCGGCCGGCAATAAATGAAAAAATAATTGTTTGTGAGGAAAGTCGACCATTCCTCAGTGCCATTGAGAGAGTAGAACGTTATCCATTGCGCTGCATACACACTGCAAGTAACTGCTCGACAAACGTGTACCGGCATTGTTGGGACAGCTGAGACTACAGCAGCGAGGGATGCGCGTGGGAAGTGAGTGTCAGCGATGTGAGTACCAAAAAACAAAAGGGGGTGGAGGGGACGAGAAAGCTGATTGAGGACGAAGTTGTGCACTGAATTAGTGTGTACGGCAAAAGGCCAACTTTTAGGACTCTACGGTTACTGGACTACAGGTATAGAGAAAGGAAGTTAAGTTTCTTGGCTGAAATGACCACAGTTTCTAATACATGCACAAAATAATTTACGAGGATATCCACGGTTTAACGACTCATCTAAGTAGTTTTGTAACATAGAGCAACTAAAATAAAGAAACAAGTGAAATTATGTTTGAAGTTAATCGTTTTCGCACTCTGAAAACTGCTGTTTAACTTCAAGTAGTGCAGCTGTGCCTATAATTTCTTGACGTGGTATTTCTTGATTGTATTATTGTTTTGGGTGTTCAAAAACAGACACTCAATAATTTACAAATGGTTCCATAAGTCAATACAAATAAAAACATTCACGTAATTCTATGTGCGCGAATCCTTCATTTATGTATCCACCCCTTTTGGGTTTTGCTCACCCAACACGAACACGGTCGTTTTGCTTTTTGTGTTCAGCACTAAAAGCATTAAAATCGTAGCTGCATCCCAAAGCTGTTCCACCGCAGAGAACTACGACTGAAAAATCTCGCAGAGAGCGATGTCTCTGATCTCTCAGACGCTCTTACACTGCTGTGTATAAACGCTTCCGATATCATCTCCCGCAGCACTCTCAGACAGTTACAGTAAGTTCTCGCACTTAACTCTCAGGCAGAAACTATCAGGAAAAAAAAAAAAAAAAAAAAAAAAAACAGTGTGAGTACCAGCTAAAAGTGCTAGACTGTCTGAGAACAAGAATCTCTCACATATACCCGAGCTCTTAAGTTACATGGTGTTCGCGTGACAAGAATATGATTTATGTAACCTACTTTTGATGGGTGGCATGGAGAATCTGACGGTGTCTGTGACGCCTCTCTCGTGGAAGTGGCTAGGAAAGAATCCGTGATGGAAAGCGCATCGTTGTAACTGACCTTAGACTAAATGATGTGGATGTTGGCAAACTGTCGATACTTATTTCAGTTTCACTATCGACGTCCAAATACACTCCACAACTTTTTTTCTACAGTCTGTAAAAATAACGTTCTCGAAATAAGTTTCCACTTTAGTGTAGTGTAGTGTTGACAAAGAGCGTATTTTATTACTGGGAGCTGTGTTACGGAAGCTGATGATGCGCGGTCAAAGCTCAGATATTTAACTATGCTTTTTCTATCTTCCGTTTGATGATGTGAGTCGATAACATAAAATATAATATGATAATAAAGAAACATATTTAGTTGTACGTTTTTGACGTTAATTATATTTATTTGGTCACAAAACGGCTTCCGTCTTCTCGGCCCATCATTAGGTAACAACTGAATGTTACAAACACATAAACATGATGTGCAGCTTGAACAGATATTATTTGCACAGAATATACAAAAAAAAATTTCGTCACTTAGAAATAATTACATTAATTATAAAGGAGGATAAACAAAGTTTGTATGTGAAGATACATTTAACAGTTCATGAGAAACAAGATGAACGAACAGTTTGAATCTAGTATCTATGACGAAAACTTAATGTAACAAAAGGGGGAAATAGAAATTGAATCTGATAATTGAATAGTAGGCTGGCATTCTGTGTCAGGAGTTCGTTGATTTCTAATATTTGTAGTATGGTGACATTTCTGATTTTATTGACAGAATGTAAAATTTCACAATCCACGTCGTAAGAATTGTTTTCTGTTGTTTCTCTGCTAAATCAAGGAACACTTGACGGAGAGTATCAGCCTAGAATTAACTGATGAGACTCAGTTTCCCATTCCCCCTGTGTTAAATTAAGTTTCCGCTACAAATACGAGATTCAAACAATAAATGTATCTTATTTCTCATCAGTTGTTAAATATATATCCACATAAAATCTTTGTTTACCTCTTCTTATAGTTAATTTAATTAGTTCTCTGTGACAAAAATGCGACGTTTTCCTATGTAAACACACAGTCATTTATTAATCTTCTGTAGAAATAATATGATGGCGATGAACTGGAAATAAAATGATAGTGTGGCATTGATGGCCGGGAAATCCCATCGAGCGAAGTTCGACCGCCGAGTTGAAAGCCTTATTTCAGGCGACGCCACACTGGGCGAATCGCGTGGCGGTGATGAGAATGAAATGATGAGAACAGCACAACACCCAGTCGATGAACGGAGAAAATCTTCTACCTGGCCGGGAATCGAACCTGGGACCACTGCATGGTAGGGAAACACGTTACCCTCAGCTAAGCAGGCTGACATGTGTTTGCGGTATTCCGAAAGTGGCCTGAGAAGCCGAAAGCCAATTTGTGACTAAATACCTCGTAAATATAATTTGGCAAAATATTAGGAAGTGTTTTCCTTTTTAATATTAACATCATACGCTGCCGAGCACTGACCTAAATTTCAGTTAACGTTTTGTTAGGAGATCTGTTGTGTTCCTTGGCATCACATTTAAAATAATGTACCTCTGAAACTAAACTCCGTCCGAACAGGCCTTGGAAGTTCCAAAGGTACCGACCGGCTGCCGCGTCATCCTCAGCCCAAAGACGTCACTGGATGCGTATACGGAGGGGCACGTGGTCAGCACACCGCTGTCCCGGCCGTAGTCAGTTTACGAGTCCGGAGCCGCTACTTCTCAATCAAGTTGCTCCTCAGTTCGCCTCACAAGGGCTGGGTGCACCCTGCTTGCCAACAGCGCTCGTCTGAACGGATGGTCACCCGTCCAACTGCTAGCCCAACTCGACAGTGCTTAACTTAGGTGAACTGACGGGAACCGGTTTTAGCACTGCGGCAAGGCCGTTGGCTAATGTAGCTCTATATACAATTATTTAAAAGTGCTCTCAGTAAACACTACAGATCCCATAACAAATTATATATAACTGAATAACTTTATTTACATTATAGATTATTTATGAAGCCTAGCGAGTTGGTGAAACCTACGTCATTATAAACAAAATAAGCTGACGGATTTGTTCCTATCTACGTGACATACGTAACTGAAGAAACCACTAAGGAAGAATGCTTGCACACGTCAGGAATATAATAATACACTACTGGCCATTAAAATTGCTACACCACGAAGATGACGTGCTACAGACGCGAAATTTAACCGACAGTAAGAAGATGCTGTGATATGCTAATGATTAGCATTTCAGAGGATACACACAAGGTTGGCGCCGGTGGCGATACCTACAACGTGCTGACCTGAGGAAAGTTTCCAACCGATTTCTCATACACAAACAGCAGTTGATCGGCGTTGCCTTGCGAAACGTTTTTGTCAGGCCTCGAGTAAGGGGGAGAAATGCGTACCATCACGTTTCCGACTTTGATAGAGGCCGGATTGTAGCTTATGGCGATTGCGGTTTATCGTATCACGACATTTCTGCTCGCGTTGGTCAAGATCCAATGACTGTCAGCAGAATATGGAATCGGTGGGTTCAGGAGGGTAATACGGAACGCCGTGCTGGATTCCAACGGCCTCCTATCACTAGCAGTCGGGATGACAGGCATCTTATCCGCATGGCTGTAACGGATCGTGCAGCCACGTCTCGATCCCTGAGTCAACAGATGGGGACGTTTGGAACCATCTGCACGAACAGTTCGACGACGTTTGCAACAGCATGGACTATCAGCTCGGAGACCATGGCTGCGGTTACCCTTGACGCTGCATCAAAGACAGGAGCGCCTGCGATGGTGTACTTAATGACGAACCTGGGTGCACGAATGGCAAAACGTCATTTTTTCGGATGAATTCAGATTCTGTTTACAGCATCATGATAGTCGGATCCGTGTTCGGCGACATCGCGGTGAACGCACATTGGAAGCGTGTATTCGTCATCGCCATACTGGCGTATCACCCGGCGTGATGGTATGGGGTGCCATTAGTTACACGTCTCGGTCACCTCTTGTTCGCACTGACGGCACTTTGGACAGTGGACGTTACATTTCAGATCTGTTACGATCGTGGCTCTACCCTTCATTCGATCCCTGCGAAACCCTACATTTCAGCAGGATACTGCACGACCACACGTTGCAGGTCCTGTAGGGGCTTTTCTGGATACAGAAAATGTTCGACTGCTTTCCTGGCCAGCACATTCTCCAGATCTCTCACCAACTGAATACGCTCGGTCTATGGTGGCCGAGCAACTGGCTCGTCACAATACGCCAGTCACTACTCTTGATGAACTGTGGTATCGTGTTGAAGCTACATTGGCAGCTGTACCTGTACACGCCATCGAAGTTCTGTCTGACTCAATGTCCAGGCGTATCAAGGCCGTTATTAGGGCCAGAGGTGGTTGTTCTGGGTACTGATTTCTCAGGATCTATGTACCCAAATTACGTGAAAATGTAATAACATGTCAGTTCTAGTATAATATATTTGTCCAATGAATACCCGTTTCTCATCTGCATTTCTTGTCGGTGTAGCTGTTTTAATGGTCAGTAGTGTACTTGTCGAGTGCGGTGTCTGGTGCGGGACTCCAGCTCTGCGTCCGGCACCGAGATGAAGGACGCGGATGCTTGTGTCTGGCAAGCCGTCCGCTGGGCAGGGATTCATTAAACCGGTCTGGGGCAGCTGCCCGCACAGTAGTTGCTAGACGCCGGCCAGCCGCGGCGTCAATATCCCCACAGCTGGCCTCGGTGCGCCGCCCAATTAGAGGCGACGCGGCGGGAACCCACACAGCGGCCGTGTTATGAACACCGGCTGTAGCCGGCCGCCGCAGTCGGGCGGTCGCCACTTGCTGCCGGGGTCCACCGCCGCACCTCGACTTTGCCTCCTCAGTCGCCAGAGTCCGACCTCCACAATGCTGAGCTACTGCCAGACGTTATCTTTATTTTCGATTAACTACAGAAGCCGAAGCAGTGACTTAAAATTTGTGCCGCGGCCGAGACTGGAAGCTGGGTCTCTCGCTTACTTGAGAAGCACTGCATCACCATACTATTGTGGCTACCAGAACTGTACGGAATACCCTAGTTCAATGCCCTCCCTATCAGAAACTTCAGTTCGCACATTCAGCCCATTTTATTTGACTGCATCTACATCTACATACGTACTCCGCAGTCCACCATACGGTGCGTGGCGGAGGGTACCTCGTACCATAACTAGCATCTTCTCTCCCTTTTCCACTCCCAAACAGAACGAGGGAAAAATGACAGCCTATATGCCTCTGTACGAGCCCTAATCTCTGTTATCTTTGTGGTCTTTCCGCGAAATGTAAGTTGGCGGCAGTAAAATTGTACTGCAGTCAGCCTCAAATGGTCGTTCTCTAAATTTCCTCTGTAGCGATTCACGAAAAGAACGCCTCCTTTCCTCTAGAGACTCCCACCCGAGTTCCTGAAGCATTTCCGTAACACTCGCGTGATGATCAAACCTACCAGTGAGAAATCTAGCAGCCCGCCTCTGAATTGCTTCTATGTCCTCCCTCAATCCGACCTGATAGGGATACCAAACGCTCGAGCAGTACTCAAGAATGGGTCGTGTTAGTGTTTTATAAGCAGTCTCCTTTACAGATGAACAACATCTTCCCAAAATTCTACCAATGAACCGAAGACGACTATCCGACTTCCCCACAACTGCCATTACATGCTTGTCCCACTTCATATCGCTCTGCAATGTTACGCCCAAATATTTAATCGACGTGACTGTGTCAAGCGCTACACTACTAATGGAGTATTCAAACATTACACGATTCTTTTTCCTATTCATCTCCAATAATTTACATTTATCTATATTTAGAGTTAGCTGCCATTCTTTACACCAATCACAAATCCTGCCCAAGTCATCTTGTATCCTCCTACAGTCACTCAACGACGACACCTTCCCGTACACTACACCATCCTCAGCAAACAGCCGCACATTGCTATCCACCCTATTCAAAAGATCATTATGTAGATAGAAAACAATAGCGCACCTACCACACTTCCCTGGGGCACTCCAGATGATACCCTCACCTCCGATGAACACTCACCATCGAGGACATCGTATTGGGTTCACCATAGCATTGTGGCTTCCACAACCGTACGGAATACTCTAGTTAAGTGCCCTCCCTATCAGAAACTTCACCTCGCAAATTTAGCCCACTTTATTTGACTGGTTTATTTATTGATGATTTAAGAAGTGTAAAATTCGCTGCAGGTGTGAATTGTACATTGCGTTAGCGTGGGCTGTGGGCTAGAGGCTAGAGCACTCCGTGTTGCTGGCCCAGCCAAAACGCTACAGTGATATAGTAGTAGGCACATCTCAGCTGCTGAGAATTCTTCCGGGCTGTATGGCCGTGGTCCATGGAACTCTTCTATCCCTGACGTTTCCTCCAAGGTTACTTTGGACATCTTCGGAGGTGCTGCTGGTTGTGCTGAGTCTTGCCGACGGCACGACTCTCCGCTGGGGCACTATTTTAATTCATTGCTTCAGCTTCTATCCTTAACGTAGATGAAGTGCAGACTCTTATGTCGGAAGGAAAATGTAACGCCACCAACAGTTATTTTATTGTTCAGAGGACTGGAGCGGAATATCAGCTTCAGCCCGCCACTTGAGGAGGTACCTGAAAGAGACGTAAGGGCTGTGCTTTGCAAAGGCTGAAACCCATGCACGAAGGGCAGTGTAATCTTACACGAGGTAGTACTGATCAGAACTAGAAAAAAATATATATAAGCATAAACTCCTATTTTATCCATAATGGATTCGGCGTACAACAGAAGAAATAAGATCAACTGCAATTTCTCGTTTTAAGTATTATGAAGTAAAACGGTAGGCATGCCTTCGAAGTATTCAGGAAACTCCCCCCGTCGGAAGTTCGACTCCTCCCTCGGGCGTACGTGTGTGTGTGTTGTCTTTAGCGTAAGTTAAGTCAGATTAAGTAGTGTGTAAGCCTAGGGACCGATGACCTAAACTGTTTGGTCCCATAGGAAATTACCATCAAAAACTCAGGAAACAAACACGATCAGGTATTTTGATACACATTAACTCTTGTCAACTGAGTATCCGAAAGCTTTATGCATTCCCATGTCTAATACACAGAGTATTCAGAATCCTGATGAATGAGGAAGACAGAATAACTGAGGTGAACATTGTAATAAAGCTACCCAGAATTAAGGGTTATCAAGAAAACAGTGTGAATAAATTTATACGAAGGAAACAGTGCACGAATGTAGAGGAGAAAGACACGCAGAGTAAAGATAGTCACCACACTGTAATTGACTAAATTTCTCAGAAAGGTGCAAATATCTTCAAATACTTTAGTGGATTTACAAGATGAAACCGACATACACGACACAAGCTGCTGCCTTCAAAACTCAGTGTAACAGCTGTAATGAGAACTAAGATGAGCGTTCGATAAGTAATGCAATACGTTTTCTTTTATGAGCGCAGGTATATTCAGGATTCCAGTACACTATATTATTCCGCGCTATTTCGGGCACAAAACCCTATTTTTCAACATAATGTCTGTGGAATGCGTCGACGTTTACGGCAGCTTACTGGCAGGGTTCAAAAATGGTTCAGATGGCTCTGAGCACTATGGGACTTAACATCTGAGGTCATCAGTCCCCTAGAACTTAGAACTACTTAAACCTAACTAACCTAAGGACATCACACACATCCATACCCGAGGTAGGATTCGAATCTGCAACCGTAGCGGTCGCGCGGTTCCAGATTGAAGCGCCTAGAACCGCTCGGCCACTCCGGCCGGCTACTGGCAGGGCTCATATACTTGTAGCACCCTACTGGTGGACGTCGGAGGCAGCGTCCTTCTGCATCAATAACCTCCCCATCATCCATGAACTGCTCCCCGCAGAGGGCATCCTTCAACGGGTAAAAGTCATTGCTCTTTATGGTCTTTTGTTAGGCGGCCACGGACGCAGTGGGCGCACACTTTTGAGTAGCCCAGCTGCTGGACGAGAGTGTCAGCACTACCAACAGAGAAGTGTAGTTGGGCAGCGAGCTGTTCCGTTGTGATCCGTCGTTCATTTCGAATGAGAGTGTCCGCACGTTCCAACGTTACAGGAGTACAGCTGTGTGCGGCTAGTTGAGAGATCGGACGGGTTTGTGCGACCTTGTTGCGAGTATGATAGACGCTTCGCCCAAGGACTCACCGCGCTTTTGTTCACTGCCAGGTCTCCGTAGGCATTCTACAAGCGCTTATGAATATCTCCGGTGCTCTGGTTTTCCACCGAGAGAAGCTCAGTGACGGCTTTGTGCCTCGACCGCACCTCTATTAAAGATGCCGTTTTGACGGCTACGTACAGCTCCGTCACCAATGGGAACTTCTTGAAACTATAAGCACTGAAGCGGGAATATTCCACCACGCCCGGCAACAAATTCCGCTTTTTTTTCGACCGAAATTGGCCGAGAATAAAACAGTTGCAATACTTATTGAACGACCCTCGAGCAAGACAGTACTGGTGGGTCCTTCAGGTGAAAGTGCAAAGAACACCGGGACGCATTTCGACTTGAAAATCACGAGAAATCAGCCACAGCTATTCATATTCATGAAACTGGCCACCGCACGTCGGGAACTGATGAATACCTCGCAATTTTGCATATACAAGATAATGGCAGTAATCTGGATCTACTGGAACAGTTCGAGACTACTGTCCATACGATAGGAAATGATACTAGATTAAATGAAAGTTTGACAGGGGTCCCAAATAACTTTTGAGAAAGTTTGCAAATCTCTTTAAATATCTATAATTATTTATCCACCTTAACATACACCGTTAGATTCCAATCCTTGATGGAGTTGCACCTACTTCGTTACCGGACATGATTATATAACAACTTTGTTTTATCGGTATCTCTTTGATTTTATGTTTACATTCATGAAAAGACACACGCCATACTTACTTGTTTGGTTTCGCCATGTGGCTTTCAGGGAGCTTGTTTTATCAGCTGAGAGTGATATGAATGTGTATCTTAAGAAGACACAGCCGCAAAGGAAGTAGATACGATATTTTATTTCTACTGCTGTTATTTGCGTTTCACACTCCAATACAAAAAGAAGATGCACAAGGGACGAATTATCCGAATGGGAAGGAAATCGGTAGATGTGATCTACATATGCAGACAAACAGATCATTACAATTTCAGAAAAAAATTGGGTCGTTTATGTAGAAGAAACAGCTTCACAAATTAAGCAGTCGATAACGTGCAACAGTTGTTCGGCTTATTGATTTACAGGGTTCAAATGACTCTGAGCACTATGGGACTTAACATCTGGGATCATCAGTCCCGTAGAACTTAGAACTACTTAAACCTAACTAACCTAAGACATCACATACATCGCTGTCCAGTAAGGGTGACGCAGATAACAACCAGAGGGCTGCTGCTGCGAGAAGAAATCCCACCCCAGACCATCACCCCAGTTGTCAGGACGTATGACGACGACAGTGAGGTTGGTATCCCACCACTTTCTGGGATGTCTCGAGACACTTGTTCTGAATTCGTATTGAATGGAGTACAGTTGTCTTCAGTGATTGGAACAGAGACCCAATGACCAGTGAAGTCAGGTCTGGAGACGTCACAGACGGGGGAGGGTGGGGTGGGAGGATACCAAGCTGACTTAAAAAGGCATACAAGCAAGTCATATCGTCTGAAATCCAGGAATGATAGTCTGGTGTGACATCTCATCCCCTTGGTTATCATACGTGGTACCCTTACAGGACAGTGACACGTCGACGATATTATACGCCCCGTTTTGTTGCTCTTCATGGCCAGCCATCCTGGGTTTACATTTCAGCACGATAATGCTCACCCACGGTAAGTCGATAACCTACGTGAGGCCACCACAGCAGCAGTTGTGACAGTCAGTTGTTCCTGACGAAGACGACGGATATAATCGTCGGAAGCTCGAGGTTATACACTGACCTGACGGGGCCAGAAGTCCGAGAATGTTCTATCCAAGAGTGCCGTCGCGAAAGAGTTCGTAGTCAGAACGGATGGAACAATGAGGACGTAAAAAGGAGACCAGCACAGTCAAAGGTGGAAATCGTGGCGAAAATAAGTTTATCAGTGTGAAACAAAGGCCTTAGTTTGGGGAAGAAATGGCGTAAGAATATTGGTAAGGAACACAGCATTGTATGGCAGTGAATCATAGACTGTGGGAAAACTGTAAAAGAAGATTTTAGACATGGGGCTATATGAGGACGTTGAAAATTAGAGGGACTGAGGAATGAGGTGGTCTCCGCGGAATCGGCTAAGAAAGGAAGACATAGACAAAAGAGCCAAAGGAACAGGTACACCTGCCTAAAATCGTGTAGGGCGCTCGCGAGCACGCACAAGTACTTTAACACGACGTGGCATAGACTCGACTAATGTCTGAAGTAGTGTTGGAGAGAATTGACACCAGGAATCCTGCAGGGATGTCCGTAAATCCCTAAGAGTACGAAGGGGTGGAGATGTCTTCAGAACAGCACGTTGCAAGCCATCCCAGATATCCTCAAGAATATTCATGTCTGGGGAGTCTCGTGGCCAGTGGAAGTGTTTAAACCCAGTAAAGTGTTCCTGGAGCCACTCTGTAGCAATTCTGGAGACGTGTGGGGTGCCGCATTGTCTTGCTGGAATTGCTGGAACGTACGATGAACATGACTGGATGCCGGTGATCAGACAGGATGTTTATGTACGTGTCACCTGTCAGAGTCGTATCTAGACGTATCAGGGGTCCCATATCACTCCAACTGCACACGCCCCCCACCATTACAGAGCCTCCACCAGCTTTAACAGTCCTCTGCTGACATTCAGGATCCATGGATTTATGAGGTGGTCTCCGTACCCGTACAAATCCATCCGCTCGATACAATTTGAAACGAGACTCGTCCGACCACGCGACAAGTTTCCGGTCATCAAAAGTTCAATGTCGATTTTAACGGGCCGGGGCGAGGCTTGAAGCATTGTGTCAAGTGCTCATCAAGGGTACACGAGTGGGGCTTCAGCTCCGAAAGGCCGTATCGATGATGTTTCACCGAATGGTTCACGCTGAATGAACGATTCTCTGCTGTCGTCGTTGGTCCCGTTCTTGCAGGATCTTTTTCCGGCCGAAGCGATGTCGGAGATTTGATGTCTTACCAGATTCCTGATATTCACGGTGCACTAGTGAAATGGTGGTATGGCAGAATCCCCACTTCTTCGCTACCTCGGAGATTCTGTGTCCCATCGGTTGAGCGCCGACCATAACACCAAGTCGAACTCATTTAAATCTTAATAACCTGCCGTTGTAGTAGCAGTAGCCGGCCGCGGTGGTCTAGCGGTTCTAGGCGCTCAGTCCGGAACTGCGCGACTGCTACGGTCGCAGGTTCGAATCCTGCCTCGGGCATGGATGTGTGTGATGTCCTTAGGTTAGTTAGGTTTAAGTAGTTCTAAGTTCTAGGGGACTGATGACCTCAGATGTTAAGTCCCATAGTGCTCAGAACCATTTGAACCATTTTTTTTGTAGTAGCAGTAACCGATCTAACAACTGCGCCAGACACTTGTCTTATACAGGCGTTGCCGAACGCAACGCCGTATTCTACCTGTTTATATGTCCCTGTATTTGAATACGCATGTCTGTACCTGTTTCTTTGGCTCTTCAAGGTAGAAGAGATGGACAAGATGAAAGAGAGTCGTTAAGACGTAAGGGAGTAATTTCCGTGGTTCTAGATGGGACTGTAGGTAACAGAAACCTTAGACGAAGGCGCAAGCAGAAATATATAGGGTGAAAGGTATTTAAACCGACAAACTCTGGGAGGTTGTAGGGACCATCAAAACAAATACTTTTCCCTAATGTCATTTTTTCCTATGAGGAGTATTTAAACCGGCAGAGGAAGATTTCTCTGGCGGCAAATTAATTAAACCAACAAACACTCTGCCTCTGCCAATCCACGTTTCTGGGAACCGTCGGTCCATGAATCGACGCACACGACGACTGAAATGTGCCGACGCCCAGTCATGTTGGAACCACATGCGTTGTCTTGATGGGAGCGGGACGTTTTCCAGCAATTTTGGCAATGCTCTGGCGAGAAAATTCCAATGGTGCCTGCTATTTTATGGTCTATGTAGCATATACGGACCAATTAAACAGTCCCCAACAACACCGGCCCACACATTAACGAAGAACAGCACTTGATGACCGCTGGTAACTGTGGCATGTTGGCTACCGTCACTCCAAACATGCGAATTGTGCATGTTGAAGACTCCATCACGCCCGAACGTTACTTCCTCGGTAAACAACACACAGGATGGAAATGTAGGATGCATTTCACACTGTTCCAGGTACCATTGCGAAAACTGTACTCTTGGTGGATAATCAACTGGTTCCAGGTTGTGGAGACGCTGTAAGTGAAATGGACGTAACAATTGCTTTCGAAAGACTGTTTTTACATTCGTCTGATTCGTCCCCATGTTACGTGCAATTGCACGAGTGGTGATTGAAGGATGGGCCTTCACATGCTCGAAGACTGCTTCCTCAAATTGCAGCGTTCTTACCGTGCGACGGCGTCCCTGTCCAGGTAATCTGCTAACCCGGTCTCACGCAGACGTTGGTACACAGCAGCAAAGGTCGTATGATGCGTTATACGGCGATTAAGATATTATTGTTGATACACCCGCTGTGCAGCTCGTCCGTTGTGGTGCGCTACGTAGTACGCACCAACCATATCAGTGTACTCACTCCAGGTGTAACGCTCCATTAGTAAACAGAGACTGCCCGCATCTCGTGGTCGTGCGGTAGCGTTCTCGCTTCCCACGCCCGGGTTCCCGGGTTCGATTCCCGGCGGGGTCAGGGATTTTCTCTGCCTCGTGATGGCTGGGTGTTGTGTGCTGTCCTTAGGTTAGTTAGGTTTAAGTAGTTCTAAGTTCTAGGGGACTTATGACCACAGCAGTTGAGTCCCATAGTGCTCAGAGCCAAGTAAACAGAGACAATGCACTACTACACTAGTGGACAGCAGTTGCCTACAGCTGAAGAGCGTAATACGGCCTCCACCGGTTTAAATAATCCTCATAGGAAAAAACGACATTAAGGAAAAATATTTGTTTTGATGTCCCCTACAACCTCCCAGAGATTGCCGGTTTAAATACCTTTCACCCTGTTTACAAGAAGTAATGGAGACGTTGGTGCAAAAGACACTCTGAGGCGAAGCGGTTGGTACAACAGAGGAATTCGCGGCGGACCTCATCAAACCAGTCAGAAGGTTGTGTTGCAGATCCGCTCGCCGGATGTGACGTGGCCTCGCCAGGAAACAAATCTCGCATAAACAGCAGCGGCGCACAGTGAGCGCCGCGAGAAGACGGCGCGGCGGGTGCGGAACTGGCGGACGTGCGCAGACAGTGTGGCAGTATAGTGCGGCGCGCGCCGTGTGGCGGAATGCGGGGCCCAGCTCACGCCCGCCCGACTGCAAGCAATCAGGCGCCCGGTGCGGGCGGCGGGGGTGCTATTTGTTCCGCCGGCGCGATTTCCATGCGAATCGGCGGCGCGCGTCCCATATTTCCCGGCCCTCGCATCGCATCGCATCGCATCGCCTCGCCTCGCGGAACTGATATCCGCTCGTGTTTTCGTTGCCGCGTTCTGTGCCGCCACCGCAGCGGATTCGGCTTCATAAATTCCCCGCCTGTTTACTGTTCTACCAAACACACGTGGTCACAGGCAGCCCGCCTCCGGCGTAGGGCGTACCGCGCCGCGATTGCCAGCTCCCGATTCAGGCCGGCCGGTCGTCCGTTCTGTGCTCCACACACACACACACACACACACACACACACACACACACACACACACACACACGTACGTCACGGAATACCGTGGCCACACCGCCCGTTCGGGCAGATATACGGCATACGCGACGGATGAATGAGAATAATATAACCCGGGAGGAGGAGAACGCATCAGGGCCGAACTACAAAGCGCATGGCTGTCCGCCATATTGTATGCCCTAGTGGACGATCGCTGGAGGGGTTAGGTCTCCAAATGAACAGCGTCGCTCCTGCACTGTCTGCTTCAGATGAATACACTACTGGACTGTATCTTAGTGCAGATTTTGGGTAATAATTATTGTGGACTTGTCACTTTTTCCTGTGAGTTCCTTTTCCTTGTGCGAAGATACGATACTCGTCGAATCAACCGCCAAGAGAAGTGTCTTCATAAAAGTAAACTAAGTTGGCTTCCCATCGCATATTGGGCTGGAAATATCTGCTTGCAGGAAAATATCTCTCATCCAGAGTGCCTGCTCTTAGACGCAGTCCTACCACGACAGGGAGTTCGAAGGCATGATCTTCTATATTTTCTTTTCATTGTTCAAAATGAAGTTAATTGTATTTAAAATAACAATACATATATCTTTCAGCTATGGAAAATTTTCTTGACGAGAAAGTTTCAGAGCCCCCGTTAAGCTGTCGATCCGCCTCTTACTGGGAGGGTAGGCCAGTTCAAAGGTCGTAGGAAGCCAGTGGCGTACCGCCTTAACTAGTACAACCCTCTTGAAATAAATATGCTGTTCAAACCAGCATTCTGTTTGATACACCTTTACCTTGCCCCACCTTCGTAGAACTGAATATTAAAAATTTCATCTCATGCTGTCAACGTAGTTGTCGTTGCTGCTGTTGATGATGATAATGACGACGACGACGACGACGACGACGACGACGATGATGATGATGATGATGATGATGATGACGTAGTAGGGGTCCTCGCTTGCAGGACCAGTTTGATGCAAGTCTCTACGCTAGCTCAAATGGCTCTGAGCACTATGGGACTTAACATCTGAAGTCATCAGTCCCCTAGAACTTAGAACTATTTAAACCTAACTAAACTAAGGACATCACACACATCCATGCCCGAGGCAGGATTCGAACCTGCGACCGTAGCGGTCTTGCGGGTCCAGACTGAAGCGCCTAGAACTGCTCTGCCACCATGGCCGGCTCTACGCTAGCCTAACTTGTACTAACCGCTTCATATCTGCACAGCTACTGCACATTACATCGATTAGAACCTGCTTACTCTATTCAACCTTTTGTTTCCCTGTAAAACTTCTACTCCCCACATTCCCTCCATAGTCAAATTCGCGATTCCTCGATAGTGATGTGCTTTAATTGTGTGGACATGTGCAGTTCGTTAAACTGTATGATTTGTAGGCTCATATTCGCACAGTTACACATCAAATGACGCCACACGCACAAAAATGACAACTCATCTTATCACTGGCAAATTACACAGTCTTTTCTTTTATAGAAATATTATTTCAATGTGTAATGCCCGCAATATGAAACAGGTAAAGAGCGGCGTGAAGCACAATACTATCTCGTATGTTAACTAAACACCTCGGGTTGCATTGCAATTTCGTTGAAATTAGTACTGCTGTAATATCGTGGGTTCGTGTAGAGAGATTATTGTGTGGCATATTTGTCACTGATCATTTCGAAGTAAGTTAATGTGTGTCAATTTACGTAGCTGACACAGAAGATAGCCGTTATGCGGCAACCATAAGAATTTAATGAAAACCGCTGTTAATCTTTGCAAATAAATTAAAATGACACCGAAGTTAAATAATAAAATATAAATAATATAAGTGAAACGCAAACTTTGGACATTATTTCCGCTGCTCTGTGCCATTTAGTATTGGCAACATTCAAACAAAACTTTGTGGCCATGCAAATGGTAGACAACAATCGGTCAGAAGATGGCGCTCCATCACGCGTTCTGATACTCTGTAAAAAAGTCATTAGTTTCCTAACATGTAGGGCTGCTAAAGATTACATAAATAAAGGATTTAAGCCCAAATAAACACATACATGCAACCAAAACGCAACATATGTACACTTACAATGTGTCTACCTCATCCAACATCAAGACCAGGGATTACATAAATCACTCGACTGTTTCACAGTTACTAATATTTTAAACATAGAACAAAGAATAATATACACAGTAAATGGATATTGTTTTTAAATACAATGTTAGATTTTTTTCTGTGTATTGTTACGCACGTCTTTCAAGAATTATAAAAGCATTAATTCACTGCACTGTTCGTAGTACCATATCAATAAATATTGTTTTCCCCAGGGCAACCAGTACGCTACCTATGTAATATTCCGCATTCTCTGGTAGCACTGCATTTCAAAAGCTTCAATTCTCTTCCTGTCTCAACTGATGATCGTCCATGTTCCACGTTGTATGTATTGTATTGTATTATATGTTCACTGGGGGCCTAGAAACGACGGAGAGGCTTCGTCCTCGCCGCAGCCGCAGTGGTCCACAAACCCACGACGACTACCGCAGTCCAATTCACCCCTCCGCCGCCCCACACCGAACCCAGGGTTATTGTGCGGTTCGGCCCCAGGTGGACTCTCAGGGAACGTCTCACACCAGACGAGTGTAACCCAAATATTTGCGTGGTAGAGTAATGATGGTGTACGCGTACGTGGAGAACTTTTTTGGGCATCAATCGCCGACATAGTGTAGCTGAGGCGGAATAAGGGGAACCAGCCCGCATTCGCCGAGGCAGATGGAAAACCGCCTAAAAACCATCCACAGACTGGCCGGTTCACCAGACCTCGACACAAATCCGCCGGGCGGATTCGTGCCTGGGACCAGGCGCTCCTTCTCGCCCGGAAAGCCGTGTGTTAGACCGCACGGCCAACCGGGCCGGCATGTTCCTCCTTTGTATAACGATACTCTTCAGACAAATACATTCAGAACAGACTCCCTACAAATAACGTTTGCATTCGATGTTAATAAATTTATTTATCTTGTTCAGAAATACTTTTCTCTCTATTGTCAAAAAAAAAAAAATGGTTCAAATGGCTCTGAGCACTATGCGACTTAACTTCTGAGGTCATCAGTCGCCTAGAACTTAGAACTAATTAAACCTAACTAACCTAAGGACATCACACACATCCATGCCCGAGGCAGGATTCGAACCTGCGACCGTAGCGGTCACGCGGTTCCAGACTGAAGCGCCTTTAACCGCACGGCCACACCGGCCGGCCTCTATTGTCAGTCTACATTTAAATCGTCTCTACTTCGACCGTCTTGAGTTACTGTGCAGTCCAAATATCAAAACACGTTTACTGCCTTTAGCGTCTCATCACCTAATCTAATTCCCTCACCATCGCCTCGTTTAATTCCAATACATTCCAGTACCCTTGTATTACTTCTGTCGATATCCAGCTTATAACCTCCTTTCGAGATTATCCATTCAGTCGGTCTTCCAAGTGCTTTGCCGTCTCCGACCGAATTACAGTGTTATTTCTGTTCCCGTACTTTAATTCCTTTTCCAAATTTCTCTTTCCTTTCGTTTCCCGCTTGCTCAGTGCACAGACCGAACATCTGGGTTATAGTACAATCCTGTGTCACTGCTAGTACTCCCATTCTATATCCTCTGAGTCTCATTAGTGCAGTTTGGCTTCTGTGCAAGTTGTAGATAATATTCAGCTACCTGTACTTTGAGTGCTACACTCACAATATCAAAGAATATATACCCCGTTCAACACTGACGAATAGTTTTTCTAAATCTACAAATGCTACAACCGTAGGTTTGCGCTTAAGACATGTCATAGGGTCAGTAATATGTCATTTGCCTCCACACATCCCTGTTACCCAAAGTGATCTTCCCCGAGGTCGACTTCTACCAGTTTCCCCCACTGCTCTGTAATTAATCGGTGTCAATAATTTGCAACCATGATTTGTTACGTTTATAGCTTGGCACTATTCAGACCTGTCAGCATCTGGTATCTCTTGGGAACTGGAAGCTTCCTTCTTAGGTTTTCAACCATTAGGTTGGTTACCAGCTTTCGCCACGCGTTTTTGTCTTCAGCCTTCCTCTTCAGAGCAGTGTAGGTGGTACAGCTGACACCCTCCATGATATCTGGTCGACGTATCCTAGTCTACGTCTGCCTCTTGGTTTTTTCCGTTCTACTGTCCCTGCAGTGATACTGTTGATGATACCACCATGTGTTTGCAGATGGCCGACTCGTGTGTCCCTAGTGTGTTCAGGAGACAAGGCTTCTATTCTGTGGAGCATCTCTTCGTTTGATATCTTGTCTACCCAGTACATCTTAAGCATCCTGCTCTCGAATTGTTATTTTATGCTTTTCTGCTTCTCCGACTGTTCCACGTTTCACTTCAAACAAACGTCCTTGTCAGGCTTTTCCTGAGATGTTCGTCTCTGCTGCTGGATATTAACAGGTTCCTTCTCTTGTTAAAAGCAACTTTTGCCTGATGGATTCGTCTTGCAGTAGCCTTCTTTGAGCTTCCTTCTGACGTAACTAATGTAACACTATGCTATGCGCCGACAAATAGGACATTTCTCCGTCTCGCATGACTCACCTTGCAGTCTCAACAACTCTCCAGCTGAGATATGGACGCAAGGAACGTAGGCAGGCGGCTTTTGACGCACCTGTGCATCTTATAGGCGGAGGGTATTGCCGTGGACCTTGAAACATGGCGTCTGCTTTGAGGCGGGCAGCATCCCCCATCGGAGCAGGTGGGCTAATCGCGTTAGGCCAGCGCGGGAAAGCATGGCCGCGGAATCCCTTCTGCTCCCTTCCCTTCGCCGTGAGGTACGGGGATCCCCGGAGTCCCTGGAGGGAGCGCCTGTGCTCCCCGTTCCCCTAATGTCGGCCAGGCAGATTGGCGGCTGTCGCGTGGCGTGCGTCGCGACCGTAGGATGTCGTGTTTATTGAGAGAGGGAGTACAGGGTAAGGCGGGAGCTCTTCTCTCCCGGGACACGGTAGGCTCTAGGTGGCTTCTGTACCACACTGCAATCCCACCACTCTGGTGCCGACGGTCGGAAGGAATGTCCCATGTTTACATCTGAGATGTACACAAAAGTAACTCTGGCAACTTGAATGTCTAAAGGCACTTAACAAAGTGGGAGTTCTGACCTAGAGTTCTCATCTGGACTGGTGGCACTGGAAATCTTTGAACCGGCTTCGTATGGGAACAAAAAAATGTGTGTGAAATCTTATGGGACTTTACTGCTAAGGTCATGAGTCCCTAAGCTTACACACTACTTAACCTAAATTATCCTAAGACAAACACACACACACACCCATGCTCGAGGGAGGACTCGAACCTCCGCCGGGACCAGCCGCACAGTCCATGACTGTAGTGCCTGGACCGCTAGGTCAATCCCGCGCGGCGAACGGGAACAGAGTGGTCTAAACAACTTACCAACAAATGAGGTTGCATAGAATAGTGTGAGGTAAAATTCAGGCCGTGGAATATCTTTTGAAATGCCAGTCAGTGGAAAGGGCCAGAGAGTGCACTCAGGAAGACCGTATGAAAAACGTTGAGACAGCTGCAATATATTCTACTCTGAGTTCTGGATGAGCAAGATATGGCACTTTTTAGCGTTTGTAGACCTACATACCTTACGTATTTCAAATTTTATTATTTTCCCTAGATGACAGACTTGTTTTACATATACATACAACCCTCTTTTAATTAAAACGTGTTTTATGTTACGTTTTCGTACATGACAGGTATAATGTGGATAGCATACGTATAGTATATACTAGTACAATTTAAATGTTTTTTTACATATTTTACGTTTATTTGGATTTTTTGTCTGCAGAGCGATTCCTATCAACGTTTAAAAATCTGATGCTGACGCCGAGACATATAATTTATTATAAAACACATGCGGTCGCAACTGTCGGAAAATACCCCAAAGTGGATAACAAATGTAGAACACGTGACACACCTCGCGTCAAGTGCAGCGATTGGGTTTGTCGATCCTACACTCACCGGTAGGGAGCACAGCTACACTTCGATCCACTATGCTGCTCCATTTTCGTTGTTGCGTTGTCTGACATGATATGGTAGTCTCTAATTAATCCTGATTCGAGAACAAATGTCTGACCACTATGCCGGGCGGGGTAGACGCGCGGACTGAGGCGTATTGTCACGGCCTTGGCGGCTCCCGCTTTCGGAGGTTCGAGTCCTCCCTCGGGCATGGGTGTGTCTGTTGCCCATAGCGTAAGTTAGTTTCAGTCAGGTTAAGTATTGTGTAAGTTTAGGGACCGATGACATCAGAAGTTTGGTCCCATAAGACCTTACCATAAGTTTCCAAGTTTTCTGACCACTGTATTCTTTCCCTCAATTATTGATTGCTTTCAGTGTTTACTTACGTGAGGGGTCTATATTTCACGCATTCGAATATGCACAGTTACTGACAATACGTGAGAAGGTACACTACGTTGTGGGAAACGTTCTGGGTAAATGTGTCTCGCTGCAAGCGCATTGGAATCAGCAGCATCGCAACTCAGATGCATGTCTGCGAGCTCGTTAAACGTAAACCAATTCATCGTAGTCTTGTATGACCACTACCGGGAGCACTAACGTCTGGATAATGCGAGAACGAAAACAGGGTAACCTAGAGGAGTTATGTGTAGCTCTGCTGCCTACCGACGAGGGTAGGATCGACAATCCTACCCGCTGCACGTGCGGCGAGATATGTTGGCTGCCGGCCGCGGTGGCCGAGGCGCTTCAGTCCGGAACCGCGTGACTGCTACTGTCGTAGGTTCGAATCCTGCCTCGGGCATGGATTGTGTGATGTCCTTAGGTTAGTTAGGTTTAAGTAGTTCTAGGGGACCGATGACCTCCGATGTTAAGTCCCTAGTGCTCAGAACCATCTGAATCATATGTTGGCTGATGATGTCACATGTTCAATATTTGTCACCCTGTTTTGGGGTAATTCCCGACGTTTGCGACCCCATATTTCTTGTATCAAATTATTTGCCGTAGCGTCATCCACATTGCTTCGGTTTTTTTAAATGTAACCTGTATATGTAAACATATACACAATTTTGAAGTGTTCATCTGTTCAGGCTGTACCTCGAAGAAGTAAAGGCAGAAATGAAATAAAAGTTGTGAAGTAGGTTTAGAATTCAGAGTCAGAGAATATCGATGATAAGATAAGCCGATGACATTGCTATACTCAGTGAAAGCAAGGAAAAATTGCTGAACCTGATGAACGGGATGAACGGTGTAATGAGAACAGAATACATTGTGGGAATTAAGCGAACAACGTAAGAAACAATGACGGGTATCAGAAATTAGATTAAACAGCTGAATCGAAGTTTTTGAGATGGGGTTTTACCGGAGGTTACGGAAAATTAGGGCGGACTCATAATATAAGGAGTGTGGTTAAAAACAAGAATCTTTGCAATAATATATATGATAGCTGTAGGAGTATTCCATTAATGTATCATCTTGTTCTTTAGTTCAGTCTATCAAATCGCTAGCTGACTTTGCATGAGATGTAAATGCTTGTATGCGCCGACTTGTCTTCAGGTAGCTCATGTTCAGAATCTCACATTTCACCCCTCCGCATTAATGTATGAAGCAAAATCTTTTTTCAAGTAAGTAAAATGTAAATACATGGTATATAATGTAAGAGCTTTTGTGTACCAGAAAATCTTGAATATTTAGTTATATTACAGGTGCAAAATATGAAATTGTTATGAAAGTATTCGCTTCCGTCGGACGATGGCGCCAGGCACGAAACTAAATTGCATGACAAAAAGAGTGAGAGATCCAGAAGGGGTGCACGAAATGAAATGTCTTGGTGTGAGAGGGTATGTGATGTTGCTCCAGTGCTTCCAAAGTCGAGTCAAATTCATAAAGAACTTCGCAGCATGAACTCGCTTATCAGTATGATGTTGCTCCCCTCGTGACCCAGATGGGTGCACTAATTCAGTTGGGAAGATTGTGACAAAGCCGTTGCATCCTCTACTGAGGCCAGCTGGTCCGCAGATGTTGTCCTCGACATCCTGGACAACGGTAACGGGACGGAGTTGACGTTCGAGCTGGAACCATCCGTCTTCTGTCTGGAGCCTTGCAGTGCACCTGAGTACCTCTACCTCCCAGGGACAGCTAACGAAGACACTCAACGTCTGCTACTGTTCACACCACGTAGGATTTACGCGAGTGGGGCGAAAATCGGTAGATGTGATGTACTTCAGAAAAAGTGAATGATTTATTCAAGAGAAGGCGTTTCTGAAACTGAGCAAGTCAGTTACGCGTTGGTCCATCTGTCGCCCTTGTGCAAGCAGTCATTCAACTTGGCATAGATTGAGAGTGATTGGATGTCCTCATGAGGGACATGTGCCAAATTCTGTTTAACTGGAGCGTTAGATCGTCAAAATCTGGAGGTGCTTGGAGGGCCCTGCTCATAAAGCTCCGAAAGTTCTCAGTTGGGGAGAGATACGACGACCTTGCTGCCCAAGGTAGAGTTTGTCAAGCACAAAGACAACCAGTAGAAACTCTCGGCTTGTGCGGACGGGTGTTATCTTGCTGAAATGTAAGCTCAGGATGGCTTACCACGAAGAGCAACCAAATGCGGCGTAGGCTATTGTTGACGTACCTCTGTGCTGTCAGGGTGCCGCGGACGACAACGAAATGATGTGGATATGGAGTCTGTTCCACCGAAAGAACAGACACCATATCCATATAATTACATAGTTCTGACAAAACCGGCCATGACTTTCTTCTTCTGTGCGGGTGCACACATATTACCCGATCTCTTACGGGACTTGGTAAGAATGTCTTCCACGAGTAATGAGTGTGTTGGGTAGGGACACTACGAATGTAGTGTGTGGACATATAAGGTGAGAATGTGGGTCTCGTGGGAGGCGTGAGCGAGATAGTCCCAGCACTCGCACTATCCTCTGTGCCCTCGGTGGCTCGGGTGGATAGAGCGTCTGCCATTTCAGCAGGAGCTCCCGGGTTCGAGTCCCGATCGGGGCACACATTTTCGCACTGTCCCCCTTGATATATATCAACTGCCGTGAGCAGCTGAAGGTATTAATATACAATTCTAATAACGAGAGGAGTCTTGCTATGAACTGATGCCCGATTACCAGCCGGGTCGTGTCTGGAGACGCCCCAGACAGCGTGAAACATCACCTTAGAAAAATTGATGAATTACTGTGCTGATAAACCTCTTACGTTATTTGATTTTCAAACAGCTGAGCAAAACTGAACGTGCTCAGACATTTCTCTCTTTACTTATTCTGATCATCAATAAACTGACACACAATATCTTTAGCGCAACGCAGTCTGACTTTCAATAATCCCTACTAAACAATGGCCCTGACTAACAAAAACCTATACCTTTCATTAATCGCTTACCTCACAAAAATCTTCGTTACTTGAACTACTCCAATACAGCGAGCGCCAATACTGCCAGCTAAATAAAAGATTCTAACTACTGAAGGCACGAACTACTGATAGGCGTAGTTAGCAAGTGAAACATTTTGATAGAGAACAAACAATGCATTTACTTTAATATTGTTCAAAAGTCATCATTATATATATATATATATATATATATATATATATATCAGTTCATGATATCCAGTATTACAAATTTACTCTTTCTGGTGGACACACGTCCAGATCGTCCGCTCTCAAAATTATGCCATCTCTCTCCCCACATCCACCACTGCTGGCGGCTCACCTCCAACTGCGCACCGCTACGCGCTGTTCACATTCCACTGCCCAACACTACAATAGCAAATATTCCAACAATGCCAACCACCCACTGACTGCACACAGCACAGTCAGTGATTTTCATACAGAGCGCTACGTGGCATTATCAACATATAAACCTAAACAGCCTACTTACAAGCGTTTTCACACCGACCCGACTGGCCGGCCAGTGTGGCCGAGCAGTTCTAGGCGCTTCAGTCTGGAACCACGCGACCGCTGCGGTCGCAGGTTCGAATCCTGCCTCGGGCATGGATGTGTGTGATGTCCTTCGGTTAGTTAGGTTTAAGTAGTTCTGAGTTATAGGGGACTGATGACCTCAGAAGTTAAGTCCCATAGTGCTCAGAGCCAGCCCATCCGACTGTCGCCCGTCATATGCCCCGACAACCACAATTGATGGTCACAGCAGGACCCCTTTGATTGTCATTCTCACCACTGCTACAGAACCTCGGTACGCCGACGATTTTCTACGATGCATTTTGTGTTACCCTCCACGGCAAGCCATCCTGTGCTTACATTACAGCAAGATAATGTCCGACCGCACGCGGCGAGAGTTTCTACTGCTTCTCTTCGTGCTCGCCAAACCGCACCTTGGCCAGTAAGGCATAAGATCTCTCCCAAACTGAAAAAGTTTGGAGCATTATGGACAGGATCCTCCAGGCAGCTCAGGATTGGGACGATCTAATCCACCAATAGGACAGAATTTGGCATGATGTCTCTCAGGAGGACATACAACACCACTATAAATCAATGCCCAGCACTTTGCATAAGGGCCAGAGGTAGACGAACCGTTATTGATTTGCTCAGTTTGTGAAGCTCTTTTGCTTCAATGAATCATCCAATTTTCTGAATTTGTAATCATTGCTTTGTCTGTACATGTATATGACACACAGTGATTTCCGTCCAATTTGAAAAATTCCTTTGTGGTGTGTCTTTTTTTTTCCTCTCTTGGAGTGTATTCCTTACGAGGCATGGCAACAACACTAAACGCGAACAACAAATGCAGTTTGGTTGGCCGTTCTACATGTCATCTAGAATTGCAACTCTTTTATCATTTACATATCCGCCGATGGTGTTCACGTGTCGAAGTTACATTGACATCCGATCATGTCTTCTGGATGCTTCAAGTTTTTCTTGAGAATGATTCTAGTAGCGGTTTTCCAGGTTAACTGAAATACGTTTCTCGAAAACTTTCATTTCATGGAGAGACGCTATTTTCGAAATGCGCTCTTCAGTTTCGGTGCGTACTTTTGGTAACACGAGAAATGGCGGAGGGGCTCACCGGTTCGAAGTGAGGGGGTGTGCGGTACGAACAACGAGGGCCCTGAAAGGCACACCGCACTGGTGAGTAGCGCAGTCGCGGCGCGGACGCAGGCCGTTAGAGTGACAGGACAGAATCCCCGTCTGTACCTGCACGCGTCCTGATAGCGCACGCACCTCACGCACCGACACGCGCGCGCAGTAACCCCGAATGTCGCAATCACGCCGGCTACGCTCCCATTATGCGTGTGCGTGCTGGCGACCGTGCCAGGATGCGCGTATACGTGTGTGTGTGTGTGTGTGTGTGTGTGTGTGTGTGTGTGTGTGTGTGTGTGCTCTCTGGTCGCGAGTCGCATTAACGTCCGTGCGTCGCTGCAGCCGTACCACACCCCCGCAAAATCCTTCCGCTGCCCCACCTCCCTCTCTCCACCCCCTCCCCCTCCGTCCCATGGCGCATCCAACTGGTCCGGAATAAAATGGGAAAGGCGTGTTTGGGGGGTGTGGGGTAGGTGAGGGAGGAGAGAATAGAGAGCATTTTTAATTTCCGCCCTGGGGAGCTATCACACGCACACGCGGTGAACGGGGGTTGGTGATGTTGCCGAGTGGGAGCGGCGTTTTAGTAAAAACGAGAAATGAAATGGCAGTTGGATGGGCCTCGCTCACCGAGCGGTGCTCTGGGGAGGTCCGTGGGCATGTAATGGCATGGAGGACACAGGGACAGAATACTGTCATTTATAATGATTAAACATCGAAGTTTGCTGTATCATCCGGGAAAGGTCTAGCGGTGTCATCCAAAAACGTCCGAAAATTTTTCTCTTAGAATGTAATTACTGTCGAAAGTTAGAATTCTGGAATAATACAGTGTGATTCTAAAAAGAAAGAACAGATTTTATTTGTTCATTACAGACAAACTGTGAAAGGTAGAAACACATTGTGCATGTCGCTAGATAGGTTCAAAGTTTTATGCTGGCAGAGACGTTACACCATACATTCAAGGTGAGCATGCGTTGCCCAGAAATATCGAAACGGTAGTCCGTTTCTTCCAGCACACGAGTAACCAATCCCTGTCCATTGAATCGACAGCTTCAACAACACGCTATCTCAGCTCTTTGAGGGTACTTGTCATACATGGTACAAAGACTCTGCCTTTTATGTGCCCACACAGAAACAAAATAGTAAGGTGTGAGTTGTGGTGATCTCTCGCACCTAGCGCCTCCACCTGTCCGTTGTCCCCGTCTGTGTCCTCCGTGCTCGCTAAATTTAGATTCCTGCTGGTGGTGGTAAGTTCCTATGGGACGAAACTGCTGAGATCATCGGTCCCTAGGCTTAAACACTACTTAATGTAACTTGCGCTAACGGCAGCACACGCCCCCATGCCCGAGGGCGGACTCGAACGTCCAACGGGGAGAGTCGTACGAACCGTGGCAAGGCGCCTAAGACTGCGCGGCACCCCCGCGCTGAGGTTCCCCTGGAGGTCGAACTTAAAGTGTGATGGTTGTGGATTTGTAGCATATTAGCTACATGAGTGGTTGGTGTCTATGGGACATCTCCCAAAGGACACACACCACACATTAATATACCTATCTTAATAATCTGAATTTAACTTCGATTGCGTTAGAGTGAATGTCAAAACTTAAAATGCGACTCATCTGTTTTGTATTTGTACAAATTGACGTTGCAAGTGTTGATTCTGTCTGTACGATATCCTAATTTCTCATTTGGTACTGCCAATTCCTTTGGAGGTGTATAACTAAATCACCATTACGGTATTGTATGTGCTGTATTATACATGTCTCACACTCCGTGTCTTCCACTACTACTATTTTTCTCTACTACCTTGCCTTACTGTCCCTTCTTTTGGATGGACTGTACGATACGCGTTGCACATACCACTCGCTTTCAGCGTTTCTATTTCCTTTTCGTCTTCTCTCTTCTTTACCTCCCTCCACCTCTCCCCTCCCTCCCTTCTGCACATCTTTACCGACATATGTGTCGTGATTTGGAAGTGGCGTTATCCATTGTTTCATTTTGTTATTGCACAAAGCTGTATATTATGGTAGGTGGTAATTTGTTGTCACAGTTTTCCACTTCATCCTCTCTCGATACTGTGTGGACTGACGTTAGGTCTTCGGTCTGCTTTGCGCTGCACGTCTTTTGTTATGGACATATCGTTCCTATGATGTTTTGACTTTCACTCTAGCAGGGTTCGTCTTATTTTTAGTTTCTAATTGGACACTATCTCGCGATTACTCAGTCATTACTGTTGCGTTCAGTTTATTTTACGTATTTCCTAGTTTTAGAAGTGACACGAAATGCATTTCATTTTATAAAAGGATGATTTTACTGACTATACTTGGCCTTCATACACAATACTTCCTGCTCTGTGTATTAGCTCCAGCACAGATTCAAATTTGTAAGTTATATTATCAATTTCTCGCTTGTCATTCTACGGTTTAAGGTTGATAAGTCTTATCTATTTATGACTTGCTAGTATTTGTTTTTCCTTTTACTGTTGTAAGTCGTCTGGAGAAAAGAAAGTTATGTTACCAATGCCTGTATAGTGATTCCTAATGCAGTTGTCATATTCGACGTCTACGAGTATATTGTAATCGTCTATGCAATTATATATAATGTTTCTGCAGTTCTGTCTTCCACTTCATTTCATTTCGTTTCATATAATAACTCCTCTCGTTTTATAATTTTTAACATCTAATACCCGCATGAAGTCAGTGTATTTTGTAATATTTCTTATTTTCACACTGTACATTAGATAATTCGCGTTTGTACTGTTTCGCACCTCAGTGACTCTTCCATGGCTTCCAAGTTCATATATTACATTACTTACACATTCTTTTTGAGCATTTCTAGGAGTTACATTCTCTGAAAGACAGCTACTGCCCGTATGTTTGGTAACGCCATATGTCTTTCTTACCACTACATCTCTCGATCTACGGTCAGCTTGGCACCTAGCTCCACTTATACGAGGGCTACATTTTCATTACCTTATGTGGCCAGTTTTGTTTCAGTGGATTGTGTACTTCATTGTAAATATTGATGGAAACTACTGTCCACAACGCATATGCGCTGAAGAGCCAAAGAAACTGGTACACCTGCCACTTACCGTGTAGAACCCCCGTGAGCACGCAGAAGTGCGGCAACAGAACTTGGCATGGAATCGATTACTGTCTGAAGTAGTGCTGGAGGGAACTGGCAACATGAATCCTGCAGGTCTGTCCATAAGTCCGTAAGAGTGTGAGTGGGTGGAGACCTCTTCTGAACAGCACGCTGCAAGGTATTACAGATATACTAAATTTTTTCGTATCTGGGGAGTTTTGTGGCCAGCAGAAGCGTTTAAACTAAGAAGAGTGTTTCTGCAGCAACTTCGTAGCAATTCTGGGCATGTGGGGTGTGCCACTGTCCTGATTAAATTGCCCTAGTCCGTCGGATTGCACAGTGCACATGAATGGATGCAGTTGATCAGAAGGGTGCTTACGAACGTGTCACCTGTCAGAGTCGTATGTAGACGCATCAAGGTTCCCATATCACTCGAAGTAAAGACGTCACACACAGTTACAGAGCCTCCACCAGCTTTAGTCGTCCCTTGCTGAAATGCATGGTGCATGGATTCACGAGGTTGTCTCCATACCCGTACACATCCATCCGCTAGATACAATTTGAAATGAGACTCGTCCGACCAGGCAACATGGATCCAGTCATCAACTGTCCAGTGTTGGTGTTGACGGGCACAGGGGAGGCGCAAAGCTTTGTGTCGTACAGTCATCAAGGGTACAAGACTGGGCCGTCGTCCCCGAAGGACCATATCGATGATGTCTCAGAGAGTGGTTCGCACCTGACACTTGTCGATGGCTGCGTACTGAAATCTGCAACAATTTGCGGAAGATTTGCAGTTTTGTCACTTTGAACGATTCTCTTCAGTTGTCGTTGGTCCTATTCTGGCAGGTGCTTTTTCCGGCCACAGCGGTGTCGGAGTTTTGATGTTTTACCGTATTCCTAATATTCAAGGCACACTCATGAAATGGTCGTACGGGAAAGAGCTTCATCGCTACCTCAGAGATGCTGTGTCCCATTGCCCGAGCGCCGACTATAGCACCACGTTCAAACTCACTTAAATCTTGATAACCCTCCATTGTAGCATCAGTAACCGAGCTAACAATTGCGCCAGACACATGTTGTCTTTTATATGTGTTGCCTACCGCAGCGCCGTATTCAGCCTGTTGGCATATCTCTGTGTTTGAACACGCATGGCTATACCAGTTTCTTTGGCGCTTCAGTGTATTAGCTATATGTGTATGGAATCCTAAGACCACGAGTCCTACTCACCCTGCCAATGTTTTTTTGTTGTATTTTTCTTATCGCAGCTATGTCGAAAAACGTGAA
Organism: Schistocerca nitens; assembly: GCF_023898315.1. Classification (NCBI taxonomy): domain Eukaryota; kingdom Metazoa; phylum Arthropoda; class Insecta; order Orthoptera; family Acrididae; genus Schistocerca; species Schistocerca nitens. Next base: position 78,002,052 of record NC_064625.1, read on the forward strand.
TTATTTAATTTTCAATCAAGACCTTTCATAACTGTTCGTGAGCGAATTCTGAATGGTCGAGTGTCTGTCACTCTATTGAGCGGAGAAAAGAATCGTTTATGTCAAGGACCAGTTAGAACACATACGGGATAGTTTGCCTCGGGAGAGGATACAACAGCCTTGTGAGATCACGTAGCAGTTAGGGTTGTTATTACTGTAATGTTCCAGAGGCAGCAACTTTTGTTACATCAGCGGCTATATAGACAAAAACGAAGACGGTCTTACTCCCTCCGTGCCACTCGGTGAGAGAGTTAGGCACCTGCTGATCCTCCGTCCTTCCATCACATAGTCATCCGTCTTCGTTACCTACTGGGTTGTCTGATGATATAATTAATAAAAGATAAGGGGGAAAGCTAAAGTAAGTGGAAGGGCTTTAGACAAATTAAATATGAAGTAATACTCTGAACGTAAACGAACATAAATTGACGTAGCCATGTGACACTATTACACTTGCCCTCAAACAATTAAAAACGATTTCGCGAGCTGGCTTACTGCTGTAGGCCGGGTATTACATACGACAAACTCATCAAAAAATTCAATAAAACAATGAAATCGAGAACAAGCAACCAAAGAGAGAGGTGGGGAGAGCGAGACATAATGTCCAGAGCTGAACCCCGAAAATAAGAAATTCGAGCCACAGGAATAGAGATACTTCGGCAGAGACGGGGGTGGCATGTTAAAGCTTACGACATTACTGCTTACGCGCTCACTCACAGTGTCGAATGCGAGTAATGTACTCAGTGCATATAAACAGTCTCAGCCCTTGTGAAGCAAACTGAGGAGCTACTTGATCGAGAAGTAGCGGCTCCGGTCTCGTAAACAGGCATTCGGCCGGGAGAGCGGTGTGCTGACCACATGCCCCTCCATATCGGCACCCATGTGGACTGAGGATGACACGGCGGCCGGTCGGTACCACTGGGCCTTCATTTGCACAATAGCAGCTACGGTCGTTGCTGAAAGTTATCGACCTCCTATCATATAACTCGACTACTGTTGTTCACGCACATTGCTGTCCCTAACATGATACACAACCGCATTTTAAGAAGGCGTTAACTTCCACGTTGTAGGGAGACACGGCCTACATTTTCAAGTGACTGAGTCAAACTGAGGCACAGAGAACGCTTCTCCATGCTTTTTCTAATTCGTCTGCCACCCTGCGGTACACTTCTGAGGGAGGTGAAGAGGTGCCCGTAGCCAACGTAACTTGGGAAAGCGGTACTAACGCTTCCATTGGTCACAGACAGGCAGAGCAGCTGAGCTGTTTCAGGTTAACGTAACTATGCCTGTTTGGGCGCCATTTGTTAGGAATCGTGGGCAGTTGGTGTCCTTGCATGCCAGCAGACCCTCGGGTCAGGTTTTAAACTAACGGCTCCAACTTTTAAGAAAAGCGTCCCTCTTCAACTATTTCATGTGAGTATGAGATCGGTGGTGCTCGTTGGACGGAGAAAATCAGTTTTGATCCTGAAATAGATTGATTTAACTAGTGAGCTTTCTAATTACGCAGCTAAGAGGTGTGTGCTCAGAAGCGATATACCACTCATTCGTTGTTAGTATTACGAATCTGTAAACAGATTTTCAGGACTAATTTTGTCTCTGTCTCTCTCTCTCTCTCTCTCTCTCTCTGTCTTTCTCGCTCTCCCTCTCTTCCCCTTTCCCTCTCCCTCTCTTTTGTTTTCTGGTTCTAGAGAGGACGGTCTGAATTGTTTTCTATGTGCTGTCCGTTAACGAAAAGTCGGCGGGCTGCAACCGTTGTCGTACTAACGAGTGAATACATCGAGGTCACAACCGGTGCAACATCGTACAGGCAAGTGGCACCCAATCTTACACTCTGCAACCAGGGAACGGACAACAGAGTTTAGTAGTGAACTATGTGCATTTCATCAAATAAGGTGAACTACTCACCTAATCCGAACAATGAAATTCAGTGAGATCACGAAAGATGCCTGGATGTTCCTTTAAATATAGTACCGTTGCGGTGGTACATCTGGTTGCTGACATGTGTCTACAAGCGGCACTTCTTTCGTAGATCGATGCACTCAGTGAAGTGCTGCTACGTAATGCATAATACACGGTTGCTGTCTGTATAAAATGGCAACGCCGTGACAAGATGTGAACTCGTACGCCGCTACAGTCAGCTGCCGTCGATTTTCAGTCACCTTGGCTCACTTTGAAGAAGGCTGGACGATATACAGCCGAAATATTAGATGAAGGAAGTGAAATTTATGCTGCTGCACGCCCGAAATTTTATGGTACAGTCATTGCGCCACGAAAATATAAAGATGCACATTACCAATATTATCTATTTTCAGTCTTTATCGCCGGCCACGGTGGCCGAGCGGTTCTAGGGTTTTCAGTCCGGAACTGCGCGACTGCTACGGTCGCAGGTTCGAATCCTGCCTCGGGCATGGATGTGTGTGATGACCTTAGGTTGGTTAGGTTTAAGTAGCTCTTAGTTCTAGGGGACTGATGACCTCAGATGTTAAGTCCCATGGTGCTCAGAGCCATTTCAGTCTTTATCTATTCACGTTCTGACCACGTTCATCAACGCCCAAAGACACAATTTTTGGACGGTCCAATTTCTTTCACAGGTTAATTTCGCCGCTGCCACGGATGATGATGATGATGCTGCTGCTGATGACGACAACACAAACACCCAGTCCCCTTGCAGAGAAAATCCCCAACCCGGCCGGGAATCGAACCCGGGACGCGTACTGAGCGACGTAATATTAAAATGGAGGTTCTTTAAATTTACCTATCAGGGTTTCTCGGTGTCGTCCTTCCAAAGCAATACATTTAACTTCCTAGAACTTTGGAGTGGTTTTGTTGCAGTTTTTTTTTCTGTTGTCTTTACCGATCTATTACGATCCTCCGCAACCCGGCACACACCCATTGGGTGGTGTTTGCCTCCCTTCGGGAGACAGAGCAACCGCGAGGCCCAATGTGTGAAGAAGTTCGTGACAGGTACATTTGTAACGTGCCCAACAAAGGTGCCTGTGTGGCAGCGAGGGTGTTGCCAAGCAGGGGGGGGGGGGGGGGGTCTCAGAGGAATTGTTTCCCGTATTATTCACAAACGTGTTATTAAACAATGACTAACTGACAACCTGAGCTGCCGACAGGTGTTGTTGATATACCTCGATGTAGACAGCTGAAAATGTGTGCCCCGACCGGGACTCGAACCCGGGATCTCCTGCTTACATGGCAGTCGCTCTATCCATCTGAGCCACCGAGGACACAGACGAATGACGCGACTGCAGGGACTTATCCCGTGCACGCTTCCCGTGAGACTCACATTCCCAACTGTCCGCAATTCTACATATCTATTGTACCTTATAGACATTTGCCCAACCACTCATTACTCGCGCACGCTTTGGCGATTCCCGTAAGAGTTTGGGCAACCTGTGCGCATTCGCACAGACTAAGGTCAATGGCTGGGTAGCCTTTAACTATATATACGAAGACAGTAACTTGTTCTCGAAAGAACAGTTACTGTTGATGACCGTGCAGATTTTTCTCTGGAATAAACAATGACTAACTGACAACCTCAGCTGCCGTCAGGTGTTGTTGATATACCTCGATGTGGACAGCTGAAAATGTGTGCCCCCAACCGGGTCTGTAAGGTACAATACATATGTAGAATTGTGGACAGTTGGGAATGTGGGTCTCACGGGAATCGTGCACGGGACAAGTCCCTGCAGCCGCGCTATTCGTCTGTGTCCTCGGTGGCTCAGATGGATAGAGCGTCTGCCATGTAAGCAGGAGATCCAGGGTTCGTGTCCCGGTCGGGGCACACATTTTCAGCTGTCCACATCGAGGTATATCAGCAATACCTGTCGGCAGCTGAGGTTGTCAGTTAGTCATTGTTTATTCCAGGGAAAAGCTGCACGGTCATCAACAGTAACTGTTCTTTCGAGGACAAGTTACTGTCTTCGTATAAACGTGTTATTGTGATGATGCCCCGCCATCACGCAAGACAAGGGCGCGAAAGAGGAAGGATGAAGAAGCATAAAAACGCTTTACTACCTCTAATCACGTTCAGATTCCGTCGAATGGCGTTGAACGTTTCACTGACGCCAAGTGGTTCAAAACAGCAAAACATGCGGTCATACCATACTCCAAAGGGGTCAGATCACGTGTAATCAGGTTGCAGTCCCCCGATGTGCTGCGCGTACGAATGAAAAGCCCAGAAGGTGGCAGCAGTGTGGAACGCTGTGAAGAACGTAGTGCTGCTACGTATCGCACTGCCAACTGTCGTTTTCCTCGGCAAAATGTGGGGGAATCAATGTCCCAAGGAACGGTGCTGTTTCATTGACGCCTGTTAGGCCACCCAGCCGAGGCCTTTTCATCTCGTCCCTGGGAGGCAGTGTGTCTGAAATGTTTTCCTCAGAAACCCCCGTTGTTTCAACGTTGGGCAGCGCAGTTCTGCCCTCCATCGCAGAGACGTCAAAATAAGTGGTAGCAATGTGGGTAAGAGGGGCTGTGACGACCTTCCCATAGTCTGGCGCGTCCGCGGTGACACTGGGCAGAATTGTGGTGAAATTGGGTGTCAGTGGAACAACATTTGCTTACAAAATATGGCAGTTTACATTTGAAGTGAAGTGTTCGTGTAAAGAAAGCAACCTGTGACCACTAGAGACAGTGCCACAAGTAACCCTAAAGTCCTAACACAACACACACTTACTTTATCCTAACACCTATAAATCCTCCTGATGATGCAGCTCTAAACCTTCGAAACGCATAGTGGGTGTAAATGAATGAGCGGCTGGTAACATTAAATTTGCTATTTCATTCGACACAGCAGTTCTTTCTGTGTATGGTCCAAACTTCATCGAGCTGTGTTATTTGGCAGTGACGCATCATGTGAAAGTTGCTTTTGCACGCCACTGTACATCATTAAATGCGAAATTTAAATTTCCGGATTTCTTTCTGCTGACCCATATCGACAGCACTTCCCGTTCTCTACATTCCTTAAGATTTCGTACGTGGCGACCAATTGTAATATTATTTCCAATGAAACTGTGAAATGCACAGAATGTTCGGTGCGTTGTGTCAAGAACCGTAACAACATGACGCACGCCACTGCACAATCTTGAAACTGCAGTCACAAAACTAGTAATGTCGGTGTCGTTTGGGCACCAGGATAGGAGCTTTCCATCTTGCTGTCGTAAATGATGCGTTCTGTGTGGTAATCATCAGTTACAGTGCACTGTACATACTTTCACTTGTGCACACTAGCAGTGGGTACTAAGCAGGTTGGCAGTTATCTGCCGGTCTACTTGCAAACTGCTGTGGCCTGTACTATTATGCATCTCTCAGAAGTCAACAGCAACTTCTATCAACTTGCACCCCTGGAATCGACGCTAGATAACACACCCTGATCCGCTGACTTAACTTCCGCCGAATACTACCGTGTGCATAACGAATTTTTCTCATCCGAGTCAAGGTGTGTCGTTCTGCGGCAACGTTTCGACAAGTTTCCTACTCGTTGTCTTCGAGCGACGTGACTTCGCCTGAAGATAACGAGTAGGAAACTTGTCGAAACTTTGCCGCAGAACGACACCTTGACTCGGCTGATATCCCGAGAAAACTTCTTTACCGCGATTCGCCCAGAAAGCTTGCATTCCCATGCACTACCATGTCCTCTCTCTCTCTCTCTCTCTCTCCCTCTCCCTCGTGCTGTTGCCTCTCTCCACGCAACGCACTACCCTTCGTAGCTAGGTACGAAGTTAGCAGCGATCACTAAACATAACCCGGTGCTCGTATGTAGAACATGTGGGTGCCGGTATGACTGGACGTTTTCTCAGAATTTTGATGGCTTCTTGACAGGCGGAAGCTGTCATGTGTTAGTAGAGTTGCACGTCAATTTCGAAAGTTTACATTGGGTTCTCTCGGTTACGCCGCCTGCACATATTGCAGTGCTATATGATGCGGGTGCTCTGTTACGAAGCTTTTATTTTTATATTGTGCGGCGTTTGTGAATTGCTGATGATTATTTCACTGCCAAATGAATTACAATTTGTAGCTTTTTATTACCTTCGCTATCCAGCAATCCCAGGACAGAGCGAAGTGTTGGAAATGCAGCTATCTTTTTTTTTGTTATCATTAAATTAAATATTTGTTGCTGTAGGTTGTGGATGCTGGTAAAAAATCCGGTAAATCCGGAGCTTTATGAATTACAGAGTGATTTTAATGCCAGTTTTATGAATTTTAGAAAGATTTTAGAGGTTGTAAAAGCACTTAATGAATAATGTCCGAAACATCTACGCGCCGTCCGTCCAAAACATTTTCGGACTGAATTAATAAAAATAGGTAAAAATTGAGGCGTTGGTTCTCATGTTTCAGGTGTTCTACATAATCTCCCCCCACACTAGTCCAACGTACACAGCGTTCATACAGCCATGGAAAACTCAAAAACTCCTATGGTATGCTGGTCAGCTCGCGAGTCACACTCGTCTACATAGCGGTGGTTATGTCGTCAATTACATGTTGCGTATTTCAACACTTTGTCGTTTTTTGATATTTTAAGACATTCGTGTGTGTGTGTGGGGGGGGGAGGGGGGTTAGAGGAAGGAGAGTGCAATATTAAGGGTAACTTCAGAACTGTTGGAACAGTTTCAATCGACCCGGGTAATCGTACAACACAAAATTTTTATTTACTCGCGTATCTTTATGTAATGGTGCCGTTGATGTAATGGTCAAGAAAGGAAGCATGGAAGATGTGAAGAACATAATTGAAGACATAATGATACAGGGCACCGTTACAACTTTCACTTCATTGGACCCACACACAGTCCAGGTCATTTTTTTTTATTTACTTTGTTACGTAACTGACTTGCATCCCTTTTTTAAGGTCAGACTCACATATGTTAATTGCTAACAGGGAAAGGAGGGGTTATATGATAACTGAAAGATAGTCGATAAACTAATGTAAAATGCATGCAGTGGCAGTATGCAAAACATAAATAAAACATCATGAAGCAAATCCACCAAAATTACCGCATAGCCCAGGTCATCATTTAACACAGCTTGAGTTAAAGATGCTGAAGTTACGCAAACTGAACTACAAAGAAGAAGATAAACTTCTTTGCCGAGCTCGCTGATAATGATCTGTCTTCTCTATAATCAGTTCTGTTACCATCTTCAGATCTCGAATGACAAGTTAGTGCATATTTCTTAAAATAATAGTAAAGGTACAGTTTCTCAGGAACTGGCAGGTACGTAACAAGCTACAAGTCATGCATCGGCAGGTCAAAATTAAAACAACTACATTCACAGGTCACACTTCGCAGCTCAAAATGAGTGAACTTAAAGATACAGAGAATGTAACACACGTGTTATCACGTGGCTGACAAAATACTTCTGCTCCCTCATATAATAAAAGCCATTTTCGTAGTAAGTTGACATATTGAAATAAGAGCCTTAGCAAAATAAACATTACATCTACTTAAACAATTAAATGTCATATATATTAGTTGTTGTACAAAACGATGAAACGTACAAGTTCACAAAAAATGAAATGACTAATGACAAAAGGACACAAATTATAGCAGGGTGGTGTGCGTTCATACCAAGCACGGTGCAGCAGCCCACACAACAAGGGGGCATCTTCACGTAATTACAGGGGGCTACAGGGGTGCTGGAACATTTTGTTAGTGTGGGTTACCTACATCAGGGGCAGGTATGCACTCAGGGGCAAACCTATTGTTCTGTTAAGCGCATTTACATGTCAACCTATTGTTCTCCTTTAATTGACAGGTACTTAACTTATTGTTCTGCTAAGTAAACTTAACCTATTGCTCTGTTAAGTCGTTTTCTGACATGGAAAACCACTTAACAGAATAATAGGTTAAGTCCCAACAAAGGCCCAAGCATTAGGTTAAGACACCCAGAGTACAGTGCTGAACATTAGGTTATGCAACATGTTTGCCCAATGTAATTGCTTCTTGCACGACCTAGAGGTCTCCAAACAGCATAGAATGATGAGCAAGAGAAATCCAACCCCCACAAACTGAATTTTTTGTAAATAAACAACATACCCTTTCCATATATTCTGTACATTATTTAAATTGTTTAAACAATATTCCATACAGAGCAATCGACTTCCATGCAAATGACCAACCAACTGAATCTTTTTCCTGCCATTTTCCTAGTGGGAGGAGTGTGTGGGAGGGGAGGGGGTTTACCAGAGGGGGAGAGATTAATTGTCAATCTAACTGATTGTAGCGGCAGCGACTATTCCAATAACTCAGACCTGAAAAGCCTTGAATCCCCAAAACAATGTTCCATACACAGCAATCGATTTTTCTCCAAATTACCGATCAATTGAGTCCTTTTCCCGCCATTTTCTGGGGGAGGAGGAGCGAGAGGGAGGGGAGGGGTTTTTACCAGATCAGCAGAGGTTAATTAATAGTTAATAGTTAATTGATAGTAGTGACAGGGCTTATTCCATTAACTAAGACATGAAAGTGTACCTGTAGCAGCAAGGGTGGAGGGGGGGGGGTTTGGGGGAGGGGGTGGGGGCGAGGGATAATAGGTTAAGGGAGGTGATATGGAAAACCATTTAAGAGGACAATAGGTAAGGAGAACAATAGGATTGCCTCTGAGTGCATACCTGCCCCTGATGTAGGTAACCTGCAGTAACGAAATGTGCCAGCATCCCCTTCTTGAAGGCGGAGGGGAGTGAGAGCGGGTTGGGATCAATAGGTTATGTGCATTGGCATGGAAAAGCACTTAGCAGAACAATAGGTTACGTACCTGTCAATCAAAGGAGAACAATAGGTTGACATGTAAAAGCAAGCACTTAACAGAACAACAGGTTTGCCCCTGAGTGCATTCCTGCCCCTGATGTAGGCAACCCACACTAAAAAAATGTGCCAGCATCCCTGTAGCCCCCCTACTCACATATACGGGGTCAAGGAGATATCAGGCATTCTAGGCTTAACATAGAAAATCATCGTAGGGTCTCTACTTTGGCCGGCCGAAGTGGCCGTGCGGTTAAAGGCGCTGCAGTCTGGAACCGCAAGACCGCTACGGTCGCAGGTTCGAATCCTGCCTTGGGCATGGATGTTTGTGATGTCCTTAGGTTAGTTAGGTTTAACTAGTTCTAAGTTCTAGGGGACTAATGACCTCAGCAGTTGAGTCCCATAGTGCTCACAGCCATTTGAACCATTTTCTGTACTTTGCTATAGACATTCTGTAACCACTTGTTCTGCTTACTCAGAATCTTTGCGGCTGTACCACTTTCGAGTAATATACTCTGTATGGTCAAAAGTATCCGGGCACCTCCATGTAACACAGAGTCGACCACCAAATGTAACATAATGGGTCAGCCAGGAGAGTAGAGCGAATTCGAACGAGGACTAGTCATGGGATGTGACCTGAGTAACAACTCCATCACAGACGTTTCAACCCTCCCAAAAGTCCTCAGTTCAGCTGTTGGAGATAAGATTGTGAGGAGTAAACGTGAAGTAGCATCCATAGGTAAACCGAGACCAGTGATCGAGCAGCTCCTCATCACACATTTCTGCACTCTGTGCTAAGTGCCGCTTGAGGTGGAGGAAAGAACAATGCTACTAACATAGGGTGTTTGGTAACGACTTACTTGAACTGTTGAATCACCCCGTGCCCTGAGGCGATCCAATGGATGGTTTTGGGTTTGTCTGACGAATGCCAAAGAACGTTAGCCACCATCATGTGTAGTGCCTTCAGTGAAGTACTTAGGAGGTGGAGTTACGGTGGCGGGCGTTACTTGTGATTACCGTTCGGTCCTGTTATTGCTCGTAAGAAAACGCTAAATGCGGAGGGATATGAACGCATTTTATACAGCAATGTGTACTCACACAGGACCTCTCCTGTTCAGAGATGATGATTTTTATATAATCATCACACTGCATCCTGTCGTATAGTGGCATCTGTGACGCGATGGTCTGCGGGCAATATCTTCCCTGCGGGCAGTAACCTGCCTGAAATGAGCCGAGCTGCTCAGAGTCCAGACCTGAACCCAGCGGAACGGCTTTGAGATGAGACAGAACACCGACTTCGCTCAGACCCCAGCGTCTAACGTCATTATTTCTCTGACTCCGGCTCTCGACGAAGAGTGAACTGACACTAAAATGTAAACTTTCACGGCCGGAAATATCATGTCCATTATAATTATCCAGGCTGTTATGCCGTGGTCGGTTGATGAATTCTGAGGTGATTCCCTTGAAGATGTCTCCCGCAGTCGGAGACGAAACGTTGGGAATCACCTCAGAATTCATCAACCGACCACGGCATAACAGCCCGGATAATTATAATGGACATGAAGAGTGAGCTGCGATTTCTCGACAGTTATTCAGACACGTCACTAAAAGTGTCCGCAGCAGGGTTAGAGCCATCATGGCAACCTCATGCCCAATGCCAGGTGTCCAGATACTTTTGATGAGATAGTGTACTTGGAGTTCCTCCAGCGCTTGGTAATACCATTCCTGGTTGGCTTTCTTGCCTATTTGTGATAAATGGTTCTACGGGGTGACATAAAAAGGGTGGAAACAAGTTCTAGAATAAGGCAAGAATGTCATCCAGACGACGTAAATCTTTCAGTATATGTGAAGAAGTCGTATACAATATTTTTGTAACAGTCTAGAAAAAAGCTTAAGGGTTATTAGAACCACATTCAGACTATTACTCTACCATGTAAACGTAGGCTTCCGCGGCCGTTGTCACAGTCAATAAAATTCTTCTGGGTTTGAGGCCGCATTGTCATCTGTAAAATTCCGACGTTTCGGCGAAGGCGAAGGCGAAGGCGAAGGCTAACAGTTAGCAATACACCCGTTAGCAATACACTCTGAGGAAGGCGCATTCGCCGAAACCTCGGAATTTTACAGATGACAATTTGGCCTCAAACCCAGAAGAATTTTATTGACTATTACTCTATCGTTTCGCTCACGAGCAGCGCTTACGGAAAATGACCACCTTAAGCTTGCCGTCGAATGTCTGACTTTTTATATTTTTCTTATTTTATCACGATCGCTATTTCCTCCGAAATACGAGGGTAATCCCAAAAGTAAGGTCTCCTATTTTCTTATAAGTACTTAGACCAGTTTATTTCTACAATGGCTTACGTCAGTTTACAGCTTGAATATTTAGCTATTTTTCGACATAATCACCATTTCTGTCGATGCATTTTTGTAGACGCTGTGGCAGTTTTTGTATGCCCATGTCATACCAGTTCGCCACCGTGCTGTTCAGAAAGTTATGAACCACTTCTTTCACCTCGTTGTCGGAGCTCAATCGCTTTTCGGCCAAATGTTCTTTTAACCTAGGGAACTAGGTGCCAAGTCAGGACTATAGGGTGGGTAGGTGATTATGTTCCACTGTAGCTGTTGCAGGAGAGCAACGGTTTGCCGAGCGATGCGTGGGCGAGCCTTGTCATGGAGAATGTGTATGCCCTTGCTCAACATTCCTCTTCTCCCGTTCTGAATCGCCCGTTTGAGTTTTTGCAGAGTCTCGCAGTGCCTGTCAGCGTTAATTGTGGTACTAGCGATTCAGCTCCGACGACGGGCTGAAAGAAGAGGTTCATAACTTTCTGAACAGCATGGTGGCGAGCTGGTATGACATGGGCATACAAAAACGGCCACAGCGTCTACAAAAATGCATCGACAGAAATGGTGATTATGTCGAAAAATAGCTGTAAAATGATGTAAACCATTGTAGAAATAAAAAGGTCTATGTACTTATAAAAAATAGGAGACCTTACTTTTGGAATTGCCCTCGTAGATAAGTGATAACAAGTTTTTCTACGTACGTAGTCACAGCGAGAGTTTAGTTGCCTGCGCTGTCAGAAAGTCTGTGCAGCCGTGGTGTAAAGCTAATTCAAAACATTCCTTTTAGTACTCATGTGGAACTCCACTGAGTTCTTATTATTCAGGGCCAGCTGCCACCTCTCGCGCCATGTAGATACCTTGTTTAAACTATCTGGTTTTTCTGTATCTTCTGATGACTTCAATAGGCCGTAAACAACGGCTTCATACGCAAAAAGACCTGACGGTGTTGTTCTGATCGTCTCCTAAGTCGTTCATGTGGGTTGAGAACAGCAGAAGGCCAGTAACAAGTTCTTGGGGGGATTCCCAGATGTGACGCTTCGGTTCCACTAGATGGCTTTGGGTGGCCTACAACGATCTGTGACTTTTCTGACAGGAAATAACGAATCCAGACGCACAAGTGTGACGATATCCCAAAGACAAGCACTTCGATTATAAGCCGCTTGAGAAAGGCGGTGTCAAAAGCATTCTGAAAATCTAGAACTATGGAATCAGCTTGAAAGCTCCTACCGCTATTGGTCATCACTTCGGGTGAATAAAGAGTCAGTAGTGTCTCATACGAACGAACCTGAATCCGTGCTTGATAAGTGCAATAGATGATAATCTTCGAGGCATTTCATAATGCTGGAACTCTGTCCGCGTGCTAAAATCCTACTACTAGCTAGCCAGTTCCTGCACCAGTAATCGATACTATGTAGATCTTCCTGCTATTCGATACCGTCTATCTTGAAGGGAGACGCGAATCCAGCCACAAATATTGTCTGTTGATAAGTGCATACGGCAAGACGGATATTCATCGAAATATTAAATATTACACAATTTTTTTCCCGTACAGCGTTTCTTTCTTTGCTCGTTAAGAAACTTCAGCAATAATTTTCCGTATTTCCCACCGTGGCACGTTGACCATTACGCTGTTACCTGAGCAACGACTTCGGCGAGATCCGGGCGCCTGCCGTAGCGTGCTTAAACTGCATGTGCCCCGTGGGAGAGAAAATTCTCTAACAGGGCACTCCACTCACCTTTAAAAACTCCTGTGTAAAAGTTTTAATAACGCGGAAGCATTAGCAGCTGGCGCAGTCCGCCACTTCGCCATTTTTCCCTTCGCACCTACCCCCCATGGCCCTCCCCTCTGTAGTTACCCCCACTCCACAGCTAAATGTTTCCTAGCACTTCTTCTGCAAGAAGGAGGGAAATGGAGATCGGTGATGGAGTACCTTCTTTTCGTACCACCAAAACGGACACGTGCATATCTAGTTCTACGTGTACATTTACACGCCGCAGGCCAGCTCACGTAGCGTGGTGGAGCGTACTTCTGTCGTTTCCCCCCTTTTCCTGTTCCATTCACGAATGCACATCGGCTGAATCACCGTCGATTGACCTCCGTGCATTATCCAGTTTCTCTAATATTCTTGCCCTTGTCAGTTAGCGAGACGTATGTTGTCTCACTCTTCTTGCAACGTTCACTCTCGACATTTCGACAGTAAACCTGTCCACGATGCACAGTGCCTTTCTTGCAGCGTGTGCCATCGCAGTTTTGTTGAGCACCTCCGTAACGTCCTCACAACTATTAAACAATCCCGTAACGAAAAACAGTGTTGCTCTTCGTTGGATATTTTCTGACTCTCCTATTAAACCAGCTAAGGGTTCCAAACCGATCAGCAACACTGTGCAACCAGTCGCACAAGTGTTTTGTGAGACACTTCTTTTGTGGATGAATTAAATTTCCTTAATATTCTTCCTATGGGGCAACGGCCTTGCCGCAGTGGTTACACCGGTTCCCGTGAGACCACCGAAGTTAAGCGCTGACGGGCGTGGTAGGCACTTGGATGGGTGACCATCCAGGCCTCCATGCGCTCATGCCATTTTTCGGGGTGCACTCAGCCTCGTGATGCCAAGTGAGGAGCTATTCGACCGAATAGCAGCGGCTTCGGTCAAGAATACCATCATAACGACCGGGAGAGCGGTGTGCTGACCCCACGCCCACCTATCCGCATCCTCCCCTGAGGATGATACGGCGGTCGGATGTTCCCGGTAAGCCACTCGAGGCCTGACGACGGAGTGTGTTTTAATATTCTTCTTACGAATGTCTACCTGACATCTACTTTTCCTATAATTTGTTTCATCTGATCATTCCACTTAAGGTCGCTCCGATTGGTTAATCAATATATTATATTATATTATATTTATTTACCTTCAGAGTCACCTGCCAATACCTGCGCGAATAATAGATCATACGTAGATCATCTTGCTATTCGCTACCGTCTTCTCGCATTGCTGTTTTTTTATAGACAACCGAACCATCAGCTTTATGAAATTTTCGACCTTATCCTCCAGATCACTTACATATACACTGATAAGCCAAAACAGTATGACCAGTGCCCATCGCGACGTCGGATGCCGCCTGGTGGCGCTGCGGGCACTTGACTCGGTACCAAATGTATGTAAGCGGAGCGCACACGGATTGGGGATCACCCTAGCGAATATATGGGCTGCAAATGGGGAAATCCTTTGATACAAGCGACTTTGAGAAATTCGTATTACGCAGAGCGTGTGAACGAGTTTCTCGACTGCTGGTCACGAGCTACAGTATCGAGACTCTACGGACAAACGTACAAGGGCGGTGAAATAACCAATCAGGCGCTGAATGATTGGACGTCCACGACTCTTCATAGAACGTGGCGTTCGGAGGCTACTCTGCTCCGTAAAGTTGGAAAGACAGTGATCCGTGGAATTTCTGCCGAAACAACACAGTGCTGGTACACTCACAAATTTTGCCGACCACACTGTTCATCGTATATTGTTGAACATGGAGTTCCGCAATAGACCACCACTACGTGACCCAACGACATCGTCAAATACGACATAAGTGGGCACTGGACCATAGGGATTCAATCGTCGATCAACGGAAACGTGTCAGCTCTTAATGCTGAATCACATTTTTGCTACACTAGGTCGATGGTCGTCTCCATAAACGCCGTCATCGAAGTGAAGGGCGACTCGAAACGTGAAGTACGCTTCTGATGCAGGCTGGTGGGAGCAGTATTATGCTATGGGAGACATTTTGCTGCGCTTGCACGGCACCTGTGGTAGTAATCGAAGACATGATCACAGCTGAGGACCACCTGCATCCCTTCATGATTGGTGGCTTCCCCGACGGCGATGTCATCTTTCAGCAGTATAATTGTCCGTGTCTCGAAGCCAGAACCGTCCTACAGTGGTATGAGTAGTATTATAGTGAACTCCATGTCTCGGCGACCAAATTCGCCTGATGTAAATCCCATGGATACCCATCTCGGACGCTATTGGGCGCCATCACCTCATCCGCAAATCACCGGCCCGTTATTTACTCGAATCACATGACCTGCGCCTAGACATCGAAAGCCACATGCCGCCACAAACATATTAACAAACTCTTGGATACCTGATACGCGGTATCAGTTACGTATTTTGTTCCAAAGACTTATAAACAACCTATTAAGCAGGTGGTCCAAATGTCTTGGCTCATGAGCGTGTATTGTGCACAGCAACGATACTGTCACATTTCCCTACTATACCCCTGGAATTACTTCGACATCTGTCGAGCTTGTACCGTTAACAGCGACGTGTTGTATTCTGTCTGGAAGGGGGACCCGAATCCAGCCACATATCTGGTCTCATACTCGATAACCTCGTATTTTCTTCAGTAAGCGACCGGACGTCACGCAACACGTCGTCAACATGAATGCCTTTGTCTACAGCGTTCTGAATATCACGGAGAAACAGAGATAGATGCGTTTCGTTGCGATGCTAGGATTCTGCAAAGCCGTACCTACACTGATTTCCGCGAAGGAGCGAAATAAATAAAAAAAAAAAAAGAACAGTGCTTAATCGAACAGTACGTGCAAAAGACATTAAATTTGCGTTCTTCACGTTATCACTGTGTAACGCTCAATAAAAGCACCATATGCAACCAACGTTGTTGGAATACAGTGAAAGGAAGGCGGAAAGCAAGGTATGTAGGCGGAACTTAAGTATTAAACGGCCCACAAATGATGATGTAGAATCACTATACTAGTCTTAAACCATAACCAGTAATCCACCTCCCCTGATTCTTTAAGGAATCTACGAGGACCTGCTTCAAAGTAATTTCTTCGAATTTTTTATTCAGTTATCAGTATTTTATTTGAGGTATTTCATGTCATCTGTGTTACTCGATTTAATCAAGAAGAGAATAGAATCTCTAGAAATGTGGTGCTACAGGAGAATGCCGAAGATTACGTGGGTGGAGGTACTGAATTTGTGGTACAACCTGACTTGAAGAAGGTATCAATTGGTATGACACATTCTGCAGCATCAGAGGACCATCAGTTTAGTACTCGAGGGAAGTATTGTAAGTAACAATTGTACATGGAGACCAAGAAATGAATACATTAAGCAGATTCAGAAGGATGTAGGACGCAGTAGTTACTGAGAAATGAAGAGGATGGCACAGGATAGAGTAGCTTGGAGAGCTGCATCAAACCAGTCTTCGGACTGAAGACTACAACAACAATAACAACAACAACATGACGTGCTTAGTTGCTTCTCCTTGCACTGCACGTGGGCAAGGTTTCCTTTAGCTGGTTTTCTGTTGTGCAGCCTTTTAACCTGCATCACTTTCGAGAAGTGCCGAGTTTCCTTTGCTTTAAGGTACTCACGAAAGTTTGTTAGGGCCAGTCTGACTTCACTGTTAGGACACAATAACATCATTT
The DNA here is from genome assembly GCF_023898315.1 of Schistocerca nitens. Classification (NCBI taxonomy): domain Eukaryota; kingdom Metazoa; phylum Arthropoda; class Insecta; order Orthoptera; family Acrididae; genus Schistocerca; species Schistocerca nitens. Next base: position 78,018,619 of record NC_064625.1, read on the forward strand.
ACAGTCAAGTATTGTATCTAAAAACTATCATCAAGTTAGGCTCAGTTAAAATTTAGTTCAGACCTCATTTCTTTAGTGAGACATTCTCATTCTCGCGGTTCTGTGTTACATGTGCGTAAGTGTGTCATTCAGTGTTCGGAATTTTACTTACTCAGTTTTGATAGGTTAATTTACATTCAAATAGAAGCATCCTGAGAATTTATTATTTCAACGTTCAGCTTGTAATTTTATGCATAATTCTTACTCTATTATTTTGACATCACGCATTATAGCTCTGTTCGTTATACTGCGCAGTACAGTTCCACATGACAGCTTGTTTAGTATACTGTTTTACGTTTTCTAATCATTTTTGGTTAACGTTAATTGGAATAAAGTTACACAATTCGGTAACTCATATCATCAGATAGAATTTACATAAGCACACTACTTGCATTGTTCAGTTGAAAGAACGCTCACATTACAGTACATACACACACGAAAGTTATAAGTAGAAGAACAGTAAATAAAACAAAACAAACAAAACAGATACGGTTGTTGAGAAGAGAGTGAGAGTGAGAGTGTGTTGTAGCCTATCCCGATGTCATTTAATCTGTACACTGTGAAAGCAGTAAAGGAAACCAGGCAGAAATCTGGAAAGGCAATTAAAGCTCAGGGAGGTGACGTAAGGATATTGGGGATTTGCCGATAACAATGTAATTACGTCAGAACCGATAAAAGACTTGGCAGAACAGATGAATGGAATTGCTGGTCTCCTGGGAAGAAGAATATAAACGAAAGTAGAACAAAAGTAAGCCAAATCAAAGTAGGCAATGCTGAGGAATCTAGGTAAGGATTTCAGGCACTACAAGCAGTCGAAGAGTTTTGCTATTTCAACAAGAAACTAACGCAAAATGATCAAAGTAGAGAAGATGTAAGGAGCAGACTGACGATAGCATGAAAAGCGTTTCTAAAGAAGAGAAATTCATCAACGTCGAATATAAATGTAAGTGAAAGGAAGTTTTTTTTCTGAAAATATCGCCATGGAATGAAGCTTCGCACGGAAGTAGAACGTGGACACCGACAGTTCCGAAAAGAAGAGAGTAGAATTTGCGGTTCTGCAGGAAATACTGAAGATCAGATGGTACATCGCGTCAACTAACGAAGACTCACTAAACCGAGATGGGAAGAAAGGCACGTGTGGGGAGCTGCATCTATCGTTCTTCAGGTTGAAGACGACGACGACGACAACGACAACAACAACAACAACCAGTTTCGGAAGAAGCGCTCTTAACTTTCTACTGACACCTACAGAACGTGCCATGGTGAAAGAAAACGTTCTCAGTATCTCTCCAGAGATTCAAAGCGCTTAACTGCACGGACTTTTCTGTATATTGCAGCCACTTTATTAGCTAGGATTGAATTTATTGGAGTTTGTTTCTGCCACTTAACGCTACTGTCTATGGACTAAATTAAACAGACTATTACGTCAGCTTTTGTCCAACATATGAAACAGTCGTGTAAAAACAGGGGGTGAGAATGTCTCTTCCAATCAGTAATGTCCGATTTTGAACCTGGGCAACTAATCTTACTTGAATTAGTTGCTAGGGAGTCCTATTGTAGCTGTGTGGACTTCGCTCCAGTTCATTCACCGAGGAAGGAAGTGTGGAGCAACTGGAAATCGGATTCTCTATGTACTGCTTGTTTTGTAAATGTTTTGTTTATTTACCTCTATGTAGGATTTTGAACTGTCAAACGAAACGAGGGTCTGATGCTAATACTTCCACCTGGCATATGAATCTGTATCCCTTAAATATCCAAGTCATGTCTCAGTTCTAATTTTAATGTGGACTGTAACTCCTCACGCCAGTGGTGTTACAAATGTTGAAGACGAAAGCAAAAAGCATCCAAAAGGATAATGCATACTTTATCATACAGCCACTGAGCATACATGGCAATTAAATGGTAATAGCGCAGAAAGAGAAAAAAAGTTTGATTTATAAACGAACAGAAACATCGTTCTTGCTTGAATATATCATTTGATACAAGAGTTACGACTGTTAACATTCCAACAACTTTCCGTGTCACTCTTGGTACTACAGTTTGCCTAAAACGTCATTTCGACATCGCGAAACGTTCGCAAAACAAAAGGCGTGTTACAGCTTATGCGGTTCACAGTGTGTATGTAGCTATAGAAAAGCCGTGGAAGATATGTTTAGCACGAATCACATCTTAGGAGAACGGTAGAATGCGAAAATTAATACATTTCACACAGTATGCGTCGCCATAAATTTACAGATATACTAATTTACAATGTCTCTACACGTTACTGATTTCCTCATTTGGTAGAATCTCGGAGCTTACACAAAAATTCACGTTTTCAGCTGGCACTAGATGGGTAACTGACATTACAGTAATCCGAGAAAACCTGCTGATATGTATCGGTAAACGACGTGAGTCGCTCCTCGGAAGGAAAGTATACAATATCATGAAGAAAAAAGTAAAGAAACTTCTCTATGCTTAAATGTCTGAGAAAAACTTTCGACAATAGCTTGGATTTCCGACATAACAGAAGAAAACAATCGAAGAAATAACAGGCAGAAACTTTTTGCAGAAGACTTCCATGGCAGGAGAGACGGGAAATCAAGAACAACGTGGATAGAAGAAAGGAAAATCAGCATAGGAATGAGATGAAGGAGTGCTGGAAAAACAAGAAACAGCAAAGAAGGACGAGGTACTGAAGTCGTTCCATGATCCTGGTTGATCAGTACAAACATTATAAAGAAGACAGGGAAACATCATTCACTACTTCGGCGTATAAGATAGTTACCTTGACACTAAATTACGTGTCAATGTATTACCTTTTACATAAAAATTTATTGCGTCTAAGATCGCTTAAAGTTACAGCGTTCGTATTACTGGCATCAGCAGTTGATTGCCATTTTCGGATGTTATTAATTCGCTTACAGCCCCGTCATAGTGCATCACTATTCCAGTTACACATTCTGAACACACAATGTATAAATGAATAACACATCATATTGTCAGATGTTAAAAGAGACTGAGAATGCGGCTTCATGCTGTTCAGAATGCTTAACTGGAATTGTGATATATCGTGATGAAGCTGTTTCTTGGTTATATCTAAGACAGCAATCAGTTGATGTAACCAGTAACGTGATCATCGTAGTTTTTAAGCTACCTTGGACGTAATAAATAATTACATCAACGTTTGAAAGATCGCATGCATCCGTTTGGCAATATGTGAATTTTTCTTTTTTTACATTGAGTATCACCACTTACCTAAATTCCTTTTCAGTACCTTGAATCGTTCACGAAAGAAGGAAGATGTTACTTCTTTCGCTGCTCACTCCCTAAACGATGTACAATAGCCACGAAGGACGTATTTAGCACGAAAAACACCGTCCGAGACTGGTGTAAGGTTTAAATTAATGTATTTAGCTCAGCATATCCCACCAGAGTCCTACAGAAGTGCGGAATTTGGTAAAATCTCAGAGCCCGCACACAACTTTTTGCCTGCACTAGGTAGGTAACAGACACCAGAGTGACCTGAGAAATACTGAGCGTTGATCGGTGAACGACCTGAGTCGCTCGCAGAGGAAGAGCCGAAAAAGAGAGAGAAAAAGAAGAAACGTTTTTGTAAGTAGCTTTCCAATTCTCGCCTGGTGGTATAAAAACTTAAGGGCAGAGGACGTTGGCCCAAAAAACGTGCCTCGGAGTTTCACCTGAGCCCGGCCTTCCGCCGAGGACAACAAAAGCCGCCCCGCCGAGGTACCTGCGAGGCCGGTGGCCACGGCCGCCAGCGAAAGCGAAAGCGGTGCGTTTACAACCCTGAGGATGTTGCGCTGTGGGCGGAGCGGCCCATTTGGAGCAATCGCAGGTATTTATCTGGCGGAGCGCCGCGCGGCGTGGGACGGACAGGTCTATGTTTTCGGGGAGGTTTTGTTGTCCCTCGCGGGCGCGCTGCGCGGTTCATTGTCGCGGTCAGCGGGGCGCCTCGGAAAAGGGTTTCCCGGAAAAACGAAAGGACTCGGGCGTTCGGAGCCGCAAACCCACCGAGTCAGTCGGCCGCGCGCTGTCCGGAATGGGACGGCAGGTCCCTCTCTTGTTGTCGCCTTTTTTCCCTTTTTTGCCTCTGCCCAGGCGCAGGACCAGCGTTCGTTGACCTCTCCACTGCTGCAGAATCCTGTGAGGTAAGCCCGCATCTCGTGGTCGTGCGGTAGCGTTCTCGCTTCCCACGCCCGGGTTCATAGTTTGTGGGTGAGGCTGAGAAATTGGGCAGGAATATTGCTCAGATGAAGAACTTCATAAGTACATGGCGCTACCTGAGACGTATTGTGCCGTCTACGAGCAGAACTGACAATATCTGTTTACATTCTCCATAAACAACCATGCGGCGCATGGCGGTGGGTAGCTTGTACTTTTCCTGCTCTACTCGCAAATGGAGCAACGGGAAAACGACTTTCTGTATGTTTCAGTAGGATCCCTGATTTGTCTTATCTTTCTTTCGGGGACCTTGAGCGAAATATACATTGGTTGCACTAGAACCGCTATGCGCTCTGTCAGATATGCCGCGTCTCAGTAGTATTTCACGAAAAGAACGTCTTATTACGTCCAGTGACTCATTTTCGCAATACTCGCGTGTTGATGTCATAAATCTACCAGTATGCTTCCGAACTCCTTCGATGTCTTCGTTTAATCCGACCTGTTGGGCATACCAAACACTCGAACAGCGCTCAAAAATGGGTCGCACAAGTGTTCTATACGCAGTCTCCTTAACAGATGAGCTTGAAGCTCCTAGAATTCTCTCAAAATACCGAAGTCGTCTATTCGCCTTCACTACCGTCGACCTTACGTGCATGTTAAATTTCATGCCGCTTTGCAACGTTACGCCGTTTCATTTAATTGAAGTGACTGCGTCAATCAGCACACCACTTGGATTGCATTTGAATATTACGGCACTGTTTTTGCTACTCATCTGCATTACCTTATATTTCTCTATATTTAGAGCAATCTGCCGTTCATGACACCAAAAAGAAATTCTGTCTGAGCCATCCTGTGTCCTCCTACACTGAGTGAACGGTGACATTTTCACGTACACTGCGGTGTCGTCAGCAGTCACAGATTCCTTTGCATCCTATCTGTCAGGTCGTTTATATGTATATGCCCGACTAACAAATAGTTCAAATGGCTCTAAGCACTATGGGACTTAACATCTGAGGTCATCAGTCCCCTAGAACTTAGAACTACTTAAACCTAACTAACCTAAGGACATCACACACATCCATGCCCTGCGACCGTAGCGGCAGCGCGGTTCCGGACTGAAGCTCCTAGAACCGCTCGGCCACAGACGCCGGCTACCTGACTAACACCGCCGTCCGGGACATCATAATAGGTTCTATTAGACAATCACGTAACTGAGAACCTAATCATTATGGTCGGACCTGGATAACAGTCTCCAGTGGGGTATTATGCTCCCAAAACTTGTTTGAGGCGGCTCTCCGTGCTAATCTATCCTGTGCAAGCCTCTTAATCTCTATATCGTGTTGTTGTTGTTCTCTGCAGTCCTGAGACTGGTTTGATGCAGCTCTCCATGCTACTCTATCCTCTGCAAGCTTCTTCATCTCCCAGTACTTACTGCAACCTACATCCTTCTGAATCTGCTTAGTGTATTCATCTCTTGGTCTCTCTCTACGATTTTTACCCTCCACGCTGCCCTCCAATGCTAAATTTGTGATCCCTTGATGCCTCAGAACATTTCCTACCAACCGGTCCCTACTTCTTGTCAAGTTGTGCCACAAACCTCTCTTCTCCCCAATCCTATTCAGTACTTTCTCATTACTTATGTGATCTACCCATCTAATCTTCAGCATTCTTCTGCAGCACCACATTTCGGACTACCTAACAGATCAAAACTAAAATTTCTGTTCCGACACTGACAATGTTGAGTGTTTATGGAAAAAGTTCAAGGCAATCGTAAAATGCGTTTTAGACAGGTACGTGCCGAGTAAAACTGTGAGGGACGGGATAAACCCACCGTGGTACAACAACAAAGTTAGGAAACTACTGCGAAAGCAAAGAGAGCTTCACTCCAAGTTTAAACGCAGCCAAAACCTCTCAGACAAACAGAAGCTAAACGATGTCAAAGTTAGCGTAAGGAGGGCTATGCGAGAAGCGTTCAGTGAATTCGAAAATAAAATTCTATGTACCGACTTGACAGAAAATCCTAGGAAGTTGTGGTCTTACGTTAAATCAGTAAGTGGCTCGAAACAGCATATCCAGACACTCCAGGATGATGATGGCATTGAAACAGAGGATGATACGCGTAAAGCTGAAATACTAAACACCTTTTTCCAAAGCTGTTTCACAGAGGAAGACCGCTCTGCAGTTCCTTCTCTAAATCCTCGCACAAACGAAAAAATGGCTGACATCGAAATAAGTGTCCAAGGAATAGAAAAGCAACTGGAATCACTCAACAGAGGAAAGTCCACTGGACCTGACGGAATACCAATTCGATTCTACACAGAGTACGCGAAAGAACTTGCCCCCCTTCTAACAGCCGTGTACCGCAAGTCTCTAGAGGAACGGAGGGTTCCAAATGATTGGAAAAGAGCACAGGTAGTACCAGTCTTCAAGAAGGGTCGTCGAGCCGATGCACAAAACTATAGACCTATATCTCGGACGTCGATCTCTTGTAGAATTTTAGAACATGTTTTTTGCTCGAGTATCATGTCGTTTTTGGAAACCCAGAATCTACTATGTAGGAATCAACATGGATTTCGGAAACAGCGATCGTGTGAGACCCAACTCGCTTTATTTGTTCATGAGACCCAGAAAATAATAGATACAGGCTCCCAGGTAGATGCTATTTTTCTTGACTTCCGGAAGGCGTTCGATACAGTTCCGCACTGTCGCCTGATAAACAAAGTAAGAGCCTACGGAATATCAGACCAGCTGTGTGGCTGGATTGAAGAGTTTTTAGCAAACAGAACACAGCATGTTGTTATCAATGGAGAGACGTCTAAAGACGTTAAAGTAACCTCTGGCGTGCCACAGGGCAGTGTTATGGGACCATTGCTTTTCACAATATATTTAAATGACCTAGTAGATAGTGTAGGAAGTTCCATGCGGCTTTTAGCGGATGATGCTGTAGTATACAGAGAAGTTGCAGCATTAGAAAATTTTAGCGAAATGCAGGAAGATCTGCAGCGGATAGGCACTTGGTGCAGGGAGTGGCAACTGTCCCTTAACATAGACAAATGTAATGTATTGCGAATACATAGAAAGAAGGCTCCTTTATTGTATGATTATATGATAGCGGAACAAACACTGGTAGCAGTTACTTCTGTAAAATACCTGGGAGTATGCGTGCGGAACGATTTGAAGTGGAATGATCATATAAAATTAATTGTTGGTAAGGCGGGTACCAGGTTGAGATTCATTGGGAGAGTGCTTAGAAAATGTAGTCCATCAACAAAGGAGGTGGCTTACAAAACACTCGTTCGACCTATACTTGAGTATTGCTCATCAGTGTGGGATCCGTACCAGATCGGGTTGATGGAGGAGATAGAGAAGGTCCAAAGAAGAGCGGCGCGTTTCGTCACAGGGTTATTTGGTATGCGTGATAGCGTTACGGAGATGTTTAATAAACTCAAGTGGCAGACTCTGCTAGAGAGGCGCTCTGCATCGCGGTGTAGCTTGCTCGCCAGGTTTCGAGAGGGTGCGTTTCTGGATGAGGTATCGAATATATTGCTTCCCCCTACTTATACCTCCCGAGGAGATCACGAATGTAAAATTAGAGAGATTAGAGCGCGCACGGAGGCTTTCAGACAGTCGTTCTTCCCGCGAACCATACGCGACTGGAACAGGAAAGGGAGGTAATGACAGTGGCACGTAAAGTGCCCTCCGCCACACACCGTTGGGTGGCTTGTGGAGTATAAATGTAGATGTAGATTTCAAAAGCTTCCAGCCTCTTGTTGTCCGAAATATTTATCGTCCATGTTTCACTTCCATACATGGCTACACTCCATACAAATACTTTCAGAAACGACTTCCTGACACTTAAATCTATACTCGATGTTTACAAATTTCTCTTCTTCAGAAACGCTTGCCTTGCCATTGCCAGTCTACATTTTATATCCTCTCTACTTCGACCATCATCAGTTATTTTGCTCCCCAAATAGCAAAACTCCTTTACTACTTTAAGTGCCTCATTTCCTGATCTAATTCCCTCAACATCACCCGGCTTAATTCGACTACATTCCATTATCCTCGTTTTGCTTTTGTTGATGTTCATCTTATATCCTCCTTTCAAGACACTGTCCATTCCGTTCAACTGCTCTTCCAAGTCCTTTGCTGTCTCTCCATGGACTTTAATACCTACTCCGAATTTTTCTTTTGTTTCCTTTACTGCTTGCTCAATACACAGATTGAATAACATCGGGGACAGGCTACAACCCTGTCTCACTCCCTTCCCAACCGCTGCTTCCCTTTCATGCCCCTCGACTCTTATAACTGCCATCTGGTTTCTGTACAAATTGTAAATAGCCTTTCGCTCCCTGTATTTTACCCCTGCCACCTTTAGAATTTGAAAGAGAGTATTCCAGTCAACATTGTCAAAAGCTTTCTCTAAGTCTACAAATGCTAGAAATGCAGGTTTGCCTTTCCTTAATCTATTTTCTAAGATAAGTCGTAGTGTCAGTATTGCCTCACGTGTTCCAACATTTCTACGGAATCCAAACTGATCTTCCCCGAGGTCGGCTTCTACTAGTTTTTCCATTCGTCTGTAAAGAATTCGCGTTAGTATTTTGCAGCCGTGACTTATTAAACTGATAGTTCGGTAATTTTCACATCTGTCAACACCTGCTTTCTTTGGGATTGGAATTATTATATTCTTCTTGAAGTCTGAGGGTATTTCGCCTGTTTCATACATCTTGCTCACCAGATGGTAGAGTTTTGTCAGGACTGGCTCTCCCAAGGCCGTCAGCAGTTCCAATGGAATGTTGTCTACTCCGGGGGCCTTGTTTCGAGTCAGGTCTTTCAGTGCTCTGTCAAACTCTTCGCGCAGTATCGTATCCCCCATTTCATCTTCATCAACATCCTCTTCCATTTCCATAATATTGTCCTCAAGTACATCGCCCTTGTATAGAACCTCTATATACTCCTTCCACCTTTCTGCTTTCCCTTCTTTCCTTAGAACTGTGTTTCCATCTGAGCTCTTGATATACATACAAGTGGCTCTCTTTTCTCCAAAGGTCTCTTTAATTTTCCTGTAGGCAGTATCTATCTTACCCCTGTTGAGATAAGCCTCTACATCCTTACATTTGTCCTCTAGCCATTCCTGCTTAGCCATTTTGCACTTCCTGTCGATCTCATTTTTGAGACGTTTGTATTCCTTTTTGCTTGCTTCATTTATTGCGTTTTTATATTTTCTCCTTTCATCAATTAAATTCAATGTTTCTTCTGTTACCCAAGGATTTCTACTAGCCCTCGTCTTTTTATCTACTTGATCCTCAGCTCCCTTCACTACTTCATCCCTCAGAGCTACCCATAGTTCTTCTACTGTATCTCTTTCCCCCATTCCTGTCAATTGTTCCCTTATGCTCTCCCTGAAACTCTGTACAACCTCTGGTTTAGTCAGTTTATCCAGGTCCCATCTCCTTAAATTCCCACCTTTTTGCTGTTTATTCAGTTTTAATCTACAGTTCATAACCAATAGATTGTGGTCAGATTCCACATCTGCCCCTGGAAATGTCTTACAATTTAAAACCTGGTTTGTAAATCTCTGTCTTACCATTATATAATCTATCTGATACCTTCTAGTATCCCCAGGTTCTTCCATGTATACAACCTTCTTTTATGATTCTTGAACCAAGTGTTAGCTATGATTAAGTCATGCTCTATGCAAAATTCTACCAGGCGGCTTCCTCTTTCATTTCTCTCCCCCAATCCATATTCACCCGCTATGTTTCCTTCTCTCCCTTTTCCTACTCTCGAATTCCAGTCACCGATGACTATTAAATTTTCGTCTCCCTTCACTACCTGAATAATTTCTTTTTATCTCATCATACATTTCATCAATTTCTTCACCATCTGCAGATTAGTTGGCATATAAACTTGTACTACTGTAGTAGGCATGGGCTTCGTGTCTATCTTGGCCACAATAATGCGTTCACTATGCTGTTTGTAGTAGCTTACCCGCACTCCTATTTTTTATTCGTTATTAAACCAACTCCTGCATTACCCCTATTTGATTTTGTATTTATAACCCTGTAATCACCTGACCAAAAGTCATGTTCCTCCTGCTACCGAAATTCTCTAATTCCCACTATATCTAACTTTAACCTATCCATTTCCCTTTTTAAATTTTCTAACCTACCTGCGCGATTAAGGGATCTGACATTCCACGCTCCGATCCGTAGAACGCCAGATTTCTTTCTCCTGATAACAACGTTCTCTTGAGTAGTCCCCGCCCGGAGATCCGAATGGGGGACTATTTTACCTCCGGAACATTTTACCCAAGAGGACGCCATCATCATTTAACCATACAGTAAAGCTGCATGCCCTCGGGAAAAATTACGGCTTTCAGCCGTTCGCAGTACCAGCACAGCAAGGCCGTTTTGGTTGGTGTTGCAAGGCCAGATCAGTCAATCATCCAGACTGTTGCCCTTGCAACTACTGAAAAGTCTGCTGCCCCTCTTCAGGAACCACACGTTTGTCTGGCCTCTGAACAGATACCCCTCCGTTGTGGTTGCACCTACGATACGGCCATCTGTATCGCTGAGGCACGCAAGCCTCCACACCAACGGCAAGGTCCATGGTTCATGGACCTGCATAGCTACAGAAAAATCCCTCGATACGAACCTGCTTAATGTAGTTAAGCCTTGGTCTCCCTCTACAATTTTTACTCAACTTACTCACTTGCATTATCAAACTGACTATTCCCTGATCCCTTCTTTTGGTGAAGTTGCGCCACAGATTTCTTTTTAACCCAGTTCGATCGAGTGTGTCTTACGTACTGGATTTGTCCGTGCTTCAGCATTCGTCTGTAGCACCACATTTCAAAAGTATATATATATTTATCTTGTGTGAACTGTTTGCCATCACTTTTCGCTTTCATACAAGGCTAAATTCTCCAGAAATACTTTAAAATGTCTCTCATAACACCTAAACTTAAACTGGTTTCTTTTTTTTTTTCTTTTTTACAGGAACACTTGCCTTGTTTTTTCCAGATAGCAATACTCAACTGCCTTTAGTGTTTCATTTACTAATTTAATTCCACTTAATTCTGATGTCCTTGTTTTACTTTCTTTGATCTTCATCCTTCAAGCAACTCAGTGTCTGATGATCATTGTACCAGTTTTTCTTCTACTCACTGCTCGTAACAAATTTTCGCGAGACAATTTCTGACGATTGTTGTACCACATTTTTACCTACCATCTGTTTGTCATCTGCTTGGAAGAAAGCAGAGCCATTCTCTCAGAGCAGCGTCTTCACTGCCCAACATTTCGAACCGGCCTATTTGTTGTGCAATATTATTGCACGTTTTTATTGAACAGTCTGGGAAGAACTGGCACAATATTGTACAGTATTACTGTACAGTGGTACTAATCGTGAAGGGGGCCGTTTCAGAAACGAAATCGTCTCACTGCGGAACGTACTGTATGTTTCCTTCGTTCTGAAACCTAGCACTAACGCCGAAATGCCAGTTACTGAGACAAACGATTTCGGAGAAGAAAACGAACTAAAAGCATTCGGCAGGGGAAACTCATCAAGACTTGATGACATGCCTGTACACTTATTAATTCGTCATCATGATTAAGGTTGATAATTTAATATAAAGAGGTTTTATACGTCGGCCACTAGTTTATAATACCACTACGTGTTCCGATGGTCAACACATCCTCAGATGCAGGTTTACTTAATTACAGCGTTGGTGTTAGTCCGTACGCTTCAGTGCTCTACGCTGATACCCAGAACACAATTACGTAATAATTCTCTGTGTCTAGATGCTGCTGTGGCACATCGCAGCGGATTGTTGTGCAATAAACTGTTGTTGTATGAAACAGATGATGGGGAAGTAAACGGAAAGGACGGGTGGGGAACTCGTGACTTCTAGCCACACAGGGCATTGTGGTAGTGCAAAGGAGGGATCTGAAAATTTTTCCTGGACAAGGACTCCAAAACCTTGAATATCCGCATCTCTTCAACAGTTGCGTTAACCGACTGAGGCATCTTGTCACGGTCTGCGCGGCTGCCCCCGTCGGAGGTTCGAGTCCTCCCTCGAGCATATGTGTGTGTGTGTTTGTGTGTGTGTGTTTGTGTGTGTGTGTGTGTGCGCGCGCGTGTGTGTGTGTGTGTGTGTGTGTGTGTGTGTGTGTGTGTGTGTGTGGTCCTTAGGGTAAGTTAGTTTAAGTAGCGTGTAAGTTTAGGGACCGATGACCTCAGCAGTTTGGTCCCATAAGACCTTACCACAACAAATTAACCGCCTCGGTCATCGGACACGCTTTCCGTCCGACCCAGATTCTCAACTTACCTCACGCTGCGTTACAGAGACACTTAGTGGCAGATGGAACGCGTGTTCTGATGGCCGAGGCGGTTGACGCAACTGTTCTGAAGAAGTGGAACATCCATGTTGGAGTCTCAGTTCGGCATAAATTTTCAGCTCTCGCCACTGCATTACCACAATACCCTGTGCGGCTGAAGGTCATGAGTTTCCCACCCATCCTGTCCCTTTAATTCCCCAACCTGTAAAAGAAGCTAAACTCCGCCCGTACAGGCCATGGAGGCCCAACAGTACCGACCGGCTACCGTGTCATCCTAAGTCCACAGGCGACGCTGGATGCGGATATGGAGGGGCATGTGGTCAGCACACCACTCTCCCCGCCGTATATCGGTTTACGTCCGGGAGCCGCTACTTCTCAATCACGTAGCTCCTCAGTTTGCCTCAGAAGGGTTGAGTACAGCCCACTTGCCAAGACCGCTCGGCAGACAGATGGTCACCCATACAAGTGCTAGCCCAGTCCGACAGTGCTTAACTCCCGCGATCAGACGGGAACCGGTGTTACCACTGCGGCAAGGCTGTTTGCTTCACAAACCTCTACTTCATATAAATAAATACACCAGCCGTCTCATCACCAGTTGTGTCTGTTCTTCCGGACGTGTCCGACAGAATAGATACCATTCCGATATAGACAGTAAGTCATTTCCCTCGCCCATAAACCTGTTTTATTTGTGTTCCTTTACAGGTCCGTGCGGGTTATTGTGGTACACCTTGCTCTTCTTCTGGCAGCAGTTTCTCGTAGGTGGTTGGAGCAATGAAAGTTCCAACTTGTTGGACGAAGAAAAAGCGCAGGTCATTCTCGTTTCCGAGGGGCCGTCTAACAGATGCCAATAATTTTAGGCCTACATTGTTGACTTGAATCTGTTATAGAACTGTGGAACGCACGGTTAATATTACATTTATAGATTCAGTAAACAGATATGTTTTCTAATTCAACGCGCTCTGTTCGCCTATCAGAGCTAGAGGGCTGTTTGACAATGGTCTCCAGGTAGAGGTCATGTTCCTTAAATTCCTGAAAGGATTCTATGCAGTTTCTCGCTGACGGTTAGTGGATAAAATACTAGACTATGGAATACTGGACAACCTTTGCAACTTTGCAGATGATCTGGGTTCGATTCTCGTTACACTGCCAGGCATTTTTTGTAGGGTCTTGCCCACTCGTTGCTTTTAGGGTGGATCTGGGTTCGATTCCCGTTACACTGCCAAGAATTTTTTGTATGGTCTTGCGCACTCGTTGCTTTTAGGGTGGATCCGGGTTCGATTCCCATGACACTGCCAGGCATTTTTTGTAGGGTCTTGCCTACTCGTTACTTTTAGGGTGGCTAGAAGTTGTTGCGTTCTCGGAGTGCTATACAACAATTCAAACAAGTAACATTACTAGTTTTATTTCTACAAAACAAACTGACAATACGACAGTCGCTAGCGAGAGGCGACATGAAAACAGTAAAGTTCTTGCTGTTACACCATGTCCAGTTTCACTGTATTGTATATTCGATTGCAAAGGGACTTGGCCTCCCTGTCGGTCCTTCAGTTCTTTGAGGGTGTTTGTTAGGTATGGCCGACGCTAGCAGGAGCGGCGTTTATACTCACGTGTTCCAGGTGTCGCTCCTGTCGCGGCTCGTTTCAATTCCGCGCACAACTGGCCGCTGCTTCCTCACCGCCTTCTCTGCTCTTGCATTCTGCATCCTTGTTCCGGCGCTTGTGGTTATGCCAGAACATTTTTTTCCTGGCGGCAGGTTTAGTACGGGGTGCAGCCAGCCTCGTGAGGCCAACTGAAGAGCTACACGACCAAGTAGTGGCGACTCCAGTGTCAAGAAACCCGGCAATGACCGGGAAAGCGGTGTGCTGACCCCACGCCCCTACATAACGCGTCGATGACGCCATTGGCCGAGGACGACACGGCCGTCTAGGGCCAGAAACCGGAACTTTCTGTCTTTTTTGTAACTGGATACAGGATTTTCCACCAGAAAGAAATCAATACGTCGGTTTCAACCGGTCGAAATCGTCAAATGTTACTTTGGGAGTATCGTAGGTAGTGTCCTCCGACTGTTTCTGTCATGTTCCATGTAAATGGTTGAGAGCACAGTGTCTGAGAAAAGCGAAATCACACGCGTACGGTGCTGTTGTTGGAAATGGAGGTAAATCCAGGAAAAGGTGCACAGGATCATTCCGGAACTGCGCTGTTGCTACGGTCGCATGTTCGAATCCTGCCTCGGGCATGGATGAGTCTATTTAGGTTTAAGTAGTTCTAAGTTCTAGGGCACTGATGACCTCGGATGTTAAGTCCCATAGTGCTCAGAGCCATTTGAACCATTTTGTTGCAGTGTACGCGGGAGATCGGGCAGATTTGCTCAAAATTGTTACGATGTTTACACGCCTTGCCGAACGACTCACTGTGCTTTCCTCGAGTGCCAGATCTTCTTAGATAGTCTGCAAGCGACTATGCTGCTCTCATTTCCCGCCGTAAGAGTCTCAGTCACAGCTCTTTGCTTGAAACTCACCTCCGTTACACACGCCATTCCGAAAGCATCGCATAGCGTCGCCACCTATCGGAACTTCACGAAACTACGGAAGCGGAAGTGGGAATATTCCAGGGTGTCCCACAACAAATTCCAGATTTATTCAACCGATATTGGCCACTTGTTGAACGCTCTCGTACATAACCATGGTCAGCTTTGATTAAGCGATGTTAAAAGATACCGCTTGATTCCTGTAAGGAGGACCGAAGTACATGCTCCCAAGGCCACACGATACGCCTCACTTTCTGTCGGTTCTACTTGCTAGAGGCAGTGGAGTGCAGCGTAAGATGAACCGCCGCGACCTAACAAGTACCACCCTACAATCTCTGAGGAGGTGTTCAGCGCCTTGCGCCACACGTTTGCCGCACGTGACTTACTTCTCGCTGCGGTCACGCGTCGGTGCGGCTTGCACCTAGTTCGGCGCATGTCAAAACACTTCTCCCGATAGTCACGTAGGCTGCCAAAGCAGCGTCCGCGGCGCTTAAGTGAAACAAATCTGCTCGACGCTCGAGGCGGGCCAGACCAGCGTGCTCCGTCACGACACGGCGCCAATATTTCCATCCTATTTATTTCTCCTCTGGGCTGAGTGACGGCCCGCGGGGACGCGACGGTGTAATAAAAAGTTTTTACTGCTCCTCGAGCGGCTGTGGTGGGGGCAGCCGCAGACAGGCTGAGCCCGGCAGCGGCGCTCTAAACGGCGCTCAGGGTCCGCAGTCAGCCGTTGGGGAGGGCGTGCTAAGCCCACCTCCCTCCCCTCCCCCTAACCTCTTCATGGTAATTTGGTGGTGGTGGTGGGAGGGGTGTCGTTTAGCCTCTGACTCGAGCACCGTTTGTTTGGCACTCATCACCGTGTCGGCCCATTTACGACTCGTGTCACGTCGTGTTCGATTGACCTGTTCACTGGGGTAAGGTTCACCGCTTAGCCCGCCGTATTCATTGCCGAGAACATCTGTGCGGGAAAACGGTATGAGGGAGAACGTGCTGGATCCGAAAGCTCGGTTAATTTCTGTGATACAGAAAGTAAAGTAAGTCATTAGAAGAAAATGCAACGGTACACAAAGTAGTTGAGGTTGCGAGGTGCCGGGGCTAGTAGTGTATTTATCACTAAATTCTACTAGAATCCACATGTGTAAATCATGCTCTAAGCCCCCCCTATTCTAACTCCGACTTTTGCTGTTGCACAAGGATAAAACAAATACGCGAACTGACTCTAATCAACCCTGCTAGTGGAGTAGAAGAGAGTTTGGCACCTGCAATAATTTAATTTGATAAATAAGTTAAATAAACAAAGGTTTCATTAGCATAGTGAGGAATGATAGGGTTGCTCTATTGATTAACAGAAAGAAAGTTCTGTCCAAAATAACAATATGATTTATTAAGATTAAACGCAGAATAGTAAAAGAGACACAGGAAATGTAAAACATCAAATTGGCTAAAATTGGAGATTCATACAAACACAGTAAAGGTGAAGTTGTCCCTAACTTAGATCGTGAGGTTTAAGACGAAGTGGTATGTGGAGCCAATTCCTTTCCACTCAAATCTCAAGAGAGACACACAGCTAACCCAATAGTAATTGCTGCTACTCGAAACTGAACAAAGTTAGAAAAGGATGAACAGGCGTGCTCTGCTGAGCTCTGATTATCACCTAGGAAAATCCCTATCTGCCGGTGCTGCGGACGTACATTACCAACAGTCTTCTTATCTCCCAGAACACGATCTGGCGTACCGCAGGCGAGGGCTGGTTGCTCCCACGTCCTCGACCGAAAGGCGACTGCCGACTACCCAGAGCACCCGCACAGGCCGAACACCGAACATTCCCGCCCCCACGACAGTGGCCGTGGTTACGTTCCAATCAGCAACTCGAAAACCGGCGGAAATTCCACTCCATTGCCGGAGCACTACCATTCCACCAATGGAGATTCTTGGCGCCAATTTCTGTGCTGATTTTGCGGAAAGTGCGGGAATTTTCCCGCCACAACTGCGTGGGTACACAAGTCATTCCCACGCCTCGCTGGTAGCCCGCCAGAAAGTGTTTTCGCAAAGTTTCTCTGAAGTAACGGAACCTCTAGCCCAGCCGCTACTTCACACCCCAGCGGGCGTGTCTCTTGACAATGTCGGCGTCTGAAAAGCATTCACTCGACTGCCTCACACACGTCGGCTTAACTCTCTCCCGTTCCACAGAGCCCGCCTGTCACCGGCCCACCCGGGTGACGAGAGACGCTGCGTGGGAAGTACGCGTGTTAAGGAAAAGCAACCCTCCACCGCATGCAACTACAGAGGAGAATCGTAAGATAGAAATATGAGAGGGGGCTCATGCCACCTCTCATTGCCCCTACGCCATTTTAGATTGTAATTGGTGAGCGGTTGGCTCACTTAGGAGCAAGGTAGTGAGTCAATCGCCCAAGAACAATCTTACAAAGTGACTCCACATACCGCACTCTATAAAAAGGATCATTGCAACTGAAAAATGCAACTCATAGAGGGAGGATTATTTATGATGTAGCCAACTTCACCTTCTTAATATGGAACACTAACACTCACATCACACATCCATACCCAGGGAGCCCCTTCCAAACACCGATTCACGCAGACATTCACGCTCTAAACATGGCCCGGGCATCTGAGCCAAATATGGAGCAGTTTATTCTTTACAATCAGAGTTGGAGTGCTCCGCAATTAAATGCCCAAGATGTTACAACAATTTTAATCATTAAACTAACCTGACCTCACTCACACATGATAATATTTAAGTTAACAATCTCTTTGTGAGTTTTCAGAATCTAGTTACAACCTCCGATTCATTCTGTCTCCCTGCAGCAAGAATAACCTTTACAAAATGTTCCCTGAACTGATGGTCCATTCACAATGACAGTGGTGGTATCTGCTTCAGTTTATGGGGACTTCAGGCACACTGTTAGCATACACACAACAATAAACACAAAATACAAAAAAAAACATGATGTGGAGAACAATACAGTAATCTGTAATAAGAATTACAGTGTAAAACACAAACGCATACAAGGTATAACATACATTACAGAAACAACATAAGAGAAAGAAATTTAAGAAAAACAAAAAAAACAAGGTTCATGGGGCATCAAATTGTGCGTGCACATTGCACAAAGTTCACGACTGTGCTGAGAATGAGGCACTAAATCACATTGTTAGAAATATCCGTGGCACTTCACTGATTCCACTGTACTGACATCACATAAGGCTAAACGTCGGTTGTAGTTGCTACGTTGTGGCAACAGCAATCGGGAGTTCTGGAGTGTCTGCAGTACGCTGTTGAGATTGTAGTCAGACCCACGCATATGATCACGGCCGTATGGTAGGAAGACACAGTGATAGGCTCTCCTCACGTCGATTAATTGTCTCTGAGGTCTACTCGTTGGGATACATCACTAGTCTAGGTCTCTTCTCTCGCTGGACAGAACTTTATGTTTCCCAATATTGCAGTTCGACGAGGGATGATGGCACGTGGAGTGACTCCACAAGTGTGTGAGGTCATCCATACAGGATCGAACTAGGAGCGACTATTGTTAAAAACTGCTCTCTAATAGAGAGGAGAAGTAAGACATGAGACCATACATTTGTTAGTGTGGCACGATACTGCTTTGTGTATGCAGATCGGCCAATGCTAGTGAGTTGTAAAAACCCAAACAGGTGAGTATAGAGCGTCCCTTTCTGTCCTGAGGCACATGAGGCGCAGGTTCTGACACGATATGTGATCTTCTTCGTGTACTCACGACAACGTGGTCTGCCGCAGGGAATCCCTCCAAGCGGCTGCCGCGTCCGGAGAGCTAGCAGGCTGTCGCGTGTCAGGGTCAACGGCCAGCCCCACTTTCGCTTGTGGCGGGGCAAGGGTCCCGTGTAATCCCTCAGGTAGGCAGCCGGGTGACTGTCAGCGTGTAGGACGGGACGCTCGCCCTCTAGCAGGTAGCCGAAGACCTCTTGTTTTTGCGCTGGCTGGCCTCTGCATTGCCACGTTCCTCGTCATCTGTACAATTCTTACAAAAGTCTTATGCCTAACTTTTTCCCATGACCTTCTATGTTATAATAAATTTACATAATGAAACATTGATGGTCTGTCATTTCAGACACTCTTATTTTACTTTTATAGTTATTAATCTATGGCAATCATTATAACATCTAATCTAGACATGGAAATAATTTATTTTGATATATGTGTAGAGACCGATCTCAGTATGTACATGGTGTGTGATAACTGATGCTTTGTAATGGATGAACAACTAAATGTGCGGGCCCGCACTAATATTACTATTAATTATATAGATCGACAGTAGACATGCTTCAAGAATTAACTACCATATCCCAACGATCTACATTCTACGTCTTTTAATTAAATTATGTTGTTATGCAGGTCTAAGTTTTACTGTGCTATAAAGAACATGCAACTACGCTACTTTCGCTCGCCCGTCGTCCCTCCATCTCGGGTCTGTGGTTTGGTGACCTGAAAAATAGCAACTCAACAGGCGCGCGCCACACTTGTGGTAGAAAACCCCCACAATATTAATCTAGTTATTGTTAAATCCTACAGTTTAACTTATCCTAGTATCGTACTTTCCCTTTTATTTATTTATTTATTTATTTTATTTTATTTATTTATTTATTTATTTTTTTTTTTTATTTACCTTATACAATACCCTTACATAGTTCCTGTTACGCTGAGATGTCTTGCTGCTCGCCGCTATTGACGACAGTGATGTGCGCGCCGTACGACATGACCTCCGAGTTTTCATTACGCCTCACTGAAACTCCAGAGACTGGGTTAGCCATGGCTATACACGACAATAAATTTATAGTTGCAACTTCCTTCTCTATGTGAAGCGGTTTTCGCGATCGAAGTACACCTTTCCAGAAGCAAAGTAATATGACCAAGCCAGGACTGGTTCCTGTTGAGGATTCAGACACCCAACACACGCCAGCTACACAGTATGTCACGAATATCCAAGTACAATTCCTTGGTGATTCATCTGTGACAAAAACGAGCAGCACGCTAAATCCCCAACCAGCACATTAGCGTGGTAGGCTTTTATGCCCTCATTTCTCTCGTCTAGGGCACCATTAGAGTCAAATGCTCACAGGTTCACCCCGACTTGCAAGACAACGATACCGGCGCAGCTCTGCAAAAACTATACTGCCCATATTCACCCTCGAAATCGCGCAATATACCACAATCGTGCAGTGCACTGACGCGTGCCTGCAAGCATTGGTATGAACGTCTCACGAACTGGTTGTGGCCGCTATGGAGCGTATCACGACCTCTCAGAACGCTTCTAAGAGCACGTTCTTGTATGCGCCCGTTTGTGCGACGTCTCGTCACTCATCCTTATCCCTTAACATGGACACCAGATAGGAAAGGACAAAAACATTGCTCATGAAAAGGTAGTGTCTCCTACTCCATTGACATTGGAGATCGCAAACATAAACAAAAAGAGGATAGCAGCAGTAAATTCTTATGCAAGACAACGCAGCGTGTTAATACTTTAGCAATCTTAATCTATTAATGTAACGATTATTGTTCCCCGAACAAAGGTTCATATATTTGCCTATTCTACTATGTACATTTCTTACACTACTACTATTCTACGAACTCCTTTATGTGAGATATGTGGTGGAGTCCTATGGACTTCTTTCCTTTCAGCGTCTCCAATTCATAAGCATTGTGGTGAGCTGCTCTCCTTATACGGTACGGGCCGTTGTAAACAGAATAGAATTTTTGGCATTTCATTTTTTGTTTGTTCGAAAGTCGGAAAGACTTAACGAGCACCTTTTGTCCAATTTGGAAGTGTCGTAGACGAGCTCCCCTGTCGGCACGTCTCTTCCTGACCTCTGCTGCAGCCCGTATCCTCTTGAGAGCCAAATCCACTATGGCTTGGTGCTGCGTTCGCGCCCTTGGTGGGAAGTTTACGACCTTGGTTATCAAGTCCTTAGGAATCCGGTTTTTCAGTACTGTAATGGGTGCCAATTTTGTTATCCCATGGGGTGCCTCATTGATCACCTCCTGGAAGTCTTTAAGGAAAACGTCCCATGTCGTGTGCTGCTTGTTACAGTACAACCGGCACAAGTTTCCGAGTTCTTTGATAACCCGTTCTGCAGCATTCGAGCTCGGATGGTGTGAAGATATAAAAATGGGATCAATTTTACATCGACGCAACATCTCCTTCCATGTTTTTGACTTAAACTGTGGCCCGTTATCAGAAATGATTCTACTCACATGACCAACCTGTGGTAGGAAATCCCGGATGAGGGCTCGTGATACAGTTCGTCCTGTCGCCCTCTTCAGTGGCGTAAAGGTAACGTATTTGGACGTTAGTTCAACAAACACTAATACGTAAGTATATCCTCTTCTTGTTCTTGGCAAAGGTCCCATCAAATCTGTTGCTGCTAATTGTCTTAATTTGGTCGGTACGATTGGGTATAATGGTGCCTGCATGCTCACAGTAGTGTGCTTAGCCTTTTGGCAGTCTTTACACACCGACAGTACCCTCCGAATTCGACGCTCCATGTTTCGAAAGTAACACATGGTCCTTAGCTTGAGATTGCACTTGCGTGGTCCGAAGTGTCCATAGCTGAGGTGAGTATGCCATATAACCTTGTTTATTAGGTGTTCAGGGATGCATACCCCCCATTCAGTGTCATTGGTATAATTTCGGTGGAAAATTGTGCCTTTCCGCAAGAGGTAGAACTGCCTGATGGTGGCGTGTCTTCTGTCTATCCATTTCTGTTTCAATAACACTAGGGCAGGGTCCTTGTCTTGCTCCTCCTTGATGTCCTGCATACTACAGGTAATAAAATTTTCAAAGGCTACTTTCTGCATATAGTAAAGGCAGTAGTGATTTTCCTCCAGATCTTCTTCCATGTTGTGCTCAAATCCGATCGGTGACCGTGATAAGGCGTCTGCAATGATGTTCTGACTGCCGGGGATATATTCTATCGAAAAATTGTACTGCTGTAGATACGATGCCCACCTAATGAGCCGCCTGTGATTAAGCTTTGCAGTCATCAAGAACTCGAGTGCCTTGTGGTCTGTGTAGACCCTCGTCTTGCGACCAAACAGAAGGTATCTGAATTTTTCAAACGCCCATACAATAGCCAGCGCCTCTAACTCGGTTACTGAGTAATTCCTCTCACTCTTGGCTAGTACTCTGCTAGCAAACGCAATTGTCTTCCACACCCTGTTTCCTTCATGTACATAGTCTTGGAACACCATGACACCCAGACCGGAGTATGAACTGTCCGTTACTATGCAAAGCTCTTCAGCTAAATTAGGGTGTGATAGGATGGGTGCTTGTAATAATGCGAATTTTAATGTTTTCCATTCGGATTCGGCCGCCTCATCCCATTCCCAAGGAATCTTCTTTCCTGTAAGTTGATGCAACCGAGGACTGCTCTGAGTTTTGACATGTATAAAGCGGTTGTAAAAATTTATGATCCCCAAGAACCCCCTTCTTTGTCGTAGGAATGGGAAACTTTTCAATCGCTTCGATCTTTTCGGGATTTGGCGCAATGCCCTCACCCGTGATGATATGTCCTAGAAATTTCACAGAGGACGTCCCAAAATTCGATTTTTCGATATTGATAGTCACTCCGTATTCCTTGAATGTCGCAAGGAGTTCACCGAGGACCGCATTGTGCTCTCCCCAAGATTTCTCCGCGATCAGCAAATCGTCCACATAGCTGGTGACATGACGTTTCAAATTATCGCTTAGTATGCCGTCCAGCCCCCGAATGAATGCGGCAGATGAAACGTTCAAACCAAATGGTAGACGACGAAACCGGTAACATCTTCCAAATGCTAAAAAGGCTGTGTACTGTCTGCAATTTGGATGGAGCTCGATCTGCCAGAAACTCGATTTTAGATCAACTGATGAGAAGATTGATATTCCATGGAAGTTTTGTAAGAGTTCCTCTAACCGTTCCGGTCTGTCTGTTTCGGGTTCTATTATGGTATTAATTTGTCGCGAGTCCAAGACTAAACGAATACTACCATCTGCCTTCTCGACTACTCTTAACGGGTTATTATAGGCTGAAGCCGTAGGTTCTATTATTCCTTCACTCAGCATTCGCGTAATTTCAGCTGCTACTTTCTGTCGATATGCCAAGGGGATTGGATAGGGTGGCACACGAAACTGGTTGTGCGGACGTACACGAAATTCATATTGGAAGTTCTTTATTGATCCTGTCTTGGGAAGGAAGACCTCCGCATGTTCTACTAGTAATTTATGAAGTTCTTTGCGGTGTTCGCCCCTTATATTCTTTATTGCTTCCACTTTTTCTCCTATTTTCTCCTTTATTTCTCCCATTATTCCGACTTCATTCTCATCCGTGTCCTCTCCCCTATCCGCAACGTCGTCCTGTTCTTCCTTTCTGTCTTTCCGACACGCATAGTTTATCCGAACACAGTTAGACGGTAGTTGAGCTGGGATCAGCTGATCGTCGAACTTAATGTGGACGGGATTCCCTTTCCTCAAAACCACTTCACCTCGTCCTAGATCAACTATCGCTTCATGTTCATTTAGGAAGTCCGTTCCTATTATCATGTCGATCGCCAGATTTGGCACGATCCAGAAGTTAGACTCTATTTTGTGTCCTTGGCAGGAGAATTCCAGTCTTGTTTGTTGGGTGACCTCCGTACATTTACCCGCTAATGCCCCTTTTATTTTGGTTTTCTTAACCGATAGGACAGGCCAGTCCATCTCCTGAGAGCACCTCTTGTATGCTGCCTCAGATATTGCTGTTATGTAGCTTCCACTATCTATTATCGCATTCAGACTCTTTTCAGCTATTGCTACTGTGATAAGAGGCTGCCGATCATGTCGAGGAGTTGCTTTATGTTCCTCGAGCAGGATTTCTGATAAATCTTCGTAATGTATCATCCGTAGTTGGCCAGGTCCGAGATTACGTGCGAAATTCCGGCGGCCTGTGTTCGCACTAGTCTGGCGTCAATCCCTAGTTAGGCTACCCCTCCTCTGACGTGCATTAGGATTTGCGGGTCTGGTTTCAATCTCCTGGTTCCACCGTTGTCCTTGGTTTCGCTCTCTCCAATTACGGTCGCTTTGCCGTTCGTTATTCCTTCTATCCCAGATTCCTTGTCTAGATTGACCCTGCTCCCTGACGTTCTGGTTTCCGTGTCTTTGGTTTCCATAACCTTGAATAGCGTAACCTTGACTTCCGTAACCCTGGTTTCCTAACTGACCAGTGCGATTATGCAATCTGCTGTCGTCTTCTGTTCCTGGCCGGTGGTATTTGTTACTTTGCCCCTTCTTCCTGTCCTTTGCGTCTTGTTTATCAAAGACTACTTCGAGTTCGCGCAATAGAATCTTGAATGCTTCTATGTCAGCTCCACACTTGCCGACAAGTGTCTGTTGGTACCTAACTGGCAATTTGGAAAAGCAAAATTTAATGATTTCTCCGTTACTATATGGACTATCTAAAAATTGATTCTTCTTGAGTAAATCATCAAGAAATTTGGTTGCGCTCCTATGCCCGGACACTTCCAGTTCAGGACAAAATATTATTTCCTCTTTAATCCTGTCTTGCGTTTCCTTTGACCAGTAGGTACGCAGGAATGCACCAACAAATTCCTGATAGGTCCGACACGTCGCTGCCACACCCCGCATCTTTTCCGCGGCTTGGCCTTCGATGTGTCCACACATGAATTCTAATTTGGCCTGGGTTGGCCATGACGACGGTAATGAATTAGTAAATTGCACCACCCAGCTCTTCGGATGCATCGACCCTCCATTATCTTTGAACTTCTGGAATTTGAGTATCGACAGGAAGTGATTGTGATCAAAATTCTGTCCGATCCTCGCACTGGTGTTGTCAGACGATTCCGATACTTGCACGTCTGCTGAGTGTCCTGCTCTATCTTGCTGATAACTGTGATGTGCTACCTCTGTATCACAGTGGAAGTGGCACTCAGAATTCACTCTCCTAAGTGGGCTATAATTATTGGAGCTATTACTCGCTGTTTCTGCGTGTGCAGTGTTAGTTCCGCACTCGGTCAATGGGCTAGAGCACGGCGGGCTTTTCCTCGGAGACACAATTCTTTGTACTCCATCATTGGTACCCGAACGCGCAGTGCTCGTGTGCCCGTTTTGCTCTAGTTTTGCTATCCGACTCTCTACTTCTTCCATTCGTTTCGTGGTGTTCGCAACCGCGATATTACCTTGAGTTTTTAAGAATGCTAGGGATTTTGAGTGGGATTGTGTTGTACGTCGCAAGCGCCCTGCGAGTTTAGAAGTTGATTCCGCGACTTTCATTGCCCCTATTGCTGCCGTTTTGGCTAGGCCTGCTACTTTTTGTGCTACCATTGACATTTGTTTTGCTTCTCCACATTCTTTCTTTATTGTTAATAATTCCCCACGAATTTCCCCTATATGCGAAATTATTGCCTCCGTGTCCTTCTTACGCTGTTCGTCAGCTTCTTCTTTCTCCTTCTTACGCTGTTCTTCAGCTTCTTCTTTCTCCTTCTTACGCTGTTCTTCAGCTTCTTCTTTCTCCTTCTTACGCTGTTCTTCAGCTTCTTCTTTCTCCTTCTTACGCTGTTCTTCAGCTTCTTCTTTCTCCTTCTTACGCTGTTCTTCAGCTTCTTCTTTCATTGATCGTAGGAAGCTCAGTATTGGGTTAATGTCATCATTTTGATCCTCGTCACACCTGGGTGATGTAACTCTGGACACCTGTGCACTAGAGCTCTGACGTGGCCGAGCTGGCCCCTGTCTGCTCTCGTTCGTTTGATTATAAACCTCTACTACCGTCTCGACCTGTGTGCCCGTCTCTGTTTCATCCTCTACTTCACTATCATAATCACGGCCGCAACGCTGCTCTGAGATCGCGTCTAAATCACCTTCCTCATCAATGCCCCTGGCGTCCTGTCCTGCTAAAAATGTGCCCATCTCATCTCCGAACCTATTCCCGTCAGTAAACTGCCCCTTATCCATTATGCTATCCTCTTTTGTTTTAGTTTCGCCCGATAATAGTCGTGCCTTACTTCTCGTTATCATTCATAAAAACAAATTCATCTAAAATGCACAATGAAATTAATCTACTCCATATATTTTTTACACATAAACATAAAATTTCAACAACGCTGTTCCAACGCTGTAATCACAAACACAATTTTATGTGGTACAGAAACCGCACACAAATCCGACAAAGTGCGATGCGGTACAGACACCACATCAGCGAAACACAAAAAAAACAATGAACAAAAAAATATATACACTGAAAACAAAAACTGTAGTCATGCGCCGCTACTTAAAACTAAACGCGGAACTACCAAAAAAAACTTGGGTATTAATCATTAAAAAAATAGAGAGAAAAAAAATTGAATGTTCCTACTAAGAATCCTGTTTGTTTATCAGAGATTCACAGGAAAGATCCTGGCAGGGTCGCCATATTATGCGAGGTGCCGGGGCTAGTAGTGTATTTATCACTAAATTCTACTAGAATCCACATGTGTAAATCATGCTCTAAGCCCCCCCTATTCTAACTCCGACTTTTGCTGTTGCACAAGGATAAAACAAATACGCGAACTGACTCTAATCAACCCTGCTAGTGGAGTAGAAGAGAGTTTGGCACCTGCAATAATTTAATTTGATAAATAAGTTAAATAAACAAAGGTTTCATTAGCATAGTGAGGAATGATAGGGTTGCTCTATTGATTAACAGAAAGAAAGTTCTGTCCAAAATAACAATATGATTTATTAAGATTAAACGCAGAATAGTAAAAGAGACACAGGAAATGTAAAACATCAAATTGGCTAAAATTGGAGATTCATACAAACACAGTAAAGGTGAAGTTGTCCCTAACTTAGATCGTGAGGTTTAAGACGAAGTGGTATGTGGAGCCAATTCCTTTCCACTCAAATCTCAAGAGAGACACACAGCTAACCCAATAGTAATTGCTGCTACTCGAAACTGAACAAAGTTAGAAAAGGATGAACAGGCGTGCTCTGCTGAGCTCTGATTATCACCTAGGAAAATCCCTATCTGCCGGTGCTGCGGACGTACATTACCAACAGTCTTCTTATCTCCCAGAACACGATCTGGCGTACCGCAGGCGAGGGCTGGTTGCTCCCACGTCCTCGACCGAAAGGCGACTGCCGACTACCCAGAGCACCCGCACAGGCCGAACACCGAACATTCCCGCCCCCACGACAGTGGCCGTGGTTACGTTCCAATCAGCAACTCGAAAACCGGCGGAAATTCCACTCCATTGCCGGAGCACTACCATTCCACCAATGGAGATTCTTGGCGCCAATTTCTGTGCTGATTTTGCAGAAAGTGCGGGAATTTTCCCGCCACAACTGCGTGGGTACACAAGTCATTCCCACGCCTCGCTGGTAGCCCGCCAGAAAGTGTTTTCGCAAAGTTTCTCTGAAGTAACGGAACCTCTAGCCCAGCCGCTACTTCACACCCCAGCGGGCGTGTCTCTTGACAATGTCGGCGTCTGAAAAGCATTCACTCGACTGCCTCACACACGTCGGCTTAACTCTCTCCCGTTCCACAGAGCCCGCCTGTCACCGGCCCACCCGGGTGACGAGAGACGCTGCGTGGGAAGTACGCGTGTTAAGGAAAAGCAACCCTCCACCGCATGCAACTAGAGAGGAGAATCGTAAGATAGAAATATGAGAGGGGGCTCATGCCACCTCTCAAGGTGTTGAGTAAACGATAAGACATACGTAAAACTTTCGTGGCAAATTAAAAGTCTGTGACGCACGAAGACTCCAACCTGGGGTCTTTTACTTTCGCGGATATGTGCTCTGTAGACTGAGACATACAACCACGATTTGTGACCCATCTTCGCAGCCCCTTCCTACCTTCCGGACTTTGCGCAAGTACCTTGTGTTAGACATGATAAATGGCTTACGAGTGTAGATGAAGACGTGGAAATCACTGGGTACCTCGGTAACTTTTTCTGTAATGGCGTTGGCTGATCTACCTTCGCATCAAACTCCTCAAGCCACCTAACAGTGTGTGGAGGAAGGTATTTCTGGTATCACTAACTGATCCCTCCCCTACCCTGGTCCACCTGCAAATGGCGTGTGGGAAGAATGATGGTCAGTAAGCTTTTGTATTGGTTCTAATTTCTCGAATTATCTCCTCGTGGTCATTACGCAAGATGTATCTCGGAGGAAGTAATACGTTGCCCGACTCTTCCCGGACAGCACACTAATTCAGTACTAAGTCACTCCATGATGCACAATGCCTCTCTTGTAACGTCTGCAACTGGAGTTTGTTGAGCATCTCTGCAAAGCTGTCCCGCCGACTAAATGATTCCGTGATGAAACGCGCCGCTCGTCGCTGGATCTTCTCTATTGTTTCTACCAGTCTTATCAGGTAGGGATCCCATACTGAAGAACAATACTAAAGAACCGGTCGAACAAGCGCCTTATAAGCCGCGTCCTTCGCGGATCAGTTACATTTCCTTTAGATTCCTTCTATGAATCACGGTCTGGCTTCTGCTTTTCCTACTGTTTGTTTAATTGCGGTCATTCCACTTAGAGCCACCTTGGATAGTTACTCCTAGATATTTCACGATACATTCTGTTTCCCGCAGATACTCATCAATAATGTAGTTGTACAGTAGCACGCTTCTTTTCCTTTGTATGCGCAATATGTCACATACATTTACGTTAGAGGTCAATTGCCAAAGTCCGCACTAGTCATCAATCCTCTGCAGGCCATTCTGCAATTATATTCTCTCTTCTGGCGTTGGTACTCTGTTAAAGACAACCGCGAACACTCTTACAGAGCATCCGAGGATTCCTAGTACATCATGTGCATTGAAGAGCCAAAGAAACCGATACACCTGCTTAATATCGTATGGGGCCCCCGCAAGCACGCAGAACTGGAGCAACACGACGTGGCATGGACTCGACTGATGTCTCAAGTACTGCCGGAGGAAATTGACATCAAGGATCCTGCAGGGGCCGGCCGGAGTGGCCGAGCGGTTCTAGGCGCTACAGTCTGGAACCGCGCGACCGCTACGGTCGCAGGTTCGAATCCTGCCTCGGGCGTGTATGTGTGTGATGTCTTTTGGTTAGTTAGGTTTAAGTAGTTCTAAGTTCTAGGGGACTGATGACCTCAGAAGTTAAGTCCCATAGTGCTCAGAGCCAGAGCCACGATTCTGTAGGGATGTCTGTAAATCTGTAAGGGTACGAGGGGGTGGAGATCTCTTCCGAACACCGCGTTGCAAGATATCCCAGATACGGTCAATAATGTTCACGTCTCGGGAGTTCGGTGGCCAGCGGATGTGTTTGAACTCGGAAGATTGTTCCTGGCGTAACTCTGTAGCAATTCTAGATGTGTGGGACTTCGCATTGTCCTGCTGGAATAGCCCTAGGAAGTCGGAATGCGCATTGGACATGAATGGATGCAGGTGACCAGACAGCATGCTTACGTACGTGTCACCCGTCAGAATCGTATCTAGAAGTATCAGGGGTCCCATATCAATCCAACTGCACACGCCCCACATCATCACAGAGCCTCCTCCAACTTGAACAGTCCTCTGCTGACAAGCAGGGTCCGTGGACTCATAAGCTTGTCTCCATACCCGTGCACGTCCTTTCACTAGATACAATTTGCAAAGAGCCTTGCCCGACCATACAACATGTTTCCATTCACCAGCAGTCCAACGTCGGCGTTGAAGGGCCCAGGGTGATGCGTAAAGCTTTGTGTAGCGCAGTCATCTAGGGTACACGACTGTGCCTTTGGCTCTAAAAGCCCATATCGATGATGTTTCCTTGAATGGCTCGCACGCTGACATTTGTTGATGGCCCAGCATTGAAATCTGCAGCAATTTGCGGAAGGGTTGCACTTCTGTCAGGTTTAACGACTCTCTTAAATCGTCGTTGGTCCTGTTCTTGCAGAATCTTTTTCCAGCCGCAGCGTTGTCGGAGATTTGATGTTTTATCGGATTCCTGATATTGAGTGTTCGCTCGTGAAATGGTGGTACGGGAGATGCTGTGTCCCATCGCTCGAGCGCCCACTACAACACCCCTTTCAAACTCACTTAAAATCTTGATAACCTGCCACTGTAACAACTGCGCCAGACACTTTTTGTATTATATAGGAGCGTAGTATTCTGCCTGTTTATATCTCTCTATTTCAATACGTATGCGTATACCAGTTTCTTCGGCACTTCAGTGTACATCGTAAAGAGTAACTTCCCATCACACTAACTTGGGGTGTTCCGGAAATTATCTTTAAATCCCTCGATTTAGTTCCGTTAAGAGCAACAAGCGGAATCTATCTGCAGAGAATTACGGAATCCAGTTGCAAATCTGGTTCGACACTCGATGAACTCGAATTTTTTTCACTAGACGGCAGATGGCAGGCTGGTAGCTCGCCATTTGTCACAGCGTAGTTGTTCGTGGTGTAAATACTAAAATATTGCTGGAGGACTTACGGTTCTTGGTAGGCAAAAAAGAAAATGAAACAAGGATGCAGTTTTGGGGTCCATTTTTCCAGTGACATCAAGATCGTAAGATACGGAGTGAAAAGCAGGACTGTGGAAGAAATATGTCAGTAACTTTGTGGAAACATTACGGCATTTAAGTCCAGGGATTTTAGCGATACGTGGAAAACATGTGTCACGGTTTTCAGGTAGGCTTTTTAATATTTGCTCCTACTGATGTCGTGCTCGTTCTTTAACCACTGTACCACATCAATTAGTGGCAAGGAATCAAGACATAAAAATAGAAGAAAAAATCTTAAGGGAGATTGGCGTCATTACATCTGCTATTCTAGTTAAAAAAAGGAAGGAGAAGAAAATCGTGTACACGAAGCCAGAACTTGTAATAGACTTTTAAAATGGTTCAAATAGCTCTAAGCACATCTGAGATCATCAGTCCCCCTGGACTTAGAACTAGTTAGACCTAACTAACCTAACGACATTACACACATCCATGCCCGAGGCAGGATTCGAACCTGCGATGGTAGCAGCAGCGCGGTTCCGGACTGAAGCGCCTAGAACCGCTCGGCCACAACGGCCGGCAATAGAGTTTTAAACTTCGCAAATACCTGCTTATAGCGTGTTACAAAACTATACGGGCGAACATGGAGAGGCTGCAGAGAGTGTCTTGAGAAACAAACTGAAGATAGGAACCCGTGTCCGGAAACTTCATCCAACGACGCTACAAAGCGTCGAAGTCACTTGGCGCCGGTGCCTGGCACTACACCATATCTTTGGCAACAAACGTGACTTTGTATATTGCTGGACCATAGGCGGAGCGTCTCGCAATGTTGTCTGTTATTCAGTGATCGCGGCTGACGATCGCCTATATAACGTAAACACTGGAGATTTTAGGAAGATAAATGGAAACCCTTGTCCAAAACCGTCATCCATCGAGGCAACAGAGGACTGCAGTCACAGGAGACAAGGTTTGTCTTTCCAGGAGCTAGCTCCATCTTCTCCACTGGCAATCAGTCGCGACCACCGAATAACAAACAACACTGCGAGACGTTCCACCTACGGCCCATCAGCGTACAGAGTCACGTTTGCTGCCGAAGGGGTGTGGCCTAGTGGCAGGCGCCAGTGCCTATGACTTAGACTCTCTGTAGAGTCATCGGATGACGTTTCTGGACACGGGTTCCTGCCCTCAATTTTTTCCACAAGACACCATCTAAAAACCCTTGAAGTGTCGGTATCATTTTGTAAGTGCTGTAGCGGCACCACCGTTCTCATTGTCTCATATTTGTAGCTTCACAGATTTTCCTCAAATATTCACTATTTTTGATCCAACCCAACACCGATTGTGTGACTACTTTCATCCTTAAGTTTACATTATATGAACTAGTGCAATAAACACGACTTTCCTGTCCCAGCACTGTCGATAACTAAAAATTTAAACAGGAAATCGTGCGACTCTGACATCGTTCAACACATATTTATTACGGCTTTGCCTAAAAATTTACTCCGACGCATTTATTTCTCCAGAACTGCGTTTGAGTTCTCCTCCAACAACACTCCACATACGTCAGACACTACACTTCCCTTTTCAGTGACCTGAGGACAGGGATCACCATCACCCTTCCTCCCTCTTCAAAAGGACTGCTGTCCGCAGTAGACTATATTCGAAAATACATATAAAATACGATGCCTACTTAATCTACGCAAACCCACAGATAAATGACACGAAAAAAAAACTCTACCACTTTCTGGATCGCAAAGCATACGGTACTTCATGCTGTACTCTATCTTCCTGGTTTTCTCTGTGTGCAGCACCTCTCTTCACTCTATCTTTCTTCCTCTTTCTTTCCTGTGACATGCCTGGAATCACATTCGGCAACCCTTAAATTGCCGTAACCTCCCAATGTGTACTGTCATCGTTCTAGTTGGCAGCTGAATCTTAACATTAATGGGAGATATGGTTTAAACAACTTGGTATGGCCCTTGATGATTCGTGAGGAACTTCTTTGTTTTCCCTTTTTGAGTATAGGGGCTGTACAGCATTACCCGTTGCCCCACTCCATACTGCGGTAAACTTCCTTTCCGCTTTACTAACTCTTCCTGCCTTTCCAAAGCTGTTGTATTCACCTTTTGTACCCATTTCCAAATATCCCGAATTGTTCTCACGAATTGATGTACAGATTCACAGGTCCTTCCTTTCTGTAGCTTCACCAAATCAAACGGTGATGGCATTTTTCGCCCGTACACTACCTCATATGGAGACAAACCAGTATTTGCATGGACTTTTGTATTGTATGTGCATACACTATGCCTCAAATACTCATCCCACTTCTGACACCAAATGTGGTGGATGGATGCCAGGAGGTGCCATATTAAAACTCAGCCGAGCTTTCCAAATAATTTATTTTTTTCCACTACAGTGCCCCGTTCACCTCAGTTCACATCGCAAGGTCCCACAATGCTGAGGCCACCACCCCAGCGACCCAGTGCAACACGCTGCTATGTGTCGCCCTCGTAGGACCGCAGGCACTTCAGCGGTCTTCTTCCCCGTTGACTCATTGCTGCTCTTCTGGGACCCACCGAGTGGCCCACTGCTTCCTTCCTTGCTGGCGTGGCTGAAATAGTGGCGACCCTAAGTGCCCACCATCTGGCGTCCGAATCTGCGGCCCTCGCCTCGGGATGCCTCGGGTGTGTGTTGGAAATCAGGTTGACTGCCTGCGATAGTGAGCTGTGGAATGGCCTGTCGCTGGCTGGCTGACTACGGGTCCTGTGTTGGCCTTAGAGGCTCAAACCAACGACCCGCTGTGGACTGGTGCGCTGGCGCCCCATCTGCTGCTGTGTGTAGCTGGTGGCGTGACATTCCCTGCCGTCCAGGAGAGCTGCCACACGTGAATGAATCTCGTTACAAAACGGCACCTATTTACACTCGGCTGTGTGCCTCTGTTGTGGCAAACGTGCTGCTTTGCGTCACGTTTTCATAACACTTAAGTGGCCAGTGGCCCCTTTCTGCCTGTGACTTGCACCATGTAAAACCGCTATGTATTCTCTTTCAGGAATTCGACGGCCCTGTGGCCTCTATTCTACTTCGCAACTGTTGTATGTGTAACTCACTGCAATCTGGCCTGCACCTATCTGTAACTTGTGCTCAGAATATCGCACAAAATTAACTTTCCCTGTCATAAACGGTGGTGCCACTACACTGCATATGTGTCAGTTGGACTGTGGCATATATATATGGAATTGCATGGAAGTTATTTTATGCTGTGTTAACACATATCCTATCTTCATTGTGTATGTTCCTTTCGTCGGCTCTGAACCAGATGCAGGTTCTCAGAAGTATATTCATCATAATTTTGATACCGATAGACTTCTTTTAGTATGTAATAACGTCCTGCATGTGGTGGTCTCCTCACCTTGTCTATAAAGCTTAGTAGGTTAACCGCGCTCCCGCAAGCGGGTGTAGACTACCGATACGTAATTTGTAACCTTTGTAGGGGTTTCTAAAGAACGAATGCACGTGTGTTTGATTGATGGAGGTGGTGCATTACTTTGTAAAACCTCTAGGTGGACGAGATATTGACGGCAGAAACGTTTAGTTCGATTAACAAACAGTAACTGTTTCTGTGAATGTTCAAATGTTTTGATTCTGGTGTTAATCTTCAGCTACGTGGCTTCGAACTATAGTCCTCTGTGTCGGTGTAGAGTTCCACAGACATTTCAAAGAACCGTTAGAGGTCTACATTACTGATGCCAGTAGTGTGACGTCGTAATCCTCCTGAGCGTAATTAAATTTCTGCATTACTGGTTTCATCGATGTAGGGATAAAAATTGTATCAGTATTTCCTCAGGAGTCTGTGAGGCTGTTTTACAAGTTTTGCTTTACTGAGAACTGATAAGGGTCCTCTGATGATTTTTTGTGCGGATTTTAGTCACATAACTGGTATTAAATCATTAAACCTTCAATCAGTTCGGAACTGATTTCAACCGTCAGTACCAGTATGAGGTTTCACTCCCAAGGGCGCTGAGACACTTCCGTTGAGGCATGGAAGCAAAGAGCCTCCGAACGCCATCTTGAGAAATGTCCTGAGATGCCTGACACACATACACTGCCTTCTCGTAAAGATTTCTGGTTGGAACCTGGGGAACTTCCCCCATTGCATCCCATACATACACTATGGGTGACGCACAAGGGTTAGACAAAGATATGGAAACACGTAAAATAACGCATTATGACGCCGAATACGGTGTAGGAAAGTGGTCGGAATTCAAAATGTTTTCTGGTCGTCTCAAAATTGATAAGTAAAGGTCACGTATGGTTTCCAAGGGAGTCTCGTACCACTGTTCTGGAAGAGTAGTGTCAAGTTCAGGTAACGATAATTGGGGCGAGGGGGGGGGGGGGTTAGATATCTTTCACGAACTGTTCTCTCCAATGTAGAAAACAAAGGCTCCATGACATTGAGATCTGATGAGATCATGCGACAGTTCATGCCGCACGGGGTAGCCGCGCGGTCTAGGGGAGTCTTGTAGTGGTTAGCGCGGCTTCCCCTATCTGATATTCGAGTCCTCCCTTGGGCATTAGTGTGTGTGTTGTCCTTAGGGTAAGTTAGTTTAAGTTAGAGAAGGTAGTCTGTAAGGCCAGGGACCGATGACCTCAGCAGTTCGATCCCAGAGAAACTCACAACAAATTTTAAAATTTGTGACAGTTCATCCTCGTGTTGGACGATGCGAACAGGTGCCCTGCAACACAGCGTCACCATTCGGGAACAAACGTAGTACTAAAGGATGGACCTCATCAGCCAAAATAGTCACATAAACCTTGGCGGTATTGTGACTTTGCTGGGTGACCTGGGACCCATGGAATATCACGATATGGCGCCAAAATCATCACAAAATCCCTGCCGTGTTCCACTGTCGGGACGAAAAAGAATTACTAACAGTTTAAATCAGAACGAGCACAAAGAAAATGTTTTGGGGAAGGCGTACCAAAGGCTGCGTTTTATTGGCAGAATACTTGAAGGATGCAAAATAAAAGACAAGGACACGGCCTGCACTACGCTTTTCAGCCCACTTTCGGACTACGACTGTGCTGTATCGATTCCTTACCATATAGCGTTGATGGAAAACATAGAAAAAGTTCAAAGAAATGCATCTCGTTTCGTATTATGGTGAAATCGAAGACAGTGTGTTATCGATATGATAAGCAAGGAGATGTGGCAATCATTAAAGCAAAGACATGTTTACTTCCGGCGAGATCTTTTACCAAAATTGAAATCATCAAATTTTTCTTCTCAATGCAAACACACTTTGTTGACTGCCACATACGTAGGGAGAAATTGTCGTCATAATAAAATAAGAGAAATTACAGATCACACGGAATGATTTAGGTGTCCATTTTACATCGTGCTGTTCAACACCAGAACGGTTGAGAAATAGTTTCAAAGTTTCTCTATGAACCTTTGGCCAAACATTTAAATAACAACTGCAGAGTAAACGCGTGGATGTAGGCTTCAATGTAGATGTAGATGGAAGTTTGTCTTCTGCCGAGAACCGGTATTATTTAACGGAAGACCTTGTGCTTATGTAGGCTTGAAACGGACGCATGTTGTCCGTTATACGTCATGTGCGGCCTCGACAGGCGATGTAAATGACATGACGCATGCCGTAAGAGAAGCCCAGCCCACTACTGTGGTTTGCTTCAGGAGTGTATGTGCTGTCTTCATCACTCGGTGAGGGAGCCCATTATGGTGTCCTGCAGTGATGCCAGAACGCTCGTACAACCCTCACAATGTGAATAGCTGCTGGTACTTGCAGAGAAATTCAAAGTCCCGTACTGCAGCTACTGTTCGCAGCAGATGATTGGACAAGCGAGCTATGGCGCACACAAGTGCTTACACCTGCGGACGCTGGACTTGCTCAACGGTAGGATATCAAGCTGTGAACCCACTAGAGGGCGCTTTTAGATAACAGGCGAGATCCGTAATAAACTACACTGGCGTCTGCAGTTGTTCGGCAGTAAACGTGTTACAGTTACCAGGCGGCGTACTTAAGCTGTATCGGACCTCAGCAGTGACGAACAGTAGTTTCGGAGTCTAGCAGCCCGTCGACTTTGAGATCGTTCTACAGAGAGTGTGTCCTGATATGGACAAGTTATGGCAAACGGTTATATATACTAGGCGTTCGTATAAAATCTCTTATATGCGTCAGAAAAGTAGCCGTATTCACCGATACATGTTAGCGAGAGCCATACATCGATATACACTGCCTGACAAAGAAAGCTAAGGGCAGAGGAGGCATGGCTGTATGTCTGTATAACGTCGTACATGTGCACCACACAGGCGGAGTATGTAAATGATGAGAGTTGCTATTCTCTGTGACAAGTTCAACGGCCACAAAAGCTAAATAGTTTTGTCAGTGCTTAGTGTTTTCCCAGGGCCTAGTATGGTATATAAGTCGCGTGAACAGTATGAGATAGTAAGTGATCACTTTGAAGAACATGGAGATGTCGCGTAATCGTGTGAGACGGCTTCATCAGCAACTGACAAAGATTGAAACGGGACCTCACTGTGGGTCTCCATTTGGCCGGCTCGTCGAATCGTGCAATATCCAGATTTATGGGGCACTCTTATGTGACAGTGGTCAGATGTTGGACTGCATGGACGCGAGGAGGCAGGCATATTAGCCACCTAACCATCACAAACGAGTACCGCCATGTTTCGCACCAGACACGCCCTAACCTCTTCACATCTGTGCACGCCGTGCGAGATTAATAAATGGATTCCGTGAAACATTTCGTGTCACCCTGGTCGGAGACTAGGAGAAGTCGGACTAGGGAATTACTGTCCCATACGCAGTTTGCCCTTAGCACCCATTATTTCAGTGTTTCGGAGAGGGAAAGGAGTGTTATTCCTGGCGTCAGTATTCGGGGAGCCGACGGGAATGGCTCTAGATCACGGTTAGCAGTGATTGAGGGATCTGTGATGCTACGACGGTACGTCGTGGATATCGTGTGTCCTAATCTGTCACCTCTCATGTAGCTATATCGTGGTGCCAATTTTCAACAAAACAAGGCTCGTCCATACACGGCACATGTGTCTATGAAGTATCTGCATGATTTTGAGGTACTGCTGTACCCTGCAAGACTCCCACATCTCTCCCCTCAGGAGAGGTTACAGCGGTTTCAGGACACCCTTCCCAATTGAACCTGCGCATGGATCCAGGCCGTGGGAGGGTGGGAGTGAGTTCCAGGTCGTACTGATAAGTAGGCTTACACTGCCAAGACCTTTGTACGAGGTTGGAACTTTAATAGTGGCAACTATTTATTTACAGTTCGTACAAAATTGAAACGTGTTTCAAAGTTTTACTGACCTTCAAAGTAGTCCCCAGCATAGTGTATAATTTCTATCTCCCTGCTGTTCATTTTTGGAACACAACCTACGAACAGCTTAGAGACAGAACTGATGACACTTTCTGCAGGATCTGACCATCATTTTGCAGAACAATGCTCAAGTACATACAGTGCAAGTTGTTACTGA
Organism: Schistocerca nitens; assembly: GCF_023898315.1. Classification (NCBI taxonomy): domain Eukaryota; kingdom Metazoa; phylum Arthropoda; class Insecta; order Orthoptera; family Acrididae; genus Schistocerca; species Schistocerca nitens. The sequence continues at coordinate 78,056,671 of NC_064625.1, forward strand.
TTTGTGTGACGGGGCTGCTAAGTGCTGTACCATCTAATGCACTCCCCTGACAGAAGCCCTCGTGAGCTCAAACTCGATTTCTAAACTGAAGGAGAAACTTCACGGCATTCGCTTCAGAAGTGCAACAAATTCGTTGGGCAATAGACCGCGCCGCTCGAACTGTCAACACAACTGGCACTGCTAAGAGTATCCTACGACCTCCATATCACTGACGACGGCTTATACACAATGCTGGTGAAAACTTTGAAACACATATCTATTTTGTACGAGCTGTAAATAAATAGTTGCCACTATTAAAGTTCCAAGAGCTTCAGAAACTGAGCAAGTCAGTAACGCCGCGTTGGTCCATCTCTGACGTTTATGAAAACAGTTATTCGGCTTGGCATTGATTGACAGAGTAGTTGTATGTCTTCCTGAGGGATATTCTGCCACATTCAGTCCCACTGGTTCGTTAGTCAAAATCCAGAGCAGGTTGCAGAGCTCTGCTCATAATGCTCCAAATATCCTCAATTGGGAAGAGATATGGTGACCTTGCTGCCAAGGTAGCGTCTGGCAAGCGCAAAGACGAGCAGTAGAAGCTCTCACCATGTGTGGGCTAGCATTATCTTGCTGAAATGTAACCTCAGGGCGGCTCGTAATGTAGCATAACAAAAAGAGACATCTCATAGCAGTTGTGCTGTATGGGTGCCACGGGTGACAACCAAAGAGGTATTGCTATGAGATGAAACGCCCCCCCCCCCCCCCCCCAGACCATTAGTACTGGTTATCGGTCCGTATGACGGGCGACAATTAGATTCGTATCACACCGTTGTCCCGGGTGTTTCCAGACACGTCTTCAACGTGGAATGTCAACGACATAAGTGAAACTACAGTGGTGAGGCCGGCGTCAAACTGAGCCCCGACGACTAGCGAGGACCAGAGGTGAACCAACGCGTTATCGAAGTCCTCAGTTTGTGAAGCTCTTTCTCTTAAATAAATCATCCAATTTTTCTGAACTTGGAATCATTTGTTTGTCTGTACACATCTACCGATTTCCATTCGGATAATTCCTCCGTGGTGCGTCGACCTTTTTTCTTCTTGTCTTAGAGCGTGCAAACAGATGAAGGAAGGATACGATGGAGAGCCTCCATTTCAAACCTGTAATGAGACAAGGTGCATTAAAATAAGAAGAAATTCTTCCCTTCACATGCCTCAAGTCGAAAATGTGCTTTGTCATATCTCGTGAATGGAATGGACATTGAACTGGACCACTGCGACGAATCCATTATTGCCTAAACAAAGACCAAGGACTTGGAAAATATAGCTCATCATCTTCCGAAACTTTGTCAACAGTTCAGACTCATTCTGTAAGTGAACCTAGATATAACTCCTTTACGCATCTGGCAGTTTCACTCAGAACAAATGGTGTAGCATCCATTGTGAGAGCAACAGCTGAAGAAATGGAAAGAGCACAGAGTAGGTTTAGAAGCTTTTGGTCGTGCTGAAAGAATCCACAGGTATACAATACACACACATCGTGAGGATGTGAGTGAGAGTGAACAATTAAAGCTATTTAGTGTGTGTCTCAGCGCAGAAGAAAGCTGGGTGCTCTGAGGAAGCACATTTGTTTCAGTATCGGGCTCTCCTTGCGCAGACGACGTCCTGTCGAGGTCGCCAACAATCCCGCCGGGAGGCTTGTGGACAGGTGAGGTCACCCGTTCAGCCAGGTGCCTGGTTACTTTTAATCATGTAGTGTGTATATCGTGTGTGCAAAGCATTGAGGAAATGAAATGCTTCCCGACAGCTGACACCCTGGACTCTTGCAGACTACCACATGGTATATACAGTAAACTGGACAGAATGGATTGTATCTTCAGAATATATTACAAAACAGATGTGAAGAAGAGTGGAACGAGATTAAAGGAAAGTAGTCAAACGAAATGATGCGGTGTTCGGGGAATTAGATTAGATAATGAGACAGTGAAAACAGTAAATGAGTTCTGTTATTTAGTGAGTAACACAGCTGTGGCAGAAGTGGAGACCATATGAAATCTTGAGTAGCAATAGGACATTAGAGCCTTCTAAGAAAGAAATTTATTGCACGGCTTGACCAAAATAGCGATCGGTTTACAGAAAGCATCCTGAACGGTGCTGGTATAGTTAATGTGCTAATGACCAGTAACTTGTTCTTAAGGAACTAGACGGGCGAAGGGCTAGGAGGAGGGAAAGCAGTTGTCGTAAAGTAAAGGAGACCAAAGCTTGACCATAGCAGTCAGCTTCAGACCAACGCCGGCTGAAACTGCTACGCAGCCATGAGGAGGAAAGCGCAGGACAGATCAGTGTAAACGTAAACTCCGTCCAATAGCCCTGGCGGACCCTGCCATCCTGACCGGCCGCCGTGTCATCCTCTGCCCATAGGCGTCACCGGACGCGGATGTGGAGGGGCATGTGGTCAGTACAGAGCTCTCCCGGCCTTACGTCAGTTTCCGAGACCGGAGACACTCACAAGGGCTGACTGCACCCCGCTTGCCCACAGCGGTCGGCAGGCCGGATGGTCACCCATCCAAGTGCTAGCCCAGCCCGACAGCCCTTAACTTCGGTGGTCTGACGGGAACCGGTGTTACCACTGCGGCAAGGCCGCTGGCACAGATCAGTTTGCAGAGCTGCATCAAACCAGTCTTTGGACTGATGTCTCAGACGGCAGAGACGTATTGATGTAAAACCTAAAGCGATGTAGTCCACCTGAGCATCTGACGTTGCAGTTCAAGAGATAATCGTATTTCACTTACTAACATGTAAGGCAAAAAAATGACACGCACCACGAAGGAATTGTCCGAATGGGACGTAAATATATGGATGTGATCCACATATAAAGACAAACAGTCCATTACAATTTCACAAATATTTGACGATTCATTCAAGGGGACGAGCTTCACAAGTAGAGCAAGTCAATGACGCGTTGCTCCACCTCTGTACCTTATGCATGCAGCTATTCGGTTTGTCATTGAGTGATAGAGTCGTTGCCTGTGTTGTTGAGAAATACTGTGCCAAACTCTGTCGGACTGGTGCGTTAGATCGACAAAATCCCGTAATGGTTCAAGAGTCCTGCCCATAATGTTCCAAACGTTCTCACTTGGGGAGAGATGCGTCGACCGTGATGGCAAAAGTACGGTTTTGCTAACACGAAGACAAGCAGGGCAACTCTCGTCCTGTGCAGTCGGGCGTTATCTTGCTGAAATATAAGCCCAGAACAGCTTGCTATGAAGGGCACAAAACGGGGCGTACAATATCTCCGATATACCGCTGTGCTGTAATGGTGCCACTGATGTCAACCAAATGTGTCCTGGTCTAAATTAAGTGACACCCCAGTCCATCACTTCTAGTTTTTGGGCCATATGCTGGGCGGCAGTCAGGATGGTAAGACACCACGGTGCGTATCCAGAATTTCTGCCAACGTCCAAGATTCACCTCCTAGTTTTCAGACTCCACAAAAAGTCTCTTGCATACCTTGCGGAATTGACACTCCTGAAGAAAGGAAATTGGGAGACATTACTGATCCACTGTCACCGGCCGAGATGACCGAGCGGTTCTAGACGCTTCAGTCTGGAACCACGCGACCGCTACGGTCGCAGGTTCGAATCCTGCCTCGGGCGTGGATGTGTTAGGTTCTAAGTTATAGGGGACTGATGACCTCAGATGTTAAGTCCCATAGTGCTCAGAGCCATTTGATCCACTGTCTTGCAGATTGTTTCCGTAGCTAATCCCACAGTTTTCTTCTACGAGGAAGGTTCAAACGGGAGTGGAAGCAATTGTCACGGTCGCATCCTGCTTTTCTCAAGGTGGAGCCTACGATACGCTGGGACAGGCAGGTGGCGGGGTACACGCGCACGCGCACAGCTGGACCACTTGCCGCTGGCCCGCTTCCAGAGGCGCGACCGCTTTGTCCAGCGGCGACGCCTGCCCGCTGAGTGGTTTCCCGTGTTGCCGCCCACGCCTCGCCTCCAGCGGGCGTCTGCGATCCGTCTCGCTACTTGCTCCGGACGGACACGTCCGCGCTATCTATCTATAGCCTCTCGACCGCTGCTGGGCGACACGAGCGCTCTTGCCTCGCCTCGCCTCGCCCCGCTCCGCTGATACGATACGGTGGGCAGCAATCTCGCGACCACCGCCCGTGTCCCCCTGAGTGGACTCGCAGTCCGACAGCGACAGAAACGGTATATTCCGGTTCTGCAGGACGCCGGTTTACGGAGAAACTGGTTGGAAGGTGTCCGGTCGTTTGGAAACAGGTGGGAAGACAATAGGCGACAAACCGCATTATTCCATTAAGCAACAGGAGCTGTACACAGGTATCGTATGGAGATTCACTGGAGCTCTTTATCTTGAGGCAAGCGGATCTAATCGTAGCGGCGGGAGGCGTTTTAATTTGAAATGGGGAATACATTTAGCTGTGACTCGAGGTCTCATCTGAGGAGATATTTGAAAACGCCAGAAAAATAAACGCCTTTTTTTATTCTGTTAAGACGGGACATTTAAACTGATTGTAAATTATATACTACTAGAACCTTGGGAGAGGCAGTCCTGACAAAATTCTACCATCTGGTGGGCAAGATGTATGAAACAAGCGAAATACCCTCAGACTTCAAGAAGAATATAATAATCCCAACCCCAAAGAAAGCAGGTGTTGACAGATGTGAAAATTACCAAACAATCAGTTTAATAAGCCACAGCTGCAAAATACTAACACGAATTCTTTACATACGAATGGAAAAACTAGTAGAATCCGACCTCGGGGAAGATCAGTTGGGATTCCGTAGAAATGTTGGAACACGTGAGGCAATACTGACCTTACGACTTATCTTAGAAGAAAGATTAAGGAAAGGTAAACCTACGTTTCCAGCATTTGTAGACTTAGAGAAAGCGTTTGACAATGTTAACTGGAATACTCTCTTTCGAATTCTGAAGGTGGCAGGGGTAAAATACAGGGAGCGAAAGGCTATTTACAATTTGTATAGAAACCAGATGGCAGTTATAAGAGTCGAGGGACATGAAAGGGAAGCAGTGGTTGGGAAGGGAGTAAGACAGGGTTGTAGCCTCTCCCCGATGTTATTCAATCTGTATATTGAGCAAGCAGTAAAGGAAACAAAAGAAAAATTCGGAGTAGGTATTAAAATCCATGGAGAAGAAATAAAAACTTTGAGGTTCGCCGATGACATTGTAATTCTGTCAGAGACAGCAAAGGACTTGGAAGAGCAGTTGAATGGGATGGATAGCGTCTTGAAAGGAGGATATAAGATGAACATCAACAAAAGCAAAACGAGGAAAATGGAATGTAGTCGAATGAAATCGGGTGATGCTGAGGGGATTAGATTAGGAAATGAGACACTCAAAGTAGTAAAGGAGTTTTGCTATTTAGGGAGCAAAATAACTGATGATGGTCGAAGTAGAGAGGATATAAAATGTAGACTGGCAATGGCAAGGAAATCGTTTCTGAAGAAGAGAAATTTTTTAACATCGAGTATAGATTTAAGTGTCAGGAAGTCGTTTCTGAAAGTATGTGTATGGAGTGTAGCCATGTATGGAAGTGAAACATGGACGATAAATAGTTTGGACAAGAAGAGAATAGAGGCTTTAGAAATGTGGTGCTGCAGAAGAACGCAGAAGATTAGATGGGTAGATCACAAAACTAATGAGGAAGTACTGAACAGGATTGGGGAGAAGAGAAGTTTGTAGCACAGCTTGACCAGAAGAAGGGATCGGTTGGTAGGACATGTTCTGAGGCATCAAGGAATCACCAATTTAGTATTGGAGGGCAGCGTGGAGCGTAAAAATCGTAGAGGGAGACCAAGAGATGAATACACTAAGCAGATTGAGAAGGATGTAGGTTGCAGTAGGTACTGGGAGATGAAGAAGCTTGCACAGGATAGAGTAGCATGGAGAGCTGCATCAAACAAGTCTCAGGACAGAACACCACAACAACAACAACAACAGCCCAGTGTTCGGCACTAGCCCACCATCAGGTATCTTACAATCATACTGATCACATCCAACCAGGGACGTACAGCATTAGATGTGTCTAGGGGGAAATTTGAATATACAACTATGGTAGGCCAACTCATTAAGATCGCGAGGTACAACAACAGCCAATGATACTAAATTCAGCAGAACACCAATGTACAGAATCCGTGTATTCTGCTTCTTCATGATGCACACCGGTGCAGCACCCCCGATCAATAAATACACTACTGGCCATTAAAATTGCTGCACCACGAGGATGACGTGATACAGACGCGAAATTTAACCGACAGGAACAAGATGCTGTGATATGCAAATGATTAGCTTTTCGCAGCATTCACACAAGGTTGACTGACATGAGGAAAGTTTCCAACCGATTTCTCATACACAAACACCAGTTGACAGGCGTTGCATGGTGAAACGTAGTTGTGATGCCTCGTGTCAGGAGGAGAAATGCGTACCATCACGTTTCCAACTTCGATAAAGGTTGGATTGTAGCCTATCGCGATTGCGGTTTATCGTATCGCGATATTACTGCTCGTGTTGGTCGAGATCAAATAACTGTTTGCAGAATATAGAATCGGTGGGTTCAGGAGGGTAATAAGGAAGGCCGTGTTGGATCCCAACGGCCTCGTCTCACTAGCAGCCGAGACGACAGGCATCTTATCCGCGTGGCTGTAACGGATCGTGCAGCCACGTCTCGATCCCTGAGTCAACAGATGGGGAAGTTTACAAATCAACAACCATCTGCACGAACAGTTAGACGACGTTTGCAGCAGCATGGACTATCAGCTCGAAGACCATGGCTGCGGTTACCATTGACGCTGCATCACAGACAGGAGCATTTGCGATGGTGTACTCAACGACGAACCTGGGTGCACGAATGGCAAAACGTCAGTTTTTCGGATGAATCCAGGTTCTGTTTACAGCATCATGATGGTCGTATTCGTGTTTGGCGACATCGCGGTGAACGCACATTGGAAGCGTGTATTTTTCATGGCCATACTAGCGTATCACACGGCGTGATGGTATGGGGTGCCATTGGTCACACGTCTCGGTGACCTCTTGTTCGCATTGATGGCACTTTGAACAGTGGACGTTACATTTCAGATGTGTTGCGATCCGTGGCTCTACCCTTCATTCGATCGCTACATTTCAGCAGGATAATGCACGACCGCATGTTGCAGGTGTTATATGGGCCTTTCTGGATACAGAAAATGTTCGACTGCTGCCCTGGCCAGCACATTCTCCAGATCTCTCACCAATTGAAAACGTCTGGTCAATGGTGGCCGAGCAAGTGGCTCGTCACAATACGCCAGTCACTACTCTTGATGAACTGTGGTATCGTGTTGAAGCTGCATGGGCAGCTGTACCTGTACACGCCATCCAAGCTCTGTTAGACTCAATGCCCAGGCGTGTCAAGGCCGTTATTACGGCCAGAGGTGGTTGTTCTGGGTACTGATTTCCCAGGTTCTATGCACCCAAATTGCGTGAAAATGTAATCACATGTCAGTTCTAGTATAATATATTTTTCCAATGAACACTCGTATGTCATCTGCATTTCTTCATGGTGCAGCAATCTTAATGGCCAGTAATGTATACACCCCCGTGTATCTTCAGCAGCCGGTCTCGATGGCCGAGCGGTTCTAGGCGCTTCAGTCCGGAACCGCGTGACCGCTACGGTCGCAGGTTGGAATCCTCGGGCATGGATGTGTGTGATGTCCTTAGGTTAGTTAGGTTTAAGAAGTTCTAAGTTCTAGGGAACTGAAGACCTCAGATGTTAAGTCCCATAGTTCTCAGAGCCATTTGAACCATTTTTATCTTCAGCAAGACAATGCTTCACACCACTGCTCTTGAAATGTGTCAAGTCGTTCTCCATCTTCAGCACGACAATGGTCATGGCTCCAGATCGAGCAGTGTGCCAGCCAACGAGCATACCTCTCTGACTTCTTTGGGACAGCCACTACTCCTGGGTTCTACCAACCAACGTTCATCAACCCCCGTCTTCAGCGTTACAACGCCCAACTACCACTGCTCCTTAACTCCGTCAATCAACGTACATCAGTGACTATTTCCAGCACGACAACGTCCCATGGCCCCTGCACCCCAGTTGTGGCAGTGAATGTTCATCTCTCTCTTTCTTCAGCACGACAATGCTTGACGGCCGCTGCTTTAGGATTGTGTCAACCAACATCCGTAGCTCTCTGTCTTCAGTATGAAAGTTCCCCACAGCAGCTAGTCCTAAATTGTTCCCATGTGTGCATTGCCCTCTCTCCACAGCATATCTATGCCTCACGGCCACTGCTCCTGAATTGTGTCACCGACTTCACCACCTACTTTCACCACGACGGCCCACTGGTCTTCAAGTGTGTCAGAATTGTTTGAAAATTTGTCCACAGACAGAATGTTGTGCAGTCAATGATCACGATGCCTGTTCAACGCTTTCGGCTGCTCGTGGCGTACGTGGTGTGTGAGATGACTGTTTTCCGCAGAGTGGTAAGCGTCTACACAGGTTTCTGTTCAGTTACGAAAATGTTATGGGTAGATGCTAATAAAGGAATGAAGGAACCGCGATTTAATTCTTCTAGTATACTTTAATAAACACACAGGCGATACGTACTGGAAGGTGAACCGTAGTTCAGTATGATACGATATTGAAGTGCCTGTGTTATTCTAAAGTATGGTGTAAAGTTCCTTTGGAGACACATGCATGTCCAAAAGAACTTGGCATCGTAGTTCAGAATAACACAGGCACTGTTATATCGTATCTCTGCGCCGACACCGGACATGCGACTTTCAAGTAAAATGCCTCACCTGTACGGGAATACACATAATGGATGTACGAGTACAGGTCGAAGACACATGGTTGAGGACTTATGGAAAATCGGATCTGGCTTTCAATCATGCATGGATAGACAAATGGCAACGCGACGACTCGGATAAGCGGGAAATCTGGGTTCGAGTTCATGTCCGGCACAAACATTCATTGTTCTCATTAAATTCTATAGCTGATGGTTGTCGATATTCGCAGTTGCGAACACATTTAGTATAAATGTACTTCAGTATCTCTTTCCTGGTTGCGCCGTGGGGATCGTCTTCCTGAGTGTTGGCACGAGAGCTGGCAGCGTGCATCCGGTCTGGAACTGAGGAGTCGGTCTTTCTGTAATCTATGGTTTGTGGTCGATGTTGGTTGAAGAGCTATAGACTTTCGCGTGACGCATTGTGTTTTTCCATCATTCAAATGGTTCAAATGGCTCCGAGCACTATGGGACAACATCGGAGTTCATCAGTCCCCTACACAGAACTACTTAAACCTAACTAACCTAAGGACATCACACACATTCATGCCCGAGGCAGGATTCGAACCTGCGACTGTAGCTGTGGCGCGGTTCCGGACTGAAGCGCCTAGAACCGCACGGCCACCACGTCCGGATTCCCATCATTTGTTGGAAATACTCGTATGAAAAGTCCTGTCAGCAGGCGGCACCTCCCAGAGGGGTTCTGTCAGTGGAAGCAGGAAATGACCAATCAAAATGCTTTCATTCTTTTCCTTCGGCTGATTGCCTGAAAGACGCGAACCTTAAAACAGTTGCTGGGAGTCCACGAAATAGAGGATGTAGTAGCATTGCTTGTGTTAAGTTGAAAGTGAGGGATACTTTTTGACCCTCAAAGCTTTTTTTTTTATATGGAAGGCTTAATAAAGTTTGCTAATGCGTTGCCGTGTGCGGGTCTGGAATTCCGACAAGCAATTTTCCATTTTATACACGGGTGTTTTGGATTAGTGTGTGCACATTTGATTAATCTAAACAGCTTTTGGATCGAATATTGGAGCGATTAGCTAGCTCGAGCTACGTTTAGTGGAAGAATTAGTATGGCCGAGGTCTAATTTGAGCCAATAAATCATTTTTGTTTCTGTGGAAATTCGATAGTAGTGTTTCTCTGTCTTTTGACATACTGTCTTTGAACTGTTATCTTGTTCTATATTTGTAGAGCAGGCAGAGTGGCCGAGCGGTTCTAGGCGCTACAGTCTGGAACCGCGCGACCACTACGGTCACAGGTTCGAATGCTGCCTCGGGCATGGACGTGTGTGATGTACTTAGGTTAGTTAGGTTTAAGTAGTTCTAAGTTCTAGGGGACTTATAACCTCAGCAGTTGAGTCCCATAGTGCTCAGAGCCATTTATATTTGAATAGAATAATAGTGGATGTTGCAAGGAAACATACGGTGGAATTTGTTGAATGTTAGCGGTGCAAGCTTTCCAGTTCTATAGTCAGATGTCGGAATGTTTCAGAATGCAGTCCGATAACTATATGGTATTAATGACCATTTTTGTCTGACTGGTCATAGAGAGGCTGCCGACCCGCACTTAAGAGCTGCTGTTTATAGTATACAAGTGCATTAAATTGATCTGGGTACGCCAGTAAACGTCTCCCGTTTAATTATCGAAACAATAAGTCGCGTAATTTGTCCAGCGCGCCATGAACGACAAGAAAGTGGATTCCGGCCACAAATGAGGTTTCGTGGCACGCCGTTGAAGCTGTCAGGACGAGAAGAAGCAGCGATGAAAATGGACCGAAAATGGACCGCCCAGTCGCTTCTAAAATGCTTCTACATCGTTTGAGGATTGCTCCACGAACACTGGACTTCATCTGCCATGGTTCAGGACTGTGTCTGTATCTGCATCTACCTCTGCTTACGTACTATGTAAATCACAGTTCGGTGCGCGGCGGAGGGTACCTGTACCACTGCTAGTCATTCACTTTCCTGTGCCATGGAGCGAGCGGAAGAACTACCGTCTATATGCCTCGGTGCGAACCCTGATTTCTCTTGTCTTTAAAGTGCTTAACATGAGATGCAGCTTGTTAGAAGGACAATGGTTGCTTAGTCTGTTTCTCTATATTTTCACAATAGCATTTCGCCATAACAACGGTCTTTCCCTGAAGGGATTCCGATTTGATTTCACGAAGCATCTCGTAACACTCGCTTGTTGATCGAATCTACCCACTACAAATCTACACTGAAGCGCCAAAGAAACTGGTATAGGCATGCGTATTCAAAAACAGATATACGTAAACAAGCAGAATACGGCGCTGCTGCTGGAAACGGCTATAGAAGACAACAAGTGTCTGGCACAGTTGTTATATAGGTTACAGCTGCTTCAATGGCAGGTTATAAAGATTCAAGTGAGTCTGAACGTGATGTTACACTAGGCGCACGAGCGATGGGACACAGCATCTCCGAGGTAGCGAAGAAGTGGGGATTCTCCCTTACGACCATTTCACGAGTGTACTGTGAATATCAGGAATCCGGTAAAACACCGAATTTCCGACATAGCTGCGGCCGGAAAAAGATCCTTCAAGCCCGGGACCAACGACGACTGACTGAAGAGAATCGTTCGACGTGAGAGAAGTGCAGCCTTTCCGCAAATTGCTGCAGATGTCAGTGAAGGGCCATCAACCAGTGTCAGCGTGCGAACCATTCAAGGAAACATATTCGATATGTTGTACCCTTGATGACTGCACAACACAAAGCTTTTCACCTCGCATGGTCCCGTCAACCCCGACATTTGTCTGTTAATGACTGCAAACATATTGCCTGGAGGACGAGTCTCGTTTCATATTGTATCAAGCGGATGGACGTGTACAGGTATGAAGACAACTTCATGAATCCATTGACCCTGCATTTCAGCAGGGGTCTGTTCAAGTTGATGGAGGCTCTGTAATTTTGTGGAGCGTTTGCAGTTGGAGTGATACGGGAACCCCGATAAGCGTAGATACAATTCTGACAGGTGACACGAACGTAAGCATTCTGTCTGATCACCTGCATCCATTCATGTCCATTGTACATTCCGACGGACTTGGGCAATTCCACGAGGACAATTTACACCCTACACGTCCGGAATTGCTACAGAGTGGCTACAGGAACAATCTTCCGAGTTTAAACGCTCCCCCTGGCCACCAACTCCGCAGACATGAACATTACTGAGCATATCTGGGATGCCTTACAACGTGCTGTTCAGAAGAGGTCTCCACCCTCTAGATTGTCTATGTATACAGAAAACTGGAGAGCTACTATCACACTTGCCAGGGCCACGCCTGACGAACCAAAAAAAAAAAAAAGGTTCAAATGGCTCTGAGCACTATGGGACTTAACTTTGAGGTCATCAGTCCCCTAGAATGTAGAACTACTTAAACCTAACTAACCTAAGGACAGCACACACATCCATGCCCGAGGCAGGATTTGAATCTGCGACGTAGCGGTCGCGCGGTTCCAGACTGAAGCACCTAGAACCGCTCGGCCACTCCAGCCTTCACGGTTAATTGGATATCGCGCAAGGAAAGGGGCAAGCTTTCGTTTGCACGAGAGATACTTTCTAAATCCTTATTGATTCGTAGACTGAAACTTTTCTAAACATCAAATGGCATACCCCAACGCTTTCAGTTCTCCTGTGCAAATACTGGGTTGGGTTGCTGTCACTGTGAGGTCGGATTGAGTACTGCACGCCTCTAGACAGATAGTTAGATTGCTTACGAATATTGTATACATGCAGACTGAAGCGACGAGTGGAAACATACATCATAGATGTTTGTGACCCGGAAAGGTCTGTGAAGTCATATAATTTCATATGATTAAAGTGCCTATGCCTGGGTTTCAGGCACGAACCTCAGTTTCCTTTGACTCTGATATGCTATTTCAATAGAGTTGGAAAGCCCTGGCAATGCTGTTCGAGTTTATGGGAAATACTAAATGGACTGAGGCATCAACGGGAATTAAAGTCTAGGATGGAGGCGTTCTGGGATAGTCGATGCAGTTGTGCAAAGCCACTGTGTCAGAATGGCGTGGTGGCTAGCATGCCGGCATGATAGCTCAGCGTGTTCGGTCAGAGGGCTAGCTGCCCTCTGTAACAAAAAAACTGAGTTAATGGGTCAACAACGAACTGAAACGGGTGTCTTTCAACGTCCGCCCAGAGCTGATACAACGAACGAAAACGAACAAAATGAGATTAAAAAAAAAAGTACATCTGCCTAGTGAGCAGGAGATCTGGGTTCGAATCCAGGCCTCAGCACAAATTTTTATTTGTCGTTTCATATATAATATATTAGTCTTTAAAACATCTGTAGAGCCATAGAGTTTCATTTTTTCATGAATTTGTTTTGGTTAAGGACTCTTTTGGCAGTAAATAAATCACCACTTATATTTGTATGAATGAGAAATAGGACGGAGAGAATAGTGGAGACAGAACCTTGCACTTATATTATCGGGACATTTGTGATAACACTGGTCAACAATTTAAAACTTGTTGAGAGCTGTTTTACGTTTGAATGGTGATTCTTAATATTTCAGTACCGTTGATTTCAGAAATGACCCTCGTTTCGCTCCATCACATCATCAAGAAGGAATTGTTCACATATTTTGTTTCAAAAATTATATAATCATGATTTGAAAAAGAGCTGCAAATGAAAGTCAGAGATTTTTACTGCCAAATGTCACATTTTCATTCGCTTTATAAACAGCTCATCAGTAAAAGTGTAATGTGAGGCTCATGTTGCACTTCTGTAGACATAAGCAGGATATTTATTGTTTCCTAGGAAAAGTGGGTATACCTTCATTATTTGTATACCAAGCGTTTATATCTTTAAAACTCATAATTACTTCAAATTTTCTGTTTTTATCTAGAACTCTGATTTCAGGACCCAGAACGATCGTTTGTTTAATTTCGGCTTCAGGCAGAGCAGGAAATTTGTCGCTAGAATATTTAAAACACCAATATTTTGGTCAAGACCTTTCACAAACTGTTTCATTACACCACGTTTTGTATGAAGAGATGGAAGAATAATTTCCTGCCGGTCGCGGTGGTCTCGCGGTTCTAGGCGCGCAGTCCGGAACCGTGGGACTGCTACGGTCGCAGGTTCGAATCCTGCCTCGGGCATGGGTGTGTGTGATGTCCTTAGGTTAGTTAGGTTTAAGTAGTTCTAAGTTCTAGGGGACTGATAACCACAGCAGTTGAGTCCCATAGTGCTCAGAGCCATTTTTGAATAATTTCCTTAGGATCTGCTACGTTATTTCTTATTATATTCTTGCTATCTGGTGGTAAACTTTCTTTTTTGGTACTGTCTTTGTTTGAAACGTTTGTCTGTTGCCCTGATGTCGCACTCGCACGAATGGGATGGATATTTTGTGAATCTCTTTCCGTGGGCCTAATATCATACTGATTGCTTTCGTATCTCCGCACAACAACACATTAAATTCTCTCGAAAACATACTTCAAAAGCCAATAATTCCCTGTTAACTGCACTGGTTGTACTTGTGGAACTGTAGACAGAGCAGTACTGTTGCGTAGCAGCGTACCCTTAAAGATACTTTTACTAGAATCACTCAGTACTCTTCCGTCAGTTGGACCCACAATTAACAGAACCAAGTTTGTCCATTAAGTCTGGAATATTATTACTAAATTAGATTTTCTTCATCGCTGAAGAACTGCAAGAGATGTTCTTTTTTTTTTTTGCTGTTGAAAGACACTGACGGATCAGCTGCATGTAAGATGTCTTCCTGTAGTCTGGAAACTAACACCTTAGCTCCATTTTTGGGAAGGTTTAAATCGCTCACTATACCATTTGGGTTCGTCTGTGATACCGCTTGTGGCGCATCTGATGTTTTAAGAATAAACTCGTCGGATACAAGTGATGACGATGAATAACTGTTACTGGCTGTACTGAAGTATAAAATGGTTCAAATGGCTCTAAGTACTATGGGACTTAACATCTGAGATCATCAGTCCCCTACAACTTAGAACCACTTAAACCTAACTGACCTAAGGACATAACTCACATCCAGGATTCGAACCTGCTGCCGTAGGGGTTGCGCGGTTCCAGACTGAAGCGCCTAGCACCGCTCGGCGACACCGGCCGGCTGTATCTGAAGTAAGTTAACTGCTGTCTTCGGGTGAATTAGAAACAGGAATACCAGAGTCATGTCCCACTGGTCTCACAGAAGATAACAGGTTTGGATATATCATACCTTTTTTGTGCTTTACGTTAAAACCATTGACATAACGCATATACACTCCTGGAAATGGAAAAAAGAACACATTGACACCGGTGTGTCAGACCCACCATACTTGATCCGGACACTGCGAGAGGGCTGTACAAGCAATGATCACACGCACGGCACAGCGGACACACCAGGAACCGCGGTGTTGGCCGACGAATGGCGCTAGCTGCGCAGCATTTGTGCACCGCCGCCGTCAGTGTCAGCCACTTTGCCGTGGCATACGGAGCTCCATCGCAGTCTTTAACACTGGTAGCATGCCGCGACAGCGTGGACGTGAACCGTATGTGCAGTTGACGGACTTTGAGCGAGGGCGTATAGTGGGCATGCGGGAGGCCGGGTGGACGTACCGCCGAATTGCTCAACACGTGGGGCGTGAGGTCTCCACAGTACATCGATGTTGTCGCCAGTGGTCGGCGGAAGGTGCACGTGCCCGTCGACCTGGGACCGGACCGCAGCGACGCACGGATGCACGCCAAGACCGTAGGATCCTACGCAGTGCCGTAGGGGACCGCACCGCCACCTCCCAGCAAATTAGGGACACTGTTGCTCCTGGGGTATCGGCGAGGACCATTCGCAACCGTCTCCATGAAGCTGGGCTACGGTCCCGCACGCCGTTAGGCCGTCTTCCGCTCACGCCCCAACATCGTGCAGCCCGCCTCCAGTGGTGTCGCGACAGGCGTGAATGGAGGGACGAATGGAGACGTGTCGTCTTCAGCGATGAGAGTCGCTTCTGCCTTGGTGCCAATGATGGTCGTATGCGTGTTTGGCGCCGTGCAGGTGAGCGCCACAATCAGGACTGCATACGACCGAGGCACACAGGGCCAACACCCGGCATCATGGTGTGGGGAGCGATCTCCTACACTGGCCGTACACCACTGGTGATCGTCGAGGGGACACTGAATAGTGCACGGTACATCCAAACCGTCATTGAACCCATCGTTCTACCATTCCTAGACCGGCAAGGGAACTTGCTGTTCCAACAGGACAATGCACGTCCGCATGTATCCCGGGCCACCCAACGTGCTCTAGAAGGTGTAAGTCAACTACCCTGGCCAGCAAGATCTCCGGATCTGTCCCCCATTGAGCATGTTTGGGACTGGATGAAGCGTCGTCTCACGCGGTCTGCACGTCCAGCACGAACGCTGGTCCAATTGAGGCGCCAGGTGGAAATGGCATGGCAAGCCGTTCCACAGGACTACATCCAGCATCTCTACGATCGTCTCCATGGGAGAATAGCAGCCTGCATTGCTGCGAAAGGTGGATATACACTGTACTAGTGCCGACATTGTGCATGCTCTGTTGCCTGTGTCTATGTGCCTGTGGTTCTGTCAGTGTGATCATGTGATGTATCTGACCCCAGGAATGTGTCAATAAAGTTTCCCCTTCCTGGGACAATGAATTCACGGTGTTCTTATTTCAATTTCCAGGAGTGTAGATACGGTAGTCAGTACTATGATTTTTACGTTCACGTCACACCATTGGTATTCCTAAACTACCTGATTGTTTTTTCCCCTTTCTCCGATTTCGTAAGTCTTCGATACAGACACTGCACGAAATATGTGGAGTCAAAGACCTCAGTTGATCTCCTAGTTTGGTTCCGAAGTACGCCTAGTAAGGTTTTGCTACAAATCATGTATGTTTTTTCCTCCGCTTCTTCTTACGAAAACTACTACAAATATAGCAGAATACAAATTTGGATTATTTACAAAACATCTCCTCTTTATTATTCTGTACAGAATTACATATGATAGAGATAAGAAAATGGTGGTATTTTTGTGTTAATTTCTTGCGTTATAGACGAATAATTACAGCCTGTATAGATGAATTCACAATTCAAAGTGGTGTAAGCAGCTTAGGATATGCTGCGATCTGCCTTCAAATAGTCAACTAGTTCCTTTTCAGAAGATTTATTTCGATAGACGGGATTGTTGTAATGGTATAAGCATTGATGTTAACATTACTGAATGTATTAAGTTTGGAACCATGGTATGTGATATCTCTATATTGGCTTCAGCTTTAGCGTCAGGACAAGTAAATACCTACAGAAAGACCCCAGAGTCTAAAACATGTGTAATCTTTTCTTTCGTA
Source organism: Schistocerca nitens (assembly GCF_023898315.1). NCBI lineage: Eukaryota > Metazoa > Arthropoda > Insecta > Orthoptera > Acrididae > Schistocerca > Schistocerca nitens. The sequence goes on from NC_064625.1 coordinate 78,073,800, forward strand.
TAAATAAAGAAACTCCTACACGACCACTTCAGTTTGTATTATTTTGAACGAGTATGCCTGTGTTAGTATGTGGAATTCATCACGAAGGGAACTATGCGCTTTATTATTGAGATGGAAGAAAAATTTGGGATTTAACGCCACGCCGACGACATGGTCGTTAAAGACGGAGCAATACCTCCGGTTGGAGATGGACGAAGAACGTAAACGGTCGTGTCTTCTCAATGGAAAACGTTTATCTCAAGATTTTTTTTTTCGGAAGATTAAGGAAAACTTGAATGTGGTTGGCCTACGGAGGATCTGTAAACTGAGAGATTACCAGAGCGGTAGTTCTCTAGATATAATATTTACTTGCATTTTAAGTTTTTCGTTTTGTCGTCACTGCACTGAATCTTCTCGTTGCTGTATATCACTACGTTTTATGTTAGAATATACGAGTTTATGATGGTTAATTTCTTATTCTTCTATTCTCTTTAACTTTCTGTGCACTCGAGTTCCAACGCGGGCCCACGTTTATTTGCAGGTATTGAGAAAGATATGAGTAGAAACTTACGTGTTTATTTTTTTATATCTACATTATTTCGGATACGTAATGCATAGTCTTGCAACTATTATTGCTGTAAAATACTGTCTTTGTATGCAGGAAACAGTGATTTCGGAATGTTCATTAGATGTTGCTTCAAACAGAAATGTAGACGAGAAGTTTCCAGCGATGTAATCGTTAATTTATTTGTCTGCGCAATAGGTGCCCGCAACTTCAGCATATTTTCCGTTAATGTTTCACGCGCTGTCGATAGCAAGGTCATTAGGCACCTAATTCATTGTATCGCCCTGGGGACTTGGCAACGCCTCTTATACTGCAGTCTCACCTAAGGTCTTCGTAAGACGCAAGGTAATTTGAATATAGTACAGTGTGGCACGTATTGATGTTTCTAGATTTAGGATATAATTTATCCTTCTGAGATTCACTGTCAAAGTAAAACTGTTTCACTACTTAAGTGTTGCTCATAGACAACTAGGTTGTCGCAGGTTAACTGCTAACGAAATCTAAAACAGCAGCCGGACACTGTAAAATGTTCACTAAAAATTGAGACTGCGAACTGACGTGTTGCTCTTCAGACAGCTCTGCACCTTTATTTTATATGATTCACATATGCGCTGCCGATGGAATGTTTTCAGTTTTGAGCGGTGAAGAAAGGTTCTTAATTGGAATCCACCCTGCAAGAAAAACGACATTATGGAAAAAAAATTATTTTCTTCGTAGGGGGTGTAATGATGGGCCTTGTTAACATGATCGGTTTCTCGAGTGCACAAATGTATTCAATTGTGTGCAAGTCACGTGGAAAATCCTGGGTCGTTTTTGAAATACTTGAGTTTGCTGTCAAAATGGACTGGTTTATAAACTAGAACGGATGGTTTTTCACTTTTGTAAGTAGAAGCAGTTTATGGCAACATGCATATCCGTTATTTCTACATTTATGTATAAAGGTACCAAACGATTAAAGCAAAAATTAACAAATAATGTTTCTCTCACAGTTGTTAAGACAGGAATGCACATAATTATAACAAGAAGTCGACGAAAAATATTTGATCGAACGTAACAGTTTCGATGTGACCTATATAAAAGTTACTGAGATTTTTCTAAGCTACTTAATAAAATTGTGAAAAATGTCGTACGGTATGTGAAAATATTATCGTTTACTAAAAATAATTAGGTAAGTTTCAAATAAATTAAATTATACTATGTTCGATTTCCGATGATTACAGTAGGCCTATACGAAATATGTCACATGGGATTTAAAAAAAAAATCTCCTTAAGAGAACTGCATAACTTACCTGTTTTAAATGTGAAATGTATGTCCAGTCATACCTCAGTTTGTATCTTTCATATAATAAAAAATGTTTCTCTTATTTTGTTGTGAAATATTTTGAAATGGTAAGCTGCTACAGCTACTTTTGTGTGTTTTAGTCAGTAATTTAAATGCCGTATTTTCTGTATGAACGTCAGTTAAAACAAAAATAAACAAATTATGTGACTGTTCATAATAAAGAAACACTATGGCTCTTGCTATTATGTTACGTGAACTGCCTGCCTTTTTAAATTACGTTCTCGACATGTTGTTTCAACGTAATATAACTGATTCAGGTCAATCTCGGTAATTGCTTGCAATCGGACAGACGCAGCATAGCATATTTCGCAAAATGTCATAGCACAACTCTTGCCCGCATTTACGCAATCTCCCCAGTCTTGAGAGCCATCTTAGAGATATTCCGAGGTGCTTTTGTTCTGCTTTCGCACTACTTTTTCAATGTCCAGCAGTTCGTGGTCTAGTGGTATGCTTCGCTGCCTCTAGATCACGGTATCCCCTGTTCGATTCCCAGCTGGGCCGAAGTATTTTTCCACACGGGGACTGGGAGTTTGCGTTATCCTATTAATTTCAACTCACCTCCATCGCAAAGACGCGGCAGCTGCCTCAGTTTTATTCGTAACTGAAGTCCAGTCCTGTTTGTTGACTGTAATGCAATTTAAATCACGAGAAGGCGAAGTTAGTATGTCAGTGCTATAACTATTGTAGAAGATAACTGTGTAGGGGTGTTTCTATAAATTGAACGGTTTCAGTATGAGACATGGAGTTCTGAGAAGTCAGCACTTACCGCGGTGAATATCTACCACTAATTTTTGGCCGATTTTGCCTTTGTCATTTACAGATATGGGTCGTAAAAACACGAAAAAGTCGAAGAGCAGCGTAGTCGCATTTGGACGAATGAACAGTTACGCCTAGCATCGCAATAAATAACAAATAGGGAGATTTCCGTCAGGGAAGCAGCTAAACAGTGAATTCAGACGGCATATTATTTTGATTTTAGCCCTTATTATTATCTCCGAAACATACTTAGGGTATCTTAGTACTTATGTCAGGCGTTCCCTGCTTTGTTAGATGATAGGTAATATTAGGTATGTAGCAGTTTCGTCTTAAGATTTCTTAGTAACTACCTGTTGTCACCGACAGATGTGACTGTTACGTTTGTTGCAGGCATGGCGTACATCGCGACACACTTACATCAGAGTAAAAGGGGTTTTTACTAATTCTTCAGGGAGTGAAACCTTTTTCCACAAGTGAAGAGAGAGTGACTGTTTCTCATTTGTTATTCTTATCACCATACGGTTTCCGCGTATCATTATTTGAATTACCTTTTTTGAAACAAGCAAGAGTTGGTTGACTTCCGTGGTTCGTAAAGAATTTCTTACACTGCTTGTGATCAACAGTTGTTAATTACAGGATGTAAAAGACATGAAAACTGGTGTCTTGTATATTGTAACTGATACAATTCAATCGTTAAATGGTGCTTTTACCATGGTTCAATAGTATTCTGAAACAAATTGATTTTTATTCCTCAAATTACATTGGAAAAAAATTTCTTCCCCAGAACTGCGAATTTCTAGTACCTGTTCAAGTGAAAATTGTTTTCTGGTGAGCCAGTGGGAGGAGATAATGAGCGACACATTTTTTTACTATTTTCAGGTTCAAATGAATATTGCCTCCCTCCCCTCACCGGATAAAAATTTTGCGAACTCATATTCTGTAAGATGATGTACGTAGCAACATTGTAGCAAAATATGAAAGCCACAAAACCATTTGTTTCAGATCTGTGTAAGAAAAACTATCAGATTGGCACATTCTAGCCCAATAGGACGGTGTGAAACTTCTATAAAACACAGAAACCCCTCCCCATATAAATCAACTTACCACAGAGTGTCTCAAGAAACGAAAAAAATGAAAAATTTCATTCACACTTTGCAACGTTTATACAGACCATTTAAATGAGAACAGATGGAGTAATTTTAATGTGCCGACGTATACTGGTAGGTACTGGTCGTCAGAAAAGCCCGATAATACTCGCTCCTTCTACAAAACACAAGCTACATTCGCTCTGTAAACTATCAAAATTTGTTATGGCCTGATTATCTGCTTTCACTCAAACGATAACCATACAGTATTTATTTATTTTAAAGAAAAGAAAGTTTCTCTTGTCTGGAGTTTGTACTTCAAGAATTATTAAGCGTTCTGAAACAGATAATTTCCTCGCGTCACGTGACTACTACCCATGCTGCTCTTACCTGGAAAATTAAGTCAAAAGTCATCGCTACTGTTACAAAAAGGCAACTGCATAAAATCTGAAATTACGTTTTTGTTTCTTAATTATGAGACTATAAGTGGCGAGACAAGGGTCAATTAACATAATTAGCTGCTTCGTGTTGCCTCTGACTGCTATGCGGTAACATCTTTCTTAAACACGTCTCAGCATTGTAGAGATGACGTCTGATTAAATTCGTGACGCAACACGCTTATAATCAGATAGCAGCTAACAAACTGGCTGGATTTGTAATTCAAGGTTGTCCTCTACATAATGCATACAGAATGGGTCTCAGGTTTCTGGCTCGAGTTTACCCCCTGCAGCAGACACAGGCAAACAATACTCAATTCTTTAGTGAGGCCACTCTACATTGAAATTCGTTTCTCTCATTCCATAATTTCGATTTTGTAACAGAACCTCTTTTTCCCGATCTTATTAGGGCAGCATAACACGCGGAGAAGTAGCTGGTAGAAAAATCCCCTTGCTTTAGCACGATACGTACTCCCATAACACTGATTTCGGTAGCATTTGTGTTTTGGTTTTCCGTGGACTGAAAAGCCTTTTATTTCATTTATGTGATATAAAACGAGACTGGCAGATACTCATCGTTAACAAAATAACAGTCGAAAGTATCTAGTGGACGTAAAGGCAAACCAGTCGCTGATGGCAAGGTAGGGAAGCGTAAAAAGCAGGTTTGCCGATGGATGTATAAAATTACATCCAATAGTTAGTAATTTAAAAAATATGTCGTAGAAAGAAACCGAGAATAAACAAGAGGGGTACAGATTAGTTGGACAAGTAACGAGGTATTCGCCATTAAGAATTTGACAGTTGAGGAAGCAGGTGGTGTAGTACATTTGTACAGGGCGAAAGTTTAATTATATAAAATAATATTATTCAGAACGTTGTGTACTGTAGGTGGGTATGTACATACTAATAAATTCGAAAGTGACATGAAGAAATGGGAAATTGCGTAACCACTTGAACGACAGACGTCTCAGAAAAGTTTTCGATTGAGTGCCAATTGTCAAAAAAACATTAAACATGTGTGTAAGGAATCTCTGAACGTCGTTGGAATTTCTTTTTGAGGCCATGGATACGAGAATTCATTATCTGTGAGTAATATAGTCTAAAGAAGTATCTAAAGAGTTTTTTTCAACGAATAGTCTTGCTACTTAAAGAGCTTTAGTCGCTTTGTTAGCAAGGAATCAGTTATTATTGGATTGTTTTCTAACAAATCCCTTTGTTTGTGTTCTTTTCTGTTATGCTTCTCATCAGCATACTCAGCACCTAGTGGGAATTCTTATATAGTTCCCAATCTTCCCATGGTTTACACACTACTTCCATCTAAAAACGAATTGAATGGCCAAGTTTCATAAATATATTTTGTGAATATCAGTACCTATTGTGATACGATAAAGCAACACGAAAACCGTGACTGAGCTCAAGAGTACTTTCGAGGAATCTAAAACTTATTATAACAAAATATATTATCTTCTTCTCCGAAAACACGGCTTCAGAAATGTTCCAAGAATGAAATTTTAATTAGCGTGAGTTGCATGTCTCATATTGACTAGCCAACTATATATATTTTTCCAACAGTGATTCTGTAAGAACTCTTTTTATCCTTTTTGTGAACAACTATTAGTCACATTCTAATCCAGCTGTTATTTAACTGGGGAAAATGTGTGTGCCAGACTGAAGTTAGCTTTGTTAATTATAAATGCATTAAAAATAATAATGTCATAAGAAGCTAGAACAGTTATCTACATGCCTTTATACAGACTGAAGTTAGCTTTGTTAATTATAAATGCATTAAAAATAATAATGTCATAAGAAGCTAGAACAGTTATCTACATGCCTTTATACTATGTGTGTAATATCAGCGGAGCACATATCAGTGATATTGTTCGTATTTGTTTCGAGGCTGCTTCGTAGGTAGAGAGATCACATTTGGCATCTTCATGTCGAAATGAGCAACGTAGCGTATTAAATACACACACATTTAAATTTTACTTGTTTATGTGGGTGTAGGAAGAAAATAGTTTTTTTACTGTTTATCTCTCATTTCTAATTCTTTATGGGAAAAGTTTTACGATCTTAGCAGTATAATTTTGTTAGATACACATTGTAATTCTGTCAGAGACATCAAAAGACTTGGAAGAGCAGTTGAACGGAATGGACAGTGTCTGGAAAGGAGGATATAAGATGAACATCAACAAAAGCAAAACGAGGATAATGGAATGTAGTCAAATTAAATCGGGTGATGCTGAGGGAATTAGATTAGGAAATGAGACACTTAAAGTAGTAAAGGAGTTTTTCTATTTAGGGAGTAAAATAACTGATGATGGTCGAAGTAGAGAGGATATAAAATGTAGACTGGCAATGGCAAGGAAATCGTTTCTGAAGAAGAGAAATTTGTTAACATCGAGTATAGATTTAAGTGTCAGGAAGTCATTTCTGAAAGTATTTGTATGGAGTGTAGCCACGTATGGAAGTGAAACATGGACGATAACTAGTGTTGACAAGAAGAGAATAGAAGCTTTCGAAATGTGGTGCTACAGAAGAATGCTGAAGATAAGGTGGGTAGATCACGTAACTAATGAGGAGGTATTGAATAGGATTGGGGAGAAGAGAAGTTTGTGGCACAACTTGACTAGAAGAAGGGATCGGTTGGTAGGACATGTTTTGAGGCATCAAGGGATCACAAATTTAGCATTGGAGGGCAGCGTGGAGGGTAAAAATCGTAGAGGGAGACCAAGAGCTGAATACACTAAGCAGATTCAGAAGGATGTAGGTTGCAGTAGGTACTGGGAGATGAAGAAGCTTGCACAGGATAGAGTAGCATGGACAGCTGCATCAAACCAGTCTCAGGACTGAAGACCACAACAACAAGACATATAAGTTTGTGCTACGTGGTGTTCAATATTGGCAGTTGTTTACTTCTCGATTCTTTCTTGTCCGCTTTGGAACAGAAGAGTTAATTTAAAGTGTGCATTAGTTACGTAACTGTATAGCTCTGACTCAGTCTCGTTTTCTCGAAATCATCGTTAACGAGGAGCTGGACATTAAACGTACCAGTGACACAGAATTTTCTGTAAGTAGAATTTGTAATACAAAATCAATATGACTGACTTTTCATTCCCCTCATACCACTCTCTGAGGTTTAAGCCCCTAAATGCACAGTATTAATTAATTGTCTCGTCCATAAAATGAAAAATAAATACGTAGAACGAGTTTTGCACCGCCATTATTCAAAGTTTCTTTCAAAGTAATGTAATCATATGTTTTGCTTTTAGACGAGGACACAGGGCAAATAGTTTGTGAATGTTTCTCTGAAATATTGAAGGCATTACAATATGAGTGCTGACTTGCGAAGTAGCTCAGAAATCTACGTCTTTCACACTGCGATGTTAATGATCTAAAGTTTTTAAATTTTTTTAAACTAAATCTTTATCTCATTTCAGCTAAAGGCACACATTTTTTTTTTCTCTACGTGTTTCACATCTACACCCTCATTTCCATCCTTCGTCCTCAGAACGGTTTCCGGCAAAATGTGCGTATACAAAAGTCTTTTGTATATAAAGCACGTATTGATAACAACTTCTTACTGATTCTTCCGTCGGAAGATGATATAAAACTCTCCGGGCGCCAATTTGGATACGGTACACCATCGTCATTGGGAAAAAAGTCGACACATCCACTAATAGAATAGCACTTCAATACAACTACACAAAAATTAATAGATAACACTGACAAAACCAGTATGTAAAAGTGATTTGCGTAGCATTTTCACAGACTTCCCGTCAAGCCTTTTGCAGGGACACAGCGCTGAAGTTCACCTTCTCTTCGGAAAAAAAACTCGCATTATGTACTGGACGCAGCAGTTTTAAATAGTTGGTGTTATACTAAAACGAATGTAATTAAAGTGCATTTCTTTAAAACTTCCAGTAACTAACACACATAAAAATAAAAATTAATTCTTATGTAGAAAAATCTGTTTTTCTTGCACCTTTCCTCTCAGCTTCTAACAGGCTAATTCGTGACATCCGACAAAATACGAAATATTTAGGGTAATCCACCCTTAAATAATTGAATGATTTCGAAATAACGCATCTTGTCCACTCATAATTCAGGTCGTTCAAATTTCGAATCTAATGTTTCCTCGTGCGCAGAAATTATCTATTTGTAACTTGAAAAATCAGAAAAGTCTAGATTTGTAAAGAGTTGTACGTTGTTAGCTACTAGTGACTGCTGGAAGAAAAAACAATTATTTCTCCCGTTTCATTAATTTTACTTAATCGCATTTTGTCACAAACTTTGCCTTTAATAGATTTTTGTTTGAACCGATCTTACCGTCACAAAAATACAACACTTTTCTTGACCAAGTTTCGCGGGAAGTGTACAACCTCTTAAAACGTTACCTTAGACATCTATTTAAGTTGGAACTTGACAGTTTTGTGAAAAAAGGTAGTAGATATAAAGGTTACACTCAATGAATCAACCAACATGATGAGATTTTTCTCCCCTCCTCTAAACTTCATTAAAAAGTTGTTTGGTTGTTCATAACTTCAGAAAACAGCTCATCTCCATATGCACACTTCAGCGCTGTTTCATGCATCCACTTTAGTATATTAAAAACGATTTCAGTAAAACATACTCGTTTCCTCTCTACGATTTCGCTGTAAAGATACGTACGTCGCCTTCAGAAACTAGTTAATTTTCTTCGAAATACAGAAAAGTGGTACTTAGTTTTCCCTCGGATTTAATCGTCACCGTCTTCGAAGGAATCCGGAGAACAATATTCGAGTCATGAATTGATGAAATATTTACAAATGAAGATATTCACATCGTTATTATGCAAGTAAATAAAGAATAGGAAACACTTATAAAACGACTCGCCTTTCTCTGCGATTTCGCTTCAAAAATAAGTACATCTATTTCTGAAAAATGTTTTTTTCTTCATAACACAGAAAAGTTCTAATTTGTACCTTAGATTCAAATGCCACAGCCTGAACAGGAACACCGAGAACGCTATTCATATCACGAGTTATTAATCTGTCTACAAATGAAGATATTTTCTTATATCTTATACAACTATATGAACAGTAGAAAACGCTTAACAAATGTTATATTTTTCTCTGCGATTTCGCTTTAAAAATATGTAAGTTACATCGACTTAAAAATCTGTTAATTCTTTTATAACATACAGAAGTTACCTGCAACTTATATTCAGCTCAGCTTCAAGCACTAGAGTATGTAAAGGAATACGGAGAACGCTATTCGTCTTGCGAATGATAAAAATGTTTAGAAATTAAAATATTTACGTTTTTCTTATTAGGCCTAAAATTAAGTAACGTAGGTTAAGTTCCAGTTGATCTGCAACGATCAACATATATAAATAGGCTGTTGCAATTAGCAGGAATTCGAAGTCTGCTACATGTTACACTAAAGCGATGCACTTTTATATTTTTCGCTTTCAAGTAACCTAATTATAGAAACACGTTTTAAATTGGTAGTTGCACTGAATTTTCTCAATAATTCTGGCACTACAGGCGTAGAACGTCTTCCATATCCGCGCGCTGTAATCATTTCACGTTCGATTACTCCGGCTTCACTATTGAGGCATCACAGCAATTCCCAGCCGCTTCTGGCCTCGAATGGGCTGCCTTCTGGAATGAAGAGTCATAGTTCCCTCGGCGTCCGCCGCGCGGCGCAGCAGTAGCAGCCGCACTGCCCGACCATCTGATTGGCTGAATGGTTCAGGCGCATGCGCGTCGAACTACCGAATCCGGCGCCTGCGCGTGCCCCGCACGGGACACACTCTTTCGGAGTAGGAACCCAATGCGCATGCGCGAGTTCAATTATCGACTGCTCCATTCCGCCAGACGGCATTTTTTGCTCTTCCTCCTCCCCGATCTCGCGACCAACTTCTCTTTCTTTTTTCCTCTTTGGCCTCCGGCCAAGCGATCCACATTTCTCGCTACGCTCAGAGTTTTTCCAGCATCGATTGCTTCTGCTGCTGCTCCTCGATACAACGCAATCCATTTTACCTACCACTACCCTCTCTAGAAGTCCCCTGCGTTCACCCTTTCGCCAGACATCCCCCTCCATCTGTTGCTCCAGTATTTTCTCGATACGTGCTGCTACTAAACGACGAGGACACGGGAAGAGAGAGAGAAACAGAGAGAGAATATGAGAGGAAGAAAACGAATTTCGAGACGACAGCCATGCTGGAGTGCGGGGTTGATTTAGTTTGTGGCAGAAAAGTTCTTCCGCGGTTGCCCTAGATGTTACAAGAAGCGGCGAACTTTTTGTAGATCGCTCGCACGCACGTGTGTGTGTGTGTGTGTGTGTGTGTGTGTGTACGCATGCAACAGACTTCGCCGTTCTGCATAGTTCGCTCGTGTGTGGCATTCTTCATGAATAAAACAGGGTCAGAGACGCCGTGGCGTGTCGTACGTTACCAAAGATGGCGGTTCGTGGTTATGAAGGGTGACTTTGCTCCCCACATGTCTCACCCCTTTCGTTGCTAGCAGTTCTCCTTCTCTCCCGTGTCTCCCTTAACGGACATTCCCAAAAAGGGAGACGGGATGAAGGGATGGCGGGCAGTCAAACGAAGTTCTACCTTCGAGAGCTGGACAGAAACTTGGCCAGCGACACTGTTTGTACAGACACGAAACTTGTAATTCCAGTCCAAGTTTAGAATTCTTTATTATCTCGCCCCACCTCTTCGTCTCTCCCCAAATCGTTATTGCTGCAGCGACAGAAGTAACTCTGTGACGGGGAAAAAAATTAATGTGATATATGAATTGGCGCGAAGGGAAGGACAATAGCAAAAGCTCCTGGTCTGATATCAGAGAATCAAATAATTCATACAAAAAGTATACACGTATGTTAGACAGCCGCTTTGTTACTGAACACATCACTGTTCTTTCGTTTTAGCTGCGGACCGCCTGTTTTTAGAACGAAGTGGACGATCGCTTACGACGGAGTAGCCGGGAATTATCTGTTACCTGTTGCAGTATCTGCTAGTTATTATGGATGAGTGGCGAAAATAAATCGTGTTGCACAACTGTTCGTTTATTTTTTTTTTTAACGGGTCAAAATTTAGGTAATTGTGATACTACAAGTAGACAGACAACTAATTTTTATGTTAGATTAGGGACGATGTAACCTTAAATTGCATTTTGACTGAAATAATCCCTTCTTTGAAGTTCTAAATCTAACATTAACTGTTTTCGTCCTTGGAAACAACTATGTGAGTGCAATATCTTAAAACATATATACGGCTCTGAAATAAATATTTCAGAGCCGTCAATATTTATCTTTGAAACCTGGGGAAAACAGAAACCCAGTTTGTAAAATGAAATAATAAATACGGTGGAGTAACACACCACTATTCCGTAACTTGTCTTTCCTAATGTGTAAAATATTCTACCAACGGAAGAGATAATTAATGCAATTATTACTTTTAAAAAAAAGACATCTAGCCACTGTTTTCAAACTGTATCTGTTTCGGCTTCTCATCTATCTTCAATTAACGTAAGTCATTTGGCTTACTACATTTATCACCATTATGTTCAGAGATTTTTGAATGCTGAAACTGTATCGTGAAAAATTATTTGGAAATTAAAAATTGGTGGTAAGTTCCTATGGGACCAAACTGCTAAGGTCATCGGTCCCTAAGCTTACGCACTACGTAGTTTAACTTAAACTAACTTATGCTAAGGACAACACACACACACCCCTGCCCGAGGGAGGACTCGAACCTCCGACGGCAGGAGCCGCGTGAACCAAGGCAAGCCGCCCTAGACCGCTCGGCTAACCCGCGCGGCGGAAAATAATTTCTTTAGCTTAATTTTTTCATGTCACATTTCTACTTTTTATGAAATGTATAACGCATAATTGTCTACATGTACTTCGTTATCACTGCAGGTATATGGTATCTGCATACAGCACAATAAGTACGAAAAAACATTTGCTGCTATATATGCGTCGTGTGGTAATGATTACTAAACGAAATCCGTACTGAAATTAAAGGAAAGCATCGTCTCATGCGCTTTATAAATTACTAAACAGCTGCCGGGAAATGTATCCAAAAAAATCTTTGATCGCATATGTAGCTTCCGTCTGATGTATTAGTAGATGGACCGACTGTCACTGTCCACCATGTAGCTCCTTACTTTAGATCTACTCTGTTTATGCCTACGTCTATATAATCTCGAAAAATCACAGGGAAGTGCGTGGAAGGGGGTAGGGCTGTCGATTTTCACAACGAAATGCTTAAAAACCTCCGTCCAAACTGGAATTTCTTCTGAGTTCTGTATTTTCTACACGTGTAACTTCACTGTATAGAGAAGGCTACTGGATTGCTGATCAACTGAATCTCGATTTCGAAACTTTAGTATGCAGGGTTCTCCGAAAAAGTCGACGTTTGGTTTCTTGTGTTTCTCTCTATCAGCACCAGTGGAATATACCGAAGCGCTGATGGTTGTCAATGCATTGGCGGGACACATGGGATTTTTGAAGTTCTGCGGAAGTGGATGAGAGGATGTGCTGCAACCTGTCTTCACATGAACTGTGTCGATGGCGAGCACTTGTCATAATGTGTTTGTCCTCAAGTGCGTACCTGCAGTTTGGATCCTCGTGAACTCTTTATAAGATACGTCGTATTGGAGAAATATTCGGTTTCTGGACAATTAGGTTTATTTGAATGTTTCATTGTCCTTTCGTTTGTACCTGTAACATCCTCACAGCGTGTATACCGTGTTGTTACAATGATACAGTAATTTTCATTTCTGTCTGGAAGCACTAGCAACCACCAGAGCCGAACTAAAACCGAATTTTCATAATTGCATTAATTTTAAAGACGTTTGGGAATCCATCGTTCATCTTCAGGCACTAACTGAAACAAGTCAGTTAACCAGCTATTCAGTAGAAAGCACATACTATCTATTTATAGACGAATACGTAGTAAGATTGCTTTAGTATACATGATTTTCGTTTCTTCCCTGTGTCTGGTGGAAATTCCTAACAAAAAGCTCGCTTATGAGTGTGAAGGTAGAGTTTACAACAAAAAATTATCAGCTCATTTTGGAAGTTAATTTTGCGCTTTGAAACGCATTTTATTTTGTTGTGTAGGTGACTCCTGTTCGTTAAACTCATTATACGGGAATTACGTTGCTGTCTCTGTGTCGTTATTCGTAAAATGAGTGCAAATAAAGTAACCTAACACTCTGACTTATTACTAATTTAAGTAATATTTTTTTTTTGTAAAATATATCGGTAAGCTTTAGACATGCTATTTATAGAAGTGACACGAACAAGGAAAACACATAAGAAAATTTCTAAATATCATTCTTGCATTAGTGGTTCTTCCATTTTTACCACAAACAGACAGACTTAAATGTTCTTCGGCATTGGTCCTCATTGTCTAAAATTACGGCCGAGAATCGAACTTTGCGATAGTCAGGAACTTTCCGATAGACACGTGTCAGCCGTTTTAACGTGACACAATACACTAACCCCGAATGGCCATGAGAAGATATTTTGGCCTCGTCGTTTTCGCATCAAGCGCGTTTTCATTCTAATGACGCTATGTATCGCAAGCTACTACTACATAGATTTGGAAAGATATCAGATGTTAATATTTCAATATCGCCGCACTGCAACTTGAAGAAGCAGATACTGTCCCTATCGCTAATCAGCTCGACGTAGGCGCAGTCGATTGACGTATGAAGCCCTTCTAAAGTCTGTTAAATGAAGAAATACCTTTTGTAACCATCGCGAAAATTTGCTGATTGCGATGTTTCTCAGGTGACTGTCTTCACGTAGATTTTGTTTCATCAGGATAGCCATCATGCACGCAGCGTTGTTTCGAGTTCTTCAAAAAATTTATTTTTGTTTTTAAAGCAACTGGAAATGTTAGTTTTTATCGTGGATACCGTACAGCGGCTCGTCAGATATTTACCAAACAACAAAAAAATCACCGGGCAGATCTATGTTTCCAGAAATTATTTTATTTAGATGACAAATCTCGGCGTCTGATTAACGCCATCTTCAGGTCTCTATGCACTCAATGTGTACAGAGTCAGGTAGCCTACATCGATGCGTGCATAACTGGAGCCATCATTACCTGTATTCCGTGAATTTTCATGTGAACTTCGAAGAATTCACAGCAGTTGAAACTCCTTTTTCAAATAAGTTTTACTCTAAGTCAGAGATACTTATGAGGAGCTGCAAGGCTGTAAGTAGCGAACCAAAGAAACACTACAATTTCTAGTCTCTGTAAGTAGCGAACCAAAGAAACACTACAATTTCGAGTCGTAGTCTGTGATCCCTGTAGCGTGATAGAAATCAGAGAACAATTTTGTTTTTCATTTTTCAACGGTATGGTTGTACAAAATGTTGCAATATACTATAAATTCCTTTCTCCAGCAAAATGCAATACTGAAGTTTTTCCACAGTTGTGTAATGTAATTAAATCGCGGTATCTCCACATACAGCCATATTACGGTCCACCGTTTATCTAAATGCTGTATCGCACCGTGTACCACAATACCTGTTGCTATGAGTTACGTATTGCTATTTCCCTGCTTACGGGAATTGATATTGGTTGTTGTAATCCGAAAGCCAATGTGCAGCACTGAGAAAGAAGTAAAACATTCTCAGTTTAATATTTTCCATTTATCTGTTACCCCAAATTTTTGCTGTAAATATGTAGTATAGTCGAAAAATTTCATTTATTAAAGATGTGACTGAGTACTGGGCTCGTAAGAAATGTTTGAATCGTGTAAATATGAGAGTAGAAAATTTCAGGTAATGGTTATCTTCTAATTCGAGTATTTTCGTGAATAATATTGAAATAAGTTCTATCTAAAAACCTTTTCTTCTGATCAGTAAGTAGCATGTACATCCAGAATGAAATTTTCACTCTGCAGTGGAGTGTGCCCTGATATGAAATTTCCTGTCAGATTAAAGCTGTTACCGGACCGAGACTCGAACTCGGGACCTTTGCCTGGAAGGTGGGAGAATTGAAGCTGTAGCGATGGGTCCCGAGTCGTGCTTGGGTAGCTCAGGTGATAGAACACTTGGCAAAGATCCCGTGTTCGAGTCTCGGTCTGGCACACAGTTTTAATCTGCTAGGAAGTTTCAGCATGTGCATTATTGTAATCATTAATTTATGGCTGACAAATTTTGTGTTGATAGTGGATATTACTCCTCCTCTGAATATACCACTACTAAAAAACGATGAAAATTCGATTGAAGTTGTGCCTTGAGCTCGTCGCTAAATGTTTGTTCTCTTTTTTTTTTTTTTTTTTTTTCATGCCTACGTGTAACTTACCAGATTGCTACTTGTAAGTCCTCCAGCGATTAATATAGTCATTCCGTAGAAATAAAATTGTAGAAATAAAAATTCTTGGTTCTTATTTTCTTGAACAGTCTTTCTAAATAGATTTCCGAGTAGTTCTGTAAACACGTCCAAATAAGAATGCAAACTAGTTTTTTAGAATCAGGTTGCCCGCTTTATATTGCGTTCTTTATACTAAACGAATAAAAACATTGTCGCAGCAAGCAACCCAGCTGTTACGTGTAATTAAGTGCTATCCGTTGATGAAGTTCATAAATCATGTAGCACACGTCATTTGCAAACTAAACATCTCCCAGTAATTACAGCTGTTCGCCACAGACACGCCACGCAACTGTTAAGTTTGAAAATGGCATAATATACTCGGTAAACAACTTCAAAGTAGTACATGATTTATTCGTAAACTCTTGTTAATTTCTTCAAACTGCATTCTTGAATATTGAAAAATTATAGAGCAGAGCATGATTTACCTCTGTTCGGAGCGAATTTTATGACATGGATCAGACTTAATGAAATGCGAACTTTATTGAGTAATAACGTTACCGTCAACTACCGTGTATCAGATGAGCTGTACTGTTGAATACGTATCTTCAGTAATTACAGTTCCATTTTTCGCACAATATTTCATTCTCCGTGGCACTTTCTTGTGTGTTCCCTTAGAGTCAGTTGCTCGGACGTTCCCACGTTACGTTACGGTCACAGATCGATACGGTGATTAGTTCTGCAGCAAACTTAAGTTTGAAACAATGCTGCTTTTTATAGCTGAGGTAAAAATTATTTATTGCAAAGACGGAAATTTTCGACTGGCAATAAGCGAGTTAAGAAGTCAGTCTATAATTTCATTAATCTCCACACCTCGTTCATTTGTTCATTCTGAAAGTGGGGATTGACATGAAAGAAGTTACATATCACTGTATGAGCTACAAGACAGGCCGTAATCAAATTTAAATTGTTGGTGGTGTACAGCAACAATTTATTTTATATAACAGCCACGGTCTCCAGACAAGTCTACATATTATAAAATTGCAGTAATCAAATATATTGTGTCAAGTAACATATGGATTTGCAAGAATAAAATTTTTTCTACGTTACATGTTACGAGGAAAAAGATTGTGTGTCCCCTACAAGTAAATAAAAATTAAATATCGTTACTTTTATAACCCAAAAATTTATTTACTTCATCAGCGATTTTGCCAGTAACGCAGAGAAATGTCTTCCAAAGCCGTCCGGGGTGGCCGAGCGGTTCTAGGCGCTACAGTCTGGAACCGCGCGACCGCTACGGTCGAAGGTTCGAATCCTACCTCGGGCATGGATGTGTGTGATGTCCTTAGGTTAGTTAGGTTTAAGTAGTTCTAAGTTCTAGGGAACTGATGACCTCAGCAGTTAAGTCCCATAGTGCTCAGAGCCAAATGTCTTCCAATAATATATTGAATAATTTCTATGACAATCTTGCATATTGAATAATATAGAGAAGAAAACGGCTTTATTTCAGTTCGGTGCAAATTTTATGACATTGATCAATGAAATGCTAAATTAAACAGCCTAATGGTCGACTGTTCACAAAAAGCAAAAGTTTTTAACATGGCAACGTCTCAGTGCAAGTTACGTAAGTCCGAAAACTTTACAATACAAAAACGCCCTTACCTGTAACTTCTTATAGAATCCTTGGAGTTCCATATCGAAACTTTCTTCATGGTCGGCGAATGGAGGGCTACCATATCGTATAATCGCAATGGGGTTGTGTGGTGGATTACGGAGTCATGTTGGACGCATGGACAAACGTTGCTTATAATTATTATACATTCTTTAAAAAATTATTGCAGAATTTTCAGAATGGTCTAGATCGCAAATAATAGACAGGTATATGTTTTCAAAACTCTCTATCTCGCATTATATTTTAAATAATATTATATATATTTAAAATATAATTTTAAAAATATTCAATGGATTTAAATTTTTTCTCCACTCCTGATGATGTCAGGTTTTATATTTATTATATACATTTATTTAATAGCTTAGTGTCCTATGTGATAATAACAACAAACTATCAGAAAAAGTCGTTGTAAAATCATTTAAATTTAGTTCACGTATTCCGCGTTTTTGGCAAATATCAGCAGTGAGCATATTTCTTTTAAGAATGAAATTTATTACAACCTAGTACTCCCGTAAAATATTTCACTTGCTGAACATGTGTCGAACGACATGTCAGCCATTTTCAATTAGTCATGGAATGCCTGCTGCCATGTTCAATGTTTAAGGTTCTCACGCCGGTGCAATTAGACTTTGTTACAAATACCGTCGTGGAGAAACTACAGACGATCTCCGTTATACGTCAGACTAAGGAAGAAATTTTAAGCTGAATTTAAGAACGTATCTGAAGAAGGGCAGTACCTATTAACCTGCATAGGAAGTCGAGCATTTCATTGTGCGCTAGCCTGTACTGTATAATTCTGCGGTCAAATAGAGAGGAAAAAAAAAAAAAAAACTACCGTCAGCCAATTTTTCTTTGGCGTTATGAGCCTTAATTTTTTTTTACCAAAGACGAAATTTTGCTTAGAGAGTGAATAACCATGGATTTACATAAGCAGCATCGCTCTCACTTTATGGGAACGAAATATGAGAGAACTCTTGCGGCTGTCATAATTTTATTAAAAAAATAGTTGTTTCAAAATTTTACGGCAACAAATATCGATGGTGCGAGACTGTAGCAGCACACTTTCTGCAGCAGACGCTTCCTTACTGTTGTGTTGTATTGCCCAGTCTGTACATCAGTATAGCAGAAGTCGCAGTATAACAGAAGTCGTGCCTGCCTGTGTGTCTGCGTTTACAGAAATCGCTGTGAACGCAAATTATAAGTGGTTTTAAGAAATGCTTTTCTATCCTTTGCATGAACGTCTTTTAATAAAATGTAACCGCTTGGAACGTAAAACATGATACTTTTATTTTTTAATTTTTGTTTCTTTGCAGTTAGTCATACGTGGTGCTATTCATTTCTGACAGGCTTTGCAAATTAAGTCACTTACATGTCTTGCCGATGGCATTTCAGGGTGGCGAATAATACGTTTTTATTTCATCTTCTATTAGCTACTAATGAATTACTCGTTCCATTAAGCGGCAGCGGACGCATTATCTGCACATATGCACCAGAAACCGCGTTACAATACAGCGAAGGGTAAGGAAGGCAAACGAAGAATAGAGTGGTCTGAAATTAAATTTTTGGTGTAGTTGAAGGCTGTACCCTCAGAGATGGAATCAGAAGTAATATTATAAAAAAAATTTATGTATACTGGATGAAAACAAATTAAAAAGAGCAATGATGGATAAAATGGAAACAAAATGTCAACAGAACTGGGTGGAAGTGGTCAAATTGGTTAAACAAGTAATCTGTTACAAACCCAAGGCGAAGATAGGTGTAGGAGTGTCGAGGAAAAGACGGATACAGAGAAGACGGAACGGGATGTAAACCTGCTGAATGAAGTGAAGGAGGAGAAGATAACCGGAATGTATTGTTCTAATTATTCTATACTACCGTCTCCTAAAACACATTCTAAGACTAAAAGAAGATATTCGGATGGAAGGAAAATCGGTAGATTCACCAAATGTATTCACAATGGCGACTAGGGACAACCATCAGTTGTAGAATGGAATGACTACAATGAAAATTTGTGCCGGACCGGGACACGAACCCGGATTTCCTTCTTACAGCGGGTTTGACAACATAAGGAAGCTGTTGTCTGGCCGTGAATGGTACACAGGTATCCAAATGGTAAGGCGACCGCTCCCCTCAAGATAAGTGGGACATCCGGTTCGAGTCGTGGTCCAGCACAAATTTTCACTGTCGTCACTCCATTTTGCAGTTGATAGTTGTCCTTCACAGTTGCGAATACGATTGGTGAATTTCATAACGACTGCAGTCGCCGCAGTGCCTGCTAGAATGTCCAAAGGAACTCGGCATCGTAATCAGAATAACACAGACACTGCAATACCGTAAAATCGGTGGATGTACAGACAGACAGACCGACAGACAGACAAATGATGACAATTTGACACCGCCGTCTGGGGCGTCCCGTGACATGTCCTCGAACCGGAATCTCATTGACTAGAGTGGAGCTGTCTTCAGTGATGAGTTCCGCTTCGAAATGAGCCCTAATGACTAGTAAAGACGTGTCTGGACAAGCTCAGGACAGAGGTGGGGTACCAGCCTGACCATCACCCACCCTACGACGGCCCGACAACCACGGTTGATGCTCTGGGCTGTCACTTCATTTCATAGCAGGACCTCTTCGGTTGTTATTCACGGCACGCTTACAGCACAACGGTATGTCGACGATATTCTACACGCTCTTTTCTTGCCCTTCATGGCAAGACAGCCTGGGCTTACACTTGAGCAAGACAAGATCGGCCTGCACACGGCGTGCTTGCCCAGACCCTACCTTGGCCAGCAAGGTTGCTGGATCTCTGCCACATGAAGAACGTTTGGAGCGTAACCGGCAGGGTTCTCCCCCCATCTCGGGATTTCGACGATCTGACTCGACAACTGGACAGAATTTGGCACGAAGTCCCTCAGGAGGATATGGAACAACTCTGTCAGACAATGAAAAGCGGAATTATTGCTTGCGCGTGGGCCGGAGGAGGACCAATGCGTTTTTTACTCGCTCAGTTTGCGCCACTCTTTTTCTTGAATAAATCATCGAATTTTTCTGAAATTGTGATCACTTGTTTGTCTGTACACTTACTCGATTTCCGTCGCATTCGGATAATTCCTACGCAGCGCGTCTTCTTTTTCTCTGCTTTTTTTTTGTTGTGCTGTCTTAGAGTGTATTCACTATTTTACACTATTTACACTATAGTGTACTTAATATTTCACTATTTGCCACCGAGCGAGGTGGCGCAGTGGTTGGCACACTGGACTCCCTCATTCAGGAGGGGAGGACGACGGTTCAAACCCGCGTCCGGCCATCCTGATTTAGGTTTTCCGTGATTTCCCTAAATCGCTTCAGGCAAATGCCGGGATGTTTCCTTTGAAAGGGTACGGCCAACTTCCTTCCCCGTACTTCCCTAATCCGGTGACACCGATGGCCTCGCTGTTAGGTCCCTTACCCCAAATCAATCAACAATCCATTTCCTGTTTCTCACTCTCCACTATTTTTACTACATTTTCACTATTCCTCCTATGTTCCTGTGTACGCGTTTCTGCATACAAGTTTTAGAGTACGTTCTGGCAGTTGTTGATTGAACTTAGTGTCTAGTTGTAAACAGTGGAGTGTATTCAGTAAGGAAGAGAGAGATGGGAGGGGGATGGCTGGGAAGACACCGCTGACATTCAGGACATTCCCAAGTGGCCGCGGCTTCTCTTGAAATCCCAGAAGGCTCGCCCGTGCGGCGTTGTCTCGCAGGACGCCGCCATTCAGCTGTCAGACAATGGGGCGCCTTGTGCAGCCGTCCATTCTCCTATTGTCCTTGGCCGGGCACTCCGTAGCTTGCCGCTCACGCTGTTTTTATCGTTCCGAAGCACCTACCCACGAGCACGTGTTACAATGTGCAACACCGCAGCGTACCGCTACTTGCAGCAGCAAACCGGTGTGGCCGAGCGGTTCTAGGCGCTTCAGGCTGGAACCGCGCCATAGCTACGGTCGCAGGTTCGAATCCTGCCTCGGGCATGGATGTGTGTGATGTCCTCAGGTTAGTTAGGTTTAAGTAGTTCTAAGTTCTAGGGGACTGATGACCTCAGATGTTGAGTCCCATAGTGCTCAGAGCCATTTTGAAGCATTTGAGCAGGCGCAAAGAATCTGTACATGTCTTCCCTCACGAAGTACCTATATACAACCGGCTGTTCCTATGATCAGTAACAGCTCCAAGGGGCTCGCACACGCTCAATATTTATCAACAATACTAATTTGCCAAAGCAACAATATACTGAAGCCACCTCACACCATTAATAAAATTCACCAGCATTTTCAGCTGACAACAGTTTTTTTCGAAGTTCATGTTCGAACACGTGTTGCAGTCATATTACCTACAACTTGAAAGCAACAAAAAAACAGTGAAAAAGAAATATTGTGCCCGAGAATGGTTGAAGAAAAGGAGCTACTGGCCACACGTATCGGACCCACGGTCCGGAAAGATTTCATAAATTATTTTCCGACGAGTCCTGCATCGTACGCCAAGTTATTCACACCGACATGAGATGAAAATAGAGAAACAAATATGATAGGGGCAATCGCAGACGATGTGAAAATAGGAGTAACTATGGAATTCCTCCGGACAGGCAGGACATTCGAATGCTCGAAGTTCAGTTTTGTAACATCAGCAAACACAATTAGTAAATTTCTATGTAAACTTGTGGAGTAATTACGTTCTCTTGGCAAGGATATGTTTCTCCGGTTACCGTAAAATAGTAATGATTTGCTGAAGCTGACACGGTATTCTGAGACGTGTTACTAGTCACTGCAGACATATGACCTATTTTCGAAATGGAATCATTTTTCCAAATTGCTACGTAATATATCAATCTATGCTATATTTTCAGATTATTGAAGTATGCTGTACCACATAGAATCCTCTGTTGACCATCCTGTACTGGTGTTTAGAGTGATTACTCTCCCATAAGTCATTAAAATTGGTTGGTGTTCAAACATTACTTGAGAAGTTGAATGAGACGTATGATAATTATGTAGAAAGGCGATTTGAAAACACAAACGTTGTACACTAACACCGTGTGGCTGCTTCATGGAACTGTGTCACATCTGAATGGAGAAATTGTCAAACCGTCAATATTTGATCCTACACGTTCAGTATGTTGACAATACTGAGAAAAGTTTTAGGGCCATCAGTAAAGCTTGTCAATATTTGTAGTACTGAAAATCCGTGAATACGCACCCTCGGACGGTGAATACACTGTGACGGTTTGACAATATTATTGAAGGTGTGAGGACACCTCAAGAACGCGTTTCATACATCGTAACTTCAATGCACTACCAACGTGCAGACCACTGACGCCTAAGTACTAAACAAAAATAACGATTTTCGCTGGAAAAAAATTTAAGCTTGGCCCACTTTTTACTTTCGGCGACCGTACGCATCTGTGTCATAATTTTTCGGTTGTGCAAGGAGCCGTGAACCGTAGTGATGAATACTCTTATACTGACATCTGAACACTGAGCATTGTGTTGCGGTGGTAACACACTGGACTCTTGTCCGGGAGGA
Source organism: Schistocerca nitens (assembly GCF_023898315.1). NCBI lineage: Eukaryota > Metazoa > Arthropoda > Insecta > Orthoptera > Acrididae > Schistocerca > Schistocerca nitens. The sequence continues at coordinate 78,096,511 of NC_064625.1, forward strand.
CGTCGGTTCAAATCGCAGTCTGGCTAAATAGATTCAAGTTTCACGTGAATCCTCCTGTCCTCTTACGGCGAACGCTGTGATGGTTTCCGTAAAAAGGCACTACCGAATTTCCTTCCCCCATCCTCCTCCAATCCGAGCATGTCTCAAATGATCCAGACGTTAACGGAAGTTGAGCGCTTACCTTCATTCGTTTTTCCAGTTTTGTTGGAACTGAGGTTTTTCTGTCGATTACCTACATTATTTGATTCAAATTCCTGTTTGATTCCGCTATTTATGCGGTTTTGGTGACAGGCATCATGGCATCAGTTATAATTTAATAATACAAATATGTACGGCACTTCTTTCATTTTACATAATACACACATAACATAGAATACATACGGAAGATAATGTAATGCATACTCAAACCCACAATGTGCTCCCATGTCGATGTACTTTTTTAAAGCAGTTCTCTATGATATAATGGCCCCTTAGATTCTTCACACTTAAATGCATTTAGCAGCTTCCAACCATAAAATAGCTCTTTTTTGTTATGGGATATCGTCAAATACCATTTTCAAATCTTCCTGTGCCTGTTGGCACAATCCGGAAATGAAAGGGTTACGTGGAATACAATTACTTGTAACTTCCTGGAGAAGATCTGGTCTACTTGTAACTTGTCTTGAGTATTACTTTCTCTCGAAATCGTGTAGCCTATTTCATTGCCTGTGATACTTGTCCTCCATAATTTCCGACTATGAATGAAACACGCACACATATGATTCAGTTACAGCATTGCAGTAGAAATTTCACGGTTTGTTTCCCAACAGTTGATACACAATACTGTACTTTAATTTTTTGTAATGGATTTCTGTATGATGCGCCGTCTTGATCACAGTAGCTAATTGTAAGACGCTGCAATGCCTGCTCTTCCTTTGAAATATACGAAACGTAGAAATTTCGCGGTTGATTAAAACTTGGTACCGGATCGGGACTCGAACCCAGGACGTTCTCCTTTCGAGGGCAATTAGTCTAGCAACTGAGCCTCGAGAGCGCTATTCACCGCCCGTCCTCAAAGGAAGATGAGGAGCTTAGGTAGAGGCAGATGTTCAGCTGTGATGACGGGTGGTGTGTCGTGCTCGTGTAGCTGAGATGGTAGAGCACTTACCCACGAGAGGCAAACGTCCGGGGTTCGAGTTCCGGTCCGGCTCCCTGTTTTAATTTTACACGGAGATTCGTATCAGCACACACTTCGCTGAAGAGGGAAAATTCATTGTGTATACATAACGCTGTCACCAAAGTAGAGTTTTTAGCACTAATTTGCTTCGAATAGAAGGATGGCTGCGGTGAAAAAAGGAGGTGAAGAATGGTACCTGTGGAGTTAGAAACTATAGCATAATAAATACTATAAAAGCAACTGAAAGTAATTGGTTTTGTGTGGTGTTACGAAAAGCTTATGAATCCAAAATTTGTAAGAGACGGCGACAACGCGGCACGAATGTGCATCACTGTATATGCGTTTTGTGTACTTTTTTTTTAGGCGAAACGGATACAAGCCTTTGGATAAACACGAATTTTATTTTATTTTTTATTTTTAGTATTGCCAGTACCAGGGCAGCAAATGCGAGGTTGTTCCCTCACACGGTGACAAGTAAATTCGTCCCTTGGTCTCAGTACATCCCACACTATCTTACAATGACAAACTTCAACACTAATCCATGCAAATATTCTAGCTGTGTGGTACTTGAGTAAGTACCGTGATGGAATTTCTCTCCAGTAACAGTTTCTTACCGAGCGACAAGATTTCTCCGTGTTATTCCACCAGCCCGACCACTTATTGAATACTTTACGGTGGCAGTCGCATTACCACAGGGTTTCTAGCATTCAGTGATCAGGAAATTCCCGTCAATACGATGGTTGAGTTTACAGCTTAGCGGTAATCTCAGACTACATCGTGATGCAGTGCAAATACCTGTGACGCCGTTTCCCCCGACACCTACGCCTGCAACACAGGGACGGTGTGCGCTGCTCGCTGGTCACGAATGCTGTGGGCTGCACATCGTAAACAAGAGGATGCTTGAGTTAAGCTTTGTGCAGCTGGCATTCTGCGCTACCAGACGCGCGTAAAATACTTTGTTGCCAAGCTGGTACAAACTGCTTGCGGAACACGTGCGTCGCAAAGTGTGTGACACACACACACACGCACACTCACTCACACACACACACAGTCAGAATTGCATTAACGCTATTATTTATTTCTTCGCCATAGTTGTTTCGCACTAGCTCCAGATTTAGAGCGAGTTCCACTTACCTTAAGCCTAAATAGTGGAGGAATATTTACAAGGTGGCGGTGGCCTTTTTCGTTTGGAATTACTGTGGTGTCGTGTATATGTTTACGTATTTTGGTAAATAATTCAAGTTGTTCAGATTATTTTGAATATGGTGCAAAAAAATTCAGATCGTTCAGATACATCGGAACATGGTGGCTATGTGCTGACTGGCTTTTAGCTTTTGATGTGCGGTAAAATACCTCGCTCTTTCATTTTAATGAGTGGTAAAGATTACGTTTCTCGCCAGCGCCCTCTGGATTGTAACATCATTCTCCCTGCCTGTAGGCAACCTGCAAATACTGGCAGAAATGCACTCACCGTGTCCTGAAGCCAGGACCTCTGCATAGGGACCCAGGGCTGAGGGGTGTGCTAGAAGTCTTGTAACTAATAGTGCTCGATATTTACATTTATCTTTTTTTATCTAAATGGTTCAAATGGCTCTGAGCACTATGGGACTCAACATCTTAGGTCATAAGTCCCCTAGAACTTAGAACTAGTTAAACCTAACTAACCTAAGGACATCACAAACATCCATGCCCGAGGCAGGATTCGAACCTGCGACCGTAGCAGCCCCGCGGTTCCGGACTGCAGCGCCAGAACCGCTCTTTTTTTTATCTCTTATTACAAATTGGGTTTCTTCGATTATTCTAACACGCTGTGAAAGTAAGAAATAAATACATTGAGAGTGATGATAATGATGATGATGATGATTATTATTATTATTTGTTCTGTCTATATGTCATGTCCTTCACTGCAAGTTCTTCTGGTTTTCCTTCATCATTTTTATAGTTGCATGCGATACCTTTATCTCCATATCGTCCACTGGCCTATACCTTCTTCTTCCTCTTGTTCACTTCCCACTCATTTTTCCTCCTAGCGTATTCTTTTTTACACAATCTCTTCTCATCGAGTATCGTACCCAACTTACTTTCCTCTTCATTAATTTCATCCAGTATTTACCTTCTCTCACTCATTCCTTATTTTGCCTCGCCACTTCACATTTCCCATTATTCTCCAAATCCACGCCTGGGAGTGCTATAAACATTTCTTCTCTCTCCGCTTGATTGTCCATGTTGCCGCACCGCATGGGGCAACAATGAAACATTTTACCAAACTTTTCCTGAATATTTCATATAATAGATCATAGAAAATACTACTCCTACTGTTAAATATTTCTTTTGCAATACCTATCATTCCTTCATTTCTGGATTACAAATCATGTCACTGTTTATTTTACAGCTTAGATATCTGAATTTACTAGCCTCATCGCAAATTTTCGTTATTATTTTTCTCGACTGACTTTTAAGAGCTATTGCTTTAGTCTTTTTCACATTTGCCTTCTTTCGATATACCTTCCATCTTGTGATTCATGACATTTGTTTATTTTTATCAACCATTGCTAATCTTTCAGGATAATATTGAAAGAGCACTACAAACATCAGCGAATTTAATGTGTGCTACTAATATCTCATCTTTCTTGTTGAACGCCCATCCATAAGTATCTCGCAAGTGAACCTGAATTACAGGTTAGGCGTACACAGTCTCCCAGGAAGAATTGTTAATATTCAGGGATATTCTAAGCAAAAAAGTCTAGTAAGCATGTGCACAAAAATGCTTACCGCAATAACGCGATAAGTATGTTTGTTTAAATATTGTTTTAACGAAGTTAGCAATACGTTTTTAGATAAGCTAACTCGCGGAATTTTAACAATGGATTTTTCTGAATCGTATTGCTCAGCATTGTGGGGGTTGAGCAACTGCTCTGGTTAAACACTTCCGCTTGTAACTGGCTTTTGTGGGCAGTGACCGAGCGCGTGATTCGTTCGCACGGCAGGCGGAGGTTTTGGCGGTCAGAGGAGCTACAGCCGCCGGCGATTCGTGCAGCCGTCTCTGGGACTCGCAGCAATTCCAGCGGAGAATTTCGCCTTCGCTGTTTGAAGGGAAAAATGCATCTACCTGACACAGAAATACTGTCTAATATATCAGGGGGCACAGCTGTTAGATGGAGTGAGCTGGCTTCCACCTCTGACAACTAAAATATTTAAAAATACCTTTACCAGAATGAAGTTTGTCAGGATGTCAAACTGGTGTTCGGAGCGGTCCAACGGCGGATGCAGACCAATTGAATTTTAGAAAACTTTAACGGTATATCGGAATTGATAAACCGCTCCATGCATTATGACTAATTTAAGAAATCTCGGACTTTCACTCTGAGTAACTGCAGGCTCTGGTCGTAAAACAAATAAAAATAAACATCGCAAAGTCGAAATGAAATCGGTGCACATATCGAAGTATTTGCGCCTCTACCGTGAAAAATGCTGACAAAAAATGTAGTCTGGTAGATCGATAAAGACACAACATATTAGTAACTAAATATCAGTGCCTATATTAGAATTCATTAATAACTACAGCCTACGGCGCTTGCGTTCTGATGGCTGGAAGAGGAAAGACAAATGCGAACAGCCAGGCTTGTCCCAGCTGCTCTCTAAAAATTTGAAAGCTGCGCCTTTTTTTTATTACGGACGTATTTATACATACAAAATCTCTGACATGAATCGATACATTTTTTATTACACACATAGTGCCGGCCGGAGTGGCCGAGCGGTTAAAGGCGCTACAGTCTGGAACCGCACGACCGCTACGGTCGCAGGTTCGAATCCTGCCTCGGGCATGGATGTGTGTGATGTCCTTAGGTTAGTTAGGTTTAAGTAGTTCTAAGTTCTAGGGGACTTATAACCACAGCAGTTGAGTCCCATAGTGCTCAGAGCCATTTGAACCATTTGAACACACATAGTGATTTTTATTTAGAAGTAGGTATTACAACAGCAAGAAAGTATGTTAACCTGAAATAACAAGGAATAATGAGACGCGTCTGAAGTTCGTTAAAGATGTGGATACTGCGATAAGGAATAACAGATTAGCCAGTTTAGATGAAGAAGCTTTTGGACAGACAAATATCGGTACAAGAAAGGTAACAACGAAGTAACCTTGGCTAACAGATCAAATACTTCAGCTGATACGCGAAAGAAGGAAGTAAAGAAGTGTTGAGTGAAGGACAGGAATGCAACAATATAAGTACCTTAGGAACAAAATAAATAGGAAATACAGGGCACTCAAGGCAAAATGTCAGCACGAAATTTATTAAAAAAATCGGAAAAGAATGATGGTCAAGAGAACTGACTCAACACTCAGAAAATTCAAAACAACCTTTGGTGAAATTAAAACCAAGAATGGTAACATTAAGAATGCAATGCGAATTACATTGTTAAACGCAGAAGTGAGAACGGATAGGTGGAAAGAGTCCATTGAATGGCTCTCTCAGGGGGAGTAGTTGTCTGATTATATGAAAGAAGGAGAAACTGAAGTCGAAATGGATGACATAGGTGCTCCAATGTTAAGAGTCATAATTTAAACGGGCTCTGGAAGTCTTGAGATAAAATGAAGCAGAAGGGATAGATAACATTCCACTGGATTTTCTAAAATTGTTGGGAGAAGTTGGAAAGAAACGATTATTCATGTGTAGAATCTACGACACTGATTACGTGCCATCAAATTTTCGGAAAAATATCGTCCATGCAATTTCGAAGATAGCAAGGGCAGATATTTGCGAGAACTGTCGCACAGTCAACTTAACAGCTCAGGCATCCAAGTTGCTGAGAAGAATAATACACAAAGGCATAGAAAAGAATTGAGGACCAGTTATATGACGATCAGTTCGGCTTTAGCAAAGGTAAACGCATGCAGGCAGTTCTAACATTGCGGTTGATAACAGAAGCAAGGATGAAGAAAAATCGAGACACTCAAAGGATTTGTCGGTTTGGAAATAGCGTACGGCAGCGTAAATTTTCGCAAGACGTTCCGAATTCTGACAAAAATAGTATTAAGCTGTGCAAAAAGACGGGTAATATAAAATGTACAAGAACCTAGAGCGAACAGTAAGACTGGAAGGCCAAGAATGAATTGTTCAGATTTAAAAGGATCTAAGTCAGCGACCTAGTCGTTCGCCCCCTCTGATCTATCTGTACATCGAAGAAGCAATGACAGAAATTTAAAAAAAAAATCGTTCAAGGGTGGGATTAAAATTCAAGGTGAAACGATATCACTTTACTACATTCGATGATAGTGAAGAAGAATTACAGGATATGTTGAATGAAATGAATAGTCTCTTGAGTACAGAATATTGATTGCGAATAAAACGAAGAAAGACGAAAGTAATGAGAAACGTCAGAAGTGAGAATAGCGAGGAACTTGATACCAAAATTGATCGTCACGATGTAGGCCAAGTTAAGAAAGCAAAGTGACCCATGATGGTCGAAGAAAGGATTAGGAAAAAAGCAGACTGGCAGAGCAAAGAAGTCATTCCTGACCATGAGTAGTGCACTGGTATCAAACACTGGCCTTAAGTTGAGGAAGGAATTTCTGAGAATGTACGTTTGGAGCACACTATTGTATGGTAGTGAGTCATAGACTACGTAACGGTTCGATTATTATCCATTTACCAGTTTCGACTGAAACAAGTTTATGACAATAACAGACTGAAAGCAATCGATATAGTCCGTTGCAGTGTTTCATACTGACTGAATTATTCATTTGAAATGGAGTCTACCTCATTCTCACTAATTGTTTTTCTGAGAATACCGAGAATGCTTCAAAATGTTAAGAGTGGTATAGTGACCTGGTGAGTAACAGAGATGTGCGAACGAGGCAAAAGATCTGCGAAAGAAACAGAAGATGCGGGAGTACAACGGAATGTTCTAGGGAGTTCTGGAACTTTTATTGATGTTCTGCAAACGGAAGCTGTACACGCTATATTTTACACATTTCGGCCCCCGACGGTGTTTTAAGACACGTTCGGTGTCGGACAAAAATAGGTTCTAGAAAGTTTTGAAAATGTTCTGGAACCGGAAACATTAGATGCTGTGCTCTACAAACTTCGATCCTCGAAGGTACATAAGGCTAAAATAATGGACCAGCGCTATTTTACTAACTAACAAAACGTCATCTTCTGTGAATAAAACGCTGAAACATAAGAGAGAGTTTGCACAGTCTCAAGCAAAATAACAAGAAGGTAATCCTTACCTCTTTGTGAAATGGTGAAAAGAAATAGAAGGAGAAAGAGAGGGACGACGTACTATAATACTAGAATAAGTACAATCAGTAAGTGAAATATGACGTGGAGGTGTCATAGAAGAGACGAGAATTAGACCGCGTTCAATGAGACGAAAATCAACAATACCGGATGAATAGAAACAGACGATGAATGAACACACTTCACGAAATCTGACGACTTGGAGTACGCAGGAACTGCAGTTTGGAACTTGGGGGGTTTCATTAGGATCGCATGAAAGGAAACAGTCAGCACCCTAAAGCATCCCCATCGAAAAGAAAATTGGATAGGTGTGAGTGGGAGACGCACACTCAGCGTTCCGTACAAACAGAATTACGTACGCCTATATAGACAGTCCATACATTCCGGGAATCGAGGAGTTCTACAATTTTTCCCTGTTGTCGAAGTTGATACTGGCATTATATCGGTCCCAGGGATTCCAAGACTTTGAAGAACTTTTAATTTCAAATTTGAAGACCGATAACAAATGACAAAAAGATATTTCTTTCGTATGGTACAATTATAAATTAACTATTTGGCTTGTACTGAGGACTCTTTTCTTCATGCCATATTTCTACGTCAAGTTATACTTCATGGGTTTTAACTGTCAAAATATGTCACATTAATGGCCTTATCTTTTGATTGCATTGAGGTGCAAGTTTCACCTTCTTCATGCAAAGAAACCGTAGACCTTAGTATGTGATAAATTTCAACCTTATAAATCTTCCCGTTCTTGAGAAGAAGGGTTTCGGACAAAGAGACAGACGGTCAACAAAGTGGTCGTATATGTCGTTCACCGCTTGAGGAACAGAACCATAATGAACAAGTCATGTGAGTACTGTAGTGGGTAGTAATTTTAACGTGCTCAGTACTTACGTGGCATATATCTCACATCAGAATTCTGGTTTTTTCTAGCTCGGGGAATAAACTTACCTCGCTGTGCCTGATTCTAGCATAAACTTAATGCCATGAGTTTTCAATGCACCCCTCGTTTTCAGTTCTGCATGTTCCCAGTAGGTGGCAGCATATGCTTGAAGAAAGCTGTTCATCAATGACAGGATGTCTTCCAGAAATAAAGGGAACTTTTGCTTGCTAAAGTAATTCCGAACTACACAGCATTTAGAACACGCTACAATATGCTAATATATCTTATACTATCGAGTAAGTCATTGTTTATTTCATTACAACAATACAGAGATAGATTTTGTTTCTTTGTAGCACTGTTTCCATAATGCTTAGGTGTTTAATTTCGAGTTTCCTGAGTACTATTTTCGTGAGTACTATTTCATTCATTTTCCAACGTGAGCAGTACTCACTGTAAACCTGTTCTACAATTGGGGCGAATCAAATCAGTTTTTAACTGAATTGAACTAACCACCAATACAAACTTTTCATTCATAATATCTGAACTCAGAACTGACGAAGTTTCATTTATTAGAAACTCGTGTATCTTCTCGAACGAAGGCGGATACTAAATATTTATATTCCGCAATCGTCATACGGTGTGTCCAGTTCACAGATGGCAAGCAGGAAGAAAATTCAGTGGTGAATTTTCAATACGACGTAAGTCCACATTTTCAGGATTTTAAATTATGGATACAGGAATGTTCAGGTGCCCAGCTCGCGTCGTGTAATACCAAAGTGACTGTAGTCTGCATCTTCTGTACATTACTTCCAGTAACAGAGCATTATTGTTTTATGGCAGTGCAGCCTTAGTAAAAAGCTTAAGTTGTTTTGCTTATCAGGTTATGATAATAATTACATTAATTAATGTCTTTAAGTTAGTAAAATGTCTATATTACTTTTCTTTGCAGGCCTGCGATACTTAATTTGAAAATAAATATGACGTCTAATAGCAGTGCTTCATGTATTGGTGTTGCTGAAAATGAAGAAAGGTGTAGCTGCATCAGAACTCTTAGTTTGCAAAGGTCGTAGCTAAACGTTCTACAAAAGGTGGGAATATGCCACCATGCATACGGAATGGAGATTTTTTTGCCTTAACTTTTGACTACATGCAACATCTATGCTTGCCTAAGATACCAGTTCAGGATCAGTATTATTATTGTCAGTTGACTGTCAAAGATTTCTCCGTGCATAAGAAGAAAACTAATCCACTATCTTTCTGCATATACCACGAGGGGCATGTTAAAAGAGGTGTAAATGAAGCAAGCGGTTTTCCTCCGCCACTATTTCGATACATATGTTTCATCTAATATTAAAGAATTGCTATTCACGGCAGAACAGGAACAAATGTCTCATCAAGTTTGTAATGGCTGTAAATGGCCAGAGGCGCTTTATGAACATGCCATTTCTTTCTCCTAGCAGAGCACACTACTTTCTGCCGTCAGATATGGACTTCACAGCAGTGAAAAGAAGAAATGGTTCAAATGGCTCTGAGCACTATGGGACTCAACATCTTAGGTCATAAGTCCCCTAGAACTTAGAACTACTTAAACCTAACTAACCTAAGGACATCACACACACCCATGCCCGAGGCAGGATTCGAACCTGCGACCGTAGCGGTCCCGCGGTTCCGGACTGCAGCGCCAGAACCGCTAGACCACCGCGGCCGGCGAAAAGAAAAGAAGACTGAGGCGTGTAGTCAGACTCTGCACAGTGAAGGACGTGTGTGAACACAGTCAGTTCTGGCACTAGACGAATTTGTACCGTTACTATTGTTAAAAGTGAGGATGTTTATGATTACAACAAACGGCGGCCACATTATTGCTAAAGAATTGCCGGTTCCAAAGAGACTTCTTTTAAGGACATCTTTAGAGGTTGAAACATATTGTTCAGTGTTTCAACGTTGCCGGAACTCAGTTCTTCTGCAGATGAAATCGGGATAGTAGTAGCAAAACCCTTAATAGCAGTAAAAATGCAACATTATTTCGCCCCTGGACCAAAATATCCACGTATTTCACAATCAGGACTACCAAACATGCATGCTTATCGAAATGGCGTGTGTCCAGTCAATGAAAACAAAATAACCAGAGATATACACGAAATGCTCAAGTATACTGCCTATAACGTTGAATCCAAAACATTTTATGAAAAAAATGCAGATTTAGAGGCAGAGATAACTGAGCAAAATTTCAGTTCCATTCTGTAAAGTTTCTTCTGATTCACTGTTTTCACTGGTAATTTATAGTTAGATGTATACAAAATGTGTATTTCAATAAGCAAAATACAGATGATGTGATTTTGTATCAGAATCTCGTTACGTAAAAAGCACAACTGAAGTAAATTTGAGAAAAGACTTATGTCTTACTTTTTTGATACTATATTTGAAAATGAAGAGGGTACAAGATCATTTTCTGATTACAGTTTTATGTAATTTATATACAACTATCATATCATGCAATAATTTAGTGCAGTATTCACTTGGGAAAGAAGATAAACAACTTCTTCTTATTTCACGAATTTACCTTTTGGGTGTAAGTTGTTTCGCAAATTGATGATTCAAACATTGTCGGCATACCACTGAACAGAATTCGTCTTTACAAACAAAAAACATACAGTCATGGCGACCATTAAGAGTGATGTAAGTACCAGCAAGTAGACTGATTCTCGACTCACACTGGAATGCGGAGCGTCGGAATTTCGAGAGTAAAATCTTCCACAATGCTCAACTATTAGATTGTCTGCCATCGTAGTTGGTATAATATTTCTGTGATACTCCCTGTCACTAAATGAAGGAACTAATGACGAAAAGCGCAACTTTTCTCTGAAACCACTCTCTCTCTCTCTACCTGTTTCGTTAGTTCGACTTGATTACAATCTCTTCCCTGACAGGGAATACTCAGAGTCTTGTAAGTCCTCCCCACTAGAGATGACTTACACAGCTGCTTAGAATTCTTCCAATCTGAAATCACGGAAACTAAATTTTGTCGTCCCTTGCAGTGCATTAGATACCGGACAGGCATGACTGCTTCCGTGATAAATTGGTAATGATGTAATCAGCCAATACAGTCTTTTTTCGCCACCTGTTTACATATGTTACCAGACATACTTACATGAAGTTGTCAACAATGCGATATCACTGTTCAAAATATGAGGGGACAGAAGTCGGGATATAAACTAAGATTGCAGTGGAGGTGGTCTGCCGTTGCCTTCCTGCGACCTGCTGTGAACAGTCAAGTGTGTATCTAGAATGAGATTTTGACTCTGCAGCGGAGTGTGCACTGGCATGAAACTTCCCGGCAGACTAAAACTGTGTGCCGGACCGAGACTCGAACTCGGGACCTTTGCTTTTCGCGGGCAAGTGCTCTACCATCTGAGCTACCGAAGCACGACTCACGCCCGGTCCTCACAGCTTTACTTCTGCCAGTACCGCGGTCTCCTACCTTCCAAACTTTACAGATACTCTCCTGTGAGGTAGGAGACGAGGTACTGGCAGAAGTGAAGTTGTGAGGACGGGGCGTGAGTCGTGCTAGGGTAGCTCAGATGGTAGAGCACTTGCCCGCAAAAGGCAAAGGTCCCGAGGTCGAGTCTCGGTCCGGCACACAGTTTTAATCTCCTAGGAAGTTTCAAGTGTGTATCTTTTTCGTGTTGAAGGCTTTGACGAGTGCTTCTAGACGGTAGTGGAGGGTTTGCGTTGTTATGAATGAAGGGAAAGGAGAGGGTGAATCCCGAAACCGGAACGTAGCTTACTCCTCTCGAATAGTACCTAAAGTGCCGCGGAGCTTAATGTCACCTTCGGACGGACGGATCTCCATCAACAGCGTCACATGACCTCACTTCATGAGGCACTGCGGTGAGGTTTGGAATTTAATACTGCGCATTCGCGCAAAGACTGGTGATCAGGAGTTTTGCGCCACCACCACCACCCTTCCCATTGCCGGCCAAATACTTGGCAGTGAAAATTTCATCGTCCACCTGGATTCTAACCGGTGTACTTCAGAGTCCGTTACCACCGCACAGACTTGCTGTATCCAGCTGAGTTTGCGGAGGCGGATGATGTTAGGAATACGAGCAAATCGAATGGCATCCATGTTGAACTTTCCTTCGTATACTGTGTAAGAGTTCCTTGCAGTTGCTTAAGTAGCAATTTAGTATGAACAGTTTTACTAGTGAAATGACTGACTGACACTGTGCGAAGTATGTAGGATCAAAGTCGCTATTATCTAGCCGAGAGATTTGAACAGTACTATCATCTCTGATTTATATATAATATTTGTTGTTATCTGGAATGTTAATTATTCTGACTGTTATTCTCGTTAAGATTATCTTGAAACTATTACAGCTCTACAGATCTACTGTATTATATAGGAAGAAATAAAAGAACTCATCTCAACTGATTAGTAGGTGACGCTCGAAATTAATTATTATTCTACAGTTATATTTCCTTAAACTTCTAGAGCGCTCCAGAGATCTCTGTTGACGTGCATCTCGAGAGACGCTGGTGATGAGGCGCACAAACCTGCAGTCACACGGCGATTCCTTACAGACTCGAGAACTCGCGATTAAACAGCGTTAACAGCGCGCTACTCAACAGGTTACGCAGACGACGAGTTTAGTTAACAGTACATCACTTGAAAACCAACAGTTCAAACCAAAATATCGTCCCAATAATATTCCAACACATCATAAAACAACATAAAAAACCCCAACAAATAAAATAGTACAACACTTGGAAACTTTCACTAAATTGTGGTTTTGGTATGACGGGAATATTGAGTACAAAATAGCTTCTTTTGCAATCAGTATTTCATGAGCTGAATACGTTGTCCACTCACATTGTGACCACCTGTCAAAAGCCCGAATAACCGCCTTTTGCAGCGCGGACGGCTGCGAGGAGTGCAGGTAGAGTGTCAGTGAGGGTTCTGTGTGGTACCGGCAAGGATGTGGAGCCACGCCGATTGCAGTACCGTGGCCAGCTGCGTTAAGTCTCTCGGTTGAGGAACCATTGTGCGAACAGCCCAGTGGAGGTGTTGCCACATATTCTGCACTGGGATTAAATCCAGAGCGTCTGGTGGCCAGAGGAGCACGGTAAACTCACCCCGGTGCTCTTCAAAACGCACACGTTACACTGTCCTGCAGGTAAATGCCGTCGCGTTGAGGAAGAAGAAATAGCTTGTAGTGGCAGGGGTGGGTGTGCCCTCCAGAGTGACAAGATTACTCAGGGAGTGCAACGTAAACAGTCCCATACCATAACGTATGCAGTGTTTTTACTTCAAACGTTTGACGCCGCACACGTCAAGCACTATCCCCGATGGAGAATGAAATGTGATTGACATTAAAAGGCCACCTGTAGCCATTCAATGGACCTCCAGTTGCGCTACTGCCGCGCAGATTTCAGCCTCCGTCGCCGATTGAAGCAAGCCAGCATCGGTGCATGAAACAGGTGCCTGCTGCGGAGGACCATACACCACAACGTTTGCTGAAAGGCCGTTGTGTCTGTAGCTCCTTGGCTTGTCTGGGCGGTCGGTTCCTCAAGAGTTGCACGTCTGTTCGCCCTATACGTCTTCGCAGCCTTCGTTCAGGCCTCTCATCTACGACCCGTGGTGCACTGCTAGTGCTTCGGCGCCGCTTTGTTATGCACGGTATCCAACAAACTCGGCGGCACGCCAACACTTCACTAACTCGGCTGTTTCGGAAATGGTTCCACCGTTGGCCCAAAAGCCAATTATTATGCCCCTTTGGACGTCAGATTAACCACACCTTTTCTACATTACGGTGCCAACTGTACTATTTTCCACGTCCCGCTACTCGGATTATACACTGAGGAGCCAAAGAAACTGGTACTCCTACCTAATATCGTGTAGGGCCCCCGCGAGCACGCAAAAGTGTCGCAACACGACGTGGCGTGGACTCGACTAATGTCTGGAGTAGTGCTGGAGGGAACTGAGACCATCAGTCCTGCAAGGCTGTCCATGAATCACTAAGAGTACAAGCGAGTGGAGATTCCTGAGAAGCACGTTGCAAGGCATCCAAGATACGCTCTATAATGTTCATGTCTGGGAAGTTTCGTGGCCAGCGGAAGTGTTTAAACTTAGAAGAGCGTTCCTGGAGCCACTATGTAGCAATTCTGGACATGTGGGGTATCGCATTGACCTGCTGGAATTGCCCAAGTCCGTCAGCATGCACAATGGACATGAATGGATGAAGGTGATCAGACAGGCTGCTTGCGTACGTGTCACCTGTCAGAGTCGTATCTAGACGTATCAGGGGTCCCATATCACTCCAACTGCACCTGTTCCACACCATTACAGAGCCTCCACCAACTTGAGCAGTCCCATGCTGACGCGCAGATTCCATAGATTCATGAGGTTGTCCCCATACCTTTACAAGTTCGTCCGCCCGATGCAATTTGAAAGGAGACTCGTCCGACAGGCAACATGTCTCCTGTCATCAACAGTCCAATGTCGGTGTTGACGGGCCCTGGCGAGACGTAAAGTTTTCTGTGGTGGCAGTCATCAAGGGTATACGAGTGGACCTTCGACACCGAAAGCCCATATAGATGATGTTTCCTTGAATCATTCGCACTCTGATACTTGTTGATCGCCCAGCGTTGAAATATTAATCTGTTTGCGGAAGCTGAACGATTCTCTTGAGTCATCGTTGGTCCAGTTCTAGCAGGATCTTTTTCCGGCCGCATCGTTGTCAGAGATTTGATGTTTTGCCAGATTCTTGAAATTCACGGTACAGTCGTGAAATGCTAGTACGGGAAAATCCCCACTTTATCGCTTCTTCGGAGATGCTGCGTCCCATCGCTCGTGCGCCGACTACTGCATCACGTTCAAACACACTTAAATCTTGGTGACCTGCCATTGAAGCAGCAGTCGTCGAGCTTACAACTGTGCCAGACACTTGTTGTGTTATATAGTCGTTGCCGACCGTAGGGCCGTATTCTGCCGGTTCACGTATCTGTATTTGAATACGCATGCCCATACCAGTTTCTTTGGTGTATATCTTCCATTTTCTAGTGCTTCTACGTGCCGTCCGTGACTGGTTATTGCACGTTGACGTCGAACATATGCAGTGATTAAATTAATGTGACTCGACAGTGCCCGTCTGTTCGTTGGGATTTGAAAAGCAAACCGAACGAAAAACAATGCATTACTAAATTCAAAGTGGCACAATACGTTCGTCATTTGTCACCGATGAAATCGGTAACTGTTTTGTGATTTTGTTGTTTACGTGTTGCAACTTTAATCGAAGACTACATATTCCCGTTAAATCTAAAACCTACCCCGAACAGAAAAAAAAAACCTGTCAAGAACATTTTCACGGTCTGTCTTTGACTTCAAATTCTTAGAAACTTCTGGGTTGAATTTTCTCCTAGCTTTATCTACTTACTCTTCGGGAACAGTTTCCTATACCGCGAAATCATTCGGAAAAAAGGGATTCGATTTAATTCTCATACACGACGTCCTATTACTATCGATGGTAGCTTAGCATATATATTTACGTACGGCCTCGTAACTTTATTGCTTCACAAGCGCCAGAAGAAAATAAAGACTGCAAAGTTTCTACGCTTGTGCCTAGGCAGTTATCAGAGAGAGATTTTAACGTGGCGGTGATAGCGTAGATAACTTAAGCTTATTGTCGCAGGCTGCAGTTAACGTAGAGCGTAGAGTGTGTGTAGATGTGTTAATAAAGGGACCGTGGGGAGTTCGCCCGCTGACTTCTTGTTTTACATCCCATGTTACAACAGTTACAGAGTAAATTGTATTGCAGACGGTAAACAGTGTAAAAATACAGAATTCTTACATTCGAATGCCATCTTCCACCACCACGACTCCTGTATTTCCCCCCTCTCACCCCCCCCCCCCCGCGCTTTCTCCTCATTCGCCGGCCGCTGTGGCCGAGCGGTTCTAGGCGCTTCAGTCTGGAACCGCGCGACCGCTAAGGTCGCAGGTTCGAATCCTGCCTCGGGCATGGATGTGTGTGATGTCCTTAGGTTAGTTATGTTTAAGTAGTTCTAGGTGACTGATGACCTTAGTTAAGTCCCATAGTGCACATTCCACACTCCCCCCCCCCCCCCCCCCTCCTCAGCTTGCCTACCACACACGATATTGTCTCTATGGGGAAAAAATTGTCATATCTTCAAATATTACGTGTATTTCTCAACGAATCACAGATGGTAAACAAATATCAACGAAGACAGCAGTGTTCGCGTTCTATGTCTTATTGAGACAGTTCTTGAGATGGATCGTTCGGTTCGTCCTGGATGGATGGAAGACTTCAAACTGAGCATTAACATTGCGTAGCAGTGAGCACTGATCTGAAAGTTCCTGGCAGATCAAAACACTGTGTCGGACCTGCACCTATGCCTTTCCCCTGCAAGAGCTTTGCCGACTGCGGTGTGCTTAAATAGCTCAGCCGGTAGAGCACTTGCAGGTGAAAGGCATAGGTGCCGGTTTCGAACCCCGATCCGACACAGCGTTTTGATCTCCGAGGAAGTCTCACTTCTGTTGTCCGTACATTGTTTCTCTGTCTGTATGTGAAGGCTAATCTCAGGAACTACTGTAGGGATATTGTTATAGTTTTCACTAATAGACAGACAGATCCAGAAGGAAGGTTTGAGTACGTCATTGTTGTTGATGAAATATATACATGTATTAGATATGATCATACGCACATACATAAATTACGCACTTAAGTTGACGAAAATACGAAGTGTTATACCTTGATCACACTAACCGAACGGTACCTAACTCTAAATGTAGTGCTTAGAAATCAATGCGACATTTTAATGAACTTCACACTAAACTGAATTCAATTTTTAGTGAAAAAAAAAAGCCAATGGCTTGAGACTGTCGTGGATGTTGGGTATGCGTTACGGTAGAGGAACTCTTCAGATGGAGTTCACTACACAGCAAACCCGGTTCAAGTGCCTCAAATGGCTCTAAGCACTATGGGACATAACATCTGAGCACATCAGTCACCTACACTTAGAACTACTTAAACCTAACTAACCTAAGGACATCACACACATCCCAGCCCGAGGCAGGATTCGAACCTGCGACCGTAGCAGCAGCGCGGTTCCGGACTGAAGAGCCCAGAACCGCTCGACCACAGCGGCCGGCAGCAAACCCGGAAGAGGGGACTTAGATAAAACTCGTACAGTTGACATAAGGAACGTGGGAGAAACATACCGATTAATCGTGCAGGCAGAAGGCTCTATTGCAATGGTTGTGTTGTGTTGTGTTGTGTTGTGTTGGGGGAAGAGACCAAACAGCGAAGTTGGTTCAAATGGCTCAGAGCGCTATGGTCATCAGTCCCCTAGAACTTAGAACTACTTAAACCTAACTAACCTAAGGACATCACACAACACCCAGTCATCACGAGGCAGAGAAAATCCCTGACCCCGCCGAGAACCGAACCCGGGAACCCGGGCGTGGGAAGCGAGAACGCTACCGCACGACCACGAGTGCGGACCAACAGCGAAGTCATCGGTCTCATCTGATTAGGGAAGGACGGGGAAGGAAGTCGGCCGTGTCCTTTCAAAGGAACCATCCCGGCATTTGCCTCGAGCGATTTAGGGAAATATCGGAAAACCTAAATCAGGATGGCCGGACGTGGGATTGAACCATCGTCCTCCTGAATGCGGGTCCAGTGTGCTATCCACTGCGCCACCTCGCAATGACAGCAAAGCGATTGGTGACGAGGTGTACCCAGGAAAACAGTGAGGCAAGAAGAACAGAGCCGGTTCCTTACAGAACAATAACTAGTACGTCGCACGACTGTTAGACTGTCTCTAACAAGTAGATGGATGACAACAACAGGACTCCGGGCAGATGATAGAGGCAGAGAGTCACAACCCGTGTGGAACAGATTACCGAAAGCTGGGTTGAACCCTCGAATTAAAATTCGTGCTTTACCGTAGACACTATTCAACAGTGAACAGAGACTTGCATGATGTACAGTCACAGTCAGCTAAGACACAGTGGTTTTCTGTGGGGTTCATTGATGAAACTTGCATCTTTTTGTGGCGGCCACATGGACGCCAACGGGTCCGTAGACGACCCGATCAAAGGTCAGAGGAAACACCCACTCTCGAGGCACAGCCACACTTCTTTGACTCCCGTAATCGTGGTATGAGGAGCTATTGGGTGTGACAGCATCACTGATTTGGTAGTCGTGGAAAGGAGGCTGAATGGTCGCGATTATGTGGCACAACAGTAAACCCTGTTCGTCACCGGGGTACCAAACTGCGTATTCCAGCAAGATAATGCAAGTCCAAACACTGCATGTCGCATCACACATGCCTTGAGGATTGTTCCGATCAAAAATGGTTCAAATGGCTCTGAGCACTATGCTACTTAACTTCTGAGGTCATCAGTCACCTAGAACTTAGAACTACTTAAACCTAACTAACCTAAGGACACCACACACATCCATGCCCGAGGCAGGATTCGAACCTGCGACCGTAGCGGTCGCTCGGCTCCAGACTGCAGCGCCTAGAACCGCACGGCCACTCAGGCTGGCGATTGTTCGGATCCTTCGCTAGCTTCCACAGTCCCGTAATTCGTCACCCGTGGAGCATGTCTGCTAAGCATTGCTGCTCATTTGTTGAGAGATTTGCCGTTTATTCCAAATAATAATGATACCAATGAGGCACGTCTTTTAAGTTTTGTGAAATGTCACACTTGCTATACACACACACACACACACACTCACACACACACGGACACGTACGCACGCTCACTCACACAATATACCGGCCTGAAGCCAACAATTCTCCTGAACTGATACAACATGTGTTTCAGCCATGGCAGATTGTAAGTAGGCTGTTTAGGTTCTTATATTGGTAACGCCACCGCCACGTAGCCCTCTGTATGAAAATCACTGGCTGTGCTGTGGCAGTCTGTGGCTGGTTTGCATTGTTGTTCGCTTTTGTAGTGCTGGGCAGCTGGATTTTAACAGCGCGTAGCGTTGCGCAGTTGGAGGTGAGCCGCCAGCAGTGGTGGATGTGGGGAGAGAGATGGCGGAATTTTGAGAGCGGACGATCTGGACGTGTGTCCATCAGAAAGAGTAAATTTGTAATACTGGATATGATGGACTGATACATATATATATATATATATATATATATATATATATATATATATATATATATTATGACTTTTGAACACTATTAACGTAAATACATTGTTTGTTCTCTATCAAAATATTTCTTTTGCTAACTATGCCTATCAGTAGTTAGGGCCTTCAGTAGTTCTAATCTTTTATTTAGCTGGCAATAGTGGCGCTCGCTGTATTGAGTAGTTCGAGTAACGAAGATTTTTGTGAGGTAAGTGATTTGTGAAACGTATAGGTTAATTTAGTCAGGGCTATTCTCTTGTAGGGATTATTGAAAGTCAGACTGCGTTGCGCTAAAAAATATTGTGTGTCAGTTTAAGCACAGTCATGTATAATTTTTCTAAGGGGACGTCTCAAGATGACGTTCACAGGCCATTTGCTTCCATGCTACACCCAACACTAGAGTGTAGTCTCGCCCGTGTGTTTACTCGTCCTCCTCATATTCATGATGGTCGTCAGTTTTAAAGTTTAATGATACCCGTTATGTGATGAACATCTGCATAAAGTGTGCCACATATCGGACGTCTGCGACACTTTCCTCTTAAAACAGAAAAAAAGTACAGGACGTTTCAAACAAAGCCATACAGGGTGATCCGAAAGTTTTTAAATGTCGTGTGACTAGGGCCTCCCGTCTGGTAGACCGTTCGCCGTGTGCAAGTCTTTCAATTTGACGCCACTTCGACTTGCGCGCCGATGGGGATGAAATGATGATAATTAGGACAACACCAGTCCCTGAGAGAAAAAAATCTCCGACCCAGCTGGGAATCGAGCCTGGAGCCTTAGGATTGACATTCCGTCACGCTGAGCACTCAGTTACCGTGGCCGGACATTGGAACGTCATGTCCCATAGAACAATAGGTCAGGGGTACAATAGTCGCGGCCCATGGGACAAAGTAGTATTCAGGGATATGACGCGAACGATCATGTGAAGCAGAAATGTCCAATAAATATGTGCTCTAAAAGGCACACCTTAAGAGCTATGACCATATTTTCATCTTCGCTGCTATAAGGCACATCTCTAGTACTGAACAATTGCTCACAGCTCTCACGGTATTGTTATTAGAGACCCCGTTTATTAGACGCTTCGAAAGATCGTTCAGGGCACATCCCTGAATATGACTTTGTCCTACGGTCCAAGACTGGAGACTCATCAATGCAGGCTCATCAGTGCAGACTCGGTCCAATGGGACATGACTTTTGAATCACGTTGTATCAGTCTACAAGAGGTAGTATTGGCCAAAACTAAAAGAAAATTTCGTGCATAATTGTATATCTGGAAGCCAATACCTGTTGAGATGAGGGCTGTTTTACGTTTGAACAATTATGTGCAGTATTCCATAATATAGGCCGTCGTACTGTTCTAGATCACTGCCTATGTTGTCTACATATACGTAACAGACGGGTGGGAATGACAGGACAGATTCGTCCATATCTCAACAGGTATTACTTTCTGGACATATCGTTATAGGAACTTTGCCTCTAGTTTTGACCAACGTTTCCGCCTTCAGGAATATGTCACACTTCCTTTTCCATACATCGTGTATGTATTTGAAAAAATACGAATATAAAAAGAATACTCATGAGGAAGGTACATATAGAAAGGAGACGTAATGAAAATAGAAAAAATGAGATACTGTTTCATTTCGACTTACTTGGTCATCGAGTTTATACCAGCACTTTTCTGTAGGAGCCTGTAAACTAACTCGGTCTGATTACTATGTCATTATCACAGTTATAATGACTCCACCCATAGATGTTCCACAACTATTCTTCATAATAACTTTGCAACGTGATATATTTTCATGTTGTAGCAGTTACTTTGTAGTTAGAGAGTATGACTCATTACATTTCAATAACAACAGGTACTTACCTTTTCAAAATGGCTTCACTGTCTGGATCTGTTCTCCAGCTGCGTAATATTTTACAAAAGCAAATCATGGGTGTTGTATATTAACTTTATCTGAAGAATTAACAATTTCATTTTACCACAGCTTTTATTTTCATCTTTTAATCTGAGCACCCGTATTTTCACAAATACTACATGAACTTCATCAAAAACAACATATAGAAATATTGTTTTGTTCGTAAAGTCCAAAGACTTAATTGAAAAACAGTCAGATTATAAGATGTAAATAAAATGAACCATGCTCTAAAAATGTTAATTCCACTCTGACGCGCTTGGCGCCAAGCAACTTTGCGTATATTATATACACAGGTTCCAGAACCTACTAGAACTGGAAAGAAATCAGTTTTACATAAAGACAGTTTTCATTAAAAACGTGTCAGTTTTTACGTAGGCCTATATATTGTTCACTGAAAATGATTATTTAGGCGAAGATTTATAGACCTAATGGTTAACAACAAACGTTGCAAATCTTGAAAATATTAAAAATAGTATTTTGAAATATCATTTTCAATATCGATAGGAAAATTAATGAGATTATAAATTTTTGTTTACAACACTGAAAAATTCTAATTACTTTACGTGAC
Source organism: Schistocerca nitens (assembly GCF_023898315.1). Lineage (NCBI taxonomy): Eukaryota > Metazoa > Arthropoda > Insecta > Orthoptera > Acrididae > Schistocerca > Schistocerca nitens. Next base: position 78,118,444 of record NC_064625.1, read on the forward strand.
CTAGACGTGTTATTAGATTATAAACTTTTAAAACAGTGAGCACTAATGTTCATGGTGTAAGATCGATACCTGATAGTATATCGAAATACAAGTAGAAAACTATATTTACAGAAAAGTTGTATTTGACAGTTAGGAATTTTTATAAGCGTTCGTAGATAAGAAATAAATAATTTGCTTAATACAGTGAACTCAAGTGTGGCTAAAATTTAGATGGTATCGAACATTTCATTATTTGAGAAGAAGTTCTGAGGGGGCTACTAGATTCGTTGTACAGTGTTACGGTAGATTCACTTATTTCCGTTGGATGGTCTCAAATGCAGCTCAGTACAAACTTCTGAAGTAATCGTACGTCCAGTCATGACGTAGAGCAGCGGATGGGACACAGAAAGAAAATGGAGAAAAACGGATCACCTCCGGGAAAGCTGGTAAATTTTTCGTTCAAGGTAGATCGCGATTTAAAACCTGGCACGCAGTCAACCTAACTAGTAAAAGCAAACGACAAGTGCCCCAGCATGACAGCACATAATCAACGTTTTGCGTAACAACATATTAGGCACTGCATTATCTCCATCAGACATGAGGTTAATGCGTACGTTTTCGACTTCTCCATCTGTTACAGACTCAGCATCACAATGACATAACGAGCGAATATCATTTCAAGAAGTTGGCGTTTCTAAATATGCGGTTCTCCATGCGCTAGTACACGTTAGGTGCTTGTGCCTTGCATAAATGACGGTCAAAGCCATTCGACCTCAGTACGCAAAGCAGACGTTTTGGGATGTTGTTTTATTTCCACTTGCCCAGCTTCCCCGCTCAGACTTTGTGACTATTAAGGCGCTCCTGGTGTAACTTACGAGACGGAGAGAAATGCTGTCTGTGGTTTCTTCAAGACCCCACCACGCAAGTGTGCAAGTTGCGGCGAGGTAGGCTGGACACGTCTTACAGCACTGCAAGTAATTCACTGAAGAGGAGGAAAGGCACGAAGGCAGAGACGAGGATTAGCGTTCAGCGCGTCGTTGGGGTCGATGTCATTAGGTAGGTGGATTGAGGAGTGTCTGGTGAACGGAATCTACCAAGGCATTTTCAGTGGAACCAGTGCCTTAAGAAATCTAGGGAAACCTCTGTAAACCTAAATTGAATTACCTGCCGGGACTTGAACCGTCGCTGTCCCAAATACAATTCAAGCTTCTTATCAAAGTATCACTTTGATCGGCAGACATCTTCAGGAAAAGGAAAAACTCGCTTTACTGCACGACAAAATTTGGTGTTATTTATTGAAAAATTCGGTATTATTTTTGGGCGGATAAGGTGATCTTTTTGCAAAATTTAATGATGTTAATTCTGGCAGATTTGGTGTGGCTTTTTGTCAAATTTCATATTTCTTTTCAAATTGTGTTTCTTGCCATATTCTGTTTTCTTACCAAAACCCACTATTTTTTTCTGGCAAATTCGATTTTCTCTCTTTTTTAAAATTTGGTGTTTTATTTTCAAAATCCGGTCTTTTTATAAATTCAGTGTTGTTTTTTGCAGATTAGATGTTGTTTGTGCTAAATTCTATGTTGTTTTTACCAAATTCGTTGTTAATTTTTTCGCCAAATTTTCCCTTTCTTCCAAAATCGGAATTTTTCTTCTTTGCCAAATTACATGTTTTTTTGCCAGAATAGTTGGTGTTTCTTCCTGCTACAGTGCATGGTGTTGCTACTGTTTCCTGTAGTTAGTAGGCCTGGGAGGGTAGGTACAGTGCGTGAACAGTGTCAAGTGTGGAGTGATCTGTAAGAAAAACACTGAGAATCAACGTACTCCTGTGAAACAGCGTTTCGCTACTTCACCCAACATGTATTACTTGCTGCCCAAGTAGCAAAACTCATGTACTACTTCTAGTATGTTATTCCTTCACCACCACACAATTTAATTCGAGTACGTTTCATTATTCTTGTTTTAATTTTGTTTATATTCGTTTTTAACCCCTTCTCGCACCGTTAAATTCCTTGCTTTCTATTTTATTTTATACACTGCCTGTCCAGTGTTGGCTCGAGAGTGGATGACAAATTCGTTGTGTTACTACTACTACTACTACTACTACTACTACTACTACTAGTAGTAGTAGTAGTAGTAGTAGTAGTAGTAATTTCTGAAAATTGTGGTAAGTTCTTATGGGACCAAACTGATCAAGTCATCGGTCCCTAGGCTTGCACACTACTTAATCTAATTTGAACTAACTTACGGTAAGGACAAAACACACACATCCATGCCTGAAGAAGGACTCGATTCTCCGACGGGGGAAGCCGCGCGAAGCATGACAAGGCACCCAAGACCACGCGGCTACTATTGGTAGTACCAGTAGCAGTAGTAGCAGTTTTATTCATTGATACGACACTTACAGTAGGATATGTGAAATGTCTTTCTGTTATACAAAAAATAAAGTAATTCACTTAGGCAGACATATAGAGATTTGCAACTCTAGAATGACAAGGACGAAACATGCTGTCGACCGGAGCAGAAACCGTTCTACATTTGCCTGAAGTAATTTAGGGAAACCACGGGAACGTGGATCACGATGACCCCACGATCTCTCGAATACAGGGCCAGTCTTATTCGGTTTACCCTTAGCGTATAAAAATTTGGAGAGGTTGTGAATCTTATACTGTAAGCATCGTTGAAGAAAGAATTTTTCGAAATCATACTGCTAAGGGCTTGCAATAGAAGCTGAAAGGGTTTTCGAAAAGATGTCGCTATGAAGGCAATTTTGGAGCTAGAGCTAAGAAAACTGGTATTTGTTTTCTCAGTCGGAAACATATATATGTACGTGTTTCAGCATTTGTGGGAATTCAACCACTAACACGGTAAGTTAGTGGATCAGTCTTTTCTTGTCAAAATACTTATATGGTTGTTAAAGAAATACTAAACCAATTTTTAAAGCTACATCCATAAAACATGGTGTTTAACTTCTCGGGTGGTAATTAAAAAAAAAGTGCTGCAGTGTTTTTGAAATTCAACCCTCAAAGGAAGTGAAATTATGTAACTATGAAAGCATTTTCACGGTTAAAGCTACTAAAATTTCCACTTAGCTCCTTTGTTGGAAATAAAGAAATACGTGTCTCACTGTTTTTTTGGAAATTCAATCACTGTTGGGGTGAAATAGGGGATGGAAATTTAGTATTGTACAAGCCATAGCTCTGGGAATACATTTTTTCACAAAGCAAGAAAAGAAGAACCGTGTGAATGGGTTATGTAAAATCTGGTGTCACCGCCAGACACCACACTTGCTAGGTGGTAGCCTTTAAATCGGCCGCGGTCCATTAGTATACGGCGGACCGGCGTGTCGCCACTGTCAGTGATTGCAGACCGAGCGCCACCACACGGCAGGTCTAGAGAGACTTTCTAGCACTCGCCCCAGTTGTACAGCCGACGTTCATAGTAATGGTTCACTGAATATTACGCTCTCATTTGCCGAGACGATAGTTAGCATAGCCTTCAGCTACGTCATTTGCTACGACCTAGCAAGGCGCCATAGCATTTGATAATTAATATTGTGAAACATGTACAGTAACGAAAGATGTTCACCAATTGTGGATTAAAGTTAAGTATTACATCAACTACGTACTTTATTTGCTACTATACATTCCCTTAACTGTTCCAGACCTCACGCCAGTCTGCGTGAGCTTGACGCGTGCCTTTCGGCTACCTTACAGTGTCTTGGCTGTCTGGCCAAGTCACTACATAAAATAGTACCTGTTTCATTATCGTCATTATTATTTGTTGTGTTAGATGGTTCAAATGGCTCTGAGCACTATGGGACTTAACTTCTGAGGTCCCCTAGAACTTAGAACTACTTAGACCTAACCTAACCTAAGGGCATCACACACATCCATGCCCGAGGCAGGATTCGAACCTGCGACCGTAGCGGCCGCGCGGTTCAAGACTGTAGCGCCTAGAACCGCTAGACCACACGGGCCGGCTGTCTGTGTTAGAATTTTTACCGAATTCCTGTTCTGTGTTACCCTCAGCCGTACAGAATTTATCACTTAACATGCGCTTTTTAACTGCCTTTTTGTGATTCACGAGAGACGAATCAAAAAGCTTGACGCGATTTGTGGCAAACTGCGCCATCCACCTGCGGAGCAGAGGCGGCAGAACTTTTCACTCGTTTCGCAGCCCTGGCACGAAGCCGACCCACCAAGAGGTTAGCTCCCCGCAGATCCAGAAATTGCGGTCCCCCAGCGCGCGTGCGGAATGTCCCCCGGGCGGCCGCGGAAGCAGGCCGTCGAGGTCTGGGCGGTTTTCGGCGCGGCCGCACTTTACGAGACTAATGCCGGGAGCGCGCGAGGTGTTATCTGGGGGCCGCCATTGTGGTGGCCGGCGCCGCGGAATACAAATGATGCGGACCTGCAGACTCCGCTTCCAGCTCGCACGTGCTGGAGCCGGGTGGAGGAAACTGCGGCCGCTCCGTTCGCAGCGGAGGGAGCCGGCGGCAGAGAAATGTCTGGTCATGCATTCGCTAAACACGCTTGACCTTTCGGACATGTCCTCCTCGGCTATTATCAACGGTTGACAATGGCCTGGGTGCACTCGTCGGAAAGCTCGTCGATATTTAATCGCAACTGTAAGGTCCAAAATGTTTTATTAGTTCATATTGCTGTAAAGTATCGCATTCATCATGGCCCCTTTCATGTTGGTGATACAAACCCTCTGTCCAGGTACTAGTCATTTACAGCAGACATCACGCGAATTTAATGTATCGTGCCCGGCCACCAGCCTTGGTAATGGTGGTAGTGGCTTTAGTTTGGTGAGGAAGAGCCTCCACAAGTTGTTTTCTTCTTTTTTTTCCCAGGTAGGCCATATCCAGCTGAAACCATTCATTGACAATTATATCCAGCAGAACTACCAAACTGCGGCAATGGTTCAAATGGCTCGTAACACTATGGGACTTAACTTCTGAGGTCATCAGTCCCCTAGAACTTAGAACTACTTAAACCTAACTAACCTAAGGACATCACACACAGCCATGACCGAGGCAGGATTCGAACCTGCGACCGCAGCGGGCGTGCGGTTCCACACTGTAGCGCCTAGAACCGCTCGGCCACCTTGGCCGGCAAACTGCAGGAATGTTGACTGCTACACGTTTCCTGCTGTCCCAAATGATCGTAGACATTTTCTGTGGAATTAGATCTACCTACCCTACTAGCCATTAAAATTGCTACACCACGAAGATTACGTGCTACAGACGCGAAAATTAACCGACAGGAAGAAGATGCTGTGATATTCAAATGATTAGCTTTTCAGAGCATTCACACAAGGTTGGCGCCGGTGGCGACACCTACAACGTGCTCACATGAGGAAAGTTTCCAAAGTTTTCTCATACACAAACAGCAGTTGACCGGCGTTGCCTGGTGAAACGTTGTGTTGCCTCGTGTAAAGAGGAAAAACGCGTACCATCACGTTTCCCACTTCGATAAACGTCGGATTGTAGCCTATCGCGATTGCGGTTTATCGTATCGCGACATTACTGCTCGCGTTGGTCGAGATCCAATGACTGTTAGCAGATTATGGAATCGGTGGGTTCAGGAGGCTAATACGGAACGCCGTGCTGGATCCCAACGGCCTCGTATCACTAGCAGTCGAAATGACAGGCATCTTATCCGCATGGCTGTAACGGATCGTGCAGCCACGTCTCGATCCCTGGGTCAACAGATGGGGACGTTTGCAAGGCAACAACCATGTGCACGAATGGCAAACCGTCATTTTTTCGGATGAATCCAGGTTCTGTTTAATCATGATGGTCGCATCCGTATTTGCCGACATTGCGGTGAACGCACATTGGAAGCGTGTATTCGTCATCGCCGTACTGGCGTATCACCCGGCGTGATGGTATGGGGTGCCATTGCTTACACGTCTCGGTCACCTATTGTTCGCATTGACGGCACTTTGAACAGTGCACGTTACGTTTCACATGTGTGACGACCCGTGGCTCTACCCTTCATTCGATCCCAGCGAAACCCTACACTTCAGCAGGATAATGCACGAGCCTGTGTTGCAGGTCCTGTACGGGCCTTTCTGGATACAGAAAATGTCCGACTGCTGCCCTGGCTAGCACTTTCTCCAGATCTCTCACCAATTGAAAACGTCTGGTTAATGGTGGCCGAGCAACTGGCTCGTCACAATACGCCACTCACTACCCTTGATGTGGTATCGTGTTGAAGCTGCATGGGCAGCTGTACCTGTACACGCCATCCATGCTCTGTTTGACTCAATGCCAAGGCGTATCAAGGCCGTTATTACCGCGAGAAATGGTTGTTTTGGCTACTGATTTCTCAGGATCTATGCACCCAAATTGCGTATAATATATTTGTCCAATGAATACCCGTTTATCATCAGCATTTCTTCTTGGTGTAGCAATTTTAATGGCCAGTAGTGTATTTAGCGAACCAGTCGAGTTGCGATGATGTGTCAGTGTGTTCGTGAAACGAGGAACATATGTGTCAAGCCCTGTGAAAATGGATATTGTCACTTTTTTTAAATTTATTTGTGGCCTCCGGACATGATCCACTGAGCAAACCTCAGATACATCTAAATTTACATCTGTTCACCGCAAGCCACCTTGCGGTGTGCGGCGGACAGTATTTTGTGTATCACTGTCATTTCGCCCAATTTCCTGTTCAACTCGCGAATAGTTCGCGCTAAGAACGATTGCCGGTTACGTCTCCATGTGCGCTTGGATCTCTCTAATTTTACCTTGATTGTCTTCTCACGAGATATACACAGGAGTAAGCAATATATTCGTTGCCTCGTCTAACAACGTGTGCTCCTGGACATTGGCAATGATCCATATTGTGATGCAGAACGCCTTTCTCCTAGCGTTTGCCACGGGAGCTCCTCGGTCATACTTCCTACGCTTTCGTGCTTACTAAATGAACTTGCAAGGAAACTCGCTTCTCTTCTTTGGATACACTCAATTTTCTCTGTGAATTCTGTCTGGTAAAGGTCCCAAACTGACGAGCAGTATTCAGTTATTAGTAGAACGAGAGGTTTGTATGCTACGCCTTTTGTTGATGGACAACATTTCCTGAGGAATCTTTTACTGAATTTCAGTGTGTCATCTGATTTCATGTGGTAATTCCATTATAAATCGATATTTTATGGAACTTTTTCCAGTGATTGTTCTGCATTTGTGTTGTTATACAATAGAAGATCCTTCTGTGTATGTTCTCACAATATGCTACACTTTTCTTTTATGTTGGGGATCAATTGCCACTCATTGTACCACGCATGAGTCCTCTGTAAGTCTCCTTGTACAAGTACAAGGGGCTTTTGAAAGGTCCATGCAAAGTCCGAGAGATGGCACCACCGGCACGTATCGAGGTCATGTTTAGTTAGTAGCATCTTTGGAAAGAACGCACACAAAGTTTCAGCCATATTGGTCTATTTCTTTGTGTTTGGCATTCGTGTGAATCGAAGAAGTCGAGTGATTGTCAAAAAATGGACGCTAAAGCATTTTGTATTGTGATTAAAGATTACTTTATGAAAGGCAAAACGCCTCAGGAGACTAAAGAGAAGCTTGATAAACATTAAGGTGACTCTAAACCTTCTATTAGAACAGTTTATAAGTGGTTTCAAAATTTTCGTAGTGGCCATATGGGCACAAGTGATGCTGAACGTTCTGGACGGCCTGTGGAGGTTACGACTCCAGAAATCATTGATGAAATCCATAATATGGTGATGGATGACAGAAGAGTTAAGGTACGTGAGATTGCTAGTGCTGTGAGCATCTCGAATGAAAAGGTACATAATACTTTGCGTAAACATTCGGACATGAGAAAGCTATCCACAATATGGGTTCCGCAATTGCTCACGCTTGACCAAAAACGGAATCGTGTGAAGTGTTACAAGGATTGTTTGTAGCTGTTCAGGAAGAATCCGCAGAACTTTAAACGTCCTGGATGAAACATGGATACATTACTATGCTCCTGAGACCAAACAACAATCTAAAGAATGGGTTACCAAGGGAGAATCTGCACCAAAAAGACCATTCCTTCGGCCGGAGAGGCTATGGTGACTGTCTTTTGGGATTCGCAAGAGACAATCCTCATCAGCTATCTGGAAAAGGCTAAAACTATTACAGGTGATATTCATCGTTATTGGACCATTTGAAAACCAAGCCGCAGGGAAAACGCCTTCATTTGGCAGCAAAAAAAGTCCTTTTCCATCACGACAATGCACCAGCATACACCTCAGCACTTGTAATCGTAAAATTAATCGAAATAGGAGTACAACTCGTTTCACGTTCCCCCTATTCTCCAGAACTGGCTCCCTCGAACTACTATTTGTGCCACAATTTGAAGAAATGGGTGGCGGACAAAGATTTTATTCAGACGAGGAGCTGATGCAGCAACTAATAGTTATTTTCCAGACTTGGAGAATTCCCATTATTCGGAAGGGATCAGCAAATTAGAACAGCGTTGGAAGAAGTGTATAAGTCTATAAGGAGACTATGTCGAAAAATAAAGGAAGTTTACCCCAAACACTTAAGTAGTTTTTATTTTTGTACCGACTATCCAAACGCCCCTCGTATCTAACGTCGCGACTTCTGTGTATGCAACTGCATCATCCGCGAAAACTGTCATGGGACTTCCGATGTTATTTTTTAGGTCATTTATATATACACTTTACCAAAAAAGAATACACACCACGAAGGAATTATTCGAATGGAACGGAAGAAGGTAGATGCCGTGTTGATGTATAGGCAAAGGAATGGTTACTGTTTCACAAAAATTGGATGATTTATTGAAGAGAAAGTGCTTCACAAATTGAGCAGGTCAAAAGTGCTGTGGTCCTGCTCTGGCCCTTAAGCAAGCAACTATTCGGCTGGAATTGATCGATGAAGTTGTTGGATACCCTTCTGACGGATATCGTGTACATTCTGTCCACTTGGCGCTTTAGAGCGTCAAAATCCCGAGCCGGTTGGAGGGTCCTTTCCGTAACGGGCCAAACTTCTCAGCTGGGGAGAGATCCAGCTACCGTTCTGGCCAAGGTAGGGTTTGACGAAGACAATCACTAGAAATTATCGCCATGCACGGGCAGGCATTGTCTTGCTGAAATGTACGCCAAAGGTGGCTGGCTTGCTGTGAAGGGAAACAAAATGGAGCTTAGAATATCGATGCGTGCCGCCATGCTGTAAGGGTGCTGCGAATGGCAACCTAAGGTATTCTGCTGTGAAAAGAAATGACACCCAGACCGTCACTGCTGGTTGCCGGGACGTATGACGGACGACAGTCATGTTGGTATCCAGCCGCTGTGCGGGGCTTCTACAGACACGTCTTCGCTGGTTGAAAATGGTTCAAATGGCTCTGAGCACTATGGGACAACATCTGAGGTCATCATCAGTCCCCTAGAACGTAGAACTACTTAAACCTAACTAACCTAAGGACATCACACTCAACCGTGCCCGAGGCAGGATTCGAACCTGCGACCGTAGCGGTCTCGCACTTCCTGACTGAAGGGCCTAGAAACGCTCGGCCATCACGGCCGGCTCTTCACTAGTCATCGGGGCTCAACTCGAAGCGGAACTCATGGATGAACACAGTTCTACAGCAGCCAACGAGATGGACGCCGTATTTTGCACGAAGCCCATTGCAGATCCTTCACATTTGCACATGACATTCCTGTGATGGACACCTCGCAACGATCCGTGTCCATCCCACACCTCTGATCCAAAACTAGCAGCAGCTGGACTAGGGAATTACTGTTACACGAATAGGCAGATGTTAACACCACAACGCGAAAGAGCTGCTTTTGGAGTGATGCCGTGATGGGGAATCATGGACTGCTGGTGAATCATGTTGCGTTGTGTTCAGCAATAAACACGGTTCTCCTCTGCCTCGGCTGCCCAACGTCGGCGAGTATGGCGGCCAACTGGGGAGAGGTCCTAATCTTCCAATGTTTTGTAGGGGCACTGTGGCGTTGTTCTTGGCATCATGGTGTGAGGAAGTATGGGGCATGGCTTGAGGTCATGGGTGGTAGTAACTGAGGCAACTCTGACGGGACACTGGCACGTCACAGACATCCTACGTCCTCGTGTTTTACCTCTGAAGCGACATTACCGTCGTGCCATATTCCAACAGGACAATACTCCTCCTCACATGGCGTATGTATGTAAGAAATGTATGTTTTAGGTTGAAGGACGCCCGTGGCCAGCAGGATACTGAGATCTATCCCCGATACAACATGAATGCAACCAGCTCGGACTTCAGCCCTATCCCTGTGACTATATTCATGAGGTTAAGGCTCACACAATAATGGTGTGACAGCTTGCCTCAGGAGAGGAAACGACGACTTTCACACCCTTTAGAATTGGATCAGTGCATACGTAGAGGCCAGAGGGGAAGAGCTGAGACAGCCAAGTTCTTTCTAAATTTGACTTGATATTGTTATTGTAAGTAGGCTGTTTAGGTTTTTTTATTGATAACGCCACCTCAGTATGAAAATCACCGGCTGTGCCGTGTGCAGTCTGTGGCTGCTTTGCATTGTTGTAATACTCAACCATTGTAGTGTTAGGCAGCTGGCTGTGAACAGCGCGTAGCGCTGGGCAGTTGGAGGTGAGCCGCCAGCAGTGGTGGATGTGGGGAGAGAGATGGCGGAGTTTTGTAATTTGTCATGATATCAAGGTAAATACATTGTTGGTTCTCTATTAATATCTTTTATTTGCTAACTATCCCTATGAGTAGTTAGTGCCTTCCATAGTTCGAATCTTTTATTTAGCTGGCAGTAGTGGCGCTCGCTGTATTGCAGTAGCTTGAGCAGCGAAGATTTTTGTGAGGTAAGTGATTTGTGAAAGAGATAGTTTAATGTTAGTCAGGGCCATTCTCTTGTAGAGAATTTTGAAAGTCAGATTGCGTTGCGCTAACAAAATATTGTGTGTTGAAAGTCAGATTGCGTTGCGCTAAAAAATATTGTGTGTCAGTTTAAGCACAGTCATGTAAAATTATTCAAAGGGGAAGTTTCATATGTCGACCCTTAGCCTAGGATACCTCACTGGAATCTTCTGATTTTTTCTTGTAGTTTGTATAATTAGTGTAGATTTTGTTTATTGCTAGCGCGTAATTGTAGAGAGAATCTCCATTGTAGTTGTAGTTTTTCAGTGTTGTATAGTAAAATAGTTGTGGCATGCATGTAGATTTGCACCAAGTATTTCGCAGCTGCAATTAACTAGATATTATTTTCAGTGTTATGTTAATGTGTTCTCTTATTTTTGCTCTTCAAATTGTGTTTTTTCTGTGTTGTCGTGTGAAATACTGTGACAATAATGGCGTGTGAAAAGCGTAACACTAGGCTCCAAAGTAAATTGAGAAACGACAGCGAAGACGAAAGCAGTATGTTAGCGCCGCAGAGTAATGAATTAACTAATGTTAAAAGTAGTAATTTGGTAATTGCGCATAGGGAGATGGAGCGGGTTGCAAACAATGGTGTAGACAGCGAAACAATTAGAGAACAGGGAAGCATTATCGATCGATCGGTCGGCAATAGCTCGGCTCAGGAATCCGAAATGACACGAGACGATCTCACAAATACTGTAGATTCAGGTTTTGGATCCTCACCGTTTTCTCAAATAAGTCAAGACACATTTTCTGCTTGTCAAAATGTGAATGTTGCCGGTGAAAATGCACTGCCAAAAAGCATAGAGAAACAGATTCCAGACACTAATACATTATTATTGCAATTAATGCAACAAATGGAACAAAATCAGAGAGAAATGAAACAAATGGGACAAAATCTTCAAAAGTTAGACACAATGGAACAAAATCTTCAAAAGTTAGACGCAGTGGAACAAAATCTTAAAAAGTTAGATACCACACTTGAACAAACACGTGAGGATTTAACTAATGAGTTACATCACATTGAATCGAAATGTCAAAAAGTCTGTAATGACGTAAAAACACAAATTTGTGAACATTTCCAACCTATTTTTTCGCGGCATGAAAATGCACTACAGAATCACGAAGCAGCCATAAAAGAACTGCAAACTACTGTTCATGAAAATCATGAGACCTTGCAAGCTAAATTTGACTCAGTTGCATCTACTGATTCGGTTACGCAACTTGCAAAAACCCAGGAAAACTTAAAAGACACAGCAGAAAAACACACTGAGGAAATAAGTACATTATCGGATAAAGTAGCCGAACTTTCAGATCAGTTCACTAACTTATCTACGAGGGTAGATGATGATCTGAATGACACAAGACCTGTAGCCTTCACTGACACAGAAGAGTATGAACAAATTAGAAAATTCAAACAAAATCAAAATCAAATTAATACGTAACACCAAAGAGAAATCCGCGAAGTACAAGATCAGCTGACACAGGTAATACAAGAATTACGTATTTCAGAGGACACTCGCGCCCCAACACGGGAAGAGGGACATAGAAATACGGAACAACCACAAAATAATAACACAAGACACTTCGGAAATTATGAAAGAAATTGGCAAGGCACACCGAATTTTGAGATGGAACCGCCGACACGACGTAACAATGACCGGTATGCTACTCGCCGACACGATGATTTTGACTATAAGCTGTTCATTACTACACGTAAATTTAAAACATTTAAGAATTCTGCCAACGACATTCATCCACAAGCATGGCTCCATCAATTCTCTCATTGTTTCCCTCCCAACTGGTCGTTAGAACACAGATTAGAATTTATGTGTGGCTACTTAGAGAATGAACCAGCTGTAAGAATGCGATCGGTCATTCACGATTGCCACAGTGAAGGAGAATTTTACCATGCCTTCCTCTCCGCATACTGGTCTCAAGCCACACAAGACCGAGTAAAACATGGCATCATAATGATGAAACATTTCGAACAATCTGAATTCTCCAGTCTTGTGAAATATTTTGAAGACATGTTGCATAAGAATCAGTATCTTTCAAACCCATACAGCCCTTCAGAACTCATCCGCATTTGCTTAATGAAATTACCTGAACATTTACGGCATATTATTTTAGCAGGACGTTGCAAAGACGACATTGAAGCTTTCCAGGGACTCCTACAAGAATTAGAAATTGACACAGACAGTCGCCGGATGCGAAAACAGGAAAACAAACACTACAGGTCACATACGTCACAATTCCGTGACGACAGAAACAATAACTGGATACGACAAGGCTATTCTCACAACACGAATCGTGACCGAAACAGACACCACCCGTATAACAACCGTTGGCAGAGTAGTAATAATTACAGGGAAAGATCACCTCTCCGCGGTAATGACTATCACAGAGACAATCAGAGAAACAGACAATATGGGAACCTAAACAATTATTATCAAGGGAGGCAGAATAACTTCAGACGCAACAGTTCGGCGCACATTTACGATTCAGGGAGAAATTCTCCACCACGTGACGGACAAGGAAGAAACTACGGAACCTACCGACATGACGACAGACGATATATTAGTAACGACAGACCTGAATTGCATCAGAACTGGCGGGATTTAAACACGGCAGGGCCCTCTCGGCAAGGCGAATTTGTAGAAGTTCGGTCTCCGAATCCCATTAACGACGCGCGCCAACAAAGAGGCAGGCACTGACCCGCACAGCAGGCAGACACCTGCGCCGGCTGGCTCCGAGAAAAATAACATAGCGCTAACCTTGAGAAAAATTCCAGTATTCTTTACCGACTTATACCGCATTCTGCACCACATTTCACATGTAAAACCGTTTATTGAAAGATAATCTGCTTTTTTTTTTAATGCAACATTTTGGTTTATTTGAAAATACATTCTGAATTTAAAGTGCTTTCTGAGAGATACCAGATGACACAGAGGTTAGTTTATTTGACAGCTACACGATGTTATCACGACGCTACTAATGTGTGACACAATTTACCTTGTTGATTTTGCGGTGTATCTGTTTTATATCTGCACAGTTTTCTGAATTCTTCTGGAAAGAAAAACATGTTTTAGTAGTAACTTTTGTGGTATAGCAATAATGAGGCAGCCTTTTACGTGGCACAACAATACGTTACAGCACAATACTTTCTTCATCACAACAATAAGCATAACTAAGATATCTATACGCAAAGCATTTCACTTTTGTGTATCATCAGGTAAGTACATTGCCTTCTGCAGAACTTAGCTTTCGGAGGACGATAACTACGAGACTTCCACAGAGATTATCTTACAACATGACGCACAGTTTAGCGCTACAGGACACATATTTGAGTGATTAATTTTGTACTTAAAACATTTATTTTTAAAGATTTTTGAATTACAAAGAAAGTTTTCTGAGATATATTTCACTCCATTGCTGTAATCTGTAACACCTAAGGGTATAATTACATTAATCCTCAGGGGGGTACACACTTACTTTGTGTACCATGTGTTTGGCAAGCACAAGGAGCCCTAGCTAATATGGTATTTGCTTATACAACTTTACACATCGGTACCATATTTCTCCAACACAGTATTATACAGCTATCAGATCATTTAACTGAGAGAGACAAACATTTTTTTTACTACGTCAGTGACAGATGCTTACGTAATTACACAGTTGAATAACTTCACACTTATGAAATTGTATTTTGTTTGTACTTTGTAAACTGTTCATATTTTTTCAGAACCATTGTGATACTATGAGAGCTTTGAATGATATATTTGGTATGGGATCATGATTTTTAAAGTACGTTTGAGGCAGATGACACTTTTGATATGAGCAGAGAATTTTTTTAGGTTTTGAAACTATTGGAGGAAGCTACGACGATTTTGAGATTTGACTGAGGTGTTATGATGTTATTTTTACGACGACGATGTGTATTATGTTGTTGAGGTATGTTTATGATTAATAAGCTAATGTTATATGAAGAATTTGATTATGCTATGTATCTAATGATGAAGTATTGAAGAAGCGTCGACGAATTTATATATGTGTAATAAGGTAAGGAGTAATGAATAGTGATTAGGGCACTCTGATTTGTGGAAAAGGTTGTTGGAAACCAAGATCGTACTTTAAGAGTTATGAAATGTGTGTAAATGCGTGAATGTATCACAATGCCGACGAAAATTTTTTGGACACTGTTATATTCATAGGATTTTGTTTTTACAGATTTGCAACGCTAATTCTTGACCTGTGAAATATTTTTATTTAAGACTGCCATTGTAGCGGAAACTGCTGTCGTAAATATTTCCGTACGAAAGTTAAGTGACCACCTGCACGTAATGCGTCGCGGGCACACAGCTGTGTCAGACGCCCAAAACAAAAAAAAAAAAAGGGCCATTATTGCGAGCCCCTTTTTCAGCGGCACAGGTAAAAAAAAAAAAGGGAGGCCATTACCCTTCCTTTGTAGAGAGCATCGCAAAAACGACAGGGTCGAACTTGAAAACGATGAGAAACATTTCACGGCTATTGTCGTGCTAATTGAGAGAAATGCCATATGGCTAGTGAATGACGTTTCACGCCTTGCTTTGCCCATTTTGTTTAATATCTAGTTTCTAGCTGCACTGCAGCATTGGTAAAAATAAAATTTTATAGATGTATTAATGTAAATATTTTCTGTCTACAGATCGAGTAAATAAAAAAAAACGAAGGAGCATAAAAAAAAATATTTCACTTCACAGGAATTGCATACGGAATTTTCTTTTCAACTACTGGGTAATTTTTTTTGGTAGAATAACTTTTTGTGGTGCACCACTTTAATTACTTAGACATTAAGATGTGATTATACATTTCCCTTATCTGCATTGTTGTCTTTACTGTAATATTTTTCTGCTTGAGCGTTGTCATGTTTAGATATAATTTATTGCTTTTGCTTCTGCTGTTTGCCAGGCATAATGTTACTGAATTTGACTTTGTATTACGCTGTTAAGCCAGTTTTACTAATGATTATTTTATTGTTTGCTGCGCATTGCCTCATATTAGTTGTAATGTTGAATTGCTTGGTAATTTAGATTTACTGTAGCTTGCTTTGCCAGTTTGAAATTTTTGTCATTGATGTTCATTGTTTTATGTGATGCTGCATTGCCTCGTCCCTTGGTATATATATCTGAGCTCAGTAGATTTAAGTTAGCTTAAGAGGGAGTAGACTATATAAGAAACTAACTATGATGAATTGGAAGCAATGCATTGACAAGGTATATAAAAAAAAGATTTGGGCCTAAATGAGTATTGTACAATGAGCCATATTTATTTTGAAAGACTTATGGTTGGAATACAGAAAAGAGGTACAGATAGGACTTTTTGGGAATAATGATGAACTCAGGGAGATCTCCAAGAACAAAAAAGGTTTTGTTCGCACAATACTGCAGTACCAAAAGTTACACTGAAAACGAACCCTATCCATTCCTTTTGTGTCAGCCCTCTATGTGTTTGTGTACCCTTGTGTATTTGTGTTTTTCCTGTCTTTATGTGTTTAGCTGATTAGAGCTATGTTGTAGAATTTTTCTAATACTATGTTATTTACTTGGTAAATTCTGTTTTGTTGCTCATATGTGGAGGTGATGTTTCAAAAGTTATTCTGATCTTTATGTAAGTACTTATGTCATTATTTTTGTAACACTGATGTATATGTTTATTTCTATTCTTTTGTAAAGCCCCTATTACTACGAATGTTATCTCTACTATTATGTTTTTAATGATGTTTTCTGTACCCTGGTAATTGTATTCTTATGTTATAAAATTGTAATTGACACCAGGTCATCAAATTAAGTAACTTGTAAGTTACATTTCACTGCACACGTTTCTGTTGGTCATAGTATATGGACAATATGTGAGAAGTAGGGAGTGATAGTGTTTGCATGTGATTTAATGATTCAGCAAGGGACTGGATAACAGCATTGCTGGTTCTGAGGACAATTCCAAAAACTTTGTGAGTGCACAAGTGGTGGTTATGGACTTGCTACATTATCCGCAAGACTCTTCGATGGTGATTGTGCACCTGCACAGTCACAACAGATGGTTGCTGGCCATCTCTACAAGGACTACAGTGGGTCTGCACCTCTGGTGGCCCACCAGTACCGTCATTTCTACAAGGACTACAGTGGGTCTGCACCTCTGGTGGCCCACCAATACCATTATTTCTACAAGGACTACAGTGGGTCTACATCTTTGATGATCCATCAATACCATTATTTCTACAAGGACTGCAGTGGGTCTGCGCCTCTGGTGGCCCACCAATACCATAATCTCTACCAGGACTACAGTGGGTCTGCTCTGTGATGACCTACCAAACGATATTCTTCAAAACTTCGATAGACTACGCTGTGGGTTTGCTCTGTTGTGGCCCATTACGTGTCAGCATGTCAAGAGTCAGCACTGTCTTTCCGTTGGAAGGACAACGATACTTCTTCAAGACTGCATGGAAATCCACTACGTCTATGTGCATTTTCTTTTACTGCTCAGACTTTGAGAAAAACACTGCAATGTGATGAATGATCAGGACTGTCTTTATGGACTGTGAGAAAATTTTAGCTTTTGACCAACATTGTATCAATAAGTGTGTGCATTTGATTTCTTAGTTATTGTAATTATGAAAAATTTTTTCAAATCTGTATTGGGCACTGCCCAACCCAATTTGTAAAATTTTTTGTGGGGAGCATGGGGGCTATGTAAGTAGGCTGTTTAGGTTTTTTTATTGATAACGCCACCTCAGTATGAAAATCACCGGCTGTGCCGTGTGCAGTCTGTGGCTGCTTTGCATTGTTGTAATACTCAACCATTGTAGTGTTAGGCAGCTGGCTGTGAACAGCGCGTAGCGCTGGGCAGTTGGAGGTGAGCCGCCAGCAGTGGTGGATGTGGGGAGAGAGATGGCGGAGTTTTGTAATTTGTCATGATATCAAGGTAAATACATTGTTGGTTCTCTATTAATATCTTTTATTTGCTAACTATCCCTATGAGTAGTTAGTGCCTTCCATAGTTCGAATCTTTTATTTAGCTGGCAATAGTGGCGCTCGCTGTATTGCAGTAGCTTGAGCAGCGAAGATTTTTGTGAGGTAAGTGATTTGTGAAAGAGATAGTTTAATGTTAGTCAGGGCCATTCTCTTGTAGAGAATTTTGAAAGTCAGATTGCGTTGCGCTAACAAAATATTGTGTGTTGAAAGTCAGATTGCGTTGCGCTAAAAAATATTGTGTGTCAGTTTAAGCACAGTCATGTAAAATTATTCAAAGGGGAAGTTTCATTATCACTGAAATAGCATCACATATCCTATCAAGTTGTGAAATTTCGTTTCGTTTCCTCCTTTCCTCCTCGGTGCTTCAGTTTTTGATCAGGCAGTGTATGTAAACTGGATATACATGGTGGTTTAGTGTACGAGAAAGGAGCTAATAACACGGAAGTATATAACTCCTACAATATATATACGAACATCGAAGAACACGGTTAACAAGCAGTGTAAGAATGGATACAGTTCCTCGTCGGCTTGCATCAGGGATCAGAAAAAAATGGTTCAAATGGCTCTGAGCACTATGGGACTCAACTGCTGTGGTCATCAGTCCAAAAATGGCTCTGAGCACTATGGGACTTAACATCTATGGTCATCAGTCCCCTAGAACTTAGAACTACTTAAACCTAACTAACCTAAGGACATCACACACATCCATGCCCGAGGCAGGATTCGAACCTGCGACCGTAGCAGTCGCGCGGCTGCGGACTGAGCGCCTAGAACCGCTAGACCACCGCGGCCGGCCGGTCATCAGTCCCCTAGAACTTAGAACTACTTAAACCTAACTAACCTAAGAACGTCACACACGCCCATGCCCGAGGCAGGATTCGAACCTGCGACCGTAGCAGCAGCGCGGCTCCGGACTGGAGCGCCTAGAACCGCACGGCCACCGCGGCCGGCAGGGATCAGAAGTCAGCCCATACACTTTTGATCTTTATCTGGACGCCCAGACAGAAGGAATTACGTTTTAAGCCCCACTCAACATGTTATTTTCGGACGGTATCGTTGTTGTGCAGCACCAGCAAAGGTGGTGTGCAGTGCGAACCGCAAGACAGGAGGCCAGAGAGCTTAAATTCAGCAGAACAACAACGGAGTACTTACGCTTCGGAAACGGGGAAGAAGACACAGTATTAAAGAATGGAGGAAAGTATCTCTGGTCACCTGTGTCAAGTAATGGAAATTTGGATTTTGAAGCAGACAAGAGATTGCAATCTGGAGGGCGGAAGTAAAAAATTACGTCTGGAATGTTCTGTATAAAAAATAACACTGAACAGATAAAGCATTATTACACAGAGCCTGTGAACAAGTATCTCGAAAACGGCGGTGCTGGTCAAATATTCAAGGGCTAGTGTCCTGAACATCTGAGGAAAGAGGTTGGACAGTAAAGCTATCACTATGTGCTAAATGGTTGGTCGTCCACGACTCTTCGCAGAACGTGGGGTTAGGAGGCTTCTCTGCTCTGTGAAGTAGGACAGACGGTGGTCTGTGACATCTCTGCCGAGAGAACACAATCCTGGTACAGGCAAAAGTGTTTCGGAGCACACCGCTCACCGTGCGTTGTTGAACATGGAACTTCACAGCATATCACTCCTACGTGTTCACCCAACGACATCGGAAACTGCGGCTGCAGTGGGCACGGGACCATCGAAATTCGACCGTCGATCAATGATAACGTGTCGGCTCTTCGGGTGAACCACATTTTTGCTACACTAAGTCGATGGTTGTCTCCACAAACGCAGCCATCAAGGTGAACGGTTGCTCCAAACGTGCAGCGCAACATGTACTCACGTTGTGGGAGCAGTGTTATGCTGTGGAAGGCATTCTCCTGCCCTTGCATGGGATCTGCGGTAGTAATTGACGACGTACTGCCAGCTGCGAACCACCAGCATCCCTTCTTACTTTATGTCATCCCCGAATGCGACATCACCTTTCAGCAGTATAATTGTCCGTGTCTCGGAGCCAGTCGTTTGAGGAGCATTGTGGTGAACTCACGTTGATGCCGCATACCTCCACAAACCTACCGACAAACTGTTGGATCCCTGATACGCAGAATTAGTGATGTATTTCGTTACAGAGACGGACAAACAAGCTATTAAGCAGGTTAACATAGTTTTTTGGCTCATCAGAGTAAATGGTAATCAAGGCGTATTAGGCATTTGTAAGGAAAGCAGTATTAGGTGGAGCAGCGACATGCGATAGGTCTGGTGTAGCTGATATGAACACGTTGAGGTGGGTGTGTGGAATTACCAGAACGAACCGGTTTCGAAATGAGAAAATGCGGCGAAAGGTAACAAAGTTGCAGAGGTTTACAAGAAAGTGGAGGAGGCACGACTCCGGTGGTATGGGCGTGTCATGAGAAGAGCCCAAATCCATGTTCCGAGAGTGACGGAGGCGGCAGTGTCAGGCGCCAATGAAAGACGGAGGCCTAATAGGGGGTGGGCGGACTGCATCAGGGAAGACCAGAGCGAAAAATAACTCTCGGAGGAAGACTCGTAAGACCAGGAGAAATGGAAGAAACTCACAAGACGCGTCATTTTAGCGTAAGGTGGGAAAAACGCCGGAGGAGGAGGACCCGAACTGTTTGCGTTCGGTTCTCTCGATGCTCGTGTGGTTCGGAGACGCAAGGAAGCACTCTGAGGTCAAAGTCCTCGCTCATATTCTCGGAACTCGCCGGAAGTCGAGCCAAGGTTCCAGCTTATAGGCGCTGACGGGCAGAGGCGGGCGGCAAGGACATCTAACGGTGCTCCCCGAGGTGAGCAGTCCTGAAGGCGGCCCAGACACCGCCTCAGAAAAGCGGGAAACAGGAACAGAGTCATGCACAAACAATAAAAGTTCTGTTATACAAGAGAGAAATACAGGCTTAAGCCGCGACACAAGGACCGTGAGAAATGAACGTCAACGTTGAACGTGCTGAATTTATGACGTCATAGCGTGAAAAACACAACTGGGCAGTCTTTTCGAAGGAGTAGGCAGTATCAAGCCTGGCAGGAATTATGGCCGTTCGTTTCAACATAGATCGATGAGATGGAAGAACGCCACCTACGTCATAAAGCATCTCTTTTCAATACGGAGTCTGGACACGCCACACTGGCTTTCAGCTGAAGCTCACATTTGGTGGGTTTTATATTACCAGTTACAACGTATGAATATAGACGGTATCAAAGCAACAGCAAATTGGTCTCTCGAAAACCCGACGATATTCGATCGATTTGCTGTGATAAAATGACAGAAACCGTCATACTGACAGTTAAATAATTTTCGAATAGTAAAAAAATGGTTCAAATGGCTCTGAGCACTATGGGACTTGACTTCTATGGTCATCAGTCCCCTAGAACTAAGAACTACTTAAACCTAACTAACCTAAGGACATCACACACATCCATGCCCGAGGCAGGATTCGAACCGGCGACCTTAGCAGCAGCGCGGTTCCACACTGAAGCGCCTAGAACCGCTCGGCCACAACGCGACCGGCATTTCAAATAGTAACTTTCCTGTTACAAAAGTAGCGCTTTTGAAGGCAAAGGCACTCTGAAGATACAACAAAAATACATTTTATTCATCCGAATTGCTATAATTAAATGTAAGTAAATTTTCTCTGAGTCATCCGTCTTCTTACTGGTTTGATGCGGCCCGTCACGAAATCCGGTTTTCCCACATTGCAGGATTTCACTACCATACAATGCTGTCCTCCTAAAGTATATTCTCAGAAATATTTTCCTCAAATTAAGGCTTATGTTTCATACCAGTAGACTCCTCTTCGTCAGGAGTGCTCTTTTGATGTCCTCCTTGCTCCGCGCGTCATTGATCATTTTGCTGCCTAGATAGCAGAATTCCGTTACCTTCATCTACTTCGTGACCATCAATCGCTGTTCTCATTTCTGTTACTTCTCATTACTTTCGTTTTTCTGTGATTTACCCACAATCCATATTCTGTACTCATTAGACAGTTCATTCCATTCAGTAGATCATGATATTCACTTTCTCTCAGAACAGCAATGTCATCAGCGAATCTTATTATTGGTTTAATTACAGCCCTTCGATGTAATAGGGACGAAAGACTGCATCCCTGCCTGAACCCTTTTTAATCCGATCACTTAGTCCTTAGTCTTCCAGTCTTACTATCCCCTCTTGACTCTTGAACATACTGTATATTACCCCTCTTTCCCTATAGCTTGCCCCTACTTTCCTCAGAATTGCGAACATTTTGCACTATTTGATACTATCGAACGCTTTTTCCGAATCCTGATCTTTCTTTACTCTTCTCTCGTGCCTTTACCTTTAGTAACATAGCGATGAAAGCCTTCAGAAGATAGTAGCACACAAGACAAGGGCGTTTATACCGAGCGAGGACGACGGTTCAAATTCGCCTCCGGCCACCCTGGTTTAGGTTTCCCGTTATTTCCGTAAATCGCTTCTGGCAAATGCCGGGATGGTTCCTTAGAAAGGGTACTGCCGACTTCCTTCCCCGTCCTTCCCTAATCCGAAGGTACCGATAACCTCGCTGTTTGGCCCCCACCCACCTAAAAAACCAACGAACAATGTCGCGTGATCTGAAGTTCAGTGTAACTTAATGAATAGAGACGCAGAACTACAAACTGATGCGTTATATGCTGCAGGTGCGCGTCTCGCTATATCCAATGTTTTTCACTCATCTTCTCGTTTTCTTATAGGTTCCGAGACCTGCTTATTAATTTAATGCAAGCATCCATAATAATATCATAAACGCGAAAATAGCTTTGTGTGTTAGACTTTCAAGACTAAACCGCTGAAGCCACTTTGATAAAATTTGGTATGGAGACAGCTTGGAAAGTGAGGAAGAACATTGGCTACTTTAGAAAGTATGTAGTACAGCATAATACACTCCTGGAAATGGAAAAAAGAACACATTGACACCGGTGTGTCAGACCCACCATACTTGCTCCGGACACTGCGAGAGGGCTGTACAAGCAATGATCACACGCACGGCACAGCGGACACACCAGGAACGGCGGTGTTGGCCGTCGAATGGCGCTAGCTGTGCACCGCCGCCGTCAGTGTCAGCCAGTTTGCCGTGGCATACGGAGCTCCATCGCAGTCTTTAACACTGGTAGCATGCCGCGACAGCGTGGACGTGAACCGTGTGTGCAGTTGACGGACTTTGAGCGAGGGCGTATAGTGGGCATGCGGGAGGCCGGGTGGACGTACCGCCGAATTGCTCAACACGTGGGGCGTGAGGTCTCCACAGTACATCGATGTTGTCGCCAGTGGTCGGCGGAAGGTGCACGTGCCCGTCGACCTGGGACCGGACCGCAGCGACGCACGGATGCACGCCAAGACCGTAGGATCCTACGCAGTGCCGTAGGGGACCGCACCGCCACTTCCCAGCAAATTAGGGACACTGTTGCTCCTGGGGTATCGGCGAGGACCATTCGCAACCGTCTCCATGAAGCTGGGCTACGGTCCCGCACACCGTTAGGCCGTCTTCCGCTCACGCCCCAACATCGTGCAGCCCGCCTCCAGTGGTGTCGCGACAGGCGTGAATGGAGGGACGAATGGAGACGTGTCGTCTTCAGCGATGAGAGTCGCTTCTGCCTTGGTGCCAATGATGGTCGTATGCGTGTTTGGCGCCGTGCAGGTGAGCGCCACAATCAGGACTGCATACGACCGATGCACACAGGGCCAACACCCGGCATCATGGTGTGGGGAGCGATCTCCTACACTGGCCGTACACCACTGGTGATCGTCGAGGGGACACTGAACAGTGCACGGTACATCCAAACCGTCATCGAACCCATCGTTCTACCATTCCTAGACCGGCAAGGGAACTTGCTGTTCCAACAGGACAATGCACGTCCGCATGTATCCCGTGCCACCCAACGTGCTCTAGAAGGTGTAAGTCAACTACCCTGGCCAGCAAGATCTCCGGATCTGTCCCCCATTGAGCATGTTTGGGACTGGATGAAGCGTCGTCTCACGCGGTCTGCACGTCCAGCACGAACGCTGGTCCAACTGAGGCGCCAGGTGGAAATGGCATGGCAAGCCGTTCCACAGGACTACATCCAGCATCTCTACGATCGTCTCCATGGGAGAATAGCAGCCTGCATTGCTGCGAAAGGTGGATATACACTGTACTAGTGCCGACATTGTGCATGCTCTGTTGCCTGTGTCTATGTGCCTGTGGTTCTGTCAGTGTGATCATGTGATGTATCTGACCCCAGGAATGTGTCAATAAAGTTTCCCCTTCCTGGGACAATGAATTCACGGTGTTCTTATTTCAATTTCCAGGAGTGTATATTGACTTGAAGAACAGAACGCGAAATATGGAACAATAATTATTATTTGAAACATAATTGACTCTTTGATTTTTCAACTGTATCGCATTTTAGAAAATGCTCTTACACTTTGATATCTTGTATGTAGTACAATGCAACGAAATGAATACAATGATTATTCAGTTCTTAACGTGTTTAATCTAAACCCACAATATATGATCAAAAGTATCCGCACACCCTAAAACATACGTTTTTCATATTACGTGCATTGTGTTGTCACCTACTGCCAGGTACTCCATATCAGGGGCCCCAGTAGTCATTAGACATCGTGAGAGAGCAGAATTTCGCGCTCCACAGAAATCACGGACTTCGAACGTGGTCAGGTGACTGGGTGTCACTTGTGTCATACGTCTGTTCGCGAGATTTC
This sequence comes from Schistocerca nitens, assembly GCF_023898315.1. Taxonomy (NCBI): domain Eukaryota; kingdom Metazoa; phylum Arthropoda; class Insecta; order Orthoptera; family Acrididae; genus Schistocerca; species Schistocerca nitens. Next base: position 78,143,051 of record NC_064625.1, read on the forward strand.
CACAGTCCTAAACATCGCAGGGTCCTCTGTTTCCCATGTGATAGTGAAGTGGAAATGTGAAGTTACACGTACAGTACAAAAGCGTACAGGCTGACCCCGTCTGTTGACTGATAGATACCGCCGACAGTTGAAGATAGTGGTAATATGTAATAGGCAGACATCTATCCAGACAATCACACAGGAATTCCAAACTGTATCAGGATCCACTACAAGTACTATGAGAGTTAGGAGGGAGGTTAGAAAACTTGGATTTCATAGTCGAGCTGCTGCTCATAAGCAACTCATCACGCCGGTAAATGCCGAACGACACCTCGCTTAGTGTAAGGAGCGTAAACTTCGAACGACTGAACAGTGCCAAAACGTTGTGTGGAGTGGCGATCACGGTACACATTGTGGCCATCAGATGGCAGGGTCTGGGTATGGCGAATGCCCTGTGAGCGTCATCTGGCAGCGTGTTTAGTGCCAACAGTAAAATTCTGACCCGGTGGTCTTATGGTGTGGTCGTGTTTTTCATGGGGGGGGGGGGGCTTACTCCCCTTGTGGTTTTGTATGGCACTACCACAGCACAGGCCTACGTTGATGTTTTAAGCATCTTCTTGCTTGCCGCTGTTGAAGATGAATCCGGGGATGGCGACTGCATCTTTCAACAAGATCGAACACCTGTCCATAATACACGGCCTGTCGCGGAGTGGTTACGCGACAGTAACATCCCTGTAACGGAGTGGCCTGCACAGGGTCGTGACCTGGATCTTATAAAACACCTTTGCGATATTTTGAAACGCCGACTTCGTGCCAGGCCTCACCGATCGACAGCGATACCTCAGTGCAGCACTCCGTGAAGAATGGGCTGCCATTCCCCTTGAAACCTTCCAGTACTCGATTAAACGTATGCCTGCAAGAGTGTAAGCTGTCGTAAAGGCTAATGGTGAGCCAACACCATATTGAATTATAGCATTACCGACGGAGTGCGCTACGAACTTGTAAGTCATTTTCAGTCATGCTGATACTTCTGGTGAGATAGTGTACATACTAAACCAGTGTTACTAATTGCGGCAGGAAGTCACTCAGTTACTTTTTCACGACTCTACCACAGAACCAATTCCGATGGTATTTGGTATGTAGATACGTTGAACCTTTAGGAGAAGGATAGGTTACTTTATAATGGTGTATCTCTTTGAGTATTATTAACAGTTTTAAATGGGACATAGTTAAGCGGCATGCAGGTCGGCGAATCTTATGAATCTATAAATTGTTCTGTCACAGTGCAAATCCGATGTTACGGTCGTCGTGGTTTACGGTATTGAATTCTTACATCTCCTGGCATACAGTCAGAGTTTTTGTGAAGATTCAACAATAAAATCGAACTGTAAGCATTAGAACCGTATTTAAAATGGTTACTATAAGCGTCGAGGACGCGAGTCTGAATTAGCGCTTGGTTCTAAGAGAGCTTAAGCTGCGAGAAATACTCGAATCCAAGGAACCTCAGAGCCCTCCCATGTCCGCCAGAGCACGGACGCAGAACGTCAGGCGGCCGTGAGATCTACAGAGACACTGGGCCAGTCAGAAGAGTGTCGCATTGCAGACGCCGAGCGTTACTCGTCTCTCACAGCTACCGAGGCACTTCAGCACTCACAAGGACGGCGTCATTTAAAGACTGAAAGACAAACTGAATGTCTTACATTTACTTGTGGAACGTGGCAGGCTTTTGGTGAATCTGCAGTCGATTATGATCTATTAACTGAATGTGTTAACCATCATAGGGGAGTGGTTCAAAACTATAGGTGCCATGACGCATTGAAATGGAATAGACATACGGTTTGTTTGAGTTACTCTGGTAGCAAGCCGGCCGGAGTGGCCGTGCGGTTCTAGGCGCTACAGTTTGGAACCGAGCGACCGCTACGATCGCAGGTTCGAATCGTGCCTCGGGCATGGATGTGTGTGATGTCCTTAGGTTAGTTAGGTTTAATTAGTTCTAAGTTCTAGGCGACTGATGACCTCAGATGTTAAGTCCCGTAGTGCTCAGAGCCATTTGAACCATTTTCTGGTAGCAAAATCGCACGTCTAGTATTAGGTGAGCCAGAGAAACCACTAAAAACTCTACTTCTGTAGAAGTGTAATGAGTTTAGCTATTTTTAAATATAATTAGAAAATGTAATGCATGATTTCTGATTCGACATATAGCAAAATAGTGGAAACGCATTATTTATACCTACATACCAGGGGTGCATACGTTTTTATACATACGTCTCTACACCACTATATGCATAGACACCTAGTTAAATTATTAGCCTGATTGCGCACCATCACTCGTCATAACAGAAGTGCTGATACGCGAGCGAAGCAGCCGGGCAGCCGGTAACAACGAGTATTCTATAATCCGGGACAGGAAGGTCAGCAACGGCCGTACGTCATTTGTCTGTTTTTTTTCTTTGTTTTTTTTTTTTAATTCCATTGTAGATCTAGATTTTAACTGACAGTGCAGTTATCATGACTGTTTTATAAGCAGTAATATAGACTGAACATAATTTCAGGGACACAAATTCCAGTCTAACCCAGGCAGGTACAAGCATTAGTCAAACTTTTCACATGCCTGCTTGAACACGCTTGTGTTATATTGGTATATATGTCCTTGTAAATGCACCGTCAGTTGAAATCTAGATCTGCAACGCAGTAAAGAAGACAGGTGACATTACGACCGAGGATAACCTTCTTTATGTCCTGGATTACGTCACGGTCGTGGTGCCTAAATATTCCCATGGAATCGGACATGATGACTAATCCATAATATTCCATGCTACGTACGTACAAGTGCGCTCTCCCTCTCAGGAGGGACTTGGTTCGGTCGGCTGCATCTTCAAGAGAGCTTCCACTGCTTGCAGTACCATAGCTTGCAGTTTTATGTTTAATCGCGTATTTCCATGTTCTAAAATTTTCTCCTACTGAATACAAACATCGATCAAATAGGAATTACCTTAACATGTTATTGAAAAGCGAGACTGATGAAATAATATTTATGTTGCGTGTAAGACCGTTGTAAAATTGTATTGCTCTGTTTGTAATTGTGCGAGGTGCCGGGGCTAGCAGTGTATTTAACACTAAATTCTTCTAGAATCTTCATATGGAAATGATGCTCTAAGCCCACCCCCCCCCCCTTTTCTAACTCCGATTTTTGCTGTTGCACATGGATTAAGAAGAAACGAGAACTGACTGTAATCGACCCTGCAAGTGGAGTAGAAGAGAGTTTGGGACCTGCAATAATTTAATTTGATAGAAGTTAATTTGACAAAGGAAAGTTTCATTACCGTAGTGAGAAGTGAAAGGACTGCTCTGTCGATCTACAGAATGAAAGTTCTGTCCAAAATAACAATTTGATTTATTATGACTAAACTTAAAATAATAAACAAAACACATGAAACATTTACAATACGCCAAACTGGATACTCTAATAAATGCTGTGAAGGTGAAGTTGTCCATAAACTAGCTTATGACATTTATGACCAAGTGGTATGTGGAGCCAATTCCTTGCAACTCAAATCTTAAGAGAAACACCCAGCCAACCCAACATTAATTGCTGCTACAGCAGTGAGAACTCAGACAGTAAACACCCAAGACAGAACAAAGTTAGAAAAAACGAACAGGCGCGCTCTGCTGAGCTCTGATTATCACCTAGCAAAATTCCTTAATCTGCCGGTGCTGCGGACACACATTACTAAACTGTCTTCTTAACTGCCAGAACACGATCTGGCGTACTGGAGGCGGTGGTTGGTTGCTTCGACGTCCCGTCGTGGTGATGATAATGTCGCGAGTATAGCCCGAAACTAATTATCCTGGTCTGGTTGTTCCAGACTAAAGACTTCCTAGCAGTACAAATGCGCCTCTGAGGGAGACGAAAAAGGCTCGCCACACAATCACTGACAGTACAGTGATTGATTTAACAAGCGAAGTCACACAGTAACTCCGATACAGTCAACTTCAGCCAATACTGTTCAAGACCTATAACATAGGCCGCTTGTACGCAGAACGCTCAATTGCCAACTGTACTCGGAAAGTTAGTTGAAGTCGAAACTTCAGCAACTTCGTCAAGCAGTTACAGTTAAATGAAAATATATTAGACAACCAAAGGAAGGCATGCTGTCCAGCGAGAACTCAGTCTTGTAACCTACTTCGACCGAAAGGCGAGAGCCGAACTTTCAAAAGCACACTTACAGGCCAAACACAGAACTTTACCGACCCCCACGACCGTGGCCGTGGTTAAACGTGCCAATCAGCAACTCGAAAACCGGAAGATAATTCCACTCTATTGCCGAAGCGCTACTATTCCACCAATGGAGGTACTTGGCGCCAATTTCTGCGCCGATTTTGCTACGTCGCGGAGCTATCCCCTGAGCAAGCCAATCACAGTTATGATTTTGCAGAAAACGCTGGACTCTGCCCACCAACACTGCCTGGGAACACTTCCCACTCCTCGCTCATAGCACATCAGAAAATGTTTTCACTAAGTTTCTGCGAAGTAACGGAATCTCTAACCCCAGCCTCTTCTTCTGGCCCCTGTGGGCGTGTCGACCCCGCTCTTATGACAATGTCGGTGTCTGGACAGCATCCACTCGGCTCCCTGACACCCGTCGGCATAACCCTTTCAAGATCAGCAGAACCCACCTGTCACCAGACCACCCGGGTGATGAGAGACACTGCGTGGAAAGTCTGCGTGTGAAGGAATAGCAACTTTTCACCGCATCCAATTAGAGAGGAAAATATTCATATCTTCTGAGTTCTCAATACTAGCCTTGTAATGACCATACTTGGCTATACTTCCCCAAACCAAATTACTCAGTGTAAGATAGAAATATAAGAGGGGGCAAGTCACTGTGTGCTTCTAAAGGCATGCCGCCTCTCTATTGTATGGAACTTTTCTTTTTGCCTTACAACACGTATATGGGTGAAGGACGTGGGAGGGATGTGCGTTTTGGTAGAGCTGAGGTAGAAGTTTTACACCCGTCCATTCTGTAAACAAACTGAGTGATATGCGAACCAGATAAAGCCGACAGCTGCCGTTGGAGCGCGGAGCGATAGTGTATATCATGTTTGAGACACGTGTGCCGTACGCATAAGCCGCTTCGCTCCTGAGCGTTCAAAAGCACATTGAACTCTGCACGCCCAATGTTGACGTTCAAAAGCACAGCCCTTGTGATGACAGTTTTAGGACTGTGATACGGCTAATTAATATACTAAAGCAAGAGTTTAGCATCAAAAGTAAATACTGAAAAGTAATATCAAAAGTAAGATGGCTGCGAAGAAGGGTTGTGGCGGGGGGGGGGGGGGGGTTACCAGGTTGATGGCAGATAATTCTCAAGATATTCTCACCTAGCCAGACGTGCCACCTGCCCAGCAATTGTTCTCGATTCCCTGGTAAAGCCCACATCTTGTTTAGACTTGGTGACGTTCGCTGCTTGTGAAGACGTGGTGGGCTGCTGATATGATGAACGGTCGTCTCGTAATTGGTGGCGGCGTAGGAACTGGTTTCTGTGTTGTTACCAGAAAGGTATTAAACGTGTTGCTGTAAACGGCCTGACAAAAATAGTGAAGCATGCTGTAGCAGCACCACCGTTAAGGAAAGGGAAAGTTAGTTTTGTACAATATTCGGAGCACGGGTTACAGCCAGTTGTGGGCCGGATTGCAGTAAGTTACGCATACCAGCAGTTGCAAAGGCAAATAGAGGCCACGGTGGCGTAGAACTGCTGGAGAGGGTGCGCACAGCACTTTCCATGGCAAAAGAGGGCCACTGGCCACCCTAAGTGTTATGCATACATGATGCAAAGCGGTGCGTTAGCGAAACAGAGGCATGCAGCTGAGTATAAACAGGTGTTTTCTAACGACAGTAATTCAAGTGTGGCAGCTTCCTGGACGGCGGGGCGTGTCACACCGCAGGGCTACATGCAGCAACAGATGGAGTTCAGTGTCCCAGTCCACAGTGGGTCGTTGGTTCGACCCTCTGAGGCCGACGCAGGTTCTGCAGCCAGCCAGCAGTGGGCCACTCTTTGGCTCACTACAGTGGGTAGTTGTCTAGGCTCCCACGCCAGAGACTTCGTGAGGTGAGGGCTGCAAATTCAGATGCCAGATAGAGGCCGCTTGTTCGGCGATGCGATCTCAGTCACACTGGCGAGGAGAAGGACGCAGCTCTCCACCTGCAGCTCACACCGAGCAGCGCTGAGTCGGCTGCTGGCGCAGCCATCCTGACATCATCAGAACTCAGCGGGCCGTCCAAGGCCGGCACGATACAGCGTTGCGTCGCACAGGCCGCTGGGGTGCTTCCTCAGCATTGTGGGGCCCTGTGATTCAGACCGAGGTGAACAGAGCACTGTTGTGGAAGCAAATAAATCATTTGGAAAGTTTTCACCGAGTTTTAATACGGCACCTCCTGGCTCTATCCACTACATTTCGTGTCTTCCCGCTGCATTTGGTCATCCTGATACATTCGGTGGCAGAAGCCACCACAGCAATGCAGAAGACATGACCGAATGTGAATGTAACTTCATACAAGTACATAGCATATGCGGGTGTGTACATCACTACAGTAGCAATTTCTGTGACAGGTGGAATGGCCCTAGAGGTCGTTAGTGTTGTTCGTATTTAGTGTTGCTGCCGGTCGTGGTAGGGTGTATAAGGTCATGAATGTGTCCGACATTGAATGATGACTGATTAGGACATGGAGGTAGTGCGGACTGATCCGAGACAGCGGGAACCTTTCACATGTGAGAGATGCCCGATGAACAACTGCATTTGAATCTGAGGACAGGCTCACTGAATGTTCCGGTCCCCCTCATCTGGACCCCACAAAGGAGTGCACCAAGCACATCAGACGCCACCCACATCTGCACCTTTAATCGCTGGACAATTAATGGAGTCCCTCCAACATTCTACGTCATCTCGCATCATTGGTCAGAGACTAGCAGCAGATGGATTAGGGAATTACCGTCCTACAACTAGGCTGCTGTTAACAGCACAAGACAAACGATTGCGTTTGGAGTGGTGTAGTGACCGGGAAGCATCAACTGCTGACGGACGACATTTGCGTTCCACGACGAATCAGGGTTCTTCACTACCCTACATGGCCACATTCAGCGAGTATTTCGGCAATTTGGGAGAGGTGATCTTCTTCCAATGTTTCGGAGAGGAACAGCGGTGTTAGCTGTGTCGCCGTGGTGGGGGAAGCCCTATGGTATGGTGGTGATTGACACCACAAACGCCGGCCGGTGTGGCCGAGCGGTTCTAGGCGTTCGGTCTGGAACCGCGCGACCGCTACGGTCGCATGTTCGAATCCTGCCTCGGGCATGGATGTGTGTGATGTCCTTAGTTAGGTTTAAGTAGTTCTAAGTTCCTAGGGACTGTTGACCTCAGATGTTAAGTCCCATAGTGTTCAGAGCCATTTGAACCATTTTTGACACCACAACGGTACATCGCGGACTTCCTCCATTGTCTTGTGTCGCCTCAGATACGACAGTATTGAGGTGCCATTTTTTAACATATCTGTTCCCCTACACCTGTTGCACCTGTCTCTGTGAACTATCTGTGTGATGTTGAGGTACTCCAGCGGCCGGCAATGGACCCAGATCTGTCCCCGACACAACATGTGTAGGATCACCTGAGAGTACTCCGGCCCAGTGCTGAGGGAGGTGGCGCAGTTGTTAAAAGCACAGTGGACTCGCATTCGGGAGGACGACGGTGTAAATCCGTGTCTGGCTATCCAGATTTAGGTTTTCCGTGATTTCCCCACATCGTTCCAGAAAAATGCCCGGTGGTACCTTTAAAAAGAGCACAGCTGATTTCTTCCCCATTCTTTCGTAATCCGAACTAGTGTTCCGCCCCCTAATGACCGTGCTGTCGACGGTGCAGTGCCGTATCCAGGATATCAACGACCAGTTAAAACAGTTGTGAGACAGCGGAATTCGGGAAAGGATAGAGAGATTTCATGACATCCTTCCACACCAAATCAATTCACTCATCCAGGACGGAGTAGCTGCTAAATGGACTCATCTGCCAAGTTATTCTTAAATTTAACTCGATTTTGTATTCACTGAAATAACACCACATACTCTCTCAACCCGTGAAGTTCCTTTCAGTTTCCTCCTCCCCTTATCAGTTTCCGTCCTTTTGACTGTCAGTGTACGTAAAAGTGTTAGAAAGTTTTGCTAAAGGTATAATAATTGACGTATAATAATTAACAAAAAGTGTAATCAATCACTCTTTTGTTGGAGTCTTCGTCCTTCCGCTGCCACCTCAAATTACATGAATATTAATGCCATTATCAGACTTACTGTCAACTCGCTCCCATTGCATGCCGGCTGTTATGAATAGATGGTAACTAAGCTACACACATCTACAAGATGTATGAGCTATAGTACTATAGAACATGTCGTTGTTTGAAGTTGTAACCAAGAATCAGTCCGGGGTCAGGGATTTTCTCTGCCTCGTGATGGCTGGGTGTTGTGTGCTGTCCTTAGGTTAGTTAGGTTTAAGTAGTTCTAAGTTCTAGGGGACTTATGACCACAGCAGTTGAGTCCCATAGTGCTCAGAGCCAAGCCAAGAATCAGTCACGGCCCCTCCCGCCGGAGATTCGAGTCCTCCAACGGGCATGGGTGTTCGTGTGTTGTTCTCAGCATAACTTAATTTAAGTTATTTTACGTAGTCTAGGGACCGATGACCTAAGCAGTTTGGTCCCTTACGAATCCACACACAAGGATCTGTAAAAGTCTTTGAATGCTTTACTTTGTTTACTCCAATAATCATTCTGACGAACAAGCTACATATTTCTTAAAATACAATGCAAAGGTTTTGCATTAAAGGCGACTACGAGAGAGAAAATGCTGTGCCTTGAAAATGTGTGGTGTAAATTTCCTTGGCGCAGTCGGTTTCAACTGCGACAGGTCTGTATGTAAATCATTAGACAGATAGTTTTTCCCATTTATATTCTTTGTTCTCATAGATATACATATAATTTCAAAGAAAAATTGTAAACACAGCAACGAGCTGTTTTGTTTCCTTCCTTGCTGTGTGTTTTACAGAAAACATGAAATTGTAATTATGGCTCACCGCCTTATCATTGTAATACTACTAAGGAATTTGAATCGTCCGACATTTTGAATCCTGCGCTTCACAGACAAAAATTATGCAAAATACTGTCATTGAAGCTACCAGCCTCAGAGATCCAGCATCTGGAGAGACGTATCTCGTACCACGTATGAATGAAAATGATCCCCAGTGATTTATCCATTACATTTACATCTGCATCTACGTGATTATTCTGCTATTCACAATAAAGTGCCTGGCAGAGGGTTCAACGAACCACCTTCATACTGTCTCTCTACCGTTCCACTCTCGAACAGCACGTGGGATAAACGAGCACTTAAATTTTTCTGTGCGAGCCCTGATTTCTCTTATTTTATCGTGATGATCATTTCACCATATGTAGGTGGGTGCCAACAGAATGTTTTCGCAATCGGAGGAGAAAACTGGTGATTGAAATTTCATGAGAAGATGCCGTCGCAACGAAAATGGCCTTTGTTTTAATGATTGCCACTCCAATTCACGTATCATGTCTGTGTCACTATCTTCCCTTTTTCGCGATAATACAAAACGAGCTGCCTTTGTTTGTGATTTTTCAATGTCGTCCGTCAGTCCCACCTGAGGTAGCACACTGGACTCGCATTCGGAAGGACGACAGTTCAATCCCGCGTCCGGCCATCCTGATTGGGGTTTTCCGTGATTTCCCTAAATCGCTCCAGGCAAATGCTGGGATGGTTCCTTTGAAAGGGTACGGCCGACTTCCTTCCCCAACCTTCCCTAATTCGATGAGACCGATGACCTCGCTGTTTGGTCTCTTTCCCCCAAAAACAACAACAACAGTCCCACCTGAAGCGGATCCCACACCGCACAGCAATACTTCAGAATAGGACGGACAATCGTTGTGTAAGCAGTCTCTTACATTAATTTTAAGCTACATAAAAACCCAAGCAAGGGTTTGTTTGCAATAACAATAAGGAGAGAGAGATGGGTACGAGGTCACAGAGGAGGGTGCGGAGAGGGTGGAGGAAATGGACATACAGAGTGGGGAGAATGAGACAAACAGTGAGAGAGGGAGGCGGGGGGGAGGGGCAAAGACGTGATGCACAGGAAGAGAGAGATGGAGGAGGAGATGGACAAAAAGAGAGGAGGACGTAGGCAGAGAGTAGGCCGTGAAGGATTTATAACCGCATATATCTAGAAATTGCAAAGCATTGATACGGGTGAAAATACAGTAACAAAAACAGAAAATTATATTAAGCGGAATCCGCAGCTGTGATACATATTACGTAAATTGAAGGTGGAGGGAAAGAAAAGAAAGAAGGGAACTATTGATGTCAAATGCATCAGAACTTTATGCGAAATCAACGGCGACGAGTAAAAATATGTGCCGATATGGGACTGGAACCGACGATCTGCTGCTTACGAGGCAATTGAGTTGAGCACTGTACCAACTGGACACAGTGTCCATCGCGATTGAGCGAACTGCCTCGGCGCGCTTCTCCGTCGACTCACATTCCCACCTAGCGCCACCTGTCCCCAGTCCTCATCCATGTGCTGCGCGCTCACCATATTCATATAACTCATGGGCTGTGAATCCTCCCCCTTCAGTGCCGATGCGGAGTTTCGTTCGACTTCCTGTGGGAATCTCAAAGTAGCGAGCCTGGATGAGGTGGATGACGCGGCCGTGGCTAGGTGGCGATAGATGGCAATATGGTTCGACCGGGAGGCGTGCTGATATAACCCACACAACTGCCGTAAACACTGTGCCTGGATGGCGCAGTGGTCAACATAACCAGGAGATCCCAGGTGCGAGTCCCAGTCCGGCACACATTTTATTGGTCATCACTGATTCCGCATAGAGTCCAGATGCCGTTGACATCAATGGATGCTCTCCTTTCCTTTCCTTTCTCCACCCTCCAACCTAAATTTACATAAAAGAAAAAACAGAAAAATTCCACTGAGCATCGACAGACCGAACAGCTGTATGGGAGATGATAGTTAATGCGTTCCTAGGAACCGCAACTGTCATCTGTATTATATGTACGAGGGTGAGTCAAGTGAAAACCTTAAATTTGTAATAAAAAATCGAAATTTTGCGCCGTTGTCCTGTACTGGGAGATGAAGAAGCTTGCACAGGATAGAGTAGCATGGAGAGCTGCATCAAACCAGTCTCAGGACTGAAAACCACAACAACAACAACAACAATCCTGTAAGTTGGTAAGCGTGCTACAAACAGCGTGCAGAATGGCCTGTAGGTGGCAGCATAGTGCAGATGCACGCATACCGTCGCAGTATCAGTATAGATATGGCCGCCCCACTTGCGACTTGCACCAGGGTAAAACAGCGTTCTGTTGTTCGGTTTTTGCGTAGTCAAGGTGTGAAACCTATTGAAATTCGTCGGCGAATGAAGGTTCAGTACGATGATGCATGTTTGTCACAGCAGCAGGGAAGTTCGCAAATGGTGTGACTTCAGTGGAAGATGCTCCTCGTCCAGGTCAAGCACAACGAGTTGTGACTCCACAGAGCATTGCAGCAGTTGAAGCCATAGTCAAGAAAAACCGCCGAGTGACACTGAATGACATTGCAGCATGTTTACAGATTAGTAGTGGGTCAGCACTCGACATTATGCATGATGTGCCCAGTTTCACAAAGTGTGTGCGAGATGGATGCCACGGCAGATGACTCCTGAAATGAGAGAACGACGTATTGATGCTTGTGAAGAACTTCTTCGGTGAACGACAAGGTGATGGCTTCAAATGGTTCAAATGGCTCTGAGCACTATGGGACTCAACATCTTAGGTCATAAGTCCCCTAGAACTTAGAACTACTTAAACCTAACTAACCTAAGGACATCACACACACCCATGCCCGAGGCAGGATTCGAACCTGCGACCGTAGCAGTCCCGCGGTTCCGGACTGCAGCGCCAGAACCGCTAGACCACCGCGGCCGGCGGTGATGGATTCCTTCCATGAATCGTTACTGGGGACGAAACGTGGGTTCACTTCCATTTTGAGTGTCTTCTTCATCCACTCTACTCGCCAGGTCTTGCCCCCAAGTGATTTCCATATTTTTGGAGCACTCAAAGACGCAAAGGGAGGAAAGAAGTTCCATTCTGATGAAGAGGTACGCCACGCGGTGCATGAGTGGTTGCGCGGACTACCAAAAGAATTTTTTTTCTAAAGGAATTATGCACTCTGTAAGCGCTGGAGGACTTTCATTGAGCATGGGGAGATTATGTTGAAAAACGATATAGCTTGTTATCAGTTCTGCACAATAAATAATATTTAAAAAATATTTAGGGTCTTCATTTGACTAACCCTCGTACTTGGAATGTAAACTTCTGGATTACGAACCCACCTATGTGGGCTATAATTTAACTCGTCGTCTTTAACTGGGGAATTTGGTACATGCATGCTGCTAATATAAGACATCTAACACCCCAAATACGTTCTCAGGTAGATAGGTCTAGTATTTTGTATAATAGTGCTTATGTTGACTATATCGAGCACCTGTAGAAGTTAGATATGCAACAAAGTATTCAATAAACTACAGAATGATCGTGTCAAACGCCGAGAAGCGACGTTTTCTTTTCTTTTGAAGCCACCGTGGCCCTTCACGTCACTATTCTGTCTTCTAGGCGTCCCTGTGAACTCAGTCATTACACAAGCTGTTGCAGTGTGATGTGTGGCCTGTTGACCTTTCCCGCAGATAAGGACACAGGCGCGGCCTGGAGCTTCCAACCGCGCACGTAGTTACGCATGCAGCTCACGTTCTGCAGAGTCCGTTATCTGTGAGTTACGTAGTCTAGTTCTCGCAGAGGTATACAGGCTGAGTCACCTAACATTACCGCTGGATATATTTCGTAAACCACATCAAATACTGACGAATCGATTCCACAGACCGAACGTGAGGAGAGGGGATAGTGTAATTGGTTAATACAAACCATAAAAAAATGCACGGAAGTATGTTTCTTAACACAAACCTACGTTTTTTTAAATGGATCCCCGTTAGTTTTGTTAGCACATCTGAACATATAAACAAATATGTAATCAGTGCCGTTTGTTGCATTGTAAAATGTTAATTACATCCGGAGATATTGTAACCTAAAGTTGACGCTTGAGTACCACTCCTCCGCTGTTCGATCGTGTGTATCGGAGAGCACCGAATTACGTAGGCATCCAAAGGGAACGGTGATGGACCCTAGGTACAGAAGAGACTGGAACAGCACATTACGTCCACATGCTAACACCTTTTTATTGGTCTTTTTCACTGACGCACATGTACATTACCATGAGGGGTGAGGTACAAGTACACACCTGGTTTCCGTTTTCAATTACGGAGTGGAATAGAGTGTGTCCCGTTATGTCAGGCCAATAGATGTTCAATGTGGCGGCCATCATTTGCTGCACACAATTGCAATCTCTGGCGTAATGAATGTCGTACACGCCGCAGTACATCTGGTGTAATGTCACCGCAGGCTGCCACAAACGTTGTTTCATATCCTCTGGGGTTGTAGGCACATCACGGTACAAATTCTCCTTTAGCGTACCCCACAGAAAGAAGCCCAGAGGTGTAAGATCAGGAGAAGGGGCTGGCAATTTATGCGTCCTCCACGTCCTATGAAACGCGTCGAACATCCTGTCAAGGGTCAGCCTAGTGTTAATTGCGGAATGTGCAGGTGCACCATCATGCTGATACCACATACGTCGACGCGTTTGCAGTGGGACACACTCTATTCCACTTCATAATTGAAAACGGAAACCACGTGTGTACGTGTACCTCACCCCTCATGGTAATGTACATCTGCGTCAGTGAAAAAGACAAATAAAAAGGTGTTAGTGTGGTGTCACTGCCAGACACCACACTTGCTAGATGGTAGCCTTTAAATCGGCCGCGGTCCGTTAGTATACGTCGGACCCGCGTGTCGCCACTGTCAGTGATTGCAGACCGAGCGCCACCACACGGCAGGTCTAGAGAGACTTCCTAGCACTCGCCCCAATTGTACAGCCGACTTTGCTAGCGATGCTACACTGACAAATACGCTCTCATTTGCCGAGACGATAGTTAGCATAGCCTTCAGCTACGTCATTTGCTACGACCTAGCAAGGCGCCATTATCAATAGATATTTGTGATGCCTGTACCGTCAGACCGATGTTCTTCAATTATGGATTAAAGTTAAGTATTCTAAGATCTTCGTACTTTATTTGCAATTCTCAAGACATTGTCCTGTTCCAGACCTCACGCCAGTCTGCGTGTAATTAAACGCGTGCATTTCGGCCTCCTCTAGCAATACGGTGTTGGCTCTTCTGCCAACACAGCAGTTAGCATGTGGACGTAACGTCCTGTTCCAGTCTCTTCTGTACCTAGGGTCCTTCACCGTTCCCTTTGGATGCCTACGTAATTCTGTGCTCTCCGATACACACGATCGAATAGCGGAGGAATGGTACTCAAGCGTCAACTTTAGGTTACAATATCTCCGGATGTAATTAACATTTTACAATGCAACAAACGGCACTGATTACGTATTTGTTTATATGTTCAGATGTGCTAACAAAAGTAACGGGGTTCCATTTAAAGAAACGTAGGTTTGTGTTAAGAAACATACTTCCGTGCATTTTTTTATGATTTGTATTTACCAATTACACTAGCCCCTCTCCTCACGTTCGGTCTGTGGAATCGATTCGTCAGTATTTGATGTGGTTTACGAAATATATCCAGCGGTAATGTTAGGTGACTCACCCTGTATATGTAACTCCACTGACGCTAGTTACTCATTCGCCGACGTGCCTCGCGCACTTGCGCATCGTGTGTTTCTTTGGCGCCCTGTTATTTCAAAGACTGTTTTAGATTGAAAACAGACTATAAAACCATTGTTGATACTGCAAAGGTTATTAATGTTTTACATGGTCAGACTGTGTTTGGTGGTAGACGTTTTGCTTGTGCCTTTGATTTACCCAATGTTGAAGTTGTTTCTGACTGCAAGTTTCGGAAGGTTCCCACCTAGTGATCTGATAGTTTACCGAACTTTTACGATTACTCAGTCCGAAGTGGCGAAAAGAACTGACACCTCAGAGAATTTCTTTATTGACAGACTAATGCGTGTGCGGACCCATCGTATGAGTAAGATCTCAAAAATCGATATCGTATCTGTTTTTAAAACGAAATTGTGTCTTTGTTTATTAGATTATCTGTCAGGTGCCATTCAGATGTGAAGTGTACAGCAGTTCCTTTGATACATTTACGGGGAGGTTTACTGTCTTTGGTTCGAAAAAAGCATGTTCTTTCAGAATTTTTTTCTCGTTATGTGTTATAGATACGAATGTCAAATTTGGTCAAAATGTTTATTGACATTTCCTCTACAAACTAGAAATTTTTTGGTCGGAAATCTGTAAAAGGAAAGGCGAAAGTGCCGTCGTAACGAAACAAAATTTCCATGCAGACCTCCACGTGCGGTATGCTGCAGGTCAGCCGGCTCGTCTGAAATCAAAACTGTGTTGACGTTAGCGAAGTATACAAGATTCTTTAGGAGTTGTACCTCCCTTAAGTTATTTGGACCATAGGAAACAAAATGGCGGCCATTTGAAAACAATAGGTTTTTTCATCTATTTTTCGACTTCGTCGGCCAAGCAAAATAGTTAGCTTCGGTGGAAACAAAGAATCATGCCAATCGGTTCAGTAGATTTGAAGTTACCATACCGCACGATAAAAAAAAGTCATTTCGAGAAAAACGAGTTTGTAGTTTTGACTACTTATAAATTCAATATTATACAACGTACGTTCAATCTGCTATTCCGCGTCCATGAACTAGTCCTTCCTCTTCCTCACAGAGGGCGTTCTGTTCGATCTGGGCCATCCTGCGCTGCTCCAGAGCCGCTCGTAAGGCCGGTGACAAGCGGTTTTCGGCCTCTTGAATCCGGTGGTCGTCCGAATGCTCGGCGAACCGCGTCGAATAGAGTCCCAGGGTGAAGCCCATCGTTGTCATGGTCTTCAGAATTGCTGAATACCCTCCGTTGCAGCTGCTCACTGCCAGGAAAGTCGCAGTCGCCACAGTCTTCGCACCAGAATGCAAATGCTTGCCGGCTAACTTCCAAACACACGCGTTCAAACCTTTTAATTTGAATTTTGTGTGTTTCCTCCCAAGCACTAGTGCAATAACTCGTCCTCCGAAAGAAAAAAACTGGTGCTTGAAAAAGTCCGATTTAAGGCAGGTGCATTTTTTTTTCAACCGCGAATAACGAACATTTCCGTTCCGTATTTGTAAAAACCGTTCCAGGGATGGATTCTAAACACTTTTATGGATACAAAAATGCAATTTAAAAAATCGATTTTTTCAACCAAAAGATAGTAAACGTCCCCTTAAAGAACTAGAGCACGAATAGTACCTTCTTGGGAAGTCTATGAGATGAGCAGGGGGTGTTTGAAACCAATCTTAACCCACTGAAGTATTGTAACGAACTGCGAGGACGACCCCTGAAATATTTCTTTCAGCAGTCATAGGTGTGCAGTAAACTGCAATATGTAATGTGCCGAAGCAGTATTTTATGCGGGGTGTCCATAATTAAAGTTTCAGTTTAAAAAACACTGCAGAAAGAGAAGAACTGCTCAGAATGACGTCAGATTTCAAGAGTATATCATCGACACAGGGTGAAAACGTCATGGAACAAGGAAAAAAATTAAGGAAAATTTTACCAGTAGATGGTGCTAGAGTTTTAAAGTAAATGGGGTCGGCAGCAAATGACAGATGAATCACAATACGGCGGCTATGGTTTGATTTTTCAAATGGTTCAAATTGGTCTGAGCACCATGGGACTTAACTTCTGAGGTCATCAGTCCCCTAGAACTTAGAACTACTTACACCTAAGTAACCTAACGACAACACACACACCCATGCCCGAGGCAGGATTCGAACCTGCGACCGTAGCGGTCGCGCGGTTCCAGACTGTAGCGCCTAGAACCGCTCGGCCACCCCGGCCGGCGGCTATGGTTTGAGTCGCACATTACATCATCCGCGGTCTCAATGTACATGAGTGCACAGGTTTGGCAGCCGACAGATACAGCACTGGTAGTTAGGTAATGCCGCCCACCACAGCAAGTGGATGAGAAAAATCGGTTTTTAATAGTCCTGGGATCGAAAAGGGCTAGAAAAGTAAAATGACGCCTGTTCCTAATCGTCGTGAGATTGGCGCGTGACACGTTCAGTATTGTGTCCTCAGTTATTTGCCACAAGCTAAAATCGAGTAACAGCACGTTCGACAACACATCGGAATGTCTCGGGGGTCACGTTCAGAATGCGTTGCGCAGTGCGTGCCTTCAGTTCAGCTACGTTCGGAACAGGAGCACCGAATACAACTACTTTCGGATAACTGCACAGCCAGAGTTCACGCGGATTAAGATTAGATGATCTGCACGGCCAGGCTATAGCGAAATCGCTAGTAATTCTAGCATTTGCGAAATGCCTCTGCAGCAGCCACTTCACTGGCTGTGCAATGTGCGGAGGAGGATCAACTTGCACACAAATGAACTTACCCTCACATTCGCACTGTTGAAACGTTGAAATGACGTTGGTGCGCAAAAGACTTTCATCAGCGTTTACCAGTGACGGTGCAGCTAACAGGACCCGTTGGACTGATCTCGAAGAAAAAAAATACGGCGCTATCATAAACTATGCCGTCAATCCACAGCACACAGTCGCCTTTTGCAGAATTAGGTGGTACCGTCTGATATGGACGAGGTCTTTCCGTTGCTCTTACTCTGTAATTCTGCGTATTTACATGTCCTTGGAGATGGTAGTGAGCTTCGTCTGTCCACAGAATGTTCCATGACCAATCATTATCCACGTAAATGCGAGTAAGAAATTCCAGAGTGAACGTTTCTCTTGCTGGCTGGTCAGCAGGAAGCTACTCCTGAACATGGGTCATTTGATATGGATAGCAATGCAGGATGCTGCGTAGGAATTTATAGATCGTCCTCGCAGGCGTGTCCAATGTTGGGGCGATTCTTCGTGCGCTTCATGTTTGCACAGCAACGCTCGACCTCTCGTGAAATACTGTAGCTACATCTTCGACAGACGTCGGATCAACTGCTTTCCTCCCTCTGCCACTTTTCACTTCAAAAGGACCTGTCTTCCCGAATTTTGTAATCATTTCCTCCAGACTCTTAGCAGATATCGGACCTATGCCTTTTTTTATACTTTGGGTGTCCGTAACCTCTACAGGGCTACTGGCGTACAGTGAATGTTCTTGTAAAAGAGCTTTGCCAGCAGCGCGCTATCCTTCATGGAGACACTCATGTTGAAGATCTCGGACATAAGCTGAGGGACAGCCGTGTGCTGCGCGTCTTTTTGTGTGCACATTCTGAGGCGTAGAGCTCCATCTATTGGTGATCTTTTTAAAATGACGTGGACGCGAACCTGCCACCCTGTACTTTACCTCTCACAACCTCAGCATAGCAGCTAGGCTACCGTATATGGTATAGCCATAGCCCTGGCCTGCATGCGACCTTAGAAGCAAGCAACTACCACACGATCGGTATTGAAACAAAATATCCATTAAATTCCAGTCGTATAAAATTCTGACAAACTGAAATATAATTCTAAAGACGGGCTTAAATACACAGCCATGTTTTCCGATTTTATGCAAGAATTGTAGAATTAGATTTCAGAATTTTCGAAAAGACAGTCAAAATTTATGTATTTATGCGACACCTTTTACAAGCAATATAAATGCGCTGACAGAAAATTTACGTATAGAGCGCATCGAGGTGCAGTCTGCCATCCAGCTAAAAGAAAAATTTTATCACGTATCTTCATTGGAGTTTCACAAGTCATACCTCTCCTTGTTGTACAGTCATGCGCCATACTTGTCACCTTTGTATGGAAGCACGTAAGTTTGTGAACAATTATTTTGAAAAGTAACAATAGAGCAAGTATCTCGAATCAGCACCTTGAGAATATCCTGAGAATTGCAACTACTTAGATCGAACCCAATGTTGATACATTAGTTTCCCAAATTAAAAGTCAAATGTCGCGTTAATTCTGTGATTTGTATAATTTTTTTTCAGCGGATATTGTGAGTGCTAGCTGCATTATTTGTGGCCCAAAAACAATCGCCATCGTCCACTGTGCCCAGGTAAGCTAAAAATTACGACACCTCTGTTCTAAAGATTGTATCTACAAATTTCATTATTTGATATACTTGAGCGTGACAAATTGCATTAAACGATGAGCTTTTGATAGATCATGATTGTGCCATAGCACTACAGCGGTGTACCTTCACAGCACAACAGTTATCAGAGTAAAAATATCTGGTATGTGTTCCTCAAGGCCACACAGAAATCACAGGAATAATCCGTTGTAGTTGCCACATATTTCTTTATTACAATCAAAGCTTTTACCAAATCGCAATCATAACAATAATACAAAGGCGATTGCCTAATAAAGCCACATAACTTTACCAAACGACAAACAAATTTATTTAATTAAGACAATGCCCCTAAAACCTGAAAAATTGAATGTGACTATGTGAACTAACTCAGATAAATTTCATTACTTAGATGAAACTAATGTCCACACGATTCCTATCCGAACTCTAATCACTTCCAGCCACAAAGAAAATACATTAAGTCCAAAACACAGATCTTGCAACATTTGGCTCGCCAACTTTCCTTAAATAAAACAATATTCATAAAAGCTTTATTAGTAAAAACAAGAACCACTTCCACGACTAAGGAGGTGAATTACTTTCACCAAACTTTTTTTTTGTTTGGTTATTCTAGTTGATTAATGAAAAATATTCATAAAACCATTGATTCTAGAACGTAACAATATGACAAGTAGCCCCTAAAATGAGGCCGCTTCAGTTCTGCGTATGAATCAGATAGACGCGAGCACACCAAAGGATTTTCACCAATACAAGAGATCCACCGGACAGAAAATTAAATAGAAATGTACTAAACTTTGCAGTGCAATTTAAACTTCAGACACCATAATTCTTCAGCGGAAGGATGGAATCACAAAACAGTAACAACATAGCCCGATATGCAAGGGGGGGGGGGGGGGGGAGAGGGAGGGACGGCAGGGCCTTAAATATCACTCTGCCTGCCACCGTGGTACTCGGCTCCCGGTTGGCTCGCGTCTACCACAGCCAACGATCTGCAACACAAAGCACATCAGCGGCAGACGATATTCTGAGGCATGAGATACCCAATCGTATCTAGAGAACAGGTTATCAATGTGTGTGTGAAATCTCATGGGACTAAACTGCTAAGGTCATCAGTCCCTAAGGTTACACACTACTTAAACTAAATTATCCTAAGGAGAACACACACACCCACGCCCGAGGGAGGACTCGAACCTCCGCCGGGACCAGCCGCACAGTCCATGACTGCTGCGCCTGAGACCGCTCGGCTAATCCTGCGCGGCAGGTTATCAATAACTTTCAGTGATATACATCACAACTAAATGCAAGCACAATTAACCTAAGTGGGTTTCTTGGCCAGTCACGGCCCTTAAAATTTAATGAATCAATTGCTTAAAAAGACCAATAAAATAATGGCCTAGAAGTTAAAAAGACACCTAATTATGTCGGCGCACATTTAAACACCAGACTACAATAATGAACTACAAGGGAGACTGGGAGAAATATCCCGGCGTGGCTTCGAAGGCGAGACACCGACTTACGCGCTACTTGTTGCACTTCTAGCTACGTATTTAGCCATATTTCGTGTCTGTTTGTTGGTTGTAGCTACGCTTCCTTAACTGCCGTCTAGGTATCAAATCACGGCACCGAATTGAGTAATAAACAACTAGAACAGTCCCAAATGTTTTTACTACACTGGAATACTCAGTTAAGATGCACACAACCCACCGAAGCAACTCGACGACTCCAATTCATTCGGAATGTGCAGCTTGTAACAGACTCCAAGGAACTTGTCCTTCCAACCCCTAGGAAAACCCCATCACCATGGGCAATGGATCTGCCCTGCACAATTAAACACGTCGTAGCGGCTGGCCACGCTCCTTCGTGATGCCGACCCGGCCTTACGGCGTGCTACATACGTGCACAGTCTGACGTCACTCCACCTCATACCGCGGATGCCCGCACCCGCCTCTCGCAGAGCACAAGCGCTGCCCTTAAATCCCGCAGCCAAAGATGTGAAGAAGACAAATAATCATCAAAGTCGACTCAAAGATCAAAATGACAATCGATGGAAACTGGCGCCAGAAACGCACCAGCTCAGTATCAAATACAAAAAGAGTTTATCTGCTGATGTGTAACTTCCCGTCATTTTATTCTAAACAATCGTAACTAAAATTGCGCGTTTTCAAGAGATATTGAATTTACTGATGCCCTGAAACGGCCTACATTCTTCTCAAGCACTCTACGCTACAGAAAACCCACCAAATATGAAGTTACACTGAACGCAATATGGCGGGCCGGAATTTCTGCTTGTGACGTAAAACGATGTCGCATCTCATTGGCCACGTTCCTCTCCACGATGCAAAAGTCTGCCAGGCCAGATTATTAACTTCACTCTGTGCAGAGTAGCGTGACGTGGAATTCGATACCTTGACATTAATAGCTTCTTGTCCACGAGCGTTTTTACGTCCCTTGAGAGGGCGGCTCTTCTGAACGTTTTCGGTTCTATTATAGTACATTTCAATCTCTATAACTTTTCACTATTAGTCCTGTTCTTGTTGTTGCTGTTATCAGTCCGAAGGCTGGAATGATGCAGCTCTCTATGCTACTCTATGCTGCGAAAGCCTCTTCATCTCCGAATAACTACTGCAACCTACTTCCATTGGAACGAGTTCCGCCCTCCACCCAATCTCCACCCCATTACGATTCCCTCCGCTACCAAACAGACGATTCCTTGACGCGTATGGATGTGCCATAGCAACTGATCCCCTACTTCAGTCAAATTGCGTCACAATTGCCTTCTTCTCCAGTCCGATTCAGTACGTTTTCGTTATTTGTTCACACTATCCACCTAATCTTCAGCATTCTTCTGCCACACCACACTTCTTGTCTGAACATCTTGTCGCTTACCAATCGTTTCCGTATAATGCTACATTCCGGATAAATGCGTTCAGAAAAAAGTCATTTGTACCTGAATTCGAGTTAGGTGTTAAAAAATTTCTCTTTTTTAGAAAATTTTTCATTTATATTACCAGTCTGCATTTTATATCTTCTATACTTCGGGAGCCGGCCGAAGTGGCCGCGCGGTTCTGGCGCTGCAGTCTGGAACCGCGAGACCGCTACGGTCGCAGATTCGAATCCTGCCTCGGGCATGGATGTGTGTGATGTCCTTAGGTTAGTTAGGTTTAACTAGTTCTAAGTTCTAGGGGACTAATGACCTCAGCAGTTGAGTCCCATAGCGCTCAGAGCCATTTGAACCATTTTTTTATACTTCGGGAAACGTCATATACTAGAGGCGTTCAGTACGTAATGCAAGACATTTTTTTCTGAAAGCTTGAAAGGGTACAGTACCGCCCGACGTTGAAAATAGGTACAACATACTTCATTATTTTTGTCAGAACAACACTTTTTTTTGTAAAATAACTCAATTTCAATTAATACAGCGAAGCCGGATACCAGTGTGGGAAGGAATGACAATTTATTTATTTAATTGATCACATGTGCACTCCCACAAAGTAAATCCCTACATCCAGTTTGGTGAGATCTGTGAAATGAATGAATGTATGGTCGTCTGCTAACCGCAGATAGTGAATGTGAATATATCATCGTCTTTGAGACGATCCTTTGACCACCTTTGGTGGGACCAAAGAGATGAAATTTACCTGAGCTTTGAGCGCCTGAAATGTGGCTGACCAATACGGTAGCAAGGTGCTCCCCCACTTCAGCAGAGGTGTGAGAGGACCTGAAGAACGGCCATGTTTCAGCACTCTGCCGCTGGATCTTGTGCTGTTAAGACCCGTTTTAGTTGTGCTCCGTAATGACAAAAGAGTGGAGACATGGTATGCATGTGGAATATTTAAGAGTAGTTTGAAATAATAATTTCTCTATTTCAGGAACTTTTGTGGGGAGAATTAAATGTCAGGCAGGTAATATTAATGGGATTGTAGTAATCTTTGGAAGTGACCAACGGTCACAATGAAATCACGTGTAGCAATAAGTTGAAATACTTCCGTGTGCTTAAGTTAAGCTGAATTACTAGCGTGTGTACAATAATTTGAAATATTTAAGAAATAGCGTGTGTACCATAAGTTGAAATATTTAAGAAATGCCGTGTGCAGGACTTGAAATTAGAGACGAGTACTTCCACGTGGTGAGTACTGTGTGAGTCTCAATCTGTGTATGAGACAAAAGATAAAGAGAAGTACTCGTCCATGGTATCAGTTGAGGACTCGCGTGTGTGATGAATACGTTCTTAATATTACTTTGCGTGATATGATTCCGTGTGACGCTAGATTCAAACTCTGAGAGAGAAGCAAGGTGAGTCGGCCGTCTATCCAGCAACGCCACTTGGCTTGCATTGCACAGGAAGACGTGCATATATCTCCAGAGTTCATAGTAGGAAAGTAGAATTACGAAGTGGGGCAGTGTCGTGTGAAACTGGGATAAATATTAATTGAAGTGGGAAAGCTGAAAGTGATAGTGTTGTGACTATTTAGTGTTTTGTATTTCATATCGTAGTGTGGTGTATGTCATGTAATTTGGGTATGTGTGGTGTGCATGGGAGAGTAGCAAGGTAGTTTCAAAAGATTAGTGGGTTATGCTTGTTCCTTCTGTACTGCTCGGTCTGGAGGAGAGTTTCGTGATGATGATTGTGAGAGTCGAAGTGTGCGAAATAATAAAAGATCCACCATCCTATCCAGAGAGTGCACTGTAGCGTTAAATAATTACGAGACCATAATATAGAGATTCACCAATGTAAAGCCATGCCCACTGGGCGGAATTTCTCATGTGTTATTGTTGTAGGTTATAGAATTTGTGTGTTTAGGTTATAGAATTTATCGGAATAAATAAGATAGTGAAAAGAAAAAGATTGGTGGACTTTTCCTTCGAATTGTATGTTGTCATAATGTCCCGAATTTATAATGTGTGCGCCATTCATATTCAGTGCGGTGGCCACGTGTTGACAAAAGCCGTTAAATAAAAAAGAAAGAAAATGTGGTATTGCCAGTGCGTAGTGTACAGTCAGAGTTCTGTAAGTTACTGATAGTCAGATGTGTGTTTCCGTTGCGTATTAATCATATAGGAGGATAACTTGTAATTTAAGTGTGAGTACTAGAGTTCATGTTACTCGATAAATAAGAATGAATCCACTCGCTTGGCAGACCACTCATCTTGCAGGCCTGACTGCTTGATGCCACAGTATGAGAAAGGCATGTGGGTGCCTCTCAAGCTGGTTGCTTTTATTCGGCGTCCCAACAAACCATATTATTCTCCACTTTTTTGGCTACAGATCCTTTTTCCACAACATAATCTCCGTTCAATCCGACGGCCTTACGCTACCTTATTGGGAAGGCCTGTATGTCCGCATGATACCATCCCACTGATCGATGTCGGAGCCGCCATCTTGCTGCATCAGTAACCTCCCCGTCATCCACATACTGCTTCTCGTGGAGTGCGTCCTTCGTTGGACCAATCAGATGGAAGCCGGGAGGGGCGAGATCGGACTGTAGGCTGGATGAGGAAGGAAAGTCCAATAATGTTTTGTGAGCTCCTCTCCTATGGACAGGTTTGTTAGTTGATTTGGGGGAGGGCACCAAACAGCGAGGTCATCAGTTCCGCCGGATCAGGTAAGGAAGTCGGTCGTGCCCTTGCGAAGGAACGATTCAGGCATTTGCCTGAAGCTATTTAGGGAAATTATGGAAAACCTAAACCAGGATGGCCGGGCGCGCGCTTAAACGATCGTCCTCCCACATGCGAGTCCAGTGTGCTGACCACTGCGCCACCTTGCTCGGTCGCAGACGTGTGTGAGGCTTCGTGCTGCCATCGAGAGGGAGACGTTGGTTTGCATTTTTGTGGCTGAAGTCATTTCTGCAGTTTCGTGAGGGTAGCACAATACACTTCAGAGTTGGCCGTTGCACCATGAAGGAGGACATCAAACAGAATAACCTCTTCAGAGCCCCAGAAGACTGTCTCCACTTAACGAGCTGAGTGTGCGTCTTTGAAGGAAAGGTGGTGTGGCGCCATTACAGGAATTGCCGTCGTGTTTCCGGTTATGTTTCATCGCCTGTGATGACGATCAACAACAAATTGGCACGATCAGGCTCGTAACACGCTGGCAGTTCCTAACAGATGGTCCTTCTTTTACTCTTTTCGGTCTTCTCTCATGCGACGAGGAACCAGGCGAGCACACACCTCTAAGCACCCCAAGTGGTGGACGAGCGTATCAGCACTACCGACAGAGCATCCCCTAACGACTCAACTTGCTTTTGTTCACTGCCACTCTCCGTAGACATTCTGAAAGCGTCTATGAATATCTACCATGCTCTGGTTTTCTGTCAAAGGAAGATCAATGACAGCTCCCTTCACCTCCGTTACAGAGGCCATTTTGAAGGCTACATATATCACCACCACCTACTTGATCCTCATGAAACTATACGGGCTGAATCGGGAATATCCCACGATGTTCCACAACAAAGTAAACGTTTTTTCAACAGAAATTGTCCGAGAAAATTAATGTGTTGCATTATTTATTGAACACTCCTCTTATATTCACTGTAGTTCGGCGATCGCCTGTTACCTCGCTGCCCAATCAGCAAAACTCATCCACTAATTTCAGTGTTTCGTTTCCTAATCTAATTCCTTCTGCATCGCCGGTTACACTGGATTACATGCCATTATCTGGGTTTTACTTTTGTCAATGTTCGTACAGAGACTGTATAATCCGACTGTATTATACTCTCATTCCCCCAATATTGCTTGCCCGAGTCAGTTCCGTCACCCTCCATCTCGCAGAAGGCTCCATTCTCCCACATTACTTCCTCTGCATTTGAGAGCGAGTGCTGGGACGAGAAGTAGCTAAGTGGCTCCCCTCTTTTTCTTTTCCTTGATCGAAGCTCACTCCCTCCAGCGTCTGGGCAGAGCTGCTGCGCCGGCAAGCCTCTGGAGAACGAGACGAGAACAGGGCAGTTACTTACGCTCGCCGGAGAGAGCGAGCGAGCGCAGGGCATCCGGCGTCTGTTATTTCCAGCTCCAGCGGCCGCCCTGGAGAATCCGCACCTGGCTCCAGCCAGTCAGCTCGCCCGCCCCGTCGGCTGGAGCTTATCGAGGCCTGTCCGAGATAAAGCGCGCCGCACTCCTTAAGCGGCCAACTCCTTAAGCCGGGCCTGCGATCTGCATACAAAGTGGGCGCCGCATTAGCATCTTTACTGCGGATCGCTGGATGAGGTGGGCGTTTGGAGGGGGGAGGGGGGGGGGAAGGCGGCGACTGGAATTAGCGTCGCTAACCACTGTGCTCTGTGGCCCAGTGGAGGGGAGCAGCAGAGGAGCGCGGAGGAGGTATCTGGGACACCGGAGCCAAAGACTGCTGCCGGCGCTGCCACGGGAGACACTTTGCATGAATGTCGAGGGACAGTGCTCTGGAGTTCCCACTTGCACAGGTCAATATTATGTGCTTGATTATGAATACTGCGGCAAATTACAGACACAAATGAATACAATACATAAATATACATCCTTCTCATTGTAACACACCACCTGTCACTTCGCTGGTTTTGGCGTGTGTTCACCCCAACTATTTGACTAACAGATCAACAGAGAGTGCAAACTGCTGCAATATCGGATAACACAAAAAAGTAATATGGCCCTGTGACTCCTGATTGAACTGCGGTGGCAGTGTTGACATTAATTTATTCAGAATTGATCACTTTTAATTAAAAATGGGTGCACATTGATGTTATATTCAGCTATTGAACACCAGACGCAAATGTTGAACATAAAATTAATTAAGAAAGTGTCTTGGGATTTCAACTACTTGATTGAAAACAGATGCAGTCGATTAGCACAGATTTATTTTAATTCACGACTTTCAATCATCACATTACATGACTCTCCTAACAGGCAGTGGTATTAAATTGCATTTGCGTGGAGTAAAGCGCGATAAATCAATAGTAATTCCTATCGACTGACCCAGGCGTGATGCGAATTGTGAGAAGAATTCTACAATACATGGCCCATGAAACCCCCATGAAAACTTTGCTGACGTGATCCAGCAAATTAATCAATGGCCGGAGCGGGCGCAATATCACCGAATTGAGCATGGTGGAGTGGTGTCGTTGTGCGGCCGTCGGCCGACCTCGTGGTGCTGCAAGGCTACGCTCGTCTATTCAGTCCTAGCTATCTTGCTCAGTACATAGCTCAACCAAAACTTTCTATCTCCAAGCTCAATCGCTCCGTTTTCTAAGTCCTAAACTGCAGAGATGCTCACTCTTTCTCAGGCAAGCTGAGTAAAGAATGCCACATCCGCAGTCTAGGCAAGCTGGGAACGGAAGACCTCTACTGAGACTTCTGCCAGTCCACTCTTCACCTCAGTTTCCCCTCCAGCAAAATCACTTATGCCAATTGCAGCGCAAGTCGCGTTAATTATGCATCGCTTCCCAGGGCCGACCAATGCCTGCTCTGGGAAGTGAACAAATTCCCACAAAATTTCCCTTCCTCTCAACTTCTTCTATTTAGCTCCCCCCAGGCCACCCATCAAGGTTAGCGTCTGCACAAACACAAAATTTTCCAGAATTCTGACTCCCGGGAGAGTACTTCAAATTCCTTGGTCCTACGTTTCCATCGGAGGCTGGCGTATTTCATTCTGTCACTCTTCACCTGATTTGCTTCAGACTCTGTGGACCGTGAATTCAGCATGAAGTTGCTACAGTCACGAACACGCATGTTTTGACCTCTGTTGACTGCTCGACCATAGCTTTGTGTGGCTTTGTCACATGTTTCACAGAAAACGGGACGACGAAGATTTATCAACAGGCGTACAACTTCTCTGTCTGTTTCCTGGTACACCAGCATGGAGTCAGGGTCAACCACCCACTCACTGTCACTCATCTTAAGGCGGCTGAAGGCCGCGCACCGTTACCACTTTCTCAGAGCTTGAGCCGCCCTAAGCTGCCTATTGTCCCTTCCCTTAGCCGCTCCCCCGGCAGGCCACCGTCAAATACTTCCCTGGGGTAAACTAGAGTCCAGTAAATCGACTCGTTTCCACAATGTTTTCATTTCATGTGAATTACTTTAAAACCATCACCCGACATTAATTACTGCACTACGTCCATACTATACCCTCTACAAGATGCATTGTGCCTTGTCAGTCATTTTGTTCAGCCCTACTGTTCGCTCAACGTGAGTTAAGTGATCTTTAATGACTTCATTAAAGGGGCATAGTTCTTGCCATCTTACATCATACCCTACTTAAATGCTTCTGTTACACTACAGAGACAAGTATATGGGTCATTCCACACCAAGTGGTCTAAAACTGAAAAAAGTTCCCACCATCATGGTCTCCAATTTTCGTCAAATTTTAACTGTAGCTTTAGTCAAGTGTTGAAGTAAGTTTCCCAAGATTTCAGGCCTCTAGCTGCAATAGCTGCTGATCTAGACCCCCTTGTCTGAAGTGTACTTAGTCCGTGTGCATGCAACATAAAAAAAATGTCATATTTGGAGTCTAATAAAATCGAAACTAATTCATAAGAATGGTTAGTAAGATGCGACCCTGTACAGTTTTTTTTGCTGATTCCAACGAAATTATTTATAACATTACTCATGCAAACCCCGGTCAAATAACTCGACTCAAAGTATACTTCAAAATTTGTCGTGACACAACGCGACAAATTTTGACCAATATTAAGACTGCAATGATTTCCTTGCAGTTGAAGATATGGACTTGAACTTTTGGCCAAGCTTCATGCTTGTGCTAGACATAATGCAGCCGGATTTGCAATGATCCAGGCCATATGGTCGCCCTGCAGTATCTCTTCAAATTAGGCAGTGTCAGCACAAACGGTAAAATTTACCAAAGTTTCAAGCCAATTACTAAAAAATAGTTGGCCTGAATCTGCTTGTGAATAGTATCACCTAAAAGAGAAAATCTTGCTCTACAAGACTGACATTTGTTTTTTTTGCAACGCGACCATTAAGTACTCATTAACTCACATCAAAGTTGTTATATTTTGTATGCGCGATGCACTAATTTTTCTTCATTTCTAGGAATTTGAATCTTAATAGTCGCTTAGAATTACTGATATAATTGGATATTTCATTCGTGTTTTATTCAGTGATTGGCCAGTGAGAGATGTCAGAAGTTAATGAAGAAGAAGAATCGTTGGCCCCCTGTTCAATTGGAAAAGATGCTGCTGCATCAAAGTGCCATGTTATCTTCTATGCTAAGAAGACTGGATTCAAAGCGTTTAGTGATTTCACAGAATGTGACCAGAAATTGCTTGTTTCGTGTTCAGAAGCCAAACTTGACGAAAATTCCATCATTTGCTTCCACCATGAAGCCCTCTTCCTACATGAATATCAAGCGATGCAAAAGAAATGTTGCAATCCATTCAAGAAGAGGAATCACAATGTAAAAGCTGGACTTAGACTGCTTGATAATGAAACAGCTGCCAAACTTTGCCTGTTAAAGAAAAAAGAAGTGATTGATATAAAACCTGGTCAGAAGCTTTGCCCTCGCTGCATGTCGGCACTGAACCAAAAGCTAGAAGATTCATCATCACTATCAACCCAATCTGAACAAGATTTCACAACGGATGAAACTGAACCAGCCATCAACAAAAGTTTATCATTTATTGGTGCTTCACCATTGAAAAGAAGACAACTAAGTAAAAGAGATAAGCCAAGCTATGCAAAAAGAAAGATCTTGGATGCACAAAGTTTAATTGGGAATCAAATTGCTGCTGCTGTAGGAATCAATTACGATGAACAGCCAAGTTCAAGTAAAAGTCGCCCATGCAGTAATTGTGCAGATCTTGATAATCTTATAGAAGAGTTGAAAGAAAAATGTAAAGTGTCAAATCGTAGGACAAAAGTTCAAATATTGACCTTGGTTCCAAGAAGCTGGACAATTAAAGATACGACAACAGCATTTAATGTATCAGAAAGAATGGTAAAGCAAGCGAGAAAACTGAAGAATGAGCAAGGTGTTCTAGCTTTTCCAGCAAATCGGCAAGGAAGGAAGCTTTCAGATGAAGTTGTCCAGAAAGTACATGACTTTTTTCAAGATGACGAATTCAGCAGACTTTGTCCAGGGAAGAAAGACTGTGTGCCTGTGAGAATTTCAGGAACAAAGGTGTACAAGCAAAAGCGGTTGTTGCTTTGCAATTTGAAGGAAATGTACGTGTCTTATCAGAAGCAAAATGGACCAGAAATTGGCTTCTCAAAGTTTTGCGAGCTTAGACCAAAATGGTGTGTTACAGTTGGCTCTGCTGGAATGCACTCAGTTTGTGTCTGTACAATACACCAAAATGTCAAGCTTATGCTCACTGGTGCATCAATCAATGAAGACTACAAGGAAATTCTTAGCAAAGCTGTTTGCAGCTTGGAAAACAAGGATTGTATGCTTCATCGTTGTGAAAACTGCCCTGGTCCAGAAGGTGTAGAAGCAGTTATTGCAACATATTTTGAAGATAATGACCCTGAAGAACCGATTGAGTACAAACAATGGATTCATACCGACAGGGATACTTTAGAAACAAAGCAGCTTTCAACAGAAGAGTATGTTGAAGATATTGCAGCAAAAATTTGGAACCTGTCTTGTCATCACTACATTGCCAAGCATCAAAGCCAGCACCTGAAAGCTCTCAAAACTGATTTGAAAGAAGGCGAATTCATAATACTAATGGATTTTGCTGAAAACTATTCATTTATTGTTCAAGATGCAGTGCAAGGCTTTCACTGGGAAAACAGTCAAGCAACAGTTCATCCATTTGTAGTCTACTACTGTGAAAACGAAGAGGTGCAATGTGTGAATCTTTGTGTTATTAGTGACTGCCTTCGACACGATACGATTACTGTCCATGTTTACATTGGAAAAGTAATCAATTACCTGAAGATGCAATTTTCCAAAATAAGCCACATCCACTACTTCAGTGATGGTTCAGCTGCACAATATAAGAATTTCAAGAATTTTCTCAACTTATGCTATCACAAAGAAGATTTTGAAATAACAGCAGAATGGAATTTCTTTGGAACAAGCCATGGAAAGTCGCCTTGTGATGGCATTGGAGGCACAACAAAACGGTTGGCAGCAAGAGCAAGTTTGCAACGTCCATATGAAAACCAGATTCTAACACCCAAAGATCTTTTCAACTTCTGCAATGATAATATCAATGGAATCAAATTCTTTTTCATCAGCAAAGAGCAAGTTGAAGAAGAAAAAGCTTCTCAAGAAGAAAGATTCCTGCAAGGGCACACTCTAGCTGGCACAAGAGAAAACCACCATTTTTTGCCCATTGATATGACGACAATTCAGGTCAGTAGAGTTTCAAATGATGCGACATCTTTTTTGGCCAAAATTAGTGCTGCTGAACTAGTAGTTCAAGTCATGGATCTTCAGCCTGGGCAGTATGTTGCTTGCATTTATGAAAAGAAATGGTGGATTGGAAACATCGTTGAAATCTCAGTCGAACAGAAAGATGCTTTCATAAGCTTTATGCATCCTCATGGTCCTGCAAGTTCATTTTATTGGCCCTTAAGACGTGATACTTGCTGGATTCCAGAACAACTTATCATTGGTGTTATTCCAGCTCCATCAGTGACATCATCTGGTCGGCAATACAGTTTTCCTGAAAGCATTCTCTTGCAAATCAACGATGCTTTCAGAATGATGAAGTAACTGAGGAAGACAGGCTTGGGAACCTGCATAAAGAAACCCACAATCAGGCTTGGGATCCTGTGGTAAAGACACCCTGTAATCAGGCTTGGGAACCTGCAGTAAAGATACCCACCCGTGGCTGTTACTGCATGGCTATCGGGCGTGGCCCCTATGGCGATGGGGATGCTGGTTTTATTGTGATAACCAGTAATGGCTCAGCCATCATGGACCAACGCAGGGCACTGCGCACACAAAATATAAGATACTTTGACCTGAGTAAATAAGCACTTAATGGAAGCGTTGCAAAAGAAAAATATATCCATCTTGTAGAGCAAAATTTTCTCTTTCAGATGATACTATTCACAATTAAATCCAGGCTGACTATTTTGTAGTAATGGGCTTTGAACTTTGGTAAATAAAGCCATTTGCGCTGACACTGCCAAATTTGAAGAGATTTTGCAAGGCGACTATAAAGCCTGGGTAGTTGGAAATCCAGCTGTATTATGTCCAGCACAAAGATAAGACTTGGTAAAAAGTTCAAGTCCATATCTTTATCTGCAAGGAAATTATTGCAGTCTGAATATTGGTCAAAATTTGTCGCATTAAGTCACGACAGAATTAGGGGTACACTTTGAGTCGACTTGTTTGACCGGATTTTGCATCAGTAATCTTATAATTAATTTCGTTTGAATCAGCACAAAAAACTGTACAGGGTCTCATCTTACTAACCATTCTTATGAATTGGTTTCAATTTTATGAGACCCCAAAAATGGCATTTTGTCTGACGTCGCGCGCATGCGAACTTACTACCCTTCAGACAAGGGGGTCTAGATCAGCAAGTATTGCAGCTAGAGGCTTGAAATCTTGAGAAACTTAATTTAGCACTTGACTAGTGCTACAGATAAAATTTGAAGAAAATTGGAGACATGATGGTGGGAAGGTTTAGACCACTTGGCATGGAATGACCCATATGCGAAAAATTAAGGAGAAGAGGCATAGCAGTACATCTTACACAGGTAATTCAGAAGATCCATAATAATACAAGGTGTACTTTGCTTCCGCCATTTATTCCCCAAAATTTGAGGTTTTGATGGAACAGACTGGTTACACATGTATCATTCAAAGTATTTTCCATCGCTGGCCACAACTTTGTCCCATCTTTCGGGCAGTGTACGAATCCCGCGTCGAAAAAATTGTTCATCTTTTGAAGCTATCCATGAATCGATGCCATTTGTGGCTTCTTCACGAAATCGGAAGTGTTGGTCAAGCAGGCCATGCGCCATTGATCTAAACAGGTGACAGTCAGAGGGAGCAATGTCTGGAGAATACAACGGATGGGGTATGACTTCCCATATTAACGTTTTAAGTACATTTTGACCTCTTCTGCAACGTGGGGTCGAGCGTTGTCGTGCTGCAAAATCAGTTTATCGTGCCTCTCGCTGTACTGCGGTCGTTGGTCTTTTAATGCTCTGCTCAGATGCATTGATTGCGTTTGATAACGAGTAGCTGTGATTGTTTCACTTGCTTTTAACACCTCGTAGTACGCGACGCCGAGCTGGTCCCACCAAATGCAGAGCATGATGTTGGAGCCGTCAATATTCGGTTTGGCCGTCGTCGTGGAGGCATAGCCGGGATATCCACATGATTTTTTACGTTTAGGGTTATCGTAATGACCCAATTTTTCGTCCCCGGTCACAACGCGATGCAGAAATCCGTTCCGTTTTTGCCTCTGGAGCAACTGTTCACAAACACTCAAACGCCATTCAACGTCTCTGGGTTTCAGCTCACACGGGACCCAAGTTCCTTCTTCCTGAATCATGCCCACAGCCTTGAAACGTTTTCAAATTGCTTGCTATGGTTCTCCCACTAATCGCGCCAATTATTCTTGAGTTTGACGCGTGTCTTCACTCAGCAATGTCTCCAATTCGGCATCTTCGAAAACATTCTCTCTTCCACCACTGAGCCTACGACGTTAAAATCGTCGTTTTTGAAGCGTTGAAACCACTCACGACACGTTCTTCCACTAATAACGTCCTGACCATACGTAGTGGAGAGCATTCGATGAGACTCAGCCCCTGCATTCTTCATACTGAAACAAAACAGTAACACCTCCCGCAAATGACGAGAATTAGGCTCGTAAACTGACATTTTCAATCAAGAACAATTTCATGATGCAGGCGCAAATCAACTGATGTTTGACTGAGGTTATGTTGATAGAGGTCCAGGCTAAATGCCTGACGTCTGCGATCTGTTTCTTTTGACTGCTACTTGCCGTTGTCGCCACCTATAGGCAAACGGCGGAAGCAAAGTTGTACACCTCGTACAAGAACTCAATTAATTGTAAGTAATGAAATAACAGAGAATATTAATGTAGGAGTTTGACAAGGTTGCAGCATTTCGCCACTGTTATTTAATACAGGGCGTTTATAAATTAGCTGTACAAGAGTAACCGTTAATTGTGAAAAGTGTGCTAACTTCCAGAAATGTTTCATCTAGCGCTGAGTGCAGTACAGCTTCAAGTTCTGTTTCCGCTGAACATGATTGGTTCCCGCTAGGTGGCATGCGCGAGTGAATTATTCCAAGTTATTGTGGAGTCGTATAACTGTCCAGAGCATGAGCAGTGATGTTGATGGTTTCATGAATCCAAATCCGCTACTGGAGTTCAGAGACGATTACGGATATCGCAAGCCACCACCTTAAGGACAAACTGTAGTTAACTGGTACAATCGTTTCACCGAAACTGGTTGTGTATCACATACAGTAGGACGCCGGGTCAGAGTCAGACAGCTGTCCGTGACGCAGCAGTGGAACATGTTCGACATCCTTACATTCGTAGTCCGGGTGAATTAACGGGACGTGTCAACTTACAACTGAATGTGGCTAGTGTTAAACCATGAAAGGCATTGCGGCAACGCCTGCCATCAAACTCTACATATTGATACTGTTGCGAGCCTTAAGAGAAAGCGACAAAGAGAAACGAGCTGAGTTTTGTCTAGATATGTTTAACAAAATGCAGACCGAAGATAATTTCTTAATGAAATTGTGTTCACTAGTGAAGCCACCTTTCACGCATGCAGTAAAGTGAATCGGCGTAATGTTTAGAAATGGGGTGAGCAGAAACTATGTCACTCACCTAAGTTAAATGGTTCTTTTATGAGCTGTAAGTTGTAAGACGTTCACGGTTCTTTATTTCTTCCTGGGTCACTTCTACCTGACATATCGTACCTGGGCATGCTAGATCATTATCTGATGCCTCAATTACAACAGGATGCGGTCACGGAATTTATTTTCCAAGAAGCCGGTGCGCAACCACATCATCATCTTGAAGTTGTCGCGAATCTCCATAGGAATGTTCCGACTTGGGTTGGACGTGGTGGAACAATATCCCGGCCAGCACGATCACACTGATCTAGCCCCAGTGGTTCTGTGTGTGTGTGTGTGTGTGTGTGTGTGTGTGTGTGTGTGTGTGTGTGTGTGTGTGTGTGTGCGCGCGCGCGCGCGCGCGGAACAAAGACAGTTTGTTACTCCGCTTCCGGGAAAGTTCGCCAAACTGCGAGAACGGATAACAAAAGCAGCTGCCAGCATAAATCAAGACTTTTTTCATAGGATTTGGGAGGAAATTAATTACAGACGGGA
Source organism: Schistocerca nitens (assembly GCF_023898315.1). Taxonomy (NCBI): domain Eukaryota; kingdom Metazoa; phylum Arthropoda; class Insecta; order Orthoptera; family Acrididae; genus Schistocerca; species Schistocerca nitens. Next base: position 78,178,534 of record NC_064625.1, read on the forward strand.
TATTTGCCGTATCGCAAAAATAGCCACACTGAACATCTGTAAATAAAAACTGTATCATAGGTATACTGTATTCAGTGGTGTTTCAAACATTTCTTAAGTTACTTACCTTTTCACAAATAAGGTTTACATTTGTATAACTAGTTAATAAATAGCGTATACATGGGGTGACGAAATTCTACCAAAGGGAAAATGAAGCAAAGTAATTATACATACGATTTGAACCAACAAGATTATACACTATACAGGGTGTTACAAAAGGGTACGGCCAAACTTTCAGGAAACATTCCTCACACACAAAGAAAGAAAATATGTTATGTGGACATGTGTCCGGAAACGCTTACTTTCCATGTTAGAGCTCATTTTATTACTTCTCTTCAAATCACATTAACCATGGAATGGAAACACACAGCAACAGAACGTACCAGCGTGACTTCACTTAGTTACAGGAAATGTTCAAAATGTCCTCCGTTAGCGAGGATACGTCCATCCACCCTCCGTCGCATGGAATCCCTGATGCGCTGATGCAGCCCTGGAGAATGGCGTATTGTATCACAGCCGTGCACAATACGAGCACGAAGTGTCTCTACATTTGGTACCTGGGTTGCTTAGACAAGAGCTTTCAAATGCCCCCATAAATGAAAGTCAAGAGGATTGACATCAGGAGAGCGTGGAGGCCATGGAATTAGTCCGCCTCTACCAATCCATCGGTCACCGAATCTGTTGTTGAGAAGCATACGAACACTTCGACTGAAATGTGCAGGAGCTCCATCGTGCATGAACCACATGTTGTGTCGTACTTGTAAAGGCACATGTTCTAGCAGCACAGGTAGCGTATGCCGTATGAAATCATGATAACGTGCTCCATTGAGCGTAGGTGGAAGAACATGGGGCCCAATCAAGACATCACCAACAATGCCTGCCCAAACGTTCACAGAAAATCTGTGTTGATGACGTGATTGCACAATTGCGTGCGGATTCTGGTCAGCCCACACATGTTGGTTGTGAAAATTTACAATTTACTTTGGAATGAAGCCATACTGACGAAACTAAAATGAGCTCTAACATGGAAATTATTACCGGACACATGTCCACATCACATCTTTTCTTTATTTGTGTGTGAGGAATGTTTCCTGAAAGTTTGGCCGTACCTTTTTGTAACACCCTCTATGATAAAAAGTATCCGAACACCAGGCTGAAAATGACTTACAAGTTCGTGGCGCACTCCATTGGTAATGCTGGAATTCAATAAGGTGTTGGCCCACCCTTAGCCTTGATGACAGCTTCCACTCTCGTAGGCATACGTTCAGTAAGGTGCTGCAAGATTTCTTGGGGAATGGCAGCCCATTCTTCAGGGAGTACTGGACTGAGGAGAGTTATCGATGTCGGTCAGTGAGGCCTGGCACAAAGTCGGCGTTCCAAAACATCCCAAAGGTGTTCCATAGGATTCAGGTCAGGACTCTGTGCAGGACAGTCCATTACGGGGATATTATTGTCGTGTAACCACTCCGCCACAGGCCGTGCATTATGAACAGGTGCTCGATCGTGTTGAAAGACGCTATCGCCATCCCCGAAAAGCTATTCAACAGTGGGAAGCAAGAAGGTGCTTAAAACATCGGTGTAGGCCTGTGCTGTGATAATGCACAGCGGTGCAAGCCCCTCCATGAGAAACACGAACACAACATACGCCACCGCCTCAGAATTTTACTGTTGGCACTACACACGCTGCCACACGACGTTCACGGGGCATTCGCCATACCCACACCCTGCCATCGGATAGCCACTCTGTCTACCTTGATTTGTCACTCCACACAACGTTTTTACACTGTTCAATTGTCCAATGTTCACGCTCCTTATGCCAAGCGAAGAGTCGTTTGGCATTTACCGGCGTGATGTGTGACTTATGAGCAGCTGCTCGACCATCAAATCCAAGTTTTCTCACCTCCCGCCTAACTGTCATAGTACTTACAGTGGATCCTGATGCAGTTTGGAATTCCTGTGTGATGGTCTGGATAGATGTCTACCTATTACAGATTACAACCCTCTTCAACAGTCGCCGGTCTCTGTCAGTCAACAGATGAGGTCGGCCTGTACGATTTGTGCTATTTCCACTTCACTGTCACATCGGAAACAGTGGACCTAGGGATGTGTAGGAGGGTGGGAGTCACTTGTGCCATGCGTCTTTACGAGAGACTTTCAATCACCTGACCATGCTCGACGTCCGTGAGTTCCACGTAGCGCCCCATTCTGCTCTCTCACGATGTCTAATGACTACTGGTCCCTAATATGGAGTATCTGACAGTAGGTGGCAGCACAATGCATCTAATATGAAGAACGTATGGTTTTTGGGGGTGTCCGGATACTTTCTATCACATATGGTACGATTTGAACCAACAAGATTATATTAGGGGCTCTCAGATAATAACGAGATAAACGGAAAAAAGTGATCGCCATAATCGTTGACACATTTATCCCACTGCGATACAAGACGGCCGGCCGCTGTGGCCGAGTGGTTATAGGCGCTTCAGTCCGGAACCGGGCTGCTGCTACGGTCGCAGGTTCGAATCCTGCCTCAGGCATGGATGTGTGTGATGTCCTTAGGTTAGTTAGGTTTAAGTAGTTCTAAGTTCTAGGGGACTGATGCCCTCAGATGTTAAGTCCCATAGTGCTCAGAGCCACTTGAACCATTTGATACAAGACGGTCAGTGCATCCATCGTAAAATGTTTGCTGTTGCCTGTGTAAAGACGATTGCTCCGCGGCGTGGCGATTGTTCCGCGGCGTTCACAACCTCGTTCGAAACAAATCTACGCTCACGTATGCCTTTTTCGGGGCTCCAAAAACATGGAAATCAAATGGGGTAGGGATCGTGACTGTATGGAGGATGTGTAACGGCTTCCCAGAGAAAGGTAAATACAGTTACAGTAAACATGTCATGGAGTTAACTGACAGTTTCAAATTTTTGTACCATCCTACTCAGAAACACACATTTTCAATATATTGCCAGCAACCATTAAAAACTTATTTCAGGTAAAGTACGGTTTAAACAGACGGCTTCTACTCTATAAATGAGTATCTTAACAGGGACTGTTAGATCAGCTTAAGTAAAATTGTCTCTTTAATTGCAGTTTTAACAGCAATTCACCTCAACAGTAAATATTAGATACTTTGTGTACGATAAATTTATTAAAAGTGTATAACTATGTTCCATTCTGTAAATAGTAGCAGTTCCAGTTTACTGTAGTGTACATAAACATCATGACGATCACCTGACAAATTATTAGGGAAGTGAGTATTATATTCAAATGTGTAAAAAATGGTTCAAATGGCTCTGAACACTATGGGACTTAGCTACTGAGGTCATCAGTCCCCTAGAACTTACAACTACTTAAACATAACTAACCTAAGGACAGCACACACATCCATGCCCGAGGCAGGATTCGAACCTGCGACAGTAGCGGTCGCGCGGTTCCAGATTGTAGCGCCTAGAACCGCTCGGCCACACCGGCCTGCTCAGATGTTTAGTGATTTTTATGTTATGCTTTCTGACGTGCTCCACACCAACGAGAACCACCTCATTTTATAAAATTATTCCAGTATCAATACGGCTGTATGGGAGTGGATATTGGATAACAATGGTAAACGATATACTAAGATTATTGCCTGCGTTATGAAATTTCGTAACAACATAGCAGGGTTCACAAAATTAGATTACAAAAGAAATATAAAAATTACGAAGAAGTGGATAATATTTTATATAAACGAAGATATTAAATAAAATAGACAAAAGGGTTACCCCATCCATTTCGAATGGAGGAGGCAAGATTACCACCAATATATTCCTCAAGGTGAAGGGAGTATCGGAAGGCCTGCTAAAAGGTGGAAGGACTAAAAGTGAAAAACATGTTTAGAAAGGAAGTGTACTAGATTTTTATGTTTTTTTAGGAAAAAATGTACTTTAAAATTACGGAATATTGTTGATAAACTTGTTGGCTACTTTCCCACATAATCGTCATCCCGTTTAAACGATATGTTGAGCCGTGGTACAAGCATCTTTATGCCCTCCTCGAAGAACTTTGCCGCCAGTTCCCTCCCCCACCAAGGAACCTCATTCTGCACCTGCTCGTCAGTTGAAAATTTATTTCCACCCATGTGTGCCTTCATAAACGTGGAAAGATGATAATCTGAAGGCGCCAAGTCGGGGGAATACGGTGCATGGTTCGAAACATCCGAACCACATTTCAAGAGCGTCTTGGTTGCTAAGGCTGTGTGAGGACGGGTGTTGCCGAACAACAAGCAAACTCCTCTCCACAGCATCCTCCTCCATTTGTTGAGAACGCTCCTTTTGAGTTTCTTTGAGGGTCACACAATATCGTTGTGCAGCGGAGAGTGCACTGATATGAAACTTCCTGGCAGATTAAAACCGTATGCCAGACCGAGACTCGAACTCGGGACCTCTGCCTTTCGCGGGCAAGTGCCCTACTAACTAAGCTCCCCAAGCACGACTCACGCCCCGTCCTCACAGCTTTACTTCCGCCAGTACCACGTCTCCTACTTTCCAAACTCTACAGAAGCTCTCCTGCGAACTTTGCAGAACTAGCACTCCTGAAAGAAAGGATATTGCGGAGACATGGCTTAGCCACAGCCTGGGAGATGATTCCAGGATGAGATTTTGACTCTGCAGCGGAGGCAAAGGTCCCGAGTTCGAGTCTCGGTGCGGCACACAGTTTTAATCTGTCAGGAAGTTTCATATCAGCGCGCACTCAGTTTTCTGCGGTCATTCTACGTAGTTCACTCCAGACTGTATTTTACGGTTCTTATTCTAGTCATTTTTCCCCAGTAGTACAATAGATCAGCAGTGGTTCTCTTTGCATATTTATGCGCATTTTGTTACACGTATTTATTCACGTTCGGGGTCAATTGTAGTCCCGTGCACCAATAGTCGATCCTCGGCAGGTCTCCTCGCGTTTCACTAGTATTCTGGGATAGCAACTTTCGTATATACAACAGTTTCGTCGGTGAAGAGCTTCATGGTGCTTCCGGCGCTATAAAAATATTTAAATATACAGTAAATAGCAACGACCTCTATAAAACTCCATACTTCCTGAAGCTACTTTCAAACCTGCTGATTTTCTTCCGTTAAGAACTACGTATCGAGCTCTGTTTGCTAGGAAGTCTTAAATCCAGCCTCAGGTATGGTCCTATGCTCCTTCAGATCATATTTTGTCCACCAAACAGCTCTGTGAAACGGTATCCAATGCCTCCAGTAAGTCAAGGAACAAGACATCAATCCGTGCCCGGTTGCCAAGGGCGTTCGTGTTTCATGAGCGAAAACTTCTGTTTGCGGAACACATTTTGATGCTTACAGAGCATGAAGCGTGGCCCGTAACTGTCCAACACAGTAACAACGAAGTGTAGCTATGAGAGGAAACGAACAGGTGCATTAGGAGGCAGCACACTGGGGTGGGTTGGGTTGTTTGGGGGAAGAGACGAAACAGCGAGGTCATCAGTCTCATCGTATTAGGGCAGGACAGGGAAGGAAATCGGCCGCACGCTTCCAAAGGAACCATCCTGGCATTTGCCTGGAGCGATTTAGGGAAATAACGGAAAACCTAAATCAGGATCGCCAGACGCGGACCATCGTCCTCCCGAATGCGAGTGCAGTGTCACTGGAGTGGGTTGGTGGAATTATGACCGTGCAAAATAAACTTGCGACGGAAAATATTTCATACACGGTACAGGCAACCCAACATACATCATTCGCATCCAGGCCGGACATTGTAAGAAAGGTTGCCTACCTTAAGGTGCATGAAATATTTTCTGAGGCAATTATTATGTTATCACCTATCTATAATGAAGATAGATGGAACATAGAGGCAGACGTGTGAACAATGTAATGGTCAAGCAACGTCTTCGATAAATTCCATGAGACATGAGATGACAGAGTTGGCGACATGTTAGGTTGGTATGCAACATTGGAGAAATGCCAGAGGAACGAAGACGCATATAGTTGGAATACAAACGCTGCTGTTGCTGATGATGATGATGTCGATAATATCAGTGAGCATTTATATGCGTACTGGGCCGTTGCACTAATTAACAGATTTACTAAGAAAAAGGATGGTGAACTATTTAGAAGCCGCGCGGGATTATCCGAGCGGACTAGGGCGCTGGAGTCATGGACTGTGCGGCTGGTCCCGGCGGAGGTTAGAGTCCTCCCTTGGGCATCGGTGTGTGTGTTCGTCCTTAGGATGATTTAGGTTAAATAGTGTATAAGGTTAGGGACAGATGACCTTAGCAGTCAAGTCTCATAAGATTTCACACACATTTGAACATTTTTGAACTATTTAGAACCAGTTTTGCGAGCTGCACCGTCAAGAAAGTAGCTGGTCTGCAGTGATAGTATCAGTTGGGACTGTGCTGTTGTACGTCGGCATGCTGAAAAGTACCGCCTGCGAATGTCTTATGTGAAACGTCTTAATGTTTCTTTTATTTAGAGGCTTTAACACTGTACAACCTTGTTACTGATGTTGCGTATCTGCAGCCGTCTGACGCTAGAGGGCTCCGAATTGTAGAGTCTTACATGGCGGTGTGTTGCATATGCACACTGTCAATCAGAATGCCTGAATAACAGCCTTTCGCAGAGTGGGCGCGCTGGAAGATTGTCACTGAGCTTGTGGAAGGTGCCGTCAGGTATGGGGAGCCGAGCATACTCCAGGGCCGTGCCCAGCTGCTCTCAGTTTCTCCGTTGAGGATCCGTGGCGTGGACGGCTCGATCGAGGTCGTCCCACATATTCTCGACTGGCGGACTACGAGATGGGCGGAAGGAGTCCAGGCAGGTTTTTCGTCTCATTTACGACCTGTCGCCTACACCTGTGACGATCGGGCGATGTTTACCGCAAGCGACTTCACACTGTGCGGTGGAGGGTACTTTGTGTACCACAAAAACTTCCCCATTTTCCTATTCCAGTCAAGAATAGTCTGCGGGATGAAGGATTGCTGGTAAGCCTTCGTGTGGGCTCGAATGTCTCTAATTTCATCTTCATGGTCTTCCTGGGAGATACGCATAGGAGCAAGACACTTACTAATTGATACCTTTAGGAAAGTATGCTCTCCTAATTTTGACAGTAGACCATACAGTGATACACAACGCCTCTCTTGCAGCGTCTGCCATTGGAGTTGGCAGATCGTCTCTGTACTGCTTTCGCGTTTAGTAAATGAACATGCAGTATCGACCGGCCGGAGTGGTCGAGCGGTTCTAATCGCTACAGTCTGGAACCGTGCGGCCGCTGCGGTCGCAGGTTCGAATCCTGCCTCGAGCATGGATGTGTGTGATGTCGTTAGGTTGGTTAGGTTTAAGTAGTTCTAAGTTGTAGGGGACCCATGATCTCAGAAGTTAAGTCCCATGGTGCTCAGAGCCATTTGAACCATTTTTGAACATGCAGGTTCTTCTGTCTACCCTATCTGGTATGTGTCCCAAGCTGTCGAGCGACGTTCAAGTACCTACTGGTCGACCGATGGGTTTGTAAGCCACCTACTTTGCGGGTGGACTACATTTCCTGAGGATTCCTTCCATGATTCTCTATCAGGCATCAGCCTTACCTGCGATTAGCTTTATGTGGTCGTTGCACTCCAGATCACTCCGTACTCATACATCTACATATTTTATTGAAGGAACTGCTTCCAGTAATTTTTCTGCGATCGTTTAATCACACAATAAAAAATCTTTCGAATAATGAATTTGCTATCGTATAACCATAATACAAAGGACATTCCTATCTATGGATTCGCAATATGCTACCTTTTTTATGTTGAGGGTTAATTGCCGCTTCCTTCACCAAGCATCGATCCAATGAAGGTCCTCCAGCATTTAGCTACTATTTCATAGCATCGCGACTTGTCTGCATATAACAGCATCATCCGCAAAAGGCGTCATGGGAGGTCGGACGTTATGTACTAGATCATTTATGTAAATTGTGAAACGTTCTGATCCTGTAATTCTTTCTAGAGCATAATCGACGTTACTTTTACGTCCGAAGACCTCTCTCAGTTCAGAATCATATGCTGTGTTCTGTTGGCTAGAAAGTCTTCAGTCGTCTCACAAATACTTTCTTGTTTTGTTCATTAGTTGGCGGTACGGAACGGTGTGGGACGTCTTTCGGAAAATTCAAGGAACACCGCATCTACCTGGGCACTGATATCTACCGCTTTCTGGATTTCGTCGAGCAATAGAGAGATCTGGGTTTCACACGACTATTGTTTTCGGAATCCATGTCGCTTTCCACGGGAGAGGTTTTCTGTATACAGAAATGTGATAATACCCCAGCCCAGGGGCCGACACTATAGCTTTATGGTGGGGGGACGGGGGGGGGGGACTTGGTTGTATGCAGTATTTCTAATATCTTCGAAGACAAATGGCGACTTGTAAGAAGCCATCAAATAGTTCCAGCTCCGACCCTGTTAAAAACCTGCGTAATACAGACTTTTAAATCGTTTTATGTTAGAGGCACCTGAATACACAATACAGGGTGGTCCATTGATCGTGACAAGACCAAATATCTCACGAAATAAGCGTCAAACGAAAAAACTACAAAGAACGAAACTTGCCTAGCTTGAAGGGGGAAGCCAGATGGCGCTATGGTTAGCCCGCTAGATGGCGCTACCATAGGTCAAACGGATATCAACTGCGTTTTTTTAAACAGGAACCCCAATTTTTATTACATATTCGTGTAGTTTGTAAAGAAATATGAAAGTTTTAGTTGGACCACTTTCTTCGCTTTGTGATAGATGGGGCTGTAATAGTTACATATGGTTCACAATTTTAGACGAACAGTTGGTATCAGGTAGGTTTTTTTAAATTAAAATGCAGAACGTAAGTACGTTTGAACATTTTATTTCGGTTGTTCCAATGTGATACATGTACCATTGTGAACTTATCATTTCTGATAACGCATGCTGTTACAGCGTGATTACCTGTAAATACCACATTAATGCAATAAATGCTCAAAATGATGTCCGTCAACCTCAGTGCATTTGGCAATACGTGTAACGACATTCCTCTCAACAGCGAGTATTTCGCTTTCGTTATGTTCGCACATTTATTGACAATGCGCTGACGCATGTTGTCAGGCGTTGTCGGTGGATCACGATAGCAAATATCCTTCAACTTTCCCCACAGAAAGAAATCCGGGGACATCAGATCCGGTGAACGTGCGGGCCACGGTATGGTGCTTCGACGACCATTCCACCTGTCATGAAATATGCTATTCAATACCGCTTCAACTGCACGTGAGCTATGTGCCGGACATCCATCATGTTGGGAGTACATCGCCATTCTGTCATGCAGTGAAACATCTTTTAGTAAAATCGGTAGAACATTATGTAGGAAATCAGCATACATTGCACCATTTAGATTGCCATCGATAAAATGGGGGGCCAATTATCCTTCCTTCTGTAATGCCGCAACATACAGTAACCTGCCAAGGCCGCTGATGTTCCACTTGTCGCAACCATCGTGGATTTTCCGTTGCCCAATAGTGCATATTACGCCGGTTTACGTTACCGCTGTTGGTGAATGACGCTTTGTCACTAAATAGAACGCGTGCAAAAATCTGTCATCGTCCTGTAATTTCTATTGTGCCCAGTGGCAGAACTGTACACGACGTTCAAAGTCGTCGCCATGCAATCCCTGGTGCATAGAAACATGGTACGGGTGCAATCGATGTTGATGTAGCATTATCAACACCGACGTTTTTGAGATTCCCGATTCTCGCGCAATTTGTCCGCTACTGATGTGCGGATTAGCCGCGACAGCAGCTAAAACACCTACTTGGGCATAACCATTTGTTTGCAAGTCGTGGTTGATGTTTCACATGTGGCTGAACACTTCCTGTTTCATTAAATAACGGAACTATCCGGCGAACGGTCCGGACACTTGGATGATGTCGTCCAGGATACCGAGCAGCCTACACAGCACACGCCCGTTGGGCATTTTGATCACAATAGCCATACATCAACACGATATCGACCTTTTCCGCAATTGTTAATCGGTCCATTTTAACACGGGTAATGTATCACGAAGCAAGTACCGTCCGCACTGGCGGAATGTTACGTGATACCACGTACTTATACGTTTGTGACTATTACAGCGCCATCTATCACAAAGCGAAGAAAGTGGTGCAAGTAAAACATTCCTATTTCTTTACGTACTACACGAATATGTAATAAAAATGGGGGTTCCTATTTAAAAATACGCAGTTTATATCCGACTGACCTATGGCAGCGCCATCTCGAGGGGCAACCATAGCGCCATCTGGTTTCCTCCTTCAAGCTAGACGAGTTTCGTTCTTTGTAGTTTCTTCGTTTGATGCTTATTTCCTGAGATACTTGGCCCGGTCACTATCAGTGGACCACCATGTATATTTTGTGTTCCGGCGTATTGACAAGCGCCGGCACGAAGATGAAAAACACAGCAGAGAAGGCTGTGAGACGACGTCAGCCAGTAGCCCGCTGACTTGGACCGCACCACGACAGGAGCGGCCATTACTAGAAGAGAATATAAGCGCCGCTCCTGGCGGTCTCGACCGCACTGCACTGGCACAGTAGTGGACCCGGCCTAGCAGGGAGCGCTACTATAGCCGTTATCAGTGACCCACAAACTATGTGACAAACTTGCATGAACACTGTACATAGAAAAGGACTCTGAGTTACTTGCGTGTCGCCCATCGCTTGCGACATCGTTGTAAATTCAAAGTGAAGTATTCTCAATCTTCTTTATGGCAATAAAAACTATTAATGTGATTTGCTTGAATTGTTGTATAGCATTCCGAGAATGCAGCATCCTTTAGGCACCCTGTAAGCCACGAAGGAACAGGACCTCACATTTTGCTTTCCCTGAGAGCTCCGTTCCCTCAAGTACGGATATCCTTGACACAAGAATAAAATATGTTCCAAAATTGTACAATAGACTGACGTGACAGGTATACACCTATGGATTTGTGCGTCTGTTCGACACCCTTTAGGAAAACGGGAATGTTTCCACTCCAGATGAGATGGCGGAGGAGCAGGTACGGAGAGTTATCAGACTAAAAAATAAACAAACAACATGCTTGTCGCGTGATCTCTGTTTGTCTCCGCATGATTGATTAATGGCGTGAATATTCCTGTTCAAGCGAGTTTTTGATTCCATTTTCTGCACAATATGTTTCCGGCGATTGACCCGGTCTTCTTCTTACTGTATTGAGCGTGCTCGCTGCAAGTATTTCAATCAGACTATGAAATAATGCTGGTATTTCGCAGGTAATTGTATTCGAGTTTGACACTCGATTCATTCGAACTTCTAAAGATGTTAGACATGGTATTCCATCTTATGTTACTGAAGATATTTCTAGGTGAAAAAACTGTAGGATAATACTCCAGTTTTTCCTGTAATCAACCTTCCATTACTAAACATGCTAACTTAAATTTTTAATACTGTTTTGTAGATCGTAAGTGTTTTGAATAGTTATTCAGGGTGTTACAAAAAGGTACGGCCAAACTTTCAGGAAACATTCTTCACACAGAAATAAAGAAAAGATGTTATGTGGACATGTGTCCGGAAACGCTTAATTTCCATGTTACAGCTCATTTTAGTTTCGTCGTCCATCTACGCTCAATGGAGCACTTTATCATGATTTCATACGGGATACTCTACCTGTGCTGCTAGAACATGTGCATTTACAAGTACGACACAACATGTGGTTCATGCACGATTGAGCTCCTGCACATTTCAGTCGAAGTGTTCGTACGCTTCTCAACAACAGATTCGGTGACCGATGGATTGGTAGGGGCGGACCAATTCCATGGCTTCCACGCTCTCCTGACCTCAACCGTCTTGACTTTCATTTATGGGGGCATTTGAAAGCTCTTGTCTACGCAACCCCGGTACCAAATGTAGAGACTCTTCGTGCTTGTATTGTGGACGGCTGTGATACAATACGCCATTCTCCACGGCTGCATCATCGCATCAGGGATTCCATGCAACGGAGGATGGATGCATGTATCCTCGCTAACGGAGGACATTTTGAACATTTCCTGTAACAAAGTTTTTGAAGTCACGCTGGTACGTTCTGTTGCTGTGTGTTTCCATTCCATGATTAATGTGATTTGAAGACAGGTAATAAAATGAGCTCTAACATGGAAAGTAAGCGTTTCCGGACACATGTCCACATAACATATTTTCTTTCTTTGTATCTGAGGAATGTTTCCTGAAAGTTTGGCCATATCTTTTTGTAACACCCTGTATATGAAGGGCTTAGTTCAGTACTGGTACAAGTGAATTTCGGTTCTTTCTGAGATACAGAGTCCTGAAGTTAAGTGAACGCTGAAAAATCTGCAGTTGAGGTACCAGAAATATTCAAGTACTGTATAGCTCATTTAACTTACGGACTCTGTATCTCAGAACGAACAAAAATGGATTTCTACCACTATTTAAATAAGCCCTTCATATTTATTACTATACAGCTGCAGTCTATACTGGATATTGCTCTCATGTTGCAACTCTGTGTACTGTTTGTCAACGTCGTGTACTGTAAACAAAAATTACGCTCTAGACTGGGGATCGCAAACAATAACTTCCGAGAGCTGCGCTGCAACATACTTGTGCTTGCGTCGTGCGCTTGACGGTTCGAGTGTATGCCGACTATAAAAACAAAAAAGTGAGCCGAGATTAAAAAGTCCTTGCAGTCTTATAAAACATCTGAGCCCGCGAATAACTTAATCTCGCTTTTATTAAGAGGAGGGATTTTAATTTAGAAAATTAAGCAGCCCGAACTCCTTTACGCCAGCGGCTCTTGTAGTTGTTCTTTTTACAAGCGAGACCAAGCCGCGGGAAAAGAAAATATGCAAGAGGAGGGCAAAGTTTATTAATTGGTCCTCGGACAGTTTCCAAGGCTGTTCTTCCTGGGGGGCTCGCCGGCGAAATTAGTCTGTGCGCCATATTAGAAGAAAACTAAAGCCGACGGCGGTGGGTTCCGCCGGAGCGTTTGTCTTAAAAAGGAAAAACTGTTTTTCCCCCGCATGTGCAATCAGTGACGGGATTAAGCCACTCAGTATGCCCAACAAATAGTTACGAGCTCGTATGAATTGGCTCAATTACATAGTCAGGTGCGTATTCCCGTAAGAGTTAGTATGTTTTACTTGTCTAGCAGGCACCTTAGGCTGAAGGTCATTACAATTTCAAATTTACGACTCCCCCTATTAGCATACAATGCGGCGCTTACAAATCGTCTGATCTCGTCCCTACCACCTTTCTTTTTTAAATTGCCTTTGAGTGCAGGTCATTTCTTTACGTGTGATTGCATTTATAAATTTCAACTACCTCGGGTTGTTACTAGGTTGTTGTAGCCGCCCGCGGCAGTGATTGTTTTTAATTGTTGTTGTTATTAATATCTGATTTAGATCCACTGAAATGAAATGGAGGGCTCGGTTGGGATGAAATTAATAAAAATGGAATGGAATGGAATGATATTAGCGATAACCGTTCAGAAATGCAAATCCTGCACGGAAATGTACAGCCGGCCGTTATGGCACAGCGGTTCTAGGCGCTTCAGTCCGGAACCACGCGGCAGCTACGGTCGCAGGTTCGAATCCTGCCTCGGGGATGGATGTGTGTAATTTCCTTAGGTTAGTTAGGTTCAAGCAGTTCTAAGTTCTACGGGACTGATGACCTCAGGTCCCATAGTGCTAAGAGCCATTTGAACCATTTGTTAACGAATAGCCGTGCGGGATTAGCCGAGCGGTCTAAGGCGCTGCAGTCATGGACTGTGAGGCTGGTCCCGGCGGAGGTTCGAGTCCTCCCTCGGGCATTTGTGTGTGTGTTTGTCCTTACGATAACTTAGGTTAAGTACTGTGTAAGCTTAGGGACTGATGACCTTAACAGTTGAGTTCCATAAGATTTCACACACACATTTGAACACTATTTTGGTAATGAATATTTTGTGACAGACGTCGACCAGAATTGGGATTCGCTGTTCGCGACAAGTCAGAAATCCGACTTGGGTCCTAATCTGTCACAGTTTCCTGTAGTGACGACATAGACACTTCTTTTCATTACGCTTGAGAATCCATTTCAGTAATTAATGCGTGACTCGTTTCCTGTGTTACCTGTCACTCACTGCTATCGATGAAGACTTTTTCATTCGATTGCTAAATACGCTCTGAGACAAAAATAAAACAGTGCACCAAGAATGAATTATATGAATGGGACGGAAATAAATAGATGTGATCTACAAATGTTCGCACTGGACTCGCATTCGGGAGGACGACGGTTCAATCCCGTCTCCGGCCATCCTGATTTAGGTTTTCCGTGATTTCCCTAAATCGATTCAGGCGAATGCCGAGATGGTTCCTTTGAAAGGGCACGGCCGATTTCCTTCCCAATCCTTCCCCAACCCGAGCTTGCGCTCCGTCTCTAATGACCTCGTTGTCGACGGGACGTTAAACACTAACCACCACCACCACCACAAATGTTCGAATGTGTGGAATTCCTAAGGGACCAAACCGCTGAGGTCATCGGTCCCTAGACTTACACACTACCTAAACTGACTTATGCTAGAACAACACACACTCCCATGCCCGAGGGGGGGTCTCGAACCTCCTGCGGGAGGGGCCGCGCAGTCCGTGATAGGACGCCTCAAACCGCGCGGCCACTCCGCGCGGCTGTGATCTACATGTACAGACAAAAAAACCATTACAATTATAGAGAAACTTGGTAATTTATTCAAGAGAAAGAGATTCACAAATTGAGCAAGTAAATAACGTGTTGGTCCGGCTCTGGCCCCCATGCAAACAGTTATTCGGATTGGCATTGATTGATGGTGTTGCTGGATGTCCTTCTGTGGGGTATCATGCCAAATTCTGTCCAACTGGCGCGTTAGATCGTCAGAATGCCGAGCTGGTTGGGGGGCCCTGCCCATAGCACTCCATATGTTCTCAACTGGGGAGAGAACCAGCGATCTTGCTGGAGAAGGTGGGATTTGGCGTGCACGAAGACGAGCAGTAGAAACTCTCGCCGTGTGCAGGCGGGCGTTATCTTGCTGAAATGTAATCCCACGATGGCTTGCCATGGAGTCCAACAAAATGGGAACGTAAGAATATCGCCTACGTACTGCTGTGCCGTAAGGGTGTTGCGAATGAGAACCAAAGGGGTCCTGCTGTGAAGAGAAACGGCGTCACAGACCATCACTCATGGCTCTCATTTTGTATGGCGAGTGATGGTCAGGTTCGTATCGCAGCTCTGTTCGTGGTGTATCCAGACAGGTCTTCGTTGGCCATCACGGCTCTATTTGAAGTGCGATTCATGGCTCAAGATTGTTCTACTGCAGGCAATGAGGTTCCATAAATGTATTTCACAATGCTTTTAAATTCCCCGCGTTAATTAATAAATGAAATGCAAGGTCGTCACTTCAAGAATTTATTATGAATTACAATTATGGTGAGAGTCAAGGGGGAGTCGTAGGTCTCAAGAATCAGATGGGAATAGAAATCGCACTCAACGTAGTTTCTAGCAAGGCTTCGAACGGCTAACCATATTCTTTTGTCCAGTCAGATTTGCAACACTGAAGTAGATTTCGAACACCTTTAGAACACAAATGTTTACATTTAGAGCGTAATTGAAATGTAGAATCAAATTTGTCTGTTCTTAATTGCAGAATTTGATACGTGTTGATTACGGCGCCTCCGACCGCGAATGGAAAACAATGGTTTGGTAAACCGTATGTATTTTTGGCGTAGAACCCCTTCTAAAAAAACAAAACTGACCCCGTCCAAGCAGGAGGAATGGTTATGACATGGCCAGTTGTCGCACAGACCTTTAGTGATAGGACCTAGTAACTTTTCACGTCGTTTTCGAGATATGTCGTTGTTCCAGTTTAAAACAAACATATATACTGGGCGTAATATTTATAACTGCACGTATTTGTGATGGTGACTGAGGACAGTGTTACATCGGTATTTACGGTCTTTTCTAACTAATAGTTGTATCCAATACAAGTCGTATGTTTTTCGTTGGTTAGTACCTACAAGTACAAGTGGCTAAAGTAAGTCATTAAAGTCATTAATGGTTGCTTTTCCACTGGTGAGGTGTCGAAGCGTGGACGCAGAGTGGTTGATCTACACCGACAGGCGTAGTCCATTTGGTGGTGCAGTACAACCGTGTAAAGAAGATCAGGTAGTAAAGTTTGTGACGTGCTTGTGGGAAGGCCATTCGACACGAAGAAAAAAACGCAATACTCTGCTGTGCGTAAACAGTATGAAGGTACCGTATACAAAAATGTCTCCTTTTGCACCCGTTACAGCGTGTATATAACCGCATCACCTTCAAATAAACTGATGCATTTTCGTTACCCATATATTATGTCCTGCACTGATCTGACTGGCTGTCACAGAAACGACATGTCGCATTTGTACGGATTATTAGGGTAACCTTCACAGGACTGGACACTGGCAGCTAACCCTCAAAATAAAAACACTCACAGAACAAAAAGAAGTCTCACTGCAGAAAAAAATTACCAGCTTACAGAGTATCAGACCAGATTTGTGAGTGCATTTGAGGCTTCTCTGCGAACAGAACTGAACACATCGCTCTGAACGGAAAAAAATAGGCAGATGTAAAAGTAATTTCAGAAGTGCCACATTTTTTACTAACGGTCCTGTCACCCTTCCATGGTTCACTGACATTAGTTTTACATACGCCTGTTTTTTTTCCCGATAAGAGCGATGTGTCGAGTTCTGTTTGCAGAGAAGCCACGAATGCACTCACAAATCTCGCCTGATACTTCGTAAGCTCGTAATTTCTTTTCTGTAAGTGTGATGCCTCCTAGGACAATATTTTTGTTCTGTTGGTATTTTTACGATGAGAGTCAACTGCCAGTGTCTGCGCCAAAGTCCAATCCAGTGAAGGTATCCCTACTATTCCTTTCATTTGTTGAACAGCCAATCAGACCTGTGGAGGTCAAGAGTACGGAACATATGCCGTTCTCGAATTAGTATTTTTCACTACCTGCGTGGCTGGGGCCGTCGTTAAAGTCGAGACCAGCTGCCCGCAGACTTGAGCCTATAAGGCAAAACACACACACACACACACACACACACACACACACACACACACACAGTCGGCAGCCTTTCATCTTGCAGTGCCTTGTCGCAGTCCTCACGCCAAAAGCCGCGTCGCGCGTGGCTGGCCAAGCGTACGTACTGCGGGCCTGTTCTCCCCTACTCTTCCCTCGGGGTGGTCCGAAGAGGGCGGCCATCTTGGCCCCGAGCAAAGAGCGCCGCTCGCCGCCACTTGTTTCAGCTCAGGAGTTTGAGTGCCGGCGAGCTGAGTGGCGGACTACACTTGTGTTCACCACTGGCGTCTCGGGCGCGCACACAAACAACACACACACACACACACACACACATTCGTACCGAAAAAATAAAATGTAATAATAATAATATTGCATATTATGATATGACACACTAGCTATATATTTCTTTACTGAAACGACAAGTTTCGATCAAACGACAGACTGTCCTAAGGCATTTTCCGACTGTACCGTTATTAGACATATGTATCCACCAGTATCGGCATTTGGATTTATAATGTCATTTGCTAGTGACTACTCATTATGAGTGAATCAGTGCATAACAGACCATTTTAAGAGCACACTGCCGCCGTGTCAGACATGTACACTGAAGAGTCAAAGAAACTGGTTCATCTGCCTTATATCTTGTAGGGTCCCCGCGAGCATGCAGAAGTGCCGCAATATGACGTGCCACGGACTTAAGTAGTGCTGGAGGCAACTGACTCCACGAATCGTGCAGGGCTGTCAATAAATCAGTAAGCGTACGAGGGGGTGGAGACCTCTTCAGAACAGCACGTTGCAAGGCAATACAGTTATGCTCAGTGATGTTCGGGTCTGTAGAGTTTGGTGGTCAGCGGAAGCGTTTAAAATCCAAAGAGTGTTACTGGAGCCATTCTGTAGCACCTCCGGACGTGTGGGGGTGTCGCATTGTCCTGCTGTAATTGCTCAAGTCGGTAGGAATGCACAACGGGCAGGAATCGATGCACTTCATCAGGATGCTTACGTATGTATCACTTGTCAGAGTCGTATCTAGACGTGTCAGGGGTCCCACATCACTCCAATAGCACCAGCCCCGCCCCCCCCCCCCCCCCACTTACCATTACAGAGCCTCCGCCAGCTTTAACGGTCCCCTGCCCACATCTCACATCCAGGGTCCATGGACATATGAGATTGTCTCGATATCCGTACACGTCCATCCGCTCGATACAATTTGAAACGAGACTCGTCCGACCAGGCAACATGTTTCCAGTTACCAACAGTCCAATGTCGGTGTTGACGGGCCCAGGTGAGTCGTAAAGAGTTTTGTCGTGCAGTCATCAAGGGTGCACGAATGGGCCTTCGGTTCCGTTAGCCCATATCGATGATGTTTCGTTGAATTGTTCGCACCCTGACACTTGTTGATGGCCAGCATTGAAATCTGCTGCAATTTGAGGAAGGGTTAGGCTTCCGTCACGTTGAACGATTCTCTCCAGCCGTCGTTGGTCCCCTTTTTACAGGATATTTTTCCGGCCGCATTGATGCCGGAGATTTGATGTTTTACCGGATTCCTAATACTCACGGTACTCTTGTTAAATGGTCGTACGGGAAATTCCCCATATCGTCGCTACTTAGGAGAAAGTGTGCTCCATCGCTCGTGCACCGATTGTAACACCACGTTCAAAGTCACTTAAATTTCGATAATCTATCATCGTAGCAGCAGTAACCGATCTAACAACTGCGCCAGACACTTGTTGTCCTATGTAGGCGTTGCCGAACGCAGCGCTGTATTCTGCCTGTTTATATAGCTATGTATTTTAATACGCATGCCTACACCACTTTCTCTGGCACTTCAGTGTATATTACTAAACGGTCACTCGATATCTAAAACCCAATTGCAGTTCGCCTATCTAATGGCTAAATGGTTCAAATGGCTCTGAGCACTATGGGACTTAACTGCTGAGGTCATCAGTCCCCTAGAACTTAGAACTACTTAAACCCAACTAACCTAAGGACATCACACACATCCATGCCCGAGGCAGGATTCGAACCTGCGACCGTAGCGGTCGCGCGGTTCCAGACTGTAGCGCCTAGAACCGCTCGACCACTCTGGCCGGCCCTATCTAATGGCTTACAGGGATAACAAAAATTTGATTTTCAGTACCCACACATATTATAAAAATGGATGTACATATGTGTCTATGTATATATGTTCGACATCTCCTAAACCACTAAAGCGATTTCAGCAAAATTTGGTACACACATTAGTTGCGATCTAGATATAAATTCTGTGGGGGTAAGACCCACCCATCGTCCTATTGGTGTGGGGATAATAATGTGGAGAGTGAAGGGAGAATAGGAGATGGACAGAAAGCAAGGTGAGGTGGTAGGAGGAAATGGACACAGATAGGCGAATAAATAGAGGAGGAGATGGACTCAGAGAGAGGAGAGCAGAGGAGGAGATGAACAGAGAAAGGAATGAGGAAGAGATGGATAAGGAGAAGGGAAGGAAGAGATACTGACACACAAAGAGAGAGAGAGAGAGAGAGAGAGAGAGAGAGAGAGAGAGAGAGGGGCGGGATTGGGGAAAAGAGGAGTTAACAGAGAGAGGGGGAGGAGGAATGCAGAGAGATGGGGAAGAGGAGGAGACGCCAGAGGAACAAAAGGGGAAGACGAGGAAATAGAGTGGGTGAAGAATGAGATGGACTAAGAGAAGGGGAAGGAGCAGATGGACACATAGAAGACAGGAATAAATACAAAAGTGGGCAACACTAGTTATTCAGCTAGTTTCATATAATTATCGACCGAATTTAAAAGGCTCCTGTAATCTATACATTAAGAGGTATAATATTACGTTAAAGATTTAACATAATAAGTCAAGTGTTAGACTTAGAAACTACATCTTGAGGCAGCGTAACTCACGGCACACGAATTATGAGATCCTTTCCAGGCCTCGGAAGTGAAAAGTGATGCCTACCGGCCGCCGTGCCCTCCTATGTCTTGCGGTACGATGCAGGTTGAATATGGAAAGGCACGTGGTAAGCACACCGCCCTCCCGGCCTTTTGTAGACTTTCTAGACCGTGTATCCGCTACTTCTCATTCAAGCAGCTTCTCAATTGGCATTGCGAGGATGAGTATAAACACCCCATACCGGGAATCGAAGCCGGGTCCTTCTCATGACAGCCATCTACTTTGACCACTGTACTCCGGAGACGAACCAGCACGCAGGTTACCCAGACCATATTTACCCAGTACTTTAGACTGCGAGCACTTACATGCTTTCAACAAGCTTTACACATAATATCAAACCTTTCCGAAACTTTCAATCACCGACGCCCACCTCGAAATAATGTGAGGAAAAAAGTTTTTCATTGCTCATGAAGTAACACTTCCAGCATTTATTCATTTTTTAGTACTAACACTATTAGCAACGCATTTTCTAAACACTACCCACGTATACCACTGAATGTATGTGCAAAATTAATCACTGTAAGTCACATAATTCAGGGCATATGAGGACATAAACATTGAGATGTACAAGAAACTAGCTTTTCTAAAAACTTTCGACACTGTACAATTCCAGTCATTGATAACGAAAGCGCTTAGCGCCTTCCAATAAAATAAACTCTGTCCGAACAGGCCTGGAGAGGCCCAGATGCACCGACCGAGCACCATGTCATCCTCAGCTGACAGACTTCACTGGACGCGGATATGGAGGGGCATGTGGTCTGCACACCGCTCTCCCAGCCGTTGTCAGTCTTCGTAACCGGAGCTCGTGCTTTTGGGTCAGTTAGCTCCTTAACTGCCCTCAAAAGGGCTGTGGGCACCCCGGATTTCCAACAAACTTTAAATAAAATTTCAAATCTTTTCTAAACATTTTGATCTGTCCGTGGATTAATAATCCGAAAATAATAAAACCAACATAGTTAGGATTCTACGTCTTGATCCGTAAAGATTTTACATGCTCAAGGTCGAACATCTAAGGCATTAAATTATTTATAAAGTAATAAAACGTTTGAACTGTTTTAGACATCGGCGTTCTTTTCTTTAAAGAATCGGGGTTGCGGCGATTACTATTATAAATAATATATTTATAGTGGGGGAGAATTCGACAGTAAATGGTTATTTGATATATGTGAAAACGTTGCAGTCTGTGCAGGTGGACAGAAAGTTTCTCTGGTGGAAATACCGGAGTTGAGGATGGATCACATGAACCACCCAAACAGCTGCTGAACGTGCAAACTGACTTCAGTTTGCCTCCATTCCTGATAATGCCAAAGCTGACTGATCAATAAATCCACTTTTTTTAAGTTGTGCCCAAACATGTATCGACCTCCCAGTTTACATATTTAGTTTAGTGTCCTAGGATTGACAAAGCATTATATTAAATATTTAGTGTTAAAAATATATTGAAGTGTTGACTGTAAACTATTTGCTGTTTACCTCTAAACAATTATGACGAACAGTATCTTTGACAGCTGCGCTAGACAATGGACTATCTACCGAAAGATAGGACTCGGAATAAATTCCTGGAACAAATGGCAAAAAAGTATATTTTTCGCCTATTTAAATGATTATCGTTCAATAAGACTTCTCATTCCAACTACGTGAACTATGCTAAATTTATAACGAAGTTACACTGTGACAAAAATTCACATGACAGAAAAAGAATTTAGGACAGATAAGGATTCACTGCCCAAAAAACCGCTATAATTTGTTATTCATCAGCTACACCCGTTCTGGACTGCAACCAAAACTTGTTGCCGCACTACAAACGATTTGATTCTCTTCTTTTCTGATTCTCCATAGAACATAATTCATCTTTGTGCACTTGTGTGTTCCACACGTACGTTCTCGGAAATTTCTTCATCTAACTACTATCGATGGTTGATACGAGAAGACTTATTTTGGCTAGGAAATTCCTCTGTGCCTGTGCTAGTCTGCATTTTACATTCTCCGAGGTTCATGTGTAATACGTTATTTTGAATTCAAGATAGCAGAATCTTCACTTCATCTACTTTATCCTCAATTTTGCTCTTTAAGTGCCTTTATCATCTTCAAAACATCTGCTACCTGAGATCAGTAAATTCGTGCAATTATTAATGGTACCAGTCACAAGTGAATCACTGGACTCACATGTTTCTGCACGAAGCCCTTATGTACCACTGACGGTAGCTACGCAGAAGATGCCTCCCACCTAACGATGATGGTTAACCATCGGAATGTGTACTGCTTCTTCTTCTTCTTCTTCTTCTTCTTCTGTAGTTTTCAATCCAAGGATTGGTTTGCAACAGCTACAATGGCAGCGTGTATCCATTCTGTGCGTCTTTCAGCTTTTCTCTTCATTTCTTTATAGGTGTTATATCCCACATCTTTCACGATTTGATCCATGTACCTCAGTCGTGGTCTTCCTCTTGGTCTTTTTCCCTCGACATATCCGTCTATGATTGTGTTCAGGAGTCCTTTATGTCTTAATAGATGGGCTGTAAATTGTACTCTTCTTTTAACAATGAAACTCCAGAAGCTTCTCTTCTCACCTGCTCTTTCCAGAACCACTTCGTTTGTGACCTTGTCGATACATTTTATTTTGAGCATGCGTCTATTGCACCACATTTCAAAAGAATTTAGTTTCTGGTCTTCCGCTGTCAAGAGAGTCCATGTTTCACACCCATAGCATGCCACACTCCACACATATGATTTCAAAAATCTTTTCCTGTTTTCAAGGCTGATGCTCTTAGATGTTAATATGTTTTTCTTCTTGTTAGAAGCAGCCTTTGCTTGAGCTATTCTGCTTCTCACTTCTGCCTTGCTCCTTCCATCCCTGGTAATATTACTGCCCAGATAAGTAAATTTATCAACTTGTTCAAGCAGTTCATTGCCTACATGAACTTGGACTTTCACTTGATCTTCTTTGTCGCATGCCATTACTTTTGTTTTTGCTTTATTACTTCTCATATTATATTCTTCACCCATAACTTTATCCATTCTATTCAGTAGGACTACAAGATCTTCTTCACTTTCAGCCAGGACAGCTATATCATCAGCATATCTTATCATATCTATTCGTTGGCCATGAATTACTACACCTGTCTGTGAATTTTCCGTTACTTTTTTCAGCGTCTCTTCAATGTATACGTTAAAGATAACAGGGGATAGTGCGCAACCTTGTCGGACACCTTTCCGTATCTGCACCTCTTCTTGTTTTGTCCGTCCACGGATAACTGCTGTCTCGTTTTTGTACAGGTTCCACATCATTTTTCTATCTTTATGGTCTATTCCTACTTGAGTACTTCAAACATCTTATCCCATTTAACATTATCAAAGGCTTTCTCTACATCTACGAAACCTATGTATGTTTTCAGGTTCTTATCTAGTCGTTTCTCTATTATTAGTTTTAGAGCAAACATTGCTTCTCTGGTTCCTCTATCTTTCCGGAATCCAAACTGGTCTTCGGAGAGTGTAGCTTCGACTTTTTGTTCTATGCGTTTTAGGATAATTGAGGTTAATATTTTAGAGGCGTGCGTAACTAGGCTGAGCGTCCTATAATGTTCACATCTTGTTGCATTTGCCTTCTTTGGAATGGGGATCATAATGTTTTCTCAAAGTCTGTAGAAATTTTACCCTGCTCGTACATGTTGAAAACAAGATTATACAACTCCTGATTCAGTTTTGCTCCTCCAGATTTCAGAAGTTCGGCTGGGATATTGTCTATACTAGGCGATTTGTTGTTTTTCAATTTTTTCAGAGCTAGTTCAAACTCTTCCTTCAAATATAGGTTCACCTATGTTGTGTGCATCTACTTCTGTTTCTTCTTCCATGATGTTTTCAGACAGGTCTGGTCCGCTGTACAGTTTTCCTATATATTGTTTCCATCTTCTTGCAACTTCATCATCGTCATCCAACATATTGCCATTTTCATCCATCACAGCCCTACACTTGTTTCTTCTGTCTCCAAAGCAATGTCTCACAGACAGAGAATTACCCTTTTTTATCATTTTGCTTGTTCACCTAACAGAAGTTAATGAATTTGTTTTTACACTGAAGCGCCAAAGTAGTATAGCCATGCGTATTCAAATACAGAGAGATGTCAACAGGCAGAATACGGCGCTGCGGTCGGCAACGCCTCTATAACACATCAAGTGTCTGGCGCAGTTGTTGCATCGGTTACTGCTGCTACAATGGCAGGTTAACAAGATTTAAGTGAGTTTGAACATGATGTTACAGTGGGCGCACGAGCGATGGGACACAGCATCTGCGAGGTAGCGATGGGAGGGGATCTTCCGGACGGCCATTTCACGAATGTACCTTGAGTATCAGGAATTCGGTAAAACATCAAATCTCACACATCGGTGAGGCCGGAAAAAGATCCTACAAGAACGCGACCAACGACGACTGAAGAGAATCAAGTGCAACCCTACCGCAAATTGCTGCAGATTTCAGTGCTGGACCATCAACAAGTGTCAGCGTGCGAAGTAGTCAACGGAACATCATCGATATGGGCTTTCGGAGCCGAAGGCCCACTCTTGTATCCTTGATGACTGCACAACACAAAGCTTTACGCCTCGTCTGGGACCATCAACATCGACATTGAACTGTTGATGACCGGGAACATGTGTCTCGTCGGACGAGTCTCGTTTCAAATTGTATCAAGCGGATGGACGTGTACGAGTACGGAGACAACCTCATGAATGCATGGACCCTGGATGTCAGCTGGTGTAGGCTCTGTAATGGTGTTGGGCGTGTGCAGTTGGAGTGATATGGGACCCCTGATACGCCTACATATGACTCTGACAGGTGACTCTTAGGTAAGCATACTGTCTGATCGCACGCATTAATTCATAACCACTGTGCATTCCGACGGACTCGGGTTATTCAAGCAGAAAAATGCGACACCAAACACATCCACTACAAAGTTTAAACATTTCCGCTGTCCACCAGACAACCCAGCCATGAACATTATTGAGCATATATGTGATGCCTTGCAACGTGCTTTTCAGAAGTGATGTCCAGCCTTTCGTACTCTTATGGACAGCCCTGAAGGATTCATGGCGTCAGTTCCCTCCAGCACTACTTTGGACATTAGTCGTGTCCATACCACGTCGTGTTGCGGCACTTCTGCGTTCTCGTGGGGCCCAACACTATGTTAGGCAGTTGTTACAGTTTCTTTGGCTCTTCAGTGTGTTTGTGTGAGATATTTTACCGAGAAACAGCAAGTAGAGGAGGCGAGGAAGTCTCACTTCACTAAAATCACATCAGAGTTGGATCATTGTTTCTTTCTTACCTACAGACGGAGGTGCACCTGCTCCACTGACTGGGACCTAAATCTTTGGGATCCCTTTTTTCAACCGTATCTCCTAGCTCCAACACAAATAAATTTCCTCTCAAACTCTTACTTGTTCTCCGGTCCTAACAATGCTCCTCCCTCTTCCCCCACCCCTACCCCTTCCGAGTATTCGTCTTTCCACCATGCGACGTAGCAGATTTTCCGGGTCTGCTTCGTTATTTTTTTATTTGTTTGTTTTTCCTCATTTTTGCGCCTGCTCGCAGAGATTAAATGGTAAATTACTTAGGCGAAGGGAAACACACACACACACACACACACACACACACACTGGGTCCTCTGCGGCACGAATTTGCATACGCGTTTTGCCGGACTTGATCACCAGTCTTCTCTTCATCTCTCTCTCTGTCTCTCTCTCTCCCCTTCTTTCCTTCCCCATTTCATCCAGTTCGCCCCACCAGCGCCCTCTATCTCGCTGCCCTATTATTTTTAAAATATCGCGAGATTAGCCTCCATTCCGCCGCACCGCCCAGATGCGGTCGGTCCGCTGGGCTAAGTCACTGTGGTGCCGAAATTTCCGCCAGTGTTTGCGGCTTTCGCTTTTTATTATTTTCGCGGCTGGCGCTGACCCGATACGGCGCGGAGTGAGCTCATGAGGCCCGGCCGGCTGAGGCGGCACAGATAAGCCCTGTGCCAGCTGGCTCTGCTATTGATGAGAACCGGCGGTCCACAGCCGCGCCGCGCCGCGCCGCGCGCTGCTGCAGGGCTTATCTTTCGCGTTGCCATTTCTTTTTTCTTTCATCCCGCCAGCTACTCTCGAGTCCTCGCTGGCTAACTTAATGGAAGGTCTGGCTCCGGTCTTTTGCTGATATTCATTGCGGCTCTTACGGAGCAACGGGCCTGCTATGTCTTCTCAGAGCGTATAAAACATTCACCCGCAACGACTCTACAGAGCCGTATTAACACCGAGTGATTACATATTATCGGAGAGTTTAATAATGACACTCGTAGAGAAATACAGCGAGTCAGCATTTTCTGCGTCGTGTGAGAGATGAGTCTGATCATCAGCATTACGTAAAGTGATTGCATATATTGGCCGATTTAATAGCGCCGATAAATTTTTCATCTGGTGTTTCTTGTAATGGGACTGGAAAACCGACCGGTTAAAACCGTTATCAGTGTTTCAGTTGTGAATAACCGGTATTTTTCGGTAATTGTATGGTCTCGGTTCTAAGAGATGTCTTTTTTATATTTTACTAGTAACCAAGTAAAAGAACCGAAGTATCAATTAGACATAGCACTAGCGTCAAAGTTTTTCGTTTTTAAATATACATTTATTAAAAAGGAGTAAATTTCAATCTTATAATTAGCGTCGGTTTATGCAGTGAAGAGCCAAAGAAACTGGTACACGTGCCTAATATCGTGTAGGACCCGGCGAGTACGCAGAAGTGCCGCGGTAAGACGTGACATGGACTCGACTAATATGTGAAGTAGTGCTGGAGGTAATTGACATCATGAAACCTTCGGGGTTGTCCTTAAATACGATGGGGTGGAGGTCTCTTCGGAACAGCATATTGCAAGGCATCCCAGACATGCTCAACAATGTCACGTCTGGGGAGTTTGGTGGCCAGCGGAAGTGTTTAAACTCAGAAAAGTGTTCATGGAGTCGGTCTCCAGCAATTACGGACTTGTGGGTAGTCGCATTGTCCTACCCGAATCCCCGATGTCCGTCGGAACTATGAACGTGAATGGATGTAGGTCATCAAATGGTTCAAATGGCTCAGCACTATGGGACTTAACAGCGGAGGTCATCAGTCCCCTAGAACAGAGAACTAATTAAACCTAAGTAACCTAAGGACATTACGCACATGCATGCCCGAGGCAGGATTCGAACCTGCGACCGTAGCGGTCGCGTGGTTTTAGACTGAAGTGCCTAGAACCGCTCGGCCACACCGGTCGGCGTAGGTCATCACACAGGATGATTACATTCGTGTCACCCGTTAGAATCATACCTGGACGTATCAAGGGTGCCATATCACTCCAACTGCACACGCCCCACACCTTTACAGAGGCTCCACGAGCTTCAATAGCGTGACATGGGGGTTCGATGGATTCATGATGATGTCTCCGTACTCGTACACGCCCATCTGCTCAATACAATTTGATGCGAGACTCGTCCGACCAGGCAACATGTTTCCAGTCATCAACTCAAATGTCAGTGTTTACGCTCCCAGGCGAGGCGCAAAGTTTTGTGTCGTGCAGTCATCAAGAATACAGTAGTGGGCCTTCGTCTCCGAAAGCCAATATCCGTGATGTATCGTTAAATGGTTCGCACTCTGGCACTTGTTGATGGCCCAACATTGAAATCTGCAGCAATTTGCGGAAGGGTTGCAATTTTGTCGCTTTGAACAATTCTCTTCAGTCATCGTTGGTCCCATTCTTGCGTTATCTTTCTCCGCCCGCAGCGATGTCGGAGATTAGATGCTCAGCAGATTTCTGGTATTCACGGTACTCTCGTGAAATGGTCGAATGGGAAAATGCGTAATTCATCGGCACCTCGGAGATGCTGTGTCCAACCGCTCGTGCGCCGAATGCAGCACACCGTTCAAACTCACTTAAATCTTGAGAACCTGCCATTGTAGCACCAGTAACCGACCTAACAACTGCATTAGACACTTGTTGTCTTATATAGGCGTTGCCTACCGCAGCGCTGTATTCTGCCTGTTTACATATCTCTGTATTTGAATACGCACGCCTGTACCAGTTTCTTTGGCGCTTCAGTGTAATACCACGTTACTGTGGGTAACGGGAAAAGCGACCAGTGATATTTTGATAACAATGGAAACAGAAACGAGCAACGAACACATTGCATTGCATTGCTGACAGAATAAGTCCCTGTTGCCGTGTGTCGTGGCTTAAGGTAGGCAAGACTTGCCCCCACCTGGTGTATGCTAGTTTCTCGCTGTTGTCGCTGAAGATGCGTTGTACTGCAAAATAGCACCAATTCCAGTATGCAAACATTTTTACGAAGTTACTTACCAGTGAAATACAATGCTTTATTTGCTTAAAAAATGAAAGATTTGTCTGCCATTTCTATGAAATAATAAAGGAGGTAAGGAATGATGATACCAGTAACAAATTAAGATCTTAACAACAATTCATTCATTGTATACAATAAAAACAGAATTTAGATGATCTGCTGGCTGCGTCTGCATGATATACCTTTATCTGCTTGAAGGCTTTTGAAAACGGACAAATTAATACGAAAGACTTTCTTCAAGCTCAGTTTTTACCCTTTAGCACTGACTATTCCTGATGGCTAAATAGTGGCATGATTTCCGTTTAGAGCATGGTTTTTGAGCAGAGTTTCAAAAAATGTAATTAGTAAGAGAACACTGGCGAATTTTTTTAGTGTTCAACCCCTTACGACTTTTCGAGAAAAGCAGTGGACGGTGCACTGATAAAGTTTCCTTTTATTCTCCTATTTATTGTTTTGTGACCAGCAGTTGTACAGGATAGACTCCGTCACGCACCGTACGGTGGCATGCGGAGAATGTATGTAGATGCAAATGAATTTAATAATTTGATTCTACGTGCCTCTTAACTAGAGAGTCAAAATCTTTTTTCGGTATCTACGTTTATTTCAGGCAATAATAGGGATAAAAAAAATATAAACTGTGTCATTTCAGAAACCGGTTATTCTGAGCCGTTTTATCAGTAAGGTTAAATTAGCGTGAAAAAAGATATAACGGAAAAATCGGTTGTTTCAGCTGTAACCGCTATGCCTAGTTGGAGATAAACAAAGTCCACCAAATCCGAGGAGGTGTAAGCTTTCTACAAGAATTTAGCTGTAAATGAAAATACTGAATATCCTTGTTTCAAAAAGTTGTTCTACGTGTAACTTGTACTTTAGATATCGTGTTCAGCTGCTGAACAGTAGCCGCCCTGGTGGCCGAGCGGTTCTAGGCGCTTCAGTCTGAAACCGCTCGACCGCAGTTTCGAATCATGCCTCGGGCATGGGTGTGTGTGACTTCCTTAGGTCAGGTTAGTTTTAATTAGATCTAAGTTCTAGGGGACTGATGACTTCAGATGTTAAGTCCCATAGTGCTCAGAGCCCATTTTTTGCTGAGCATTACTGACTGTTCGTTGGCCCTGTATTGCGCCTATGAACAATGTCTTGAAACAAAACTTCAGTTTTACTGAAATGCTAAATAAGAAATAATCAAAATGAATCTAATTAAACCGCAAAAGAAACTAATTAATTGTGGATTGAGGAAAATTGTTTAACTGAAATTCAACACTGAAATACGTTATGAGTATTACGTAGGATGAAGTGCTATGTTTGACTTGCAATGTCCACAGAACACACTTCTGCTCATCTAGGAAGGAAGTAACTGTTAAGATTACCTTCAGTATTCACTGTAAATTAATTTGCTTACCTAGAACCACACCTTAAAGTTCTAGCTGCGTACTGTTTGCCCACGAGAATTCAAAGTCAGGTCTGGCCTCAAAGTAAAGTAAATTATTTCTTGCTCAGCACCCTATTTTGTCTCTGGTTGTAACGTCCCCTTAGAAAAATTAATGAATTACTGTGCAGGTAAACCCCTTACGTTATTTGATTTTCAAACAGCTGAACAGAACTGAACGTAATCAGACATTTCTCTCTTTACTTATTCTGATCATCACTAAACGGACACACAATATTTTTAGCGATACGCAGTCTGACTTTCAATAATCCCTACAAAAGAATGGCCCTGACTAACAATAATCTTTACCCTTCTTGAATCACTTACCTCACAAAAATCTTCGTTACTCGAACTACTGCAATACAGCGAGCGCCAATACTGCCAGCTCTGATGGACACACGTCCAGATCATCCGCTCTCAAAACTCCGCTATCTCACTCCCCACATCCACCACTGCTGGTGGCTCACCTCCAACTGCGCAACGCTACGCGCTGTTCACATCCAACTGCCCAACACTGCAATAGCGACTATTCCAACAACGCCAACCAGCCACACACTTCACACAGCGCAGTCAGTGATTTTCATATAGAGCGCTACGTGGCGTTACCAACATGAAAACCTTAACAGCCTACTTACATGGTTTACTGAAGTTCTCGACAACAAATTGAAGTCACCAAATGTAGCAGCTCAAGAAAAATAATGTAGTTACTACTAAATTATCCTTTGCTTGTCAGAACCACTCTGAGACTAGGTGTGGCGTAGGGTGCGATGCACACGCGACAAAATATTTGGAATTTTACTAAGAAACATTGTGAAAGGTTTTACTTTAAAGGAAAGCATTCTCGAAAAACGAAACTATAAATGTTGTCAACAAAAAAGATTGCCCAACATATGATGAATCTAACCATCATGATATTATGTAGGGTTGGGTTGTTTTAAGGCAGGAGACCAGACAGCGAGGTCATTGGTCTCATCGGATTAGGGAAGGATGGGGAAGGGCGTCGGTTGTGCCCTTTCAAAGGAACCATCCCATCATTTGCCTGGAGCGATTTCGGGAAATCACGGAAAACCTAAATCAGGATGACCGGACGCGGGATTGAACCGCCGTCCTCCCGAATGCGAGCCCAATGTCCTAACCACTGCGCCACCCCACTCGATCTCGCGAAATTCTGTCCTTACAAAAATTAGATACATTTCAATCAGCTGCGTTATTTGTGACATAATGAAAACAAACAAATCATACTAACAATGTTCATGAATATCGTTAGGACAAAGATTTCCTTCAATTAATATTTCTCACAAACAAAGATTTCGTTCTTGCACGTGCATTGATTACCTCGAAATATTCCTCCAAAACTCTTCTCCATTCGTACAATCAAGAAACTATCTGCACAGATAAGTTTTCATCTCCATAATAATTTCTCCAAGATTCACAAATATCAGATATCCTTCTCTAAAACCTCAACTCCTGGCTAATGTGCCTCTAATAAGAATGCCCTTAACGCTGCGCAACTTACTGGCGATCGAGTGCACCACAAATAACATCAGACATGGAGTCAGAGATCTTATCCACAACCTGTGCAGCACGCTGAAGCATCTTTGTCGAAGTACAGTACAGGCGAAGTATTTGCACTGGCAGAAAACATATGAAGACCTTACAGCTTCCGCGGGAGTGAAACGTGAACGATGATCCATCCATTAACATAAGAAGAGAGTAGAAGTTTTGAAATGTGCTACAGCAGAAAGCTGAAGATTAGATGGGTACATAAAATAATTGATCAGCAACCGCGGAATCGGCTTCGGGTTTGTAAAAAAGAAAGAATGTATGATAGTATGTATCATGTGGCATTAAAAGATTGTCGGTTTGATAATGGAGGGGGCGGGTGAGGAGCCGAGGACGTGTGTGTGTGTGTGGGGGGGGGGGGGGGGGGGGAGGATTCAAGATGAAGAGATCGATCAAGGTTTCATTACACACTTAGCACGTTCAAATGATTGTAGATAGCACTGATTATGCAGAGATGAATAGTCGTCCACAGGGAAGCTAGCTTGAACCGCTGCATTCCGACTGAAGACCATAACATCAACATCAACAACTACAACGTCTCTTTCACCAGTTTTCTTCGTTGGTTTCAGACAAAGCCTGTTCGCATACACAAGGTTACGTGACAAGATAGTACAAACACGACGTTTGTTGGCCTTAGCTACAAAATATTACGTAAAGAGTAAATTACACAGTGTGTCCGAGGAGGAACGGTTAATATGCAGGGATATGACGGGAACGACCATGCAAAACAAAAAAGCCCAATAAACAGGGGCTCTATTATGCATACCTTAAAAGCCATGGGCACTTGTTCACCTTCGCTGCTGTGAAACATCTCTTCTACTGAACAATTGCTCATATCTCTAACGGTATGCATTTTAGAGCACATGTCTGCTGAATTTTTTCGTTTCGAATGATTGGTACAGTCAAATCCCTAAATAATGAACATTCATCTTGAGCAGCCTATGTAGATGTAGGGATGGGAAAAACCGACCGGTTAAAACCGATACCGATGTTTTAATTCTGAATAACCGGAATTTTTCGATATTTGTTTGGTTTCGATTATAAGAAGTGTTTTATTTTATATTTTTTTCTAATAAGCGACTAAAAGAAGCGAAATATCAGTTAGCCACAGCAGTGGTGCTAATATTTTTCGTTTTTAAATAGACCTACAATATAAAGGAGTAATTTTTATTCGAAAATTTGCATTGGTTTCAAATATCGCGTTACTAAGACTAGACCGAAAAATGATCAGCACTTTGTGCCTCACTTCTTCTGTTGTACAGGGTAATTCACGAAGATGTGCAAATATTTTATGTGTTATTCTGCAGATAAAACTAAAGAAAAAAGTTCATATAAACGTAAGGCCGTAAATGTTTAGTTGTTCGCTAATGTGAAGCCATCGCAAAACTGTACGAGGTTGCCGGCCGGAGTGGCCGAGCGGTTCTAGGCGCTTCAGTCTGGATCCGCGCGACCGCTACGGTCGCAGGTTCGAATCCTGGATGTGTGTGATGTCCTTAGGTTAGTTAGGTTTAAGTAGTTCTAAGTTCTAGGGGACTGATGACCTCAGATGTTAAGTCCCATAGTGCTCAGAGGCATTTGAACCATTTTTTTTGTTCGAGGTTAAAGTAAACGATTTCCATTTATTTTGTGGTTATTAGTCTGGTGAATCTAACAATGTCCCAGACGTGTATCTGCAGTAGTTTTCCAGAACATCCATAGAAGCAAAGATTATTATACAAGTAAATTTGTTTACTTTCCATTAAGAATGTAGAAACCTTTATGTCACTGTTGGCAACCATTAGTGAGGTCTTTCAGTCGTTTCCTCGTCTTGAAACGAGTTAGTTTTCTGTATTGTTCACTGAAAGAACATAACAGCAACAGTGTATTTAAATGAAATCACATAGTAACTATTATTGTTTGTAGATTGTATATGAAATAGGGATCCGTTTCAGATTCACTACAGAGGAATACGCCAATATGGTGTTTATTTATGGCAAATGTGAAGGTTAAAGCTACGGCTGCAGTCAACGAATATCGCGTGCGTTATCCAACTCGAAGGATTCCAAATGCACGAACCATTAGTGCAGTATTTCGAATGTTACGGGTGTCAGGTCAAGTCATTACACGTGAAACATTACTCCTCGCATTATGAATGCAATAGACGACATTACGAACAGCCCTGTGAAACTGAAACGAGCAACAAACTCTATTAATACACGTGTAGCTAAATGCATTCAACTCGGTGGAGACAATTTGAACATTTATTGTGAAATAGTATGTACACTGTACAGCTTCCTTAACACAGAGCTTTGTTTTTTCCGGTTTAACACGAATTCATGTGAGCTATACTATTCATAAAAGCAGATTATCTGACACATTCATACAGTTTCAGCTAACGTTATTACCACTATTTTTCCCAAATTACATTCTCTACAACTTCTGTTGAAAACTTTGTGCAAATGTCTGGATTTTAAAAAGGAAATTGGGACATGTAGTTAATAAATTTAAAATGTTGCGGAATACTCGTTTGCTTCTCTGGGTGTCCTGACATGTCTGGGACATGTTTTATTAGATTCACCAGATCAACAACAACAAAATGAATGGAAATCGTGCTTTACTTTAACATCGTACAGTTTTGCCATGGCTTCATATTGGCGAACTTCCTAAATTTCAGGCAAAATCTATTATCAGCCATAGCTCCGTAATTCAGCATTTGCGAATTTAAGTTTATGTCAACTTTTTTCTTTAATTTTGCTTGTAGAATAACATATTAAAATATTTGAATGCCTTCGTGAATGACCCCCTGTAATAAAAGTAGTGTTGCACAAAGAAAGCTTTCAACTTGGATCTGAATACTTGTAGTTTACCATTTAATATTTTCGGCTCTGCTTCCGTACTTTCTTACTTCCTCTGCTATCTTCCTCCGCCATATTTGTCCATTCTTCCATCCACTTTCTGCTCTCCTCAGCCACTGTCTTATTTGGTTTTTCTTCTTTTTCTAATACTTCCCTCTTGCTAATTCGGTCCTTTCTTGGAACCACAGTTTGAAGGCCTTCTTTCCCACTACCTCCGTGACTGTTTCATTGCACCATGACGTCTCCTTCGACCGTTTTCTGCCACTTGTCCTTCTGCGTACATCTACTGCAGCTTTTACCACAATACTTTTAAATTGTCCCCAATTCTTTTCTCCTAGCTGTGGTTCATCCTTTGGTAACCGTTCCTTTATAATCCCCGGGTATTCTTCCTTGCCTAGCAACAACATAATATGTAAAAATCTTGAAAGCGACTTGTTATATGACTACGTAGCAATCTATGACCCGCTATTAATGCCCTGAAACCTCAAAAACGCAAGACCCTCAAGGACAAGGCCATTTAATTGACAAGTGATATCACACAGCTAGTTCATCATTGTAGCAATATGTGATAAGAAAGTCAGACCAGCTATAACACACACATCACAGTAAAGCGTGCACAAACCGTCACATCAGTACGCGGTCCAACTTCCCCCTCCCCTCTCTGGCGACAACGCAGGCGTGCCTTCTCGCTTGCAGACAATCATAAAGTTGTTGAATGGCATCCTGCCACAGATCGTCCCAAACATATTGCATTCTTTGTTGTAATCCGCCAGTGGTTCCTTCAGGGTCTAGAGAACGAATAAGTTCCTACTTCATCATGTCGAAAACGTGTTCAGTTTGCCGAGCTCTGGTGATCTTGGTGGCCAAGCCAAGTGTTGCACAACACGATGTCGCAGTTCTAATGGCTCTGAGCACTATGGGACTGAACATCTGAGGTCACCAGCCATCTAGAACTTAGAATTACGTAAAGCTAACTAAGATAAGGATATCACACACATCTATGCCCTTGGCACGATTCGAAACTGCGACCGTAGCAGTCGCACGGTTCTGGACTAAGGCGCCCAGAATCGCTCGGCCACCGCGGCCGGCGAAGTCGCAGTAGCCGCATGTTGGAAACTCATTGTCCTCCTGAAAAACCACATCTTCCTCCAGGCCCAATATGCGACCCCGTTCTAATGGCTGTGGTTGTTCAACAGGAGAACGTATTCGCCGGCGTGGTATAGTTGTAATCTAGAATAAATGTTGCAAACACTGTTCGTCTTAGCACAGTTACCGCCTACAAACAGAGGGCGCACAGACAGGCGTCGTGAGCGCTGTGTCATAGCCGGTGAGCGAGACAAACGAATCACTACCACTGCAATTGCTCTGTGTCCACTAATTACACCTTGGACCACTGAACACAATCTATGAGGGTGTTACATTTTTTTTCCAATAGAGTATTCTGACCCTTGAATGAACAACAGCAAGAATTGACTATAGTTCATGAAATATGAGATGCTAAGGAAACTTTCATAGTGCAATGGAACACCTAAAGGGACTTTTAACATAAATGAAAGGGAAAGAAAATTTAAGCAAGATCTTCAAGCGACCTATTACAACCTTTCAGAGTAAATGCATCTTCCGTTGTAGGAAAGACGCGTGCCATGCAGATGTAATTGCACTTCGTATGTGCTTATACCTAACGAGAAGACAGTTATTCACTGCAGTGTGATGTTTCGGTGTGGTCATTGGTAAAACAAGTGCCTTCAAGTTCTTTGCTGCTAGCACTTACCCTGTTTGGCCACAGATAACTTATTATAGGAGCAAATACCACCTGCTGCTAGTATGAACAAAGGAGAGGTGAGCACTTACACCACTGAGGACGCAGATTTGTAATGTTGGAAATTTAGCCCAGGCTGTAAACGTCATCTCGTGGATCACGTGACTGTAAATTATCCCATATGATCTAAAAGCAGAAAATATTCTTTACAATCCTCGTAACAGTTTTCGAGAACGAGAAATTCATGTGAAAGACGACCTATATCCTCTTATGGCTCGCTGAAAAATAATATTGATCTTTGCACATTCAAACGGAGACGCTATCTGAACCAAGTCCTAATCTTGCTCTCATGGATACGAAATTGCAAAACCATGTCCCACAGGAGCACCTGGAAAGTCGTGTAATACTGAATTACGCCAGTGCAATGGAAGCGGACAACAATCTCACAAAAAGTCCTGAAAGCTACTGCATAGAAATGCCCATCTCAACAAACACAAGACAAGATATCTGAAATTTATTAATCCTAAGCAAGCAGAACGATGTTAACATTTCCAGGTGCCGACCGTGGGAAGAGAGTTGATTAGATTTCCGACAGGCCACGCTGCCCAACCGAACATAAAGACCGCGCACAGAAACTTGATTAGCCGATAAGACCCCGCACTACAAGAATAGGTTCCGTTTGCTTTTCTGATTGACTTCCGAGACGTGCCCCGTCCCCATACAACCATCTCAACTACGACCATACGAACGTGAGGATAACACAGTACCCAGTCCCTGAGCGGTGGAAATCTCCGACCCGGTCCGAAATTGAACTCAGGCCCCTTCTCTTAACAATTCACTTTGCTGATCCCACAGCTGTAGAGGCAGACTACAAAGAACAGGGTGAAATCGTGCTTTATACTACTCAGGGACAGATAAGATTACACTAACAGAGGGAAAACCGACTACATAGTCTTTGAGTTCTGCGAGTGGTTCGCAACTCACTGATATATAACATAAAAGACGTTTGTAACGGAACTTTGAATTTCGTAGAAACTATGCTCTCCCGGCTAGCCACTTACTTAAAAAACGGTGGCATAAGTATGTTGGGCGATTAATAAACCCAGGTTTAAAATTTTTTTTTCATTTTGTAGGAAATTTTCATTCACGTCCCCCATTCAAGCGTTATCCCTACTCCCTTTTCCGAGCTGAGATGCTGTGTGACAATGCCTGCCTGCATTGTCCATTAAGCCCTAGGAGTGTCGTTATTCAAAGTCTTGTAGAACGACTGTAAATTGACTTCTAGGAACTGTGTAAATTAAGTACATTGCACAGATTTGCAAATTACGTGGCTTCCACACCCCCCCCCCTCCCCCATTTATTATCACCAAAAACACTGCGATGACTACAGTCGGTTTCGCATCATGTGTTCTTTTGCAAGTTAGTGTGTATTTCAGCCTCTCCACTCACTAAACCCAGACGTATCTTTAACTACATAATCACTGACTGAAGCTACAGTCCTGTTGAGACCCAGTATTTGCAGAAAACGGTAGTCTTAATTATGTAGACAGTGCACACGCACACACTCGAGTTTTTCGGTCACCGAAGTGATTAAACGTCAAGTGAGTAACACAATACCATTTGGAAATAAACAACATCTCTCTCTTAAAAAGAATTAATAAACTCGCTATTTGAGAAAAATATAGCATACAATCCACACCTACATATTGGTTTCCATGTGGATGTTAAATGCGAACTTTGCAAACGCGAAATACTTATCAGGCGTCAACACAGTAACAGTAAGCCATAATTTTTCTAAAGACAAGTCAACGTTGTGAAGATTAACCACGAGCTGAACAATCGACTTTAATGCATTCCATACTAGCCGCGGTTTTTCAAGATCTCGCATAGGGGCTGTGCTTGTGATACCTGATCCCAGATTGAATACTATTAGTGGCATCCGAATGTTTAAAGAGTGACATATGAACATATTGCAGACTTGAAATTTACATAGTCATTTGAAAAACGGTTAGGTTATATGTTTGCTAAAGTTGGCCGCTGTGGCAGAGCGGTTGTAGGCGCTTCAGTCCGGAACCGCCCTGCTGCTACGGTCGCAGGTTCGAATCCTGCCTCGAGCTTGAATGTGTGTGATGTCCTTAGGTTAGTTAGGTTTAAGTAGTTCTGAGTGTATGGGTCTGATGACCTCAGATGTTAAGTCCCATAGTGCTTAGAGACATATGAACCATTTTAGTGGCTGTAATAATTAACTGAACTCGGATTGAGTACGTGGTGGCATAGGAAACTACTCGCACAAAAGTTTATGAAACCATTGCGTGCATCCGCGTTAAGAAAACCCCTTTTACGGATACAAGCTCCATGTTGGAATTTATGGTAAATTAAATTTTAGTTACTAGCTGCACAGTTAGTGAAGTATGCCAACTTGTGCACAAAATGCAGGCCAACAAAAGTATAACGACAAAGGTTAATGAACAAGGAAAGAGGTGAAATATGCAGTGAAAATTATAACTAGTCATTAAATTTCATGATAATTGTCTCGTAAATTAATTAGTTTCACATGAACTGAATACGTCATTAAAAGGCCGGAATGCCAGTAATTCTAATGAGTCTGTCATTCTGTCCATAAAAACATATAAACTCACACGACAGTTCCAAAGTCGCTATGTTGTAAAAAGTTCAGT
The DNA here is from genome assembly GCF_023898315.1 of Schistocerca nitens. Lineage (NCBI taxonomy): Eukaryota > Metazoa > Arthropoda > Insecta > Orthoptera > Acrididae > Schistocerca > Schistocerca nitens. The sequence goes on from NC_064625.1 coordinate 78,217,189, forward strand.
GATTCATATTTTTTAATTAACAACATTTTTTGTGAAACTAGATGTTTCACTTGAATCAGCACATTGCTAATAATGCTTGAATAATGAATCAAAGCGAGGAAAAGTTTACTTAAAGCTTTGATATATCGGAGCACATATCACACGTACACTGAGCTGACTAAAGTAATGGGACAGTGATAGGCACATCTGCCGATAGTGCTAGTGTCACAACGCAAAGTGTAAGAGTGCAGAACATCGTCTGCCGAAGTGGCCGAGCGGTTCTAGGCGCTTCAGTCCGGAACCGCGCGACTGCTACGGTCGCAGGTTCGAATCCTGCCTCGGGTATGGATGTGTGTGATGTCCTTAGGTTAGTTAGGTTTAAGTAGTTCTAAGTTATAGGGTAGTGATGAACTCCGATATTAAGTCCCATAGTGCTCAGAGCCATTTGAGCCATTTGAATCATTTGAACCTGTCTGTTGTATCCAGGTGATTGGTGTGGAAATTTTTTCCGACATTCCATTTCGGAAATCGTTAGGCAATTTCATACCACATTGTCAAGAGCGTGCTGAGAATACCAGATTTCAGGCTTTGTGACTCACCACGGACAACGCGGTGGCCGATGGCCTACATTTAATGTCCGAAAGCAGTGGCCATTACGAAATCTTGTCAGTGCTAACAGACAAGCAACACTTTCGTATCTTGTAAATGGTACTAGACAAGCAACACTTTGTGAAAAAACACGCAGAGATAATTGGGGGAAGTACGACGAACGAATTTGGCGTTAATTGACTATAGCGGCGGACGATCGACGCGGATGGCTCTGGTTGCAGCAGGACGTCGCCTGCCTGCGGAGCCTCTCCTGGGCTCGTGACCATATCGGTTGGACCCTAGACGACTGGAAAACCGTGGCCTGATGAGACCGGATTTCATTTGGCAGAAGCTGATGGTAAGGTACGAGTGTGATGCAAACCCCACGAAGCTATGAACCAAAGTTGTCAACAAGGCACTGTGTAAGCTGGTGGTGGGTTCACAATGATGTGGGCTATGTTTATATGGAATAGGCTGGGTCCTCTGTTCAGGTTGAACCGAAACCGATAACTGACTTGGAAGGGTTAGGTTCGGCTACTTGGAGACCATCTGAAGCCATTCATGAACTTCATGTTCCCGGACAACAATTGATTTTTGTGGATGACAGTACGCCACGTCACTCGGACACAGATGTTCACGATTTGTTTGAAGAATATTCTGGACAATTAGAGGGAATAATTTGGCCACCCTGATCGAACGACATTAATCCTATCGAACATTTCTCGGGACAAAATCGAGAGGTCAGTTCGTGCACAAAATCCTGCACCGACAACACTTTCGCAATTATGGACGGCTATAGAGGCAGCATGGCTCAATATTTCCAAGAACTTGTTGACCCCATGCCAAGTCGAGGTGCTGCACTATACTGGGAAAATGGACGTCCAGCACGATCTTAAAATATACTTCATGACTTTTTTTCACCTCTGTGTATGTCACATAGAAAATGCACATAAATTGAAAACTAAGTAAAGAAAAAAAAATTGTTAGAAGGAGTGTAAAAAGAGCAGGTGGGAGAATTCAGCTGCCTATCTTTCAATTGGGCATGCTTGTATACTTCTGGGAACCAATTAATGTCTGCATTTGATTTGTAGCACATAGTGATTCAGAGCAACGTAATGATCTATAAAATGAAAAGCCTTTAAGTAAATTCCGACAGCTCTAACACCATCTCAAATATACAGACTTTCAGTGTAGCATCCGCTAAGACAAATCACGTCTTATGTGGGCAATTCATCGTTCATTAAAGCCAACAATCGCAATTGGTAAAGAACTAATAAGCTCAAGTCTGGAAGTACTGAAATACAAAAGCTTGCCTGTCTGACTTCCTAAAAAAATTGGGTAACGCAACAACTCTGAAGAACTACACTAAAATCTTTAGGATGGGATTCTTGTAGCATCCCTTGGGGCGCCGGCACCGCCAGCCTTTGGGTATTGCCCATCGAGGGTTGCGTAACTTCATAGGAGGGGATGTCGTAGGACAATACACAAGATTACGTCATTACGAGTTAGGTAGCGCAGGAGGGACTTCGAAGTCTTCTGTTTTCCTTCTAACCAGGAGTCCACTGGGGATAGCGAGGTTACTTTTTGATACGTCATTGCTTCCTATCGAGCTCAAACGATGCGGTATTATACCTCCTACGACTGGAGTCTAAATTAAACCGATTCGTTTCGCAGTTGATGCCACCGATTGAAGTTTCCGTCTCGGTGCGTTTTACGATCGGTCAGCACCTCATTTGAACAGTTACATAGTTGCTGGCAACTCAGTTTCATTTATCATCAAAGGAAGACGAAGATATTTGAAAGCGATCAATATAGGAAAGTGTTACCGTCCAAACACAGAACAATCCGGGCGTCTTTGTGAGCACTCAGGATTCTTCGTTAATGTTACGCAACACGATTTCGAAGGCGAGTTACTGCGAAAACATGGATTCACGTAAGTTACTGTGAAGACGTATTGTAACCTGACTTTCCATTTCGCCTTTGTCATCTGAGGACTTTGTGGTTCCATTTTTGATATTTTTGATTTTTTTGTTTTTTTTTGTTTTTGAGCTTTCGAGCCTTTTCTGTAATCTATGGTGTTTTATGTGGCACTGGCAACCAACCTTGAGTGGTTGACAGACGTTCTTGGTATAAAGTTGGCATAAGCCTACACGTGAAATATCATCTACATACGTGCACTGTATGACCAGAGGTGCACATTAATATGGGGAGCGTTCACTCTTCAACGTTACAACGGTTTGAATTTTGGTGTGGACACTTTCAGTGGGGTATCGCAATGTCTATGGTGGAACGGCAGCTCAACCTTCCTCAAGGCACGAAACCAAAAACGGTACTTGTGTTAGTCACTGGGGTCTGGAGCGGAGTCGACGCTCTGACTTACCCCAAAAGTGTTCGAATGGATTCAGATCAGGACCTTGGGCAGGCCAGTCCATTTCAGGAATGTTACTGTCCTCGTATCACCGCCTCACAGACGCAGATTAACGACAGGAAGGATCGTCATGCTCATGCGAACATTCATCGTCTCCGAATTCGTGTACTATACACGGTACTTATTTCTGTAAATTGTGTTCATATTCTTCCGCATTTAGTGCTTTCTTAAGAGGGGCCACACAGCAACCACTAAAAACACCCCCATACCGTAACACCACATCCTCCTTACTTCACTGTTGGCACTACGTCTCATGCAGGTAACGTTCTGCAGACACCTGACACACGCAGACACTTCCATCGAATTGCCACAGGATTGAGTGCGATTCATCACACCAAATCACTAGTTTCCAGTCTCCAGTGGCGTCACCTGGCAGTGACAGCAGAAACGTGTTGCTTATGAGGAGTTCCTCGACAATTGTACCCGATTCTTTTTAAGTCCGTACGCACTCTCATTGTGCTAATTGGTCTAGTGATAGCACGTCTGAACTGGTGAGTGATTCTTCACCCTGCGAGTTTACACAAAGCTAGACGGTCCCTGTCCGTGAGTGCACGAGGTCAGTGTCGTCTTGCTATGGCTGTTCCTTCGCGTTTTCACTTCACAGCCTCATCTCCAGATGTCGACTTGGGCAGCTTTGGAATGCTTTAAATGTCCCCGATGGATCTGTTACTCAGCTGACATCCATGACTAGTCCATTTTCGAAGTCACTAAACTCTCTTGACCGACCCTATTCTGCTGTAATTGCTCGTCTACTGACAACAATACTCACCGGCTCTTTCTCCGATACTTTCTATTATATAGCATACCCTGCACTGTACACACAGATACGTGAAAAATAACTGCTAGGTCTGCGTGTTCATAGTATTTGACGTTGACAGTCGTATCAGAATACTTTTAATGATTTGCTGATGGCATTAAGTCGAAACTATTTATACTGTTAATTATATAATAATGTGCGATCAAGGCGTAAAATTATGAATAAAATTCCAGATATTATGCCTGATTCGTTTACAGACGATATGTTTTCAGTTCATAAATTTGTCATATGACTTTGGAGACAAGACTGTTTTTAAGAGCCTTGTCAGTTGGTACGGTTAGGTTCATGACTTAGTAGTATATTTCACCTTCTGTTGGTACAGACAGTGCGTGTACGTTGTACGGCATAGACTTCCAAAGATAATAAGGAAATAACTGGATTAAGGCGTTTAAAATTTCTGTTTCTACCCTGGATCGAATCGGAGTACTTTCGCTTGTGAGGGCGACGTCATAGCTTCGGTTTTCGGGAAACGTGATCCAAGTATTTTGCTAGAATTCATTTCCACGGACGGCATAAACCGAACAAAATAGATACACGAGTAAAATTACTGAGCGCGCGGGTTAATCTTTGTGGAGTACTTCCGGTCGTAGATTATTATTGTCCTGCTTCCGTGTGATTAAAATATATTTCATTCATTTCTTGTGAAGTTACTCTCAACAAAGTTTCTACTGAGATCGAGTCTACTATAGTCTTCATAAAGTCTCCTTCAATGTAAGGTTTCTCGGTGGATTCTTAAGCTCTTTTAAATGGTTAACAAGTAACGGGCAGAATGATTTAACTGAATCCTCACTACCGGTTACTTCACGTGTCAAGTGAATGTCACTGACAAGTTCATGGCATGTAATAATGATTGAGGAAAATTATCTACGCCACATGCGATCTATGGCTTCGATTCGATTTTCTGGCCTGAGGAGGCAGTGGAGCCAAAACCTCAGAAGCAGTAGGGGGTGTAGCAGCGCTGGGCATTGCACAAGATGGTGGTGGTGGTTGTTGGGATGTGTAAGGGGGACTAAACTGCGATCTATGGTGATAAAAGATGTAATGAAATAAGAAAAGTAAATAAATTCTGTCGTAGGCTGTACTCGGATTTATTCGGTTATAAAATAAGGCTGATTAAAATTGTGCGTAATATTAAAGGAATGGAAAATCGACCGCACCTACTAGACAAGTTGCGAAATTAATCGAAGCTCGTTGTAAAGCTAAAATCTGATACAACGAAATAGTTTGCAACAGCAAAACAAGGCTAGAAATGAGCAAGTGCAACACACCAGCAAATACTAGGTAGTAATATATTTACGTAGAAAAATTACGGTTCTATAGTCAGCGAGGCAGAAGAAACCCAATAGTATTATATCTGTAGTTAGGAAAAGATCATATTTTGAGAGAATGGAATTTCAATATTGCCGCTCGTGGTACAGCAGCTAGATCAGTAGCGCCAAAACGTAAATAATAATACTAAAAAGTATGCTACTTATTACACTGGGTTCGTTATCGCTCATAGATAAAGTTTTCTTTTCCTTTTTTTACAGGTGCGGTGAGAGCTGCAGCTAGGCCGTAAAGGTAAGGTCCACTCAATACTTGCCAAGTAAGTACCGCCTGTGTTTACTTGAGATAGACACTTCAGTCAGATCAGTCGCAGCGCCTCTGAGCTGTGGAAATAAGGAGTGGCAATCTGGGAGAAATGGAATACTTTTTAAGTGGTCAAGATAATAATCTACCATAAAAACCAACGAAGTGTACCTGTCCTGTTAGAAGAGATGCAATCCGCAATAAAAGTGATACTAATGACAACTGATCTCTAGACACCACCGTTTACATGTTGACTTAATTAATCCTTAGGGCAAAGCATTAAGTACATTTCTACACAATCCTCATTGACTTCTATTGTGTGAGACAAGTAAGATGTTTTCTTGCAGAAAGCCGTTTTTCGTATGCTCTCGCGTGCACTTGGCCTACTTCAGGATGCTATGCTGAAGTTTTCCACCAATAACGCCTCGACAGCATCGCATACAACTTTGAAGCTGTTCCGAGCGAGGTATCAAGGGCGAAACATGCTCGAAAGGTTTCCACTAAAACCACACCGAAAAATTGTTTCGTACCACACGCAGGTAAGCAAGTTTCTAGAAACGGAAAACATCTTCGATGGTTTTGGGTAGCAGAACACGGAATTTCAAGTCAGCACGGTTAACACGGACGACGTTACAATTGAGGGCTATAACTAATAGTAATGGTGTGCTGCTGGGATTTTTTCTGCAATAAAATGAAATCAACAACAGGGTTAAATAAATGAAAATCACGACTAATGTTCACTCTGAAACAATATGAAAATTGAATATCGCCCAAATTTGTTGACTACTGAAATTTTTCACTAATAACGCCTCTCTCCCTCTCTCCCTCTCTCTCTCTCTCTCTCTCTCTCTCTCTCTCTGTGTGTGTGTGTGTGTGTGTGTGTGTGTGTGTGTGTGTGTGTGTGTCGGAGAGAGAGAGAAGCTGTTTAAAACCCGTACAACGAACAAGTGCCACCGAATAAAATATTTTGTTTTTTACTTGTTCGATGTGGCCCGCCACGAATTTCTCTCTTGTGCCAAAGTCTTTTATCTCAACGTACCATTTACTCTTACAATCTCTGTCTTGCCCTATAGTTTCTAACGTCTACATTCCACTCTATTGTTATTCCCTGAAGTAGTTCCACGTGTTCTGTCGTCCTATCCCTTCATCTCTTCAGTGTTCTCCATATGCTCTGTCCTTCACCGACTCTCCGAAGAACCTTTTCATACCTTATCAGTCCACCTAATTTTCAACGTTCTTCTAAAGCACTACTTCTCCGGTTTTCCCACAGTCCATGGTCCACTGTCATACTTTGCTGTGTTCCAAATGTACTTTCTCGGAAATATTTTCCTCAGATTAAAGCCGATGTTTGGTGCTAGCTGACTTGTATTGGCCAGGAATGCCCTCTTTGCCTGTGCTAATCTGCTCTTCATGACCTTCTTGCTTTCTCCAGTATGTTTTGTTTTGCTTCCAAGGTAGCCGATTTTCTTCACGTAACCTACTTCATTCCCCAATTTTTATGTTAATTTTCTCATTAATCTAATTTCTGCTACATCTCATTACTCCCATCTTTCTTCCATTTACTCTAAATCCATAGTGTGTACTCATTACACTGTTCATTCTGTTCGATAGGTTCTTCAGTTCCTCATTACTTTCATTGATAAGAGCAACGTCATCAGTGAATCTTATTGTCGATTTACCTTTCAGCTTGAATTTTACTCTCACTCTTGAACCTTTCTTTTATTTCCGTCATTGCTTTTCCGATGTATAGATCGATCAGCAGAGGCGAAGGGTTATATCCCTATCTTATACCGAGCGAGGTGGATCAGTGGTTAGCACGGTGGACTCGCATTCGGGAGGACGATGGTTCAAACCCGCGACCGGCCGTCCTGAATTAGTTTTCACGTGATTTACCTAAATCGTTTGACGCAAATGCCGGGATGGTTCCTTTGAAAGGGCACAGCCGACTTCCTTCCCCATCCTTTCCTAATCCAACGGGACCGATGACCTCGCTTTATACCATTTTTAATCCGAGCACTTCATTCTTCGTCTTCCACTCGTATTGTTGCATTAGGTTCTTCTACGTGTTGTATGTTACACATATTTCCCTATAGCTCACTCCCATTTTTCTCAGAATTTCGACGATTTTATTTTATCGAACGCCTTTTCCTTGTAGGTATAACCTAATAACCTTGAGTTTTCTTAAATCTTGCTTCCATTATCAACCGAAACGTCGTAACTGTCTCTGGCGTCTTTGCCTTTGCGGAATGCAAACTGACCGTCGTCTAACAGATCCACAATTTTCTTTTCCTTTCTCCTTTACATCACTCTTGTCAGCAGCTTCTATACAATACACCGGAAATAGAAAACGATCACTATGTCTGAACTGTCTGGGAAATTTTCTTAGTTCTCTCACAGGCTGATTCGTTTAGGACGGACTTAAGTAAACAATCACAACGACAAATGCTTTTTGTTTTCTGTTCACATCTGACGGAGATATGACAGTTCCTTCCCTTCTGCTCAACATCTGCGAGAGGCGTCCCTTGGCAGCAAGGCATGTCATTTAAATGAATATCTCTCACATAGTCCAAATTCGTTCTCTCAGTCTTTACTACCAAATCGCCATTGTTTTGCAGGTTTATTGGCTTGGGGGAGGGGACCAAACAGGGAGGTCGTCGGTCCCATCGGATTAGAGCAGTAAATGGACCGTGCCACTCTAAATGGACCATACCGGCATTTGCCTGAAGCGATGTAGGGAAATCACGGAAAGCTAAATCAAGATGACCGGACGCGGGTTTGAACCGTCGTCCTCCCGAATGTGAGTCCGGTGTACTAATCACTGCGCCGTCTTGCTCTGACGTGGTTTCGCCTGAAACATCACTAACTCTACAGTGCGTCAGATTTCGAACATATTCCCTGTTACCCTCGAGTCAAGTTTAGTTCGCTATCTAACGTGTAGAGTAGTGTATGAAACGATTGATTTTGAGTTTCCAAATTCATCTTCTTTTAACAATACTGAGTACATAACTGGCCCGACTTTAGTGAAATGCGCTGAAAATATTCCCTTGCATGCATAATTTCAACTCGTGAAAGAAAAGTAACACGACCTGACTCTTATTTGATTGATATACCCAGAAGTAGGAAAGATCTTCATAGTGCAATGAGCAATTCAATAGGCGCTTGAACGTGTATTCAAGTGAAAACAACATTACAATCAACACAGTCCGATTTTCGGATACACTCTGCAAAAATATTTGCACCTTTCCTTACAGAGAGGATACGTGCAACGAGGATGAGAAACCTCATTTTGTATACTCCAGCACCGTTTCGTAATGAATGCGAAGTACAATGATGACTCTAAACAAACTCATAATCAGGATAAATTCTTGACAATATGAACCTACCACATACTTTCCGTATACTGCATGCAAATAATTCGAAAATAAGAAACTTCCTGGCAGATTAAAACTGTGTGCCGGACCGAGACTCGAACTCGGGACCTTCGCCTTTCGCGGGCGAGTGCTCTACCATCTGAGCTACCCAAACGCGACGCACGACCCGTCCTCAAAGCTTCAATTCTGCCAGTACCTCGTCTCCTACATTCCAAACTTCACAGAAGCTCTCTCAGATAGTAGAGCACTTGCCCGTGAAAGGCAAAGGTCCCGAGTTCAAGTCTCGGTCCGGCACACAGTTTTAATCTGCCAGGAAGTTTCATATCAGCGCGCACTCCTCTATAGAGTGAAAATCTCATTCTGGAAATTCTAAAATGCTTCTGATGATGGTAGCTTATGTGGAAAACTATTCTGCTTAGGGCAGAAGGTGCCCAGGGAATTGTGTTCGCCACAGTTACCGCTTCAAATGAGACCACACAAGCACATGGGAACATCCTAGAGAAACATATTAATTTTCAGAAATGACTTTGGGTTCAAAGTAAGAGTAATTTATAGTAACTTGTTATTATTGTTCAGTGAATGATAAATTGTCGTAGCAAGATTACATTTCGCGTCTAGTGGACCACGTTGAGAACATTTCCACTTGGCATTTGAATTAGTACAAAAAGGAACGCTATATAATATTAAATTGCCGTAGTGATAACGAATAAGTGAGATGGCGGTCCGTGCGATGCGCTACATTCAGGAATGAATCTGTTAAATACCGATATTGGTCATGGCAGGAAGGAAGGAAGTAAGATTAGGATTTAATGTCCTAGTGACAACGAGATTGATTCTTCAACCTGGAACAAAGCCTCCAGGCTGTGAAAACGGTATAGAAATAAAGCTGAACAAACTGCGACTGAAATACACTACTGGCCATTAAAATTGCTACACCTCGAAAATGACGTCCTACAGACGCGAAATTTAACCGACAGGAAGAAGATGCTGTGATATGCAAGTGATTAGCTTTTCAGAGCATTCACACAAGGTTGGCACCGGTGGAGACACCTAAAACGTGCTAATTTGAGGAAAGTTTCCAACCCATTTCTCATATACAAACAGCGGTTGACCGGCGTTACCTGGTGAAACGTTGTTGTCTCGTGTAAGGAGGAGAAATGCGTACCATCAGGTTCCGGACATTGATAAAGGTCGGATTGTAGCCTATCGCGATTGCGGTTTATCGTATCGCGAATCTGCTGCTCGAGCTGGTCGAGATCCAATGAATGTAAGCAAAATATGGAATCGGTGGGCTCAGGAGGGTAATACCGTGCTGGATCCCAACGGCCTCGTTTCACTAGCAGTCGAGATGACAGGCATCTTATCCGCATGGCTGTAACGGATCGTGCAGCCACATCTCAGCCCTGAGTGAACAGATGGGGACGTTTACAAGACAACAACCATCTGCACGAACAGTTCGACGACGTTTGCAGCAGCATGGACTATCAGCTCGGAGACCATGGCTGCGGTTACCCTTGACGCTGCATCACTGATAGGAGCGCCTGCGATGGTGTACTCAACGACGAACCTGGGTGCACGAATGGCAAAACGTCATTTTTTCGGATGAATCCAGGTTCTGTTTACAGCATCATGATGGTCGCATCCGTGTTTGGCGACATCGCGGTGAACGCACATTTGAAGTGTGTATTTGTCATCGCCATACTGGCTTAGCACCCGGCGTGATGGTATGGGGTGCCATTGGTTACACGTCTCGGTCACCTCTTGTAAGCATTGACGGCACTTTGAACAGTGGACGTTACATTTCAGATGTGTTACGACCCGTGGCTCTACGCTTCATTCGATCCCTGCGAAACCCTACATTTCAGCAGGATAATGCACGACCGCATGTTGCAGGTCCTGTACGGCCTTTCTGGATACAGAAAATGTTCGACTGGTGCCCTGGCCAGCACATTCTCCAGATCTCTCACCAATTGAAAACGTCTGGCCAGTGGTGGCGGAGCAACTGGCTCGTCACAATACGCCAGTCACTACTTTTGATGAACTGTGGTATCGTGTGGGGCATGGGTGCTGTACCTGTACACGCCAGCCAAGCTCTGTTTGACTCAATACCCAGGCGTATCAAGTCCGTTATTACGGCCAGAGGTGGTGGTTCTGGGTACTGATTTCTCAGGATCTATGCACCCAAATTGTGTGAAAATGTAATCAGATGTCATTTCTAGTATAATATGTTTGTCCAATGAATAACCGTTTATCGTCTGCATTTCTTCTTGGTGTAGCAATTTTAATGGCCAGCAGTGTATTAGCCCAGTGCGCTCAAGCAAGCCACAGTCTCAGCATAAACTCTTGTAGGCTGCCTCAGGGAAAATGGCCATCTAAATGAAGCATGAGACAAAGTAATCAAAATAATGTAGGCACTATCGTTATAGTGCATCTAGCCCCAAACGCTCCTGGGAACTCTAGCGTCCTTTGTCTGACTGTTACTCGGACACTGCCGTGCTGACAAGGAGTTGGTCACATAGCTATTCCTCCAAAATAACGTACATATTTACCTTTTCTGTGCAGCCAAAGACTGTGACATTGGAAGAAGACGAGAACCGTGTATCTTTGCAACTCACCAGCGACTAAGGAAGCCTAAAGGTAGATGACTTGAAATACGTTTTTTGAAGGACGGCTTTAGATTTGTATAAGAACATAACTAAAGCTGAAGCGGTGTACTGTAGGTCTCTAGAAGAGCGTAGCGTTCCAAAGGATTGGAAAAGGGCACAGGTCATCCCCGTTTTCAAGAAGGGACGTCGAACAGATGTGCAGAACTATAGACCTATATCTCTAACGTCGATCAGTTGTAGAATTTTGGAACACGTATTATGTTCGAGTATAATTACTTTTCTGGACACTAGAAATCTACTCTGTAGGAATCAGCATGGGTTTCGAAAAAGACGATCGTGTGAAACCCAGCTCGCGTTGTTCGTCCAAGAGACTCAGAGGGCCATAGACACGGGTTCCCAGGTAGATGCCGTGTTTCTTGACTTCTGCAAGGCGTTCGATACAGTTCCCCACAGTCGTTTAATGAACAAAGTAAGAGCATATTGACTATCAGACCAATTGTGTGATTGGATTGAGGAGTTCCTAGATAACAGAACGCAGCATGTAATTCTCAATGGAGAGAAGTCTTCCGAAGTAAGAGTGATTTCAGGTATGGTGCAGGGGAGTGTCGTAGGATCGTTGCAATTCACAGTATACATAAATGACCTTGTGGATAACATCAGAAGTTCACTGAGGCTTTTTGCGGATGATGCTGTGATATAGCGAGAGGTTGTAACAATGGAAAATTGTACTGAAATGCAGGAGGATCTGCAACGAATTGACGCATGGTGCAGGGAATGGCAATTAAATCTGAATGTAGACAAGTGTAATGTACTGCAAATACATAGACAGAAAGATCCGTTATCATTTAGCTACAATATAGCAGGTCAGAAATTGGAAATTCCATAAATTATCTGGGAGTAGGCATTAGGAGTGATTTAAAATTGAATGATCATATAAAGTTGATCGTCGGTAAAGCAGATGCCAGACTGAGATTCATTGGAAGAATCCTAAGGAAATGCAGTCCGAAAACAAAGGAAGTAGGCTACAGTACACTTGTTCTCCCACAGCTTGAATACTACTCACCGGTGTGGGACCCGTACCAGATAGGGGTTGTGGTGTCACCGCCAGACACCACACTTGCTAGGTGGTAGCCTTTAAATCGGCCGCGGTCCGGTAGTATACGTCGGACCCGCGTGTCGCCACTATCAGTGATTGCAGACCGAGCGCCGCCACACGGCAGGTCTAGAGAGACTTCCTAGCACTCGCCGCAGTTGTACAACCGACTTTGCTAGCGATGGTTCACTGACAAAATACGTTCTCATTTGCCGAGACGATAGTTAGCATAGCCTTCAGCTACGTCATTTGCTACGACCTAGCAAGGCGCCATTATCAGTTGCTATTGATACTGTAAAGAATGTACAGACAAGAGCTACGTTCAACATTAATAGATTAAAGTTAAGTATTCCACCAACTACATCCTTTTTTTCTAGTCTAACTTCCTTGTCCTGTTCCAGACCTCACGCTAGCCTGCGTGAGCTAAAACGCGTGCCTTTCGGCTTCCTCTTACATTAGTGGGTTGGCCCTCTTGCCAATCCACAACAGGGGTGATAGAAGAGAGAGAGAAAATCCAACGGAGAGCAGCGCGCTTCGTTATAGGATGATTTAGTAGTCGGGAAAGCGTTACGGAGATGATAGATAAACTCCAATGGAAGACTTTGCTGGAGAGACGCTCAGTAGCTCGGTACGGGCTTTTGTTGAAGTTGTTGAGAACGTACGTTCACCAAGGAGTCAAGCAGTATATTGCTCCCTCCTAGTTATATGTCTCGAAGAGACCATGAGGATAAAATCAGATAGATTAGAGCCCACACAGAGGCATACCGACAATCCTTCTTTCCACGTACAATACGAGACTGGAATAGAAGGGAGAACCGATAGAGGTACTCAAAGTAGCCTCCGCCACACACCGTCAGGTGGCTTGCGGAGTGTGGATGTAGATGTAGAGATGTAGAAGGTAGAATACTGCGAGGTTAGCTGGAGAGTGCTGTAGGGGGTGGATGCTGCAGTGCACGTGGCTACCTGCTGTTTGCAGGCGGCGTGGTTTTCACTGCGGACAGCCTGCTGGAACGAAGGGGTGCCGGGATTACAGCCGTGGGCGGCCGCGCGTGAAATTGCGAACCACCATCCACCGCGGCTTTTGCATTTTTAATCTTCTTTTACTGTCGTTTGTTACTCAGTGCGAGGCTGCGAGGAGCAGAACGCCAAACAGTTCTCCCCCAGCGGGAGGCCGCAATTTCTACTCTGTACTCGCTTCCCGCGAAGCGAAAAATGGTTATTCGTTCCAGTCCTGGTAAAAGACTCTCAAAAGTAGTATCTGGAAACTGCCCGTTAGAAGTGGTACATCTCTGTCCGTGCTTCTGTTGAAAGAGCTCGCTCGATAGCGTCATTCGTAGATGGATTGGGGTGAAGTATTTTGGTTAAATGATAATGGTTCAAAATGGTTCAAATGGCTCTGAGCACTATGGGACTCAACTGCTGAGGTCATTAGTCCCCTAGAACTTAGAACTAGTTAAACCTAACTAACCTAAGGACATCACACACATCCATGCCCGAGGCAGGATTCGAACCTGCGACCGTAGCCGTCTCGCGGTTCCAGACTGCAGCGCCAGAACCGCGCGGCCACTTCGGCCGGCAAATGATAATGGCAGGCGTGTTACGGGGCTGCCTGCTAAAGACACCGATTAGATACCAGAAATAATTTTGTTGTAATATTTAACGTTCGGTGCAGTTTAGTTACTCGCATGTTTTATGGATCGTAGTTGCGATCCCACTTTTACAGTTACACGCAGAAATGAAACCAGGTACTGCACGCAATCCAACGCGCAATCTCTGCAGAAAAATTCAAAGAAAGCGAAAAAGAGCTGGTGGTAGCAAAGACTTATCGTAAGCATGAACGTTAAGAGTGTCATTATAATTCCACTGTTAAATGCAGAGGAATGAGCGGATTGAAGGCCTCTACGAGGAGGAAGATTTGTCTGATGTGATAGAAGATGAAACAGCAGTCGATTTACAACAGATACAGGATCCAATATTAGAATCAGACTGTAAGAAAGCTTGGAGGACTTAAGATCAAATAAGACAGTGGGGATGGAAACTATTCCATCAGAAGTTCTCAAATCACAGGGGGAAGTGCCAACAAAACGACCACATTAGTGTGTAGACTGTAGCTGTCTGGCGACATAACATCTGACTTTCAGAGAAGTATCATCCACACAAGTCCGAAGACTGCAAGCGCTGACAAGTACGAGAATTACCGCACAATCAGCTAAGCTGATTGTGCGGTAATTCTCGTACTTGTCAGCGCTTGCAGTCTTCGGACTTGTGTGGATGATACTTCTCCGAAATCAGATACTTCTCCGAATCAGATAGATTAGAGCCCACACAGAGGCATACCGACAATCCTTCTTTCCACGTACAATACGAGACTGGAATAGAAGGGAGAACCGATAGAGGTACTCAAAGTAGCCTCCGCCACACACCGTCAGGTGGCTTGCGGAGTTTCCTTTAATTTACTTCTATGGTCTCAATCTTTTTTGTTTAACAGATTACCGGTTTCGGTCTTTAATGACCATCATCAGATCTGTTTCATTAAAGACCGAAACCGGTAATCTGTTAAAAAAAAAAAAAAAAGATTGTGACCATAGAAGTAAGTTAAAGGAAACTTATTACATATACGGGTCACTGTGTTTTTTCACGACGATGTCGCAGCTTGCGAAACTAATGCACCTAATTTGGTTACAAGAATAATATACAGAAAAATGAAAAAGAAAATAGAGGATGTGTTAGATGACGATCATTTAGGCTTCAGGACAGGTGCAAAAGAGGCATTTCTGACGTTACTATTGATACGGGGTGTAGAACTGAAGAAAAATCAAGACACGTTCATAGGATTTGTCGACGTGGAAAAAACATTAGACTACGTAAAAATGGTGCAACATGTTCGCAATTCTTCGAAAAAATAGAGGTAAGCTATAGGCAGAGACGGGTAATTTACAACATGTTCTGCAGCCAAGAGCTATAATAAGAGTGGACGACCAAGATTGAAGTGCTCGAATTAAAAAGGGTGTAAGACAGGGATGTTGTCTTTCGCCCATACTGTTCAGTCGGTGCATCGAAGTAGCAATGATGGAAATAAAAGAAAAGCAGAGGAATGGAATTAAAATACAAGGTGAAAGGATATCAGTGATAGGTGGTTCGCTGATGACACTGCTTCCTACGTGAAAGTGAAGAAGAATTACATCATATACTGAATGGATTGGACAGTGTAACGAATACAAATGGTTCAAATGGCTCTAAGCACTATGGAACTTAACATCTGAGGTCATCAGTCCCCTAGACTTAGAACTACTTAAACCTAACTAACGTGAGTACATCACACACATCCATGCCCGAGGCAGGATTCGAACCTGTGACCGTAGCAGCAGCGGGGATCCGGACTCAAGCGTCTAGAACTGCTCGGCCATGATGTCTCATTTAAGTTCGTAACTAAAAGACACACCGAGCGAG
This sequence comes from Schistocerca nitens, assembly GCF_023898315.1. Classification (NCBI taxonomy): domain Eukaryota; kingdom Metazoa; phylum Arthropoda; class Insecta; order Orthoptera; family Acrididae; genus Schistocerca; species Schistocerca nitens. Next base: position 78,233,090 of record NC_064625.1, read on the forward strand.
GTGGCCCAGTGGTTAGCACACTGGACTCGCATTCGTCTCCGGCCATCCTGATTTAGGTTTTCCGTGATTTCCCTAAATCGTTTCAGGCAAATGCCGGGATGGTTCCTTTGAAAGGGCACGGCCGATTTCCTTCCCAATCCTTCCCTAACCCGAGCTAGCGCTCCGTCTCTAATGACCTCGTTGTCGACGGGACGTTAAACACTAACCACCACCACCACCACCACCACCACCACTAAAAGACAGCAATTTAAATTATGGAAAAACGGCCACCAGTCACTGTTTACCTGTTTTTTTTTATACGTACTATAAGATTTTTGCCATGATTGTTAGTTTACAACTAAGTGAGGTGAAATGTATTTAGCATGACACTATTTTTCCGGTATCTGTTAGACTATATTATTACTGTTTTGTGTCGTATGCAGTATGCAGCTGGTAACTGACTATGTGGTGTTCTCATCAACATCAGGGATATTGCACAACACCACGAAAAGAAACTTTTTAAGCTTCATGTACACCGGCGCTGTCAAAAATAGTAGCTACTATAAAAAAAAAGAAAAGAAGAAAATGTAAAGTCAGTGATGCTTCCATTCTAAAAATGTAACTACTTTGAAAGTCGCTAGTAAAGAACATATCCATGTACCGAAATTGGAATTGTATATTCATACCTTCAGCTACTGACGGGCGTTTATATATATCAACAGGGACAGGTGAAAAAGTGTGCCCCGACCGGGACTCAAACCCGGGATCTCCTGTTTACATGTCAGACGCTCTATCCATCTAAGCCACCGGACGCACAGAAGATAGTGCGAATGCAAGGACTATCCCGCGCACGCCTCCCGCGAGACCCACATTCTTTCTTTATATGTCCACACACTACATTCCTAGTGTCCCTACCCAACACACTCATTACTCGAGGAAGACATTCTTACCAAGTCCCGTAAGAGTTCGAGTAATATGTATGCGTCCGCACAGAAGAGAAAGGTCGTGGCCGGTATAGCCAGAACTATATCCATATAAGTATATCCATGTACCTGTTAAAATGTTATTGATTACTTCCCCGAATTCATTCGTGCACTTAAACGTTGCACAACTCTTCATCATTTTTCTTCGCGTACAGTGGAATGTGTAGATGGTACAGTTACGAATACTGTGTGCATGTACTAAGAAATACGTAATGTTCTGTCTGACCTTGAAAGCCAAAACAGACTTCAGAATACAACGATCTTACCACAACTTTAGCGTCTAGCCGGAGGTTCAAAATATTCCGAGCGTGCAGCCCCATCGGGCAGTCATTGACTCGCACACACGTGCAGCAGGAGCACAGCAACATTTCACCGGCTAAGGTGGCTGGGCACAATCTGGTCCAGGTCTGTTAACACCCCAGCAAGATAAGCCTCTCAATATGGCAGTGCCCCCAGCTAGTCCTGTCCCCGCGTAATAAGCAGGGCGCTGCTTTCGGACGAAATGCCGCCGCCGCCACTGTGCCTCGGCAGCTGGGACGCGTGTATTCTGGCTGTCAGAAAAACTGGCCGCCGCGGCTGCGGCGCGCTATGGGCGGCGGCAGGGATGGCTGCTTGTTAGCCGGGATGGCCGGCGCGCCTAATGGTGTGGACGCGGGCGAGGTGAGGCGGACCTGGATGAGACACGGGGCAACGAGCGCGCGCGGACGCTCTGAATATAAAAGGCCCGGGCACCGTGCCCCGCGGCACTCCCCGCGAAATTGGATTGCGCCGTCGCCGCGGGGCGCGTGGGCGGCGATGGCGGCCTCTGATGGCGGCGACACAGCCAGGTGGCGGGCCCACAAACTGCGGAGGCCCTTCCTGGCAGCCCTGCGACGTCCGGGCCGCGAAGTGCTAGAAACGTGGACCCAAGATACTGTCAAGGCGAGAGGGGTCACACTGCGACAGACCAATCTGCCCACTTCACACTACAATACAATATTCCCCGTCCTGCGAAAGAAAAGTCCAGTGCCGCGACCCATTATTGCATCTGCTCCACATGGCAAGAGAAAGTAAAGCGCCCAGAGGACAAGGCCGGATGTCAATGTAACTTCATACACACACTGACACACACATCATTCTCTGTCACGTTTAGAGTGGTCACCAAATTTAATGTTGTTCGAGTTTGGAGTTAACCAGGCCTAGTAGGATATACGATTAAGGGGCGTGAACAGCGTCGGATTTTGAGGAACCGCTGTGAAGGACACAGAAAAACCACGTGCAGGTGTGAGACAGTGTTATCACCACCCGAAGAAAGTTTGAAAGCGACCTTGTTGTGAGGTCTCCATTTGGCCGGCTGGTCGAATCGTACATTGTCCAACTTTCTGGGGTGTCGTAGATGTGCACCAAGCACAAGCAAACTGTGACATCCTGACAGCTGCATCTGCCACCTGATGACAACTACCGAACTCCTTGCTACTATGTCATCCCACAACATCGCTCAGAGATTAGCAGCAGCCTGAGAAGGCATTACCGTCCCAGACATAGGTTGCAGTTGAAACAACACAAACGGCTGCGTTCGGACTGGTGTTGCCGCCGGGAAGCATCTATGATCTGCATAATCCCAAATGACCTAGGTAGAGGTCCCATTCCTCCGTTGTTTTGAAGATGCTCAGTGATATTCACTCCTGGTATCATTGTGGGGTGAGGCATCGAATGTGACTTCCAGTCATGACCGGTAGTTACTGAAGGAACTCTGACGGTACAGCATTACGTACGGGCTCTTGCTTCCTGTTGTCTTACTTCTCACATGACAATACTGTTGTGTCATTCATCGACAGCGCAATGCTCATCCGCACATGGGACCACTCTCTACGAACTTCGCGTGATGTTGAGGTACTCCAGTGACCAGCAAGATCCGCAGATGTGTCCCTGGCAGAACATCTGTCGCACCACCTTGTATCTCAACTACGTCCCAACGCCAGTACGCAGGGCGTTAGGGATCAGTGACAAGAGTTGATGGCCAACTTGACTCAGTATATCTCACAACACGTTTGTGACACTCTTCGTCACTGATTCAGTGCGTGCATCCACGCCAGTGGGGTGCGAAATCATATGTCGACTCATAGTGGCCAGTTCCTTACGGTGTGTGGCGGAGGCTACCGCCGGTACCACTGTTTCCCCCCTTCTCTTCACTATTCCCCAGTAGAGCGCGCGAGTAACGACTGTCGATTAACTTCCATATCACTTCTAATTTCTCTGATTCTAAACAGTCGTGGTCATTTCCCGCGACACGTGTGCTAGTGAGTAATACGCTTTCCTTCTCTTCTTCGAAAGTACACTCTCTGAATTTTAAGAAAATCTTCTCCGTGATACACAAAGCTTCTCTTGCAGCGACTGTCGCGGGAATTTTTTGAGCATGTCCTTCAGCTAGCGAAAGTTCCACTGTGTGGCACAGTATCCAGTCAATTGCCAGGAGATAGCCTTGGCAAGAAGGCCGTTGCATCAGAAGATCACGAAGCTGGATGCTCCACCATTAGCCAAGAACTTTTAATATTGACTTTACTTGTTCATTTTTCTACGTTCTGTCGTATCTTGTAGTGATGTACGTGAACGATAGAGGATCACCAACTGTCTGTTGTACACGTTAAGCGGTCAGAAGCTTTTAAAGGGAGGCCACTGAGCTTAGTTGACAGTTTGTATATGTTCTGAGTCGATTATCGTTCTTGTGTTCTTCAGTCGAAAGACTGGTATCTCTGTTAGTCTCTTACGTGCAGCCGCCTTCGTCTCTACACAAATTCTACATTTAGACCCATCTGAGCAATTTGTTCATGCCTTGATCTCCTTCCAAAATTTGTAGGTCCCCTCTTCACGCGTGCGCGCGCGCGCACACACGCACACGCACGCACACGCACACGCACACGCACACGCAAACGCACACATACACGTGCGCGCAGCCCCGTTACCAAACTGGCGATCCCTTCATGAGCAGAATGTTTCCCCTTCTCTTAGTTGCTTTGTGCCAAATTTTTTTCTTCTTAGTTCGATTAAGTACCTCATTACTTATTAGATCTTCAGTGTTATTCTGTAGCATCACACTTCAAAGGATTCTATTCTGTACTGCTCTGAACTGATTAGCTTCCATTCTTCTCTTCCATATAGCGCAACATTCAAAACAGATATACTCATTAAAAATCTTCCGAACACACTAATTTATATTCGATTTTACCAAACGTCCCTTTTTCAGATACGTACATTTTTTATACTCTTTCCAGTCTGCCCTTTGCATCCTCTCTACTGCTACCACAAACACTTACTTTGCTGCCAAAATAGCAAAACTCATCTACCACTAATAAAGTAGTACAGTAAACTGCCACCGTCTTGTGTGTTTTTGTTGATGCCAATACGCGTTTTCGGTTTTCACCCACCTTCAGGTGACGTGTTGTATATTTCACTCTTCATTTAGTTCATCATTAAAACGTCGAAAGCAGTTTAGATGCTGCAACTGGTTTGTCCAAAATAATAGCTTTGTTTAGCTGCTACACTTCATGAGTTCTGTATTTACTGTTATGTTACTTGATACATGTAATTACTTTATCTTCTGCTTGTTGTTGCTTCGATTTTTGCTGTTATATAGATGATACAAAAGATTTTTCACTTGCATGTTACACAAAAACAGCGCAGTATCCGCGATGTTTCTAAGTGACATCTTTGCTTGGATCGGAAAATTATATTTATGGTCTAAATTATATTTTACTTGCAAATTCTAAAACTACCATTTCTAAAAAAAATGCTAATTTGTTGTCGTGAATGTGGTGACTGCTATGTAGGGTTATTTAATAAGTCTAGGGTTCACTGGTTTATTAAATTGCATTCAATATTACTAAAAATGTAATAGAGTTAATATTAGCCTATATATTATACCAACGGTTGGCCGTTGGAGTGACGTTTACAGTCAATAAAGCCAGGGCGATGGACTTACAGGGTGTATGAGCATAACCTCACATTGGATTGGCGACAGAAACATGTGGTATATTTATTTATTATTATTTTGTTTCTCCACAACTGTAGTTGGTGTATGGCTATTTAAGTAAATAATGGAAAATCTTTAGAAAATTTTGTTGGGTAACTTTGTTTGGTCATTTAGGATTTCATTTGGGGATGCCCATTTGAGAGAATAAATTTAAATTTCCACAAGTAGGTTCACTCTTTCTCCTTTGTTGGCCAGGTCGCGTTTTGGTAATTTGTCCCATCTTCAGCTACACTTAAGGCAAATTTGGGTTTCTTTATGTTTTTTAAACGACGAAGATCCATGTTTTCCCAGAAACTTATGTTGTAATTTGTTCCTGTTTGGCCTATATATAATATATATATATATATATATATATATATATATATATATATATATATTCGGATATAAGCTGCAGTTAATTTTGTATATTCATGAACGACTGTATGGCTCGCTGTTATTTTAACCTTATGGATGGCTGTATCCCTGTATCCTTTATTTAGTTATTTGTGTAAGAGCTGATTCTGATAATTGTTCCTCAGAATAGGTTTGGTGCTTTATACGACAGGTCTCCTACTTCTGGTGGAGTCTCGTTTCGTAAACTATACACCCGACATCGCCTGATTTAATTCGACTACACTCCATTACGTTTTGGTGACGTTGATCTCACAACGTTATTTCAACATAATTTGTAACCTTCTAGGCATGCTGCGTAATAAATGTCTTTCAAGGACATAATATACTTCTATGGATACTATTTTTTATTTGAACTGTAGGCCTATTTCGGCTGTACAGCTATTATCAGACTGCCTGTATTAGAACATGTTATAAATTTTCGCACATTTGCTGTATTACATGTCAGTTACTAATGCAGAATATGATTTTACATACGTTTTTAAGTTCCGACTTCCACGCAGTATCGTTGTTGCTTTCCGTTTGTTACTGATTATATTTTACGTTAATGTAGAAATAATAATTAAACAGCTGTAAACGTAGAATATCGCTACTGAACGAGGTGGCCCAGTAGTTGACACACTGCACTTGCATTCGGGAGGACGACAGTTCAAACCCGCGTCCAGCCATCACGATTTAGGTTTTCCGTCATGTCCCTAAATCGCTTCAGGCAAATGGCGGGATGGTTCCTTTCAAAGCGCACGGCCGACTTCTTTCCCTATCCTTCCCCAATGCTATGGGACCGATTACCTCGCTGTTTGGTTCCCTCCCCCAAATCAATCGAGCAACCAACTATATCGCAGATCATCTGATATAATCGCTGTCACTAAATTTCAACTGGACATTAAGTGCATTTCTATTTTTAATCTGGAGTCAGGACATAACTATTAGAATAAAGCCGACTGGAGTGGCCGTGCTGTTCTAGGCGCTACAGTCTGGAGCCGAGCGACCGCTACGGTCACAGATTCGAATCCTGCCTCGGGCATGGATGTGTGTGATATCCTTAGGTTAGTTAGGTTTAAGTAGTTCTAAGTTCTAGGCGACTGATGACTTCAGAAGTTAAGTCGCATAGTGCTCAGAGCCATTTGAACCATTTTTTATTAGAGTAAAACGCAAGAATATAATCAGTAAACAAATAGGCAGCATCAGAAATAACAAAATCGCTGATCGTCTGTCAACAACTGCTGTCACTAAATGTCAGCTAGAGACAAAGATTTAGTTCTGACCACTCACGGGGTCCCGGCTTCGATTCCTGGCGGTGTCAGGGACTTCCCCTGCCTCGAGAAGATTGAGTGTTGTAGTGTCATCATCATCATCATCATCATCATCATCATCATTCATCCCCATTACGGTCGTAGGAAGGCAATGGCAAACCACGGTGCGGTGCGGTTCTCCCGCATAGTCCGCTACACCCCTCGGAGTACGGGACATCATCATATTCACTAAAATATGAGTGTCTACACGCTACAAAACGGATAATTATTGCTACATTAAGGTAAAACAGAATCATTAACAGCAACAACGAAATTGCACGAAATTCAGGACTTGAAAAAGTACGTAAAATCATTTTCTGCATTAGAAACGTACACGTAATACAACAAATGTACCAAAATTTATAAAATGTTCTGTTACAGATAACCTGATGATGGTAGTGTAGCCGAAACAGGCCTATAGTTCCAGCGAAAAATAGTACTCGTAGCAGCGTAACTTGTTATATAAATATAATTCCAAGACGCTAGGCGTTCCATAACAAGTGTGCTTCCAAGTCTTTTGCCGTCTCTGAAACAAGTGAAAGTTAACGGAGAGCACCGGCTACTTCGCTGCTCTTACATCCCACTGTGTTGTTAAAGACGGCACCGCACGTGCTGGCGGCCGTGGCAGGGACGTGGGGACCTGCCGGGCGCCACGTGCGGCCTCGCTGGACCACAAAGGGCGGCCGCGAGGTCGGCGACCCGGACTCCGCCGCAAATGGCCCGTGCTGCGGCTCTCGGCGACCAGGAAGGCCTGCGTTGTCGCAGCGGCCATCTGCCCGCCGCCGGACGCCCGTCTCAGTTTACGCCCACGCGTCACACTCTCTCCGCTCTACACCTGTCTGACTGACGCAACATGAAGCGTGTGTCGCGCTCCGTCTAACGTATACACACGAAAAGCCGTCGGCACACGGAGCGTGCGTTCCAAAAGTTGAGCGTTCAGAATGCCGAGTTTCTGACACCATAGCTTCGAATACTACGATTGGGGAGGGGGTGAGCGGGAGAAGGGGTGATCTTTACCAGCACGCAGAGCAATACCTAGCATGACAGATATTCTGAATGTGCGGTCCAACTTTGACCAATGACATGAAGGAACGCCACCTACGTCACATGCACACAATTTGTCTCCAGCACTCAGTCACAAACTTTGATAAAGGTCGGATTGTAGTCTATCGCAATTGCGGTTTATGGTATCGCAACATTGCTTCGTCGTCTACTGATAGCAGAATATGGAATCGGTGAGTTCAGGAGGGTAATACGGAACGCCGTGCTGGATCCAAACGGCCTCGTATCACTAGCAGTCGAGATGACAGGCATCTTATCCGCATGGTTGTAACGGATCGTACAGCCACGTCAAAATCCCTGAGTAAACAGATGGGGATGTGTGCAAAACAACAACAATCTGCATGAACAGTTCGACGACGTTTGCAGCAGCATGGACTATGCCTGCGGTTACCCTTGACGCTGCATCACAGACAGGAGCGCCTGCGATGGTGTACTCAACGACGAACCTGGGTGCACGAATGGCAAAACGTAATTTTTTCGGATGAATCCAGGTTATGTTTACAGCATCATGATGGTCGTATCCGTGTTTGGCGACATCGCTTGAGCGCACATTGGAAGCGTGTATTCGTCATCGCCATACTGGCGTATCACCCGGCATGATGGTATGGGGTGCCATTGGTTACACGTCTCGGTCACCTCTTGTTTGCATTGACGGCACTTTCAACAGTCGATGTTACATTTCAGATGTGTTACGACCCGGTGCTCTACCCTTCATTCGATCCCTGCGAAACTCTACATTTCAGCAGGATAATGCACGACCGCATGTTTCAGGTCCTGTACGGGCCTTTCTGGATACAGAAAATGTTCGACTGGTGCCCTGGCCAGCACATTCTCCAGATCTCTCACCAATTGAAAATGTCTGGCCAGTGGTGGCGGAGCAACTGGCTCGTCACAATACGCTAGTCACTACTTTTGATGAACTGTGGTATCGTGTGGGGCATGGGGAGCTGTACCTGTACACGCCATCCAAGCTCTGTTTGACTCAATACCCAGGTGTATCAAGTCCATTACGGCCAGAGGTGGTTGTTCTGGGTACTGATTTCTCAGGTTCTATGCACCCAAATTGCGTGAAAATGACATGTCATTTCTAGTATGATATGTTTGTCCAATGAATAACCGTTTATCATCTGCATTTCGTCTTGGTGTAGCAATTTTAATGGCCAGTAGTGTATTTTCAGTTGAAGCTCGTATGTATATACAGGGTGTTTCCTCCTACACACTTCTAGAGGTTGTAGAGGGGACTTACTACATCAAGTTCTACATAGGAATCCGTATCCGGAAACGTCATCAAATGATGATGCAGTGCGTCAAAGCTGTAAGCGCCGGAGCCTGTAAATGAGTGTATGTAGAAGCTGATTTCGTGATTATATTATAAACTTTGAAGGATGATGGACAAGGATAAATGTATCGATTTGAGGTAAGGGTCCCTGTAGTGGAAACGAAGCGTCGAAACCTAAAGGCGGAAACCGTTCTGAGACCTCTGACATTGGAATACGGTACTGTTGTTGCTACGACTGCAGAGTATGAACCCCCCAGAGGTGGTACTATGGACCAAAACAAGTAGAAACGGCTTGTAAACATGGGCTCTAAAATGCATACCTAAAGAACTATGAGCACTTGTTCAGTAGAGGAGACGTTTCACACCAATGAAGATGGTCACAGCTCTTCAGGTATGCATTTTAGAGGCCATCTTTACTAACTTCTTTTGGTCCAGACTAGCACCTCTGAAAGTTGCTTAACATACACCCTTGGCAATAATATTACAGGTACATTTGTCCCACAGTCAGAGGTATCAGAATGATTTTCCCTGTAGCTTTCGACTCGTTCGTTTCCGATAGAGGGGCTCTTACCCCAAACTGACCTTCTCCATTATCCTTGGAAGTTTGTAACATCAGGTATGTACATATATTCACATATTCCGGCGTCTATGACTTTGACGTTCTCTAGTATCGTTGGATGATGTTTCCGGGACACAGGTGTTCCCATGTAAAACATGATCCACTAAGTGCCCCCTTCAACCTCTAGAAGTGTGTAACATCAGTTGTGGAACACCCTGTATACCTTTTCTAAGCATCAGAAAATTAAGGATCTCTCGAAAAGCCGTCGTTAATCGTATCATTTGTTGTAAGGAAATGACAGGAAACGTCGTATTGGTGGTTAAAGAATAATTGTAAGTTGCGATTTTATGATAGTATGCCGTTTCATGGCAACGGCACACTGGGGATCCATAGTAAATGGTACAGTTTGTTAAATGTCAGTAGGAACGTATCTACTTTTAAAGCGTTCAGCAGAAGGCAAGCTGCGAAGTATGGTAGTATCATACACGTAGGCGGTATAGCGCAATGGGTTAGGGTCAGAGAATTGGAAAGTATGAGGTGAAGTGTTCGTGGTTCGCGCCTCATTCGATTCAAAATTTGTTTTTAATAGTCTTTGCGCTTTCTAATAGGTTCTGATACCATCTTATTAATTTAATAAAAGTATATTCTATAGTATTCGATGTTATGCAGATGCAAGTACGCACTTTCTGAGAAGTGATTTTGCTTGACTGGTTTAATATAAAAGATAGGATGCGCTATTTGCAGAAAAATATTCTGCACTTTCTTGTTCCGTGTTTTGCGTTCCACATGCTGTAAAGAATCTGCTGCTCACTAGGAACACTGATCTAGTCAGAGTGCCCTTAGGACTTTATTAAAACAACGAGAATGATGAAATACTTTTTGTGTTATGTGGAGAACGACTGTAAATTTGTTTCGCATTATTTGTAATGGAACGTCCATAAGCCGTTACTGACTGGACATGGTACTTTCCTATTTGTTTTATAATATATCCATGGATTCTGAAGAAGAGAGAAGCTGACTACGCAATAGTTGTTTTCAAGTACAGTAAGTATAAAATTTCGTCAAGTGCTGTTCTGACTTTTTAATTTGCGTATTTTCTTTCACATGCTAATATGAGTCAGAAACATTTGCTTACTCAGCACTGAATGTGAAATGAATATTGATCACCATTATCATGATTGTGGAGATGATGATCATAATAATGACAGTGTTTATCAACCTCTTGATGGTCATCATGGTTGAGACGATGATCATGATCATTATGATCATCGTGATCATCGTGATAATTATGATAATCATGATTGTAATCATCATTATGACGATCATTATCATTGTGGTTGTGACGATGGTGGCGGTCACGTGATGATGATGATGACTGATCTTCAATATTACAATGAAACATGCTACTTTAAGATCCTTTACTCATATGAATAGTTTGTGTTTGTTAATGACTAGTGACCGAGCGTTTCTAGGCGCTACAGTCTGGAACCGCGAGACCGCTACGGTCGCAGGTTCGACTCCTGCCTCGGGCATGGATGTGTGTGATCTCCTTAGGTTAGTTAGGTTTAAGTAGGTCTAAGTTCTAGGGGACTGATGACCTCAGATGTTAAGTCCCATAGCGCTCAGAGCAAATTTGTTAATGACTAAACAGTACATTGTCAATAGCAAAGCGAAATTCCGTTCTCATAGAAAGTATTCCTTACCATTTCTCCTATGATTGGGGTCTGAAAGCAACTTGTGAGGCTTCTGAGAATAAAGGGGATGCCAAAGAATAGGCTAACACACTGCGGATTGAGCTATGCTGACACTTTCCTCTGTGTATGCTTGTGGAACCCCCGTTCAACCGTTTTGCGACCGCTCAAAGACGTTTTAGTAAAGTCGTAAGCACGTCATGCCATCGTTTGTTCGCCTCACTGGGCGCACACTGTGCAACAGATTTACGGCTTCCAACAACCAACCCGCTGCAGGCCATTTGCCTCACGCTGTGATACGGAAGATCAACTAGAATGCTGTCATCCTCCACTTTGGTGCCCTGTTCGCCTGTATTCGCCTGAGTACGCTGCAAGCTCCTATCCTTTCCTCTGCTGCTATCAGTGGGCACGGATATCACTGTACCCGAAAACCAATTCGATATGTTCTGAATTTTTGCCTTGCAGTCCTACGTATTCCACAACTTTAGGGTGGGCACAACAGCTTCGATGAACTTCAAGAACAAAATCGCCATTATTTTAAACTGTACCGTTATCTGCATGCACTGTGAATGTACGTTACACATTTTTTGACATCTTCTGAAACGCCATTTTCGACTTTGTTATGTTGGTTTGAAAATGGGTTTCGGGCCGAAACTATCCATCAAATGAAAAATAAATTATTTGCAACTTGTAGTGGTTCTTCGTTCTATTGATTAAGACACGTTACTGATCCAAATTACTCCAGCATGCTAGAAGTTCGTAAAAATTGTCTAGTTTCTCTGCTTTATGTAGAGAGTAGTTTTCCTTTTTTCTTTTTCTTTCCGTACACGATCCGACGAAATTAGAGTAAGAACTAGAACGAAAATTATAGTTAGAATGATAGGCGACCTCGGGTCGTTGAGTAGTCTGTGAGAGCCCTCTGGAACTCGACGTTTCCCGCTACACAGAAACTGGAGCCTCTCGCGGACGCAGGTGCTGAGGGAATCCATTCCGTCGTCGCCGGCCTGGATGCGCTGTGTTCCCTGCGACGCGACTCGCGCGCTTGCTGGGAGCAGGTGTTCAGCCGAGACATCTCCTTTTCCCCGGGGTCCGCTTCGTGCTGTCTCTCTCTCTCCGCCTTTTTTACAGCGCTGTCCAATATCTGTAGTGGTCGCCGGGCGCGCGCCTCCTATCCCTGGAACAACAAAAGAAGACAGAAGACAGCTCTTGCCACGAGATACAGATCGAAGGCTAGTGGGATAGCGCCATACTGCGCGTAATTGCTGTTGACCAATAATTCTGCCAAATGTCAGATTATATCTTGTAAAGAAGGAAACAGCAACCGGCTGTTCTTAATAATGCTGTTTATTTACTCAAATAGAGCCGTTACCGGTTTCGATGCGACAGGTTTATCTTCAGAAGGCTGTTCACGTTTGGACAACATTTGTTGTTGTTCGCGTTTAGATTACATTTGTTGTTGTTCACATCAGTTGTCGGCTGTTTTGTGATGAAAGTTCCTTGGGTTGGTGGTCCTGTCGAAATTCCTAGGTCATTATGGTGCACTGTCGACTGCTTGTGTTCACGAAATAGTAAAAAGTATACAAAATACTTATTTTGTTCTACATGTATATGTCAAAAAAAAAAAAAAATAAATGCTGTGCTATGCTATGCAGAACTTGACGATGAGCTACCGGCTGGTTGTAATTAAAATATCCCTATTTAACACGTTATAACACGGAAACTAATCATCGTACAAGGACCAAACTTTGGTAGCATTAATGTCAAGGACATGGGAAAGGCAAATAATTCAGAATCACTTCAATTGGAACACTTTTAATATGCCGCTACGGTACATCATACCATCCATACCGGTACCATTACTGCTACAAAAGGGGTTCAATATGGTTCAAATGGCAGAAAAAGGCACATTATGTAGAAACAGGAAGCTCAAAAATGGCTCAAATGGCTCTAATCACTATGGGACTTAACATCTGAGATCATCAGTCCCCTACAACTTAGAACTACTTAAACCTGACTAAGGACATCATAAACATCCGTGCCCGAAGCAGGAGTCGAACCTGCGACAGTAGCAGCAGCGAGGTTCCGGACTGAAGCGCCTAGAACCACTCGGTCACAGCGGCCGTCTTCAATATGGTGCCCATCAGTATTCAGAAAAAGTCTGAAAGCGCAGGATTGCATTCCGCACAGCAGAACGAAACATGTCCGTAGGTATGGTGACTACCTCTTTTGATACGCTGGGCTTCATATCAGCACATGCGTATATGTTCCCAAGGTAAACCCTATCCTTCAGGTAGATACACAACCAGAAATCACTGGGAGTGAAATCAGTTGATCGTGCCGGCCGAGAATTTGGAAAATATTGCTGATAATTCGATCGTTCCCAAATGTGTTTCGGAGCAACAGGTGAACTTCACGAGCAATGTGCGGTGGGACCCCATCTTGCACAAAAGCCGTCGATTTCAAAGCGTCTCTCTCCTGTAGGGCGGGTACGACATGGTGGCAAACCATATCGTAGTAATGCTGGCTAGTCACACTGCACGTCTTTGGTCCTTGAGCGCTAATCTGCTCAAAAAAGAATGGGCCAATGATGAAAGTCTTGATGCAATAATTTACCAGCAGCCGTATGATTTGTGGAAGTTTATTTTATTTTATGAACTTCTATGCGCTACCAGTTTCGGCATTACATTGGTGACATCTTCAGGCCCCACTCGTCATAGTCGTAAAACCGCTATACACGGAAGGAGCCATATAGCTGGATCCGTTAATCAATCGTCCTGCAACAGCTCTTGGTGGCCAGGTGATTTTACGACTATGACGACTGGGGCCTGAAGATGGCATCAATGTAATGCCGAAACTGGTAGCACATAGAAGTTCATAAAATAAAATAAACTTCTACAAATAATATGGCTGTTGGTAAATTATTGCATCAAGAAGTTCATGCCAGCCGTCGTCCCACTATCCATAATGGATCAAAGAAGTTTAATGATGCAAGCAGCCGTGAAACCACACCATACGGTGACACGTTCACCATACAGAGGTGAGACGGGAGGTGAAGATCCCCACACTCGGAAATTCTGTGTGTTCACGTCACCCGTCAGAGGAAAATTAGCTTCGTCTGTCCATAGGATGGTCCAAGGCCAGCCCTCGTCAACTTCAACCCTTGCGAAAAAGTGTAGAGCGAAGTCAACAAGTCGTTGTGCACCCTGTGCTGCAAGCTGCTGTAGAATATGGGTCTTGTACAGATACCATGTGAGAATGGTTCGAACCACCTTCCGTACAGTGGACCATTGGATGTTCAACTGTCCTGAATCAGCAAGCGCATTGCCGAGGATGGGGCATTGCGCGCAGCGTTGTCTGCCGTAGGAACAGCGATTTCATCAACCACCTGTGGTGCAACCGGCCTTCGGACTTTTCCCGGAGCGACGCCCAGTTATCCCGTTGATACAGTCTCCTTCATCATGCTCAGCACATCAGGTGGAGAAAGAGGACCCTTCCGTAATCCTTTCAGCCGGTGACATTCTCGGAGTAAAGCTGCAGCATTACTGTCGTTTTGACAATGGGGCTTCAGCAATAATGCCCTGATCCTTTTTTGCAAGCTCATGTTGACAAGTCAACAGCTGCACTGCGACTGGTCAGGTGTGTGAGACTATGAACCACGTTGACTGATCACGGAACCTGGTGGCCATAGTTTGAACTGGATGGCTGTGCCATGACGCATGTAATTCATGCACCCCATACTCTGCTACCGAGTTCGGTACTCGTACGGTAATTAGTTTCCGTGTTATAACGTGTTAAACGCAGGGAAGTTTAATTAAAACCACCCGGTATATAAAGTAGCACATCGTATTATCTGTTTGGCGGAGCAGGTTTCCAGAAGTATCACAGTCGGGCACAGAAAGCTGGATGTCACACGGCATGAGGTCAGACTGACATAACGCGAAACGAGGCTGGTCACGCAACACGAGACAATTGAAGGAATGCGTTTGTGTCAATCGAGTTCTCCATTACAAAATGGCGCAGAGGCAACATTTGGATGACTTTACACGCGGAAAGAACATCGGGAAGCTGGAAGAAGGACGATATGTGACTTCTGTACGCGACGTCCTACTCAGTAGGTATGTGTGTCGGCTTTCTTCCATGCCAGGCCACCCATCCTTTGACCCTTTTATTAGGCGGCCGAAGTGGCCGTGCGGTTAAAGGCGCTGCAGTCTGGAACCGCAAGACCGCTACGGTCGCAGGTTCGAATCCTGCCTCGGGCATGGATGTTTGTGATGTCCTTAGGTTAGTTAGGTTTAACTAGTTCTAAGTTCTAGGGGACTAATGACCTCAGCAGTTGAGTCCCATAGTGCTCAGAGCCATTTGAACCATTTGACCCTTTTATTAATGACATTCTTGACCGTCAATACGAGATGTACATTTCTTCTCTGCGTCCTCCCGGCGTCCGCTTTCGTCACCTGCATCAGCAGTTGCAGTTCCCACTTCCTGCCACTTTCCAAATGGGTGAGAGCCCTTCACCACCTTGGCTTCAGGCACAAGTTTGTGTTCAATTTGACCTCAGCTCGTTCCCGAATGATTCGACTCTCGACTTGACCTATCGCTGAAGATTTCTCGAACTTCGCTCACAACTTGCCGACAGCATATTTTTGTATACTGATGGTTCCAAGTCCGTCCACGGTGTTGGCTGTGCTTTAGTCGTCGGGGATGATAAGTTTCAATACCGGCTTCTTGACCAGTGCACAATTTTTACCGCAGAGTTTCTTGCCATCACTCGCTGTGTGACCAGCTCTGTCTCCCTCAGTGCCTGGATGATCCATAACCAGTTCACCCCATCGTTCAACGGATACAGGACTGCCTCCATTTGTTCCCGCATGGGGGAGCCCAAGTGACGTTCACGTGGGTTCCTGGCCATGTTGGTGTGCCTGGGAATGACGCTGCTGATGCTACAGCCAAGGCCGCAGCCCATCTCGATGTGCGGGTGCGTTGTCTTGGTGAAACAGCACACGCGCAGCCCTTTCCGGACGTTTTTGTTGCAGTGCAGGAAGGAATTTGTTCTTCAAAACATTTTCGTAGGATGCACCTATTACTGTAGTGCCCTTTGGAACGCAATGGGTAAGGATTACACACTCGCTGTCCCAGAACATGGACACCATCATTTCTTCATCACTGGCGGTTACCCGAAATTTTTTTGGTGGCGGTGAATCTGTGTGCTTCCATTGAGCTGACTGGCGCTTTGTTTCTGGATTGAAAAATGTCATCCACGTCTCGTCCATTGTCACAACCGACGAAAAGAAAGTCCCATTCATGCTGTCGTTGCGCATCAACATTGCTTGGCAACAGGCCACACGGGCAGCCATGTGGTCGTCCGTCAGCATTCGTGGCACCCACCTGGATGACACTTTTCGCATTTTCAGGTCGTCATGCAGTATTGTGTGCACAGAACCCACAGAAATGCCAACTCTGGAGGCGATCTGTTCAACAGTCATTCGGCGATCCCCCTAAACAATTCTCTCCACTTTCTCAATCATGTCGTCAGACCGGCTTGTGCGAGCCCGAGGTTGTTTCGGTTTGTTGTCACACGATGTTCTGCCTTCATTAAACTGTCGCACCCACGAACGCACTTTCGACACATGCATAACTCCATCACCACATGTCTTCTTCAACTGTCGATGAATTTCAATTGGTTTCACACCACGCAAATTCAGAAAACGAAAGATTGCACGCTGTTCAAGTAAGGAAAACGTCGCCATTTTAAGTATTTAAAACAGTTCTCATTCTCGCCGCTGGCAGTAAAATTCCATCTGCCGTACGGTGCTGCCATCTCTGGGACGTATTGACAATGAACGTGGCCTCATTTTAAAACAATGCTTATGTTTCTATCTCTTTCCAGTCCGGAGAAAAAAAATCGGAGGCCTTAGAACTTGAATGCACCTCGTACTTAAACCTAACTAACCTAAGGACATCACACGCATCCATGCCCGAGGCAGGATTTGAACCTGCGACCGTAGCAGCAGCGCGGTTCCGGACTGAAACGCCTAGAACCACTCGGCCACAACGCCCAGCTTCGACCTTGGTTTTGCTACATGTTGAAGACACTCACCATAGCACTCGGGCACCCGACTAGTTGTGCAGCTTCTGAAATTTTCGTGCCGCCTTCCGGGCCATCACAATCTGTTCTGCACTCGGTCAGACTCGTACAGATAGCGCGCCTTCCTCATTCAACACACGGACAGTACGTTGACTGATGCTACATGCACCGTGCTTGTGCCTGACTAGCAGCCATTTCTCGCCAGAAGATGCTTCTATCACCTGGACGGGTTTATAAGAATAACAGGTCGGTGGTAATAATGTTCCAGCTGATCAGTGTGAATATTACCGAACACTGACCCTAAGGTTTATGCTGGAAGATAGGCCAAAGATAGTCAGACCTACTTTTATAGCAGTTGAAGATAAAGAAAAATTTTGAAAATGGAATACACCCTTCAAAATTCTGACAATAGTATGGATAAAATATAGAGAGCTAAAGATTGTACAGATATCAGATTCTAGCTTTAATAGTCTAGGAACATTAAACGGGAGCATTAATTGAGGAAAGAGTGGGATAGTGTTGTGACGTATTTCCAATGTGCACAATGAGGATGCTCACAATTAATGAAATATATCGAGCTATTGTGCCGTGGTACAATGTATTTCACACACAAGCGCCTGTCGAATGGAAAGTTTTCCTGTCCTTCATTAAGGATGTTTCTGGTAGCATAGCAAAAATATTGAAAAAAACGAAACATCGTGGTAATTTACAAACCATCCCGGAAGATACAGGATCACCTAAAATTGTCCAAGCATGCTCACAGACCGCTCGAAAAAGCAGGAATTTATAGGATTCCGACTAGAAGAACAAAAGGAGAACTGTAGAAGGGGAGAGAGGGACAGATTAGCTGTTCCGGAACATGCTCTGCAGTCAGGAGACCACCACATTCGCTTCGATAGGACTGAAGTAATGGCAGCCACGAGCGGATACCATAAAAGGCTATTTAGAGATGCCATAGAGATTTTTAAACACCCCAGGAATCTCACCAGGAAGGAGGAAGGCGTAAAACTGAATGACATGTGTATCCCGGCGCTGAAGGATATGTGTATAAGTGTTAGTCTTCCACGACGGGATGATAGCAACAGCGGATGACTGGAACTAGCTAATACCCAATGACCAATGGCGCTCGGGTACTCGAAGTATGTGATGTCATGCCACTGCGAGGGAGCATGCCTAAACAGAGTTCTGCTGCAGTCAGGAGTGAGCCAGGGTGTGAATCGAACTCTCAAAGAAGCTACTACCTACCTTCAATAATGATCTCCACAGAGGTGGGCGAAACGTTGGGTTTCAACGCGAAATCCATTTGAGCATTGCATAATAGCTCTGAACATTTTATTAATTGGACATTTCCGACCATGAAAGTTTACGTTTTACAGTGACTATGCTGTGAAGCAAACCAACGAGAAATCTCGAAAGGAAACTAAAGTTCAGGGAGAAGAAATAAAATTCTGAAGTTTGCCAATGATACAATTATCTGAGAGACCACAATGGAGTTGGAAGAGCAGTTGAACGGAGTGGATGTATCTTGAAAAGTAGAACAAGGATGATGGGATTTGTAGTAGAATTAAACAGGTGAAGCTGAGGGAATTACATACGGAATAGAGACATCGGAAGTAGCAGATCAATTTTGTTATTTTGGCTACCGAGTAATCGACGATGACCAAAGTGGAAAGGATATAAAATGCAAACTGGCAAGAACAGCATTGCTGAAATAGAGAAATTTGTTCAAAAAATGGTTCAAATGGCTCTGAGCACTATGGGTCTCAACTGCTGAGGTCATTAGTCCCCTAGAACTTAGAACTAGTTAAACCTAACTAACCTAAGGACATCACTAACATCCATGCCCGAGGCAGGATTCGAACCTGCGACCGTAGCGGTCTTGCGGTTCCAGACTGCAGCGCCTTTAACCGCACGGCCACTTCGGCCGGCAGAGATTTGTTCACATCAAATATAAATTTAAATGTTGGGGAGTCTTATTAGAACGAATTTATCTATAGAGCGGCCTTGCAGGATGTGGAATGTGGGCGATAAACAGTACAGTAGCTTTTGAAATGTTGTGCTAGAGAAGAATTAGTTGGGAAATGATATAACTAAAAAAGAGGTACTTTAACGAATCAGGTAGAAAACAGATTTGTCTCAACATGACTAAAACAAAAAGGGACCTTTACATGTGACACATCGTGATGCATCAAGGTATTGTCAGTTCGGTCATGGAAGAAAATATGGGAGGTGAAAGTATTGTAGAAGGAGAACAAGGCTTATGTGAATTGATCAGTTTCAAATCAGCGTTCGGACTAGACCACGACAGCAAAAAGTAGTCTGTAGTTTTGGTAAGTGCAGCGGGCGAAAGAACAAATAGAAACAAGCCTCCATTCTACTATTTTTCCATACGGTTGGTTCAGAGAAAACGGTAGCTATTCACCAGTTATTGCTCCAACCGTTCCAAGGTAAATGATAAGTATTCCTTTTGTCCTTACGGAAACTCTCACCATAATCTCTTCGGAAGACGAAATTTAGTACCACTTTTTTGTACCTGGACGCCGTCCGTCTGCTCTTACAAATGCTCTTCGCAAATCACCGTGCAGTGTGTCACAGAGAGTACTTCGTATCTGTATTAAACATATTATATGTAGTCCAGTCGCGTATTGAGACAAGGAAAAAGTATATCTATTGTCTTCCTGTTCGATCCACAATTTCCATTATTTTTGTCGTGAGCGCTACGTGTTATAATAAAGCAGGCAGAGGCAGGCAGAATAGTCGCCCTTAGTTTCTCTGACACGTTTCCTAAATTTTACTAAAATCGCGTCCCTGTAACAAAGTGGCCCTTGCAAAAATTCATTTTTAAGTTGCCCTGGTACTTCCGTCACACTTTCCTATACCGAGCTGTTACTTCCCTAGTAGCGCGACTCTGAGCGCATCTGATGTCTGTTTTGTCACATCCACTTGGTAGGGATCCCAAACATTGGGGCAGTATTCTAGAACTGGTCGCTCTAGCTACATACAAGGGTTTCTACATCTACATACATACTCCGCAATCCACCATACGGTGCGTGGTGGAGGGTACCTCGTACCACAACTAGCATCTTCTCTCCCTGTTCCACTCCCAAACAGAACGAGGGAAAAATGACTGCCTTTATGCCTCTGTACGAGCCCTAATCTCTCTTATCTTATCTTTGTGGTCTTTCCGCGAAATGTATGTTGGCGGCAGTAAAATTGTACTGCAGTGATCCTCAAATGCTGGTTCTCTAAATTTCCTCAGTAGCGATTCACGAAAAGAACTCCTCCTTTCCTCTAGAGACTCCCACCCGAGTTCCGGAAGCATTTCCGTATCACTCGCGTGATGATCAAACCTACCAGTAACAAATCTAGCAGCCCGCCTCTGAATTGCTTCTATGTCCTCCCTCAATCCGACCTGATAAGGATCCCAAACGCTCGAGCAGTACTCAAGAATGGGTCGTGTTAGTGTTTTATAAGCGGTCTCCTTTACAGATGAACCACATCTTCCCAAAATTCTACCAATGAACCGAAGACGACTATCCGCCTTCCCCACAACTGCCATTACATGCTTGTCCCACTTCATATCGCTCTGCAATGTTACGCCCAAATATTTCAAAAATGGTTCAAATGGCTCTGAGTACTATGGGACTTAACATCTGTGGTCATCAGTCTCCTAGAACTTAGAACTACTTAAACCTAACTAACCTAAGGACATCACACACGTCCATGCCCGAGGCAGGATTCGAACCTGCGACCGCAGCAGTCGCGCGGTTCCGGACTGAGCGCCTAGAACCGCTAGACCACCGCGGCGGGCCCCAAATATTTAATCGACGTGACTGTGTCAAGCGCTACACTACTAATGGAGTATTCAAACATTACAGGATTCTTTTTCCTATTCATCTGCAATAATTTACATTAATCTATATTTAGAGTTAGCTGCCATTCTTTACACCAATCACAAATCCTGTCCAAGTCATCTTGTATTCTCGTACAGTCACTCAACGACGACACCTTTGCCTTTAGAGAGACGCGCACTCTCCCAGAACTCTTCCAGCGTATAGGTCTTAACGCGAGACGGCCCAGTGCTACAAAGACATGTTAACACGGCGAGAAATGCGTGCAGGTAGCACTATTGAGTTTCAGTACAAATGGCACCTATGCAGTGTCCTCAATATGTTGCAAGTTTCAATCGTGGTCAGGATAGCTTTCTCTGTAGTTGTAAGGGCATCATATAAGAAATCTGTGAATTCGTACGCGGACGCGTCGTTGGTGATCTTAAGGTGGGTATTTCCGTCACCAGGTTTTCGGTGTTTCAACAGGCACCTTATCGACTGTTTATGCCGTATACAGGAAAAGTGGAAAAACTTTATCCGAAAAGTGACAACGCGGACGAACGTGAGTATTGAGTGATAGTGACAGACGGTCATTGAAGAGGATTGTGGCAGAAATAACAGGACAACAGCTGCAAAACTCGGTGCAGAACTCACTGTCGCACTCACGATCAATGTCTTCACCAAAACGACACGAAGAGAGCTCCATAAGCAGAGAATTGCAAGGCGAGCAGGAAATCCAAAACTAGTCACGAGTTATGCAGATGGTCGTAACAGAAATACGTGAGGTGCTGAACCCATAAAACGTGGACTATGGACTATTGGAGCAAAGTCGTTTGTTTGGGTGGTCGTTGTTGCATACTGTTTCTGATTTTTGTCTGAGATTGCGTCCCAAAATCAGAACGTGGCGAGGGTTTGCTGGTGATACGGGCAGCCATATCAATGGTATTCGTGGTAATCTGCAAGGTGACATGGCTGCAAGGTCGCATTATTTGACCATTTTGAGTGATAACGTTCATCTGGTGGTACGATGTTTATTCCCCGAAGGTGATTCCGTACTCCAACACGACAGGATCGCTGTTCGCACAGCTCGCATCATCCAGCACGGGCACTGCGAGCACGAGAATGAATTGTCGCATCTGCCCTAGTTACCAATCACCAGACAGCCTTTATAGTCGACTTTGGAGAGAAGGGTTTGTGATCCCTATCCACCTACGTCATCGTTACCTGAACGTAGCACTATTTTGCAGATACAGTTGTGTAACATCCCAAAAAATTGGTTCAAATGGCTCTGAGCACTATGGGGCTTAACTGCTGAGGTTATCAGTCCCCTAGAACTTAGAACTACTTAAACCCAACTAACCTAAGGACATCACACACATCCATGCCCGACGCCGGATTCGAACCTGCGAACGTAGCGGTCGCACGGTTCCAGACTGTAGCGCCTAGAACCGCTCGGCCACCCCGACCGGCTGGTGTAAGATTCCCTTGGAAACCATACAGGTACTGTAATTATCCATTCCCACACGACTGAAAGCTATTTTGAATGCCTGCGGCTTTCCTCCACCGTATTAGGAATGATAATGTATCGTGTTTTTAGTGTTCCCCTATTTCTTTCACCCATTTTAAGTCCCCACACGCGTAATCGTCAGAACGGCGCTTCAGTAAGTTTTAAGTAGTTTCATAGAAAATTCCGGGTTACTCTTTTACAAGGGACACTGTCGATTTCCTTCCGTAACCCTGCACCATCCGAGATTGTGCTCAGCAGATAGTGGCCTCGTCCTAGACTGGACATCACGTCCTAATCGTCCTTCTCTCCTTCCCAACAAATCTAAGTCTTTCAATCCCCTGCCGTTTCACTTGATCGTTCCGTTTCTTTATTTGAACTTTAAGTATTGACATGATGTGCTGAACCACGTATACTCTCTGCTAGTCATGTAATCAGATACTTTTCTGTGTCATCAATCAGAATGATTACTCTGACAACTGCTTTTCTCGCAGTTCATTTAATGTGGTCATTCCACATTACGTCGCTCGGAACGGCTACTCGTGGTTAATTGACTGTAGTTACCGTTTTCTGTCTGTTTGTCTGTCTGTCTCTCTCTCTCTCTCTCTCTCTCTCTCTCTCTCTCTCTTATTCTATTGGTTTACGTACTGCGGGTTAAACCATCTTCAGAAACACAAAATTGATAAATCTTCTCGGGTGATCAGCCGAATGGTGGATTCGTCTCGCCGCAACGTTTCAACGAGTTTTATAGTCATCATCGCCATGCGGCAAAGTCAACGAAACGGGTGCGAAGCTGGTTGAAACGTTGCGACAAGACGATTCCGCCAATTGGTTGATCGCTCAAGAAGATTTTAACGTTGGAATACGCCGACAAGGCCTGTAATAAGATTCAAAGTACCTGTAGTTCAACTGAGGTTTGCAGCCTTACAACTTGTGGGTGGTATGGAAGGGTGGGAATCTGTCAAAGCCATCGATTTGCCATTTTTTTGATATGTTTCTGACGATGGCTTGAGCGAAAACGATATAGCTAAGAAAATGAAAAGAACGATCATTGGGAAAAACTACACTAACTGGTGACAGTGATCGCAGACTCTTACAATATTCATTTTGTAAATAAAAACAGTCTTTGTCGAACTGCAACGTATTTTGTTGTTTCATTTTTATTTATTGGCTTTCGGGATGTATCCGTTCAGCCATCTCCTTAGTAGAATGTAAATGATGACGATACGAACGTAAGGACAACACAACACCAAGAGTCGCCGAACGGAGAAAATCTCCGACCTGGCCGGCAATCGAACTCGGGCCCTTCAGCTGGCAATACACCGTGCTGACCATACAAGTACGCAGGTGTAATTTTATTTTGATACGCGACATTTGTAGATTATAAAACAGTTCACGTCTCGTTTGCTGCGTAAATGAGTGCCCAGATGAGAGGAAACGCAGATGCCACCAAAAACTCGAATTACTGCAAGTGATTACTTATTTACTCAAAAAACGAATAATCTTTTATAATCTACAAATATCGCGTATCAAAATAAAACTATAATTCTAGATTCCACTGAAGATGCCTTAAAGTAAGAGGCGAAACGCGTGTGGAAGAAATACACTGCATCAACAAAAAGGCGGTTTTTATTAACAAAACGAGTATTTCTGTGCTTGCACTACGGATGATGGCCACACAAACAGACATGTGACTGGTGGAACGCCGTTCTCATTCTTGACAAAATATGACATTTGTCCTTGCGGTTGGCTATATGCAGAGGTAGGGCTATTAACGGGGAGAGCAAGTGTGTGTGTGTGTGTGTGTGTGTGTGTGTGTGTGTGTGTGTTTGTGTGTGTGCGTGTGTGTGTGTGTTTTGGCCCATGCATCGACAAGCATCCCACAGCCAATTTCATCGCCTCCACCTGGAACACTCTAAGCAATGGCTCGTGGGCCTAAGAGCTATTTGCGCTCCTACTGCCCTTTGCTGGGAAAACGAGGTGCTATCTTTTGAACAATTCAGCCATGACTCAGGTCCTTCCAAAAGTCCTTTAATTTTTATTTCCACTATCCAGAAGTTCTGCAGATGGTTTCTGTAAGGCCGTTTAGATTGAGTCGCGTCCGCCGAGCAGACGCGCGTTGTGAAAAGGACTTTGAGAGGAAAAAACAGCGCCGAAGATGGTACAGCGCCCCTGCACCGGGTCAGCACACACCCTGATGGTCGCAGAGCGCCCGGACTCAATATACCCCTCTGTGACGCCGTGGGCGAGAAAGTACACACTCACGAAACGACCAATCTCCTCTCCTGTCGCCCGAAGAATGGGAAAAAAATATCTGCCGATCGGCTTTCATACAAGCCGACAAACACTTGGCGGCATGTCCAATTTCCTGCGCCGACACGCGGGAAGAGCAGTCTGTCCGAGATTGGAGTGTCGGGCGGCCAGAGCAGTGCAGGGGTTTCGAGATGATGTGGCGGTCGCGGGTGACACGCTCGGCCTTCATCTCGCGGTGGCCGATGGCGTGTACTCGCCGTCTTTCGGTGTCGGGCGTTCGATGCGGGGGCGGTCCACCGTCGCCGGCGTGTGCGCGCGGGGTGGAGGCAAGTGGAAGTGGCCACCTCGCTGATTGGATGGCCGTCTCTGGGACTACGGGACACGCCGCGCCCTGCCGTCCCTCGAGATTACACGACGCGCGTGCCCTTGTGTGTGTGTTGTGTGTGTGTGTTTGTTGGTCAGCCTTTGCCGGCGCGGGTCCGTTTTGGAGCCTTCTCTTAACGAAACAAAAGACAGTGCTCTGGTCGGAAACTAAGGATGTTAGCAGGAAAGAGTTTTGTACAATCAGCCATCATTTGACTGGGAACCACGAGATGTGAGAGAAAAGTAATGAGCCTGATTTTCTTATCTACCAACGTCTTTATATTATATTCAAACAAATACGCTCAATTGCCAAAGAAACTGGTATAGCCGGCCGCGGTGGTCTAGCGGTTCTAGGCGCGCAGTCCGGAACCGCGCGACTGCTACGGTCGCAGGTTCGAATTCTGTCTCGGGCATGGATGTGTGTGATGTCCTTAGGTTAGTTAGGTTTAAGTAGGTCTAAGTTCTAGGGCACTGATGACCACAGATGTTAAGTTCCATAGTGCTCAGAACCATTTGAACCATTTTTTTTAAAACTGGTATAGGCATAAGTATTCAAGTGCAGAGATATGTAAATAACCAGAATACTGCGCTGCTGTCGGCAACGCCTATCTAACACAACAAGTGTCTGGAGCAGTTGTTAGATCGATCACTGCTGCTACAGTGGCAGGTTATCAAGATTTAAGTGAGTTTGAACGTCGTGTTATAGTGGCGCACGAGCGATGGAACCCAGTATCTCCGGGATAGCGATGAAGTGGGGACTTTCCGTACGACCATTTCACGGGTGTACCGTGAATATCAAGAATCCGGTAAAACATCGAATCTCCGTCATCGCTGCGGCCGTAAAAATATACTGCAAGAAAGGGACTAATTACAACTGAAGATAATCGCTCAACGTGACAGAAGTGCAACCCTACGGCAAATTGCTGCAGACTTCAGTGCTCGTCCTTCAACAAGTGTCAGAGTGCGAACCATTCAATGAAACATCATCGATATTGGCTTTCGGAGCCGAAGGCCTACGCGTATAACGTTGATGACAGCACGACAAGAAGCCTTACGTCCGTCTGGGCCCGTCAACACCGACATCTTCGTGTTGATGACTGCAAATGTGTTGCGTTGTCAGACGAGTCTCGTTTCAAATTGTATTGAGCGGATGGACGTGTACAGGTATGGAGACAACCTCATGAATCAGAGGACCCTGCATATTACCAGATACCGTTCAAGCTGGTGGAGGCTCTGCAATGATGTGGGGCGTGTGCAGTTGGAGTGATATGGGATCCCTGATCCGTCTAGATACTACTCTGACAGGTGACACGTTCGTAAGCATCCTGTCTCATCACCTGCATCCATTCTTGTCCATTGTTCATTCCGACCGACTCGGACAATTCCAGCAGGACAAGTGCGACACTCCTTGAGCCCATAATTGCTACAGAGTGGCTCCACGAACGCTCTACTGAGTTTAAATACTTTCGCTGCCCACCAGATTCCCCAGACATGAAAGTTATTAAGCGTATCTGGGATGCCTTGAAACGTGTTGTTCAGGAGAGATATCCACCCCCTCGTACTCCTCCAGATTTATGGACAGCAGTGCACGATTCATGGTGTCAATTCGCCCCAGCACTACTTCAGATATAGTCGGGTCCGTGTTGCGGCCGTTCTGCGTGCTCGTGGGTGTCCTGCACGATATTGGGGAGATGTTTCAGTTTCTTTGGCTCTTCAGTGTATAAGCTTGGGCAAACGATGATGTAAATCAAATATAAGCAGGCTGGCTTAATCGAAATCCACGATTCCATTTCTGGTATAAAGCAATGAATCACTCAATTACAACGCACTGTTAATTATCTTTTCTCAAAAATGGGTATGGAGGTTGTGTTTCGTTTTCAGTGGACGTTCTTAGGTATCTCCGTCGCATCCACACCAATTTCTCATGAATTCAATTCCTCGGTAAGCGATGCTAGATTTTTTGTCAGCCTGCAGCATGGAACATTTTCAAACTTCCTGGCAGGTTAAAGATATGCGCCGGGCCGGGATTCGGAACAGGGAATTCTGCCTTTTGTGGTTGGTTGGTCGGTTCTGGGGAAGGGACCTAACAGGAAGGTCATCGATCCCCTCGGATTAGAAAAGGATGAAGAAGGAACCATCCCGGCATATGCCTGAACCGATTTTGTTGATACACTATGTGATCAAAAGTATGCAGACACTTGGCTGAAAATGATTTACGGCGCCTTCCATCGGTAACGCTGGAATTCAATATGGTGTTGGCCCACCCTTAGCCTTGATGACAGCTTCCACTCTCGCAGGCATACGTCCAATCAGGTGCTGCAAGGTTTCTTGGAGAATGGTAGCCCATTCTTCACGGAGTGCTGTACTGAGGAAAGGTATCGATGTCAGTCGATGAGGTCTGGCATGAAGTCGGCGTTCCAGTTCATCCCAAAGGTGTTCTGTAGGATTCAGGTCAGGAGTCTGTGCGGGCCAGTCCATTATAGGAATGTTATTGACGTATAACCACGCCGACACAGGGCGTGCATTATGAGCAGGTGCTGGATCGTGTTGGAAGATGCAGTCGCCATCCCCGAATTCCTCTTCAACATTGGGAGGCATGAAGATGCTTAAAACATCAATGTAGGCCTGTGCTGTCTTAGTGCCATACAAAACAACAAGGGGTTCAAGCCCCCTCCATGAAAAATACGACCACACCATAACACCACTGCCTCCGAAATTTACTATTGGCACTACACACGCTGGCAGATGACGTTCACCAGCCATTCGCCATACCCACACCCTGCCATGAGATCACCTCATAGTGTACCGCGATTCGTCACTCCACAGAATGTTTTTGCACTGCTCAATCGTCCAATGTTTACGCTCCTTACACCAAGAGAGCCGTCGTTTGGCATTTGCCGGCGTGATGTGTGGCTCATAAGCAACCGCTCGACCATGAAATCCAAGTTTTCTCAGTTGCCGCCTAACTGTCATAGTACTTGCAGCGGATCGTGATGCAGTTTGGAATTCCTGTGTGGTGGTGTGTATAGATGGCCACCCGGCCGGCCGAAGTGGCCGTGCGGTTAAACGCGCTGCAGTCTGGAACCGCAAGACCGCTACGGTCGCAGGTTCGAATCCTGCCTCGGGCATGGATGTTTGTGATGTCCTTAGGTTAGTTAGGTTTAACTAGTTCTAAGTTCTAGGGGACTAATGACCTCAGCAGTTGAGTCCCATAGTGCTCAGAGCCATGTGAACCATTTTTTGATGGCCACCCAATGAACAATTATGAGACGGAGCAAGTCAGTTAGTGCACAAAATCCTACATAGGCCACACCTTCTCAATTATGGACGGTTGCAGAGGCAGTACGGCTCAATGTTTCTGCAGGGGACTCCCAACCACTTGTTAAGTCCGTACCACTTCCAGCTGCTGCAGTACGCAGGGCAAAAGGAAGTCCGACACGATGTTAGCAGGTATCCCATGACTTTTGTCACCCCAGAGTACTTACACAGTAAAAGAAAAGTTAGAACATTGCTTCATTTATCCGGAAATGTTTGGTATCTGTGTTATGGCCTTCGAAACAGTAATAATTACCGGATCGTTTCCCTTTGCGCAGGTACTTGCCTTTACCAAAGACACGAGGCCAAGCTCAAATAACTCTTTGTGGTTTTTAAACAAAACGAACAATTTTAACTTTCTACATCTTTAATCTTCGCGTCTTTTTTCAGCGCTTTACCCCTAGACGTCTCCTAATTGTAGCACCTAACATAGCGGTGTGTAACGTAACTGATATGGTGTAAAGTCAAGCGCCGGCAATCCAGTCGGGAACGTTAGAGAACAGAGGACTGTGGAGAAGACGTCAGCCAACTACACGCTGACCGACCTCTCTCCAGTCACGAACAATTGTAGCCCGGCGACATGGTGCATTGTCATCCATAAAAATTCCATCGTTGTTTGGGGACGTAAACCCCATGAATGGCTACAGATGGTCTCTAAGTTGCCGAACATAATCATTACCAGTCAGTGATGGGGTTCAGTTGAACCAGAGGACTCAGTCCATGCCATGTAAACACTGCCCACAGAATTATGGAACTAAATTGCACATGCCTTGTTGATACCTGAGTCCACAGCTTCGTGGGGTCTGCGCCACACTCGAACCCTACCATCAGCTCTTACCAGCTCAAATCGGGACTCATCTGATCACCCCACGGCTTTCCAGTCGTCTAGAGTACAACCAATATGGTCACGAGCCCAGGAGAGGTGCTGCAGGCGATGACATTCTGTGGACAAAGGCTCTCGCGTGGTCGTATGCTGCCAAATTTCGCCACTAACGAATACGTTCGTCGTACGTCACACCTTGATTTATGCGTTTATTTCATGCAGTGTTTCTTGTCTGTTAGCACTTACAACTCTAGGCAAACGCCGCTGCTCTCGGTCGTCAAATAAAGGCCATCGGCCCTTGCGTTGTCCGTGATGACAGGTAATGCTTGACACTTGGTGTTCTCTACACACCCTTCATGATGATGATGATGTTTGGTCTGTGGGGCGCTCAACCACACGGTCATAAGCACCCGTAGAATGTCCTAGTATTTACGCAGTCCAAATTTTTACACAGTGGGCACACGCTTGACCCTGCGTCTCTCAGAATACTGAATTCACCAACGATTTAACGAAACAGAAAGTGCCATACGTCCAGCTCCAGCTACCGTTCCGGATCCAAAGCCTGTTAATTTCCGTCGTGCAGCCATAATCACTTCGGAAACTCTTTCACGTGAATGTCTGCGCCTTTCATACCTTTTGCACGTCATACTACCACCATCAGTAAGAGCGTGCAAAAATGTAACAGGACACAGGGAATGCTCCACTGAACAATTTGACGCAGGAAACCTGCGGTCGGAGAAGCCAGCTTAAGCCGGCCGCGGTGGTCTAGCGGTTCTAGGCGCTCCGTCCGGAACCGCGCGACTGCTACGGTCGCAGGTTCGAATCCTGCCTCGGGCATGGATGTGTGTGATGTCCTTAGGTTAGTTAGGTTTAAGCAGTTCTAAGTTCTAGGGGACTGATGACCACAGATGTTAAGTCCCATAGTGCTAAGCTTGTCTGCCACTTTGTGTAGCATTACTGTTTTCCGGCTTTTACAACTAACATCCGTACAAGTTTACATGTGCTGTGCTCTTTATTTACACGTACATTCTTTATTTCCCGCTAGGAAACGTGGAGGACAAGCCAGATTACGAGTAAGTATTTCCTGGTCGCTGGACTGGAAGGGGAGGTCCTATTATCCTATTACGTAGCCTGCCAGGTCACTAGACCTGAATCTCCTTGATGGTTGGGGATGTCTAAAGTCACTTGTGTATGAGACTCCATTGGATACGGAGATGCAATTAGTTGCCAGAATTGTAGCTGCCTCTGATGTGGTTGGAAATATACCAGGAACATTTGTCAGAGTGCGTCAGAATCTTATTCGCCGATGTTATGTTTCCATTGAGGTTGTTGGCCGTCAGTTTCAGCACATTTTGTAAGATAAAAAGTACAGTACAAATTCTACATTCATTGTGTCAAAGATGGTATTTGCAGTTAGCTGTAACTACAGTCAAAGTACACAGTACTGTGATTTTATTTCTATTATCTCCTTAAGCTGGCTTCTGCAACTCCAGGTTCCCTACCTCAAAATGTTCAATGAAGCATCCTCTATGTCCTGTTACAGTTTTGCACGCTGTTAAGGGAACAGCCTTCTATGTACATAACGTCATCCCATAATTTTTTGCCGGCCGGGGTGGCGCTACAGTCTGGAACCGCGCGTCCGCAACGGTCGCAGGTTCGAATCCTGCCTCGGGCATGGATGTGTGTGATGTCCTTAGGTTAGTTAGGTTTAAGGAGTTCTAAGTTATAGGGAACTGATGACCTCAGAAGTTAAGTCCTATAGTGCTCAGAGCCATTTGAACCATAATTTTTATGACCTTAGTGGATGGGGAGTACATACCTGAAATTATGCAGTCTCCATTACGTAGGCTCTCCAGTCTGTTTTTGAAGCACCGCGAGTATGTATTTTTTTTCCTCTTTTTCTTAAGACAAAAGGCTCCACAGTATTTGGAGACGTAAGGACGACATGCTTGCTAGACACCGTTGCGCCTGCAGTTTCCGACTTCTGAACACGCCGGCCGCTAT
Organism: Schistocerca nitens; assembly: GCF_023898315.1. NCBI lineage: Eukaryota > Metazoa > Arthropoda > Insecta > Orthoptera > Acrididae > Schistocerca > Schistocerca nitens. Next base: position 78,264,511 of record NC_064625.1, read on the forward strand.
CGAGTCGTTTCTCGGGCAGCGCATGGCCTCTCGTTTTTGCGGGCATTCCACCGGCAGGTCTCGTTTTGCCGACCGTGGCCTCGGCACGTGACGATGCCAGAGCGGACGCCACGAGCGGACGAATCGAATAAATAACGCCGCCATGACGAATTCATACGGCCGCGCCACGTCACGGTACCGTGACGTTGACGAGCCGACCCGTCTCGCTGCTCCGAGTCCGCTGCTCTTACCACCGTGCGCCCTGCTGCCTTATTCATACAGCCAATACCAGGCTTCAAAGGGGCGCGCGCTCACTCACTCACACACACACACACACACACACACACACACACACACACACACTTGGGGTGAACCTTGACTTTAGTGCAAAATTTCGGAATTCGTTCAGTAATAATTTCTGGAGGGTATGTAAGTTTCCAGTAGTGTAGGACTCGATACCAATGTATATTGATGCTGTCGATACCAACTTATTCTGAATAACGCAGTAAGAATCCCCGACAGAATTTTGAAATTCTTTCAGTATCTTGGTCTAAAGAACCATCGTTCGAACGGTGCGATTTTTGTAGCAATTGATATATTTATCGGGGTGGGGGGTGGGTGGTTGGTAGATTACCAACTAGTGTAGTACTCGATACCATCGTTTATTGAAGCTGCCGATACCAACTCAGACTGACTTACGCAATATTACCTGACAGAATTTGGAAATTAGTTTAGCTATTTAATTTGAGTATTTTGTTCTAAAGGACCCTCTTTCGAACGGTGTGATTTTAGTAGCATTTGATGAGGGTGAGGGGTGGTTGGCAAGTAGATAACCTACCCACTACTGTAGTAAACGATACCGATGTTTAATAAACCTCTTGTTACCAACTTACTATGAATTCCAGAGCTTCTGCGAAGTTTGGAAGGTAGGAGACGAGGTACTGGCGGAATTAAAGCTGTGAGGATGGAGCGTGAGTCGTGTTCGGGTAGCTCATTTGGTTGAGCCCTTGCCCGCGAAAGGCAAAGTTCCCGAGTTCGAGTCTCGGTCAGGCACACAGTTTTAATCTGCCAGGAAGTTTCTTGCTATGAGTCATTAGACACATGTAATTATTTGAAGATGTTTCGGAATTCCTTCAGTGATATATTCTGAGTATTTTGTCGTAACGGACCGGCCGTCGTCCACTGTCATGTAAGTGAAACTTGAAGTGTATCTGTATAGGGGCAAAGGCAGATTTGTATTACTGTTGGAAGCGATACCAACCGTCACAAAAGCTCTGAATACTAACTTATTCTGAGTTACGCAGGACATGTGATCACATCAAGTAATCATTTCATTCAGCATGTGTTGTAACTAATAAAAGCACTTATCTTCAACTACAGTTAAATTCAACATATATACTTAATATGTATGATAATTAATAAAGTGTCGTCATCACATTATTTATTTCAAACTAAAAGTAGTAATTAAAAACAAAAGGTGGAACTAATAATCAGAATGACACTTCATTTTTTCTTTGTACTGCCTATTAAATGCTTACTGTGTAATCAGTGTGTTCGAGAAACTGTCGAAATTTTACTAAAGACATATCTCGATAATCTTTGCTATTCAGTATTTTGCTATCTCCTCCTGATTTTAGTAGTGGGTTAGTGTTACTAAAAACATTTTATTAAAAAATATGGTAAAATAACGATACGTACACTGTATATATTACCTAAAATTACTACTGAGGTGGCGATTATATGCATAGCCTTAACATACCTCAATTTAAAAATCCATTTCTCCATTTTTGAAAGAACGGTTTTACTTTTCAGAAAATAATTCACAGGAAAAGTTATTAATTATAAAAGCTTTACCGTTAGAGAATATTGTTTTGTAAAACTGTGTAAGGTTTGAATAGCTAGCACTATATTCTTGTAACTCAGGTTTGTAAAAATGAACACTTTTGTCAAAATTAATGTGATAATTATGAAGTTATTGTAATTAAATTAATTCCGTTTCGAGAAAATTCTCTTGAAAAACGAGAAGCTCTTAATACGGTTGTTGTGCCCTCCGTTCAGCCAGTCCGTGTTTTGTTTTCGATCTGCAAAGATTAGTCCGTAATTAACACACTACTTCAAAGATTCTGTGCAACAGATCTAAAGGTATTTGTCATTTGTCTGACATGTCTCTAGGATTTCTGTCGCAAACAGGTGATATGATGGTAATAAACAACGGGGAAGGCGAAGAAATGTGTTTCAGACACCACAGAACCCCTATTTAGACAAGGAGCGGGATGTAAGAGAGGAAGATAAGTAAACGATAATTTGTAATTATTTGCTCCCAATGATAGTTACGTAGCGCAAGTGTAGTGAATACTTGCTTTGTTCAACGTTTAGTTTTCTTCGTACAGTCGGGGTTGCGATATTACACACTGCACGAGCCTGTCAAGAAACTCGGTTGAAGAGTAAATCTTCTACACGAAATAGCCGCAAACAGCTAGGGTGCAGATGCACGTGCGCTACAGAATGCTCTATTTGACTTAAGTTCTGAGGTACTGGAAACTAAGTTAGTACGTGGGAAAAGTGCGCACATACGTCTAAGATAGATGTACGTTTGTATGAAACCACGAGAACCATTACTGCCACATAAATATATTTGCATTTGCGAATATGGAATACCATCAGCTGTAGAACGGAATGACGACAGTGAACATTTTTACCAGGCCGGGACTCGAACCCGGATTTCCCGGTAATCGCGAAGCGTCGCCTTACCCTTTTTTTCCCGCATACAGCGAGCTGTCGCATCAATTTTTTTGGCCTTTCGCAGGCGAGTGCTCTAGCAAAAAAATGGTTCAAATGGCTCTAAGCACTATGGGACTTAACTTCTGAGGTCACCAGTCCTCTAGAACTTAGAACTACTTAAACCTAACTAACCTAAGGACATTACACACATCCACGCCCGAGGCAGGATTCAAACCTGCGACCGTAGGGGTCGCGCGGTTCCAGGCTGTAGCGCCTAGAACCGCTCGGCCACCCCGGCCGGCAGTGCTCTAGCAACTTTTTTTTGTTACGGAAACGGAACAGTAAATTAAAAACAAATGGATCGCACGGAAATCGAACCCGGGCCGCCTAACAAGATATTTTTTTGTTTCTGTTTTTATTTTATTTTTTTATTTTGTGAGGAGCCCAGTCAGCGGCAGCGGGAGGAGGTGATGCGGGCAGGGGTTGATTTCAGAGGCCTGGCCACGATGTGTCCCCCGTCCTACCACCGAAATTTTTAAAATTTAATATAATAAGCAACAAAAACAAGGGAGCCATACACCAAAAGTTATGACGATAATGTGAACTTAAAAGTGCCATCTTGCCCGCTGGGATCACATTGTCGAAGCGGACGGCAAGTAAGAGGCGGTCGTCATTACAATGGGCATCACCCGTCATCAACCGTCGGAGTGTCCGGGGCCGCTGCACACAGTCAGAGACTGTTTCTGTTACCGTAGGGGTATCGTGGAAACATCAAGTCTGCAAGTCAACTTCTTCCCACGCCCGGCACACCCCAACTGGGCAGTGGGTCCATGAATGACTACCCCAAATAGCTAGCAGAAAGGTTACGGTATTGCGTTCTCTTTGTTAAGACCAGGAACTCGTCGATTATGTAGTGCCACAAATCGAGGACTTTCTTTTCGCCGTCACGGCACTTGTAGTGTATCGCTATTCCTCGTACCCAGATTGACCGCATTCATCCGGGTCATTGGTAAACAGACGGAGTCGGGATGAAAGAGGGGCAGGGGCACAATCGGAACATAGGGCCGGCGTGGAAGGAAAGCCGGTATCTGGCGGATCAGTTTCCAGCACTCTCTTGCGGGGCCACAGTTCAGACTGTGTTCGTCCGTGTCTACCGTCGCGCAACGGGGCCAGATGGGGTCGTCAGTTATGTGAATGGCATGTAGCGTGCATCGGGTCCGAAATTTCTCGTTTGTGAGCACATACCACGTCGACCGCACTAAAGTGGACAGGAAGGGCGCGTATACGGCTCGCCAAACCCGCGTCCAATCGACCGTGGGGTGGCGTCCTACAACGTAGTTGGCCTGATTCCAGCGTTGGAGAATGTTAATACGTCTTTGCTGTCGGATTCCGTATCTCCGGTATAACCCCCAACATGTAGCTGTGCTCCACGAAAACGTCCTAATGTGTGACAGCGACGACGATAAATGTCCAGCGGGTACCGGTGGGCACAGCGTGTGTGGGGGCTCTGCTATCAGGAGGCCAGCAAGACTGCATGTTGGTGAAAGCCAGAGTCGCCGCATTGAGCGAAGGTACAGCGGCAACGCTCTGTGTCTGACGTGAGACCAACATCTCCTTCGTGGAGGGGTAAAGTAAGAGTAACAAAACGGATCTTAAAAGCGGCACCAGCGTTATCGGTAATACGTGGGCGTAATGGTTAAGCTGAGAAGCCATGTACATATTGACGTATTAAATGCGTTGCAAAATGTCCAACGATCTGAATTTATTGAGGCGAGCCTCTATGCGGAGTCGTCGTAAGACCTTAAAGGCCGCCGTACGTTGTATTTCTCGATGGAGCGATATTTGAGCAATGAGACTTTTGTCAGGGGTACATCCAGTTCTGCGGGAATGCCTTGTCCCACCTCTATAAAGAGTGATTTCCGGAAGTTGATCACACCGCATGCCACCGCACCATACAGTTAGAGCTAGTAAAGCGCCGTTCGTGTTTCGTCACCAGTCCGTGCTAAGAACATCACATCGTCGGCGTTTGCGCCACATCGAAAGGTCACAGAGCGGAGGCTAAGACCTTCCAAGTGACTCCGCAGTTCGTGAAGAGCTGGTTCGACGGCAGTGGCGAATAACATGGCAGAAAGAGGACAGCCCCGTCTGACGGACCTGTTCATACGGACGGGGTGGACAAATAGACGTTTACCGTAACCCTCGTGACCGCCCCATGCATCAAACGAAGCACAACCGATGTCTTGCGCGGGATACCGATGTGTTCCATAACTGCAAGCAGAAAACCATGTTCGCTGCGATCTAAAGCGAGGTCAAAATCCAGCGCAACAAGAGCGCCGTGGGGACGACATGTTTGCATCAGCGCCACTACGTCACTATAGGTGCTCAAAGTCGTAAACACATTAGTGTTGCCTCCAAGGCAGGCTTGGTCATTGTGAATGGCCGCCATTACCGTAGATCTGAGCCTCTCGCGTATGATGCGTGTCAACAGCTTGTAGTCGGTGTTTAGCATTGCATTGTCAATGGGCGACAGCCTCCTCAGGGTTTGCGCACCGGAATCAAGAGGCCCCCAGTGAATTCAGATGGTGCTTGAAAATCGGAGTTCAGGAGTTCTCTGTACAACCTGACCCACATTGGTCCCATAAAATCAAAAAACCTTTTGTAAAATTCAAGAGGGAGTTCGTCAGGACATGGTGTTTCTTTGGGAGCACCGCGCAATGTAGGCTGTCGTACTTCTTCGAAAGTCACCTCCGACAAGAGGGTGGCATCATATTGCAGGTTCCGAGAGACGGGTAGGTCAGATAGGAGTTCCCTGACTCCTGTGTTGTACTCCCTCTCGTAGAGAAGTGTGTATGACTGTGTGAACGCTCGATGTCCGTTTGCGTGTCAACCCCTCGTCGTCCAGCCTTCGTCTAGACCTCCGTAATGTACTGCCTCTTGCGTCTTCTCCTATGTTGAATGATATAGTGGAGGGAAGGTCGTTGTCCTTAACATCACCAGTCGTCCTCGCCCGCACCCGCACATCCGCGAGACGTGCGGCGGTGATACGTAGCAAATGTGCCTTGACGTCGTGTTCTACTGATTGTCGTTCCGGCGACGGCGCGTGCACAGCCAGTTCGCGGAGCACAGCGTGGTAGAAATCAGTGGTCGCGGTACACCAGCGCACTCTATCTCGTCCCTAGCTGGCTAATGTTCGGCACAAGGCGGGCTTGACACACAGCAACCACTATTGAAGTATGGAACAGTAGGCGGGAAATCGCCGGTGACACCTGCTCCATGTGGACTCCGCGTCTGCAATTTACCTCATCAAGAAGAGCCACATGGAGGCGTCACGGACCTCTACTTCGTCGGACGCGTTGGCGGGGAAGGGTGAGAGAACACACATTTGCTAGGTGATCCATGAACGATGCCGGCCACATCTCAGCGTCAACAACTGCCCATCGCAGGCCGCGTGTGACGTAAACTGTACCCAAACGGCTCGCGGAATGACTAGCAAAGTAGGTGGCAGGTGTACGCCTTTCGGTCTCCGTGTTGTATGACTGTCTGACAAAGCCAAGTCGTAAAGGACAGCTGCTACTGTCAAATTTACTATTACATCCAATATCGCAACTCCAGATCCTTAAGAAGACAGTCGCATACGAATACCGCTCTAAGAAGTACTTTCCAAGAGCCACCTACCATACACATGAAGTCGCGCAAACCAACTTTCGTCTGTCTTCGGGTAACGGACTTCTTAGATGTCGCTGAGATTTCGAAAGACTGTTGGAACGAGCATTGTTCATTTTAATTATCGTACGACATACTTTAAAAGTTTTTGATTACAAGAATAATCATACGTATATAGAAATTACTAAACTGCTACATACACTATGTGATCAAAAATATCTGGACACTACCAAAAACATACGTTTTTCATATTAGCTGCATTGTGCTGCCACCTACTGCCAGGTACTCCATATCAGCGACCTCAGTAGTCGTTATACATGATGAGAGCAGAATGGGGCGCTCCGCGGAATTCACGGATTTCGAACGCCAGATTTCCACGCTCCTAAACATCGCTAGGTCCACTGTTTCCGACGTGATAGTGAAAGTGGGAACGGACACGTACAACACAAAAGCGCACAGACCGTTCTCGTCTGTTTACTGACAGAGACCGCCGACAGTTGAAGAGGTTCGTAATGTGTAATAGGCAGACCTGCAACCAGTCCGTCATACAGGATTTGCAAACTGCATCAGGATCCACTGCAAGTACTACCACAGTTAGGCGGGAACTGAGAAAACTCGGATTTCATGACCGAGCGCCTGCTCATAAGGCACACATCACGCCGGTAAATGCCAAACGACGCCTCGCTTGGTGTAAGGAGCGTAAACATTGGACGATTGAACAGTGGAAAAACGTTGTGTGGAGTGAAGAATCACGGGACACAATGTGTGGATCCGATGGCAGGGTGTGGCTATGGCGAATGCCCGGTGAACGTCATCTGCCAGCGTGTGTAGTGCCAACAGTAAAATTCGGATGCGGTGGTGTTATGGTGTGGTTGTGTTTTTCATGGAGGGGGCTTGCACCCTTTGTTGTTTTGCGTGGTACTATCACAGCAGAGGCCTACATTGATCTTTTAAGCACGTTCTTCCTTCCAGCTGTTGAAGAGGAATTGGAGGATGGAATGATCTGAATCCTAGAAAACACCTTTGGGATGTTTTGGAACGTCGACTTCGTGCCAGGCTCCACCGACCGACATCGATGCCTCTCCTCGCTGCAGCACTCCGTGAAGAATGGGCTGCCATTCTCCAAGAAACCTTCCAGCACATAATTGAACGTATATTTGGGAGAGTGGAAGATCAGGGCTAAGGGTGGGCAAACACCATAGGTAAATTCCAGCATTACCGAGAGGGCACCACGGACTTGTAAGTCATTTTCAGCCACGTGTCCGCATACCTTTGAACACATAGTGTATCAACACTCCAGCACAGCTCTCTTCATAATATAACACAAATAACGGTAGCTCTCTTTTATATAGATTGTCATTCCGCTCATCACTGCCAGGAAATTTTCTAAATGATCTTTATAGGTATGTTTAGGACATATGATGTAGCATGAGCACTGTCTGTCGTCTCACGCCACAGTCACAAGGTGCATATGAAGATTAGTCACACTCGTATGGAATGCCTGCATATCTTCCATGGCCCGTTTGGATGCGATTCACAATTGTCCTAAATATCCGAGGTTGGTGAAGTCCAGGGGTTTCTGCTGAATTCAGGACATTTTCAGGTGTAATGGAGGACATTTTTGTTGGCAACAGCACTCCCATTCTTCGGTGGCACAGAAATGATTTTCAGAAAGAATTCTGGATATTATAAGAACGAGATTTCTTGACCTTGATCCTTTTGTCCCCCCGCAAGAGACACACCACTCAATATTGTAAGGTCAAGGTTATCAACCATCATCTGATATTCATGTAGCACAGTCTTCCGCCTGAATATCAGTCATCCGGTAAAACATTAAACCTCCGAAATCGCATAGGCCGGAAAAAGATCCTGCAAGAACGGGATCAACAACGACTGAAGAGAACCGCTCATCGTTACACAAGTGCAACGCCTCCGCAAACAGCTGGAGATATCAGTGCTGCACCATCAGCAAGTGTCAGCGTACGAATCATTCAACGAAACATCATCGATATGGGTTTTCGGAGCCCAAGGCCCACTCTTGCGTTCTTGATGACTGCACTACACAAAGCTTTACGCCTCCGTTGAGCTTGCCAACACTGACATTAGAGTGTTGATGACTGGAAACATGTTGCCAGGTCGGACGAGTCTCGTTTCAGATTGTTTCGAGCGGATGGACGTGTACGTGTACGGAGATAGCCTCATGAATCCCTGGATCCTACATGTCAGCAGATGACTGTTCAAGTTGGTGGAGGCTCTGTAATGGAGTGGGGCGTGTGCAATTCGAGTGATATGGGACACTGTACATTGTGCTTTTCGACGGATTGGGGCAATTCCAGCAGGACAGTGTGACATCCCACAGGCTAGAGTTGCTACAGAGTGGCTCCAGGAACACTCTTTTTAGGTTAAACACTTCTACTGATCAGCAGACTCCCCAGACATGAACATTATTGAGCGTAAGTGGGACTCCTTGCAACGTGCTATTCGGAAGAGATCTCCAACCCCTCGTATTCCCACGGATTTATGGACATCCCTGCAGCATTCATGGAGTCAGTTGTCTGCAGCACTACTTCAGACATTAATCGAACGCATGCCACTTTGTGTTGCGGCCCTTCTGCGTACTCGTGGGGGCCCTACAAGATATTAGGCAGGTGTCAAGTTTCTTAGGCTCTTCAGCGTAATTTGCTCGCATATTATGACAAAGTTTTGCCTTCTTCAAAGTAGGTATCAAAGGTCCTGCGTGCCGATCTGTTGCATAGATGAAAATACGCAACTTCAGTGTTATTTGAGTTTTATTGTAACCTGAATTTACGGAAGTATTGGCTTAAGATATCTAGACCACAAGTTACAATTTCTTCACTTGTTTCGCAGGTTTTGTGTTAGCTGTCTGCTGTCCAGTAATCAAGACGGCAAAAATTTCTATTCTGTATTGGTGGAATGTCAAATACATACGTAAAGTAAACAAGAGAAGCAGATACAGCAGATGATCGCAAAGATCTGTTGCCTAAAATACGACTTATTACGACTGAATAGATGAATAGAAGAGGCACTTCAGAGGCTAAAAGCATGAATTTCTGACAGTGAATTTTACGGGTAGTACAACAGGTTCCTGTGCTTACATATTTTGTTACTTTTCAATATACACTCCTGGAAATTGAAATAAGAACACCGTGAATTCATTGTCCCAGGAAGGGGAAACTTTATTGACACATTCCTGGGGTCAGATACATCACATGATCACACTGACAGAACCAGAGGCACATAGACACAGGCAACAGAGCATGCACAATGTCGGCACTAGTACAGTGTACATCCACCTTTCGCAGCAATGCAGGCTGCTATTCTCCCATGGAGACGATCGTAGAGATGCTGGATGTAGTCCTGTGGAACGGCTTGCCATGCCATTTCCACCTGGCGCCTCAGTTGGACCAGCGTTCGTGCTGGACGTGCAGACCGCGTGAGACGACGCTTCATCCAGTCCCAAACATGCTCAATGGGGAACAGATCCGGAGATCTTGCTGGCCAGGGTAGTTGACTTACACCTTCTAGAGCACGTTGTGTGGCACGGGATACATGCGGACGTGCATTGTCCTGTTGGAACAGCAAGTTCCCTTGCCGGTCTAGGAATGGTAGAACGATGGGTTCGATGACGGTTTGGATGTACCGTGCACTATTCAGTGTCCCCTCGACGATCACCAGTGGTGTACGGCCAGTGTAGGAGATCGCTCCCCACACCATGATGCCGGGTGTTGGCCCTGTGTGCCTCGGTCGTATGCAGTCCTGATTGTGGCGCTCACCTGCACGGCGCCAAACACGCATACGACCATCATTGGCACCAAGGCAGAAGCGACTCTCATCGCTGAAGACGACACGTCTCCATTCGTCCCTCCATTCACGCCTGTAGCGACACCACTGGAGGCGGGCTGCACGATGTTGGGGCGTGAGCGGAAGACGGCCTAACGGTGTGCGGGACCGTAGCCCAGCTTCATGGAGACGGTTGCGAATGGTCCTCGCCGATACCCCAGGAGCAACAGTGTCCCTAATTTGCTGGGAAGTGGCGGTGCGGTCCCCTACGGCACTGCGTAGGATCCTACGGTCTTGGCGTGCATCCGTGCGTCGCTGCGGTCCGGTCCCAGGTCGACGGGCACGTGCACCTTCCGCCGACCACTGGCGACAACATCGATGTACTGTGGAGACCTCACGCCCCACGTGTTGAGCAATTCGGCGGTACGTCCACCCGGCCTCCCGCATGCCCACTATACGCCCTCGCTCAAAGTCCGTCAACTGCACATACGGTTCACGTCCACGCTGTCGCGGCATGCTACCAGTGTTAAAGACTGCGATGGAGCTCCGTATGCCACGGCAAACTGGCTGACACTGACGGCGGCGGTGCACAAATGCTGCGCAGCTAGCGCCATTCGACGGCCAACACCGCGGTTCCTGGTGTGTCCGCTGTGCCGTGCGTGTGATCATTGCTTGTACAGCCCTCTCGCAGTGTCCGGAGCAAGTATGGTGGGTCTGACACACCGGTGTCAATGTGTTCTTTTTTCCATTTCCAGGAGTGTATTACTAGTCCTATGAACCACCACAGTTATACAGTAAAGCAAATAAAATTGAGCCGGCCGATAATGTATCACGCTCCCGCCAAGCATGCTAACAACTAACGAGCTAAAACCATACCGGTAGTTAAGTTCTAAATAACCGGTGTTTTTCGGTGTTCTTATGTCTCGGTCATAACATATATATTTCTTTTATTATATTTCTATGACACGTTGAAAGAGTAAGGACATTATGGTAACGGTAATAAATTAAAAACTTAACACTTAATTCACAGTATACAGAAATGAAAAGCTGATCTGCTGTCTGTGTGTGCATAATACGCCTTTATATCGAAGAAATTAACACAAGAAACGGAACTCTTAAGCCTCAGTTTTCACCCTTCAACACTGACTATTCGTAATTCTCAAATAGGTGAATGTCTCCAAATTGCAACATGATTTTTGAGCAGAATTTCAAAATTTTGGATTCACTAGGAGAATATTGGTGATATTTGTAGTATTCAATGAAGTACTAGTGTTCAACAACTTACCATTTTACGAGAATATTGGCGAAAGGTGGACGGACAGAATTTTCTTTAATTTCCTACATAATTTAATATTTAGAATCTGTTATCTTGAACCTGAAGGACTCAAAATTTTTCAACCCGTGTTCGATTTCTGCCTTTGTTACGAGAAACAGTGGGAAAAAACCCGAAACTCGGTTATTTCCGAAAAGGTCAGGTTGAAATGGCATATGTAGCAGAAACCCCGTTGTTCCAGCGATAAGGCACCCCTACTCTCGCCTGCGACTCGCCTTCTGTGCTTTGAAATGAACGTAGTCTTGGCCATAAATGAATGTGTAACGTCGTTTCGACAGCACCTGTGTCTGGTTTCGGAACATACGTTTCTCAGGACTATTTTCTTGTTTCATTGTCCTCTACTGGTCCCTTTCGTTGGTGCCTGTAACAGTATAACAAGGTGTATAAGTTTCGCTAGTTGCACATGGTAAACTGATAAATCCTTCACAAATTCTGTTTCACAGCTACACTGAACATATAGTTCTGTTCGCTGGGCTATCGAAGAGGAATCCTCGACGCCCGAGGCTGTCGAGCTGCCAGCAGGACAACAGAAGAGGACGGGCAGGACAGCGACCTCCCTTCGCAGCATGAGGCGCCCTTCGCCGTCATTACCAGCCCTGAAAGGGAAACGGAATTCCTGGCCGAGGACAATGACCACGGCCGGTGCACAAAACCTCGCGGCTTCAGCCTCAGCCATGGGTTTGTGGCGGGGGGGTTAGGGAAGGGAGGGGGTTGCGGCCTGCGGGGGTGGTAGGAATTTATGGCTCTGGCGGGCGTTGAACTCACGGCAGGGGAAGAGCAAGAAACGAGGACGACTCGTGTGCTCCACACACACAAAAAAAGGAAAACGGAACGTCGGGAAACAGCGCCGAGACCGCGGGACAACGTCTCCACTGGCGGGTAGGTCGGGGAACGCGTGGACGACTTCCCAGTAACAGAGAAACGGTGCCCACCAATTAGTACAACACATTTTAAATCGTTCTGTCCGTCGATAACAGTACGTGCAGGAGGACAGTGTCACGTTTTATGTCGTGTATCAGGTACTAAAATACTATTTTGCTGTGTATCTCATACTGTACTCTCAATAGTTCGAGGTGAACGGGACGGAACCACCTAGCACAGTGGTTTCCAACCTTACCCCTGAGTGCAATCAGGCATTAGCTAGTACCCCTGTCCTCCTCCCCCACCTTATCACCACCTAACCAAACTTTTCCTCAAACACTTTTATTTTAAAAGGAGGTAAGATAAATGGTATTTAGTTAGCGTCTGTGCTCTCTCTCTCTCTCTCTCTCTCTCTCTCTCTCTCTCTGTGTGTGTGTGTGTGTGTGTGTGTGTGTGTGTGTGTGTGTGTGTGTATGTGTGCGTGCGTGCTTGCGGGGAGAGGGGGAGGGGTGTTAGAATTACCGACGAAGGAATTCGGTGGTGCATCGCAATTACTACTCACAACTCCTTCTCAGAAAAGAAAGCTGACTTTCCACAGTAAGGGTAGACGCTTGTTACAAAACATACTTCCCCTAACTCTCCAACGCCACTGTCCTCTAACTTTCCATCGCGGCTCTTCCTTGACGTGAATACCGCAACCCAATTTAAAACCAAACAAGTTCAGATGTTTGCACTATTCTTAGTGCTCGTGGATCTCTCTATTGCTGGACTCTTTACTTCTGAACTGGTAGTAATTGGACGACTTCTACTGTTAATGCTTCGCGTCTGACCAGTCTGACAGCAATAATAACAACACTGTGTAGCGCCTTATGTAGTTATTACGGAGCCGTGCCGGCCGGAGTGCCCGAGCGGTTCTAGGCGCCACAGTCTGGAACCGCGCGACCGCTACAGTCGCAGGTTCGAATCCTGCCTCGGGCATGGATGTGTGTGATGTCCTTAGGTTAGTCAGGTTTAAGTAGTTCTAAGTTCTAGGGGACTAATGACCTCAGAAGTTAAGTACCATAGTGCTCAGTGCCTTTTGAACCATTACTGAGCCGTACTCTCAATTATTTCATTTATATGTTTCGAAGCGAGTAATGAAACAGTTTCTGGACGACAACTTGCACTATCTACAACTTGGAGAAGACATTTTCTTCAGATCTGCAGCATTTGTTACGTATGTGTCCCACTTTCGACATCACCAATGTACTGGCAAGACACAACATATGTATGTAGTGGGTAGACTATGTGAGGAACATGTTACCTCCACAGTATTAATGCCACCAATTGAGAACAAATAATTATTGATAACTTAATCGGTATAGAGTGTTATAAAATTGTGGTAATTGTAATGATCTTTTGAAAATAATTTAGTTTCGTGCCTGAAATAGAATCGAATCCTTTAGTGTTAACTCCTCAGAAAATTTCATTTCACCGCTCAGGTGGTAATTACCTCCAGGTTTTAAACCACTGAGTCCTACCAGTGTTCAAAACTCGAACTATCGAAATTTATGTGGCAAAAAGGAATGAAACGATATTGAAAAGAATAAACCACAGCAATACCGCCTGAATTGTCTTTTCAAACTGCGACTTCTTTATAGTTTTTCAGTTAATATAATTCAGTTAATATAATATATAATTTCCGCGAAGAAAATTATTCCAATTTAATTCGGCTTCTTCGCCAGGCACCAAGAGCAGCTACCCCTACACCGTATTCGAGAGTAAGATTTTTTATTCCTTCTGCTTTCTCAAGTCGTTTCACTGCCTCTGACAAAATTAAAAGCAATAAACTTTCCTTCCTATGCTACAGCGCTCATTTTTCTTACAAAAACAACCAATAATTGAAACGAAACAGTACTGTGCTGTACCGACAATGGCAGACTTGCGTGCGTGGGGCCATTGGTACCGACAAATCTAAGAGGAACTGGTGGGGCAAGCGGGCCTAGGATCGATACACAGTAGAGTAACTCTTCTTTGTTTTTTACGAACCTCGGATTTATGGGAATTCCGAGATTCGAAGTATCGAGATTCCACTGTACTACAATACAGCTCACTCAAATGTCGAAAAGCAAGACCTGTAAATGAAGAAATACAAATAAAAATACTGTTCTTGCCCATTTACACCCACGGAAATTTATGATGCTCAATTTGTATTCTCGCATTTTGAAAATTGGAAGGAATATTACTTACAAACAATAATTGAAAATATGTTTGCGACCATCTACGTATCTAAAGAAAACGTCTAACGAAGTAGTTTAATTGTGGCTAATACCTGGTTTACTTGGACAGTGATCACTCCTGTGCAAAAAAGAGTCAAAAAAACAATAAAAGAACAAGAATTGATAGATAATCTGATGAAGCATTTACCGTCAAAATTTGCATATCTGTTAAAAAAGGTACAGTATCTTAGAGGACAGAGGAAATACAGCACACTTTATATTTTGTCAAAACTGTTGAGTTGGGATTGCATTCAAGTAATAATTACGTAAATTGCGTATCGAGTCGAAATTACGAAAAGCGCTTAATTCACACACTGATGCTAACGTTATATTTGCATTTTGTAACACTGAAAGAATAGTTAAAACTTGAACATTCAACGTTAAATTCTACCTTTGTTTGTACGAGTATCAAAAAGAATCACGGTGATGAAGTTTTCTGAAATGATGAAAACAGAAACGGTAAATCGTATTTACATAGAATGTGAACCTTATGAAGAAGTGTAAATATTATATTAAAGTTGCATGTGTTTCATATTTAACCTAAATTTGACGCATAAGCAGTGACTTGCCTAAAAATGTTACCAGGTAAGAAATGTGTTGACTAGAGAGGTGCGGCATGTGTGACATGGTTGGTGGGTGTGTTAAGAGATAGACGTATTTTGTATTTGTTACTTATGTTGAACAATTGCACAGTGTTAGCGCTTATGTTACAACTTTATTGTTTTTGATATATGTATCGAGCCAGAAGCGTCAATAAATCACGAAGATTACTGAAACTAACAGCCGTTGCTTATTTTGGTGAAATCAGCAAAATCCATTACGCAAATTCCTGCGAAGCTGTGACCACCACCTCGTATATGCACCAACTTCACAGTTCCATAGATCCTAAGGCAACAGCTTAGAATGCAGGGTGTTCCGAAATTCCCGACACAAACTTCTAGAACAGTATTTAGAACAGGAATCATGTCCGGAAGCGTACTGATCCCGTTCTACGACGGTTTCCATTCAGAGGTTTAACTCACTTCTGGTTGAGGAACTGAATTAGACGTTACGCAGTGCAATTACTGAGTTACATTTCGAAAGGAAAGGCAGTTGTTAAGTTAAATTAGGTGCTCGTCATCGTGTCTGCCCTACTGAACACCAGGACGAGCAACTCTGACACTTTTCTCTTTCCCTGAGACGTGGGCGCGCTACAAATCTCATTTGAATCCTTCATACCTTTTTCGAGTATGGGTTCCTATTCAAAATATTACGGACTCACTCCTCACTATAAGTTGTAGACGTCTAAAGTTTGTGTCGTGATCTCTAAATACTCAGTACTGCGGTCCTTCAGTTTTTTTTTTTTTTTTTTTTTTTTTTTTGCAGTGCTGTCCTACATCAGGCTTGACGACCACTATAGTTAAATTCCTTCTTTCTAGAATCATTATAGATAGACATGCAGCTGGCCACATGAATTTGACAGAAACCGAAGTAACATCAAGCGCTCCCCCCCCCCCACCCCCCCCACCCCTCCCACCCCCCAGTGAAGGCTCATTGAGACGTTAATGTACCCAATACACAAATACGATCTATCAGAGATATTTCATCTCTCTTTGAGATTTTTCGCTGGCGCTGCTGTAGCCTACAGGAAAATATCGTCATTGGGCAGTTGGGCAGTCTTAATGAAGTGCAAAACAATTTGGACAAAATTTCTCTTTGGTTTAAGGATTGGCAGCTCCCTTCAAATGTTGCTAAATGCAGTATAGTGCCAAAACAAAGAGAAAGAACCGGATAGCATTCCGGCAAGATCAGTTGTAAATGTCATCAGGCTCTCTTGACTGTTTAAGTGTAGTACGTTAACAACCTTTAGATTAAGACCTTCTGTATCCAGCTGAATAAAGGCAATATTTGTTTTGCCAGACGCGTTTCGCTTCAGTTTATTAGGGTACTATCAGTGGCTTCACCAACAGTGCTTGAAATTGTTTCTAGTGCTACTGGCAGAACCAGCACTTCACGAACATATGTGGAGCAATGTCAGCACATGTAGCCACTAATTATGCCCTAATAAATTGAATCGAAAGCCATCTGGCACAAGAAATCTTGCTATTATTCAGCTGAATAAAGACGGTCCGAACATGAAAAACAGTAAGATAAAATCATTAGCAGTTGCTTCAGAGAACACGAGCATAGCTTGAACATAACGTCGACGTATGAGAAATATTATTGCCTTACGCTGTAAAAACCGGTGCTCGGCAAGGAGGATTGTCGCCACTGCTCTACAATCTGAAGCTAAATGCAGTTATTAGAGAGAGTGTGAAAGAAAAACAAGATCTCTGGAAGCCTACTGAACTTGGACAGAATGAAGATGACATTGTGATCGCTTACATAGCTTTCGTAGACGATTTGGTGATACTAGCCGACAGCGAGATTACAGCAGTAGACCGAAGTCCTCCACTGTTGCGCTGGAAAAGCTAGACTGAAAATCTCATTTCAACAAACCGAGTTAATCTGCACAAAATTTAACTTTCAGAAATTAAAAACTAAGTACGGGCAAATGAAAAGTATCAGATACTTCAAGTGTGTTGGTGATATCGCAGAAAAAACGGGGCTAGAAAAGGAAGCACTGAGATTTCCATTGTAGAAACTCGAGCAAGTATACGGGACAAGGCTTGAAAATTACAACAAGAAGTGCATGAAGGTAGACACTACAAGGTTATTAAAACTGAAGCTCTGCACAAAAGCCAAACATTAATTCTCAACAGAAAAGACGAACTGGAAAACATACCGAGGGAAGAATGTAGGATTGTAAGGAAAATTCTCGGTCCAGGAAGAATAGAGAAGGTTGGAGACTGAAACATTGTGTAAAGTAACAGGTGCGTTATCAAACCAGACAGTAGACTGAAACCTCATAAACACGTTCAGACTCCCGACAATAGTGAAACAGGACCTCGAGAGAGAGCACTATTCAGAAAAAAAAGAAACAAATGCACGAGGGACCAAGTGGTGGGCTGAAGGGAGAAGAACGGGCTACGAAGGGAATGATAGATCAACAAATCGAATCTAATAACTACTAATCGTAAATACGAAGATATTAATAGCAGCTGAGATTTGACATCTCAAGAGCGTTAAATACGTTTAAGGATGCAACGATAAAGCTGTTTCTTGTGGGATAGCACGTGAAATTAGTAACAGGGAATGCAGATGGAAGAATTAGGTTTGCTGGAAAATTTATGGGAGAGTGGGATACATCTGCAAAGGAAATGGCATAGAAGAAGTTACTACGAGCAATTGTGAAGTACAGTTCAGTTTCGTTTCGAGTCCCTACGAGCTACGCATAACAACAGATGGTTCAAATGGCTCTGAGCACGATGGGACTTAACTGCTGAGGTCATCAGTCCCCCAGAACTTACAACTACTTAAACCTAATTAACCTAAGGACATCACACACATCAATGCCCGAGGCAGGATTCAAACCTGCGACCGCAGCAGCAGCGCGGTTCCACACTGTAGCGCCTAGAATAACAACAGATGTCGAACAAATTCAATGTAATGCTCGTAGGATGGCCATAATACGGTATACCCCTACAAAAGTGTTACGGGAATGCTCGGATAAGTTAAAATAGAATTCTTGTTACGAACGACACTTTCTCACGTAACCTTACTGGTAAGATGAATGTACAACAATTTTTTACCTTTACGGTATGTGTCACATAGGAATTATAATTTCATGGATATTAAGATATGTCCACAGTCACTTTTCCCCGTGTGTCATGAGAAATGAAAGTTGGGGAAAGTCGAAATTCGCTCTGCTGTGTGCTACATAATACGTCCAGGAATACATACACAGATGTTGAATCGGTGCGGACTATTGAAACATCTACAAGATATTGAAATAAAAAGATTTAATATCATACGGTAACACTATAGTCGCACAAACTACTACCTACAATTCACTAATTTTTGTGTACAGTGGTTCCTCTGCTTATTTCGTCGAGCCAACTATCTAAAAGTGACACGCCTCTTATCGAACTTCATTATCGATATCACGCTGACCTGGTAATTCGAATTTCCAGTTCCAGTTTTCAACTCCCCTGAGACCCACACAAGACTTAGTTATTTCCTGCATATTTATTTAAATTTCAGTTAAAAGCGTGAGTGAAAATTCAATCTGGAAAAAGTTAAGTATTTTAATATAGCAACACAAATCCACAAAGACTGAGAGTGTACATCGAATAAGCGAACTTCAAAATCTGTTCAATCTCCTCTGACGTTTACTGTTTACAGGAGCCCCAAATGGCTCTGAGCACTATGGGACTTAACATCTGAGGTCATCAGTCGCCTAGAATTTAGAACTACTTAAACCTATCTAACCTAAGGACATCACACACATCCATGCCCGAGGCAGGATTCGAACCTGCGACCGTAGCGGTCGCGCGGCTCCAGACTGTAGCGCCTAGAACCGCTCGGCCACTCCGGCTGGTCAGGAGCCCCAGATATCACCGTTTTACTCATAAATTGCACCCGATACAGTCAGCTGAACGATGAAACAGTAGGTGCTGTTTCAGGTTTGGTACATACATGGCTTCAGACATCTGATAATCATTAGCAAGGCTAGACCGTGCCCAAAATTACAATCTGTCTTGTAAATTAGGTTCTGCTGTGGGTTGCTCATTTAAACTTCGTATGTACAACTACATCTACATGATTTGTCTACCATTCACGCTTAAGTATGTGGCAGAGGGTTCTTCGAACCACCTAAAGATTATTTCACTATCATCCCACTCTCCAACACTGGATAAACGAGCACTTAAAAAATATCTGTACGAGCTTTGATTTATCTTATTTTACGACGATAATCACGTTTCCCCTTTGTAAGTTGGTGGTAATGAAATATTTTCACATTCGGAAGAGTAAGATGTTGATTACAATTTCTTGAAAAGACGTCGCCACAACGAATAACGCCTTTGTTCTAATGATTGCTACCATAACTCGCTTATCATATTTTCTCTCTTTCGTGATAGTTCAAGACGAGCTGCCCTTCTTCGATCTTTTTCGGGGTCCTCCGTCAATCCGTTCTGGTGAGGATCCCATATAGCGCACAAATTATCACAGGACCAACAAGGCTAGGGTAGGCAGTCCCTGCAGTAAACCTGTTTCATCTTCTATGAATTCTGTGAATAAAACTATGCCTTTTGTTTCCCTTTCCCAAAACATCTATGTGATCGTTCCAGCTTATGCTGTTCGTAATTATAATTCCTAGGTATCTAGTTGAACTAGAAGCCTTAACATTTGTATGCTTTATCGTGTAATCGAAGTTTAACGGATTTCTTTTTGCACCCGTGTGAATGACTTCACACTTTCCTTTACTGATAGACAACAGCCACTTCTGTGATCATTCAGATACCGTGGTTCAGTCATTATGCAGCTGGTTTTGATCTTCTGATGATTTTACAAGAAGTAAATGACAACATCATCTGCATACTATCTATGAGGTCTACTCAGACTGTCCTCTAAATCGTTTGTGTGGCTGAGGAATAGTAGACAGTCTATACTACTTCCTTGGGACACGCCAAATTTTACTTGTCTTTTACTCGATGGTTTTCGCTCACTAACTGTGAACTATGACTTTCCTGATAGGAAACTCACAACTGAGTCGGTATTCCGTAAGCTCGCAATATGATTAGAAGTCTTCGTGAGAAGGTAGTTGTGTTTCATGAGAATGATATTTCGGAATCGGTGCCGGTAAACTGATTACTCCCAGGTACTTCATAATGTTCGAACACGTTACATATTCCACAATCCTACTGCAAATCAACTTTAATGATACGTATGTGTAATTCAGAGGATTACTCCTGGTTCTTGATTGATGTGACCTGCTCAACTTTCCAGTCTTTTGGTTCGGATCTATCGACGGTAGAGCTGTTGTATGTGATTGATAAATATGGCTCTATTGTATCAGCATACTCTGCAAGAAACGTGACTGCCGTACAGTCTGGGTCTAGCGGTTCTAGGCGCTGAGTCCGCAACCGCGCGACTGCTACGGTCGCAGGTTCGAATCCTGCCTCGGGCATTGATGTGTGTGATGTCCTTAGGTTAGTTAGGTTTAAGTAGTTCTAAGTTCTAGGGGACTGATGACCACAGATGTTAAATCCCATAGCGCTCAGAGCCATTTGAACCATTTTTGAACCGGAAGTCTTGCCTTTATTTAGGGCATTAAGCTGCTTCGCTACACCGGGCATATCTACGTCTCAGTTGCTCATGGTGGCAGATACTCTTGATTCTAATTCTGGAATATAGGTTCGGTGATATAATGGCGTACGTAGAGGCAGTCATTTTCCCCCGTGTCGCAGGAAAAAGGTAAATGAGTAAAAGTGCAAATACGCTCTATCATGGGCTAAAGAGTACCTCTATGAGTACATTAGCCGATGTTTAATGTGCACAGGCCATTAAAACTTGTAAAAGATGTTGACAAAAAAAAGACGATTGGTTATCATAGCATAACATTGATACCCGCACAAACAGCTATCTATGACTGACTACTTTCGATGTACAGTGGTCCTCTGTTACATTGCGCCAACTATTTGAAAGACAGTTCCCGAATGTGATTGTAGTTATTACAGTGAACTTGTGGGTTTTACTCGTAATTCAGTTTCTCAGCTTCTAGGAGATACATGCAAGAATAAGTTAACTGAATTCATAAATCATTATTCTAATTTCACTCGGCAGCGCAGAGTGAAATTACATTCTGTGAGAACTTAGATACTTCAATAATAATAACACACATCAACTGCGACTGAGTCTCATTCGCCAAAAGAAACTACAAAAAGTAACTGTTGTGGTCGCATCTGCTCTGATCCTCTGACGTTCACGGCTTACAAGAGACCCAGACAACAGAGATATCTGTAGATACTCCACCCGATAGAAATAGATAACTGCAATTACCCAGAGAAATGTTTTTAGTAAACGTTCTAGTGTGACACAGTAGACGCTGTATGAGTTTTAGCGTTTTGAGAGATCTGATAACCAAGCGAACAAACTGGATTCGATTAGCAGATTTGCGCTGAGCGGAAAATTACGGTCTGATGTAATAATGAGCTGGGCTATTACGTAAACTGCATTCTGCTGTAGGTTGCTCATTTAAACTACCCAAGTACTTGCACGGAAGGTATAGTCCTGCAGCCTATACGAATAAACTTTTCTTCGATCGTAAGATTGATTTGAGCAGTTCAGTGTTTCCGTTGGCGAGGTACTGTTGTAGTTCGTACGTCGTAGCCTTCTTCACTAGCAACCGGTACATAGAGACAGAAAATTTTAGGTTTGGGTCACAGGAGGCGCTGATACCACTTATATATTAGTACATTTTTCCAAATATTCAACTTGCTACCTCAAACAGCTAGGAGAAAAAATAATAGTTTATCCAATTGGTTACAAGAAGTCTTGATACGAATTTACGAAAAGCAAGTGAAGAGAAGAATTTTTCTCTGGAATATAGAACAGTGTAGAGAAACAGATTTTTAAGCATAATAAAAGTGGAGTCAGTATAGGTAACTGTCTGTCGGAAGGGTTTAGCGTTTACGAACGAATAAGATAAGGTTGTTCAAGATGTATGTTGATAAAGTACTATTAACGGGAGGAGGAATAGCCAAAGTGTGGGTCCGTGATTATTGGTGGCATAACACGAGTGGGATATGGAGATCAATGATAGAAAAATGGTTCAAATGGCTCTGAAACAAAGACTGCTCTGTGCGCATTCGCGGCAATTCGCTTACAAGTAAGTCAAAGATTATGACAGTCTCACAGAAATGAATATACACAAGAACCGTATCACTGTAATATATCGATACATCCGGAGTACCTATACATTAATAAAACCAACTGCGAATATTGTCACAAAAATATGTCTGTTACTTCGCAGAAAAGTAGTACGATATTACTGGTATCGTGAACTGGGGTTGGAGTGCCGTAATGGTCACGTAAATAAAGAACCATTACAACCTACACCAGGATTTACGGTCTGGGGTGCGATTTCATATGACAGCAGGATCACTCCCGTGTTATCCGAAGCACCCTGACTGCAAATTTGTACTTCAATCTGGTGATTCGACCTGTAGTGCGGTTATTCACGAACTGACTTCCTGGGGGTGTTTACCAACAGGATAACTCTCACTCAAGTACCGCTGTTGTAACCCAGCATCATCTGCAGAGTGTCGACATGTTACCTTGGCCTACTCGATCACCATATTTGTCTGCAATCGAGTACACATGGGACATCATCGGACAACAACTCCAGCATCATCCACCAACAGCATCAACCGTACTTGTATTGACCGATCAAGTGCAAAAGGCGTGGAACACCACCCCACAAATTGACATACGGATACCTGTACAACACAAAACGTTTGCCTTTGAAAGGGCACGGGCGACTTCCTTCCCCATCTTTACCTAACCCGATGGGAATGATGGCCAAATCAACCAACCAACTATCCACGTTTGGATTCTAGCATGCAACATTCTGGTGATTACACCTGTTATTCTTGTAGCACCATTTCGCTTTTGCAGCGGCTTAGCTGGCATTCATATTAATCTATGATCTTGTAATGTTAATCACTCGAATATATTACCAAGACTAAAGCATTCCCGAAATGTCATCTACAGCTACATTTATACTCCGCAAGCCACTCAACGGTGTGTGGCGGAGGGCACTTTACGTGCCACTGTCATTACCTCCCTTTCCTGTTCCAGTCGCGTATGGTTCGCGGGAAGAACGACTGCCGGAAAGCCTCCGTGCGCGCTCGAATCTCTCTAATTTTACATTCGTGATCTCCTCGGGAGGTATAAGTAGGGGGAAGCAATATATTCGGTACCTCATCCAGAAACGCACCCTCTCGAAACAAGGACAGCAAGCTACACCGCGATGCAGAGCGCCTCTCTTGCAGAGTCTGCCACTTGAATTGCTTAACATCTCCGTAACGCTGTCACGCTTACCAAATAACCCTGTGACGAAACGCGCCGCTCTCCTTTGGATCTTCTCTATCTCCTCTGTCAACCCGACCTGGTACGGATCCGACACTGATGAGCAATACTCAAGTATAGGTCGAACGAGTGTTTTGTAAGCCACCTCCTTTGTTGATGGACTACATTTTCTAAGGACTCTCCCAATGAATCTCAACATGGCACCCCCCTTACCAACAATTAATTTTATATGATCATTCCACTTCAAATCGTTCCGTACGCATACTCCCAGATATTTTACAGAAGTAACTGCTACCAGTCTTTGTTCCGCTACCATATAATCACACAATAAAGGATCCTTATTTTTATGTATTCGCAATACATAACATTTATCTATGTTAAGGGTCAGTTGCTCTACCTCAAGTATTTTTTGGTGTTAGGATTTTCTTTCCGTCAGTGTATTTATCTTTGCACCTAAAGGTGGCGCAACAGCCGAAAACCATAAATAATAAGTAATCTAGAATATTATACATTGTCGTGTGTTTTATATTCGTGAGGGAAATTTAAAACTGCAGTTTGCCTTGTG
This sequence comes from Schistocerca nitens, assembly GCF_023898315.1. Taxonomy (NCBI): domain Eukaryota; kingdom Metazoa; phylum Arthropoda; class Insecta; order Orthoptera; family Acrididae; genus Schistocerca; species Schistocerca nitens. Next base: position 78,288,644 of record NC_064625.1, read on the forward strand.
CTGTCTTCTATTGCCACACCAGATTGGTCGCTGCAAGTAGACGACATCCGTTTCGCTCTCGAAGGTCTCCACCGAAAGTGAAAAATTCCGACAGTCGAGCTGGTCGGCTGACGAGGAGGCCAACCCTTTGACGCCATTGTATCGCCCGGCCTTGAGAGGGCGTGCACCCCTTCCGCACAATGCGAGCGCCCGAACACCTCCCTAGCGTAGGGCACCGGAGACTATTACTTCAGGAACGAGGGCATTCTTCTGTTTTTCCAAGTGACACGTCGCGCCCCGGGATCCAGTCGAAGAACGCGCCTTTCCGGAGAGACATTTCTCTGTTTTTTGCTCAGGTCCTCCGTTTGTTTCCAAGACACAGCAGCCTCCGCCCCTCTTCTCCAAGATTTCGGAACGAAACGCCGCGTGTGTCTTCGTCGTCATTTTTTTTTTTTTCTTCTTGTTCCTCCACACCACCGCCGGCTTTTAGCTCGCCGAGATAGCGTCTAGTCTTCTCCAGTCTGACTTCATGAGCTGTGTAAATCGCTCAGTGACCGTTCCCAAGTGGGACACCAATCGAACGCGCGCCCATTGAGAGAGCTGGTGGGAGAGAATTCAGGTCGAGATAGTGCAGTGTAAAGTGACCTCTTTCTACAGTGAGAATTTAGTGAAGGATTTGTTGCAGGCGTCTGTTTATCCAGTAGCAGTCAGTGCGTCTTCCGGACATGTGGTTCTTTTCTGTCCCTGAGCTCACGACGTGAGTGAAAGACTTCTCGTGCTGCGTTCTCCGGAAAATTTCCTCGCGTCGAACGGCTAGTCCAGGCACCACCACCTCTTTAGGTAGTGGCGGTAGAGTTCCCTTTCACTCCTCCCCCACTCCTCCCCCACCTCTCCCATACACAAACACAGACACGTTTTGTTTTCTTTCGCGTTTCGCTTCCCTCGCCGAGCTGAAAATGGAAAGACCTGTGTTTGTGTGAAACGAGTGATGAAGTTGTTTTGAGGAACATTCCAGATAAAGTTAATGTGTGTGTGCTCGGCGACTGTTTGTATGTACCGTCGACGAGGGTGGGCGCATAGTGTGTTCGCCGTCTGAGTTTGCTGAGAATCGTTCATTCGGTCCAGCAACGTATGTTAGTGTCGACGTATACATGTTTCTAACGCGCTTCGCAGTGCCGAAAATGTTCGTGCGTCTCGATTGGACGAGTAAAAGCGGATCTTGGGTCAGCGTTATTTTAGATGAAATAAAGAGAAGAATTTAATACCACCCATCAGGGAGCGATAGTGCATTGCCACACCAACGACTGATTTAGGATTCGGCTGGCATCATTTCGGGGATCAAGGTGAGAATCAGCAAAACATTGCACTATTTTAACTTCTTTGACCTGCTAATATAACACATAACCTCTTGTAAAAGCAGCGAATGTCTAATACAGTATGTTTATTAGTAATTACTATCGGTGTAAAGATCCACACAATATACTTGCGGAAGTGATGTTGTCTCGGTCTGTACAGGAGTGTGTGTGTGTGTGTGTGTGTGTGGCGAATATGTTCTCTGTGGGTAGTGTGTTATGATTACAGGCGAATTCAGATACGGTATGATCATGAACGAGAGGAAACACACACGTATATATTCTTCTACAGTCCCGTTTGAGTATAAACTGTTGGCTACCTGCACAGTTGAGAAAAGTCTTCTTTTTCTGTGCTTCAAGTATTAGCCGCTTGCCTGTAACAGTGTCCATCTCTGCCGTGGTCCAGACTTCTTCCACCTACCGGATTATAATTTTCTACTTTGTAATTGCCGATGTTAATTCCGTCAAGATGTTGACTCCGATTTTTTCTGTTGCCTTCGGTTTTGTTTCTTACATTAAAAACGTAAATATGTTAACTGCTTTCGCAATCTCGCTGTTTTTAATCTGTCTTGTTTTTCACAGCCGTAAGAAATACAATTTCAGCTGCGTGGACTTCAGTGTTCGTAAGCGACGCACCACTCAATCCCGTGGAGTAGTGTGCGGATAGTCGCTACTTTGTAAAACTTCATTTGCGTTTTTTTTTTTTTGTTTCTTGTGTATTTTTCTGAGCTACCTGTTTATTTTTCCACAAAAGTATTCAAATTTACTTCTTTCTTGGCTATTCTTTGTCATACTCTTACTATTGTAATATCGCAAATAATTAAAATGGCTAACCTGTTCTACTGTTTTATTGTTCACCATTATTTATCTTCTTATGGGGTATTCGTCGTATAAAATCCGCAGAAAGCAGTTGAGAGCAGTTAAAAAACCCCTTGAGAAAGTAGTAGTTATAAACCAAAATGCTAACCCAAGTTATCTGCAGCAATATATACTTCTAAGTTAACTGAAGATCCTAAATTACAGCGATAAACACCGATACGGAATAGAGAGACACTGAAACTCAGACTTGAGAAATATTGGGTTTATCCAGGACATCTTTCTTTTTCTCACTTCTATTTGACGTTTATCGAAAATGCACTGTGTAGAAATGTGCACGCCTATCTTTACTGCGGGTATGGAAGTGTTGTCATTTTTTGGTGTTGACTGAGTGAAATCTCAGGTTTCTTTTACATGAACACATTATCTCCATTACAAATATGTGTAAAAGGAGACTGATGACCACGCTGTCTGGTCTCCTTCCCCAAAAACAACAAATATGTGTAAAAGGATTGGAGTTAAAGTATCGAGATGTGTGTTGTTGCTGATACGCTGACACGCAGATAATTGAGGTTAAAGTCAACTCGATTGCCTGTGAATGTTAGTTCGAACAGACATGGAGACGTCGCTGAAATTCTAGTGCTTCCATTAGGACGAGCGTGTACCCTAGCTTAACTTGACCACTGCCTGATTTTAACACCATATTCTTCTTCTGTTACATCATCACACTTGGAATACTTTGTGGCTTTTTTTAGTCCAGTATTGTTTCATTCTTTCTGATCTTGTTTTCCGTTCTTGGTTGGAGATCTGGATTTTTCATGTGGTTTCAATAGTGTCTTGGAGCCTCTCTTCCCTGTCTTCCTTTTTTAGTAGCAAACTTTCTGTAATTTGCAATTCTTTTTAGTCCTTCTCTGTTTCCTTAAACCAACTCAGTGAGGCTTTTTGCTGCCGATGGACTCAAAAAATTTTTTTGGTTTGTTTTGAGTTATTTCTGTGAATTTGTCCATTAGACTCATTCCTAAGAAAATTTTAATTATGGACGTTGGAGAAGCTTCAGAATTGAATTCCTTATTTATTCCATGATTGCCTAAAATCCAGCAAGATACAACTTATTAAATGTACCACTTCTTAACGTATTTGAATATATAAAGAGCTTAATTCAGACTTTAGTTTCGGAACGTGTAGAGTTATCGTAATATTCACGCATAACAATACAGAGATACTGAGCTAGAACAGATCTATAGGTCCAGTCCTAGTTAGCTGGTGACGATTTTCTTCGAACTGTCAAAAGAGCACATTGTAGTTTTTTTGCGACGTCACCCCTCTCGCAGTTCGGCATAATTAGGTGCTTTCCGCTGACTAGTAAAAATGCCCAAGAAGAAAAAAATAAACCTTACAAAATCATACATCTCCCGTTTTTCGATAAAATCCCATCACGTTTTGTAGCCTTTTTCAATCTTCAAATGGTGTAAGGAATAAACAGACTGTTTTGTAGGCCGTATTAAGGAGGGTTTCTCCTCTCTGTTCCTGAACCACCTATTTTCTGACAGTGTGATGTAAGAACCCGTGAATCAGATTTCTCTGCATGATAATCTTAATGACTTACGTTTTACTTGTGTAATATTCTTAGACCAAAGGTTACAAAGCACACATTTCGGATTTATTTTCCAAAGCGACTTCGACGAAAATATGCTTTATCATCAGGCACTTTCATTTCATTAAATAGGAAACCCTCGTCAGTCGTACGTCCCTGATGTTAAAGCGTTTTTGGTGTTCGTTTGTTTTGTTTTTGTCATCGAAACTTCGAACAATGGTATGATACAGCTTTCCACACCAGCCAATCCCATGCCAGTCTCTTAATATCTACATAACTAATGCATCCTGCGTTTGCCTTAGCGTTTTTGCCAGTGTTCTAGAAGTACCGCATCCCACATCTGCTTGAACCAACTTACTGTACCGAACTCAAACCTAGATTTCTCTCTGTAATTTGTGCCTCTCACATTTTCCTTGATTAGCAAATTAACTATACCTTGATGCCTCAACATGTGTTCTACAAGCTTATTCCTTCTTTTAGCCAGGTTGTGCCCTAAGAATTACCCTTCATGATTCTGCTCAATACCTCCTCGTTAGTTACCCGATGTACCCATCCAATCATCAGCATTTCTCTGTAACACCATTTTGCAATCTCCGCTATTGTCTTGTATATAGCTTTTAGCATAGCTGGTTCACTTCCTTGTAAATAGTATAAAGTGTATTAGCTTCTAAATCAATCGTATATAATATTGTGTCATAGTATAACCATTCTCATCTACACAATGGTAAAATTTGTATGTGTTTCACTAGTGTGGCAGAAGGAGAGACATTTCACAAATTTTGTCTCGAGCCGGTCAGGTTCTCGAAGAAATTCTTGTTTTTGCTGATAATTTCAGAAGTGTTGGATGGTCAATAAAAGAATACTTACCTTTTCCAACGAATTCTAAACCTATAACATAGACAAAAGCTACAATATTTTCACGTGCGTGGAAGCAATCTACTAATATTTTTGCTGTCTGGAGCTGAAGGTTTAGACGACATTCTCTTGGGACAGTACTGAGTGGTAATAATTAACGACTGGAAACTATCGTAATTCCGACACGTTCTTGGTAAATTTCTAGTCGTACGATTTCTGAATAGATTATTTTATCAGGGGACACTGTTGATAAAACTTATACGTCCTATTAATTCAAATGATAAATTGTGCGTCTTCAGTTCTTAGCCTACATTTAGCGGCCAGGAGTAGTTTCAGCAGAAATCGAATGAAATGGAAAATCATTCCTTCGCTATTGGAGTGTGCTTTCCGTTTGCACAGCAGTCGCCTCTGTTCCTGAAAGAGAAATCAGCAGTTTCACACGAAGGGTCAGGTTAGATCCAAAATAAAGATATCGAGTCTCATATTCCCTTTTTCTTTTCTGTATACTGAAAGGCGACATTCGCATACTGTATACGGAACATTTTCCTTGGCGCTTTCTGATATTTACCCGCTTATGCTGAATTCAGCTTAATTGGTTTGTAAATTTGACAGTCAGAGTTTTCCTTTTCGATGTCTATATTGCGCAAGAATTGGCGGAAGGTAAATCGGCGGTGACCTAGTCGAAGGAATCACCTCGAAATTCACCTTAATTAGTTTGGGCACTCGCATAACAATTTATTGCAAGGCTATGGACGACAGTTTGACTCAGGCTGCAATTGTTTACAACAGAAAGGGTTTAACCGTTGAGCCGTCTAGCTTGGGATCATAAATACAAATGTCATGGAGAAACAAATAAAATACTGACGAGAAAACTATACCATTTGCAGGCAAAGAAGTTCGAAAAAATATTTACCGACATGAGTTCAGATGTTGAGATGTGTGTCCTAAGGGACCAAACTGCTTAGGTCATGGGTCCCGAGCATTTCCACGTGTGCCGGGGCTGTAGGCAGGTACCCGTAATTCCGTAAGTTTTTTTCTCGGGGTAATATTGAAATTGTATCAGTAGCGCCTCGTTAGGTAATGCACCAATGCTGGCTGCTTCACTGAAAACCTGTGTTGATAAGCAATTTCTGTTTCTGTTCCTGCAGATGTTACCTCCTGAAATTTGACCCCTTATTTAACGTTCACCCTGCATAAGAGGAATAGAAGCGGATCGAGAATCGAAATTTGTGTTACTTTAGTGGTGGAAGTGGCTGATTCGTTTTATTAATGCCCTGCGAGATAATATATCGTGTTACATTTACATAAATGTTATATAAGGGTTAGCATATTCAACGCACACGTACCTTCAGTCATCTTACCAAGATTTAAAGCGCCTCTTGACGTTTTTCTGTGGTTGCGATCTAAAATTTGGGTTGTTTTGAAAATCCGCCTATTGCTAATACTTCATTTGATATTTTTTTCAGGTATCATTTCCTGTGGATTAAATTTTATTTCTGTAAAGTACTATGTCAAGTTTATATCTACTGTATGTCCAAAAATTATAACAGGTGCGTTTTGTTTGGTTTGTTTCGATTTCTCACTTGAAAATTTAATTATCAGTGAAACTGCGTTATTGAGTGTGGGCTTTTTTGCTCTTTTTTGCCGTTTTTGACAGCGTGTCTTCTGCAAAGTAGTCATAAAGAAAATTCACTGTGCCTTTTTGAAGCACTGTTTCGTGCGTAGCGGTACGTATGTTACTGTACGTAACATTCTCCGTCCTGTTGACTATCTTTGGTCGATATCTCTTTCTAATGCTGTTGCTTAAGTTGTTTCCACGCAGATATTTATATATCTATACGCTTTATGAAAGACTACTTCAGAAGTGCACAAATAGTTTTCTTTATCTACATTACATGATTACTCTGCAATTCAGAATTGAGTGCCTGGCAGAGGGTTCATCGAACCAACTTCAGTCTATTTCTCTACCGTTCCACTCTTGAACGGCGCTTGGGGAAAACGACAATTTCAATTTTTCTGTGCAAGCCCTGATTTCTATTATTTTATCGTGGTGATCAGTTCTCCTTATGTTCGTGGGCGCCAAAAGAATATTTTCGCAATTGGAAAGATCACATAGGTAATATTGTGAGTAAAGCAAACCAAAGATTGCGATTTATTGGCAGAACACAGAGTGCAACAGGTATACTGACTACACCACGTTTGAAAGCTCTCTTCTGGAGTATTGCTGTGCGATGTGTGACACGCATCAGATGGGACTGACAGAGGACATCGAAATGTTCATATATATATACGAAGATGGTATGTGTTCTGTCGGACATGTCCGACATACCGTATTCGTATATATATAATTAAGGCTCACAGGCCATTTGACAATCTTCTTCTGTGCGGATGTACAAACAGTGTCCGAACTCTTACGCGAATGGGCAACGCGCCGCGAGTACAAGCTAAGGGTTTTCATTTCATTGTAATTAAAGATGACTATCATGATAATATAAGAGAAATCAGAGCTGGCACAGAAAACTTTAAGCGCTCGTTTTCTCCCAAGCGCCATTCAGGAATGGATCGATAGAAAAATAGCTTGAAGGTGGTTCGACGAACCAGTGAATTACAGAGTAATGATGTAGATGTAGTTAAAGAAAATTCTTCGTGCGTTTCTGAAGCACTATTTCACAAAGTGTAGACAACAATGTGGGAACAGTGTACTCAACAGCATCAGAAAGAGACAGCGACGAGAGGTCGGCAACCGGACAGAAAATTTTAAGTACGGTAACAAACTTAACCACTAAGCACGAAATTGTACTTCAGGTATGAACAACAAATTTTCTTTATGACTACCTTGTAGAAGACATGCTGTCAAAAATGACCAAAAAGAGCACAATAGGTCGTACACAGTAAAGAAGTTTCACTAGCAATTTAATTTTCAAGTGAGCAATCGAAAGCAACAAAAAATAAAGAACATGTTACACTTTTTCGGTCTACAATAGATAAACAATCAGAAACACTGTGTTGTACTTTACGGAAACAAAATTCGACCCACAGAAGATGACATGTAGGTGTTGAAAGATGTCTGGGCGAATAAAAAGAAATAAACAGTGTTAACAGAAGGCAGATTTTCAAAACAACCCAAATGTATCTTCAAGTAATGTACTACGCTAGGCCAGGAAACACAGACGGGCCAACTGGATACGGCACCGAAATTCATAGTAATGTTCCAGCAACAGTGCAGCAGCTCGCGGGTGAGTTACAGCTTTAATTTAGACAGTAAGCGAAACACGCGCAGTCGGTAATTGGGCTCTGCTTTCGCAGCGGCCCACGCCAGCTGGTCTCGCCTATAACCGCACCGCGCACGCCCTAGCTAGCTGCGGGTCCGCCGGCGCCCGGTCGCTAATGCTCCAGACGTCTACTCCGGGACGTGACGCGGCACGGCGCGGCATGAGGTACGGCCCAGACGAGGCGGCTAAATTAACAAACAGGCTGGGCGAGGACCGGCGTAACGGAGGACAACATGGCGCCGATGTCGCCGCTCCTTGTTCGGCGCCTTGACAACCCGTATTGAAACACTGTTCCTATCAGTTCGCAGACTACACAGAGAGTGAAATAAAGCAGCCAACAGCCCTCTGTAAGTCCTGTTGCAGACTGGAGGCGCAGAACCAACATCATAATAATCCTAGCGTTCTAATGGTCTTTCTCATATATGGATCTAAAGTTGTAAATTTCTCAAAGGAAGTTATTTCCTTGCGTAGATTGCTCTTTTATTTTGAAATAAACACTTTACTTCATGATTTACGTATGCAGACTGAGGCGACCTTTGAAAATTTGTACCAAGGTCGGGATTCGAACCGGTATTTCCTGCTCAGTAGGTGTATGCACGAACCACTACGCCACCCTGGCACATTGGCCTTACACAAATCCCCGATCCAAATTCCCATTCGCCTCTCAGTGTGACGAGGTAGGTGTGGTAGGATAGCGTGCGCAGTTGTGCAAAGCCACTCTGCAAGGGTGATGTATTCGTTAGCACATCTGCCTACTGACAAGGGAACCTCCCCATCGCACCCCCCTCAGATTTAGTTATAAGTTGGCACAGTGGATAGGCCTTGAAAAACTGAACACAGATCAATCGAGAAAACAGGAAGAAGTTGTGTGGAACTATGAACAAAATTAGCAAAATATACAAACTGAGTAGTCTATGCGGAAGATAAGGGACATAAGGAGCATATCATCTGAGGAGCGCCGTGGTCCCGTGGTTAGCGTGTGCATCTGCGGAACGAGAGGTCCTTGGTTCAAGTCCTCACTCAAGTAAAAAGTTTTTTTTTCAGTTTATGTGACAAACTCTTACGTTTTCATCACTTTTTTGGGAGTGATTATCACATCCACAAGAAAACCTAAATCGGGCAAGGTGACGCACATGCCGTCACCAGTGTCGTATAGAATATATCAGACGTGTTTTCCTGTGGAGGAATCGGTTGACCTATGACCTTTCGATCAAATGTGTTCGGTTCCCATTGGAGAGGCACGTCCTTTCGTCTACTAATCGCACGGTTTTGTGGTGCGGTCGCAAAACACAGACACTAAACTTATTACAGTGAACAGAGATGTCAATAAACGAAAGGACAGATCTTAACTTTGCGAAAATAAAGAAAATAAACTTTTCACTCGAGGGAAGACTTGAACGAAGGACCTCTCGCTCCGCAATTGCTCACGCTAACCACGGGACCACTGCGCTACTGAACTCGCAGTAGCCTTAATGTTACATATCTCGCGCATGGACTACTCAGTTTGTATATTTTGCTTATTTTTTTCATATTTCCACACAACTTCTTCCTGTTTTATCGATTGATCTGTGTTCAGTTTTTCAAGGCCTATCCACTGTGCCAACTTACAACTAAATCTGAGGGGGGTGCGATGGGGAGGTTCCCTTGTGAGCAGAAGACCCAGGTTCGAATCCTGGCCTTGGTAGAAATATTCATTTGTCGCGTCAGTCTGTTTATATAAATCATAGGTAATTAAGACTTGAAAAGCTGTCTGGAACCAAATGGTTTCATTTGTTTTAGTTCATGATCTAGTAATTAGATTGTTTCGCCACCTTGGGCGTTATCAAGCCATATCACGACAAAAACTATTATGCGTGCAGCATGGTTGTTTCTTCAAAAACTTTTTGCAAGGAATTTATATTACAGTTAAAATAAATCACGATAATTTTAATTCCGCCGTGGTGTAATGGAGATAGCAAAAATGGTTCAAATGGCTCTGAGCACTATGCTACTTAACTTCTGAGGTCATCAGTCCCCTATAACTCAGAACTACTTAAACCTAACTAACCTAAGGACATCACACACATCCATGCCCGAGGCAGGATTCGAACCTGCGACCGTAGCGGTCACGCGGTTCCAGACTGATGGAGATAGCAGTCATCATGCTCGTCCGATGTTGTGTATGACTATGGGGCCCTGTGGAACCGCAAGCAGTGACTAAAAAACAATGAGATGGAGGGGGAGGCCGGGAGGAAAATGGAGGGGCGGAGTGCAGTGGGCGTTGTGGCTTGGGCTTGAAAGAGGGGTAGGTATATCTCATGACGGGTTTCGTAGGTGGGTAGTGAGTGTTGATTGAAGATCCGGCAAGAGACGATGGATAAAGCATGAAGATGCATGGAATGTGGGATATAGATGTAGTGTAGAAGTATGATGCCTTGGTTCGCGATTAATGCATGGGAGTCTTGATACCAGAACTGAGTTTTGTGAATAATTTATAGGGTCAAAAGATGTTCTAAGAAGCGAAGAAATTTGGGAGGTGGATGACTTGGTATAGGTTGCTAGTTTTAGAAGGTAGGAGGATGCAGAAGGGGAATGCTTGTTGGTGTTATCCCTTTCATTAACAATCTTTTTCTTTGGGCGGAAGACATTATCCACAGTTATTTTAATTAACTTTGTAATCATAAATAACCATATGAAAGAAAAATGTATGCCAATGTTCGTTTCCAGTGAGGGGAGCAATGGGACATACAGGGTTATTCGTGAATTCCTGCGGGATTTCAAGACACGACTGCGCCAAAACTACAATACATCCAGAAAACAGACACACATCGGTCGATGGGTCATCTCTCCAAATTATTAACTCACGTTAAATGAGCTGATTGTGGGAAAACGTCAATACGTGAGTGCAACTGACGGACACGGAGTGTTTGCGAATCACGACAGCGCCCCACTTCGGGTATCTGTCCATTCGGTTGCCTGTTTGCAGGTGCGATAATGTCGACCGGAACGGATCAGAGGGTTAAAAGTGAAACTTCAAATCAGCACACTCTGTTGGCGGAAGCTGTAGTTCTGAGAATTCTGTAAACCATTAGCATGCTTCCCTTCAGCAGTGGGACAGTGCTACATAGCAATAACATGCAGAAAATGCCCGCTAATTCTCTAATAACATATCGTGGGACACATACAGTGGGCGGACAAAAATAGGAAAATACCAAAACACAACACATTAACACGCCGATTACGGTTTACGAAAACAGTTGACATTCCAAACAGCTTCCGTTCGTCTCGGAATGGATAAATTCAAGTCCTGTATGGTTTTATAGGTAATCTTACAGGGTGTTTCAAAAATGACAGGTATATTTGAAACGGGAATAAAAACTAAACGAGCAGCGATAGAAATACACCGTTTGTTGCAATATGCTTGGGACAACAGTACATTTTCAGGCGGACAAACTTTCGAAATTACAGTAGTTACAATTTTCAACAACAAATGGCGCTGCAAGTGATGTGAAAGATATAGAAGACAACGCAGTCTGTGGGTGCGCCTTTCTGTACGTCGTCTTTCTGCTGTAAGCGTGTGCTGTTCACAACGTGCAAGTGTGCTGTAGACAACATGGTTTATTCCTTAGAACAGAGGATTTTTCTGGTGTTGGAATTCCACCGCCTAGAACACAGTGTTGTTGCAACAAGACGAAGTTTTCAACGGAGGTTTAATGTAACCAAAGGACCGAAAAGCGATACAATAAAGGATCTGTTTGAAAAATTTCAACAGACTGGGAACGTGACGGATGAACGTGCTGGAAAGGTAGGGCGACCGCGTACGGCAACCACAGAGGGCAACGCGCAGCTAGTGCAGCAGGTGATCCAACAGCGGCCTCGGGTTTCCGTTCGCCGTGTTGCAGCTGCGGTCCAAATGACGCCAACGTCCACGTATCGTCTCATGCGCCAGAGTTTACACCTCTATCCATACAAAATTCAAACGCGGCAACCCCTCAGCGCCGCTACCATTGCTGCACGAGAGACATTCGCTAACGATATAGTGCACAGGATTGATGACGGCGATATGCATGTGGGCAGCATTTGGTTTACTGACGAAGCTTATTTTTACCTGGACGGCTTCGTCAATAAACAGAACTGGCGCATATGGGGAACCGAAAAGCCCCATGTTGCAGTCCCATCGTCCCTGCATCCTCAAAAAGTACTGGTCTGGGCCGCCATTTCTTCCAAATGAATCATTGGCCCATTTTTCAGATCCGAAACGATTACTGCATCACGCTATCTCGACATTCTTCGTGAATTTGTGGCGGTACAAACTGCCTTAGACGATACTGCGAACACCTCGTGGTTTATGCAAGATGGTGCCCGGCCACATCGCACGGCCGACGTCTTTAATTTCCTGAATGAATATTTCGATGATCGTGTGATTGCTTTGGGCTATTCGAAACATACAGGAGGCGGCGTGGATTGGCCTCCCTATTCGCCAGACATGAACCCCTGTGACTTCTTTCTGTGGGGACACTTGAAAGACCAGGTGTACCGCCAGAATCCAGAAACAATTGAACAGCTGAAGCAGTACATCTCATCTGCATGTGAAGCCATTCCGCCAGACACGTTGTCAAAGGTTTCGGGTAATTTCATTCAGAGACTACGCCATATTATTGCTACGCATGGTGGGTATGTGGAAAATATCGTACTATAGAGGTTCCCAGACCGCAGCGCCATCTGTTGTTGACAATTGTAACTACTGTAATTTCGAAAGTTTGTCTGCCTGAAAATGTACTGTTGTCCCAAGCATATTGCAACAAACGGTGTATTTCTATCGCTGCTCGTTTAGTTTTGATTGCCGTTTCAAATATACCGCTCATTTTTGAAACACCCTGTATATTACCATGCTTCCAGCAAAATAGTGGGAAGATAGGGTAACGCTGATGGAGGTCGATAGCGATCAAGCACCCGTTTCACAAAATATCAGTAATATTGGTCTGACTGCTGTGATGGACAAGGGTGACTCAGCCCAGTGGTGAAAATTCCAGTCCTGGAGGATGCGAGCCATGTGGATGGAATATCACGATACGGCTTCCCAAAACATCTCCAAACCGACGCCATGTTTCAATCGCGGCAGCAGGGAACGTGCATCATAGGCTTGGAACCGTGTACAGCAGGCTTAAACAGTGTGAAACAAGACTCATTGGAATAATGTCGGAGCTACGTGTATACGAATATGGGCAAATTGTTGGTGCACACATGGTGGGCCCCGTAACCAACATAGCCGAAGTATTACCTGTTTCAAGTGGCACCCTATCGAAGGTTAATACCGCATACGGGGAAAACGGAAAAACATCATCAACTCCATCACAACGTGAACGAAAGTGTGTGTTTAGTAATAGTGACAGACGGTCGCTGGAGAGGAGTGTGCCGAAAAATAACCACAGCAGCAAAAGTCACTGCAGAACTGAATGTCGCGAACATTGTCAGCACCAAAAGAACACGAAGGTGTCCGTTTAAACTGGGAACAACAGTACGAACTGGAATTGCAGAACCTGCAATCAGTTACGCAAGCTCCAGACCAGAAAATAGAGGGGCCGAACCCATAAAACCTTTCTCCTCCGTTGGTCCACAGCCCAGGTTTTATGGGTTCGGCCCAACGTTTTGCTGGTAGGGGATTTTCATCACGGATGTGTTCTTTTGCAATTCCAGTTCGCCCTATCTTTCTCACCTTATGGCGGGCGCCGTTCGTGTTGGTTTGGCGCGGACAGGTTCGCGACATTCAATTCTGCAGTGACTTTTCCAACTATCGTCTTCTTATTTTTCGGTACACCCCTCTTGAATGATCGTCTGTCACCATGAATAATAAAAAAAAATGGCTCTGAGCACTATGGGACATAAGTTCTGAGGTCATCAGTCCCCTGGAACTTAGAACTACTTAAACCTATCTAACCTAAGGACATCACACACATACATGCCCGAGGCAGGATTCGAACCCGCGGCCGTAGCGGTCGCGAGGTTCCAGACTGTAGCACCTAGAACCGCTCGGCCACCCCGGCCACCTCAGAATCATTCTATAAACACTTTAGTCCGCATTGTGGTTTAGCGGATGATGTTCTTCCGTTTTCCTTGTATGCGGTATTAAGGATCGATACGTTGTCTCCTGAAACACCAAACACTTCGTCTGTCTTGGCTAGGGAATCACTAACTGTAAGAGCACCTACAGTTTATCCACGTTGGAATCCCCGTAGTTACGACACAGTACACTCAAAAGTGTGGTGTCGAAACTAGGCAATCAACAAAGTCGTATTAATGAGTTTTATTACAAAAAGAACATTAAAATAATTAACTTTTGCAATCACACTGATGTGTCGCAAGCAAAGGACGACACACGATATAAGCAGTCTTCTTCACCATAAACAATTCCAAGACTGAGCTACATAGAGAGTACAATGGAAGTGAATAGCGTTGACGCTGCTATACAACTGCCTTATCTTGAAGCTGCTATTGAACTGGGCGTTCACCAGTCGGTCGCCGTGCTTATGTCCTATTAACATAGGGGCCGCTGCTGTTGCGTTGTCGTCCTGTAGGGAGGTACGGTCAGCGTCCGATTGGCTGACTCCTTCTCACAGCCTTCTCTTCCCTGTCGTTCCCGACTGGCGTGCCGGCGCTTGACTTCGTGCCGCAACACAGAGCTACACGGAACACTGTTCTGACCGTGTCTGACACTTGCAACGTAATGCGAGCATTGCACAAGTGTAATTCGTCGTCAAGTACACGTTGGAAAGGCTGACGGCTCAACCCTCGTCCGACCATCCTGATTTAGGTTATCCGTGATTTCCCTAAATTGCCTCAGGCAAATGCCGGTATAGTTTCTTTAAACGGGCACGGCAGACTTTATTCACCATCCTTCCCCATTCTTCCCTAATCTGATGGGACCCATGACCTCACTTTTTGGTCCCCTCCTCCGAAATCAACCAACCAACCTCCATGCCTGGCCAGCATCTTGAGTTTATGTTCAAGCACGACTTTCTCTCCGTGTTTCTCTATTTTTGTCCAACCCCTTACGCCCCATTGGTAGAGATACGGTTAAAGGCCTGATGCCGAGAATACTACGAACTACACTGAAGTACCAAAGAAACTCGTATGGGTATGCGTGTTCACATGCAGAGATATCTAAACAGGCCGAATACTGCGCTGCAGTCGGATACACCTATATTAGACGACAAGGTTCAAATGGTTCAAATGGCTCTGAGCACTATGGGACTTAACATCTATGGTCATCAGTCCCCTAGGACTTAGAACTACTTAAACCTAACTAACCTAAGGACATCACACAACACCCAGTCATCACGAGGCGGAGAAAATCCCTGACCCCGCCGGGAATCGAACCCGGGAACCCGGGCGTGGGAAGCGAGAACGCTACCGCACGACCACGAGCTGCGGACAAGACGACAAGGGTCTGGCGTAGTCGTTAGATCGGTTACTGCTGCTGCAATGGCAGGATATCAAGATTTAAGTGAGTTTGAACGGGGTGCTATAGTCGGCGCACGAGCGATGGGACAGAGCATTTCCGAGGTAGCGATGAAATAGGAATTTTCTCGTGCGACCATTTCATGAGGGTAAGGTGAACATCAGGAATCGGGTAAAACACCAAATCTCCGACGCTGCTGCGGCCGAAAAAGATGCTCCAAGAACGGGAAATATGACGACTCGATGACTGCACAACACAAAGATTTACGCCTAGCCTACACCCCTCAACACCGACACTGGACTGTTTAGACGATTGGAAAAATGTTGCCTGATCGGACGAGTCTCGTTTTAGATTGTATCGAGCGGTTGGACGTGAACGGACATCGAGACAACCTCATGAATCCGTGGACCCTGCATGTCAGCAGGGCACTGTTCAAGCTGGTGGAGGCTCTGGAGTGGTGTGGGGCGTATGTAGTTGGAGTGATACGGGAAACCTGATATGTCTAGGTACGGCTCCGACAGCTGACACGTACCTAAGTATCCTGTCTGATAAGCCGGCCGCTGTGACTGAGCAGTTCTAGGCGCTTCAGTCTGGAACAGCGCGACCGATACGGTCGCAGGTTCGAATCCTGCCTCGGGCATGGATGTGTATGATGTCCTTAGGTTAGTTAGGTTCAAGTAGTTCTAAGTTCCAGGGGACTGATGACCTCAGATGTTAAGTCCCATAGTACACAGAGCCATTTGAACCATTTTAAACATGTCTGATCACCTGAATCCATTCGTGTCCGCTGTGCATTCCGGCGGACTTTGGCAATTCTAGCAGGACAACACCCCACACGCCCATAATTGTTACAGAATGGGTCAAGAAGTACTTTTCTGAATTTAAACACTTGCGCCGCCCACCAAACTCGCCAGACTCTGAACACCATTGAGCATATCTGTAATGCATTGCAGCGTGCTGTTCTGAAGAGATCTCCATCCCTTCGTACTCTTACGGGTTTATGGACAACCATGCAGGATTCATCGCGTCAGTTGCCTCCAGCACTACTTGAGACATTTGTTGAGTCCATGACACGTCGTGTTCTGGCACCTCTGAGCGTTTGTGGGGGCCCTTTACTCTATTAGGCAGGTGTAGCAGTTTCTTTGGCTCCTCCTTGTATTTCAGAAATCATATAAAGACGGAATCAAATGGTGCAAATGGTTCTAAGCACTATGGGACTTAACATCTGAGGTCATCAGTCCCCTAGAACTTAGAACTACTTAAACCTAACTAACCTAAGGACATCACACACAGCCATAACAGAGGCCGGATTCGAAACTGCGACCATAGCAGCAGCGTGGTTCCGGACTGAAGCGCCTAGAACCGCTCCACCACAGCGGCCGGCTAAAGATGGATTACGGTGGAAGCGTGACGCGCAGCGGTTTAGACGTAGCTGCCGTGTTTAATGCAGTGGAAAAGCGGCGAATGCGCTGTGGACGAATATAATGGGCCGAGTCTCATCTCCGTTACGTGCGAACGACGCTGTTTTGTACAAAGCAACGGCGACTCATTATGTCTCCGTGCTACTTTTTGTATAATATCTGTGTAACGCGAGCTGGCAAGAGTGCTGAAATTAGCACCGCTCATTAACACAAGAGGCACACACGCGAAGTGCGCGTAAAGCTGTCTGGGAGCTCGCGACTGCGCATGCGCCGTCGCGTCTCCCAATTACCGTTACGTAAGCTCGGGGATGCCCCTCGGAACGAGCATGGCGTCGCGTGCGGCAGCGCTGTTACCCCGACCGGGCAGTAAAGAATACTTCTTGCGCTTTAAAATAATGCGCCAGAGCCGCGTTTTGTCTTCCGGCGACCGCGATAAGCTCGCGGGTAATTTTCGTTTGTAAGCTACAGCTGGCTGCGTAGATAGCGCCGCTGTAACGGCGGTGGGAACACGCACGCGAGAAGCGGGCGCCGATTCCCGACTTCCCCCGGACGTTATATCTGTCGGGCGGTGCGTGTACGCGAACACGCAAGTAGTTCTGCGTGAGTGGCGGGAATTCTGCTGGGGGTGAACGTCACGGAAACTCGATTTGTTGCCGTGTATCAGGATTACCTTGCAGCAGAAATAATGGTTACAGCTGACAATTAGATACACGTGGGTACTTGTTCCCGAAAGAGGGGTGGCAGCGCTGATGCGCAAGATTATAGCTCGCGTCGCTGACGTGGATTTGTGTTCGCTCGTCGGACGCAATATGTGGACATTGTAACACCCCACCCGTCGCTTGTCCGATTTTGCGTGTGATGAACAAGTTACAGAGAAATTGGGAGTGGAACTGTACGCAAAAATGGATAACACTAGGTTTAAATGTGGTCCTGTCACCCCTAATTAACCTGCGGTGCTAGTGTTGACGATAAATCCCACCTATTTTTCCTTCCAAACATGAACGATCATGAACACTTATGGTGTTCAATGACATAAAACACATAGACAAATATTAAAAAAAAGCATAAGGGTAAATTCAGGATCAGCTACTGAAAGTAAAGGCTCTACTGAATCACAATAATTTTATTATAACCATCAGATAAATGCTGAATAAAACACAATGAACAATTTACAAATTACCCTCCTAACTGGCACTGGCAGTGAACTGTGACAAAATCGGTACAAGACGGGATCTCTTATAAACCGGCTGACCAACTGACATCTACACAAACGTAAAATACGAAGAACCGCTAAACCCCAAAGTATCGTGAAACCTCTGTGGAAACAGCAATTGATCCAACTACTTAACGTTACTCCTAACACAGGCCGAAGCGGGAGCGATCTTACCGTAATATTCCTGTTGCATCGGCGGTCTCCTACGGCGACGGCGCGGCCGTGCGGTCGGCGTGTGGCGTCCCGGAAAGTACACTCCTACAGTATTTGAACACCAGACTGCTGTTGGTAAACTTCTCTGTTTGCAACAATGTTTCCGTCAGCAATGAGCTGGCGCGGCTAACGTCCTCTCAGAGCGAAAGACCAAGAAGGGAGACGACTTGGCTAACGTCCTCTCAGTACGGGAGCCCAGAACGGAGGACTTCTACCGAGAGTCCAGCAAGATCGCTCTTCACCTCTGTTTTCCCACCTCAACTTTTACCGAGCGAATCACATCATTACTTGTTGTTGTTGTTGTTGTTGTGGTCTTCAGTCCTGAGACTGGTTTGATGCAGCTCTCCATGCTACTCTATCCTGTGCAAGCTTCTTCATCTCCCAGTACTTACTGCAACCTACGTCCTTCTGAATCTGCTTAGTGTATTGATCTCTTGGTCTCCCTCTACGATTTTTACCCTCCACGCTGCCCTCCAATGCTAAATTTGTGAACCCTTGATGCCTCAGAACATGTCCTACCAACCGGTCCCTTCTTCTTGTCAAGTTGTGCCACAAACTCCTCCCCAATTCTATTCAATACCTCCTCATTGGTTATGTGATCTACCCATCTAATCTTCAGCATTCTTCTGTAGCACCACATTTCGAAAGCTTCTATTCTCTTCTTGTCCAAACTGTTTACCGTCCATGTTTCACTTCCATACATGGCTACAGTCCATACAAAAACTTTCAGAAACGACTTCCTGACCCTTAAATCTATTCTCGATGTTAGCAAATTCCTCTTCTTCAGAAACGCTTTCCTTGCCATTGCCAGTCTACATTTTATATCCTCTCTACTTCGACCATCATCAGTTATTTTGCTCCCCAAATAGCAAAACTCATTTACAACTTTAAGCGTCTCATTTCCTAAACTAATTCCCTCAGCATCACCCGACTTAATTCGACTACATTCCATGAGCCTCGTTTTGCTTTTGTTGATGTTCATCTTATATCCTCCTTTCAAGGCACACATCACTAGAATCTCTCAAAATACCCAGTTTGCCAGTGCCGACCAATGTACTGCCTGGGAACAGAACTCTTTTTCCACAGTTCTTTTATTTCTACAAAATTTCACAAGTAAACTCCGCCCTTGCCGGCTGGGAAGAACCACAGCTGTTGGCAGTAACACGTTTACTGGAATTTTTCACCTAAGAGACCGCTCGAGATTTTCCCGGCAGAATTCCCTGTCGTAGCGAACACAGACTCCTGCATTGAAAGTTTTTGTTATTGGGAACTCCTGGCCTGCCCCACTTGAGTTATTCGAAGTCGTAAAATTAGTGCGTTTTCCCATAATCCATGATTCACTTGCGGCTACATGCGCCTTAATGACTCCCCATAACGAGTTGTCAGGTGTGGTGCGGTCAGAACTTCGTGGTGGCCATTTTAAGGTAACTAGTGTCGCTGATGAACCACACTACCTATCCACCGTCCTGGAAAGTGTTCATTTAGTAACTCGCTCACTGCACAAGCGTAATGAGGTTGCTCTCCGTCTTGCTGCGATCATATGCGTTCCTGCGAGGGCCCTTTCCTCAAGCTGAAGTATTAAAGATGTTTGTAACATGTATCAGTTCACATAACCTTCAAAAAAGTGCGGTCCAAGTCATCGCTAGCTATGTCATTACGTGACGCGGGCTCCTTTTTAAACCGACTGTGCGGTGAGGATTCTCCTTGGCATAGAAGACACTACGTCTAGCACTTGAGCTGCGATAAATGACAGATTTATTTGAAACCATAAACTTGGCACGGTTCACTGTATTTGGAAATTGAGCTAACAAGCACGGCATGCTAAAACGCGTTCAATCCGGTCTGTAAGTGGCAAAGGTAGCTTCATTCATACAACTCGAGATAACGCAGCTCGCTCGTGTTCGTTCATGTAGCCCTGCAATCCAGTATGGTATTTTAGGTTCCCAAAGATCGTCGTGCAGGTTCCGAAAAGTGTAGTACTATTTTTCCGAAGGCTTCCGAAGTTGCCAGATTTCTACCGACTGACGACTGGAGCTAGACGTGACAATGGAGGAAGCTGGCAGCAAATGTGGGGGGCATTGCTGCTTTACTAGTGTCTCCAGCCAGCGCTTTTGCGTTCAGACTTCGGCTACCCCCGTATGTAATGCTTAAATGTGTAACGTTGTTACTTTAATTTGTTCTGAAATCGGTGCTGATATTCAAGACCATAAAAGTGGGTTAAAAGCTGTGAGCTGTCTGGGGAAGTTAACCTTGCATTACTGCGCAACTGTTTAACTAGGTATCCAGTCTAGCTTACCTAATTCCCAACCATACTAACATTAATTATAATCTTTTAATAGTCATACGACAACCGGTGATATATATAAAAGAGAATTTAAATAAAAAGAAATAAATCAGTTTATATTTGGAAATTTATTTTAACATTGATCATTGAAATTTCAGCATATTAAACTTGATTCATAATTAAACTGGTGCCTTATTTAGGATTGTGAAAATGTGAGTTTGTAATCTTACGGAACACATCAAATATGGAGCCAAGATTGGGAGACTGCATACAACACTGCATTCAATAAAATAACACACAAAGATCGTTGAAACATATGCACGAGGAAATTAACCACAACCAACCGATTCAATTTTCACCCAAAGAAGTTACGTTCGTAGCGCAATCCTGTCCGTCATGTAACTACCACACACTGGTATACTAAATTCATACTAACTCTCTGTGAAATCTTCCCGAAAAGATTAGCTGAGGGCTACTTTGATGGTTACACCACAAGCTACACGTGGTCAACGTGGTTTACACAAAGAGCGTAACTCCACAATAATTTTGATAATTAAAATAATTACATCGAAATGCAATTTACAAAAGAAAAACCTCGAACTGGTTACCATCGTCTTACTATTAACCTGATGGGTCAAACAATGTATAAGCACGTGGTACTGGTCTCACAAAGTAAACCCCACGTGGGTTGAACATAAAGAAAAGTTGCTATATTGAAAAATATTCTCAAGACGAGACGTTATAATCACACGAGCATTCGCATTTAAGATTGATGATCTTAGTTAGAGTTACTGATCAACACGTGGTTCCACTTTACTCACAAAGTAGTGACAAAGCAACTACCGGAAGGTATTCTGAACTTCACACGCGAATTACATTGCGTTGCAATTTAAGATAACATTAGATATTTTAGAGCTAAACCTGAAATAAAGGTGATTAAATTTTCAGTTAGGCTGAACTTAAGAAATCCATTGTCCTACGGACTTAGCAGACACGCGCTAAGCCGGAGATCTTACCACTTCAGACGCTCGCCGCGGACAGACTGCCGTGGTCCCTTCCTGAGGGTGGCTCACAAATACAAATGGAAGTGGCCAGAGACGCAGCTTCCTATACCAACATGACAAGGGACGGACAGGGCCATACTAAGGATAGAAACCTCTTTGCTTTTAGAAAGCGTAGCTACCTGTTCTGACGTTGGTCCTACTGTTCTCTAGCAGACAGGCTTGTCTGCTACCATCCAGCATGCAACTAGAAATACATTTGATCATTCATCCTCTCACACAGAAGGGAAGGGGGATGACAGTATCTTATCATATACAGTATATAAAAGAAAGCGGATGTAGGTTCCGTATGAGACTTTGTGACATGAATTACATATAAACTGTGTTTTAAAGTGTAGTAGTGTGACAGATCGTTCTTGTTTATGTGTAAAAGTAACACGTTTCACTGCTCAGTCTCCTCCCAGATAGTCAGAAACACCACAGTAAATATAGAAGAGGAATTTATGCCGTAAATGACAACAGATTTAAGAAATTAACATGAAAGGAATCCAACAGACCTTTCAAATTACTTACGGGAATGGAGCTGGATATTGCCTTCGATAACCGCCGAAATTCCGACAGCCGAACACCCTGCCGTTTTGTAGGCACAACTGAAAAGCCAAATTGCTCTTCATGTCAACTACCCGAAAAATATTTTTCAATAATGCTTCATTCTAACCTTAGGTCGTTCATGTTGGAATGTCGTAAGGAACTGCGACTGTTTATGACAATGAAAGTTCAAATTAAACAATTATCTGCATCAGTGACTCTTTTTATTTCACCTCACAATGCGTTTCGAGAGTTCACTGACACACTCATCTTCAGGTGGAACTATGGTATTGTATTACATATTTGCTAGTTGGATGCCACCAGTTGTTCGTTGTGGTTTAATTTTACCACAAAAACGTATAACAGGAGTTGTTAGCGTGATATGCACTAAGATCATGATTTTTAATCAGTGAAAGAGTTATATACAGTTTATTCCTGAGGTTCGTCATAAATAGATATTTTTAACTAAATTTGCCTCACAGCACACGAAGCTATAACATCAACAAACCAAAGATTATAACGATGTAAAGATGTACTGCCTTGCGTTAGAGATCGTTCGTTACTAACTTACATTGTGGACCATAGATACATATAATAATTATAAAATTGTCTATACTTTAGAACAACCTTAAAAAAAGTATTACTACTCCAAATACATGAGAGGCACAAATAAAAATAAAAATATATATAAAACTTGCGGACCTTATATCAGTATCATATAATTCTTACTATTTCTGTAAGTACTTTTGAAATTATGTTTTATTAAGGTGAGATAATTTCCAAAGCACTGTAAAGAAGCAGTAAGAATTATATTCTGTTGCTACTAAGCCTGCAAGTTTTACATATTTGTTAAGTTTTCTTTCAAATTTTTATTTATGTCTCCACCGTCATTTATTCGCAGTAGAAACACATTCAAAAATTTGTTGTAAAGAATAAACAATTTTATAATTATTGTATTCACCTGTGGTCCACAATATAAGTTACAATGAACTATCTCTGAGACGATTCATTATATCATAGACCATATATAACGTAGACCGCGCATGTCCGTATCTCTGCCGAGTTAACGTTTGAAAGTCACGTGACAGGGGGCAGAAAGCTGAGTTCTCTCATTACACACTGTGTGAAGTGAAATAAAGCACTGATTTTAGTACAGCTCTTATACATGTAGTAGTGCAGTTATTCTAATTCCTCCGAAATTTCTGATGATAAAGCTGTGGTTATCGCTTTTACATATGGTCAAGTTGAAACGTATTGACGGTTTTTTCAACAAGCGACGGAATTATTGTTCTTTAGTGAATACTTTTTTTTTCGCTGCGAGTTCTTGTAGCTCATCGCTTTCACAGGAGTCCAAGACAAAATAACAATTTCGAAAGCAGGATTAGTTTTCTAACGGTTCCACAAGAATATGAAGAATATGCATGATCTGCTTTAGTAAGGGTAAGAAATGAAATTCATTTATGTGCATAACGTCAGTTATTTACACAAAATAAGCACATACGTTTTCTGACTTTGACTTAATTCAGTGCAGATAAAAAAACGATATGAAGATAGGAAGCGTAATATATTAAAAAATTTTGATTATAGTGGTTTAGCGTGCTTCATATTAACGATATGTCGTCTCAAAAGCTTAATCATTCACCATGTTTTACATCCCAGGACCAACATCCATCCTAACTTTCAAGTTATGGAAACGCCTCTGCAAGTATTTAAAGTAATTCACTTACACGACTGAGATTTTCGTCACTTTACCTAATCTGTAGGATGCAAAAAAAAAGACTTACTGAGAATATGTGAAGGTCTTTACTTCTACATCTAGTAAAAAGCACAAAAGCACATTTGTTCTATAAACACGTAATGACATACTAGGCTTCGTGCCCCGAGTCACGTGACTTAGATGTTGATTTCAGTAAAATGACGTCATGCGCAGTCTATGTTATCTATGGTCTATGCATTATATGCTTATATCGTTTTAATCTTTGGCCTGTTTACGTTATTGGTTCGCGTCCTGTGATGCAAAATAAGTTAAATTTATATATTTATGACGAACCGCATGGTTCAGGGCGCTGCAGCAGATTGTAAGTAAATGTATCACCGATTGAAATTTATAATCTGAGAGCCATATTCGCTAACAAGAACATGTTATGCGTTTTCGTAGCAAAACGAAACCACAGCAATTAACCGGCTGCATCCAGCAAGCCAAAATGTTACTTAATATCTTTGTTCCACCTGAAGACCAAAATGCAAACTGTTGGAGCGCGTGGTGGAAAGAGAAGAGTGATTGACGCAGATAACTCTTTTACTTGAATTTTCATTTGTTTAATTTTGGTATGTAAATGTCGTGTGACTAGGGCCTCCCGTCGGGTAGACCGTTCGCCGGGTGCAAGTCTTTCAATTCGACGCCACTTTGGCGACTGGCGCGCCGATGGGGATGAAATGATGATGATTAGGACAACACAACACCCATTCCCTGAGCGGAGAAAATCTCCGGCTCAGCCGGGAATCGAACCCGGGCCCTTAGGATTGACATTCTGTAGCGCTGACAACTCAGCTACGGGGGGCGAACTTAATTTTGATTAAACTCGTGTACAAAATTTGCTGAACCTGTTGGGAAACCTACCTACAGTTGGTTCAGTTTACGGGGTGGGGGATGCGACGGAGGGATGGAGAGCAACTTTGGCACGACAGATGGTGGCTACCAGATTCCAGTCCAGTGCCGTTGCGAGGGTCGCGAGGAGGGGAGGTAGAGGCGCAGATGTTCCATGGGCGGGAACCCAGAGCAGAGCGAACGGTGGGATGGCTGCTCTTCTGCCCCCTGTGTGGACGCGGGGAGGGGCGGGCTGCGATGGCGACCGCACACACACTGCCTCTCCTGACGCAGACATAACTTCTTTCATAACTGTGTGCTATTACTCTGGTCAGGTGGTGACTACACATAAAGAAATCGGACAAGTGCGATTATCATTAGAGCTCTGAGGTTTCCGAACAAACTTAATTACCTTTATGGACAATAATAATAATAATAAAAATTTCGTGAGGTTCAATGTCCTTATGTAAGTCTTTTTATTGGACGCCACTTCAGTGCCTTGTGTGTCTCTTACTTACTCCAGTGATACATCCGGGGAAAGGGGACGTACACTTCAACGTGGAATGAAACACTTGTTATAGGCTGACTCTTAAGGGGGGGGGTAGGACGTCAAACGGGCCGACTTGGAGCAGGAGAGGCACCACAGGACATTTTAATTCCTGCTGTCTATACTTTTCAAATAAATTCATAAAACTTTGTCAGCATGACCAGAAAGGATTCAGGATTCACACCCGAACCAGTGGGAGTTCAAAAACGTAACAAAATAATTTTTTTTACTTGTCAAATTTCATCATTTTTTTTCACTTACTATTGCCAGCATGTGTTGCTATAGGTACACTTTTCTTCACAAGTAAGAAAGATTCTTCGATGAATTTTGCACAGCACACAAACCATACTCACAGGTGTATGAAACTCTAGAATTTTCCAAATCTATTAAAAACTGCGGTAAAAAATTCAGATAATGAATTGTAGAATTTGAGTTTTTTCTAAACATGAAGTTTAAAATACAACAGGTCATTCATTTTTTCGGAAACTAAAGAAATTGTAGAGTTTCATACCCCTGTAAGTACGGTTTGTATGCTGTGCAAAATTCGTCGAATAATCTCTCCTATTTATGAAGAAAAGTGTACCTATAGTAACAAATGCAGCCAACAGTAAGTGAAAAAATGATGAAATTTCAAACATAAAAAAACAAAATTGTTACATTTTTGAACTTCCATTGCCAAGAGTGTGAATCCTGAATCCTTTCTGGTCATGCTGACAAAGTGTTATGAATCTGTTTGTAAAAGTATAGACAGTGGAAGTTAAAATGTCCTCTGGTGCCTCTCCTGCTCCATGTTGGCCCGTTTGGCGTCCTACCCCCCTTAACAGATGATTACAGTAACCAGCCACTTTTTACAATCCTATTTATTTATTTAAACAGTGCCGTTACCGGTTTCGAAGCGACAGGTTCATCTTCAGACGGCTAACTCACGCTTCATATTATATTTCGCCTTTTGTTTCCCCCTCCTGACGAAATTTCCTTGCGGTGGTGGTGCCGATGGAGAATCCACGCCATTATGTTCCAGTGCAGATTGTTCTTCATCTTGCGACAGGAAATTTCCTCAGATGGGGAAACAAAAGGCGAAATCTTACGTAAAATGTGAACTAGCCGTCTGAAGGTGAACCTGTCAGTTCGAAACCCGTAAGGGCGCTGTTTAAATAAATAAATAGCATTGTAAGAAGTGGCTGGTTGCTGTAATATTTTGTGTAAGAGTCAGCCTATATTTCGTACACAGACACGGGCTCAAAATGTCAGTTTTTGACAAAATAGCATGAAACGCTTGTTGTTTCTGGCGAATCCTCACACTGTTGTGAGGTGAAGGCTAGGTTGAAAAGATGACAGAAAAACTGATGGTGCCACCGAGATTCGACTCTACTACGTCTCGGTTTGTAGGCACGCGTTTTACCACTAGACCATATATGTAACGGAACGTGAGATTTTTTGAAATACCGTTGAAAGGTCTCTGTTGGATTCCTTTCATGTTAATTTCTTAAAACTGTTGTCATTTACGGCATACATTCCACTGCTCAGTCTCCTCCCAGATAGTCAGAAACACCACAGTAAATTTAGAAGTGGAAAGGTCTCTGTTGGATTTCTTTCACCATTCCTATATAACTAAATTTCTAAATATATATAAACTTATGTATTACATATATTAAGAAATAGGTGTATAAAAACACGCGTATTCCAATGCAACGTTGTGTGAAAATTTCCTAGCATTCGGTCACAAACTTTCGCGAAATTACGACTAGGAACATTTTGAATCTCAATGTACACAAGTGTAATGTGCTGCGAGTACATAGAAAGAAAGATACCTTATCATTTAGCTGCAAAATAGCAGGTCAGCAACTGGAAGCAGTTAATTCCATAAATTATCTGGGAGTACGCATTACGAGTGATTTAAAATGGAATGATCATATAAAGTTGATTGTCGGTAAAGCAGACGCCAGACTGAGATTCATTGGAAGTAACCTAAGGAAATGCTATCCGAAAACAAAGGAAGTTGGTTACAGTACGCTTGTTCGCCCACTGCTTGAATACTGCTCAGTAGTATGGGATCCGTACCAGATAGGGTTGATAGAAGAGAGAGATAAGATCCAACAGAGTGCAGCGCACTTCGTTACAGGATCATTTAGTAATCGCGAAATCGTTACGGAGTTGATAGATAAACTCCAGTGGAAGACTCTTCAGGAGAGACGCTCAGTAGCTCGGTACGGGCTTTTGTTGGCTCTGGCTCTGAGCACTATGCGACGTAACTTCTGAGGTCATCAGTCGCCACGGGCTTTTGTTGAAGTTTCAAGAACATAACTTCACCGAGGAGTCAAGCAGTATATTGCTCCCTCCTACGTATATCTCGCAAAGAGACCATGAGGATAAAATCGGAGAGATTAGAGCCCACACAGAGGCATACCGACAATCCTTCTTTCCACGAACAATACGAGACTGGAATAGAAGGGAGTATCGATAGAGGTAATCAAGGTACCCTCCGCCACACACCGTCAGGTGGCTTGTGGAGTATGGATGTAGATGTAGATGTAGATGGGTTCGTGTTTCTGTATTAGTACAGACGTAGATATTCGTTTCTGAAAAATCTCAAATTGCCGAAAGTTCATAGACTGCTTCGAAATTTTGACAAAACACCGCATTCGAATACTCCGATACGTACATAAACACACTGGAGCGTCATGTGCTAGATATGTAAAATACACGAAATAAAAGGGGAAACCATATAAAAATGTTAACGTGGTTTCTTGTAAATTATTAATTTCTAGGAGTTCTTCACCAATCGCTTCGAAATTTTGACTCAACCTCAAATTCCAATACAGGCGTGTTTTTACGTGCTGCAGCGTTTCTCAATAAATAGTTAAAATATATTTTATAATATTGCTCAGTTAATTACGATTTTAAGTAATTAAACTGGAATGTTAATAGAGTTTATCTCTGCTAGTAAACAAGACTTTTAACAAAGCATTGAATAATTGGTAAGCATTGCTTGAGAACACTACATGAACGTTTCTTGCCTTGCTGGAGGAAATACTATTGAAATGATAAAACACGGCACTGAAAAAGTTCATTCCCTTTTCTAATTAAGCTGAACTCTGTTTCCAGGATCGTCTTTAAATCAGACCGCGAGTGCGTTGGTAGACAACATTGTCTAGAGGCCAGTGACCGATCTGAATATTACGCTTTTCGCGTAATAACATAGCCCGGATTTTGAGAGAAAAAGATACGTAGAAACGATCTCAGAGGCGCATGAATTATAATCTGATATATTAAACATGGAATGTACACTAACAGTGTTCGGCCGTGACCACCACACAATGCGACAGCAACTTCTCTTTGATACGGCCTGAAACTGGACTAAAAGAAACTGCATAATGAAATCACTCAGTATAACATGAATCCCAAGGAAAAGGATCTTCAAATGAAACACGGCTATTTAATATCAAATTAACATCATTATTCAACAAAAGGCTACAAGTGATTCTTACACAGCTTATCTCGGCAGCGTAGAACAAAAGAGAGACAGAGAGGGCGAGCGAACAAGTCGCGTTACGCTTTTTAATATCTTTAGACAAACGAATGTAAGTAGTAAAATTTGTTTCACAGAGGTACTTCATTACAAAATAATTTAAGAATAGTTAAAAATACACCAATTCATTAATACATCGTTACTTTTAATTAATGTTCGGCAGTGGACGATAACTTGTGTGACAACCTTCTCTTCGGCATGAAACCAGACTGGCGCTGTGCAACATCAAACGGTGCGCACGCGTCAGTCTCTCTGCCAGCAGATGGCGCCACCATACGCGCAGTTACGTGGTGCCACCTTACGTGTAAGGCAATGGTAGACGCACTGACCATGTTTCATTTGAATGAACCTTATATATGTAATATATAAAAGGGAAACATTGTTACCAACAATTTCAAAATGTACCTTTGCGATTTTCTTCAAATTTTTACACGTTACTGTAAAATATATATATATATATATATATATATATATATATATATATATATATATATATATATATATACAAAAGCGAACGCTGTTAGTGAACAGGAAAGTAGTATTTATGGCTTACTGATTTATGCTTAGAATACTACTACAGAATATGAATTATTTTCATCAACAATAAATAAAGCTCAAGGACATGAACAGAGTGATGTGAGGAAATGGACATAGAAAACTGGGAGGACAAGAACAGAGAGAGGGGGCTAAACATAGAGATAAAAAAAGAAAGGGGGAGGGGAAGATGGTTGGATGGACGGTGACAGGGGAGAGGAAGAGATTAGGACATGTATCCAATTCCCATACATGTTGGAAACGTGTGCTTTCTCTTTTCTTTCTTCTCTACTTAAGCCGACAGACCTACAGCAAAGCAGTGTGCTCGGGTACAGCTACTTAGACATAAATTTCAGCTTCATATACTTACATGTTCCTGTTCCTGAGAAAAAGGCGTCTTCACAGACGGAGGGACAAACGGACGATCAACAACTCGTGAAAAACAAAAAAAAGTGATATGATAACACGTTAACACTTTTCAGATTTTTTTCCTTTAGTTACACTGTGAACCCTTGCTACAAGGCAGTTTCATAATTCGAGGCCAACTGGAAGTAGGTACCCTACAGGTTTGGATGAGTGAGTTTACGAGTCTCGAAATGTGTTACATGAATGTTGGTATCGTTTGACTGGATTGGGTCAGAAGCTGAAAGTTTTTGCAGCGCCAAGGAACGTAGACTTTAGTATGTGCCATAAATTTCAAATTGATAGCTCTACTCGTTTCAGAAATAGGGAGCTTAAAAGTTGGAATGACAGAGAAAGTGATCCTGTAAGGTTTCGTTTTTCAACCATCAAGATACGTTTACAGACGATGGAAAAACTGGTAGAGGCCAACCTCGGGGATGATCAATTTGGATTCCGTAGAAATGTTGGAACACGTGAGGTAACACTGCCCCTACGACTTGTTTTAGATACAAGATTAAGGCAAACCTACGTTTCTAGCATTTGTAGACTTAAAGAACTCTTTTGACAATGTTGACTGGAATACTCTCTTTCAAATTGTGAAGGTGGGAGGGGTCAAATATAGGCTATCTACAATTTATACAGAAACCAAATGGTAGTTATAGGAACTGAGGGGCGTGAAAGTGTAGCAGTGGTTGGGAAGGGAGTGATACAGGGTTGTAGCCTACCCCCGATATTATTCAAAATGGTTCAAATGGCTCTGGGCACTATGGGACTCAACTGCTGTGGTCATCAGCCCCTAGAACTTAGAACTACTTAAACCTAACTAACCTAAGGACATCAGACACACCCATGCCCGAGGCAGGATTCGAACCTGCGACCGTAGCAGCAGCGCGGCTCCGGACTGGAGCGCCTAGAACGGCACCGCCACCACGGCCGGCGATATTATTCAATCTGTATATTGAGCAAGCAGTAAATTAAACAAAAGAAAAAAAATGGAGTAGGAATTAAAATCCATGGAGAAGAAATAAAAACTTTGAAGTTTGCCGATGACATTGTAATTCCATCAGAGACAGCAAAGAACCTGGAAGAGCAGTTGAACGGAATGGACAGTGTCTTGAAAGGAGGATATGAAATGAACATGAACAAAAGCAAAACAAGGATAATTGAATGTAGTAGAATTAAAACAGGTGACGCTGAGGGAATTAGACTAGGAAATGTGACACATGAAGTAGTAGTTAAGTTTTGATATTTTGGGAGCAAAATAAATGATGATGGTCGAAGTAGAGAGGATATAAAATGTAGAGTGGCAATGGCAAGGATAGCATTTCTGAAGAAGAGAAATTTGTTAACATCGAGTATTGATTTAAATGTCAGGAAATAGTTTCTGAAGGTATTTGTATGGAGTGTAACCATGTATGGAAGTGAAACATGGACGATAAGTAGTTTGGACAAGAAGAGAACAGAAGCTTTCGAAATGTGGTGCTGCAGAAGAATGCTGAAGCTTAGATGGGTAGATCACATAACTAATGAGGAGGTACTGAATAGAATCGAAAGGAAGAGAAATTTGTGTCACAACTTGACTAGAGGAAGGGATCGGTTGGTAGGACATGTTCTGAGGCATCAAGTGATCATCAGTTTAGTATTGGAGGCAGGAGGGTAAAAACTGTAGAGGGAGATAAAGAGATGAATAAATTAAACAGGTTCAGAAGGATGTAGGCTACAGTAGTTACTTGGAGATGAAGAAGCTTGCGCAGGATAGAGTAGCATGGAGGGCTGCGTCAAAGCAGTCTCTGGACTGAACCCCACAACAACAACAACAACAACAACAAGGTACGGAACCATAAAAATTAAAGCTTTCCTTTAAATGCGAACATCTTGATTAACAGAAG
The DNA here is from genome assembly GCF_023898315.1 of Schistocerca nitens. Classification (NCBI taxonomy): domain Eukaryota; kingdom Metazoa; phylum Arthropoda; class Insecta; order Orthoptera; family Acrididae; genus Schistocerca; species Schistocerca nitens. Next base: position 78,320,158 of record NC_064625.1, read on the forward strand.
CCTTCAGTGGCTATTCCTGGCAAATACCGAGAACAGATATGTCTTGTCAGTAGAGTTTTTACCGTTCCAGCGCACATTGCGTAGCAGAGATTCATCATCCAGACATAGTTGGTTATAAAATGATTTTAACTGTGACGTAACACCGCATGACAAACATATACTTTTGAAAGTAACCCTTCAGTTAAGAACAATAGGGAATAATGTGTAACTTTATTACGCTTCTAAGATTTACTGCTCTAGTCCAATAGAAGTTTAATATACTTCCATATTCAAGTTTAAAATAATGGCAGTCACTTTTTAAAGCTGCAGTCTTTTTCTGAAATTACAAAAACCACTGCAGAAAATTAAGGTTGCTCAAAGTGTGAAAACGTAGTTCACGGTGGAACACGGTCATTTGCGTAGGAGCAAGTATTATTATAATAATGAATATTTCGCAATTAGTTATTTCAGTCCATAAAATGAAACAAACTATACAGAGATTTGTTTTGAAAACGGGTAAATATTTTTGTATAAATGTTGCATCTAAAATAATTGTAAAATCACCTAAGAGTATCACTACATAAAGAAAAATGTTGCTTCCTCCACAAAAAATTGAAGTCTGAAAGTGCATCAACCATTTCTACAATCTACATTCGTACCCTGCGAATTTCTGTTCCATTCGGGTAAGGACAGAGGAAAGAATAATTATTAAAGCACCTCTGTGCACCGTGTCACTAATGTAATCTGGTCCTCCGGACCCCTACGGGAGCAATACGTTGGGGATTGCAGTATAGTCCTAAATTTGTCATTTAGAACTGGCTACTGAAACTTTGTAAGTAGGTTTTCCCGGGAGAGTTTGCGTCTTTCCTCAAGCACCTGCGAGATCGGTTTCTTCTGCATCTCTGTGACATTCTTCCACTGTTCAGACGAACCTGTAACCATTCGTGCTGCCGTCCTTTGCACACGTTCATTATCAGTTGTTAGTCCAGCGCATGTACCACTCACTTGAACAGTATTATAAAAAAAAAAAAAAAAGTATTCTTGGGTGGGTTTGTAGGCAATCTCGATTGCAGACTGATTTTTCCTAGGATTTCTCGAATGAGCCGATGTCTGCCTTCTCTACCTAAAGTTGAGCCTGTGTAATCTTTCCACAACATATCCCAAAAAACGGTTACACCGAGTTATTTGTGTGAGGTGACCGGCTCCAGACGTAAACTGAAGTCACAGGTACTGAATACTATTAGTTTTGTGAAGTACACAGTTCCATGTTTTGAAAATTTAGAGATAATAGTCTATCTTTGAACCATTTCTACATTTTATCAAGATCCGACTGAATATTTATACAGCTTCTTTCAGACAGTACTTGGTTGTAAGTAACTGCAGGATTTGGGAAAAATCTAACTTTGCATTAATACTTTCTGGCACGTCATCAACATTCAACATGAACAGGAAGGGTCCCAACACACTTCCCTGAGGCACACCTGAAATTATTTCTACGTACGTCGAGGACCCTCAGTCCAAGATATCATCCTGCGTCTTTTCTTCGAAGAAGCCCTACTCTACATCTGAGTCATTACTCTGCAATTCACATTTAATTGCCTGACAGAGGGTTTATCGAACCTCCTTTGAACTGCTTCACTGCCGTTCCACTCTCAAACAGTGCACGAGAAAAAAGACCCCTTAAATCTTTATGTGCCGGGTCTGCTTTCTCTTACTTCATTATGATAATCATTTGTCCTGATGTACCGAGCGAGGTGGCGCAGTGGTTAGCACAATGGACTTGAATCCGGGAGGACGACGGTTTAAACCCCCGTCCAGCCTTCCTGATTTAGGTTTCTGGCTATTTCCTTACATCGCTTTAGGCAGATGTCGAGATGGTTCCTTTGAAAGGGCACGACCGACTTCCTTCCATAATCCGATGGGACCGATGACCTCGTTGTTTGGTCCCTTCCCCCAAACCAACCTTCCAACGAACCAATCTCCCTATGTAGGTGGGCGCCAACAAAGTATTTTCCCTCTCTGAGGAGAAAGTTGGTGATTGAAATTTCATGATAAGGTACTGCTGCAGCGAAAATCACCATTGTTTTAATGACTACCACCTCAGCTCGTGTATAATATCCATGACCCTCTCTCCCCTGTTTATACAAAACTAGCTGCCCTTCTTTGAACTTTTTCGATATCCTCCGTCAATCTTACTTGATGCGGATCTCACACCGCACAGCAGTACTCCAAGAGAGGGCGAACAAGCATAGTCTTAGCACGCACTTTAGTAAACATATGGGCATTTTCTCAGTGTTCTGCCAAAACTTCGCAGTCTTTGGGTTTGCTTTCCGCACAACATTATCTCTCTCATCGTTCCAACTTAAGTTATTGGTAATTGTGATCCCTAAACGGGTCAACCGCCTTGTCGCAGTGGTAACACCGGTTCCTGTCAGATCACCGAAGCTAAGCGCTGTCGGGCTGGGCTAGCACTTTGATGGGTGACCATCCGGTCTGCCGAGCGCTGTTGGCAAGCGGGGTGAATTCAGGCCTTTTGAGGCAAACTGAGGAGCTACTTGATTGAGAAGTAGCGGCTCCGGTCTCGTAAAGTGACATACGGCCGGGAGAGCGGTGTGCTGACCACGTGCCCCTCCATGTTCGCATTCAGTGACGCCTGTGGGAGAGGATGACACGGCGGCCGGTCGGTACCGTTGACGGAGTTTAGTTTAGTTTTTAATCCCTAAATATTTAGTTGGGTGTATAGCCTTTAGATCCTTAACGCAATCTCGAATTTCGCAGAATACTCCATACGAACGTACTTTCGATGACTAGCGTGTAGGTGCGTTACCGGATCACACGCTTATTGGGTAACACTGAATGTATTATGGACGGAATTTCAGACGATCAAACTTCAAAAATCAATAAAAAATATTAAATCATGTTTAATCAAACTGAGGTATATATCATTGTAACCAGAGCAGTGAGTACAACAATGTAGCGTTACCAGAACCACTAAAGTCATAAAAGTCATCGAAACTGTCTTAGGTCGTACGCGGACCAAGATAATATAGGTCCTGCGATGTGCATACGTGACGCTGTATTGTAGTATTGAACGTCCTGGTTATAATAATGTGTATATTAATTTGATTCAACGTGGTTTATAATTGTTTGTTGATTCATGGTTTTCAGGATGTTACACCAGAATAGCGCGTGTTGGGTCTCACGTTGTAGATATTTTTGGAATCCATGCTGATTAGCGTAGAGAAGATCGCTCTGTGTGAGATACCTCCTTAGGTATGAGATCAGAAAATTTTCTAAATATTCTACAACAATTGGATGTAATTATCTTTTTTCCGACGCCAGAGCGATGTTGCTTCTTCGTAATGGGTATGGAGAGGAACGGAGCTAACTAACCGTGTTGGCAGGGGCACCGTGGCATCCAATTGACAGCATGCATGCGCCGCGCCTGTGACGTCATCGGCAGGATAGCGAGCCGACTGCCGCCTCCGCCAAGTCGCTAATTAGCCACCAAGGTCCGCAGACGGCCGCGTCTGGCATTTGGCGGACACGTCGCGCACTATATTAGCGCGCCAGGAAATACACTGTTACACTTTGTGGCAGCCGAGTGTAACATATGGCGCGGCGAAACTCGTGCAACGAGGTGGAAACTAATATATGTTACACTAAATATCTTACCTGGATGCCATGAAGACGTCATCCGCATTTGGAGGACGTCAGTCCGTTTTCAGCTCGTGGGCTGCAACCCTTTGCTAAGCCGTTTGTGTATTCTGGAGGGGTCTGCACGCCTGATGTTCGCTTCTGCTTTTTATGCCACCCCTCGCTTCGTCCGTCATGTGTTACTGCGCTTTCAACGACGCAGAATTCTTTCACTCCGTCCGCTTCTTGGTCAACAACTCTGTTGTTAAGTTTTTGGCTAATCTCATTTCTACTACTCCCCAATACTTTCGTGTTTGTACGGCTTACTTTCAGTCTACATCCTAATCTCATCTGACAGTTTATTCCATTCAACAGAGCCTCCAATTCTTTCTCACTTTCACTAAACACACCGCCATCAGCGAATCTTTCTATTAATATCCCTTAACTCTCAATATTACTTCCACTCCTGACATTTTCTTTTATTTCCATCATTGCTTCTTCGACCTATAGATTGAACAGTAGGGGCGAAAGGCTAACACCTCTTTCTTACGCCGGTTCTAATCCGAGCACTGCATTACCGAAGAATAAATATCGATTTCTTTTTCTCTCCGTCTCTACGACCCTCCGGTTACGTAAAGATCCCGAGCACACCGGTGGGACTGGCATGAGAAAAAAAAAGTTCCAAAGCGCTGCCGGATGATGATGAAAAACTTGCCTTGTTCCGTACTTCTCTAGAAATCTCCCTGTGCGACTCTAAGGCTTATGAAACAACTGTCTGGAGACCCGCTTGTGTTTGGAAAGTCACAGAAAGCCACGGGTATGCAGCGCTCCCGTCACGGAACGTCCGCATTTTGTAGGAAAACGTAAGAGCCGTAAAGTTGGTACGGTATCCAGAAATTGGGAAGTAGGTCGCCTTCTTTAATGAAAAACTGACATACGATTCGTCTCTTAGACCGCTCGGGAACTGCCAGTGTAATTACGGAGAAAATAAAAGCATTAGACGTGTATGATATCCGCTCTCATGTGAACAAATTTTCGATTCCACCATTGTAGCAATCACTTGGTTTTGAGACGAAAAATTCGTCGAGCCATGTTCGAAGCTCGTTTTAATCTGAAAAGGAAGTTCATTGAAAGTTCTTAGATAGGGAGCGGAAAAGGTGAAAAATTTGAGGGTTCAATATCGAGTGAATAAAATTCGTGCGGAATAACTTCGCAGCCCAACTCCTGTATAGCGTTCTTTGTTAATCTATCACAATGCTGGCGTGCGTTATCGTGGAGTAGCGTCACTTAACGCAGTCTTCTGGGCCGTTGTTCTTGGACTGCGTGTGCAAGACGTCTCAGTTCCTCACAGTAAATGTCAGCAGCGATGGTTACACCTCGGGAAAGCAATTCGTGGTGCCCTGCACAGTCGCTGTTCCATCAGATGCATAGTATTACCTTTTTTGGATGCGCATAGGTGTTTGCACGGGGCGTTGCTGCTTAGTTTGGGCTCAGCAACTCCTTTCTTTTCCTTGTGTTCTCATAAAGACACGATTTCTCGTCACGAGTAACGATACGGGGTAGGAATGATCGCTGTTGTTCACGAGCCAGTGTTGCTGACGAGCAACTAGAGATGCACACACTGTCACCCTCTGGTTTTTCTGATTTTGGCTTAGAGCATGCGGTACCCTCGCACCCATTTTTAACCTTCCCCGTCGCATACAAATGCCGCACGATGGTGGAATGATCACGGTTCATCACATTTCACAGTTTTCAACTACACTGACGCGGATCGCTGTGGATTAATGCGTTTAAACGATCTTCATCGAACTCCGAAGGTCTTCTTGAACATGGACAGTCAGTAATGTCAGAACGATCCTCCGTAAAACGAGAAAATTATTTTCTTGGTGTGCTCTGTGCACTACCATTATCTCCGTACACGGCTGAAACGTTTCTGGTTGCCTCCGCTGCTGTCACGCCTCTATTGAACTGAAACAGAATACACTACTGGCCATTAAAATTGCTACACCACGGAGATGACGTGCTACAGACACGAAATTTAACCGACAGGAAGAAGATGCTGTGATATGCAAATGATTAGCTTTTCAGAGCATTCACACAAGGTTGGCGTCGGTGGCGACACCTGCAACGTGCTGACATGAGGAAAGTTTCTAACCGATTTCTCATACACAAACAGCAGTTGACCGGCGTTGCCTGGTGAGACGTTGTTGTGATGCCTCGTGTAAGGAGGAGAAAAGCGTACCATCACGTTTCCGACTTTGATAAAGGTCTGATTGTAGCATATCACGATTGCGGTTTATCGTATCGCGACATTGCTGCTCGCGTTGGTCGAGATCCAGTGACTGTCAGCAGAATATGGAATCGGTGGGTTCAGGAGGGTAATACGGAACGCCGTGCTGGATCCCAACGGCCTCGTATCACTAGCAGTCGAGATGACAGGCATCTTGTCCGCATGGCTTTAACGGAACGTGCAGCCACGTCTCGATCCCTGAGTCAACAGATGGGGACGTTTACAAGACAACAACCATCTGCACGAACAGTTCGACGACGTTTGCAGCAGCATGGACTATCAGCTCGGAGGTCATGGCTGCGGTCACCCCAGACGGTACATCACAGACAGGAGCGCCTGCGATGGTGTACTGAACGACGAACCTGGGTGCAAGAATGTCAAAACGTCATTTTTTCGAATGAATCCAGCACATTGGAAGCGTGTATTCGTCAACGCCATACTGGCGTATCACCCGGCGTGATGGTATGGGCTGCCATTGGTTACACGTCTCGGTCACCTCTTGTTCGCACTGACGGCACTTTGAACAGTGGACGTTACATTTCAGATGTGTTACCACCCGTGGCTCTACCCTTCATTCGATCCCTGTGAAACCCTACATTTCAGCAGGATAATGCACGACCGCATGTTGCATGTCCTGTACGGGCCTTTATGGATACAGAAAATGTTCGACTGCTGTTCTGGCTAGCGCATTCTCCAGATCTCTCATCAATTGAAAACGTCTGGTCAATGGTGGCCGAGCAACTGGCTCGTCACAATGCGCCACTCACTACTCTTGATGAACTGCGGTATCCTGTTGAAGCTGCATGGGCAGCTGTACCTGTTCACTCCATGCAAGCTCTGTTTGACTCAATGCTCAGGCGTATCAGGGCCGTCGTTACGGCCAGAGGTCGTTGTTCTGGGTACTGATTTCTCAGGATCTATGCATCTAAATTGCGTGAAAATGAATATCCGTTTATCATCTGCATTTCTTCTTGGTGTAGCAATTTTAATGGCCAGTAGTGTACGTTGGAAATGTTCCGACTTCTCCACTTACCGCTCGATTTTATAGCGTACACAGCTCCACTCACTATCTCTAAATGACATAATGAATATATGTAAAATCAACAGTGAACTACCGAGCGAGGTGGCGCAGTGGTTAGACACTGGACTCGCATTCGGGATGACGACGGTTCAATCCCGCGTCCAGCCATCCTGATTTAGGTTTTCCGTGATTTCCCTAAATCGCTCCAGGCAAATGCCGGGATGGTTCCTTTCAAAGGGCACGGCCGACTTCCTTCCCCGTCCTTCCCTAATCCGATGAGACCGATGACCTCGCTGTCTGGTCTCCTTCCCCGAAACAACCAACCAACCAACAGTGAACTGCAAATAAAATGTGTCAATCGATAGATAAACCCATAACAACCGGACTATCAACATATAAAACAAAAACGCTACGTACATACACACCAACATAAAACCTTTTTGTAAATGTAACTCAATGTTGGGCTCAGGGGCGTGAAATAGTGGATGGACAAGGAAATGTAATAATACTGTATAAAAAGACGTTACTTTGATATTGTTTAATTAGGAAACCTGTTCAGACGTTCCAACCACGTCTACTTCAGGCCTGTCGTATGAATGACGCCAAGTAGAACTCGAGCGTGTATAAGACAAGATACCAATATTTGTATGTGGTTCCGTAGATATCCGAACTATATGAGCATGTGTGCTCTTCACACATGTGGCAGACGAGTGACTGCCACATATGTGAAGCACACACATGCTCATGAATTTCGGGTATCTACAGAACCATATACATGTGTCTTATACATGCGCGGGTGCTATTTGGTGTCACCCATGCGACGCGCCCGAAGATTACGTGACTGGAACGTCGAAATTGGTTCCCTAATGCAAGAAACAATATCAAAAAACGGCTCTTGATACGGTATTATTACATGCATAATACTTTATAGTCTGTCTTTCCGGATGCATTTCGAACCAGGTGGCCATAAAACGAAATTATCGTTTACCTGAGAGAGAAATTTGTTGCCCATGTGTCTCTGTGGACGTCTCACTCTCTCTCACCTTTTTCTCGTGTTTACTGAACGTAATACACGTTGGTGGTAGCATAATGGTCCCAGAGTCATCTTCAAATGCAGCTTCTCTAAAATACCCAACAATGATTCGCGAGAGCTGTTCCTACGTAAAGTTTCCCGAACATATCTGTTGCGATTCCGAACGGGTTATACGGTATGCGGCGCCAAAGGCGCACAGTTAACATTTTTTTTTCTTTCCTTTCTGTATTTGTCGTTACACGACAGTAAAAACTGTGCACAGTACAAATCGGATCATAGGTTACACGATACTGTAAGTTTAGATAGCTCGTATGATGTATTATGGTTTTATTTACCAGAATTTTACAGATATATATCTTTGTCCCAGGGCCGAGATAAAAATTTTCCTTTTATGGGGCAAAACTCCACATTCAAAGAAATTATTGTAGGCTAATTACACGGGACTAAAGGAGAAGTACAGAATTGTCTGGTACTGCCATTATTAACTTGTACAATATTTTACTACATAAAAATCATCATCGTCATCATTATCTCTGTCATCGTGGTAGTATTAAACATCAAAACACGACATTAACACGGCACTAATTTAAATCAAAACATTCTAACACAAGGAAACACAGTGTATGAATAATAATAATAATAATAATAATAATAATAATAATAATAATAAGTCCTTTCTGGTTCTGCCTTGCTCTGAACCCACTATCCAACATGCTAAATAATACAAATTATGGATACAATATCACTGGAACATACCCACACAAAATCACACATTTGCTATACATGGATGATCTAAAACTACTGGCAGCAACAAATCAACAACTCAAACAATTACTAAAGATAACAGAAGTATTCAGCAATGATATAAATATGGCTTTTGGAACAGACAAATGTAAGCAAAATAGCATAGTCAAGGGAAAACACACTAAACAAGAAGATTACATATTGGATAACCACAGCGACTGCATAGAAGCGATGGAAAAAACAGATGCCTATAAATATCTAGGATACAGACAAACAATAGGAATAGATAATACAAATATTAAAGAAGAACTAAAAGAAAAATATAGACAAAGACTAACAAAAATACTGAAAACAGAATTGACAGCAAGAAACAAGACAAAAGCTATAAATACTTGTGCCATACCAATATTGACCTACTCATTTGGTGTAGTGAAATGGAGTAACACAGACCTAGAAGCACTAAATACACTTACACGTTCACAATGCCACAGATATAGAATACATCACATACATTCAGCAACAGAAAGATTCACATTAAGCAGAAAGGAAGGAGGAAGGGGATTCATCGACATAAAAAACCTACATTATGGACAGGTAGACAATTTAAGAAAATTCTTTCTAGAACGCGCAGAAACTAGCAAAATACACAAAGCAATTACTCATATAAATACATCGGCTACACCACTGCAATTTCATAACCACTTCTACAACCCTTTAGATCACATAACATCAACAGATACGAAGAAAGTAAATTGGAAAAAGAAAACACTTCATGGCAAGCACCCGTATCATCTAACACAGCCACACATCGATCAAGACGCATCCAACACATGGCTAAGAAAAGGCAATATATACAGTGAGACGGAAGGATTCATGATTGCAATACAGGATCAAACAATAAACACCAGGTATTACAGCAATCATATTATTAAACATCCCAATACCACAACAGATAAATGCAGACTTTGCAAACAACAAATAGAAACAGTAGATCACATCACAAGCGGATGTACAATACTAGCAAATACAGAATACCCCAGAAGACATGACAATGTTGCAAAAATAATTCATCAACAGCTTGCCTTACAACATAAACTTATAAAACAACACGTTCCTACATACAAGTATGCACCACAAAATGTACAGGAGAATGATGAATACAAATTATACTGGAACAGAACCATTATAACAGATAAAACAACACCACATAACAAACCTGACATCATACTCACCAATAAAAAGAAGAATTTAACACAACTAATCGAAATATCCATACCCAATACAATAAATATACAAAAGAAAACAGGAGAAAAAATTGAAAAATACATCCAACTGGCTGAGGAAGTCAAAGACATGTGGCATCAGGATAGAGTTGACATCATACCAATTATATTATCAACTACAGGAGTCATACCACACAATATCCACCAATACATCAATGCAATACAGCTACATCCAAACATATATATACAACTACAGAAATCCGTAATTATTGATACATGTTCAATTACCGGAAAGTTCCTAAACGCAATGTAACATATACCATACAGTTAAAAGGAAGTCACGCTTGATCAAGGTCCGCGTCACTTTCATTTCGAACCAGACCTAAGGTCTGAGAAAGGAAAGAAATAATAATAATAATAATAATAATAATAATAATAATATTTGGCCTTTCATTGCCACACTTTGCTGCAGTTTTGTCAGTATTGTCTATATAACGGTATCGTCTTCACGGAAAATTATATTTAGTTTCCAAGTTGCTAAAAAAACCTCTACTTGTACATTATTGAACTCCATTCTCCTGCCGATGCTCATTTTTTCCGTTTGCCTCAAACTTAAAATTTACGACGAGCGATGAAAGAGCGAGCCCATTCTTCCGCTGTCACTTGGGTTTCTGTGTTACACGGGTAGTTTACGCCGATACTGTCGGTAAGCTGATACTGCAGATGTCGGAAGAACTTAAACTTAAGGCCACATGACATAGAATACAGATTGATAAAGTGCTCCGCCAATTCAGTTTCGTCTGTATCCGAAAATACTCTCTCGAAACGCCCCCGTGATGCAACTCAATAGCGGACTGTAAGTCTTTTACGTAGCTTGGATTTCTTGTATCCAAAAGTTTTACCTACATCTCTAATGAAAGATCCATTTTCTATTAGCTTCTTAGCAGTCCCTAACGATTTAGTGAACAACATGAAGTTGAACTTATCTTATTAATACAGAATCAGTCAAGGTGAAATAGCGGTCCATTAAACATATTAAATAAACGTACGCATCGAGTATTAAAACCAAAGAAAGAAATGACAACCGTTTTGGGGCAAAGGTATGCAAGCGGACATTTACACCAACTAGTTCGCAGAATCTTTGCTCCGTGGCACTGATTTCTCAACTTATAGTATCAGCGGCTGTATATGGCAACTTGTTAAACTAATAACTGAGCTTAAAGCAACCAACTCACCTAATCTCGAAAGCTTCAAAACGAAAGCTACTAACGCAACACACCTGATTCTTTCACCGTAAAAGCTCTCAACTGATGGTGCAGGGCTCACAGACTACACTCACAAGTAGGAAAAACTCGGACCTTTGCCCCGCTCCCTTCTTTGCCCACGCCTTCCCTAACAAACTGTTACAATTGTTGCTGCGTATTTCTCAATTCATTCCATGTCCTTTATCGCGCCTGCGTGCTAAGGACTCTAAACACTGGAACAGTACTGTAGAAATGACGCACCTTTATCTCTCACGCCGTTTCGTTCGCAGACACACTGTGCTTTCCCAGAAACTTCCATCCGCCTTTCCTAATACCGATTTGACGTGATTGCCCCATTTCATGTGATTCCTTAGCAAAGCAAGCAGATTCACGTTATGGTCGTGATGGACCAGCCGGAACCGACCGACCGCCGTGTCGTCCTCTGCTGGTCGTGTCACTAGATGCGGTACGGAGGAGCGTGTGGTCAGCATACCGCTCTCCTAGCCGTTGTCGGCTTTGTCGATCTTGGAGCAGCTACTTGTCACTTAAGTAGCTCCTCAGTCGCCTCTCGGCGATAGCTGTATCCCGTTCCAGTGTTCCCGCCAAAGAAATAATCTCTGACAGTTCGGAGAATCGAAGCCGCGCCCTCCGTATTACAGCAGTCTGCCCTGAACTCTCAGCTACGGAGGTGGAATAATTCCTTAGCACTGTCTGTAAATACTCATACTGTGAGAGTACTCAAGATGTTCACCACCAAACTTCTATCAGTTTCTATACCGTTCTTTCTCTCTATACGCACTTAAACAGAGCCCCCAATCTTGATGTTGAAGCGTCACTGTGAGAGTTTCTTCATGAGATTTTATTTCAAGAAACATCATCTCAGTATTACTTTTGAATGCGTTACGGGAACAGCAGTAATCAATGTCTTATAAATAATTACTATTAAAAACAGTCTTGATCACGATTTATTTAACAAGGTGACCAGTTTCGACCACTGCTGTGGTCATCTTCAGACCTACAAGTTGTATACAAAGCTTTAATTAGAGGGCTACATACATTAAAGAGAATACATAAAGTTATAAAGCTATAAAGCTTATTTCTAATTCTTGACAATGTTCTTTTAACTAAGAAATTTTAAATTGTAATTCGACTTATAACTCATTGGTTAATAATGACATCATGCAGTCCTTTAATGTATGAAGCCCTCTAATTAGAGCTTTGTATACAACTTGTAGGTCTGAAGATGACCACAGTAGTGGTCGAAACCGGTCACCTTGTTAAATAAATCGTGATCAAGACTGTTTTTAATAGTAATCATCTCAGTATCTCTGGCACCTCAGTTTGCAGTTCGGTTACTGAATTTCCTCCGATGTAAAAAGAGTGAGCAATTGAGTGCGTTCCTATCAGCTACAGTTTACATATTTTTCGTATCTTATACTAAACTTGTCTGCTAATTGTCTAATTTAGACGCATTTCTACAAAGTCCACTATATTTATGCTCAATAACGTTATACGGAATCATTTTCTGGGGTAACTCATCACTTAGAAAAAAAGTAGAGATTGCACAATACACAGCAGTAAGAGTCATATCTGGCGTTCACTTAACAAACTTCTTGTAGGTACCTCTTCAATGAGCAAGGCCCTTTAACTGCACGCTTGCAATAAATACATTCGCTAGAGAAATTCGTCATAATTGTTCCTGTTCACTTTCCCATTAGTGTGAAAAGTGGATTCGTTCCTAACAGTTAAGAGATCAACATTACCATCCCACTCCACATTCTTTTGTTGCAACTGCGAGCAAAACCCAGACGCTTGTCTTTGTCTTCGTCATTGAGCTTCTGTACTAGCTCCAATTTTAAAGGTTTCATAGGCAGCTTCTGTCGCAGGACTGTCCATACAGTCATTGGAGCCTTTATAGTTCACGGGATGCAATCTTTCCGCAAATCGCTGCAGATTTCAGTGCTGGGCATCAACAAGTATCAGCGTGCGAACCATTCAACGAAACATCATCGATATGGGCTTACAGAGCTGAGGAGCCACTAGTATACCCTAGATGAGTGCACGACACAAAGCTTTACGCCTCGCCTGGGCCGGTCAATATTGACATTGGACGGCTGATGACTGGAAACATGTTGCTTGGTGACGAGTATCGTTTCAAATTGTATCGAGCGGACAGACGTGTACGAGTTTGAAGGCAACCTCATGAATCCATGGAACCTGCATGTCAGCTAGGGACTGTTGAAGCTGGTGGAGGCTCTGTAATGGTGTGGTGCATGTACAGTTGGAGTGATATGGGACACCTGATACGTCGAGATACTACTCTGACAGGTGACATGTATGCAAGCATTACGTGTGATCACCTGCATCTATTCATCTCCATTGTGCATTCCGGTGGACTTGTGCAATTCCAGCAGGACAATGCGAAACCCCACACGTCCAGAATTGCTACGGAATGGCTGCAGGAACATTCTTCGAAGTTCAAACACTTCCACTCGCTACGGGACACCCCAGACATGAACATTATTGAGCATATCTGGGATGCCTTGCAACGTGCTGTTCAGAAGAGATCTCCACTCCCTCGAACTGCAACGGATTTATGGGCAGCCCTTCAGGATTCATCGCGTCAGTTCCCTCTAGCACTACTTCACACATTAGTCCAGTGCATGCCATCTCGTGTTGCGGCACTTCTGCGTACTTCGGACACGAGATTAGGGAGGTGTAACAGTTTCTTGGCTCTTCAGTGTATGTAGCTTACAGTGTCTTTCATACTCCATGAAAGAAAGTGTGCTCGCCGTCATCAAGATTAAAAGGATGGTATACGTTCACAGATGGATGGCACTGGGTGTATAAGCAAAAAGCACTCCGTCTTCAGGCCAGAAGTGGCCCATCTGGATCATCCGACCGCCGTGTCATCTTCAGATGAGGATGCATGTAGGAAGAGCGTGTGGTCAGCACACCACTCTCCCAGTCGTTATGATGGTTTTCTTTGACCGGAGCTGCTACTGTTCGGTCGAGTAGCAGAAGTTTCCAGGCGTCTCGGAGTGAACCAAAGCGATGTTGTTCGGCCACGGAGGAGATACAGGGAGACAGGCACTGTCGATGACATGCCCAGCTAAGGCCGCCCAAAGGCTACTACTGCAGTGGATGACCGCTACCTACAGATTATGGTTTGGAGGAACCCTGACAGCAGCGCAATCATGTTGAATAACGCTTTTCTTGCAGCTACAGGACGTCGTGTCACGACCCAAACGGTGCGCAATAGAATGCATGATGCGCATCTTCACTCCCGACGTGGTGAGGTCCATCTTTGCAACCACGACACCATGCAGCGCGGTACAGATGGTCCCAACAACATGCTGAATGGACCGCTCAGGATTGGCATCACGTTCTCTTAACTGATGAGTGTCTCACATGCCTTCAACCGGACAATGGTTGGAGATGTATTTGGAGGCAAACCGGTAAGGCTGAACGTCTTAGACACACTATCCAGCGAATGCAGCACAGTGGAGGTTCGCTGCTGTTTGGCATAATGTGGGGCCGTCGTACACCGCTGGTGGTCATGGATTGCGCCGTAACGGGTGTACGGTACGTGAATGACATCCTCCGACCCATAGTGCAACCATATCGGCAGCTTATTGGCGAGGCATTCGTCTTCATGGACTACAATTCGCACCCCCATCGTGCACATCTTGAGAATGACTTCCTTCAGGAAAACGAAATCGCTCGACTAGACTGGACAGCATGTTCTCCAGACATGAAACCTATCGAACATGCCTGGGATAGATTGAAAAGGGCTGTTTATGGACGACGTGACCCAACAGCCACTCTGAGGGATCTACACCGAATCGCCTTTGAGGAGTGGGACAACCTGGACCAACAATGGCTTGATGTCCTTGTGGATAGTACGCCGCGATGAATACAGGCATGCATCAATGCAAGAGGATGTGCGACTGGGTACCGGTGTGTACAGCAATTTGGACCACCACCTCTCAAGGTCTCGCTGTATGGTGGAGCAACTTGCAATGTGTGGTTTTCATGAGCAATAAAAAGGGCTGGAATGATGTTTGTGTTGTTCTGTATTCCATATACGGGTTCCGGAGCACTCAGAACCGAGGTGATGGGAAACATTTTTTGATGTGTGTGTTTTTCTGAGAACCTCTTCCTGTGCTTCAAGTGGGTGCACCTTCAAAGCCAAGTTGACCAAGTGTAACCTACGATTTGACGGTTTTTCTAGATTGCAACCAGGTTGTGTACCTGGTGTGAAGAGACGCCAGCGTAAGTAGCAATCCTAAAGTTTCCCATTCGCAGGCCGACCAGTGGGCCAACCCTCAAATGCCTCTGAGCACTATGGGACTTAACATCTAAGGTCATCAGTCCCCTAGAACTTAGAACTACTTAAACCTAACTAACCTAAGGACATCACACACATCCATGCCCGAGGCAGGATTCAAACCTGCGACCGCAGCGGTCGCGTGGTTCCAGACTGTAGCGCCTAGAACCGCACGACCACAACGGCCGGCTGGCCAACCCTCCCTCACCCCCCACCCCACCCCCTCCTTCTTGCCAAGTGCCGAGCTGGTCTACCCTGACATTTTCGTCTTTGTTGTGTACGATTGTACAGCGATCTCGCACAGGGTCCATGTACCTTGGCCTCCATTCTGTTCCCTTCAGGTTTGGCATGGTGAAAACTGTCACACGACTGGTAGGGTCCGCCACGCAATCACAGTGTGCCAACATGTACCCATTCAGGGAGGAGGGGTGGGGGCAAGGGTTGGCCTACTCGTCGGCCTGTCAATCGGCGTCTTAAGACTCTCGCATCCCTAGATCAGGTGCGGGAGTCTAGACCACCATTTTCTTGTCTGTTTCTTTCGTTGGCTGTGTGAGGTGAAGGTGCCACCTGTTTGTGACCTCATGACGATTGCGCCGTTGCCGTTTGTTTGGGAAAAGTGAGGCAGGCGTGCGAGGTTTTTGTCGTGACCCGCGACGCTGGCGGTGGCGGCCATAAAGCGTTAACGACCGGCTTTACGACGCCGCCGCCGTGACGTCGGTCTCCATTCAGTCGGCTGGCAGCGTACGGCGAGGCCTTGGCGCTTCGCGGTCAAGGTCCCCGGCGTGGGCGGAAGCCGGCCTCCTTATCTTTGGAAGAGTCGCAACAGCTGGTCTCGTTTCTTAATATTTTCGAGCGGAGTTCAATAAGTAATATCACACATTCGACCATTTCCTGTTGAAAAAATATCAATTTTATTGTGGGGCGTCGCGGAATATTCCCACTTAAGACCATGTAGTTTCGTGAAGTTCCGATAGGCGATAGGGCTATTCGTAGCTTCCGAAATCAAGTCTGTAATAGGGTTTAATTCTGAGCAGGGAGTTGTCGTTGACTTTCTTTTGGCGAAAAACCAGAGCATCACAGATATTCGCAGGGGTTTGCAGAATATTTACGGAGACCTGGCAGTGAACAAAAGCACGGTGAGTCGTTAGTCGAGGTGTCTTTCCTCATAGCAAAGTGGACGCTAACCTGCCCAATCTCACGCTTGCGACCAGCCGCACACAGCTGTGACTCACTCCTCCAGTGTTGGAACGTGCGGACACTCTCGTTCAAGGTGATAATCGCCAAAAAATTTCAAACGAATTTTTCCTTCCACACGACGAGAGCAGCTCACGAAACTTCATTAGACTGTTCTTCCTCTCCCATCCCTACAGTCTGGATCTCGCAACTTCCGACTTCCATCTGTTTGGCCCAGTGAACGATGCATTCCTCGAGAAGCAGCACGTTGATGAACGGAAGGTCACACATGCGGCAAGACGTTGGCTCCGACGTCGACCAGTAGAGTGGTACCATGCGGGCCTACAGGCCATCGCAGTAAGGTGGCGTAAGGTTGTCGCATTGAACGGAGATTGTGTGGAAAAACAGGTTCTCGTAGCAGAGAGTGTGAGGAGTAATGTGGTATACTAGAATCATCAGCGAAACCGACCTGCGTTCAGAGAAAAAAAATTGTGTTGCATTACTTACTGAATGCCTGTCGCACTATGTGTAGCCCACTTTTTTCATCTGCACGTAAAAAAAGAAATAACGTGTGGCATTATCGACTGAGGGTCAACGAGCGATTGACCTGTTGCCTAATCGGAAGGGGCTGTCTTCATCCGCACACAGTGACCCATTTTATAGCAGTGTGTGCGTCCGAGTTGTGTCACGTCATTAGTGTATCTTTTGAGTTCAGGTGACTGTAATGTCTGTGCGTCTAGTGCTGTGTCATGTCTGTGAGCTACACTGGTGCCGAGGTACACTCTTTTGACTTGTCTGCGAGCGCAAGATCTTTCGAATAGTTTTGTGCTCCAACATTCGTTGGCTACAAATGGTTCAAATGGCTCTAAGCGCTATGGGACTTAACATCTGAGGTCATCAGTCCTCTAGACTTAGAACCGCTTAAACCTAACTAACCTAAGGACATCACACACACCCATGCCCGAGGCAGGATTCGAACCTACGAGCGTAGCAGCAGCGCAGCGCTCTATTAATCAAACTGATGACGATGATGATGATGATTGGTTTGTGGGGCGCTCAACTGCGCGGTCATCAGCGCCTGTACGAAGTCGCAATTTTTACACAGTCCAATTTCTTTCGCAGTCCAATCTAACCACTGTCACGAATGATAATGATGAAAAAATGAGGAGGACAAAACAAACACCCAGTTCACAGGCTGAGAAAATCCCCAACCCGGCCGGGAATCGAACCCGGGAATCCGTGATCCAGAGGCAGCAACGTTAGCCACTAGACCACGAAATGTTTACAATCAAAGTTATCAGAAATACTCAAGAACTGATCGAAAAAGTGCTTCGTAGACCACTTGGATGAATTACATTTCTTTGTGAATTTTCCCGCGAAATTCAACCTGGCATTTGGCTTCCCCGGAACCGCGCGACTGCTACGGTTGCAGGTTCGAATCCTGCCTCGGGCATGGACGTGTGTGATATCCTTAGGTTAGTTAGGTTTAAGTAGTTCTAAGTTCTATGGGACTGATGACCACAGCTGTTAAGTCCCATAGTGCTCAGAGCCATTTGAACCATTTGGCTTCCCTACAAGTTGGTGTGTGTGGCATACAACTTTAGATCGTTAGGGATAATTACTGTCAGGTAATTGCAGTCGTAACTGTTTCCAATGACATTTCGATATACTCACTACATTACTCTCTGAGACACTATGGATAAGTTTCGATTTGAACCAAGGACATCGGCGCAGAGTGTGATCGGGATCTTCACGCCATCACCTCTCCTCCCCTTGCCAGCCAAATGTTGGAAATGAAATATTCTTCAACAACCACGTCTATGACCTTTTAAAAAAAGAAAATAAATTCCGTAAATAATTTTGCAGTAGTAAACAATTTCGAGAATAAAACAGTTTTTGTCGCTTAAGATATGTTTATTAAGACGTTTCGACTACCTCCGCATCATCAGGGCAAAACGTAGACCTCCGAAATCAAAGTCCAGTCCCAGTTAGAATAACATCTAAACTAGTGCAACAGATACCGAAACTTGTTTTTAACGAGCTCTACGTTTCGGTGGCACACACATCATGCATCCAAATGTCTGCCGTTCGATACCCGATCATTCGTAGAGTTTTTATTCGTCTATTTTTCACTCTTACAGCTGTGGCAATAAACATAAACGAAAGCATCACTATGGGATTAAGTCTTAGGCCAGTTCCGACTGGCCCATTGCTGACTACAGGGCAGTACGAAGAGCGATCTGAGATCAGCAGCCGGCCGCTGTGGCCGAGCGGTTCTAGGCGCTTCAGTCCGGAACCGCGCGACTGCTACTGTCGCAGGTTAGAATCATGCTTCGGTCATGGATGTGTGTGATGTCCTTAGGTTAGTTAGGTTTAAGTAGTTCTGAGTTGTAGGGGACTGACGACCTCAGATGTTAATTCCCATATTGCTCAGAGCCATTTGAACCTTTTTTTTAATTTTTTTTTACATCGGTGCGTGAGTTGTGCTTGGGTAGCTCAGTTGGTAGAGCACTTGCCCGCGAAAGGCAAAGGCCCAGAGTTCGAGTCTCGGTCCAGGAAGTTTCATATCAGCGCACACTCCACTGTAGAGTGACAATTTCATTCTATATACGTTGTCATGTTGTATGTCAGATCTGATCTGGATGCTGGAGAGTTCTGTAGATATTGAATAAGTGTCCCTAACTTTTCTTTCCACCAACCTGTCGTCGTGTGAAGTTGTGACCCCAGCTCATAGGTCGTGCTATTTTCTTCGACGGAAGCTGCTATGCTGTTATCTCGAACTTCAACTTGTGTTTGTGTTTTTTGTGGGATGCCACTGTCTTATACAACTCTCGACATAGTTTTTCTAATAGTACGCTAACTTTTCTGACAACTTCCGGTATAGAGTACGACATGTCCTTCAGAAACAGAGATACACACCCGGCTCTGAAGAACACCAGAAACAGAGTGACTAGCACAGCCGAAGTACTTCGTCTCCCAGGCGCGACAAAGCGATCCCAATGTGTCCGAAGCACTTCGATTGTAATATAACTATTCTTATGTTTCTCAAAACTAGTGAAATTCAACGCTCTGAAGACCAAGCTCGAACACAACTCGGACCGTGACAGTGTTACAAAAACCGCGCCCGATTAGAGGTTGGGCTGCGATTTTCTCGACGAGCGAGCCGCCAGTCGCTTTAAAACTGGACATTTCATATAACAACAATGTACGGAATTCTCGCAACCCGCCTCTTGACTGGTGGTGCCCTGCTTTGTCCATTTCTAGAATTATTTAGAAAAAAAGGCCGGCCGGAGTGGCCCTGCGGTTCTAGGCGCTACAGTCTGGAGCCGAGCGACCGCTGCGGTCGCAGGTTCGAATCCTGCGTCGGGCATGAATGTGTGTGATGTCCTTAGGTTAGTTCGGTTTAATTAGTTCTAAGTTCTAGGCGACTGACGACCTCAGAAGTTAAGCCCCATAGTGCTCAGAGCCATCTGTCCCCTTTTTTTTTTTTTAACATAACAGCTACTGTCGTTAATACCTGAGCCAATACGATCACTGATGTAATTTTTCGCGTGCACTCAATAGGTTCCGCAGTTCTGTAACTCTGCTACAAATGTCACGCTTGTTGAGTGAGCAAGTAATTTCGGAATCTCAAGAGGAAGAAATTTGTTCAGTAACTCGCCTCGCAACTTCGTTTTGGCAAAGTAATTATACTTTCTGTCGTTGTGATCTATCGAAGAACGAAAGTGAATATGAAAAATAAATCTCGAAGCTTGGCTCTTTTTAGTCTGTATTACTCTTTAAGATCCATCAATTACGTGTGTGCCAGAAACGCTTTAAGTTCAAATGTTTCGAATGGCTCTGAGCACTATGGGACTCAACAGCTGTGGTCATAAGTCCCCTAGAACTTAGAACTACTTAAACCTAACTAACCTAAGGACATCACACACATCCATGCCCGAGGCAGGATTCGAACCTGCGACCGTAGCAGTCGCGCGGTTCCTGACTGAGCGTCTAGAACCGCTAGACCACCGCGGCCGGCAACGCTTTAAGTAACAGCAAAAATGGGTGGTTTCCTAGGCCCAACATTCCTCAAAGTGGTTTCTGAAGTGTTAATAATAAAAAACGGTAGACTCGTAGTGTAACCATGAGAGTGTCATACTGAGAACTGGGTTAAACACAATGGTATGTATATAAATAATTAATAAGAGAAGTTAGGCGTTTTGGCGCCTAACGCCAGAGTGTGCCGACCAGTCAGAAGCAAGTTCAGTAAAACTGGCGGACTCTCCCACGGGATTAGTACATCCTGTAACATCTGCTGCTTATACCTCGCTCCACTTTCGTACCATATGCTATTTCAAGCGTTTCAAGCTGCATCTAGGCTAGTTTCTAGCAAGATAAAATACTGGAGGTCACAGCCAAGAATACCATAGTGCGTGAAAGTGAGTCATGCACTGTGAGATACGAAAAACGTTGACAAGAAGGTGGGACTGGGTGATAGGTCATGTGTTAATGCATCCGGGAATAAGCTCCATGGTACTGGAGAGAGCTGTAGAGGGTAAAAAATTTTTTAGGGAAAGACAGAGATGGGAGTAAACTTGACTAATAATTCAAGAAGTTGGGTGCAAGTGTTCCTGTGAGATGAAGAGTGGAGAGGAACTCGTGGCCGGCTGCATCAAACGACTGATGACTGATAACTTATTAAAAAATCTGGAGAGCTTCAAATCAAATGGCTCTAAGCACTATGGGACTTAACATCTGGGGTCATCAGTCCCCAGAACTTTGAACTACTTAAACCTATCTAACCTAAGGACATGACACACATCCATGCACGAGGCAGGATTCGAACCTGCTACCGTAGTGGCCTCGCTGTTCCAGACTGAAGCGCCTAGAACCGCTCGGACACAACGGACGGCATCGTGAGATGCATACACTCCTTTCCTCCGATGATACCCTGAGTGAGATGTCGTTTCTGGGAGGAGGGGTAGATGGAAGGTGATTCCTGAGGTCTTCTTTGTCAAAGACACTGCTTACCCTATTCTATTCTGCTTTTCATTTCAAATCATATCGGGGAGACATGTCTGGACCTCGCGATCTAGTTGTTAGCCTGTACATCACGTGGACCTGGGTTCGATTCCTGGCCGGGTCTCTAATTCTCTTTGTTCAGGGACTGAGTGTTTTGCATTGCCTTAATCATCACATCTCATCTACATCATAAACACGCGCAAGTAGCCGAAATGGTATCAAAAGGAAATCTAGACGGCGTCTACCGGCCGGTAATGACATACATGATCATTTTGTTTCGGCGAGACGTCAAGCTCCCAGCTTCGGAGCTTCGGCAGTTTGAGAGGCCACTTGCCACCTGTTCATCCAACCGCGACTCCCCGACTCGGCCAAGTCGCCGGCGACCGCCGAGACGGGCGCCGGGGGGAACGACCCAATAAAGCGCGTTTAACGGCCGCTTTTATCGCCGCCGCCGGCCGCGTGACGTCACGACGCGCGTGTAGTACGCGCCCGGCGCCAGCTGTTGTAGTGAGGAGGCGCTTTTAGTGGCCGCCATGTTTACGAGCGCCATTGACGTGGCCGCCAAGGTGTGTGCGCACACACTAGGTCAAGAGCGCGGAGGCGCGCCGCTTTACGACCCGACGTACGGGGAGCGACGCACTCGAAATGTCAACAAATGCGCCGGAGTCGTTTTGAACGAGCTCTGTCGCCGAAGTGTCTTCCCCAGCTGCAAGAACACTGACAAGAAGAGGGCAGCACCCAGAAGAGGGAGAGGAGGAACCGAAATGAAATTTCGCGGCTTGAGAAGGGTACGTGATGCCATTTCGGTGATTTCAGAATCGAGTGAAATTTAAGAAGACATAGGCAATATGAGCCCACTTATCAAAATGGTTCAACTGGGTCTGAGCACTATGGGACTTAACATCTGAGGTCATCAGTCCCCTAGGACCTAGAACTACTTAAACCTAACTAACCTAAGGACCTAGAACTACTTAAACCTAACTAACCTAAGGACATCACACACATCCATGCTCGAGGCAGGATTCGAACCTGCGACCGTAGCGGTCTCACGGTTCCAGACTGAAGCGCCTAGAACCGCACGGCCACACCGGCCGGCCCCACTTATCACCTTAGACCTTGGAGCTTCTCTGGTCTGGTGGCAAGCACTGCTCCGGTGGGGAGGGAGCGGGTCATATAGCCGTTGCATCTTCTCTTGAGGTGAACTGTGCCACAACTCTGATAAGTGGACCTGATGTCCTGGAGACTGAGACAGGGACTGTCGGAGCTGGTCCCACACCACGTTCTATTGGACACAGGTCTGGGGATCGTGTTGGCCAGGGGAATACCTCAGTACAGGGCAGACGCTGCATAGAGACACGTGACGTGTGTGGACGAGAATTGTTCAAATTGTTCAAATGGCTCTAAGCACTATGGGACTTAACTTCTGAGTTCACCAGTCCCCTAGACTTAGAACTTCTTAAACCTAACTAACCTAAGGATATCACACATATCGATACCCGAGGCAGGATTCGAACCTGCGACCGTAGCAGCAGCGCAGTTCCAGCCTGAAGCGCCTAGAACCGCGCGGCCGACGAGAATTGTCCTCTTGAAAAATGGCATCACGATACTATCTCATGAGACAACATACGAGGATGCAGAATGTGATGTACTGCCGTGCCGTCCGAGTTGCCTCACTCACTAACAGCCGTGAAATGAAATCGTACCATAACGTCGGAAGAAACACCGCCGTGCCTCTCCAAAACATTAGAGAAGTTGGGTCTCTCTCCAAGTAGCTACTTTGTTCCCGGTCTGTCGGAGAACACAATGTGGCGTTATTCATCAGCTAACTACATCTAGATCGAAACTCTGCAAACTAATGTGAAGTCTTTTGTATCCGGCCCGGAAGGCGGCGCGTGGGTCTGCTCCTGTAAACTGAAGGTTAGGGCGAATGTAGGAAGCGAGTAGGAGCAGGAAAAGGTGAAACACGTCGGTACTGCAAATAGCACCTTTACTAGTGTATAAACATATGCAAACATAGTACATAACTTTAGGTGATAATCACGTAGGTGCGACGTCGTAGACCTATCGTAACTGATGCAAAGTCTCAATAGCAAACTAAGCTGAAGAAATGTTTCCTGGCCGTCTGCACTCGATGAAATGGGCAGAATCTGGAGCGGAGCTCGTAGCTCTCGACAGCACCGGCTAGAGGGCGCTGTCGTGGGTGTCTGTTGTAGTGCCAACCTAGCAGAGCGCACCTAAGTTGTGGCAGCGTAGCTATCGATACCACAAAGTCTCTGGCAGAGGTACGAACTTTCTAACAGCTGCTGGGACATTCTGCCATTCTATTCACGTATGGAGCGTTGGAAGAATGCGATTAAACGCTTCTGTGTGTGCTTAATTAATGTCGTCCTCACTTTCACTATGGGAGCGATATGAAGGGGGCTGTACTGTAAGGCACAGTCAAATGACCGAGCGAGGTGGCGCGATGTTTAGCACACTGGACTCGCATTCGGGCGGACCACAGTTCCATATCACGTCTGGCCATCGAAATTTAAGTTTTCCAGGTGGTCCCTTTGAAAGGGCACCGCCTATCCCTCGTCTCCCCCATCCTTGACGCAGTCCGAGCTTTTGCTCTGTCTCTAATGACCTCGATGTCGATGTTAAACCCAGTCTTCAGTCCTTCCTTCATAACAGCCAAATGAAAATCGACCACAACGGAACAATGTAATTGTTCGACTGAAAAGTAATCACCACATGTTTTAAAACATTTATCGCTCTGGGAGACGAGACAAACGGTTCTACTTTCGTAGAACACGGACGTCCGCTGACGGCTCCACGACTGCACCAAGTCTTACACCTCCTCGTCCGACAGAACCTGACGTCTACGAATGTATTTCCTCAGATCGCCAAAGGCGGGAAAATCGTACGGTCAAAGATCCAGACTGTACGGAGGATATTGCATTGCTTCCCACCAAATCGCTCAAGCGTAGCCTTCATCTTACTTCCAGAGTAACAGGATGATTCCGTCCGTCCGCATTCCTGGGCGTTTTGACTTCATGGCGCGACGCAGTGTCCGCAAAGTGTCTTCACACAGCTGCTCATTGATTGGGTAACCACTCTCGATGTTCTCGACCAGCAGAGGGGGCTCGTGCAGTCGAAGGAGGAGGTCATCGTGACCGTGCAGGGTACTATCTTTTCGAGCCCGAGGACAAACGGCAAAGCCAGCAGCGGGAAAACCGCGCATGTCCGTCACAAAAGAAATCCAAAACTGTTCACACAAGTGAAGGTAGGGATGAAAGAGATAAATAAGTCTAGGTCTGACACTGGTCATCTCCCGACATAAAGATCGATATCGGACTGTCAGTAAAAAATATCCCCTCATCGAACTGTAACATGCATTTTCCACCTGTTGTCCATGCTGGCTACCAAACTGTTGACAAGTCCTCGGTGATGTTGTCCCATTCCTCTCTTATTGCAGTTTTCACTTGTTGTATTGTTAGGGTAGGGGCGAGGGGTGTTCTTTCAGAAATCCGTCTCCCAAGAGCATGCCAGGCATACCGTATAGAGTTTAGGTCTGCGGAGTTAGCAGGCAGTTCCGTACTTTCGATATCTTCAACTTTCCAGTTTGGGCGGCACCTCAGCGGACCTGTGTGGGCGGACATTGTCCTCCATAGACAGAAAATCTGGAAGATGATGTTTGGTTTGTGGGGCACTCAATTGCGCAGTCATCAGCGCCAGGGAAAATCTGGACCATTCGCCCTCTAAAGAGGCGGGCCGATCCAGAATAATCTCTCAGAAATACCGATGTGCAGCCAAAGATAAGCAGTGGTGTTCAGCCATTGTGCATCATGTCGCCTCACACCATAAAGCCTAGGCTGTATCGATGACGTTCATGAATATTCTGTGTTGTGTAACGTGTTCCCTGTCTCTCTCACCACCAACTGGTGGCCAGAATCGCATGCTGCACTGAAGCAGGATTAGAACATCACTCTGGACCCAAACCAACATGCTTTATGTGGTGTCACCGCCAGACACCACACTTGCTAGGTGGTAGCCTTTAAATCGGCTGCGGTCCGTTAGTACACGTCGGACCCGCGTGTCGCAACTATCAGTGATTGCAGACCGAGCGCCGCCACACGGCAGGTCTAGTCTAGAGAGACTCCGTAGCACTCGCCCCAGTTGGACAGCCGACTTTGCTAGCGGTGGTTCACAGGCTACATACGCTCTCATTTGCAGAGACGACAGTTCAGCATAGCCTTCAGCTACGTCATTTGCTACGACCTAGCAAGGCGCCATATTCAGTTACTAACAGATAATATTGTGAATCATGTACCGTCAAGAGCGACGTTCATCATTAATGGATTAAAGTTAAGTATCAAACTAATTACGTCCGCTTTCTGAATTCTAATTCCTTGTCATGTTCCAGACCTCACGTCAGTATAGTTGTTCCCTCCTCACGCAAGCCTGCGTGATCTATAACGTGTGCATTTCGGCCTCCTCTAGTAACACGGTGTTGGCTCTTCTGCCAACACAACATTTTATACGTCGAAAATCTCTTCATCGAGGAAGCCTGATTTAATCGCCGCCAAATGGTTCTCGCAGAGACTCTTGTACCACTACAGGTTGCAAGATACGCAACGATATGCTTGTCGCTTTTCCCTTTAGGGCTAAATATAGATCCTCTTGCGGTGTGGTGGTGCGTCTACGACGACCGGCATGCTTTCGCATAGCATTTCCACCTTCAGCGGCCTCTTTTGACAGCTAGAAGACAGTTTTGGACACCCCCAGTACTGTGGCTGCAGTAGTGACATATTGTACGGCTTCCAGCCGTCCAGCGGCTCGCCCACGATCTTAAACACTCAAGTGACGTCATGCAGACACCATGCAGTACCACACGGAGTGTCACACTAATCGGTTCCACTACAACCTCCGTCGATCACCGTCGAAAGCGTACTGAGCGTCCGAGCACACGCTTTGCTGCAGTTAACAAGTCCTACCGTCTATATTTGCTTGTAGCATCATTGGTTGGGTGTTCCGTAACAAAAGGCAGTTCTTCTGTAGCGACTGGCATTTGTTTCTTAGCATCACTTGTTCTTCAGTAATGGTTCAAATGGCTCTGAGCACTATGGGACTTAACATCTGAAGTCATCAGTCCCCTAGAACTTAGAACCACTTAAACCTAACTAACCTAAGGACGACACACACATACATGCCAGAGGCAGGATTCGAACCTGCGACCGTAGCGGTCGTGCGGTTCCAGACTGTAGCGCCTAGAACCGCTCGGCCACTCCGTTCAGCAATTGTAAGTCAAGTAGTGTGTGTCGTAAACGTCACGTTTGGGGACACACGTTTGATGGAAAGTTTTTTGTTTGTAGGATAGCGTACTTTCACCTGCGCCGGTTTTCTCTATCAATTACGGAAGGCTCCGGTTCTCAGCGTGAAGCGAAGAAGAGTTGGTGGCGAAGCCGTCCGTAATGTGGATCAAGGCCCGCCGGCCGCGACCTTGCGGCGCTGGGGTTGCGGTAGGCGACGCTGCTTTTATTGCCGTTTTATCACCTGACGTCAGCGGCTGGGCCGGCTGTAATCGCGAGCTTTACGACCCGGTCGTGGGTCGCCGGTCGTTGTTCTCCTCCCCGGCTCCTGAGGCGTGCTCCCGCTCATTCACATCGCCCGGAATGGCCCGCTATCCACTCGTGTTTACAAACATCTCCGAAGTCTTCGTGCCTCAGATGTCTTTAATGCGCTGTAAACTGTTTCCCTTCCAACTTCTGTGCATTCAGGAGGCATTTAGTACATTTAAAGCGTAAAAGTGAGGTTTTGTCTGTGATGATCCCGTCCTAGTTTTTCTACTCCTTACCAAAGGTCCGCAGCTCGTGGTCGTGCGGTAGCGTTCTCGCTTCCCACGCCTGGTTCAAAAATGGTTCAATTGGCTCTGAGCACTATGGGACTTAACATCTGTGGTCATCAGTCCCCTAGAACTTAGAACTACTTAAACCTAACTAACCTAAGGACATCACACACATCCATGCCCGAGGCAGGATTCGAACCTGCGACCGTAGCAGTCGCGCGGTTCCGGACTGAGCGCCTAGAACCGCTAGACCACCGCGGCCGGCCCGCGCTGATTCTAAGGTCGCAGATTCGAATCCTGCCTCGGGCATGGATGTTCGTAATGCTCTTAGGTTAGGTTTCAGTAGTTCTACGTCTAGGGGACTGATGACGTCAGATGTTGTCCCATACTGCTTAGAGCCATTTTAACCTTCCTGATCACATGTATGAAGAACACAAATGCTTCTGATTTTCACATATCTACGAAACGATCATTGGTGCCTTGTGTTGTTTATGCACGAGTGGTACTTTGTGTGACTGATTGCGACAGGCCTGAAGATGACGTGACTGGAACGTCGAAGCTAGTTGCCTTATGAAGACCAGTTCAGGAATGTGTGTTGTTCTGCGAGTTAACACGTACTCCTATAAATGCAGACACCAATCATTACAAAAAGAGGGCATTTTAGCAACAGTCTCTCCATTAGGCGTAGACTGAAATACCTAGATGCAACATTGCCGTCGAACAATGGTTTCTGAAACTGGTCAGTTGATGCGCTGCAGTCATGGACTGTGCGGCTGGTTCCGGCGGAGGTTCGAGTCCTACCTCGGGCATGGGTGTGTGCGTGTTTGTCCTTAGGATACTTTAGGTTAAGTAGTGTGTAAGCTTAGGGACTGATGACTTTAGCAGTTGTCCCATAAGATTTCACACACATTTGAACATTTTCTTGATGCGCTGCCGCTAATTTGTAACGTTTCAGTTTTTTTGCACCGTTCTGGCAGCAGGTACTTACTGTCACAGCGAGCTGAAGTGCAGAATCGCGCAACGGTTTCCTTGGGCGTAACTTTCAAGGTCACTCCTAAAAAGCCTAATTTAATCTCGACTTTTAACAGTTGGTTTTCAAGTTATTTTTTGTCTAACACGAATCTAGTGTCTTGATATTTCTTTAGTAACTTACTGGTACACCGGTAATTTTTGGTTTGAAAGCTATGCGACATACCACATGCGATGCTGTTCTCCCGTACTTCTCCTTCGTACATACTCTAGTGAATGGCAAGCACGCGAAACAACAACAAGAAAAAAGTATACTCTGTTGTACAGTTAACGAGCCACAAAACGCCCCTACCCGCCTTCCTTTTCCGAAGAACTAGCCGAAGTGACGTGTGGGTTATAGACTACTGCTTTTCAATAAACTTCAGCGGCAGTACAAAACATTATATGTTGAACACACGGTTGCCGCTCAAGTTTCTCTCCGACCATACAGACATGAAATGTCACTCCATTTAGAAGAAGGTTGCTATCGATCGGCCACCTAAGGACAATGTGTAACATGTTCCACGAATATTGTAATAAATATTAATAAATATTTAATTTGTAGTGTAACTGCAACATTATCTTCTGCACTTCAGTATACAGGTCGAGTCTCCAACTATTGCCACCTAGAATAATTTCGAAAGTATGACAGTAGCTGAAACGTTTGTGGGACAAATGTTGCTTGGGACAATGCGGGCCATAATATGACGTTGGTTTTTCGTTGTTGGAGGGGGTCGCGTCAGAGATATGGTCAACTTTGTTTTTTTTTTATTTTTTTTATTGGGATGCTATAGTTGAGTGCTTACTTTCTGATAGCGACTATCGAAACGAACCCAATGACGTGTAGCAGTAAGGCCTTTGAAGGTCAACAGAGATCACAAAGGTGGCATGAACGTCCATTTACAGAAGGTGTTCGAAGTGATTGATTCAAATGGTTCAAAAGGCTCTGAGCACTATGGGACTTAACATCTATGGTCATCAGTCCCCTAGAACTTAGAACTACTTAAACCTAACTAACCTAAGGACAGCAAACAACACCCAGTCATCACGAGGCAGAGAAAATCCCTGACCCCGCCGGGAATCGAACCCGGGAACCCGGGCTTGGGAAGCAAGAACGCCATCGCACGACCACGATAGACTATAAAGACGCTCCAACTACACCTTAAATCATGCGAAAGAGAATTGTCAGACCATGTGCTTCGATAAGTGCCCATGTGATCAGGAATACCACTCATTCCATGATAAGAAGATTGCAGCAATTCATTGATACCAATGGTCATCACCTATTGTAAATGGACGTTCATGCCACCTTTGTGACCTTCTTTGACCTTCAAAGACCTTACTGTTACACATCATAGGATTCGTCTCGATAGCCGCTATCAGAAAATAAGTACCTAACTATAGCATCCCTTTTAAAAGAACAAAGCTGACCTTCATATATCAGACGCGACCTCACCTAGTAACATTTGTCCCACAAACTTATCAGCTACTATCATAGTTTCGGAGTTATTGTAGGTGGCAAAAGTTAGTGACTCCCCCTGTATAATAGGCAAAGATGTCATATATACTCAATGTTAACGAAATATTTGAAAAATAAAAATGTGTCATCGGCTAAATCAGGGGGAGCGGTTTCCATCACTGGGCCAGGAAGTTTCTATGAATGGGCTATACTGCAACAGCTGTTAAATACTATACACATCGATATCCGTTAATAAATATTTATTTTTTTAATTTTTAAAAGTTATTTCCAGGCAACACGTATTCGGACTGTAGGAGCCTAAACTAGAAATGTCACATTCGAAGATTTCTTTTAAGCCAGCTGATTACCTAAATACATGTAAACAATGAGAAACATCGAATGTAAAGGATTATTTAAATTCTGTTAATAATAACCTTCTTAGGCCTAAGTTAAGACAAAACAAGGCTTCGATAGCTCAATAGAGCACTCCATGTCATGAAGCAACAAACAGTGAATTATGTCGTCTTTTATGTCGTAGCGATGCCATAATACCACAGCTCCTACAGAGACCTAGTCCAAGACTTCGCTGAAACTTCTAAAGGAAACGAGAGCTGAGCTGTGGCTAACATCTTGGGTGCATGTCTCTGTTGACGTCTTGTTGACAGAGTTTTTGTTCCCGTTTCACCCTTTTTTATTTTCCGCTTCTTCCATTCTGTTTGTATGGGCTGTTCGCGATGAATATGATTTTCCGACATTTATTCAAGATTCTTCCTGGCGAGAGAGAGAGAGAGAGAGAGAGAGAGAGAGAGAGAGAGAGAAAGGGAGAGGGAGAGAGGGGTAGAGGGAGGGAGGGGGAGAGAGAGGGAGAGGGAAAGAGAGAAAGAGAGGGGGAGAGAGAGGGGTGGAGAGAGAGAGAAAGAGAAAGAGTTTGTTCGAGATGGGTCCGAGATGGTCGATATTTCATCAGAGGCCACTTTCGTAGCCAATGTTGCTGTGCCAACTGGAATAAATTCTAGCTTGCTTTCACTGCCAGATGATGAAACGACAGTGTTGGGATTGCGTCCATCTGGTTCCAAAACTAGCTCGCTGATATGTGCTTTTTTTACCCTTTGTTTCAAACTGCATCGCATCTGCAAAATTGCAATCTCGAGAAAGTTACCGTTTACTAACTCATGTTTTGGCAAAGTCATCCACTGTGCCCTCCACTGTTGCAGCATGCGATATTCTTTACCGAAGAGATACGCAATATGTAACAGACGCTTTATTAAATTACTCGTTATTAAGTTAGTCAGCTATCGCAGTCATTTTGTACTTAACTCAAATAGTTGTTGCCTTGTGGCGTTTTACTAGAAACGTTCCCGTCATCGGGCTACCAACTCATTCACAGAAACTCTACCCCTTAACTCGCTCATTGAAGGCAAATCGCACAGCATTGCTTAGAAACACCCAGTCTCCTTCCAATGTATTCAACTTCATATTGTGGATAAGAAATGTTGCGAACTGCTGGCATTTTCCAGCGATGGCTGCAGAAATTTAATCGCTATCACCACATCACGCTGAATTTTACATAATTGATACTAATCAGTTACAAGGAGATTGTGAAAATCTTACCTTCTTTCGTTGTTGCTTTATTTGTATGTGGACCAAGTGACTGCTAACACTGCGACTCTTCGCCAACATAGGGTACACCTAATGACTATCAGAACGCACCTATTTTCAATATCCACAGGGAAATGGAGCCGACCCGTCATTCGCAACCTTCCCCTAGCTCATTACGCTCTTGCACTTGGAAGTGAAATGTTGTTATTGTTGTTTGTTGTTTGTTGTTTATTGTTGTTGTTGTTGTTGTTGTTGCTGCTACTATCTTCTGTCTGGTGTGACCTAGCTTTCCGCTCTAGTCCAGGGGTTAACAACAAAATTTTCTGGAGGACCCCCTCATCAAGCATGATTGGTACCATGTCATATCACAGTATCAAGAACCGTACCTAAAAAAGCCAAATTAAGAGTCTTTTTATACGTTTTCTATTTTTAGTACTTACAAAAAACATTAACATGTACATTATTCAAAAAATATTGAGCTTAAAACTTTTTCAATGTAGCCATCATTGTTATTAACTATTTGCCTCTATCTAATTCTAGTTTTGCGCTAGAGTTTGCTAGTGTTAGTTGGCTCTAGGAAGACGCTAGGTCGGCCGGGGTGGCCGAGCGGTTCTGGGAGCTACAGTCTGGAACCGCACGACCGCTACGGTCGCAGGTTCGAATCCTGCCTCGGGCATGGATGTGTGTGATGTCCTTAGGTTATTTAGGTTTAAGTAGTTCTAAATTCTAGGGGACTGATGACCTCAGATGATAGTGCTCATGCAGGAAACGGCCAAAACAAAAAATCTGTCATCATATGAAATATATTTAATATATTTTATTCTATATATTTTTTATTCTAATAGCATCTTGCGGACCCCTCTGGCATAGCTCGCGGACCCCTGGGGGTCCGCGAACCACCTGTTGGGAAACACTACTCTAGTCTATCCTGTTCGCTTCATCTCGGAATCGAATAACTAGTGCAGCCTACATCTATTTGAGCCCGCATACTGAAGTCAAACATTCTTCTCCCTCTATAATTTTAACCCTCTCCCGTCCATACACGCACAGTACCCTGTGTTACGAAACATACGATTTGTTAATGCCTGAGGGTGTGTCCTGACAAATGATCCTTTCTTCAATTTAAGTTGTGTGATAAACTTCTTTTTTCCCCAATTAGATTCAGTATCTCCTCATTGATTACTCGATCTACCAATGTAAATGTCGGCACTCTTCTGCTGCACCACAGTTTAAAAGTTCTCCTTTTTATATGAACTGCTTATCGTCCACTCATCATTTCCGTGCAAGGCTACATTCCATTCAAATACATTCAGAGAAACCAAGGGAGATGGTGCAGTGGTTAGCACATTCGGGAGCACGGCGGTTTGAACCTGCGCCCGGCCATCCTGATTTAGGTTCTCCGTGAGTTCCCTAAATCGCTTCAGGCAAATTCCAGAATGGTTCCTTTGAAAGGGCACAGACGATTTTCTTCCCCATACTTTCCTAATCCGATGGCACCGATGACCTCGCTGTTTGGTCCCCTCCCCCAAATCATCCACCCAACCAACCAACCAGAAAAGATTTACTGACACTTCTATATACATTCTATGTTGATAGACGTCCCTTTTTCAGAAACTATTCTTTTACTATTTCCACTTTCACAATTTTATATCCTTTCCACTTCGGCCATCTTACTTTTACTGTCCAAATAGCAGAATCTTCGCCTACGTTTAGCGTCTCATTTCCTAATCCAATTCTCTGAGCATCGCCTAATTTAATTCTGTTATATGCCAAGATCCTTGATTTACTTTCGGTGATGTTCATCTTATCTCTTTTCAAATCATCCAGTTCATCTGCTGTTCACAATCATCTCTGATAAACTATGCAAGCCGTAACTGCTAACGTGAACTTTCACACAAATATGAGAAGTAAGTCGATATAGCTTACTCCAGATATATTGTGTCTGTGTTAATGTTGGTTGCCCTCGGTTTCTTTTGTATTGAGTTATCTGTTCTGTAATCTGTCTTCGGTAGATTTGTGAAAATATTGCCACGTCTGTGAGCTGTTTCGCTGTCGTAGGATGGAGTATGCCATTTCTTTTGTTGCAGTTGTTTCTTTTTCAAGTGTGCTATACGTGTTTGTGTTCTGTGTGTTAATGTTCATGTTCTGTCTGCTTGTGTTTGTGTGTTGGTGCTTATCCGTTAGTCTTTGTGTGCTGGATGTCTCTTTCATCTTTCATAATTATACACACACGAGTGCAAACATGGACAAAAAGTAAGTTTCAACCAAAAGATAAATAGGTTTTACAGTACGGACCGTAAATACAGCGTCAGTCAATACACTCGAAGCACGAAAGAGCAACTCGAAACAAATACATGAGTAATGAAGTGCTGTCGAGGGAGATGGGAAGAATCGATGTAGATAAATTTCCATTACCGCAGTAGTCGATACCAATGTTTATAAAAATTCTCTATGCTAATTTACATCTGAATTATTCGATACCTGTAACCTCGTATAAGTAATATATTCAGCATGTGTTGTTACTAATAAAAGTATTTCTTTTGAGCTATAGACAATAACAACAACGATGTCTAACTATAGTAAGAAAGGTCCGTTATCACATCATGTATTTAAAAATGAAGGAAGTAATAAAAAAAGAGCGGAATTAATGATTCATGTAAAAGTTTGTGTCTTTTATATTAGCTGTTACACACGTTACGTGTAATGGATACGTTCAGACACTGTCAAAATTTTGTTGAAAATGATTCACATTATACTTAATTATTCAGTAATTAGTTATCAGTGCCCTGGTTCTGATAATGTAGTTACTTGTGTTAAAGCATTTCATTTTAAAAAAATGTCGTAAAATTACGATGTTTCCTTGATACGTTTTACCAAAAATTTCTGTACATTTGGAAGTTATTACCATTAACGTTGTCATACCTTAACTGCAACCGCCTTTTCTTCGTGTATGAAAGAAAAATTTTCTTTTTGGAATAATAATTTCCTTCAAACGATAAAATCTTTCGCATTATTGAATAGAATACTTATTTATAATACTGAATGGGTTTGGAATAGCCGATACCGTATTGTTGTAACAGTAATTCTCAGTTTTCTAAATGTGCACACTTAAAGCCACAGTTCTGACAAAATTAATGTACTAGTCATGAAATTGTTGAAATTAAACAAATGTTTCTGTTTAGAGAAAATTCACTTTGGAAATGAGAGACAGTAAATGTCAGCTTGATGCGTCAGATCTGGGAGTCTGTATCTGGCTTTTGAGCTATGCCGTAGACCAAGATGGAGCATAGCTCGAGCCGCAACTGTGTATTAAAAAAACACCGTGTCCGAGTGAAGGTCTTACTGCAATTTTCTCGACGCACCAGCCAATTCTTAAGCGAAAACCGAACATACTTCCTATGAGAACAATGTTCGGAAGTCTTGCGACCTGCCGCTTGATTGGTGCTTCGCCTGTAAATTTCCATAATTATTAAAAAAAAATTATGAACGTAATACCTGCTGTCGTGAATGGCTGAGCCAATGGGATCACATTGACGTAATTTAGTGCGTGTATTCGTCAGGTTTAGCAGCTTTCTGTAATTGTGTTAAGACGCGTTTGTCGCATGAGAGAGAAATTTAGAAAACTAAAGAGGAAGATTGCTCAGTATCTCACCTCGCAGGTCTTTGTTAGGAGGGGGCAGTTTCACTTTCTGTCATCATTATTTTGAAAAATAAATATGAATGCGTGATGTCTTTTCTTCTGAACATGTCCGAAAGATATTCATTCGAACACGTTCGAAAGAACAGAGACCACACATTCGTGTGGACTGTAAACGATTCAGCTCGATGGGCAACGAATCCACATCCTTCAGCGAGGATGCACATTTACGTTCGACCTCCAGGGGCAATCTAAAATGAGCGAGAATGGTCGTGGACGGGGAGCTGCGGATAGGTGGCGGTAGGTAAGAGTGTGGGTCGTCTGGGAGGCGTGCCGAAGTAGTCCCCGCAAGTGCGGTGAACCCTGTGTCCGGATGGCGCAGTGGTAAACGCAAGCAGGCAAGAGATCACGTGTCCGAGTCCCGATACAGCACACATTTTCACTCGTCGCTGCTGATTCGCATGAAGTCCCAATGATGCTGATATCAATAATTCGTTCCCTTTCTTTTCCTTTCTACCTCTCCACCTTCAGTTTACACAATAAAAAAACATACGTGTCAGAAAATGTTCAAATAACGGAATAAATAGCCCCAGTATTCCAAGTGGCCAGTCTCAGAAGTCTCCAAGATACTGTGCCAATCAGTCTGCGATTCACCTACTAGTTGAAAGATACTATGCTTCCCATACATCGTCTACAGAAAATGTCAGATAAATGAATGAGGAAAGTGATACGAAATGTGTTTCAATCACCACGTAAAAAATCCGACCTTAGAGAACTGGCAGGAAGCCAGAGCGAAATATACACTCCTGGAAATGGAAAAAAGAACACATTGACACCGGTGTGTCAGACCCACCATACTTGCTCCGGACACTGCGAGAGGGCTGTACAAGAAATGATCACACGCACGGCACAGCGGACACACCAGGACCCGCGGTGTTGGTCGTCGAATGGCGCTAGCTGCGCAGCATTTGTGCACCGCCGCCGTCAGTGTCAGCCAGTTTGCCGTGGCATACGGAGCTCCATCGCAGTCTTTAACACTGGTAGCATGCCGCGACAGCGTGGACGTGAACCGTATGTGCAGTTGACGGACTTTGAGCGAGGGCGTATAGTGGGCATGCGGGAGGCCGGGTGGACGTACCGCCGAATTGCTCAACACGTGGGGCGTGAGGTCTCCACAGTACATCGATGTTGTCGCCAGTGGTCGGCGGAAGGTGCACGTGCCCGTCGACCTGGGACCGGACCGCAGCGACGCACGGATGCACGCCAAGAACGTAGGATCCTACGCAGTGCCGTAGGGGACCGCACCGCCACTTCCCAGCAAATTAGGGACACTGTTGCTCCTGGGGTATCGGCGAGGACCATTCGCAACCGTCTCCATGAAGCTGGGCTACGGTCCCGCACACCGTTAGGCCGTCTTCCGCTCACGCCCCAACAACGTGCAGCCCGCCTCCAGTGGTGTCGCGACAGGCGTGAATGGAGGGACGAATGGAGACGTGTCGTCTTCAGCGATGAGAGTCGCTTCTGCTTTGGTGCCAATGATGGTCGTATGCGTGTTTGGCGCCGTGCAGGTGAGCGCCACAATCAGGACTGCATACGACCGAGGCACACAG
Source organism: Schistocerca nitens (assembly GCF_023898315.1). Lineage (NCBI taxonomy): Eukaryota > Metazoa > Arthropoda > Insecta > Orthoptera > Acrididae > Schistocerca > Schistocerca nitens. The sequence continues at coordinate 78,356,975 of NC_064625.1, forward strand.
GGCCAACACCCGGCATCATGGTGTGGGGAGCGATCTCACCACTGGTGATCGTCGAGGGGACACTGAATAGTGCACGGTACATCCAAAGCGTCATCGAACCCATCGTTCTACCATTCCTAGACCGGCAAGGGAACTTGCTGTTCCAACAGGACAATGCACGTCCGCATGTATCCCGTGCCACCCAACGTGCTCTAGAAGGTGTAAGTCAACTACCCTGGCCAGCAAGATCTCCGGATCTGTCCCCCATTGAGCATGTTTGGGACTGGATGAAGCGTCGTCTCACGCGGTCTGCACGTCCAGCACGAACGCTGGTCCAACTGAGGCGCCAGGTGGAAATGGCATGGCAAACCGTTCCACAGGACTACATCCAGCATCTCTACGATCGTCTCCATGGGAGAATAGCAGCCTGCATTGCTGCGAAAGGTGGATATACACTGTACTAGTGCCGACATTGTGCATGCTCTGTTGCCTGTGTCTATGTGCCTGTGGTTCTGTCAGTGTGATCATGTGATGTATCTGACCCCAGGAATGTGTCAATAAAGTTTCCCCTTCCTGGGACAATGAATTCACGGTGTTCTTATTTCAATTTCCAGGAGTGTACATAAAACACATTTTATTTGCTACTATTTCTTCACAACGGTAATTAAGTAGTGCAGGTATGCTGAAGACTTAGGTCTAAAACGAAGCTATGTTCCTGCAATCATAATGTATTTAAAATGAGACAAATAATTGAAAAACGTTGGGAATTCGGCATAGAACCGCCTTTAGGATTTTTTGATTTTGAGAAAGGCTTTGATGAGGTAAAAAGACCCCTTTTGTGGAAAATATTAGAGGTAAAAGGTTTTCCTAAACATCTTCTTAATACCATAAAGAATCTATACGTAAATACAAAAGCAGTGGCAAGCTCAGGTTCAAAAACGTGAGGAAAAATTATAATAAATGAAAGTGTTTGACCAGGGTGCTGTTATCACCCATATCATGGACGATCTACTTATGAATGGAAAGATGAAATACAGTTGCCAATTAATATAGGATGTAGCCGAACATTACTCTGTTATATGCTGATGACCAGATAATTACAGGTGTATAGGAAACAGAAGATAATTTACAAAGAGAGGTGTGTAGACTGAGCCAAAACGCCGTATCATACAACGTAACTACATCTTCAAATAAGGCAAAGATAATGACTTTCAAAAGACAGAATCAAGTCAGGTCGGAAAAAAAATGAGAAAAGTTTAGAACACATACCCCACTTCAGTTATCTAGGATGTAATATTGGTTTTAATTATGACGAAGACGTTGAGAAGGAGGTCAATAAATATCCAACTATCTGTGGAACAGCCTGCATCTCGTGGTCGTGCGGTAGCGTTCTCGCTTCCCACGCCCGGGTTCCCGGGTTCGATTCCCGGCGGGGTCAGGGATTTTCTCTGCCTCGTGATGGCTGGGTGTTGTGTGCTGTCCTTAGGTTAGTTAGGTTTAAGTAGTTCTAAGTTCTAGGGGACTTATGACCACAGCAGTTGAGTCCCATAGTGCTCAGAGCCATTTGAGCCATCGGTGGAACAATTGTAAGAACTTTGAGAAAAAAAACAAGAGAAGAAACACAAATTGAATGTTATAAAGCTTTGGCTGTACCTACTCCTGTATGTGGTTCCGCATCATGCACAGTAACACAAAATAATAAATAAATAAATAAAAATGTTTAGAGGTAGCAGAGATGAATTTAATAAGATATGTATGAGGCTGTAACAAGATGGATAAAATAAGGAATGAAACACTAAGATCGGATTTAAAAATCCTTTCAATTAATGACGAGAGAGAACGAGAAATACTGAAATGGGAGGATTATCTTGATACAATGACAGGAAACACATTGGTAAAAAAGACAACCTCGTAAGAGATGGATGGATGGATGACAGAGACCGGAGCAGCTGATCTCAAAACCTAGTACTTGGAAGGAGATGATTATGATGACGGTGCTGTTTTGCTTAACGCTTAGCTGTGTTTGCTAGTGATTGGACTAGATTCTTACAGCAGCCCCTTTCATCCGACTGCCTGCGACACGGGTGTCAGACGAGAGAGGCGGCCGGTGCAGCCCGGCTGCTGTGGGTGCAGCCAGTGACGTCACGCGGTGCCAGTCAGCTGTGGCCGCAGGGCGGCTGCTTTACGACGCGCTCGCGGCTCAAGGTCGCGGGCCCTCTCCGGATGGCCCGTTTTATGGCGTGTCGCACCCCCTTCTCCTCCTCCTCCTCCTACCTCTTAGCCTGAAGACGGACGGACAGACAGAGAGAGAAACGCTGGCCGACATTCTGCCGCGTTCCGCCGTGCCATAAACCAATGGGGCGTCGCTTGGAGGGCGGAGTGCCTCGTCTGGTTCAAGGGCGCGGCCCCGATAATTTCAGCTCGTGCCGAGTGTCGCTGCTAAGCGTCCGGGGCTGCGCAGACGCACCTAGGGAACACTGCGATCTGCTCTCGCTCAGCTCTCCCTTAGATTGCCCAAATCGCCACGCCCTCTGGTTGGTTGACCATCGGAACTCGTTAAGAAAACACTTATCTTCGGGTACTGTTTAGAAGCCTGTTACAGGGGGAGGGCCTGACATACGGATCACCGCTTTTCATCAAGTTTTGCAACGATGAAATTAAAGACATATGGTTTCGACTTGTTGACACTCCATCATCATCAGGATTTCATAACTGTGAGCCCAGTAGGAACTTAGAGAACGATAAGCCTCCATTGATTTCCGTTATGCTACAGCTTTTCTCTTTTCACTGTTACCGACGTTACTCTCTTCCTCTTTCTAGATCTTCATTAACCTGGTCTGTGGTCTGTCCATCTATTCCTAGGCCGATGAATCTGTCTACTTCCTCGTATTTCCATCTCCAAATATTGCCGTGGAGATCAAGTCGGGTGCCTTCGTTTCACATGACCTAACCACATGAGTCTTGCAGCGCTCATTCTGTCCTTTATGGTCAATGTCACATGCAGGTCTCTCGTTACATATTCATTTCTGACTCTCTCTCTCTTTTTTTTAGAGCTCACCTAACGAACTTCGTTTCACTTGTCTGTATCTGACCATCTTCCCTTTCTCTTACGTATTTACGACACAGGTCTCTACATTATTATAAAGTAGAAGACTCAAATTTCGTCACATTACGGTACATTAGGCCTGTACAAGATCAGAGAGGTTACAGAAAAAGGCTACGGATTGTTATATACAGGGTGAGTCACCTAACGTTACCGCTGGATATATTTCGTAAACCACATTAAATACAGACCGAACGTGAGGAGAGGGGCTAATGTAATTGTTTAATACAAACCATACAAAAATGCACGGAAGTATGTTTTTTAACACAAACCTACTTTTTTAAAAATGGAACCACGTTAGTTTTGTTAGCACATCTGAACATATAAACAAATACGTAATCAGTGCCGTTTGTTGCATTGTAAAATGTTAATTACATCCGGAGATATTGTAACCTAAAGTTGACGCTTGAAACCTCTGACGTTCAGTTGCGTGTTGTAACAAACACGGGCCACGGTCGGCGAGCAGCATCTGCAGGGACATGTTTACGATGGCGACCGTGTTTACGAGCGTGGCTGTAGTGTACTGTTCTGGTTTGATCAAGCTGTCGCAGTGTCCGCATGTAGCGCTTGCTGCTATTGTTATTCTGCATTCGTCTCCGCACGCAGACCAACTGTAGTACACGGTGTTACCAGACGTCTGTGATGGTGTAGTGTTGTAGGAACTGTGACCATTGTGTATTCGAACTCTGAAAACGCGGAGATGATACTCATCTATGGCGAGCGTCGACGAAATGCAGCTGAAGCCTGCAGGGTGTATGCAGAACGGTACCCGGACAGAGAGCATCCAACGTGCCGCACATTGCAAAACATCTACCGCCAACTGTATGCAACAGGTAAGGCCGTAGCACGCAAACGGGTCCGTAACAGGTCCGTCACAGGAGAAGCGGGTGCAGTTGGTGTGTTAGCTGCTGTTGCCATGAACCCACACATGAGTACACGGGACATTGCGAGAGCCGGTGGACTGAGTCAAAGTAGTGTCATGTGCATACTGCATCGTCACCGCTTTCACCCGTTTCATGTGTCGCTACATCAGCAATTACATGGTGATGACTTTAATCATCGAGTGTAGCTCTGTCAATGGGCATTAACAGAGAATGCGTTGCAGTTCTACCTGTTTACCGATGAAGCGGGTTTCACAAACCACGGGGCAGTGAATGTACGGAACATGCATTTCTGGTCCGTGGACAATCCTCGCTGGCTCAGACAGGTAGAGCGACAGCGACCGTGGACTGTAAATGTATGGTGCGGAATCATTGGCGACCACCTCATTGGTTCTCACTTCATTGCAGGGGCCCAAGCAGCTGCAACATACATCGCGTTTCTACAGAATGATCTGCCAACGTTGCTCGAAATTGTCCCACTGGAAACTCGTCGACGTATGTGGTATCAGCATGATGGTGCACCTGCACATTCCGCAATTAACACTAGGCTGACCCTTGACGGGATGTTCGACGGGCGTTTCGTAGGACGTGGAGGACGCATAAATTGGCCAGCCCGTTCTCCTGATCTTACACCTGTGGACTTCTTTCTGTGGGGTACGTGAAAGGAGAATGTGTACCGTGATGTGCCTACAACCCCAGAGGATATGAAACAACGTATTGTGGCTGCCTGCGGCGACATTACACCAGATGTACTGCGGCGTGTACGACATTCATTACGCCAGAGATTGCAATTGTGTGCAGCAAATGATGGCCACCACATTGAACATCTATTGGCCTGACATGTCGGGACACACTCTATTCCACTCCGTAATTGAAAACGGAAACCACGTGTGTACGTGTACCTCACCCCTCATGGTAATGTACATGAGCGTCAGTGAAAAAGACCAATAAAAAGGTGTTAGCATGTGGACGTAATGTGCTGTTCCAGTCTCTTCTGTACCTAAGGTCCATCACCGTTCCCTTTGGATCCCTACGTAATTCGGTGCTCTCCGATACACAAGATCTAACAGCGGAGGAGTGGTACTCAAGCGTCAACTTTAGGTTACAATATCTCCGGATGTAATTAACATTTTACAATGCAACAAACGGCACTGATTACGTATTTGTTTATATGTTCAGATGTGCTAACAAAACTAACGGGGTTCCATTTAAAAAAACGTAGGTTTGTGTTAAAAACATACTTCCGTGCATTTTTGTATGGTTTGTATTAACCAATTACACTAGCCCCTCTCCTCACTTTCGGTCTGTGGAATCGATTCGTCAGTATTTGATGTGGTTTACGAAATATATCCAGCGGTAATGTTAGGTGACTCACCCTGTATATTCCTGAACTTATGCTCCACTTGAAGGTTATGAGCCGTTCTCACTCCCAGCTATGCGTTTTCGTGAACTTCGCGATCTGTGTTTGGTTGCCCCCCCCCCCCCCCCCCCCCCTTGTCGCGGTTACGTTGTGGTTCTTCTTCCTTCTACGTGTGACAGCAGTGATGTCTATCGATATTTGCGCCTAGTACCATCTTCGGTTTGGTTAATATAGTTTCAGGCAAGGGGGGTCTGGGGTGAGTCAGTCGGTTCTTGCGGACGAGGGAAGTTCTCCGCGCGATGCAGTCGGCTGGGGCCGCTGGCGGTCCCTTCTCAGTGTCCGAGCGTGTGTGGAGCTGTCCGATCGCTACGAGCTTCGTGGTTCGCCGACTCAGGACGTCAAAGTTGGGTAGTGGTTTAACTACCCGAGCCACGTCTATTCGTGTTGTGGTGGTTCGCTTCGGCGGTTTGCAGTTGGGGAGGTCTTCCGGTGAGCAACACCGAGTGGTTCTACTGCTGAGATTTAGCCACCATGCGGTGCAATTAACTATTTTGGTCGACTACGATTTGAGTGCACCAGTGGGTTGTCTGTGGCCGTTTGTGTTCCGGTTACCTGCCCTGGCCACTAACGTAATTTCAGGCAGCGTCCTTTCCTCACCTGTTGTCACTGTCGAACATGGTGTGTAATTTTGACAGCTAATACATACTCCATAGTAGATCATCACGTTTGTAACATAGCCGGTTGGGGTTCTCATGTACTGATTGACGGGAAGCAAGTTGTTGTGTCGGTCGGTTCGTGGTTGCCCTCTGGTTGGATTTGGACGGATCAAGTGTAGTTGGGCTTGACCACCTGTCTCACCTAAGTGAACGAGGGCAGACCGACCTCCCTGGAAGCTTTCTGAGTGCCACCGGTGTTTAATTATCTGTTGTCAGCTATTTTAAATTTTAGGCTTGTGGTTATTGTTTGTTTCTTAAAACTTTGCAAAATTAATTTTTAAATTTACCATTCAAGCTTGAACACTGCGGCCTTCTGCCTTTAAAGATTATGGTCATATATTTTGAAATTTTGAAGATGGTTGTGGCCCTCTGCCATTGATATTGCAAATTGCATATGTTGTTTCTTTAAATTATATTATTGCTATCTTAATTGAATTTTTGATTTTTCAAGATTTCTTATTTACCTTCTGTCTTTAAAGGTCCATGGTAATATATTCAAAAATTTTGGAAATTAATTGTCGCCCTCAGCCATTTGTATTGCACTTTGCGTATGTTGTTTTTTTGAATAATTTTATTGCTGTCTTAAATGGATTTTTATATTGGTAAGATTTCTTGTTGGAGGTCTTCAGCCTTGAAATAGTTGCTAAATTACAATAAATAACAATTAGAAGCAGAAACTGACTTCAACACTTGGCCCTTTCCACACTCCTATTACCTGTTCTCCCCAGCAGGTTTAACGGCCGTTTCAGGTTAGATACGAGCAATGTGTTTGTAACGTACTGAAGCCGTTACTTTACAGTAATACAAAAAAAGTGCTCGTAATTTCGTCCCTCACAAAAATTCCCTAAAGTAAAATTACTTTAAATGTATTTTTTGTTTTTAACATTTCCAGGCAGTTTCAATACTATGAATCACTTGAATGTAATGAATGAACAAATCTTTTCAAGGTTTTTCAGCCTTCCACATATGTGTACCATCTCTCTATGTAGATAAACAGCATGTTTCGTGACAACAAAGTTATCATTTCGTGCAGCGAATCAATTTCTCTCTCACTTGAGTTTTCCCATATCAAAACAATTAAAGTAATTTTTATAAATGACAAATAAAATTAGTGTGTAATACAGTTCCAAATTTAGTTCCCGTGGCGAAAATAGGAACTGCACCGGAGACAAAATCACAAACATCGCCAGATGTTCTGCTTCGGCAACATAGCCCAAACCCTTAACTATAATGATTACACACCAAAAATTGCAACACACGACTGAAATACAGCCGAATACTTGACATAAATCACCACTCACATTAGGGATTTCAGGCTGTTCAGCTGACTGCTACACTCAATCACCGCAGAAATAAAACGAAAAGAAGAAAAAAGAAAATTCCTTCGTTCACGCAAGCTACATGTGCTCAACACTACAGACTGTCTGAGCAATACAATAGACAGAGGTCGCGCATGTACGCACAGCTAAATGTTTGTTTCCAAATCAGAGAACCGAAATTCCTGTGGGAACGAAATTAGGAGCGGGAATGATATTAGGGCCACTTACCTTACTTCTTGATTGACAGGTTTTATACGTGGTCCTATTAACTCTTAAATGGATTCCTTTGTCCCAGATTAGATTTCGTACCTGGTGGAAGAAGCTGGATCCTTGGTAAGACACTAGCGAGATAACTGAAACATTTCACAAATTCAACCTTCTGTCCTTCCATTATGATCGTACAAGGTGGGGGTGTCCTACACATCTTCATTGCCTTTGTCTTGCTCTTACTCACAGTCAAGTTGAATTCTATGTGTGTTTTCAGGTGGGAATATTCAGCCGCTAAATAACTGTTAAAACACATGGTGAAACCTTCAGTTGTCATTTATTTTGCACAGTTTGCTACTAGTTTCGGTCAATGAACATTATAAAGCTTAGCCTAAAACGAGTAAATCAAACCATTAGAGGTAACACAGATTACAGGAGGCATATGAGGTTAAATAGTACTTCACTTACAGACAAAAATGTAGGAAAGTTACACCGTAATTTGAACAAAAGTAATTTGCTCTTGTAAGCCCACATAGTACGTAAAAAATTTATCACAAGCATAACTGTGTACGATAACTTTCGTCAAGAAGTAAGTCCGCGTCGACAGATTAACAGTCAAAGACAGTGCCATGTCAGAGACAAAACTATAGTACATCCTAGCAATTGCTACATCAGTTTACTAAGAGCTGCATTATAATCTTTGGTTCCAAGTAATCACTGTACATTAGTGAGCTAGAAGTGAAATTCCATACATACAAATGTAATACATCAAGCAATTCCACACTGGCGACCTTTCTAATCTAAAGTATATCAAAATTGCTGAAAATAAACTAGCTTAAATAGTAGAAAACCATTTAATATTATCAGTACACCAGGTAAAGCCACATTCGTGAAATTTTTTGTACTATGGAACATCGTAATTGCCGAAAAAAAGTCAGCTAGGACATATAACTGGGCTAAGATACTGTTATGTTAACCGATAAATACCAAAATAGCGTATACTAACCATTAAACATCATTCACAATATGATTCATTATAAAATTTCATGTAAAGTGTGAATAAACGGAAAGCCAACCTTACCCACTATCATATACGAAAATACATTGTAACAGTAACATGCATTCCTCTTGAATGCAGGGATTAAAACTTTATTACGGCTTTAATTCCACATACCCAATGGAAGATTTGGAGCTTGCTGGATGTGTATGTGTGTGTGTGTGGGGGGGGGGGGGGCGACTTTCTAATAAGCAGAAATTTTTTGATGAAGAATGACAACACACAAATTAAAACTTTAATGCACTATTAATTCCACATACTCAATGCAAGATCCAAGTGAGGAGGGGGGGGGAGGGGGGGAGGGGATGGAGAGGTGTAGTGTCCCTTTTGCAATATTCACCATTATCGAGGTGAAACATAAATAAAAATGACTGTATGTGACTCAAAATGAACTGGAAACATCGATTTATCTCCGAAAGGTAGTAAGACTAACTGTAAAAATTTACAATATAGATCGTTAGATGCAGAAAAGACATTATTTTTATTGTATGAGATTATAATGTGTAAGTAATTAAAAGAAGTATTATTATCTTTGTAAGAGCATAAAACACAATGCAATGCTCATTCTTCTGTCTAGCCTGTATTGTTCTGTTCGTTCCGGTGTTAGCTGGAATAAGGTACGCAAGCTATTGTGCTGCGCTAGCATTTGTTTCTGTCGCAACGTAATTGCAAATATTTAATGGTTTAAACTGTGTGCTAGTAAGAATGTATTAGTATAAAGTAATCTCCGTGTGTTATTTCAAGAACCTACGCCACATTTATCTTATGAAAAGAATATTTAATGAAAATTATTTAGCATGTTTCCAGCTGCTGCGGAGCGAGTAACAGTGATCTCTGACTGTTAACAACTAGCCGCCATTACGCGGTACATTTAAAAATATTTTTTCACAGCACAGCGTCTGATAGCCGGAGCGGAAGAAATTATGTTAAAATATTCAGTGAGATTAATTGAAGGAATCCAGTGAAATAATTTTATTAAAACTTGTCTATTTTCTGTGATAGTAATAATTTCAGAGCTGAGTAATACTATGCTGTTGCATTTACAGTAATTTGTAGGGAGCCTGGCGCTCGTAAAACCAGATACAATACGTAATTGGCAACCTACGAAATTCATTATTTTGCTTATTATATCTGTTTTGTATTTTTTTTTTTTTGACAGCTAAACGTAAAAACCAACTTCACTAAAAATCCGTAACAGATCACGATAAATCAAAGGACAAACAAATTTACTAGGAGAGTGTTTCCTCTAAATAAATAGTTACATAATTTTTTTAAGAGATATAATAGAGGGGGAACTGTACTGAATACTAGAAACTTTTTATGACTGTGAGTACAGAACACACTACAGTGGAAGCAGGAGGAAACAGTGCTAATTTATTTATTATACTTTTTATTATTTTTTTCCTAAAGAGGGGGTTGAAAGAAAGACGGACGATCATTTGATAGAACAATGGGGGTAAACAATTGAGTACTCTTACAGCTTAAAGACATCAATGACTTAATTTCGTACAGAGTGTAACCAGGTGGAACCAGAAGGAAGGAGGGGGACAGGCAAATATTTTTATCAGAATTACACACCTCCTCTAGGATCTCCTGGTCAAGACCTAACCAAATAAAACCATACAAGACAGGAACACAGGGAGGGTTGTGCTGCGTCAGGTATGGATCTGAGGGCTGATGCCTAACGAAAAGTAAAATTGGATGTAAGGAAGAAAACAAAAAATTACAACAGGACCTATGCTACTCATTCTGATGAGGGCCAGATGAGTGTCCCATATAAAATCCTATAAATACCGAATTTAACACGTATTTTGAAACGACTACCTTAACCAGTATCTCTGTTTTGTTTAAGAAATAGATAATAAAATATTATTGGCACGCATTCATCATAATGTTACATTTAATATTTAAATATATATTACCTGTCTAACCATTACATAATGAATCTGGAATCTTCATGTGTCTTCCACGTACGCAACTTTCTTTCATGATTCTTAAACCAAGTGTTACAAATGATCAAATTATGCTCTATGCAGAATTCTGCCAATCGGCTTCCTCTTTCGTTCCTTTCCCCCAGTCCATATTCACCTACTACTTTTCCTTCTCTTCCTTTTCCTATTATCGAATTCCAGTCCTCCATGACTATTAAATTTTCGTCTCCTTCAACTATCTGAATAATTTCTTTTATCTCATCATACATTTCCTCAATCTGCTCCTCATCTGCGGAGCTAGTTGGCATATAAAATACTGTGGCGGGCTTGGGTTTGGTGTCTACCTTGGCTACAACAATGCGTTCGCTATGTTGTTCATAGTAGCTTATCCGCATTCCTATTTTTTATTAGTTATTAAACCTACTCCTGCATTCCTTATTTGATTTTGTGTTTCTGACCCTGTATTCACCCGACCAGATGTCCTGTCCCTCCTGCCATCGAAATTCACTAATTCCCACTACATCTACCTTTATCTATTTCTCTTTTTGAATTTTCTTAGCTGCCTTCGCAATTGAGGGATCTGACATTCCACGCTCCCATCCGTAGAACGCCAGTTTCGTTTCTCCTGATAACGATATCCTCCTGAGCAATCCCCGCCCACAGATCCGAATGGGGGATTATTTTACCTACGGAATATTTTACCCAAGAGGATGCCATCACCATATTATAAGATAAAACGAAAAAAGTATCAAATGAAAAAAAAAACTACCAAGAACCGAACGCAGGCCACCGGTTTAGTAGCCTAACGCCTCGACCACCGACCTCGCTCTGCTGGCACCATAGAATGATGGCTACCCTAACTACAGCATGAAAACGCAAAAGCGTTGATAACTCGAACACAATTAACATTGGACCCCATACTAAATTACTTAAAAAGTGTTTATTTTAAGGCGATCTTACAGAATGTAGCATCGAAAAAAGGTTTTTCCGTCATCAACTTCGATCTTGCTTTTGTCAAAATTAGTGAGCCTCTAGCAAAAAACCGAAAAACGTAAACCTTTATTTTCAGTATAGAACGGCCTTGAAAACCTTGATCAAAATCTGTGACCCGCATGTCAGATCCTCCTCTTGTTAACTAAGGTCGCCGGCAATGAAATCATCCGGAGAAACTCATAGGGGGCGAAAAACTGATAGGGAAATGGTCAGACTTACCATGTCGAAACCTGCCGTGATGATTTCTGTAGCTATTAGTTACGTCAATTAACATCGACGTACTAGATATCAACTGCCACTATGAACTGGAAGCTACCTTAAGAAAGTTAAGGAAAACTGATGTTTTGCCACTTGGCGCTTGCAACGAAGATATGGATGGACGTCGCTAACTGTTATTACGGCGTGGACTGTGCGAATTATCGGGAAAGTTAAAAGATAGGTCACGGAGTACGATTTACGTAAACACGGCGTTATTAAAATCGTAAGACAAAACTGACGTTGACACTCCTGTACTTACCCGGGGTAATGTAACTCATCCACCTGCTGGAGTTGACAGTAAACAAACGGAAACGCAAAGAAGGAAAATGCTCAATGATGATTCAGTCAGTTGTCTTCAGTTACGTGAGTACAGTGTACACCAACGAAGACGGTAGAAAGCCTTATCACTTATGGAGAAGTTAAGTCAGCAGAACAGTAATTGCTAAATGTTTTTTACTTGCCTTATGAGCACATGTCGTATAGTGAAGACAGTCTTGTATTAGCAGCTGCATCATTTTTCCTTTTCTTTTATAATGGTTGAAGGTAGGCGTAATTCTACACATGTTGACTCAATTACCAATGTGCATTTTCCTGTCAACTCAGACAAATGGACGATTTACGTTACGACAGGTACTATGGTTGTGTGCGAGTACTCGAGATTCAAAAGTCAGTTTTATACTAAGTTTCTAAAACATCATTTTGTGAATAGGTCTTTGAGATAACTGGACTATTGAACAAAAACAAGAGGGCGGAGTTTAAAAAGACATACTGGCTTTCATGATTTCGTAGTGAACAAAGTTACACGAAAGACAACCGTGTTGGTTAATGTCTCCGTGGTAGCTAAACAACATATGCTTCTTATATATTTTGTTTCGCTTCTAGATTATTAGTTATTTCGGGTGGTCAAGACAAACGGGACATTATGCGTATACTAACAATAGGGCATACCTGTGGTCATAAATAAAAATATGCTGAGGAGCGTCTTTTGTCTTATTCTCTGTCTGTACAGGCGCAGCGGACTTTTAGTTGTAACCCACTGAAGATGATCGTCTTTTCAGTATAATAGCATGCGAACCTGAGGGTCCCTCAATTACGGCAGTCATTGAGGAAGGTTTTTCAGTTGTAGCCTCTGCCTTACAACCAAGGCAGACCTCGCGAAAATGGGATGGCAACTACTTTTAATACGTTCTAGACCATAGCGACAGCCTAGTGTGTTTATATCTATATTATTCCTTAACGTTGTTACCAAAAATTTCGAAAAGTTCTTGACCGATTTAGTTCAAAATTTTACATGATTAATAAACGTTCTGCCCGATTACTTTCAAATTTTTACACGATATTCTAATAAACGTTCGAACAGAAATAGGTTGCACATTTATTAAATATATATCTAACGATTTACTTGAAATTTTTACGCGATACACTAATACATATTCGGACGGCCGTAACCTATATGTCGTTTTAAACTTATATGTACAGTTTCTGTTCGTTAAAACTGACTGTGCTGTGCTGTGCAGTGCCATAAAAATGTGCGATTTCATTTTTCTTTCTCACAGTTAGTTCGAGGTACAATGGAAGGCTACTGAAATCATTAGTTAAATTGCTTCTACCCTTTATACATAATTTTAATCAAAAGTTTTATACCCAGAAATATATTGTTTTTTTTTCCTTCTTCACAGTATGTTTTAACAGAATACAGGAAAGTTGTATTTTCAGTTTATCGGTTTATGGTTAGAATACTACTACGGAATCTGAATGATAAGAAATTTTGTCATCTATCGGTTTGCATGTTCAACTGTGCGAAATACTGTCACTGGAGCTCCTGTTCTCACAGATCCAGCAGCTACAGACATCTCTCTTATACCCACACAATGAACCCAACCGATTTACTCGCACTTTTAAGTGAAATCAGTTTGTGACCAAGGATCCGTTGACAATAACGGTAAACAGAGAGAGTGACATCGAGGAGATGGAAAGAAAGTGGGAGTGGGAAAGAAAATCGACATGGAAAGAGATACGGAAGAGAGACAGGGAGAGGGACGCAGGGGTAGTTCGACAGAGATGGAGGGCAAGTGGTGATGGGCAGAGAGAGAGGAGAGAAGGATATTGCTAATAGAAAATTGATCTTCCATTAGAAATGTAGGTAAAACTTTTGGAAAGCCGGCTGTTGTGGACGAGCGGTCCTAGGCGTTTCAGTCTGGAACCGCTCTGCTGCTACGGCCGCAGGTTCGAATCCTGCCTCGGGCATGGGTGTGTGTAATGTCCCTAGGTCAGTTAGGTTTAAGTAGTTCTAAGTTCTAGGGGACTGATGACCTCAGAAGTTAAGTCCCATAGTGCTCAGAGCCATTTGATTTTTTGTCGAGTAATCTCATTAGAATTACTTACCGACGTAGCCAATTTGACTCGTGACAGTATCAATAACAGTCCAGATTCACATCGGTGGTCCGACGAAAACCCACAATGCGTCGCAGGGGCACGATTTGTGGAACCCCTCTCTGTCAGTGTTTAGTGTGGTATTATAGACAACTAGCTGATTCGGCCTTTCACGTTACCGAATCGTCTTACAACGCTCTGTTACCTTGATTTCCCTGAGAAGGAGTTATCAAGCTGTTCCTCTGGCTACAAGGACGGATATATTGTTCCAGCATGACGGATCTACCACACATTAGCCATGTGGCGCATGAACGAAACCTGACATTCACCGGAATACGGATCGGCGAAAAGGGTCACGTTTCTTGGCCACCAACGTCCGCGAAACCTACGAAGAAACAGTAAACAAAAGAGACGAAGTGATGATTTGGATGATGAACAGAGCTGTTCCCATAAAAGCATGGCCAATACGATCCCAGAAGAGTAAAATGCGGAGTTCTCAAAAGAATTCGAACGTGCATTGAAGACGGTGGTGGATCTTACGAAATCTACCTTGAACTTAATCATTTGCTTTTCCCTTAACACCTTTTGCGAGTATTTGTTAACTCTGCGATCAATTAAAATTCAGCGAATGTTATATGAAACGTTTTTGTGAAGTGGTCAGTACTACAATCTCCTGAAGTTTTTAACAATCCTTCCAAAATATACTGCATATGATTGTTCAGAGTTAAGGTGGACCAAGTCAATGAGATTCGATGTTGCGAGGAAGGACTGAATAGGTAAAATCGCGTGAATTAATTAACCATATGATTTAAATCGTTTTCAAGGATTCTGCATCTTTGAAAAATGTTTAAATTATCTATTGTGTATGTTATATCCACTAAGGATGAAATTTAATGATATAAGGGACTTGGCTCACATTCCTTCTGAAAGTTTTAGGGAAGTGTTATACATAAAATTTGTTCTGAACCTTGGTTTTATACCACAAAAGATACAACTTCTGTTTGTTGTTATGTTAACATATGGACCATTCATATACTTAGTATTTACAGAGGTGGTGCTCATAAGGCCTGTAACATTGTTACACTTGTAACTCTAATTGGCAATACTTCTGAGGGCAAGAGGTATAACATCATACAGTGGATGACATTGATACAGTTTACTAAAAAGAGCTAAAAATGGACTTGTTTCACTTTTCTGCCGAACACTCCATTTAACACATTGCATGTCATAGAGAAAACGAGAGTAGTGTATAACCAAGCTACTGTAGTAGGCTAACACTTACCAACTCACTACAGATGGCGTTAAGAAACATGATAAATGGTTCCTCAGCTCACACATACTGCCAAGTAGAATATTCAACACAGACCCAACGCAAATTTACATTCCTTTACTCGTGTGGATACAGATGGCTAGTGGTTCGGTTATTACTTCCAGCAAAAATAAATCAAATAATTGCCTGTTTGTGAGAGGTACGTAAAATTTCCAAGTTTTGACTTCAGTGCCCTCTTAATTTATCACTTATTGTACACAATTCACCGTACAATGTTGGTTGCCACTTTGTGTGTACATACTTCTCACATTTCGTAACTTCACATGTTGTTGTTGTTGTGGTCTTCAGTCCTGAGACTGGTTTGATGCAGCTCTCCATGCTACTCTATCCTGTGCAAGCTTCTTCATCTCCCAGTACCTACTGCAACCTACATCCTTCTGAATCTGCTTAGTGTATTGATCTCTTGGTCTCCCTCTACGATTTTTACCCTCCACGCTGCCCTCCAATGCTAAATTGGTGATCCCTTGATGCCTCAAAACATGTCCTACCAACCGATCCCTTCTTCTAGTCAAGTTGTGCCACAAACTTCTCTTCTCCCCAATCCTATTCAATACCTCCTCATTAGTTACGTGATCTACCCACCTTATCTTCAGCATTCTTCTGTAGCACCACATTTCGAAAGCTTCTATTCTCTTCTTGTCCAAACTGGTTATCGTCCATGTTTCACTTCCATACATGGCTACACTCCATACAAATACTTTCAGAAACGACTTCCTGACACTTAAATCTATACTCGATGTTAACAAATTTCTCTTCTTCAGAAACGCTTTCCTCGCCATTGCCAGTCTACATTTTATATCCTCTCTACTTCGACCATCATCAGTTATTTTACTCCCTAAATAGCAAAACTCCTTTACTACTTTAAGTGTCTCATTTCCTAATCTAATCCCCTCAGCATCACCCGATTTAATTTGACTACATTCCATTATCCTCGTTTTGCTTTTGTTGATGTTCATCTTATATCCTCCTTTCAAGACACTGTCCATTCCGTTCAACTGCTCTTCCAAGTCCTTTGCTGTCTCTGACAGAATTACAATGTCATCGGCGAACCTCAAAGTCTTTACTTCTTCTCCGTGAATTTTAATACCTACTCCGAATTTTTCTTTTGTTTCCTTTACTGCTTGCTCAATATACAGATTGAATAACATCGGGGAGAGGCTACAACCCTGTCTCACTCCTTTCCCAATCACTGCTTCCCTTTCATGCCCCTCGACTCTTATAACTGCCATCTGGTTTCTGTACAAATTGTAAATAGCCTTTCGCTCCCTGTATTTTACCCCTGCCACCTTCAGAATTTGAAAGAGAGTATTCCAGTTAACGTTGTCAAAAGCTTTCTCTAAGTCTACAAATGCTAGAAACGTAGGTTTGCCTTTTCTTAATCTTTCTTCTAAGATAAGTCGTAAGGTTAGTATTGCCTCACGTGTTCCAACATTTCTACGGAATCCAAACTGATCTTCCCCGAGGTCCGCTTCTACCAGTTTTTCCATTCGTCTGTAAAGAATTCGCGTTAGTATTTTGCAGCTGTGACTTATTAAACTGATAGTTCGGTAATTTTCACATCTGTCAACACCTGCTTTCTTTGGGATTGGAATTATTATATTCTTCTTGAAGTCTGTGGGTATTTCGCCTGTCTCATACATCTTGCTCACCAGATGGTAGAGTTTTGTCATGACTGGCTCTCCCAAGGCCATCAGTAGTTCTAATGGAATGTTGTCTACTCCCGGGGCCTTGTTTCGACTCAGGTCTTTCAGTGCTCTGTCAAACTCTTCACGCAGTATCTTATCTCCCATTTCAGCTTCATCTACATCCTCTTCCATTTCCATAATATTGTCCTTAAGTACATCGCCCTTGTATAAACCCTCTATATACTCCTTCCACCTTTCTGCTTTCCCTTCTTTGCTTAGAACTGGGTTGCCATCTGAGCTCTTGATATTCATACAAGTGGTTCTCTTCTCTCCAAAGGTCTCTTTAATTTTCCTGTAGGCAGTATCTATCTTACCCCTAGTGAGACAAGCCTCTACATCCTTACATTTGTCCTCTAGCCATCCCTGCTTAGCCATTTTGCACTTTCTGTCGATCTCATTTTTGAGACGTTTGTATTCCCTTTTGCCTGCTTCATTTACTGCATTTTTATATTTTCTCCTTTCATCAATTAAATTCAATATTTCTTCTGTTACCCAAGGATTTCTATTAGCCCTCGTCTTTTTACCTACTTGATCCTCTGCTGCCTTCACTACTTCATCCCTCAGAGCTACCCATTCTTCTTCTACTGTATTTCTTTCCCCCATTCCTGTCAGTTGTTCCCTTATGCTCTCCCTGAAACTCTCTACAACCTCTGGTTCTTTCAGTTTATCCAGGTCCCATCTCCTTAAATTCCCACCTTTTTGCAGTTTCTTCAGTTTCAATCTGCAGTTCATAACCAATAGATTGTGGTCAGAATCCACATCTGCCCCTGGAAATGTCTTACAATTTAAAACCTGGTTCCTAAATCTCTGTCTTACCATTATATAATCTATCTGATACCTATTAGTATCTCCAGGATTCTTCCAGGTATACAACCTTCTTTTATGATTCTTGAACCAAGTGTTAGCTATGATTAAGTTATGCTCTGTGCAAAATTCTACAAGGCGGCTTCCTCTTTCATTTCTTCCCCCCAATCCATATTCACCTACTATGTTTCCTTCTCTCCCTTTTCCTACTGACGAATTCCAGTCACCCATGACTATTAAATTTTCGTCTCCCTTCACTACCTGAATAATTTCTTTTATCTCGTCATACATTTCATCAATTTCTTCATCATCTGCAGAGCTAGTTGGCATATAAACTTGTACTACTGTAGTAGGCATGGGCTTTGTGTCTATCTTGGCAACAATAATGCGTTCACTATGCTGTTTGTAGTAGCTAACCCGCACTCCTATTTTTTTATTCATTATTAAACCTACTCCTGCATTACCCCTATTTGATTTTGTATTTATAACCCTATAATCACCTGACCAAAAGTCTTGTTCCTCCTGCCACCGAACTTCACTAATTCCCACTATATCTAACTTTAACCTATCCATTTCCCTTTTTAAATTTTCTAACCTACCTGCCCGATTAAGGGATCTGACATTCCACGCTCCGATCCGTAGAATGCCAGTTTTCTTTCTCCTGAGAACGACGTCCTCTTGAGTAGTCCCCGCCCGGAGATCCGAATGGGGGACTATTTTACCTCCGGAATATTTTACCCAAGAGGACGCCATCATCATTTAATCATACAGTAAAGCTGCATGTCCTCGGGAAAAATTACGGCTGTAGTTTCCCCCTGCTTTCAGCCGTTCGCAGTACCAGCACAGCAAGGCCGTTTTGGTTAATGTTACAAGGCCAGATCAGTCAATCATCCAGACTGTTGCCCCTGCAACTACTAAAAAGGCTGCTGCCCCTCTTCAGGAACCACATGTTTGTCTGGCCTCTCAACAGATACCCCTCCGTTGTGGTTGCACCTACGGTACGGCCATCTGTATCGCTGAGGCACGCAAGCCTCCCCACCAACGGCAAGGTCCATGGTTCATGGGGGAAGACAACTTCACATATGCCGGTTAATGTGTTCATTCGGACAGTTGCTTTGACTTAATAGATATGCACCAGTACACAATTTTTGTTAATTGTCTTGGCTATGCATTATGTAAGTTCCACTGCATTTGATTTAACTTTCAAAGTTCAAAAACTTCCTTAAAATCTATTAATCTCAGACATAGTGAAAATTCACACACGTTGCTCAGTTGTTTATTCGGGTTCACGACTTGCTTGTGGCCCATTGTACTAGTTATACTTCCAAAACCAGCCTGTTACTTTGCCTGCTCGAAATCTAATTCCTGTACGATCATCAGTAATTTAATATCTTATATGGTACGGAGAAAACGCCGATAGGTCTGTAGCTGTTTCGATTTTCTTTCTGTCTGTTTCCTTTTTTGGTAAGGATAGTAATTGCAAATAAAGGTGCTAAATTAAAATTATCTCGTCCTTTCTGCGTGTAAATTTTTTTGTGAAGCAGGCACTAAACTTGCTGATAGCTGAACTAGTTAAAAAGATTATCTAGGTAAGACATATTATTGGACATCACACGAAAGCAATAAGCAGTGGAAGAGACACAGGTACGCAATTAAAATGTATACTGCTTAATTCGTTCAGTGTTTGTGACATTTATCACTTCTTTGGCTGTTTATGAATGATGGTCATATTTTAGAATCGTTATGCATGCTGGTCATATACTTTTGTATCTTTCTTGTATAGTGCTATATTGTGTAATCGTTTCTATTGTTCTTTTTTATCATGTAGTTCAGCTTCAAGTTCCTCATACGGTATCATTATCGATTTCGACTTATTCAACAGATGATTTGTTTGAAAAGAAAGTGGAATAGTAAATTACTAGGAAACCAAATAACAAGTCAATTTAGCATCTATACACAACTATAGATGTACTTGAATACGTGACTTTATACAGCAACTCATCAGACTGCAGCTGAACAGGGAAACGTAGATCCTCACACGTGAGGATATCTGCTCTTTGAGATTTGAAACTGAAGACAATACTTGACAACGTAATGTGCAGTATAAACTTGCCTGCTCTTAATACGCAATTTTAACGTTAACAATATTCAGGACATTAAAGCGACTGTGAAAGGAAGCCTTTTGAAAGTGAAATATTGTCAACAAAAATGACTTACCGGTTCGTGTACACAAACTAGGTGCACGATAACTGAAGACCGCCTGCAGACTAGAGCCACAAGTAACGAACTGCTATCTGACTATCGCATGAGTACACTGAACAGCCAGAACGGAACAACTTTTAAATCAAGGCACCATTAGACGAGCGCGAGAAAATGGAAACTCAACAATGGAAAAACTTCCCTTAGAGATTCGTAATTTGGTTCGCTAATAGGTTACTGCGTCCCTTTCTCTTCCAGATGATTTGAAAATAACATGGAACAAGTCTAAATAGGTAGTAATTCTGTTTGTGTCTCCTGAAGCTGAAATCTAGAGTGGAAACATGTTACGTGTTAGTCACTGTGTTTCCATAACACTGTGTACCTGATTTGAAAAGATCACCGCCTGATAAAAAAAAAGTGAAGCACTCAGAGGGAGGGCGTAAGAGGGGAGGGGGGGGGGAGAAGAAGCTACTCGGGTTGAGACGCAATGTTATGTCATTTCGATGATTACATCTTACAGACAAATCTACAAAGAACTTGGGACTACGAGCCCAATAACAAATATGACGCTGCGCTTCCTCTGGCCTAAATGCATATACTGTTTACATCCTAGCTACTGGTACTTAAACAGAGTTAACGTCCAAACTAGTCCAACAGATTCTCAATTGGCGTCAGATATGGGTACCTCATTGGTGACAGGAATACTTCAACATCACGCAGACAATTCATACAGACATGTCCCGTGTGTGGACGAGCATTGTCCTGTAGAAAAATGGCAACATGACGAGTTCGAATGAGAAGTAACACACAAACACCCAAGAGGAGCTCGCCCGGTTAGCCACGCGATCTAATGCGCTGCTTCCGGAGCGGGAAGATGTGCCGGCCCGCGGCACTAATCCGCCCAGCGGAGTAGTGTAGAGATTTAGTGTACCGGCCAGCCTGTAGATGTTTTAAGGCGGTTTTCCATCTACTTCGGCTAATGCGGGCTGGTTCCTCTTATTCTGCCTAAGTTACACTGTGTCGGCAATGGATGCGCAAACACCGTTTCCACGTACGCGTACACCATAATTATTCTACCACGCACACATCTGGGATAACACTCGTCTGGTATGAGACGTTCCTAGGGAGGAGGAGGAGGAGGAGGAGGAGGGGGGGGGGAGTCCACAATAACCCTGGGTTCGGTGTGGGGCGGCGGTGGTGTGGGTGGACAGCTGTAGCCTGTTGTCGGGTTGTCAACCACTGAGGGCTGCGACGGGACGAAGCCTCTCCGTCGTTTCTAAGTCCCCGGTGTAATACATACTTACATACATACATACATACATACATACATACATACAACACCCAAGATGTACGTGAGGTAACGTTGTGCTGGTAGAACTCCCTCTGTGGCTATCGGCCATGACCTGACGTTATACGCGATAGCTGCCCACACGACGACGCCAGAAGTGCTTCCGCCGCGCCTCTCCAGAGCTATGGAGGAATGGTACCTTCCCCTAGCTCACCTGGTCTTTTGGCGTAGCGCAGAACTCCGGTTCACTGATGAACACAGTGCGACGCCATTCATCGGTAGTCAATGCTTTTCGTTCGAGGCACCATTCCAGACAGATTCGTTTGTGTTGTGTTGCGGTTGCCTCTCGTTTCAATGTTGTAGTTCAATATCGGGCTACCGTCACATTCGAAAGACGCAAATGTCTGTACACTGCACGATTCAGCCAGCCGGCCAAATGGAGGCACATAATGAGACACTTTTCAAACTCTGTCAGGTGCTGATAACGCTGTCTCACACAAGTAATAATCTTCATGTCCTTCCCGGATATCACTCGATATCTGTGCTGTTCATGCCCCTACTAGGCTGGCAACAACACTAACAAAATCAACACTAATCCACTCTCGTGAGCGTTCTACCTCCCACTGAGAATTGCAACGCTAATCATTCACAAACATGTATATCCATTTCTACATACATGCTCCACAAGCCACCGTACAGTGTGTGTCAGAGTGTACCCCATACCCATACTACTACTACTACTACTACAACTAGTTTCTTCCCTTCCTGCCCTCGCAAATAGTACGAGGGGTAAACGACTGTCTATACACCTACATATGAGCCCTAATTTCTCCACTTACCTTACTGGTCCTTACTCGAAATGGGTGTTCGCGGCAGTGTAATCGTTCTGCAGTCAGCTCCAAATGCCGGTTCTGTAAATTTCCTCATTGGTGTCCTTCGAAAACTACGTTGCCTTCTTTCAAGGGGTTCCCATTTGACTTCCCGAAGCACCTCCGCAATCTTGCGTGTTGTTAGAACCTACCGGTAACAGATCGAGCAGCGTGTCTCTGAGTTGCTTCGATCTCTTCCTTTAACCCGACCTGGTGCGAATCCCAAGTACCCAAGCAGTACATACGAGCAGGTCGCACTAGCGTCCTATATGCCGTCTGTTTTACAGACGAACAACACTTTCCTAGAATTTTCCCAATAAACCGAAGTCGACCTCTCGCCTTCCCTACCACAATCCATACATGATCGCTCCATTTCATATCGCTTTGTAACGATAAGCCCAGTTAATTAAAAGACGAGACGGTGTCAAGCAGCACATTACTATTGCTGTTTTCCTACGTTTGGACCCAGCTGCCAATCACCACACTTACTAGAAATATTTTCTGAGTCGTCTTGCATCCTCCTACAGTGACCCAACGTCGACACCTTACCGTAAACCACAGCATCATCAGGGAACAACCGCAAATTGGTGCCCACCCTATCCACCAGACCACCAGATCATTTACGTATATAGAAATTGATAGTGATCCTGTCAAGCTTCCCTGGAGCATCCCTGACGATTTCCTTGTCGCTGATGAACACTCACCGCTGAAAATAACATTCTGGGGTCCCATTACGTAAGAAGTCTTCCAGCCACTCGCATATACGGGAACCTATTCCATAGGCTGGTATCTTCGTTAACAGTCGGAAGCGTGCCACCGTTTGAGATGCTTTTCGGAAGTGTAGAAATATGGCATCTGCCTGTTGCCGTTCATCCGTAGTTTGCAGTGTACCATGTGAGAAAACTGCAAGCTGGGTTTAGCACGAGCGACGCTTTCCAACACCGTGCCGATTTGTGGACACAAGTTTTACAGTCTCCAGGAAATTTGTGACATTCGAACTCATGATATGTTTAAAAATTGTACAGCGAACCATTTTTAAGAATATCGATTGGTCCTTTTACCCTTCTTATATACGGGAATGACCTGCCCTTTTTTCCAGTCACTTGGGACTTGCGCTGGGCGAGAAATTTGGGCCGAATGCAACCTAAATGAGCCAGTGTCGTAGAGTACTCTTTGTAAAACCGAATTGGAATGCCATCCATCTGGCGATGTATTTGTTTTCAACTCTTCCAGTTGTTTCTCTATGCCAGAGATTCCTTTTACTATGTCGTCAGTACGAGAATGTATGCGAGGTTCAAAGCACGTTTATACGATTCTCACAAATATCTGCCGGGAGTACGCACACTTGTGTGAGTTTCCACTGATATGCGACTGTGTCTTCTGCCTGCTTCGCTGTTTATGTCAGGCAGTGCATATCTACTGTTTCTAAACTAACTTGGGGAGTGTGTGTTCTATTTTTTCTAAATTTCCTAGCATAAGAGTTGAATATCAAATTGCATTTTTAGGCATGCTTGTTGCACGCAACAGTCTCACATATTTAGAAATGGTTAGCCTTTGTGTTAAGTGAATTAAAGTATTTCGCTTGTCATTGCTCGTTTTGGCATACGTTAATATTTGCTGGTCATTGAAGATATAGTAATTGCTTTGTAGACACATTGCATGGTTAGTAAACCATACGTCTTTGGTTATTTTTTTAATAATTACACACAAAGAAGGAACAGGCGCTGGACCATATGTTAAGGAGTCAATGACGCTGATTGGTGAGTGTCAGAATGGGCCAGTTGACACATCAGTCAAAACTTGCTTGCAATCTAGGAGCCAATACATTTCTCGAAACGAGAGGCATAAACTGTCATCGGATGAACGAGATCCATTAACCATTTGAACTGATTGGTCAACCATTACAGTGTGAATACTGTGATCATTAAATTAGAACCACTTACCGAAGACCTCACACCAGTCATGAAGCATACTCCTACCAGATACCCCACATGCATAAATGTAATCTCCTGCCTCTAAAGCCACGGAAGGATCCTACATATATGGGCGGCAATGAAAAATGAAGCACGAGTCCGAAGTTTATCGAACTTCTTAAACATGTTTATCACATCACGGCTGTAACAGTGTCCAGTCCCATTAACGTGATCATTTGTCAAAACCGTGAGAATCACGTTTATCAGCGCGGATCGCTGCGAGACGATAACGAAAGGGACGTAGAGCCATACCGATCCCAGTGGCGTGGTCACCTGCCCTAGGTTTCTCGGTTGAGGATCCATGGTGCGAACAGCCTGACTGAGTTGGTCCCACACGTTCTCGATTGGGCTTAAAGCCGGGGAGTTTGGTGGCCACTGGAGTACAGTAAACTCATCCTGGTGATCTTCGAGCCACACACGTATACTGCGAGCTGTGTGACACGTTGCATTGTCCTACTGGTAGGTGCCATCGGTTGCACTGTCCTACTGGTAGATGCCATCAGGTGCATTGTCCTACTGGTAGATGCCATCGAGCTAAGGAAAAACAAACTGCAGGGGTGGACCCAAGGATACATGCGTACTCCTGTTGATCCGTTGTGCCCTTCTGAATGGTGAGACCACAAAAACTTCTCCATGTCCAAAACGCTCCCTCCTTTGGCCTGGACCTTTTTGACGGCTGTTGCTGGGTGTTAGCTTTCACAAGTTCCATGTTGGAGCACAAAACATGATTCACCTGCTGCCTCTTAGTGGACGTCCAGTTCCAGTACTGGTGTGCAGATTCCATACTTCCGATGAACAGCAGTCAGCACGGGTGCATGAGCCAGGCTCCTGTTGTGGAGGACCACACAGCAACGTTCGCTACATTATTTTCAGGAGACACTGCTGGTCCCCTTTTTGATCATATGGGCGATCCGTTGCTCAACACTTGCTCGTCTGTTCACCCTTACACATCTCTTCAAACGCTGGTTACTCTCTTCATCTGTAGCTTGTGGTGCACCATAGTTGCCTCGGGCCACGTTTTGGATAGCACCACTTTGCTACGCATGGTATACTTCGACCACGACGGCACGCGAACAGTTTCCAAACTTAGCCGTTCCGGACATGCTTCCACCCTTGCCCCCAAAACCAATGACCATGCCCCTTTTGGGCGTCACATAAATCTCTCTGTTTCCTCATTACAACGACTGCACTGTTTTCTGCTTCCCAAGTACGCGCTTTATATATCCTTAACTGCTAGTGCTGCCAAATGCCGTCTGTGAGTGTTTATTGCACGTTGACGTCGAACAAAGGTAGAGGCCACATTAAGAGGGGTAGGACGTCAAACGGGCCGACTTGGAGCAGGAGAGGCACCACAGGACATTTAAATTTCCACTGTCTATACTTTTACGAATAAATTCACAAAACTTTGTCAGCTTGACCAGGGAGGACTCAAGATTCACACTCATAGCAGTGGAAGTTCGAAAACGTAATAAAATAACTTTTTTACATATGGAATTTCATCATTTTTTTCACTTACTATTGGCTGCATTTCTTGCTAAAAGGACACTTTTCTTCATATCTAAGAGAGATTCTTCGATGAATTTTGCTCAGCTGACAAGCTACGCTTGCAGGTGTACGAAAAAATGGTTCAAATGGCTCTGAGCACTATGCGACTTAACTTCTGAGGTCATCAGTCGCCTAGACCTTAGAACTAATTAAACCTAACTAACCTAAGGACATCACACACATCCATGCCCGAGGCAGGATTCGAACCTGCGACCGTAGCGGTCACGCGGTTCCAGACTGAACCGCCTAGAACCACACTGCCACTCCGGCCGGCCAGGTGAACGAAACTCTAGAATTTATTTAATTTCTGAAAAAATGAACTGTTACATTTTAAACTTCATGTTTAGAAAATAACTCAAATTTTGTAGTTAATTATCTCAATTTTACCACAGTTTTTAATAGATATATGCTGTGCAATATTCATCGAAGAATATCTCTTAGTTATGAAGATAAGTGTACCTATAGCTACAAGTGCAGCCAATAGTAAGTGATAAAATCATGAAATATAACATGTAAAAAAATTACTTCGTTATGTTTTTGAATTTCCACTGCTATGAGAGTGAATCCTGAATCCTTCCTGGTTGTGCTGACAAAGTTCCATGAATTTATTTGTAAAAGTATAGACAATGGAAATTATAATGTCCTGTGGTGCCTCTCCTGCTCCAAGTTGGGCCGTTTGACTTTCTACGCCCCCCCCCCCCCCCCCCTTTAACGCAACTGGACCCAGTAAATGATTAGACTTCCATTCGGAAATGACATCAACATCGGTATAAAACGTGGTTATCTAAGATACTAATACACTTTTGTAATCGCTGTGACATAGAAGCAAAAAGCCTTCAAATGTCATTCTGAGGAATTTCTTCCAGGCCTTAAAACACATCGAGCTTAAGTTCGTGAAGACTGCTGGTGGAGGCCAGCATGAACGCATACGTCTTCCCATCGCATTCATATTCTCTCTGAGTGACAAATACAAATGGAGGGAGGGGGGGGGGGGGGGGGGGAGAAGCCAGTCCATCAGTATATTCTCAAGGCGTTTGTTGGATGAACTGCAGTGTGGGGCATTGCATTATTCTTGTGGAGTGTCGATTGATACTCTGGACATGAAGGGTGTGACAACAGGGTTTATCATTCTTGCCACGCACTGTGGAACATTCAACCTCCCCTCAGTATTTAACAAACCAACCCTGTTGTCATAGTCAACTGGCCTCCACACGACGAACCCAGAAACTTGTGCCAAGATTCGATGCGTCCTATGATATTTCAGCAAATCGACTATGGATACGTTGACGTCGATGTGAGCTCCAAAAACAAAAGCGAGATCCATCGCCGAACGTCACACACTACCACTGAGTGTCCGAGTTGGGTCTGCCTCTCGCCATGCGAGTCTGTGTGGTGTGTCAACGGCAGACTAGGCACGGCAGCTCGAGATCTCATGCAATTATGAATGGCAGAAGGTACTTCTTAATACAGGGTGTCCTATAAGTCCCGAAATCGTTTCAGAAAATCGTAGAAAGGGAAACATTACAGACAGAGCACCTTGGTTTGCTGTAAAATGTTTAGCTGCTCTCAAAGTGCTCGTCGCTTGTAGAACATCTAGGCGATATTCGAGGTTTGCCCATTTACGGGCCAGCATTATAACATTAACAGTTCTGGTTTGTGCACGAAGGGTGGCAATAACATGGACTAGGGCAGTATACACTCAGTGAATGACGCGTCCCCACCTCCAAAAAAAGTAGCCTAGTGGCATGACATCGGGAAAGTGCGGGCGACATTGCGATGTGACCGTCTCGACCCATCTACAACTCACGAAATCTGTCATTTAGCACATGGCGCACGTCCAGACTAACCATGTGCGTTGCACCGTCATACCGGAAGATGGTGGACGACTGCAGGTCTTCTGTCTGAGGTATCAGGAAATGTTCGGACACGTCCAGCTAAACATTTCCGTTGCACTTCTCCCTTTGAATAAAAACGGGCATGTCACCCAATCGTGCATTAGGCCACATCAAACATTACTGTTTGGGCTATAAGGGGCATGTTCATGGGTGTTGTGTGGTTTTTCGGAGCCCAGAATCCTAATGTTGTGGCGATTCATATGTCCAGAAATGGTATCGTTGCTTCATTTGAAAACAGGTACTGTTTCAGGCACTCATTGTCAGCATGTCTGGAGGCTGGCATGTAACACAAGCACGCATACCGCAGAGGACGGTCGTTGGCCTGCAAAGCTTGAACAAATTGCAGTTAGTATGCAAGAAAGGCGTAACTGCTTGTATATCACTTTATGGACATTCGATCTTGCTTCCCACATTTAGCGTGATGTACCACGAACTGAGTGCTTATGGCTGCGTTGAAATGCTGTTTGCATTCTGTCAACACGTGCTTCAGAGGCACATGCGGATGTTCAGTTCGAGGAATGTCTTTAACACTGCCCATCTCTTTAAAGTTTTTGAACCACATCATTATGGTCGCTTTTACCGGTGGCACCTCGCTATATTGGCATTTACTTGTCACAGATTAGGATTCTGCTTGCCAAATGACACATTACGTCTTCTGCTGACCTGTCGCAATTGGATGCATTCCAGATCAAATCTGCAACCAATGACACAGGCAAAAAACTTCAAAAGCTGCTAAACTTTTTACAGCAAAACCACGATACTCTACCTCTAATAACTGCAATGTTATCAAAAATGTAAGGAAAAAGATGGATTGCTACTCACTGTATAAAGACGTCATGATGAGCTGCAGTCAGGCACAACGAAAGGACTGTTACACATCTAGCTTTCGGCCAAAGCCTTCTTCAGGAAAAGAAACCACACACATTTACTCACATAAGGAAGAACACCTCACGCGCACATGACCGCCATTACCGGCAACTCGGATTGACATTCGGGTGTAGCATTCTTTTCATAGTGTCTATCTGGAGCTCAACGTATCATCTTTACGATGAGAAGAAATGTATCTTGTTCTTTATGTTGTTGATATTCCAACCTGTAGTTTCCATTGTCTAATTTCAAAGTTGCGATTCTTTGAAATAATAGCGGCACTTTATCGACACACTGTAGAACACGGGTGTTCAACTCGCGACCCACAGGCTGCGTGGTGTGTGAAGCAAGTATCAGTGCGACCCAGCAAGTGCGCGTCTATCACACAACCGGAGAGGAAAAAAAAAATTTCTATATGTGGTCTAAAACTACTCGTCTTCGAATGTGGCCCAGGTAAGTTCAAAGGTTGAGTGCCCCTGATGTAGAGATTCTCTCCATTCCATACACGTATTGAGGACAGAGAGACTTATTCCTTAAATGTGTCGGTGTGTTCCGTAATCACTGTAATCTTGTAATTGGTAGATTCTACGAGAACAGTACAAACCGGGTTGTAGTATATTCCTAGATTCATTATTTAGAATTCGTGTCTTGAAAATTTTGAAGATGGCTTTCGTGGAATAGAAGCCTTCTGTCTTCAGGTGTCTGCCAGTTCAAGTTTTTGAACAATTCAGTGATGCTCCGCTGTGGCTCCAGGTGACATGTAGCCACTTACGCCCGTTCTTTGCGTTATTTGTCCTCTATTAGCCCTAAGGCTGTAGATACAGCAATAACGAATAGCTCTGTAGGCAGTATACAGTTGAAGAGGAATGGACATCTATACAAAGGGTCATCACAAAAGTTGAAAAGGAAAACATAGGTACAATGAAAGTAACTGCGAAGAAACCATGGGTAACAGAAGAAATACTCAAGTTAATCGATAAAAGGAGGAATTACAAAAATGTTGCGGGAAAGTCAGGAACACACAACTACAAGTCACTGAGGAATGAAATAAAAGGGAAGTACAGGAAAGCCAAGACGAAATGGCTGTACGAAAAATGTGAAGAAATCGAAAAAGAAATGATAGTGGGAAGGACAAACTCAGCATACAAGAAAGTCAAAACAACCTTCAGTGACATTTAAAGAAAGGGTGGAAACATTAAGAGTGCAACGGCAATTCCAGGAGAGAGCGGAGAGGTGGAAAGAAGGCATAGAAAGCTTTTATAGGGGGCAAGATTTGTTTGATGTGATAGAAGAAGAATTAAAAGAGATAGGGGATCCAATATTGGAATCAGATTTTAAAAGAGCTGTGGAGGACTTAAGATCAAGTAAAGCAGAAGGGATACATAACATTCCATCAGAATTTCTAAAATCATTGGGGGAAGTGGCAACAAAACGACTGTTCACGTTGGCTTGTAGAATGTATGAGTCTGGCGACATACCATCTGACTTTCGGAAAAATATCATCCACGCGATTCCGAAAAGTGCAAGAGCTGAGAAGTGCGAGAATTATCGCACAGTCACCTTAAGTGCTCATGCATACAAGTTGCTGACAAGAATAATATACAGGAGAATGGAAAAAAATTGACGATGTGCTAGATAACGATCAGTTTGGCTTTAGAAAAGGTAAAGAATCGAGAGAGGCAATTCTGACATTGCGATTGATAATGGAAGCAAGACTGAAGAAAAATCGACACGTTAATAGAATTTGTCGACATGGAAAAAGCGTTCGACAGTGTAAAACGGTGCAAGATTTTCAAAATTCCGAGAAAAATAGGGGCCTGCTGTAGGGAGAGACGGGTAATATACAATATATACAAGAGGCAAGAGGGAATAATAAGAGTGGACGACCAAGAACGTAGTGCTCGTATTAAAAAGCGTGTAAGGCAGCGATGTAGTCTTTCGCCCCCACTGTTCAATCTGTACATCGAAGAAGCAATCATAGAAATAAAAGAAAAGTTCAGGAGTGAAATTAAAATTCAGAGTGAAAGGTTTTCAGTGATACGATTCGCTGATGACATGGCTATCCTGAGCGAAAGTGAAGAAGAAACACGTGATCTGCTGAATGGAATGAATAGTCTAATCCATACGGAGTATGGATTGAGAGTAAATCGAAGAAAGAAGGTAATGAGAAGTAGTAGAAATGAGAAGAGTGAGAAACTGAACATCAGGATTGATGGTCACGAAGTAGATGAAGTTAAGGAATTCTGCTACCTAGGAAGTAAAATAACCAATGATGGACGGAGCAAGGAGGACATCAAAAGCAGACTAACAATGGCGGAAAGGGCTTTCCTGTCTAAGAGAAGCCTACTAATATCAAATATCGACCTTAATTAGAGGAAGAAATTTCTGAGAATGTAAGTCTGGAGTACAGCATTGTATGGTAGTGAAACATGGACTATGGAAAAACCGGAACAGAAGAGAATCGAAGTAATTGAGCAGTGGTGCTATAGGCGAACATTGAAAATTGGGTGGACTGTTAAGATAAGGGATGAGGAGGTTCAGCGCAGAATCGGAGAGGAACGGAATATGTGAAGAACACTGATAAGGAGAAGGGACAGGATGATAGGACATCTGCTAAGACATGAGGGAATGACTTCCATGGTACTAGAGGGAGCTGTAGAGGGCAAAAACTGTAGAGAAAGGCAAAGATTCGAATGCATCCAGCAAGTAATTGAGGACGTAGGTTGCAAGTGCTACTCTGAAATGAAGAGTTTGGCACAGGAGAGGAATTTGTGGCGGGCCGCATCAAACTAGTCAGAACATTGATGACCCAAAGAAAAGCCCTGTTACTTGTGGTTCCAGATTCAAACAGCCCAGTCCGACCTCACAGCCGGGGAACAAAAGGAATAGCAGAAACTGTTCATGTGGCAAATTGGCACAGAAATGTAGTTTGCTGTTGAAAGACAGCGCGTTCCTTGGGCTCGGCTCAAAGCGATGTTTATGGAGCGCGTTCCTTCTTTGTGTGTTGGTGGAGGCGTGCATGCTCTCATCTAAAATTGGAGGTGGTGCTGGTGACTTGGCGGTGGTGACCAACAGGTGGAGGAATGCTTCGGGGCGCCGGCCATTGCTTAACTGGGTACGTCGGACAGGCATGGCGGCTGTTACGTATCAGTTAAGTAATAGCCGTCCCCCCATCTGGCGTCTGCTTGCGCGGGATAAGGGCTCCAGGCTCAAACCAGCGACTCCAGCGCGGCGGGTCTGTCACAGGCAAGTGCGTTTGCAAGTATTTATGCCGTCGGTAAATTCCTTTCTTTTCAGCTCTGCCATGGAACACAACTGCAAGCAGTCGTGGAAGACCAAGAACTTGTTCTGTTGTTGTTGTCAATCGTCGATGGTTGAAAAGAATTCCATAATCGTCAAAGAACATTAGGGCGTGGAGGGAGATTTTCATTTCTACTTTGGGCAACGTCCTCGGATAGGTACTTTGTTGTACACTTCCTGCCATATTCACGAATTTGAAGCATGGAAGTTTCAAGCAGATTAAAAATATTCGTCGGAACGGGACACTCTACATAGTCTATACGTAGGGTAAAACAGGATTAGATGTCCATGATTTTTTTTAGATGCAAATATCAAATCCTTATACACAAAATAACAGTGCGAAACTGGCACATTTTGAAACTTCCTGGCAGATTAAAACTGTGCCAGAGCGAGACTCGAACTCTCGACCTTTGCCGTTCGCGGGCAAGTGCTCTACCATCTTAGCTGCCCAAGCAAGACTCACGCCCCGTCCTCACAGCTTCACTTATGCCAGAAAGTAACACAGATGGTAGAGAACTTGCCTGTGAAAGGCAAAGGTCGGGAGTTAGAGTCTCGGTCTGGGACACAGTTTCAATCTGCCAGGGCGGATTCCACTGCGGAGGAAAATTTCATTCTGGCACATATTGCTTTACATATTTTTAAAAAAGAGAGAAACAAGTCTTCTTTCACGAAGATAGCTTGAAATTTCGTCTAACTACAACATTTTTTTTTTTTTTTTTTTTTTTTTGTACATTCGGTAAAACCTGCCCATCTCACGTGCGTATCAGGGTTAGATGACCAGTCACTCAAGGGATAGATGACCAGCTGACAAAACACTTTAAAAACAAATTTGAAACCGTATGAAACAGTATATAATAATATTAATATGTTTTTATTAAACTACTCTATACAGGTAACTTTTATAGAAAAAATTGTAGGAAATCGCGCAACTCGTTTCTCATTGGCTGAATCCAAACATGAACCTGGCTCCTCGCAGTTTTTGAATCTCAGACGGCTTTTACATTTTGCTCTATGGTTTTCCTTGGTGTATCAACTTTTCACTCGCAACCAGGACCCAATATCAATTGACCAGCAGCACTGTAAAGCAGATAGTTGGAGAGCCACAGCTGTATGGCCACCCATCCTTGTTTGACCCTATTACTAAATTAAAGCTTCCCACTGCATCATTCTGTCTATATGTACAGTGAGCGCAGAATAACATGAACGGTAGATGGACAATGGGCAGGGTATGGAAGGGGAGAGCAGTAGTGGTGGGGGTAGTGGGCAGGCTCTGTAGGGGAAATGCTGAGCGCTGGAGGGGAACTGCCGTTCTAAACTGAAGCCTACACTCAAATGTTTTGTACTTATTAAGTAGAGACTCTCCACACCTGCACTTGCATGGTAACCATTCAGAAAGATCTTCGACTTCTACTTTGGTTAGTATCCAAAAAGAATTCCTCTGAAATTGCAACATCAGCAACGAATTATTTTCGCCTGGCAGAGAAGCGTCATGAGAAGAGAATTTCGAGTGAAACCCACACATTTCTCTTGTTGCCATCTTAGAACTTTCTTCTTTTGAGAAAACGCAGTGTAGTTTACACAGAGTTATCTCACTAACATGTACAAACACAACTGTAAGAGAATTCTGAAACATTGCTTTATTAAAATGTGGAGCTGAGGAAAAGTAAGGTTACTAGCTTCGGGAAAAGCACATCCTCGGTAGAAAAATAAAACGTGCAATGTCTTCACTTATGTTGTTTCAAAACCCACTGTACTTTTCGTTTCACCAGGTAGCGATGGCCCTTAAAAATTACATTCTTTCACCGTAAAGGTCTGTAGTTGGTGGAATAACACGGTAGAATAGAAGTTTTGCACAATAGTAATATGGGAAAATACTCTTCGCGTGCTATTATGTTAGAAAATCTCATTTCGATATCTAAAACAGTCTACGAAATATGGGAAAATTTATGGATATTTCACCCTGGCTTTATCGCTGGCAAGCACGACCGCAAAAGAGTGTGTACATGAGATCAATTTTCTCAGGACTGGTAACAGATAGAGAACTCCGCTCAAGTCTAAAGCATAATTCAAAATGTTAGCTACATTTCGTATGCAACAATGAAACAACAGATTATGTAATGCGCACCAGACGAAAAATAATAGTGACCCCTATTTTTCATCGCAAACTTTTGAGAATTTCGCGCAGTGTCTTACTGAAATGCAGATATCGCAATAATTATGACCATTAGCGAAATGATAGGCACATCATCATGAAGCTGATATACAAAGCTATAAGTAACGGAAAAGTGAAATTTTTTTACCAAATAGTTTCTGTAAAATGGTTTGAGGAAGACTGCAGAGCGTCCGCTTCTGTCATCGCCAATCGGCGAAAAGGTGGAAAACAATGTCGGCCTCCCCTCCAGAACAAGCGATGAAATCTTGTCACTGCACATCGGCCACCATATCCTGTGTGCGTTCTAAAAGCTTAACTCAGGAACTATGGCAGTAATCTTTGTGTTTATAATTTACTAGCGAGCACAGCTGTGCTTTGCAGTTGCTAATTATGTTCTTGATTCGCATACACATCCTAAACCACAACCTCTCCCTCCCCTACCTCCTCCCTTCTCCCTCTCTTCTCTCTCTCTCTCTCTCTCTCTCTCTCTCTCTCTCTCTCTCTCTCTCTCTCTCTCTTCCTCCCTCTCTGTCCCCCTCTGTCCCCCTCCCCCCTTCCCTCATTCTCCTCTTTGTCCCTCTTCTTCTTCTCCTCCCTCCTCCTCCTCGTTCCCCCTCTCTCTATCTGTTTCATCCTATTACTAAATTGCAGTTCCCACCATGTTGTTCTATAGTTCCGTTTCCTACCTTCCTCCTCCTCCTCCTCCTCCTCCTCCTCCTCCTCCCCGCTGTCTCTTTGTCCATCTGCTCTTCCTTTCTGACCTTGAGCTTCGTTTCTCGTTATTGCCCTAAAACACTAATAATCATCATCGTATTCTAATGTGATAAGTCATAAATAAAACTTTACTGTTTTCTGTGAAAGGATACTGTGAGGAAGAAAACACAACACAGCATAGCTGTGTATACAATTTCTGTATAAAAATATAGATAATGAGAAATAATATATACAGGAGAAACAAACTGTTTTAATAGTTTACATCACCTTTAAATGTAGTTTAAACTGGTTGCGAGAGAGAAAACGAAACCGCACATTTTCACAGCTGAACGCACCGTAGTCGGTTTTAACAGAAAATCTGTAAATTGTTATGTAAAAAATCACATATTAAATGTCCGTCTGAATGTTAATAAATTTTTGTATTGTTCTCTAATAAACGCGTAAAAGTTTAAGGTGAATCTGTCAACAAATTTTCTAGATTTTGGCTATAACATTTCCCTTTTATATATTACATACATATTTATGTATTATACATATTGAAAAATATACAGCCTATGCCCGTCCGAATGTTCTTTAGAGTATCTTGTAAATCGCTAAAGCGCTTTTACAGCTTTTGGTAACAACGTTAAATGACGACTTGTCTTCATATATTTGTATAGATTACCATTACCACAGAGAGGCTGTCCGGCCATGGATACTAAGTGTTGACTATCTGAAGGCCGGGCGAGTCACTGGTATTCCCTTATGTTCTAACACACATCGTATCTTCCTATTCCATCTTTTTAACATGCTCAGAAATTTCTTCCCCAAATTAACGCCGATATTTGGTACTGGTAGACCCATCTTGGCTAGGAACGACATGTTTGCCAGTCCCAGTTTGCTTTTTATGTTCTCCTTGTTTCGTTTAACATATGTTAATTTATATTTTGTATATTTGTGGGGATCCACAGCTTCCATATGCTTAATAAACTTAAACATGGTCCGTAGTACGCTACAATGCGAATCGCATTACAGCTTACTACGGACCATGTTTACGTTTATTAATCATGCGTTAATTTGTTTCCAAAGTAGCAGAATTCCTCGACTTCATCCGCTTCGCTTTAATCCTTCGAGTCCATACAATAAGGAAAAAACAAAATTTCAAAATTTTTCTCATAATTAATCTTTATTAACATAGCAAGCAACGAATACGATAATACGTTGGCGAAAAATAAACAATCAGTTGTTTTAATGAGGCGATTACTCTTTAAAATATCCTTCTAAAATTTTACAAAATTAATCTTTATTATCATTCTATCATAAGAAGCATAATAGGCAAAAAATAAACAAGCAATTAGTTTACAAAAGTGGATTCACTTTGGAATCGCTAAGACATACAGTTGTCAACCACCCATCATTTTACGTAATATATTTGAAAGAAATTTCGTATATTTTCTAGACACTATCCAACATCTCGAATCTTCCATAAACTCATAATGCCAAAAACAAATTATAGTCGTAAATAGGAAGCCAAAATGGGCGTAAAATTTACATGAAAAGTACATATACATGAGTGCTTTCATTTATAAACCACTCATAAAAGCAGTGATACAAACTCAAATTTACGTTACAGTAACTTTAGAAGCGAGAACCGACAAAGGTACTCAAAGTACCCTCCGCCACACACCGTCAAATGGCTTGCAGAGTATGGATATAGATGCAGATGTAGATATACTTACCTTCACTGTCAATAATCTACTCAAAATTATCCCACAAAAATTCACTTGTCACAATCTCCTACAATCATGTAGTACAGTCTGCGTGCCCTCTGTTGTTTTGAACTTAGTAAATGGCGGCTACAATGCACTACACTCGTAACAGTATCTCAGTGTACCACTAGATGTCTCTGTCTTGCAATAGCATCGATGGTTTCATCGTTGAGGTTGAGATTCATAGGAAGAATTCTAAGAAAATGTGACTCATCGACGAAAGAAGTAGCTTACAAAACGCTTGTTCGTCCGATTCTTGAGTATTGCTCATCAGTATGGGACCCTTACCAGGTTGGATTAATAGAAGAGATAGACATGATCCAGCGAAAAGCAGCGCGATTCGTCATGGGGACATTTAGTCAGCGCGAGAGCGTTACGGAGATGCTGAACAAGCTCCAGTGGCGGACACTTCAAGAAAGGCGTTACGCAATACGGAGAGGTTTATTATCGAAATTACGAGAGAGCACATTCCGGGAAGAGATGGGCAACATATTACTACCGCCCACATATATCTCGCGTAATGATCACAACGAAAAGATCCGAGAAATTAGAGCAAATACGGAGACTTACAAGCAGTCGTTCTTCCCACGCACAATTCGTGAATGGAACAGGGAAGGGGGGATCAGATAGTGGTACAATAAGTACCCTCCGCCACACACCGTAAGGTGGCTCGCGGAGTATAGATGTAGATGTAGATGTAGATGAAAAGCACTGGCACTTAAAACAATGTTTTTAAAGAAAGGCAGTTTGTGGCACAAACCACTGGTGCTCAAAGGGTTAATCTGACATGAAGCTACAATCGACAGGATTGTTCTTCCCTGTTAAATCCATGACGTTACTAATGTCCCTTCATCGTAGGCATCATATCACTTACCACACGTACATTCTACCGCGAAGTAGTATTTACGTACGATAAGAGTTGACGCCTGCGTGAAAGGGCAGTAATAGCGTCACGGATTCCGCAGGAGGGAGAAAACATCTAGACGCACTTGCAACCTCCTCACAGATTAGAAACGCATCCCAGGTCAAGACTCGAAGTTGGAGCGTTGCCTTTTCCAGACAACGCTCTTACCAACTGAGCTACCGAAACACGAATCAAGAACTGCTCTCATAGCTTTACTTCCAGTACCCTCTCCCTTGCCCTCTAGTCTTCACGGAAGGCGCTCTGTGTACTTTGCAGTATTAGCAATCATGGAAGGGAGGGCTACTAGCAGAATAAAATGAGAGGCTAAACCCTATTTTCTCTTCATTTCTTACTTCGAAAATGACTCAAAATTGCCACAGCATACATGCGGCTATCTAAAGGCTTTCGGTGTGAAAATATTGTTGTTGTTGCTACTGCTGCTGGTGGTGGTGGTGCTGGTGGTGGTGGATGTCTTCAATGCTTAGTCATGTGTGACGTAGCACTCAACGCTAGAATGTCCTTCGCAAGCCTCTTCATTTCTTCATACCTACTGCAACCTACAATCGTGTACTTAAAAACATTGGTCCCTATCTACAATTTTTGCCTCCAACACTTCCCCCAATTACAGAAGTGGTGACTCTTTGATGCCTCTTTATGTGTCCTATCAACTGTACTCCACTTGTAGTCAGGTGAAGCTATACAGTTCCTTATTTCCCAATTTGATATAGTAACTTCTCATCAATTATTCAGTCTACATATCTTAACTACAGCACCATATTTCAGAAAGGTTTTATTCTTCCCTTGTCTGAAATTTTTATCATCCAAATTTTACTTCTGTACAAGGCTACATTGTAGATAAGGCATGGCCAAGTCTGCTTGGCCCTTCCACTTCCCCCACCACTGCTCTGTTCTAAGGCCTGTGAATGTGACAGTTGTATGTAGAAGTCTGCACTCGATTGAAACGCGCTTCGACACAGGATCAGTGTTGTCCACCAAATCTGTTACCAAATTACTTTACCCCAGCATTAAGACACTTAAAGAATTCCAATAATTGATGATACCGACCATAAAAGATTTTGCAGCGACTCAGTTCCCTTCTGTAATGGTCATCTTCAGTTCAGACAGCACTGACAGAAGACAAGTGCACCGTATTGTGTTTGTGGCTGACACTGTTATTTCTTCCAGCTCATAAAAGTGCAATGGCACATTAAGCTCTTTACATGGCGTTTAAACGATACGAAAAGTAAGATAATTCCGAATCGGCATTGAACGATATTGTTTCTGCACTTTTCCTTCTTTGGACAAGTGCGTAGACGCCATAGTATTCCTAGTACACTCTGTAAATCTAACGCAAGCAGCTGCCTTTTCCTGTTCGTCTTAGCCCTCTGCTCCTCTAACCACTGCCTCTTTTTTCATAAACGTTTTTCTTGATATTGCCAGTCTGCACTTTTAGGCAGTATCAATTAGTTGGCTGCCCCAATAACAAAACTCGTCTACAGTTTGTAGTGTCTCATTTCCTAGTTTAATGAAGGGCTTATTTCAGTAGTGGTACAAGTCCATTACCTCCACTTTTCTGCCTATAATGCCTATGAAACTAATGATCCAAACAAACAGAAAGAAAGGTTCATTTATAGCAAGAAGCCATATACTTGAATATATCTGGTATCTCAACTGCAGATTTTTCAGCGCTCATTTAACTTTAGGACTCTGTATCTCACAATGAAGAAAAATCGACATGTACCACTATTGAAATAAGCCCTTCATATTACAGCCACTTTTCAAGTCTTTATATGTTCCATTCAACTATTCTTCGAAGACTTTACCATCTCTGTCACCACCACTACTGTCGTCGCCAAGCACCAGAATTTTGAATTCTTATCTTGAACTTTAAGTCCTTTTAACAATTTTCCTTCATTTCGTTGACAACTTTCTCGGTTTACACATCGAAGAATATCGGGGATAGGTTACAGCCT
The DNA here is from genome assembly GCF_023898315.1 of Schistocerca nitens. NCBI lineage: Eukaryota > Metazoa > Arthropoda > Insecta > Orthoptera > Acrididae > Schistocerca > Schistocerca nitens. The sequence continues at coordinate 78,396,398 of NC_064625.1, forward strand.
GGTCTCATTCCCGTGTCAACTACCACTTCTCTGCATGTACTTCAACTGTTATAGTTGGAGTCTGGTTTCTGCACAGTTTCTACCTAACCCATTGGTCCTTCTGCGGTTCATAATCAATAAATTACTGTCAGAGTCCGCATCAGCCACTGGAAATTCGTGACAGTTTAATGTCTGGTTTCGAAATCTCAGTCTCTCAATGACGTAATCTATCTTAAACCTATCGTTGTTTTCAGGTATCGTAGATGTGCACGTCCTACGTAAATGAAGTGCTAGCGATGATTATTAACGTATGCCCCTTGCGAAATTCCACCCATTTCATGTTCTCCTACTATTCTTCCTCCTCTTCCTTTTCCTACTAGCCAATTCCAGTCCTCCTCCAAAATTATATTTTCTTCTTCTGTAACTATCAGCATAATTCATTTTATTTCATTATACACGCTTTCATAGTTCGACTACTGCGTTGAGGGTTCGTACCTATCTTGGTTACAATAATGCGTTCACAATGTTGTTCATACTGCCTAACCGTGTTCCATCTTTAGATGTATTATTAGAGCTAATATTGCATTACGTATATTTGGTATTGTGTAGATAAATTTGTACTCATCTGACTAAAAATTCAGTTCTTATTACCATGGCACCTCAGTAATTCTCACTATTTCTTATTTCAACATATCTAGTCTCTTTTTAAATCCTCTAAAGTCCCTACAAAGGATGTTATCGTCAGGAAAAACAAAACTGACGTTCTGTGGGTCAGAGCATGGAATGTCGGACAGCTTAAAGACGTAGACGTAGGGTTTCACAGATGATCTAAGGGTTAGCAGATTTCGTCTCGCTGATAGATCAATCATTCAGCTGGTCAGTACCAGTGAGGACAAGAATAATTAACAAATCTCTGAATTCCGGAACTAACGTTAACTCAGTATATGTCAGTCTGCACTGTAATCTATTATTGTTAAACTGCTTATCTTGCAGTACCGAAAGATAACATCTACGCAGTAACAAGCTGTTAGGAAAAAGCACTGCGGTGTATGAAGCGTGATATGCGATCGTTGACTGTATCTCGATAGCACAGAAGTTAGAACGCTGTCTGATAGCTTTTCAGATCAGATGTCAATTCCCTGTCCAATACAGTGTTTGAATTTATTCGTTATTCCTAAATTTTAAATGTATAAAAGAAAAGTTGCAACCAATTTTCGATGTAACATTCCTTTCCGTCAACTGTACACAGCAATAAGGCGACTCACTTACACCATTTCCTTCGTAACTGCACCAGATGCGTCGATAACGTATCCAGCGAAGAACTGCTCTTACGTAGTACAACTGTATATTGCTTCCAGATCTCTTCCTTGCACTGAAATCAAAGGCAAGCAGTCCAGTTATCCTGCGGTGCACAGCGAAGGCGACAGGGTATCGAAATTGATGGACGACAAATATTTCAATAAACATTCGTGTTTACGAACACCTATGTCGCGTACTCGACCAAATATCTTTCCGTAAGAAGTTGCTGAAGTCTGCGTAGGAAAGTAATTTTATGTAGGGAAACCGGTTGTCACGGTCCAGATACCAGTGTACGCTTGTGTTTTTTTCGCACTGCCTAAGACAAGATTCTGAAGCCGCTGTATCTGGTTTTTTCGTCTTTCTTTGAGAAATGTTGCAGTGCTCCGCTGTAGCACTGGTCACAGAGCGGGTTTTTCGGATGCAGAGCTTTCGTGTTATTTCTCTGATCTGGTCTGGCTGGACAGCAAGTGCGGAAGTTTCAGTTAGGTGTATCGAACTAACTGCTTTCTGTTTTTCTGAGAAATTTTTAATACGTCCGGAAACAGAAATCTTCGGAAATCGTAGCACTTCGTTTGCTTGAGAGGGCTTGGAGATGCAGAGAACTTTATTCTATATTAAAGTTTACTATCCCCTTTTTAGTGTGTAACCTTTCTCTGTAGTTTATCTATATGTTAAATAGTGAACGTTCTTTTTTTTCAGAAACTTTCTCCTCGAGTAACATGAGCTTTATATATCGTGTTCAACTTCTGAGCATAACTCACTGTTGCTTGGCCCTTCGTTGCGTATGTGGACAGTATCGTGAAACAAAACTTAAATCATAAAGAAATTCTGAATTTGAAATAATGAAAGTGAATGTCCACGGAATAAAATACTACTCAACACAGCAGAAAATAACTGTTTAATATTAGCATTACTGTCCACTGTTATAATAATTTGTGTATTTTGTTCAATACCGGAAAATTCTGACGACGTACAGTTTGCTCCCAAGAATGCAAAGTAAGATCCCTTGAAAGAAAAGTAACTTACCTCTTGCTCAGTGTCTGGTGTACTGAAGTTCTCGAAAGCAAACTGAAATCGGCAAATATAGCAGCTAAAGAAACGTTACCTATTCCAGATTTTCATTGCTTGTTAGAAACAATACGTCACTTGCATGTGGCATATGGTGCAATGCACATACGATAGAATATTTTAAATTTAATTTGGAATGACGTACTATGGTTTTACTTTAAAGAAAAGTGTTCTTGAAAAATCAAAATCTTGACCATAGTTAAAAAAAGCGGTACAACGTAAGAAGACTCTAACATTTATGAAATTCTCTCATTACAAAATTTACTGATATTTCAACTAACTATGTAATTAGTGAATTAATGAAAACAGCCTGACATAAGTCACGAATATTATTAGTTATCTAAAGGTCAAAGATTTCCTTCCGTCGATAGTTGTGACAGACAGACATTTCATTCTTTCTCTTGCATTGGTTACCTTGAAATATTCTTTCAAAAATCTTCTCCAGCAGTACAATCAATACAATAGCTTTACAATGAAGTTCTCAAATTCATAATGAAGTGTAGCAGACAATTTCTCCCAGATTCAAAAATACCAAGTCTTCTTCTCTAAAATCTCAACTACTCGCTACTATGCCTCTAATACAAATGCCCTAACGCTGCGCAGCAGACTGGCGATCAAGAGCACCACGAATCAATTAAACATTTATTTTACTTATTATTTATTTATTTATTTCATTAACAGTACAGAGTAACGCACTGCTTTGAAATATGAGTCGTACGCTCCTAAATCTAACATCAAAGGCTTGTATTATTACGGTCTTATTGGTATATACTTGTTAATGCTTTTTTTCTAAATAATATGAAGAACATAACACAAAAATTTACCTAAGGTTGCACAGAATTGAATGCTTAACAATTGTTAAAGTGGTTCTGTATAAGTTATTTGTGCCTAGTTCATGAGAATATAATTTATATAATGCAAATCCCCCCCATGAACCATGGACCTTGCCGTTGGTGGGGAGGCTTGCGTGCCTCAGCGATACAGATGGCCATACCGTAGGTGCAACCACAACGGAGGGGCATCTGTTGAGAGGCCAGACAAACATGTGGTTCCTGAAGAGGGGCAGCAGCCTTTTCAGTAGTTGCAGGGGCAACAGTCTGGATGATTGACTGATCTGGCCTTGTAACATTAACCAAAACGGCCTTGCTGTGCTGGTACTGCGAACGGCTGAAAGCAAGGGGAAACTACAGCCGTAATTTTTCCCGAGGACATGCAGCTCTACTGTATGATTAAATGATGATGGCGTCCTCTTGGGTAAAATATTCCGGAGGTAAAATAGTCCCCCATTCGGATCTCCGGGCGGGGACTACACAAGAGGACGTCGTTATCAGGAGAAAGAAAACTGGCGTTCTACGGATCGGAGCGTGGAATGTCAGATCACTTAATCGGGCAGGTAGGTTAGAAAATTTAAAAAGGGAAATGGATAGGTTAAAGTTAGATATAGTGGGAATTAGTGAAGTTCGGTGGCAGGAGGAACAAGACTTTTGGTCAGGTGATTACAGGGTTATAAATACAAAATCAAATAGGGGTAATGCAGGAGTAGGTTTAATAATGAATAAAAGAATAGGAGTGCGGGTTAGCTACTACAAACAGCATAGTGAACGCATTATTGTGGCCAAGATAGACACAAAGCCCATGCCTACTACAGTAGTACAAGTTTATATGCCAACTAGCTCTGCAGATGATGAAGAAATAGATGAAATGTATGACGAGATAAAAGAAATTATTCAGGTAGTGAAGGGAGACGAAAATTTAATAGTCATGGGTGACTGGAATTCGAGTGTAGGAAAAGGGAGAGAAGGAAACATAGTAGGTGAATATGGATTGGGGGGAAGGAATGAAAGAGGAAGCCGCCTTGTAGAATTTTGCACAGAGCATAACTTAATCATAGCTAACACTTGGTTCAAGAATCATGAAAGGAGGCTGTATACATGGAAGAAGCCTGGAGATACTGACAGGTTTCAGATAGATTATATAATGGTAAGACAGAGATTTAGGAACCAGGTTTTAAATTGTAAGACATTTCCAGGGGCAGATGTGGATTCTGACCACAATCTATTGGTTATGAACTGCAGATTGAAACTGAAGAAACTGCAAAAAGGTGGGAATTTAAGGAGATGGGATCTGGATAAACTGAAAGAACCAGAGGTTGTAGAGAGTTTCAGGGAGAGCATAAGGGAACAATTGACAGGAATGGGGGAAAGAAATACAGTAGAAGAAGAATGGGTAGCTCTGAGGGATGAAGTGGTGAAGGCAGCAGACGATCAAGTAGGTAAAAAGACTAGGGCTAATAGAAATCCTTGGGTAACAGAAGAAATATTGAATTTAATTGATGAAAGGAGAAAATATAAAAATGCAGTAAATGAAGCAGGCAAAAAGGAATACAAACGTCTCAAAAATGAAATTGACAGGAAGTGCAAAATGGCTAAGCAGGGATGGCTAGAGGACAAATGTAAGGATGTAGAGGCTTGTCTCACTAGGGGTAAGATAGATACTGCCTACAGGAAAATTAAAGAGACCTTCTTTGGAGAGAAGAGAACCACTTGTATGAATATCAAGAGCTCAGATGGAAACCCAGTTCTAAGCAAAGAAGGGAAGGCAGAAAGGTGGAAGGAGTATATAGAGGGTTTATACAAGGGAGATGTACTTGAGGAAAATATTATGGAAATGGAAGAGGATGTAGATGAAGATGAAATGGGAGATAAGATACTGCGTGAAGAGTTTGACAGAGCACTGAAAGACCTGAGTCGAAACAAGGCCCCGGGAGTAGACAACATTCCATTAGAACTACTGATGGTCTCGGGAGAGCCAGTCCTGACAAAACTCTACCATCTGGTGAGCAAGATGTATGAGACAGGCGAAATACCCTCAGACTTCAAGAAGAATATAATAATTCCAATCCCAAAGAAAGCAGGTGTTGACAGATGTGAAAATTACCGAACTATCAGTTTAATAAGTCACAGCTGCAAAATACTAACGCGAATTCTTTACAGACGAATGGAAAAACTGGTAGAAGCCGACCTCGGGGATGATCAGTTTGGATTCCGTAGAAATGTTGGAACACGCGAGGCAATACTGACCTTACGACTTATCTTGGAAAAAAGATTAAGAAAAGGCAAACCTACGTTTCTAGCATTTGTAGACTTAGAGAAAGCTTTTGACAATGTTGACTGGAATACTCTCTTTCAAATTCTGAAGGTGGCAGGGGTAAAATACAGGGAGCGAAAGGCTATTTACAATTTGTACAGAAACCAGATGGCAGTTATAAGAGTCGAGGGGCATGAAAGGGAAGCAGTGGTTGGGAAGGGAGTGAGACAGGGTTGTAGCCTCTCCCCGATGTTATTCAATCTGTATATTGAGCAAGCAGTAAAGGAAACAAAAGAAAACTTCGGAGTAGGTATTAAAATTCATGGAGAAGAAGTAAAAACTTTGAGGTTCGCCGATGACATTGTAATTCTGTCAGAGACAGCAAAGGACTTGGAAGAGCAGTTGAACGGAATGGACAGTGTCTTGAAAGGAGGATATAAGATGAACATCAACAAAAGCAAAACGAGGATAATGGAATGTAGTCAAATTAAGTCGGGTGATGCTGAGGGAATTAGATTAGGAAATGAGACACTTAAAGTAGTAAAGGAGTTTTGCTATTTAGGGAGTAAAATAACCGATGATGCTCGAAGTAGAGAGGATATAAAATGTAGACTGGCAATGGCAAGGAAATCGTTTGTGAAGAAGAGAACTTTGTTGACATCGAGTATAGATTTAGGTGTCAGGAAGTCGTTTCTGAAAGTATTTGTATGGAGTGTAGCCATGTATGGAAGTGAAACATGGACGATAACCAGTTTGGACAAGAATCGAATAGAAGCTTTCGAAATGTGGTGCTACAGAAGAATGCTGAAGATAAGGTGGGTAGATCACGTAACTAATGAGGAGGTATTGAATAGGATTGGGGAGAAGAGAAGCTTGTGGCACAACTTGACTAGAAGAAGGGATCGGTTGGTAGGACATGTTTTGAGGCATCAAGGGATCACAAATTTAGCATTGGAGGGCAGCGTGGAGGGTAAAAATCGTAGAGGGAGACCAAGAGATCAATACACTAAGCAGATTCAGAAGGATGTAGGTTGCAGTAGGTACTGGGAGATGAAGAAGCTTGCACAGGATAGAGTAGCATGGAGAGCTGCATCAAACCAGTCTCAGGACTGAAGACCACAACAACAACAACAATAATGCAAATGTCACAGAAAAAAGTGCAATATAGAAAGTGTGGTGAAAATAAGTTGCAATATGTAGAGGGAAGTGATATACTGTATTTTGATGTGTAATATAATCTAAGTAGCTTGTTGGTTGATAATAGCCTATTTCTACCTACTTTAGGTGAAAAGGTCTCGGTAGAACCTCGAGCAATTCTCATCTGAAATAGTTTGTTATTATGTATGTTTACTGTGTTAGTGTGTTCTGACGTATTACTTGGAATGTAGCATGTCAAGACACTACATGACATTCATTAACATGGAGTCAAGTATCTTATCCAACATCTTTGTCCTACCTAGTACAGTAAAAGTGAATTATTAACAACAGAGAGAACATACGAATACTTTACAGTGCATGGGAAGGAAAATTCCATATTAACCATAGTGATTCGTGGTTGGCTGGTTCAGTTGCACATACATGGATTTAATTTTGTAAAAGAATGGCGCTGTTACCAGAGCATGGAAAGACTTGAAGACAAGGACTGAATTTAAAACAACATAAATGTTGTAAAATATTTATTATTGTATATACAGTACCGTTGTAATTTTCTTCAGATTTTAAAATTTTTCACTGTTGTAAATTGTTTAATTGGCTTTCTGCACATTATGTGGTGAGTCATTCTGCATCAAAATGTCTTTGGCTTACCTGGTTTCACGGAACCTGATGAACTGATTTGAAAACACAGTGTTTATTACCAGTCTTTTGCTCTTGAGTGTACATTACGTTATGAACTATCGATGTTATTCCTAATTCGAACGATGTTCAAACAGTCGCGGGTTCGAATCCTGCTTCGGGCATGGATGTGTGTGATGTCCTTAGGTTATTTAGGTTTAAGTAGTTCTAAGTTCTATGGGACTGATGACCTCAGATGTTAAGTCCCATAGTGCTCAGATCCATTTGAACAACTTTTCAGACTATAAACACGACAGAGAAGATAATGTGAAACAAATTCAGCAGAATTTCCAATTGTCACGGGCGACCATTCTAAATGTCTTGATTTGTATCAGGCAAGTCGTCTCGTGTCCAAAACCAAGGTACGAACAGCAAGACCTCGTAAAAGCTGTCTTACATTTCGAGGAGGTCAAAATACACTGAAGTGGCGAACGTCATGGGCTACCACCTAATACCGTGTCGGACCTCCTTTTGCACAGCATAGTGCAGCAACTCGACGTGGCATGGAGTAGAAAAGTCGTTGCAAATGCCTCACAGAAATATTGAGCCATGCTGTCTCTACAGCCGTCCATAACTGAAAGTGTTGCTGGTGGAGGATTTTATGTCTCATAAATGTTCGATGGCATTCATGTCGGGCGATCTGGTTGCCAAATAGCTCCAATTGTCCCGAATCGTCTTCATACGAGTCACGAACAATTGTGGCCCGTTGTTGTGGCGCACTGTCATCCTCAAAAACTGCATCTTTTTTTGGGAACACGAAGTCCATGAATGGATGTAAATCGTCTCCAAGTAGCGTAACCTAAACATTTCCAGTCAATGATCGGTTCAATTGGACCAGAGGACCCAATGCATTCCATGTAAACACAGAACCACACCATTAGGAGCAACCACCAGCTTGCAAAAAGCATTGTTGACAATTTGCATCCGTGTGTTCGGGGGGTTTGCACCATTAGCTCTTACCAGATGAAATCGGGACTCATGTGACCAGGCCACGCTTATCCCCTCGTCTAGGGCCCAACCGATACGGTCACGAGCCCAGGAGACACGCTGCAGGCGATGTCGTGCTGCTAGCAAGGGCACTCAAGTCGATCGTCCGCTGCCACAGCCCAGTAACGCCAGATTTCTCCGCGGTTGTCTTACGCATTGTTGTTGGTCGATCGCCACTGACGACTGCATGCCGCTTAAGTGAAGGGCGTCGGCCACTGTGTGGTCCGTGGTGAGAGGTAATGGCAGAAATTTCGCTCGGTCAACGCACCCTTGACACTGTGGATCTCGGAAAATTGAATTCGCTAACGATTTCCGAAATGTAATGTCCCATGCGTCTATCTCCAACTACCGTTCCACCGTTCCGCGGTCAGAGTCTGTTAATTCCCGTCTTGTGGCGATAATCATGTCGGATTTACCAGAGTAAAAATGACAGCTTTGCGAAAGCACTGCTCTTTTATACTTCGTGTAGGTGATTGCACTACCATCTGTATAAAAACAAAAGGGCACTGATTATTTTTTGGTAACGTAGCTGTAAAAGTATAGCCTAAAAATCATGAGTACAGCTAACGATTGTGAAAAGAGGTTAGTGATTTACGGAAAGATCCCCGGAGGTGCAGAAACGATCACCAATACTTTCGCCAAAGGGCGAGATGGTTTCAACTAGGTGTTTGTGAATATTCGATCTGCACAATGAACTCTGAGTGAAATTAATTATCTTTGCAAGCCCCTTGACATGGTGACTGCATTGACAGCTCGTCCTTAGTACCCTTTAAATGTGTGAAAGATGACTGCAGAAGTGGCTGGAAATTCTGAGTCCATCTCTGCGTCTGTACTTTGTTCTAACTCGGAAATCTCTCTCTCTCTCTCTCTCTCTCTCTCTCTCTCTCTCTCTCTCTCTCTCTCCGAATATATGTAGTGGGTGCGTAAGGTGGTAAAGTGAAGTGCGTTTTCAGTGGCGTCTCTCAAGCAAGAGTCCGCATTGAGCTCTCTGCCACAAGTGTGTTCTGGCTTTACCTAACTTAGCTGGTTGTACCAGTGTCGGAATCTCACCACCCGGTAGCAGAAGACCTTGTGAGTTTTGGTTGGATATAATTTCTTAAACTAGATTAACAAATCCAATCCCACTGATTTTCTCGTGGTTAACCAACAAGGTATGCCACAGGGAAGAAGGAAGGAAATGTCTTCCGCTACACGATACATTTCGAGCCAAGATGAATAAAGATTTTTGCATGTATGCATGTGCGGAACTCACCCCTTCCACCGAAATTATTACTTTGAGCCAATCACATAATGTCTTACCAGCTGTTGAACAAACGTTCCTGCACGGCATAGCAACACTCAGTGGCTGCTCCCGCTCTCTGAATCACTATCTTTTCACCTGGCCTTCAGTTCTTCTGTAAAGAAACAGATTTCTTTTTTGCATCTCTTGCAATGTAATTATTTCAGTACACACTGCCCTGCCCCATTCTATACCTGCCCAGAGACGGCTTTCAGCTCCCAATCTTCTAAGGTAATTAACCTGTCATGATCAAGCTAAAAAGCCCCCAAGGTTACAGAAATGACATATCTGCCTCACCATTTTCAGAGCAAAAGAAATGAACTAGAAGAACTCGTACTTAGCAGTGCAGTCATTGGCAGGAGCGAATATTATTAGCAGTTTTCAAGCCATGTTAAGAACTTGACTTTGCCTTCTATTGGGATTGGATATGATGTTATAAAAATAGCTTACGTGAGAGTTAGGGCATATACTGCAACGTAACACCTTCTACAATCCAAGCTTGTACTCTGTTTCTAACGTCCTGGTCATAGATGGCATGTTAAATTATAACCTTCATCTCACCACGTCACAAATCACTAAAGTGACCTCAAGAAATTTGTGGGGGAAATGTGTAGATCAGAGTCAGTGGCAAAGTTACGTGTTTTGTGCTGAAAGATTGGCAGAGTTCGCTGTGTGGTATGGCTCAAATGGCTCTGAGCACTATGGGACTCAACTGCTGTGGTCATCAGTCCCCTAGAACTTACAACTACTTAAACCTAACTAACCTAAGGACATCACACACAGCCATGCCCGAGGCAGGATTCGAACCTGCGACCGTAGCAGTCGCACGGTTCCGAACTGCGCGCCTAGAACCGCGAGACCACCGCGGCCGGCTCGCTGTGTGGTATGATGGCTAGGAAAGAGGTGTATCAGCTGCTGGTTATGAGCAGCCAACGAGAGACCAGCAGACATAACCCGTGTTTCAAAGCAAGAGGCAAAGAAATAACTGCCACATTCTCACCTCAGTTACCACAGGCCCCAAAACTGTAACACCTTTGAAAGAAACGCAAATATTTTGACAACCAAGATTATTACTTGAATTTAACCTGCGCTACTAGGTCACAGCCTCACTAAAATCCCGTAATTCGTGACATGCGTGGAGAAAGAAAACGAGTCGTTCCCCCATGTCTGTGATTAATCGTCTTTTAAAGTTTGTTGATGTGGAAGTGTAACGCCTTATAAATATACTCAGTGAATACAGCACAGATCACAGAAGCCATGACTTAGAAGGTAAATTACTAATTACACATGTATCATTTTTCCTTATTTCAAGAGTTATATTCAAGTCAAAGTGTTCCCACACTGAGAGAATGATTGTGGGGGAGCAGACGTAGGAATCCTGCACCGTCGCTCATGACAAGGCACTCGTGGAGGCGGTTTACAGTTGTCTTTCTCCAGCGTAATACGAAATGTGTATGTGTCTCGGGTGTATGGATGACTGCGGTGAATGCTTGTACAGTATAGTGTTGGAATTGTGTTGTTATTGATGAAATGAATGTGGAGGGTGAAACCGAATGCTGTCACACAGCCGTGCTTAGCACCAAGGGGGCCACTGGTCTTCACATCCTCATCCAATGGACGGACCACCAAAAACAGTACCACATGTCCTCACTACATGAGGCACTGTGCAGAGATTTGGACTTTGATCCAGGACATTGGCGCAAGGATTGGTGATCAGGAAGTTTACCCCCATCACCTGTCTTCTCCTTGCCGGTGAAATAGTGGCAGTGAAAATATTTCTCCATCAGAATTCGAACCGGCTTACCCCCCAGGTCGAGCGCTACAAGCGTGTGTTAGCAACCTCGGCTGTGGATGTCGGTTGCCCTATACTAGCTTTGTATTATCTCTTCACTCGCTTCTTAAACCTTACTCAGCTGATCGCCTCTTTCATTTCAGGTACTTCTCTGAAACCAAACTGCTTGAAGGTGATAAAGAATATATTCTTGTTTGTGCTTCCATGAAGAGGTACGATAAATATGGTTATAAATAAACAAATCAAATTAATGTGACTAAAATAAGAAGCAAACTTGTGAGACTTGGTTACAGAAGTTTGTATTACAACGATGCTATTATTGCAAAAAACACAAAATGATTTTTTTGTATTTTAGATGTCCAGTAGTTTATTGTGACCTCTAGTAATTCAATCATACATGTTTGCTTATTTTATTTATTTAGACAGTATCATAAGAAGGTGAAGTTGTCCACAGTAGGCACGGTCCTTCCGGAGGTATACAGGTATGCCGTTACTTTCCTCCGACCTGTGAAATGGCTCAGTCAGAAAGCTATACAGGGACCTCCAGTTTCTTTTTCTTTCTTGGTTTCTTTCCTTTTTAAGTTAAACATATCATATTTCATTCTTGTGAGTAACAAATCTGAGGAGCGATATAACGAAAGAGGGGATTGATGTTGGTAACATTACTACAAAGGTGAATTTCTCCAGATTTCACGAAACAACAGTTGAATGCGTTAATTTAGAGTGGGAACACACAGATTGCAGGCGTATTATGTTTAGCTCGCTTTCACACAGAGACTTACATGTGTTCCTGTCGAAAACAAAACACAGTTAGCTAAGATAGACCAAAACAGTACGTTCATTATAAACGCAGATGATATACAACACTTTTGTGTAGTCCATTGGCTGAGATATTTTGGTGTTAGATGCAGATACTTGTGGCAACAGTGAATCTGTACATCGTTGCGAAATAGCTGTGCAGTAAGCAGTCAGTCTTCATCTGATTGGGAATTAATTACATGTGGTGTTCCTCAAGGTGTTAAATTTCTGGGATTACAACTCCATGACCAATTCAGTTGTGAATGGCATACCACGGAACTGCTTAAGCGCCTAAAGAAGTCTCTATCTGTAGTGAGAATGATGTAGCAGATATAAATATAAAAAAACTTGCATACTCTGCTTACTTTCATTCTATTATGTCATATGTGATCATATTCTGGGTCAACTCGTCAAACTGAGAAAAAGTGTTTAGGGTCCAAAAGCGTGTGGTGTAAAGTCAAGAGTATCCGGCCTTGTGGCCGAGCGGTTCTAGGCGCTTCAGTCCGGAACCGCGCTGCTGCTATGGTCGCAGGTTCGAATCCTGCCTTTAGTGTGGATGGATGTGATGTCCTTAGCTTAGTTAGGTTTAAGTAGTTCTAAGTCTAGGGGACTTTTTCCCTCAGATGTTAAGTACCATAGTGCTAAGAGCCATTTTAACCATGTAAAGTCAAGATCATGTAGAAACTGTTCAAGGAACTTAGTATTCTAACCACTGCTTCTCAGTATATTTATTCCTTAATGAAATTTGTTGCAAGTAATATATCTTTATTTCCAGCCAATAGCTCAATAAATAGTATCAATACTAGGAAAAAGCTACATTAAGACCTAAAATCACTTACCTTGGTCTAAAAAGGGGTCCAATATTCAGGGACACACATTTTCAATAAATTGCCACCAACCATTAAAAGCTTGTTTTCAGATAACGCACATTTTAAACAGACTTTGAAGACCTTTTGGTAGACAACTCCTTCTACTCTATAGACAGAAATCTTAACAGAGACTGTTGAGCCACCTTAAGTAAAAAATGCTTTTTAGATTTCAGTTTTGACAGCACTTGGTCACAAAAGTCAAGATTAGGTATTTTGTGTATGATAAATTTATTAATAGTGCATAACAATGTTTCATTCTGACAGTGTCTTACTTCTGTAAATATAAGCTGTTGCAGTTTACCGCATTATATTCACCTGATTCGACAATCTCCTGACAAATGATCGGTGCAATAAGTATTATATTCAAATGTTTTATCTTTTTATGTTATACTTCCTGACAAGTTCCACACCCACTAGAATCATCACATTTTTTGGGTCTGGAGAACGAAAACTGAATCTAATCTAATCTAGACAGTCTGTGACTCGGTGTTGCTAACAAAAGTTTCACGCAGGTCCGCGCTGGATGACAAAGCTTCACAAGCTCTTATAAAAGAATTGTAGTACTTGCTTGCAGTCTGGGGCACCCGAAGAAAATCTAATCTGCGTCACTTTCTTCTCCACAAGAGCACAAAGTCGCCTCAACGTTGAGCAGCCAGTGGAGGTGTTTACGGAAACTTTTGTGGTTAAGTCTGGCTGTTAGAGAGGCGAGGTGCCTAGTCATTGATTGTGTACAGATTTTTGTGGAATAGGAAACTGACGGGTGAATTGCTGCTTAGTTATCTTTGTGACTTATGTGATGTGGAGGTCCCGGGTTCGATCCCCGGTACTGCCAGGGATTTTTCCTTGGTGGGAGTACTGGGACGGGGTGCACTCAGCCTCGTGGTGCCAAATGAAGGGCTACTTCACAGAGTAGTGGCGGCCCCGCCGTCTGGAAAGTCTGCAAAACGGCTGGGAGACCAGCGTGCTCACCATATACCCCTCCAAACCGCATCAACATGACACCCCAAGGCAGAGGATGACACGGCGGCAGGTTGGCATTCGTTGGCTCTTCACGGTCTGGCGGTGAGAAGCCTTCAGGTTTCCTCCAAGACCTGGGGCCCGTGTTCTATTATGCCTCTGTGTAACACATATCAGCAATCTGTAATTGGGATTGGAGTCAATATACTGTGTCCTGTGCCAGCAGCTTTCCTGCCGGAGACTCCATATTGTGATTTCACTCAAGCAGAAGTTAGCGGCATGGCCTTCTTCACGCATCGTCTCCAGCATCTCCATTATCCTGTGAACAGAAGGTTTCCTGGTCAAACAGGTGCTAAAATTCTCAAGTACTGTTAGAGCAGATCGTATGCGCAGTGTGTCCGAGTTCCGTTGGGACCGCTTGGGTCAAATTCCATATTGCAGTGCTATCTCGTGGCGAGTTGCGGCGTTACGATCCTTGAAGTTTTAAAAATAGCCGTGTGGAAAGCGAAAGCGCTAGCATTGCTGCAGCAGGCATCCTGGTCACGAATGGAACACTATGTGTCTGACACTCGTCGGAAAATGGCGGTGGAGCAGTGAGGCAACATCAATTTTCTTGAGTACTCCAGAGTTTCTGCGCAAGAATTCGTCGAATTCGACCCGAATACCGTGAGGCAGGTTCCCGGTCGCTCCTGACACCCGAGGCCATAAAGCGAAGACTGTACACGAGCGTTTGGACAGCGAATGGATCACGGTCCTGGATTACCCACCGTAATCTCCGGATTTGGCCCCAAGAAACTTCGGGTTGTCTCGCAGATTGAAGGCGGCAATGAAAGAACACCGGTGTGATTAAGGACATCCGAAAAAATTGTACTGCAGTACAAAGTGCAACTCCAAAAAATTTAGGGACAGATTATTGTTAACAAAGAGTGATTTTTTGCAAAAACAGACATAATGTCTTATGGGATAACAGCAATCAGTGATTTTATAATGTTACTTAAAAATCCGTCTTGATTGCAAATTGTTTTTTTATTCATATGACCGGTTTCGGTTCATTCAGAACCATCTTCAGATCTAATATTTCAGTTACAGGAGTAACCCTTCCAAATCCAGCAACTTTCACATGCTACGTCACATGTGACGTAGCATGTGAAAGTTGCTGGATTTGGAAGGGTTACTCCTGTAACTGAAACATTAGATCTGAAGATGGTTCTGAATGAACCGAAACCGGTCGCATGAATAAAAAAAATTGCAATCAAGACGGATTTTAAGTAACAGTGATTTCTGAACGTAATGCGTTTTTTTCCATAGGTACACTCCTAACGATATTGGGTTCAAAATGGCTCCGAGCACTATGGGACTTAACATCTGCGGTCATGAGTCCCCTAGAACTGAGAACCACTTAAACCCAACTAACCTAAGGACATCACACACATCCATGCCCGAGGCAGGATTAGAACCTGCAACCGTAGCGGTCGCGCGGTTCCAGGCTGAAGCGCCTAGAACCGCTCGGCCACAACGGCCGGCTAACGATATTGGGACACACCCTGTATTGACTCGGTGAGTAGGAGACATACAGTGAGGTGAAAAAACACATGGGGTAGCGATATGCACATACGCTGACTGCGGCAGTATCCCACACACAGAGTACAAAAGAGCAGTGAATTGGCGGAACTATAATTTGCACTCAGGCGATTCATGTGAAAAAGTTTTGGTCGTGATTATGGCCACACGACAGGAATTAACAGAGTTTGAACACGGAACGATGGAGCTAGACGCATGGGACATTTCGGAAATCGTTAGCGAATTCAATTTTCCGAGATCTACCGTCTCAAGAGTGTGTTGACGAAACGAAATTTCTGCCATTACCTCTGACCACGGACAATACAGTGGCCGACGTCCTTCACTTAAGTGGCGTACAGTCGTCAGAGCTTAGAGACCTACAACGATGCGTAAAATAAGCGCAGAAATCAATGTGGGACGTAAGCCGGACGCACCCATTAGAATAGTGCGGTGAAATTTGGCGTTAATGGGATACGACAGCAGACGACCGACGCGAGTGCCTTTGCAAACAGCACGACATCGCTTCGCCACCTAACAGGTTCGTGACCATACGGTCAGACCATAGATGACTGGAAAACCGTGTCCTGGTCAGGTGAGTCCCTATTTGATATGCTAAGAGCTGATGGTAGGGTTCGGCTGTGGCGCACACCCCACGGAGCCATGGACTCAAGTTGTCAACAAGCTGGTGGTCGCTCCATAATGGTATGGGGTGTGTTTGAATGGAATGGACTGGGTCCTCTGGTCAAACTGAACCGACCATTGACTGGAAGTGGTTATGTAGGGCTACTTGGAGACACGTTGCAGCAATCTGTGAACTCCATGTCCGAAGACAATGATTTCATGGCACCAGACCACAACTGTTTGCGATCGATTTCAAGACAGTTTGAAGAATGACTGGGCTACCAAGATCGCCCGACGTTAATTACACCGACCATCGATGGGACATATTCGAGAGATCAGTTCGTGCACAACATACTGCACCGTTAACACTTTCGCAATCACGCACACAGACGGACTACTTTAGCAGCAACTGACACGATAATAATTTTTGCGTCACTTGATAATTTGGATTTCCCCACACTTCTGCAAACGTGATATGTAATTCACGCTTCAGGCAGTGTCACAGCTTTTGGAGATGTTACTACGAATGTATATTGCCTCGGCATGCCGTTTTAAAACCTGCGCCAAAGTTTTACTGTTGATGCGGGTCAGTTAATTGTTTTGTATTTGTGCATTAATGTGGATTAACACGCTACGTATATAGCCGTTATTTTAGTCTCTATTATTTCGTAACGAAGTAAGGAAATAAAGTTATTGCCCCACTGAGCGAAAGCTCCAGGTCAGCATTAACTCATTGGTGTCAATTCAGATCAAATAGCTTACTCCTTAATGGCTGTTTGTTGAAAACAGAATAGCTCTTTACAAGTCAATCTGAATATTCACACTTCATCTTTACACCATATTTCACAGTTCTAATCTAAACATATTCAGTTTGTAGCTACGTAATACTATGAAGCGAAAGAAGTCTTGGGATACCTCCTGATATCGCGTCGGATCTCAACGGGACATGGGCTCCTCAAGTCCATGGGAGCCCCCTGTAGACATATTGAGCCTTCCTGCCACTACATCCGCCCGTAATTCTGAAGGTGTTATCGGTACAGGATTTTGTGCACGAACTGACCTCTCGGGCATGTCTCATAAACGTTCTATGCGATTCGTGTCGGGCAATCTGTGTGGCCAAATAACGAGGTACTGGCGGAAGTAAAGCAGTGAGGACGGGGGGTAGCTCAAATGTTAGAGCACTTTCCCGCGAAAGGCAAAGGTCCCGAGTTCGAGTCTCGGTCCAGCACACAGTTTTAATCTGCCAGGAAGTTTCAGTTGTCCAGAATTCTCCAGAATGTCCTGTCATGGCACAGCGTCATCCGTAAAAGTTCCGTCGTTGTTTGGGAACACGAAATCCATGAATGGCAGCAAACACTCTCCAAGGAGCCAAACATAACCATTTCCAGTCAATGATCGGTTTGTTAGGACCAGAGGACCCAGTTCGTTCCATGTAAACACAGGCTACGTCATTATGGAGCACGCACCAGATTGCGCAGTGTCTTATTGGCAATTTCGTTCCATGGCTTAATGGGGTTTGCTACACACTCTAACCCTATCACAAGCTCTTACCAAATGAAGTCCGGACCCATCCGACCAGATCACTATTTTCCAGTCCTCTAGGGTCCAACCTATGTGGTCACGAGGGCATGAGAGGCGCTACAGATAATGTCGTGCTGCCAGTAAAGGCAGTCGCGTCGGTCGTCTGCTACCATAGCCCATTAACTCCACATTTCCCCGCACTGTCCTAACGCATATGTTCATCGAACATCCCACGTTGATTTCTGCGATTGTCTCACGCAGTGATGCTTGTCTGTCAGCACTGACGACTCTACGCGAACGCTGTTGCACTCGGTAGTTGAATGCAAGCCGTCGTTCACTAGGTTACGTGTGACGAAAGGTAATACCTCAGATCCCGTATTCTCGACACAGTATTGGAATGTGGATCTCGGAATACTGAATTGCTTAACCATTTACGAAATGGGATATCCTGTGTGTCTAATTCCAGCTACTATTCCGCGATCAGAGTCTATTAATTCCCGCCCCTCGTGCGGCCATAATCACTTAGGAAATCTTACCGCTTAAGTCATACGAGTACAAAAAGACAGCTCTGTCAATGCGCTGCCCTTCTATACCTCGTGTATGCGTTACCACCGCTGTCTGTATATGTACTTATCACTATCCCACGACTTTCGTCGTCTCAGTGTACTTTATTCCTTCCTAGCCCTTTAAAAGCTAATATGTATATTTTGATTTCAAGATTCCACCATCTTTCATAGTTAAAAAATAACAATATCCAGCTTGCAGGTACCTAATATTCTTTCACGAACCCTAATTTTAAGAGAATATAAATCTAAAACAAGAGAGAGACGACCAAAAATATGCACGCATAGAGTGTACTCAGGTACATGACACATTGCCCTTGATCATCAACGGTGTCGTCGTCCTAAGCTACTAATCGAAATAGTTAAAACTAAAGTGCAAAATTACTTTCTACGTCGATACATTTAGAAGGCATAGTAATCGATGCAAGGTTTCTGTTAATTTCTTATAGAAAACTTAGCACTAACGACTACTGTCGAGAGTATTGTGACCAACTAGCATCTTCTATGTTTCTTGGCTGAAAAATTCACTTACTTCTCAACCTGTTACTTCATTTTATTTTGGTGCAAGACATTTGAACAGAATGCCAATATAACATCATTCAAATCACCGTAATTTCTTTTGGATATTCACAGCATCCAGGAGAGCCTTTCACTGCAGTCATCCACAGATGTCCAGGATAAGGCGCGCTCGCTGACCTCTTCCGTTTCGTTCCAGCATTCGTCTAAAATTATTTGGGGAAAAAGGAGAATGAAAAGTGTTCTTTTTCTAGTGTATCCACTCTCGCATAGACGAAATTCCAGAGCGGATGTATCATACTCTATGGAGAAATCCAATATTTTGTATCATTTTCACTTTAGCAGAAAGATAATCAATAAAAGAAGACCGCTATGAAGATATTTTAGGTATCCTGTAGTCAAGTGTTACACAGTTTTATTAATCATGTATAGTTGCTTTTCATGAGTTATATTGACTCTCGCATTTATCTGTGATAATGATGTAGGCCAGATCAATGAATTTAAATTTTTGCCAGCATCAGGATTCGAATCTAGGTCTTTTACTTACTAGACAGATGCCCTATCCGTTACGCCATACTATCACTACTGATACCACTGCTGCACAGCCAACTCTTAGTACTCCTCACCGATATGAATTCCAACACACACGCCAATTGCTGTTCCCCAATATATACACCAAGTATAAACGATTAATATGCCACCTACACCAGAGATATAGACAGGATTGACCCTATTTCGCTCATTGCTAACGTCCTATACAAGTATCGGAGAGCCTTGGCAAAACTGATGCAAGTTTGTGGGGGGAATAGCAATGGGCTGTTGATGTGTGAGCTGGAATTTGTATCGGTGAGGCAGATGGGCTAGGGTTTTCCGTGTAGTGCCATTCTGATGTAACTGATGACCCGTCTGCGTAGACAGCAGTATATCTGGTTTCGAATCCTGGTGATAGTACAACTCTTAATTTATTGATTTGGTCTGCATCGCTATCAAATTTTATTAGTTGCTTCAGTTGCAACCTTAGAAATGACTTTCGAAATGTTACTTTGCTATTCCCTAGACAGTTACTCCCATGAGTCATAATCGACGATTACATGCTATTGTATGAAACTGAATATTGTCAGGAAATATACTGACACGTGTTTTAAACGTCGGCATACAAGAAAATGGGGCAACGGACTTGCCGCACTTGTACCACCGATTCCCATCAGATCACCGAACTTAAGCGCTATCGGGCATTGCTAGCAGTTGGATGAGTCACAGATCGGGTCTGCCGAGCGCTGTTGGCAAGTCGGGTGAACTCAGCCTTTGTGAGGCAAACTGAGGAGCTGCTTGACTGAGAAGCAGCGGCAAGTGATAACAGCCGGGTGAGCGGTATCTCACCACATGTCCCTTCATATCTGCATCCAACGACGCCTAGCGGCAGAGGGTGACACGGAAGTCGGTCGGTACCGTTGGCCATTACTAACAAACAACAGCCAGGTGAGCGGTGTCTGACCATATTCCCCTCCATATCTGCATCCAGCGACGCCTAGTGGCAGAGGATGATGCGGCGGTCGGTCGGTACCGTTGGTCTTACGAACCCTGTACGGACAGAGTGTGTACATCGGAAACTGGAGCTGTATAACATACAACAGAGTTTCAGACCATAAGAGGAGTTAAAAAAAGTTTTTCTGGAGACATTGAATGTACATCAGAGTATTTCTCGTAAAATCTACCAGAGCGAGTGCTAACTTTTTTTGCGTAGCACAGAACAGTAATGTGAAATCATCAAGCATTGGCTGACTTCTATGATTTGCCTGCCTATACAATCTATCCCTTTCTATGTGAATACGGGACAGAAACTGTCCTCTCGTATACCTATTGTTACTGATATCAGTAACAGACCACTTTTACTCCATCTGAACATATACGCAAGAGCACGACTGTGACAGAAATTATGCAAGAAGACGGAAAATGGTGGAGGGCAAGCTCACAAGGGCAAATGATGCTGTGAGTATTTTATTACCACCTTTAGCTCAAATGCTGGATTTAAGATACGATGATTCCAGCCGCTGACGGAAAAAATCGAAGGACCAAAAAGTAATGAAACTGGAGTGAAAACTTTCTGGGAGTACATTTGTCTAGATAACATATTTAAGTGATTAACATCGCAAGTTCACATGTTAACGTACGTGGGAGATAGGCCATTGTAATGACCAAATGCTGGTACATTAACAACCGACGTAACCGCCATGGTTGTTCATTGTAAGCATGTAAACGTGGATGCATTTTGCCGTATAGGTGCCGGATATCTGTTTGTGGGGTGTAGCTCCATGCCTATGACACTTGGTCGGTCGTTGCAGGGACGGTTAGTGCCGGCTGCGAATAACGTCCCACACATCCTCGGTTGGAGACAAATCTGGTGTCGAACAAGTCAAGGCAGCATGACTACACTCTTGGCGCAATCTGGGTTACAATAGCGGCATGTTGGGCGAGCGTTATTCCGTTTTAAAACACCCCCTGGAATATTGTTCATGAATGGCAGCGTAGAAGGCCGAATCACCAGACAGGCGTACATATCTGCGCTCAAGGTGCGTGGGATAACCACGAGGGTGCTCCCGCTGTCATGCGAAACTACACATCAGATCTTAACTCCAGGTGTAGGTCCTGTGTGTCTCGTGCGCAGACCAGTTGGTTGCAGGCCGTCCTCCAAATCAACACATTTGCTCCTCCATGTTGAGATTTTTTTCTGTCAGTGTCCTCTTCCTCTCCTCGCTCCTTCTCTCCACCACCCCCTTACGCGTACAACGGGAGGATGTGGGATCGGTAATGGGGATCGGAAAATGGACTCTGAAGTCTGAAGTGCTATCTAAAGCCAGTCACGTGGTAGGCCCTGGATCAAGAGGTGTTGGCCTTGGAGAACGTGCGACTCGAATTTAACATCCAATAAAATAGTGGTGAGATAATCGAGCGTGCATCATAATAGACAGGGACACCGGTGGCCTTGGGTTCGATACATGTCGTGTAACATTCTCAAACTCAGATAACAATGACGGAAAACAACCTGTCGAGTGTACATGTTTAAGTGCAATGATAATGCTTTAGAAATAAAAGCGAAACGCGTCAGCAGTAAAACAGTCTTAAATTGCAGCACGCTTAAAACAGAAAAAAAAGAATAATTGTTGATACTGCGTAAAATGGCCACGGAAGCAATATATTATTTTTCCTTTTTCGGCGACGGAATGCGTTGTTGTATGTGCTCCGAAAGAGGGGAGAACTTAGCTTAGATGCTGGTTTAACCCGGTTTAAAAAAGGTCTACACGTATAAGCCAAGGCCGCAGTTGCTATTCAAGGGAATAATATTCATAATGTATTAAAAGTTACGAAAATTTCAAATTTAGGTTCTGTTTGCTTATCTACCGTTACACTTGTTGCAGTATTATGCACGGTGTTGTAGGAGTAATGGTGAGTATTGAGGAATACGACAGGAACAATCATTCGAAGCAAAAATGTCTAGTAAACATGGGCACTGGAACGCTTCTCCAATACTGTCAGAGACATCTTAACTACTGTAAGCGCTTTGGTTTACATCTTTTGAGGGGTGGTAATATGCAGAAAAACAAGAAAAAATTGTCCAGTAAACAGGGGATCTAAAATGCATGCGTCACGAGATATGAATACTTGTTCATTTGACGAGATGTGTTTGATAGTAACGGAGATGAACAAGTGCCCATAGATCTTAAAGTTTGCACCTTACTACCTATGTTTACTACACACTTTTGCTTCGAATGACCGTTCCTGTGATATCCCTGAACGTTGGTCATTCCTCCTGGAACTTCCTGCACAATTTCGAACGTATGTCCACCTTCTTTCCCCACAGAGTTCTTACAGATGCTAACGTGCCATTTGCTCTTCGACCAGACTTGTCATCGAAACGTAAGATACATGGGATGCAAAACAACGGTTTTTGTGAAATTACAGCACGAAAGACGGCTCTACCTTTTTCTGAATCCCATAGGCCCTTTGCTAATTTAGCACACAATATATACTCAACAACCATCAATAACAAACCAGTATAAGCTTCAAATTTCATTTACCGGTAGTCTAATTCTTCTCAGGTGGCACTATAAATTTTTCGACGCTCAGTATTTCCACGCCAGTAGGCGTACTCTGAATACCATCGTTCATAAGAGCCTGAAAAGGGTTTTTTATATCATCTTATTCTACATAATCACATCTTGTTGGACCAGGAGTCAGTTGTATAGCGTTTGAACTGCGTGCAAGACACTTGCCCCGCTACCCCATTTCAGTATGAAGTAGGCCGGCCGTACCAGTTCTCAAGTGTCTTGTGACTCAGATGTCGTCACTGCTGTGATAATCTTCTTCAGAAATATTCTCCTCGCTGTCAGATGCATTAATAATTCCGCCGACTGAACTTTAAAAAAAATGATTCAAATGGCTCTAAGCACTATGGGACTTAACATCTGAGATCATCAGCCCCTAGAACTTAGAACTACTTAAACCTAACTAACCTAAGGACATCACACATATCCATGCCCGAGGCAGGATTCGAACCTGCGACCGGAGCAACAGCGGGGTTCCGGACTGAAGCGCCTAGAACCGCTCGTCCACAGCGGCCGGCAAATGAACGTTAGAAATAATAGATTCGTCACGATAGCCGCACAGAAATTATAACGTCAGACACATGAATTGCGTCCGCACCAAACAGTTGATAAAATATTACTGGTAGCGATAATGCTTTCCCAATTTGAAAGTAATAAGCCACCTACATTGTTATGTAACTTCACACATCTCGACAACAAGCAAGTAAATACCTGCATTGTTATAAAGAGAAAACTTAACAATATATGTCATTCATTTAGATATAAACCTGTATTAGCGGTATTTAAGTATGTTGTAAATTTTTAAGCACCTGGACCATATGCACCCAAGGGATACAAATATAAGAAATTACGAAGTAAGACGAGGAAGAAAACAATTTTCTTCCACTTTAGCGTTGAGCTATATAGAATGAACAGCGGAACAGGCATTATAATCCGATTAAAATAGTTTTGTGATTGACATTCAAGCGTATCGAGTGTCGGGGGCCACCCATAATCTAGTCGTAATCTGTTCTTGAGTACCACGTACTCTCTGTATTGCGTGTAATGTAGGTTACGTGTTTTAACCGGAATAGGCATGGAGAGCTGCATCAAACCAGTCTCTGGACTTAAGACCACAACAACAACAACAACAACAACAACAACATGCGTTTATGGAAGAACAAACTCCTCTCCGGATCATACTGATCCGAAGATAGCAGCAGGATTAAGGATATTTACTTTAAAATTCCTCGATTTCCGGAGAGACATTTTCTTTTGTGGGTTCTTTTGTTTTGTGTGCTCACTTTGCAGGGCCGGGTTTTCGACGGTCAATTAAAGGACCAGTTTGAAAGAGCACTTGGATTATTACAGAAGAAGAGCACTGTTTCTAAAAGCTAGAATTCAATTAAAATCCAGTCCGAGCTTCACTGGATTTTTTTAAGCTCACCTCCTTTCACTAACCTCACAAACTAGGCATAATAAGGATCAGAAACAAGATAATCTTAGTTACATAAGTTCCTCCTTAAATTTACTGGAAAATAAGACACACTTAGATCAGGTATCATTCAACTGTTCCTGGAACCAGGATTCTGTCATCAATGTTTCTAAGACCACTAACACCCTAAAAATATTATTACTACTATATTAAACTGTGTGGGCGAGCAGTACAGGAAGTATTCAAAATGAAAATAGCGATTACGGCTAGGGCTATCTAATGTTTAGCTTTACTTAGATACCAATTACGGAGAATGTAAGAGGAATTTGAAAATTTCGATCGAGCACACGCTCATATTTTTAAATCAACATCCTCCACACAGTTGGAGTATTGCTATAGGACGTGAACCCGCTGTATTCTGCTCTTGGTATTTAGATCTCGGGACGTGATACCCATGGATTTATTTCTCTGGGGTTATGTGAAAGATCTTATGTATGCCCATCTTTTGCTGAAGACAGTTCCGGCTTCGAATCCCGTTGCAGCACAAATTTTCATGTATCACCAAAAGGTATGATTTCCGTACCTAGTACAGCTGTCAAAAATATTCGCAGCTACGACAAAATTTCGTAATATTACTACAGTTGCAGATCGTCACCAATGTCTGCTCCTTCAGGCACGCCGTCATGTCAGACAGAACAGACATTGTGATAAGATTTGCAGAACTCGAATTGCGCATTTCTAATGCGCTCGCGTAGGTGATTCTACACGTACTGCAGGATGTATGGCGTGAACTGGATTATCGCTTAAGTGTTGTCCGTGTGTCGAAAGGGTGTCATAAAGATTCTGATAAGTTTTGTATTGGTCAGTCAGGCAGAGACATAGCAACTCGGATGGGTGATCGTAAACGCAGCTGGATGTTAAAGAATCGCGACTTCACTTAGGTGAGCGTGTGGTAAGTGAGGGCCACAGGTTCCATCTGTAGTCGCGTGCTCTCCCTGTAACAAACAAAGTCCTGGAAATCAATAAACATCTAGCCCACAGTTGCGATTTAATCTTAAATGACCAAACACAGCTCAATACGTCTCCTCTTCTAAACATTACTCAGTCCTCACAGATTGCCAACTGTTCCCAAACTGTCTGTTCCACAGCAGTGTTTCATTTTTCTTATATTTATTTACTTTATTGTGACTGCGTTCATAGTGCATACATTTTCCAGTAATTTAAAAGAAGAAAGCTTTTTTACTTGCTGCACGTTGTGTTTTTTATTCAAATTGTGCACATAGACGCGTTTCGTCTTACTTACAAGTCATTTTCAGTGGATGTTCTGAAATTTTATTCGATTGGAAAGGTATTTACAGCTCAGCGTGTAATTCACTGTTTATCAGTCATACAGCTTTGTCTTGTATCGCGAACTAGATGATAGGTTGCAGTTTTCTTTGTGGTCACTCTGTTTACGTAATGCAGAACTGTACAAGTCATTTTTGTGTCTAGAGTGTCATTTATTTCTGCAGATGTTGCCAACTGCTCCAGCTTTTGTTTCCAATTGTTTTTTGTTTGACTATATGTGTGTGTGTGCGTGTGTGTGTGTGTGTGTGTGTGTGTGTGTGTATGTGTGTGTACTCTTTTTATTATTATTTATTTAACCTTTTATTCACTTACTTATACTTATTCTATAACCTATATGTGCAGATGATAACCCGTTTGTGCAAACGAAAAAATTGTGTAATATTTCAGGAGACTCACTGAACATGTCTTGTAAGTTAGGCGAAACGCCTCTTGGTGACAAGTTGTATAAAAAACTAAACGGGCAGCAAGCAAAAACGTGTTTCTCTTTTGAACTACGCAATTTGTACACAGCTGCTGCGGAAATGGCCACCGCAAGAAACTTGTTCCATACATGTTATTGTTACAGATGTCAGTTTCATCTTTCATTTGGTTCTCTATTGCCTTCTCTTCAGTTTTCTCATCAGTACTCTTGTCACACACTAATTTTACTTTATTGGGATTGTTAATTTAATTTTAATTATTTTAACGCATCTAGTTTTTTTTAACTGCGTTTTAATGTCCTTCTGGCTTTTTCCCTTTGTATTTATTTACTGTTTAACGTTTTAAACTGCTTAACCACTGCACTGTCAAAGATGACATTTGCTCAGAATTCGTGCCTAATTCTCGAAGTGTAACATCTTTTCAGTGTTGTTGTTTAATGTTGCACCCTCTTCGACACGGTGATCAAAATCTGATGATGGCTTGCAAGCCAGAAACTGGTTAACAAACTACATTAATACTGTAGAACATTCCAAACCTGTTTACAGTTATGAAGTTGTTCTACAAAGAAACGATAAAAGAATCGGTTAACGGCATACAGAACACCTGTGAAGCACGTAAAAATGTGAACTGTCATTTACGTCCTCTGTAATTTTTATCGATATTTCACTACGTATGAAATAATTATAGCCGTCTGCAACCGATTTATTCATTATTGAATTGCACCGTATTAAATGTGGTATAAACTATGTATTATCTTTTTGTTATCTATTTTGTAATCATCGTGGTGAAGGCCTTATCAGCTTCATCAAAAGTAGAAATAAAACAGGAACACAGAAAACGAGAGTAGAAAACAACATGCATTTTGTCCGGTGATCAAATCTACGCCTCGCAGCGTAGAAGCTTATCCCGTTATGCGACTGAGGACTACAATAGATGTTACTTGAATGGATGGTAAATTAATCTCGCGCGCTTTTCCGAGGCTGAACGACGGCCTTCCAGCGTGAATGGCTTAAGGGTAACATAGATGGACTCTTACACCAGATGAACTATTTAGTCCGTTCTCTAAGCTGTACGCTAGAACAACCGCTCTCCCCGTGTTTAACCTATGAATCGGGCTCGCAACTGTATTATAGTAGAATGCTGACACGTGTTTAGCAACGCTCGAAAATTATAGAGGTTAGTGTAACGAAAATGAGATAAAACGACCGTACGGCACTGATAGCGTGGAGTCCACACCTGGGGAAGTTCGGCCGCCTAGTTGCAAGTCTTTCCAGTTGACGCCACATTAGGCGACTTGCATGCCATAAAGATGAAATGATGATGAGGACAATACAACTGCCAGTCCCCGAGGGAAAAAAAATCTCTCGTTCCGCCGGGAATCGATCCCGGGCGTGTTGCATGGTAATTAGACGCGCTGATCACTTTCCGCATTTTCTGTTCCTTAGTGTTCGTTGTGTTTGGCTGTAGCGGACGTCACATGACATCCGTTGAAGTTCGTTGTTGATCCTTTAACTCAGTTTTTTTTTAAATTTTTTTTTTATTACAAAGACCAGCGAGCTCTCTGATCGAACACGCTCAGCTACCGTGCTGGCTCAGCTAATAGTTTGGACGGTTATTGGAGAAATATTGTGAGAGAAACTCCACGTGCATGTGTGATATCCAATATACGTAGATATTAGAGCTACAATGATACGAATAATAACAGATTCCTCGATCTGATGAGGGCATATTCCCCAAGACTTAATTAGCAGGAGCCTTTTTTGTTTGTTACTGAACGGCGAAAAACTCTCTGGGTCAACGGGAAAAAAGATAAACGAAAAAAAGAACGATGCTGCAGATCTGCTCAGCAAACAGCAGACGCCAGCAGCCGCCAGCTCCGGCCGGTATTATTTTCGTAATTGCCGCCGCTGCGCGCAGGTCGCTCTAACTACGGGGAAGAGCGACTCTGGAATGACGTCACGGGCGGACGTAATCCAGGCCTGCAGCCAGAACCGTTGGAGTCCGAAGGGTCGGTGGGGCAGAGCGGGGGACGACGGGAATTTTCTTCCGATTGGTGGAAATCGGCGGCCCGGCCCCTCCCAGCGCGGGCATAAATTATGCAAAGCAGAGCCGCCGGCGGTTGGCGGTTGCGGCCGCGCGCCAACATGGCCGCCGTGCGCTCGGCCAATGGCAGCGCTCGCCGAGGCGGCGGCCATAAGCGGCGCGCGCCCTTCAGCTGTTCGTTTTGCCGTCGGACTTCGTGGTTCCGCGTTCGGCCGCCAGGGGGTGGCGATCCGGCGGGATTTTCGTCGAGTTTTTAATTTGTCTGCTGTTTCAAAGAGTGTGGCTAAATAACTGAAAAATTTCTGGCCCAGTCAGATTGACTCGGGCCGGTGGCACCCACAGATTTCGTACTGCAGACAAAATTGTTTTGTTAGTTCTGAAAACATACAAATTATTGAATTCTGAAGTACTACAAGCTGTGAAAATAGACTCGATATTGAGTCAGGTTACTCATAAAGACGACACAGTTCCAAAAATATTTTCTCCTACCACTCTTCAGTGTCTTAAAAGTATTCTTGTAAACAGATGCACTGTTTGAATCTAATAGCTCCTATTGCAGTTAACCGTAGGCCTATATCGACAGAAATTACAAGGCAAAGAATACAAATAATCAGCGGTAGAAAATCGTACACCTGTGCAGGCGGAAAAATTATCATAAAATACGCTTTAAAGCGCGTTTAAACTTTTGATTACCGTGAAACAACTGATAACTTCACCGTACAAGTAATAAAGACTAAGACTGTAAAGAGGCGATTGATTAAGTTTTGAAATTAATGTGAATCTGCAAATACCCGATATAGTCTCTACATCATCATCAAGAGCCACTAGTAGAAAGTTGGTAAGGGAGGAAGATGAACGTTACTCTATTTTCAGGTGAGCATAATTTACTTTCATTTCTACATTAGGCAATACATAAAATAATTTTATCGTGACTGTATAATACGGCAAGAAAATCATCAATTTCAGTTTTTTTTTATTTTTTAGCCATTTTCTGCACTTCCCATGCAGGCAGCGTGATACTAAATACCAGCACCTCTGATGACAAAAAATGTCTGAGGACATCATAGCAATGTATAATGCTATCTGCCAACAAATATATTTTTTTTTCTTTTCCAAGGAGAAAAGCTGAAAACAAAATTATTCATTGGTGAAGGCTATTCCTATAAGTGCTATGATGCTCGTTAATGTGGAAAGTGCCACCTGCCAAATTCGTTAAAAAAATAGAACAAATATGTTGCTCCAATGTGAGTATGGTATTATGAATCGAAAATATTGCAAATTTTTGATTGCTGCTGAAAATTTTACCTCTTACAATGTTCAAAAATGGTTCAAACGGCTCTGAACACTATGTGACTTAACTTCTGAGGTCATCAGTCGCCTAGAAGTTGGAACTAATTAAATGTAACTAACCTAAGGACATCACACACATCCATGCCCGAGGCAGGATTCGAACCTGCGACCGTAGCGGTCGCTCGGCTCCAGACTGTAGCGCCTAGAATCGCACGGCCACTCCGGCCGGCTCTTACAATGTTCTTATTGTTACTACATTCACTCTTATCTATTTGATCTTAGAAATACCTAATAACCTTCACATAATCTTACCTTGTCTGTATTAGTTGCTTCTTTTTGTCAATTGAAATGTGGCGTGAAATAGTCGCACAACACATTCCAAAACGCGTTTGTCCATCTTCCACTTTTTTTAAGGGCTCTGTATCTCAATAACTAAAAACGGAGCTCTTATAGAAGACTCTCTTTTCCGTTTATCTTTTGGTCTGCCCAAATGTTAAAAACCCCTTTCCCGAGGAACGTGTCTATGTGTCCAGTTGAAATTTATGTCGCATATTAAGGTCAACTGTCCCTTGGCGGAGTAAAGATTTTAATCTTCTAAATCTATGGAATCAAAATACACGGCCATTTATTTCACAGACTATTATACACGAAGACTCAATCAACAAAATCCATGTCGCTCTAAAATCATAAAATTTGGAAAGAAGCAACGGGTTACTTATATTTATTTGTAATTATATGACACGAAATAAAGAAATATATTTTAATCATTTGTTAGCGAACTGTTTGACTGTCCTACTGTTACGCCACTTCTTCTCAGCAACGGATTGACGCATCAAGAGGAAATTAATGCCTCGGACTAAAGTTTTTAGTCTCTTGGCGCTGTGGAAACTTCAAGCTTCTGAGTCAACGTAACCGAAAGATACGGCCATTTATGTTACACATTGTACGCTCGCGAACTCAATCAACAAAAGTAATAGAGTACTTCCCGTAGACATAGTCATGATATTCAGCAAGAAGCAGGGTTCACAGTACAAGCAAAAAAAAAAAAAGATCCTCAAATTGTTACGAATTTTTTTATCATTTCTTACCCGACTCTGTCTCTGCGTCAGTCTGTTAAGAACCCCTTAATTCAGTAATGGGTGGATGTATGTCCTGCCTGTATTGATACTGATAACCGAGAACAATCGGTGAGATACTCGATATCCATGTTGGATGAACACTCTACACATGTAACATAGTTTTCACGGAATGTCCGCAGCTCGTGGTCGTGCGGTAGCGTTCTCGCTTCCCACGCCCGGGTTCCCGGGTTCGATTCCCGGCGGGGTCAGGGATTTTCTCTGCCTCGTGATGACTGGGTGTTGTGTGATGTCCTTAGGTTAGTTAGGTTTAAGTAGTTCTAAGTTCTAGGAGACTGATGACCATAGATGTTAAGTCCCATAGTGCTCAGAGCCATTTGAACCATTTTTTTTTTCACGGAAACCGCGGTGCGCGGGTCCCACTGGAACTTATCAGGATTTTTTTATATATCTGTTTATAGCATTTCAGGAGGGAAACAGTTTACAAATACGGAGCGAAATGCTAAACATTCGTAAATTCCCATCATTCGGCTGATGAAATTTCCAGAATCATTGAGTAGCTAAAACGTTTGTGAGAACAGGAATAGCCGGCCCGTGTGGTCGAGCGGTTCTAGGCGCTTCAGTCTGGAACCGCGCGACCGCTACGGTTTCGGGCAAAATTTTCAGCTGCAATCAAAAATTTGCAATCTCTTCGATTAACAATAGCATCTTCACAACGAAGTTACACATTTTTTCTATTTTTTTAACGAATTTGGCAGGTGGCACTTTCCAAATTAACGAACATCATAACAATTATGGCAGTAGCCTTCACCAGCGAATAATTTTGTTTTCAACTTTTCTCCTTGAAATCGTAAAAACAAAATATTTGTTGGCAGATAGCATTATACGTTGTTATGATGTCGTCAGACTTTTTCTGTCATCAGAGGTGCTGCTATTTAGTAAGATGCTGCCTGCACGGGAAGTTCAGCAAATGCCAAATTAAAAAAAAAAAAAATGAAATTGATGTTTTTCTTGCCGTATTACACAGTCGCGATAAAATTATTTTATGTATTGCCTAACGTAAAAATGAAAGTAAATTATGCTCACCTGAAAATGTGTCCTTAGGTTAGTTAGGTTTAAGTAGTTCTAAGTTCTTGGGGACTGATGACCTAAGATGTTAAGTCCCATAGTGCTCAGAGCCATTTGAACCATTTTAGAACATGAATAGGAAATATCGTCCTTAGTGGCCACCTGTGTGTAATTACCCCGGAGTTTCTACATGATAAAATCTAACCAGATACGCCAGCGACTGAAGTGGCTAGCTTTTGGCCGAATTAAGAAATGCATCTCTGTCGTTCCGACAATAAATGACATGTTTATGATGATATCGCTCTCATCAACGCAGATCCAGTTCCAATTAAAAATGTGATTCTTCTTCTCAGTTATGAACTAAGTTGCTTAATGAAGGCACTCAGACGGAAATAAAAGTTTCACGGCTCGTGACTCAACTACATTGTGTAATCTGCTATAGACAGTGTTTCGTGGCAGCCAGCATCGCTGTCGGAGCGCGTAAATCACATTTGCGGCTTTGCCAGCCCGAGATAGCAGCCACGCGCCTTCGTTCATTGACGGTGCTCAGAGTCGTGATCTCGAATTAATCACTCCATAAGAACGCGGACGCAACAGACTGGTGACGTATACCGATCTCCCGACGACTGGAAAGGCGTACTGTGTAGAGACCGCCGGCTGAGTGTCAAGTGCGAGTAACGAGTATCAGATGGAGAGCAACGAGGCCTTTAAAAGGCGCCAACTCGCCCCGCAAAGTGTTTTCCGGCCCGGCGCAGGTCGCGCTATAAACGGACGCTTCGAGGCGCGTGATGTTTCTGTTTTCCTCGGCGCTGTTAATCGGACGCACAGTAGGCCGCGCGACCTTGGACTCCAGCCGACGCTACATCAACCCAGACAAGTGTTCTCGGCTCGCGTAAACAAGACACCTATTTCTGGCGCGGGACGACCTCGAAAAACTCCAAATAGAAAACGCAATCTCGCCTCCCACAACTTCATATTTATTTACTCTCTCCACTTTGCTTTCCTACCGCCTGCCCCCCTCTCCGACCCCTTCATTCTCTCTCCGACACTTTTCTTCGCACACACTTGTGACAGTTTATTTCGGAAAGGTAAAGGGAGTGGGCGGGGATGAGTAGGGAAACATAGGGTGCTGAAAAAGGCAATTTTCTGATGTGCGAGAATTGTTTTTTCTGCTCACAGCCCCTGTCTTTCTCTCTTCGTCTACCGCTTTTGGTATTGCCTCTCGTTTTCGACATCGAGTCACTCCTTCCTATACCAGCATTGCCTGTAGATGTCAACAATTAGGTTTCTTGTTTATCATTCATGTAAACGATCTTCCGTTAGTAAGTAATTAGGAGAATTCGTTATTTTTGCATATGACATTAATACTGTAGTCAGTCCAAATATAGGCTGCATACAACAACAGAAGAAATGAATAAGACTAGGCATATCTTTGCTTGCTGAGTCCCTTGGACTATGTGACCTTGGCTTGATCTTTACTGGATACTGCGGACTGAGTTAACACAGAGTTCCTAAAAGTATTATTATAATAGGTTTGTTTATAATTAACTCATCTGCTACCAGTCACGATCTTCTTTATTTTATTTTTCGCACGACGCGTTTCGGGAAATGATTCCTATTTTCAAGTGCGTTTGTTTGTGTTTGTTATGCCATTTCTATGTGATGATGTCGATGAGTGCGAGTGTGCTTCATTTCGTTGACTTTACTGAAATATATAAGAAAACACGCCATTTTTTGTTGGTTGTAGATCTTTTTTTGTGAACTCAGTGGCGAAATTTAGAAGAATTTGTACTTACAGTTTCCTTATGGTCCGTTTGTACACAGTCTCACACTCACTCTCACACGTCGACAACATCACCTAGAAACGGCATAGCAAACACAAAAAAACGCACTTGAAAGTGGGAATCATTTCACGAAACGCGTCGTGCGAAAATAAAATAAAGAAAATCGTGACTGGTAGCAGATGAGTTATTTATAAACAAACCTATTGTTTTCACAGTCGCAGCCTTTCAGAATCATTTGTAATGGAGTGCTATTCTGCAAATGGATGAGGACGGCCTTACGAAGGTTTCATAAATGCATGTTATGATTTTATTACACGGTACTATGTTTAGAAATATTACTTTCCCAGCTTCATATAACACTGAATAATAATAATAATAATAATAATAATAATAATCAATTATTCAACACCTTAAAGGAGTCTAGAGCTTACAACGAATCACTCGCAATCATAAAAGGACACTAACAAACACAACATACAAAATTAAATTTCTAGGTGAAATTTCCAAGGCTTTTAAGGTCCAAATTCGCGTATTGCAATTAGATGGATTATCCACACGGATGTTCAATTGTGTACTAGAAAAGGTAGTAACGGAATGGAGGAAAAGAACAGAAATAGAAGGGATTTTTAAAGAGTCGCCATTGAGTGAAAATGGAGAGATCTGAGTGCTGATTTCTTGTCTTTTGCTGAAGACGTAGCCATCTCAGCTGTATGTATAGAAGATGACACAGTGCAGACAAATCTCCAACTAGAGACAGCTTCAAAAGCAGCCCTGACTATATTGTTTGGAAAACAGACTATCAGTATAAGAAAGGTGCGCTGGAGACACCAAAATACACGGAAACTTATTATGGAAGAATAAGAAATGCTACAAAATTTAAATATTTCTGTGAATTAGTACAGTTAAATACTTCGGACGAAGCAGCTCACTTCGAAAGGCCAAGGAAATGGAGGTTGCTCTTCAATCAACAAAAAATTTATGTAACAAGAAGTATGAGTCCAAGAAATTTAAAACTCGGGCACTACAACTCTGTCAATTGACCAGAATGCCTTTATGTTTCAGAATGCCTTTCGTTAAACGCAGCCAAAGAATTAGGTGAAATAAATAGGGAGGAAATGAAAATGATCATGAAATCGCGGAATAATTATATGACAGCGGGAAATTGAAATTAATAAGTAACCAAGAAGTTTATGAAACAATAGAGCGAATATGAGACACAATGAGGATGAGAAGAGTTGTATTCCATGGCGTGAAAAGGCGTGAAGAAAATAGAGTACCAAAAATAATTTTTAACACTTTTGACAGAAATCCATAAACATCAATGACTTGGATCAAAGAAGTTAAAACAGAGCCAAGGGAAATGGGAACAATCAAGGAAGAAATAGGAGGAAGAGAAAACAGCAGAGAAAAAGTAAAAAAATTTCAAGGGTAACCAGGAAAAAACAAAAAAGGTCAGGCAAAGTATGGACAGAAGAAAGAACAGAACAACATAGGGAAAGAATGAAAATGTATTGGAAAGATAGGAGAAAAAAGACATAAATTGTTTCATGTGATACTTAGTAGGCCAAATTAATAAAAAATAAGAAAACAGTTTATTGACTGAATAATAATTAAAGAAACAAGCGGTTTGAAACAGAGATAAAGGGCTACAATTCTACCCCAAATGTAACATATTACATACTTTACGAGTTCTAAAAAGTGAATCACAGCACCGTCTGCTCTGCCTGTTAACTATTTCAGTTGTCTGGATATGCCGGTTGCTTTTGTGGGACTCGGTGGAGTTCGAATCGCCGCATCTCAGGTTTTTAGATACATGGTACACAGCTCGTAGTAAGTTCCAGTTATTGCGTTCCAACTGGGTCTATATTCAGCAACAATAAATAAAACATATACTCCAAGTAGAAATCGTAATAGAACATATGAAGGACACAGGTTAACATAAGTATTTCATATATCAGGAGGTAATAACTGGTCTTACTATAATGTGAAAATGTGACTATTTTGATGTGTTCCATGCTTCAGTTTTTTGCATTTAATTGTAGAATATGTGGCCAGCAATTGTGGTTGTCCCCAGAACGTGAGGGTTTCTTAAAGAACTGGAACATCCTTTTGGTACCTTTCTTTCATCCATATTTATAAGTAACAAGTACAACCCATACTCATCAAAAATATATACGTGAAATTGAGGCTGTGTTGAGGCGATAGGTCACAAATGATAAAAGTGTAAAAGAGCTATTTATTTCGTTGCTCACTCAAATATGTTGCATATGTATGAACTTGCCCGATATTCACATGAATGTGATGAGGATCGAGTTAGTTGTAGGACTGAATAACAGTGGGTCTTTCACAAGTCGGGAATGGAACTATAGAATGGACAAATTAGACTTATTTACCACTTTGGCACCGGGTTCATAGATTTTGAAAAAGCTTTTGACTCATTTTTAAGCAAAATCCGAATCTACAGCTGTTGAAAACCAAGGTTTTGATCCATGTTACGTCATTACACTGAAGAATATGTACATTAGTGCCATGCTTCATGAGGTTTGTGAGACATTCACGGTTGAAAGACGGGTCAAACCTGAAAGTTGCACATCACAAAACATATTTTCAGCAGTTCTGGGAAAAATTTTCAGATTTCTAAACTGGCTAATAGAAGGAACGAGCCCTAAGATGTCTGCTTTTTGAAGGCGGTTTTCAAAAGCTCTTAGATATGGTACTAAACGTATGACACGGAGATGTCTGTATGTTCTTTATTATCCGTACCGGTTCCAGTTAATAACCACCCATCACAGTATAAAAATTCGTGTATTATTAACGTATAGCGTTATGTAGTGGCAGAACGACAATGTTATTAATACTGCCCCATTAGAACTCTTGGCTAACAGAAGAACAAAGAGGTGTCCTCGCCCAAAAGGCGGAGCGTCAAAATGTGAAATATCAGTTATAAGTAAAGATTTTGTCACAGTAGGTCTGTGACAGCAAAGCTACATCTAAGCCCCCGTTAGTGCTTTTTTTTTTCTTAGAATTCTCTTTCCCTTTGCATTACAGCTTGTTTTCTTCCTTTTTTAATGTCAATTCGGATTCTAGAAGGACTCAGGTTACTTGAAGGTGGATACTACAAGGCAGTTGCCGTAAGACAGCCGAAGGAATCATCCAAGCATTCACAGCAAAGATCTTAGCCATGTTGCGTACTTCAGTGTGGCAGTTATTCAGCGCAGTAAACAAAATCACGCTCCTGCCACTGTCTTTAATTAGTAATGCTACCTTCCTTTTTTAGGAACAATTGCACAAAATATGAAAACATTTTTCAGACTGCAGAAAAGGGCCTTAAGAATAATAGGCAAAAATAATAGTCGCTTTAACTGTAAACATCTGTTATAAACACTGGGAATTTTAGCTGCACCATATGAATATATTCAGTATTCAGTCATACATATCAAAAATAACATCGTGAGTTACTACATAAAAAACTCTCTGTTCATGGAACAAGATTTAGACTGAACTTACATTTACCAAGAAAGAATAAACATAAAGCTCAAAACAGTTTTTTCCGACAAGCAATAGAAGTGTGCAATAAATTGACGAAAGAGGTAAAAACAATATTACATCGATTTAAAAAGGCAGTTACAGAGAGTATTTTAAACCGTATTTTCCATACAGTTAAGGGCTATTTACGTAACACGGAGTTAGGGTTTGGTAAAAAATGCAACGAAGAAAATAACATTAACAGTAACGAAAAACACCTATGATTTCACTTAACACTTTCACAGTATGATTGTCCCTTCTTTTTCTTCTTTTCTTTACTTTTTTTCCGCATTCTGGAACCCTTTCTCCCCAAAGCTCTGCAACGTATAACACTAATACCTCATCCTCTTTCTGAGCTCAACATCGCACTCAATAAAGAGGTATCCTGAGTAAGTTTTCCAGGCTATTAAATCTCATGTCGCGACATATACTTTAAAATGGGAACCAAACCTCGTTGCTACGATCCTGACGTCACCCTACAGTCTGAGCAGTGCTACATTATAGTGTGTGCTGTGACTGGGAGTGAGCAATGATAGAACAGTGTAGCACTAGTCTCTTAGATTATCAAATAACTTGTTCGTTAACGCTATTGTACTCCAAGGACGGATCGAATGTGGCAGCAGTGTTGTTAAATAGAGTGGCCTTTTATCCGGGACGGCGGATGGCCCAGTTTTCATCCGGCCAACCTGATTTAGGTTTTCCGTGGTTTCCCTAGATCACGTCAGCCAAATTCCAGAAACTCCTTTTTTTTATGCCACGGCCGACTAACTACCCCATCTTTATCAAAGTACACCTGTAGGTCAGCAAATACCTGTGTACGAATTAAGTTGCTTTGTAATTGTTTATTTGTAATATCACGACACTTCCAGTACCCTTCTAAAAGTGATTTACGGATGAATAGTAATACTGCTATTATCGCAGCACTAATCGTCAATACTGAATTACCTGGCAAACAGAATCACATTTTTCAAACTGTCTACCGATAAATTTATTAAAAGTGATTAAAAGCAATGCTATGATAGTAAATTTTTTATAAAATGTAACTCGTCTTAACATAGACAACAGCCCCATGACAAAAGATAAGTTAGCAGCTACTAATTTTACTTCGACCGCTGCTCCTCTTAATAACAGTGGACGGTACGAGTTAAGCCTTCAATATCCGTATCTTTAGCCGTTCAATGAGTAATATTATTAGAATCAATTACGAGCCATTACTTTCTAAGTTGTCACGTGCCGGAAGAATTTCGACGGTTTTCGGTGTTAACCGTGAACGTGAAAACAGAGTACCATGGCTCAATAAACTGGAGGCTGGTAGCATACTATTATGCTCTTAACGTGTGAGTGCAACTGTTCACGTTAATGTGACGTTTTTCTTCATTTTCGCATTGACCAACTGGATTCAGGGGGCAACTTCAGGTTATATCTTCGTTGTTTCCTATTTTTTCCAGAATTTCTTCATCTTCTCCTCAGCTTGTCTATCACTTCCTTGTTTCCGTGTTGTTTTTGATTTCTTATTTTCTCTGTCATCAAGACATACTAAGTTCAGCATTTTTTACTTAAAGTAGTTTCTTTCTGTTATTTTCGCTTCTCTGGTAGCGTTTATTTTTAATTTTCTAGTGTTTATTTCTTTTAGGTAGATCTTATTTATTCGATAGAAGTGTCCAACCTACGCTTTGCCATCACGTCTGCTTTTTTCTGTGTGTTTTGGTAGACCATCTCATTATAGTTCTTTTCCATCCCAATGCTGTGGTATCTTTAACTTTTATGTTTTTCTTTTATGGTATTAATTTTGATTACTCAGTTAATTTATGACAGTACCGTTTTAATTATGTAATTCTGTTCGACACATGCCTGAAGATTCAAGATTAAACCTCCTTAACTGGTATTATTAATAAAGTTCATTCCAGAAGAGATAGAAGCGTATGTACCAGAAAGCAAATCGCAGAGAATATAAATTACGGCTCTAGATCGAGGTAGCACGAGAAAATGGGCTAAAATTTAGACCGCGTTTTTAATAACCATCTACTAGCTACCCTACTTACGAATTAATTTTGAGTTTGCGCTGTTTCCCGAAATCACCCGAGTGTAATGTTGGGTGGTTTCGTCCCTCTTTCTCCTTCAACTCAGGAACTGACCAAGTACTTTGCTTTGCACGGTACGTTAGCATCGTTATGTTCCTTGAAGTCAATTAATTAAAATTTCTTCCTTTCTCTCTTCTTCCTAGATCTGTTCGAGTGCTCAGGTGAGCTCGGCAAATGAAAAAAAATTGGAAGAACGTTCTTTTTGAACTCGGAAATGAGAGATGGTAAGTTTTCTTTTGTATTAAAAGAATATAGACAAAAAGTAATTTTATTTGGCCACTATACCGAATGCTGGAACAAGCAGTTTTGAAAGACAACTCTCCAGATGTGAAACCTGCGTAGTTTTCGGGAAATTATTAGACCCATACCTCAACCGTACTTTTTACTCGGTTGTGAGAAATAATTTTAAACATGCTTCATACCAATATTCTAACAGAGTTAATGGCTTTCGGAACAGCAGTGCCGCGCTCAGACGTTGTTGCGTTCAGATCCCCATTTACTGTTTAATTTACTCTCTCTTCCGCTGACATAAATCCTCAGCAAGATTCAGTAAAGACTTCTTCACCGTGTCAGCGCTTGTTCCTTGGCATGAAATTCTTGAATTAATCCACTGTCTGGCGTCACAATTTTTTTCATCATAAATGGTTTCTGTCAGAGATTATTTGCTGAAGATTAAACAAAGAAATCGACCGGAGTCGTTTGTTTCGTTATATAACAACTACTCAGACTCCCCCGTCTTTATATAGTTACAGATCGCGACGCCGGTTGTAAATAGTCTCACGATCGCTGACGTTATTTATGTTTGACGTATGTTGGCATGTAGCCCTCATATAATTGAATATTGCGAGAGTCATGGAAAGAAAGCTCCCTCTATTAGTTGTGGCTGGTCCTTCGCAATCGGATCAAGAAAGGTCGCGTAAACAATGACTATGTATCGTCGCCAACTTTTTTGTTTCCTGACTGTTTCGAGCACAGACTTCTGACAGGAGATAACCACGAGTTACTACTCGTCACAAGAATCATGCTCGGCGATACACAAATGAGACAGAACAGCAGATTTTATTTTTACTTTTTTGAAGCTGTTATTGATTATTTCATATCACTAGCAACGTCTATGGAATAACGTCTTTCTCTCACCACTTCCTGTTCTCAAAAAATAAGTTATCTGCGCTATGATGTTAGATATTTGACGCATTCCTTTCTATCACTGAAAAACTTTCACTTACAAAAAAACAGAATTTCTAAGAACCACGTGCCGATTACCACATTCGCAGATTGCTGTTTTCGTAATGCGCTCTTTGTAACACTGCTACTTACATTTCGCCTTAATAACCTGTACAGGACTTCGTCGACACACAATTAACAGTTCAAAAATTCGTATTACCTGTTACCTAATTTTCTGCTCGCGTGTTAATGGAATCGATGGCGATCAGTAGTTCACCATGAACATAATTTAAGTCATGGGGCTTAATAGTTCATGTGAATTGTTTGGCAACTGCTGATGGTATTAATGTAGGGTATGTGGCCCACCATAAGTTTTTACATGTCAATCACCAATTACGCAGTTGGAATTATTGCACGTTTCTACAGACTGGATAACGAGTTCTAGCTCCTACGTTGTCCTTATAGTGGTTAGTGAAGCGCTGAAAAGGAACGAATGTCTCAAG
Organism: Schistocerca nitens; assembly: GCF_023898315.1. Taxonomy (NCBI): domain Eukaryota; kingdom Metazoa; phylum Arthropoda; class Insecta; order Orthoptera; family Acrididae; genus Schistocerca; species Schistocerca nitens. The sequence goes on from NC_064625.1 coordinate 78,436,945, forward strand.
AACTGTACCAGCCTCATCAGATTGGTTGCAACCACGAGGAAACACTCACTGAAACTTCGGCTGTTCAAGAGATATTCAACAGCTTCTTCCACATTTCCATTACAAAATCTTGCAACATATTTTTTAACTCTAAGCTTTCAGCATTTTCTCCACCTGTAAATATTTCCCCTTGCTCCTGAAACGCTCTGCGTAATTTGAACTAGAATAATACGAAGGCGCTAAAGCTACGAGTGATGACGTGGTAACAGTGTAGGAGTCTCGACATAAAACGTTGATTATTGTTTATTTCGAACTTTATTTGAATAACTAACGGTTTTTCTTCTCGAGGTAGCAGACATTTTAAATTTGTCCAGTTTGTGGCTAAGAAAAGGAAAATTCCGAGAGGATAATTTGCAGTTTTGACGTTGTAGATTACACTACTCTTGCTCGAAGATTATCTCTGTAAGTCACATGTGGTAATGACACAGGCGTTAAACTAGTGAGCACTTGGCAATACGGTATGTTGAAATATCTTATCTGGCTGGCAGAGGCGGATAGTTGGTAGAGTTGTTTACGAACGTGAAGACATCTAATAAGTAACGAAACTGTAGCAGTCGCAACGGTTATAAACATATACAGTGGTCCCGTCGTGCAATAAATGGAACAGTGACCGTTCTTACGAGGAGTTCTGATGATAACTATTTCTGACATTGAAAGTTTTATTTAAGTCGTGATGTACCCAAACATCTGAATGACTTTTTTTTTTCAGAATGAATTTTCACTCTGCAGCAGTCTGTATACTAATTTAAAAATCTGATAGATTAAAACTGTATGCCGCACGGGGTCTCGAACCTAGGTCCCAGTTTTAATCTTCCTGGAAGTTTCAAACTATTTTTTCCCCTCCTTACCTACGTACTATATGTGTTGCTGACTCTCAAATTACAGAGCGCTAGAATAGGTGCTTTGCACTCGGGCAAATAGTAAACACATGACTTCATTTTTTAAAGACGTACGTTAGGCGGTGTACATGTTTTTAAATTTTAAAATCTGCAGGATAAAGACATAAAAGTCTCGAAAGTAGGTGCTCCACAACAAAGAGTTCAACAGACTCTTAGATTATTCAACACTCGTGGATGCAGCTTATTATAAAGTACTCAGTGTGTTTTCTTCCAGAGCCACTAATACGTCTGGGCCCAAGTAACTTATTCCTTACCGAAGAAAAGAATCACACGTTACAATCTTTGTTTATTTTGACGACACGTGATATCAATTTAATTCGTTCCTCCGATGTGAACTTCAGAAGTAACACAAATATTGTGTTTTTGTTGAAACAATCTTAAAGAGTTTCCCGCAAAATTTCGATACCGCGTACTACAGTGCCAATATAGATTAAAATAAATCTTCAGACTGTTAAAAAAAAAACTGTTACTTCTCATGCTGATTCGCCTAGCGCTTTATACGACTGTTCAAAACGGTTCCACTTGCTTTCCAAGCTACAGATCCAGTATTAGGAGTCGCAGTAACTACTTGACGAGTTACTGAGAATACAACTTAGGGAAAAATACACGTAAAGATGCATAAGATTTGTTATAGGTTTGAAACCAAATGTCAGTTCTTATTCGTAGAACGTCACTTTTTCTGCTGATATACGGTATGATTTGCTGTCAGAGACAGCAAAGGACCTGCAAGAGCAGCTGAACGGAAGTAGTAGATCACTTCTGCTATCTGGGGAGCGAAATAGCTGATGATGGCCGAAGTAGAGAGGATATAAAATGTAGACTGGCAATGGCAAAGAAAGCATGGCAAAGAAAGCAGTCTTATCATTAAGAGAAATTTGTTGACCTCGAGTACAGATTTAAATGTCAGGAAGTCATTTCTGAGAGTATTTATATGCCGCGTAGCCACGTGTGGAAATGAAACAAGGACGATAAATAGTTCAGACAAGAAGAGAATAGAAGCTTTCGAAATGTGGTGCTACAGAAGAATGCTGAAGACTAGATGGGTAGATCACGTAAGTAATGAGGAGGTACTGAGTAGAATTGGGCAGAAGAGGAATTAGTGGCACAATTTGACTAAAAGAAGGGATCGGTTGGTAGAGCATATTCTGAGGCATCAAGGGATCACCAATTTAGTATTGGCGAGCAGCGTGGAGGGGAAAAGTAGTAGAGGGAGACCAAGAGATGAATACACTAAACAGATTCCGAAGGATATAGATTGTAGTAGGTGCTTGGAGATGAAGCAGCTTGCACAGGATAGAATAGCATGGAGAGCTGCATCAAACCATTCCCTGGACTCAAGATCACAGAATATCCTTCCAGCGGAACACACCTGCTCCTCAATCACAAGAAGAAATAGCTGCTATAAACACAGGATCTCGACTTTCTGCATTACCAGAATGCTTTTGACATCGTTCGTCACAAGCGGATTCCAATCAGATTGTGTGCTTGTGGAGTATCGTCCTAGTTGTGCGAACGGACTAGCGATTACTTGTCAGAAAGGTCACAGTTCGTAGTAACTGAAGTGATGTCACCTAGTAAAACATAAATGATAGCTGAGGTTTTCCAAGAACGTTTTACACGCCCTGCGTCAACATCTACGTACATATTTCGCAAGCCACTGCATGGTGCGTGGCAGAGGGTATCATGAACCGCTACTAGTTTAATTTCCTATTCCACTAACAAATACAGCGAGGGAAAAGAGACTGTCTACATGCCCCCGTACGAACCGCGATTTATCGTACTTTATCTTCGTGGTCCTTACGCAAAATGTACATTGGTGGCGGTAGAATGGTTTCACAGTCAGCTTCAAACGCCGGTTCTTTAAATGTTCTCAACGTTATTCCTGGAAAACAGCGTAGTTTCCCCTCCCGGAATTCCCATTTGAGTTCCCGAAGCATTTCCGAAGCAGTAGCGTGTTGTTCGAACCTAGCGGCAACAAATGGTTCAAATGGCTCTGAGCACTATGGGACTTAACATCTATGGTCATCAGTCCCATAGAACATAGAACTACTTTAACCTAACTAACCTAAGGACAGCACACAACACCTAGTCATTACGAGGCAGAGAAAATCTCTGACCCCGCCGGGAATCGAACCCGGGAACCCGGGCGCGGGAAGCGAGAACGCTACCGCACGACCACGAGCTGCGGACTAGCGACAACAAATGTAGCAAACCGCCTCTGAATTGCTTTGATGTCTTCCTTTAGACCGATGTGGTGCGGATCCCAAACACCCGAGCAGGACTAAAGAATAGGTCACTTCAGCGTCCCATACGCGGTCTCCTTTACAGACGAACCCAATAAACCAAAGTCGACCATTCGCCTTTCCTACCACAATCCTCGCATGCTCGTTCCATTCCATATCGATTTGCAACGTTGTGTTCTGACATTTAACCGACGTGACTGTGTCACGCAAGGGTACTACTAATGTTGTAGCCGAACATTAACGGTTTGTTTTTCCAACTCATCCGCATTAACTTACATCTTCCTACGTCTAGAGCTAGCTGCCACGCATCACACCTACTAGAAATTTTCTGTAAGTTATGTGGTATCCTCCTACAGTCACCCAACTTCCTCTGTTCTTAACCGATATGAACATTTACACTGAAGAGCCAAACAAACTGGCACACCTGCCTAATATCGTGTATGGTCCCCGCAGGCACGCTGTAGTGCCACAACACCACGTGGCATGGACTGGACTAATGTCTGAAGTAGTGCTGGAGGGAAGTGACACCATGAATCCCGCAGGGCTGTCCATAAGTCCGTAAGAGTACGAGGGGGTGGAGATCTCTTCTGAACAGCACGTTGCAAGGCATCCCAGATGTGATCCATAATTTTCATGTCTGAGAAGTTTGGCGGCCGGCGGAAGTGTTTAGACTCAGAAGAGTGTTCATGGAGGTACTGTGTAGCAATTTTGGACTTGTGGAGTGTCGCATTGTCCTGATGGAATTGCCAAACTACGTCGGAATGCACAATGGACATGAATGTAGGCAGATGATCAAACAGGATGCTCATGCAAGTTTAACCTGTCAGAGTCGTATCAGGAGTCCCACATCACTCCAGCTGCACACGATGCACTCCATTACAGGGCTTCTACCAGCCTGAGTAGTGCATGACATGCAGGGTCCATGGATTCATGAGGTCGTCTCCATACCCGCTGGATACAATTTCAAAGGAGACTCTTCGGACCAGGCAACATGTTTCGTCATCAACAGTCCAATGTCGGTGATGACGAGCCTAGGAAGGCGTAAAGCTTTGTGCCGTGCAATCATCAAGGGTACACGAGTGGGTCTTCGTCTCCGGAAGCCAATGTCCGTGATGTTTCGTTAAATGGTTTCCACTCTGACACTTGTTGATGGCCCAGCATTGAAATCTGCAGCAATTTGCGGAAGGGTTGCATTTTTTTCGTGTTGAACGATTCTCTTCAGTCGTCGGACCGGTTTTTGCTTAATCTTTCTCCGGCCTCTGCGATTTCGGAGATTTGATGTTTAGCCGATTCCTGATATTCACGGTACACTTATGAAATGATAATATGGGAAAATGCCTACTTCATCGACACCTTGGAGATGCTATGTCCATTCGCTCATGCGCCGACTGTAGCACCAAGTTCAAACTGACTTAAATCTTGATAACCTGCCATTAAATCAAAACAAGTTTCTAAATGATTTAGATAAGATACGTTGTTGTTGTTGTTGTTGTTGTTGTGGTCTTCAGTCCAGAGACTGGCAGGATGCAGCTCTTCATGCTACTCTATCCTGTGCAAGCTGTTTCATTCCCAAGTACCTACTGGAATGTAAATCCTTCTGAATCTGCTTAGTGTATTCATCTCTTGGTCTCTCTGTACGATTTTTATCCTCCACGCTGTCCTCCAGTGCTAAATTGGTTATCCCTTGATGCCTCAGAACATGTCCTACCAGCCGATCCCTTTTTCTAGTCAAGTTGTGCCACAAATTCTATTCAGTACCTCCTCGTTAGTTACGTGATCTACCCATCTTCAGCATTCTTCCGTACCACCACATTTCGAAATCTTCTATTCTTTTCTTGTCTAAACTATTTATCGTCGATGTTTCACTTCCATATAGGGCTCCAAATAGAATCAGAAAAGACTTACTAATACTTAAATTTACACTCGATGTTAAGAAATTTCTCTTGTTCAGAAACGCTTTCCTTGCCATTGCCAGGGTGCGTTTTACACCCTCTCTACTTCGACCATCAACATTTATTTCGCTTTCCAAATAGCAAAAGTGATCTACTGCTTTAAGTGTCTCATTTCCTAACCTAATTCCCTCAGCGTCACCTCATTCAATTCGGCTACATTCCATTATCCTCGTATTGCTTTTGTTGATGTTTATCTCATATCCTTCTTTCAAGACACTGTCCATTCCGTTCAATTGCTCCTCCATGTCGTTTTCTGTCTCTGATAGAATCACAATGTCATCGAGGAACCTTATTTTTTTTGTTTCTTCTCCATGGATTTTAATTCCTACTCCGAGATACGTACACGGTGCTAAAAGTGACAATTGACCATAACAATAAAAAGTGTGAATCCTTCACATGACCACTAAAAAACCTCGTTTAGTTTCGCTTAAAGGATAAATCCACAAATTTAAAGGTTGTCGATTCAACCATGTATATAGCTGTTACAATTACGAAAAACGTGAATTGGAACCATCACATAGAAAATGTTCTTGACGGAGGCGAACCAAAAACTGCAGTTTATTGGCGGAATGAAATGCGTGCATGCCTAAGACATTCCGTTTCGCATGTCGGTGCAAGGCTTTCTAGCTGTCGACAATTTGGCGAATTGCGTGTCGATGAGGGTAAAATGATGATGAAGACAAAAAACACCCAGGCCCCGAGCGGAGAAAATTTCCGACACGGCCAGTAATTCAACCCGGGCACCTTGGCCGGCATTCTGCCCCGTTGTGACCAATCAGCTATGGAGACGGACTATTAGCGGAATACACGAGGCAGAAAATTTACTAAAGAGACTGCCTACACTACGCTTGTTCGTTCTCTTCCGGAGTACCTCTGCGTGGTTTGGGATCCTTACGTGATAGGATTGATGTATGACATTGAAAAAGTCCAAAGAGCGGCGGTTCGTTTTGTATTATTGCGAGATTGACGAGAGATGATAAGGGATATGTTAAGGGATTCGGAGTGGCAACCATTAAAAAAAAAAAAAAAAGGCGGTGTTCGTTGCGGCGAGATGTTTTCACGGAATTTCAGCTACCAGCTTTCTCCCCAGTTTGAGAATCCTAACTACATAGTGAGAAACAACCATCGTAATAAAATAAGAGCAATCAGAACTGACACCGAAAGATTTACGTGTCCATTTTTTCCCACGTGCTAGTCTGAAAGCGATTACTTGAAACCTCTGACAAACACGTAAGTGTAAGCTGCTGAGAAGTCATGTACATGTACATGTACATGTTGATTTTGCAAGAATAGAGTTGCTGAGCGAGTGCTTCGTATATTTGCTACTGAATAACGGGAATAACTAATCATAACGTTCTTTGAGTTACTAGCCACGTATATTTTTTTAGTCCTGGTGGTGTATTGTTACGAAAGTGCATGAGTTACAGGCAACATAAGATGAGAATGTACTCACTAATGTCCGCCCCTAGTAGCTGAGTGGTCAGCGCGACGGAATGTCATAGCTAACGGCCCGGGTTCGATTCCAGGCTGGGTCGGAGATTTTCTCCGCTCAGCGACTGGGTGTCGTGTTGTCCTTACCATTATCATTTCATACCCATCGACACGCAAGTCGCCGAATTGGCGTCAACTTGAAAGACTTGCACCCGATCTGCCCGACGGGAGGCCCTAATCACACGGCATTTCCATTTTCATTACTCACTAATGACAATAAACAACGGAACGATGATAGACAATGACATAAATTTCACGTTGAAGAGTAAGTGGCAAAGAGAACACATTTTCGACAATATTCTTGCTGCGTTACATACTCATTATATTTTTTGCTTACTCGCTACGCATACACTTCCAGTGGATCTTCATTAATTAGCGTTTGATACTAGTAGCATAGTTCCATGGTTATTTTGCCAGACAAGTAAACGTAATGGCGCAGTGTTCAAACATTCCTGCACCTCGCCTGTATTCCACCTTGTTAGAAAGCAGCGATGCTTATCAAAATACACACAGCCGCCAAAGGGAGTGATGTTGAGTCTGTGGCAGAGTAGAAAGAAAAAAATGTAGCCCTGAGTCCATTTCTGCAGAACAGATGGCGAGAGGACCCGAGATGGATAAATTTCCAGACAGTGTAACTAACGAGCAAGGGTGCAGTAACGAAGCATCGAACCCAGTTCTCCGGCTCAAGGATCCCACACCCGCCTTGTGCGCAGTGCCGCCACAAAACAGCTCACGACTGCGTAAAATACGCATCAGATGTGACAAGTAATGCAAACGAATTAAAAGTGTTACGCGTTTTGCCGTTGAGATGGAGATTGTGTGCATACAGGATTTGCCAGTGACTTCAGCACCTAAGAACCAAATGTACGACCGCACGTCGCGGCGTAATTCCGAGTCTTACAAGCAGCATTTTACGAAATATAACTGGCTTAGTGTGCTAATTCTGCACGTAAAAAACCTTGTCTACTCCTCCTGTCCCAGATTACTGCTGGGAAAGCGAGAAACGTATTTTACGCAAATCCGAACGAGACACGCCTTTCTTTGTGCGCATGCTATGCCGGTAACTTTCAACGTAAGCAACCTCATTGTATCTACAGAAGAGAAAATTGCGTTTATGTGTCATTCGTTGCAGAGTGGAAGTGATGGCGGAGATATAAAACCGTTCCTTCGGTGAGAAGCCGGTAAGAAGTTTAAACATAATGTTAAGACTATGGAAGCTTGAAGTGTGCCAAAGAAATATAAAACTTATGGGAGTCTTACGCAAATGGAGAGTATGATGCAGTTGAAAAGGGCATCGAGATTGTTTCATTAATGACGGTGTACCTAACCACAATAAATGAAAATGGAGAGGGATATTAGTTCTGGTGTTACGGAACTATGCTGCAATTCGCTCTCAATTATCGACACACGCAGCGGGTTAACGACCATAGCCATGTACAGTGGACTGATGAGTACGCTTTTAGCAGTTTCCCACTCTCGTTTACTCAAATGCTGGGCTGGTCCCCAAATTCCCCGTCAAGTCCACAGACAGATGACGTACACAGGTTTCCTTGACAGCTCTGTCGTCAGGACGAGCACTCGGCCACAAATATTCAAATAAAAGTTTTCCGAGTGCAGAAAAGCAGACTAGGTGGGATAAAAGTTGTGGGAAAGAAGAAAACAAAGAAGACGAAGATATTGTAACCACCCACACTTAGCCCTTTAATCCCGACTGCATTTACAGGTTTTCTACCGAGGTAAAGCGAATATTAAGAATTTTGGAACTGTCCAGAGGAACACTGATTCTCCTCCATGAAGTTTTTCTCTTTTCATCTGCACACTGAGGTGACAAAAGTCATGCAGTACCTCCGAATATCGTGACGGACCTACTCTTGCGATGCATAGTGCAGCAACTCGAAGTGGTATGGACTCAACAAGTGTCTGGAAGTCCCCCGCAGGAATATAGAGACATGCTACCACTAAAACCGCCCATAATCGCTAAAATGTTGCCGGTGCAGGGTTTTGTGCACGAACTGACCTCTCGATTACTTCTCATAAATGTTCGATGGGACTCATACCGGGCAATGTGTGCAGCCAAAGCATTCTCTAGAACTGTCCATAATCTTCTACAAACCAATCATGAACAATTGTGTCCACGTGACATGGCGCATTGTCATGTATAAAAATTCCATCCTTGTATGGGAACATGAAGTCTATGAATCTTCTGAAGGGTTTCAAAGTAGCCGAACATAACCACTTCCAGTCAGTAATCACCTCATTTGGATCAGTTCATTCCATGTGAATACAGTTCACACGATTACGCAACCACCATCAGCTTGCACAGTGCCTTGTCGACAACTTGAGTCCATGGCTTCGTGCTGTCTGCACACCTCTCGAAGCCTAACTGAGGTCGAGACTCATCTGACCAAGGCAACGTTCTCCAGTTGTCTAGTGTCCAAGCGATGTGGTCACGACACGAGGAGAGGAGCTGCAGTCATTGTCACGCAGTTAGCAAAGGCAGTCGCGTCTGTCATTTGCTGCCCTAGCCCATTAACGCCAGATTTTGCCACACTGTCCTACAGGATATGTTCGCCGTACATCGCTCATTCTTTTCTGCGGTTATTTCATGCAGTGTTGCTTGTCTATTATCAAGGACAACTCAACGCATACGCCACTGCTCTGGGTCGTTAAGTGAAAGCCGTCGACCACTGCGTTGACTGTGGTGAGAGGTAATGCCTGACATTTGGTATTCTTGGTTCACTGCTGGCACAGTGAATCTCCGAATATTGAATTCCCTAAAGATTTCCGAAATGGAATGTTCCATGAGCCTAGTTCCAGCCACCATCTCTCTTGCGGTTATAATCACATCGGAATCCTTCTTACAAAAAGCATCTCAGTACAAATGACTGTTCCACAGTGCACTGTCTTTTTATATGTATATATGTGCATATCGCTATCTCGCGAATCTTTCCACCACAGTTTATTGCCATTAATTACTTATTTCGTTGTGAGAAGGTCAGATGGGTGCCAGTGGAAAAATCAATATCTCGTAAACAATTTTGGTAGTGATTGGACTGCGTCTGGCTTCTGTTTGCATCAGATCCATTAATACCCCACTTAGGGCTCTAAAGTAACATAAACAGCCAGAGTGCAGTTTTCAGTACCCCCGACAGCTGCGAATAAATTTTCGAGGTCCTCTTAAAGTAAAGTGCACTATCTTGCACTCCAGCTCTGTTGACACACACACACACACACACACACACACACACACAGAGAGAGAGAGAGAGAGAGAGAGAGAGAGAGAGAGAGACGTAGAAATAGTGTGACTGGCAACTGTAAGTATAATATTCCATTTCAAGAAAACTCTGACCAGCTATCCTAACATCTCAAAACAATACGCCAGTATTGGACAGGACATCGGCACGAGTGATGCCGAGCGCCTAGATTGGAAATGAAACAGTTTAACTTCTACATCGGCGGCACACACTTTGCTGTCTCCAGGTGCCGGCTATGCCTAATTCTGGTTAAACTGCAGGTTATTGCCAACTGTGACATCAAACAATAAGAAAAGCTGTCTATAGTGAAAACAGCAGCGGAATATTTATGAACGCTTTGCTCCTTATTGGGACATTTCTAGAATTTGTTTTGAATCTGCAGGCTATTTATGACTAATGCATTACCCGCAGTTTCCAAAGAAATTCTGTAGATGCCTCAAAAGGTCGAAACGCGTTAATAAAGGTTTTGCTGTCAGTTTCAACCTAGACTGTTTTCCTTACCGAAAATTCATCACCCTGGTTTCGGCACCATAGCCATGGAGGAGGAGGACATCAAACTTTTCTCGGCGGCATCCTTGTGTAAAATTCTTAGTGTTGGAAACAATGTTGAATATCCTGTCGTGGATGAATCCATTACAGATGGACCACAAGCTCGTATTGAGAGGCGGATGGGAGGTGTGCTTCCCCAAGGAACCATCCCGTCATTTGCCTTAAGGGCTTTGGCGAAGCCGCGTGAGTCGTAAATGCTAATTGCCGGTCGGAGGTACGAACTCCCGTGTTCCAGATCATCGAGTCCGGTATTACAGCTACGCAGCCCTCGCTTTGCTCCAACAAAAAAATCAAACTCTCAGTGTTTCTAGGTGCGAGAAAAATAGATCAAGTAAGAACAGTTGTTGTAAGCATCTACACAGTTAGCCGAGACGTGCTGTAATTCTGAAAGAGCCGTTCACGACGGAGATTGAACTTCAGCAACTCCATCAAGGGGGATATCGCAAGTAGCTCGTTACAGCTACAGCTGAGGTGATAAAAGTCACGGGCTAGCGATATGCACGTATCAGAGGGCGTTAGCACCAGGTACACACGGTATAAAAGAGCAGTGTATTGCCGGAGCTGTCGTTCGTACTCCGATGATTCATGTAAGAATGTTCCCGACTTGACCATGACCGCAAGACGGGAATTAAGAGACTCAGAATAAGTAACAGTAATTGGAGCTACACGCGCGGGACATTCAATATCGTAGCTCGTTAGGGGATTCAGTATTCCGGGATCCGCAGTGTCAAGAGCGTGCCAACAATACCAGATTTGAGACTTTTTCAGGCATTATGTCTCAGCGCTGATAACGCAGTTGCCGACGGCCTTCGGGTAATGACTAAGTACAGCGGCGTTTGCGTAGTGTTGTCGATGCTAACAGACAAGCAGCACTGGGAGAAGGAGCACCAGAAATCAATGTGAGACGTACGACGAACGTATCCCTAACAGTGTGGCGAAGTGTGGCGTTAATGGGCAATGGCAGCAGACGATAGACGTGAGTGAGCAGTTCGAGTAGCGCTCAAACACAGCCGTACTTAAAACAGTGAGCTGAAAGAATAGAAGACTGTAAACATGTATTTAAAATGTACGAATTGTTAATAAGTATGCGAAATATTCGTTCACTGAACATATGTACATATTTTAAGGGTCAAGATGTTTCTTGCAGAAAATTAAGCGTACTGAAATGATAAAAGTATCTACAGGGATATTCACGAAGATACGGAGATATTTTAATATGTTATTCTACAAGTAAAACTAACGAAAAAAGTTCATATAAACATAGGTCCGAAAATATTTAGTTCCTGAGTTACGGCTAGTAAAAGATTTTGACTGAAATTTAGCAACTTCACTAATATGAAGTCATCGCAAAACTGTACGAGGTTAGGTCCGCAGCTCGTGGTCGTGCGGTAGCGTTCTCGCTTCTCACGCCCGGGTTCCCGGGTTCGATTCCCGGCGGGGTCAGGGATTTTCTCTGCCTCGTGATGACTGGGTGTTGTGTGTTGTCCTCAGGTTAGTTAGGTTTAAGCAGTTTTAAGTTCTAGGGGACTGATGACCATAGATGTTAAGTCCCATAGTGCTCAGAGCCATTTGAACCATTTTTTTTTTTGTACGAGGTTAAAGTACAACACGATTTACATTTATTTTGTCGTTATTGGTTTGGTGAATCTAATAAAACAAGTCCCAGATATGTATCTGCAGTTGTTTTCCAGAACATCCAGAGAAGCAAAGATTAATGTAAAAGCAAATTTGTTGACTTTCCTTAACAGTGTAAAAACGTTTATGTCATTGTTGTCAACCGTTAGCGAGTTTCTTCTGTCGTTTCCTAACCTTGAAACGAGTTAGTTTTCTTTATTGGCCAGTGAAAGAACGTAATAACAACTTTGTATTTAAGTAAAACCACATAGTAACTGTTGTAGTTTGTAGATTATTTATGAAACAGGGATGTCTTTCGAATTTACGACAGAGGAATACGCCAATATTGTGCTTATTTATGGCAAATGTGATGGTAAAGCTACGGCTGCAGTTAACGAATATCGCGTACGTTATCCAACTCGAGGGATTCCGAATGCACGAACCATTAATGCAGTATTTCGAATGTTACGGGGGTCGGGGTCTCTATCTAGGCTGGGAAACGGCTGCAGATAACCGTCTGGGACATGTTTTCTTGCATTCACAAGGTCAATAACAACAAAATAAATGGAAATCGTGCTTTACTTTAACCTCGTACGGTTTTTCAATGGCCTCCTGTTAGCGAAGTTGCTATATTTCACGAAAAATCTCTTATTAGCCGTAGCTCCGTAAGTAAACATTTGCGTACCTATGTTTACTTGAACTTTTTTCTTTAGCTTTACTTGTAGAATAACATATTAAAATATTTGCATACCTTCGTGAACCACGATGTATTTTACAGTTACATTTTAGGGAGATTCTCATTACACATGTAGGCCTATTACTTTCATTTGTAGTTGGAGAAAGAACCAAAGCATAATCTGCGACTTAATTCTTATTACTAAACTTTGTTTTGAAATTGGTGTATATTTGTAAAAGTCAGAACCGGAAGCAGACATATTCATTCGTCGCATCCCGTAAAGACCCTGTGATTCAGATATCTCGTTCAATTTAAAGGGGTTGCAGTTTCCAGTGCGGCTTGCATTTGCTGTATCAACAACGCACAGGACCAGTCATTTTGTATGCAGATATTAAACATCGAGGGTAGCGCTGGGCTCTGCAGCTAGTAGACAATACCCGCAAGCATTTCAGTACTTCCTGTCGCCATCGATGTTACCCCGCGCAGTTGGTCAGCGCACCAACCCTTCGTGAACGAGTGGGTCTGCCTTCGTGTCCCACACCTGGCCGGATACGGGACAGCTGACGGTATGGAACGCGGGAAGCAGCCGAAATTTTTGTGGTTGCGGGCGTCGGTGGCACCAGGAAGTAGTTTGTAAGCTACCGGCGATCGTTCACATAAGGGCGGCCCGTGACCCGAATGCCCTACCAAACTACAGCGCTGTAGCAGCTTCACGTGTTTGTCACAGACACCTGATGCACAGTAGTCCTGCCACTATTCGTATGTCCCACACAATTTACCTGTTACCTTCCTATTTGTGTTGTCCTCACCTGCTTAAAAATACTCCACAGTATTAACTTGTAGGCGCAAGGAGATTCAAATGGTTCAAATGGCTCTCAGCACTATGGGACTCAACTGCTGTGGTCAGAAGTCCCCTAGAACTTAGAACTACTTAAACCTAACTAACCTAAGGACAGCACACGACACCCAGCCATCACGAGGCAGAGAAAATCCCAGACCCCGCCGGGAATCGAACCCGGGAACCCGGGCGTGGGAAGCGAGAACGCTACCGCACGACCACGAGATGCGGGCGCGCAAGGAGAAATTTAGTACACGCTGTTGTACAAATATGGCCTCAGCAAACGAAAATAATTCCAGACTGTAAGGTGAAAAATGACGTTGCTTGTAGGATTTTGTCCTGGCGCTTTACGTGACGAATCCGTATCCCAGTTCTCTGCGAACCAATAACATCCACTACCCCCTCCAACCAGCGAGTCTTTAAGAAAAATCGACCTCCTATAAATAAAACATCAAACGTTTGATTACTTTCAAAAGAGTTAATGTGTTAAATATTTGACGTGTAACACGTAAAACCTTTATATTTGAAGACGTAAAACCATAACTACGTTGCTTTTATTACCTTCGGATTATTAACTCAAAAATGGTTCAAATGGCTCTGAGCACTATGGGACTCAACTGCTGAGGTCATTAGTCCCCTATAACTTAGAACTAGTTAAACCTAACTAACCTAAGGACATCACAAACATCCATGCCCGAGGCAGGATTCGAACCTGCGACCGTAGCGGTCTTGCGGTTCCAGACTGCAGCGCCTTTAACCGCACGGCCACTTCGGCCGGCTATTAACTCAAAGACTAAAGGATTTAGTCCTGAAACATCAACTAAAAATGCCCTGTAGAAAGGACATGTAGTTTAGGAAAGACACCGTAGTTGCAGTAATAGATATAAAAAATGCTTATGACACTGTTAGAAGGGAAGAGAGATGGAAACGTCTGAATAGACCGGAACTGTCAAAAGGAATGTAACTGGGATTCAGAAACATGTTCAAAAGGACGGCAATAAATCAGAATGGTATCAAACTGACAGAAGGGTTCGGCAAGGAAGAGATATTTAATATAGTCACGGAAAACATCAGAACGAAAGTTCGCCAAGGGTCAGCAGCAAACGATATGAAAATCAAAGCATATGCAGATGACATGATTTGTGAAGAAAATGAGCAGAAATTGGAAGAACAACTAAACACCTGCCAAATAGTCATTGAAGATGTAGGCATGGAAATAAGATTAACAAAAAGTGACATAATCAAAATTAGCAAAAAATAAAAAAAATAAAGGATATAACTTTCATTGGAGAAATTTTTAAAGAAGTAGATCCTTTCAGGTATTTAGGAAGTAAAGTAATCAAGAAAGGAAACATCATAAATGAAGTTTGGGGGAGAATACATATTGTTAGAAATATTATTGTTGTGGGTCGAGCATAATTAGAAATTGCAGAATGCCATCCAGAGCAAAGACCATAATGTACAAGTGAAATTATATGCCGATTTTGACCTGTGGATTCAGAATGTTGAACTTGGACAAAGAAATATCTGAGCACAATACAAGTAACTGAGATGCACTTTATACAAAGGATACTCGGTAAGACGAGAAGCGACAGGATAAGGAATGAAATAATACGGAACATTCTGCATTTGAAGGCCCTAAATGAAAGTATGGAGAGTAATAGGCTTAAACGGTATGACCACATTGAAAGAATGGGAACAGGAAGCCGGCCGCTGTGGCCGAGCTGTTCTTAGCGGTTCAGTCTGGAACCGCGCGACCGCTACGGTCGCAGGTTCTAATCCTGCCTCGGGCATGGATGTTTGTGATGTCCTTAGGTTAGTTAGGTTTAAGTAAATTTCTAGGGGACTGATGCCTCAGATGTTAAGTCCCATAGTGCTCAGAGCCATTTGAACCATTTAGAACCATTTTATTCCTTTACCTATTCAATAGACAAATTACACATCATCTGTGACAATAAACAAACCAGCCTGACATTATTCTCAGTTTTCGCCTTGTGTTAGAGAAAGTAATAGAAAAGCGTGGATCCAGTAGACAGCGACAATTTTGGCTTTTGCGAAAGCTGAAGGCACTAAGACGAAGTTCTGATGTAGCGCTTGAACTGAGGCAGGACTTAAGAAAAGTCAACACGCGTTCATAGAATTGTCGACCACGAAAAAGCATCCGGTAGAGTAAAATGCTGTGTGGTGTTCCAAATTCTCTAGATAGCAGGTGTAAGCTGAATATGAGAAATGCATTGTATGTACAAGAACAAAGAAAGTTAAGAAAGGGAATGGACAACCGAGAAAGAAGTGCTTGGAGTAGCAATGGTATGGGATAGATGTTTAACTCTTTCGTCCTACGGTTCAATCTATACGTCAACGAAGCCACGACAGAAGAGACAGAATGCCTCAGCAGTGGAATTAAAATTCAGGGTGAAAGGCTATCAATGATAATTTTCACTGATGACATTGCTATCCTCAGACCCTGTGAGGAATAAATGAAGGAACCATTAAATGGAATGGTCTAATAAACAAGCAGTATGGATTGATAAGAATGACAAAAATTATGAGGAGAATCACAAATGAGTTTAGCTGTAGACTTACTTAACCATTTAATGGTTAAAATTTATTTATTCGAAAAATAAAAGGTCAAAATGTGGTGTCACCGCCAGTCACCACACTTGCTAGGTGGTAGCCTTTAAATCGGCCGCGGTCCATTAGTATACGTCGGACCCGCGTGTCGCCACTGTCTGTGATTGCAGACCGAGCGCCACCACACGGCAGGTCTAAAGAGGCGTCCTAGCACTCGCCCCAGTTGTACAGCCGACTTTGCTAGCGAAGCTACACTGACCAATACGCTCTCATTTGCCGAGACGATAGTTAGCTTAGCCTTCAGCTACGTCAATTGCTACGACCTAGCAAGGCGCCATTACCAGTTTATATTCAGTGTAATAATGTCTAAACAAGAGCGATGTTCTCCAATTGTGGATTAAAGTTAAGTATTCCAAGAACTACGTTCTTTTCTTTGTAGGATAATTACTTTACGTTGTTCCAGACCTCACGCCAATCTGCGTGAGCTTAACGCGTGCCTTTCGGCTACCTCCGAGTGGCGTGGCTGTCTTGGTACGCCACTACACAAAATCTGTCATCCTTTCTTATAAATAACACACTTTTACTACCAAAAAATTTTTAAAGTGACTGGTTTTGGAAAGTAGGCTCATGTTTTCATGTGAACCTAATATTTCCAGAGTAAGATTTTTAATCTTAGAATGATTTTATCAGGATACCAATTATGGAAGATGTATAACAAATCAGTACCGAAACACATTCTTTCCTCTGAAGAGGAAAATCATGAAATACCACAACAGATTTTCAACATAATATTTGATAATGACTTTGAGATACCACACAGCTATGTTTTACACTTTCCGTGAACTATTCTGGGGCAACAACGCCCGACTACCTAGAAATTATGTACAAACCAGCAGAATTACTGACGTCATGTTTCAAAATTATGTCGATGATGTATAGCAAAACTCAATTAGTTGCTTCAGATACTTCAGATTTCCTGGTACGCAGAGATGATTTGGTCTTATTTCCGTGAAACAGTAGAACTCTGCCGTCTATAAACACATGCCGCTTCATTTGATCGGTCACAGTTTTCTATATATCCATCCCGTGGTCCTCTGTATTTTTCTCCAAGTTACGAAAGCGTCTCGTTACATGATAGCACTAGACGGATATGAGATATAGATGTCCCAAGTCCCAAAACTGCGTACTACTGTAGTGGGACATACGTATCCCGCCAACTACGAAAGGGTTAACATCCAAATTGGGAGCCTCGAAGTTACTGAATCAGGCTACCTTGGAAGAGGAATAGCACGAGACGGATGAAGCAAGGACGACTCAAAAAAGACCGATTACGTTGAGCGAAGAGGGCATTCCAGACCAAATTAGACCTACCAGTATCAAACAAATTGCCCCAATAATAGCACTATCACATTGTATTCAACTAAGAACCTTTAGCTGAACAGGTTGCGGAAGAAACTTTTGAAAAAAGGGTGGTTGGTTCACAGTATTGTATAGCAGTGAATGATAGGCTGCGGAAACAATAAAAAAAGGAAAGAATCGAAGCGTTTGAATTTTGGTGGTATAGAGGGATGTTGACCATTAAGTAGATTGACAATACACACATTAAAAAAAGTTTTGCATCACCTCGGTTCCGAGAGTTCCAGAACCTGTACAGGCAATAGGAATAGAGATCAACGTAAACATCATTTCCGCCCTTTTTATTGCTCATGAAAAGCACACATTGCATGTTGTTCCTCCATACAGCGAGACCTTAAGAGGTGGTGGTTCAGATGCTCTACACACCGGCACCTCTAGTACCCAGTAGCACGTCCTCTTGCATTGATACATGCGTATATCGTGAAATGCTATCCACAAGTTCATCAAGGCACTGTTGGTCCAGATTGTCCCACTCCCTCACAGTAGTTGGTGGATCACGTCGTCCATAAACAGCCATTTTCAATCTATCCCAGGCATGTTCGATAGGTTTCATGTCTGGGGAACATGCTGGCCACTATAGTCGAGCGATGCTGTTATCGCGAAGGAAGTCGTTTACAAGATGTGCACGATGGGGGCGCGAATTGTCGTCCATGAAGAAGAATTCCTCGCCAATATGCTGCCGATGTGGTTGCACTATCGGTCGGAGGATGACATTCACGTATCGTACAGCCGTTACGGCGGCTTCCATGACCACCAGCGGCGAACGTCAGCCCCACATAATGCCACTCCAAAACAGCAGAGAACCTCCACCTTGCTGCACTAGCTGGACAGTGTGTGTAAGGCGTTCAGCCTGACCGGGTTGCCTCTAAACACGTCTCCGACGACACTCATCGGTGAAGAGAACGTGATGCCAGGCCTGATCGGTCCATTCGGTATGTTGTTGAGTCCATCTGTACCGCGCTGCATAGTGTCGTGGTTGCAAAGATGGACTTCACCATGGACGTCGGGAGTGAAGTTGCGCGTCATGCAACCTATTGAGCACAGTTTGAGTCGTAACACGATGTCCTGTGGCTGCACGAAAAGCATTATTCAACATGGTGATGTTGCTGTCAGTGTTCCTCCGAGCTATAATCCGTAGGTAGCGGTCAGGCACTGCAGTAGTAGCCCTTGGGCGGCCTGAGTGAGGCATGTCATCGACAGTTCCTGTCTCTCTGTACCTCCTCCTTGTCCAAACGACATCGCCTTGGTTCAGTCCGAGACGCCTGGACACTTGTTGACAGCCATTCCTGCCACAAAGTAACAACGTGGACGCGATGAAACCGCGGTATTGACCGTCTAGGCATGGTTGAACTACAGACAACACGACCCGTGTACCTCCTTCCTGGTGGAATGACTGGAACTGACCGGCTGTCGGATCCTCTCCGTCTAATAGGCGCTGCTCATGCATGGTTCTTTACATCTTTGGGCGAGTTTAGTGACATCGCTGAACAGTCAAAGGGGCTGTGTCAGTGATACAATATCCACAGGCAACTTCTATCTTAAGGAGTTCTGGGAACCGGGGTGATGCAAATTGGTGGCTCATTCCAACAGTGCTGTGTAATACGTTCCACGCTCTAGCCTTATTCCACACTGATCACGTATTCCTTTCTGATGCCCCGCGCCTTCGACGAGGCACTGGAACGTGAACGAGAAAAAGAAATCTGACAGTTTACGTCGAAACGCAACACTGCGCAAACCCGTGGAAGTTGCTTCGTTGTTAACTGTGTAACCACTGCCAGGACTGTGACGCGGATATGCAAGGCCTTCTCGAGCTGGCTGGCAGAGTCGTTCGATCTGAAACTTCACGACTCGCGAATGCCGTGCCAAACAAGTCGCGTGATGCAAGTCCCCAAGGCGAGAGTAAAAAGAAGGGATAAAAGTAAATAAAAGGAAGGATCCGGCGCATACTTTGGAAGTACACAAAAATTGAGTAACGGTGCACGGAGAAACAGAAATTACTTTGGGAGTTGGCACCTGCTGGGAAAGAACGAGTAGATCCTGGAGGATAAGACCAGGGCCATGTCAAACATTGTGTGTGTGTGTGTGTATGTTTGTGTGTGTAGTGTGATTCTTTTTGTTACTATTGAGAATATTTGTGATCATCTCACGTATGCGACGCATTGTCATCATTTTTTACGTCTAGAGAGGGAATGACGTTCAGCCGTTTGCAACGAACGAGATGGTCGAGGGTAAATTGCGGTTCGCGGAGACGTTAACTGGGGAGGAAATACAAGGGAATTCTTTCGGCGTAGCGCTCCCGCCAGGTCGTGAACTGGAGACACCGCAGACGGCCCATCAGGAATCCCGCAGATGCAACAACGTCGCGCAGCGCGCTAGACTGCGCCTGTCTGCGACGCGTGTCTGAGGTCGAAGAAGCGTCGCTATGTAGGCGTGGCGGTGACAGCTGGTGGTGGTAGGCGGCGCGCTCCACACGTGTCACTCCAGCCTACCCTGATGTGCGACAAGGACACGTGTAACTCGACCTGCGGCCCAGACACTGCTTACGCCATAGCTTTTAAACTGCCGGAGCATGCTCGGGGAGCGAAGGAGTGCAACATTTTCGCCGCTGTACCTCTGACCCTGTCACGTCGAGAATGCACTACTCAAGTCTCGGGGCACGCTTGAGGCTGCGTGAGCACGGGCGATTAACCACTAGGCAGGAATATCCGCACACTGACAAAGCGTAATGCTCGAACCGGGAATTCTCACCTGAATTTACTGTACTGGTGTTTGTTTACATTTTGGCCGAATGTCGAGACTTCGACGTTGCTTGTACTTGGCCAGTTTATACATCAGGAACAGTAATGATAAATAAGTGTTGCTACTAAGAGTCGAGGGACATGAAAGGGAAGCAGTGCTTGGGAAGGGAGTGAGACAGGGTTGTAGCCTCTCCCCGATGCTATTCAATCTGTATATTGAGCAAGCAGTAAAGGAAACAAAAGAAAAGTTCGGTGTAGGTATTTAAATCCATGGAGAAGAAATAAAAACTTTGAGGTTTGCCGATGACTTTGTAATTCTGTCAGAGACAGCAAAGGATTTCGAAGAGCAGTTGAACGGAATGGATAGTGTCTTGAAAGGAGGATATAAGATGAACATCAACAAAAGCGAAACGAGGATAATGGAATGTTGTCGAATTAAGTCGGGCTATGCTGAGGGAATTAGATTAGGAGTTTTCCTATTTGGGGAGCAAAATAACTGATGATGGTCGAAGTAGAGAGGATACAAAATGTAGACTGGCAATGGCAAGGAAAGTGTTTCTGAAGAAGAGAATTTGTTAACATCTAGTATTGATTTAAGTGTCAGGAAGTCGTTTCTGAAAGTATTTGTATGGAATGTAGCCATGTATGGAAGTGAAACATGGACGGTAAATAGTTTGGACAAGAAGAGAATAGAAGCTTTCGAAATGTGGTGCTACAGAAGAATGCTGAAGATTAGATGGGTAGATCACATAACTAATGAGGAGGTACTGAATAGATTTGGGGAGAAGGGGAGTTTGTGGCACAACTTGACTAGAAGAAGGGATCGGTTGGTAGGACATGTTCTGAGGCATCAAGGGATCACCAATTTGGTACTGGAGGGCAGCGTGGATGGTAAAAATCGTAGAGGGAGACCAAGAGATGAATACAGTAAGCAGTTTCAGAAGGATGTAGGTTGCAGTAGGTGCTTGGAGATGAAGAAGCTTGTACAGGATAGAATAGCATGGAGAGCTGCATCAAACCAGTCTCAGGGCAGAAGACCACAACAACAAGTACGTATGCAAAATAGGTCATCGTGGCCTAAGGGCTCAGTCTTTAAATCCTAAGCAAAACATCCAGCGCCGCAATCCTAGCCATTGGTTGTATATTTAATGATAATAATAATAATAATAATAATATAATAATAATAATAAGTACATGAATGCAATACAGCTACATCCAAACATATACACTCCTGGAAATTGAAATAAGAACACCGTGAATTCATTGTCCCAGGAAGGGGAAACTTTATTGACACATTCCTGGGGTCAGATACATCACATGATCACACTGACAGAACCACAGGCACATAGACACAGGCAACAGAGCATGCACAATGTCGGCACTAGTACAGTGTATATCCAACTTTCGCAGCAATGCAGGCTGCTATTCTCCCATGGAGACGATCGTAGAGATGCTGGATGTAGTCCTGTGGAACGGCTTGCCATGCCATTTCCACCTGGCGCCTCAGTTGGACCAGCGTTCGTGCTGGACGTGCAGACCGCGTGAGACGACGCTTCATCCAGTCCCAAACATGCTCAATGGGGGACAGATCCGGAGATCTTGCTGGCCAGGGTAGTTGACTTACACCTTCTAGAGCACGTTGGGTGGCACGGGATACATGCGGACGTGCATTGTCCTGTTGGAACAGCAAGTTCCCTTGCCGGTCTAGGAATGGTAGAACGATGGGTTCGATGACGGTTTGGATGTACCGTGCACTATTCAGTGTCCCCTCGACGATCACCAGTGGTGTACGGCCAGTGTAGGAGATCGCTCCCCACACCATGATGCCCGGTGTTGGCCCTGTGTACCTCGGTCGTATGCAGTCCTGATAGTGGCGCTCACCTGCACGGCGCCAAACACGCATACGACCATCATTGGCACCAAGGCAGAAGCGACTCTCATCGCTGAAGACGACACGTCTCCATTCGTCCCTCCATTCACGCCTGTCGCGACACCACTGGAGGCGGGCTGCACGATGTTGGGGCGTGAGCGGAAGACGGCCTAACGGTGTGCGGGACCGTAGCCCAGCTTCATGGAGACGGTTGCGAATGGTCTTCGCCGATACCCCAGGAGCAACAGTGTCCCTAATTTGCTGGAAAGTGGCGGTGCGGTCCCCTACGGCACTGCGTAGGATCCTACGGTCTTGGCGTGCATCCGTGCGTCGCTGCGGTCCGGTCCCAGGTCGACGGGCACGTGCACCTTCCGCCGACCACTGGCGACAACATCGATGTACTGTGGAGACCTCACGCCCCACGTGTTGAGCAATTCGGCGGTACGTCCACCCGGCCTCCCGCATGCCCACTATACGCCCTCGCTCAAAGTCCGTCAACTGCACATACGGTTCACGTCCACGCTGTCGCGGCATGCTACCCGTGTTAAAGACTGCGATGGAGCTCCGTATGCCACGGCAAACTGGCTGACACTGACGGCGGCGGTGCACAAATGCTGCGCAGCTAGCGCCATTCGACGGCCAACACCGCGGTTCCTGGTGTGTCCGCTGTGCCGTGCGTGTGATCATTGCTTGTACAGCCCTCTCGCAGTGTCCGGAGCAAGTATGGTGGGTCTGACACACCGGTGTCAATGTGTTCTTTTTTCCATTTCCAGGAGTGTATATACAGCTACAGAAATCTGTAATTATTGATACATTTTCAATTGCCCTAAAGTTGCTAAATGCAATGTAACATATACCATACAGTTAGAAGGAAGTCACGCTTGATCAAGGTCCGCGTCACTTTCTATTTTTAACCAGACATAACGTCTGAGAAAGGAAAGAAATAATAATAAAACATTAACAGTACATTGAGAGTACATAGAAAGAGTGCCACAAGACAAATTGCCTATTGTGACAACCCATACGAAAATGGTAGAAGTACCTGGTAGAAATCATCCAGCCATCAGGGTTCAACCTAAGGGCCAGTGAGGAAAGAATAAAAAAAACTACAGAAAGCATATAAACTCACGTGGAACTATTATAACCAAAAATCCGTATCCATAAACACAAAATTGAGGCACTACAACACTGTCGTACTTCCGGAGGCACTAAATGCATCTGAAACAACACAAATAGGTGGGCGAACTAAAATCAAAGAAATAGAGAAACAAGAAAGGAAAATTCTCAGGAAAATTTTTGGCCCGATACAAGAGCAAGGAATCTGGAAGAAGAGACCAGCATCAGAATTATATAAATACACAGACCAGATGACGGATACAATAAGGAAAAGAAGAATGCAGTTCTACGGATATATCCACCGGATGAATGGAAACAGAATTTCAAAGCTAATTCGTAAAGTCATCAGCTCAGGCAGGGGAAAAGCAAAATGGATAAAAGAAGTTGAAGAGGGCCTCAGACAAGCGCGCACACAACAGTAAACGATGCAGAAAATAGAACTGAATTCAGGATCATCATCAAAAAACATAAATTTCACACCACAACACAGAAGGGACCAGGATGCAAATGGACAGCGGAGCGAAAGAAACAACACAGTGAACACATTAAGAAAATTTGGGCTCAGAAAAACATAAACAAACAAACAATCATCATAAAGCAATTAAAGTTCAAACGCTCTCTTTAAATGGGAATAATCGAAAATAATAATAAAACATTAACAGCGATGACGGAAGATTTTGGGTGTAGGGAATAACCCCCGTTCTGGCAATAGCCTGGTCCAAGATGGCGGTGGAACAGAGGATCAGGACACCCTCCTGCACGTCGGGCGGGAACTGCCCCTAAAGTTGGAAGAATGAATGGTATGAAAATGCCTGAGGAAGCAGAAGGAACCGAAAAGTACTGTGTACACCCCGCATTCACAGAACAAGTCGTGGATTATGTGGTGGCGAGCCGGATCTAACTGGTCAGAACGCTGTTGAACCCCCCCCCCCCCCCCCATCCCCACCCCCCTCAGCCAACCTGTGGGCCCCCGTCGCCAAACGCCCCCGCTTTTGCTGACAACCTTTCATCTTCATATGATATATATGTTGTTGCTGTGGTCTTCCGTCCTGAAGCTGGTTTGATGCAGCTCTGCATGCTATTCTATCCTGTGCAAGCTTCTTCATCTCCCAGTACCTACTGCAGCCTAAATCCTTCTGAATCTGCTTACTGTATTCATCTCTTGGTCTCCCTCTACGATTTTTACCCTCCACGCTGCCCTCCAGTACTAAATTGGTGATCCCTTGATGCCTCAGAACATGTCCTACCAACCGATCCCTTCTTCTAGTCAAGTTGTGCCACAAACTCCTCTTCTCCCCAATTCTATTCAATACCTCCTCATTAGTTGCGTGATCTACCCATCTAATCTTCAACATTCTTCTGTACCACCACATTTCGAAAGCTTCTATTCTCTTCTTATCTAAACTATTTATCGTCCATGTTTCACTGCCATACATGGCTACACTCCATGCAAATACTGTATATCTATCTATATATATGTATTTATATACCAGAACTTACATATTTAAAAAAGTATATTGCCTGCGTCCATCCGAACGCTCGTTAGATCAGGAACTTTTTGATATTGTTAGTAACAAAGTTAAATAACGACTTGTCTTTATATAGCAGTATAAAGTACTGATACATACTCGTATATCAAAAATATATAGCCTGTGTCTGTCCGAAAGTGTATTAGAAGGATCGTGTAAAAATTTGAAATAAATCGATTAACCACTTTCCGCGATTTTTGGTAACTGCATTGAACCACATGTAATTATATGTTTGTATAGATGTAGATAAAGCTGACTCGGTGTTGACTGTTGTGAATATTTTTATTCGCTGCAGAGGCCATTTCGCGAGATTTTAAACGCTTCAGAAGGGCAGACTGCAATCTTGCTTTAACCTTATTGTAAATATTTACCGGGACAGTTTAACGTATTATGTGTGTATCTCTCATAATGCCTCCGAGATAAAATTAGAGAAACTATGGATAAGAAGAAGGAATAGACACCGACGTTGAGGAAAATACACAATGAATCCTCCGAAACACACCGTGGGGTTACTTGCGGTTTACGTGCTACGAATTTATGTAAAATACAACATGTTAATACTGGTGGCTTTTCAAAAACAGGTCTGTCAACAACAAAGGTGCTCACAAATTTAAAATCGTTTTGAGAAGTCCATCCGACAGGCCAAAAATTTCCGTATGGCTTAACAAGAAAGGTCAGAGAGAGTCCAATTCTTGGTAATAAAATCTAGAATAAGGACTAAATTCTTTGTTTGTGGGTGGCTACACATATAACCCAGATTAAACATCGGCTGCTTCTAGCTATGTGCATATGACAAATAGGGTGTTATCCGTTACATGAATAGAAGAAGAGTAGTCTCTAAAAATATAGATATGATCAACAAAAATTTTTTGATAACTATTACACACCAGAATTATGGTAGAGTACAGTCTTCATAGTTCACAGAACAAAAAATATATATAGTATCTCATACCGCTTCCGGCCTTACTGGAGAAATAACACCCAGGCTTGATTTTCTTACACCTTGCACCGAAAGACGGATCTACAAAGTGCTGCTTGCACTATGAAACAACGGCAAGACAAGACAACAGCTGACTTATAAAAGTTTTAAAGAACGGAAAATTCTTTTCAGATGAACTGCAGTGCAGCTCGAAACTCAATAAGACACCGTAAATATTTTCATGCGATGTGGACGCAGCAACGAATGAATGTTCGTCGTGAGAGATAGTTTTAAGTATTCTTTCCAGATAAAACAATATCGTAACCCACGAATCTGATTTCTATGCTATGTTAATGCTAGTCGGTCTACACTGCTTAATTTTCCATTTTTTTACTCGAAAATAATACGTCGTCGCTGTAACAGAAATTATTCCTTTGCGGAAGTCTTAAATTCCTCTACTGTAGGAATAAAACCACGTTGAAATCTAACATTGTAATACAAATAACTTTACGGATATTTTGGACTTAAAAATGAGTTACTACAACTGTATATGCTCCACACATTTACTGTTATTAATTGGTAATTTAGCATGAAAACTAAAAAAGATTATTCAACAAGATTGTCCCCATAATTCAGTATTTACACCATAGGCTATTTTTATAACGTACGTTAACCTGCTTTAGGTAGCATGTCATGCATGTCAAGGACTTCCAACGCTTAGAAAACACATCGAGGCGCAACTTCACTCTCGCTACTCCCGCCATTAGTACCAACCAGTTGTGTGTCTGTGTCATTTCCGGCTATCATTGTCATTCCGGCACCCATAGACGTTCTAATTTTGCTTCCCCATGCTTAATTCCATATACAGTTTAGTTAGCGCTTCCGAGTATCTCCTTACGGATTTAATTCAGTTTCGTGTTGTCTTCAACCTGTCTTTCATGGAAACGCTTACTTCCGGTGAACTATTCCGTCTCTCCTCTCTCGAAATTTAAAAAAAAAAACTATCTAAGGTCTCATTTCATTCTTTATTACTAAAAGTTGTCCTTAACTGACTGTGTCGTCTCTAAAAGAACTTGAAGTACGCTCGTATCGCATAGGAGTATTTAGCCGGTCCCCATAATTAATGAAAAATTCCCTTTCTGGCGTAACTGGCGAAACAGACAAACGAGCAGTCGTAAAAATTTTCAGTTATGTAAGCGTCATTAATTTATGGTCCCCAGAGGCAGAGGTTCAGTTCAATTACGGTAATTAGTCGATCAGGCTAAACAACAGGCTTATTTATAGCAGTAATAACTGTTTTTACATTTCAGTACCGATTAAAAAAGTGAACTGCATTGGGAACAGAATTATGAATAGAAATTTATCTCCTTGCAAACTACTGCGCATCTTTGCAATGTTAACTCGTGCTTTTTATGGGTAAATCTTCATGCTTGCAAATTTTATTGTACGTATATTAGTGACTTTGATGACTTTCGCTAATATTAATAGCCATCTGCTTCAAACACTGACATCTACTGGCTACGCGCAGCGTTTACGGCACGATATGGGCAATAACGAACGGTAAAGAGGATCTAATTAGTACCACAACACGCGTACCTAGTATTCCTTCTTCCCATTTGTCGAAGCCGGCACGCTTTTTCATAAAGACGCGATTAATAATTTTCTTACAGCAACGCTAAAACTCGTATTTCTACAGTAAACGGCATGATTTACTATATAATAAAACCCTGGCCTCTGAAAATTGTATTGTATTTTATTCTCCCACAAAGATTTCTGATAAGTGTATTAAATGTACACATTAGTTGTAATTGCTTACCATCTGGCGTAATTTTGTTGAAAAAAACTGTTTACCTTTATTAAGTGCTAGTTAAAAACAAAGTATTGATCTAGCGTTCCCTTACAAGGAAGCAGATATTACCTGTCGTAGTTTGATGCTCCTGCTAAAACACTCCATAATCCTGTACCTTGAGCGGCCATCTTCTTGGTTTTACGATGGGGTCATAACAAATTATTTTATTATTTATTTATTTAATCATTTATTTATTTAAGCACATCTGATTATGGCGACCAGGTTTTCTTTTACAGGGGACCGGGATTTCATCCGTACAATACTTTTTTTTACAATTTAATTACATCATAAACTCCCTCCATACGCAAGATGAAACATCTCCTGCAGAACAGCTAAACATAAAACACATTAGCGTAGCGTGTCTTAACTTCCGTGCTGGTAATAATTTATCGTCCAGCAAGTATTCTAGACCTGGAGGGATGGTACTAAAATTGCGATTTTCTTTGTTTACCCAACCTCACCTCGTCTAACTTTCATGTATTCCTTTTTTTACCGAATTTTGATAAATATAAAATACTGAGACGCCCCTTAAATATTCTAAGCAGCATAAATTATTATTTTGATATTTTCAAAGGAGTGTAATGCATAATTTAAATTGTAAGAGGATCTTGTTTGTTGGATGGGCGCAGGTGAAATGTTGTTAGAACCCTTTATTTGCTGGTATATGTGATGTATTTATGTAGAATCCTCTGAATTAAGCAAGTACATCAACTGAAACAATCCATACAAGTTAGTAATACGTGCATCCGCTTTCCTACGTTAGGCTTAAATTGCGCGCAATTGAATCTTCCGTTCTATACGTAATTTGATTCGCGTGAAATAAACTATTCACACTAAGAGGCATACCAATTATTTTGACGTATTATTCCTGGAATCCGTCAGAGACAGTCGTTGAAGTCTTGAAAATTCCACCTTCACGGCAACCTGAGTAAAACTCACGCGAAACAAAATATTTTCTTAGTAAATGTCACGTGTGCAATAGCTACACTGATTATTTTGTTTACGTTAGCGTCGGAAATTGTTTGTAGTGAAAGATGTAGTTTCGACACAAAACATGTATAATTGACGTCATCCAATATTCACAGTCTGCTGGTTTAGTGAACTATAATAGATTCCTGTAGTATCACACTGTTTATTTAACTAATAACTGATGCTCCCCAGTAATGAAAACTGGAAGTACATTGTAATAACGTAGCAGACAAAGCTAGAAGTAAACACTTCAAACAATAGTAGAGTAATTACGTTTGACGTAGAAACAGACGTTTGGAAGGAAAGTGCGTCAGTGCATTCCGTACAAGTTACTAGCTACAGCATTTCAAAAGCTGGTATGTCTTATTCTGCGCACTAGGATTTTTATACTTACAAGTAAAATAGCAAGACTCTCCGGCTAAAATGTGTTCTGAAATCTTTGAGGCTGACCTATAACGAAACGATGAGCAAAAATATAGGCCTCTTCGCGACATACTTTGGTAGTAGTACTGATATATGAGTTGGACGAAAACGGGCGAACGGAATAAAAAGAAAGAATTCTCTTCTAACTCGGCAAAGAATGTTTTGTTTACGTAGTTCATTCCTCGCTATTTCTAGATTACACTTTTGACCACGATCATGTGTACTTAAAATCTTTATTTCACCTCAGATACAAGCTGTTCTACTAATGTATCCTCGCAGAACTCTAATTGATTTGGTCGCTATAATCACACTCACTAAGGGCTAGGTGGAACTTAATCTAACCTAAATAACGTGATACTCTCTACCTTTGTCTTATTTGTAGTATTACTGTAACCTATCGAATTAGACGGTGTTCCGACCATTTTTGACGAATATTTGTAATATGCTTCAGGCAGTTTTTGTGACGTATAGCATAAAGCAGAAAGTACTAATACGTTCGTCATGGATCCAAAGTGGGTCTGTCAGTAGACAACGGTCATTTCCGATTTTTGTTAGTAAATCAATAAACTCAGAGCGTTCAAAACTTCCCAGCAGTATTATATCGTAATTCCTTCTACTTAGCATAGAAGCTGCTCAGTTTCCACGAGTCTAATGAATTTTCTAGGCACCTAGTACCATATGCTGTGTAGTTCTGTGCAACGTTGAATTTATATAAACGGTTTCCTGGTGATTTTAGCCATTAATTCATTGATAACTCGAGTATCATTCATGTTAGTCACATTTTACATCTGTCATGCATACGGTGGTGGCTAATTATGCTGAACACGCTATTTGCTCACTAACGACACCCTTTACCATAAGGAGAGTCTAAAGATATATAGCAGATCACCTACCTCTATTTCGAATGTGCGTATTATGCAGAAGGGGCTTCCGGTTAAAGCTAGCTTTCATCCGACTTTAGACGTCTTTATTTTAACGATTTCTCTTATTTATCTTTCCAGGTGTATTAACAAAGAGTTTTGTAAGTATGTGTATCATTCTGCATTAGGCAGCGAAGATGACTGCCATTTCTAGTACTGTATGGGCTATACCCCTATTATTCTGAAATTCAGATACCCTCTTCAGAATCAGTTTTTATAATAAGCAGTCTGCTGTGTGATAATTACTACTGCTTCACACTGCAGCCATTAAATATTTTTGCAGTATTAGTTAACCTACAGTGCAACGTGTTCTAACACTTGCATTAAAACTGGCAAAGTAGGTTGACGTACAACCGTACAGTTTCGTATGTCAGAAGAACAGAAGAATGAAAGTATTGCCGTAGAGCCGACCGAAGTGGCCGTGCGGTTAAAGGCGCTTCAGTCTGGAACCGCAAGACCGCTACGGTCGCAGGTTCGATCCTGCCTCGGGCATGGATGTTTGTGATGTCCGTAGGTTCGTTAGGTTTAACTAGTTCTAAGTTCTCGGGGACTAATGACCTCAGCAGTTGAGTCCCATAGTGCTCAGAGCCAGAGCCATTGCCGTAGAAATTATATAAATTTACTGCATACTCTGAAGAACGAAACATTCTCTCCGGTTCGTTGTGCTTTTATTCATATAGTTATGTTTTTGTCAGAAGTAGAAGTATAACGAAATAAGTCAGGTATTCTTCACAGCTGAGTGTCCACATCGTATATTTATATAATATTATGCAGATGCATAATTTGATACTCTGAGTGGTTTCGATGAGCAGGTAAAATCAGTTTGTAGTTATTAAGTAAACATATTTCGTACAACTATAACTTACATTTTTCTCTGTTTCCTAGGGGCAACTATTTACCGTGTCAATAACAGAGAAAACTTTAGGTCTGCGAAGGTGTCGTAAATAGAACTGCAACCGTTCCCACTACCTTGGTACTATTTATTGTAGCATGTTCTTCAAGACATTGTTCGATGTTAAATTATGACCTTTTTCTGTCGGAAGGTTAATGAAATACTGATTATCGCTCTTCGTGACCAGCACTTTTTCTTAATGTGTTTTTGTAACACGTCTGAAGGTAAAAATCTCGGAACTTTATGGAAAGCGTTTTTACAGTGATGTTTTAAAAAATGAAAGGAAAGAATACGGACGCGTGGGGACTGAAATCAATTCAGATCTTGTAAGAACCAACGATTGTAACGTTAGTCAACGTTGCCTTTATGCCGTACCTCGTGCAGCACAATTTTCGGCCGAACACAAGCATACGTGTGTAGTAATTTGCTCGTTCACTGCCAATTAACTGATTAATATTTTAAAGCGTCTCTCAGCGCAAAGACACAGTTCAGGATCGAAAAACAGTCGCGCAGTTATGCGTAATGTTAAATGCTCGCTCAGAAATTAGATAACTGACATAATATTCCTAATTCACGTTGAGGAAATGGGGATGGATGTAAGGCGAACGTATTTATGTGGATTGTGACTTGGTATCTATAAATAATATCCAGGAACACATTACAAGTACTAAAGATCACATTGCATTAAATATGTTACAACACAGTTGAAGTTCGAAAGAAGAGTCGCGCAGTAATAAACATTGACATATAGTACGTTAATGAAGCGAGAAATGTCATTTCGGTTTTGCGGAACCTAATTCTTTCCAGAAGTCATCACTCTTTTCGTGTCCTAGTCCGGTCAAAAGGTAACTGTGACAAAAAAAACTGCATTGTAACTGGAGGCTAAGAGCTACGAAACAAAGACAAGTCCGATGAAAGGATAAGGGTTTGTCGATAGAGGTGAAAATCACCAATATTTTTATAAAAATCACTTTATGTATCTATCGAGTGGATATAATTCAAGTGCAGCTATTCACGGACGTCCAAGGTGGGCTGTAAATACCATGTGGCAGCAAAACTTAGTAGATATGTAGATGCGTTAGTGCGGAATAGGTTACTTCCAATTATGGCCATCAGGTACAAATCTGGTTTTGTGAATACAGAAAACGTATAGAAATGTTTCCACATGTAATAGTTTAGGAATGGGATGAGAGCGCTAAAGGTTAGACAAGTGAGGAAGGGAAAATATTGATCTTATTATTAACCCCTGCCTAAGGCAGCACTTTTGGCTGTCTGAATGCCATCACGAATAAGAGCTCAAGAAATCGTCGGAAATGATCGCGGGTGAGGCCTCAGTAGCATTAGCTACTCTTCTTTTCCGTACGAGATATCGTCGATTCGCGCAGTCGTTATTGAAAAAGATGTCAGCAAAAGCAATCACTTCGTTAGCGGCACGGAGTCTGGGCGTTCATTATCAGCTGCAGAAATGATGACGATGTGCTGCAAAGAGCCAGATTTGCAATTCCAAGTATTGGAACCAAAGTGGGAACTGAAGTTTTTACCTGCGCAAATCGGTCATTGAGCTTTAGTGGACTCGCATTCGGGAGGACGACGGTTCAATCCCGTCTCCGGCCATCCTTATTTAGGTTTTCCGTGATTTCCCTAAATCGCTTCAGGCAAATGCCGGGATGGTTCCTTTGAAAGGGCGCGGCCGATTTCCTTCCCCATCCTTTCCTCACCCGAGCTTGCGCGCTCCGTCTCTAATGACCTCGTTATCGACGGGACGCTCAACACTAACTAACTCATTGAGCTTTAGAATACCAACGAAGCTCAGCTGTAATACAATAGCCACAGCCCACACTGGACCCCAGCGACTAACCTTGCACTTCAGCTATGACCTTACGGTATATAATGGCATAGATGCTTGGATGTATGGTCTGGAACCGCACGCCCGCTACGGTCGCAGGTTCTAATCCTGCCTCGGGCATGGATGTGTGTTATGTCCTTAGGTTAGTTAGGTTTAAGTAGTTCTAAGTTCTAGGGCACTGATGACCTCTGATGTTGTCCCATACTGCTCAGAGCCATTTGAACCATTTTGGATGTATGTACGTACGCATGTTACACGTCTTCTCCTAAACCAGTGGACAGATTTCAGCCGAACATGAAGCACGTATGTCTATGTGGAAAGAAGCACTGTGCGCCTAAAAATCACCTTCCTCCCATACGGGTAGGGTTTGTGGGTGGAAATGGACTGGCATAGAATCGTAACTTAAGGACGTCTGGGTCATTTTCAAACAAGTTTTATATAAACGTTATTCATTATTTGTGTAAAAATACTGTGGGCTTAACACACCACATGTCACATACATGTGAAAAATTGCGAAACGGGAAAATACTTGATAACTATCGATATTTCTATCGAATCCGTAGATCTCAAGATCGCTAGAGTCTTTGGTGACACTAACGATGGCATTTCAGTCCTAACGGTTGGCAAAAATGGGGAGAGGTGGCAAAGAAAGGATGTCGTTGTAACGCCTGAAACAGTTTTTACCAAATCTAGCACGCATATCATTTGCTACCTCGAAAAAATGTGTAGTGAAAGTAAGACGACCTCAGAACCTTCATGGTTGATGGTGGCTGCGAAAATGGATGACACGAAAACATAGCTCAGAAGCATTTCTCAGTACACCCGCAGTGTTTTCATACAGACAGAGAGTCCTGTATATACCGAATTCGGTTGAAATTGCTCCACGTGTCTCAACTCCTTGCCAAACTGCATCTCTACTCTTATAGCAAATAGATGATTCTTACCGTCATACAGCTTCTTTCTCAGTAATAAATAGCACATGCACGAAGTTTCGTTGATATCGATCCTGTGGTTTAGAAAGACTATGGAATTTACAGAGTGTGCAAAATAAAACTGGGCACAAAACAATTCACGCACCTTCAGACAGGCAAACCTAACCAGCATCGGCGCAATATGTGGCAGGTGTAGGATAGGTTGCCTATCTCCAGGCGCATGAAATGTGTTCTTGTCCGGTTCTTTTCTCCCACCTTGTACACGCATATGACAGTACTTGTAAATGCATAGACAGATGTTCGAAATAACCGCGAGTGTGGGAAGTAAAGCGATTTCATATACATGGTGATTCCTTGACGTTATTACAAACTTTCAGGGATGACGGACAAAGTTAAATGTACGCTACTGGCCATTAAAATTGCTACATAAGAAGAAATGCAGATGATAAACGGGTATTCATTGGACAAATATATTATATTAGAACTGACATATGATCACATTTTCACACAATTTGGGTGCATAGATCCTGGGAAATCAGTACGCAGAACAACCACCTTTGGCCGTAATAACGGCCTTGATACGCCTGAGCATTGAATCAAACAGAGCTTGGATGGCGTGTAGAGGCACAGCTGCTCAAGCAGCTTCAATACGATACCACAGTTCATCAAGAGTAGTGAATGGCGTATTGTGACGAGCCAGTTGCTTGGCCACCACTGACCAGACGTTTTCAGTTGGTGAGACATCTGGAGAATGTGCTGGCTAAGGCAGCAATCGAACATTTTCTGTATCCAGAATGGCTCGTACAGGACCTGCAACATACGGTCGTGCATTACCCTGCTGAAAGGTAGGGATCGAATGAAGGGTAGAGCCACGGGTCGTAACACATCTGAAATGTAACGTCCACTGTTCAAAGTGCCGTCAATGCGAACAAGAGGTGACCGAGACGTGTAACCAATGGCAGCCCTTACCATCACGCCGGGTGATACGCCAGTATGGCGATGACGAATACACGCTTCCAATGCGCGTTCACCGCGATGTCGCCAAATACGGATGCGACCATCATGAGGCTGTAAACAGAACCTGGATTCATCCAAAACAATGACGTTTTGCCATTCGTGCACCCAGGTTCGTCGTCGAGTACACCATCGCAGGCTCCCCTGTCTGTGATGCAGCGTCAAGGGTAACCGCAGCCACGGTCTCCGAGCTGATAGTCCATGCTGCTGCAAACGTCGTCGAACTGTTCGTGCAGATGTTTGTTGTCTTGCAAACGTCCCCATCTGTTGACTCAGGGATAGAGACGTGGCTGCACGATCCGTTTCAGCCATTCGGATAAGATGCCCGTCATCTCGACTGCTAGTGATACGAGGCCGTTGGGGTCCAGCGCGGCGTTCTGTGTTACCCTCCTGAACCCACCGATTCCATATTCTGCTAACAGTCATTGGATCTCGACCAACAAGAGCAGCAATGTCGCGATACGATAAACCGCAATCGCGATAGGCTACAATCCGACCTTTATGAAAGTCGGAAACGTGATGGTACGCATTTCTGCTCCTTACACGAGGCATCACAATGTTTCACCAGGCAACGCCGGTCACCTGCTGTTTGTGTATGAGAAATCGGTTGGAAACGTTCCTCATGTCAGCATGTTGTAGGTGTCGCCACCGGTGCCAAGCTTGTGTGAATCCTCTGAAAAGCTAATCATTTGCATATCACAGCATCTTCTTCTTGTCGGTTAAATTTCGCTTCCGTAGCACGTCATCTTCGTGCTGTAGCAATTTTAATGGCCAGTAGTGTATTAATCTGAGGAAAGGGAGCGCGGTCCTGAAATGACCAGGTCGAAACTTAAGAGCGAAAATCGTTCCGATGTCTCTGATAGTTGAATATCTGTACCGGTACTGTAGTTACTAAGGGTATAGTGTAGGAAACTTTCAGAGTTTGCAGAATGGACCAAAGCAGGAAAAAAAGTCCAGTAAACATCGGCCCTAAAACGCAAGCCTGAAGAGCTATGATCATTTCTTCATCTTCGGTACTGTGAAAGACACCTACTGCAAACTCTCTTATTTCCATATTATCGGAGAAGACAGAAGATATGGAACAAGGAACAAACGTCCAGTAAATGTGGACCCTATAGTGTGTACCGTAAGAGCTATAGGCATTTGTTCAGAAGGGGACTTGTTCCATTACAGCGAAGATGGACAAGCGTCCATAGCTCATAAGGTATGCACTTTTAGAGCCCATGCCTTCTAGACCTTTTTTCTTGTTTTGGTCCTTACTACCACCTCTGAAAGTTGTCAACCCTACAGTTTCAGCAACAGCGGTACCGCTGCACGTGTTCTGTTCTCAGAGGTACCAGAACAATTTTCGCTTATAGCTTTCGATTCTGTCGTTTGGGTAGGAGGGACCCTTACCTCAGATTGATACATTTACCCTTCTCCACCGTCCTTGAAAGTTCGTAACATCATCGAAGCATCTCCCTGTATACACTAATCAGGTGCAGTTTTTGGCGTGAGTGACGGAAGATATAATCTGCTCAAAGATGCTGGTTGCTCCTAACACTGTATCTACCACTCTTGTACTTTTTTTTTTTTTTTTTTTTTTGGCTCATTGCTTGTGCCGTTTACGGAATGCCGCACGTTCCCTCGCACGCCTGCTCCACGGCCGGCATTGACCTCCGCGGGTCCGAGACAAGCATCTGCAACCCATAGAATGGTCGCGCGTGTCGTCGACGTCATCAGCGTCGGTGTCGCGTCTCGGAGTGGGAGTCGGCGGCGCAGCGGCTGTCGGCGACTTTTGCCAACGCGTCTGAGGGGATCATCTCCTCTAGCTAATCGGACACGTGGTGTAGTGACTGCTGCAGTGCGCCCCCGCCCCCCTCTGCCCCTCCCCCCGTGGCTACAGTGCGAGGAGAGGGAGGGTGGGGAGGGAGAGGAGTGGAAGGGGGGGCGGGCCGACAGCTTTGTAAGTGGAGCCGGCGCCAGATAACGCGACATGACGGATTTATTGGCCGTCCGTCAGGAATCACACACACGCTCGACTATGTTGCGCCTCTGGGTCTGCCGCAGCGGCGTATCACAGTCTCCCGTCGGGCGCGTAAAGCTGTCATAACGGATAACGGCTGTGGCGTCGTGTCTAAAGTGTAACACTTTGTGGTCGTGTACGAATGATCTGCGGCGGAAGTTCGCAACATTGCACTCCCATCATCGAGTCAGAGTGCCGCTGTGAGGGAGAAGGGAAAAAAAAAAAAACTGCGTCGCCCTCTTAAAGAAACTGCGACGCGATTGTCTGTCACTCTTAACTGGACGTCCTCTTATTAAACAACCACTCTGCATCTGCTCTGTATCTCCCAATAACGCTGCAACTTTCTGGTATTCTGTGTTAAAACTGCAAATTGCTGTGACCAATCACAGTTAATTACTGTTTCCACTACGCGTTTCGGCCGGTTTAATCTCCATCATCAGGTGATTTAATGGTCATTAATAAGATATTTCGTCTGTAATGGATGCCACTATTGCGGGTTCAAATAGTTCAAATGGCTCTGAGCACTATGGGACTTAACATCTGAGGTCATCAGTCCCCTAGAACTTAGAACTACTTAAACCCAACTAACCTAAGAACATCAAACACATCCGTGCCCGAGGGAGGATTCGAATCTGCGACCGTAGCGGTCACGCGGTTCCAGACTGTAGCGCCTAGAGCCGCTCGGCCACCCAGGCCGGCTATTGCGGGTTGCGACTGTTGATAACTACAAGTAAAAGAGTTTCTTCATCAGTCGTTTTTTTCCCGCTACCTGTTTCGATGGTTCACACCAACATCTTCAGGTAGAGAAATGTTTATTTGTGTAGCTATTGCTGGTGAACCGTACGGACTTTTCACAGTAGCAGACCAAGGGCAGTGTAGGTTATGTTGATCTCAAAAGCGGCTTTTCTAAACAAACAACTTTTGTCATTAGCATTGATCTGCTGCTGTGGAAAGACGTCTGGACGCCTCACTAACACCAACTACGTACATAAACAGCTCTCCACTGGAGGATAATGGTGTGAAGCAGCGAAAGGCGTAGTGACAAAAGGAACAAGTCACCGATGCAGAAACTGTTTTATTGGTAGATATGAATTAGTGTCTTGTATTACCTTGCGGTAACTTGTGGTAGCAGTGTTTCTGTTGCTGCCAGGCGGTGTTAAGTCGTACAGGCTGTACGCACATGAACTATTAATTGACGTAAACTCGGTTGATAGGGGTGTAACTGTCCGAAACACGTTGTGAAAATAATAATTAATTGTGACTGGTTACTGTAGTGTTTAGCTTCAATTGGAATTAGTTTCCGGAGATGTTCGCATTTACAATTAGTTCTATGCTCACTGTAAGTAAATAAAGAAATCCTTTATGATTTCATCGATCACGAAATTAGAATAATTATTCCACACAATTATAATCGCCTAGTGACGTGAACACTTACGTGTATTGTACAACGATAGATTTTTTAACGTTAACCGTAACAGTTACTGGTCATACACGTCAGATATATTCTTAAAAAAAATTATAATCACACATAAGAGCGGGTAATACTCGCGCGCCGAGGGTTCCGTACAAACCTAATTACGTATGTATACAGTTCACCCATCCAAGGAATTGAGAGTATCGACGATTTTTGTGTGTTGTCGATATCGATACAGGAAAGATATATATATGCCCAATCCCTTGAAAAAGGTTTCTTAGCTGGACAACAAATCTGCCTGTACGAAGTTGTTTAACAAATGACAAAAAAATAGTTTTTAGGGTGATATAATCACGAATTAACAATTTTCGGATCTCTTCCCATACTTGTACTGTAAATCCTTGCTCATGCCCAAATTTCGTGGTTGTAGGTCAATAGGAAGTACATTATAGGTTCTGATTAGCGAGTTTGCGGGTATCAAAATATGTGACGTAAATGTCCGTATCTTGTGATAGCACTGAATTAGAAACTTCAGTGTTTTACACCGCCAAGGGAACGTTAAACTTAGTATGTGACATAAATGTCAACTTGATATGGGTTCTCGCTCGTGTGACAGCGGGTTTTGAATAGTCGGACGGGCGGGCAACATAATATTCCAATATTGTTCCCGATTTTGCCGATTGGAGTACTGAACCCTAAAAATTACCTTTCATTATTCATAAACAGTTACAAAACTTACCACTGTGGAAATGTTAAAAAGACTTACTATATTCAATAAAAGCGACAACTTGTAATATTTTGTATAAGTAAAAGCATGCCTTTCACTTGAGTCAATCTAACGCAAAACACTACCTTCTGTACTAACTAGTACTGAATGCAAATACTTGTGTGTACATGTAAATAAACTGTTAGCAAGTTGTCCTTCTTCTGCATTCATTTTCTGTTGAAAATATGCACGGAGCGAAATTTTGGTACAAGCACTTTTGCGCTGTTCTAAGCAAGGAATCGCGTTGGGATGACCGAGGGAGGTATTTTAGTTCACCCTGAATTTGTGTGCGAAATATATGCGACATATACGTCGGCAGACGAAGCCGCGGGAAAAAAGCTACTGTGTGTGATAAACTGTTGTTTAGAATACGTTAGTGGTTTCATCTTTGCGGATCTGATACTTCTTGACGGAAGCAAGGTCACTTGCGGTATCATGGAACAATGTACGGGGTGTCGTCAACAAGTAAGGGGGATTTTTTAATTTTGCGGCTTTGCATATCCGACTTTGAATCGTGTTCGTATACATGTTCATGATGTATGTTTGGATTTTGAGCTGTTTTGAATGTTTAATTTACCAGTGAGAGTCGAAAACTTTATACGTGTTTTCGAGTGTTTGGCGAATTTTTACTTTCTAAAAGAATAGATCAGAGAACTTGCATTAAATTTTGCTTGAAATATAGGATAAAGAATGCAGCAACGCATTATAAATGTTGACTGTGGTTTTTGGCGAATATGCTATCAGTAAGACAGAAGTTACCGAGTGGTATGAATGTTTCAAAGAGAGTCGAGAAGACGTTCAAGATGACGACCGCCCTGAACGGTCTTGCACATCAGTTACTGACGACATTGTGGAAGTTTTTAAGAAAATGATTCTGCAAAAACACGCTAAATCACAATCCGAGATGTTGTTGTTGATGCCGGTATGTCCTGTGCTCATATCAAGCATTTTTCGGATGTTTTGTTCACTAGACGTGTAGCAGCAAAGTTTGTTCAGAAATTGTGAAAATTCTACAAAAACCTACGTCGGGTAGACATCGCTCAGGAGCTGCTTAATGAAGTCGGCAACGATCCAGAACTTCTAAAGAAGGTTTTAACAGGTGACGAAACTTGAGTGTACGGGAATGACGTTGAAAGCAAGGCCCAATCGTCGCGATAGCAACTGCGTGGAGAGTCAACACCGAACAAATTTGACAAGTTCGGTCGAATTTGAAGGGTCTTCTCACTGTTTCATTCGATTACAATGGCCTAGTGAATCATGAGTTTCTGTCGTACGCTAGTACGGTAATTATGGGATACTGTCTGAAAGTAATGTGCCGTTCGTGTGAAGCAATCCGAGGAAAACGCCCAAAAGTGTGGCAAAAGCACTCCTGGAAATTGCATCACGATAATGCTCCCTCTCACTCCTCAATCGTTGTTCGTGATTTTTTGCCAAAAATAAAACCGTTATCTTGCCGCAGCCGCCATATTCGCCGGACATGGACCCCTGCGACTTCAATTCCAGAGGCTGGTACCGAGCGAGGTGGCGCAGTGGTTAGACACTGGACTCGCATTCGGGAGGACGTCGGTTCAATCCCGCGTCCGCCCATGTTGATTTAGGTTTTCCGTGATTTCCATAAATCGCTCCAGGCAAATGCCAAAATGGTTCCTTTGAAAGGGCACGGCCGACTTCCTTCCCTAATCCGATGAGACCGATGACCTCGCTGTCTGGTCTCCTTCCCCAAACAACCCAATCCAGAAGCTGGAGGAAACCGTGTAAGAACGTCGTTTTGTGACAGTTGATAAGATAGAAACAAAATCGCTAAAGGAACTAAACACCATCCGAAAATTTAAATATTATATTTGAGGGGGATTACTTTGAAGGGAACAAAGTTGATATTGATGAGTAAATAAAGATTCCTTCAGAAAAACAAAAATTCACGTTACTTTTTTTACACACCTCGTATATGAAACTCACTGAAACTGGTGGACAAATCTGGATTCCAGTTTCCTTTAGATCTTTGTGGCACAGTTCAGTGACTGCGCCTGGCCATTGCCTCAATACCGGACGCAGGCGGCCTCCGACTTGCTGCAGTTAAAACTATGACGTCCGGGAACAAGTGGTTGGAGATGCACAGCGTCGGGGCGGTAATAAATCCCTCCTCTTCGCCTCCGACCGCCTCGGCTAATACCCAGCTGCTACCCACCCTGCCGGAAGCGTTCTCCAATCTAGCAGCCACCCTCCCACACTCCCTCCCGGAGGGTTAGTGAGTGATTTACAGCGACCGCCATGACATATGCCAGGTGACCTCCAGCCCTCCTCCCACGCAAACATCGCGCCCACATTGTTGGTGCGCTCTGTCTGATTTATACTTTTACGTCACACGGCGCACAACCAATTACGAAGAATATCCGTTCCTGCACACTAACCGTCTAACAAAAGCAACCCTCTCCTCAGTCTTGATATTACCACCCTTACAACGGCGTCACAGCTATTCTTCATCATCTCTCGATTAGACTAAAAAATAATTTAAGTGAATCAATTATTAGTTGTAGACAGGAAAAAAGACAGTATTGTCCACGAGGAAGTCTACAATGAAGACATACTTAAATCCGACGTCAGATGCGACGCATGCTCTAAATCACTACTATCTCGAAATTAAGCCTAAATGGTTCTTTCTCGTGTCCTCAATTGTTCGTCGTATACTTCTAGGACTCTTCAAATGTGCATCTGAAAATAACAATCGCTATTTGAAACGAACATACTGTCTCCTTTATTTTGAGAAAGAGTCAACAGCATTCGGAAATTATAAATTATGCTAACTTCAGTACAGCTTGAAAATTGGTGCTAATGCCCGTCTCATTACAGCAAACTAGGCTGAATATACTACTATCCTACCCTACGTTGGTTAATTTAAATTTCAAGGGACACATTTGTGTGAGATGGTATTGCCGTTGTTGCAGATTTCGCTCTTTAAGAGTATATTTTGGCTAGTTGTTTAAGAGACGAAGCAAAAAAAAAAAAAAAAAAAAATTTTTCGACGTGATTGAAGGTCTGCCGGAGACATGGAAGATCATATGAACGGAGTGGATGGTATATTAAAAAAATGTTGTAAGATATACGCGAAGATCGGTAATGGGAGTCTAGTGGCATTAAGGAATACCACGCGGAAGAAATTACGTTAGGAAATGAGATGTTGAAAGCAGTAAACGATTTGGGCAGAAAAAGAGAAATTTGGTAACGTGAAGCATAAGTTTAAACTTTAGGAAGATTTTTTTGGAAACCATTTCTGCAAAGGTTTATGAGGAAGTGAAACCTGGACTATACACAATACAGATGAGAAGTTTTCGAACTAAAACGGAGCTGTCAGTTCTTACATAAGCAGTAGGATTTTTATGAAACACTAACACTGTGTATACTGTGTTCCATTTTCGTCTTGTTTATTCGTTTTAGTATACTCTGATTGTAAAACTTGTTTTATGTCGAATTCGTGCTTTGTTAATCCTACTTTACACCCTACCTGGGTTCAAAAAAGGCTCTGAGCACTATGGGACTTACCATCTGAGGTCATCAGTCCCCTAGAAATTAGAACTACTTAAACCTAACTAACCTAAGGACATCACACACATCCATGCCCGGAGCAGGATTCGAACCTGCGACCGTAGCGGTCGCGCGGTTCCAGACTGAAGCGCCTAGAATCGCTCGGCTACACCTGCCGGCTCGTACCTGGGTACTAATTAAAATAATGTCCCCATGATTTGTGACAACCAATTGTAATATAACATTTCCTGTGTTTGGATGGGTAAAAAGCACGTTCCGAAAGCAAATAAATTAAAAAAAAAAGTTGTAGGATGTAGCGTTACTGGAAATTGCTGAAAATTTGATGGTAAATCAAGTAAATAAAGAAGAGATACTGAATTGAATGAGGAAGAAATGAGCTGTAGCAAACAGCTTGACTAAAAGACGGGATAGTATGACATGGCACTGTGATGTAGTAATGGATATTCCTTTTCCCTTTACTCTATATGTTCGAAGTTTTATTTTTACCGAGCTATTTATACTTTGAATTTTACCATTTTTAAACATTTTAGTTGAAATTTATATCACGAGCTATTTTGGTTTTACAATCATTTTCCTGTCTTCGAATTCCAACACCTTCGGACTTTCCCACCTGTGTCCCTATGTCCTTGTTAGTACATATGTGGTCCCAATATAACCAGTTTTCCTTGTATATAGAATGTAAAAAATACGTGTTGCTTGTAATGAACATTTGTTCTGTAATGATTATGCCTGAAGCCATAGGCATTACTGTCCCTGACCCCATGTACTGGTGAGATTGTTTTGCCTCTACGTTGTCTAACTGCGTAAGTCAGTTCGGCACTGATGGTGTTACGGAGTTGAGATTGCCCAGATATTCTGTATTCATTGTCACAGATATCGTCTTCAGCTTTAGTAAGCTGTTGCAATGTATTCCTATTAATATCTCGTCTCATATCTTACGCTTCGTGCCACTGATCTGATGATGGTATTCTCCCAAACGTGTCATAAGATGAGAAATTAACTTATATTGCCGATCAAATAGTGACTCCATTTTGCTTGTTTTCTATCACTGATTCAAAGTCCGACACCTGCTTTACTGCTGAGCTTACAGTAGCCATCACACAGCTAAATAGAATACCTGCAGAACAGCCACACGGAGTGTTGTACGACGAATTTTAATTTACGCAGTTTTCGGCATTTAGCTGTATGCTCGTTCTTTTCTTCTCATCCTCTTTGGCAGTCGAGCACAGCTCTTTCGTTAACGTACGGTGTACAGTGAAAAGTAAAAGTCAGCGTTACGGGTTAGAAGTGAGAGACAACGGTTAGATAAAGTGGTAACCGCCAAAACTAGATGGAGTTAGTACGGTAGTTACTTATAAAAAAGTGTCCCAATTCAGTTTCCAGATAGTTATGTTCTTCTCATATGTAATAGATCTTCAGATCTACTAGAAAAACACATTTTTTCCTAATTACAATTGGTGCAAATTACAAGTGGTTTAAAATTTGGGTGTAGAAAGTTTCAAGATTCTTAAGATATTACGTATAATACAAATTTGTGCAGCATACCATTTGTTACAGCTACAAAATAACCTGTGGATGTAGAACTGGGGGTCCTCTGTCATAATTAGCCATGCTAGTCTGCTGCATTTTTATGACTTTTTTTCTTTTTTTAAGAAACCTATTTGATGCAAGTCCTACAGTGTCAGAAAGTGCCTCTCTATTTGTAGAGAGTGGATCGTTGTAATTCATAAGAGATGCTCCTAGCATAGCATAAAGCACTTATGTGGAATTTAATAGAAATAAAATATTTTGAAACAGCTCTATAAACCAATTATCAAAATAATTTTTTAAATTCATTTTGTGGGGATGCTAACTGGTGCAAAGTATCTAG
Organism: Schistocerca nitens; assembly: GCF_023898315.1. Lineage (NCBI taxonomy): Eukaryota > Metazoa > Arthropoda > Insecta > Orthoptera > Acrididae > Schistocerca > Schistocerca nitens. The sequence goes on from NC_064625.1 coordinate 78,481,099, forward strand.
CGCTCGAAGAAATATAATACGTAAAAGATGATCCTGTATGTAACAAATGAACCAGCTATGAGGACATTATCATCAAATACTTCAAAAGAGCGTTACAATATTCACAAATATTTTCTCCTGCTTTCTCTATAGAGCCACTTCAGTCCACGGAGGCATCCTTGAAGTACTCATATATTTTATAAAGCCAGAGGAGGCTAGTACATGGCTAGTTACGACAGTAAACTCTTAGCTCCACATTCACAGATTGCTCTGTAACGGGAAACTTCTACATCTACATCAGTACTCTGTGAACCACACTTACATGCCTGGCAGAGGCTCCATAGAACCACCTTCACACTAATTTTCTATTATTCCACTCTCGAACAGCGCGCAGAAGAAACGAACGCCTACGTCTTTCCCTGCGAGCTATGATTTCCATTATTTTATAATGATGATCGTTTTTCTTTACGTAGGTTGGCGCCAATGAAATATTCTCGTATTCTGAGAAAAAATTTGGTGATTGAAATTTCGTGAGAAGATTCCGCCGCAATGAAGAAAACCTTTGTTTTAATGGTGTCCATCATCATGTTCGTGACAATCTCTCCCCTATTTCACGATAATACATAACGTGCTGCTCTTCTTTGACCTTTCTCAATGTACTCCGTTGATGCTATCTGGTAAGGATCCCACACCGCGCAGCAGTATTCCAAAAGAGGACGGACAATCGTAGTGTAGACAGTCTCTTTAGTAGATCTTTGCTTCTTCTAAGTGTTCTTCCAGTAAAACATAGTCTTTAGATATCCTTCCTCATGACATTCTCTATGTGTTCCTTTCAATCCAAGTTGCTGGTAAATGTATTTCCTAGGTATTTTGTTGAATTTACGGCCTTTATGCTTGATTAATTTATCGTGTAATCGAAGTTTCATGGATTCCTTTTAGCTCACACTCTTCATTATTTAGGGTAAATCGCCAATTTTTACAACACTCAGGTATCCTTTCTAAATCGTTTTGCAATTTGTTTTTATCTTCTGATGACTTTAGTAGACGATAAACGAGAACATCATCTGCAAACAACATAAGACGGCTGCTCAGATTGTCTCCTAAATCGTGTATATATATATAAGGGACAGCAGAGGGCCTATAACAGTATCCAGAAATGACTTCCGTTTTACTCGATGAATTTCCGTCAGTTAATACGAGCCGTAACCTTTCTTCTGACAGGAAATAACGAATACAGTCGCATAACTGAGAAGATGTTCCATAAGCACGCAATTTGATTACAAGCCGCTTGTGAGATACAGTGTCAAAAGCGTTCTGGAAATATAGAAATATGGAATCAGTTTGATGCCCCTTTTCCAGTGAAGAGGTAACTGTGTTTCAGAAGAATGACGTTTTCTAAATCCTTGTTGACTGTGTGTCAGTAGACCGTTCTCTTGGAGGCATTTCATAATTTTCGAAACATATATTCCAAAATGGTGCTGCATATCGACGTTAATGATCCGAACGTTTAATTTAGAGAATTACACCCACAACTTTTCTTGAATATCGGCATCAAGTGTGATACTTTCCAGTCCTTGGATGCGGATCTTTCGTTGAGCGAGCAATTTTATATGATAGTTAAGTATTTAGGTACTGCATTAGTATACTCGGAAAGAAACCTAATTTTTATACAATCTGGACCGGAAGACTTGCTCTTATTAACTGATTTAAGTTGCTTTACTGCTTCCTGGTTATCTACTTCTAAATTTTTGATGTTGGCAGCTGTTCTTGATTCGAATTATGGAATATTTACTTCGTATTCTTTTGTGAAGGAATTTTGGAAGTCTGTGTCTATTAACTCAGCCTAGCAGCTCAATCATCGATAGTATTTACATTATTATCGTGGAGAGAAGGCATTGATTCTGTCGTGCCGCTAGCATACTTTACATTCGAGCGGAATCTCTCTGAATTTTCTGCCAGGTTTGAGGACAAAATTTCGTTGTGGAAACTGTTCTGAGCATCTCGCACTGAAGTTTGCCCTAAATTTCGAGCTTCTCTAACAGACCGCCAATCATGGGGGTTTCGCTTTCGTTTAAAAGTGTCAAGCTTTTTTTCCGTTGTTTCTGCTACAGTCTTGTAACCTGTTTCGTGTTTCATCGAGGGTCAGCTCCGTCGTTTGCTAATTTATTTGTTATAAATTTCTCAATTACAAATTTTTCAAACAAATGGCATGTTGTGCAAATTTGTATTATAACTAATTTCTTAAGAATCTTGAAGCTTCCTGAACTTCAATTTTAAACCATTTGTAGTTTTCACCACATGTAATTACAAAAAAATTTATTTTTGTAATGATCTGAAGATGGGCAACTGGTCCTAAACCGATCATATGGACGTAAAGGAATGCGATCTGGAGTGGGAATTTTGACACATTTTTTTTTTAAATGTGAATCATTGTAAGGTAGGAAATATCGTAGTGGGATGTCCAGCACTTGAGTCGCCTGTGCACGGATCGGTACGTGTCCACTTGCACAGCTCATTGGCCGCGAAATAGCCCGTCCGGGCAATAAAGTACGATGCGCGTGACCCCTCGAGGCGCGCCGCGCTATGTAGACCTGTCACACGCGATACGTGAGCCGTCAGCTGCACCGCAAATGAAATAGCGAGCGAGGAACTTGGGTCTGAACCCGCGACCTTTCCAGATCCAAATTTAAAACTTATGGGTGCTGTAAAAGGACGACAAGTTTGAACGCAATGGGTGTTCTCGCATGAATATCAGCTGACGTAGTCGGTCGAGAGGTATCGAGCAGTTTTGCGTTTCTGCACTGACGTTCTTGTGTCACACTTATAAGTAACAGTGAAAAAGGCGTCTCTGATAGTACAAAGAACTACAAACTTTGGCTGAGTGTCAATGAAACACGCGAGTTCAGATGACCCTAGTTTTTATTGGTCTATTTGAAAATCCATGGCAGCAGTTTTGGTATAAAGACTGGTTTAAATACGAAGGCTCGCACGGTCGGTGTAACTTCGTTGAACTGTTTATGGGTTACTTATACTATTTCACCTTTTTCTTTAAGATCTGCTGGAGATAACGTTCCCAATACAGTTATAAATAATTTATTGTATTTAAATTTTCTTCCATCACTCATTCATTGTTTGAATGTGTTTCTTTATACTCTTCTCACACCACTTTATGCCAGTTTCCTGTTTCCTAGCACCTTGCAGTTCTTCCAGTTTTAAAACGTTTACTCTAATAAACTCTCTTTCCAATACTTTTTTTTAAATATTATGCTATTCCTTCCCAAGTCTTTCTTAATCTAGTGAATCCAGGTTATTGTTAATTTCTTTTCCCTGAAATATTTTAAAATCTGCTTCTTCAGTCTACTGTCACCGGTTCTGCAGATATATCCAAAAAATAACAACCTCCTCTTCCTTATTGTTTTTGATATCTTGTCTATGTTCTGTTTTTGAAGACGTGGTATTTTCCGTACAGTTCGTTTTTCTAATATTTCCTGGACAAGAGATGTCCACTAGTATCAATCAAAGGCCTTAACTAAAGGAATAAATTTCTGGGAATGTACATCTGGAGCACAGCATTGTATTGTACGTAGTGAAACGTGGACTGTCGGAAAATCGAAACAGAAGACACAATCGAAACATTTGCCATGAGGTGCTACAGGCGAATGTTGAAAATTAAGTGGACTGATAAGGTAAGGAGTGAGAAGCTTCTCCGCAGAACCGGCAAGAAAAGGAACATATGGAAACGACGGGACACGACGGTACAAGAGGGAGCTGTAGTGGGTAAAAATTGTAAAGAAAGAGAGACATTGGAATACGCCCAGCAAATAACTGGGGACGTAGGTTGCAAGTGGTATTCCGGCAAGGGATTAAGAGGCTGGCACAGGAGAGAGATGTGTCGCCCACCACATAAAACGGGTCAGAAAACTGTTGACTCAAAATATAACTTACCCGACTTAAAATTTAATACTAGACATTAGCTAGAATACATACTTTCTGGTTTCGCCACCGTGTTGTGGTGCTTTTCTTTTATATGCATTTTTTCTTGTAGATATTCTTACAAGGGAACCTCCCCATCGCACCCACCTCAGATTTAGTTATAAACTGGCACAGTGGATAGGCCTTGATAAACTGAACACAGATCAATTGAGAAAACAGGAGGAAGTTGTGTGGAACTGTGAAAAAATAAGCAAAATACACAAACTGAGTAGTCCATGGGCAACATAGGCAACATCATGCAGAATGTGAGCTCAGGAGCGCCGTGGTCCCGTGGTAGCGTGAGGAGCTGCGGAACGAGAGGTCCTTGGTTCAAGTCTTCCCTCGAGTGAAAATTTTACTTTCTTTATTTTTGCATAGTTATTATCTGTCCGTTCGTTCATTGACGTCTCTGTTCACTGTATAAGTTTAGTGTCTATGTGCGTCACATGACAGGAATATGTTGTCGACCCACCTAGCTTGTACACTTGGCGAATGGGTTAAAAGATTCTTCTACCTTGCCCGATTTAGGTTTTCTTGTGGATCTGATAATCACTCCCAAAAAAGTGATGAAAACATAAGAGTTTGTCACATAAACTGAAAATAAAAAATTAAACTTTTTACTCGATGGAAGATTTGAACCAAGGACCTTTCGTTCCACAGCTGCTCACGCTACCACGAGACCACGGCGCTTCTGCGTTCCCAGTGTCCTTGATGTTACTTATCTTCTCATGAACTATTCAGTTTGTATATTTTGCTTATTTTTTCACAGTTCCACACCATTTCTTCCTGTTTCCTCAATTGATCTGTGTTCAGTTTTTCAAGGCCTATCCACTGTGCCAACTTATAACTAAATCTGAGGGGGGGTGCGATGGGGAGGTTCCCTTGTTAGTTCTGTGGTAGGCTTCTTCCATCTTAGTATTCTTTCGTCCACAGAACACATTTCTAAAAAGTTTTCTTGCATAATCTTCCTTAAATATTTGAATTGCTTACATTTTCTATTTTTCAAGTACGTGTTATCAAATATTTTGAAACACTCTTCTTATCTCACAATTTTTTTTCTCTGCCTAGAGTCTTCGGCCTGACACGTTGGTTGTCTCTTTTGGAAGATTGATTTGCACTGCTGCGTCTCTTAGGCTTTCAGAAAGTATGACAAAATCATGCACAAATGCTTGGCAGCTTATTGCAATACCTTTGTTCTTTCTTCTTAGTAAGAATGGCGTTATTTTGGATTATTTCAGTTTACCACTCAACGTCTTACAATTTTCTCCATAACCAGCTGGAAACAAGTGGATATGAATCGTTGCCTTGACTGTCTCCTGTGCTTATTTTGAAAGGTCGACATATCATGGACTTGAACTTTACTTTGGAGACTGTGCATGCGAGAGGTTCTGAGGTTAGGTTTGCCACCTTAGTTATTTTATAATATACAAGATGGTCCCAGCCACACACTGCTGTGGCTCATCTTAATTAAGGAGAAAAAAGGAAAAGAAAAACCACACGTTTCTGATATGTATGGGAATTGGATATACGCTCTAATCTCTTTCTCTCCCATTTCTCTGTACATCTTCTCCTCCTTCCTCCTCTCTGTTCATCATCTCTCTCTGTTCATCGTCTCTCTCTGTTCATCATCTCTCTCTGTTCATCATCTCTCTCTGTTCATCATCTCTCTCTGTTCATCTCTCTCCGTTCATCATCTCTCTCTGTTCATCCTCTCTCTCTGTTCATCCTCTCTCTCTGTTCATCATCTCTCTCTGTTCATCATCCCTCTCTGTTCATCATGTCTCTCTGTTCATCATCTCTCTCTGTCTCTCTCTGTTCATCTTTTCCTAATCCTCACTCTCTCTCTTTCACCTCCTGCCTTCTGTGTCCCTCCTTCTCTCTGCCCATCACGTCCTCCCTCTTTCCCTGTACAACTTCTTCTCTCCATTTCTCTCCATCTGCTCGGCACCCTTTTATCCCCCTCTCTCTATCCTGTACCTTTTCTCCATTTTCTGTTTCCGTTGTCTCCTCCCCCACTCTCTCCATTTCCTCCTGCTCCTTCTCTCCACGCAACTCCTCTTTTCCGTTTACTATGTCCGTTTCCTAGCACCTTTCTATCCATCTCATCTTCCCTCCACTCTTCGACATTGAGCAGTGTTTACTTTTATTGCAAATTCTGATTGTGTAGTAGTATTCTAATCATAAGCTGGTAAGACATAAATACAACTTTCCTGTTTGCTAAAAACGTTTCCCTATTATACATAGATATTTATATATTATATACATTAAAATATATAGTCTCTATGTGTCCAAACTTTTATTCCAGTAACGCGTAAAAATTTGAAGTGAATGGGTTGAATACTTTTTGAAGTTTTTAGTAGCAATGTTTCCCCTTTGTATACTACATGTATGTTTGTACTTTGTACTGAAAGTATATAGCCTATGTCAGTCAGAATGCTCAGTAGAGTATTGAATAAAAATGTGAAGTAAATCGGTCAAGAATTTCTAGAGATTTTTGCTAATAACGTTCCCCCTATGTACATTATATGTTTACTTATATATTACATATATTAAAAAATACATATATGAAAACACGAGCTTATTTGAATGTAAAGTTTTGTCAAAATTTCGAAGCCATCGGTGAAGAACTTTCGGAGATAAACGACTTTGCAGAAAGGAACATTTACATTTTTATTTACATAGACGTATCTGGTACCGTGAGACCGTGCGAGCCAAAGCTCGTGGAACGGGGCACCACGCAGTTTAGAGAATACTGATTAGTAAATTTACAAACGCAAGAATTGACACAGGAGGAACAAGCTGTGGAACAGTATACGAATAACACATTGCAGAGAAAAGTTTTGAAATGTTGTGGGGAACTCCTGTATAAAATAGAAGTGTGCTGCAGCCAGGCTTTGAATACTCGCGGTTTTTCGCTAAATTTGTTCCAGTTCTGCTGGAAACCCACTGGAAAAGTGACCTACTGTACAATGTTCACCTTTTTGTGCAACGCTTACGGAAGCGTTATTTATTCGGATGTCGCTTTGTGGCTCCTGCTCCCCTTATGATCGTTGCAGTTATACGACCGCGTCATCTTACAAAGTATTAAAATGGTACAAATACCGGCCGCTTTGCAGCTCTGGCGGCTTCATCTTCTGAGAAATCGAATAAAGATTGTAACCAGTGCTATTTAAGATCATGTTTTTATTGTTTTATTAGAGCGAGCCGTCGCTGCTAGCAGCCTGAAATAAAATTACCCATGGAAATACTAACTTAGCAGCATAAAAAAAAACTGGTACTCCAGAAGAAGCGTCTGATTTCTGTTAATGTTATTGCGGGTGTGACTCCAACGAACACTAGATGGCAACACTAACAATAAATAATCGATTTCGCAGTGAACACATGGTGTGTCGTGGGGCGATCACTCTGTTTTTAAAATAATTGAAAAGCCACGATCGCTTCAATATCGTTTACTAGATGACCGGTTTCAGCACTCTGAAGGTGCCATCGTCGTATCTGTGAAGTTATAACAGGTTTGAGGGAGGGCTTACATGAGTTAACTGTATACATTACAATTATTACAGAATCACATACCTGAAACGTGGATTAACATTTATAAAACCATATGGACATCATGGCTCATGAAGCAGACCACCTGATAAAAGTCACTGTCACAACCAATAAAAAATAATAAGAAACTGCTCTCATGGTCGTTCTTTCCATAAAATATAAAACTGAAGTCACCAGATCAAACTACCACTGCTCGCCTAAGACCGATCGGCAGTATCACTGCCCTATTCCGCGCAGGCTTACCTGCTGTGATTCTAGCGGTTCACAACCGGCCACCAGATAGCGCTGTCCAAGCACCGCATACACAGTCCCACGGTATAACCACTCATTACTACTAAAACACAACTGAATATAGTACGTACAGGAAATGTATGCGCAAATGTGGGCTTTGCATGGGTATGTGACAAGCAGTTACAGTAAAGTTGCCACGTGATTAGTAATGGAAAAATAAGACAATGTTATTTGTGTGACAATTATGGTTCGATACATGTTACTTAACATTTCCATTTCAAGGTATGCATTACATTATAGGATTTAAATAAAAGCGAAAACTGTAGCTGCTAGCAATAATCGAACCAGGGAACTCGCGATGACAGGACTCAATTGCAAAACGCTTTTTAGTGATCACTTTATGCACACTTCATTTTGTTTAGCAAATAATTTCCATATACCGATTTCAGTTTCATATAAAATTATTCATAGTGTAGCTACAATCGTTAATCACATTCAAATTTAGTTTCGAAAAGGAAGCACATGTTTACTTAAATTTTATTTTCCTGAGAGCTTACGTACTCAGATGCGAACAACAGGGTTAAAAAAATTTGCATTGTTTTTCAATGACCAGGTCTCAAATATCTCCAGGTCTTCAAAGACAGTTTTTTTGTAGTTTTAGAATCGGACTACCTTAGGAAAGCGATTGTCTGGGCACTAATCTTGCAGTCCTTTAGATATGGAGTTAATCTATGCAGGACTTTGTCTGAGCTTCTCCTGTGAGAATAGTAGGGAGATACGTAGTGAGTCAAAAGGAGAGACAGGACGACAAAGATGATGGAACAGTGTGGCGTGGAAATGATGGAAATGTAACGGAGGTGAATGAGATACAAATACATATGAGAGGATGCTGAATGAGCCAAAGAAGTTACCTGGCAGATCCCAAAGATAAGCTATGACCAAAAGTACGCCCTGATGGAAGACGAGTTGATGACATCAGAAAATACAGAGTAGGAAAAGTGTATGAATGGGAGGCATGTATTCAGCAGCTGAAGGCAAATGGCTCATGATGTTGATGGTAATGATTCTTATGGCAATAGTACAATTATTTTATCTAAATTCTGTTGCGAACTTTTGATGCAGTCTAAGACAGTGACAAACAAGAGATTTTAATTTCTCTTTAGCAAATTACATGGTTTATGACCTAATATATAGTATTATGGGCAATTACACGAGACGATTCTTCGACCAAAGAATAATGAACTGCAAATGCTGTAAGATATCCCTGCCGCATGAAATCTGTCGCCACGGTCGAAAGCTACGAATTCAGTCACCCTTTCGTCGCCGTAAGGACAATTGTCAACAAATTGCATAAGGTGAACAAAGAACATGACTGCTCGAAGACTTACAAATATTTAGTAATAATTTTCAAAAAGAACATGTAATACTGAAAAACGTCCCATTCACATCCAGAAATATATTGACTCAGTTTATAGACATACCCCTGTTTACGAATAAAAGAATTATTTCTCGTTCATTTATTTATTCATCCTTCCATTATTAGGGTCAGCAGGACATCTTTTACTTGTAACCAGGTGTTCTACATCACGCACTTGACATTCAGCGCTACATAAGCGTTATAAGTAGTCTTACACTTAATACTGACTCTAATACTCAGAGAAAGCTATAAAATAAATAGCGAGAACAGTAATAGCTACAGCAAACCGACGTTTCTGAGGAATGTGTTAAGTTGAGCAGTAGCCCAGTTCCTTCCAGTTTGTAACATATATTAATGTTAATGTTACGCTTCGTAACTGTTGTATATTGTGCGAATCATAAAACTGTTTTCGCATCGCAGTTACAGTGTGACGTAATTACTGTACGATATTTAAGTTTACTCCGTCACGTAATTTATACGGTGGAAAAAAAGTGGTATTCCGTAACTGGCTGTGCGAGTACAACAAATTGCTACATACAGCAACTACAGTGCAATCCTGGATTTATCACTTACACATTTTATAATTTTCCCAGTTATGAATGCACTAGTTATCATTTTGTCTTCCTTTCTGAAGAGCTTCATCTTAAAAATGACGCAGCGGGATGGGAAGTTACGTATGGTTCGAAACACTAATAACTGATACCAACTGATCGTAGTAAAATGTAAAAGAAACTGACGCTATAGTGGGTGCTCGAAACGGGATGTGTCATTCAAAAGTAAACGCGAAATAGTGAGTGACTTAGTGAAAATTCTGCAAGAGCTTCAATACCTGTCGTAACTGTAGCAATATTAAACTGTGTTACCGTCGATAGGCCGCCCGATAATTACGACGCTTAGTACTGTTGTGACAAACACTGCAGTACAAGCTTTAATTTTGGTGAAAGCCACGCAAAACATTTTATTGTTTTTGTATTTGCTTGTGATTTGTGTGACATTAGGAGAGGGCAGTTATAAAGGCGGAGAGGGTAGAAACGACCTCTGTATATGAAAATATGGAAGAGCATTTCGCAGTACGGAAGGTGATAACAGCAGATTTATTTACTGGTTTGAGTGAAGAATTAATGATAAATCTATGTGTGTATGCAACGGATCTTCAGATGAAGACTTTGAATAATCAGAAACCATGATCAATAAATTAGATTCTGTGGGAAGTGTGAAAGTGAAGACTGTAATGCGCTGGCGTAATGATAAATCAAATTAGGTACTATATGAGTTCAAAGAAGTGGAACAGTACCAGTACATGAACAAAACTATGTAGATCTTGCTCGGAGAAGATGGTCAGTGTATAATTCATTATTTTTCAGTGATTATTAAATGCCACTGATTTAGGTATTACTTTCATTGAATTTTACAAGGGTTTTTGACTGTGTTCACCGGGAAACTGTACGTGTTTTAATCCGACAAGTAAATCTATCCAATTTGTGAAACTTTGAATGAAGACGATGTCAAAGTAAATCAAACACTGAAATATCAAAAACTTTCGTACTATGCAAACGAATAAGACAATGCGATGTTTTATATCTAATCACCTTAAATCTATTTTGGAGAAAATTGTACAAATATGGAAATGAGAAACGTAATTTACATTTTTGTTTAACGGCATTCGGTATATCGCGAGATGGGTGCCACAGTACAAAATATGTACCCGTTATCAGCAAACTTAAAAAAATATATAAGTAGGTAAAAACGTGCATCGAGAAACGCTAAATTTGAAGGATGCACTGTCCTACAGAATTACAAAACTTGTTAAGAATATGAAGCGTATAGCGAAATATTACCCTATATGGCCTGTTACATCCGTTGTGTGAATTTTGTTTGGATTTGTTGAAAATTTTACGCAATATTACTCGTGTTAATCATAAGTGGTTCTAAACGCATATTTGCTCTTTACTTATTCGATTTCGGGATGCGAAAGGTTTTAACTTTTCCACAGAAATGTTCCTCTAACAATATTGTCGACGCAATAAAAAAGAGTCTTTTAGGCAGTTAACTAATTTCACATAATTTTTCTGTATTGTTTGATTCGTACTATTATGTTTTAGGCATATTATGATTGTGTAATCCTCATTGTAACATATATTACGATAGGCTTAATTACTTTGAAACATATGGCTTGTAATAAATCGCGAACAGATTCTGACAAAGTCAGCAAATGCGCCGCCAGTTAAGTTATATAAGATTTGAAAACAATCATTGTGAATAGAAAATATTTCCGCTTAGTGACTTCAAAACAAAAATCGGTCAAATCGGCTAAATATTTAGGTTTTACGTGCACCTTATTCGAAGATTGGGAAGTTGAACCTACACATCTGTCGACGTCGTTGTCATTAGAGATTGATCGAAAACTCAGATGGAAAATGGTGTTATAGAGACAATCCAACAAGTTAATGAGACGATACTGGCAATAGCTAGAAACAAGCTAGGGAAAGCCTAAATCGGAACTGAAGACAGCGACCATCAAACTCCCCCCCCCCCCCCCAAAAAAAAAACAAAAAAACAAAATGTGTCCAGTGGGTTAACCAGAAAGCTACAACGTACGACGTTTACGCTGATATTCGTTTGTTATTCCTGTTACTGATATTCTCGCCTTGGATACAGTGCTGTCCTGCCGCCAGTAGAATATTTTTCTGCTATTTACATTTACATTAGTTGCTGTGTTAACGTTTCATGCGCAATTCGATTTCTTCCTGCAGGAAAATCATCTAACGACGAAGTTACAAGCATATCTGTTCGGAAAGAGTAAGCGATGAACTTCGAATATAATTAAGAACAACGAATAACCAATAAGGTCTACGTTACGTGTTTTAATTTCAACTGGATTTTACGCCTTATTGCTGATTTAGAGGAAGAATAATGAATCTCTTCAGCAATGAAAGACGGGATGCGTTTATATATATATATATATATATGTGTGTGTGTGTGTGTGTGTGTGTGTGTGTGTGTGTGTGTGTGTGTGCGCGCGCCTGCTTGCGTGCTTACCAACATTGTGTTATCTCCAATGAAAAACAGCCCACAGTTGCACTAATTTCTGTTTATTTTAAACCTTCACCATGGTTTCTGCTATAATAATATAGCCTTCTTCAGAAGTCATACACACTAATGAATGAAAAATGTCTTAGCCCAGTGGCTGCGTCAAGACCAACCACTACCTCTGTAGTGTTCATATTAATTTTACTTATGTTCGAAACAGCTTATGTCTGTTGAAGTTATTTTATCGGTCTTGACGCAGCAGCTAGGCTAAGACATTTTTCATTGATTAGTGTGTATGACTTCTGAAGGTGGCTATACTACTATAGCAGAAACCATGGTCAAGGTTTAAAATAAACAGAATTTAGTGCTGCTGTGGTCTGTTTTTCATTCGAGACAATTCCGTAACGGTTGCTCTTGTCGCTGCCATGATGAAAATAATAAACATTGTGTTACTAATATAGATCGGAATAGACTTTCTCATTTACACAGAAATAAAGAATCTACGCGAACCGCGCTTCGACATTTCTGATTAAAAATTGAATTTTCCATTTTGCTAAAAGCATTTCTACTGACTCCAAATATTTCCATTTTCGTTTCCGAAATCGGTCTAAGTACTACAAGTCAACATAACTGAATAAGGACTAAAATTTCATTTTTCAAGACACATTTAGCAGGCAATGTTCAACTAGTTGCATACATGATTTTTTAAAAATGGCGCAATTACCGTATTATAAAAAATGTTTAATGATTGTACCCGTACACAACTGAAATTAACTGAAAATGTAAGATGCACTCAACAGGAAGTTTTATGTACGGTATATAGAATAAAGCGACGAGTGAAAATTTGTACCCAGATCGGGTTCGATTTCCAGCCTTGGTACAAATTTTCACTCGCCGATCAGTCAATATACATAAAAACATGCATGACTGAGACCAGTTAAGTTTTTGAAATTTTGTAATTTCGTTTCAACAGAAAGTGTAAAATGCCCACAAGCACAGATAGGGTCTGATGCGCGTAGTGTTAGCATTGAATAAATTATCACTATATTTTCTAAATAAGTTTACAGAGCAAATGTTTTTTGTTGTTGCGAATTTGTGATTTTCCCCTAAACAGAAGTTTTCACTTACGTCAACTATTCATCAGTTTTCTATTTCCATAATATAGGGCAAATATTTTTGTCAATGCCGTTTACATAAGTATGTCGTCATTCTAGTTCAGAAATAGAACCGTGTCGCAGGTTTTCTATCTGAACTATTGTCCCGTCGAACAGTCAACGAGTTTGACAGGCATCACAGATAAAGAAATACTCACGGCGTTTCCTTCGTGTATGGAATTTTGTACCGTCCTTCAGTTTTCCTCTTCGTAACAGCTCTTCTGTGGCGTTGTCGTCTTTCGTTAGGTTGTTATCATATTCGTTTCATTGCCAGATTCGCCTGCGAAAACAACAATAGTGTGAAATACTGGATTAATCATTGTACGAGCGGATTGAAACTTACTAGCCAAAACGTTAACTGCGAACAAATGAACCAAATGATGAACAATTGTTTACGCCGAAATAGCAGACGAAAGACGGGAATTTTATAGGAAATAAATTCGTAACCAACATTTCTTATTTACTAATAGCTCACAGGTAGGAATTCAGAAGATGTAAACCGATCTTTAAATATTTTTGATAACGTCTAAGAATTTTTTTATGTTATTGTTAAACTATATTTTTTCAACGAATTTGTGTAGAAGACATTATATACAAATGCAGAAAGCGCAGGAGAGTTTGTTCAGTAAAAAAGCTTCTTTTGCTAGGTAAATTCGTTGTCGTACAAAAGCTGTCAGGACTTCCTAGATCCGACACCCGTGACAAGTGCTTAAATACTGTATTTCTGACTTGTAATCGATTAAAGGAGGGTAAACAAAAACACAAAAAAACCAGACATTCAAGCTTTTGATCCGCTTATCCATTACTGTACAAGGAAACGGAAAATAGGAGCAGACAACGCAACCACACTTCGGAATTTTAAGACTCTTTTAAGAATTATTATCAACAGTGGCCGTATATATCGATTGCACTCTTCACTTGTTGAGGACTGGTACACAAAGCTGCAAGCAAGACTTTTTTTCCGTATCAGCTACAACAGACGGATTCAGTTTTCAGTCTACCGTAAAAAAGAACAAAGAAAGAAATGTACTACACAAACTTGCTTATGTAGTTTAACGGGACTTTTCTTGTGCTATCAAAAACTAGCGTTTTCGGTTACCTGTACTATCAATCCTGTTCGTTTTCATTTATTGTTCTTCTGCGTTTAGAAACGTAGATTTATAATACCGTGTGCATTTGATATTGACAAGTAGATGCCATAAAAGCGAAAGTGTCAAACGTGAGAACGTTTTTACATCTGCGAAACTCTCAGCCGCTAATTTCAGCCAACCCTTACCCTCAGGCCATTGAAACAGAAGTGTGTGATGAAAGAAAATCCAATTTTCTCGTGATAGCTTCCGAAGCTAGTAGACAAAACTATATTGCTGCACAAATCGGCAAGACATAGCCATAAGTAACATAAATGGACATTGGTACGTAATTTATAGTAAGATCTGCCACAGCACTTGCTGCAAAAAATCTCATTGTATTTCTGGACCTTTTGCAGAATACGAGGATATTATTCTGACTAACAAATTTCTTCTTTTACGACAGATGACTTTTCGTCATCCTTCCTTTTCTGTTTCCAAAGTTCGTCAATAGGCGTTTCCACGTAAAGAAATTTCTGTGCTAGGAAATCCCTTCAAGAAGTTGCAGAATCTATACGGAAGTGGATCTAATCAAAGATGATTTAGACTTCACCCCCAGTCAACAAGTAGGTCGTCAGTGGTGGATTAAGAGTTTGGATGGAGGACTGATGCGGGAAGCAAATCGACCGTGTCCTTTTGAAAGGAATCATCTCAGCATTTATTACAGTTTAGGAAAACCGCAGAAAATCTATATCCGATTTGATCGGATGGCGATTTGATCCCACATGGCCCCAAATGCGAATCTATCACCACCTCTCCCTGACAAGAGGGATTAGTAGAGTTGTGTATACTGGCGGATAGAATTAGAAGTTAAAAAGTATATCTATACACTGTGCCATAAAACTGCTATATTCCATATGCGTATTCACAGGCTATAAATTACTGTACTCGAATGAGAATAACGCAGATTCAAAACAGACTGTCCCTTGCTCTGTTACACTAAGTACCTGCTGCTCCCTGAATTCAGTGGTGTAATTATCATAGAATACCACTTCACTACATTCTTTATGTTAAAGAGACCAATTTACAGTGGGATTGTCG
This sequence comes from Schistocerca nitens, assembly GCF_023898315.1. Taxonomy (NCBI): domain Eukaryota; kingdom Metazoa; phylum Arthropoda; class Insecta; order Orthoptera; family Acrididae; genus Schistocerca; species Schistocerca nitens. The sequence goes on from NC_064625.1 coordinate 78,496,599, forward strand.
TACTACTAACGGTACCTCCAAGTCCTTGAACACAGATATTCGGATAATTTGTAGGAGGAGGAATGTCCAATGAAACACGTTTTTAATTTCGTATACTCACGAACCGCTGTTTCTGATGCTCCTAGACTCAACGTTTAAAATGTAGCTAACTGTAGGGGCGTATGCTAATATTCACAAACAGGCACGGGTGGTAGCTCGTTTATCCTTTCTCTTTTTTTTTTTTTTTTTTTTGCAACTGTGGGTACAAATGTTGATAGCCTTCGCGAGTTACGGGAATCGCTGGCAACAAATACACCTGTGTATTCTGCCAAACGAAAGACGCAGTGGGAACGCTAAATACTGTAATCTAAAATTAAATGCAGCGCAGGACACTGAGGAAACGCTCCTTTACACGTGCGAGAACTGCAATCGTTATTTCGAAGAACGTGTAGTGACAGTCGGGGTATCGATTTTTCATTATTGGCCTTGGCAAGAAACCTCACTGCCACGTCACGTAAGCAGTCATTTAATAGAATACGATATTTCTTGTATTCGACAATGTTCGTGATAGCCAGGAAAGAAAACAGCTTTTTCTGTTTAGCATTTCCCGACTCCAGCCTGGTCACTATATTAACTTTAATTTATAGCACATACGTGTTACAACAGTCTGTTTTTGTAGACAGTATCGAGTGTAAATGTGGTATTTAACATTGCGTCTGTTGTGAGAGGGAAGGCGGGGGAGAGGGGTTCAGTACAACTGAAGGCGGACGTTGTGAGTAGCCTTTTGTTTCCTTTCCTAATTTACTGCATTTGATAAAAATGCAAAGTTAAAAGGAGTGTCCATAACGCAAAGTCAGGAGTGTTACGCGGGCGAGACTCATAAAGGGAAAAGTTACGTCTAGTGTGCTAACTGTTACTGTGTACAAGAGAACGGGATATTTTGAGAGTCGGAGGTACGAGCCAAATAGAATGATTAATGTACGGGCAATGAAAAGAATTTCGCAGTGTGATTACAGTTAGGTGATGGTTAACGTGCTAGCATGTGTTTAGAGATCGGTTTGATTTAGCATCTGGCTGTCTTCCTCGTAAGTAGAAGCCTGCGATATCTTTTTATAGATTCGCACAAAGCTGTGTTTATAACGAGACTGCTAACTAAGCAGAAAACTTGTGAAGTAGATGAGCAAAAAAAGATAAAAAACCGTGAATTATTTGTAAATTAGTTTATTAACAGTAAATTAGACTTCCATACTGCTCTTATTAAGCTGTAAAGTAAGGCTAAGATGACGTTGACAGCGTTCGCTTTTCAAAAAGATAGTACTTGCTTTTCATAAATATCTAGAGGACATCTTTCGAGGAAACGGGTGGTCGTTGTAGCACAAAGCAAATGTTAAGACAAACGAAGACAGTGAAGGGAAGAGAAAAATGGCAAATCGCAAAGAAGATATCTAGGTGTCTTATAGATATATCGATAGATGTAAGAAAAAAGGAAGGAAAATGCCGAACAGGTAGACTTCGAGGTAGTTCTCAGCAAAAACAGTGATCCATTACTCTCAGTAATGGCTTAGAGACAAGGAAGAAAACTGTTGAATTGTTTCAGCAGAGCGATATATGGATTGGATATAGGGACACTGGCGAAACTGTGTGAAAAATTTAGCTGAGGCAACAGAAATGTAGAAAAATAAAACAGGAAATTAACAGGTTTAGAGCAATTCTTCTAGAAGAGACAAACCGTATGAAGCAAAATCACCCGAAGCTAACTCACGCGCGGATAGTAGCTACGATACACGGAGTCCAGAAATCGCGCAAAGGTCAGGGGTTAACCCGTTAAGAATACTGCAGGTACGAAAAATGCACATAGGAACAGATTATCTCCACATAAAAAAAACAGCCGCAGCAAAGTGAAAAGAGGACCAAAATTTATACTGACTAAAAAATGGGTACCCAAGCGCTCGCTGTTACAGCAGACTTTTTGACTAGATCGTGTAGTACTGCTGAATCGGTAATCTTTGTCATATTAAGCAGTAGCGGATTGATGTTTCCTAAGGTGTCACATGTCACTGGTTTAACGTCTTTCGTCATGTCACGCTCAGGTTTCATTCACTGGTATATGATTCGGTTTCACAGATAAATAAAAATTACTAAAGATTTAATTATAGATACCGTAGTAGAATTTCTTGACATCCGAAAGCACATATACGCGGAAGTGGCTCGGTGTCTGAGACATTAGACGTGCATTCAAGAGGAGCGGAGCTTAAATTCCAATTCGGCCGTTCTGATTTAGTTTCCTGTACTTTCTGCAAATTATTTCAGACGGACGGCGTGATCCATTCCTCTAGCACACGCATGCTAAGTTTGTTTCTAAAATTCACTTGGTTTTTCGCCTGTAGTGACCCAGACGTAGACATGACATTAGAATCAAATCTTCCTTTCTTATGTAAAGAAAAAATAGTTTTACCTAGCAGACCTTATTAAGGGTATGATTTTACGCTTTACTTATTGCTGAACTCAACCTCATGACTACTAAATTTAGAAGTTTTCCAATTGAGTAATTTCAGTTATCTACGTTGCTGACATGGCCATTTCCGATTTGCATAGATTGATAACATGATTTCCGAAGGTAGCATTCTGCTGAAAAATAACTGGCGGTGTAATACTGAAGTTTGTATTTCAACGTAAAAAATATATTTGCAACGCTATTTTCTCTGTGCTGATGCTCGTTAGACATTTAAGAGTCAAGGGACATCGCGACCGAATATGTAACTGGTCAGTCTGCGTCACATTTGGACTTCCGTATCACAGTATTTACGCATGAACTTTAAAGTCTATAGTTCACATAATTTTAGAGAACAAAGAGCACGTTGAAGTCTATCCATTCCGGAGAAAGCAAACGTTAGGTGACCCATTTCCTAAAATCAACGTTGTTTTTCAATAAGCAGAAAATAACGGTATGAAAAACGAAACGAAAATTAACAGTATTCGATGAAACTTAAAAAACAGTAATGTAATAGAACGAACATATGCGTGAATGGATCGAGAAATAAGATCAAAAAGTTTAAAATTTTTCAAATCAGAAATAATAAATAATTAGAACATTATTTTTAGTGATGAAAAGACAGAGATTGTAACGGACAAGGAATTTACAAAATTTTTGTGAACTGACAAATCATAAAACGTCATATTCTATGATTTTTTTGGAGACTGGAGCTCAATGATTTTTACAGTACTAGACTCAGCGTAACACTCACCACTAAATAGTCCGCCCCGATAGCTGAATGGTCAGCGTGACGGACTGCCGTCCTATGGGGCCCGGGTTCGATTCCCGGCTGGGTCGGGGATATTCTCCGCTCAGGGACTGGGTGTTGTGTTGTCATCATTTCATCCCCATCCGGCTCGCAGGTCGCCCAATGTGGCGTCGAATGTAATAAGACCTGCACCACGGCGGGCGGACCTGCCCCGTAAGGGGCCTCCGGGCCAATGATACCAAACGTTCATTTCCATTACCATTAACGAAAGAATGAAATTCTACGTAAAAATATGTTCGTTACAGAGTTATACGTACACTCATATTTTTGTTTATACGAGAAAAAAGAGTAACCACAAGGCTGTCCCGCTCATTTACAGGGAATACTGTTGTGTGAGTTATAGACTTTAAGTGTTAAATTTTTCCTTACTCAGCACGCCCATATGTACTTGCAACTCTTCCAGCCAGAGAACGGAACACAAATCATCGCGCTGCAATAAACGTTGAAACGTGAGACACTGATGTAGTTTACTAGCCAGGAGACAGTTTGCTTCTATGCATCATTATTTCCCATTTCTTTGAACAGAGCGCCTATTGAAGCGAAGTTGCCTTTAAAAAAAAGACATCATATACATATGTCTGAAGCTAATATTGCATACTTGTTTCGCAGTTCTTCGTCTTGTTGATTAATACAATAAATGAGCTGATATTAAACTACCGTTTCGACCAAGGACTTCACACTGTCACAGATAGTCTTACATAATGCGGTATTAATGCATAACATTGATGGAATATATATTGTGTGCACGTTGCACCTTCTTTGAAGCTGTGTATTCGGAACCCACTACACTCTACAAACCTTTCTTCGTGTCGCAATATGCTCTGTATACGATTACTTACTTTTACCAGTTTGTGACTACGTCCTGGTTGTGTCTTATTCGCAGACAGCACGATCGTTCTTTCTAATTTTCATCTCACAATAAACTGGTGCGGCCGGCCGAAGTGGCCGTGCGGTTAAAGGCGCTGCAGTCTGGAACCGCAAGACCGCTACGGTCGCAGTTTCGAATCCTGCCTCGGGCATGGTTGTTTGTGATGTCCTTAGGTTAGTTAGGTTTAACTAGTTCTAAGTTCTAGGGGACTAATGACCTCAGCAGTTGAGTCCCATAGTGCTCAGAGCCATTTGAACCATAAACTGGTGCGTTGTCAGTTTCCAGATTGTTCAGAATACTTGTTGGCAGAACCATTTCATAAAAAGAGTGATCCATTTGGCGAGGGGGAGGGAGAGGGGGGGAGGAGGGTAGAGACTTAAGGAAAAGGGCAATTAGTAACGTTTATTGTTATTTACACTAAACATTTTGGACACCCCAGTCGTCTGGTTGGAATATTTAAACGGACAAGGGATACACGATATATACAGATTACTCTTTTCTGGGAAATCTGTGGCACTGTTTTTTAAGGGGGCTGGGTTGCAAACAAGAAATAGTACGTACGTGTCGTATTTGTGTTGTTAATGTGTTCAAATGTGTGTGAAATCTTATGGGACTTAACTGCTAAGGTCATCAGTCCCTAAGCTTACACACAACTTCACCTAAATTATCCTAAGGACAAACACACACACCCATGCCCGAGGGAGGACTCGAACCTCCGCCGGGATCAGGCGCACAGTCCATGACTGCAGCGCCCTAGACCTCTCGGCTAATCCCGCGCGGCTTGTGTTGTTAATCTGAAAAACAAAATACTCGTTTGAAGGAGGTTTAATCACTCCAAGGGGACGCGGGGAAGATCAATAAGAAATCTGGTTAAAGTTATTTGGCTGGTTGAATTAATAATAATAAAAGTCACGCCTTAGACTCAACTAAAGCGATCACTGTGATATTACTTGCTTGTATATACTATTTTATTCTATCTAAATGTCGGACCTGATGGTCTAGCAGTAAGCGCGAGGCTGCAAATCGGAAAGTCTCGGGATCGAACCCTGGTTGGGCCACGGAGTTTTTCAGCCTGCCGTCAACCTAGCTTTAAACAACCAACGATGTGAAGACTCTCCAGCAACGAGACGTGGCTCGGGTTCGACGCTAAACTGTACGTTCCCCTTTCCCCGGAGGAAGGATGAGGAGATTAGTCTTTAACGTACCGTCGACAACGAGGTCATTAGAGACGGAGCACAAGCTCGGATTAGATAAGGATGAAGAAGGAAAGCGGTCGTGCCCTTTCGAAGGAACCATCCCGGTTTTTGCCCTCAGTGATTTAGGGAAATCACGGAAAACCTAAATCAGGATGGCCAGACGCGGTTTTGAACCGTCGTCCTCCCAAATGCGAGTTCAGTGTGCACTGCACCACCTCGCAAGGGTCCTTCCCCAGCAGCATTACCGTGGGAGGTTAGAGGCACGTAGGTCGCTGAGGTGGACCCAATTGAAAGACTGGCTCCTAGCCATGTAGTCACACAGAATAATTGTTATTGCTGTCGTAAATCACTTCCTTCCACGTGTTAAATTTGCTTATAATTTTTGTGTTATCAGCACTCAGTTAACAGTATAGTGGTTAATTGAAATGACCGTTCCATAGCCGCGTTTCTAATTACAGTTCTTTCTTTCATTGCTACTAATTTCGAGGTCGCACCCCATTCCTAATGTCTCAGTCTCGTTAAAATCGGTCTACGCGTCGTATTGCAACCTGGATTCATCACTATCAACAATTAGAAAAATATGATGATAATAATAATAGTAATAATAATACTAAAAATATGTTGACAGAGAAAGTATAGTTAAAATAACCTGACAATCTGGTGTGAAGTCTAAATTAACAAATTTATCTCGTGAAAACACATCCAGACACAGTAAAGAAAGAGAAATTGGTCGGAGAAGTGCCTCAGGCCTTCGAAGTAAACACAGGTGTACAGCAATGCGACAAACTATTCTCATTTCTTCGAAATTAGGAAAAAAATAAGAAAAACCTCACTTTTGCAGATAACGATGCTTTACTTTCTGAAAATGTTTCATCTCTTGCTATAGAAATCAATCTTTTACAGCTTTTTAGAGGAAATAGCCAACAGGACCAGCTTAAAATAATTTGCAGGAAGAAGGCAAGTTCGTGTGAGACATAAGAGCGCACAGAAATTTTTGAAAACAGAAACTGGCCGTAAACAGAAAGTAAAAAGCTGAAATATATCGGGGATACAATGCAAGAAAACTGTTTGGAAAAAGGTACAATAGAGGGAAGGACACACAAAATTGGAAGGACGTAAGGTATGGTCTAAGAATTTTAAAATAAAGGTGTTTCTCCCAGAATTCAAAAATAAGACATTACAGAACAGCAGTGAAAACGGAATGTGTATACACTCCTGGAAATTGAAATAAGAACACCGTGAATTCATTGTCCCAGGAAGGGGAAACTTTATTGACACATTCCTGGGGTCAGATACATCACATGATCACACTGACAGAACCACAGGCACATAGACACAGGCAACAGAGCATGCACAATGTCGGCACTAGTACAGTGTATATCCACCTTTCGCAGCAATGCAGGCTGCTATTCTCCCATGGAGACGATCGTAGAGATGCTGGATGTAGTCCTGTGGAACGGTTTGCCATGCCATTTCCACCTGGCGCCTCAGTTGGACCAGCGTTCGTGCTGGACGTGCAGACCGCGTGAGACGACGCTTCATCCAGTCCCAAACATGCTCAATAGGGGACAGATCCGGAGATCGTGCTGGCCAGGGTAGTTGACTTACACCTTCTAGAGCACGTTGGGTGGCACGGGATACATGCGGACGTGCATCGTCCTGTTGGAACAGCAAGTTCCCTTGCCGGTCTAGGAATGGTAGAACGATGGGTTCGATGACGGTTTGGATGTACCGTGCACTATTCAGTGTCCCCTCGACGATCACCAGTGGTGTACGGCCAGTGTAGGAGATCGCTCCCCACACCATGATGCCGGGTGTTGGCCCTGTGTGCCTCGGTCGTATGCAGTCCTGATTGTGGCGCTCACCTGCACGGCGCCAAACACGCATACGACCATCATTGGCACCAAGGCAGAAGCGACTCTCATCGCTGAAGACGACACGTCTCCATTCGTCCCTCCATTCACGCCTGTCGCGACACCACTGGAGGCGGGCTGCACGATGTTGGGGCGCGAGCGGAAGACGGCCTAACGGTGTGCGGGACCGTAGCCCAGCTTCATGGAGACGGTTGCGAATGGTCCTCGCCGATACCCCAGGAGCAACAGTGTCCCTAATTTGCTGGGAAGTGGCGGTGCGGTCCCCTACGGCACTGCGTAGGATCCTACGGTCTTGGCGTGCATCCGTGCGTCGCTGCGGTCCGGTCCCAGGTCGACGGGCACGTGCACCTTCCGCCGACCACTGGCGACAACATCGATGTACTGTGGAGACCTCACGCCCCACGTGTTGAGCAATTCGGCGGTACGTCCACCCGGCCTCCCGCATGCCCACTATACGCCCTCGCTCAAAGTCCGTCAACTGCACATACGGTTCACGACCACGCTGTCGCGGCATGCTACCAGTGTTAAGGACTGCGATGGAGCTCCGTATGCCACGGCAAACTGGCTGACACTGACGGCGGCGGTGCACAAATGCTGCGCAGCTAGCGCCATTCGACGGCCAACACCGCGGTTCCTGGTGTGTCCGCTGTGCCGTGCGTGTGATCATTGCTTGTACAGCCCTCTCGCAGTGTCCGGAGCAAGTATGGTGGGTCTGACACACCGGTGTCAATGTGTTCTTTTTTCCATTTCCAGGAGTGTATGAAAGCGAATGATAGATTAGATGAATTAGAAGTACTAGAACGGCGAATCATTAAGAACATATTACGCCTACAAAATACTATAGATAGTTGGAAATTAAGAACCAACGACTGCAAGCAGTAAACATATCAAAAGTAATGAGGAAATGAGGACTGGTATTTATGAACATTCATATCGAAAGCAAGACAGTGCATTAAGCAAAAAAATCTTCAAATAATAGTGTGGGATAAGTAATCAACAAGCTTCATTCACGAAGCGAAAGAGTTTTAGAAATATATGTACAACAGCTGAAGACAAAGCTGACAGAGAATGCCTAGAGACAAGTATTGAATGTGGAAGGCTTCCAAAGTAAGACAGCGAAAAGAAAAGTGGTCTGAGGTAGACAGAAGAGAGGAAGAAGGGGCATAATGAACAGATGAAAGAGTACCGGAAGGAAAAAATTGGCTGGTTGCGAGTAGTACTCGCACTGAGGATTCCGTACGAACTTAATTATGTATGTGGACAGTTCATCCATCCTTGTTGCCTGTTACCGACGTAGATACTGGCGAGACGTCGGTCCCGGGAAGTCCAAGAATTTCGAGAACATCCAAATCTTAAGTTAGAGCTCGGGTAACAAATAAAGAAAAATTCTCTTTTCTTGCCATATAATTACAAATTAACACTTCTGGACTTTTTTTCCCTTGTTCCCACAGTCTAACTTTGCTTCCTGCCAAATTTCGTGATTGTATGTTAACTGTAGGTACCGTATATGTTTTAATGAATGTTCGCAAGTATGAAAATATGTGACATAAATGGCAGTATCTTTCGATTGCATTGACTTGATTACACCGCCAAGGGACCGTACACCTTAGTATGCGACATAAATCTCAACTTGATACGTCCTTCCATTCCTTATAAAAAAACAGGTCTGAAGAGACAGACATTCCAGTAACAAATGAAAGAAAATACCGTGTGATATAAATTAAAAATTTTCTGATTTTTTTCCTTTAGTTGTGCTGTGAAACCTTGCTTCTGCCAAATTTCATTAGTGTATCTCTGCAGGAAGTACACTATAGTTTTCGATGAGTGAGTTTGCGAGTATGAAAAGTATGTGACATAAATGAACCTACCTTTCGATTGCATTGACTTAGAAGCTTCGATCTTACACATTGCTAATGGACCGTAGACGTTACTATGTGACATAAATTTCAGCTTGACACCGCTACCAGTTTCTCAGGAAAAGGGCTTTTAACAATCGGACAGACAGACAGACAGATGGACAACGAAGTGGTCCTATAAAGGTTCCGTTTCTACCAACTACGGCACGGAGCCCTAAAAAGAACAAGAAATAGTGAACTGGCACGAGGTCTTTAGTTGCCCCACCGAAAAGGAAAAAAAGTTAGTGGAAACGATAATCTCTTTGCAATGATGATGCGAGGTTGCAGTGTGATAGGTTGGTTGTTTGAACGAGAATAAGGAGTCGGTAATAGGGCTAGGTCCTCGAAAGTAGTTGTGCGGAAAGAAAGAAAAATAAACTAGAAAGTGCTGCTAGGGAAGTCATTTACAAAAAATAGAAAAAATACTCTGTCAGCTATAGAACAATACATAAGATTTTTGTTATGAAAGTAAAAATAAATGTTAACGCAATTACGTCTGCCAAAAGTTAACGCAGTTACATCTGCCGAAATAATGTTCCTGCTCTCACTTCCTCTGCTTTCGGTGCGATGCAACAACGCACAGTATACACTTCTGACATCGTCAGGGTGGGGGCAACCTGCAGTATTATGAACACTGAATAAATTTACACCTGCGTTAGTCGCTAGAATCATTTATTCATATAGACTACCGGTTTCGGCAATTGTCAGTTGCCATCTTAGGATCTGCAAAAGACGAGCCCGAAAATGATAGGATACTGCAACTAACATTACAGCACACATAATTATATCCTAGATTTGCAGGAGGTGGAATAACAATTTACCTATGTTTACCTCACTGCACAACTTTAGCATTCAGTACAGTATGTGGTGGTATACAATGTTTAGTATTGTGATCTATATTAGAAGTCGGCATATCAGCTTTAAAATAACTACTAAATAACTACTATGTAAGCATACTTTATTTCCCCTGATACAACCACTCACATTCATCACCGCTCTACAACTGACATACCAGCGTGAACATGCGTATTGATACATAGGTACAGCACGTGGCGCAATGCAAATAGGAATCGATATTATAGTCTCACATTCGACTAAGGCAGGGATCTGCCATTCCGTATCCCTAAATTATTATCATAACATGTAAGCCATGCCACTACTGTAAAGTTTTAAAGGGACTGTCTGTAAAATCATGTGGAACGTAATATTTAATTTATACATAAATACTTTAAATCGTGTTAGAATCTGTTTTTTAAATTTAAAAAATCTTTATCAAATTTTTCTTTACACAAAATCACACGTACTGCTTACTGTACTTAATGAGAAGATTGTGTAATGATATAAACATGGTATGTTGTTGTTGTACCATGTACTGCAAATATTGTATATAATTATGTCTGCTGTTACGTTACTTGCTGTATTCTAGCCTTGTCGATCCCGTCTTTCACATATCCGAAAATGGCAACAGGAGCAGGTAATTCATATGAATACGCGGATCTTGGCAGTGGAAAATTTCTTCGCTGTTCACAAAGAGTAGTATTTTGAGTTGAAACGCGATTGTATTCAGTCACGCGGGAGGGGTGGTTGGAAGTACCTCTGGAGAGTGCTCTGTTCGAAACTCACTTGGAGTACACACACACACACACACACACACACACACACACACACACACACACACACACACGAGAGCGCGCGTGCACAATAAATAAGAAGCGGCAGTAATGCGAGGATTAGCGTAATGCGGCATGGACAGCAAAAGTCGAAGTGTTAATGCAGAAGTTGAGCAGCTACGGAGAGAGAGTGGACGAGTGGCTGTGAGCAGCTGGGTAGAGGTTCCGGGACTCGCCTGGCCCCGCCCGGTGCGGCTCTGCGCTGCCAGTGGAGAGGCTGGCTGTGGCAGCCGATGCAGACGGCGGCGGCGGCGGCGGCGGCGGCGGCGGCGGCGGCGGCGGCGGCGGAGGAGGCGGAGGCGGCGGAGGGGTCGCCGAGGAAGGGAGGGGTCCCAGGCCGACCCGGCCACACCGTGCCCACAAAGTCGCGCGCCGCTGCCTGGGGCCCGCGCACTTGCTGCGCTGTCTGTACAACAGACAGAGAACGGCCGTGAGGGAACACAGCAAGGAGAAAATTACCACGCTACATAAGGATTTTCTCATCTTGATGAGTAAATATTTTAAACCATGTGATCAAAAGTATCCGGACACCACCAAAAAGATACGTTTTTCATATTAGGTGCATTGTGCTGCCGCCTACTGCCAGGTACTCCATACCAGCGACCTCAGTAGTCACTAGACATCGTGAGAGAGCAGAATGGGGCGCTCCGTGGCACTCATGGACTTCGAACGTGGTCAGATGATTGTGTGTAACTTGTGTCATACTTCTGTACGCGAGATTTCCAGACTCCACAACATCCCTAGGTCCACTGTTTCCAATGTGACAGAGAAGTGGAAACGTGAAGGGACACGTACAGCACAAAAGCGTACAGGCCGACCTCGTCTGCGACTGACAGAGACCGTCGACAGTTGAAGAGGGTTGTAATATTCAATAGTCAACATCTATCCAGACTGCATCAGGATCCACTTCAAGTACTGTTAACAGTTAGCCGGGAGGTGAGAAAACCTGGATTTCGTGGTCGAGCGGCTACTCATTAGGTAAATACGAAGCGAGGAGCGTAAACATTGGACGACTGAAAAGTGGAAAAACGTCGTGTGGAGTGCACAATCACGGTATACACTGTGGCGATCCGATGGCAGGGTATGTGTATGGCGAATGCCCGGTGAACCTCATCTGCCAGCGTGTGTAGTGCAAACAGTAAAATTCAGAGGCGGTGCTGTTATGGTGAGGTGATGTTTTTCGTGGAGGGGGCTTGCACCCCTTGTTGTTTTGTGTGGCACTATCACAGCACAGGCCTACGTTGATATTTTAAGCTCCTTCTTGTTTCCCGCTGTTGAAGAGCAATTCGGTGATGGCGATTGCATCTTTCAACACGATCGAACACCTGTTCGTAATGCACGGCCTGTGGCGGAGTGGTTACACAACAATAATATCCCTGTACTGGACTGGCCTGTACAGAGTCCTGACCTGAATCCTACAGAACACCTTTGGGATGTCTTGGAGCGCCGACTTCATGCCAGGCCTCACCGATTGACATCGATACGTCTCCTCAGTGCAGCACTCCATGAAGAAGGGGCTGCAGTTCTTCAAGAAACCCTCCAGGACCTGATTGAACGTAAACCTGCGAGAGTGGAAGCTGCCATCAAGGCTAAGGGTGGGCCAGCACCATACTGAATTCCAGCATTACCTATGGAGGGCACCACGAACTTGCGTCATTTTCAGCCAGGTGTCGGGATACTTTTGATCACATAGCATATGTCACTAGCTGGAGTGACCGGGATGTTTAACATCTGTCACACAAAGTGATTGGACCTGTACCTTCTTGATACTCATCGCGAACGTAATAGGCATGGAAAACAGTAATCGCTTTATATCGAAGGGCATATTTAAATCACTGTCAACGGAAATCGAAAACTGAATACGTCTTCTCCTGTAAGATAATCAGTTGCGCCTTCTGTTACCACATTTTGTGATAATTATCTCACTTTATTTTTGGAGAATTCCTCTTCTATTGTTTCAGTTGAGCGTTCATTGTTTCAGGCAGGTCTGTTCGAACAGTTTACATCACAGTTCGGCAAATCTCGGGTTCTGTTCGATCTTTTGATCGACCCGCGATATAATGACTTTTGTTTGTACTATATCGATGACTTGCCGTAGCGATTGTATGGCACTGTGGATTTTCATAGTGAAAATAACTGTGCAACAAGGATTAAAATATCTTCTAGGGTATATGTCATATGTAACAACGGTAACTAATCAATAATTAAAAGTTTGCAATGATCTTCCTGGAAAATTTACTCGCTTTTGCTCGTGCGCGGTCTAGTCACGTCTGGTGTTATTACATCCGAGACAGGTTCTACCGCTGTTATTTATTCTCACGATAGGAATTACAGACAACTTACCACAATATAGTTCGTTTCTTAGCCATTTAATTTTGCATAAATCTTCTTCGTTGTTTCATCCGAATGCAGAAATTTGAAGTAAATCACACAAGAACTTTCAGAGAATTTTGGTAACAACCTTTTTCCTTAATACGGCATATTAAATTCATATATATTTCAAATTAGATTACGAAATCATATGTAGACAGTGAACGTCCCCTTATCTTCATCAAGACCGGGATAAAACTGTAAACTTGTATGAATTACATACTATATATTGTTTGTAATAAAATTCCAAAGTTGACACACAGGTTTTCGTCCAGAAAATGGGTTTCAGCGAAGAACACTTTGTCAATTAGGTGGCGGGAGGATGGGGAAGTGGGAGTGGAGTTATGTATCTACTAAACATGAATCTGTATATGATTGCGTAAAGTTTGTTTCCGCACACTCAAGTTAGGACATACTACCCCGGTCGCCCTCTCTCCTCTACGAACATGAACACACACACACACACACACACACACACACACACACACACACACACACACACACACACACACACACACTAACACATTGAGCATTATCAGACGTTACCAAACCCACATAAAAAAAGTAATTGTTACAGTGTGCACTGAAGATGTTTTAAGTAAAGCCAAACGCATCTGCCGGCCGGTGTGGCCAAGAGGTTCTAGGCGCTTCAGTCTGGAACCGTGCGACCGCTACGGTCGCAGGTTCGAATCCTGCCTCGGGCATGGATGTGTGTGCTGTACTTAGGTTAGTTAGGTTTAAGTACTTCTAAGTTCTAGGGGACTGATGACCTCAGATGTTAAGTCCCATAGTGCTCAGAGCCATTTGAACCATTTTTTGAAACGCATCTAGCTCAAAGTAGATTTTATTATAATCGCAAAAGATGCATGTTATGAGGTGGACAAAATAAACTGGCCCAGAAAATATTTCATGCATCTTAAGATAAGCAACCAAACTTATTTCATCCACTCCTGGTGGCGGATGATGTAAATTGGGTTGCCTACTTTAAGGTGCAGGACATATTTTCATGTGCAATTTTACATGGTCCATTCACATTAACGTGAACATCGCCTATGTTCAGCGTCAACGTGCATAAGCACTCACAGACAGCAGGTGGAATCACTAGCGATGAGGGTATATAAAGCGTGTCGGAAAGGGGGAGGGCGCATAATTCTTCAGTCGTTGTCGTAATGCGGAGAGAGACCGATTTCACGGACGTGCAAAAGGGCATGATCACAGGATTTTGGGCCAAGGATGCCAAGCTGCTAGGTTCGAAAATTGTTCAGGTAGCGTGTTGGTTAAGGTATACCTTGCATGACAAATGGCGCTATGCAAAACTGGCTAGAGGCAACTGTGCTGCAACACAGGCCACGGTTGACAGTAATGAAAGACGGCTGCGAAGATGTGTGCGGGCGGGAAGATGTCAAAATGTTGACCAGCTGACATCCCAGATGAACTAAGGGGCTACCAGCAGCGTCTTCTCAACGATCGTTCAGCAAACGTTGCCGCGTATGGGCCTCCGCAAGAGGTCCCTGGTTCATGCACCCATGCTGACTGCTCTTCGTCGCTGACGAAGGCTGAAATTTGCACGTCAGTATGGCAGCTAGACATCCACTGACTGGCGACGTGTGTTCTTTTCAGATGAACCACGTCTTATGCTCTATAGGAGGGATGGCCAATCGTGGGAACGGTATGAAACTTTTGAAAACAAAGGGTCCGGGTCGGTGGATGTAGCGTCAAGGTTTGCGGAGTATTTTCATGGCATTCCTCGAGTGATTTCGAAATTCCAGCAGGCACAGTAGATCAACACAAGTATGCATCTATCTTCGGGGCCGTGTCCACCTTTACATGCAGTTTATTTTTTTTCTCGGCACGATGGTATCTACCAGCAGGACAACGCAACGTGTTACACAGCTAGCAGTGTTCGTTCGTTGTTCGAAGAGCAACAGGGTAAGTTTACCGAACTCCGGCTACCACCTCACAAACCCCACGGATTTAAACCCCATCGAAAAGTTGTTGGACCACCTGGATCGGGCAGTGCGCGCCATGGATTCTCAGCCGAGAAATCTAAAGGAGCTGGCGATGACAATGGAGTCAGCATGGCTCCACATCCCTGTCGGTAACTTCCAGGACCACACTGACTTCCTTCTTGCACGTCCTGCAGCTGCAAAAGATGGTTATTCAAGCTCTTAACAAGTGGTCACATTAATACGAATGCACAATGTATATTGCCCAGCCTATACTAGTCGCAAATTCATGTGTAAAACTATAACACTGTACAGACCTCATGTTGCTGCTTTGTTTAAAAGAAGAAAGCTGGTCGTAAAATTAACTAAAAAATTCAGTAGTTGAAGCAAAAGGAAGCGATAACTTTCCAGACATCACTTACTCCAGGCATGGGTCGCACCGCACTTAGTGTGTCGAGCGGATGTTTCACGTATGTTCTGATATGTATCAGTGTCCATGACCAACTGTCACCATGAACTAGGAAGTCTCTTTCAGGAATGCTTCTTTCGATATGACTCCAACAGGCGGTTTTCAAAGGACGCTTCTGTAAACAAACAAAAAATAGTCATTAATTACCATCCAAGCAAAAGAAAATTATCTTTACTTTCTACAGGCGTTGTTTCCGTTTGCATCGGAAAGTAGGCTACCTGCCTCTCCTACGACTGAGCCTGTGTAAGCATTCCATTTATCCTCTCTTGAATGTACACAACATTGTCGACACAACATTGCAAGTGGGGTGGGGGGTGGGAGGGGAGATGCACAAAGGTGTGGCGACGATCGGACGCTAATCTTGTCACACACAGAGTAATTCACCTGAGCTGTTAACTTTAGGTATTTTCAGAACCGATCAAGATATCGTAATTAAGTTTCACTCAAATACATAGAAGAGAAGCCTAACTAAACGATGAGTAGTTTCTCTTCACATATCCTTTAATGACGAAAATATCGGTATCAACTTAACTTTTTCAGTGCTACTGTCGTAGTTGTAGAAGCGACGAATTCAACGGCGTTTCATTCTTCGTATTCCGATTATTAGTTTCAGAGCAATTACAATACTTATAACTTAAGATTTATCTGGTTTGAATGTGTCATATCTATTGTAGTCAGGAACTGACAAGTTGATGGGGTGTCCCTGTTCGCCGCAGCTAAGAGCGTATGCTTACAGAAGCAGAATAATGGAGAAAGACTTAGTTTAAAACTGATTCTAATCACGCTTTGCTGCGTGTTGTTGGACTCACACACGAACTGGAAGGCAACAGACGTCGTTCACCAAAATTAGACGTTCTTGTCTTCGTGAAGTTACCGCGATTGTTACCGTATAAAAATGTATCCAAGTTCAGTCTTCAGATCGCTTTTCCTTATTTCCATATGGTCGGTTTCAGGTCATCTGCAAATCTTCAGATCTATTACAAGAAATTATAACTGCAATTCTTTCGTATTACATGTAGTTTATAATTTAATTTATAAAGCTTCAAGATTCTTAAGAAATTAGTTATGTTACAAATTTGTGCAGCATAGCACTAGTTACAGTTACAAAGTGAGCTGTCGAAAATGAAAGTTCGCTCTCACCACTAGCCATACAACGGCCTGCTGTTGTTTTACAAATAAATTTTTAAGAAACCTGATTCGTGCAACACCTAGAGTGCTAAAAGGCCTCCTGTATGCAGTTGTTTTACAAAGTTCTTTGAAGATTTAATATTGCTAAACTTCACATCATTGTCTCATGCTACACTTAGGAGCGTTTCTTATGATTCAGATGAATCACGATCTATAACCAAATGAAGTTTTTCTGTGCTGTACCTATTGCTCCTGATCAGATTTCTTAAAAATTTATTTATAAAGCCGCAGAACGTTTGTGTTTGGCTAGTTTTGACAGTGAACATTCAGTTCCCTATTACACAGGTTACTCTGTAACTGTAACAGATGGTATGTTTCACGCACTTGTATTATAAATAATTTCCTAAGAAACTTGAAACTTACGGACTTAAATAATAAACTATATGTATTTTGAACGAATTGAAGTTATAAAATAATTTTTTGTAATAGGTGTGATGATGGGCATATGACCCGAATCCCGTCATATTGAAATAAAGGAAAGGTATCAGGAGACTGAATTTGGACACTCTTTCAATGGACGTGGTATCTAAGAACGATTCACCAGTTAACTATGGAAAGAGTTGTGTTCTGGTTTCTACTAGAGCATTGAAAATAAGGTGCACGTAAAAAGCCAGACGAATATGTAGAACAGGGAACTGAAGTATGATGATTGTTAAATAGTAACTTTTCATCATTCAAAACAAAGATACACATTTGTTGTTGTAGTTGTTGTGGTCTTCAGTCCAGAGACTGGTTTGATGCAGCTCTCCATGCTACTCTATCCTGTGCAAGTTTCTTCATCTCCCAGTACCTACCGCAACCTACATCCATCTAAATCTGCTTAGTGTACTCATCCCTTGGTCTCCCTCTGCGATTTTTACCCTTCATGCTGCCCTCCAATACTAAATTGGTTGTCCCTTGACGCCACAGAACATGTCCTACCAACCGATCCATTCTTCTACTGAAGTTGTGCCACAAACTCCTCTTCTCCCCAATCCTATTCAATACCTCCTCATTAGTTATGTGATCTACCCATCTAATCTTCAGCATTCTTCTGCAGCACCACATTTCGAAAGCTTCTAGTCTCTTCTTGTCCGAACTAGTTATCGTCCATGTTTCACTTCAATACATGGCTACACTCCATACAAATACTTTCAGAAACGACTTCCTGACATTTAAATCTATATTCGATGTTAACAAATTTATCTTCTTCAGAAACGCTTTCCTTGCCATTGCTAGTCTACATTTTATATCCTCTCGAATTTGACCATCATCAGTTATTTTGCACCCCAAATAGCAAAACTCATCTACTATTTAAAGTGTCTCATTTCCTAATCTAATTCCCTCAGCATCACCTGACTTAATTCGGCTACATTCCATTATTCTCATTTTGCTTTTGTTGATGTTCATCTTATATCCTCCTTTCAAGACACTATCCATTCCGTTCAACTGCTCTTCCAAGTCCTTTGCTGTCTCTGACAGAATTACAATGTCATCGGCGAACCTCAAAGTTTTTATTTCTTCTCCATGGATTTTAATTCCTATTCCAAATTTTTCTTTTGTTTTCTTTACTGCTTGCTCAGTATACAGGTTGAATAACATCGCGGATAGGCTACAACCCTGTATCACTCCCTTCCCAACCACTGCTTCTCTTTCGTGTCCTTCGACCCTTATAACTGCCATCTGGTTTCTGTACAAATTGTAAATAGCCTTTCGCTCCCGTTATTTTACCCCAGTCACCATCAGAATTTGAAAGAGAGTATGCTAGTCAACATTGTCAAAGTCTTTCTCTAAGTCCACAACAGCTAGAAACGTAGGTTTGCCTTTCCTTAATCTATCTTCTAAGGTAAGTCCTAGGGTCAGTATTGCCTCACGTGTTCCAATATTTTTACGGAATCCAAACTGATCTTCCACGAGGTCGGCTTCTACTAGTTTTTCCATTCGTCTGTAAAGAATTCGCGTTAGTATTTTGCAGCTGTGACTTAATAAACTGCTAGTTCGGTAATTTTCACATCTGTCAACACCTTCTTTCTTTGGGACTGGAATTATTATATACACATTTACGTTGTAGAATTCCATTAGCTAAAAGAAAATCACAAAAGAACTTGTCATAAACTCTCCTGAAATTAAAATGAAATGAACACCCTTAGCTGCTTAAAGGCGTTGACATACGTCAACGGGGACAGATGAAAATGTGTGCCCCGACCGGGATTCGACCCCGGGATCTCCTGCTTACATGGCAGACGCTCTATCCTCTGAGCCAGCGAGGACACAGAGGATAGCGCGACTGTAGGGATTTATCTCTGGCACGCCTCCCGCGAAACCCACATTCTCAACGTATTGTCCCGCACTACATTCGTAGTGCCCCGCCCATTATACTCATTACTGGCGGCGCGTTGCCGATTCCCGTAAGAGTTCGGGCACTGTTTGTGCATTCGCACAGAAGAAGATGGTCAAGTGGCCGGTGAGCCTTAACTATATATATACTAAGATTGTATCTGTTCTTTCGGACATGTCCGAAAGAACAGATACCATCTTAGTAATATCCATCCCTCTCATGAAATGTTCGCAAAACAAGTTTGCAGTCGCTAGTACAAGGACTTCTGGACACACTGAACAGATTTCTTCGGTATCATTGCACATTCTGTAACAGTGTGATGTTTGAAATCCCACTGAGTCAACGGAACGTGTGCATAAAAGTCATCTTCGAGTTTACCGAAAGAAAAAAAGGTACTATCAGTGGTATCAAGTGAGACGAATATGCAGGCCAGCGATGAGGCAAGAGCTGCGTGAGACCTTTCCCGGGCACAAGCGAGTAGTGATCCGGATTCCCATCGCCCTGCTACCACGCACATTCATGTATTTTAAGTAATACTTTTTCTAGGAGAGTTGGTAGCGCCTCAGTGAGAAGTTGTTCGTTCTTTTTTTTTTTTTTTTTTTTTAAGATTTCTTCAGTGAAATAACGACCAGCCACATAGTCCCCAATCCTACCACAAATCATTTCGACAAGCTACCGCCTATAATGTTCTGTCTGTATTGATTCTCAGCAGCCCAATAACGTTTCCTACTTTGACCTCTCCATAGATATTTAAAGGTTGCTACAACGTCAAAGATAATTCTTTGAAGGAAAGGCTACTGTCCTGATCTTCCATCAGACCCGAGCGACAGAACTCCATGTATCTTCTGCAGACCCACTGGTCAATCTGCTCGTTTGCAGACATATACTCCAAGTGAAAAAAAAAAAATAAATGCATTTGTTAGAGCGGAACATACTTTACGAGAAAGTAAGAGGAGGACGCAGCACGAATGGGTTGGAAATCGGTAGGTGCGCTGTACAGACACGGAGAAACAACTAATTAACAATTTTAGAAAAATTGTATGAGTTATTCATGAAAAATAGCTTTACAAAAGGAGCAGTTAAACAGCACATTAGTCCACCTCTGACCTTTAATTCAAGCAGTTATTCGGCTGGGCATTGATTGATATCGTGCCAGTTTCTGTCACCTTAGATCGTCGAAATCCAGAGGTGGTTTGAGAGCGCAGCCCATAATTCTCCAGACGTTCTCAGTTCGGGAGAGATCCGGTGACCTTATTGGCCAAGGTACGGTTTTGCAAGCACAAAGAAAAGCTGATCGCTGGTCACCGAGACCCAGTTCGAAGTGGGAGCCATCACTGAACACAGTTCTACTCCATTAAATGAGATTCCAGGCTATAGACGTGCCTAGAGACGCCCGAGACAGCGGCGAGTTACCAACCTGACTGTCCCCCAACCCCCCCCCCCCCATCCCATACGGCCCGACAATGAGTGATGATCCGGGGTACCATTTCCCATTTCTTTTCACTGCAGGACTTCTTTGCCAGTCATCTGCGGCACCCTTAATGCACAGAGGTAAGTCGACAATATTCTGCGCCCCGTTTTTTTGCCCTTCATGGCAAGCCAATCTAGGCATACCTTTCAGCCAGATTATTCCCCACAGCGAACGGCGAGAGTTTGTACTGCTTGTCTTCGGGCTCGCCAAACCCTACCTTGGCCAAAAACGTCACCAGTCTGTCCTCATTTGAGAACTTTTGAGCATTATGAGCAAGGCCTTTTAACCAACTCGGGATTTTGACGGTACCGGCACAACGAGTCATTTGGACAGAACTTGGCACTCTGTCCGTCACGAGGACATCAAACAACATTATGAATCAGTGCCAAGCCGAATAACTGCTTGCATAAGGAACAGAAGTGCACCAACGCGTTATTGATTTGCTCAGTTTGTGAACTTCTTTCTCTTGAATAAATAGTCTAATTTTTCTGAAATTTTTATCATTTGTTTGTCTCAACATCACATTTACCGATTTCTTGAATAATGATAGTTGAAACCAACGTCAGTATTGTAATACAACGCCGTTTATTCAAAACATGCTATCAGTTTCTACACCTAAAGATGTCATCTTCAGGCCCAGTGACAAAGACCAACGTAGTCATCAAATGGAAACAGTATAATTTACACTACTGGCCATTAAAATTGCTACACCAAGAAGAAATACAGATGATAAACGGATATTCATTGCAAAATTATATTATACTAGAACTGAAATATGATTACATTTTCTCGCAATTTGGGTGCATATCTCCTCAGAAATCAGTACCCAGAAAAACCACCTTTGGCCGTAATGACGGCCTTGATACGCCTGGGCATTGAGTCAAACAGAGCTTGGATGGCGTGTACAGGAACAACTGCCCATGCAGCTTCAACACGATACCACAGTTCATCAAGAGTAGTGACTGGCGTATTGTGACGAGCCAGTTGCTCGGCCACCATTGACCAGACGTTTTCAGTTGGTGAGACATCTGGAGAATGTGCTGGCCAGGCCAGTAGTCGAACATTTTCTGTATCCAGAAAGGCCCTTAGAGGACCTGCAACATGCGGTCGTGCATTATCCTGCTGAAATGAAGGGTAGAGCAACGGGTCGTAACACATCGGAAATGTAACGTCCACTGTTCAAACTGCCGTCAATGCGAACCATAGGTGACCGAGACGTGTAACCAAAGGCACCCCATACCATCACGCCGGGTGATACGCCAGTATGGCGATGACGAATACACGCTTCCAATGTGCGTTCACCGTGATGTCGCCAAACACGGATGCGACCACCGTGATGCTGTAAACAGAACGTGGATTCATCCGAAAAAATGACGTTTTGCCATTCGTGCACCCAGGTTCGACGTTGAGTACACCATCGCAGGCGCTCCTGTCTGTGATGCAGCGTCAAGGGTAACCGCAGCCACGGTCTCCGAGCTGATTGTTCATGTTGCCGCAAACGTCGTCGAACTGTTCGTGCCGGCCGCGGTGGTCTAGCGGTTCTAGGCGCGCGGTCCGGAACCGCGCGACTGCTACGGTCGCAGGTTCGAATCCTGCCTCGGGCATGGATGTGTGTGATGTCCTTAGGTTAGTTAGGTTTAAGTAGTTCTAAGTTCTAGGGGACTGATGACCACAGATGTTAAGTCCCATAGTGCTCAGAGCCATTTGAACCATTTTTGAACTGTTCGTACAGGTGGTTGTTGTCTTGCAAACGTCCCCATCTGTTGACTTAGGGATCGAGACGTGGCTGCACGATCCGTTACAGCCATGCGGATAAGATGCCTGTCATCTCGACTGCTAGTGATACGAGGCCGTTGGGATCCAGGACGGCGTTCCGTGTTACCCCCCTGAACCCACCGATTCCATATTCTGCTAACAGTCATTGGATCTCGACCAACCCGAGCAGCAATGTCGCGATACGACAAACGGCAATCGCGATAGGCTACAATCCGACCTTTATCAAAGTCGGAGACGTAATGGTACGCATTTCTCCTCCTTAGACGAGGCATCACAACAACGTTTGACCAGGCAAAGGCCGGTCAACTGCTCTTTGTGTATGAGAAATCGGTTGGAAACTTTCCTCATGTCAGCAGGTTGTAGGTGTCCCCACCGGCGCCAACCTTGTGTTGAATGCTCTGAAAAGCTAGTCATTTGCATATCATAGCATGTCCTTCGTCTCGGTTAAATTTCGCGTCTGTAGCACGTCATCTTCGTGGTGTATCAATTTTAATGGGCAGCAGTGTATTAAGCATGTTACACCAGCATGTGCGACCAACAGAGTCCAGTACAGAGGAGTCAAATTGAACTGGATCCTATAACTTCAGAGTAACAAATCCACCAATGCTCGACAGTACTTACAACAGCTATAATTGTATGTCTGCAAATGAAGTAAATGTAATATTGTTCAGTGTGTCATCCTAAGACGTTCACAGAATTATCTCTACTTATACCCGTTACATCCTGAATTTCTCACAATTAAGCTGGTCAAGAAGAGAACTCTGTCTTCTTGAGTTATTCGTGGACTGTTTGAGGTGAACAGCTTAGTTCAGCCACTCTGCATGTTGCCACACATAAATATACACTCCGTCCACAGAAGATGGCACCCCCAGCGGTACCGACCGACCAATGCGTCACCCTCTGGCAGTGGCGTTGGGTGCGGCTTGGAGGGACGGAGTGTCAGACACCTCTCTCCCAGCATTTATCAGTTTTCGTGACTGATCTGTCAAGTGGCTCCTGACGTGCTCCGATGAAGCTGAGTGCACCTCCTCCATGTCCTGCGAGGAAAAAAAAATTCCTGGCAGTACTGGGAATCGGATCCCGGTCCTCCGCAGAGCAGCCGCGCCAAACATTCAACTACAGATGTGGACAACAGCCACACCTAGCATTGCGAAATGTAGATGCACTTGGAGCTACACCCTACCTATCCTTTGTTTTGCGTCTGCATTATGGCTCCTGTTTAAAAGAAAAATACTAATAGTGCTTTTGACGTGCTAGTAATGAAACACACCTCATCATTCGTCCAGGGGAGAAGTGTTACAAAAGATCTTTCAGTCGGTATTTATAGGTTTGTCACAATAAATCAGGCCTGGAAAGTACTTAAAAGACTGAGGCTTAAGGAGGCAGGACGTCAAACGGATGGACTTGGAGCAGGAGAGGCGCCACAGGGTATTTTAATTTCCACTGTGTATACTTTCACAAATAAATTCTTACAACTTTGTCAGCATGACCAGGAATGATTCAAGATTCACATTCATAGCAATGAAATTTCAAAAACATAACCAAATAATTTTTTTTACAAGCGAAATTTCATAATATTTTCACTTACTATTGGCTGCATTTGTTACTATAGGTACACTTTTCTTTATAAGTAAGACAGATTCTTCGATGAATTTTTCACAGCCTACAAACCATACTTACAGGCGTATGAAACTCTAGAATTTATTTAATTTATGGAAAAATGAATGAGCTGTTACATTTTAAACTTCATGTTTAGAAGAAATTCAGATTTTATAATTATTTATCGCAACTGTTACCACATATTTTAATAGATTTGGAAAATTCTAGAGTTTTGAATTAAGGAGTTTGTGTTTAACAAGCAGTGCAAATTTCGTGGAAGAATCTCTCTTACTTACGAAGAAAAGTGTACCGATAGAAGCAAATGAAGCCAATAGTAAATGAAAAAATTATAAAATTTCACATGCTAAAAAAATTTACTTCCTTATGTTTTTGAGGTTATACTGCTACAAGTGTGAATCCTGAATCCTTTCTGGTCATGCTGACAAAGTTTTATGAATTTATTTGTAAAAGTATAGACAGTGGAATTTAAAATGTCCTGTTGTGTCTCTCCTGCTCCAAGTCGACCCATTTGACGTCCTTACCCCCCTTAATCGAACATTCTGAATGAACAGCAGTACTGTCCGTCACAGTCGATGATGAAAACAGTGATTCAGATGGACCAGCAGCCCGTTGTAGTCACATGACTATGCGTCCCCGCGCGCTCTGTCCCAAGTACTTGTTTGCGTCATTACGTGTAACAACGTGATTTGGATCGACTTTTTAAAACCATCTATCTGTAGAGTGATGTAGGTTTAAGTCGCAGATAATTTCATCCCCTGCGGCCATTCACTCTGGTAGTTTCTCGTTTGCGAATAATTGGCCAAAAACCAATTTCGAAATTTCACGTGATATGCTCAATCAAATAAAGTAAGAGTGCACAGAGAGGCGTTGTGGTGTAGTGGTTAAGGTACCCTCCTGTTTTATATAAGATAGTTGTTTCGAATCTCATCAGGTTCTGCGATTCCTTTAAAAATATTTATCGAAATGTCTTTGATGATTAATTTTATTTAATTAATTGGTTCAACTGTAATTTTTTTAACTTATAGTGCTATGTCACCTCTTTTCAGTCATTGATTAGCTATTCCATTTGCTCTTATTCTGTCACTAAATGGAAATGCCGTGTGGCTATGGCCTCCCGTCGGGTAGACCGTTCGC
This sequence comes from Schistocerca nitens, assembly GCF_023898315.1. Taxonomy (NCBI): domain Eukaryota; kingdom Metazoa; phylum Arthropoda; class Insecta; order Orthoptera; family Acrididae; genus Schistocerca; species Schistocerca nitens. Next base: position 78,521,674 of record NC_064625.1, read on the forward strand.
CTGGTGCAAGTCTTTCGAGTTGACGCCACTTCGTCGACTTGCGTGTCGACGGGGATGAAATGACGATGATTAGGACAACACAACACCCAGTCCCTGAGCGGAGGAAACCTCCGACCCAGCTGGGAATCGAACACGGGCCGTTGGGTATGACATTCCGTCGCGCTGACGACTTAGCTACCAGGGCGAACATTCTGTCACTCTATCACTCTTTTTCCATTTGGAATCCTCGTGCACGTGATTTCAGTTATTTCTGTGTATTATTTCGATTTAATTTCTTCCTTTTTATCGTATTTCCGTCCATGTTATTGTACAAATTATTTCTACTACGCATTTTCCTCAATTTCGTTTTATTTGTAAGCCGTTCTTTCGTTGAAATCGCCGTCAGCCTTAATTTGTTCACAGTAAAACAAGAATTTACGTTTCAATTGTTTGTATGACAGCTGGCGTCGAAAAAACTGTACATCTTGAAACGAAAAACAAATTTGTGGCACGATTTCTCAGCCAGTATAAACATACTATTGCGTCTTCTGTTTTTTAACCGATAGATCAGCATTTCCAAACGTTTAAGTATTATAAGAGATAAATGAAATTAATTAAAATGACATATACAAAGATTCCAAAAGGGAAAGAAAACGTTATCGGAAGACTAAATAAAAGCAAATGATATACACTCCTGGAAATTGAAATAAGAACACCTTGAATTCATTGTCCCAGGAAGGGGAAACTTTATTGACACATTCCTGGGGTCAGATACATCACATGATCACACTGACAGAACCACAGGCACATAGACACAGGCAACAGAGCATGCACAATGTCGGCACTAGTACAGTGTATATCCACCTTTCGCAGCAATGCAGGCTGCTATTCTCCCATGGAGACGATCGTAGAGATGCTGGATGTAGTCCTGTGGAACGGCTTGCCATGCCATTTCCACCTGGCGCCTCAGTTGGACCAGCGTTCGTGCTGGACGTGCAGACCGCGTGAGACGACGCTTCATCCAGTCCCAAACATGCTCAATGGGGGACAGATCCGGAGATCTTGCTGGCCAGGGTAGTTGACTTACACCTTCTAGAGCATGTTGGGTGGCACGGGATACATGCGGACGTGCATTGTCCTGTTGGAACAGCAAGTTCCCTTGCCGGTCTAGGAATGGTAGAACGATGGGTTCGATGACGGTTTGGATGTACCGTGCACTATTCAGTGTCCCCTCGACGATCACCAGTGGTGTACGGCCAGTGTAGGAGATCGCTCCCCACACCATGATGCCGTGTGTTGGCCCTGTGTGCCTCGGTCGTATGCAGTCCTGATTGTGGCGCTCACCTGCACGGCGCCAAACACGCATACGACCATCATTGGCACCAAGGCAGAAGCGACTCTCATCGCTGAAGACGACACGTCTCCATTCGTCCCTCCATTCACGCCTGTCGGGACACCACTGGAGGCGGGCTGCACGATGTTGGGGCGTGAGCGGAAGACGGCCTAGCGGTGTGCGGGACCGTAGCCCAGCTTCATGGAGACGGTTGCGAATGGTCCTCGCCGATACCCCAGGAGCAACAGTGTCCCTAATTTGCTGGGAAGTGGCGGTGCGGTCCCCTACGGCACTGCGTAGGATCCTACGGTCTTGGCGTGCATCCGTGCGTCGCTGCGGTCCGGTCCCAGGTCGACGGGCACGTGCACCTTCCGCCGACCACTGGCGACAACATCGATGTACTGTGGAGACCTCACGCCCCACGTGTTGAGCAATTCGGCGGTACGTCCACCCGGCCTCCCGCATGCCCACTATACGCCCTCGCTCAAAGTCCGTCAACTGCACATACGGTTCACGTCCACGCTGTCGCGGCATGCTACCAGTGTTAAAGACTGCGATGGAGCTCCGTATGCCACGGCAAACTGGCTGACACTGACGGCGGCGGTGCACAAATGCTGAGCAGCTAGCGCCATTCGACGGCCAACACCGCGGTTCCTGGTGTGTCCGCTGTGCCGTGCGTGTGATCATTGCTTGTACAGCCCTCTCGCAGTGTCCGGAGCAAGTATGGTGGGTCTGACACACCGGTGTCAATGTGTTCTTTTTTCCATTTCCAGGAGTGTAGTTAATAAGATGATGAAAATAATGTGACAAAGGATTAAATTTAAAAAAGATTATATTCAAACAAATTAATTCTATAAATATTATGGCGAAACATATTTCGATAACGACGTAACAGTAAAAAAAAATCTTGCACCACCCGGTGAGATTCAAACCAACAACCATGTGCGTGGCAGGAACGTACCGTAACCCCTACACCACTACGCATCCCTGTTTATTGTTATTTGTAACGCTCTGGAACGTCACGCGAAATTTCAGAACTGTTTTTCGTTGATTTGTCATAAACTGGGTGTACCAGGGTAAATCACCGAACAGACGATGTCAAGAGGTCGATCGCACCCCTGATGATCACGCCCTGTGAGTGAGTGAGGGAAGCAGACGTTTTTTAGCGATGAGCTGAATGCAACGCACAACTGTAGTCACGTTAAAACAGAGAGCGTTCATTGTCGAGTGTTAAGCGAAGCACAGTTTTTGAAAAACCTCCAGCTAAGTCTATAATGTAAAAATTAGTGACGAAATAGCGCGAAACCGGTTGTGTACGGAATAAAATCGGTAACTTCCAGAAAAGATTTCCAACGTAGATAACATTGCTCGAATGAAGGATAGTTTGGAACAAACTTCAACGAAATCTCAACGCCGTTTTCCTGTGCAAGTGCGGATTATGAGATCGTGAGTGTAGAATTATTATCAAAAAGTACCAGCATCTGTATCCTTTACAAATTTATTGTTGCACATGGGCTGAAGCGTCCAGACGAACTTTCCCGTGTTGACTTATGCCTGGTTTTTGTGAGTTAAGAAGAATCAGAACTTTTGTCTCCACAGATTTTCATTTTTTTCAGATGGGGCCCAGTTCAGTCGGTCAGTGTATATCATCATTGATTAGAAAATTCCGCTGCATGATCTCGAGACTGTTGTTGGGTGTCCGTGACAGTTTTGAAGCTATCATGTCATTAGAGGCACAGTACTAGCATAGTTGAACTAAAAGGTGTGAGAAAGAATCGGCAGTAATTTTTTATAAGAACCATCCTACCTAAATTGGATTAGGTAAACTAAGGGGAAATGTAGGTGCCCGAACAGGGATTCTAGTTCCATTTCATCATCAGGCTTACCACTGCCTAACGACACTCCACAGTTTCCTTGTGGTAAGAAAGCTCAGCGAGCACGTAAAGATGGGCAGAAAATCGTGTCTCCCGCCAAATATGAGGGCTTGGTAAGAGATTTCGCCGGATACGATGCAGCCCACATAATACAACTGGCATGAGTTTCCTTCTTCATGACAATTCTCGGCCACACTCTGCAGGACAAATTAAGACGCTCCTGCAAGGATTTCGATTAACTGGCCCTCCCTGAGCTTCATCTCTACTCACATGAACCGCTGGCTATAAAGACACATTTTGGTAGAGACAACGAACTGTGGACCAGCGTAGAGAATTGGCAGAAAAGCCGGCCGAAGTGGCCGTGCGGTTAAAGGCGCTGCAGTCTGGAACCGCAAGACCGCTACGGTCGCAGGTTCGAATCCTGCCTCGGGCATGGATGTTTGTGATGTCCTTAGGTTAGTTAGGTTTAACTAGTTCTAAGTTCTAGGGGACTAATGACCTCAGCAGTTGAGTCCCATAGTGCTCAGAGCCAATTGGCGGAAAACACACGCGGCTGCCTTCTATCACGTGGATATTGGAAAAGTGATACAACGCTACGACAGATGTGTAAGTCGGAGCTGCGACCATGTAGAGAAGTAGATGGAAGTTGTATCTTACTATTGCAAATAAAACATTGTTTTGCATTACCCGACCGCTCGGACATTACTTTACGAATGGCCCTCGTATTAATATTAATTTTACTCCCTCAACTGAAAGATAACTATAATTCAAAGTCCTGTCCACACATTAAAGATTTAGGACAAGCTCGGACTGGGGAAAACTGGGAAGGAGCCACCCCAGCGTTTGCCATAAGCGATTAAGTGAAACAATGGGAAAGATGAATGTGAATATTCAGACGGCTGTTTGAAAGCGAGGCTATTTCCTCACACCTAAGCATGCAGTTCAACACAAATTTAGTTTAGTACGCAGGTTAACTATAACACGACATTTTGCACTGCAAAGCTCCCTTCTTTCAATTTCAGCACACCGACACTACTTAGTGCGCACATTCACTATGAGTATGTGATTACGTCACCCGTTTTATTCGCCGCCAGTTGTCCCTAGAGCGGGCAACATTATCGTATTGACTGGCGTAAAACGCCACTTATGTAAAATTCATAGGTATTTAAATCCCCCCCACCTGAGTATTCTCATAAAATACTTGTCAAGTTTCTTCTACAAATGGCACTCTCAACTAAGTTGATGTTATCTACCGTACGTTAAGTTAGCGGAGGTCAAGTGTAGATCCAACTTGTTGCTTAGGGGCAAAGGGGGAAAGTGTTGTACATCACACTTGTTAACTTTTATGACATGCTCTCGAGAACCACTGCCAATTTAAAAGGCGTAAAAACACTGCTATCACGCCGAATTCCAGCTGTGAGTGAATGCAAATAGAATCTCGTTGGGACGCAACTCTGCACTAAAGTTAATGCTGAAGCTACGAAACTACCTTTGCGCGAAAATGTTTACACGAGACTGCAACGCGCGTGCGTCATTTGTCCACTTAACAGTTTTTTAAATTTTAGTCATTGTCTTGACTTTAATTATTAATTCAGTTTCCCGAATAATATACACTGAGTTAGCAAAAATCATGGGATACTCCTTAATATCGTCTCGGACAACCTTTCGCCCGACATAATGCATTGATTCAACTTGGCGTGGATACAAGAAGTCATAGGAAGTCCACTGCAGAAATACTGACCCTTGCTGCTTCTATACCTGTCCAGAATTGCGAAAGAACTGCCGGTGCAGGATTTTGTGCACGAACTGACTTCTGGATTAAGTCCCACAAATGTTCGTTGGGATTCATGTCGCGTGATCTGAGTGCTCAGATCATTCACTGGAACTTTCCAGAATGTTTTTTCGAGGGGCCGGCCGCTGTGGCCGAGCGCTTCTAGGCGCTTCAGTCCGGAACCGCGCTGCTGCTATGGTCGCAGGTTCGAATTCTGCCTCGTGCATGGATGTGTCTGATGTCCTTAGTTTTAAGTAGTTCTAAGCCTGGGGGACTGATGACCTCAAATGTTAAGTCCCATGGTGGTCAGAGCCATTTGAACAACTTTTTTGACGAGGGCCAATGTCATCCATAAAAATTCCATCGTTGTTTGGGTACATGAAGTGTCATGGATGACTGCAAATGGTCTCCCAGTCGCCCGACGTAACCATTTCCAGGGGATAACGAGTCGTCTGGACCAGAGGATCTAGTTAATTCCATGTAAACACAGTTCACACTGTTAGGAAGCCACCACCAGCTTGCATAGTGCCCTGTTGACGGGCCATGCATTCGTGGGGTCTGCAGCACACTCGAACCCTACCATCAGCTCTTACCAGCTGAAATAGGGACTCGTATGACCGTCACGGTTTTCCAGTCGTCTAGTGTTCAAGCAGTATGGTAACGAGCACAGGAGAGTTTCTGTATCGACGTCGTCCTGCTAGCAAAAGCCACTAATGTCGGTGGTCTGCTGCCATAGCCCATTATCTGTACATGTGCATATCTCTACCCCATGACTTCTTTAATCTCAGTGTACTTCCTAAAGAAACGTCACTCTCCGTTATACGTTGTGCATTATTCCTACAATGATAGGGAAAGTGTATTTGGTAATATTCAATAAACATTTATTTGTAAGAAATTATACGATCTTTTTATTGCTACACTGACATTTGTGCCACGATGACAAAATACAGTCGCAAGATTAAGTCCCTATAAAACATGACATTTCATGGAGTTTTATTTGTCAGGTAGAGAAGTCGTCAGTGAGTTACATATGCAAAAAAGTACCCTTTGTAGAAAGTGGTGTTCGGAAAAACAGTTAGGATTAACCATTTGGGAAAACAAATGCACATAAATGACTATATTCTAACAATTTACAGCAGTAAAAGTAACATCTCTGTTCACTTAAAGTGCACAAACAGACTTACAGGAAACGGAATCTCGATTTACAACTTGCTTCATTATTGTTTTATGACAGTCAGTTTATTTCCGTTCCTAGAAGATCTAACAGCTGTACGGCCGCCGAGCTGACGCTTACATCTGATCGACACTGACATTTAAGCTATCATATATATAGACGTCGCCTTCAAATTAAATACTTTTACAGCTCCACTTAAGACTCTTTTTAACAGCCATATCACGCTGATTTTTGTGTGTATTCGACTGTCATTCAACTTTGTAATTCAGGTTCCTGATATATCACGTATTTCCCATCCCTCTCACTGGTAACTGAAATCAGGTAACGCCAAGAAACATCCATGTTTTAAACACATTTACAACATAGGGGACTGATGACCTCAGATTTTAAGTCCCATAGTGCTCAGAGCCATTTGAACCATCTGAAAACAATTTTTACCTGTGTGGGATGGATGTCGTGATGTACGGAAGAAATTTATGCAGTCATTTACTCTTGTCGTGATCCAGAAATACTATAAAAATGAATGTACGTATGTATGTATGTTCCACAACTCGTTTCTAAACCAGTGGACCGACTTGAGACATTGTACACGTATCATTTTACTGTCTAGAATGAATTTCTGTGGGGGCAAGAAAGGGCGGGGGTGAAAAACAAGCAAGGTTCAAATGGCTCTGAGCACTATGGGACTTAACAGCTGAGGTCATTAGTCCCCTAGAACTTAGAACTACTTAAACCTAACTAAGGACAGCACACACACCCATGCCCGAGGTAGGATTCGAACCTGCTGCCGTAGCGGTCGCGCTGTTCCAGACTGAAGCGCCTAGAACGGCTCGGCCACATCGGCCGGCAAAACAAGCAAGGCTCATGACGCGATAACTCCCATAACTTCGTGATCCAGTATTCGAGAATGAGAGCACCTACAGATTAGCAACAAATTTACACATAATTTGAAACCTTAACGAAACTTTTTCTCCTTGAGTATTCCCACAAAATGATGACAGTAATAACGTTTACGAAGTATTACATTTTCGCTTTTCACGCTATAAAACTGGCGCATGAGACATGACATTTTAATACATTATTTTTTCACTAGTACATGTATTCAAGACAGATTTTGCAGACAGTACTCCCATATACCACTTAACGTACCTGGAAAACTGTACCACTGAACGACTCGCGGTTCAATAGATATGACGTGATTACCACTCAGATGCGTTGCGTGAAAAGCTGCCACATGTTGCATGACACTTAATTAATTGAGCCTCTGGTACCAACTCTGTTCGCAACGCTTTTCGCAGTTAGATCCAAATGTACCGTGGCGTGCACACGGGGGTGTGGCGAAACGATAAAATACCTGACGGCTTACCAGAGAGAACATCATCATCGTTGATAAAGAACGTCCGTCCTCAGAGACCAAAAACAGGAAAAGTTAACGTAATATTGGTAAACTGCAGGAGTATCCAGGGCAAGGTTCCTGAATTAGTATCTCTTATTGAAGGAAATAGTGCGCATATAGTATTAGGAACGGAAAGTTGGTTAAAACCGGAAGTGAACAGTAACGAAATCCTAGACACAGAATGGAATATACACCGCAAGGATAGGATAAACGCCAATGGTGGAGGAGTATTTATAGCAGTAAAGAATTCAATAATATCCTGTGAAGTTATTAGCGAATGCGAATGTGAAATAATCTGGGTTAAGTATCAAAGGTGGGTCAGATATGATAGTCGGATGCTTCTATAGACCACCTGCATCAGCAACCGTAGTAGTTGAGCGCCTCAGAGAGAACCTGCAGAACGTCGTGAAGAAGTTTCGTGATCATACTATTGTAATAGGGGGAGACTTCAATCTACCAGGTATAGAATGGGATAGTCACACAATCAGAACTGGAGCCAGGGACAGAGACTCTTGTGACATTATCCTGACTGCCTTGTCCGAGAATTACTTCGAGCAGATAGAGAACCAACTCGTGAAGCTAACGTTTTAGACCTCATAGCAACAAATAGACCGGAACTTTTCGACTCCGTGAATGTAGAAGAGGGTATCAGTGATCATAAGTCAGTGGTTGCATCAATGACTACAAGTGTAATAAGAAATGCCAAGAAAGGAAGGAAAATATATTTGCTTAACAAGAGTGATAGGGCACAAATCGCAGAATATCTGAGTGACCACCATCAAACGTTCATTTCTGAGGAAAAGGATGTGGAACAAAAATGGAAAAAATTCAGAAACATCGTCCAGTACGCCTTGGATAAGTTCGTGCCGACTAAGGTCCAAAGCGAGGGGAAAGATCCACCGTGGTATAACAATCATGTACGAAAGGTGCTACGGAAACAAAGAAAGCTTCATCATAGGTTTAAGAGTAGTCGAATCATAGCTGATAAGGAAAAGCTGAACGAAGCGAAAAAGAGCGTAAAGAGAGCAATGAGAGAAGCATTCAACGAATTCGAACATAAAACATTGGCAAACAATCTAAACAAGAACCCTAAAAAGTTTTGGTCATATGTAAAATCGGTAAGCGGATCTAAATCCCCTATTCAGTCACTCGTTGACCACGATGGCACCGAAACAGAGGACGACCGAAGAAAGGCAGAAATACTGAATTCAGTGTTCCGAAACTGTTTCACTGCGGAAAATCGTAACACGGTCCCTGACTTCAGCCGTCGCACGGACGCCAAAATGGAAAATATTGAAATAAACGATATCGGAATTGAAAAACAACTGCTATCACTTAGTAGCGGAAATGCATCGGGACCAGACGAGATACCCTTAAGATTCTACAGTGATTATGCTAAAGAACTTGCCCCCTTTCTATCAGCAATTTATCGTAGATCTCTGGAAGAACGTAAAGTACCTAGCGACTGGAAGAAAGCGCAGGTCGTTCCCATTTTCAAGAAGGGTCATAAATCAGATGCGAATAATTATAGGCCTATTTCGCTTACGTCAATCTGTTGTAGAATAATGGAACATGTTTTATGTTCTCGTATTATGACGTTCTTAGATAATACAAATCTCCTTCATCATAACCAACATGGATTCCGCAAACAGAGATCATGTGAAACTCAGCTCGCCCTATTTGTCCAAGAAATTCACAGTGCCGTAGACACTGGCGAGCAGATTGATGCCGTATTCCTGGACTTCAGGAAGGCATTTGATACGGTTCCGCACTTACGTTTAGTGAAAAAAATACGAGCTTACGGAATATCGGACCAGGTTTGTGATTGGATTCAGGATTTCCTAGAAGAAAGAACACAACATGTCATTCTTAACGGTTCAAAATCTGCAGATGTAGAGGTAATTTCGGGAGTACCGCAAGGAAGCGTGATAGGACCTTTATTGTTTACAATATACATAAATGACTTAGTTGACAACATCGGTAGCTCCGTGAGGCTATTTGCAGATGACACGGTTGTCTACAAGAAAGTAGCAACATCAGAAGACTCGTACGTACTCCAGGAAGACCTGCAGAGGATTAATGAATGGTGCGACAGCTGGCAGCTTTCCCTAAACGTAGATAAATGTAATATAATGCGCATACATAGGGGCAGAAATCCATTCCAGTACGATTATGCCATAGGTGGTAAATCATTGGAAGCGGTAACGACCGTAAAATACTTAGGAGTTACTATCCGGAGCGATCTGAAGTGGAATGATCACATAAAACAAATAGTGGGAAAAGCAGGCGCCAGGTTGAGATTCATAGGAAGAATTCTAAGAAAATGTGACTCATCGACGAAAGAAGTAGCTTACAAAACGCTTGTTCGTCCGATTCTTGAGTATTGCTCATCAGTATGGGACCCTTACCACGTTGGATTAATAGAAGAGATAGACATGATCCAGCGAAAAGCAGCGCGATTCGTCATGGGGACATTTAGTCAGCGCGAGAGCGTTACGGAGATGCTGAACAAGCTCCAGTGGTGGACACTTCAAGAAAGGCGTTACGCAATACGGAGAGGTTTATTATCGAAATTACGAGAGAGCACATTCCGGGAAGAGATGGGCAACATATTACTACCGCCCACATATATCTCGCGTAATGATCACAACGAAAAGATCCGAGAAATTAGAGCAAATACGGAGACTTACAAGCAGACGTTCTTCCCACGCACAATTCGTGAATGGAACAGGGAAGGGGGGATCAGATAGTGGTACAATAAGTACCCTCCGCCACACACCGTAAGGTGGCTCGCGGAGTATAGATGTAGATGTAGATGTAGATGTACCTGAAATGTTGTATCATTGTTAGAGAGATCGTTAAAGAGACATACCGTCATAAACACTGAGCTGGGTAAAAACGAAGCAGCAAGGCGAAATTCGATACGGACACAGGTAAAATGTGTGTACAAGGATGTGTGACGTATGTTGAATATACACTCCTGGAAATGGAAAAAAGAACACATTGACACCGGTGTGTCAGACCCACCATACTTGCTCCGGACACTGCGAGAGGGCTGTACAAGCAATGATCACACGCACGGCACAGCGGACACACCAGGAACCGCGGTGTTGGCCGTCGAATGGCGCTAGCTGCGCAGCATTTGTGCACCGCCGCCGTCAGTGTCAGCCAGTTTGCCGTGGCATACGGAGTTCCATCGCAGTCTTTAACACTGGTAGCATGCCGCGACAGCGTGGACGTGAACCGTATGTGCTGTTGACGGACTTTGAGCGAGGGCGTATAGTGGGCATGCGGGAGGCCGGGTGGACGTACCGCCGAATTGCTCAACACGTGGGGCGTGAGGTCTCCACAGTACATCGATGTTGTCGCCAGTGGTCGGCGGAAGGTGCACGTGCCCGTCGACCTGGGACCGGACCGCAGCGACGCACGGATGCACGCCAAGACCGTAGGATCCTACGCAGTGCCGTAGGGGACCGCACCGCCACTTCCCAGCAAATTAGGGACACTGTTGCTCCTGGGGTATCGGCGAGGACCATTCGCAACCATCTCCATGAAGCTGCGCTACGGTCCCGCACACCGTTAGGCCGTCTTCCGCTCACGCCCCAACATCGTGCAGCCCGCCTCCAGTGGTGTCGCGACAGGCGTGAATGGAGGGACGAATAGAGACGTGTCGTCTTCAGCGATGAGAGTCGCTTCTGCCTTGGTGCCAATGATGGTCGTATGCGTGTTTGGCGCCGTGCAGGTGAGCGCCACAATCAGGACTGCATACGACCGAGGCACACAGGGCCAACACCCGGCATCATGGTGTGGGGAGCGATCTCCTACACTGGCCGTACACCACTGGTGATCGTCGAGGGGACACTGAATAGTGCACGGTACATCCAAACCGTCATCGAACCCATCGTTCTACCATTCCTAGACCGGCAAGGGAACTTGCTGTCCCAACAGGACAATGCACGTCCGCATGTATCCCGTGCCACCCAACGTGCTCTAGAAGGTGTAAGTCAACTACCCTGGCCAGCAAGGTCTCCGGATCTGTCCCCCATTGAGCATGTTTGGGACTGGATGAAGCGTCGTCTCACGCGGTCTGCACGTCCAGCACGAACGCTGGTCCAACTGAGGCGCCAGGTGGAAATGGCATGGCAAGCCGTTCCACAGGACTACATCCAGCATCTGTACGATCGTCTCCATGGGAGAATAGCAGCCTGCATTGCTGCGAAAGGTGGATATACACTGTACTAGTGCCGACATTGTGCATGCTCTGTTGCCTGTGTCTATGTGCCTGTGGTTCTGTCAGTGTGATCATGTGATGTATCTGACCCCAGGAATGTGTCAATAAAGTTTCCCCTTCCTGGGACAATGAATTCACGGTGTTCTTATTTCAATTTCCGGGAGTGTATGTGGCGTGCGTTCGGTGGCAAATGCGCTGGTAAAAATCTCCACGTAAACTGCTGGATCGATCGCAGTCAAAGTTGGTACAAACATTTCTTACTATCTGAAAAGATACATTATAATGGTAGGAACTACCAGCTTGCTACTATGATGCGGGTGATAGCTTAATGATGGTGAGAGGAGGTAGGGAGGAGGAGTTAGACACAGGTAGGAGGTAGGAGTGACGAGAGGAGGAGAAAGAAATGGACTGATGGGGGGAAGAGGATGAGATTGTGGAGAGAGGGGAAGGAGGAGATCAAGAGTGAGAGGAACGTAAAGGAGGGATGATCAGATTGACAGCGAGAGGGGGAGGAGGCGATTGACAGACAGAAGTGAGAGGGGAAGACTGACTTAGAGGGAGGAAGAGAAGAGGTATACAGAGACTGGAAGGAGGTGATAGCCTAACAAAAGTTTGGAATAAATACATACCCGGGAAACGTCGGGAACTCAGTTAGTACCCAATAATCATTCAGTTTCCTCACTTTTTTTCTTTGATACACTATGGCTTGATCGTATCGCAGTTTACGGTCATTACTCCACTTTCTTCAGTTTCAGAAACTACCATTGTTCATACTGGGTTAGTGGGAACGGTTCAATTTCAGCACATTTCTCAGTGTCAAATACACTTGCGAAAAGCTTCAACGGAAGACCTAACAGAAGTGAAATAGCAGAACTAGTCTTTCCAAGACAATAGGAGTGTTATTAAGGGGACATTGTATGTCCTCTACCGCGAATGTTAAATTATCGAATTTTTTGACCCATTATCTTGGAAACGTTTTAAGACACCAACTTACAATTTTCCATAATTATTGAATGCACCTTTCTAGATACACTGAACTAGAATTATTACTAAAATTGTGTTTTGGAGCATGTCATATTTCCCTTTTTTTCAAACACTCAATTTTCTGACAGAATTTTGTAAATAAATGCAGATAAAAACAAAACAACTCAGGATATTTTAATTATTCTAGTTTCATAGGTGTTGAATCTCACACTTGTCATGCTGTAAAAATTTCATTTCTCTACCATCAGTACTCTTTTAGAAAACGGGTCATTTATTGCAAAAGATGTAGTTCAGAGATATTGAGGTTTAAAACTTTTTTTATTACAAATTCTTATACAGACATTTCTGCGTCTTTTATGCACTAGAATTGTCCTGGCCCATAGTCCTTGTCTTCTCCAGTTTCACGACAGCCCAGTGGCTTGCCTCCTTCTTTTCTATCTTGCTTCTTATGTCATTTGCTGAGCAGCTAACTCTGCTTCACGTACACGAAGCTCATCAAGTTCCCGCAGTCCTTTAGCTGTGTTCTGTCCAAAACTTACCCCCACCTTCTCCAGAACGTTAAGTCTTTCATAGTTCCCACCACAGCATCAGACACTGCTAACTTTAGAGTCATAACGCCAACAAATACATTTTTAGGCAGACGGCACCACGCAACATTATTGAAGGACTCAATCACATTCAGGGTCTTCCCATGTAAAGAATTCTTTAGTAGCTCAGGATTGTCCATATCTCTGTAAATAGATTGCGTCCATTACTGCCAAAGGAAGAGAATGTTTATGTGTAAATTCATGCAGGGTACCAGAAAATTCAGCTTGGCTATATTTACACCAAGTGTTTGGTGGAGGTGGACACAAAGCATGACATGGCTTTTCATCGGTTGATATCGAGGGAAGGAATGTCTCACATATCTGTTATCCGCAAATTTGCGTTTCTTGAAGTTACTTTTACGCTTAGTCATTTTATTTACGGATAAAAAGCAATAGAAGTTAGCTTACTACAAAAATATCCGATAATCACACTACTTTCAACGAAAACTAGTATCATACACAAAGGACTGATTTGTTTATTCGTAATGCCAACTTCTGAGACGTAGCAGTAGGTACCAAACAAAGCAATCCACAGCCTTCTAGACGGCATATTTCCCAAGATACGACTGCTCAACTGTGGCAGTGTATGCGTAGCTGCGAAATTTGACAGTCACACGTCAACATTCAAAATATTATTTTAAAGTTTCGCAATTGTCTGATTTTAATGTACTGTATACCAAAATGTTCAGGAAAGTCCAAAGTACATTATGGAGTAGAAAACAGAAAATGTGAAATTTCAACGAGTTTCATGTGCAAAGTCCACTTAAAGAGTGTCCACAGTTCCCTTACAAAACAAACTTTTGTCAGTATCTTGGTTGATGGTAGAGTTACGGTCCGCAGCTCGTGGCCTAGTGGCAAGAGTTGCTGCCTCTGGGTCCCGGGGTTCCGGGTTAGATTCCCGGCCGGATAGGGAATTTTCTCCACCTGTGGACTGGAGGCTTTGTTGTCCTTACCCTTTCATCATCATTGGTCAAAGTCGCGAGAGTGGACTGTGTAATGATTGGAAATTTTTACGAGTGTTGAGCGCCCCACAAACCAAGTATCATCGCCATCGTCGTACAGTTACGGCTGCTAATCATTTAACAAGGAAATTACTTTCTCCTCCGCTTAAACTCATTTTGCCAAAGGTCTAGTTTCGATACCTAGAACCATTCAGGTTTGCGAAGTGTAGACGTTGTCTTTAATATACGTATTGTATCTCCTAAGAGTTCTGACAATAAAACGCAGTCTTCGATTGGTCTTCCGCCCAACATTTTCAATGTCTTCGTTCCAATTTATGTTGTTCGTAGTTGTTTTTCAAAAATATGTAGTTGAATTTAGTGCCTTTACATTTGACTGATTTATCGTGCAACCTAAGTTCAAAGACCGAGCGGGGTGGCGCAGTGGTTAGACACTGGACTCGCATTCGGGAGGACGACGGTTCAATCCCGCGTCCGGCCATCCTGATTTAGGTTTTCCGTGATTTCCCTAAAATCACTCCAGGCAAATGCCGGGATGGTTCCTCTGAAAGGGCACGGCCGACTTCCTTCCCCATCCTTCCCTACTCCGATGAGACCGATGACCACGCTGTCTGGTCTCCTTCCCCAAACCAACCAACCTAAGTTCAACGGATTCCTTTTAGCACTAATGTACATGACCTCACACTTTTCATTACTTAGCGTCAACTGCCAATTTATGCACTATACAGACATGTTTCCTAAATCGTTTTGCAATATATTTTGTTCTTCTGATGACCTAACTAGACGATAAACGTCAGCATGAGCTGCAAACAACCCAACACGGCTGTCTCCTAAATCGTTTATATAAATAAGGAGCAGAAGAGAACCTATAAAAGTAACATGGGGAACGCCAGAAATCACTTCTCTTTTACTCCAAAACTTTCCGTCAATTACTACAAATATGACCTCTCTGACAGAAAATCACAAATCCAGTCACATAACTGAGCCGATATTACATAAGCATACGTTTTCACTACAAGCTGCTTGTGTAGTACAGTGCCAAAAGGCTTGTCAAAATAGAGAATCAATTTGAAATCCCTCTTCAGCAGCACTCAACACTTCGTATGAGTAAAGAGCTAGTTGTGTTTAACAAGAATGATGTTTTCTAAATCCAAGCTGTCTGTGTGTCAATAGACCGTTTCCTTCGCGGTGATTCATAATGTTGGAACACAATATATGTTACGAAATCCTGCTGCATATCGACGTTAATGATACGGGCCTGTAATTTAGCGTGTTACTCCTACTACCATTCTTCCAATGTTTTAGAGAGGCGAAGCGGTGTTACCCCTGGCGTTGTGGCGTGGGACACCAATGCGTATGACTTCATGTTA
Organism: Schistocerca nitens; assembly: GCF_023898315.1. Taxonomy (NCBI): domain Eukaryota; kingdom Metazoa; phylum Arthropoda; class Insecta; order Orthoptera; family Acrididae; genus Schistocerca; species Schistocerca nitens. The sequence continues at coordinate 78,537,332 of NC_064625.1, forward strand.
CGCAACACCAGCTGTCCTGAGAGTGCTTGTTAGACTGTTCTTCGCGCTAGTCTAGGCAAATGGTGCGCTGGTCCCCATCTTCCACCCAACACAAGGCGTCATACAAATAGTTACAATACGATGTCACGCAGAAACGAGTTGAAACAATTCGTAAACAGGGTATCTCAGCATCGCGACGACAGGAATGATGTCCGGCCTCAAAAGTTAATCAAAAGGAAATTTGCTAAAATTTTAAGTATAGCTGAGCCTGTATCTAAGGCGGTGTGATCGTATTTTTTTAAGCAGTTCTTCGAAGTTATGCTACAGCAATGTACTATTGGTTGATCTATAAAATTATTTCAATTAATCTATACAAATTACAAAAATGGCTGTAACTATGTATGTACGAGGGGGGGTTCAGTAAGTAATACAACACTTTTTTCTCTGAAACCAAGTTGGTTTGATTCAGGATTCCACGACACCATACTATTCCCCTCTCTTCTCGCTACAAGACCCTATGTATAAGCATAATCTCCGTTCACTGCGACGGCCTTACGCCATCCTACTGGGAGGGCCTTATGCCGACAAGATAGCACTCTACTCATCGAGGTCGGAGGAAGGTCTTGCTGCCTCAGTGAGCTACAGATACGACAGGTTGTTCAGCGACATGTTTGGCTGTAATTCGCGGATCACCTCGGATGAGAGTGTCAGCACGTTCTAACACTGCAGGAGAGAGAGTTGTGTGCGCCCTGGTGACACGTGGTACATCGGACACGTTTACGCGACCTTATGTTGCAATGACGACTGATGCCTCGCCCAATTACTCACCGTGCTTTTGTTCACTGAAATGTCTCCGACGACCTTGTGCAAGCGCCTATGAACGTCTGCTATGCCCTGGTTTTCCATCACAAGGAAATCAAAGGCAGTTCTTTGTTTGGAAGGCACCTCGGCAGGTTCCATTTTGAAGGATATGTCTACGCTCCCATGTATCCGAAATTCATGAAACTCGGACATCTGAAACAGAAATATTCCACTACGTTCCACAACAAATTCGACATTTTGTCAACTGAAATATTCCGGAAAAATAAATGTTGAATCACTTACTCAACGCGGCTCGAATATACACACCTCAAAAAAAGGTTTGCATCATCCCAGTTCCCAGAACCCCTGAAGACAGACGTTGTCTGTGGATATTGTATCCCAGTTACAGTCCCTTTGATTGTTCAGAGACGTCACTAAACCCGCCCAGTTGTAAAAAAACCTGCATGAGCAGCGCCTGTTAGACGGAGGGGGTCCGACAGCCGATCAGTTCCAGTCATTCCACCAGGAAGGGGGTACACGGCTCGTGTTGTCTGTAGACCAACCATGCCTAGACGGTCAATACCGCGGTTCGATCGCGTCCGGATTGTTACTTTGTGCCACGAAAGGTTCTCAACAATAGAAGTGAACCAAAGCGATGTTGTTCGGACAAGGAGGAAGTACAGAGAGACAGGAATTGTCGATGACATGCCTCACTCAGGTCGCCAAAGGGCTACTACTGCAGTGGATGACCGCTGTCTACGGCGTATGGCTCGCACTAACCCTGACAGCAACGCCACCGTGTTGAATAATGCTTTTCGTGCAGCCACAGGAAGCCACTCAAAATGTGCGAAGTAGGCTGCACGATGCACAACTTCACTCCATACGTCCATGGCAAGGTCCATCTTTGCCACCACGATACCATGCAGCGCGGTAGGGATGGACGCAACAACATGCCGAATGGACCGCTCAGGATTGGAACCACGTTCTCTTCACCGATGACTGTCGCTTATGCCTTCAGCGAGACAATCGTCGGAGACGTGTTTGGAGGCAACCCGGTCAGGCTGAACACCTTAGACACACTGTCCAGCGAGAGCAGAAAAGTGGAGTTTCCCTGCTGTTTTGGGATGGCATAATGTGGGGCCGACGTACGCTGCTGGTGGTCATGGAAGATCCCCTAACGGCTGTACGATACGTGAATGCCATACCCCAACCGATAGTGCAACAACATCGGCAGTATATTGGCAAGGCATTCGTCTTCATGGACGACAATTCGCGCCGCTATCGTGGACGTCTTGTGAATGACTTCCTTCAGGATAACGACATCGCTCGACTAGAGTGGCCAGCATGTTCTACAGACATGAAGCCTATCGAACATGCCTGGTACAGATTGAAAAGGACTGTTTTAGGACGACTTGACCCACCATCCACGCCGAATCGCCGTTGAGGAGTGGGACAATCCGGACCAACAGTGCCCTGATGAACTTGTGAAAAGTATGCCACAACGAATACGGGCGTGCATCAGTGCAAGAGGACGTGCTACTGGGTATTACAGGTATCGTTTGTACAGCAATCTAAACCAGCACCTGTGAAGGTCTCACTGTATGATGGTACTACATGCAATGTGTGGTTTTCATTAGCAGTAAAAAGGGCGGAAATGATGATTATGTTGATCTCTATTCCAATTGTCTCTACAGGTTTGGGAGTCTCGGAACCGAGGTGATCCAAAACATTTTTTGATGTGTGTGTGGTTGAATTTCTCCTCCTAACCCAGTTGACCGGTTTCAACCGCGGAAAAAATCACTTCAGTGTAAGACCACCCGCCTATGAAAGTGGTTGGGTGGGTGTGAAAAAGGAGCATAACCCAAACACGAGAATGGCCATACTTTAGTCGTCCAGTATGAATGAGGCTTTCAACAAACTTTACACATAATTTAAAATGTTTAGCAGACTTTTTCTCTTCGAAGACACCCATCAAGTAATGAAAGGAAAAAAAAATAATTATCGGTCGCTACATTTTCGCTGTTCATGCATTTAAACTGGCACATGAAACAAGACATTTCATTTTATTACTTCTTTATTACCGGCTGTATTGGCAACGCACTTCGCAATCGGTATCGGGACGTACTCTTGAATTACCAGAAATATTATACCGGTGTACGACATACAAATCAGAGGATATAACAGCATAAACATTGAGCGGTGTGAAAATGAAACTCCAAGACCAAATTCGCTAGAAACACAGTTGAAATATGTGTACAAATACGCGAGAAATATGTTGAATATTTGTGAAGTATCCTGGTGTCCAAAATTAAAGAGACAAAGCGAAATTTTGTAAGGTTGCATTTATTTTGCCACACAACAGTATACACAGGTGATACTAAGGTAGAAATAATGTAAGGAACACAGAACGTAAACAGCTGCAACATGCATAACGGTATACAAAAATGTTCTTCGTTTTTTCCAACTTATCGGATTTGCATACACATTCTAATCCTGGTTAATGTGATCATTATAGCGTGGCACCATCTCTGGCAGCAATACAGGCGTGATAATGACTGGGCATGCTGTGAATGATGCAATCAATGTCATGTTGAGGCAATAACGCCCGTTCCTCGTGCAGAGCTGCTCGCAAGGCTTGGAGAATGGCTGGTGGGTGCTAACGTGATGCAACCCGTCTCGATAGTGCATCCCAGAGGTGCTCTTTGGGACTCGTATCTGAGAGCGATCAGGTTCCCCCCCCCCTCCCCCAATGGGTGCAACATCTTCCGTTTCCAAGAAAACATCAGCCACCCCTGCTCTATGAAGTCGAGCATTGTCGTCCATCAGTACGAAGTCTGGGCCCACAGAAACTCTCAAAAACCGCACATGAGGTCCCAAGATGTCGTCACGAAACATCATGAAGTTAAACCTTTCTTATTCATCCGTATAATTTCGTGAAGAGGCGTTCGTATGGTTAAAATAATCTTTGCCACACACCATCAGGCATCCTCCTCGATATCGTCTCTTTCCACAGTGTTTGGGTCTCGAAAACGAGTTTCACGTTCCCTCCAGGTGCGAGTCCGTCGAGAATCACTCTCCAGACCATATCGGGGATCATCTGTGAAAAGAACTTTGGCCCACTGTTCGAACGTCCAGTGGCATGCTGTTGACTTCACTGTAGCGTTTCGCTTCTGTGAAGACGCGTCTGAGTTGCACATACAGCAAGTCTCTGGCCATAGAAACCACTCTGCCGAAGCCTTCTGAGTACGGAATACAACACGTCCGGTGGATTCTGCGGGGTCATATGCCAGGTGCCGTGCAGTACTAAAGGCGGTACCGTCGGGCCATTACGGCCAAATAACGGTCCTCTCTAAACTGTTACCATGTGCGAGAAAAACCAGAACGATTCACATTAAGCCATCGGGCCACATGAGGGTGCCACTGTCTTAATTCCGTTCTTCGTATTGGCCTCCACTGCAGAGAGTCTGCTAGGCGTCTTCTCTGTGCCATACTGCACCGTCTGTGGCTGTGCATACAGCAGTTGTAGGTGAGGGACTACCCCGCAAACACGGTCACGTTTGATATGTGCCCTAACATAATCGGCGGCGTGGTTGCTGCCGATCGGAATACCACCTTTCGCGCAGAATACGATCGTAAGGGGGTATGTTGACAGTTTGTATGATTATATCGTGAATTAGACACAGAACGAGGATACAACGGTTTGTTGCTTTAATTTTGGGCACCAGTGTATATTTCAGATGTGCGTATGCGAGCAAAGTGACTGGTAAATAGCTCATTCGAAACAACTGGAACTATTTCAATCAAATTTGGTTCACAAATTAACTACACTCTGGAAAGAAATGCTGTTAGGGTGGATACCACGACCTTCCTATTAGGTTGTAATAATGTGAATGGAAGGAGGACGATGAGATGGGCAGACGGTGAGGGGGAAGAAGGATACAGGCAGAGTTAGGAGGAGGAGGTGGAGGAGGCAATGGACAAAGATAGGTAGAAATGGGAGATATGGGGTTGGACAGACAGGGGTGGAAGAGAGAGCCAGATAGATGGGGCAGGAGGAGATGAATAGGAAGAGAAGGGCATGGATAGAGAAAGGGGAGGGACAGATAGAGGGGAGAGGAGGAGATGTTTGTGAAAGGAGAGGAAATGAACAGGGAGAGGAGGAGGAGGAGGAGGGGAGATGGACAAAGAGTGGAGGGAGAAGTCGATAAGCAGAGAGGAGGAGGAGATGGATGGGGGAAAGGAGTAGATGGAGAGAAGGTGTAGGAACAGGCTGCCAGTGAGAGGAGGAGGATGAGTAGACAGAGCGAGGGACAGGGGGACAGACAATAGACGATCAAGAAGGTGGACTGACAGAGGTGGTAGTGGTGGAAATGGAGGGAGGAGGATGGAGAAGGTGGACTAATAGAAGAGACACGAATAAATACATATCTGTGCAACGCCCTGCGCTCATGCAAGTATGGAAATAAAACAGCCTAGACTGCGGACAAGAAGATGCAAAGCTGAAGGACTGTTCAGTGGCACCTGGCTGTGATATGTGCATACTGAAGGGCTCTAGTGTTTTTGACGGTCAGCGGCGAGATGTTGGCGGACAGGTAGCCTGTCTGTGCACCTTCTGTTTTCATTTTTCAGGCTGAAACATTGCTGAGTTGAGAGGTGAACAGTATTTGCAACTAATTCAAGGTACAACCATGCATCGGCGACGAGTACGTACTAGTGTTGAAGAGCTTCGGGCATTTGAACGGGGTCGAACTGTGGTCCTACGGGAAACTGGACGGACGTTTCGACTGATGATGCATGTGGTGGGCACATTGTACCAGTGTTGTGTTGCTGCGTTCAGTGGTCTGTGGAACATTCCCTCCTGCATAGACCAGGCGCGTACTACAGGCGCACATAAAGATCGACGCATTGTGCGAGCAACAGTGGTCGACCGAACATCATCCAGGGGCGAAATACGTGCACATAATTTACCTGCTGTATCACCGGGAATCATTGGGAACAGCCTTCTTGATCAGGGCTGAGATCACACATTTGTCTGGCTAGTCTGCCCTTGACATCACGACCCCATCAACAATGGCTATCCTGGTGTCGTGAAAGAGTCGACTGGAGAGTGAAATGGCATTCTGTTGCTTTCAGTGATGAGAGTAGGTTGTGTGTGTATGCGAATGATGGGCGTACGCGCGTCTAGCATAGACGCGGTGAGCGGCCTATCACAGAGAGCATTTACCCGCTACACCTAAGCCCCGTCCCAAACCTCATGGTATGCGGGGCCATCAGCTACAAATCGCGGTAACATGTCGTGTTTCTGCAGGACAAGGGAACCAGAGACAGCTACATTGCACAGGCTGTCAAGCTCGTTCCACAGCGACTTCTTTGACGGTATGGACAAGTGCTTTTTCAGCAGGACAATGCACGCTCACCTCCGGCCGCTGTGACGCAACGTGCTCTTCGAGGTGTAAAACAACTGTCCTGGCCGACAGAATCCTCACATATCTCGCCAACTGAATATGCATGATGAAGAGTGAACCTATTCCTTTTCCAGGACTTACAAGAACTTTTGCCCAATCACAACAAAAGGCACAAAATACTTGGCTATAGCAGGATGCTGTACGACATCTTTATGATCGTTTGCGTGTGAGAATGCACGCCTGCAATGCTGCCAGAGAGTAGTATCCTGTGTGGTGATGTGACTGTTAGGACACAGTTTACTGTGACGTGAGAGTTTCATTCATTCTGAAATTATCATGTGCTCCTGCATTTATGAACTACCTGGTACCTCCTCCCCTGTAAAATAATCTTGTGCTTGAGGGTGTTGCGTTCTTTTTCGGCAGTGCATCTATCCTATCATTATTAAATGATCTATTATTTGATAGATTTTATTGTAATTATTATCAAAATTGGAGGCTTCTCTGCCGCAACAAAAATGGAGACGACAGTAAGTTATATTCTGTATTTAGGAGAGGAAGGAGACAGACAGAAACCAAGTGTGAAAGCCCCGTCTCTCGATTTCTCCCAAAACTAAATCCTGGCTCCACCCCTGCTTACTGTTCCGTTTGCTTCGAAGGACTCGAGCCAATCGTACGCATTGGCAGAGCTATTATTTTAACGTCCGATATGTCGCGAAATTAAAACCACAATGAAAATCAAGTGAACCCGTATCTCTGTAGTGTGCCCATCTATCACGTGTAGTCTCACTTTTCAGTTATGAGCTCCCAATGACGTCGTAAAGATGTCTACAACGTCAGTCTCTCCCGCCAAGTGTGACGTAACGCTGAGGTGTTTCGTCTGATGTCATCCTGTTCACATAACCTAACTTTCACAGGTGCCATTTTTCAAAATAGTATTTTGGCCTCAAGCTGCAGGTGCAGCGAAGACGCTCCTGCAGTGTTTTCAGTGATAAATGTTTGATCATCCACCATACAGCCCGGACTTCACATTCTCTAATTTTCATCTCTTTCCTCACGTGAACCGCTGTCGAGGAGGACATTTTGGCACAGACAACGAATAGCACACCAACGCAGAGAATGGGCGGAAATAACAGGTGGTTGCCTTCTATGAACTGGGTGCTAGAAAGTTGGTACAACGTTGCTCCAAATATCGAATTCGGAGTGACGATTATGTAGAGAAGTAACTGAAAAGTATAGCTAAGCTTTGCAAACAAAATATTTTTGTTTTTACTGTGGTGTCCATTGGGCAACATATCGGATGTTGAAAAACAAGAAGCCGTTGTGTTTTCTTGACAAGGTGCCGGTGTTCACTCTTCAATACAGTAATCATCTTGAGTTGAAACTCTTCTGTCTACCTTGAGCTGGACACAATTTTTATCGTCATTTTTTCCGTTTTCTGCCTTTCCTTAGTTGTTTTAATGGTATGTTCCGTCTATTCAACTAATTGAAGGCAGTTTGCTTATTGCTATGTTACATCTACTTTGTAGCACAAATTTCACCACTATTGGGTTGTTAATAAACTCTGATAGCTCAAGATGTACAACTTTATTATCAACCCAACAGTGAGGAAATTTGTGCTACAAAAGTTGATTCTGAACTAAAAAAAGAGAAAAACACGACAAAATGTAATAAAGCAAGATATTGTAACTACCAAATAATATGTTTATTATATGTATAAAAAGATACATGTATTACAGGTCAGTAAAGATGATTTACAAATAAAAGAAGCGAAGCACGTGTGGCAATTAGTTGCACAGACGAAACATACCTCCACGGGCAATTTTTATTTCCCAGACACGTTTCGCTGTAGTTTCAATATCATCACCATGTTTTTAATTATCTTACTGTAAAACAGGATAAATGCTTTTATTACTTGTGCACACATAAATTTTGGTTTTTAAGACAGTGTTTACATATTTGAAAAACAATGCTTTTTGCATATACCTTATTAGCACCCGCTGTGGATTTCCTGGATTTTATGTTACTTAATGCAGTTGTTCTGTTTCAGTTTGTTATCTGCAATCATACAGAACTTACTACAGAACAACGATTTACTTCGAAATTATGCGACTGGACATGTTACACTTATGCCTACCATTAACCAATACTACGTGGAAGATTTTGTGTGTGTGTGTGTGTGTGTGTGTGTGTGTGTGTGTGTGTGTGTGTTTGTTTGTTTGTTTGGAAGGGGGGGGGGGTTGGGATGTTTATGGGTTGGTGTTGTCTGATAGTTCCTTGACTGTAGAGAACAGAGTTCCATTGCTGACAATTGCGTATTCAATTACTACTTGTTTTCCTTCTATTATGGCTTTTTGTAGTTGATAGTTTTCTTGAATAAGTAGATTTCGTGTGGTGGTAGGGGGTGGGGGCTGCTGCTCCATTTGTGTATTTTCCCTAGTTTCTTAGACCCTGGCGTACAGTTTCCAGACATCGCAACCTCCTCATTGCGAAGTCTCTTATGCACTTACTGGTTTCAATACTTACTCCGTTTTCCGCGTCGGGGCTGAAACGGCCGCGGCGACGGCACTTAATGGCGACGGCGAACGCCAGTCTGCCGCGGACGGCCTCCGCTGCGGCGTGACTCAGAGTCGCCGCCCTTAAGAGGTGCCGGCCGAGTCGCCGGTTCTGGTGTTTTGCTGTTTCGCCGTCGGCAGGCAGACACTGGCCAGGGCGGCCGCGCGCATTTAAACCACGCCTGGCTATCCTCAGGACGCTAACCGCTCCTGCAAAACCAAAATAAAAGCACACGCGCGCACAAAGAGTGTTTCTCCGAGAGCCGCCGATGGACTTTGTAGTGGCCGGAGCCGCTTTCGGAAACGCCAAAATAAATACGCGGCCGTACGAAGAGCAGATCGGAGCTACGGCCGGTCTCTGAGTGTCCTGAGAGGGAGCGGTGGTTAGCGAGCCGTAGACACGGGACGCTGCCCAGAGGCGGAAGCCGTCTCACCGGCAAAGGAGAACATAATAAACATTACGTCAATCACCTACACTACAGGAACCACCTGGCGTGTTAACACCCAGTGCTAAACAGGTACTGACACAGCTCTAAACACGTTTTAAACTAAATTTGAATACTACAGTAAATGTTACAAAATAGTTCAAATTCTATAGCTCTGACAGGAAGTAACAAGTGTCATTAAGAAAGAGACAACAATCAGGCATCATACAAGTGAGAACTAATTACACGAGGTATCCCTCAAGGTTCCATCTTAGGCCCCTTATTTTTTACTTTGTATGTCAGTGACCTTTCATCAGTAACATTACCCGATGCCAACTTTCTTTTGTATGTAGATGAAACAAACGTTGCGATAAATAGCAAATCGAGTGTAGTCTTAGGAAGATCGGTTAGTGAAATTTTCATGGACGTTAATAAATGGCTCTAGCCAGTTCCTTGTCACTCAACTTTGGAACAAAAGAAACTCACGCTACATGCAGTTCAGAACTTGTAAGAGGTTTCCCACCAGTATATGCCTAACATACGATGACAACCAGATAGAGGAAATAGAGTTAAATTCTTTGTATTCCAGCTAGATAGTAAATTCAGCTGGAAGGGGCCCACCACTGAGTTGCTTAACTACCTAAACAAGTCGCTATTTGCAGTGTGATGCTGTCAGACATCGGTGGTACAGAGATGAGAACCTGGCACACTGCGCTTACTTTCATTCATGATGGCATAAAGCGCTATTTTTTGGGTTAATTCATGAAGCCAAGCTAAGGTGTGTAATAAGAATTATTTGTGATGTGAACTGAAAAAAGAACATCGTGCAGAGGCCTGTTTAAGAAACCAGAGATATTAACTGCTGCTTACCAATATAGTTATTCCTTAAAGAAATTTGTCTTGAAGACTATCTTTTTTGCACACCAACAGTCGAGAAATCAGTAATGGAAATAAGAATAATCTTCACAAAGATTTAAGATCACTTACTTTGGCCTAACCCGTCTTTCCACGCGGAAAGGTTGGCCTGTATTTTCTGTTTTAACTCTAGCGAAGCTGTGGTTTTGAATGTCTCTTAGTAATTGGATGTATTTTTCTTCTTGATTTCTTAGTGCTTGAAGTATGTTCGGGTGTTCAATGGTATCGAATGCTTTGTTGTAATCAACTAAAGCAAGGTATATTTTGACGTGTCGATTTTCTATTATCTGACTGAATATGGTCCACCGTACCAAATCCTTTGCGGAATCCTGTTTGTTCTGAGGGTTGGTTCTCTTCCAGTGTTTTTGTTAATCACCTTGTTAGTATTTTCGTGAACTGTTTAACACGTTTAAAACGGGAGAATTGGTTTTCGCGAAAAATATAAGCAACAGGGTAATACTAACATCATGTGAATTATAGAATGAAGGGCATACACGGAAATGAAGTCGCAGAGGTTTGTGGATCACAAGGGGACGCCCAACAACCTACATGAAACAAACGTTGCGGAACAAGCTCTGAAGAATGGAAGACAGAGTGATAACAGATTACAGATGGAATCGTTACAACAGAAAATCTTAAGGCTTACCTCTTTTGCTTCAGAATACCAAAGAGCCCATGTGCCTGCATTCTGGAGATAAGGTAATTGCTGGCCACATGTTACTGAATGCAGCAATTAGGACAGTAGAGAAAAATACTTCTGAGAAAAGTAACAGTGGAAGGCAGACACTGACCATCTAGCAAGAACCAATAAGTTCCCAACTTCGATCTTTTAAAGAATCGAGCTCCCATTTGTGTAAAAATGAAAAGGCAGCTTTTCATGTGTTTCAGTGTTTATGACGTCATATCTCCTGCACAATGTGACAGATGTATTCAGCGCTATATTTGAACTCTGTTTGAAAGATGTGTTGGGAAAGTAATTAATACTAAAGAAAAAATAAATTAAAATGTAAGACCTGATACTGCTACTGACATCAGTTTACTGCACAACCATTATATACGTTTAGTAACACAGGCTGTAATGGTTATAAGTGCAGGTATATATATATATATATATATATATATATATATATATATATATATATATATAATGTGTGTGTGTGGGTGTGTGGGTGTGGGTGTGTGGGTGTGGGTGTGTGGGTGTGGGTGTGTGCTATGTAAATCTGTACATACATCAGTGTGTTGGTTGTTTTTTTCTCTGCTTCGAACAGTCTTCCCACAAACATGCCACAAATTTTGTGACCTTATGTTTTCTGCATGGGTGTAACTGTTCCACTAAGTAGACTACGCCTGTCAGTATAGACTAATTGCCTTGCATCCCTGTGTCTACACTTCAGCACCTGACCTGCTGCCTAGGCGAAAACAAGCATTAATAGCTTGGTCTTCCCACATGTTCTTGGATGTGCTAACCAGTCTAAAAACATGCTACTCCTAACAACTATAATTATTAGTCCGCAAATGATGTAAATACTGATGTCATTTTGGTCAACACACTGTCCTCAGTAACCAATAGAAATATTCGCACATGTGCCTGCTACAGTCGGTATGAGTATAAATGGAAGGGTACAGTTCTTTAGACTTCTACAATACAGGGTGTACATAAAGTCCTGCAACACTTTCAATTATTTATTGCACAAGAAGTAAACATTGTGCAGATGTCAAGCATATTGCATTTTGAAGAGAAACTCTGAAAGTTTTTTTACAAACATTCTATATGCGATCCATGAATGACCTGGCAGACGTCAATACGGTAATCGAATTCTTGCCACACCTGTCCCAGCATGGCATCGTCGACTGTGGCTGTCGCTTCCCGTATTCTCTTCCGGAGCTCTGCTACATCACGTGGTAGAGGCGGTACTTAAACCAGATCTTTGCTGCGTCCCCACAGAAAAAAGTGACAAGGAGTGAGATCTGGTGATCGGGGGGCAATTTCGTGAAAAAATTTGCTCCGCACCTGAACTCCCCATGTTTGCGACTAGTGCTGACGTTCGGCAAATTACCAAACTACGTTGTGGCGGTATACATGAAAAAAAAAAGAAACTTTTAGGGTTTCTCTTCAAAATGACATATGTATGATGATATCTGTACAATGTTTGATTCTTGTGCAATAAATAATTGAAAGTGTTGCCGGACTTTATGTACACCCTGTATATCTGCATAAATAGAAACTCCAGACGTATGGACTTCAGTAAAAAATTGCAAAACAAACTGTGTACGAATCTTAAGGGAGTAACGATTTTAAGAGAAACTATGCAGCATTTAAAATACTGTTTTTGCTTGTACAACAAAACTTATAATTACGTAAACCAGTACAAGTACGAGGGCGAGTCAAATGAACACCTTAAATCTGTAATATCAAATAGAAATTTCTCGCAGTTATGCTGTAAGTTGGTAAGCGTGCTACAAACAGCGTGCAGAATGGCCTGTAGGTGGCAGCATAGTGCAGATGCACACATACCGTCGCAGTATCAGTATAAAGATGGCCGCCCACTTGCGACTTGCAGCAAGGAAGAAAAGTGTTTTGTTATTCGGTTTTTGCGTAGTGAAGGTGTGAAACCTATTGAAATTCATCGACGAATGAATGTTCAGTACGGTGATGCATGTTTGTCACAGCAGCAAGTCTACGAATGGAGTAGGAAGTTCGCAAATGGTGTGACTTCAGTGGAAGATGCTCCTCATCCAGGTCAGGCACAACGAGTTGTGACTCCACAGAGCATTGCAGCAGTTGAAGCCATAGTGAAGGAAAACCGCCGAGTGACACTGAATGACATTGCAGCATGTTTACAGATTAGTCATGGGTCAGCACACCGCATTGTGCATGATGTGCTCCAGTTTCACAAAGTGTCTGGAAGATGGGTGCCACGGCAGCTGACTCCTGAAATGAGAGAACGACGTGTTGATGCTTGTGAAGAACTTCTTCGGCGCTTTGAACGAGAAGTTGATAGCTTCCTTGCAAGAATCGTTAGTGGGGACGAAACCTGGGTTCACTTCCACCAACCGGAAACGAAGAGAGCGAGAAAGGAATGGCGCCGTTCCTCATCACCAAAACCAAAGAAGTTTCGAACAGAACCATCAGCAGGGAAGGTTATGCCGACCCTCTTTTGGGACGGAAAAGGCGTCTTTTTGGAGCATTACATGCCTAGAGGGATCACTGTCACCAGTGCATCATACACAGATCTCCTAAAAAAAAACATCTGCGGCCTGCAATCAAATCAAAGTGACGTGGATTGCTGTCAGCAGGTGTCCTTTTGCAACATGACAATGCAAGGCCCCACACTGCCCGTACAACAGTTGCAACAATCACAGACCTGCAATTTGAGTGTCTTCCTCATCCACCATACTCACCAGACCTTGCCCCAGGTGATTTCCATATGTTTGGACCACTCAAAAAACGCAATGGGAGGGAAAAAGTTTCGTTCTGATGAAGAGGTACGCCACGCGGTGCATGAGTGGTTGCGCAGACTACCAAAAGAATTTTTTTCCTAAAGGAATTTATGCATTTTGTAAGCGCTGGAGGACTTGCATTGAGCGTGGGGGAGATTATGTTGAAAAGTGATAGAGCTTTGTACCACTTCTGCACAATAAATAATATTTAAAAAAATATTTAAGATTTTCATTTGACTCACCCTCGTAGTACTACTCTATGTAATGGAACATGTTAGTAATAATAATAATAATAATAATAATACATTTGTATTTTGTTGGTCTATTATCCAGAATCTGTGATGACAGCGTTTAAAGTGCAGCATATCTGTGTCAAATGGGATGACATCTGGTGCTGAGGACACGTGTGGAGGACGGCAAGTTTCGGAAGTGGTGCGCAGCCGTCTGACCCGTGCGGCCAGCGCTGGACGGGACATTCTGTGTCCACGAGGGCCTGCGCGTTAATGAATAGTGCATGCGCAATCCGCGAAGTTGGCTCAACTGCGCCACCGCAGGGGCCCGTGTGTCCCGACAAAACAGCTCTTTGCGCAGACCGCTACGGTGTCTGCTCAGGCCTACCATCCTCCCAGAACGAAAAGTCCTCCGCCCGAATGACGCACCCTGCGGTGGCGCTACTGTAAGCACTGGGGCGAGACGGTGTCGGCGTCCGCGGGTGCTGATGTTCTCCGACGACTACGGGCGGATGAGGGAAAGTAAGTCTGCCCGGGGACGAGAAGACGCCGTCGCTTTGCAATTCTGAAAGCAGCCGCGCTGGACTGAAATAATTCGGTCGCCTCTGCCCGGGCTGTGGTGGTGGCGGAGGGGTCGGAATACGGGCCGCGGAAATTTTTTATTCATAGAGCGCTGCCATGCTGACTGCCGTCAATTGCGCGGTCCTAAAGCAATGGTCATTTGTTCCTGCGCGGTCGAGACAGTTGGCACACACTCAGCTTACCTGTGATCTCCTTTCTAAGAAAACAGCCCTGCTGTTTCATCTCACACCCTGTTAGCATTCACCCACGTTCATATTACACTGATATAAATTGAAAAAAAAATGAAAAAACACTTACCGCTTCTGTTGCTAAGGAACCTTTGTACCGAAAGAAAGTTAAACCAATGAAGATGTTCTGAAAGAGATGAATAAGCAGAGAAATCTCGTAGAACCTATACAAAGAAAATAAACTAAATAGTTTTCAATAGGCGTAAATGAATAAAAAAAATTTCGGGAAGGGAAATCAAGGGCGGACCTAGAGAGACAACAAAAAAATGGCTCTGAGCACTATGGGACTTAACATCTATGGTCATCAGTCCCCTAGAACTTAGAACTACTTAAACCTAACTAACCTAAGGACAGCACACAACACCCAGCCATCACGAGGCAGAGAAAATCCCTGACCCCGCCGGGAATCGAACCCGGGAACCCGGGCGTGGGAAGCGAGAACGCTACCGCACGACCACGAGATGCGGGCAAAGAGACAACGGTCGAAGATCTAGTAGAAGTAATAAAGCGGCAAATTTTTCAGTAAGTGGACTGCAACAGAGAGGAGAGAATATCAGCAGTGGACTATCCTGTCATTGGGAGCTACCCATAATTCTTTTTTTTTTCCGGACTGTTGGTGTAGGTTAGGTTAGGTTAGGTTAGGTTATGAGCAATTTTGGTAGTGTCGCTCATCTTCAAATGATGTATGAACGTCAGTGTTACCTCTGCAGTGGTGTAAGTAGGCAGTTTAGGTTTTTATGTTGGTACCGCCACGTAGTGCTTAGTATGAAAATCGCTGACTGCGCTGTGTGCAGTCTGTGGCTGGTTGGACTCATTGTTGGAATATTCGCTTGTGTAGTGTTGGGAAGTTGGATGTGAACATCGCGTAGCGTTGTGCAGTTGAGGGTGAGCCGCCAGCAGTGGTGGATGTGGAGAGATAGATGACAGAGTTTTGAGAACGAACGATCTGGACGTGTGTCCGCCAGGAAAAGGAAATTTGTAAAGATGGCTGTCATGAATTGATAGATATATACATATGACATATGATGAACATTATTAAGGTAAATACATCGTTCGTTCTCTATCAAAATTTTTCATTTGCTAACTATGCCTATCAGTAGTTAGTGCCTTTAGTAGTTTGAATCTTTTATTTACCCCGCAGGATTGGCGCTCGCTGTGTGCAGTAGTTCGAGTAACGAAGATTTTTGTGAGGTAAGTGATTCATGAAAGGTATAGGTTATTGTTAGTCAGGGCCATTCTTTTGTAGGGATTTTTGAAAGTCAGATTGCGTTGCGCTAAGAATATTGTGTGTCAGTTTAGTGATGATCAGAATAAGTAAAGAGAGAACTGTCTGAGTACGTTCCGTTTTACTTAGCTGTCTTTGTATCAAAAAACGTAGAAGTTTACTAGCACAGTAATTCATTATTTTCCAAAGCGGACGTGTCAATGGTAAAGACTGTCCCTCAGGAAAACTGAACTGCAGGCAGTGCATCTTGTCCATCTGCATTTTCATGGCTACATGGCTACTCTGGAATTCGCACTTAAATATTTAGCGTAGAGTCGAAGAACAGCTTTCAGCCTATTCTTGACCATCTCACTCTTTAGCATGATATGAAAAAGCTTACTCTTCGAGCACTGGTTTGTTTTATAACGATGGTCATTTATCCCTGTGATGGGGAATATCGCTATCAATGGGCTAATGTGTAATAAAATCCTCGAATATTGTAATAAATGTTTCATTTTCAGTGTAACTTAAACTTTATCTTTTGCATTTCACTACAGTAGACACAGAACTCATAGATGGTCACTGTTATTGAAAACTAAAAATATGTACCCCGGTCCAATCAATGCGACTGGTTTCTGCCGTTCAACCAGGCTGTTTCCGTGATTGGGACACAGTGAAATAGCTGTATAATTCTACAGACATCAAAATAAGAGTCGCTAAATTTCACATTCATTATTTTAGGAGTTTCTTTTGTCGTCTGAAATCAAATAACATGTATACGAAATCAACGTGGCTAAAAGAAGAAATGTCCCAATGGAAGGCCAAAAACAAACCATCTGTCTGAGTGTGCTAACACTTACAAAATATTAGACAACATATAATAAAAACCATTACTTAGCCAGCCGGTGTAGCCGAGCGGTTCTAGGCGCTTCAGTCTGGAACCGCGCGACCGCTACGGTAACAGGTTCGAATCCTGCCTCGGGCATGGATGTGTGTGATGTCCTTAGGTTAGTTAGGTTTGAGTAGTTCTGAGTTCTAGGGGACTGATGACCGCAGATGTTAAGTCCCATAGTGCTCAGAGCCATTTGAACCATTTTTGAACCATTTTTGAACCATTTCTTAAATGGTTTTGATAGTGACCTACTAAGGCCTAAGATTAGGGAAAATTCGTCTTGAACCAGTCAGGGTAACTTGCACTGCGTCACTTAACAATATCAAACCTCCATCCACAGCACGTAGCTTGATATTTGGAATATGACAAATTGATGTGAATAGCTAGTGCTTTCCTATGAGGACTGCAGAAATTTCATCCCTATTACCATATCAGTACGACGTTTCAGTCATTAATACTGCTCAAAGAAGACAGAGAGAAACCTACATTTTTTCATTCTTAGTTTGTGTCGACGTGGAACGATCACGGCTAATACGACGAATCCTCGGCAACAATGGGTACATTTAACGACAGGTAGCACTCGCGTATTGTCAGTATTCACAGAGAATGGAGCCGGCCAATCGATTGCAGCCTTTCCGTAGGTTGGAGATGACACAGCAACGAAAACCGCCTATGTTTTAGCGACTGCCACCCAGACTCACTGCCCTTCATTGAGGATTGACGAAAGGCATCGGAAAAGTTCAAAGGAGGTCAGTTCGTTGTGTATTACCGCGAAATTAAGGAGAGAGTGTCACAGATGTGATAAGCGATCATCAAAACAAAAACGTTTTTCATTGCTGCACACAGGGAGAAATGACCATCGTAACAAAATAAGAGATAGCGCAGAAAGATTCAGGTGTTAATTTCTCCCATTGGATATTCGAGGATGAGTTGGTAAAGAAATAGACTGAAAGTGTTTCTCTGAACTCTGTGCCAAACACCTAAATGTGAATTGTCGAGTAATAATGTAGATGTAGATGCAGATGGAGAGGCCATGTTTCCTGCTCATCCTAAGTAGAGCGGAAGTTTGCTATTACGGAGTAGCTATTGACATTCTATACTGCATCGCAAAATTGGACTCTTATTAGTGGAGAGTGATCGCAGCGAGCACAGTTGAGCTCCCACAATGCAACGCGCCAGCCGTCTCCCCCACCTGCCTCCTCCAGCAGCCAGTAGCCAGTAGCAGGCCTCTGTCCCCCACTACAGCAACCACACACACGGCCCGAAGTCTCCTGATGAATATTGCATGCATCGCTGCGACATTCGTCCTGATGAGATAGGCGCCGTTTGCCGCCGCAACTGCGGTGCAGCCCGAGACAAACCACCTACAAGTGTCTCTCTCTCTCTCTCTCTCTCTCTCTCTCTCTCTCTCTCTCTCTCTCTACCTCCCTACCTCTCTTTCTGTGTACCTGTGAGGCGACTAATGAGGTTCGCTTTCGCTGGCTTTCAGTGACACAAGAGTGAATCCACCCCTTGCGCGGTCAGGCTGTAAGTCAGACTTCGTCAGTGAACTGAAGTACGTTATGTCAAATGAAACTGGAGACTACTAAAAAACCTATATAACGTTTTGTTAACCAACTTCTGTCCACCACTAATAGTATCTGAAGAGGGTCATAGTAGACTGAAAACAACTGTGATTACAAAAATTATACATAGAGAACTGCACAAACACACATGTAGACAGTGCATTTTAGCAGTGCATTATACTATTGCATATTTCTTTTTATACTTTTGTCGATATAATTTTAAGCACTTTGTAATTTATTATTATAAGTACATAGCTTTTACATATCTACATTCCACATATTAGGGATTAGTAAAAGGGCATATCCTGTATTTACGATGTAGCGTCTTGTGATGTATTGCCCAAATTTATTGTTCTGCACTGTTGGCAATATCATTGGCGAGCATTCTGCGCCTTCTATGTTTTTTCATCAGTTGCAATGTACAAACGCAAACAGTGTAATATGTAAGGTTCTCGTTGCTATGTTCTACATGAGTGCCTAAGTCAGTGTGAGACCTTTTGAACAGAACAAAAAATGGTTCAAATGGCTCTGAGCACTACGGGACTTAACATCTGAGGTTATCAGTCCCCTAGAACGTAGAACTACTTAAACCTAACTAACCTAAGGACATCACACACATCCATGCCCGAGGCAGGATTCGAACCTGCGACCGTAGCGCCTAGAAGCGCTCGGCCACACCGGCCGGCGTTTAAACAGAATAAATATTTACTTTTACGCTACTGCACTACAAATAAATTTTCCTACCCTATCCCCTTACGATATGAAGCTTAAGATTTACTATCGCAATCCGACTTGTGAATGTACTTTCACGCCAACGGCCTTAGATCGTATGTAAAGAGTGTGTTAGAACATTGATTTGTTGCGATTTATATGAAAGATGCTAACATTGGTAAAGGTTCCCGTAATTTACATCGTTTCACGATGTACAGAGCCCCACCCTCTCGTTTGATGTTACTGTATTTCTACACTGAATATGCTTATGTTTGACGATTCCATGTATGCATGTCGGAAGAATTTGAAGTCTGACGTGTGCTGAAGCAACATGTGAGTGATGTATTATTTTCACCATTTTTGCAATGTAATACTGTCTGCATGACATATTAATCGACTTACGATTAAGTTATAGATTATGACTGTCAGTCAAGTTCACAGTAAGACAGTCTTGCATCTGTTTCGAGAGACAGTGGGTTTATCACAGACAGTGAATAACTCTTTGGATACTTACTGGTGCATTACGGTCCAAATCGTAGCATGTGAACGTTTTGCAGTTGCGTCATTTGGTAATAGACGTGCGTGATTATAGGAGACTCGGCTGTGGGATTAAAATTCAGCGTGAAAGGTTGCCAGTGATAAGATTTGATGATTACATTTGTTACATTATATGGATTGAAAGAAAATCAAAGAAAGTATTAAGGAGCGGCATAAATGAGGTTAGCGACAAAAAAATAGCACCAATATTACACTGAAGCGTCAAGGAAACTGGTATAGGCATGCGTCTTCCAATACAGAGAAAACGGCGCTGCGGTCGGCAGCACCTATATAATACAACATACGTCTGGCGCAGTTGTTAGATCGGTTACTGCTGCTACAATGGCAGGTTAACAAGATTTAAGTGAGTTTGAACGTGGTGTTGTAGTCGACGCACTAGTGATGGGACACAGCATCTCCGAGGTATAGATGAAGTGGGAATTTCACGATCATTTCACGACTGTACCGTGAATATCAGGAATCTGCTAAAACATCAGACCTCCGACATCGCTGCGGCCGGAAAAAGATTCTGTAAGAACGGGACCAACGACGACTGAAGAGAATCTTTCAACGTGACAGAAGTGCAACCCTTCCGCAAATTACTGCAGATTTCAGTGCTAGGCCATCAGTAAGTGTCAGCGTGCGAACCATTCAACGAAACATCATCGATATGGGCTTTCGGAGCCTAAGACCCACTCGTGTACCCTTGACGATTGCACGACACAAAGCTTTACGCCTCGCCTTTACCCGTCAACACCGACATTGGGCTGTTGATGACTGGAAACATGTTGGCTGGTCGAAAGAGTCTCGTTTCAAATTGTGTCGAGCGGACGGATGTGTACGGGTATGGAGAGAACCTCATGAATCCATGAAACCTGCATTTCAGCAGGGAACTGTTCAAGGCGCTCAGTCCGGAGCCGCGCGACTGCTATGGTCGCAGGTTCGAATCCTGCCTCGGGCATAAATGTGTGGCATGTCCTTAGGTTGGTTAGGTTTACGTAGTTCTAAGTTCTAGGGGACTGATGACCATAGATGTTAAGTCCCATAGTGCTCAGAGCCATTTGAACCATTTGAACTGTTCAAGCTGGTGGAGGTTCTGTAATGGTGCAAGGCGTGTGCATTTGGGGCAATATGGAACGAACTCCTGATACGCCTAGATACGACTCTAACAAGTGACCCGTACGCAAGCATTCTGTCCGCTCACCTGCATCCATTCATGTCCATTGTGCATTCTTGCGGACTTGGGCAATTCCAGCAGGACAATGAGACACCGCACACGCGCAGAATTACTACAGAGTGGCTCCAGGAACACTCTTCTTAGTTTAAACACTTCCCCTGGCCACCTAACTCCACAGACATGAACATTGTTGATCATATCTGGGATGCCTTGCAGCGTAGTGTTCAGAAGAGGTCTCCACCCTCTCTTACTCCTACGGGTTTATGGACAACCCCGCAGGATTCATGGCTTCAGTTCCCTTCAGCACTACTTCAGACATGAGTCGAGTTCATGCCACTTCGTGTTGCGGCACATCTGCGTGCTCGCGGGGGCCTTATACAGTATTAGGCAGGTGTACCAGTTTCTTTGGCCCTTCGCTGTGTTTGCCACGAAGCAGATGTGTAAGCATTCTTTAGAATATTATCTGTTTGTGAGAGAACTTTCTCCGCAATAGCGTGTACTTTCGGAAACGCATTAAATTGCTTAGCAAAACTGACTGTTGCATGGTCCTGTGTTGCGCATGTGAACAGTGTCGCGAGATAAAACTTTTAAATAAGAAAATGAATCTAATTATATGCCAAGGAAACTAATTGTGTGCTGAATGAAAACTACATAACTAAAACTCAATACCGAAACACATTATGAACGATGCATAATATGAGGTGCAGTGTTATACTATGAACACCCTCAAAAATAAAGTACAGCTGTACTCTGGAGAAAATAAGTGTTTGAAATTGGCAACACTGTTCACTGAAAATTAATTTTCTTGCTAGTCACGACATCTGACAATTCTGAGTACACTCTGTTGGCAAAAGGATGCAGCGTGAGATGTGCTCTGAAACGAAAGTGACTTACCTGTTGTTCGGCATGCTTTTTTTTTTTTTTTTTTTTTTTTTTTTTTTTGCATGTGTGTGGCTGGAATGCTGAGATTCTCGAAGGCAAATACAAATCAGCAGATTCAGCAGCTAATAATAAATAATGTACACTAGACTAGACTGCTTTTGTCAGAAATAGTCTGCTGCTTCGTGTAGCGCAAGGTGCAACGTACACTCGATAAAAATTCAAAACTTTCCTATGAATCATGAAAGTAGTTTTTACTTTAAAGAACATCGTTTTTAATGGATCAAACTCTGATTCTTGAGGAAAAAACAGCACAACAAAAGAAGCCTCTAATAATTAAAAAAATTCTGTCGTTAAAATGTTATAACCGTACCTTTACGATTTCTCCAAAATCTTCATCAATAGAGAACAAGAAAATATTTTATATCAGTTTTCCTCTACGTAATAAAATATTACGGATAGTTTCTCCCAGATTCACAAATACAGATCTCTTTCACTGGAGAATTCAGGTGCTCGGTACTATGCCTCAAATAAGAATGCCCTAGAGCTGCTCAAGGGACTGACCAGCAAGTCAGCTACGCATAAAACTAAACACAGAGAAGAGGCTCTAATTCACTACTCATGCAGTGCGAACATTCATATTTGTTCCAGTGCAGTAAAGGCGAATTATTTACTATAGCAGAAAACATATGAGAACCTTACAGATGTAGTGAAGGAATTTTGCCAGTCCACAGCCAAAATGATGCGTGATGGACAATGCAAGGAGAACATACGAAGTAGACTAGCAGAAGCAAAGAGGGCACTGTTAGCCGAGAGAAGTCTTCTAGTATCAAATATCGGTCTTAATCCGAGGAAGAATTAGCTGAGAGTGTACGTTTGGAGCACAACGTCGTGTAGAAGTGTATCTTCGGGAAAACCAGAAAAGAAGATCGAAGTGTTTGAGATGTGGTGCTAAAGAAAGATGTTCAGAATTATGTGGTCAGATAAGAAAACAAGAGGTTCTCCGCAGATTCGGCGAATAAAAGAATACAATGAAAACACTGACAAGAAGAAGTGACAGGATGGTAGGTCGTGGTCTAAGACACCAGAGAGTAACTTTCATGGTACTCGAGGCAGCTATAGTCGGCGACATACGAAAATATAACCAACAAATAATTGAGAACATATGATGTAATTGCTATTCCGCCGTGACGAATACGTGATTAAGAGCCCCAAATAACTAGGAGGAAACAGGCAGATAGCCACGGTCATTGCTTGTTTATATCACCTACTAGCAACACGAAAAAAGGTAGCGGCGAAAGAAAGCTACTAAAGTGTGCAAGGTGTACCTAACTTAGGCAGAGGCAAAATCAGTGAGCAGAAAAAGCTCACGAGTGCAAGTGCACCCAAATAATGGCCAGGCTAATACACCTTTGGCGAATGAATGAGCAGTAATAAAAATACAAAAACAGCTGAAGAAATTTTTTTTGGGCCTCTCAATCGCGTTTGACACCTCTGATACGAGTAGGATGAATTTTATCGTTGACGTAATGAAGCATCGACTGTGGCTATCTGGCTGCTATCTACAGGTTCAATGAGACTTCTAATTACTTTAGACTCGTCGGTCACAACTAGTTTTGATCGGTAAGCTCAGTCATGGTGCAATATTTCATGAGTTGAAATTGATATCCCTCACCACCTCCTGAAACACGAAAGCGGCTCTGTGCTCCATAGTCCAGTCGATGTCTGTCTTCCTTTTGTAATTTTTAATTTGTTCATTTATTATTGTCTTTAATAGCAATTTATACTTATGAAATGGAAATGAAGTCCCATGCTTCTTTACAGAGCGTAGGGGAACGATGCGGGAGACCCGCACCGCCTTACTAGGCAAGGTCCTAATGGAGGTGCTTTGCCGTTGCCTTCCTCCGACCGTAATGGGGATGAATGATGATGATGAAGACGACACAACAACACCCAGTCATCTCGAGGCAGGAAAAATTCCTGACCCCGCCGGGAATCGAGCCCGGGACCCCGTGCTCGGGAAGCGAGAACGCTACCGCGAGACCACGAGGGGCGGACAAAGTTTGTAATTTCCCCAGATGGTCTGATGGTCCCTAGAATAGCCGAAATACGTCCCATGTGAAGATTAAATGAACCTGCCTTCTACAGGCAGGACTATTGTTTCTGCATCTAGAGATATATTACGGTTGCTGTACCAGTGACATCGCGGTAGTGGTGGAGTGGAGTGATTTTAAGAACAATTATTTTCAGTCACTTATCGAATATTAATACCAGTCTCTGGCGTTAGCCATCTTGACACCTGTTTTCCTTACTGCTCGATACAAAATGTCCTGACGTAAGTTTTTCTGTCGGGAAATATCCCAAAAACGGATGAGAAGTATTGAACATGTGACGTCACCAGATAACGTATCTCGCCGTACGTGCAACCGTTCAAAAAATGTTCAGATGTGTGTGAATTCCTAAGGGACCAAACCGCTAAGGTCAAGGTCCAAGACTTACACACTACTTAAACTAGCTTATACTAAGAACAGCACACACACCCATACCCGAGGGAGGACTCGAACCTCCGGCGGGAGGGACCACGCAAGCAGCGGTTGGGCTTTGGTGTGAGGGGACGATTGAGCGGTGGAATACTAGCATTCGAGCAAACAGTCATATTTCGAACACATTTCGTAAATGTGATCTGTCGTAAGCGCAGAAGTTACAAAGTTATTGTCCTCGCAGTAACCAAATGGTTCAAATGGCTCTGAGCACTATGGGACTCAACTGCTGAGGTCATTAGTCCCCTAGAACTTAGAACTAGTTAAACCTAACTAACCTAAGGACACCACACACATCCAAGCCCGAGGCAGGATTCGAACCTGCGACCGTAGCGGTCTCGCGGTTCCAGACTGCAGCGCCAGAACCGCGCGGCCACTTCGGCCGGCGCAGTAACCAAGGAAAAACTGTTATAATCTTGTGCTTCTTTTCTTTTGTCTCTTTTTTTTTATATAGAATTCTGTAGAAAGAAGACGTAGAAGATCATGTACTGTTTTTTAACGACGCAATTCGGAAGCTTATGCTCATTTACTTGTGCCCGCAATACCATAGGTTTTTGATGTATTGTACTTCGCAGTAAACCAGTGGAGACCGTGAAACCGGTAAATAAAATAATAAATCCGCCCTCAGCGTAAACACACAACTGTCTACCACAACGTAAAGAAATACAGCATGCCAGACGCAAGACTTGAACCCTGAGCTCCATGTGCTGAAAGCCGCGCTCGTGGGACTGGAGACACATCGGCGTGAATGTGAGTACTGGACTTGAATTGGGATGCAATGGCATGGCATGGCATGGCATGGCAAGGTGCGACAGACCGATAGGCCCCACCGCTCACGTGCGGCGAGGTACGTCATTTGGCGACGTCACACATTCAACATTTGTCACCCACGTTTAGGGTACTTCCCGACACTTGCGACCCCCATGTGTTTTATATTAAATTACCTGTCTCGGCGCCATCTACGTCGCTTCGGAAGTTTCTAATCATTAATAAAAATCACCCCGTATTGTGTGATGTACATGCTGTGTAGTGAATCCTTGTGACACGACACATTCTGTATCGTAATGGCTGGTACCGAAACCCGTAATCGTAACAAGATGCTTACTGGATCAGTAACTGAAAGCTCTCAAAGCTACATTATGCGTATCTATGGAACAGACGTAATGCTTACGTGCTGTCCTAAAGTGTGTTGTGCCTGATGAGGGAGAATTAAGACCCAGTACGGCACAAAATATCCTGACTGACTGGCTGACCTAGCATAGCCCAAGCCAAGCCGATAAGGACTGAAACTAGAAAGTTGAAGAGGTTGTTGATCTCATAGCGTAGGCATCGCTTAAGAAAGACTGGTTAAGTTTCACGATAGCTCGAAATTTAGTGCGGACGTCAGTGCGAGATGCTTTTAATAGTTTCCACAATGAAACATTGTCTCAAAATGTGATAGAAAACCCAAAGAAATTCTGGTCGTGTGTAAAGTACACCAGTGGCAAAAAACAGTCAATACCGTCACTGCGCGATAGCGATGGACATGTTACCGATGATGGTGTCACTAAAGCGGAGTTACTGAATACAGTTTTCCGTAATTCCTTCACGAAATATGACGAAGTAAATATTCCATAATTTGAAACCAGAACAGCTGTTAGCATGAGTGACATAAAAGTAGATATCTTAGGTGTTGCGAAACAACTCAAATCGCTTAAGAAAGACAAGTCTTCAGGTCCAGATGGTATACCAATCAGGTTCCTTACAGAGTATGCAGACACAATACCGCCTTTCTTAGCAATCATATACAACAGCTCACTTGACGAAAGCTCTGTTCCTAAAGATTGAAAAGTAGCACAGGTCACACCAATATTGAAGGAATGAAATAGAAGTAACCCACTGAATTACAGACCCATATCACTGGTCCCAGTTTGCAGTAGAATTTTGGAGCATATACTATACTCTAATGAATCACCTTGAAGAAAATGACTTATTGATACGTAACCAACACGGATTCAGAAAATATCCTTCTTGTGCAACGCAACTAGCTCTTTAGTCCCATGAAGTAATGAGTGTTGTTGACAAGGGATCTCAGATCGATTACATATTCCCAAATTTCCAGAAGGCTTTTGATACCTTTCCTCACAAACGACTATTAATCAAATTGCGTGCATATAGAGTATCGTATCAGTTGTGTGACTGGATTCGTTATTTCCTCTCAGAAAGGTCACAGTTCGTAGTGATGGACGGTAAATCATCGAGCAAAACAGAATTGTTATCTGGCGTTCCGCAAGGTAGTGTCATAGGCCCTCTGCTCTTCCTGATTTGTATAAATGTTCTAGGTGATAATCTGAGCAGCCCCCTTACATTGTTTGCAGATGACACTGTAATTTACCGTCTAGTAAAATGATCAGACGATAAATTACAATTATAAAATGATCTAGAGAGAATTTCTGTATGGTGCGTCCACATGGGTACTAAAAGAAATCCGATAAATTTTGGGTATACGATAAATCGCACAAATCTAAGGGCTGTCAGTCCGACTAAATAGCTAGGAATTACAATTACGAGCAACTTAAATTGGAAAGACCGGATAGCTAATATTATAGGGAAAGCGAAATAAAGACGGCGCTTTGTTGGTAGAACACTTAGAAGATGTGACAAACCCACTAAAGAGACAGCGTAAATTACACTTTCCCGTCCTCTGCTGGATTATTGCTGAGCGGTATGGGATTCTTACCACGTAGGATTGACGGAGGACATCGAAATAGTGCAAAGAAGGGCAGCCCGTTTCGTGTTAACTCGCAATAGGGGTGAGAGTTAAAATGGTTCAAATGGCTCTGAGCACTATGGGACTTAACATCTAAGGTCATCAGTCCCCTAGAACTTAGAACTACTTAAACCGAACTAACCTAAGGACAGCACACAACACCCAGTCGTCGCGAGGAAGAGAAAATCCCTGACTCCGCCGGGAATCGAACCCGGGAGCCCGGGCGTGGGAAGCGAGAACGCTACCGCACGACCACGAGATGCGGACGCAGGGGTGAGAGTGTCACTGATATGATACTCGAGTTGGGGTGGCAGTCACCAACAGCGGTTTTCTTTGCGGCGAGATTCAATCACGAACTTTCTCTTCCTGATGCGAAAATATTTTGTTGACACCCACCTACGTAGGGAAAAATAATCATTATAATAAAATAAGAGAAAACAGAGCTCGAACGGAAAGATTTTGCTTTTTCCCACGCGCCATTCGAAAGTGGAAGTAGTATGAAAATGGTTCGATGAATCCTCTGCCAGGCACTTAAGTGTGAAGTGTAGATGTAGATGGTTTTTTCGAAATTTCCCCCCTAAGGAGGTGAGATAATGGATGAAAGATTTTAGAAAATATATCGCTGTTGAGGTAAGTTTGAAGTTACAACTACGAAAATTGGCGTTTGACTTCCCGGTCAGAAGTTAAAAAAAAGTACGTGTTTCGTAATTTTTGGAAATTCAGCCACTAAGTGTGTAGAATAGTGGGTGATAGTTTACTGGAAAGTAAAATGCCGCATAAGATGGTACTTGACTTCTCGGTGGGAAATAAAAACTAAATGTTTCAGTGTTTTTGAAAACTATTTTATTAAAATCTTTTTAATGCTACATCTATGAGAAGTGGTACATGACTTCTTAAGAAATGTGTGTTAGAGGCTGAAAGTTTCAATGGCAATATCACCACACGAACTCAAAAGACAGGATTAATAAAGTCATTCGGCTCTAGCTACCAGAATCCCTTTTTGGTCAGAAGTACATTCGGAAAAAACCCATACAGTCTGCTAGCGAAGCAGCGGGTGATGAGATAGTTCCTAATATAATCCAACTGCCACTGTTGATGTCAGCTCCATCGATCCCACATTGCCTCGCCCATAATAAAGAGTCTCGTGAAACTAAATGCGAATATCAGAAGAGTGTTGGGAGCAGCTGTTCACACTGTGCAATTACACCGCGTCATTGGATAGAGTGGGGGGGGGGGGGGGGAGAGAGAATGCTCTAACCACGCCCCCACATTAACGGAACACGCCGCGGGCACTTTGCGATCTCAATCGCTGATTGCACTTAAGCCGCGCGGCTATTCAGCTTTACACCGAGCGCCGATCATGGCATCTGCCTACCTAGTAACGGTATCACAGGGGGGGAACTAGCCATCCGTTTCTGCTCCGGACGTTTCCTTTTTGCATAATTCATGATCTGCTCCGGCTCTAGCATGGCGCAAGGCGATTCTCCATTCTCCAAGATTAAACTTTTCTTCGCCCGAAAAAGCCTCTCGTTAGAGCGAAAGTCTAAGGGAGAGCATCGAAAATGGATGCGATGTCGGTTCTGACATGGGGAAAGGTAACCTGCATCTTCCTACGCCAAAAGCTGATATTCACCCGTATGAAACTTCGGTGGTGGTCTGCATTCGGTGGATCTGCTCCTACCAAAAAAGAAAAAAAAAATCACGCCCATTGCACTTGCTACGCTGTGTGTCCCATGCAACGGGGAAGGATACCAGCAGGCGGGAATGAACATATTAGCGAAAGCAAGTACAATGAGATAGCGATACAATGGGATAGTGATTTGCACATATACAGATGGCGGTAGTATAGCGTACACAAGGTCAGGTGGCTTGCGGAGTATGGATGTAGATGTACAAGGGCGCTACATTGGCGGAGCTATCATTTCTACTTACGTTGACTGTTTCGTGGCCGGCAGCTGAGGCAGTGCGGTTCTAGGCGCTTCAGACTGGAACCGCGCGACCGCTACGGTCGCAGGTTCGAATCCTGGCTCGGTCATGGATGTGTGTGATGTCCTTAGGTTAGTTAGGTTTAAGTAGTTCTAAGTTCTAGGGGACTGATGACCTCAGAAGTTGAGTCCCATAGTGCTCAGAGCCATTTGAACTGTTTCATGCGGAAAGGTTTCCGACGTGATTATGGGCAAAGTGAATTAACAGATTTTGAACGCTCCGTGGTAGTTGGAGCTAGATACATAGGAGATCCCATTTCGGAAACCGTTAGGGAATTCAGTATTCCGAGATCCACAGAGTCAAGCGTGTACCGAGAATACGAAATTTCAGGTCTTACCTCTTACCACCGAAAGCGAACTTCGCTTAAGGACTGAGGGCAGCGGCGTTCTCGTAGAGTTGCCACTGCTAAAAGACAAGCAACAACGCGTGCAGTAACTGCAGAAATCAACATGGGATGTGCGACGAACGTAGCCGTTAGGAAAAGTGCGGCGAACTTTGGCGTTACTGGGCTATGGTAGCAGACGACCGACTCGAGTGCCTTTGCTAACGCCACGACATCGTCTGCAGCACCTGTCGAGGCCACATAGTTTGGACCTTAGAATGGAAAACAGTGGCCTGGTCAGATATGTCACGATTTCAGTTGGTGAGAGCTGATGGTAGTGTTGGAGCATTGGCGCAGACCTCCACGAACCCATTGATCCAAGTTGTCAACAAGGCACTGTGTGAGGTGGCGGTGGCTCGATGGTACTGTGTGCTGTATTTACACTGAATGGACAGGGTCCTCTGCTCATTGACTTGAAATGGTTATGATTGGCTACTAGCAGACCATTTGTAGTCAGTCATTCATGGACGTCTTGACTCCAAACAAAGATGGAATTTTTGTGGATTACAATGTGTTACTTCACCGGGCCACAATTTGGTGCGGTTACTTTAGAAAAAAGCACTCCGTCTTCGGGCCACAGGTGGCCCATCGGGACCATCCGACCGCCGTGTCTTCCTCAGTTGAGGATGCGGATGGGGGGGGGGGGTGGTCAGCACACCACTCTCCCGGTCGTTACCATGGTTTTCTTTGACCGGAGCCGCTACTATTCGGTCGAGTAGCTCCTCAATTTGCATCACGAGGCTGAGTGCACCCGGAAAAATGGCAACAGCTCATGGCGGCTAGGATGATCACCCATCCAAGTGCCGGCCACGCCCGACAGCGCTTAACTTCGGTGATCTGATGGGAACCGTTGCCTACTTTCAAAAACTTACTCGATAATTCGAGCGAATGATTTGACCACCCATGTAGCCTGACATGAATGCCATCGAACATTTATGGGATGCAATCGTGAGCTCAGTTCATGCACAAAATTCTGTACCGACAACGCTTATAAACTCTGGACGGCTATGGAGGGAGTACGGTTGAATATTTCTGCAGGGGACTTTCAACGACTTGTTGAGTTCATGCCTCGTCGAGATCATTCACTACACCTGGGGAAAGGAAGTCCAACCCGAAAGTAGGAGGTATCCTTTGACATTTCTCACCACAGAGTAGTTCTGAACTGAACGGCCTGGCGAGTGAGAGCGGCTATAAACTTGCGATATGTTTGGAAATTTGGTAACAACTGGATGTGATTTTCACTTGATGAGCGAGGCTGGAGGTAAAACTATTCGAATGCCGCTGAAAAACAATTCCGGGTTAGATTAAGCTTTCGATACCACCACTTTAGTTCACCCACGAAGTTATGAAAATGGTGGACATAGACCTACAAAAAACCACTATGCCTAACGTATGAGATTAAGCGGAACTATAGGTACCTTTATGATTTCATATTCGTTGCCTTTGCCACCTCGCAGTAAGTAACGCAAAACTCTTTTTTACTCGGTGAATATCGGCTGAGAATATGATGAATTTGTTGTGGGAGATTGTGGAATTTTCCTTCTTCAGCCGTTTAATGCTGTCCGGATAGAAGGAAACGCAACACGTAAGCTTCGAAATGGTGTCTGTAACGGAGGTGAATGGCAAAAATGAGGAATGTCATTCAGTCTCTTTTGGCGGAAAATTCAGTTACACAAAGGCGCTTGCAGAATGTCTACACAGACATGCCAGTAAACAAAATCACGGTAAGTCGTTGGCCGAGGCGTCTGTGATCATCGCAACAAGGTCGCGTGAACCTGTCCCATCCCACGTCACGCGTACTGACCGGCCGTACACAGCTGTGACTCTTGCAATGTTGGGACGTGCGGACACTCTCATTAGAGGTGGTCGGTGGATCACAGTAAACAACTCGCTGCACAACAGGACCTATCCGCTGCTAGTGCTGGTACACTCGTCCACCAGTTGAGGCATTCAAAGTAGCGTCCGCGCTGGATTTCTTGCCGCCTAAAGGAAGAACGAAAGTAGGAACGAACCATCTGTGCGAAGTTCATTGTTCGTTAGGAGGCTGATCATGACAATTTTCTGTCGAACACAATCACATGCGACTGAACATAGCCTCATCACTCCGAATCGGAAACAAAACTGCAGTCCACGGAGTGCTGCCACGCATTTTCCGAGAAAGTGGCGTAAACCGTCGAATTGAATGGGGATTCCGTGGAAAAAGAGGGTTTTCCAGCCAAAAGAGTGGGACAGAATAATGTCTATTGGAATCCTGAATATGACCAACCAGCCTTCAGAAAAAAACGTTTTGCACTTCTTATTGAACGCCCTCGTAAAATGTTGAATTATGATAAATGATCAACTTGTTCTTCTTTACTGTGCGTTTTTAAGTCACTGATCTTGCTAGAAGCCCTCAGTTATATTTATAGTTAAGAGATCTGCATTGTGTTCGGCCTCTATGTTGGCGTCTAGAGTGACATCTGGAGCATCATCAGCACACTGAGAGTTACGTAATGGTTCTGCATCCAAAATTAAAAAAACAATATGTTCGTTCGAGCACAGATAGGCCTACTTGTGAGGTGAAGAGGTTGGCACAGGAAAGGAAGTCGTGGTGGCCTTATCAAACTATCGAGAAGGCTGATGAAAAGATGTTACGAATTGAGAAGTTTAGCATAGTTTTCAGTTTATGTTGATCCACCCACACGCATTGCACTACGTATATTCAAGACTATCTTAGCGACCGCTGTTACGCTCGCATATACTGTATGCTCTGCAGAGATTTTTTGTTTCTACTGATTCGAAATTTTGTGTTGTTCACACTTTCTAAGCTTTTCCTGCTAATTAAAGGCATAGAAGCATGGTCTTCTCCGAATGTATTTCCGACCAAAAAGTGATTCTGGTAGGAGTCGAAAGTTTTTGATAATCATACCATTTAGGTGTTTTTGGAGATTTTTCATGGCAGCTTTCACCCACTAACGAATATTTCTTTACATCAAACCGAGAAATGTAATACTAGTTCTTAGCTTTCAATTTTTTTTAAGGAAACGATATATTTTCTAACTATTTTCGCCCTTTATTGCACTCCTTTATGGGTTTGAATTTTACAAAAATACTGAAACACGTAATTTTTTTATTACTAACCAAGAAGTCAAATACAAATTGTCATAGATGCATCCCTAAAAATCCTTCAGCAGTTATTTAGTAATTACTTATTTTCAAAATAAATAAATAAAAAACTTTCATCCACAACTTTACTCCCTTAGGGGTTAAATTTGCAAAAAAACTGAAACTCGTATTTTTTATTTTCTGACTCATAAACGAAACAATAATTTTTCTAGTTCTATCTTCAAAATTACATTAATAGTGCTATATTTTCAAAAACCTTTCATCCCCTATCTCAGCGCCTTAGGAGTGGAATTTCGGATAGTTCCTTCCTGAACGATGCCTATAGTATAAGATATACACGTTCTCCAAAATTCAAGTTTCTGTCTTTAGCGGTTTAGTCTGGACCATGATGAGCCAGTGAATCACCCTGAACCTGTTTCACTCCCATAGGGGTTTAATTTCCATTACCAGTGAAACACGTATTATTTTGATTCTAACGGAGGAGCCAGATTGCAACTTGCGTAGATGTAGCTTCAGAAATGCTTAAACAATGAAATATTTCCATAAAAACTTTCATCTCTCGTTTCACCCCCTTAGGGGTTCAGTTTCCTAAAACACTGAAACAGGTATTTTTTATTTGTAACTGAGAAGTCAAATATCAGTGTTCACTGATACAGCTTAATACTTTAATAGTTCTTTAATTCTTCTTCTTCTGTTGCTGGTGCGTTTGTCCCGTGGTTACACAGGGTCGGCATGTTTAGTATCGGATTTGTCAAGGTTAATCTTTTAAGCGGTGGCCGGATGCCCTTCCTGCTGCCACCCCATAACCCCCCTCCTCCTTCCCCAGGACGGAATTAGTGTTCTCCAGCTGTCTGCGTCTAGTGTAATCGATGGAATAGTGCGTGCGAACGTGTTCAGATGTCTGCGAGTCGTGTAACTGAGGCGGAACGTGGGGACCAACCCGGTATTCACCTAGCGGGATGTGAAAAACCTCCTAAAAACCACATCCAGGCTGTCCAGCACACCGGCCGACGCCAGTAATCCACTGGACAGATTCAATCAGGGGCCGGCGGGCCTACCCGAGTCCAAGAAGCAGCGCATTAGCACTCCGGCTGACCTGGCGGGTTTTTAGTAGTTCTTTAATAATCATATAGTTTAAAAAAAGCGATCACCCACTATTTCACCACTATAGAGAGTTCTAAGCAAAGAAGGGAAGGCAGAAAGGTGGAAGGAGTATATAGAGGGTTTATACAAGGGCGATGTACTTGAGGACAATATTATGGAAATCGAAGAGGATGTAGACGAAGACGATATGGGAGATAAGATACTGCGTGAAGAGTTTGACAGAGCACTGAAAGACCTGAGTCGAAACAAGGCCCCGGGAGTAGACAACATTCCATTAGAACTACTGATGGCCTTGGGAGAGTAAGTCATGACAAAACTCTACCATCTGGTGAGCAAGATGGGTGAGACAGGCGAAATACCCTCAGACTTCAAGAAGAATATAATAATTCCAATCCCAAAGAAAGCAGGTGTTGACAGATGTGAAAATTACCGAACTATCAGTTTAATAAGTCACAGCTGCAAAATGCTAACGCGAATTCTTTACTTACGAATGGAAAAATTGGTAGAAGCCGACCTCGGGGAAGGTCAGTTTGGATTCCGTAGGGAAGCAGTGGTTGGGAAGGGAGTAAGACAGGGTTTTAGCCTCTCCCAGATGTTATTCAATCTGTATATTGAGCAAGCAGTAAAGGAAACAAAAGAAAAATTCGGAGTAGGTATTAAAATTCATGGAGAAGAAGTAAAAACTTTGAGGTTTGCCGATGACATTGTAATTCTGTCAGAGACAGCAAAGGACGTGGAAGAGCAGTTGAACGGAATGGATAGTGTCTTGAAAGGAGGATATAAGATGAACATCAACAAAAGCAAAACGAGGATAATGGAATGTAGTCAAATTAAATCGGGTGATGCTGAGGGAATTAGATTAGGAAATGAGACAGTTAAAGTAGTAAAGGAGTTTTGCTATTTAGGGAGTAAAATAACCGATGATGGTCGAAGTAGAGAGGATATAAAATGTAGACTGGCAATGGCAAGGAAATCGTTTCTGAAGAAGAGAAATTTGTTAACATCGAGTATAGATTTAAGTGTCAGGAAGTCGTTTCTGAAAGTATTTGTATGGAGTGTAGCCATGTATGGAAGTGAAACATGGACGATAACTAGTTTGGACAAGAAGAGAATAGAAGCTTTCGAAATGTGGTGCTACAGAAGAATGCTGAAGATAAGGTGGGTAGATCACGTAACTAATGAGGAGGTATTGAATAGGATTGGGGAGAAGAGAAGTTTGTGGCACAACTTGACTAGAAGAAGGGATCGGTTGGTAGGACATGTTTTGAGGCATCAAGGGATCACAAATTTAGCATTGGAGGGCAGCGTGGTGGGTAAAAATCGTAGAGGGAGACCAAGAGATGAATACACTAAGCAGATTGAGAAGTATGTAGGTTGCAGTAGGTACTGGGAGATGAAGAAGATTGCACAGGATAGAGCAGCATGGAGAGCTGCATAAAACCAGTCACAGGACTGAAGACCACAACAACAGAGATAAATTTCCAAAAATGCTGAATCATGTATTTCTTTATTTCTGATCGAGAAACCAAATACCAATTTTCGTAGGTCCAGCTTCCAAATAACCTCAATAGCGATGAGCCGTGGTAAAAATTGCTGTTTTGAAGAGCGTGCCGAAGCGCGTTGTGTGAAGCAGTCGCCTCCGTTTCTGGCGGTGGCGCCGCTGTTGCAATCGCAGCTTTGGTGTCTCTCTTTGGTAGGAAAGAGGAAAGGTTGCCTGTTCACGTGCATTGAAGGGGCGCTATGAGCTCGCCAGTTGGTCAGTCTGGATGAGTCTGGAGTCAGTCTCTCGTCCCCAGCTTAGCAAGCTGTCTCTCGTCCGAATTTGTGGGGCAGTTAGTGTCTGTCGTCCGGAGTGTTAGTATGTCTTTCGTTCGGAGCAATCTTTAAAGCTGGATAAATGAGAGTCTTTCACTCCGCCAGTAAGAGAACTCAGCGAGTGGTCGCCCGGTCGGGGCTTAATTCCTGCATCTCAGTCTGCGCGTTAGGCCGCCAGTCTGCTCGAGTTGCTCAGGCAACGGTCATTGGCGGTTGGATCGATCGGTTGGACGGTCACGCACTGAGACACAAGATGACTTGTACACCTTGAGCGTCGGCGCATGTGAGGTCGCCAAGTGAGTCCAGTGGGCCGCGCCGTATATCGAGGTGTAGTGGCTTCGCGGCCAACACGAGAGCAACAGGAGTCAACCCACGACATCGGTCTGGACGCCTTCCTGCGTCCGTTGAAACGGCTGGCAGTGGACGGTTCGGGAGAGCGATTTGGGGGTGCTGCGCCAGGTCTTCTCGAGAAATCGCAGTTTATTAGAAGTCAAGTGATTGGTGATATGTTGTTTCATTTACTTGTCAAATTCTACTTATTTTCTTGGTGAGGTCAGTAGCCGCTTTGTTTTGGGGTCGTCCCACCATTCTTCTCCGTTTGCCCACCCGCGGGAAGATGGTTATTTATGAATTGGGAGGTCCGTTTTTCCCTTGTGTAGTAGGGGCGGGTTAGAGGAACCTGCGGTTCGGGTTGTTCGGTAATCTCCCTATCAAGCGATATATTTCAAGAAAACATTTCGTCCCCTATTTCACACCCTTAGGTTCATAACTTCGAAGTATCCCGTCGTAAACGACGCCTACGATGCAATACCCACACCTTCAATAAATTTCAAGTTTCCATCCTTAGCGGTTTGGGCTGGGCGCTGATCAGGCAGTCAGGCAGTCAGGATATTGCACTTCGTATACAGAGAAGATTAGTTACAAATGCGAGTCTTAGCGACACAAGAAACTGAGGACCAATACCAGCTCAGTGAGTTTCTTTTTCTCCTCCGCCACAATACTCCCGAGTACGTCGTCCTCATTCTGCAGCCGTCGCCACAGTTTCATTTCTGTCCCCCGCGTTCGGCGCCTTTTACCGCGCCAAGATTTAATTCCCACGTCACGCGCGATCGAAAGCCAGCCGCGGCAATACGCCGCCCTGGGTTGACGGGTACACCGCCAGGCTGGCCGTCCCGATGCGCGTCACGCCTCTCATATGAATTTATATTTGTTCCGCCGCCGCCTCTGGCGTCGCAGCTGCGGGCCGGATTCGCCACATCTTCGCTTTTCTCCCCGGCAAAGAACGCTGCAGAATTCCGCACGAGCTGCTTGCAAATTTCTTCCTCCCGACACTGTGTGTGTGCGCGCGCGCACGTCTGTGTTTCATTTTGTAGCACTGGCCAGACTGCAATGAAACGCGCGCGGGCGTACCGCCGCCACCACGCTAGTTGGCAAATGAAAAAACTTCCGCAGTGCCGGCGCTCTAGGCAGGTCGTCATCACACTGCAGCAGCGGCAACAGTTAATTTCGCACGGGCCGAGTGCCGAGAACGCGATGGACCTCGGCGTTCGTCCCAGTGGCGGGCAGAAAAATACTCTGACACGGCGAGGAGCATTAGACACTCTTTGCCATGAAGTGGAAAAATTTACGGGCGAATGTTAAGTGAAATAAGCTGAGAGGGTGGTGAAATGGACTCGTCTTGAATTCCACCGTCAGCGCATGTCCTTATCGTGCGCATTACAACAGGGTAACACATTTATTCCTGATGTCT
The DNA here is from genome assembly GCF_023898315.1 of Schistocerca nitens. Lineage (NCBI taxonomy): Eukaryota > Metazoa > Arthropoda > Insecta > Orthoptera > Acrididae > Schistocerca > Schistocerca nitens. The sequence goes on from NC_064625.1 coordinate 78,574,285, forward strand.
ACTCGTGTACTGGAGGCACTTTCGATAAAGTTCGATGTCAAATATCCTCAGCTTTTTCATCTCGCCCCAAAAGTTGGAGGGCAACTCTTATATTTCATCCCTAATTGATGCCAGTATCCTGAAGCTCCCGTTGACTGAGGTGACAAAAGTCATGGCATAGCTCGTAACATCATATCTAACCTCCTTCGCCCGTGTTCACAGCTCGTGCTCTCGCGGTCGCGTTCTCGCTTCCAGTTCGATTCATGGCGGAGTCAGGGATTTTCACTTGTCTCGAGATGACTGGGTGTTTGTGTTGTCCTCATCATTTCGTCTTCATTCATGAAAGTGGCGAGATTGGACTGAGCAAAGGTTGGGAACTTGTACGGGCGCTGATAACCACGCAGTTGAGCACCCACAAACCAAACATCATTATCATCATCATCCTTTGCCCGTCGTAGATGAGCAACTGGACGTAGCAGGGACACAAAAAGCCGTTGGAAGTCCCTTGTAGAAATAGTGAACCATGCTGCCTCTAAGGCCATCCATAATTGCTGGAGCAAGATTTTGTGCACGATCTGCGTGGCCAGATCATTCACTCGAATTGTCCAGAAATTTCTTGAGACCAACCACGTACAAATGTGGTCGGGTGACATGGCGCGTGGTCACTCATAAAAATTCCATCATTGTTAACATGAAATCCATGAGTAGCTCCAAATACCCGAACATCACCACTTCAAGTCAGTGATCGGTTCAGTTGGACCAGTGGACCCACTCCATTCCATATAAACACAGCTGAGCCACCACCAGGTTGCATAGTGCCTTGTTGACAATTTGGGTACATGGCTTCGTGGTGTCTGCTCTACACTCCAACCCTATCATCAACTCCTGCCCACTGAAATCGAGAATCATCTGACCAACCCAAGACTTTCGTTTTGGGTCCAACTGATATGGGCACGGGTCCAGGAGAGTCGCTCCAGACGACGTCGTGCTGTCAGCAAAGGCACTCTCTTCGGTCGACTGCTAGGATAACCCATTAAAACCACATTTCGCACACTGTCTTAACGGATACGTTCGTCGTGCATCCCACATTGATCTCTGCGTCATTTCACGCAGGGCTGCTTGGCTACTAGCACTGACAACTCTACGGAAACGCCTCTGCTCTCAGTCGATAAATGAGGGACCGAGCGAGGTGGCGCTGTGGCTAGGACACTGGACTCGCATCCGGGAGGGCGATGGTCCAGACCCGCGTCTGGCCATCCTGATTTAGGTTTTCCGTGAATTCTCTAAATTGCTTCAGGTAAATGTCTTGACGGTTCCTATGGAAGGGCACGGCCGACTTTGTTCCTCATACTTCCCTAATCCGATGGGACCGACGACTCCGCTGTTTCTCGCCTCCCCCGAACTCTCTTAAAATCAACCAACCAACTGTTAAGTGAGGTCCGTCGGCCTCTGCGTTGTCCTTGGTGAGGGGTAATGTCCTAAATTTGGTATCTTTGGCACACTCTTGACACTGGATATCGGAAATTTTTCACATGAGTGACCTGTGTTCAAATGACAGCTCCCTCAATGCTCTACCTTGTGCACACGACGCTACCGTTAGATGTACATGTCCATGTAGCTATCCCGTGACTCTGTCACCTCAGTGCATATTCTGCGCTGTTTAATGTCACCCGTGAACTATAACTTCTAAGTTTCCTTTAATTTACGTCTATGGTCACATACCGACGACTCCGCTGTTTCTCGCCTCCCCCGACCTCTCTTAAAATCAACCAACCAACTGTTAAGTGAGGTCCGTCGGCCTCTGCGTTGTCCTTGGTGAGGGGTAATGTCCTAAATTTGGTATCTTTGGCACACTCTTGACACTGGATATCGGAAATTTTTCACATGAGTGGCCTGTGTTCAAATGACAGCTCCCTCAATGCTCTACCTTGTGCACACGACGCTACCGTTAGATGTACATGTCCATGTAGCTATCCCGTGACTCTGTCACCTCAGTGCATATTCTGCGCTGTTTAATGTCACCCGTGAACTATAAGTTCTAAGTTTCCTTTAATTTACGTCTATGGTCACATACTGTTTGTTAACAGATTACCGCTATCGGTTTGTAACGACCATCATCAGACCTGTTTTATAAAAACAAAGTTCTGGTGCTGATTTTACATTTTACATTTAACATTTGAGGATTCCACTATGGCTGCAGTACATTAGGACTTCGTTTTTATAAAACAGATCTGATGATGGTCATTGTAGACCGAAACCGGTAATCTGTTAAGAAACAGTTCGTGACCATTGACGTAAATTAAAGAAAACTTATTCTATATGCGGGTCACTGTTTTATTCGCGACAATGTCGCAGCTTGAGAGACTATTACTTCTGTTGTCCTTCTCTGTTCCCTTACTTGAATCTTTAACTCGTAAGAGCACTTATATTCCAGAGCTCGACGTTGTCGAGACGACGAGAAAACGACTTGAACCGTGTGAGATGTGGGTGTGTAGGAAAATCTTGAGAGTTCCACGGAAAGATGAAATTATTAACGATGACGGTCTTCGGAAGATAAAGAAAGAAATCTAAGTCCTAAATACAGTAAAATACAGAAAACTACACTATATCGTTCATGTAATGAGGAATGGAAACAGATTTAAATTAGTGCTGACTACCATTCAGTATATTTATTAGGTAGTTTAGTCCTTTTAAATACTGTTGTGTAGAGCAGGCATACAGTAAAGGCTGTCCTTCCTACAAACTGCATCGACATAACGTTTCTTTTATTGTTGTTCTTGAAGGTAGGTGAAATGCTACGCAGGCAGCGGAACTGCAGAGAGATCGATATCCTGACAAGGACCCACCTTCCCGACCTCGTCTTGTTTAGACGCTTCAAGAAACGGGAAGTATCAAACAACAACGCAATCGTCGTATCACTCCCACAGACGAAGCTGCCGAAGTTACTGTTCTCGCTTCCGTTGCTATGAATCCAGATTTGAGTACACGAGAGCTTGAACACGAGATACATCGTATTCTTACACTTCACCGGTCCCATCCTTTCCATGTACACCTACCTCAAGAATTGCATGGTAATGATTTCCAGAATCGTGTACAGTTCTTTCAGTGGGCAAAGCAGCAAATCCTTGCCAACCCGAACTTATTCTCCAATGTTCTATTTACCGATGGATGTTCCTTCTCAAACAAAGGACACGTAAACACAAGGAACATGCATTATTGGTCCAGCGACAACCCATGATGGTTTAGACAGGTGGAACATCAGCGCCAATGGAGAGTTAACGTCTGGTGTGGGATGCTTGTTAGTACAATTATTGGCCCTTATTTCATGGATGGTAAACGGCACAGCGTATGCCAACTTCCTCAGACGAATTCGTCCTCCTCTTCTGGATGAAGTGCCGCTAGAAACCAGAATGCTTATGTGGTATCAATACGATTGACGTCCATCACATCATGCCTTACGTGCACGTCGTGTTCTGGACGGAAGGTACCCTGCCAGATGGATTGGTGGAGGAGGAACAGTTACTTGGCCTGCTAGGTCTCCTGATTTAAATCCTCTGGACTTTTTTCTATGGAGATACATTAAAGACGTCTATCGCGATATTCCAACAACTCCAGAGGACATGCAGGAACGTATCGTGCTTGCTTGTAATTCTCTTCAGCAGGCAACACTGGAAACAGTAAATTATTCTTTCATTGAACGAGTGCACCAGTGTATCGGTGTCGAGGGTCCCCACTTTGAGCACCTTGGAATGTTCTACTCCTGGGCAGTGGTACATGAGTCAAAGTCAATTTTGTGTTATGTTTTTACTTGGTTCTCATTTGTCTTCTGACAGCTCCAGCAAGTGGACGAGTTTGTGAGCCGAGGCTCAAAATCAGTGTTGTGTTATGTAAGTAATAAGATTGTGTTTCAGTGAATGGTACACTGTGATACATTTTGTGAATAGGACTTTAGGAGAGGAAATGAATTACCGAATAAAAAATACAGGGTGCCATTGAAAAAAAAGTCATACCGCTGTTCATATCTTCGTAAAAACCGAAGCTACAACGAAGGTAATCATGCTGATTGATATCCCCCTAACAGCTAAAAAACATTTGCTTCAAATATTTTGCATCTGGACAAACAGTTATTTAGGGTGGTCAAGATAAATGGAACATCCTGTATATAATGAGATACAAATGAAAGATATTATGGCACCTTGCGAGTCTGTACTGAAGGGAGATGGCGTGATGTGACGTAGGTCGTGTTCTACCATCGCTTTGGTCAACGCTCAAACGCACATTGAGAGTACCTGACTGTTGGCACTACACACGATGACAGATGACGTTCACCCGGCATTCGCCATACCCAAACCCTGCCATCGGATCGCCACATTGTGTACCGTTATTCGTCACTCCAGACAACGTTTTTCCACTATTCAGTCCTCCAGTGTTTACGCACTTTACACCAAGCGAGGCGTCGTTTGGTATTTACCGGCGTGATGTGTGGCTTTATGAGCAGCGCTCGACCATGAAATCCAAGTCTTCTCACCTCCCGCCTAACTGTCGTAGTACTTGCAGTGGATCCTGATGCAGTTCGGAATTCGTGTGTGATGGTCTGGATACATGTGTGCCTATTACACATTACGACCCTCTTCAACTGTCGGCGGTCTCTGTTAGTCGACAGACGAGATTGGCCTGTACGCTTTTGTGCTGTACGTGTCCCTTCACATTTCCACGTCACTGTCACATCGAAAACAGTGGAGCTAGGGATGTTTAGGAGTGTGGAAAACTGTCGTATAGACGTATGACACAAGTGACACCCAGTTACCTGACTACGTTCGAAGTCTGTGAGTTCCGCGGAGCTCTCATGCTCTCGCATGATGTCTAATGACCACTGAGGTCGCTGATATGGAGTAGCTAGCAGTAGGTGGTAGCATGATGCGCCTAATATGAAAAACGTATGGTTTTGGTGGTGTCCGAATACTTTTTGATCAGATAGTGTACATATATAGAAATTTGTGTCTAAAGAGTCACATCCATTACATACCTGGGATTACACGTAAGATGTGAAGCGGAACGACCACATAAACCCACTTGCTGGAAAGGCAGAGGCCACTCTCAAACTGAGGTTCACTGGAACAGTCCTCACTTAGTCCACCCACAAAGGAGCACAGTGTGATTGTGGTTTATCTATAACTGCGGAAATAAACCACAATCACACTGTGTTCTGGTGTAGTGAAAAGCGTTTTACTACGTTATTTGTGGAAAATACTTTTTATAGCTGCGTATGCATCACAACATCTCAGCATGATGCGGAGAATGGAAGTGCTTGCCACACGAAAACATGTCAAGCTACCTGTAATAAAGAACACAAAAGTGGTCCAGAAAATTCATGCTCACCAAATGTAAAGAATAAATAAAAACGAAAACCCACTTGATTATGGCACAGTGGTGCCGAAACCTGTTTGGGTACTGAGAAAAACGGTGTTTTGTGTAAATGGCGGACCTCAAATCTAAAAAAACTGACAGACGATAAAAGAGAGGCGTTCTGCGGTACGGTTTGGTTTACTGTTAAAATTCCGAAGATGCACGTCGTTAGAAAAATCAACCAACACACTAATTCCTCCTGCTTACATGTGGAGAAAGTCCACGCAGGTGAAATTAAAAAAAAAAAGTTGAGCTTACAAGGATGTTACTAACAACAATCTTTCTTCCCACGCACTGTTCGTTACTAGACAGAGAGAGAGAGAGAGACAGACAGACAGACAGACAGAGAGAGAGGGTAACTTCACAACTACACAATGTACCGTCCACGACACAGCATAAGCTGGATTTCGTAGTATACAGTGTGTTCCGCAGTTATAGATGCAGGCTTCTGTCTATCGTCCACGTAAAACCCTTTTATGAAGATTTGAGAGGAGCGAAGTTTACAATAAAATGGTTCAAATGGCTCTGAGCACTATGGGACTCAAATGCTGTGGTTATCAGTCCCCTAGAACTTAGAACTACTTAAACCGAACTAACCTAAGGACATCACACACATCCATGCCCGAGGCAGGATTCGAACCTGCGACCGTAGCAGTCCCACGGTTCCGGACTGCGCGCCTAGAACCGCGAGACCACCGCGGCCGGCGATTACAATAAACTTTCTACTTTACTTAACCTGTCATGTTCAAAAAAAATGTGTGTGAGATCTTATGGGACTTAACTGCTAAGGTCATCAGTCCCTAAGCTTACACACTACTTAACCTAATTCATCCTAAGGACAAACACACACACCCATACCCGAGGGAGGACTCGAACCTCCGCCGGGACCTGTCGTGTTCAGTTGCCTCCAGTTCTTCTTGTCTAGGGGTCTGACTCTCGGAGCTGAAAAAGGTCACATCAGTGCCTCACGGCTGGTTTGAACAAAATATATCTGAAGATTGTTGTTGCAGCATTTTTTTCACGTAAATATATTGTCTCACATTTTAGTGTATCACACAGCATTTTGATTTTTCACATTAACAAAGCCGAAATTACATTGTTCGCACAAAAATACAAAATTATGCACGATCACATCAGAGGCATGCTAACGACTCTCAGACTCTTCGGAAATAACGATATTCCAAAAGGTTTACAGTTTTTCTAAACAAATGAATTTCTGCTAATTTCTGTAACATTATATTGACTGCTACGGTCGCAGGTTAGAATCCTGCCTCGGGCATGGATGTGTGTGATGTCCTTAGGTTAGTTAGGTTTAACTAGTTCTAAGTTCTAGGGGACTAATGACCTCAGATGTTAAGTCCCATACTGCTCAGAGCCATTTGAACGGGACGTGGTGAACTCTGGCTTCACTTGTACGGCAGGATTGCGGACCACTTGTTGTGACGTGTTCGCCTTCAAGTGCGTCCCTGGACTTGCTATCCCCGAGGGCTCTTCCGGAAGGTATTCAGGTTCTCAGTGGTGGCATGTCTTAATGGGAACTATTTATTGTCGGACCTTAATTCAGTAGGATTATTCCCCTATTTCGTTGTCCTCTATTCGCAGCTTTTGTTTGTACCTCACTCCAATACTCTGCAGTCTGGATACGAACTAGGAGCGGTCTACCATGAACTAACAATAGATGCCTAAATCTGAAGGGCCAGTAACGTTATGGGCTCCTGGCTCCAAATCAAGGATACGCAACAGCCTGGCGTTGCGAATCTACTGCTACAGACTGCTACTTCTGTACGAGCAATATCGACTTTTGCTCCCTATTTCGAAAATGATATCGTTGATCAAACACTCGAGGAAACCATTTATCTTATCTGTATTACAGCCTAGGAAGGAAACCTATCAATATTCACGAGAATGACAAGCGTGTATTTCCGAGTCAAAGGGGATAAAAGGCGGCGAGCAGAACGGTGTATATGCCCTCCATATACGGTATTCCAATTTCCATAAATAATCCGGTGTCCGATAAATATGCGCTTACTCACGACTGGTGCCTGTCTCAAACAAACAAGAACGTTTCCTCCCTTCCCCATTTGTCAGTCCCCCATTCCGCATCCTCGTGGACGAGGCCACAATGTTTGAGAGCGGGCCTTATCTCAACCATTGCAACACGTGACTCTCTTGCTGTCTGGACGAAGTGGGCTGTATGTGTTATGCCCGGGGCGTGACGTGAGGTGGTCGTTGCCGTGGCCACCGCATTCCGTGTTACGCCTGTCTAAAGTATCTGAACAATAAATCACGTCCTCTCGCGTCTGCTATTAGGTTTCATGCTGGGGCGACGGAAGAAAGTGAGAAGGTGTAGAGCGAGCTACAGAACGCCATTAGCAAAATCACGTAGTTCGACATGATCATAGCCATGGGGCATATAAACGTTCTCGTAGGCGACATTAGAGTTGAACAGTGAGTAGATCATCACGGGGAAGGAACATGCAAATAGTAATGGCTGCACATTATTTAGTTTCACTATATACAACGAGCTCAGAATTAGAAACGCAGTGGTAATTTTTTCATGGTTTGGGACTAAAGTCGTATAATACTTCCTCGAAGACAGTTACGCCATTTCATAGCAGGCCTAGAGATCGTTTATTTTACTAATCATGATTTCACCATTTGGCCATTTTAAAGTACTAAACTGGTACATACACTCACACTGATAAGCCAAACATAATGACGACTACGACGTTGGATACTGCCTGGTGGCGTTGCGTTAGACACGGTGGCAAAAGTATGTATGCGGAGCAGACACGGAAAGGTAATTTGTGGTAACGTCTTATGGTACGAAACTGCAGAGGTCATCGGCCCCTAAGCTTATCCACTACTTAATCTAACTTACGCTAAGGACAACACACACACACACACACACACACCCGTGACAAGGCACCTAAGACCGCTCGGCTATCCCGCGCGGCGGAGCAGACACGGACAGAGGATAACGCTAGAGAAGATGTGGGTTACAAAGGGGGAAGCGAATTTGACAAAGCGCAGATTATTATTACTCAAAGACTGCAAAATAGTGCCTCGAAAACGGCGAAGCTGGTCAAATGTTGACTTGCTTGTGTCGTGAGAGTCTACGGAATAAGTTAAAAGGATAGTGAAACTACCACTAGGCGCTAAACGGTTGGACATCGACGACTCTTCACAGTACGTGGGTTCGAAAGCCTGTATGCTCTACAGAGCAGGACACTAGATGGTCTGTGGCATCTCTGCCGAACGAGCAAAATGCTGGTACATGCACAAGTGTTTCGGAGCACTTCGTTCATCGTACATTGTTTAACATCTAGCTCCGCAGCAGACCACCCCTACGTGGTCACATGTTAATCCAACGAGACAGTAAATTACTGGACGGGGGAGCACCGGGATTCGACTGCCGATCAATGGAAACGTGTCCGTTGTTCGGGTGAATCACAGTTTTTGCTACACTAGGTCGATGGTCGTCTCCACAAACGACGTCACTGAGGTGAACGACGGCTCGAAACAGGCAGCGCGCCACGGACACAGGCTGACAGGAGCAGTATTATGGTATGGGACACATTCTGCTTCGCTTGCATGGGACATTTGACAGTAAACAAAGACATGCTGGCAGCTGGGATCCATCTGCATGCCTTCATGCTCGATGTCTTCAACGACGGCGATGTGGTATTTCGGTAGCATAATTGTCCGTTTCTCGGAGGCAGAACCGTGATACAGTGGTTTGAGAAGCGTTACAGTGAGCTCATGTTGATGTCTTGGCGACCAAATTCATCTGATGTAAATTCTGTGGGACCCATGTGGGTATCTATCGGGCGCCATCACCGTCGAAGTAAACCAGCGGCCTCTTTTTCAAGCGAATTAGATGACCTCTGCGTAGACATTAAATGCCACATACCTCCATAAACGTACCAACAAACTGTCGGATTTCAGAATGAGATTTTCACTCTGCAGCGGAGTGTGCGCTGATACGAAACTTCCTGGCAGATTAAAACTGTGTGCCCGACCGAGACTCGAACTCGGGACCTTTGCCTTTCGCGGGCAAAGGTCCCGAGTTCGAGTCTCGGTCGGGCACACAGTTTTAATCTGCCAGGGAGTTTCAAACTGTCGGATGCCTGACACGCAGAATCAGTGATGTATTTCGTTCCAATGACGGGCAAACAACCTATTAAGCAGGTGGTCATAATGTTTTGTCTCATAGGTATACTGCTGGCCACACGAAATGTGACTCCCTGAAGGAAGCATCCAGTCGAGGTGAAATTTGCAGCATGCGTTTGGGGCGACGAGAGATGCACATGATTAGCATTTCAACGCAGGCGCACATAACGGGCCACCTGTAAGCGCTCTATAAAGGGGGAATAGAGGGCCGTGTGGACGTATTGGAATTAATCTTCCGTGCGGTTGTTTCACGTAACCAGCTTCAGTATGCCTCATAGAAGACAGCGAGTGTCTTTCGAGAAATTGTCGGAGTTCAGTCGAGGAAGATTAGTTGCCTGTAGGGATCACGAATGACATGGGTGATCGTGTCGGACGGAACTGAACAGCCGTGCAACGGATCTGTAACCGCTGGATGCAGGGGGGAACGACGAACCGAGCAGACTGATTGCACGCAGGTCATTTCACCAACACGTGACGACAGGTGTACTGTGCGCATGGCAGTGATGGATCGCTCTGTCACATCACGAAACGTATCACAACTACTGCGCAAGAAGGAGTGCTCGCGCGACCATTCGACGTCGTTACCAGCAGACTGGATTGTCCGCAAGGCGTCCACTGCTCCGGTTACCAGTGTCTCAACGCCACAGGTGAAAGCGCCGGCAGTGGTGGGACTAACGACGTACATGGACGGCCGAATGGAACGACGTTGTTTTCAGCAACAAATTCCGATTCTGCCCGCACCACCACGATGGTCGAATTACAGCCTACAGACGCCGTGCTGAGAGACTGTTGAACAGTTGCCTCATACGTCGCCAGACTGGTCCCGCACCCGGTTTAATGGTTTGGGGTGGTACTGGATCAAATTCCCGCAGCCCCCTAGTGCTACATCTCTGCAGTATTTAAGTTGTTATCCTCCAACACCGAAGCTTGCCAACTGCCACATTGCAACAGGATAATACCCGACCACACGTGGCACGCAATGTTGAAGACTTGTTCGTCACCCATCGGATTGCATTGATGCCTTGGCCTCCCTGTTCTCCCGATCTCTCGCATATCGAAAACGTCTGACCGATGATTGCGGAACGACTGGCCCGAGATACACTACTTTGGCAATATGTGGAACCAGCATGGAGTGCTATACCCCAACAAGACATCCCGAGACTCTTTGTTTGAATGCCTTGGGGCGCAGCAGCTGTAATAGCTAGCAGTGGCGGCAACATCCAATACTGGTTTTATCATCTTCCTCACGTCACATGGGGCTGTATTTTCAATCATGTGATCCTTGCACAACGTGTTGTCTACCAATCAATTTGGTTGTAATATCTCCGGTTCTTCTTGGTGTTGCATTTCGGATGGTCAGCATTATATTTGAAGGGCTTATTTCAATAGTGGTATAAGTCCATTACCTCCACTTTTGTGCCTCTTCAGATTTTTCAGCGCTCATTTAACTTTAGGACTCTGTATCTCAATTTGAACAAAAATTGACTTGTACCGCTATTGATACGAGGGCAGTTCAATAAGTAATGCAACACATTTTTTTTCTCGGCCAATTTTGGTTGAAAAAACCAGAAATTTCGTGTGCAATATTTCCAAATATTCCCGCTTCGTCTCGTATAGTTTCATTTCCGACAGGTGGCAGCCCTGTACGGAGCTGTTAAAATGGCGTCTGTAACGGATGTGCGTTGCAAACAACGGGCAGTGATCGAGTTTCTTTTGGCGGAAAACCAGGGCATCTCAGATATTCATAGGCGCTTGCAGAATGTCTACGGTGATCTGGCAGTGGACAAAAGCACGGTGAGTCGTTGGGCAAAGCGTGTGTCATCATCGCCGCAAGGTCAAGCAAGACTGTCTGATCTCCCGCGTGCGGGCCGGCCGTGCACAGCTGTGACTCCTGCAATGGCGGAGCGTGCGAACACACTCGTTCGAGATGATCGACGGATCACCATCAAACAACTCAGTGCTCAACTTGACATCTCTGTTGGTAGTGCTGTCACAATTGTTCACCAGTTGGGATATTCAAAGGTTTGTTCCCGCTGGGTCCCTCGTTGTCTAACCAAACACCATAAAGAGCAAAGGAGAACCATCTGTGCGGAATTGCTTGCTCGTCATGTGGCTGAGGGTGACAATTTCTTGTCAAAGATTGTTACAGGCGATGAAACATGGGTTCATCACTTCGAACCTGAAACAAAACTGCAATCAATGGAGTGGCGCCACACCCACTCCCCTACCAAGAAAAAGTTTAAAGCCATACCCTCAGCCGGTAAAGTCATGGTTACAGTCTTCTGGGACGCTGAAGGGGTTATTCTGTTCGATGTCCTTCCCCATGGTCAAACGATCAACTCTGAAGTGTATCGTGCTACTCTTCAGAAATTGAAGAAACGACTTCAGCGTGTTCGTAGGCACAAAAATCAGAACGAACTTCTCCTTCTTCATGACAACGCAAGACCTCACACAAGTCTTCGCACCCGAGAGGAGCTCACAAAACTTCAGTGGACTGTTCTTCCTCATGCACCCTACAGCCCCGATCTCGCACCGTCGGATTTCCATATGTTTGGCCCAATGAAGGACGCAATCCGTGGGACGCACTACGCGGATGATGAAGAAGTTATTGATGCAGAACGACGTTGGCTCCGACATCGACCAGTGGAATGGTACCGTGCAGGCATACAGGCCCTCATTTCAAGGTGGCGTAAGGCCGTAGCATTGAATGGAGATTACGTTGAAAAATAATGTTGTGTAGCTAAAAGATTGGGGAATAACCTGGTTTATTTCAATGCTGAATAAAACAACCCCTGTTTCAGAAAAAAAATGTGTTGCATTACTTATTGAACTGCCCTCGTATAAGCCCTTCATATATTTACGTGTTTTACATCGTCAGACTTCTGTAAACGAAACCATTGTCGAAACATATTAAACTTGGTTATGGAGTGCAGTATTTGTGCATTAAAACGAACGTGGTCACAAAGTGCCTGACAGAAATAAAACAAACATGTGTGACATAAACTGAATAACTGTGCCATTTAGCTTCAGTCTCGAATCACGCGACCGCTACGGTCGCAGGTTGGAATCCTGCCTCGGGCATGGGATGTGTGAGATGTCCCTAGGTTTAAATAGGTCTGAGTCGTAGGGGACTGATGACCTCAGATGTTAAGTCCCATAGCCATTTGAACCATTTGAACTGTGTCATTTAAATGGTCACCAAAAACAATCGTTACATGTGCTGGTACCATTATTTCAAACCACACTGTTGAATATACTGATGTGATAGAAGCCAGAGATGGACATCATAGGATGTCAGTTCATGTGGCTTACTAAACGAATGTCTCAAGAAAAGTTACATACGTTAAATAAGGTTCATACATCTTTGGATAGCAGTTCTATGTTGTAAATACACAATGTAGACAAATACACTTATGCCAGGAAATTAACAATGTTAGGAGGGGAATTTTATACTTCTTATGCTACACTGACGGACAAAAAAACACGACACTGGGAAGGGGTTGTGTGATACCTTGGAAGGTGGTAGACGTGTTTCTACAAGTGAAAGTTGATGTCTATTCAGTTTTAGCACATGTCGCGTAAAAACGGCGTTAGTAGTACTACTGTGAGGATGCAAATCAAGTTTGCGTTAAATACACGCTGCAACAGTCGTGAGCGGGAGATGTGTCTAAGATGGTGAGTTGATGTTAGTCAAGAATGTCTATAAGGCGACAAAGACGCCGATACTATCTTCGGAAGAGATCTTGTAATAGGGCTACGAGAAGCTAGATTTTCCTTCCATTATACTGCAGAAAACCTTAGCAGGGATGTATCTACTGTAAGTGATTGCTGGCAGCAGTGGTCATCAGAATGTACGGACGACCCCTTGGCACTACTGGGAGGGCGGACCATTACGCTCGGAGTATGACTGGTGCATGGTACTGCATCTACAGCAGCAATAGGAGCTGCAGTTGACACCACAATGTCACAACTAACTGTTACAAATGGATTACTTCAGGGAAGAGCTAGTCGCTCTGTATCATTCATTCCACTGACATCGAACCACCGCCCTTTGAGAATTTCAGTGGTGTCAAGCGAAACTTACTGGAGGGCACGGTGGAGGTCTGTTGTGAGATTCGACCTGTTGTGTTGCCGTTCATGAACAACATTACAGGTGGTATTTTCCAGTAAGACAACGTTGGCACTATACCACTGATGTAACCCAAAACGCTCTACAGTGTGTCGACATGTTGCCTTGGCCTGCTCGATCTCCAATAGATCACATCTGGGACATCATCGGACGACAACGCCAGCGTCTTGCACAATCAGAATTAACCGTCCCTATACTGACCGACCAACGGCAACAGGCATGGGACTCCATCACACCAACTGACACCTGGCACCTGTACAGCTCAATGCATGCACTTTTGCATGCTTGCGTTCCACATTCTGGTGGTTACACCGGTTATTAATTCACCAGCATTTCACATTTGCGATGGCTTATCTCGCGTTTACATTAAGCTGTGATATTGCAGTATTAATCACTTAAATCTGTCACCTAGATCTAGGTATTACCGAAATTTCATTAATTAAATACTGTGAGTTTTTCCTGGCAGTGTGTACACACTACTGTGCAAAACTTAAGGACGAGAGTAGCTCCAGCATGATGTGTCGCTGCCAAGTTACGTGTCCCAGTTGCGTTAGGACTGCTTGTGTAAAATCCGAAACTGCAATGCTTTGTCGTGGCAAGTTCCGGCGTTAGGACCCATGAAGTTTCAAAAACAGACGTGGAAAATCAAAGCACAGCACTGATGCAGCAGGCATATTGGCTGCGAATGTAATGGTACGTTTCTGGGGGGGGGGGGGGGGGGGGGTCAGAGAAGTGAAATGGAAAGGAGACAAGGGTTACTGGTTGGGTTTGGGTTGGGTTGTTTGGGGAAGGAGACCAGACAGCTAGGTCATCGGTCTCATCGGATTAGGGAAGGATGGGGAAGGAAGTCGGCCGTGCCCTTTCAGAGGAATCATCCCGGCATTTGCCTGGAGCGATTTAGGGAAATCACGGAAAACCTAAATCAGGATGGCCGGACGCGGGATTGAACGGTACGTTTCTGGCACTCGTATGAAAGTAGCAGTGCAATAGTGAGGTAACATAGACTTTTTTGAGTCTTTCAGCGTTTATGTCCGAGTGTTCATCGATTTCTACACGAATACCGTTTTGTCAGGTTCCTGGTTGCTTCTCCATGACGATACTCCAGCCCACAAAGCGAAGACTGATCCATATACTGGTGGAACGCTCGTGCACACGGTCCTGAATGACCCACCGCACTCGCCGGATTTGGCCCCAACTGACTTGTGGTTCTTCCTTGTTCCGCAAATTGACGATAGCAATGAAAGTACACCGTTATGATCCAATTAAGGACCCAGTAAAACTGTACTGTGGCTCTAAATGCAACACCAAAAAAAAATGCTACAGTGACAGCTTCAAAACACTTTTGAAACGATTTCAGCTGTATTTTGATTCATAGGGATACCATTTTGAATAAATACATTAATTTTGAGAACATAATACATGACCTTTATTTTTCACATCCACGGTCCTGACGGAACTGAGACACACTGACTTGACGAAATATGGAGCGTACACAGAAAATCTGCCACAGTGTAGGACAGAGGGTAACTGAAAAAATGAACGATGAGACGAACAGAAATGACACCTTCGTTGTAAGGCAATAACTACACTGAAATTACCTCTGTTTAAGAAACACATTAAATGTATTTGCAGCTACCAATATGCATAACTATCGGCTATGTAATGGAATGACGACAGTGAAAATCTGTGCTGGGCCGGGTGACTTCATTATACTTTCAGCCACCTTCTACACTTTACTCAGTATACCTTACTATACTACATACACCAAAAAAGGTATTGCATCACCCCGGTTCCGAGAACTCCTGTGGATTTGTATCACAGATTCAGTCCCTCTGACTCTGCAGAGATGTCACTAAACTTGCCCAAGATGTAAACAACCATGCGTGGGCTGCGCCTATTAGACGGAGGGGTCAGACAGCCTTTCAGTTCCAGTCATTCCACCAGGAAGGAGGTACAGGGCTCGTGTTATCTGTAGTTCAATCATGTCTAGACGGACAATACCGTGGTTCGATCGTGTCCGCATTGTTACTTTGTGTCAGGAAGCGCTCTCAGCAAGGGAAGTGTCCAGGAGTCTCGGAATGAACCAGAGCTATGTTGTTCGGACATGGAGGAGATACAGAGAGACAAGAACTGTCGATGACATGCGTCGCTCAGGGCGCCCGAGGGCTACTACTGCAGTGGATGACCACTACCTACGGATTATGGCTCGGAGGAACCCTGACAGCAACGCCACCATGTTGAATAATGCCTTGATGAGCTTCTGGATAGTATGCCACGACGATTACAGGCATGCATCAATGCAAGAGGACGTGCTACTGGCTATTAGAGATACCGGTGTGTACAGCAATCTGGGCCGCCACCTCTGAGGGTCTCGCTGTAGTGTGGTACAACATGCAGTGTGTGGTTCTGATCAGCAATAAAAAGGGCGGAAATGACGTTTATGTTGATCTCAGTTACAATTTTGTGTACAGGTTCCGGAACTCTTGGAACCGAGGTGATACAAGACTTTTTTTAATATGTGTATATTATGCCAACGGCCTTGCCGCAGTGGTTACCACCGGTCTACTTTAGATCACAAAAGTTATGCGCTGCTGGGCTGGGCTAGCACTTGGATGGGTGACCATCCGGTCTGCCGGGCGCTGCTGGCAAGCGGGCTGCACTCAGTCGTTGTGAGGCAAACTGAGGAGCTACTTGAGTGAGAAGTATCGGCTCTGGTCTCGTAAACTGACATACGGCCAGGAGAGCCGTGTGCTGAGCAAATGCCCCTCCATATCTGCATCCACTGACGCCTGTAAACTGAGGATGACGCGGCGGCCGGTCGGTATCGTTGGGCCTTCATGGCTTCTTCGGGAGGAGATTAGTTGTTTTTTTAACTATATTATCCTATACTATACAATATCAGTTCCTACGCCAGTCGAGGTGTGTTAACTGGCATCTACACATCATACGGAAGTTACTGGTTTTTCTGGAAGTTGATGGTTTTACAAACCATTTACAATGTGTCACTCTGTTCCCCTCTTTCAGTATTCCTTGTCTGCGTAAATTTCTTATTCAGTTGTATAGTGTCTCGTTCACGCTAATTGCGAATCACCTCTCTGTATAAAGGTGGTAGGGAAAATATGGCTAATAACATATGGTACTGAACGTATATCTCATCTTCATTTAATTCCAGTACCTGTGTAATAAGTCGAAATGAACTAGCCATACACCCTGGTGGCCAAAGGGAGACTTTTTTCACTCATTTGTCATTACGTTCACCTGTCGGTGTATTTTGAAACCAAATGTTACTCGTTAGACTGTAGATACTCTCAAATTCAGCTGTGCACCCGTTGTGTATTTCGTTGCTAGCAGAACCCTTCGTATGTGGATATCACTGCTTGTGGCAGCGAATTTGTCCCTCAGGAGGCTTCGTGTAGGGACAGCGGCGTGTGATAAGAGCCTGAAAAGGGCGAGAGAGCTGAAAGGCTGCAGTGTGTCCCTAAGGAGGGGGGGCCTCTCTTAGGGTCACTTGCCGCTCGTCTCCCGTAAAGCAGCTTTTCAGCAAACCGCTGTGTCTGATGCTTCCAGACAGAACTTCCGGGTACTTGAGAAAGATACTGTACGTTGCGCGGTTAGGTACTACGATCTGTAAGTAGGCTGTTTAGGTTTATATATTGGTAACGCCACGTAGCGCTCTGTACGAAAATCACTGGCTGTGCTGTGTGCAGTCTGTGGCTGGTTTGCACTGTTGTTGGCCATTGTAGTGTTGGGCAGTTGGCTGTTAACAGCGCGTAGCGTTGCGCAGTTGGAGGTGAGCCGCCAGCAGTGGTGGATGTGGGGAGAGAAATGGCGGAGTTTTGAAATTTCAAAGACTGAATGTCATGAACTGCTATATATATTATGACTTTTGAACACTATTAAGGTAAATACATTGTTTGTTCTCTATCAAAATCTTTCATTTACTAACTATGCCTGTCAGTAGTTATTGCCTTCAGTAGTTTGAATCTTTTATTTAGCTGGCAGTAGTGGCGCTCGCTGTATTGCAGAAGTTCGAGTAACGAAGTGATTTGTGAGGTAAGTGATTTGTGAAAGCTATAGGTTAATGTTAGTCAGGGCCATTCTTTTGTAGGGATTTTTGAAAGTCAGATTGCGTTGCGCTGAAAATACTGTGTGTCAGTTTAAGCACAGTCATGTATAATTGTTCTAAGGGGACGTTTCAGATCCATTCTGCATTAAACTTATGCAAAGGTGCGTTGCGCTTTTAGGTATGTTTATGTATTGCTTTAATTTTTTATTTGAGGGGGGATGTGTGGTTGATGCAGTGCTCCTTGACTTCCGGAAGGCATTCGACACATACCCTCACTGTAGTTTAATGAGCAAAATAACAGGGTACTGATATCGGAAGGGGCTTTTGATTGGATTCAGGACTTCCTTGCAGATACAATACAAAACGTCATACTTAACGGAACAAAATGGAGTCTGTGACGTTGTACTGGACTGCGAGTGTCCGTGTGAGACAACATTATCGTCAGGAGTACCCACAGGGAAGTGAGATAGGACAGCTGTTATTTTGTTTATATATAAAAGATCTGATGAACAGTGTGAGAAGAAACGTGCGCCTGTTTGCTAATGACTGTGAATTGCATGGAAAAGCACTGTGGTTTGGTGGTTGTAGGAGGATACACAGAATCGCTATTTGGAATAACGACCGGTAGCTTGCTCTACACGTTAAAAAAAGAAAAAAGAAAAGGTTCGAATGGCTCTGAGCACTATGGGACTTAACATCTGAGGTCATCAGTCCCCTAGAACTTAGAAATACTTAAACCATCACACACATCCAGACTGGGGCAGCACTCAAGAATGGGTCGCTGTAGTAGACTATCCTATACTTGTTGTTCAAATGGCTCTAAACACTATGGGACCTAACATCTGGGGTCATCAGTCCCCTAGACTTAGGACTTCTTAAACCTAACTAACCTAGGGACATCACACACATCCATGCCCGAGGCAGGATTCGAACCGGCGACCGTATCGGTCGCGCAGTTCCAGACTGAAGCGCCTAGAACCGCTCGGAAACACCGGCCGGCTACACGTTAAAAAGTTAATGCAGATGCGTAGGTGGAAGAATATGAATACAGTATTATTTGAGTGCTGTTTGATGCCGTCATATCGATTAAATATCTAGCCTTAAGGCTGCAACGACATATGAAATGGAATGAGCACGTAAGATCTGTTTGTAGGTAAAGCGAATGGTCGACTTCGGTCTATTGCGAAAAGTCTAGGAAAATATAGCTCATTTACAAAGAACAACGAGTATAGCCGGCCACTGTGACCGAGCGGTTCTAGACGCTTCAGTCCGGAACCTGCTGCTGCTACGGTCGCAAGTTCGAATCCTGCCTCGTGGCATGGATGTGTGTGATGTCCCTAGGTTAGTTAGGTTTAACTGGTCCTAAGTCTAGGGGACTGATGACCCCAGATGTTAAGTCCCATATTGTTTAGAGCCATTTGAACAACGAGTATAGGATAGTCTACTACAGCGACCCATTCTTGAGTGCTGCCCCAGTCTTTGAAATAGTCATCAGATCGGATTAAAAGAAGACATAGAAGCAATTCAGAGTCGTGTCGCTAAATTTTTTACCAGTTGGTTCGATCAACAGCCGAGTATTACACAGATGCTTTTTGAACTCGAATAGGGGACGTTCAGAAAATCTGGAGAAGCAGAATTTGAAACTGACTGCAGAACTATTCTACATCAGTGCACGAACATTGCGCGTAAGGACCGCGTAGACTAGAGAAATTTGGGCTGTCGATACTCTCCGCCACAACCATTTCGCGGCTTGCGGAGTAGGTACATAGACGTAGATGTACTCGTAGATCCAGATGTAGATGTACAAGTGATTTGGAGACACGTCCACTGGGCTGGCCTCTACAGTAAAAGGAGTAAGACCTGAACGTTAGAACGATGTAAATTTGAAACTCAGACGTTTTCAGATGTTTGTCACTGAGAATAGTTCTTTCAGAGGGGCAGATAAAACAAGCAACTATATCGCGAATGTGACCTACGGCACAGTGAGAGATCAGCGGCGAGTAAATCGGATGAAGAATAAACGATGGACAGTGAGGCTGAATGAACGTTTTAAAGAATGGAACATCGATGTATTGCATAGCTCTGTCGAAAGTAAGTGTTTTGCGATAATAAATGATGTGATACCTACCAACTCAAAACCGGGGATTATAAAATTATGTAGCACCAGCAGTTGTTTCGGCTGTCGGAATAGGAACACCATAGAAAATAAATTCACTTGCAATGCATCGGCATAAACATAGAACTCGACAAAAGGTACAATTGCATTAATTAACGACAAAGGCGTTAATATCATATGTGGCCGTATTCTGAAGGTAGAACAACATGCACCAACTGGTTCCTGTGTCATTTTGTACAATACATATGTAAAAAACGAAAAATACAAGTCAGTCTACTGCCCTAAAATATACTAACGAATAGAATTCGTTAACTACGACAGGTTAAATAATTAAAGAAATTCAGTACAAAATTTCTTCGCTGCATTAAGTTCCTAAATGGACAACGGTGCAAAGGAAACCGTTGCAGATAATTAGAGAGCACGCAGTATTAAAGGGAGATTTCTGTTGTATACACTCTAAGACACAAAAAAGAAACACCACGAAGTAACTAACCGAATGGGATGGAGATCCGTAGATGTGATGTACATGTACAGACAAACAAATCGTCAAAAATTCAGAAATACAGGACGATTTATTGAAGAGAACGAGCTTCTCGAATTGAGCAAGTCAATAATGCGTTCGTGCACCTCTGGACCTTAGGCAAGCCATTGTACAGCCTGGAATCTCATTCACTGGAATGGAATTGCCTTCAGTGATGAGTCCCACTCCAAATAGGACCCCGATGACCAGAGAAGACATGACTGGAGACATCCCGGAGAGAGCAGTGATACCAAATTTTCAGCCACCACACGGCTTGACTTCCGGGAGTCAAGGTCTGGGATGCCATTTCCTTTCATAGCAGGACTTCTTTGGTTGTCATGTGCAGCACTCTTAGAGCACAGTGGGAGTCGACAATATTCTACGCCCCACTTTGTTGTTCTTCAGGACGAGCCATCCGAGGCTTGCATTTCAGCAAGATAATGCACGCCCGCACAGGGCGAGAGTTTCTACTGCTTGTCTCCGTGCTTGGTCAGCAAGGTCGCCGGATCTCTCCACAACTGTTAATGTTTCGAGTATTATGGGCAGGGCTCTCCGATCAGCTCGCGATTTTGACTATCTAACGAGCCAGTTATATAGACTTTCGCACAATATTTGTCCGGAGGACAGCCAGTAGCTCTTATCAGTAAATGCCAAACCGAACAACTGCTGCCGGCCGGTGTGGCCGTGCGGTTAAAGGCGCTTCAGTCTGGAACCGCGTGACCACTACGGTCGCAGGTTCGAATCCTGCCTCGGGCATGGATGTGTGTGATGTCGTTAGGTTAGTTAGTTTTAATTAGTTCTAAGTTCTAGGCGACTGATGACCTCAGCAGTTGAGTCGCATAGTGCTCAGAGCCATTTGAACAACTGCTTACATAAGGGCAACAGCTGGACCAAAGCGTTACTAACTTGCTGAATTTGTGACCCTCTTTCTCTTGCATAAGTCATCTAATTTTTCTTACAGTAATCATTTGCTCGTCCGTACACGAATATCACGTCTACCGATTTCCGGTCCGTTCGAAGAATTCCTTTGTGGTGAGTCATTTTTCTGTCTGACACTATATTTCAACTTAGCTTTGCAACGATACTAGAAATATTTTGTTACGGAACTGAGATCTACTACTTTCCGATTGTACTATTTGCAACAAACCACTGGGAACAGTACAAACGGTAAAATACCTATGAGTATCCGTCCGCAGCGACTGAAAGCGGAATGACAACATAAGACAAACTGCAAGAACAGATTACGGACTAAGATTCACTGGAAGGTGGTGTTCCGTTTTGAAATTTCCCAGGAAACTGAAAAAGTGTGATCAGTATTCTGTCTGGTCTGATGCGGCCCGCCATCAATTCCTCTCTTCGTCAACCTCGTCATCTCAACACTTTCGTCCTCAGTAGCTCTGTTAGACACATTCCAATCTGTCACCCCCTTCACCTTCTTACACTCCACTGCTCCGTCTACCGCAATGGGGTCCGTTCCCTGGCGTCTCAACACGTCTGATTTCGTCCTGTCCCTTCTCCTTGTTAGTGTTTTCCACATGTTCCCCTTCTCGCCGAGTCTCTGGAGGACCACCTTATTTATTCTCTTATTAGTTCAACTGATTCTCAACATCTTTTAACAGAACTACATCAAAAACGATTCGAATTTCTACTTCGTGGTTCTCCTACAGTTGATGGTTCCGTTCCGCAGGGTGTGTGGACACACATTCTGTGAAAATTCTTCCTCAAATTAAATATTGCGTCTGATATTAGTAGTCTCGTTCTAGTGAGAAATGCCTCCTTTTTCCCGTGCTAGTCTACGTCTTATGCCCTCCTTGTTTCATTCGTTACTCTTAATTTTGGTTTCCAAAGTAACATTGTTCCTTTACGTCATCTACTTCATGGTCCCTGATTTTGATTTTCACTTAATCACTAATAACATTCTTATACTCACCAATACTTTCATATCTGTTCAGCTTACTTTCAATCAGTAGGGTGTGCTTTTACTTATCCTGATTTTAAACCCATCTGTGATCGTTTCTTTTTTATAAGTCATTGCTTCTTAGAGTTACACACTGAAGAAGCGGAAGTTTACAACGCTTTATCGCTTACTGCATTTTAGTTGTAAAACTTCAGCATCACTGCTGATGTTTTAATTTACTAGTGCTCTGCTGCTAAATCTATTTGGAAGACAGTTTTATGTCAATATCCACCTATAGCACTCAATGAACCTGAAAAATTGTATCACTTTACCAAGCATAATTCAGGAGGTGTGTCACTTACATTGAGATGCGAGAAGAACTAACTTTTGTTAGAAAGAATCCATTTTAAATAGGGAACTTCGACTATTTCTAGAACCGCAAGTTTTCCTCAGAATTGTGTGATTTTACGGTAGCGAACTAGGGTTTCGCCGAGAAACAGCTTAGCCACACGCTAAGGGAATATTTTTACAATTAATTGTTACTCTACAACGGGAGGGGGGGGGGGTGCTGTTTTGATACTAACTTGCAGGATAAATTCTGCAGCCCCAAAGGTAATGTTTCGAATTCGAGTCCCGGTCAGCCACCCATTTTAATCTCCGGAGCAGTTATATTCCCGTTGCTTGTTGTTGTTACATCCTACAGGACCAAACTGCGGAGGTCATCGGTGCCTAAGCTTACGTACTACGTAAGATAACTTAAACTGACCTCTGGACAACTTAGACACCGGTGTCCGAGGGAGGACTCGAACCTCCGACGGGTTCCGTGTTAAGGCGCCCCTAGACCGCGCGGCTACCCCGCGCGGCCGCGTTGCTTAAATAGAGAGATAAAGATTAACAGACACGCTTAAATGACATGGGGTTTTATTTGAACCAAAAAGTGTGTATAAAATGACCAACAGATATCGCTTCACATGATAAAAAAACCACTAATTAGTATAAGAACTGATTTTTAGCAAAGACAATGTTCTTCATAAGAAATGCTCATCAGGTCGTCGTCATTCATCAACAATACCCGTGGTAGAACGACAACGCCGTGAACAATATTGCACAGCATATCGGTAGGTATGGTGAAAAATTGCCGTCGGATGTTGTCTAAAGTCCCCAATGAGCTCGGACGATCGCGGCGGACCTGCAACTTCAGTTACCGCCAATAGTCAAATGGCTCTGAGCACTATGGAACTCAACTGCTGAGCTCATTAGTCCCCTAGAACTTAGAACTAGTTAAACCTAGCTAACCTAAGGACATCACAAACATCCATGCCCGAGGCAGGATTCGAACATGCGACCGTAGCGGTCTTGCGGTTCCAGACTGCAGCGCCTTTAACCGCACGGCCCGCCAATAGTCACGCGGATTGTGGTCTAGGGACCTGGGAGGTGAAGCACGAACGATTTGTGCTACACATCTTTCATACGTGTATCAACATGGGGTAGAGCTCCAACCCGCATAAAAGTCGTATCTTCCAGCAGATGATTATCAGCCACGCCAGGGATGATGCGATTCTGTAACATATCTGCGTACCTCGCACCCGTCACGCCGACAGTTTGAAAAGCAGCGCCCGCTTTTCCTCGAAGGAAAAGGGTCCGATCATGACTAATGCGGTAAATCCACACCACACCACGACTTTATCGTCGTGCGGTGGGGTTTCCACAGCAGTTCTAAAATTTTCTGTAGTCCAGGTTTTGGAATTGTGGATGTTGATAGACCCTAGGAGTGTGAAACGGGGTTCGTCGATGGACAGCATGTTAGACAACCAACCGGCATCTTCCAAGTTTTTTGAGGTGCGCGCACCGAAAGTGCTCTCCGCGGCACAAAATCCGTGGCTATCAGTTCATGATGACGCTATATTTGTACGAATAGCATGGGAGGGCACGCCCTTAGTGCCCTCCGACCAATAGTGCAAGGAATGCTTGCGCGACGTGGAACTTCTAGAGCGCCGACTTCACTATGCGGAGATGAACCCGCAGAAGTCTGCATTCCTTCCTGAACTGTCCGGGCAGCGTAGCACTTGTTTCTGGTGGCCCACTACGGGATTTCGAACTTTGCTGTCATTTTCTTCAAAGCGTGACTTCTCGTAGTTTGTAATTATAAAATATTTCAGGTCAACGTGGAAATTGGCAATTCGGAGATTTGTGGTAAGGACTGTGGGACCAAACTAGTGACGGCATCGGTACCTAGGCTTACGCACTACTTAACCTTACTTAAACTAACTTACGCTAAGGACGACCCACACACCCATGCCCAAGGGAGGACTCGAACCTCCGACGGGGAGGGGGGGGGGGAGCCGCGTGAACCGTGAGAACCGTGACAAGGCGCCTGAGACCTCACGGCGGTCAAGATGGAGCTTGTAGTTAAGTAGTTAAGAGGAGGTGTGTTAGAATAGATTTTTCTCTATTACCAGTTCCAATACCCCTCCTACCATAATAGCGTCGTAAAACTGCAGTAGCGGATTCCCCACTAGCATAGTAAAGCTTCGTCAACAGCACCTTTCTTGGTAAAGTCAGAGCATTCCGCTACTGCTTGCGAATCTGATTTCCTGATTCACACCAGAGCGGGATAGCAAAGTGGTTAGCACACTGGACTCGCATTGGGGAGGACTACGGTTCCAACCCACGTCTGGCCATTATGGTTTGTGTTTTCCGTGCTTTCCCTAAATCGCTTAAGACAGATATCGGTATGGTTCCTTCGAAAGGGCACGGCCGCTTTCCTTTTCCATGATTACCTAATCCGAACTTGTACTACGTCTCGAATTATCTCGTTGTCCTCCTCTTCCTCCTCCTCCTGCTCCGTCTTTCACTAAAACTCATTTTATACGTGATTCTCATGCGACGTCAATGACTTGTTGCTGCCCAGCGTCATCTTTTGGCCCGTTTATGCACTTCCTTGGTTTCAGTATAACCCCATGTTATTTCAGGCGTGGCTGTACGAGTTTTACCTACCTACCTATATTATTTCTTGAATTAGCGCATTTTCAAATGTTAACGGCCTTTTAGATCACCCTCCAAATGCATAACTTTGGACGCTGTTGTACAGTGTAGAGTTGATAGACACCTTGCGGTTGGTGACAGTTGCGTTTAGCCTATTGATAGGGCTTAATGACTTGCGCAGCTCCCCGTTGCAACACAACAGACGCAGTAGCTCCGTGTTTCTGCAGAGCCGCGGCAGCACAGTGCTGTATTTGCCTCTACCGCGCGGCGGAAGACGTTCAGCCGACGCCGCCCTCGAGTGGCACGCCCGGCGTCGCTGTCGCGTCATTAGTGCCAGTATCGCGCGGCGGCGGTCGATGGTGGCAGGACGGACCGGTCGGGGGATGGAGGCGGGCCTCGCCCGGTGTGATCCCCTGGAGCTGGAGAAGATGGAGCCGGAGCCGGCAGAGGGCGCTGATTGCCCAGGCCATCAGGGCCAGCAGTTGGCAGCACTGGGGTGGGGCGGCGCGTTAGGGCGGGCTGCAGAAGTACGGAGCCACCGTGCCGATAATCCCCGCAGAAGGCGGTGCCTCTCTGCGCCTCGGGCGTCTGAACGAAATCGCCTCCAGGTCCGTGCGCATGCGCAGCGACGTCTCTTCCCAGGACCTGTTCCAGGAACTGAGCTCCCGAAATTTCATCTCCACCGAGAATGGAGCAATATGTAAATTTCTAGAGTACCCAAAGAGAGTATTATGGGGCCATTAATGTTTACAACGAAAATGGCTTTCATATGATGTCGCTGCCATGTAACACACCCCGATGTGACACGCATAATACTGTACATAGAAAGAGCTACTATATTATAAAAAGCATCCTACTTGTTCCTCTCATTGTGTATTTCTGTCGATTAGCTTCTGTACTGTACTGTTCTTTACAGACGAATGGAAAAACTGATAGAAGCCGACCTCGGGGAAGATCAGTTTGGATTCTGTAGAAATGTTGGAACACGTGAGGCAATACTGACCTTACGACTTATCTTAGAAGAAAGATGAAGAAAAGGCAAACCTACGTTTCTAGCATTTGTAGACTTAGAGAAAGCTTTTGACAATGTTAACTGGAATACTCTCTTTCAAATTCTGAAGGTGGCAGGGGTAAAATACAGGGAGCGAAAGGCTATTTACAATTTGTACAGAAACCAGATGGCAGTTATAAGAGTCGAGGGGCACGAAAGGGAAGCAGTGGTTGGGAAAGGAGTGAGACAGGGTTGTAGCCTCTCCCCGATGTTATTCAATCTGTATATTGAGCAAGCAGTAAAGGAAACAAAAGAAAAATTCGGAGTAGGTATTAAAATTCATGGAGAAGAAGTAAAAACTTTGAGGTTCGCCGATGACATTGTAATTCTGTCAGAGACAGCAAAGGACTTGGAAGAGCAGTTGAACGGAATGGACAGTGTCTTGAAAGGAGGATATAAGATGAACATCAACAAAAGCAAAACGAGGATAATGGAATGTAGTCAAATTAAATCGGGTGATGCTGAGGGAATTAGATTAGGAAATGAGACACTTACAGTAGTAAAGGAGTTTTGCTATTTAGGGAGTAAAATAACCGATGATGGTCGAAGTAGAAAGGATATAAAATGTAGACTGGCAATGGCAAGGAAAGCGTTTCTGAAGAGGAGAAATTTGTTAACATCGAGTATAGATTTAAGTGTCAGGAAGTCGTTTCTGAAAGTATTTGTATGGAGTGTAGCCATGTATGGAAGTGAAACATGGAGGATAACTAGTTTGGACAAGAAGAGAATAGAAGCTTTCGAAATGTGGTGCTACAGAAGAATGCTGAAGATAAGGTGGGTAGATCACGTTACTAATGAGGAGGAATTGAATAGGATTGGGGAGAAGAGACGTTTGTGGCACAACTTGACTAGAAGAAGGGATCGGTTGGTAGGACATGTTTTGAGGCATCGAGGGATCACAAATTTAACATTGGAGGGCACCGTGGAGGGTAGAAATCGTAGAGGGAGTCCAGGAGATGAATACACTAAGCAGATTCAGAAGGATGTAGGTTGCAGTAGGTACTGGGAGATGAAGAAGCTTGCACAGGATAGAGTAGCATGGAGAGCTGCATCAAACCAGTCTCAGGACTGAAGACCACAACAACAACAACAACATCCTACTTGTTCCTCTGATTGTGTAATTCTGTGGATTCAAATGGTTCAAATGGCTCTGAGCACTATGGGACTCAACTGCTGAGGTCATTAGTCCCCTAGAACTTAGAACTAGTTAAACCTAACTAACCTAAGGACATCACAAACATCCATGCCCGAGGCAGGATTCGAACCTGCGACCGTAGCGGTCTTGCGGTTCCAGACTGCAGCGCCTTTAACCGCACGGCCACTTCGGCCGGCTAATTCTGTGGATTATCTTCTGTACTGTACTGTAGCCGTTCTTTCTGTGTATGGTCCAAGTTGTATCGAACTATGCTACTTGGCATGACACACCATGCGAAAGTAAGTTTTCAACACCAGCGCAATTAAAGTAAACATGCAACGCGAGAACTTACGTAGTACCAAACACGATCCAAAATATTACGAGGGTCACTCCAAAAGAAATGCATACTATTTTTTTTTAAATCCACCTTTTATTCTACATTTTTGAAAGTTTTACAATGTGTAGATACATCCTTTAGGAACAATATTTTGATTTCTCCACATAATTTCCATCCCTCTCGACTGCCTTACGCCATCTTGGAACCAGCGCCTGTACACCCGCACGGTAAAATTCTGGACCAACCTGTTGGAGCCACTGCTTGGCACCGAGTACAAGGGAGTCACCATCTTCAAACCTTGTTCCACGAAGAGAGTCTTTCAGTTTTCCAGAGAGATGGTAGTCACATGGAGTTAAGTCAGGACTTTAAGGCGGGTGTTTCAGTGTTGTCCATCCGAGTTTTGTGATCGCTTCCACGGTTTTTTGACTGTCATGTGGCCGTGCATTGTCGTGCAATAGCAAAACATCGTGCTTTTGCCGATGTGATCGAACACGACTCAGTCGAGCTTGAAGTTTCTACAGTGTCGTCGCATATGCATCAGAATTTATGGTGGTTCCACTTGGCATGATGTCCACAAGCAAGAGTCCTTCGGAATCGAAAAAAACCGTAGCCATAACTTTTCCAGCAGAGGGTGTGGTTTTGAATTTTTTTTTCCTTGGGTCAATTTGCATGATGCCACTCCATTGATTGCCTCTTCGTCTCTGGTGAAATATGATGGAGCCATGTTTCATCACCTGTCACTATTCTTCCAAGAAATTCATCTCCACCATTCTCGTGCTGTTCCAAAAGTTCACTGCTTACCGTTTTTATTGTTTCTTTGTGAGCCACTGTCAACATCCTAGGAACCCACCTGTCACAAACCCTCTTTAACGCCAACACTTTCAGTATTCTGCGAATACTTCCCTCCCCTATCCCAACGTAGCGTAATAATTCGTTCATTGTGATGCATGTGTCGGCAGTCACCAATTCCTTAACTCTCTGCACATTGTCTGGAGAGTGTGCAGTACGAGGCCTGCCGCTGCGAGGACTATGCTCAATATTGCCGTGCCTGCTTTCATCACGTAACCTGCTTGCCCATCGACATACTGCGATCGACAGCAGCATCTCCATACACCTTTTCAACCTCTTGTGGATGTGTCCCACTGTCTCGTTTTCACAGCGCAGGAATTCTGTGACAGCACGTTGCTTCTGACGAACGTCAAGTGTAGTAGCCATCTTGAAGGCATACTGTGACGACGCCAGACGGGAACAGGTTGAGCTAAGTTTGAAAACAAGCGGGAAGGATGTATCTACATACTGTAAAACTTTCAGTCACGCACAATGAAAACTGTATTATACAAAAATACTGTGCATTTCTTGTGGAGTGACCCTCGTATATCCTACAAGAAACACAACTGAAACACGCATGGAAAACCAGGTTGCAGCCAAGAAAAATGAGAGCGCGTGCTGACAAGTGATACCTTCAAATTTCTTATGTGAATATTCTTAAAGCTTTCTAAAAGAAGCAAAAGTTATTAACATTTCATCTCTTTATCCTTTATGTCTACATATTTGCAGCCCACTCCTTCGAGATGACTGTGCCAGACCATACATTAGCGCTGAGACATCTGCAGCAATCAGCTGCCTTGGGCTCGCCGTCACCAATCACTCTCCACATGGTACCGACTTTGCCCCATATCATTTTCATATGTTTCTATGACTTGAAGAACACCTCCAAGGGGTTAACTTCGACAGCTATGAAACGGCGCAAGCAGAAAATGGTTCAAATGGCTCTGAGCACTATGAGACTTAACATCTCAGCTCATCAGTCCCCTAGAACTTAGAACTACTTAAACCTAACTAAGCTAAGGACATCACACACATCCATGCCCGAGGCAGGATTGGAACCTGCGACCGTAGGAGCAGCGTGGTTCCGGACTGACGCGCCTAGAACCGCTCGGCCACAGGTACCGGCGGCGCAGGCAGAGGCGGTGTTGTGGCTCCCTCAGGAAAGTGAAACGGTCTACTGCGGCGCTATCACCACGGTACTCCTTCGTTGGGAGAAATATGTTCGTCGCCAGGGTGACCATTTTGAGAAATAAATACCTCGACATGAAGAATAAAGATCTACAATGTCTTATTTGAAAATCTGTAACAGTTTTCACGCATAAAAATTCGAAGACATTACTTTTCAGCAACCTCTTGTAAACGGTAACATTACACCGAGACAGCAGACCAGTGTCTGTACGATACTAATAAAACAAAGTGGCGTTCCTTCTGACAGGAGACGCTCTCTCTAACTGAAATTCTCGCTGAGTCTCTCCTACTAGGCAATGTCCTTCAGCTGCGTGAAACATTCCACACGCAGCTACACAGAGACAATGTAGGATGCAAGCTAGGCAGTGCAACCTGGAAGAAAACAAATGACTTGGTAGCAGTGCGACTGTGCGCTTATGGAACAAGTCCAAGCGGATAGCCGATATAATCTAATCTTTTCTAACGCCAACATCTCCTTCTTAACCCTCCCCCACCCCCCTCACTTGTGTAGATATTATAGGTTATTCGTCTAGTTATTTACTATGATCAGATTATTCTGTTTAACACTGGGGAAAGCTTTCTGTGTGAAAGGAGTTACTAGACACTTATCCTCGTTTTTCTTAAGTCTGCTTTCGCTTACTAAGTGATACCTCAGACGCGCTTCTTTGGTAGTTTTTCCCTTCCTGAAACCACACTGATCCTTAAATGAAAATAGAACCATTCCCTAATCAATGTAAAGGAAGTTTCTGATGTAAATTTTTTCTTGCCTTGATCGCATAGGTCTGAGTTGACTGCCAGCAGACAATTCAGTCACGTGCGGCACTTTTTGATTTGGCACGCCTGTACGACTTTACGTAGCCACGACGACAGTTACATTTTTCAGTGTTTCACTCTCTTGTCGTCATGAGTCCTTATCGAAAGTACAAAAATAAACGTGCGGTTTGTCGCGCAGCGTGATTTCATAGCCTCTACACTGAAGATCTGAAGAAGGCAGCTTAGTCCTGCCGAAACTAGTAATCCAGTGTACCTACATGCGATCGAGGCAATAAAAACTTCACAGCTGAAGCTTTCTTTATACTGAATTCATGATCGCTCTTCAGCTGACAGTGTCAGGTATTTATAAATATCTTTTCAGTTTGGCATTATTACAGCCGTCATTCCGTAATTATGGTCGGGTTTCTAACAAGCAAAAAAGCGACCCAATCCACTTTGTTTTCTTGAAAACACTATTCAACAATCTTTCAATTGTCAACAAACTCACGGAAATGCCGATACAGACAAGGTCGATTGCACCTAATCCCACAGGGTTTGATATTGGACTCCAATTGTAGTGTTAAATTGTGATGACAGATTGAAATGTAGCGTAGCCCGAGGCCTAGGTTAGGTTGGAGGCAACAGTCTGGGTGTGAGTTGGTGAATGCCAAATGAATTGTTTCGTAAAGAATTGATATATGTAGCGTAGCCAAATGTTTACATTCTCGCCATATGTAACGCTCCGTGACATATTTAATGCTCTTTCCGTCATAAAAATTAACACGCTAAGGAAAACTCAGATAACCAATTTGAGGTAATGGACAAGTATCTTACGAATATTTTGATGCATTCTATGTATATACAATATATATAAACGACAAGAAATGCAGTTTCAACTACATGACTTATACTGATATTTTAATACTCTCCATAGCGCCTCGAACACCATTTCAGTACACTGTCCATGAAGCCACTCCCCTCCGTATTTTAACATCAGCCAGTATTCTATACATGAATGCCATTCGACGGCTCCCTCTCAAGAAACCCGTTCTAAACTTTCCATTAACTGCGTTAGCGGTTTCTACCATTGTGACAGCAGATCATTTTATTTGGATTGTTGCTTCATTGTCATAATGAAATCAGAGTATTCGACGCTGCTAAAGACGCCAAGTGAAGGCAGTTAGTCGGGTAAGCTACGAAAGTTCTGCGAATTTAATTTAAACTTTCTGGGAAGTTGGTTGCTGCGTCTTAATCTTGTGTCGCACCGCGTGGCACTCCGCAATATTTTGCCCTCAGCTTAGAACTGCATAATTCGTTTAATGAAAGCAACTTCAACAGAGTTAAGCTTCTCTGTATCTCATCTAGAGACGACGAAAGCCTTTTGCCGCTAGCACAAGATACGGAAGTGCGTTTTGAATCTTAAGGCTAAAGAATCGAAAGTACTTAGAATTTTTTAATTAATCGTAGATTATAGACCTTTTTCACTCCGTTTTCATATCCACTCATTCTGCACAATTGTTTCTGCTCATTAACATTTAAAGTTCTCGATAAAGTTCTGTAAGTTTTGTCTGCTATTACACTTTTTTATCTCCTACCAGATTACCTACAAATGATGGGATGGGTAAAGTCTTACAACCACGTCACAAGACGAACATTAAGAAAATAAAAACGATTGTAACTGAATGTAGTGGAGTTAAAAGAGGCGATGTTGACAGAATTAGATTAGGAATTGAGACGCTAAAGGCAGTCACTGAGTTATGCTATTTAGGCAGCAAATCAGCTGTCAATGGCTGAAGCAGAAACTATTGAAATGCAGACTGGCAACAGCAGGAAAGCATTAATGAAAATGGAAAGTGGTTAACACTGAATCCTAATTGAAATGTTACTAAGTCTTTCCTCAAGGTAGTTATCTGGGGTGCACTGTGCAACGTTGTACAGAAGTGAAACATAAACTACCAGCACTTTCGACGAGAAGAGAACAGAAGCTTTCAAATTGCGGGGCTACAAAAGAATGCCGAACACGATATGGGAAGATTTGATAACTACTGAGGAGGTACTAAAGTGAACTGGAGAAAAACTAAATTTGTGGCAAAGATTGGCTACAGGAAATGAACGGTTGATAGGGCGCTTCGTAAGGCATTAGGCAATCGTCCATTGGGTAACGGAAGGAAGTGTGTGGGTTAAAAATTGTAGTGCAAAATCAAGACTTGGTTACAGTAAGCAGTTACAAACGGATGTAGCAGAGATAAAGCGGCTTGTACAGGATACGGTAGTGTGGAGAGCTGCATCAAATCAGTATGAACAACTTAGAAAACTTTTATTCTAACTAACAGCAGAGATAAAAATCATACAATCATTCGTAGATTTCTTTAAATTTCCTCATATTTCAAGAGATAAACAGTAAAAAAATTGTCATTAATTATAATAATATTTCAGTTGCATACCGAGTGAGACGCGTACTGTGGGAAAACCTAAACAGAAGGGAAAAGAAGCATTTGAGATATGATGCTACAGAAAAATGTTGAATATTAAGTGGACTGATAATGTAAGGAATGAGGAATTTCTCGGCAGAATCTACGAGGAAACTGTTATACTGGAAACGATACCAAGAAAAATAGCCAGGATGATAAGACATCTGTTAAGACGCCAGAGTACTACAGGGAGCTGTAGAGGGTGAAATCTGTAGAAGAAGACGGAGATTAGAATGCACCAGCAGATAACTTTGCAAGTGCTATTCAGAGATCGAAAGGTTGGCCATAGGAGAGGAATTTTTGGCCGGGCACATCAAACCAGTCAGAAGACTGATGACTCAAAGAAAAACTTACTTTCTGACGCCCCCTCTTATGTGGTCACCAGTTTTGTTTGCTAAACTCTCAATAATACCGATGTGAGATGAACAGATTTTATGCAAAGAGTAGATACATGTCTTGGTAATATGATCCCTGTGATAGAAAAGTCACATGGTGTGGCTAGAACGAGAAACAAAATTTAGACTGCGTTGAGTCTACTCCCAAACTTGTTCGAAACTCTGTTCATAGGTGTGGTGTAAGAGTGGCAGGCTTAGAGGAAAGTTGTGTGTGTGTGTGTGTGTGTGTGTGTGTGTGAGAGAGAGAGAGAGAGAGAGAGAGAGAAAGAAGGGGAGAGTGGATGAGACGGAAGACAGGGTAGGAGGAGCAAGACGCTGCTGCGTTCGTTGGCCGGAGTTGCAGTCTGGACCTCTTAGCTTCCCATCCAAGCTTCTGCTTTCCACAGCGGCAGCGTCTGGAAAGAAAAGTAATTCCAGGAGCCCCGGAAAGTTCCTTCTCCGCCCGGAGAGGTGACCTCCCAGCGCCCGCACTGCCCCCCTTGTTTCTTTTTCCCATTCACGTCGCCTCCCCTGCCGCCACCCTCACCCCATCACGGAGGAAAACAGCGGAAGTGCGCGTGTTGGAGACTAATGCTTGCTTGCCGGAAGGGAAACCAATTTGGGCCGAGACGGGGATCGCAGAGTAACGCCGTGGCATAATCAGCAGCGCCTGGGGTGGCTACGCGTCTCACGGCGCCTCCCTGACGACGACAAGTTTTCTTAAAAACAAAAAAAAGAAGCTCTCCAACTTCGAGGAGGCGTCTCGTGCTCTCCGAGTGCCGTAGGTGCACGTCTGCAGCGTCCGGTAACGAAGAAATATGGCGCGTGCGCCCGGATGTGACAAATATTTGGTCTGCAGTTCGCCACGCGATCTCACTGGTGTTCCTCTGGGATCAATACATGGACCAAAGATAATCATATGACGGAGACATAGCTTACTGTGGATAACTACGACATATTTCAATATTTTTACAACTTCATTGCCCCTCCTAATCTGTCTCTGCTATCAGTCATATTTTCCTTCCAACTTTTTATCTGAGTAAACCTAGCAATAATTTGCCCACGTCGCAGAAGACCACTTCGGATTCAGCAGAAATGTAGGAACATGTGAGGTAATACTGATGCAACAACTTCTTTTAGAAGATAGGTCAAGGAAAAGCAAACCTACCTTTATAGCACTTGTAAACTAGAAAATGCTATTGACGATGGTCACTGGAATACACTTTTTGCGATTCTGAAGGTAGCAGGGGTAAAACACAGAGAGCTTGTGCCGTTATAAGAGTTTTGGGGATGGAAGGGAAGCAGGGGTTGAGAAGGTAGTGAAACAAGGTTGTAGCCTTCCACGACGTTAATCAATCTGTACGTTGAAGAAGCAGTAAAGGAAACAAAAGAAAAAAATTTGGAGTGGAAATCAGAGTTCAGGGAGAAGAAATAAAAATTTTGAGATTTACCGAAGACATTGTAGCTGTGTCATAGACAGCAAAGGACTTGGATTAACAGTTCAACGCAATGGACCCTGTTTTGGAAGGAGGATATAAGAAAAACGTCAAGAAAAGCAAAACAAGGATATTGGAATGCAGATGAATTAAATCAGGCGATGCTGAGGGAATTATATTAGCAAACGAGACACTTAAAGTACTAGAGGAGTTCTGTTATTTGGGCAGCAAAGTAACTGATCATGGCCGAAGCAGAGAGGATATAAAATGTGGAAAATCTTTCTGAAGATGATAAATTTCGTAACATCGACTATAGGTTTGTGTGTCAGGAAGTGTTTCTGAAGGAATTTATGTAGAGTGTAGCCATTTACGGAAGTGAAACATGGACGTTTAACGTATCAGTCAAGAAGAGAATAGCAGTTTTTTAAATATGGTGCAACAGAAGAATTCTGAATATTAGGTGGGTAGATCAAGTAACTACTGAAGAGGTAGTGCACACAATTGGGAAGAAAAGAAAGTTTTGGCACATACTGACTGGAAGAAAGGGTCGGTTGAGAGGATACATTCTGAGACATCAAGGGAACACCAGTTTAGTTGTGGTGGTAAGTGTGGGGAGGGGGCGGGGTGGCTGGTGGCGGGATAGAAAACTTAGAGGGAGACCAAGAGAAGAATAGAGTGAGCAGATTCAGAAGAATGTAGGCTGCAGTACTTATTCGGAGACGAGGAGGCTTGCAGAGGATATAGTAGCATGGAGAGCTGCATCAGACCAGGATGGTTTAAAACCTCAGGAGGGACTTAGATGACTCTGAGACAAGTAATTTGATGTAAGACACACAGGCCCACAAATATCACACCACAAAAATGGGTGACAAACGTTGAACATGTAACGTAACCAGGTGATGTACCTCGTCGCGCTGGAGCCTATCGATCTGTCGAGCTTGATCATCTCAACCCAAGTCAAGCATTGGGTGTGGCACCGCGTCTACGTGCGCGACTTTATTGCGAGGCGCTTAGGGTTTGCGTTTTGCACCTGGCAGGCAGTATTTTTTGTTTTGCATTGCGTTAGCCGAACATCAGTTTACATTGAGGTACTGATCATTGTATTATTTATTGGTGTCGCTCACTCAGTTGGTTAATTGCGAAGTAGAGTGGAACAAAAACCTGCCGTAATGCGTCTGAAATAAACAAATATAGTAAGCTTCGGAATTCCATTGCTAGCAGTAAGTTACATATGTTTTCTTTACTAAATAAAATCTGTAAATAAAAAAAAGGGGATAAAAGGATAGAAACACAAAATAAGAACAGTTTCTGCTTCGTTACAGCGAGATATTTACAAAAGGTGGCAGAGAACAATAGCAGCCCAGCGAAGCGATGTGTAGCTCTGGATATCGGAAAGTCCAATGGCTGCACGTGCGGCGAGGTACACCGCCCTCTTTTGCGGTATTTCCCGACACTTGCGGACCGATGTGTGTTACATTGAATTACTTGTCTCAGCATCATCTGCGTCTCTTCGGGGGTTTTTAAACGTAAAAGAATTACCACGTATATGGCGACACTTAAAAAGTTCTGAAATTTTTCGCAATATCTCATGAAGACAGCCTCACAGCTTTCTCAGTTACTGTGTTACATCACAGAAGAAGTGTGTTTTCAAGTGTTCCCGGCGGATGACTGTTCCATCAGGTTTCGGGCTTGCAACCAGGACAACAGTATTACTTCTTCCGAGATTTAGGCTGATAATCACATAGCCGTCTTCAAGCAGGTGATTGATTTAAAACTGCTTGGTACAGTGATTTACAGAGGAGTAAAAAAAATAAATAAATAAAAATAATAAAGGAAATAAAATTTAAAATTAGAAAAATCCGCTAAATTTGAGAAAGGCGGTACGGTTGTGGACGTCAAAACCGTCGAGACGTCCTCGTGTTAGTCTTTCTGCGGGAAACATCGCCATCTTGACTGATAACGTTGTTGCAACTCTGGTGAATTCTAGCCGCTGTCGTTGACAGGAGTTGGATATTCTCAGGACCAGCGTTTATGGATTTCTGAAAGGAAATCGGCTCCTTTGGGCCTATGAAATCCCGCTGACACAAGAACTAGCAGGAAAAGCGGAGAGTGTATGTTCACTGGGTGCTTGCGGAACAGTGAGCGCACAAAATTTCGTCAAGAAAGTAATGTTCACTGATGAGGCGCACTTTCTGTTGAATAGTTTCGTGAGCAAGGAAAATTACAGGACTTGCAGTACGGAAAACCCTCTAGTAATTACAGTGGAGAAGCACTTACAAACACAACTAACGCCTATGTGGTGTGATAATTGAGATCAGGGATGAGGGCGGAACTACGCTGTACTTCTTCGCAAAAGGCGCTGAAAATGCATTAACAGCGGACGATGACCGTTGCCGCATATTGTTATCACCGTTTTTGACGTCTACACCGGAGTCATGTGAATGCTGAATAGGTTTGGTTTCAACAATATGACGAAACCTGTTACACGTCGTGGTATTCCGTGTGTGATGTCGTGTTGATCTATTCTGCCTTCCAGAAAGACAAGTATGCACCTATTCTTTGGGACAACGCCCGTCAGTGGGCCTGTTACGAGAGAGGTTCCCGGACCTCACACGAATTTACCACCCAGGTCTTGTGACCTGACTGACAACACGATCGCTTCCACAGCTCAAGCCCGAGTTTCAGCGCGTAACTTGAAATCTAGTCGAGCAAGTATGGCGAAAAACTGTCGAAAGTTTCATGGAAAGGAAAAGTGTGTGGATGCAGCATCGTGGAGGGTGTTCATGTATTATGATATTTCACATACACACTGCAGTCACGCCTGCCTCTGTAGCCGAGCGGTTCTAGGTGCTTCAGTCCGGAACCACGCTGCTGCTACGGTCGCAGGTTCGAATCCTGCCTCGGGCATGGGTGTGTGTGATGTCCTTAGGTTAGTAAGGTTTAAGTAGTTCTAAGTCTAGGGGACTGATGACCTCAGAAGTCCCTTAGTGCTTAGAGCCATTTGAACCATTTTGAACTGCAGTCACATTAATGCGACGACCAGCTGTTTTCATCGTCAACGTGCAATAACCACGCACGGACGTCAGGTGCCAGCACTAGCAGTGAAGGGGGAGGGGGGCTGGAATACAAAGTGTGTCGGGGGGGGGGGGGGGCGTAATTTTCGTAATGTGAGAACGGAGCCAAATATTTGACGTCCTGGAGAGTACGATCATTGAAATTCTGGCCAGGGATGGAAGTATTTCGGAAACTAACTGCTAACTTTAACTGTTCAGGTGCCGCCGTGTTTAAAGTATACCGTCCGTGGCAAAATGGCGCTATCAGTGAACTGTGACACGAACTTGAATGAACTGTGACACGAGCCCGAACAAAAGGGGACTGACGTACTAGGAACTAAACTAAAACTCCTCCCGAACAGGCCATGAAGGCCCAACGGTACCAACCGGCTGCCGTGTCATACTCAGCACAAGGCGTCACTGGATGCAGATATGGAGGGGAATGTGGTCAGCACACCGCTCTCCCGGCCGTATGTCAGTTTCCGAGACCGGAGCCGCTACCTCTCAGTCAGGCAGCTCCTCAGTTTGCATCACGAGGGCTGAGTGCAGCCCGCTTGCCAACAGCGCTCGGCAGACCGGATGGTCACCCATCCAAGTGCTAGCCCAGCCCGACAGCGCTTAACTTCGGCGATCTGACGGGTACCGGTGTGACCGTTGCGGCAAAGCCGTTGGCGCCGTACTAGGACATGTATTAAAACTCCGAAATAGTGCACTGATAATAGCTGGTTACTAGCTGAAATCTAGGGTTGCTGTAATGAAACCTAAAAGGAAAGGATGACATTGCTGTGCTCCATCATTTTGAAAGGCATATCACAGTCTTTCAGTGCATTCAACATTCCTAATGGAAAGTAACTTGATGAAAATGGCGGAATCCAAAACCGGCGCCGTGGTGCATCACGGCCATAGATGACAGGGGTCAATGACCGGTGCCATGATGTGTCCGAGCGAACAGACGTGCAACTGTTGAGCAACTGACAGACCAGAAGAACCTAGGAACTACCAAAAGTGTCTCCTCAACGACCGTTCAGCGAACTTCGCTGGGTGTTGACCATACGCCCAAGCTGACAGCTATTCATCGACGACTACGGCCGGAATTTCCTCGCCTGTGCCGCACATGGACGTCCACTGTGTGGTGACAGGTGGCCTTTTCAGGTGAATCACATTTTACGCTACATCGGACAGATGGCAGTTGGCTTGTATGGCGTGAAACGTGTGAAAGCAAACAACCTGCAACAAGGGAGGAAACGTTATGGTCCGGGAATGTTTTCATAGCGTTTCGTGTGTGATCTCGTCTCTCTGGAAGGCAGGATAGATCTGCAGAATTATGCATCTATGCTTGGGGACCATGTCCACTCCTACATGTTCCTCGCCACCTTGCCATCTAGCAGCAGGACGATGCAACCTCTCACACAGCTCGCTGTGCACGCCCGTTGTTCGAAGAGCACAAGAGTGAAGTTACCGTAGTCTCCTGGTCATGAAATTCCACAGATGTAAACCCAATCTAGAATGTGTGGGACCGGCTCGGCTGGGCTGTTCCCGTCTTGATCGGGCTGTTCCCGCCATGGATCCTCAACAGAGAATGGTTGAAATGGCTCTGAGGTCATGAGTCCCCTAGAACTTAGAACTACTTAAATCTAACTAAACTAAGGACATCACACACAGCCATGCGCGAGGTAGGATTCGAACCTGCGACCGTAGCGGTCGCGCGGTTCCAGACTGAAGTGACTAGAACCGCTCGGCCACTCCGGCCGGCCTCAACAGAGAAAGCTAGCACATCTGACCTCGGTACTGGAATCGGCATGGCTCCACATACCTATCCATACCTTCCAGAATCCCAATGGGGCTCTTCCTGCACCTCTCGCTGCAGTCCACGCTACAAAAGTTGGTTATTCAGGCTTTTGACGGGTGGTGACAATAATGTGACTGGACAGTGCGTAATCATAGGTCCTATGCACTGCAATAATATGTAAATTAGCTGATTTCACAAATCGATGTGCTGTTATTATGTACTCAAAAGCCGTTCCGTACGGGACATCCTCTTTTAATCGTTTACTTCTTTCAGTACCGGGAGGACCGCTCTCAACGAGACCCGCTGTATATGGCTGATACAACGTCATGTACAGAGATGAGCTACAGCCAGCGCAACGTTTGCGTGCGTCTGCTTGGGTGGAACCGCTATATGCCGAGGGCGCGTTCCAGTTTTTCCGTCGAGGACAGAGTGGTGGCGAAAGAGACGGAGAGGTAAATAAGCGCGTAAGCCCGGGGAATTTTCCGGGCTGCCTGTGGGCGGGACCGGCCGACTGAGCGCTCCCTGGCAGATGTGTGTGTGTGTGTGTGTGTGTGTGTGTGTGTGTGTGTGTGTGTGTGTGTGTGCGTGTGTGTGTGTGTGGATATCCACATCCACATCCACAGGGCAGGGCGGACCTCGCCAGTCCAGAGTGGACGGAGGGCGCACAAAAATTGCCGCCATATTTCTTCATTTAGCCAGTGTGCGCTGTCACATCGCGTCTCGGCAGAGAATATATGAGCCCCTGTGTCAGCGAGCTTTAATTCCACTGTGTGTGTCGAGGGAATACACGGCAGGGGAACGAAATTTCATCATCGCAGTCT
This sequence comes from Schistocerca nitens, assembly GCF_023898315.1. Classification (NCBI taxonomy): domain Eukaryota; kingdom Metazoa; phylum Arthropoda; class Insecta; order Orthoptera; family Acrididae; genus Schistocerca; species Schistocerca nitens. The sequence continues at coordinate 78,614,792 of NC_064625.1, forward strand.
AATTCTACAGCCGACTGTCCATACAGGTTTCTTGAGAGTGGTACGTCTTGGATTCTGGCAAACGCGTTAGTTGCAGCCAGGAACAAACCTGCCATCCGGCTTTAATTACCCTCTCGTTCCATCCAAGCTCTTTTGACATGACTGAACTGAGGAATGTTTAGCGCTCCTATATACTGTAAGAGTTCTCTCTTACGTCGTCTTAAGTCGTTCCAAAACTTACGCCGATGGTCGACTCACCAATTAACGATGACAGTCAAATTTTGTTCCTTGAAGTTCGTGTACACGTATGACTACGACGATTTAGAAACTAGTTGATATACAGCCGTTGTTCACACAGTATGCGGGCAGAGTATGAAGGCGTTCAGTAAGTAACACAACACACTTTCTTTCTCGGCCAGTTTCGGTTGAAAAAATTGTAATATATTGTGGGACATCGTGTAATATTCCCGCTTGAGCCGCTTTACTTTCATGAAGTTTCTACAGGTGGCGATGCTGTACGTAGCCTTCAAAATGGCTCCTGTAATGGCGGTGCGTTCCAAGCATAGAGCTGTCACCGAGTTTGCAGAACATCGCACATACTCATAGGCACTTACAGAATGTCTACGGAGACCTGCCGCTCAAAAAAAAAAAACTAGGGAAAGTCGTTGGGCAAGGCGTATGTCATCTTTCCAACAAAACTGCTCCAACCTATCAGACCTCGCGCGTGCCGGCCGGCCTCGCGCAAATGTGACTTCTGCAGTGTTGGAACATACGGACACTCCCACTTGAGGGGACTGACGGATCACAGTCAGACAGCTCGCTGCTCAACTGGACGTCCCTGTTGACAGTGACGTTGACACATTCGTCCACCAGTTGGGGTGCTCAAAGGTGTGTGACCGCAGAGTTTCTCGTAGCATAACAGAAGTCCACAAAGACCAACGAAGAACCGTATGTGCGGAAATGCTCGTGCGCCTCGCGAGGCTGACCATGGCAGTCTTTTGGCGAACATGAGACGTGGGGAAAACGGCAATCCGTGGAGTGGAGCCAAACGACTTTTCCTCCGAAGAGAAAATTCAATGGCTCACCCTCAGCCAGTAAAATCATGAGCAAGGTCTTATGGGACTCAGAAGGGGTTATTCTCTTTTACTGTTTGATGTCGTCCCTCATGGTTCAACGACCAACTCTGAAGCGTATTTTGCTGTCCTGAGGAAGCTGAAGGAGCAACTTCAGTGTGTTCGTTGCCACAAAAATGCTAATAGTACCATGCAGGCATGCTCGCTATCCTAGTAGGGTGGCGTAAGGCCATCACATTGAACGGAGCTTACTTTAAAAAACTGGGATTTCTAGCCAAAAGAGTTGGGAACGGTAGTGAATAACGTATGAAGAAAACTCATTTTAATACGTTTTGAAGCTCTACTTGATGTTTCTCCGTGTTTGCGGTTTAAAAATTGCGTTATTTTGCAAATCAGTCTTTTGCAAACACAATTAATACATTTTTTTATTCTTATAGTTACCCACACGTTTCGATTCCTGTGGTTCATCTCCTGTGGGTCAATTTTCTATTTCTGTAAAGTACAGTATCAAATCTTTAATAATTGTAGGCCTAAGAATTACAATAGGTGCATTTTCCTATGCTTTGTTTGATCGCTTACCTTAAAATTACACCGCTAAATGGACTGCGTTATTATACATCGGCTCCTGTGTCCTTTTTCGTCGTTTTTTTTTGGCAGCATTTCATCTGCAAACTAGCCATGAATAAAATTATTGTGTATTTATGACGAACTGTTTCGTCGGTAGAAGTTATGTGCGTTTCTGTACTTACATGGCAGGCTGGGTGATGGTGTTCAATAAATTCTCTAAACGAGTCCTAACACGGCGCACTGTTTTGGCCGGAACGTCTGATCGTCACCTTTTCAATTGCAAATTGTCAGCACCCACCTTCTGTTAAATTCAGTAGTCCATCACTGAAGTTCGGTAGTTTCGCATTTTCCGCCTTGTCTTGCGTAGTACCAGTAAAGGACAGAGGAGGTGGTACTATGCTGTGGGGAGTGGTGTTCGTGATCAGGATAAAATTGCACCCTGTCATAAAGCAGCATATATGAGGCAGTGGTTTTTGGACAATAATATTCCTGAAATGGGCTTGCCTGCTCAGCGCACCAACATGAATCCAATGGAATGCCTTTGAGATGAGCTCCAACGGCGACTTTGCTCCAGAATCGCCCAGCATTACCATCTTCTCTGGTTGTGACTTTGAGGAAAAGTGGTTGATATTCCTCCACAAATATTCAGACATCGCACAGAAAATGCACCCAGCAGAGTTCAAAATGTCGCAACGGCCAAGCGTGGGCCCTCCCAATGTTAATGTCCAAAAATATATGTCCAAACACTTTTGATCGGATAGTGTATTAGATTTGGCAGTTATCAGCATAGGAGCAATCAGCGAAAACCATTACATGTCGTACTACCCCCTTCCCTGTTCCTATAGGTGCCCTCTCTGTAACACAGCAGCAGTTTTCTGCTCGCTTAATTAGTAGCCAACGTCAGCTTCTGACGCTGAGTGAACCACTGTTTACAAGTGCACTCTCTGACGTCACGAGGTGTCTGACCGCCGTTCGTCAAGGCTCGTACCATCAAAGACGGGCGACCCAGTGCCCCACTGACTCGGAGACCAGGGCGTCGCGTTACGACCGCCTCATCGCGTCTTCTTTCTTCCTTCCCCAGCGACCATTTCTTTACGAGCGCATCCGCGCCGCCGCAGGAATCCATTCCGCGATCGTTAAACGGGACTTCCCCGACTAAAGCCATGTCCCCTCCGCTGCGCCCGCCGTTTCTCCTCCCTACCCTTCCTCAGCGCCGTCACGGGTCCCGGCAAACACTTGGCACCGCGTAACACTTTAAAACGCTCGTAAAACCCGCATCGCCGCCTCCGTCGGCGATTGTCTGCACTTGCGTCGCGTCGCTGGTCGGCCGCCAACGACAGCACTCGAGCCGCCGCCGCCGCCGACGCCGCCTCAGCGGCTGCCGCCAGCAAACACTTCGGGTCGACTACTGCAGTTCCGCTTTCTAATTTCCGCCATAATGGCCGACGAAGCGCGCAGGCGGAGCTCCGAATTACGTGATGAAGTTACTACGGCTCTTCGGACAGTTAGCAGCTGATTATTACGTCATTAGTTCCGCACTTTTCACTATCTTCGTAAATTTCACTGACTGACTAACTTCATGCATTCTTCCATTTTTTTAAAAAAACCTAACAATCCTAAAAATATGAATTATTATATCTCCCACATGCAAATATCACGTGCTCCGCTCTAGAAAAGTTATATGTCGCACTACCACAAAAATTTAAGAGGAAATTTGTGGCATGCCTTTACTGGGCAGGAGACTCAGCCGTTGGAGCAAGTAGGCTCTTTGACAAAAGAAAAGAAACCGCGAAACACGAAACAATTATCATAATGGGATAGAAATCGGCAGATGGGATGTACGTGTATGGACAAACAAATGATTACAATTTCAGAAAAAGTGGATGATTTATTCAAGAGAACGAGCTTCACAAACTGGGCAAGTCAGTAACATGTTGATCTAGATCTGTTCCTTGCGAATGTAGTTATTTGGGTTGGCACTGACTGATACAGTTACTGGATGTCGTCCTGATGCCACATTCTGTCCAACTGGGGTATTAAATCGTCATAATCCCAAGACGGTTGGAGGGCTCTGCATATAATGATCCAAACATTCTCTGCTAGCCCAGACAGGGTCTGGCAGGTACGAGGACAAACTGTAGAAACGCTCGCCGCTTGTGGGCGGGCATCACCTTGCTGAAACATTACAGGCCGAAGACGGATCTCGACATGCCTCAGACAGTGGTGGGATACCAAACTGACCAGCCGTACAGTCCGACAGTGAAGGGTGGTGGTTTGGGGTTTCTTTTAATGGCAGAAACCCTTTCTCAGTCGTCGGTGGGACCCTTACGTCGACGTCGACGATATTCTACGCTTCGTTTTGTTGCCCTTCAGGACAGGCCATCTTGGTCTTATATTTCAGTAAGATTATCCCCGCCCGTATACGGAGAATCTTTCTACTGTTTGTCTTAATACTTGCCTACCTTGGTCAGAAAGGTCGCAGATGTCTCCCCAGTTGAGAGCATTTGGAGCATTATCGGCAGGTCCATCCAACCAGCTCGGTACTTCTACAATCTAACGCGCCAATTGGTCAGAGTTGGCACGGCATTCCTTCGTAATCCGACGTGCTTTTTTTTCTTTTTTTTCTTTCTTTTTCTTTTTTACTGCGCCTCTGATTGTATTTCTATTTGACGATACTTAGGCGACTTCCACCTGTATTAAGATGGGATAAAATGATGGGGACAACGCAAACACACAGTGCCCAAATGAAGGAAATCTCCAACACAGCCAGTAATCGAAACTTACGACCCCTCGATCTAGAGACAGTAACCCTAACAATAGTCCATGAATTGCTGTCATAACATCGAAGTCAAATCATTTGAAGTCCTGCCGGCCGGTGTGGCCCAGCGTTTCTAGGCGGTTCAGTCTGGAACCGCGCGACTGCTACGGTCGCAGGTTCGAATCCTGTCTCGGGCATGGATGTGTGTGATGTCCTTAGGTTCGTTAGGTTTAAGTAGCTTTAAGTTCTAGGGGACTGATGACCTCAGATGTTAAGTCCCATAGTGCTCAGAGCCATTTGAAGTCCTGTAGGTATCTAGACGTAGGTGGCCGAGCGGTTCTGGCGCTACAGTCTGGAACCGGGCGACCGCTACGGTCGCAGGTTCGAATCCTGCCTCGGGCATGGATGTGTGTGTTGTCCTTAGGTTAGTTAGGTTTAAGTAGTTCTAAGTTCTAGGGGACCTATGACCTCAGCAGTTGAGTCCCATAGTGCTCAGAGCCATTTGAACCATTTTTTAGGTATCTAGAATTTTTTCATCGCTAGCAGTTCAGTACACCGCCTTCCAACTGCATGGTAACCACTCCCCCTGGTCATCACCACAACAGCAGCACACGAATACAGTTCAAATTAAACACGAAAACAGGCACACAACAACATCACACTCAAATGTCCATGGAAGCAAGTATAAATTACTGACTTCTATTAAGCTTGGCAAAATACGTCTTCTTCACTAAAACTCTATCGCCACCCAGCTACTGCCCAAGCGATCTGACGTAAAGACTTTGCCTAAAAGGCGCGAAACCTTGTTGCCAAGGCTGTTTGGACCACGCTGTGCGGATGCTCACATATTACCCGAACTCTTACGGGACTTTGTAGGAATATCTTCCATGATTAATACCCGAACTCTTACGGGACTTTGTAGGAATATCTTCCATGAGTATTGAGTGTGTTGGAAAGGGACACTATGAATGTAGTGTGTGGACATAGAAGCTGAGAAAGTCGGTCTCGTGGGAGGCGTGCGCGATATAATCCCTGCAGTCGCACTGTCCTCTGTGCCCTCGGTGGCTCAGATGGATAGAGCGTCTGCCATGTAAGCAGGAGCTTCCGGGTTCGAGTCTAGGTCGGGACACACATTTTCACCGGTCCATGTTGATATATATCAATGCCTGTCAGCAGCTGAAGGTATTAATATTTAATTCTAATAACGCTGCAGAACTTCCGCTGGAAATCCTTCGCACATCCTCCATATAGACCAGATCCCTCCCCACGCGATCTCCATATATTTGTGGCCGTGATGGAAGACATTCATGACCGTCGATTTGCTTCGGATGAAAAGGGGCATCTCTGGGTGTAATCATGCTTCCGCAGGCAACATTGAAGATTTCTCCGTGAACGTACTGACCGTCATGTCTAACAGTGAGATAAATTATTACAGTTACAGCTTTAGTTTCGAAATAATAAACAGTTTGTCTGTTTTTTTTCCATCTTTGTTGTTTTCATTTGAATGCTTGTTTAATATATTCCAGTCTCTCTCTTTCGCTATAGTTTTCACCCTCTACAGTTCCCTCTCGTAACATGGAATTTCTCCCCTGACCTGTTAACGCATCGCTTTTGTCACCTCGCCCCTTTTTCGTTCCTATCCTCGCCTATTCTGTGGAGACCTTGCTCATTTCTAACCGTAATAGGCCCACTAAATTTTCAGCATCCTTCTGCAGTATCTCATCTGTACGCTCTGATTCTTATTTTTCAGTTTTCCACAATACGGTATTTACTTCGACTCAGTGCTGTGCGTTAGATGTACCTTGCGAGACCATTATTTCTTAAACTGAGGCCGACGCTTGGTGCTAGTAGACTTCGATTACCGAGGAATACCCCTTTCGTCTGCGGTACTCCGCTTTCTGTATCCTCCTACCCGCATTACTTTGCTTCCACGACAGTATAATTGTTTCACATGGTCTATTATATTGTGCCCAATTTCGATGTTAAGCATATCCATAACCCCATTTCTATTACCACTCATTGGTTCTGTATTTTTTGGTTTCCTGTTATTCCATGTTGCGTGATCTCTGGACTGCTGATTCTATTCAGTAGGTGCTGTAATTTTCCCTCACTCTCAGTGACGACAGCAGTCTCATCTTCAAACGTTACCACTGGATCTTTGACTCTGAATTACACTCCTTTTTTTGGTTTTTGAGGCTTTCTTTTATTTCCGTCATTGCTTCTTCGATGTGCTGGATGGACAGTATTTGAGAACTACTGCATTCCCCCCCCCCCCCCCCCCCCACACACACACACTTCTCTGTTGAACTTAGTATTATTGTTCCCTTTCTGAGCTTCTAGATATTGTATATTACCCTTCTTTCGCTATGGTGCACACCAGTTTTTCTGAGAATTTTAAACATTTTACGTTGCTGGCTCCTTTTCCTAGTTCGAGAAATCGTATCATTCTTTTCCGTAGTCTTACCTCCATTAACAAGTGCGAGTACACACTACATCTGTGCTGTTTTTCCCTTTAGTAAGACCAACAATTCTCAATTTACTTTCCCATATTTCTGTACACGGTTCTTGGCTTGTTGATCTAGTGCGCGACAGTTGTAGCGTTTATATAGCCCTTGCTGTCTTCAGGATTTTGTAGCGGTCTGTGTAGTAAGTTTATGTGAACACATCTTAAACAAAATATATTTAATATTTCGAGTGCGCATGTTACGCCCTCTCTCTCTCTCTCTCTCTCTCTCTCTCTCTCTCTCTCTCTCTCTCTCTCCCTCCCTCTCTCCCTCTCCCTCTCTCCCAACACACCTACACACACACACACACACACACACACACACACACACACACACACAAAATCCATTTCGTCACTGTATTAGTGCCATGTTTCTACTCTTATACGCATTCTCTTAGTCCTCCGTCACATTACACATAACTTTAAAGTGGGCACTGAACAAGTAGAACCCTTTCTCAAAGAATCTTTGCTTTTAAATTCCCATTACTTTGTCTTTTATAATCCGATGGTCCATGAGCTGATTAGCATCTCAGAGCACGTCTCCTGTATTTCTTATTTCCTGCGTTGTGAGGACACCTCACAGGCAAAACAGATAAATCAGAGAATGTTACGAGGGCAACTTCCCTTTGACACATTTCAACTTAGTCAACTGAAACGGCAGGATTTCTTGTTTCACATCCTGGAGTCCGCAGGCAGCAGCAGCAGCAGCTTGGTCGAAACCCGTTTACACACGAAGGTCACACTACGTTTGAACCATATATTACAACGAAAATGTGTTTTCACTGCTCGGAAGCTCTACCATTTACGTTTCTTCAACGTTTCATGTGGAACTAAATGCATCCGCCACCCTTAATGGTCTAAAATAGTCGAATATCAACTGAGACATCAGAGGATATCGATAAATATTACGTTTTAATAGGTGTAGTAATTCTTGTTACTACGTATTAGCGGCAACATTCCGTGGCCATTGCGCAACTACTATAATTGACAGTTCGTGCATGAAATGCCAGTGAAGGAATGGCGTTTGACACTCGTGTAAATCGTTCGCTCTTAAAAAGAAAATAATGAGGATTGTCATGCTGTTATGCAGTATCCCTATTCATTAAGAAAGATTTGTACACCTGCGTTCTGTGGAATAGGTGGGTATAATCTGTTTGATCGTAGTTTTGGTGTCCCTTTCCGTAGTCTTAAGTGCTGTCACTTCTTATTTACTGCGGGAGAGTTAAAGGTTTCGTGTGGTCCCTTACGAGAAGCACACATTTTGTGTCTTCAGCGTAAAAGTGTCTGTTTCTGTCACAATAACGTTTGAGTAAAGTTCATAGAGACAGCCACACGGCCATCACGCCCTTCTGTCAGTATATCATTATTCTCATTTGACACAAACGTTACCATAAAATAGTTCAGCGCCCACTTAACGGAACTGACTTTATTGTTATTGTTCTAAGCGCACTGATAGAAGCAAAGCCGCCAAGGCTTGTCATATTGCCTAGGTAGTTCGATCGGTTCCGCCACACACCTTTAATCTGCCAGGAAGTTTAACTCCTCACGTACAGCTGTAGTAGTAAAAAACAAAACGGGAATATTACTGACAGACCATGATGAGGTACGTGCTTGTTGGAGAGAATAGACAGGACAACTGCACGTTGATAAGGAATTCAAGAATGAAAATAATCCGATTGATAACATGAACGAGTGGGAAAGGGAAATGCAAGGTCTCCAAGTCACGACACGTCAATTTGAACGTGGTCTTTGGAGTTTCAAAGAATGAAAGCAGCGGGTGTAAAATGCTTTATTGGAGAATTGCTGAAAAATTCAACCAACAGCGTGAAAGACGAATTAAGCAGAGTAATAAATGACCGATGCGAAAGAAAAATTATGGCGGAAGACTTCACACGATACAGAACTAGTACCATACCTAAAACGGGAAAGGAAGTTGACTGCATCAGTTCGAAAATCTTATCAATCTTATCAGATGCCTTCAAAACACTAATTAATGTAGTTTGTAGTAGGATAAAAGGAAAACTAGATAAATCCACTGCAGAGGACCAGTTTGGAGTTAAAGGCGGCAGAGGAACAAGACAAGCAATTTCGTGCGTTCCGCGTGATGTTGCAGAGGTGAACGGATATGAACAGATGAATTTATCTTTCCTTCATTGACTTACGAAAAGCTTTTGATGATATGGACAGGGAGCTACATTTTAGAACTGTGAAGGGAATGGGAATGGACTGGACTGGAAGCATACCATAAACAGTACTTAATTACATCAGAATCTAAGCACAAAAATAAACGTCCATATGGTAGAGGATAACGCCAAGATTAGAAAAAGAGTTAGACGAGACGTCCCTTTCTCCATATTTCTTAATGTGTTTACAGATGTTCAAATCGTGAGGGAGAAAACAAAGTAACTGATTTTTCTGCTGAACTGAACTTGCTGAATTTAATGGGACCCTATGGACGGAAGACTGGTAGAGTTGGGTTGTTTGGGGAAGGAGACCAGACAGCGAGGTCATCGGTCTCATCGGATTAGGGAGGGATGGGAGAAGGATGTCGGCCGTGCCCTTTCAGAGGAACCATTCCGGCATTTGCCTGGAGCGATTTAGGGTAATTATGGAAAACCTAAATCAGGGTGGCCGGACGCGGGATTGAACCGTCGCCCTCGCGAATGCGAGTCCAGTGTGTTAACCACTGCACGACTGATTTTTCTTATTTTGAGAAATCACGAGGAGTGATCTGTTTTACTCGGTAAAAACTTTCTAAAGCCAAGATCGCATAAATATTTCTTTATTTACAACAACCGGTTTCGACAGATTTTGGTGTCATCTTCAGGCCTCCAAAAATTTTAGTAACCAAACGAGTGTGTGGGAACCTTACGCCAATTTGTCACATTAGTGGATAAAATGTAGCACATTATGCAAAGGCCTGTCAAAAATAAAACATTTACAAACAAAATGCACCTTGTGCGCATGGCCATGTCCATGTATATTGAACTCACAGATCCCTTTTACGTCATAAAAATCACAATACAAAATGAAATGCACAGCAGCACGTCTGAATGCTGATGTCATACCCATCACCCCTAGTGCACTGTGATCGATACCACATTACCTGAAGAGCGGTCTGTCTGGAAACTCAGGATATAGCGAAGCTTGTGACGTACAAGTGAATGGTAATGTTCTGAACGATCCATCACTTACGTAAGATATTGTGAAATCACACACATCACCAGCGCTACTCCTCGGGAAGTTTTAAGTATCCTGCAGTGGACTCGATTCTGCCCAACAATGCCGCCTCTGCCGTGAAGAGAAATAAATACAATAATAGCCTAATAATATTACAAATTACAGAATTCGAAATATTTGAAAGAAGAATCTTAAGAAAAAAATACTAGAATGCAATAGCAGCAGTGAATCAGAATACAGATTAAAATCGAATGCAGAACTATATGTGACAGTGGTGAAATTAACAAATGTAATGTGGAAAAGAGTTTAAATTTCTATATGTACATAAGCGGGATGAATAATGACAGAATAAGTACAGAAATCTATGACTTACTAAGCATTTGTAAATCATATGGCTTAGAACAGCAGGAAGAGAAATCGAAAATGTGGGAGGCAACATGGGCATGGTAAGAAACAGAACACATTTTAAAGAAGCAACAGAAAAGACAGTCTTGCAGAACAGGGGAAGAAACCAAGAACTGGAACGAAGTGGATACAAGAGGAGAAGGAATAACATTTTCGATGATTGGAAGAAGACTGAGCCCAAGGAAACGTGCGCTTCAAAACAATGAAGCAGAGAGTGTTGATTGATTCTGTCCTCTAAAAGGGTTATTCGAAAATAGTAACAGTAATAATAATAACAAGAATAATATTTGCTGTAATCGCTCCTGCAAAAGTAAACTCCGTTTTTATAAACGTTTCCCGTCGTGTTTCTGCCATTCTGCGAAGAAAAGTGCAGGTATTCTTGGAACCACACCCGTCTCTTAAAACCCTAGAAAGATAACTAAGAGTGAAAGAACTGGCCAATGAGAGTATCTCCTTTGCAGTTTTTGGTGGAATTTCAACACGGATCCGCAACCTCGAGGTAATCTCCAAAACATGAACATTCTGTTTCATATAACGACGTTAATGCAGAAATATTAGAGCGGAGGAAGACGAACACATTATAATCCACGACTACCTTGCATACCATCAAAGTTTGCCAGGCTGCTAGGAAATTCAGGGATGACTGCTGAGGGAACATAAGGAAAATACACAAAACGACGTACCGTTCAGCCTCTGTGCCATCACCACGCCCTTTACGTCCATTCGTCCGACAGTGAGGAGTGTCTGGAATTGAAGGAGTACAAGCTGCAGACGATGTAGCCAATAACGCCGCCTGCATGGTCTTCATCGCCGCCACTCGGGCAGTTGACCCTGAACATAAATAAATTTAACGCATCGCGCATAAATAGACGAAGTGATCCATTACTGTTAGATTGAAATAAATCAGTGTAAACAGCAATGACTGTAAAATACTTAGGGCCAAACGCCCGGAAGGACCTAGAGTTGAGTGATCACACAAAAAGCTGATAGGAAAAGCAGATGCCAGACTAAGATTCATTGCAGGAATATTAGGAAAATGTAATTTATTCACGAAAGAACTTGGTTACAAGACACTAGTTCCAACTCTTATTTGAGTGTTCCTCGTAAGTCTCGGACCAGTACCTGGTTGGATTAGTAGAGGAGATAGATAAGATACAATGTAGAGAGACGAGTTTCGTTGAAAGATAATGTAGTTGGCGAGAAAGCGTAACGGACATGATGAACAAACTCCAGTGGCACACGCTACAAGAAAGGGACTGTTAACATTTCGCCGGCCGGAGTGGCCGAGCGGTTCTAGGCGCTTCTGTCTGGAACCGCGCCACCGCTACGGTTTCAGGTTCGAATCCTGCCTCGGGCATGGATGTGTGTGTCGACCTTAGGTTAGTTAGGTTTAAGTAGTTCTAAGTTCTAAGGGATTGATGACCTTAGATGTTAAGTCCCATAGTGCTCAGAGACATTTTTTGTTAACATTTCGAAAGAGTACGTTCCGCGATGTGTCGAGCAGTATCGTACGTCCTCCAACATATGTCTCACAAGATGTTCACCACTGGAAAACCAGAGAAGTTAGAGCTGATACAAAGGTTTATCTGCAGTCATTCTTCCAACGCGTCACTCATGTGTGGTAAAGAGATGAGGGAAGTGTTAGTGATACCAGAAGTACTCCGCGCCATACAGAATACCTTGAAGAGCATGCAAATAGATATATGTGTTCACGAGAAGGAACAATAATGTGCGAGTAGCGATCCTCAAGTACTAGTTTCATTTCTTAACCTAATTCCCTCAACATTTCATTATTTAATCCGACTGCACTTCATTATCCTCATTTTACTTTTCTTGATGTTCATCTCGTAATCAGTTTTCAAGATATTGTCCATTTGGACAAATATGAAGTGAACATCATGATTGATGTTTAGGCGCTCTGGATGTAACGAACGAACAGAGTGCGCCTCGCTTCGCAAGATCTCTGTTCACTTAATCCATATTGATTTATATAGAGATTTTCGTTCTCCAAAAATTGTCATAATATGTGAAAATAAATACGCTCCCTAAGTCTACAGAGTGCAACGAGTGTAAATCGTCATGTTGTGGAACGAGTCATTTTACATTCATATTGCTAATTAATTTGTACATCTATGTATACTTTAAACATCACCATATAATTATTTTTCCCCAGAAATAAACACAAGATATACAGTTCGCGTTATCAATTCCCACCCACCACCTTTTACGCATTACAAACATAGAAATTGTTCTACGGAATAGGAGTAGTTGTCAAGGAGAAACTTTTTCAATTTATTTTCAAATTGTACCTTGCTGTCTGTTAGACATTTTATATCACTGGGTAAGCGGTCAAAAATTTTTGTTGCAGCGTTGTGCACCCCTTTTGTGCTAAAGACAAACTTAATGTTGAGTAATGAATGTCATTTTTTTCTTCTAGTATTGTAATTACGTACCTCATTGTTCCTTTTGAACTGTAGTGTAGTACTTACAATAAACTTCGTGAAGGAATAAATATACTGTGAAGCAATAGTCATAATGCCCAACTCCTTAAACAGATGTCTACAAGACGATCGCGGGCGAGCACTACATATCATTCTTACAGCTCGTTTTTTGGGCAATGTAGACCTTCTTTCTTTAAGATTCCACATGACATTACTCAATGAAAATAAGCGAAATATGTCAACTTACTGATTTCTGTCTCCCAAAATTTGCTATGCTTCTAAGTGCAAATATGGATGAACTGAGTTGTTTTAGGAGTTCGAAAATATGTTTTTTTCCAGTTTGAATTTTCATCAATATGGACATCTAATTATTTTGAAATTTCCACAATATGTATTATTTCATCACCATGTGATCCACTTACCACTGGTGCAGTACCCCTAGAGGTGCAAACTGAATATGATGTGTCTTTGTGAAATTCAGGGTGAGACCATTCGCAGAAAATCTGTCAATGATACCTCTGAGAACTTTGTTATATCTCATATCGTTCAGAAGCCTTTACACTATTAAACGACCGTAGTTGCTTTTCTACCCCACGATCTAAAAAAAAAAAAAAAAAAAATGGTTCAAATGGCTCTGAGCACTATGGGACTTAACATCTGAGGTCATCATTCCCCTAGAACGTAGAACTACTTAAACCTAACTAACCTAAGGACATCACACACGTCCATGCCCGAGGCAGGATTCGAACCTGCGACCATAGCAGGCGCGCGATTCCGGACTGAAGTGCCTAGTACCGCTCCGCCCCCGCGGCCGGCGGCAATTCTTCTCCAATTCTTATACTTTGTGGATGATAAGGTTAGCTCTGTTTATACAGTTAAAACCAGGTTCGATTAATAGATGCGGTAGACGAGATCTAGCAAACAGCGGTGCGTTTGTTCACCGGATCGTTTATTCGGAGCGAGAGCGTTACTGATGTACTCAACAGACACCAGTTACATACAGTGAAAGATATGCACTGTGCAACTCGGAAGGGTTTAGTGTTGGAATTTTGAAGGATACTTTCCAAGGAGGGTCACGTAGCGTACTAACAGATCCCCCACACGTCTCGTGAAATTACCACGATTCGAAGACCAGGCTAAACCACAATAGTTCTTCCCACATACCATTAACTAATGGAACAGGGAAAGGAGAAAACTATTCTAATACTTTCCACCACACACCGTAAGGAGGATTACTGAGTAAAGATGTCGATGAAGACGTTGAACACTCCGTCGACAACTATGTTATTAGTCGTTTTCCCATTTCCGTGAGCTTGAAAACACGTCTGTAGTAAAGCGCCAGCCAAATGTCACGAGGGTGATCGATTTTGATGAAACTTGTCACAGGATAACTAAACGCTTGCTCACCGAAGCTCTACGCCAAACAAGGTAGTTTTTTGCTGATGCGAGCGATTTCGTTTCCTTGAGTGAGAAACAACAGCCGCGTTTCAATGTGTACAGAGTGAACATAAAGGCTATACACTCCGTCTTCAGGACACGAGTGGCTTACCGGGACCATCCGACGGCCGTGTCATCCTCGGTGGAGGATGCGGATAGGAGGGGCGTGGGGTCAGCACACCGCTCTCCCGGTCGTAAGATATAAAGGCTATCCATGATTACAAAATTTTATCTCTAAGGATGTGTGTTAGAAACAGCTATCCGGTTTGTCGCAAATGATGATTTAAATCATAACGTTACTATGGATACACTTCTTCGCGTGCCGTGGGAGCTCAGTTCCAGGAATTTCGGCAGGTAGTTCACCATTCGTACGCCTGCAGTTGGATGAAACCTTTCCGGACAGATGGATCGCCGACAATCCAAGGTCATGAAATTGCAACGAAACCCAGACCCTTAGCTGCTTACAAGCGTTGATAAATATCAACCGTGACAGTTGAAAATGTGTGCCCCGACCATGAGTCGAAACCAGTATCTCCTGCTCGCATGGCATACGCTCTATCCGAGTTTTTTTTTAAGGGGAAGTGCTCCACCAACTTTTTTTTCGTGGGCAAGTACTCTATCAACATTTTTTACCGTTGGGTAATCGGGGGAACATCACTTCTGCAAGTGAATTTCTTTTCACCAGCGGCACTCCCCAGCTGGGCGGTGGGTCCATGAATAACAATCGCAAATAGTTAGGAGAAAGGATCCGGTATTCTGTTCTGTTCGTTAAGACCAGGAACTCGTCGATCAAGTATTGCCAAAAATCGAGGACTTTTCGCCGTCGCGCTACATGTATGCAACTGACCGCATTCATCCGGGTCATCGGGAAGTAGCGTCGGGACGAAAGAAGTCCAGGGGCACAATCTAAACATAGGGGCGGCGTAGCAGAAAAGCCATTATCTGGCGGATCAGTTCCCAGCACTCGAGTACGGGGCCACAGTTCAGTCGGTGTTTGTCCATGTCTACCGCCGCGAAAGGGGGTCGGGTCGGAAAGTTCTCGTTACTGACCACATACCACGTCGACCGCACTGAAATGGATACGAAGGCACGTGGATGGATCGCCAAACCCCGTCGACCGTGGGGTGGCGTCGTACAACGTCGTTAGCCGGAGTCCAGCGCTGGAGAACATTATAGTAACTCTTTGCCGTCGGGTTCCGTGTCTCCGGTATATCCATCAACATGTAGTTGTGTTCCACGAAAAAAGTTCTAATATATGATAGTGAGGGCGATAAATGTCGAACAGATACCGGTGGGCACAGCGTGTGTGGGGCCACCCCTGCTATCACGAGGCCAGGAAGACAGCCTGTTGGTGAAATCCAGAGTCGCCGCACTGAGCGAAGGTACAGCGCCAACGCTCTGTGCTTGGCGTGAGTCCAACGCCTCCCTTGTGGAAGGGTAAAGTAAGAGTAACAAAACGGATCTTGGAAACGGCACCAGTGCCTACCACGAGTCCGAACACTGCCTGTATCCAGGAAGCCATCGTGTCTGTCATCGGTAATACGCGGGTGTAACGGTTAATGTGAGAAGTCATGTACACATGGACGTACTGAGCGCGTTGAAAAATGTCCAATGATCTGAATTTTCTTGAGTCGTCGTAAGACCTTACGACACGTAAACGCCGACGATGGAGCGGTATTTGTGCAGTGAGACTTCTGTCAGGGGTACATCAAGTTCTGAAGGCATGCCTCGTCCCACCTCCATGTAGCGTGATTTCCGGAGGTTGAACACACTACTTGCCACCGCACTGTACTGTTGGAGCCAGGAAAGCGCCGTTTGTATTTCGACACCAGTCCGTGCTAACAACATCACATTATCGGCGTATGCACCACATCGAAAGGTTGCGGAACGGAGGCTAAGTCCTTCCAAGCGTCTCCGCAGTCCACGAAGAGCTGGTTCGAGGCCTGTGGCGAATGACATGGCAGAAAGAGGACAGCCCCGTCTGACGGACCTGCTGACACGGCCGGGGGCGAACCGATAGCCTCGTGACCGGCCGATGCATCAAACGAAGCACAACAGATGCGGTCATGCGCTGGATTCCGAAGTGTTCCATAACTGCACGCAGGAAACCATGTTCGACGTGATCGAAAGCGTGGTCAAAATCCAGAGCAACAAGAGCGCCGTCGTAAACACGTTAGTGTGTCCAGGATTGATCAGTATGAATGGCCGCCATTACTGTAGATATGAGCCTCTCAAGGAGGATGCATGTCAACAGCTTGTAATCGGTGTTTAGCATTCTCAGTGGGCGAAAATCAAGTGGGCGACAGCCTCCTCCGTGTTTGGTCACCGGAATCACGAGACCCAGTGAATTCAGACGGTACCTGAAAAACCGGGTTCACGAGTTCTCATCCGACTGAGCCATCGAGGAGACAGAGGATAGCGCGATTGCAAGGACTTATCTCTGGCACGCTCCTCGTGAGTCCCACATTTCCAACTTACTGTCCACACATTACATTTGTAGTGCCCCTGCACACTATACTCATTACTCGCGGCTTTCAATCTACCGAGAAGTTCGGGCAACGTAACTGCATCCGCACTGAAGAAGATCATTGGCCGGTAAGCCTTATCTATATAGGAAAATGGTACCTGTTCTTTCTGACGTGTCCGGAAGAACAGATACCATCTCCATATAATCCAAGGTCATGGTCACCACGTTCACTAGACGTAATCGCTCTTGAGATTTTTGTGGGTTTGCATTAGAGATAAAGTGTCCACTTCACCAGTTTCTGATGTGCAGATTCTTATGCCACGAATTCGAGATGGAGTAGAGGCAGTTAAGGAAAAGATGTTGGCGAAGAAATGGAGAGGAGTATCACTCAGACGTTCTAAGAGAAACAAGGAAACAAGTGGAGCAGACGCGGAACTACATTCATAAAAAGCTCTGTCAGCTAAGACACTATTTGGAACGAACCCCGTAGTTGTATCTAGCACGGTTACTTAGAAATAAATGTTTGTAATGACGGAAAGAGCGTATACTCACCTCACACTATACTTTTTTTCTCTCTTTTTACATTTTTAAGACATGAATGTAATAAGGTAACTAAAAGGTACGACTTTCAAAAAGAATAGTATAAAATTTATTTTAGTTGCAGTAAATGTTACAGTGGTCGTGGAAACACATGCAATTTGTTATACTTGTAACAAAGTCGACAAATTAATTCAGTCTTTTAGAGAGCTTCGGAATAGCAGCACTTCAAAAATTTTGTTGTTGCGACCACGTTGAGCGTTAAGTGTTCAGCACAAATCTCATGGGAGGCTGTAAAGTGCATTATGTGCGAACGCTGAGTGAAAAAGTGACAGTGAAATAGATGACTCAGATTCAAATCTGCCTAATCCTTGACTATGGCAGCGAGAAGCGTGTGTTAATGCCGGAAATTTCCCAATTCCTTCACCAGCAACTCGTTATTAAGCGGTGTTAAGTCGTAATTATGAGGTTGCCGGTAGGATTACAGCTGCGTTTATCCGGACGTGGGGCGTATCCCCGCAGTACAGCTAACAAGCCGTGAAGGTCGCGGCAACACCTAAGGGGCTAGGTGCCAAATGCTAATCCCGTTAGGCAATCTGGCCTGTCATGAAGACAGCACTTGAATGTCAGTTGGAAATGCAGCATGTTTTTGTGGCAGTCAGGCTAGGAAGGCGGATGTGGTAGAGACCAAAAACGAAATTTGAGATTCCCGGCGGGGTCAGGGATTTTCTCTGCCTCGTGATGACTGGGTGTTGTGTGCTGTCCTTAGGTTAGTTAGGTTTAAGTACTTCTAAGTTCTAGGGGACTGATGACCATAGATGTTAAGTCCTATTGTGCTCAGAGCCATTTGAACCATTTGAACGAAATTTGAAGCTAGCTACAAGGACATAGAAGATGTCCCCAGTGAGTAGATACAGGGTGTTTCAAAAATGACCGGTATATTTGAAACGGCAATAAAAACTAAACGAGCAGCGATAGAAATACACCGTTTGTTGCAATATGGTTGGAACAACAGTACATTTTCAGGCAGACAAACTTTCGAAATTACAGTAGTTACAATTTTCAACAACAGATGGCGCTGCGGTCTGGGAAACTCTATAGTACGGTATTTTCCACATATCCACCATGCGTAGCAATAATATGGCGTAGTCTCTGAATGAAATTACCCGAAACCTTTGACAACGTGTCTGGCGGAATGGCTTCACATGCAGATGAGATGTACTGCTTCAGCTGTTCAATTGTTTCTGGATTCTGGCGGTACACCTGGTCTTTCAAGTGTCCCCACAGAAAGAAGTCACAGGGATTCTTGTCTGGCGAATAGGGAGGCCAATCCACGCCGCCTCCTGTATGTTTCGGATAGCCCAAAGCAATCACACGATCATCGAAATATTCATTCAGGAAATTAAAGACGTCGGCCGTGCGATGTGGCCGGGCACCATCTTGCATAAACCACGAGGTGTTCGCAGTGTCGTCCAAGGCAGTTTGTACCGCCACAAATTCACGAAGAATGTCCAGATAGCGTTATGCAGTAATCGTTTCGGATCTGAAAAATGGGCCAATGATTCCTTTGGAAGAAATGGCGGCCCAGACCAGTACTTTTTGAGGATGCAGGGACGATGGGACTGCAACATGGGGCTTCTCGGTTCCCCATATGCGCCAGTTCTGTTTATTGACGAAGCCGTCCAGGTAAAAATAAGCTTCGTCAGTAAACCAAATGCTGCCCACATGCATATCGCCGTCATCAATCCTGTGCACTATATCGTTAGCGAATGTCTCTCGTGCAGCAATGGTAGCGGCGCTGAGGGGTTGCCGCGTTTGAATTTTGTATGGATAGAGGTGTAAACTCTGGCGCATGAGACGATACGTGGACGTTGGCGTCATTTGGACCGCAGCTGCAACACGGCGAACGGAAACCCGAGGCCGCTGTTGGATCACCTGCTGCACTAGCTGCGCGTTGCCCTCTGAGGTTGCCGTACGCAGTGGCCCTACCTTTCCAGCACGTTCATCCGTCACGTTCCCAGTCCGTTGAAAATTTTCAAACAGATCCTTTATTGTATCGCTTTTCGGTCCTTTGGTTACATTAAACCTCCGTTGAAAACTTCGTCTTGTAGCAACAACACTGTGTTCTAGGCGGTGGAATTCCAACACCAGAAAAATCCTCTGTTCTAAGGAATAAACCATGTTGTCTACAGCACAATTGCACGTTGTGAACAGCACACGCTTACAGCAGAAAGACGACGTACAGAATGGCGCACCCACAGACTGCGTTGTCTTCTATATCTTTCACATCACTTGCAGCGCCATCTGTTGTTTAAAATTGTAACTACTGTAATTTCGAAAGTTTGTCCGCCTGAAAATGTACTGTTGTCCCAAGCATATTGCAACAAACGGTGTATTTCTATCGCTGCTCGTTTAGTTTTTATTGCCGTTTCAAATATACCGGTCATTTTTGAAACACCCTGTATTTGGCGATGTCTGCAGTCATAACAAAATTATTTAGATGCTGGTGCTGTGTTGGTGACAGAGAGAGAGAGAGAGAGAGAGAGAGAGAGAGAGAGAGAGAAAGGGACAGATAGAGAGATGGAGAGGGAAGGGGGAGAGAACCTGTCGGCATAGTGAATGGAATGTTTCATCGTCTCACGTGACTAGGGACATGGAAAATATATCTGTGTTTCCCGGTACTGAGTACTTTCACGATTTCGTTGATATTTTTATGTTACATATTTTTCAATTGCCCTCCTACAAGTAGTCATCGTATCTAAAGACCCTAGAGTCACGAAAGAGCTGTCGGGGAACTCTATGCGACTGTAAGCAAAACTACACCCATAGAAACTGCTGAAAACCGCAGATACGTAATTTTAGAAAAACTCTTGCCAATACTAGTAAAAGACGTTTCATGATAAAAAAAAGGCCTCGCGCACCTAGCGTTCCGTACAGACCTGATCATGTGTATCGAGAGTTCTTCCACGCTAGGAATCCAGGAATTTCAATGATTACTGCCTGTTATAACGATACTAACAAGATATCAAAACATGTGACTCAAATTGCTATATCTTTTGACTACATTGACGTACAAGTTTGAATGTATTATACCGCCAACAGACAGTGGACTTTAGTATATGACATAAAATTCAGCTTGATAGGTCTTCTTGTTCCTTCCGTCTGTTAAACGGACAGACAAATAATCGGATAACAAATGACAAAAAATATTTTTCTTGTGATATAATTACAAACTGAAAGTTTTTGAATTTTTGCTTTACCTCTGCCATGAAGTCTTCCTTTCCTGCCAAATTTCACGATTCTAGGTCAACAGGAAGGATCCTATAGGTTTCGCTGAGCGAGTTTGCGAATATCACAACACGTGACATAAAAGGCCGTATTTATCGATTACTTTCACTCAGAAGTTTAAAGTTTTCACAATACCAAGGGACAATTGACTGTAGTGCGTAAAAAAAAAATTAAACGTGATACGTCAACCCGTTACTCAGAAAAATGGTGCTGAGAGTCGAACAGACTACCAGACAAATGGACTAACAATGAACTGATCCTACAAGGGTCCGTTTATACCGATTGATGTACGAACCCTAAAAACGCAAAGCATCCAGAAGACACGGTCGGATGTCAGTAACGTTCATACACTTCACTTCATGGGTGGGTATGATAAATAATTAGAGTTGTAATTTCTTGTGACAGGTAGAACAACCACCAACCTGCTTTAGGGTTGTTCACAAGCCCTGTAGAATACATAAGGGTCGTGAACAGCGTCAAATGTTCAGTGATCGCTGTGAAGGACTGGAAGATAACGTGCTCACCTGAGACCTCGTTATCAGCACTGATGCAGTTTGAAATGGGTTTCTTTGCGAGAGTCCATTTGGCCGAACGGTCGAATCTTTCAGTATCCAGATGGGCATTCGGACGTGAGAGGGGCCCGATGACGGGCCGTATGGAAATGCTAGGTAACGCTTACTCCTCGTCAAGGTTCCAGCCGACCACGTCTAACCGCGACAGTGGGGGATCGCCGTATTCTATAACAAGCATATGGTAACACTGTACCTGCGCCCGCCGTACGAGAAAAAGTAATGGACTCCCAGCGACACTCTGTGCCATCCTGCAACATTGATACGGGACTGACGGCAGGAGGACTGGTGAATTACGTGATCCATGACTATACTGACGTTTACACCACAACACAAATTGCTGCGTTTGCAGTGGTGCCGCGACCGGAAAACATGGACTGCTGACGGGTGGCGTCGAACTGCGTTCAACGATTCACAGCGATTATATGGCTGATAACCTAGTGAGAGATCCCATTCTCCCAATGGTTTGGAGAGGCACAGAGTACTGCTTGCGTCATGGTGTCGGGAACCGGCACTTTCTGGAGTGCCTTTTCGTTCGACAGCAGAAGCTCTCTCGCGGTCATCCAACGTGCACTGGCTGCTGAACTGCACATCAGTCTGGCGACTATACCTGTCGTGCTGGTATTCATGGAAGCATTCGAAAGGGGCGCTTTCCAAGAGGATAACGCTCGCCCACATATAGTCAATGTGCTGTGCAGAGTGCCGGCATTCTGCCTTGGCCTGCTCGATCACCAGACTTCAGTCGAGCAGATATGAAACATCTTACGATGACACCCCCACCGTCATCCACTACTATTATGTTTCCATCCTTGTCGTCAAATATGTGCAGTCTAGGAATCCTATGTACTCAGTTCGATAGACGAAGAGTCAAGCAAATCGTTTTAGTGTGTTTTATTACAAAAAGATAAGATACAATACTCAACTTTGCAATTCCACAGATTGTCGCAAGCAAAGGGCGATGTGCGAAGTATTAAATCTTCTTTAGTATACGAGGTGCGACAATAAAGTAATGATACTGATTTTCTTTGCAAGATGTGGCAACCCTGCAGGCTTACGTAAGCACAATATCTTGGACCTTGGTCTATAACCCTCTTCTAGTCCAAGCAGCACATCGATGTATCTGCTCAGTCGTGAGTTGTGCTGTAATAAGTTAACATGTGTTTGTGTCTCTCGTCATGGAAATGGAACCGCATAATATTGCGCAACGGCATGCCATTTCTTTTTGCGTTAAATTGTGTGAAAACGCGACGACAACTTACAGTAAATTTCAGAAGGCTTTTGGAGAGGAGGCTATGTAAAGAGATCAAGTTTTTCGTTGGCATAAAATGTTTACTGAAGGCAGAATGAATGTTGAACATGTAGACCGCAGTGGACGACCATGCGTGCTCGTGTGCTTCTTTTATTCCAAGGGAATTGTTCATAAAGAGTGGGTGCCTCCTGGACAAACAGTAAACCAATATTACTAACAAGAAATTTTAGAAACACTTCGTAAAAGAGTTTTTCATGTCCGTACCAACATTGCTGATAATTGCATTCTGCATCACGATAATGCGCCATCCCATACTGCTCCGTCAGTACAGAAATTTTTAACCTCAGAATAAATTTCATAGCCACCTTATTCACCAGATATCGCTCCGTGCGACTTTTTTCTATTTCCAAGTGTCAAAACGGCGGTCAAGGGACGCCATTTCCAAACAACACAAAATGTCAAAAAAGCTGTGACTAGGGTCTTGGAGGATATTATAGAAGATGAGTTCCAGAAATGTTACCATCAACGGCAGAACCTCTGGAAAAAGTGTGTGCAATCAGACGGGAACGACTTTGAAGGAGACAACACTAAACTTGACTAAAACGGTAAGCTACATTTTTTGACACCAGTCTCATTACCTTTTTGTCGCACCTTGTATACAGTTCCAGGTCTTTGCCACCTAGAGTGTACAAGCGAAGTAACGAGCGTTGACGCTTCTATCCAAGTCGCTAGTCTTGCAGCTGCTATTCGACTGGGTGTCGCTAGTCGGTCGCGATGGTTCTGCCATCGTCACATAGAGGCCACTGCTGTCGCTTTGTCGCCGGCCGAGGTGGCCGAGCGGTTCTACGCGCTACAGTCTGGAACGGCGCGACCGCTACGGTCGCAGCTTCGAATCCTGCCTCGGGCATGGGTGTGTGTGATGTCATTAGATTAGTTAGGTTTACGTAGTTCTAAGTTCTAGGGGACTGATGACCTTAGAAGTTGAGCCATTTTTTTGTCGCGTTGTCCACCTGGAGAGGTGTCGGTCAGCGTGCGATAGGCTGACGTCTTCTCACAGACATCTCTTCTCTGTCGTTCCCGACTAGCGTGCCGGCGCTTGACACCATGAAACAACTACTAGCATTAACTGTCCCAGTATTGGCCGACGAAGTGCAGCAAGCATAGAACTCCATTCCACAAACGGAGTTACGGCACCTGTACGACATAATGCGTGAAAGGTTGCATGGTTGTACTCGACAGTTCAACAGTGGCGGTTACACCGCTTACTGATGTACCAGCACTTCGCACTTGCAATCGCTGTCTCGCACTCATAGTGATATTGCAATGCTAATCACTTAAAAACTGGGTTATTTCGGAAATCAGCCGTTTGCAAACACCAATAGTCTATTTTTATATTTCCCCAGACATGTTTCGACATCAATATGTCATCTTCTATGGGTTTACTTTTATTTTCTGTAAAGTACAATATCACATACGTAATAATTTAAGTACTGTAGGCCTAAGAAATAAAATATTTCAATTTGCTTCGTTTTGGTTCAAATGGCTCTGAGCACTATGGGACTCAACTGCTGAGGTCATTAGTCCCCTAGAACTTAGAACTAGTTAAACCTAACTAACCTAAGGACATCACAAACATCCATGCCCGAGGCAGGATTCGAACCTGCGACCGTAGCGGTCTCGCGGTTCCAGACTGCAGCGCCTTTAACCGCACGGCCACTTCGGCCGGCTGCTTCGTTTTGTTTGGACACTCACCGTAAAATTACGTCGCTAATTGAACTGTAAAATTAAATATCGATTTTAGTGCTCTTTTTTCTTTTTTTGACGCATGTCGTCTGCAAACTAGCCACGAAGAAAATTATTGCGTATTTGTGGAGAGCTGTATCGAAGTTAGTCGTTATGTAGGTTTCTGTACTTACTTTTTCCGTCCTGTTTCGTGTCCCTGGTTGGTGTCTCAATCAGCCAATATTTACTGCATTGATTTCACTCAGTTCTTCATAAATTTCCGCTCATTACTTCACCTCACAAGCACTTACACAAAGTGTGATCTGATGATCTGAGCGGACACTTCTGCCAACACACTCAGTGAGATGTGTCATGTTATTGTCGTTGCTCACTTGTTCGTCCTTCGTCTTGTGTATGTTATGGCGCTGATTCTGCATGTGTGTGTGTGTGTGTGTGTGTGTGTGTGTGCGTGCGTGTGTGTGTGTGTGTTTGTGACAGAGAGAGAGAGAGAGAGAGAGAGAGAGAGAGAGAGAGAGAGAGAGAGAGAGAGAGATGCCTGTATTATTGCTTTTTGTATGTGGTAGTTCTCCTCTATTGTGAGGTTTTAGCAGAGACTGTTGCTTTCTCTGAGGATCTTAAGATTAGTCTCCATGTTTTTTGGGTGCTGGTTTTCTTGTATTAAATAGTCTGCAAAAGTGGGGTGTGTACTATGACTTCTTAGGGCTCTGAGGTGTTCTGGAGTACCTCGTTTTGAAATTTCTGGATGTTTGACCTATGTAGACCGACTGGCATGAACTGCAAGTTAACTGATGTATTCCACCTTTGGAGATTTTGTCTGCAGAGGTGATCAGGTCTTAGATTCTTATGCACTGTGTTATTTGTGCGGAATGATATTTGTAGCCCTTGTTTCTTGAGTATGTTTCCCACCCTGTGTGCATTTTTGTTGCTGTATGGTAGTGTGTGCCATGCTGTACTCTTTGTAGGGTGTTCCTGGTATCCTGTGTTTGTCTGGTGCTTGTCTTCTTGGTTCTCTGTTGTGACTGGTGATTTGTTGATGGTTTGATCTCTTTTAATTTGCTTTTTAACTTCGTTGTACAGTTTGTTTATCGTTTGTGTGTTATATCCATTCTCTCTGGCTGCTTGGCGTATTGTATTTAGTTCCTGTGTGTAGTTGAGTTTGTCCAGTTGAGATCTGTTGAGCCGGTGTAGCATGTGTCTCAAACTTGAGGGTTTATGTGCTTGTGGGTGGTTTGAGTTGATGTGAATGGTTGTACTTGTGGCTGTAGGTTTCCTGAAAATTCCAAAAGTATGTTTGTAGTTGATTCTGTGTATGGTTCTCTCGAAGAAATTATGCTTATTTCGTCTTATGTCTCAATGGTGAATTTTATTTTTGGGTGAATTGTATTTATGTCACTGTGTAATTGTTTTATTCGGGTATGTGTTTCATCAGTCAAGCAAATGATGTCACTTAATAGACTTAATGTCACTTAAAAGCTTAAATATGTGGGCTAGGCACATAGATTCCTACATTTGGCTACCCTACATTGATTATTTTTTGATGTTGTAGTTTATATATATATTCTTTGGTGAGCGGGTTTGCCTGCTTCCGCTAGTCTGAACCAGCAGGCAACGTTATTTGCGGCCAACGCGGCTGGAGCCCGGCCATTAATAACCGCGCAGGTAATCAGGTGGAGCCGCGGAGTCTGGTCACGGCCCACACGAATCCGCCGGCGGGAATGTTTACGACCGATTAAGGGGGGCGTGGCGGCCGCGACAGAGACGGACGGCGCGACCACCGATCTAGGCGATTGCTATCGCCGTCCGGTACACAGAGGCGGAGGCGCAGGCGCCGACCGGCGTGCCGGAATGCCCTGGCACTGTGCGGCTGAGGCGGGGCGAGGTGTGGCGGTTTATGGCCGATTCATCACGGCCCGCCAGCATGACCGGCCTGCCGATGCCGCACTAGGACCCCACGCGTTACGGACGGCTCACTCGCAACCCAGCCGAGGATTACCCGATGCAGCGGCACCACTTTGCAGTGCGTCTCTCAAGCAGGAGATATGCAGGGTCAGCCACGTAACTGGGACTCCTCAAGTAGCCCACAATCAGCTATTCGAGACGTGGTCAAAAAATTGTACACCGCAGTAAAAAAAGTAATTATTCACATATGAAGATGGCCATAGTATCGCGAACACAAAAAGGGAAGTGCATATCCGGACTGTCATTTGTATTCGGATGAATCGGGTGAAAAAGTTTCCGAAGTGGTTATGGCCGCAAGACTGGAATTAACTGAACGCGAAATGATAGATGGAGCTGCACGCATGGGGCATCAAATTTCGGAAATCGTTAGCGAAGTCGATATTCTGAGATCCACAGTATCAAGAGTATGCCGAGAACAACAAATTTCAGGCCTTACCTCTCACCACAGACAACGCAGTGGTCAACTGTCTTCACTTAACGACCGAGAGCAGCGGCATTTGCGTGGAGTTTTCAGTGCTAGCACTGCGTGAAGAAACATCACAAATCAATGTGGGACGTACAACGAAAGTATCAGTTATTATTTATTCATGCATTTATTTTACCTGGCAAGATTAGGGCCTTCAAGCCCTCTCTTACACCTAACCAGGCATACTCAGATTGAACGAATTTCAGTTTCTACAGAACATTAAGGACATATAACGTGTTATACAGAATTAATGTTAAAGAAACAAATAGAGATTATAACAGTAGTACAATGATAATTATAACAATCAAAAAAATAATTATAACAATCGAGAATAATAATAATAATAGTAATGACTATGTATATGAAAGTAAACATTTTTTTTTTATGAATGTCAGTGCTATAGTTAGTTGGGAATTTTCTCGTTATGTTCTTGCAGCTTGTGAGTTATTCTCATCGAGCAGAGACATAAAAGAGATATAGAAGAGTTATATAGGTTAGAGGAAGAGAAATAGAATGATAAAATTCTAAGCTATGATGGAGAAGAGAAAGAAAGAGATGAGAGGGGCACAACAATCGTGGCTATACCGTCCCTAATATGTAAGTTCCCTCTTGAACGTTGAGTGGTTCTGGATAAGACGCAGATCACAGGGAAGCGCGTTCCATAGTCGTATGGCTGAGATGGAGAATGACACGGAGAAAGATTTTGTGTTATGTAATGGTACAGCCAAGATGCTAGACGTATCCGATCTGGTATTGCGGTTGTGGAATGATGATAGGTGTTTAATGTGAGAAGATAAGTATTGGGGGCACCAGTGGCTAAGAAATCGATGAAGTAAGCACATCGTGTGGAGATCGCGTGCATTATGTGGGCGTATCCAACCTAGCTGGGAGTATGAAGGACTGATGTGATCATACAACCGTATATTGCACACGTATCTAACGCAAGCATTCATCACTAGCTCGAGGCATCTCGAATTCTCACTATTTGTGCCTTGTTGAACTACATCAGAGTAGTAAAGATTAGGCAAGACTAGTGTTTGGACTAATTTTTGTTTAACATGGGTTGGAAATATTTTTCTAACTTTTTGAATTGCATGTAGGGAGGAGAGCGATTTCCGGCAAGCTGTGACTGTTTGTTCTTCCCAGTTTAGGTGTTCATCCAAGATTATTCCAAGGTCTTTTACTGTTTTTTGGTATGGTAGTTGGGTACCATTGAGGAGTATTTGAGAGACTGTTTCACGAAAGTACCGGCTGATTAACTTTTGATGAGATATAAGTATGACCTGGGATTTCTTGGGGTTTAGTTTCAGACCTAGGTTTTGTGTCCATCGAGAAACAGAGCTAAGATCTGCGTTCATACTCGCTACTGCGTCAGCAATGTTCTTGGGGCTTGCACTTATGTACAGTTGGATGTCGTCGGCATATAGATGGTAGTTTCAGAGTGAATCACTGAAGAAATATCATTAATGTACAGTGAGAAGAGTAATGGACAAAGGACGGAGCCTTGGGGAGCTCCAGAGCGCACGTTTTTCCATGATGACTTTTCCGACCCACAAATGGCTTGTTGCCTTCTGGTTTTGAGGTAGCTGTCGAACCAGTGTATTGCGCTGTTTGAGTAATTCAGCTGTTTCATTTTAATTAGTAATATATCAAAGTCAACTGTATCAAAAGCCTTGCTAAAGTCAAGCAGTGTTAGAATGGTAGCTTCACGTCTGTCCATAGCATGTTTAATGTCATCAGTTACTTAGATTAATGCAGTTGCTGTACTATGGCGCTTTCGAAAGCCTGACTGATATTTGTCATGGATGTTATGAGTTTTGAGGTAATCCGTCAGCTGTTAGCTGTTCATGGATGATGTATTCTAGGGCTTTAGATATTGCAGGTAGTATGCTGATCGGCCTGTAGTGACCTGGCGACATAGGGTTGTCAGTCTTGGGTATAGGTTGAATTAAACTTTGCTTCCACTCAGTAGGAAGTGGGGCGAAATTTGGCGTTAATGGGCTATGGCTGCAGATGACTGGAGAGTGTACCGTCGCTAACAGCACGCCTCTCCTGGGCTATTGACCATACTGGTTGGATTGTAGACGACTGGAAAACCGAGGCCTGGTCAGATGAGTGCCGATTTAAGTTGGTATGAGCTGACGGGAGGGTTCCAGTGTGGTGCAGACCCCACGGAGCCATGGACTCATAATGTCAACAGAGCACTATGCTAGATGGTGGTGGCTCAGTAATGATACGGGCTGTGTTTACATGGAATGAACTGGGTCCTCCGGTCCAATTGAACCGATCATCGTCTGGAAATGGTTATGCTCAGTTACTTGGAGAGCATTTGCTGACAATCATAGACTTCATGTTCCCAAACAATGGTGAAATTTTTATGGATGACAGTGCCCTGTGTCACTGGGCCACTATTGGTCGCTATTCCTTTGAAGCACAATCTGGACGGCCAGAGGTTTTGGCCACTCAGATCGTCGGGCATGAATCCCATTGAATGTTTATGGGAGATAATGGAGAGGTCAGTTCGCACACAAAATCTTGCATGGCAACACTTTTGCAATTATGGGTGGCTATAGCTGCAGCATGGTTCAGTATTTATGCAGGGGACTTCTAACGACTTCACTCCATGCCAGATCGAGTTGCTGTACGGCGCAGGCCAAAGGAAGGTCTGACACAAAGTTATGAGGGTATTCCATGCCTTCTGTCACTTCAGTGTTCAAATGGCTCTGAGCACTATGGGACTTTAGGGGCTCGGCAACGCCCTATAATTGCAATGTTAGCTTGTAAATTACATCTTTCCTCACAAAGTATTTGAGGTAGGAAGTTGAACATTTTACAGATTATTTATTGGAATATGGGCTACAACTTAGCACAAGGATTTTACAAAATTTTAGTTCAGTTATTAAAGATGATTTTTTTTCCATTATAATGAAAATTCACAACATTTTTTTGCAATTTTTTATTTATATATTCAAAAATATACAGTTTTTTGGAAAAAGGCTGTGTTAAATTATGCAGAAGGTACTGTGTAACATTTACTGAAAGTTTGAAACAAATATGTTTGGAAGATCCTTAGAAAACATGTAATTAGTATGAGAAAATAAAAGTTTTGGGAATCGAGCGACAAAGATTGGATTAACTTTTTAGTGCATTCCAGGTCCATAGGATGGATTATCTTCATCCTCTGCAAACTCCTCCTCCAGCTTCCTCTTGTTCCTCCTCCTGTTTAGTCTTGCTTGTATTTCTAGACTCTTTACAGCCCTGTCTGCAGCCCGAAGGCGTTCCTTGTCTAAAGCAAGCATCGCTCGTACCATGTTAGAACCTATCTTCATTCCCATATTTCTAAATACCTTGCACCTTACAATGTTGCCATCATTGAAAGTCGCAACAGTATCATACACACCAAAGTGAAGTGTTTCTATTCCAACAAATACAGTCTTGGGGATTCTCGACCATATAACACTATTTACACTTTCATTGGGGTTTTGAGTTTTTCCGTGAATACACTTTTTCCACAGTTCAGGTGCTGCTAAGTCTCTGAAAATAGGTTTTATCACCTCCATTATTGCATGAGGCAGACTATGCTTATGAGTGTACACTTCACCAGTTAGCAATCCTTTGTTGTATTTACACCAATTTTCTTTGGGACACAAGCTATGTTGGGGATTTTCATCGGTTGAAGAAGTGTGAAAAAAAAGAGCCCAAACAGCCTTCTTCATTTCGTCGACACTTTGTGTATTTTGCCTAATAGCCATTCCATAATAGTTCTGTATTTTGTCAATTACACTGTCAGTTAACCTTCCCTTCCCATCCAACCCTTTACCATCACTGAGTTTTTGTTTTTTGTACGAAGCTTTCAGTCGCCGAAGTCTTGTTCCCATTCGCTTCTGTACGTGTCCAATACACTCAAATTTCTGCACTACAACATCATCACCATAGGGCTTCAGTCCTTGAACATGTTTGAAACTTTTAGAATCACCGTCACCAAGGTAATTAACATATCGCACTTTATCACAGGCCTCAGAACGCTGGAATATACTGGCAACATTCCTCCACTACTGCCACTATAGATAGCTTTGCAATTATTTTAAAGTGTACCTTTATATTTTTGTGGACATCTACAATACTTTGATATTACTGCTACATCTAAAACTTTCCCTGTATACATACTGGTGGCAGATACTACACCATGAAGAGATGTGTGTCCCCGTTTATGCCAGGTACCATCGAATGCTGCAGTCAAATCTCTGTTACCATTATTTTCCATTACTGCCTCTTCCACAGCGTTCTTCATAGATTCTATACAGACATCTTCTACTTTAGACCCTATTAATTTATTATAGGTCGTAAACTTGGTTGGGGGATTTGGAAGATTCATGATGCCACATAAAATTGCACCTGCAGTAGCACCCTTACCAACTGAACGCAAGGAATAAACAAATCTAATGTTGTGTTCGTAGATTTTGCCACCATTTTCTTCAGTTGCAGTTACTGCAACACTGTTCCAAAAGGTGGTCATGTATGAACACTTATCACATTTCAGTTGTATTTCACTAGCAAGTCCTACGTGCAGGGTTCCAGACCAACTTCACTACAATGAATACATCTTACACAGTTTGAAAAAATTCCTTTGAGAACCGACATATCAAATATTTCATTCACATCCGATTCGCCCATAAAACATTCATAGTTTTCACTCATTGAACCAAGCTTCTTCTGTGAAGTATTTTCTTTCCCACTTTGACTGCTATGGGCAGGTGTACTTGAGAGGTTAGGTTCACTCACTTGGTTATCGTCTTTATTGTTTACAGTAATTACACATACCTTTGGCTTTCCAACATTTCTCCTTTTCTTAAAAGCCTTCAGAGGATTTCTAATAACTTTACTTTTACTCATTATTATACTTCAACAAAACAGAGACTCAAGAAACAGAATTAATTACGAATATTTTCGAGATAACGACAGAGTAAATAAACATGAAACAATCGACAATCACACCAGCGATATATATTGAACCATCACAGGTTAGCCACAACACATACTTTATCTCACATCACTAAAATGTACCTGATGAACACGGACGTTAATAATAACACCATTTGACAGCAGTTTAACAGCGCCACAGTGGGTCACGCCCATGTAGAACACATTTCAAAAAAAATTTAAAAATAGTTTTAGTCTTCGGAATTGAATAAATTATATATCTATTAAAAGGTAATAGTCTGCAGATTCAGAAAACGCAAAAAAGTAAAAATTGAACTTTTCATGATTTTGAGCCTTTCCGGAGCCCCTTAACATCTGAGGTCATCAGTCCCCTAGAACTTAGAACTACTTAAACCTAACCAAACTAAGGACATCACTCACATCCATGCCCGAGGCAGGATTCGAACCTGCGACCGTAGCGGTCGCGCGGTGTCACTTCAGTGTCTACCGCTATAGCGACCCGGTATACCTTCATTTGTTGTAGAGATCTCCAACGCTTTATCAGAGAGGAAACTATATCTTTCTTTAAACGGTCATAAACTCGTCGAAGTATTTGGATATCCCTTTTGAGACATAAACAGACAGTAAAATTGTCCACCATACTGAATCCTCCGCCTTATGTTTGTGCGGTATCAGTGATGTACGAAGACAAAAACATCAAGCTTTGGAAGGTAACAGTACGTGTAGCAAATACTGACTAGTATTTTGTACTTCAGCCATACACTCGTGGACAAGTGAAGTTGAAAAAACGTGTAGAAATCAGGAAGGACAGTTATCTTTCGATCAAGTGAAGAAGTGAGAGGGCATAGATTGACATACGGCTTTAATTCGTTTTGCATCGTGCCAACATGGAAAAGCCAGTCACATTCATTGCAGAAGATGTAATGCACCTAGAAAAAGTGAAATAATCGGAGACATATAGTTTAATTATTCAATGCGTTATAGGTATAAATGCAGATATTTCTATTGGTGACTGAGGACGGTGTGCTGAACAACATTACGTCAGTGATTACGTCATTTGTAGCCTAGTAATTGTAGCTAACGCAAGTCGTATGGTTTTAGTTTTTGGTACATCCAAGAACAAGGGGCAAGGCAAGCTCTTAATGCTGATTTTCCTCTGGGCAGCAGTTAAGGTGTCAAAGCGTGGACACGTTGATTGTTAGCCTACACTGAAAGCGTTGTCCACTTAGTGGTGCAGTTATGGTCACGCAAAAAAAAAAAAAAAAAAAAAAAAAAAAAAGCGAGACACTGATGGGTGTCCATATTAAGATTCCACGTATAAAAATACGCTCACTTCTCACTTATACCCATTACACTTTGTTACGCCTTGTGTATTCTCTCTATCGCAATGCAAAGCACCTTCCTGTAGGATTGATAACATTAGAAACAATATATTGTGGCAGAATATATATATATATATATATATATATATATATATATATATGAAATGATAATTAAATAGACACCCTAGCTGCAAGCAGGCGTTGATACACTTCATTGGGGACATGTTGAAAATGTGTGCCCCGACCGGGACTCGAACCCGCGATCTCCTGCTTACATGGCAGACGCTCTATCCATCTGAGCCACCGCGGGCACAGAGGATAGTGCGTCTGCAGGGACTTATCCCTTGCACGCTCCCCGTGAGATCCACATTCCCAACATGTCCACAACACTACATTCGTAGTGCGCCTAATAGATGTTTGCCCATCATACTCATTACTCGTGGCAGATTAATCTACCAAGTCCCGTACGAGTTCGGGCATAGCGTGTGCGTTTGCACAAGAAGGTCAAAGGCCGGGAACCCATATTTTTTTAACTATATATATGACGGTAATATCTGTTCCCGAAAGAACATTTTCAACATGTCCCCAATGAAGTGTATTAACGCCTGCTTGCAGCTAGGGTGTCTATTTAATTACCATTTCATTTCTAGCAAAGCTGCATGGTCATCCACGGTAACTGTTCTTTCGGGAACAGATATTACCGTCATATATATATATATATATATATATATATATATATATATATATATATATATATATATATATATGAAGGGCTTATTTCAACGATAGTGGTACAAGTCCATTTTTGTTCATTCTGAGTTACAGAGTTCTAAAGTTAAATGACCGCTGAAAAATCTGCAGTTGAGGTACCAGAAATATACCAAGTATATATACTTGAAATAAGCCCTTCATATATTTAACTGAATCCGAAAATGTTGAGGAAATACTAATCAGTATTATCCACAGCTTACCATCGTAGACCATTGACGAGGTAGGTCAGAATTTTAGATGACATGCCATGTTTTCCATCAGTTTGTCGTAAGGTGTCGTCATCCATGCCACCAGACGATATCAGATGAACATCTGTGTAAACATAATTCAAACTCTGTTACTGCATAGTTTACTGGCAGAGGTTATTAAAAATTAATTTCGTTATGGAAATAATGAAGCCCTTTAAATAAATGACAAAGTTATTAAGTGTATATGAAATGTGGACATCGTTCTGCTAATAAGCTTACACGCAGCTATCCTTCCTAGATGCCGACAAGCGTATGGATTTCCGTGCACTCCCTTTCTACCTTCTCAGTAACTTTTACAATTGCTCCTTAATATTTTTATCTTTAACATTTCAATCAGCAAAAATGTTCGTTCTTACTGCAACAAAATTCTTTCTGTATCATTCATTCATTAACACAGCTGTCTTCTCTAAATCTCTTTGGATAGCAGTTTGGAATTAACTTCCTGCCAACATTAGAGAACAAGTAACGGTAATAACAGTAATTATTATTGCAGATGTATCTTCGAAACACAGCTGATAGATTGTATACTAAAAGAACTATAATGTCGTCCTTCTTTTAATACATGATCTGAGCCCCATCACAGATGCATACCTTTCCGTGCCACTAGATCAAGAAGAGTCAAACTTCCTTACTTAGAGACCACTTTTGTACCTTTATTACTAGTAGAATTTTCTAACGGCCTTCTATTCCACAACAGTGGCGATTCATGAAGTAGGGAAGTGCTTTATAAAGTAGGAAAGTAACCTTACAAAATTTATAAAGCAGAGTTACAGCAAGTCAGAGTATATAATAATGGTTACTTAAGAAATACTTTAATTCAAAATTTTTTTGAAATCTTAATGAAAACGTTTTTAAAACCCCCACCAGCTACCACCTTCCATGGAAGCTAGAACGCCCACTAGTGTGAGGTAGGGACCAGGTTGATTACCACTACATTTGGCCTTTAACATTTAACAAAGTCCCTAGCTGTGGAAATTTAATCGCATTTCTCTTAGAGCTCCTGACGACACAATACCTCAGTTTTGTACGCTCAATCACCTTCTGCTATTATTATCACTGTTATTATTAGTATCTTTCTTTGTTTGTTCTATACAGATAAGTCTACTGAAAGTTACTTCCAGCTTCGTAATGAGCAGAACTGGTGATTAAAGGGGATTCTACAATATTTTACAGAAGATATATCCCGTAGAGAACAATAGTATACCTTGTGTCTCACTGTTTTGACTACATCTTGCGATTCTAAAGAGCGCTCTCTTTAGTTTCCACGACATTAATCCAAGTACAGCACCGATGACAGGGATGACACAATTTTTGCGACCGACGTCGATACATAGATCCCTCTCAGCCATTAATATGTTCTATCACACGGGAATCAGACATCATTTCAGAGCCACAGTCTATTTTCTGTCTAAGAACGTCATAATAGTCGTTAGTAGTTACACTAGTAGCAGCAGTAGTAACTGTACTTCAATTTTTAATCTCTCACTACTATTATGATCGCCACTGTTAGCTCTGTTTTTTCTTTTATTGTAATAAGTATTGTTATTCTGTCTGGTGAAGTTTTTTTTGTATCTACGAGGGGTGTTCAGTAAACAGCGCAACACTTTTCTTTCTCGGCCAGGTTCGCTTAAAAAATGCGTAATTTGTTGTGGGACACAGTGGAATATTTCCGTTTCTGCCCCTACTGTTTATGAACTCTCTACAGGTGGCGGCGCTATAGTCGCCTTCAAAATGGCGTTTGTAACGGAGGTCCGTTCCAAGCAGAGCTCTGTCATTGAGTTTCTTTTGGCGGAAAACCAGAGAACAGCAGATATTCACAGGCGCTTGTGGAATGTCTACGAAGACCTGGCACTGAAAGAAACCACGTTGAGTCATCGAGACAAGGTTGCGCAAACCTAACCCATCTCCCGCGTTTCGGCCGGCCGTGCACAGCTGTGACTCCTGCATCGTCGGAACGTGCGGACACTCTCATTCGAGATGATCGACGGATCACAACAAAACACCTACTGCTAAACTGGACGTGCCTGTTGATGGTGTTGACACAATCGTGCACCAGTTGATGTACTCAAAGGTGTGTGCCTAACAGAAGGCTATAAACAACAACGAAGGATTATCTGTCCGTAATTGTTTGCGCCTTACCAAGCTGATATTGACAATTTAATGTCGAATATGGTCACAGATGATTAAACATCATCATTTCCCAACCGGAGACAGAACGGCGTCCATGGAGTGGCGCTACACCACCTCGCCTCCGAATAAAATGTTCAAAGCCGCAACATGAGCCCGTAAATTTATGGCAACAGTGTTCTGGTACTCTGAAGGGGCTATTCTGTTCGATATCCTCCTCCATGGTGCAACGATCAGCTCTGAAGTCTATTTGTTACATTCACGAAACTAAAGAGACTACTTCGGCGTGTTCGTCGCCACAGAAATGCAAATGAACTTCTCCTTCTCCACGACCACGCAAGGCCTCACACAGTTCTGAGCACTCGAGGGCAGTTCACAAGACTTCACTGGACTATTCTTCATCGTCCAGCCGGCCGGAGTGGCCGAGCGGTTCTAGGCGCTACAGTCTGGAACTTCGCGACCGCTACGGTCGCAGGTTCGAATCCTGTCTCGGGCATGGATGTGTGTGATGTCCTTAGGTTAGTTAGGTTTAACTAGTTCTAAGTTCTAGGGCACTGATGACCTCAGAAGTCCCATAGTGCTCAGAGCCATTTGAACCATTTCATCGTCCACCCTACAGTCCGGATGTCGCACCATCCGACTTTCATCTGTCTGGCCCAATGAAGGATGTCCTCCGCAGGAGGCAGTGCGTGGACGATGGGGAGTTACTGATGCAGCAAGGCGTTGGCTCCGACGTCGGCCAGTCGGGCATGCAGGATCTCCCAGTGACGCAGCGCAAGTGGAAAAATAGAGTTTTGTAGGAATAATATGGTGTATTGGAATCCTGAATATAACCAACCTGCTTTCAGAGAAGACACTATGTTGCATTACTTATTGCACGCCCCTGGTATAAAGCCTTCGCGAGGTGGGAGATGAAACCCTACAAGCCCAAATATAATCAGGGTAAAATCGGTAAAGAAAGTAAACTTTTCATTCGAGGGAAGACTTGAACCTAGGACCCCTCGTTCCGCAGCTGGTCACGCTAACCACGGGACCACGGCGTTCCTGAGGTCACACTCTCCTTCTTGTTGCTTATCTTCCGCATGGACTACTCAGTTTATATATTTTGCTTATTTTTTTCCTAGTTCCACACAACTTGTTCCTGTTTTCTCGATTGATCTGTGTTCAGTTTTTCAAGGCTTATCTACTGTGCCAACTTATAACTAAACTTGAGGGGGTTGCGATGGGGAGGTTCCCTTGTCAGTGTAAACGAAGTAAAGCTCCATCCCATGATTTTAACGCAAAAACTGGAAACCACATATTCTGTATTTAGACGTGGTTTTCGCAATACAATTGTTCCGAAACGACTGCAGTCAGCTGGACGTCCCTTAGCCGACTAGGGTGTCCCTAACCTGTTATACAACTTGGGAGAAAGCAGTATACCGGAAAATCCGAACCATCTTTCGTTTCTGGCGAAGCTCCACATCATTGAGAGTTGAAAGTTAGGTTAAAATGTTGTTTGAATATATAGAGTGGTTGGGCCAAGATTCGCTACCCGCTACCCTTGTTCTTCTAGTCATGCAACGGGCCCGACAAAGTTTTGCTGCTCTCTCGAGTCGCTCCTTCTCTCTAGAATTGTGACGCCTATTTCGCAAGATAACAACGGCAGACTTTAATTCATCATAATTCAGACAAATTCCACGAAATATTTATAAATTATGCATATAAACCTTCCTCGTGAATCAGTATATCCATTAGCCAAAACTTGATCAAAATCACTACAGCATTTCCTGAGATGAAACCGAATACACAGACTGAAAGGAAAAGGCGACTTAGATATAGTGATTTCGGTGCCCCCACCGATGTCATTTTCTGCATTCCTCAGTTCTATACCTGGTCTTCAAAACCAACGAACGGTATTTTAATATTCCCTCCCTCGCTACACGTAAAGTATTAGCACCACAGAAAAAATGACCAAGACCTTTCCGTGGGAATTTTAATGTAGTTAAATTTTGTCCTGGGATACATTTTTGCAGGAAGCCATGGTTTTCGAATTATTCAAGAGATCTGTACAAAGTGACCTTCAACCGCATTGCCACTTCCAGTTTATTCTTCGCTAGTTGGGATTTCTAGGATGTTATTCGTGGCACTCCCTTCTACCACTGTACAAAAATTTTGATGATTTAAACAGAGGGAGAAGGAAAGAACTAACCCTCAATCTTATAAGGATTATAAGGTCACACTCTCTGTTGTGTTTTCGAATGCATCACATATTGTTCACAATAAGTTCTTTATACACCGGTAGAAAGCAGTCTATATTGCACAGGGTGTCTCATTTACCTGTGCCTGCCCAAATAACTTCTTGTTGAGAAGCAAAATAAAAAAAAATAATGAATAAATGTGTTTCTTATAACTTTGTTCGTTAGGAAGATACGGACATTAGTACGTTCTTTTCTTAAAGACCACCCTATACATTTGATGCGGTAATCTGCTTAGTCTCCTCAAGACGTCTTTACAAACGTATGACACTGTAGCATTCACTTAAACATGAAGTTATTAAAAGCGTAATACAAAACTGGCTTTCACTGTACTAGCAAATAGAACAGGTACCCGGGTAATGTAACTCGGACACATGCTGGAGTTAGTAGTGACGAAAAAGGAACACGAATTACTGTAATTATTACTCTGTCGTAGATACGTAGAATTTCTATCTTCTCTTCGTGGCTTACATTACATGCACTCATATCGTCAACTGGAGACAATTGACTAAACGATGACTGTACATTCTCCCAGTGTTTCAATTTGTTTAATGTCAAAGGCAACAGATGGACGAGTTAAGTTGCCCCGTTACCTGCACTTGGTGCTACTACAGGAAATTAAGAGTCAAATTCTACTTTGTGTTACATTTTTAATGATGTCTTATTTATGTGATGGTACACTGTGACACGTTTTTGAATAGGTCTACTGGAGAGGAAGCGGATTACTGAATAAAAAAATATAAGGTTCGGTTTAAAAAAGACGTTCTGTATTTCGTACTTCCGTAACCTACGAAGTTACAAGAAAGGCAATCATCCTGGTTACTGTCCTCCTGGTAGTT
Organism: Schistocerca nitens; assembly: GCF_023898315.1. Lineage (NCBI taxonomy): Eukaryota > Metazoa > Arthropoda > Insecta > Orthoptera > Acrididae > Schistocerca > Schistocerca nitens. The sequence continues at coordinate 78,653,898 of NC_064625.1, forward strand.
AAACAACATTTAACTGCTACATTTTATTTTTAATTTGCTGCTGAACAAAAAGTGGTCAAGGTATGTGGGCGAAGATATATCAATTGTTTCGTCTCATTGTATTTTTGCCCTTGTCTTTGAACTTAATAAAATGTGTAACATGCAATAATTCAAAATTACGCTCTTGAAAGTTAATACATTCTACCGCCAATTACTTTAGTTTCTCCCGTATTTACCAAAGCCAGTTGCATACGGAGAAAAATAGATTTGACTGCTTGCAGGTTGATAAACATTTCGCCTCAGCACTCGACATAAATATAAGGATTCAAGGTGGATAGTGTACTGACACGTAGTTGGCGTCCTGAGGAAAAACCAAACATTTTCTGAAGAGGGTCAAACGTCGCCAGGTACCGGCATTTAGCCTGGCTGAGCTCGAGCGGTGTCTTCTACTACTTGACATTTTGGCCGCCTGCAGAGGGCGGGGGGGGGGGGGGGGGGGGGGAGAGAGGAGGCGGTAGGCAGTGCAGGGTGTGAATGGCAGGGAGTCGGCTGCGCCCTGGGATGTGCGCAGACCTGTGTCTGGCTCCAGTATTGATCCCACGGGCGCACCTCGCCGTCTGGGCCAGCCCCTGCGAGCCGGCTCGTAGGCAGGCCCGCAGTACAAACATTGTGCGGCCACTCGGTTGAGGCCGTACGACTACAGCGGCCGTCAAGAAAATAGGCACCCCAAGATCATCTCAAAGTCCTACAGCATTGCCAGTTAGTGATAATTTCAAATGTTACTAAAATTATAAAAAAATTAATAAACGTCTCTATTTTTAGTTTTGAATATGACAGTACTTTCGGAAAGAAAATACATGCCAGCTCCTACGAATAATAATCTTAGCACTCCGTCTTCAGGCCACGAGTGGTCTACCGGGACCATCCGCCCGCCGACCGCCGTGTCATCCTCAGAGGAGGATGCGGATAGGAGGGGCGTGGGGTCAGCACACTGCTCTCCCGGGCATCATGATGGTATTCTTGACGGAAGCCGCTACTATTCCGTCGAGTAGCTCCTCAATTGACATCACGAGGCTGAGTGCACCCCGAAAAATGGCAACACCGCATGGCGGCCCGGATAGTCACCCATCCAAGTCCCGACCACGCGCGGCAACGCTTAACTTCGGTGATCTCACGGGAACCGGTGTATCCACTGCGGCAAGGCCGTTGCCACGAATAATAATAATAATAATAATAATAATAATAACCACAGAGACTACATAGAAGCGATGGAAAAAACAGATGACTATAAATATCTAGGTTACAGACAAAAAATAGGAATAGATAATACAAATATTAAAGAAGAACTAAAAGAAAAATATAGACAAAGACTAACAAATATACTGAAAACAGAATTGACAGCAAGAAACAAGACAAAAGCTATAAATACTTATGCTATACCAATATTGACCTACTCATTTGGAGTAGTGAAATGGAGTAACACAGACCTAGAAGCACTCAATACACTTACACGATCACAATGCCACAAATATAGAATACATCACATACATTCAGCAACAGAAAGATTCACATTAAGCAGAAAGGAAGGAGGAAGGGGATTTATCGATATAAAAGAACTACATTGTGGACAGGTAGACATTTAAGAAAATTCTTTCTAGAACGAGCAGAAACTAGCAAAATACACAAATCAAGCACTCATATAAATACATCGGCTACACCACAGCAATTTCATAACCACTTCTACAACCCTTTAGATCACATAACATCAACAGATACGAAGAAAGTAAATTGGAAAAAGAAAACACTACATGGCAAGCACCCGTATCATCTAACACAGCCACACATCGATCAAGACGCATCCAACACATGGCCAAGAAAAGGCAATATATACAGTGAGACGGAAGGATTTTGCCCGCATCTCGTGGTCGTGCGGTAGCGTTCTCGCTTCCCACGCCCGGGTTCCCGGGTTCGATTCCCGGCGGGGTCAGGGATTTTCTCTGCCTCGTGATGGCTGGGTGTTGTGTGCTGTCCTTAGGTTAGTTAGGTTTAAGTAGTTCTAAGTTCTAGGGGACTTATGACCACAGCAGTTGAGTCCCATAGTGCTCAGAGCCATTTGAACCATTTTGAACGGAAGGATTCATGATTGCAATACAGGATCAAACATTAAACACCAGATATTACAGTAAGCATATTATTAAAGATCCCAATACCACAACAGATAAATGTAGACTTTGCAAACAACAAATAGAAACAGTAGATCACATCACAAGCGGATATACAATACTAGCAAATACAGAATACCCCATAAGACATGCCAATGTAGCAAAAATAGTACATCAACAGCTTGCCTTACAACATAAACTTATAAAACAACACGTTCCCACATACAAGTATGCACCACAAAATGTACTGGAGAATGATGAATACAAATTATACTGGAACAGAACCATTATAACAGATAAAACAACACCACATAACAAACCTGACATCATACTCACCAATAAAAAGAAGAAATTAACACAACTAATCGAAATATCCATACCAACAAATATACAAAAGAAAACAGGAGAAAAAATTGAAAAATACATCCAACTGGCTGAGGAAGTCAAGGACATGTGGCATCAGGATAAAGTTGACATTATACCAATTATACTATCAACTACAGAAGTCATACCACACGATATCCACTAGTACATCAATGCAATACAGCTACATCCAAACTTATATATACAACTACAGAAATCCGTAATTACTGATACATGTTCAATTACCCGAAATTTCCTAAATGCAATATAACATACACCGTACAGTTAAAAGGAAGTCACGCTTGATCAAGGTCCGCGTCACTTACCATTTTTAACCAGACATAATGTCTGAGAAAGGAAAGAAGTAATAATAATAATAATTATTATTATTATTATTATTATTATTCCAGAATGAGATTTCCACTCTGCAGCGGAGTGTGCGCTGACATGAAACTTCCTGGCATATTAAAACTGTGTGCCCGACCGAGACTCGAACTCGGGACCTTTGCCTCTCGCGGGCAAGTGCTCTACCAACTGAGCTACCGAAGCACGACTCACGCCCGGTACTCACAGCTTTACTTCTGCCAGTACCTCCTCTCCTACCTCGTCTCCTATCTCATTCTGGAAACTTCCCTCAGGCTGTGGCTAAGCCATGTCTCCGCAATATCCTTTCTTTCAGGAGTGCTAGTTCTGCAAGGTTCGCAGGAGAGCTTCTGTAAAGTTTGGAAGGTAGAAGACGAGGTACTGGCATAAGTAAAGCTGTGAGTACCGGGCGTGAGTCGTGCTTCGGTAGCTCAGTTGGTAGAGCACTTGCCCGCGAAAGGCAAAGGTCCCGAGTTCGAGTCTCGGTCGGGCACACAGTTTTAATCTGCCAGGAAGTTTTATTATTATTATTATTATTATTATTATTATGTTACAAGAAATTCTGAAGATATATTTTTTTTTAGTTCAACACGTGGAAAATATATGAACATTCTCCAAGTTTATAGATTGCAAGTGATATATATTTTATCGTCGATACATAAAAGTATTCCGAGATAAAAAATAAAATACCGTAAATGTTATGAAACTGTTACGGCCGTGTAAAGAAAAATGTCGACTCTGATGAATTTGCGTTCTGTTGAACCTACCTCCAGTTAGAAAGTTGTGAGCACAACTATGGAATTAATTTTGATAACACCTGAAATATCATTATGGTATTGTGACACTTCTGAGCACGTTTTATTTACGAGACGCTCCGTCCCTTTCGTCACTGCAGCCAATCTGCAACTTGTGATCTAGTGGCTAGCGTTGCTATATCTGGATCTCAGGGTCCGGGGTTCGATTCCTGGTCGGGACCTGGGTGTTTCTGTTTTTATCATCTCATCATCACATTCGGGTAGTGGCGAAACTGGAAATGGAGAGGTATAGGCGCTGATGACAACGATGTTGAGTACCCAACAAACCTACATCATCATCATCATCATCATCATCATTATCATCACTGCACCCATCCCCAAAATCGTCGATATACTGTATGTGTATTGTGTATTGAACTGGACACCCAGAAACGACGGAGAGGCTTACTCCCACTGCAGCCCTCAATGTTTCACAACCCCAAAACAGGCCACAGCAGTCCACCCACCCCACCGCCGCCCCACACAGAACCCAGGGTTATTTTGGGGTTCGGCTCCCAGTAGACCCCTCCAGGAACATCTCATACCAGACGAGTGTTACGCCAATGTTTGCGTGGTAGAGTAATTATGGTGTACGCGTACTTGGAGACAGTGTTTGTGAAAGGCAAGATCTATCGACGTATACTACACGCTATTGTCCTCAGCACACCATAAGTGCGTTTTACACAAAAATTCATTCTTGCTGTTGCAATGTCTCTGAATTGATGATCCTGAGGAGATAAGACATCGACACGTGCAGAAATAAAACGACAAAGAGTCCTTCTAAGATCCCCCAGATGCGCTAAACCCTCGGCGTCAAGAACGTCTTTCCTGCTAATCCTGGTCTGCTATTGTTTTCGACTGCGAAATGCGTGGGAATCAACGCCACAGGGAAAAGGATGACACCATTGCTGTCTTTATGGCATCCCCTCCGACCTTTCTGTGCCGATTCTGAGCAGCAGTGTGTCTGTAATGTTTTCCTCGGCCACTCGTAAGAGACTCGTGTGGTTAAAACCGTTTGCGTCGTGATTCAAACCTGCATCGCTGATGCATTAAAAAGTGGTAAAATGTGGGTGGAAGGGGCTGTGACGATGTTCACATCGTATGACACGTACATGGTGGCGCTGGGAAGAATTGTGGTGAAATTTGGTGCCAATGTGAGTTCATTAAACCACCTTACAGTTCACGTAAAATTCCGAGTTCTGGCGTTTTTTCTGGGTGTGTCGACACATTCCTGTGAAGCGACGTCAAGCCGGAGAGTGACGGTGCAGGGCGCCACACTTCTCCATCGTTACAGAAGAAGGTTGTACGCACCTTTGAGCCGAATTTCGAACCTATAGGTGTTAGGTGAACCTATAGGTGCTTCCCCCCATGAACCATGGACCTTGCCGTTGGTGGGGAGGCTTGCGTGCCTCAGCGATACAGATGGCCATAGCGTAGGTGCAACCACAACGGAGGGGTATCTGTTGAGAGGCCAGACAAACATGTGGTTCCTGAAGAGGGGCAGCAGCCTTTTCAGTAGTTGCAGGGGCAACAGTCTGGATGATTGACTGATCTGGCCTTGTAACCCTAACCAAAACGGCCTTGCTGTGCTGGTACTGCAAACGGCTGCAAGCAAGGGAAAACTACTGCCGTAATTTTTCCCGAGGGCATGCAGCTTTACTTTATGGTTAAATGATGATGGCGTCCTCTTGGGTAAAATATTCCAGAGGTAAAAAGTCCCCCATTCGGATCTCCGGGCGGGGACTACTCAAGAGGACGTTGTTATCAGGAGAAAGAATACTGGCATTCTGCGCATCGGAACGTGGAATGTCAGATCCCTTAATCGGGCAGGTAGGGTAGAAAACTTAAAAAGGGAAATGGATAGGTTAAAGTTAGATATAGTGGGAATTAGTGAAGTTCGGTGGCAGGAGGAACAAGACTTCTGGTCAGGTGACTACAGGGTTATAAACACAAAATCAAATAGGGGTAATGCAGGAGTAGGTTTAATAATGAATAGGAAAATAGGAACGCGGGTTAGCTACTACAAACAGCTTAGTGAACGCATTATTGTGGCCAAGATAGATACTAAGCCCACACCTACTACAGTAGTACAGGTTTATATGCCAACTATCTCTGCAGATGACGAAGAAATTGATGAAATGTATGACGAGATAAAAGAAATTATTCAGATAGTGAAGGGAGACGAAAATTTAATAGTCATGGGTGACTGGAATTCGAGTGTAGGAAAAGGGAGAGAAGGAAACGTAGTAGGTGAATATGGATTGGGGCTAAGAAATGAAAGAGGAAGCCGCCTGGTAGAATTTTGCACAGAGCACAACGTAATCATAGCTAACACTTGGTTTAAGAATCATGATAGAAGGTTGCATACATGGAAGAACCCTGGAGATACTAGAAGGTATCAGATAGATTATATAATGGTAAGACAGAGATTTAGGAACCAGGTTTTAAATTGTAAGACATTTCCAGGGGCAGATGTGGACTCTGACCACAATCTATTGGTTATGACCTGTAGATTAAAACTGAAGAAACTGCAAAAAGGTGGGAATTTAAGAAGATGGTACCTGGATAAAATGAAATAACCAGAGGTTGCACAAAGTTTCAGGGAGAGCATAAGGGAACAATTGTCACAAATTGGGGAAAGAAATACCGTAGAAGAAGAATGGGTAGATCTGAGGTATGAAGTAGTGGAGGCAGCAGAGGATCAAGTAGGTAAAAAGACGAGGGCTAGTAGAACTCCTTGGGTAACAGAAGAAATATTGAATTTAATTGATGAAAGGAGATAATATAAAAATGCAGTAAATGAAGTAGGCAAAAAGGAATACAAACGTTTCAAAAATGAGATCCACAGGAAGTGCAAAATGGCTAAGCAGGGATGGCTAGAGGACAAATGTAAGGATGTAGAGGCTTGTCTCACTAGGGGTAAGATAGATACTGCCTACAGGAAAATTAAAGAGACCTTTGGAGAAAAGAGAACCACTTGTATGAATATCAAGAGCTCAGATGGAAACCCAGTTCTAAGCAAAGAAGGGAAAGCAGAAAGGGGGAAGGAGTATATAGAGTGTCGATACAAGGGCGACGTACCTGAGGACAATATTCTGGCAATGGAAGAGAATGTAGACGAAATGGGAGATACAATACTGCGTGAAGAATTTGCAGATGACTGAAAGACCTGATTCGAAACAAGGCCCCGGGAGTAGACAACATTCCATTAGAACAACTGACGGCCTTGGGAGAGCCAGTCCTGACAAAACTCTACCATCTGGTGAGCAAGATGTATGAGACAGGCGAAATACCCTCAGACTTCAAAAAGAATATAATAATCCCAATCCCAAAGAAAGCAGGTGTTGACAGATGTGAAAATTACCGAACTATCAGTTTAACAATTCACGGCTACAAAATTCTAACGCGAAATCTTTACAGACGAATGGAAAAACTAGCAGAAGCCAACCTTGGGGAAGATCAGTTTGGATTCCGTAGAAATATTGGGACACGTGAGGCAATACTGACCCTACGACTTATCTTAGAAGAAAGATTAAGGAAAGGCAAACCTACATTTGTAGCATTTGTAGACTTAGAAAAAGCTTTTGACAATGTTCAGTGGAATACTCTCTTTCAAGTTCTAAAGGTGGCAGGGGTAAAATAAAGGGAGCGAAAGGCTATTTACAATTTGTACAGAAACCAGATGGCAGTTATAAGAGTCGAGGGGCATGGAAGGGAAGCAGCCGTTGGGAAGGGAGTGAGACAGGGTTGTAGCCTCTCCCAGATGTTATTCAATCTGTATATTGAGCAAGCAGTAAAGGAAACAAAAGAAAAATTCGGAGTAGGCATTAAAATTCATGGAGAAGAAGTAAAAACTTTGAGGTTCGCCGATGATATTGTAATTCTGTCAGAGACAGCAAAGGACTTGGAAGAGCAGTTGAATGGAATGGACAGTGTCTTGAAAGGAGGATATAAGATGAGCATCAACAAAAGCAAAACGAGGATAATTGAATGTAGTCGAATTAAGTCGGGTGATGCTGAGGGAATTAGATTAGGAATTGAGACACTTAAAGTAGTAAAGGAGGTTTGCTATTTGGGGAGCAAAATAACTGATGACGGTCGAAGTAAAGAGGATATAAAATGTAGACTGGCAACGGCAAGAAAATCGTTTCTGAAGAAGAGAAATTTGTTAACATCGAGTATAGTTTTAAGTGTCAGGAAGTCGTTTCTGAAAGTATTTGTATGGAGTGTAACCATGTATGGATGTGAAACATGGACGATAAATAGTTTGGACAAGAAGAGAATAGAAGCTTTCGAAATGTGGTGCTACAGAAGAATGCTGAAGATTAGATAGGTAGATCACATAACTAATGAGGAGGTATTGAATAGAATTGGGGAGAAGAGGAGTTTGTGGCACAACTTGACAAGAAGAAGGGACCGGTTGGTAGGACATGTTCTGAGGCATCAAGGGATCACAAATTTAGCATTGGATGGCAGTGTGGAGGGTAAAAATCATAGAGGGAGACCAAGAGATGAATACACTAAGCAGATTCAGAAGGACGTAGGTTGCAGTAAGTACTGGGAGATGAAGAGGCTTGCATGGGATAGAGCAGCATGGAGAGCTGCATTAAACCAGTCTCAGGACTGAAGACCACAATAACAACATGTGTCAGTGGTTGGGAGTTACGGGGTTTCCAAAAAGCAATCTTTTATTTCTGTTGTGCAGTGTAATTATTCAGCATTCCACAAGGAGATTAGCTTTTACGTACCGCTGAATCCTCACATATATATTCATTAGCAGTGTCGTTTCCGTGGTGGAGAGTGTGAATCACGGCATCTATGTTAAGGTATGGCATCACTTGATTTTACTGTATGTCAGTTTTCATGTAATCTGCATAACATTTCATTCAACTTCCCTGTAGTTCCGAGGATGGCCAGTGTCCACCGAAGCCGACATTTATTTTGAAATTGGTGGATCGTTGTGGATAACAAAATCTACATTACTAAACTGCTAATCCGTTTCACGGTGCATAGTGCAAGCTCCAGTTACAGATTGCCTGTATAACAGTTGCCAGAAGCGACAAAAAATCGACTTTCGGTCTGACAAATAATTATTGACAGAATTTACAAATACTGTTTGTCTCGGTGGGATAGACCACAATCGAACCTCCAGCCCATAATGTGCGTGGTGGCGTTGTTAACTTTGAAATTTTCAGTGGAGACCTCCGCTTTTAATTGCAGATTACGATTCTACGGCAAAATCTACATACATTTTGTGTGAAACATTTTCTTCGTTTCGCCACAGATAGTGCTGTAATCGGAGGAATTTGAAACGAGTACACAATCATGATTTTAGACTTCATACTGAATGGCAATTGAATACTCAGTGGCACGCGGCACCCCAACTGCATGCTGCGAGAGTAGGAAATGTCAATATTTCATAAGTCATAATTGGAAATCCCATTCGCAATGTTGTTTTCCTCCGACATAGCAGTCCGGAGTGTCCGAGCGGTTCTAGGCGCTACAGTCTGGAACCGCGCGACCGCTACGGTCGCAGGTTCGAATCCTGCCTCGGACATGGATGTGTGTGTCCTCAGGTTAGTTAGGTTAAGTAGTTCTATGTTCTAGGGGACTGATGACCACAGCAGTTAAGTCCCATGGTGCTCAGAGCCGTTTGAACCATTTGAACCTGCGACATACAGAACAGGGGACCACTCGACGCGTCACCGAAGCCGTGGCTCGAGGAGTACGCTACTCTACTTTTACAATTAGAGCAAGTATTCAAACGAAATACCACAAACTTCAGTATAACTTTTCAAATGATCATACATAAATAATCGGCGGGAATGTCAGCACAGACGTTTCTGATACGGTCGACCATGTTTTCACGGCCTTTTGGCACTTGTTACTACGTTTTGAATAGCCCCACAGAAAGAAATCAGGCGACCTAGCGGGCCAAATAATTCGGCCTTCTCTCTGCAGACCCACCGACCACTATAAACACGTAATGTTGAAACCGCATACGTTGTCGAACCTCCAGGCAACATCCTGCAGTAGTGTCCGTAGTTCCTGTTCGAAAAATGTTCGATATTTGTGTCCGTTCAACGTGCCTTCCATACAGTACGCACAAATGAGTTGGTTCCCCAAGACGCCACACCATACGTTAACTGGACTCGCATTCGGGAGGACGACGGTTCAATCCCGTCTCCGGCCATCCTGATTCAGGTTTTCCGTGATTTCCCTAAATCGCTTCAGGCAAATGCCGGGGTGGATCCTTTGAAAGGGCACGGCCGATTTCTTCCTTAACCCGAGCTTACGCTCCGTCTCTAATGACCTCGTTGTCGACCTCCTGCATACGTTAACTGACCAAGGACCTTGATGGTCAACTTGCCGTAACAAGAGGGGATTGTCTATACTCCAGTAGTGCATATTATGCCGGCCGGGGTGGCCGAGCGGTTCTAGGCGCTACAGTCTGGAACCGCGCGACTGCTATGGTCGCAGGTTCGAATCCTGCTTCGGGCATGGATGTGTGTGATGTCCTTAGGTTAGCTAGGTTTAATTGGTTGTAAGTTCTAGGGAACTGATGGCCTCAGATGTTAAATCCCATAGTGCTCAGAGCCATTTGAACCATTTTTTGATGTGCATGTTATGCCGGTTAACAGTGTCATCGTTTGTGAATGTAGACTCATTTAAAAATAGTACGTCAGCAAAGAACGTGGGGATCGTTTGAATTTGTTGACATGCCCATTCACAAAACATTACCCTGTTATGGAAATCGGCGCCATGAAGTTCCTGATGAAATGACACGTGGCAAGGGTGCTATTTACGGCGTTGCAGTATTGTGACAATACTACCAACGGAACTACCGGAATCGCGGTGTAATTTCCAGCTCTTATCTGTGGGTCCTATAAGGTTGCCTCTAGTGCAGCTATTTCATTAGATTTTCCCGGAATGTATGCCGCCATCAAACATAAAGGCATTAAAACTTGTAAAAGAAGGAAGGAAAGCGCTCGGCATACAAGGCAACAGGAGCTTCAACATTTCTCCTATATTCTCCGTAAATCAGGATCACTTCAGTTTTTTCTTCTGTGGTTTCAACATTCATCGTCCACTATCAAGTCTGTTCTCCAAATGATAGGTAGGTGTACAAGCACAAGTACTGCCCAAGTATTGTAATGTTTAAAGACGTTATCTGTTCTACGCATGCAGGATATGTGAGCTTCAGTCGCAGTGTTCTGCCTGTTATGATATGTCATAGTTCGCTGCATGGTCAAGGTGGGGCGTCGAGTAGTCCCCTGTTCGATATGTAAGAGTAATACAATTTTGAGAGTGAGATTACCAATTAGGAGTTACGAAATGCTGGCCTGCCCTACGCTCGCAGCGTGGAGGTGGGGTCTCACGTGCCATTGGATATTCAAGGGCTACTGAGCAGCTTGTCGTAAATTACGATTGTAAAACCATTTCTGTTCCTCCGATTACAGTGCCATTTGTGGCGAAACCAAGAAAATGCTGCAGACAGAAATCATAGTCTACTATAAAAATCGGGGGCTCTCACTGAAGATTTCGGATTTGACTCCCACCAACCACGTTCGGGGTGGCGTGAGGGGTCGAATGTAGTATCGTTGGATGTCCCCCTCTGAGGCAAACAAATTGGAATTATAACTTCTTTTGATCAGAAGTGTAATTTTCGAGGTACTTCAATATCAGTTAAAATGAACACCCTGTACGAGGTGTGGCTAGAAAAAAACCGGACTAGTACTGGTGAAACAATAAAACGAATGCAATAAGGCTGAAAGTCGCGTGGCCTGTCACGTGACTCTCGATCCGCCTACTGCTCGAGTTTCATCTGCCTCCTGCACTCAGTCTGCCCGTGGCGTCTGTTTTAAGTAGTTGACGTTTTGTCTGTGCGTCGGAAAATGTTGAGTGTACAGAAAGAACAGCGTGTTAACATCAAATTTTGTTTCAAACTAGGAAAATCTGCAAGTGAAACGTTTGTAATGTTACAACAAGTGTACGGCGATGATTGTTTATCGCGAACACAAGTGTTTGAGTGGTTTAAACGATTTAAAGATGGCCGCGAAGACACCAGTGATGACACTCGCACTGGCAGACCATTGTCAGCAAAAACTGATGCAAACATTGAAAAAATCGGTAAACTTGTTCGACAAGATCGCCGTTTAACAATCAGAGCAGTGTCTGAGTTAACAGGAGTTGACAAGGAAAGTGTTAGGCAGATTCTTCATGAAAGTTTCAACATGAGCAAAGTGTGTTCAAAAATGGTTCCAAAGTGTCTCACAATTGAACAGAAGGAACGCCGAAGAATGATTTGTTCTGACATCCTGGAAAACATAGAAAGTGATCCCACCTTCTTACAAAATGTTATTACTTGCGATGAATCGTGGTTTTTTACTTACGATCCCGAAACTAAACGCCAATCGATGCATTGGAAAACTCCTGGTTCTCCACGACAAAAAAAAGCACGAATGTCAAAATCGAAATTCAAGGCAATAATGATTGTTTTTTTTTTTGACATCAAAGGGATTATGCACATTGATTGGGTACCAGAGGGACAAACAGTGAATCAGCATTACTACATTAGCGTCCTGGCTACCCTACGTGAGCGAGTACGGAGAAAACGGAACGATTTGTGGAGAAAAATGTCATGGATCCTTCACCAAGACAATGCCCCAGCTCACAGTGCGTTGTCAGTGAAGACGTTTTTGGCAAAACACAACATTCCCATCTTAGATCATCCACCCTACTCACCTGATTTGGCCCCCTGTGACTTTTTTCTTTTCCCTAAAGTCAAGTCAGCTTTGAAAGGAACTAGATTTGAGACTGTTGAAGCAGTAAAAGAAAAAGCGACGGAAGTAATGTATGAACTTACCGAAAATGATCTGCAGCATTGCTATGAACAGTGGAAAATTCGTATGGAGCGGTGTAGAGACCGAGGAGGAGAGTACATTGAAGGAGATAACATGAAATTGTAAATAATTGTAAATAAATGTTTTTTCCAGCATCTAGTTCGGTTTTTTTTCTAGCCGCACCTCGTATATCACTGTGTGTATCGGAAAAATTATAGCATTGTACTCCACATAGTTTGTTATAGACGACGTTTTATACATAGGAGTTCGACTCTTTGGAAAATTGGGTCTTGGTTTCTGTAAACAGCAAATCACTGTTTGTCTCTAGTTCGATTGAAACGCCATTCTTTGTTGCATGCTGCTTTCACGTTGCTAGATTGGTGTTGGCCAGCAGCGTATTGTTCAACAGCAACTTCTCAATGTTACTGTTGAAGTATGTTTTAGGAATCTGTTTAATCTCCTTATGCAGTTTGTTGTACGTTTTCTTCGTTGGTAGAAGAGACTGTTTTGGCGCGTGAAACTCGAAGACGAGGCGCAAACACCTGAAACCGCGCTGCCCGCAACAAATCGAAGATTCCCGCCAACTTCTCTAGCAGGGGTGGCGTGCGGGCCATTTCGTTTCTTCGGAGAGCGCCTCGCGGCTGCAAGTTTGCTCATTCCGCCTGCAGTGCCCTTCTCTCCGAGAAAGCCTCCGTTCTACCCCGTCTTCTCCCCCAACCCCTCCCTATAGCATACACGCCACCTGTGCGTCCCCCCCCCCCCCTGCCCCCGCCTATCGCCCACGCTGGTCCACCTGCCGACCGATCCCGTCATTTTCTTTTAGGGCGCGCACCCCTAACAACCTGCGCCCTCTCCGAAACGAGAGGAAACTTTCGCAGAGGGAGTCCTGCCCTTAGGACTTCAGATTGAGTCTTTGTTTCTGAGCATCTTCGATACGTAGCGGAGAGAGGCTACGCTCTTGTCTGGCTCTGTGTGTGTGTGTTTGTGTGTGTGTGTGTGTGTGTGTGTGTGTGTGTATGTTGGTATGTGCCCGTGGGCGCTTACCTCCTGTCTGCCTGCCTGCCTGAGATTGCGTGGGCGGCTCTTCGCCGACTAAACAGAAAACGAGATTGGCTGGTTTTGTTTATTCTGCGCTGCGCTTGTCTTTTCTACGACTGCAATTCTCCGTGACCCGCGGTGGCCTCCGAGGGGAAGAAAATTTCGAGAATATCGTTTCTTGCTCTTCGATCTGCAGAGAACTCCAAACAGCTTTACTGTGTATGCGCGAGGGATGAGCTCGCCAGACGGAATTAGGCCGCTAGTCTTAGGTAGAGGTAAGAACACAAACAGCACGGAAGGTGTGCCGCCACATACAACACGACGTCATCATGCTACCTTTACTCATCAATTACTTCAGGCTCTTCCCTAGAAGTAGGTATTTCACTGTAAAATCATTTTTTCCCACTCATTCCACTTCTTCCATCTTTTTAAATTTTACAGTATTACAAATCTGTGCTGATATGTTCTACGAACTTGTTTCTTCTCTTCCCATTGCCTTTTCGTCACTTCCCAATTTTTTCTGAAGCATTTCATGCTATGCAGCTTATTCCAAAGGAATGCCACATAAAATTCCTTCCCCTTCTTTTAAAGGTTCTTATTAACTGCAGTTTGTCTTCATCGTTTTTAGGGTTTTGTGCGTGTCTTTAGAAACCGAATCCTTACAGGATCGCTTTGTGTTCTATTTCTCTGTCTGTCTGTTCAAAACTCTTTTCCTCAGGAACGGGTAGAGGTATCAACCTCAAATTCTGCTCAAATATTAATGTCTATGTTTCCTTGACAACACAAAAATTTTAAGCTTTTAAGTCAATGTAACCAATATATACGGCCGTTTATGTCAATAAATTTTGATACTCTCGAACTCATTCATCGAAACCTATAGGATACTTTTAATTGACTTAGATCCATAAAATTTAGCAAGAAGCAAAGTTTCACATTTATATCACACAAAAAATTATTTTTTGTCATTTTTTACCCAACTGTCTCTCCGTCAGTTAAGATGCCTTTGTCTCTCGAACAGGTTGGTATATGGCTTTCAAATTTATGTCACACACGAAGGCCTATGTTTCCTTGGGGGTGTAAAAAATTTATACTTCCAAGTTAGCGGAATCAAAAGATTTGGCCATTCATGCCATATATTCATACTCTCAAAGCCACTCACGAAAACCTGAAGGGTATTTGATGTTTACCTAGAATCGTGAAATTCGGCAAGAAGCAAGCTTTCACAGTACAAGTAAAGTAAAATATCTTAAACTTGTTAATGTATAATTATATCAAATAAGAAAGGTCTTTTGCCATTTGAAAATACATTACGTCCTTCACTTGTCAAAAGCATAACAGACGAACGTTACTGCATGCAAACATAAAGTGCAAATTGTAGTCATGTTTTAGTAAGTAAATGGGAAACGTTTTATTAAAACTTCCGTCTCTACATAAATAAACTATAGTGCCCTACTCGCTACTTTTTGTGTGTCCAGACTAGCCTGGAGAACTGCTGTAAAAATTTTGATACGGCCTTGGAATGGCTACCACTAAAATATTGCAGTTAAAGACGTCGATGAAGGCAAAAATCTTTGAGATTCTCTATTCCTAGGATGGATGAACTGTCTATATACAGAATTAAGTTTGTACGGAACCCTCAATACGAGAACTCTGCTCGCACTTTGCTAATTTTTCCATCGCTGTTCTCAGATTTTAATGGATTGTTTACGACGTGTTTCATTGGCGAATATGTATATTGTGAAGGTCCAGTTATAATGCATAGCTCCTTGAAGAGGTACCTACATGACGTTCTTGGGCGAACATAACACATTGTTCTTACTGGTCACTTTTGTGAAATCAATATCTCCATTCTAGCTGATGAGTTACCCCACAGAACTATTCCGAACGACAATGTTTAAATACCTCGTTTCCTTTTCAGTTCAAACTTTTTGTCTTTCATAATATTTCGCAGGTTTCTACTGTTCTTCACGCGTTTCCTCTACTACTTCGACTGCATATAATACTAAACACTGTCCTCAACACCTCACTGATATTTCAGTTAAATGGCCGTGCTTTGAAGTAACACAGGAATCTGCGGTTCGTCGCTGACATAGACGTCCGGCGAATGGACAAATACTATTTACCCTTTTTTAAATTCAACAGCAACCATAACTAATTTGGGTACGATTACGTCTGCACAGACGTCGTCCATTTTGAGGGCCTTTCGCTTAAAAAATAATGGAACGACAGCCTAATTTGACAGTAAAAATTCTGTTGATTAAGCATGAAGTGCCTGTTGACCTCGTACATGATTTCTCGTTGGATTAGCATTTTTGTACGTTTCCTTATTGGTCTAGCCCCGTATCACCACTTTAAAATGGCTTTTGTTGTTGTTCGCTGTTTACCATTTTAAAACTGTACAATACTGAAAAGGTTGTTTAGGTACAAAGTTATAAAAACTTAATAATGTGGATATTTCCACATTCAATGCTTAAAGCAAAGAGTGGACGAGATGAAGGATGTGAGGTAGCATACAAAGAGTTTTCAGAGTGACAGTGGTGGTGTTTTAGGGTGGGCATGGGACAGAAGGCCTAAGTATTACGCGACCCACCACGAACTGCTCTCCTGCGCCAACCTCTTAATTTCACTTCATGCCAGAGAAGCACTTACAACCAACGTCCTTAATTATGTGCTGAAAGTTTTCCAATCTCTGTCTCTTCCTACAGTTGTTACACTCTGCAGCTCCCTCTAGTATTATAGAAGGTATTTCACGATGTCTTAACATATATCCCATCAGTCCGTACTTTTGTAAATCTCCTCCTTTCTTATATCTGCTAATAGCTAACGAAATTTGGAGGCTACTCCTTTGAAGAGTCGCTTTCAGTAGCGCAAAGTGAACGTGTCCGCAGATAGTGAGGAAGACGCCATGGTAAACCAGTAATGCCGGCCAGTGTGGCCGAGCGGTTCTAGGCGCTTCATTCTGGAACTGCGCGACCGCTACGGTCGCAGGTTCGAATCCTGCCTCGGGCATGGATGTGTGTGATGCCCTTAGGTTAGTTAGGTTTAAGTAGTTCTAAGTTGTAGGGGACTTATGACCTCAGATGTTAAGTCCCATAGTGCTCAGAGCCGTTTGAGCAAAACCAGTAATTGGAAAGTAAGAAACGCAATGTGATTAACGAAAAACATAGAATGCCACTTGAATAGAGCACAAAATAAATCGTCCAAACGTAATGAAAGTAGGCATAGCAGCATTAAGTGAACAGGACTGAACCTCAAAACTCTTCGGTAAGATTCGACCTAAGTTTTACATATACGAGTACGATATCTCAAGATATTCTGACAAACATCTCGAAAACCATTCTAGCAATGCCTTCTCGCAATTTAAAAATGACAGGCGACAAATAAACACAAAGCAACCAGAACGCCAACATGAAAAACAAAAACGCTACTAACGTACGCTAATAGTTAAAAAATCAGGTCTTACCACAGCTTCAAGAGCAGATAGCAATCAATGTTGTAAGCGTCGCATCTGTACATCTGTTAGAGTGTGCTGTAATAGACCCTACATGGCCGTATGAGCAAAGGTGTGTGTGTGTGTGTGTGTGTGTGTGTGTGTGTGTGTGTGTGTGTGTGTGTCTGTGCTGTTAGCCACCAGTAAAGAAGTGGAGTTTATCGCCCGGCGACTGCCTCGCCTGGCTTAACCCTTAACTTAGGCCGGCGGCCCGGTGGGGCGAAATCCCCGAAGAGACTTTGGCTCTCGCTGCCACCCCCACCCCGCCCCTAGGCGGTGGCGCGATACCAATATTAAACAAGTCACATAAAGTCGCCACTTTATGCAGTTGACGGCGCGCCTACCGCCTCCCCCAGGAAAGGGGTTGCGAAATATATGCCCGCCCCCGGCCGGCCACCTGCGCCCAACGCCGGCGAGGAAAACTCCGGGAAAGCGGGTTGCCTCGCGGCGGCCAAGTTTACTGTCCGAGTCGCACATTAATAACAGGCAGGTTGGCACAGCCGCGGCGCTGTTTTATTCAAGGTGTATGCTAGTCTCTGGTGAACAGAAGTGTCCCAAAACAGTTCGACTATTGAAAGATTTAATTATAATATAATGTATCAAATGGTAGAAAGAAAAGATGAGTAATGTACACTATGTTCAAGAAGCTAAAGGGAACAATAGAAATGAAAGACCAAGGCAGGGGCACTCAGATTAAAAAGTGCGAAAGCCTTATCTGAAAGTATTTGTCTGGGTGGTAGTACTGTTACTGTTGGTCCTTAATTTCATAAAAAAAGAAAACAAACCGCATTCGGTGACAAATAGCGAGCCTGGTGACTCATCTTCATGTGTTTGACCAGTCCAAATCTCTTTTTTTATTTATTTAAGTTACTACGGCTTCTGTTAAAAGTACAGAGGTGGCACCGTCCGTCTGTATATAGCTCTTAAATACAGATTATTCATGTTCTCTTCCCAGACAGTTGTACGCCTTAAAGCTCCCGCTTCGGGGATTCGGAGAAACGCTACGGTCGCTTACAGTATTCACCTGGAGGATTAACAAGAGGGTCGGTGTGCCAGGCATTCTGGAGATGGTTTTTAGACGGTTTTCCACATCCGACTAGGTGAATTCTAGTGTGATACCCACGTTCCGACACCGTTGCATAACTCGCAAACACTTCGAAAACATTCTCACACTTTGACATGGGATAACACAACAACAGTATAATGGAATGTAATCAAATTAAATGCTAAGAGGATAAAATTAGGAAATTAGACACTTAAAGTAGTCGATGAGTTTTGCTATATGGGCAGCAAAACAACTGACGGTGGCCGAAGGAGAGAAGATATAAAATGTAGACTGGCGATGGTAAGGAAAGCATTTCTGAAGAAGAGAAATTTGTTAACTTCGAGTATAGATTTAAGTGTCAGGAAGCCGTCTTTGAAAGTAATTTGTATGGAGTGTAGCCGTGTACGGAAGTGAAGAGAATAGAAGCTTTTGAAGCGAGGTGACACAGAAAAATGCTGAAGATTAGATGGGTAGATTACGTGACTAATGAGGAGGTGCTGAAGATAATTGGGGAGAAGAGGAAGTTGTCGACAATTTTAGAAAAAGGGATCGTTTGGTAGGACACGTTATGAAGCATCAAGGGATCACCAGTTTAGTACTAGGAGGGGAGCGTAGAGCGTAAAATTTGTGGAGGGAGACCAAGAGCTGAATACACTAAGCAGATTCAGAAGGATGTAGGTTGCAGTAATTACGCGGAGACGAAGAGGCTTGCGCATTATAGAACAGGATGGAGAGCTGCATCAAGCCAGTCGTCGGATTGAAGACCACAGTTACAACAACAACAACAACTCATGACAGACACAGATGTAGCTCACACATTCCGTCCCAATACTGGTGGTTGGGAAGTGGGAAGAGAGTTTGCGACAACAAAGGCATCCGGTCACCCTCTGCCACAAGTACAGACAAATAGAGATGAAGATGCCAATACCGTGAAGATACGGGATAAGACTAGCAAACAGAAGACATTGTGGCTACAGTTTTTACGAAACTGAGATAAAACCGAAAAATTACTGTTTTCAGTTGTGGTTATGTAGTTTTTCAACATGCTATGAGCAGACATAAATACACATATTTGTGTATTTTTAGATTTGTACCTTTGCGTATTCTTTGAATTGTTTGAATTTCCTTTTCTATGTTGTGACAGGAAACCTGATTATAAGAGTGGCGATCAATCCGTAATGCAGTACTTCTTGCCCTGAAAACTGGCAGAAGTAAAGCTGTGAGTACCGGGCGTGAGTTGTGCTTCGGTAGCTCAGATGGTAGAGCACTTGCCCGCGAAAGGCAAAGGTCCCGAGTTCGAGTCTCGGTCAGGCACACAGTTTTAATCTGCCAGGAAGTTTCATCCACGTACTGCTTTCCGCAGAGTGTATCCTTCATTGGGCAAAGCCAGTGGATCCTGGCTGTAGGGTGCATGAGGAAAAACAGCCCAACGAAGTTTTGTGAGCACCTCCCTGGCAAGCACACTTGTGACAGACCATGAGTTGTCATGCAGAAAGCCGGCCGGAGTGGCCTTTGCGGTTCTAGGCGCTACAGTCTGGAACCGCGCGACCGCTACGGTCGCAGCTTGGAATCCTGCCCCGGGCATGGATGTGTGTGATGTCCTTAGGTTAGTTAGGTTTAAGTAGTTTTAAGTTATAGGGGACTGATGACCTCAGATGTTAAGTCTCCTTGTGCTCAGAGCCATCTGTCATGCCGAAGGAGAGGTTTGTCTGCATTTTTGTTTCGGCGACCACACCGAAGTCATTTCCTCAATTTCCTTCCAAGTTGATCAATGAACCATAAGGGAGGACGTCAAACAGAATATCCCATTCAACGCCTCAGAAGACCTTGACTTTCCAGCTCAAGATGCGCTTTCAACTTTTTCTTCGGAGGATCGTAGGTGTGGCGCCAGTTCGTGGCTTGCCAGTTTGTTTCCGCTTCGAAGTAATGAACTGACGATTCATCGCCTGTGACTATGTTCGGAAAACAGTTGTCACGATCAGTCTCGTAACATGCAAGCAGTTCCGTACAGATGGTCCTTGATTGCTATTCATGATTTTCCATCAGGCAGTGAGGAACCCAGCGGGCAGACACGTTTGAGTGCCCCAAATGGTGAACATGCGTCTCAGCTTTACTAACAGAGGTGTCCAGTTGAGCAGCGTGGTGTTTGTTTGTGTACGACAGATCACTTCGAATGAGAGTGTCCGCACGTACCAACATCGCAGCAGTCACAGCTGCGTGCGGCTGCCGTGCACGAAGGAGATCTTACTGGTTTGCACGACCTTGTTGCGATGGGTGGCAGATGCCTCGCCCAACGAATCACCGTGCTTTTGTTCACTGCCGGCTGTCCGTACGCACTCAGCAAGCGCCTGTGAATATCTGTGATGTTCTTGTATTCCTCCGAAAGAAACTGAACGACAGCTCTCTGCTTGGAAAGCACTACGTATAGCACCGCCACCTATCGGAACTACAGCGGCTGATGTGAGAATATTCTACTATGTCCCACAGCAAATGTCGCATTTTTTCAACCGAAATTGACCGACAAAAAAGATGTGTGGCAGTACGTATTGAACGCCCCTCGTAAGTATTCATTCATATGTCTATACAGTGCTTGAAAACAATGTGACCACTATTGGTAACTACAATTTTTCGTGTTTGCCTGAGTTTTGTAAAAAATGTCGTCACAACGTGCCACCATCTAATGTCATTACGTACGCTTAACATAGCCTGTAGTAACCTTATTCAAAGAAATTCTGTAGCTGATCTAATAATTGAAGAGAGTGATGGTAAATGGAGAAGACCTCTCTTCATAAGTCGGATTGGCTGTCACTCTTGGTCTGTTTCAAATATAAGGGCACAGAATTGTTGCACCATCTAAAATTAGAGGTTACGCATCGCACAGATGAACATACATGGCACAAGTAAGCAAAAACATGTTTCACGAAAGTCTGTTACTGTATTTCTGAGATGCACAATAAGAGAATTTCTTTACAGGAAGAAAATTGTGATTCCCCGAATATATGTAAATATGTTTTTCTTTATTTACGTAAGTCTTCTGTTTTTGTTTTCTCAGGTTCCGAGGGACTATGTGAACTTAGCTACATGGACGTCGAACGAATTACAACATGGTGGAACAAGGTACACGAGCATTAATTCATTTAGCATAACATACTGGATTTATGAGTTTTATGTTGCAATGAAACGCATCACACTGCTGGGAAGACACCCTTTACAGAACTAAAATACGTTGGCATTCGATTTGGTATAAGAAGTTTCAATTTCTTTTTTTTTTTTATTTTTATTCGAAGTCTGTTACATAAATGTAAATGTCGTGTGAATAGGGCGTTCCTTCGGGTAGACCGTTTGCCAGGTGCAGGTCTTCCGATTTGGTGCCACTTCGGCGACTTGCGAGTCGAGGGGGGATGAAATGATGATTAGGACAACACAACACCTAGTCCCTGAGCGCAGAAAATCCCCGACCCACCCGGGAATCGAACTCGGGCCTTTAGGATTGTTGTTCTGTCGCGCAGACTACTCAGTTACCGGGGACGGACTTCGAAATCTATTGAAAGTGGTTAGCAACGACAATCATGTGTGACGGTGCGATTCATTTTTTCCCCGTTTGTTTTTCTCTAACTGGGTAGTGAAGGCCCATTTAGATGAGGACATGCTATTAAACACAAAATTCTAAGACGGACTGTACGATGGGCGACACAGAGTTACGCCATATGGGCCTTACGTAAGTTTGAGAAATAGTTCTCATAGGCCTGTCCTGGTCTAGCAATATCTTCTACCGCAGAGATCAGAACATAAAAAAGCAAAAGTAACGAAATTAAGATTTTTGCGTCAGTACCAATCCAAGCAATATTCCTGTGGTAAAGACAACAGCATTCATTTTATTTGTGGACGCTTGAAAATGATAGTAATACTAAAGCTTTTTTTTCTGTATTCAAAACATTCGAAGAGTATTCCTTCACTGATTACTTGACTGACTTTTGAGAATAAACTGTCGCTTTTACACCTCTTGTCTGCCGGAAACTGTACACACAATATTCATTTCAGCACGTTTAAATACTGTCTAAATCGTGCGCCTTTCTTCACAACCAGAAATCAACGATCTCTTCCTGTAGAAAACAGCATCCGCATCGAAGAGGCCGACAGAGCTACACACCGTACTACATAACGAGGAATTAATCATCTTATACACGTCCTTGAGGCACATTTGATATCAGTTTTACTTCCGTTGAAGATTCGCTGTCCAGTGTAAGGAACGTGAACGGGCACATTGACTACAGTATGAGTCGGTAATATTGCAGCAACATGTTCTGCAACACTGAAGGTCTCTGCTACCCTGTAATGTGTTTGATAATGCATTTTAGAACCAGGAATGATTTTCGGAGAAGCAACAATAACTGGTGTTTCTTATCTTGATGCGCTACAAGAGTGCTCTTTCCTCAGTTGGAAGAAACTGGACCACGGAACTCTATTTGGCAGCAAGATGGTACGTAGCCTCACTGGCATAACTCAGTAAGCGGTTAGTTCAACGACGTTGTTACCGACCACTGGATAGGTCGCATGATACAGTTTGTTTCGCAAGGCCTCCACGTTTACACACCATCTGCCGCTACGCGATTTTTACCTTTGGGGATTCATAAAGGGTCCGCAGCTCGTGGTCGTGCGGTAGCATTCTCGCTTCCCACGCCCGGGTTCCCGGGTTCGATTCCCGGCGGGGTCAGGGATTTTCTCTGCCTCGTGATGACTGGGTGTTGTGTGATGTCCTTAGGTTAGTTAGGTTTAAGTAGTTCTACGTTCTAGGTGACTGATGACCATAGATGTTAAGTCCCATAGTGCTCAGAGCCATTTGATTCATAAAGGATCATGTGTATATGCCTCCGCTGCCAACGGGATTGAAGCTGTTGTTGCCACAATTATTCCGGATACGCTGATCAAGGTTTGAGAAGAACACGCCCATCGACTCGATGTATGCCGTGTAACGAATGGAGCTTGGACTTTTTTGAGAAGATCTGAGTTCCTTTTTTAATTGATATTTTTTTATGATTTTGTATAACTCATGCTACGAAGTCTTAAAACTCCGATATTTATTTTGAAACACCCGGTATATTTCCGGGACGGAAGTGTTTTCACGAGCCATTCTATTTCCGCGAAATTGACGAAAGTGAGATAGCGGAAATGAGTGCGGCTGTTCTGCATTTTCATTCGACAAGGATACAAAATTTGCAACAAAACTAGAAATCGGACTTTGTAGATGCGTTCATTTTTAAGTCAGCGAACTAATTCCGAAACTGCAACCCGTGAACTTATGCGACAGACACAACTTTTTCCAGATTTTTGAAACATGAATTTGTCGTCTAAAAGCAATTCGTCCAACAACTGGTAAGACCAATACCAATATGAAGGAACTGTATACCAGTTACAGCCAAGTTCTCGATCGCTCTTCACTTCTTCTTGACCGAGCGAGGTGGCGCAGTTGTTAGCACACTGGACTCGCATTCGGGAGGACGACGGTTCAATCCCGTCTCCAGCCATCCTGATTTAGGTTTTCCGTGATTTCCCTAAAATCGTTTCAGGCAAATGCAGGGATTGTTCCTTTGAAAGGGCACGGCCGATTTCCTTCCCAATCCTTCCCTAACCCGAGCTTGCGCTCCGTCTCTAATGACCTCGTTGTCGACGGGACGTTAAACACTAACTTCCTCCTCCTCCTCTTCACTTCTTTGATCACTGGTGACACATAGTTAAGTTTGATATTCGAATATTATCATACTGTACTGTGTTTATGTTCATAAAGATTACCGGCTTCGTTCAAAGTTCGCACAGTTTCAGATACATCTGCTGTTGCAGAGCAACTCGTCGCTTCATTTACTGTGAGCCGCCTTACGTTTTCACTTAAGAGCATGTCGACATTTGCGAAGTGTTACACTCTCATCGATAGGTCCCTATGCATCTTGGTACCAGTCGTTTGCAGAGCTTTGGGGGAAGGACTCAGCGAATTCATGGAGGGAATTTGAAATAACGGTAATGCATCGAAAATATATATAAAGAGAGAGAGAGAGAGAGATAGGGAGAGAGGGAGAGAGAGAGAGCTACTACACATCTTCTTCCACAACAGCAGCACTTCTCATTTAGGCTTCTGTACATAATACTTTATTTGTTCTATAACTCTAGTCGCAAAAGTACGTATCACATATATCTAATTACTATCTCTCTTGCTTGCCCAATTCTGCATTCCTATAGAGAACAAACAAATTTGGTACCTCTACGTACATACGCCAACTTACGAAATGAAGCGAAATAATACTGTATCGCTGCTCAGATTACGTCTTTCGTAAGTGCAGCTCTTTTGGCGCTAGAAAGAGGAAGTGAGGGAGACTGAGCGTGAAGCATTTACAAGCAAGAAAAAAGGCAGGTATAGTCCACCCATACGAAGAATTCTCCACCTTCAGTGGACAACATCGGAGGCAACTACTTGCAACAGCCTGCTCCGTCGATACTACCCCGCTATTCTGCAGTATTGCAGCCAGATTGCAGCAAAGTTGACGGCGACACTATTGTAACCGACATTAATGCACAATACGGTTCTTATAAATACACCTTATGACAGTATTTTGGTGATGGAGTGGCAATGAGGTAGAGCGTCAAACGCCATCCGAGAATGTGGTAGGCTCGACACTACTTGCGCCGGTCTGAGTGGCCGAGCGGTTCTAGGCGCTACAGTCTGGAACGGCGCGACCGCTACGGTCGCAGGCTCGAATCCTGCCTCGGGCATGGATGTGTGTGATGTCCTTAGGTTAGTTAGGTTTAAGCAGTTCTAAGTTCTAGGGGACTGATGACCACAGCAGTTAAGTCCCATAGCGCTCAGAGCCATTTGAACAGGTTTTTTTTTTTTTTTTTTTTTTTTTTTTTTGACACTTCTTGCTGTCCTCCCTCTACTATTCACAAGGTCAGAAAATAAGAAAAGCTATTTGTGTTTCAGAAAAGTGGTTTTTGCTGAATTCTTGCTGATTGTCCCAAGGTACGTGGTAATTTTCTAACTTACTTTCTGGCAGGAGACGGGCGTTATGTATAGTGAACTGCAGCCTTGCGCGTCAGTTCCTCTGCTACGCCCTTTCCGGCTTGCCCGGGCGTACAGCGAAGCTTTCGTTTTCCTCCACTGTTGCAGCCGACCGCATCGTCCTGAGGAATGCCGGCGGCTGTGTGGTTGACAACGTCGCAGGCCGCTCCGTCGCTTTCCCTCCGAAACTCCTCAGGGGTGTACAGGGACCGAAACACACTGGAGACGCAGGTGTCACCGACAAAATGGGACAACTGAGTCTGCCGATACCGAATATCGGCCTTGTATCCTGACTTAATGCGGTCGAGGTGTTTGACCTCATACGTACGCCATCAGAGAGGGAACAGAACACTCACATTAACTGTTTTGCGTCTATACTATACATATTTGCAGTGTTTACATGTCTTTTAGGTGACTAAACAGGTTGTAAAGTTGCCCGCCGAGGTCTAGGTTAGGTCTGAATATAAAAGTTTGTTCCAAGGCTTCAGTTGATGGGACTACACGTCATCGCGATGTACAGCAAGTTTTGAATCTTTTGCCAGTGTACTAAGGTGAAACTGGGCGCATGAAGATTTAATATATATTAGGGCTGGTAAACCACACTCCAAGAAACGGGAAGTGTTAAAACCATAAACTGTAAGCCGAACACTGTCAAACCGACACTTTTGTACTCATCCTTATGTGAACTTACATTCTGTACAGAAAAGAAAATCGTTTCAACAGATGAAATATGGAAGTTCATCAATGCTATTGATTGTGTCTAGGGTTGCTAGAGGTGTACAAGTAGAGATGGAAACATACAGTCAGGTGGCAAAATGCATGGGGTGCCACCTAATATGGTGGCGGACCTCCTTTTGCCCGACGTCGTCCAGAAACTCGACTTAGCTGGTTCATATGGCTCTAAGCACTATGGAACCTAACATCTGAGGTCATCAGTACCCTAGACTTAGAACTACTTAAACCTAACTAACCTAAGGACGTCACACAGATCCATGCCCGAGGCAGGATTCGAACTGCGACCATAACAGCAGCGTGTCTCCGAACTGAAGCTCCTAGAACCACTCGGCCACATCTGCCGGCCTCGTCTTAGCATGGACTCATCAAGTCGTTAGAAGTTCCCTGCCTCTGTAGCCGTCCATAATTCCAAATGTGTTGCTAGTGCAAGATCTTGTGCAAGAACTGACCTATCGATTATGAATTACGTAAAGAGATTTGTGTCTCCATATCATCTACTCGAATTGTTCAGAATGTTCCTCAAACCAGTAGTGAATAGTTGTGGCCCAGTAACATGGCGCATTCTCATTCATAAGAATTCCATCGTCGTTTGGGAACGCGGTAGCGTTCTCGCTTCCCGCGCCCGGGTTCCCGGGTTCGATTCCCGGCGGGGTCAGGGATTTTCTCTGCCTCGTGATGACTGGGTGTTGTGTGATGTCCTTAGGTTAGTTAGGTTTAAGTAGTTCTAAGTTCTAGGGGACTGATGACCATAGATGTTTAGTCCCATAGTTCTCAGAGCCATTTGAGCCATTTTTGAGCAAAGTCCATGAATGGCTGCAAATGATCTGGAAGTAGCTGAACATAACCAGTTTTAGTCAATGATCGGTTCAGTTGGACTAGAGGACCCAGTAAAAACAGTACACACAATTATGGATCCACCACCAGCTTGCACAGGGCCTTGTTGACAACCTGCGCCCGTTTCTTCGTGAGCTGTGTGCCACACTCGAACCCTACCGTTAGCTCGTACCAGCTGAAATCGGGACTCACCTGACCACGCCACGGTTTATGGCGTCCATGGTCCAACCGATATGATCACGACCTCAGGAGAGACGCTGAATGCGATGTCTGCTGCTAACAAAGGCAGTCACGTTGGTCATCTCCTGCCACAGCAAATTAACAACGATTTTCGCCGCGGTGTCCTAAGGAATAGGTTCGTCGCACGTTCCTCATTGATTTCTGCAGTTATTTCACGCATTGTTTCTTGTCTCTTAGCACTGACAACTACATAAACGCCGCTGCTCTCGGTCGTCAAGTGAAGACCTTCGTCCACCGAGTGGTCCATGGTGAAAGTTAATGCCTGAGATTTGGTATTCTCTGCACCCTGTTGACACTGTGGATCTGGAAATATCGAGATTCCTAAAGATTTCCGAAATGGAATGTCTCATGCGTCTATCTCCAGCTATCATTCCCCTTTCGAAGTCTGTTTATCCCTGTCGTTCGGCCATAATCACATCGGAAACCCTTTCACATGAATCACCTGAGTACAATGACACCTCCGCCAATGCGCTGTCGTTTTATACCTAGTGGATGCCATACCACCGTCATCTGTACATCTTCTTATCTCTATCCCATGACTTTCGGAACCTCAGTGTATATCACGATGTTTCCTATATACTTTATAAGAAAAGAAGTGATAAACTCACACATCACCGAATGTTTATTTAGGTTGTGTGGTTGTACATAGCTTCTAAGGTGGAGAGCAGTTTTGGCCCCAGTATAAAACCTTGGGGCACTCAACCCAATCTTACTTTTGATTTTAAAAATTTATCTGATTTATTTCCCTTATTGGTGTCTGCAACATTTGCTTCCATAAAATTTTGATTGACTGAACAAATGGTTCTGAAATTTTTATGAAATAATATGTACTACAACATTCACTTGCTACAAATAATTTATTAGCACGACGCGTTTCGGCAACATGCTGCCATCATGAGGTGCATTTACAGTTACTTTTACATTGTAATTAATATGAAGTTAGTTTCCAATCCAGTGTCAGCGAGGCTCACTGTCGAAAAAGACGCCTGTTCACTGGCACACACAGCAATGGAAACTAATCTCATATTAATTACAATGTAAAAGTAACTGTAATGGCACCTGATGATGGCAGATGCTGTCGAAACGCGTCGTGTTAATAAATTGTTTGTAACAAGTGGATGTTGCATTATATATTATTTCATAGGAATCTTACAGTGCAATGGCAGCCCACATATAACATACGTATAAGATGGATAAATTGAAGGTTACGGAATGATCTATACGACCTGTGGTATAAGTTGTGTAAATAAGTATAATCTCCCAGCTTTCAAGTCTTGAAGTCACGGAGCTACTGTACCGCTGTCTGTTCATCTTTTTTTTTAATTATTATTTTGGCTTCTGCTGCTTAGCTACTTGGTCAGTAACGTAATGAAACGGTTACATAATTTATTTGCAACTTTTCTGCTTCACACAGAGCACGATGATAGCGCTGGCTCGGCAGGCACCTGTCCGCCGTTGCGCTGAATAATTTGGCAGCGAGTTAGCCCTCACTCGCCCTGAGACGACGGCGTCCGCCGTAAACAAACTTTGCCCTCAGGTGGAGTAAGGGTTCGGGGCAGACAAACAGCGCCAGTATTTGCCTAACCTTCCACCCCCTCCCATCCACCCACCTGCCCCCTAATTCCGTCCCTGCTCTTTTTCACTCACGGCTCCGCGAAATTCTCATTTCTTCCTCAGTTACTTTCCCTCGTTCTTCCACCCACCCCTGCACCTTTCCCTGTTTTTTCTGCTACCTCCGCCTTGCAATTCTCGGCACACAGTGGCTACGTGCAGGCGCAAAATTTCCCCTGAGATCTAACAGTGTGCATCATTTTCTTATCCCTCCTCTCTCTCTCTCTCTCTCTCTCTCTCTCTCTCTCTCTCTCTCTCTCCCGGCAAAACTCGCCCGGGCAGAGGTATGTGCATTCCGGGTAAGCAATGAGGGAAAAGCAGAAGGAGAAAGAAAAGCTAGACACATATATGCGAGCTCGCAGGGAAGCAGAATAATTTCCCGCGGCCAGAGCAGGATATTGCCGGCTGCTTTCCTCCCAGGCGAAACAGCAACTCCGTCGCTCGCTGCCCAATCTTTTTTTTTTTTTTTTTTTTTTTCTGGCGGCAAGGGGAAGACAAATTCTTTTCATCCTCCCAGACTTCCAACTGTTCGCTGCTGCTCCCCTCTTGCCAACGCAGCTTAGCAAGAGTCGGCTTATTGGGGTCCTACAGGAGAAAAAGTAGAATTTGTAAGGCCCACCTGTAGTGTGGATTTCAGCATCTCAGACTGGGAATAGAGAGGTAATCTCAATGTCTTAATTTTTCATAAACGAAAACGAAAAAACCTTTCTCTCCCTTCGTGCTTGTCAGTATGCACCTGTTGTCCACAAATACGCGTGGGTTAAGAAAGCATAACTGTTACTAAACTCACTTTTCCCGTTTCTCAGTCGAAGTCCTCCAAACCATAGATGGAGGGCAACAGGTAGATACCATATTCCTAGATTGCCAGAAAGCATTTGACACGATACCCATCGCAAATTTTTGATGTAGGCCCGAGCATGCGAATTAGGTTCTCAGATGCATGAGGGGCTCGAAGACGTTTTAAGTAGTAAAACTCAGTAAGAGGTCCCCGACGGCGAGCGTCCATGAGAGACAAGGCTATCGTCAGGAGTGACCCAGGGAAGTGTGATAGGACAGGGTGAGTAGCAAGCTGCAGCATGTTTGTTGATGCAACATGACTATCTTACAAGGGAACCTTCCCATCGCATCCCCCTCAGATTTAGTTATAAGTTGGCACAGTGGATAGGCCTTGAAAAACTGAACACAGATTAATCGAGAAAACTGGAAGAAGTTCTGTGGAACTATGAAAAAAATAAGCAGAGTATACAAACTGAGTAGTCAATGCGTAATATAGGCAAGATCAAGGATAGTCTGAGCTCAGGAGCGGCGTGGTCACGTGGTTAGCGTGAGCAGCTGCGGAACAAAAGGTCCTTGATTCAAGTCTTCACTCGAGTGAAAAGTTTTAATTTTTTATTTTCGGACAATTTTTATCTGTCCGTCCGTCCGTCCGATGCGAGGTAACTGCGCCGTAGTAAGGGGGCGCTACACCTAAAGAAACATCGAAACATCCACAAGAAAACCTAAATCGGGCAAGGTAGAAGAATCTTTTTACCCATTCGTCAAGTGTACAAGTTAGGTGGGTCGACAACACATTCCTGTCATGTGACGCCCATGCCGTCACCAGTGTCGTATAGAATATATCGGACGTGTTTTCCTGTGGAGGAATCGGTTGACCTATGACCGTGCGATCAAATGTTTTCGGTTTCCATTGGAGAGGAACGTCCTTTCGTCTACTAATCGCACGGTTTTGCGGTGCGGTCGCAAAACACAGACACTAAATTTATTACAGTGAACAGAGACGTCAATGAACGAACGGACAGATCATAACTTTGCGAAAATAAAGAAAGTAAATTTTACACTCGAGGGAAGACTTGAACCAAGGACCTCTCGATCCGCAGCTGCTCACGCTAACCACGGGACCACGTCGCTCCTTAGCTCACACTATCCTTGATGTTGCCTGTCTTGCACATCGACTACCCAGTTTGCATATTTTGCTTATTTTTTTCGTAGTTCCACACAACTTCCTGTTTTCTCGATTGATCTGTATTCAGTTTTTCAAGGCCTATCCACTGTGCTAACTTATAACTAAATCTGAGAGGGGTGCGATGGGGAAATTCCCTTGTTAGCAGTAAATATGTACAGTGTAGAGAAGCAGCTTAGAACGCTAAAGAAGTGCAAGGTCTCCAGCTCAGATTGTACACCAGTGAGGTTCCTTTCAGAGTATGCCTATACATAGCTCCATACTTAGCAATCATATACAACCTCTCGCTCACAGAAACATCCATACCAAAAGAGTGGAAATTTGGACGGGTTACACCGGTACCAGAAAGGAAATAGGAGTAATCCGTTGAAATACGGACGCATATCGCTAACGTCGATTTGCATTAGGGTTTAGGAACGTTTAGTCCTAATGTGCTGGAACATTATGAGTCACCTCGAAGTAAATGACGTATTGGCAAATAGCAAATACACATTAAGAAGGTATCGTTCTTGTGGAAAACAACTAGTTCTCTATTCTCCCGGAGTAATGAGTGCTACCTACAGGGGGTGCCAGTCTCATTCCATATTTTGAGATTTCCGGAAGGCTTTTGACACCGTTTCTCACAAGCCACTTCTAATAAAATAGCGTGCCTCTGGAGTATTGTCTCAGTTTTGTGACTGGACTCGTGATTTACTGTCAGAAACGTCGCAGTTCGTAAGAACTGAAGGAAAGTTATCGAGTAAAATAGAAGTCGTATCTGGCGTTCGCCATTAAAGCGTTATAGCCCCTCGGTTGTTCCTGATCTACATAAACGATATAGGAGACAGTCTGAGCAACCTCCTTAGACTTTTTGCAGACGATGCTGTCATTCAACGTATTTTAAAGCCATAAAATAATCAAAACCAATTACAGAATGAGTTAGTCTACCTTTCGGTTACACGATAAATCACACTAATTTAAAAGCTTTGAATTCAACTAAATACTTAGGGAACACAATTACGCCGGCCGCGGTGACCGAGCGGTTCTAGGCGCTTCAGTCCGGGACCGCGCTGCTGCTATGGACGCACGTTCGAATCCTGCCTCGGGCATGGATGTGTGTGCTGTCCTTAGGTTAGTTAGGTTTAAGTAGTTCTAAGTTCTAGGGGATTGATGACAAATGGTGCAAATGACTCTGAGCACCATGGGACTTAACATCTGTGGTCATCAGTCCCCTAGAACTTAGAACTACTTAAACCTAACTAACCTAAGGACATCACACACATCCATGCCCGGGGCAGGATTCGAACCTGCGACCGCAGCGGTCGCGCGGTTCCAGACTGTAGCGCCTAGAATCGCTCGGCCACCCTGGTCGGCAGGGGTTCACAATTGGTTCGATGAACGTTCTGGACAATTTGAACGAATTTTTTGGCGACACAAATTATTCAATATTAATCCCATCGAATGCTTACTGGAGACAACCGAGAGGTCAGTTCGTGCACAAAATCCTCCAGTAGCAGCACTTTCGCAATAGACGCAGCATGACTTATTATTTCAGGACTTCCAGCTACTTGTTGACTCCATGACATATCGATTTGCTGAACTAGAGGAGGATCTACACGATATTGGGGGTTTCCGATGACTTTTACCACCTCAGTGGATAACCCATCTTTTCCTGTAGTTTCTATTTATGACAGAATTTCGAACGTCTTGAACCATTCCTGTTCTCGGATTATCAGCTGAGTCGTCGCCGTGTGTTGTCGCAACGTTTCGGCGAGTTTCCTTCTCGTCAACATCAGGCGAAGATGAGGTCGAAAGGTTGCGATAGCACGGCGTCATGACTAGACCGATAATCCGCAATATTGGTATTTAATCATTTTATTTCGCCGAGAAAGCCGGCATTGCCATGTACCTCACTAAATTTAACACTATCGTTCAGTTTCTCTGTGTGGACAAGTCCTATGGCTAGACATATCAAGGGCAAAAATTTCACCGCGTAATGTCTTTTCGGCGGATCCGCAGTAGGCCCGACAGACGTCGTCTGAGAGAGTCCCCTCCCAGCCCCGCTGACGCGGTGATGTGACGTCACGGACAGACTGCGCGAGCAGACGCAGTCGGCCTTGACGCACGACCTTGACGCACCCACGCACAGGGCGCCCTGGAACAGCTGACGGCGGCGGGCGGAGAGCTTAATGGCCTGTGAGGGGCCGCTTGGACGGGCAGGGGCCGGGGGGGGGGGGGGGGGTTGGGAAGACCGCCGTCCCAGATACGGCGGGCGGCCTCTTTACTACAGCCCTGCTCTGATAACCGCGTCAGCTACTCGCCGCCACGGCGCGACCTCCAGCCAGACCAGGAGGTCAGACCTGTGGGACGGTCGCTGCTGTCGTGGATCAAGTCAACAGGCCAGCGAGTGCAAGCGCGGATCTGCGTCGGTCGACACCAGAGGTGTCCTACCCTTCAGCTCACCTGGCCCGCACTGATAGTATACACAACTGGCCATTAAAATTGCTACACCACGAATATGACGTGCTACAGACGCGAAATTTAACCGACAGGAAGAAGATGCTGTGATATGAAAATGATTAGCTTTTCAGAGCATTCACACAAGGCTGGTGCCGGTGGCGACACCTACAGCGTGCTGACACGAGGAATGTTTCCATCCGATTTCTCATCAAACAGCAGTTGACCGGCGTTGCCTGGTGAAACGTTGTTGTGATGCCTCGTGTAAGGAGTAGAAATGCGTACCATCACGTTTCCGACTATGATAAAGGTCGGATTATAGCCTATCGCCGATTGCGGTTTATCGTATCGCGACATTGCTGCTCGCGTTGGTCGAGATCCAATGACTGTTAGCAGAATATGGAATCGGTGGGTTCAGGAGGGTAATACGGAACGCCGTGCTGGATCACAACGGCCTCGTATCACTAGCAGTCGAGATGACAGGCATCTTTTCCGCATTGCTGTAATGGATCGTGCAGCCACGTCTCGATCCCTCAGTCAGCAGATTGGGACGTTTGCAAGACAACAACCATCTGAACGATCAGTTCGACGACGTTTGCACCTGCATGGACTATCAGCTTGGAGACCATGGCTGCGGTTACCCTTGACGCTCCTTGACGAACCTGGGTGCACGAACGGCAAAACGTCACTTTTTCGGATGAATCCAGGTTCTGTTTACAGCATCATGATGGTCGCATCCGTGTTTAGCGACATCGCGGTGAACGCACATTGGAAGCGTGTATTCGTCATCGCCATACTGGCGTATCACCCGGCGTGATGGTATGGGGTGCCATTGGTTACACGTCTCGGTCGCGTCTTGTTCGCATTGGCGGCACTTTGAACAGTGGACGTTACATTTCAGATGTGTTACGACCCGTGACTCTACCCTTCATTCTATCCCTGGGAAACCGTACATTTCAGCAGGATAATGCACGACCGCATGTTGCAGGTCCTGTACGGGCCTTTCTGGACACAGAAAATGTTCTACTGCTGCCCTGGCCAGCAAATTCTCCAGATCTCTCACCAACTGAAAACGTCTGGTCAATGATGGCCGAGCAACTGACTCCTCACAGTACGCCAGTCACTACTCATGATGAACTGTGGTATCGTGTTGAAGCTGCATGGGCAGCTGTACCTGTACACGCCATCCAAGCTCAGTTTGACTCAATGCCCAGGCGTATCAAGGCCGTTATTACGGCCAGAGGTGGTTGTTCTGGGTACTGATTTCTCATGATCTATGCACCCAAATTGCGTGAAAATGTAATCACATGTCGGTACTAGTATATTTGTCTAATGGATACCTGTTTATCATCTGTATTTCTACTTGGTGTAGCAATTTTAATGGCCAGTAGCGTAGTTAATACTAACAATAACCACTAAGAAAAAAGAACAGACGTTGTGAGGTATTAATTTATGATTCTTCATTGTAAAAAAAAACAATTAATATGACATTGTGTGTGTGTGTGTGTGTGTGTGTGTGTGTGTGTGTGTGTGTGTGTGTGTGTGTGTGTGTGGGTGTGTGTGGGTGTGGGTGTGTGTGGGGGAGGTGGTGGGGTACAGGGTGACTTTTTCCGTCATGTACAAACTCAAGGGATTGATCGTTGAGATGGTATGGAACAAAATAGGTCCAATGATCTTAAGTCCGGAAATGCATGATTTACTTGCTGGAGACCATTTATTCAGTCATACATTGTTTTACAAACTGCCGTCTTATATGCGCTGTACCCTGCAGCCAAAGTTACATTATGTGTTGGATTTTGATGTGCGTCAACACATGCGTGTACTTGCCGAAATGCGTTCTGTCTCACACTGTCACATCGGCCAGGCCCCTGCTCCAGTGTTTCCACATCTTGAATGGGTTCTGCATACACGATACTTTTGAGGTGGCCACACAACCAGGAATCGCATGGGTTGAGATCCGGTGAACGAGCAGGCCAAGCAACTGGACGCTCTCGTCCGATCCATCGACCAGAAAAGACACACAACCCTTCGCCTTCGAATCGTCAATCAGACTTGTTCCAGCTGGGTAGAGAAAGTCACTCGTAAGAAACGCCTATAGATCCGCCCTGTTAGACGACGTGGAGGAAAGACTTGTCCCAAAATAACGGCCTAGTTATCCCTTCACACACACCGATGCTGATGATTCGCTGTCATCATACCCAAGGGGGGGGGGGGGGTTCTTCATACTGTCCTACAGATGACTGTTATGAAAGCTGAAGATACCACTCAGCGTAAAGGTGGTCTCACCTGCGAATAGGATGGATAACACAAATCCCGAATCATGGTTGCCTGGTGAAAAAACCGGTGACAAAACTGCTCACGACGTCTGTTGCTAGTAAACCATACACACAGTGTAAAAGGCGGGGGTAGCAACTATCGTCACGGTCGTGTGGCTTTTCCTGTACTGGCGGGCCGACTGCTTGGTACTGACACTGAGATCGCGTTCAACAAGTGTTCATCACGTTTGGCTGCAAGTCTGTTGACCCAACATTTCGGGTACGTCCTTCATGATTTCCTGCGTCCTGAAACGACCCTGTCTCAGACAAACGTTAAAACTCTGTTGCAAACATTGAATGCTGTGGTTGTTCTCGACAGGGATAGGTTTCCTGAGAGACCCTTGCTGCCCGCCACCCGTTGTCATTTGCTTTTCCGTAAGTAAACACTTTTCGGCAAGCTCTCAATTCGAATACGGAACCAGTGTGTCTCAGAACATGTCTCTTATAGTAAGCCCATTCAGGAACATCTCACAGTTCTAGCTGAAATTTAAATGAGGGATAAAACTTTGTGGACAGAAATGAGTGTCAACATCGCTACCCGTTACGGAGATGGCATACCTGTACAATTAGTCACCTCACATGCCATTGACCAAGTCGACCATAGATGTCACACATACATGAGAATTTTATTTCCTTTACTTTACGTCTGTGGTCACAAACTTCTTTTTGACATCAGACCACCGCTTTCGGTCTATAATGACCATCTTCAGATCTGTTCTATAGAAACAGTCCCAATGTACATGAGTTTTGAACTTGACGACATGTCTACTGCAAGTGACAGCGAATCCTGCGAAAATGCTACGTTCTGCTGCCTAAGAACATCTTGAGAAACAGCAGCCAATCAAAGACCGCCCAACTCCGCCCTCCATCCCCATTCTCCCACCCCCCCCCCCCCACACCTCCCACACGCAGTGTACCTCTGCTACTACTTTCCTTATTTGCATATATAGAACGAGAGAAATAAAACTTGCTCCCAAAGTTACTTCGTGCAGCTTCATATAAGCAACAGAACTTACATCTTCCTTACTGCAGGCAGGTGATGTCAGTTGGGCTGCCTATATAAAATAATAACTTCAGAGTTACTTTTGTTTCGTCCATCTTTTTCCAAATTACTGATGTCGGTAGGAGTTGGGACGATGTTTGTGCACCCGCAGTGAAGAGAACGTCGTGAAATCGACACACTATCAGAGAAATATACACACATCAAAAAAAGTTGTGCCTCACCCCGGTTCCCAGAACTGCTGAAGATAGACTTTGACTATGGATGTTCTATCACTAAACCCGT
This sequence comes from Schistocerca nitens, assembly GCF_023898315.1. NCBI lineage: Eukaryota > Metazoa > Arthropoda > Insecta > Orthoptera > Acrididae > Schistocerca > Schistocerca nitens. The sequence goes on from NC_064625.1 coordinate 78,690,439, forward strand.
CCAAAGATGTAAACAAACATGAATGAGCAGCGCATTTTACACCGGGGGAGGTCCGACAGCCGATTATTTCCAGTCATTCCACCAGCAAGGCTCCTGTAGTTTGTAGTTCAACCATGCCTAGACGGCCAATACCGCGGTTCAAATGGTTCAAATGGCTCTGAGCACTATGGGACTTAACTTTTCAGGTCATCAGTCCCTAGAACTGAGAACTACTTAAACCGAACCAACCTAAGGACATCACACATATCCATGCCCGAGGCAGGATTCGAGCCTGCGACCGTAGCGGTCGCGCGGTTCCAGACTGTAGCGCCTAGAACCGCTCGGCCACTACCGCGGTTCGATTGCGTCCGAATTGTTACTGTGTGCCAGGAAGGGCTCTGAACAAGGGAATTGTCCAGGCATCTCGGAGTGAACCAAGGCGATGTTGTTCGGACATGGATGAGATACAGGAACTGTCGCTGACATGCCTCGCTCAGGTCGCCAAAGGGCTACCGCTGCAGTGGATGACCGCTACCTCCGGATTATGGCTCGGAGAATCCTGACAGCAACGCCACCATGTTGAATAATTCTTTTCGTGCAGTCACAGGACGTCGTGTTACGATTCAAACTGTGCGCAGTAGGCTGCATGATGCGCAACTTCACTCCCGACGTCCATTGCGAGGTCCATCTTCGCAACCACGACACCATGCAGCGCGGTACAGATGGGCCCAACAATATGCCGAATCGACCGCTCGGGATTGGCATCACGCTCTTTCCACCGATGAGTGTCGCATATGCCTTCAACCAGACAATCGTCGGAGACGTGTTTGGAGGCAACCCGGTCATGCTGAACGCCTCAGACACACAGTCCAGCGAGTGCAGCAAGGTGGTGGTTCCCTGCTGTTTTGGAGTGACATTATGTGGGGCTGATGTACGCCGCTGGTGGTCATGGAAGGCGCCGTAACGGCTGTACGATACGTGAATGCCATCCTCCACCGATACTGTAATCATATCGGCAGCATATTGCCGAGGTATTCGTCTTCATGGACCACAATTAGCGCCCCCATCGTGCACATGTTGTGAATGACTTCCTTCGGGATAAAGACGTCGCTCGACTAGAGTGGCATGTGATCCAGATATGAACCATGTCGAACGTGCCTGGGACAGATTGAGAAGGGCTGTTTATGGAGGGATCTACTCCGAATCGCCTTTGAGGAATGGGACAATCTGGAACAAGAGTTCCTTCATCAACTTGTGGATAGTATGCCACGAGGAATACAGGCATGCATGAATGTAAGAGGACGTGCTGCTGGGTATTAGAGGTACCGGTGTGTACAGCAATCTGGACCACGACTTCTGAAGATCTCGCTGTATGGTGGTACAACATGAAATGTATGGTTTTTATGAGCAATAAAAAGGGCGGAAATGATGTTCATGCTGACCTCTATTCCAATTTTCTGTACAGGTTCCGGAACTCTCGGCACCGAGGTGATGCAGAACTTTTTTTTGATGTGTGTGTATATAGTCTAAGAGTAGCGTCTGTTCTGTTGGACACCTTCGAATCAGTAATTTGCGGATAGGGGGTTAATGGGCGAGGGGCATTCCATTACAGCGTGAGATAAGTTGAGATTTTAGGTCGATCACAGACTGTGTCAGGATGGCCGAAGTAGTTAAGCCAACCGCTCATTAGAAGCTGTAAATTCGGGTTCCAGTCCCAGTCCGGCACAACATTCGCCACTGCGTTTCCACAATACTCTGTACGTCTGGAAGTCACCAGTTTCCCATCCACCCTTTCCCTTCCCATTCCCATATTTCTAAAGCAAAGTTGCTCCTTTTCAAATAACAATATAATAACGGAAAACTGTGATATATTAACACATCTGGAAACATTACGTGACTCAGTTACTGTATGCACAAAAGAAACTTTCGTTACGGGCACTGAAGATACTTCATAAATAAAAGGATGCAAAACGAGCATGGCGTAAGACGAAACAGCCTTTCATTTAGTTGGACATGCGTACCACATCTTCGAGGAGATAAGAATTAACAGTTTCGCACAATCTCAGTACGCTGTATCAACTGGTTTTTCGCTTGGTTTTTACGTCATCATAATCCCATGTGTGTTTTACCAATCTGGTTTGCTATCTGTACCAGTTTTATATGATTTTCAGTTTACGTGGGTGGCCGTATTGGGAATACCCTAAGTGTAGTTTAAAAACAAAACAAAACATGGTTGATAACTAAATGGTTCAAATGGCTCTGAGCACTATGGGACTCAACTGCTGAGGTCATTAGTCCCCTAGAACTTAGAACTAGTTAAACCTAACTAACCTAAGGACATCACAAACATCCATGCCCGAGGCAGGATTCGAACCTGGGACCGTAGCGGTCTTGCGGTTCCAGACTGCAGCGCCTTTAACCGCACGGCCACTTCGGCCGGCGGTTGATAACTGAGGGATTAAAGTGGTCAGCCGGCCATCTTGTGGTAGCTGCTGGTCGTCTATCTAACAGTTTCCAGGGACATTTTCATTATACCGTATAGTTTTTGACTGAATTAAAAGCTACGAATTGAGATATGTGTTGAGGAAGCGTATCTCAAGGCGCGCAAATTAGGTCACATTCATACAGTACTTGAGACTGAGAAAACATACCGACTTCTAACACACTTCACGCAGAATTTCAAGCCATTTCGAACATTTTTCGCTTACAAAACTAACACAATAATGGAAGGAAACAATATTATTGTTTGCGGCGTATCATGAAGGCATGACGTTTCAATTTATTACTTCTTTATTAAAAGTCATATAAAAACCGTCTCAATAGCGTTTTCATATTTGTCATTTGTTAGCAACTGGTTTCGGTCCTTCCTCAGACAGTCTTCAAGCTTTTCACCGCCGTTGTTGCTGCTGGTGGTGGCAGACGGAGCGAGATCCTTAGAAGTGAATCATAACCCTGTTAATAAACAAAAAAAATCTGAAAACACGATCTAGGCTATTTTACTTGACTTTAGCATTTTATACCGACCGCTGTGCTCCAACTATCGAATATCCTGTGAAATTTTATATTACATCTGTGCTACAAACGCTGTGCACAGAACATGTTGCTGCCAGTACCCGCATATACCACCTGCAAAACTGTATCATCGTACGACACACAGGGTGTTCGGAAATTCCCGTTACAAACTGCGAGGACTTGTTGAGGGAAGTGAGAATATAATGTTTTGAATAGGCAAGCATGTCCGGCAACGCACCGAGCGAGGTGGCGCAGTGGTTAGCACACTGGACTCGCATTCGGGAGGACGACGGTTCAATCCCGTCTCCGGCCATCCTGATTTAGGTTTTCCGTGATTTCCCTCAATCGCTTCAGGCTAATGCCGGGATGGTTCCTTTGAAAGGGCACGGCCGATTTCCTTCCCCATCCTTCCCTCACCCGAGCTTGCGCTCCGTCTCTAATGACCTCGTTGTCGACGGGACGTTAAACACTTCCTCCTCCTCCAGCAACGTACCGTTTCCGTTCTACGTATCGTTTCTCTTCGTATGTTTAACTCATAAAATTCTGCTTGAGGGATTGAATAGGCGTGAGGCAGTACAGTTGCTAGGTAACAAGTGTCATCGGGTGACCGTCTGACGTAGTACACGCCACCCTGTCTGCCCTGTTGCATATCAGGGTAAACAACTCTGAGACTTACCTCTTTTCCTCATTAGACGAATACACGCTACACAGCTGAATTGAAACCATCGTAGAACGAAAAGGATGCGGTTCCGGACAGTGGCTCCTACTGAAGATATTATGTACTCGCTTCACTCCACGCAAGTCCTAGAACTTCGCAACAGGAACCTTCGAACACTCGGTGTAGTTCAGAAGATGTGATGTGGTAATCATTGAGCTACGTGAAAAACCACCTCTACTTAAAAGGGAGCGCAAATTACCCACTCTACACTCATCCAGTGTTTCGTAACGAGATGAGTTACAATGAAATGCCTCTGTGTTTTGTACCATACACTTCGTGTTAGCTACGAAATTGATAATACGTAGTATTTGGACGACTCTATATTGTTAAACTGTAGTTTATTGACAGTGCTTTTATAACTTACTTTTACTACGATCATGCCTAAAATCGACAGCCTGGCACTATGCAATATCGGCGAAAAATGTCTTACATAAATATACAAAAAGAGATTAATTATTTTTGGTTTAACAGTTTTGGTTTGTCTTTTTTATTAGTCTCCTGCTGAAAATCCGCAACTAATTAAACCAACATTATTAGGGTTTCGCGTCGTAAGCCGTAATGGCTTTACATGCTTAATGTAGCTGTTTTCTACATGGGAGATCGGTTCTTTCTACATCTACATCTACATCTGCATGATTATTCTGCAGTTGACAGTTAAGTGAATGGCAGAAGGATCGTTGAAAGCCCATTCAAGCTGTTTTCCTACCTTCTCACTCTCGGACGGTGCGCAGGAAAAACAAACACTAATCATTTCGTGCGAGCTATGATCTTTGGAGGTGGACGCCAAGAAAATATTTCCACACTCCGAGGAAAACGGTGGTGCGTGGCAGAGGGCACCATGAACCACTACTAGAAGTTCCCGTCCTGTTCAACTCGCAGGAGGGGCGAGGCAGAATCGACAGTCTATATGCCTCCGTATGAGCCCATATTTCTCCCTTCTTATCTTCGTGGTCTTTGCGCGAGAAGTATGCTGGCGGCAGTAGACACGTTTAGCAGTCAGCTTCAAATGCTGTTCTCTGAACTTTCTTAATAGTGTTCCTCGAAAAGAACGTCGTCTTACCTCCAGAGATTTCCATTTGAGTTCCCAAAGCACCTCTGTAACACTTGGCGTGTTATTAGAAGCTACTGGTAACAAATCTAGCATGCCGCCTCTGAATTGATTCGCTGTATTCCTTTAATCCGATGTGGTGGAAAACCCAAACACTTGAGCAGGACACTAATAATGCTGTATCCAGACATTAAGCATCATCTCATATTTCTCTACATTTAGATCCAGAAATTTTGTGTAAGTCATCTTGTATCCTCCTGTGGTCACTCAACGACACCTTCCAATACACCACAGCGTCTTCAGCAAACAACCGCAGATTGCTGCCCAGTCTATCCGTCACATCGGTTATGTTGCATATAGAGAATAAAAGTGTTAAATCCCGTCCAGTTGTCGAAGAAGGGGTGTCTAGGAAACCTGCTTTCTGGTATCGCTAGACAACAATCCAAGCAAATCGTATTAATGACTTTTATTGCAAAAAAGTAAACGACAATACGTAACTTTGGGTTACACAAATGTGTCGCAAGCAAAAAAGAAAAAGAAAAAATATGGCTCTGATCTCTGTGGGATTTAACATCTGAGTTCATCAGGCCCATAGAACTTAGAACAACCTAACTAACCTAAGGACATCACACACATCCATGCCCGAGGCAGGATTCGAACCAGCGACCGTAGCAGTCGCACGTTCCGGACTGAAGCGCCTAGACCCACTCGGCCACCGCGGCCGGCGTCGCAAGCAAGTGTTCTTCACTACAAACAATCCTAAAACAAGCAAAGCAATGCAGTTGACGCTTCGGTTCACATCGCTAGCCTTGAAGCTGCTGTTCGACTCGGCCACGACCACTAGGGCGCGGCGCTTATGCCCTCTCCGCATAGAGGCCGCTACTGTCGCGTTGTTGTCCTGGAGAGCGGTCGGTCCGCGTACGGTTGGCTGACCTCTTCTCACAGCTCCCTCTGCTCTATCGTTTCCGACTGGCGTGCCGGCGCTTGACTTAACAAATAGCATTCCTATCACTCTTGCCTGGGGCAATCCTGAGGACACCTTTGTCTTTGATGAACGCTCGCCACCGAGAACAGTATACTGGGCTCTGTTACAGAGCAAGTCTTCCAGCAACTTACATATTTGTGAACCTTGTACTTTCGTTAACAGCAACGCTCCAGAAGAGGATGGAACGGTATTGTGAGCAATTTCTTCAGTGTCCCTGTCGCACTCTCTGTCTTTGGTTCGCTTCTCCTCGACATTATCTGTGTGATCGTTCCAATTTAAGTTATTCATACCCTTTTAGAGGTAGAGGTTGAGCAGATTACTGAAGTGCGATTAATGATTGACGTACGCTGTGAGAGTCAGTAAGCTCAGAGACTAAGAAAAAAAAAAGAACGGAACGCTTCTGGACGGACGCAGTCGCGTACACGGCTAGGGTGCAAAGCACCGCAGGATTTGTCCACTGCGGGGCAATCCGGCACGTTTCAGAGGTGTGACCTCGTAAGAGTCCGGCGAGATAGCACAGGGATAGCGCAGGTGTCGCCGGCTGCCCAGCGAGATAACCGCGGCTAACTTCTACCCCCCATCCCCACCCACCTTTTTTCAACCCCTTATCAGAGCAGTAGCAGAAGCCACCCTGTGCTCCTGCTCCCCCCACCACTGCTCCCCGGTGCGAAGTGCGCATGCGCTCTCGCCTCTCGGTATTGGCGGCGCCTACCCCTCCCCTCCCAGACGTCGGTGCTGAATCCGGCACAACCACCCCCCCGGTCTCTCGCCTCCCCTAGAAGCGCTCGCCGTCTCCGTCGCTCGCGCTGCGCCCTCCACCCTCCGACCTGCACCGTACCGACGGGTCACCCTCCCTTTCCCACCCGGAGACGTCGCCCGTCCGGCTGCGAGGGGTTGGCGAGGCTACGGCGCATGCGCCGGGCGCAGGACCGGTATCGACGCATGGCGTCGTCGCAGCCCACCGACGCTCCCGAGTCCGGCGTCCTGTTCACACAGGCGCCGGTTTCCGCTCAAAACACTCCGGTAATCGCCGGCAAAAATTATTTTTCGCTGGTGGGAAAGAAAATTCAGGATCTGTTAGATGACAATCATTTTGGCTTTAGGAACGTTAAGGCTTCATAACGGAGCAAGACAACACAAATCAAGACCCATTCCTAGGACTTTCGCACCTGTAAAAGCGTTCGACACGTAATATGGTTGAGGTCTAGCGGTCAAGGACGTGCCTGGAAAGCGTTAAGCCGTCAGCACACGGACCGTGCTGTCGAACGTAAACGTTGAACGTGCCAAGTTCAGCGTGCTGCTGAACTCTCAGGAACCATGCGACTTCTGCATACGGTACGAGGGAGCCAACGTGGTATACGTGATAGCAACGCACTCCAGCGGCAGTTGAGGGATGATTCTAGTTAGTAAATCACACTGTTTACTCAACGGGCACTCGTAAAATTCCCACGTTACCTCTATTAAAACGCACATTTCCTCCATCATCCACGAAAAGGAAAGTACCATGTCCAATCAATAAGGACACAGACTTATAAAAGTTCCGTTACAAACAGTCAGGTACAAATTTGGAATACTCCTCGGCACAAGACAAACATTATTTCATTATTCCCACATTTTAGTGAAACCCCAAGGTCAGTCTTACTTGATCACTGTTCCTACCCAGTAGCAGAATCTTTGCAGCATGTGAATTACGAAGCGTAAAAGAAAAAGGAGCAAAATATCTTTATACAAGTAGTGCAAGCTGTCCTGTAGATTAAGACAATCGAGCAAAGTCATCCCTCAAAAAAAAAAAAAGGTGAACTTATATTTACATAACATCAACAATTATAGTATATACTTATATTAAACTAATAATAAAGTATCAGAACCTAATAAAAACGCGAATGTTAGGAAAAAAAATTTAGAAGTGTCAAGACGCGAACCGTCACCTCACCTAACAACTCAATGACAGTGACGCTATTCATTACGCTAAACCAGCACCACACCCTTTGCATCTAATCATGTTCTGTTAAGCCTTGCTGAAAACCTTAATCGTAGATATGTTACTAATTGAAATTTAATTATAACAAATTGTACCAAGAACAATGCGTTTTGGATGGATCTTCAGTGTGTCGCTGCCTTCTAATAGCCAACTCTCATAATACGCAAGTTACAATAATTCTTTTGCCACGAATATGTTTCTCATTATTTCATTGGAAAGAATCAAACAATTAACAACGGGTTTTCCAGTGATTCTCAATTTGCTGGTGCTTAGAAACGGCATATATACATATAGGCTTGAAATGAATGCCTCACAACTCTGTACTGAAGGGAGACGGCTTGCGTGTGACGTAGGTGGCGTTGTACCATCTCTTTGGTCAACGCTTAGACGCACGCTCAGAATATCCGACATGCCAGATATTGCTCTGCACGTTCGGAAAGACTCCCGAACGTGCTATTCCACGCTATGACGTCAGAAACTTGGCACGCTCAACGCTCAACGTTCGGATGCACGGTCCGTGTGCCGACGGCTTTAGCCGGGCCACGGAAATTTGCTATCTGCCTTTAGTCCAATCTGCACATCTCACCGATGTGAGGAGTGGCCACGTGGTTCGGTTTCGACATTAAGTGTAGGTCTCCTATCGTAAGATGAAGAACTGGGATATATTAGTGACATCCATATCGTCGAGGTGTCGTCCAGATGAAACATTTGCACCATACTTTTGAGCCACACGCGGTGTAGGTGCAATAAATTCGAAAGGTTCAGGAAAACTGGTGTCAGCTTTAGGGAAAGGCAGGTAATATACTATGCACAAAAGGACGAATAAGTGAAAGATACACTCAGGTGAAAAAAAAGAACGCAACACCAAGATTGAGTTGTACGAGGCAAACGAAAGTTTATTGGCGTGTTCCTCCATCCGAAAAATCACGAGTATTGAAATTCGCCTTCAGTCGGATACGGGTGGCACTAGTGGAGCCACTATGAGGATGCGAGTCAAGCTTGCTTTGAATACAAGCTGTAACGGTCATGAGCTTTAGTTACCTTTGATATTGGTGGTGGCGAATTTATGTTAGTCAACAATGCTTTTAAAGCGACAAAAACAACATTAGCAACGCGGCAGTGAATTTGAACAACGTCGTGCTATAGGGCTACGAGCAGCTGAAAGTTCCTTTTGTCATTTGCCGGAACTTAGCCACTGTACATGATTGCTGGCAGTGGTGGTCACGAAAATGTGAAGTTGCAAGAAGACCGGGCTCCAGACGACCACTTGGCACTACTGACAAGGAAGACCATAGTGTCCTGGCAGATTGTACTGCATCTGCAGCAGCAGTTGGCAGCACAGTGACGCAACGAACTGTTAAAAGTCGGTTACTGCAAGGACAGCTCCAAGCCAGACGCCCTGTAGCATGCATCCCACTGACCCCAAACACCGCCATTTGCGACTTTGATAGTGTCCAGCAAGAGTTCATTCGCAGCTGAAGAGGAAGTCTGTTGTGTGTTCTGATGAGAGCTGGTTCTGCCTCGGTGCTAGTGATGGCTACGTGTTGGTTAGAACGTCGAAACTGGGGGGCCTGCAACCAACCTCTCTGTGTGCTACACACACTGGACTTACACCTGGAGTTACGTTCTGGGGTGTGATTTCGTATGTCGGCAGGAAGACTCTAGTGGCTGTCCCGTGCACCCTGACAGCAAATATGTACGTCAGTCAGGTGATTCGACCTGTTGTGCTGCCATTCGTGAACAGCATTCCTGGAGGTGTTTTCCAACAGGATAACGCTTTCTCATATACCGCTGTCGTAACCCAACATGCGCTAAGGCCGTCACCATGTTGCCTTAGTCTGCTCCATCACCAGATCTGTCTCCAATCGAGCACTTAAGCGACGCCATCAGACAACTCAGCGCCATTCACTAACAGCGTTAACCGTCCCTGTATTGAGAGACCAAGTGCAACAGGTACTGACAGCTGACAGCTGACATTTGTACAACAAAATGCATGCGACTTTCTGTGCTTGCACTCAACATTTCGGTGATTACACCGTTAATTAATGTACCACCATTTCGCGTTTTCAAAAGCTTTTCTCTGCTTTACATTAATCTGTGATCTTGCACTTAAATCTGTTACGTAGACAAATGCATTCCCGAAATTTCATTACTCTACTTTTCTTGTTTCTTGGTATTGCAATTTTATCCCGTCACTGTAAGAACGGAATTCCAACAACGAAGTGCTCGACATAGAGAGGTTACAGACAGGGATGAAGTCTTCCACCACAGCTGTTCAATCTGTACATCAAAGAAGCAAAGAACGGTTCAGGAGCGGAACTGCATTCACGTTAAAGGACACCAATGACAAAATTCGATGATGAGATTGCTAGCCACTGAGAAAATCAATAAGAATTTCAGGATGTTTTAAACGAAGTGAACGGTCTAATATACACACTGTGGATTTAGAGTAACGCAAAAAAAGGGGAAAGTTTCCAGAATGAGATTTTCACTCTCCAGCGGAGTGTGCGCTGATATAAAACTTCCTCGCAGATTAAAACTGTGTGCCGGACCGAGACTCAAACTCGGGACCTTTTCCTTTCGCGGGGAAGTGCCCTACCGTATGAGCTACCCAAGAACGACTCACGCCCCGTCCTCACAGCTTCAGTTCTACCAGTACCTCGCCTCCTACCTTCCAAACTTTACAGAAGCTCTCCTGCGAACCTTGCAGAACTATCATTGCTGTTAAGTTTGGAAGGTAGGAGACCAGGAACTGGCAGTAGTGAAGCTGTGAGGACGGGGCGTGAGTCGTACTTGGGTAGCTCAGATGGTAGAGCACTTCCCCGCGAAAGGCAAAGGTCGTGATTTCGAGTCTCGGTCCGGCACAGAGTTTTAATCTGCCAGGAAGTTCCAAAGAGGAAAGTAATGAGCGGTGTCCGAAATGATATTAACAACCAATTTGGTGACCACATAGTGTACGGAGTGAAGGAATTCGGTTTCCTTTGAAGGAAAATAACGTCTGGCAGACGAAGGAAGAAGGACTCTAAAAGCACAGGCAAAGAGGGTATCCTTGAGCAAGACAAGTCTACTAGTTTCAAAAATTGTCCCTAAGTTGAGGTAGATATCTCTGGTGATTTACATTTGGAGTACAGTACCGTATGGTAGTGAGTTACGGGCTAAAGAACTGGGAAATAACAGAATGTGATGTGGTGGTATAGATAGATACTGAAAGTTAGATGGATTGAAATGATAGGAAGTTGTGAGCAGAATCAGCGAGGTGAAGGCATAGTACGGAGTATGGTAAGACATGCGTTAAGACATCAAGGAATACTTTCCATCATGGTACTAAAGGAAGCTGTAGAGGGTAAAAATTGTAGCGGAAGACAGAGATCTAAATACATTTAACAAACAATTGAGGGCGTTGGATGTAAGGACTGCTCCGAGAAGAGCAGCTTGACATAGGTGAGGAATTTGTGGCGGGGCGCATAAAACCAGTCAGAAGACTGATGATGTAGTGTGCGTTTGCGTGTACGTCCGCATGCGCTCCCCCACAGAGAAAGGAAAAGTTGACAGAAACATAAATGTCACTACAAATATATTTTAAACGTTAGTTGTTGCAGGATTTTTGTTGTGATCTTCGAACCAAGATGGCTTTGATGCAGCTCTACACGCCAGTGTATCCTGACGGGATCCATCCATGTTTTTCGAAAAGAAATTTCCGCCGCTTAGCTCTAAATTACCATTCATTTATTTCACACAATCACGATTTCGACTTTATAGCTATTCTCAAATGCAAGTTGAAACGTCACATGTCATCGTCAAAATAATGTATGTATGACCTCACATACTAGTCGTATTAAACGATATGTTGGCTTATCAAAGACGCACAATAAGCCTGACTTAATTCAAAGAGAACAATGAAAAATTATTACCCCTGTTTAATTTCTGGTATGTAATTCGAGCCATTTTTCAATTTCACATCCCTCTTCGATGAAGTTACGCTGTTATTTTCCCCAGAGTTCCTCATCCACGGCTGCATATGATGTCCTGGATCAATTTAAAGGGTTGAACGACATACATAAACGTTATGTAATGTTAGATCATTGTTATTAGGTCCAGCACAAAATAAAAACGTATCTGCTCCAATTCAGCAGGACAGCATTCAGTCTTGCTACCGGACCGTTACTGAGAAACTAATCCACACAGTGTCTGCCTATGCTGTCAAACCAGACCACCACCTGACGCTCCCTTTCGTCTGCTAGTAACTGCCATAACTACAAGAAAAACATATCTTCCAATGCAGCTGCATTTACAGTAGTGCCTTGTGATGTCGTTCTTCTGGTGTCACCAAAACAATACATCACAATTATACAATGTCTTTTGAATCAAATTGTCATTCACATAACGTCACATGACGGTTAAGACCGATTTAAGCAACATCTAGTGAAGCAAAATACAATGCTTAGTCCCTCAAAGAGTGCCTATTCTATTCACATGCAGATAAAGTTTATAATTTACTAATTGAAACATGGAAACAAAGAGGTTAAAAACATACCAATATTAAGTCACTAAAAACAAAACTAGAACAGCATCTGAGTGATATATGATTCAAAAGATTATACGAGTATTTGATTAGAAAATTACAGACATGGATTAGAAATTACCTTGAAAGTTCTCGAAGTATGTATTTTGTCGGCGTTGTAATTAATTCATAGTTCAAACACCGTCTTTTAACATAACCAGGTTACCTGTATCAAGGTATTTTGACATCGTTCGCTCCTGAGATATGTTAATTCATTCAAAAAAGATTTTTAAAGAAAGTGCAAAAAATTTGTTTAACAGTGCCCATGTGTTTTTGTGGTGGTGAAAGTAAATGGAAGCTATTCCATCACCTCCCGTCCCCCGTCCTTCTACCGCTTGCATAGAAATCGTAATTTGTGACAGAGAATTAGAGATTGACTTCCAACAAATATAGCCTATTACTAATGTTGAGTACCTTCCAAAACTGAAAGTAAACGCAAGAAACGTAAAGCTCACGATGACAAATCGTAAAGTATAAATTAGCTGAATTGTTCGTTGAGCAGGTAGAATATGACAGCAATATTAAGTAAGGATGTGTATCCTGTTCAATGTTATGAGTAAAAGACAGATATGAGGAAATGAAGATGATTTTCAAGCCGTTTTATGCTGCAGCCAATGTGGTTCTTATGCTACATTGAAACAACCTCGTATTAAGTGAAAATTTAGTTTTGATGAACAAAGAGTCTTCCGTCAGTCCGTTAGAGATAGACCGAGTGCTTGCAATGGAGTGTAGACTGACAATAGAGGTCTGACAGAGTGTCACAGTAGCCTATCCCTTATTTTTGTAAGGTGCTTCTCTAAGCACATTCCTCCCCCGTTCTATGCAGCACCATTAATTACTAGATCCATCTTCAAGCAGTCTTCTGCAGACCCACATTTCAAAAATCCTACTCGTACTGTTCATTTTCCATGTTTCACTTGAGGCGAGAGTCCTGCCAGAAACGTTCAGAAGAGACTTCATCGCAGTTTTATTTTACTCCACGTTAACATACACTCCTGGAAATTGAAATAAGAACACCGTGAATTCATTGTCCCAGGAAGGGGAAACTTTATTGACACATTCCTGGGGTCAGATACATCACATGATCACACTGACAGAACCACAGGCACATAGACACAGGCAACAGAGCATGCACAATGTCGGCACTAGTACAGTGTATATCCACCTTTCGTAGCAATGCAGGCTGCTATTCTCCCATGGAGACGATCGTAGAGATGCTGGATGTAGTCCTGTGGAACGGCTTGCCATGCCATTTCCACCTGGCGCCTCACTTGGACCAGCGTTCGTGCTGGACGTGCAGACCGCGTGAGACGACGCTTCATCCAGTCCCAAACATGCTCAATGGGGACAGATCCGGAGATCTTGCTGGCCAGGGTAGGTGACTTACACCTTCTAGAGCACGTTGGGTGGCACGGGATACATGCGGACGTGCATTGTCCTGTTGGAACAGCAAGTTCCCTTGCCGGTCTAGGAATGGTAGAACGATGGGTTCGATGACGGTTTGGATGTACCGTGCACTATTCAGTGTCCCCTCGACGATCACCAGTGGTGTACGGCCAGTGTAGGAGATCGCTCCCCACACCATGATGCCGGGTGTTGGCCCTGTGTGCCTCGGTCGTATGCAGTCCTGATTGTGGCGCTCACCTGCACGGCGCCAAACACGCATACGACCATCATTGGCACCAAGGCAGAAGCGACTCTCATCGCTGAAGACGACACGTCTCCATTCGTCCCTCCATTCACGCCTGTCGCGACACCACTGGAGGCGGGCTGCACGATGTTGGGGCGTGAGCGGAAGACGGCCTAACGGTGTGCGGGACCGTAGCCCAGCTTCATGGAGACGGTTGCGAATGGTCCTCGCCGATACCCCAGGAGCAACAGTGTCCCTAATTTGCTGGGAAGTGGCGGTGCGGTCCCCTACGGCACTGCGTAGGATCCTACGGTCTTGGCGTGCATCCGTGCGTCGCTGCGGTCCGGTCCCAGGTCGACGGGCACGTGCACCTTCCGCCGACCACTGGCGACAACATCGATGTACTGTGGAGACCTCACGCCCCACGTGTTGAGCAATTCGGCGGTACGTCCACCCGGCCTCCCGCATGCCCACTATACGCCCTCGCTCAAAGTCCGTCAACTGCACATACGGTTCACGTCCACGCTGTCGCGGCATGCTACCAGTGTTAAAGACTGCGATGGAGCTCCGTATGCCACGGCAAACTGGCTGACACTGACGGCGGCGGTGCACAAATGCTGCGCAGCTAGCGCCATTCAACGGCCAACACCGCGGTTCCTGGTGTGTCCGCTGTGCCGTGCGTGTGATCATTGCTTGTACAGCCCTCTCGCAGTGTCCGGAGCAAGTATGGTGGGTCTGACACACCGGTGTCAATGTGTTCTTTTTTCCATTTCCAGGAGTGTATTTACAGTTTTTGAAAGATGGCGTATTAATGAATCACGACAGGTCCTTAGTAATTTTTGAAGACGGTGTATGTGATGCAAAAACAGCTAAGAAACAAGTTCGTGACCACTGAAAGTACTTAAAGTTCTAAATACTCATAAGATTTTTCTCATTTTCTCCCTAAGTTGGACATATACGTTAGCTATGTGGTCGCTGTTTCACCATAAATAAAGCGTGCAAAATACTTCTTCTTCTTCCTCCTCAAGCACTAGATTGGATGGTCCTTCCCGAGTTCTTGATCCATCCATCCCATCATCTTTTCTTTCGTTTGCCAGTATTCCTGTTCCCTTTGCGGATGCTCTGCAGCATTTTCAACATGTTCATCACCCAGTTCCAGTATATTCTTATAATTATTTTCTATATTCCTTAATCTATTCATTTAAGATGTAAATTGCTACATTCGACCACGTTGTGTAATTTTTCTAAAATGTTTCCCTAGACTGTTTCTCAGTAAGAAAGTTCGGCTGCTTGGAATCTGCTATGTCCTAACGTTCGTAGCCCGGTATTCTAAGGTGTTACACCCCGGTACCAGAAGCGAGGTTCTTGAGATACCTGCATCGCTGCCCCATGTATCAGACAGTACAGTCAAAACAGAATTACGGATGTTCAGTTTTTGCTTCACCCCTTATACATGACATCCTTATGACACTGTTTCATCCATCGTTATTCCAGATATAGGTCTGTCCTTGTCTTCCACGCCTATACCATTCCTAGGCAGTTCTGCCTACCTGTCTCCCCGTTATTGAGGTACATCACTATAATAACTTAATCGTTAGTAGCAGAATACAAGTCGGCATATTGTGATAATTACATAGTTTCAGCACTTGTTCTAAAACCAAAGTCCCCTGCTCCGACACACTGATCAATTTTTCTCCTTTATTAATTCAGGAGTATATTGTTGATTTGGAGAAAAACTCTTTGATAAGTTAACAGACGAGAAGTGCGGGGCATCGATAGGAAACGCGCGTAGCAACTGCGTTTAATAAACACCTTAAGAAGGCCTCCATGAAAAAAAAAAAAAAAAAATGGAGAGCTGGCAGCATCTTTCGTCACTAACAGGGGAGTCAGGCAAGGGAATAGCATTTCGCCCAATCTTTTCTCTATAGCCGTACGACGACGTGACATTTTTAATAGAGAAAGAAAATGACCTACAAAACGGAATTGACCTTCCAAATAATATTTTTGGAGATTGCATTACTATTATATTGACAAAATATTAAAACTATAGCTTTTATTGGAAGCAACCCCTGAAGAACAAAGTAGTGGTGAACAGTACAGTAGTAGAACAGGTCATCAGTATGAATTATCTTGGATGTGGTATCATATACGGGTATCACAAAGGTACAGACAAAAAAGTAGCATAATTTGGAAACATACGTAGAACACGAAAGAAATGTCTTATAAGCACTACACAAAAAGTATCACGAACGAAGTACTATACAGCACTGGTCGTCTCAACACTACGCTACGGAAGTGAGTTGTGGATAATTTAGCAACGACAACAGAGTAACAGCTAAAATGAGATTTCTTAGTGCTGTGACACGCTGCACCAGAGTCGACAGATTAAGAAACACTGCCGTGAGGAAGGAACTAAACATGTCTAACGCAAGACACAAAACTGAAGAGAACAGAACAAGACGCGGTGAACATTGCGACAGAATGACCAGCGACAGATTACCCTACAATCAGAAATTCTAATGCGGTATGGCGAGGAAGTCTGCAAAGCCCAAGGAAGAGGTGGGCGCCGGAGCGGTCACATTTCAGGTACTTGAAGTGCATAAAGCATCTCGAGTACATGGAATAAGATGGATAATGCCGTGTCATTTGTGCCGTCGGCAGTTTATGTGTTATGTTTGAATAGTTATTGCTTTGATTTTCTGTAAAATGATCTGGTAAGTCTTCTTTTTCATGGCGCCGTGTAATTATAATGATCTATTCCTCCTTCATAATGGTTATCACTTCATGCATAATACAACTGAAAGCGAGGGATGATTTTTTTCTGCTCGGCTGGACCAACTAAGGACCTTGCCCCAATTTCAATTCCTTATGCGTTGTTCTTTTCTTTTGTTCTCTTTGATCTGTTACGTAAGGTTTCGCATCCTTTCTTCTAATCAGTTCAGACAAACCTTTGTTTTTTTTTCACTCTCTCACTTGGAAATGTTTCCACATTCAGTACTTTTTCTCGAAATACTTCTCTCTCAGTTGTTTCTTCAGCTTCTGTATTAGTTTAAGTCATTTTTTGCTTCGTGAATCCATGTTCTTGTTGACTTTCTCTCCCACAAATATCTGCAGATCCGTTTGGTTAAGCAACTGTTTTGCCTTCAGTATAAATGTCCAAAAGATACTGGTCTTCTTTTTCTCATTACTTCAAATTTGTTTCTTATGTTTCGATAAATTTCATCATCACTTCGTAATTACAAACTTCGCACAGCTTCTCGCGGGTCTAATACTTTCCTAGTGATTTGCCTTTCTAGTACTTCAGATTTATCTAAATTATAGTTTAGTGCTACACATTCGCTTACTTCACTACGTTATTGCAATGCCCTATTTTTGCATTTTTAGACAGGTATTTTGTATCTGAAAAATCTTCCCATTTTATGTATCCATTTCTCTGTATCGCATTCTTCCAAACAGTTTTCTTGGATTATCTCCCAAGGATATTAAAATTTATCACTCTTTATTTGGGCAGTATATGTTTTCAAATATTTGTATGCATTTTTAACGTGTGCTCAATTTTTTGCTGCAGAAACTTCTAAGTGAAACCTACTGGCTATTTTTTCGGAGACATTAATGTGATCTACATCCGATTTTAATGGACATATAACTTTTGAGCTGCGCGAATTACGAATTCGCATCCTTTACTAGCGATTATGGAATGGGAAGGGTTATGAGAGGAATAGAAGGACAACTTGCTACATTTCTGGTTTGTTTCGTTGAGCACTAACAACGCACGTATCCTTATCCTTCCGGCGCTTAATACATAGCGACAGGACAAGCGTTCGCACGCTTGCGGCATCGCAAAACAGGGCTCAGTGCATTTCCAATCTGGACCCCTGGGTGTACGGGGGTTGAGATGAAGCTGGCAGATGCAATAGCTGTAAATGGGATAGGGTTTCGAACTCAAGTTCACGCGGAGCGCCGCACCTCGGCTTTATTCGCGTGGCGCAGTTGGCAGTTCTGCGCGCCTTATCGCCGTCTTGTTGTGATAGCAGGGCTTTCGCGACTGCGCCTCAGGCCATTTTGCTACCTACCACCCCCGTCCACCCCCGCGTCTTCTTGGCGATCGCTTCTCTTCTCCATCCCAGCCAGTGCGAACATTTGCGTTCCCATCCCGGGGAATCGGTTTCCATTCCTCGGTAACAATACGAATCTGCAGTCTGCGGTTCGATTCCCTCCGCAATCTCCTCCTCTGCCACTGACTTCCCCCTCCAGCACCACGTTGCTAGTCGAGACGCGCCTCGTGTCTTCCTTTTATTTTTCTTATCGTGTTGCTGTCATAGCCTCTGCGGAATTCGGCGCCTGTCAGTAATCTCGCCCGCCACAGCTGGTATAGCAGGTTGCCGCACTTTGCGACGAACCTATACGTGAAGCCTATGCGAGATGATGTTTCTGCTGGCCGGCCAATGTAGCCGAGCGGTTCTAGGCGCTACAGTCTGGAACCGCGCGACCGCTACGGTCGCAGGTTCGAATCCTGCCTCGGGAATGGATGTGTGTGATGTCCTTAGGTTAGTTAGGTTTAAGTAGTTCTAAGTTCTATGGGGCTGATGACCTCAGAAATTAAGTCCCATAGTGGTCAGAGCCATTTGAACCATTTTATTTCTACTCGGAAAGAAATCCAACTGTGGAGCTACTGAACAGACACAAATCAAATTTAGGTTGGTACACGAGTTCGTAGCGTCTTTGTTTTGCATGTTGGTACACCGGTTATTTTGGGTTTGTTTATCGATTGTCATTTTGTATTTGCAGATCACTGGTCCTGCTTGAGTTTACACATTGTCATTTTGTCACATGGAGATGATGAGTGGAGCTATGGACGCTAGAAGTTAGAGTGCCAAGTGGAGAAGTCTCAACATTTCTCACATATTCCGCTGAGTCCAGTAGAGGTGTGACAACGGCGGTGGCAGCCTGTAACGTTTGCGCTGTGTATGGAGATAACGCCAGTGGACAGACCAAGGTGTTTTCTCGTTTTAAGGAGGATCATTTTGAAATTAGTGACTCGGTATCCTGAGTGAAACCTTTCGCGTTCGATGAAGATTGTTTGACGACCCACGGCATTGTACTCGAGAACTGGAATATCTGATGAGCTGTGATCATCCCACCATCGCGCGACTTTTGCATCTAGTGGGGAAGATTCAAAAATCGGGTGTATGGGTAACGCATGGTCTAAGACAAGTCACAAAAAAATCTGCGAGTGACCATATGTGCATCTCTGATAGCTCGTCATCAATTGGCTTGTGAAAAACACGGACCATTCCTAAATTGTAGCGTTAATGGTGAGGAAAAATGGTTCTTTATGCAAACACAAGGAAGAGAAGCGAATGGTTGGGCTCAAACAAAAGTGCAATTCCCCGTACAAAAACCTGCACGTATTCACAAAGATAATGTTACGCATCTGGTGGAACAGTGACGGTGTGGTGTATTACGAATTGCTTCCCCGAGATGTAACTATGCGTACATTGCCCGGCCGGTTAGCCGAGCGGTCTAAAGCACGGCTTCCCAGATTGGGAAGGAGCGCCTGGTCCCCGGCACGAATCCGTCCGGCAGACTTGTGTCGAGGTCCGGTGAGCCGGCCAGTCTGTGGATGGTTTTTAGGCGGTTTTCCATCTGCCTCGGCGAATGCTTGATGGTTCCCCTTATTCCGCCTCTACTACAGTATGTCGGCGATTGCTGCGTAAAGAAGTTCTCCGCATACGCGTACACCACCATTACTCTACCACGCAAACATAGGGGTTACACTCGTCTGGTGTAAAACGTTCCCTAGGGGGGTCCACTGGATGCCGAACCACACAATAACCCTGAAAGAGTGGTTCAGTATGGGACGGCGGAGGGGTGAAGTGGACTGCGGTAGTCGTCGTGGGGTTGTGGACCACTGCGGCTGCGTCCTTTCTAGGTCCCAGGTTGACATACAACATACAATACAATGCATACATTTATTGTCAACGACTGAGACGTCGTGCAGACGAAATCCAAAAACAAGCCGCGCGGGATTAGCCGAGCGGTCTAAGGCGCTGCAGTCATGGACTGTGTGGCTGGTCCCGGCGAAGGTTCGAGTCCTCCCTCGGGCATGGGTGTGTGTGTTTGTCCTTAGGAAAATTAAGGTCAAGTGGTGTGTAAGCTTAGGGACTGATGACCTTAGCAGTTAAGTCCCAAAAGATTTGACACACATTTGAACATTTTTTTTTCCAAGAACACCGACTAGGAAGACTGCATGAAGTAATGCTATTCCACAAGAACGCCCACATTGTGCTAGACTAAGAACAAGCACAACACAGGAACTGGGTTGGAAAGTCATTCCGCACCCACATTATTCACCTGATCTTGTGCTCTCAGATTTTCACCGGCTACGAAAAGATGCAGACGATATTCATTATTTGGGGGAAAAAAAGAATTGGGTTGAATTGGGTTGTTTGGGGGAAGAGACCAAACAGCGAGGTCATCGGTCTCATCGGATTAGGGAAGGCCGGGGAAGGAAGTCATCCGTGCCCTTTCAAAGGAACCATGCGGGCATTTGAATGGAGAGATTTAGGGAAATCACGGAAAACCTAAATCAGGATGGCCGGACGCGGGATTGAACCGTCGTCCTCCCGGATGGGAGTCCCGTGTGCTAACAACAGAATTAATGAAGACAAAAAACAGAGAGAATATGAAATGCAGACCGGTAACAGCAAGAAAAGAATTTCTCAGTAAGGGTAATTTGTTACCATCAACTAAAATTTTAATGTTAGAAAGTACTTTCTGAAGGTATGTCTCTGGAGTGTGGGTTTGTACAGAAGAGAAACGTGAACGATAAATACCCTTGGGGGGGGGGGGAAATTAGTACACTCATTTAGTGGTTTTGAGTTCACTCGAAAATGTACTGCTGCAGTAGTGCATGACTAGATTACGTTTAGAGATCGATAGCGCAAGCGGTTCTAAGGTACAAGGTATCGATCCATGCTGAAAGACCTATAATAGTACGTGGTGTAGCATCCACGGGCGGGAATGCAGGTGGTGTCTCTGGCATCCAATCGATCGTACAGACGGTGAATACTGTCCTGGGACACGCTGTGCCATGCCTGCTCGAACTATTGGCGTAGCTGTTAAGAGTTGTTGGCTGGCAGTCGCACGAATCACTTCTGGGCCCATATGTCCAACTCGTGCTGGGTTAGAGACAAATCCGGAGATCGTGCTGGCGAGGGAAGATGCTACACGTGTTCCAGAGCACGTTGAGTTCTGTTAGAACAACAAATCACCTTCCACTTGTAAGAACGTCAAAAGAACGGGTCTAACTATATTCGGCACCTACCAAGTGCTCATTAGTGTCCCATCCAGAAACATTAAAAGTAACGAGAGTTGTAGCATCACACTCCAGACCATTGTGCCTTGGACGAATGCTCTAAGAGACAGCACTCAGAAAGGCCTGTAGTAAGCGAAAACGAACGCCAGCCGTGTGCAGGCAGAATTTGATTTCATCGCTGAAGACCACGGCGCGCTAATAGCTGTTCCTATTAATACCACGGCACCAGTCTATCCGTGCACGTTGATGCTCTGGCGTCAGCGGAAGACGGGCTACAAATGTGCGTGCCCGTGGACCTATTGCTAATAATGGGTTCGCCGCAGCAGATCGTGTTGAAAAGTCTGAGCTCACAACCCCTATTACCTTTGCTGTGGTAGCTGAACGATCTGCCACTGCTACCATTACAGTACCATGATCCTGGGAGGCGCCGGTGCTGCGAAGACGTCCAGAAACTCGTCTACGTCTGAGACAATGATCACGTGACTACTGATAGCAGCATCCTTGCACAACTGACGCAACGCGTCCACCTTGAGTGACAATCCTCCTAAAGAACCATTCCAGAATGAGATTTTCACTCTGCAGCGGAGTGTGCGATGATATGAAACTTCCTGGCAGTTTAAAACTGTGTGCCGGACCGAGACTCGTACTCGCCCGCGAAAGGCAAAGGTCCCGAGTTCGAGACTCGGTTCGGCACAACGTTTTAATCTGCCAGTAGGTTTCATATCAGCGCACACTCCGCTGCAGAGTGAAAATCTCATTCTGGAAACACCCCCCAGGCTGTGGCTAAGAGATGTCTCCGCAGTATCCTTTCTTCCAGGAGTGCCAGTTCGCAGTTCGCAGAAGAGCTTCTGTGAAGTTTGGAAGGTAGGAGACGAGGTAGTGCCAGAAGTAAAGCTGCCTGCTTGCTCCACACGTTTCACCACTTTGAGCCTTCTGGCTTGTGAGACTTTGCTATTAAAGGGTTGACACAGATGGCGCTCTTGTAGCTATATCACTACGCTGTATGTTGGTGGACGACGTTCAAACCATTATCACTACATCTACTATACCCATGTGGCACATGGCATCGTCGGATCAAAACCAAAATCGTCTTTCCAGGTGGTGTAATTTTTTTTCAGTTGTGTAGTTCAGACAAGAAGAGAAGAGACCAGTGCGACTCCAGACACGTCTGCGGACTGATATCTCGTTGACTAGACTCAAATTATTTTCAGTTACGATGATGAACAGCGCAGACGTGTCTGGAGGCGCCCTGGACGGTGGTAGGATATCAACATGCCTGTGTTCGTCATCAGGCGCGGCAGTCAAGAGTGACGGTCTTGGGTGCCATCCGCGGCGCACTTGGAGCACAGCGGTCCGTCGACGGTACTCGACGCCTCGTTTTGTCGTCTTTCGTGGCAAGCCTTCATGGGTTCAGGTCGAAAAAAATCGATTTTCGGTTTTCATCATATGTCAATAGATTAAGATTTTATTTAAGTACTTTGAAAAGGATTTTGCTGAAAAAAAGCTATTTCGAGCATTTAAAGAGCATTTTTCTACCATGTGTGTTTATGTGCCACGCCCACTTTTCTGTCACCCACTTTTCTGCTTATACGAGGGAAGTTCAATAAGTAATGCAACACATTTTTTTTCTGAAACAGGGGTTGTTTTATTCAGCATTGAAATACACCAGGTTATTCCCCAATCTTTTAGCTACACAACACTATTTTTCAACGTAATCTCCATTCAATGCTACGGCCTTACGCCACCTTGAAATGAGGGCCTGTATGCCTGCACGGTACCATTCCACTGGTCGATGTCGGAGCCAACGTCGTACTGCATCAATAACTTCTTCATCATCCGCGTAGTGCGTCCCACGGATTGCGTCCTTCATTGGGCCAAACATATGGAAATCCGACGGTGCGAGATCGGGGCTGTAGGGTGCATGAGGAAGAACAGTCCACTGAAGTTTTGTGAGCTCCTCTCGGGTGCGAAGACTTGTGTGAGGTCTTGCGTTGTCATGAAGAAGGAGAAGTTCGTTCAGATTTTTGTGCCTACGAACACGCTGAAGTCGTTTCTTCAATTTCTGAAGAGTAGCACAATACACTTCAGAGTTGATCGTTTGACCATGGGGAAGGACATCGAACAGAATAACCCCTTCAGCGTCCCAGAAGACTGTAACCGTGCCTTTACCGGCTGAGGGTATGGCTTTAAACATTTTCTTGGTAGGGGAGTGGGTGTGGCGCCACTCCATTGATTGCCGTTTTGTTTCAGGTTCGAAGTGATGAACCCATGTTTCATCGCCTGTCACAATCTTTGACAAGAAATTGTCACCCTCAGCCACATGACGAGCAAGCAATTCCGCACAGATGGTTCTCCTTTGCTCTTTATGGTGTTCGGTTAGACAACGAGGGACCCAGCGGGAACAAACCTTTGAATATCCCAACTGGTGAACAATTGTGACAGCACTACCAACAGAGATGTCAAGTTGAGCACTGAGTTTTTTGATGGTGATCCGTCGATCATCTCGAACGAGTGTGTTCGCACGCTCCGCCATAGCAGGAGTCACAGCTGTGCACGGCCGGCCCGCACGCGGGAGATAAGACAGTCTTGCTTGACCTTGCGGCGATGATGACACACGCTTTGCCCAACGACTCACCGTGCTTTTGTCCACTGCCAGATCACCGTAGACATTCTGCAAGCGCCTATGAATACCTGAGATGCCCTGGTTTTCCGCCAAAAGAAACTCGATCACTGCCCGTTGTCTGCAACGCACATCCGTTACAGACGCCATTTTAACAGCTCCGTACAGCGCTGCCACCTGTCGGAAGTCAATGAAACTATACGAGACGAAGCGGGAATGTTTGAAAGTATTCCACAAGAAATTTCCGGTTTTTTCAACCAAAATTGGCCGAGAAAAAAAATGTGTTGCATTACTTATTGAACTGCCCTCGTATATTAGATCTTTATATCCCCTACATTGCACATTATGGATTTTTTTTTTTACTCCCGAGTGTGTTGGCTATCCTCGGAGTGCAACGGTCGGTATTCTCTTGTTTCTGCTGTTTGTAAACAACATGCTTTCAAACACGCAGTTAGTTTTGTTCAAGTGTGATTGCTAGTAGTTGTTAGAGGAAACTTGCAGGTTTACTATGGGCAGACAATTGGGATAAATAAAGAAAATCTGGAGGCA
Organism: Schistocerca nitens; assembly: GCF_023898315.1. Classification (NCBI taxonomy): domain Eukaryota; kingdom Metazoa; phylum Arthropoda; class Insecta; order Orthoptera; family Acrididae; genus Schistocerca; species Schistocerca nitens. The sequence goes on from NC_064625.1 coordinate 78,714,840, forward strand.
ATGAAGAGAGATGTTTGGGCCATATTCTTCCATAAGTCCTCTACTGATGATAAGCCATCTCATGGATTGTGTCCATCAGGAGAAAATTCGTGGTGCAAATACAGTATGACTCCAGGCACTGGAGAATCTTGTTCCCACCAGCATTCTCTTCCTGCTGCTGTTGTTACAGCAATTAAGCCTATTTTCAGAGACTTGGCTCATCCTGATCTTCTAAGGAAATGTCTGCATGGGCAGACACAGAACCCAAATGAAAGTTTCAACAGCATAATTTGGGACCGCCTTCCTAAAACTGTATTTGTAGGCATGCATACAATGAAACTAAGAGTTCATGATGCTGTTATTACATTCAGTTGTGACAATACTGGAAAGCGTTGGGTACTGAAAAAGCTGGGAATAAATCTTTGTGAAAATATGATCACTGAGCTGCAACACTGCGATAAAATGAGGATAGCCGATGCAGACAGGTCCGCACCTAATATGGCCAATAAAGCAAGACAAACATCCAGGAAGGTGAAAAAGAAGCTGGAAGACCTGCTAGAGGCCAAAGAAGGGCCATCATATGCAGCAGGACAGTTTTAATTAACTGTAAGTAACAAATTTCAAAAGTTTTTTCTTCAAGGTCAATTTCCTGCACACTAAAATTTTCAGTACATATGCCCCATTATATCAGAAACTATCATTGATAAATGAATGAATTTTCCAGAGACTCTGCATAACATAAAAAGCCACCTCTGGTATACATTCATTAATATTCCCCCATTACGAAGTCCACAAAAAAAAATTCTGCAGAAAAGCTTAATATTTTTTGTTAATAAATTTAAAAAAGTATTTCTTAAAACCTATAAAATGGATAAAGTAGATTTTAGTACAGTTGACTCTATTAGCATCATGTAACATACAGTAAAAATATTAAGATTCTGCATCAAATAATTTTTTTCAGAAATGGGTCAAATACTTGCCTAATTAACATGGTTTAGATAGGCAGGGTGTGGTCCCCTTAAGTTTGAGCCAAGGTAATGCCCGACTGCACACGGTGAATGAATGTTTCTACTGCTGTCTTCTGCTTTCAAACCCTACATTGGCCATCAAGGCCGGCGGATCTCTTCCCAACTCAGAACGTTTGGAGCATCGCGGGCAGGCACCTGCAAACATGTGGGTCTCTTGACGATCTACTGCATCAGTTGGGCAGAATCCGTCACGATATCCCACAGGGGGACATCCAGAAACTCTGTCTGTCAATTCCAAGGCAAATAAATACTTGCTGCGTAAAGGCCAGAGGTGGACCAACGTGTTTTTGACTGGCTGAATTTGTGATCTCTTTCTCTTGAATAAGTCATCCAATTTTTATAATATTCTAATCATTTGTGTATCTGTACGTATACATCACATACATCACATCTAGGGACTTCCGTCCGATTCGAATATTTCCTTCGTGACGTGCCATCTTCTTGTTTTATTATTATTAAGGTGTTTCAATGTTACTGGACAGACCACGTGGCTGCACAGAAAGACAATAGAAATTCTTTAATGCAGTGAGTATGTGCACGCAAGATGCGATAAACGAATATTATAATGTTTAATACAGTCGTCACGGATGGAAAATCCCAAATTGACAAGTACAGTTTGTCAGCAAATGCATTATACAAATTCGTAAATTACATCATAATCTGGCAGCATCCTTGTTTTGAGAGAGAAAGATGAGAAGGGAGAGAGAGAGAGAGAGAGAGAGAGAGAGGGGGGGGGGGGGAGAGACGTTGCAAGATATTAATGGATAGATTATAAATGGATACTACCATCTACGCGTGCTTCTAGATTCGAACGGATCAGCAAAGATTACTTAATTCAAATTCTAAATCGAACACACAATAAGAGAAGTTGTTCTGAGTGACCAGGAATAGAAAAATATATGAAATGCAAGAAAAGCAAATAGAATGCGAACAAAATGCAGAGATAAGGCCTACAGCAGGCATAAATCTCGGCCACTTATAGCAAGCAGCACGCTGAGGTAGCAGAATTGCGACGTTTGTCCCTAAAATACAAGAAAAAGCGCCAGAACATTTCTCCCTCTGCCAAACATGCGGTTCTCAGCACAATGTTGGCACTCAGCAGTCTAATTGTTTCTCACATGTCAAAGACCCTGAAGCATCCGAGACATTCCACACTACATGAAATGCTGACCAGTAGAACGAGATAGCCATACAGTATTTTGATAAACAAACGATTCGTGCGGAGCGTGCTTGTAGGCAATATGAAAAAGAGCAGAGCGCACTATGCCGTTGTGTTTCCAACTGACTCATAATGATCTCCATGCTAATCTGAAGTGCTCTGCCACTAACGGCTCCTGAGGCGGGTGATATACACTATAATGACTCACCTTCGCCTGGGTTATTTCTCATTCTGATTAATTTACATCATCACTAGATATTGTCCAGATTTTTACAGCACCTTTGTTTGTACCTCGTAAATACGAAGAGAAATAATAAAAGTAAAACAGCTGCGTGCTATCAGATGCTGGCGCCTTCTGGGCATAACACTTTTCTCGTCGGGCGCTAATCCTGTTATCAGCGATTTCCATATAGCTGAGAAAGGAAAATGTAAGATCCACCCCGCGTCGGGCTATTGTGTCGGCTGATGAGACGCACGAATTAGGGACTCGCCTTATGCAAATGGTGAGCGCCGAATCTTCCGGAAAATTTCATCACCGCCCGCGGCTGTCGCTGATCGCTCGAGTTGGGCGCGAGCTCTGCCTTCTTTCCGCCCCGGAATTTCGCCCCCGGCGCCTGATGCCGGCTAATCAGCTTCCGACTGGCTCCGGCGATAAGCCCCGAACTCTCTTAATAAGTTCGCGCCTGCAGAACGCCGCGGGATTTTGCTCCCGACTCTGCTATCAACTCCTTCCCTCGCCTGATAAGCTCAGATGGTTGATCCGTGAGCGCTCTGACCAATCCCTGATATTGCATAACTTCCCTCGCCTGCAGTGAAATCGACTCTCGGCCTCATCTCTGTAACTTGTCTCTCACTTGAATATTCGTACTGAGTCCAGAATTCCCGTTGCTACTATACGGTTCGACGTGGAGACGCTGCAGCAGACTGGTCACCGGTGTACCACAAGGACTAATATCGGGTCCGCTGATGTTCTTTTTATACACTGGCGGAAGAAGAATCCCCTACACCGAGAAAAAATAAACGTAGAGTAATGATATCTCCGTAATCGATTTGTGTAGGTAACATAAACTGCAGAGCGAAACAATCTGCGACACTTGCTTAATATCGTGTAGGGCCCCAACGAGGATGCAGAAGTGCCACAACACGACGTGGCATGGACTCGACTAATGTCTGAAGTAGTGCTGCAGGAACTGACATCATGAATACTCCAGGGCTATCCGTAAACCCAACAGAGTACGAGGGCGTGGAGATCTCGGCTGAACAGCACGTTGCAAGGCATTCCAGATATGCTCAATAAAGTTCACGTCTGGGGACTTCAGTGGACATTGGAAGTGCTGAAACTCAGAAGTGCGTTCATGGAGCCACTCTGTAGCAGTTCCGGACGTCTGGGGCATCGCATTGTCCTGCTGGAATTGCGCAGATCCGTCGTAATGCACGATGGATGTGAATGGATGTTGCAGGTGATCAGACAGGTTGCTTACGCATGTGTCACCTGTTAGAGTCGTATCTATACGTACTAGGGGTCCCATATAACTCCACACGCCCCATTCCATTATAGAGCCTCCACCAGCTTGAACAGCCCCCTGGTGACATGCACGGTCCATGGGTTCATGAGATTGTCTCCATACCCGTATACTTCAATTCACCCGACTCGTCCAACCAAGCAACATGATTCCAGTCATCAACAGTCCAATGTCGGTGTTGACGGGCCCAGGAGAGGCTCAAAATATGGTTTAAGTGGCTCTAAGCGCTATGGGACTTAACATCTGAGTTCATCAGTCCCCTTACTTAGATCTACTTAAACCTAACTAACCTAAGGTGAGCACACACATCCATGCCCGAGGCAGGATTCGAACCTGAGACCGTAGCAGCAGCGCGGTTCCGGACTGTAGCGCCTAAACCGATCGGCCACAGCGGCCGGCTAAGCGCGGGAAGAGTGATTGTTTTAAATACCTCTGTGCACGTGCAATAATTATTCTAATCTTATCCTCGCTATCGCTATGGTGAGCAATACAAAGAGATGTAGTACGTTACTTGAGTCATTATTTACAGCTGGTACTTGAAACTTCGCTAATAGACTTTATCGGGATAGTTTACGGCTGTCTTCAAGAGTCTTACAGTTCAGTTCCTTCAGTATCTCTGTATCATTCTACGAATGATTAAACAAACCTATGGCCATTCGTACTGCCCTTTTCTGTATACGCTCAATATCTCCAGTTAGTCCTATCTGTTATGCATCCCACAAACTTGACGAATATTCTAGAACCAGTCGCACAAGTGATTTGTAAGCAATCTCCTTTGTAGAGTGAATGCAAATCCCCAGTGTTCTGCCATAAACCTAAGTCTACCACCTGATTTACCCACGAATGAACCTATGTGATCCTTCAAGTTCGTATCCCTACAAAGTGTTACAGGCATTTTTCATCTCCATCTATACTCCACAAGCCACCTGACGGTGTGTGTCGGAGGGTACCTTGAGTACATCTATCTGTTCTCCCTTCTATTCCATTATCGTATTGTTCGTGGAAATAAAGATCGTCGGTATGCAATATACTGCTTGACTCCTCGGTGGAGGTATGTTCTCGAAACTTCAATAAAATCCCATACCGATCTACTGAGCGTTTCTCTTGCAGTGTCTACCACTGGAATTTATCTGTCATCTCCCTAACGCTTTCGCGATTACTAAATGATCCTGTAACGAAGCGCGCTGCTCTCCGTTGGATCTTCTCTCTCTTCTGTCAGCCCTATGTGGTACGGATCCTAAATCGGTGAGCAGTATTCAAGCAGTGAGTGAACAAGTGTATTGTAACCTACTTCCTTTGTTTTCGGACTGCATTTCCTTAGGATTCTTCCAATGAATCTCAGTCTGTCATCTGATTTACCGAAGATTAATTTTATATGGTCATTGCATTTTAAATCACTCCTAATGCCTTCGCCCAGATAATTTGTGGAATTAACTGCTTCCAGTTGCTGACCTGCTAAAATGATAAAGGATCTTTCTTCCTATGTATTGGCAGCACATTACTCTTGTCTACATTGAGATTCAATTGCCATTCCCTGCACCATGCGTCACTTCGTTACTGCTCCTCCTGTATTTCAGTACAATTTTCCCTTGGTACAACCTCTCGATATACTACACCATCATCCGCAAAAAGCCTCAGTGAACTTCAGATGTTATCCACAAGGTCATTTATATTTATTGTGAATAGCAGCGGTCCTACGACATTCCCCTGCGGCACACCTGAAATCACTCTTACTTCGGAAGACTTCTCTCCATTGAGAATGACATGCTACATTCCGTTATCTGTATGAGTTGGCCGATTACGACAGTGACTCATTGATAATATAGATACAAGATACTAAGTTTTTTTCGCTTTGTGAAGTGCAAAATTTTACATTTTTAAACATTTAAATCAAGTTGCCAATCTCTGCACCACACTGAAACCTTATCAAGACCTGCCTGAATATTTATGAAGATTCTTTCAGATAATACTTCATTATAGATAACTGTATCATCTGCTAAAACCTCATTTCATCATTAATGTTGCCTTCAGCGTCATTAATGTACAGCATGAACAGCAAAGATCTCAACACACTTCCCTGGGGCACACCCAATGTTACTTTTACTTCTGACGATGACTCTCCATTCAAGATAACATGTTGCCTCCTCCTTACCAAAAAGACCTCACTCTAGTCACTGATTTCACTTGATACCCCTCATGATGGTACTTTTGACAGTAATCATAGGTGTGGAACTGAGTCAAATGCTTTCCGGAATACAAGAAATACTGTATCTACATCATTCTCTTGATCCAAAGCTTTCAGTATGTGTTTTGAGAAAAGTGCGAGTTGAGTTTCACGTGATCGATGTTTTCGAAATCCATGCTGGGAGGCACTAAGGAGGTCATTCTGGAGCTTTGTTCATTTTCGACGATTTCAGCTGTTTCTCAACACTTCAGACACTAATACTTGTTTCCCTTATCTTTCCATTGGCGTGGGGATTAAATTGGAACAATTCTCCTGTGTTTTTCTTTGTAAAGAAACATTTGAAAACGGAATTACGCATTTCAGCTTTGCTTTGCTAGTTTCAATTTTAGTTTCTCTTTTATTCGCGAGTGACTGAACACTAACTTTGTTGCCACTAACAGCCTTTACATACGACAAGAACTGTTTTCTGTGAAAGATCACTTAACGATATACTGCTCGGTAGTCAGTGAAGGGATCAAGCACTGCTCTCATGACAGCCAAACGCCTTTCATTCAGCACCTCTCTACCTGTAGCTGTAAGCTTCATTTTACGTCGGTTATCGACGTCTTTCGTCCATTACTGTTGCGCTTAATGAGTCAGTACAGAGTTGATATGCTGGGTGTAGATGACGCTGGAGTAGTCGTCTGGTGGTGGTGGTGGTGGTGGTGGTTAGTGTTTAACGTCCCGTCGACAACGAGGTCATTAGAGACGGAGCGCAAGCTCGGGTTAGGGAAGGATTGGGAAGGAAATCGGCCGTGCCCTTTCAAAGGAACCATCCCGGCATTTGCCTGAAACGATTTAGGGAAATCACGGAAAACCTAAATCAGGATGGCCGGAGACGGGATTGAACCGTCGTCCTCCCGAATGCGAGTAGTCGTCTGGTAATGTAGTCGTCTGGTAATGTAGTCTCTTTCGCTCTTTCTGTAACACAAACTCCTGTATTTACTACTTGCCGTCTCTTTTCTCTGCCACTGTCTTCTTCTCTTCCAGCTTAAAAAAGCGCTATTATGTCCGCTTGCCAAAACTTTTGAGAAAATTTTTAAAAGAGGTGTGTAATATGGAATGATACAGCTGGTATCTCACTTTTCAGTTAGATCCTTTTATATAAATTTCAACATATGCGCATTTTCTTCTGCTCCGATAGGAGCGTTTTTCCGCTGGTAAAATATGGCCTAGAAATCTGCACAACAGCCAGGCAGATCGACAATATTCATCCATCCGCATGCATGAAGTTCTTACGAAATTACGAAATGTGGTCTACAAAAAAAGGAAGGATAGGGATGAGATATGAAATTAAAAAGGTAAGGGAAGAAGTTAGTGTGTGTACATTCTCGAAAGAGAAACTGACAAGGGCCGGTTTGACATAGATCGGCCGTATCAAACAAATGGATGAGATAAGGATAGGAAAACGATGGTAACACGCAGATGTAATTGGTAGAAGACCAGCAGGAAGACCAAGGAAGTGATGGCTGGGCCGTGTGAAGGACGATGTAACAACAGTCATGAGAGAAAAATAGTTCGTGCACAATGACAAGTGGGGACCGCTCGTAAACCATACTCGGGCAGCGGATTTATCAACGTTATTAGAATCATCCTCAGTTGTGGCTGTTCACCAAATCAAACTTTTGATACTCTAGAAATTGGAATGCAAAACAGATGGACGGCAGTACAGAATTTTATTTAGAACTACTGCAGTGTGATTGTTTGGTCACCGTTTGAGTGAATTTCATCGAATTGTATTATTTGGTAATTTTTTTCAAATAGTTTACTTCTAATGTTCGTTAAATTTAAATATTGTACAATATGCTGCTGTTGAGGTCTACAGTCCAAAGACTGTTTTCATACAGCTCTCGATACTACTCTATCCTGTGCAAGCCTCTTCATCTCCTGCGACCTACAGTCTCTTTATTTTATTCATCTCTTGATCTCCTCCACGAATTTCACCCCCTCCTCCCACGCACTTCCCTCCAACACTAAACTGATGATCCCTTGATGTTTCAGAATGCGGGTGTCGCAGAATTGGTCCTATCAACCCTCCCCCGCCCTTCTAGACAAGTTGTACCACAATTTTTTTTTCTCCCCAATTCTCTTCAATAACCATTCATTTGTTATGTTAGCTACTCATTTAATCTTCAGCATTCTTTTGTAGCACCACGTTCCATAAACTTATAGTCTTTTCTCGTCTAAACTGTATATCGTCCATGTTTCACATCCATACGAGGCTACACTCCATACCAATACTTTCAGAAGAGAATTCCCAAAGCCTAAATCTGTATTAGATGTTATCAACTTTTTCTTCTTTAAAACTGCTTTCTTTTTGCCAAGCCCAGTTTGCATTTTATATCCCCTCTACTTCGATCATATAAGTTACTTTTTTTGTCGAAATAGCAAAACTCATTTCCTAATCTAATTCCCTCAGCATTACCTGATTTCATTCGAACATTCAATTAATCTTGTTTTGCTATTATTGATGCTCATGTTACATCCTCCTTTGAAGGCAGTGTGCATTCCGTTCGCAGAGCTTAGTGGCCGCGTGGTCTCGGGCACCATGTCACGGATTGTGCGGCCTCTCCCGCCGGAGGTTCGAGTTCTCTGTCGGGCAAAGGTGTGTGTTTTGCTTTTAGCATAAGTTAGTTTAAGTAGGGTGTAAGTGTTGCGACCGATGACCTCAGCACTTTGACACCCTCCATTTCGTTCAACTGCTCTTCGAAGTCCTTTGCTGCCAATTACAGAATTATAAAGTCATCGACAAATCTCAAAGTTGTTACTTTTTTCTCCCTGAACATTAATCCTTATCCAGATTTTTGTATGGTTTCCTTTACCGCTTTCTCGATGTACAGACTGAATAAAATCGGAGATATTCTACAGCCCTGTGTCTCTCCCTTCTCAACCACCGCTTCCCTTTTATGCCCCTCGACCCTTGTAACTACAATCTATACAATATATAGCATAGTATAGCAGCACTAAACCCCCGAATCATCAAGAAATCCAACTACCATGTATAAAAAGGCTTCAAACGCCTGATTGCTTTACAAATGAGTGATGTGTCAAATATTTGGCTTTAAGAATGTAATCGAGAAAAAGCTTAGCAGAGCTGTGAAACTATGGTTAAAGTTTGTTAGAAATAAAAATGGCTCTGAGCACTATGGTACTTAACATCTATGGTCATCAGTCCCCTAGAACTTAGAACTACTTAAACCTAACTAACCTAAGGACAGCAATCAACACCCAGCCATCACGAGGCAGAGAAAATCCCTGGCCCCGCCGGGAATCGAACCCGGGAACCCGGGCGTGGGAAGCGAGAACGCTACCGCACGACCACGAGATGCGGGCAAAGTTTGTTAGAAGTCACTACGTGTTCTCACTACGAAACACTGCATAAATGAAGTCTGGGTAATCTGCTCTGCATTTTAAGGAAAAGCTACTTTTTCACGCATTTCAGTGTTTATGAGGTCATATCCGATGGACTAAGTGTCGTATAATTATGTTATTCTGCAGGTACATTCAGTGGTATATATGAATAGTGGTTGCAAACTGTGTTTTGGTTCAAATGGCTCTGAGCACTGTGGGACTTAACATCTGAGGTCATCGGTCCCCTATAACTTAGAACTACTTAAACCTAACTAACCTAAGGACATCACACACATCCATGCCCGAGGCAGGATTCGAACCTGCGACCGTAGCGGTTGCGCCGTTCCAGACTGTAGCGCCTAGAGCCGCTCGGCCACACCGGCCGGCTGCTGTTTTCAAATTTATGTATTTCTGTTATTTTTCGTCTAGGTTTACTTCCGATTTGTATCACTGATGGAAAACTCAGTTCGCCTATGTCCATGGCGTACAAATGGACAGAAATAAAGTGGTCTCGAAATGGACTAATTTTCACCGACTGACGTAATGGCTGAGATTCTGACGTTGAAACTTCCCGACTCTACATCTACATGTACATCCACCTGACGGTTTGTGGCGGAGGATACCCTGAGTACCTCTATCGGTTCTCCCCTCTATTCCAGTCTCGTATTGTTCGTGGAAAGAAGGATTGTCGGTATGCTTCTGTGTGGGCTCTAATCTCTCTGATTTTATCCTCATGGTCTCTTCGCGAGATATACGTAGGAGGGAGCAATATACTGCTTGACTCTTCGGTGAAGGTATGTTCTCGAAACTTTAACAAAAGCCCGTACCGAGCTACTGAGCGTCTCTCCTGCAGAGTCTTCCACTGGAGTTTATCTATCATCTCCGTAACGCTTTCGCGATTATTAAATGATCATGTAACGAAGCGCGCTGCTCTCCTGAGTAACCTAAGGACATCACACACATTCATGCCCGACGCAAGATTCGAACCTGCATCCGTAGCAGTCGCTGGGTTCCAGACTGTAGCGCCTAGAACCCCTCGGCCACCGCGGCCGGGAAACTGTGTTTTGAGTATAGTCGATAAGAAAGAAGTAATAAATGGAGAAGTCATACTTGATGCTGAAGTTTGACTGCATGAGCAGCATCTAAACGATAATCTTTTTGTCTTTCGTCAATTTGGGATAGGATGGCAAGAAACTTTCAAAAAGATTTGAAATTATATGCAGAGCTTGTGGAAGTCACTAAGCGCTCTCTTTCTCGAATTCTGAATGAATGAAATCAGAGGATTTGCAAGCCATCTGTTGCACTGCCTCATGCCAGACAGTTTTTAACGTTAATGCTTCTCATCTTAAGTTACACTTTTAACATAAATTGCACCTGTTAATGAGTAGATTATGACAGCATTTTACATTTTTAAATTTGATCAATAATCAAGCGAAATATTGAAAATGAATCTTTCATCGGCCCCGCATGTGGTTCGAAATTGTCTCCAAGATAGCGTTTTAGTAATGTAGATTTTATCATACGCCTTTCAGAATTTGCCATGCATAGCATATCATTCCTTATCTCACTGTCGCTATACCACGGTTACCCAGTGACGTGAGTTTTTCCTCAGACTGCACCACGTAACGAGCCAGAGGTGGCCACAAGTCCCTAATCCCTAAATACTCAGAAAATGTCCCAGAGTAACCTCCGAAATTTTGTTATGCCGTATTTACAGAGTCTTTCAGATCACTGGTTTCCTCGCCACAGAGATGGCAAATTGATGATTTTAACGGACTTCTCCAATTCTGCTTGTGTCCGTCTGCGACTTGCGGCAGCAGAAGCAGCAGCAACAGCGCTCCCAGTGGCCGGTGACCGCACCACTTCTCGGAAGCCTGCAACTTTGGTCTCCCACCACAGAACGAAGATGGCTGGCGCTTTCTGTGTGTGTGTGTGTGTGTGTGTGTGTGTGTGTGTGTGTGTAGGAGGGGCGGTAGCCACCCCTGGGACACGGGGGAGGGCGATCTCGTGGATGGAGGGGTGAAAAGTGGTAGAAAGAGAGGAAAGACAAGGACGGAAGGGCGAGGGAAGTGGGATTGGCAGCCATGCTTGGTATTTGGCCGCGAGTCGGTGCGGGGTGGGAAACGGGGAAGGGAATTAGCGACTGCTTGAGGAGCTCCACTTAAGCAATCATTTGCCACTCTGCCCGGAAGGGGGGTGGTGTGTTTCATTAGACGGTTTCCACTCCAACTACCAGTAACCGCAACAATAGTAATAATAATTTCCTACGAGTGGCTTCCGTACGTCACCTCTAACAAATTAAAATGAAGAAGAATTAACTGTAAATGGCCTGCATGCTGTTGACTGCCCCCGTATTAAACTTTACACAAGCATCTACACTCTGCTCGTTTCTGTGGAGTGCTTGGCAAAGAGTGCTTTTCACTCTATCATTTAATAGAGATACTTCTCGTTCTATTCGCGTTTCGTGCACGGGAAGAATGGCCACTTCAGCACGTCAGTGCTCACGGTAACTAGTGTAATCTTGTCTCTTGTCTCCACAATGCCTGCTCGAGTGATACTGGGTGATTATAATTAAAATGCAGCTATTCACAGAGATCCAGTGTGGGCTCTAATTCTTGTACGACGCCGAAACTTGGAAGGTATTGTAATGAGTTAACGTGCAACTGATTTACGCTGGAAGAAAATTAGTTCCTATTTTGGCCACCAGGTGCAGGTCTGGCACTGTGAGTGCAAGGAAGACTTGTAGAAATATTGTCCTATGTAACGAATTAGGAATGTAACAAGGACAGAATAGGTCAAACACGTGAGAAAGACGCAATGTTTATTTTATAATTAATTGCTATTTACACAATTTGTTTAATATCAGCACCGGAGATGTCAAAGAGGTGATGCACACGTAAAACGATGTGATCAACAGTCGCTAGCAGCAGTTCCGGTGGAATACGAGCAACGTGTTCCAGTGCACTGGCCTTCGGATTCCACTGGAACGCGTCCATGGTAAACGAGTTGTTTTAAATAGCCACAGAGCCAAAACTCACATGGATTTAGATCAGGTGATATTGGCGGCCGTGCAACTAGAAAACCGCTAGAGATCTACGTGGAAGGTTATATTAACCAGACCTTTCACTGGACGAGCGACATGAGGTGTTGCCCAATCTTGCATGAAAACAATGGTTTCCACACCAAGTGCTTCCGGAGCAAGAAGTACAAGCTGTACAGGGAGGCCTCGATAACGCGCGACGTAACGGTACACCTGACAGATCATCTTTGTGTATTCTCTTCAAACAAGAACGGAATGAGAATATAGCTGCTTGTGAACCCACACCACACAGTGACATACGGCGGGTGCAGCAACTCTTCATGCACAGCACGCGGTGTGAAAGTACCCTCAATTCGGCAGTTCTCTGTATTCACTGGACAGTTTAATGTGTAATTTGCCTCGTCACTCCATGCAATATTGCCAGCTCACATATAATCAGCTTCGATCCGTTCCAGAACCGGAAGATCATATGGGATGGACAATTATCGTGACACTGCAGGAGAAGTAGCACTAACCGGACACGTACTGCATGATCAGTTACAGCAACAGCAACCTCGTCAATAACTTACACCAGGATAGGGCGCCTTCCTCATCCGTATTTTCCAATTTCATTATAATCTTCTTTAAAGCATTTAATGACATCGGGTCTCTCCTCGGACCATTCTGGTTAAAATGGTTCAAATGGCTCTGAGCACTATGGGACTCAACATCTGAAGTCATCAGTCCCCTAGAACTTATAGCTACTTAAACCTAACTAACCTAAGGACATCACACACATCCATGCCCGAGGCAGGATTCGAACCTGCGACCGTAGCGGTTCCAGACTGAAGCGCCTAGAACCACTCTGCCACCCTTTACTCATAGCATGGTGATATCCTTGTTACGAAGCCGTAGTGCCGTAATACTGTCTATGATCTGGTGCACCAAGTGGTTGTATTAGTGACGACATGATTCCGTATGTGGAGCAGTGCTGATCGAGAATCTCGCAGAATAAAGATTGTCTGACTTCCACACTAGTTACCTTGTCTGTCAGTGATCACTGCAAGATTTTTTAATAATTATTATTAAAGAGCTTGGATGAAGGAATCAATGAAGCATTGTCCAAGTCTCTTGAATACCTGGCCTATTTTGGACAGTGTGCCATTTACTTTCTTCGTAGCCGTCCGCCAACGATTTTCTGTGCACCTCATGTTGTTCGGAAAAATCTTGTTCTATTTCTTAATTACTGTCAATTTTGTGCCAGTCTCACGAAGACGAACAAAACAGGAACTTGTGATGACACTTGCATCACTGCCATTTTCGAGCTCATAGAGAATGTATGTGGGATGCTCATGTAGGTCTCTGAACCACCATCCCCTCGAATACGAATCCAGTCAATAGTAAAGTTACTTCTTCTGATATAAATCTTCGGTAATGACGACAAGGTCACAGTTGGAGAAATTCCGTTTGATACGCACTGATAATTACAATCTTTCTTCATACACACCACACGTGCTGTGCCCTCTGAGAGACACGGAACACATCGTACATAGGAGAGCACCTAGTGCCTACAGATCAGGCACACTGTAATAGAGGCTAGATGTCTGGAGATGGCGCCACACCGCAACAACTGTTTTACGCTTCCACCTTACGTCACTCAAGTATTTTCCCAAGTGGACATGTATCTGACATATGCCAATAAAAGCGATCACACGTGTCCGCACAGCAGGTAGAGTCTTCATAGTACGTCGACAGTACCTCAATACAGTATCAGGACCATATCTGTAGTCACCGCCAAGAAGAGCCAACTGCACATTCTGCAAGTAATCACAGCTATCGTTCACTGTACTCAGGACTGGAATGAAGTCCCAAGATCAATCACTGAAAGTGAATTTTAAGCTAGCACCACGCAGCATCTTCATACTAAAGGTAAGTAGAGAAATGTTTCTGTTAGTTAATTATTGCAGATTGTTGCTTATCTGTACTGCCAACAATTTTTTCGTAGCTGTCGCCTAACCATACTTGTCCGGGAGACGAGACTCTGTATTTGCTGTGTGCAAATCTTCTCCGATAACAGGAACTACTTTCGATAGAGGACCACATATTTTTGTTTTATTGTAATATTCTGGTGCACTATGTCCCCTCCACCTCTTACCATAAGGTGTTTTTTGGGGTACAAAGGTTGGTGCACATGCTGAGTGTCACCCTTCCCATTTTCAGGAACTCACCTCAGATGCTGCTACTGTGAAGAGCTACTGGTTGTCTAAAATTAGTCTTTTGGTATTATTAATAGAATGGTAGCTCAGAAATTAGCTCAGTCGTTTGTTTGCGGTGAGAGATAGTGTTGTGGAAAAACAGAAATTCCGTATAGGATGATTTTTATGATGTTCCTAAAGGCCTAAATCAGTGGTTGCGAACCATTCTGATACCCTTACCCATGAGCGCATTCAGATTTTAGTGTAGTGCCGTTCGATGTAATGTAGCGTAGTGTAATGAGTTATAAGTCACAAAATTTGTGACGTAGCAGTGAGGTAGTGCAGTAGCATGTGCACTCTGGATTCCGGATGAGCCTGCACAGGGTAAGCGAAACACATCTGGCCGGAAAAATATTTCGCACACCTTAAGATAGGCAACCCAACCCACCCTGCTCCAGGAGTGAATGATGTAATTCGGGATCCCTATCTTGAAGCACATGAAATATTTTCCGGGACAGATTGATTTTGACAGCCCTGTATATACGTGTGCAAGACGACCAAAGTGTGGTTTATAGTCCCTTTTCCCTTAACATGTAATAAGTCTTTCCCAGTCCCTCTCACTCTTCTGATTTTTCATTTTACCACTTATTTCACCTTTAAATGCGAAAACTTTGGGGTAGACTTTACTGTGACTGTCATTGTTATCACCAACTTTACTACTATGTTCACAATTTATTTTATTTCATCACCACGTTTCAACAGTTTAAACCTCTATCAGCAAGCGGATTTGTGCGAGTTAGTAAGGCATGTATGTGTTTCTCGTGTGTTTAATGTACCTGTGACACTGTCTAGTAGAACAACACAAAAACAAAATATTGCTTTTGTACATGGCTCATAACTTTGAGCAGATCATTCACTCAAAGGATGAAGAAAAACATAAAAGTAAAAGTACCTCCAGTGGCCACTCGCTCCTTCTGCTGAGGTGTTGCATGACATAGCACATCACATGAATAATGTGAATATTGAAACGCGTGAAGATTGCGTCTAGAATGTAATAAGAACAATGAACTTATAAAATAATTGTATTGCTAACAGCGGAATAAAAGTAAGTGTTTTGGAACAAGTCTCAAAGCATTGTAGAAGTATTTCTGTTCGTTTATACAACCAAAAAGCCTCACAAAACTATGTACCATGTTGTAAAATAGTGTTTCGTTTTTGTCTTCTACTTGATAGTAGGTCTTGAGGTAATCAGAGGTTAGCTCAGAGTCTTAAACACAACACATATTTTTTGGAACACCTAGATACACCTGTTAGCTCTTTCATTATAAAATAAATTCGATAGCAAACATAAACCATTCAACGTTGTCATGGTACGAGAAGACAATCACAGGCGTAGTCTATATGATTAGGAAGTTACCTTAATCCTAGGATGTTCCAGTTTTAATTTGTGGAAGTAAAATATTACCAGATTTTGTTATTTTATTTTAACTGCTAGATTCTATACTGCTCTAGTTGAAATATCATTATATTACTCATTGTTCCTCACCCTATGACGCTGCTATTTGATAGACGCATTGCACTCCAAATATATTGTGGGATACGTTGGTATACAGAATTTCATGTCCAAAGTCTGACCAATTTTAGTATCTATGTAGCAGAATAAACGAAAACACCAAATAAGTAAATCAATAAAATGTTAATAGAAGAAGACATTGAGTATGTATTACGGGATATAATATTCACAAATCTCATAATGAAATTTCCTTGGTTGCAGACATTAGCAACAGTGTTGACAGGTTTTAACGGCTAAGCAGTCATGAGTAAAATTTAAAAAGAGCAGAAAAGACAGAATTCGAATTGTTACTGTAAAATTTGAGATAAAATAAAGAATGAGCTCCTCCATTTTTAAATTACACAACCACCGACGTGTTACACAACGTTTTTCTGTGGCATATATTTCTCCTATTGAAACAAGATCTAGTAGATTTTAGATTATGTATTGCATGCGACTTTTAGATTATGAGTTCTACAGTCATTTTACGTCCACAACTCTATTTTATATTAGCTGGTTCTCCTAACTCTTGGATGTGCAGCAGTTTTCTGTGCCCTATAGTTATTTAGTTAATCTCGCTGTTATAACCGTCACGCACAAACACGAAGGGCATAGTTTGTATGTTTTAACCATTACTGTCATTACATAAAGGCATATTTTACAGTAGCTATTTGCATTCTGTCTTTTCCGTTTCTTTTTAATTCTAATGATGACTGATTATTAGCTGGAAACGGTGAACATTGTAGCTAATTTTGCGATCAGGACGATTACAGTAGAAATAAATGTTCATAAATCTCTTCTACCAAATGCTGGCATGGTTTCTTTGAAAAGGAGATGGTCCCTTTTCAGTCTAGAAGGTACCCGACTATTGAAAATAAGTATACGTTTTCATCTAACTTACGTATGTTTATTTCAAAACCATTCTTAGTTTTCTTCTGCCGAGATCAGCATTTTCGTAAAGGACCAAACTTCTATTTATCTTTAGGTACAGGAGTTCTGTTATCCTTGCTTTCATGTGAGTGAGGTAGCTGGACAAATCAAAATCATTGAAGTTTAATTGTTTGACTATATTTAACATATTTCTTGACTGCTACTAAAAACACTAAATAAATATCGACTTCTTACACTCACATACTGACTGCTTTCCTGAACCGCTATGACATTATAGTGCAGAACAAGAATAACATTTCGAACAGGACATTAAGGAAATGTGGAGGATGTGCCAGGAAACGTCGTATGAGCTATGATGGCTGATTGTTGCTAAATACTGAAAATGGACAGTAAAGGTGAAGCATATGTGAGGATGACAAGCAAGAGAAAGTTCGAGAATTAAATGTAATGGAGTACATATAATGTTGCCCAGACAAATGTTTTCAGTATTTTTAGTATATGCCTAAAAAATAAAGGCATAATTAGAAAATTATAGACGTCGATTGAAATATTTTGATTTTCAGCACACTCAAAAAAATGGCTCTGAGCACTATGGGACTCAACTGCTGAGGTCATTAGTCCCCTAGAACTTAGAACTAGTTAAACCTAACTAACCTAAGGACATCACAAACAACCATGCCCGAGGCAGGATTCGAACCTGCGACCGTAGCGGTCTTGCGGTTCAAGACTGCAGCGCCTTTAACCGCACGGCCACTTCGGCCGGCAGCACACTCAGTTAATAAGAGTACAGCAACTTGTGTTAACCAGTTTGGTGTAGAAAACAGCATAGTTACGAAATCCAGTTCTTTTTACTTAACTGATGACCAGTTTCGCCTATCAGAACCCATTCTCAGATATTCCAAACAGAAAAAAAGGGGGTAGCTCGTGATAGCGCTCAGAGCATGTTAATAATGTATGTATTTGTGACAAGGTCAAGTTTCTCAATTACCACTGTCAGGACAAACGTACATGGGTTTGCCGGCCGAAGTGGCCGTGCGGTTAAAGGCGCTGCAGTCTGGAACCGCAAGACCGCTACGGTCGCAGGTTCGAATCCTGCCTCGGGCATGGATGTTTGTAATGTCCTTAGGTTAGTTAGGTTTAACTAGTTCTAAGTTCTAGGGGACTAATGACCTCAGCAGTTGAGTCCCATAGTGCTCAGAGCCATTTGAACCATTTTTTTTGTACATGGGTTTTTTGTCCTGCCAATGGTCGCTGAAAAACTTGACTTTGACAGACAGACGAGTGTTTACGTTATAAACATGGTTTGCATTCTACAACGGAATACACTTTTTTCTGTTTGGAAGATTCGAGACTGTGTTCTGATACCCGAAACTGGTCATCAGTTAAATAAAAATAACTGAATTACGCTAACATGGATGTTTATTACTTCAGACTCGTTTGAAATACTATTTTAATACTAGCTGAGTATATGTCGTTACCCGGGTACGTATTGAATTCTTTTAGTCCATTTCCTTTTCCCCCTCTGTCCATCTCTTCATACCCCATCTCCGTGTCCAACTCTTCCTCCCCTCTCTCTCTGTCCAGTCCTCCTTCCCCTCTCTCCTTCCATGTCATTCTCTTTCCTTTCTCAGTCCATTCCTCCTCTCCCTTTCTCTGTACATCTCATCGCCCTATCTGGCCGCATCACCTTTGGATACTGTCTGTGAAATTTGTTGCGAATAGTGTTAGAAGTAATAATTTAAAACGGCATGCATCATGCGGCATTCTTTTATTCATTTCAGTACTATTCCTGAATTATGAGGCGTACAATGGTATGTTTGTGTAGGTACAAACAATGCTACATGTGGATACTGTCTGCGAAATATGTTGCGAACAGAGTTAGTAACAAAGTAATAAACGTAAACGTTATGCACGATGCAGTTGTTCCCACTAATCTCACTGTTTTATGGCTCCATGTCCCCCGAACTATGATAGGTAGGTGTTCCTTTTTCCATTCGCCATTTGAAAGTGGAATGGTAGAGAAGTAGTATGAAAATGGTTCGATGAACCCTCTGCCAGGCACTTGAGTGTGAATTGCCGAGTAACCATGTACATGTAGATGGAGAAGCGTGCTGTGTTCTTCGCTCCCACAACATGATGCCGCTGCTCAAGGACAGATCACTTTCCTTCTTTCGTCCTTTCTTTCTCGGGGCCTTTGTCCCGCTCCAACGCGGGGTCGGCTTTGTTATTACGGATTTTGGCAATGCTAGTGGCAGAGGGTGGCCGGATGCCCTTCCTGCCGCCACCCCGAACCCCCCGGGGTGGAAGCAGTGTACCCCAACTGTCTGCATCTAGTGTAAGTCATTAAATAGTGCGAAAGTTTTCAGATGTCTGTGAGTCGTGTAACTGAGGCGGAACGTGGGGACCAGCCCGGTATTCACCTAGCGGGCTGTGGAAAACCGCCTAAAAACCACATCCACGCTGGCCGGCATACCAGCCCTCGTCGTTAATCCGCTGGGCGGATTCGATCCGGGCCCGGCGCGCCTACCCTAGTCCAGGAAGCAGCGCATTAGCGCTCTCGGCTACCCTGGCGGGTGCACAAGGACAGCACACTGACGTGGCCAAATCGACCACTTTCCAAATATTGGCAGAGCTGTAACGAGTCTGCAGGGCGCGCCAGATCTGTGGGCGGTAAGAATCACCCATCAGACGAAACTCTGACTCACAGACGAACAGAAAATTTCCATAGGGTTTGTTGTCTGACAGTAATTGATATGTGAACCACGTTCGGTTGAAATTGGTCCAGTGCTTAAGGTGGAGGTGTGGGACAATAAACGCAAATGCACACATACATACATACATACATAGATACATACGTTTTTATAATAGGTATGGATTTGTGCTTCAGTTATTTAAATCTTTCAAACATGAGATATTATTTTGTTAAAAATCGTGACCTGACAGAGGTGCATGAAAGTAATTTTCATGATCATTATTATAAATTGATTCTGTAATGCCTGTTTTTCAGAAGAATTTGTAAACGCTTGCTTGGTTTTCTCGCCATTCTTCCCCCAAGCACAGCTTGTGAATCAGAATGAGATTATCACTCTGCAGCGGAGTGTGCGCTGATATGAAACTTCCTGGCAGATTAAAACTGTGTGCCCGACCGAGACTCGAACTCGGGACCTTTGCCTTTCGCGGGCAAGTGCTCTACCAACTGAGCTACCGAAGCACGACTCACGCCCGGTACTCACAGCTTTACTTCTGCCAGTACCTCGTCTCCTACCTTCCAAACTTTACAGAAGCTCTCCTGCGAACCTTGCAGAACTAGCACTCCTGAAAGAAAGGATATAGCGGAGACATGGCTTAGCCACAGCCTGGGGGATGTTTCCAGAATGAGATTTTCACTCTGCAGCGGAGTGTGCGGTGATATGAATCTTCCTGGAGAGCTTCTGTAAAGTTTGGAAGGTAGGAGACGAGGTACTGGCAGAAGTAAAGCTGTGAGTACCGGGTGTGAGTCGTGCTTCGGTAGCTCAGTTGGTAGAGCACTTGCCCGCGAAAGGCAAAGGTCCCGAGTTCGAGTCTCGGTCGGGCACACAGTTTTAATCTGCCAGGAAATTTCATAACAGCTTGTGAAGTTCCATAACGGCTTTGTCGTCGGCTAAAAACTGACCCTAGTATTGCTTGTTTTTTCGGCTTTTTGTCGTTGCATTTGCTGTTGACATAGCCTGTACTTGCGACACTTCCGCGTGCATGACTTCTTCACTGTGCCGTGCCAATACGACACACCGGCGCCGGTCGGCAGATCGGAGGCGTATCCGTGGCCCGTGGTGGACCGCCGTGAGGTGTATCCGAGCACGGATGGCCGGCACGTAGTAAGCGGGCCGGTATCAAGCCGCTGCGATCGGGACCGGAGGGCGAGGGGAGTGGGGCCAATGGCAGATGCGCTTATATCACGTGTCCCCTCCCCCTGTCACACGAGTTGTTGACCCCCCCCTCTCCTCTGCCCATCTCTCCCTCCCCCCCGCGGCGTGCATCGCCCAGCTCACGGCTGCATTCCGGCCGTGCCAGCGCAAGGATTTCTGCCCCTGCCGGCGCCTCCCCACCTGGTTAGCTCCGGTTTGTTTGATGTCACCGCACGTTGAGACGATCCAGACACGCGACCGCGAACCTACCAAATCTCACTGAGGTCTGTACCGTAGAGGCACGCCGCTGGTGGGACAGTCGATTAGACACAGTACTGCTTATTAACGCTAAGGTAGACAGTACCGAGGCAGGCCGGAGTGGCCGAACGGTTCTAAGCGCTGCAGTCTGGAACCGCGAGACCGCTACGGAAGCAGGTTCGAATCCTGCCTCGGGCATGGATATGTGTGATGTTCTTAGGTTAGTTAGGTTTAAGTAGTTCAAAGTTCTAGGGGACTGATGACCTCAGAAGTTAAGTCTCATAGTGCTCAGAGCCATTTGAACCATTTGTAGACAGTACCGAGATTCCGCACAGCTGATCAAATAATGGGCAAAGAAATTTACTTCCACATGACAGTCATGTTATCAAAGTAAGACAAACGTCAGTATTGTGGCATTGGAGGGTTTCCATGCTCTGCGGGTCTGTGATGGTGCACCGTGTCCTATACTCTCTGTAGCGGCGCTGGGGATCGCAGCACAAAAATGCCACACCTGATGATGGAAATGTAACAGCCTGAAAACGATCACTGTCTAAGCACTGAGATATAAAAAATATAAAAAAAACAACTGAAGTGTTGTTTTCAATATCTAAAGTGTAGGTGGTCGTACACTGGAGATTGGCTTGCGCGTAATGCATACTGTTCCACGTAAAGTGCGTGCGACTTACGATGTATGATGGAACTCCAAAACAATAACAAAGTAATTATACAAAAAAGAATAGTTTATTCAATGAAATCTGTAGCTACAGAGTGAGCTCAAACTCCAATGACGAAATTGTTGTTCAGGGATTTTTTTCTGTTTTTCATGGCCTCTGGCTAGTTACAGGATAATAAACTCATTCTCTCTCTCTCTCTCTCTCTCTCTCTCTCTCTCTCTCTCTCTTTATATATACGGTGATGTCCCTTGTTCATGTACATCTGTGTGTGGAGATTGCCCTCAGGAACTGCTGGACTGACTTTCGTCTGGTTTTGGCTCTTTCACGAGGATGGTTTTTTTATATAGTCTATAAATTCTTCGTATTAATTGTCTGTATTATGTTGAATTAAATTTAAGTTGTGTAAACGTCGCCACTGCCACCTAGTGAGCAGCAAAAAAATGGTTCAAATGGCTCTGAGCACTATGGGACTTCTGAGGTCATCAGTCCCCTAGAACTTAGAACTACTTAAACCTAACTAACCTAAGGACATCACACACATCCATGCCCGAGGCAGGATTCAAACCTGCGACCGTAGTGGTCGCGCGGTTCCAGACTGTAGCGCCTAGAACCGCTCGGCCACCCCAGCCGGCTAGTGAGCAGCAGCCATAACTCGAGAGGGCAGCAGAGCGTGAAGAATTTCCAATTTGGTGTAATAGTCTATTGGAGGAGTGACAGGCTAGAAACCGAAAGGTTGTACAATCGATACTGGCTTTTCTTTCACTCCATCCTTTAACCTACCATTTACCTTTCAATAATGTGGAGGTGCGCCAGAAACTAAACGTGGTTCGGATTCCACATTCTACTCTTGTTCCCCTTCCTCCGGTTGGATAACAGGTCAGGGACATGCAAGTCGCCAAGTGACGTCCAGTTGATTGCAGTCGTTTCGGAAAAATAAAATGCTAGTCTGAAACCTGAGGTTTTACTTCGTTTATATAAAGAGAGTCTTGCAGCAGTTCAGCAGATGAGTCAGCTTTCAGTTTTCTGCTTTCCTTGAATCAAACATAGCTGCGGTCGTGATTATCTCCGTGATGGGGCGAAAGATACTGTTTGTTTGGACACTTTCCAATTATCTAGGTAACTGGTAAACGAACTTCGTTTACGACAAATAGATTTAGGCTTTTTAAAGATCACAGAGACATGGCCACGATCTTCTTGACTGGGATCAGCTTTAGACTGAAAGTTTCTGATTCCCTCAGATTACCAGTCGCAATTCGCACTCTCAACACTTACTGCAAATTATTCTAATAAGTTACTCAACTTTGAAGTATCATAATAAATATGAGCAATAACAAAAAGACAGCCGCCTCATCATCAGGTTGTACGGCTTACAATTTGAAATAATGAAATATTTTTAGCCACTGGTTCCCGTGCAATCTTTTGAGAACAATTGCACAGCGAAAAACATGCGAATCCAAATTGTGTGGTGTTTTATCTTTTATGCTTTAAGTATAACGTATTCCGGAAAAGTACTTCAGCAACTTCGCTTCGTTCAGTTACTGTACCTCGTTTTATCAACAAAGCAGACGCCTCAACTCTCAGCTTTCTGCTTTCCTCGTCTCAAACCATAAACCATCAGGTGCTACTTTGCCAGCTACAATTGCCCTGTGGTTAGCGGCAACGACACATTCGTTTTCACAGCCGTGCACGCTATTAATCGCACAGAACCAGTCTTAAATATCTCTCTTTATAAACTTCATATCACTCTGTGTTGCGACAGCGGGTTGTAGCATCTTAGAGCCACTGCAGAGACCTTCAAAACAAACCCACGCTTTCTGTTGTCCGTTTATCCCGGGCTGAGAAATATCTAATTTTGGAAAATCATAAGAACTTTTTTCTGGGTGACTGAAAAATTCTGTTACTTGACATTTCTACTGTTAACACGTTTATCTATTACCGACTAAAATTTGAATAACATCGGACAAATACATTTCAAGCTGTATAGGTTTGAAGTGGGCAGTTCGTAACGAAGACGCCGAAAACCGGTCAATCCTTATTACAATTTAAAATACAAAATATATATTGAACCCTCAAACCAAGTTGCTCCTTGTAACTTAAAACAGAATAAAACAAGAAAAACATTGATGTAACTCATTTTGTGAAAGGTCTATTGGTTTGCTTGTAATTAAAGCCTGAACTCTAGTCTTCGTAGTAAAGAACCCCAAAAGGGCACGAGCATTTGCGTGGCATGGTGAAGAAGTCTGCCGTAAAAAGTCCAAGACAAAGAATTGTGGCAGTGAGTCCCGACAATACATCGCAGCACGTAAGCGTCACAATAGGTGTGCTTGTAACACGAACGAAACATGTAAATCATGAGCGTTTTTTCTTATTTTTCCCTTTTATTTTTGCCCCTCAGTCGGCCTCCGATACGTATTGACACACACACATTGTATATATATATATATATATATATATATATATATATATATATATATATATATATATATATATATATATATATATTCCCATATGATTCGCATAGAATACTTATATTCGTTGTATACATATTACTTACATCACAATGTGCTCCAGTCATGAGATGTCACTAAAAAACACCAATTCATTATGGAAAGCGTAACATTCATGCCTCCGGACAACTTTCCTGGCGTGTGCTGTTTACACCGCGTAAGTTATATTTACTTACCTAACGTTGTTGTCTGAATTTTATTCGTAGTTCTCAAGCAAAATACGCGAAGCCAGTGAAGTCGTTTGGCCATAGATACTTAATTCTAGCTCTGCGAAGCCGGATCGCGTCGTTGGTGTAACTATAACTTATTCTGTTTGTTACGCCAAAAAACTTTACTTTTGGAAAAATCCGAACACAAAATTGAAACAGCTTGTAGGTTGTCATTATCAAAACGTGCAATACAAAACACACTTCTATAACAATGCTCATTTGCAAAGGTGCTGCATTGTGGTCGTAGTCGCTGTGGGAGCAATGCAGCATAAATCCTTGTATCGCTCTTTCATGGCACTCAGCAAAACCGTATAGGAGACGCACATCGTCCAAATCCTCGTCAGCAAATCTACCCACAGTATTGTCTCACCGTTAACATATAACTAACAGTGGCGGAAAAAGAAACCGTAGACATACTCAGCAGTAATAAACGAAACAATGATGGCGAAGGTAAATATGGGCATTGTCATTGTCAACACCAATTTCCGTGAGTGAATAGAACAAGTCTATTTTCAAACAAAATATGCAGCCCATCCAGTCTGAATTTGCAACGCTGAGCAGATATTTTCAGTGCAATGTAGACACTAAGATTAATGATGGTAAAAATTCAAAGGATGTGCAGTTACTCGGAACTGGTCACCAGATACCTCGGTTCCCTTACATCAAAATACTGACAGAATACAATCTCTGAAATGTTGTCAGTGGAGCCACAGTTCAGCATGTGTGCGTCGCAAGCCACCCTTACGTGGTCCATTCTGAAATTGTGGGCAGAAAGACGCCGAATCGGTTCTAATTCGTACCGCCATCTTCAGTTTGCTAGACGTATGCTAGAGAATGTAGTATGTTGTCCGATTCTTCTTGGAAAGGCTGCTCCCGAAAATTTAACAGTAATCATTCCCTCGATGCACAGTGCCTCTCTTGCAAAGTTTACCACTGGAGTTGCACTTTCGTACATCTTTCGCCAGTACTGCATTAACCTGTCACGAAACGCACCCCTCTTCTGTGGACGTTACCCACCTCCTACTAATCCAACCCGGTGTACATCCTAGGCTGACGAGCAATAAATACATAGCAATTAGTCGAAGGCAGGTTTTATAAACCATATATTCTGCAGCCGTAGATGACATACCGTATATAGGTGCAAGTAAGATAACGGAGTTCATCTTTCGAATGGAACGGGTAGAAAACTTGTTACAGGGTGTGGGTTGAAGATAAAACTAAGACCAAAGTAGTGAAGAGTAGAGAAAAGCAGTCTGTTGATGAACATTAAGATTAGGGGAAGTTCAGGTGGGAAGGAAATAAAAGAAATGTGCTAATTAAAAAACAATAATTCACAAAACAGGCGAAAAAGCGGAGACATCAGACGTAAATTTCTCCAGTACAAAAGCTCTACCGGTATCAAAATGTAGTTTTGGAGTTCAAAGCGAACAAACTCGCAGCACTGGGAAAGTGATACTGCAGGAGGATGTGAAAAGGAAAGTGGAGGCTTTAAGGAAGGTAAAGCAAATTTAATAAACAGAATTGTCGAGGACAAAATCCGTGGAAAATCTCTTCCCAGACAAAGGAACAGAGTAGAGTGACACCCGATAAGCTGTCAAGTAACATGGGCTCTAGGAGCGGCTGTCAAGAAATAATAGATGGGTAGTCGAAAACTATAATATATGAAATAGATGACGTATTATCGCGAGTGAGGAAGTGGAGATTTGGAAGTGAAATTCGTAGTAAAGTAGTGCCTTACAACCGTAAATCGGAAAACTGTTTTAATAGTATTTTCCGTGAGTTAGACCGATTTGTTTCTATTTAATGCACAACACTTGGACGACAAACCCAATCGTCGTCTTGAGCGACGCCGATGAAACTTGAGAGGTCGGAAAGCTCTTTCTCTTGTAGCTAAATATTTTCAAGCATTGGGAAAATAACGTAATAACTCAAGTATACTGAGGAGTGAAGTGTCTACAGAACTTCTTATTTATGACTTTTTATCGTCATAATTGGATCCTGAGAGTTCCGACACACTTTCTTCGTGACCATGTAATTTTAGAGATATATTTAACACGTAATCTTCATTATTCCACAAATCTTACGGCTATTGTGCCTTGTAACGTGAAAGACCTTACATGTGATATACGGTTGAACACACATTCTCCCAGAAGGGTAATTCATATTACGATTAACATACATGGTTTATCTGGTGAGATACTGAAAGAACTCTATTCTCCTTCCCTCATTTTTTTCTTAGTTGCATCTATATATATTTCCTTTTCTAACGGTATTAGATGGCTCTTGGAAGGAGGACAGGAATCACACAACACCTCATAATGCTCACTGTAAAAGGCCTCTCACAAATATCAGGGAAATATGATGTATCCGAGTGCTGGCAGTGTAGTTATGCAGTTTTACAGAAGAATAGAGATCCTTTTGTTAGTGCCTTGAAAGATCTGTTTTCATAAAATGCAAGAGTAATCCTGCAACACACGTAATTTCAAGCATCTACGGAATGTTCTACCCTCGAGCAACATGACGGAAGTACTCTGTTATAAAGAACTAAAAACTTTCTTCTGCATATAAAAAAATGGAAAATGTATTGAATCTGAGTTAATGTAATCAGTAACTGTGGAAGAAGGAAGCACCACCAGAGATGGCATTTCAACGAGTTAAAAAATATATTACTTGGTTATTCATATTACGTAATCTACACGAAATAAACAGTTTTCTTCCAAATGTTTATTTTCGTGAATAAGGTGATAGACTATATTTTAAGAAACAACTTTCATATATAAAGTTTTCTCTGTAAAATATTTTATTCAGAACTTTCAATACTTTAATTTTTTTCGAGTTTCGATAACATTTTGACGAATAAATGGTTCTAAAATCCGTTACCTCCATACCAGTGTTAATTTGTTGCTTCTTCATTCGGTTCTAAAAGGTAATTCACATTTCATGACAGCAATCCAACATGAAAGATTTCCTTAACGCTGTATTCATTTGTGAAACTTCTCAGAGTCTGCTATGGTGCAGTACGTGTTGAAATGTGAACATGCGTGCCTCGTCCTCGAAACCAGAATTACGTGACTTGTGAAATGCTTGCATGTGCTTCATTATAGACACATTAAGCTAAACTGAGGTTACTGGAGAGTATATCGAACGCAGTGGTAAATTATTTCATCTCTTGGACGCGATCGAATGGCTCTTACTCTATTTTAAAATAGAGTCCAGTCACCTAGATGTATTCAATATACTTTGTGTCCAAAACTTTTTGGGTGACTAAGGCCTTTTTTGTCAGGTAACGCGAACACCAACATTTTGTTTATAACTCGTCGGTGAGGGATGCTTTACGAAAAATATTAGACATGTGAATCTCTCCTTTTTCAGCCTTACTTAAATCTAGAAAATCTGTTTTCCTGTCTTCCGTGTGCTCCATCGCGACCGTCGTACTAAGTACATTATTAAAATGTAAGTATGTAACTAAAGTACCTGCAGAAATGGTCGATCTCACCAATTCAACCAACAAATAAAATCAACGTCTAATATAGAACCTAGTCCTTGCACGTAATATACTTTTGACTGAAAATGGCGTAAAAAGTAAACTTTCATTCCTCATGCACCCCGCCCGTTTAGATAACACTAATTAATGATATCACCTAAAGCAATAAATTGCTAGTTCTAAATTTTCTGTTCTCTTAAATAATATTTGTCTTTTCCATAATCGGTATGATTAAATTTTATAGGTCTATGTCCCTGGATGCTGCCTAGTCACAAATCAGGGAACAGTTTATCCAAGAAAGAGTTCCATTCCTAGAATCTGACACACGCGGTGCGTGGTGAATATTTACACACGCGGGTTGTTCCCGATTTGTTAATCACAAATTATGTTTTTCAGAATTTATCCAGACACACAAAGAACCCATCAAATAGCTCCGAAGCACCCTGTTTTCTCGTTAACTCCATGCTCACGGTCTCGCGGCTTTATTTTCTTTTCATCCGTCTGTCGTAGAACAGCTTCGCAATCCCATCTTCATAATGAATACAAGCACTGAATATCTCATGTGGTATTTGCGTCTGCGTTGCCATGCAGTAAACAAATGGCTGGAGTAAACGTTCCGATTCGGTTCCTTTGATTACTGCCATACAGTTATTGTCGCGGGTCGCACTAGATATCACCAATCATAGTGCGACCACGAGGCAAAAATCTGATAAGCGCCATTTTTTTACAAGAAATGGGTTGTTGTTAATAGTTTTCATTATTTCTAAGCATGAAGCTGAAACAGTGATCTATATTTTGTTTGACGTTGAATGTGTGTGCCTCTGGATGCCGATTATTTTCAGACGTCCAAAGGTCCCTTCGTAGAAAAAAAATAAATAAAAAATACCCGCACATACGACAGCTGAAGCTCAGGTGGCATCTCCAGATATTGGCTTTGTACTTACACGTAAGACAGCTGTATTGATTGCCGGTCCTAATAAAAAAACCGTCACCCGCAAATGTAACATCCACATTATAATCGTCTTTTCCTCGCACTGTCTGTTTGTGAACGGTTGTGAACTGTCGACTATTTGAAGAAAGTGTAAATCACTTTCGTGGAAGCGAATTATATTTATAATATTTAGTTGGTCTCGAGAGGCAAATAGCTTAATCACAAAACTACTTTATTTAAACAACCTGAAAATTACTGGGTTGAAATTTTTTCTCTCATTTTCTTACTAAACAAGTGCATGCGAATATTTTTGTAGAAAAGTATTTTGCGAATCTGAAATAAACGTTAGAAATAATACGCTATAGAGTAATTTAGGCACTACACGTCGAAGTACTTGGAATTTTCTCGTAGAGACATCTAATGTGCTACTGTCTTAGAATGAATGAAAATTTCAAAACAACAATAAGTGCATATTTACCAAAAACAAATTAGTTATCGTCCTGCAAAATTTTTGGTAATAGTTCCAGTAGTATATGGGCGATCGAGTTACACACACACACACACACACACACACACACACACACACACACACACACACACACACACGTGCCTGCACGAGTAAACATAATTTTGCATACTCATATAGATTATGTCTGTTGATCTTGTACCCCGAGCGGCTCACAAATATTTTCATTCGATTTTCATGGAACTCAACTGTTTCGTTAAGCCTAGGTATTTAATTTTTAAGGGTGGAGAACAAACTATTAACATGTGGTCCATAGTTAGTTAAGAATTATAAAATCTGAGTTCGGTTCTAGGTGCATCACTCTGCAACCGCGTGACCGCTACGGTCGCAGGTTCGAATCCTGCCTCGGGCATGGATGTGTGTGATGTCCTTAGGTTAGTTAGGTTTAAGTAGGTCTAAGTTCTACGGGACTGATGACCACAGATGTCAAGTCCCATAGTGCTCAGAGCCATTTGAACAAACACCTCCGCTGTCGATGGCGGGTTCCTCTGTGACAGGTCAGAAAAATTAAAATAGACACTCCCCGAAACATTTCCTCAGCTGTAGGCAAAAAAAAAAAAAAAAAAAAAATATTGACACAGGTGTGCCGGCCATTGTGGCCGAGCGGTTCTAGGCGCTTCAGTCTGGAACCGCGCGATCGCTACGGTCGCAGATTAGACCGAGCCTTGGGCATGGATGCGTGTGATGTCCTTCAGTTAGTTAGGTTCAAGTAGTTCTAGGGGACTGCTGACCTCAGATGTTAAGTCCCATAGTGCTGAGAACCATTTGAACCATTTGAGCCATTTGACACAGGTGTTATTGTGAGTGCCTAAATAAGGAAGTGAAAAATTATCCTGTAATTCCCAAGATTTAATAGAGTTTGAAGCTTGAGATGAAGCCATTCAGTTACTGCAGCTGCAAATCGCCTCAACATGTCGTACTTTTTAGATACCTACAAATGACAACATAGACTAATAATGACCGCTAGATATTAAGAAATAATCTGCAATAAATATTAAAATTGTGATTCAAAATATTGATATCTTAATATACTTCTAATTGTTGCGCCCTGGTGTGTGGAAGTAGACTATAATCTTTCATGTAGATTATCACATTCCCGCTCTTCGAATACGCGATTAATCTGTTCACTTAAATCTGTCTCCCACGTTCTATCTCACGAACAACACAAAGTAGGAAGATTTAATGCACTGTAATTTATTAAAAACAAATCAAGCATGTTAGCTCAAACGTACGGAAGTATTGCTCGTACAAATCAGATCCACAAAGTTCAAGAAATACAGATCTACATCTACATTCATCTACATTTACACTCCGCAAGCCACCCAACGGTGTGTGGCGGAGGGCACTTTACGTGCCACTGTCATTACCTCCCTTTTCTGTTCCAGTCGCGTATGATGCGATTATCGACAATTAATACATATAATACAGATAATAGCCAGAAGAAATATGCTCTGTGTCCGCAGCTCGCGGTATAGTGGCTAGCGTTGCTGCCTCTGGATCACGGGTTCGATTCCAGACCGGGTCGGGGATTTTCTTCGCCCGGGGACTGGGTGTCTGTGTTGTCGTCAACATCGCTCGGGCGGTGCCGAGATTGGAAGTGGAAAGATGTGGCACTTGAACGGGCGCTGATGACCACGATGTTGAGCGCCCCATAGGCCATCATCATCACCATTATCATCACGTATGCTTTGTGTTCCACGGTACCCGCCAGTGAGTGGCAACAAGCGTTGGGAAAAATATTTTGGCTACAAGTTCGGTTCTGCGTAATTTCTTTTCAATATCTCCTACCTGCCATTTTGCTAAACGAACTTTACATTTCGAGTCGTTCTTTCCCAGTAATTAGATTCACCCTGATGAAGATCCACGTAATTTATCGCCGAAACATCGAGTTGGCTGAGAAAAAATGCGTGAAAGATCTAATGTTTGATTCTTGAACTTTGCCAGGTGTGGGAACTCAACCGTTTGTTCTTTATTTGCTGACTGAGAAGCGCTTATATATTTTATAAGTGAGTCATCTGGAATTCCAGTGCAAGCAATACGCAACAATCGGGATTCCTGGAATTTGAGTATTATATCCCAGACATACTTCGTAAGCGATTCCAGTGCCTGCGAAAGCCTCAGTTCAAGAGTTGTCGAGCATTAGGTGCGGTTGCTTAACAAAAAATACTTCCCATTGGAAAGTGCTCTACGTTGTAAGACAATGATGTTGGCTGGAGTGTAATAATTCCTTTGTCATTACGCATTGAGAAGCAACTCTGTTGAACTGAAGTGGAACAGGAACTCGACTATGGCTTTCTAGAATGAACCATTCTGGCATTCACGCGAACTGATTAAAGGTTCCCACCGAAAAGTAGCCAGTTTTGCCAGACAGGGTTTTGAACCAAATTCCTTCCGAATTGGAGTCAGGTTTCTCTGGTGAAATAATATATTGGTCCTTAGTGACATAGAGGCTAAGTCAGACTGGATGGAAAGCTAACTGAACTTCAGGATGGCCGGATCTGTATTTGAACTGAGGTACCATCCAAATCACTAGATGCGTCGAGTGACGTGGTGCACACACTGTACTGACCATTCTAACTCCTGTTCGGTCTGTAACGACTTCGACCTAGACGTCACATTCAGCTTACGCTCCATGTCGCAAGAACAACGTTGGAAATATTGAACCTACCGATACCACATGTCTGCTCTCAACCATTATGTCGTAAATATCATCAAAATATAATATGTGTAAAATACACGCCATAACGCGAATTATAACTCTTGCCTTCCAACCTACCAAGACATCTGGCTATGCTATACATCAACCTGTCACTATGACCTACCATCCAAAAGAATAATAAACAAGCAAAATAAATTTTTGCTTTGTTTTGGTCCAGTTGCATTTATGCACACATGACGTCTCTCATTACAGCGTCGTTACATCTCGGATCAAAAACGACGTCCACTATCGGCACGTTCAACGACCTCGCATTCTCTGGGACGTTTTTATATGTTGTCGTCAGCTACAGCGTATTCTGTTATCAGTCAAGGCGGAAATTGACAGAGAGGAAACTGTAGAAGCGTTCGATAATTCTCTTTACATGTTTGTATGGCTCGAGAGAGAGACGAAAAACACAGGCGGTTGATAATGGAAATAATTACATTCCAGTAACGCACCTTAAGTTGACTGCATTCAATAGCAATAACTAAAGTCCGCCACCGGTAGCTGAGTGGTCAACGCGACAGAATGTCAATCCTAAGGGCCCGGGTTCGATTCCCGGCTGGGTCGGAGATTTTCACCACTCAGGGACTGGGTGTTGTGTTGTCCTAATCACCACCACCATTTCATCCCCATCGACGCGCATGTCGCCGAAGTGGCATCAATTCGAAAGACTTGCACCAGGCGAACGGTCTACCCGACGGGAGGCCCTAGTCACACGACATTTACATTTTTTAGCAATAACTAAAGGTAGAGAAAAGGGAAAAGATGATACAGGAGGAAATATTAAAAAAACTGAACATCAAAGAAAGAACGCTTTTCTTTACAGCTGGAAGGAAACTGGTAATTCCATTGGAGATTCTTTTATCCACACTAGGCCTAGGCCCATAAGTCAACTGGATAATCGAAAATCCGCTTAATACAGCAATTCAGAAAAAAATCATGATATTGTTTAAATGCTGTAAACACACATGTCGCACTCCTTTTCCCTTTTCACATATGGTATTGCTTTTCACGTATTACTAATTGCACATTAACGGGGAGGTATTGGAAAGGAAACAGAACGAAAACCACAAAGTTCTTCTTTTTTCCACTACAGAGTCAGGTAATTTACGGACAGCAGGATAACGCAGACCTTTACCAGATACGGATATACTCAGCAGAAATGGAAAGATTTCGGCACATAACCTCACTGGTACTCCAAGCAAAATAACATCACTACACTTCAGAGGATTTGTAAGTTAATGTGTATGTAACTGTAAAGCTCCTGATGATAAAATCATTCTCCTGAAGCGTACACTATCAATACAGATAAAAGTGAATGAAGTAGATCTCTTAAGTCATGTAGTAACAGTCTCAGACCTCAACAAATTGCATACATCACGGATAAATTTTAATCGTAAGTGAGCTTTGGGAAAGGACCTTGGTTTTGTTGATGGCGTTGTATCGTTTTTCCCTTGTGCAAATATATCACCACCGAGTAGAGAAACCTAACAGATACAATTTCGAAATTAGACTTGAAAATAAATTATAAGTAATGTCAAATCGAAACCCTGAAGAGAAATTTCGGGAAATCAGTCGTGAAATGATACAAACATTCTAGTTTATATACTGAAGGCAATTAAAGACACAATTAAATGGGTTGCAGTAGAAATAAACACAATAATAAGAATAATCTGCAGTTGTTTTGATAAAGAGGTTTTCAAAGCTCAGCTTCTGACATGGCTGAAACATGAAGTTTAAGATGTTTGTGGATTACCTATTTTGGCTTCTAGTGAGAAAAGCTTTCATAGAATAGGATCGCTTCTAAGCAAGCACAGAAGAGATGGATTCTGAGAATTACTAGGAAAGGCAAGAAAGCAAGTTAACAGTTCTAAGGACAGACTGAGCGGTAGACTTAATTGTCACTATAATGGAAATGACATGGAAGTAGTCGGGGCATGTACCCAGGTGAATGGGTAGCAGACTTATTATGAAAATTAAAGTCTTTACTGGACTACAAGACATGGAAGAACATCGAGATGAAGTGGTCGGATGACCTAAAAAAAAAAAAAAAAAAAAAAAAGCATCAACACCGTAAAGCAAAGAAACGTACATAGGAGGACATTACGATGCCACGTGCATCACATGCTGATGATGATTAAATTAAGATGATGATGATGATGATTATGAGTACGATGTCGATGATTGTATCGGCGACGATGCTAATGAATCTGAGTGGCTGTGGAGCAAGAGGCGACGATACCTGCTAGAGAATTTGAAAACTGATGATTTTTCGAATATTCTACTCAACGGAGCATAAAATAATAAAGTAAAAAGTGAAATAAAATCATAATGGCAGTATCAAGATTAGGGCTCATAGTTCGGTTCAGTTGCTTCGCGAAATTTCTATTTGGGGCACAACATTTTGAAGTTACTAAAGAGATGAAAAATTTTTATTTCAGCGTGTCACTAAACACTCAGCTCACGAAAAACAATTTTCTCTTTTCGACACAATCACGATCCATGACTACAATGATTATCGGTTTCGACCATACGTTAGACATCAACAGAATCTAAACGTTATAGGCAGCATATGGTGAAAAAAGCGTCCATGACCATTTGTTTATTTGTCGTGTACACTGTCTACAATATGCTGCCTATGCCGTACAAAGCTTGAACATGACCAACATATACCGTAAACCGGTAACGACTGTAAACATGTACGGTGAGACAAAAAACGAATTTTGTTTTCTCCTTACATAGACGGCACTTTTTCCAATGACTTCATCGCCATATGAGTACTGTCTACTGCAGACGTCACCGGACTGAAGAAAATGCACTAGGCACCAGAAGAATTTATACGAGTAATAATTCTAGAACCCCGAAAGTATTTTTGTATGGTGTAGCCTTGTACGGAAATGAGAAAGGGACAGTGTAGACGGGAAGAGAAATATTTAGTTTAATAGCTTCACCTGTCACAAATGAATGTTAATTCCTATCAATGATTATAAAGAATCCGCTTCGATTGCAAATAGGAACCGGTTGTTGACCTAGGTTTCGGCCCGGATGACTACGCCTTCTTCGGAACACACTAAAACTACAAACTGCCCAAAGAGGCATGGTCCAATATTAATGCCTCCTTAGGCAGTTTCTAGTTTTAGTGTGTTCCGGAGAAGGCGTGGTTTTCCGCGCCGAAACCTAGGTCAACATCCGGTTTCTATTTGCAATCGAGCCGGCTGCTTTATAATCATTAAATTATTCACGATTGCTGACGCGCTGCAATTTTAAAAGTTCTTAATTTCCATCACTTGGTGATCAGTTTCAGATCCGATTAATGACGAGTCGTGTAACGTCAAAAAATTTTTTTTGAAGAACTCAGTCGTAAGTTATGAATGAAGCTGTATCAGACATGTAACAGCATTCGGTTGTATCCAACATATTACTATTAAATGTCTGAAATATTACGAGGATTATTAATATGTTGGATACCACTTCATGTTGTTACAAGACTGGCACAGTGCTATTCCTCTTAGGTTACAGCTTATGGATGAATTCTTATACAAAAATTTTTGACTTTTTGCGATTCGTGATTAACCAAATCCGAAGATCATCGGGAAGTGGTGGAAACTAGTAATCATTTGTGACAACTGAGAAGATTGTAATTTTTTTGGAAGTATACAGCTGTGCCATGTCACTTGGTAATATGTCATTTACTATCACAAACTTTTCTTATAGGGTTCTGCAGAGGAACTAGGGATACTAAATGGCTAAATCGGATACGTAATGAAGTATAGATCGAGTTCGATAAAAAAATTATGGCACAACGGACAGAAAAAAAACAAGATGTGACTATAAAACACATTCTAAGACAGTGAGGTATAGTTACGTATTGACAATGTCGTGCAGCTCTCATGACGATGAGAGACTATTAGGTTACAAGATATTTCAAAATTAACTTTACAAGCTATGGAGACAGGTTCCTTACACCAAAAGAAGAATGAAATGTGCAATAAACGTGGGCTCTAAAACGCATGCCTTAAGAGCTTTGAACACTTTTTCGTTTACCACAGTGTGAAATAGATCTCTTTTACTGCAAATCCTTTCTTTTCCATATTTTAGGAAGAGGTAGTGTGGACGAAAACAAGGAAAAAAATCATCCAGTTAACATGGGCTTTAAAATGCATACCTTCAGAGCTATGTTCTTCACTGTTGCGAAGATGAACAAGTACTCAAAACTTATGAGATATGCATTTTAGAGACAATGCTTACCAGACTTTTTTTCTTGTTTTTGTGTAATGAACCTGTTTCCAAAACTTGTAAAAGTACTTTTGAAACGCCCTTTATATACAGGATGGACCGAAAGTCACGAAAAGGTTATAACTGAGAATAAAATTTTAATATATTCTTTTGTCCTTTCTTTTGTTTCGGAGTCTACCACAGAAAGCGTAAAAAACTTCCCATCCTTGTTCTGTAAGTCTATGAAATATCAGTAGAAACTACCTTTAATAACAATATATACAGGCCGAATCTCATCAGCGTTTAAAAACGCTTTTAACCATGTAGATGACGCTAAGGTAAGTAATTCAATATAGTACACATGGGGTGGCGAATGTCGGGAAATACCCCAGAATTGAAAGACAAACGATGAATATATGACGTCACCAGATGAGGTACCTCGCCGCACCTATCAGCGGTGAGACTTCTGTAGGCTGTACTTGGTCATCCCAAGCATGTCACGTATTCACATCAATGTGACTCCGCGTCAACTTGAGCGACGTTAGCGCATTGGGCTCAGGGTTCGAAACCTGCGTCTAGCAGGCAGCAATTTTTTCATTGTGTGAGACAATTACGTGCTTGCAATGAAGTATTAATTATTTTACCGGTCTTCCGGTCTCCGTTAGTTTACTGCAAAGTGCAGTACAACAAAAACCTACCGTATTGTAGGCTTGCGAACTGCATCGCTACCTGTGAATAACCTACTTTTCCTTTGCTACATAATGTCTGTAAACAAAAAAAAATTGAGAGGAGAACAGGTAAGAAACACAAAATTAGAACAGCTTTGCTATGTTGCAGTGACGACATTAATTTTGTAACTTCCACTTTTACAACAGATCATAGTCACAGAAGGTGTTCGAAATTCGTACAGTTTGTTGGAATGCAAGTATTGCGTTACTGTAGCATCCCTTCACGCGAGCGCTCGAGAATACCCTCCGTATTTTAGATGTGACGTCACACGTTCAACACCTGTCATCCTCTTTTGAGGTATTTCCCAACATATGCCGCCCCATGTGTCTTACATTAAATTACTTGTCTCAGTCAGTGGCTTCAACGTCGCTACGGAGCTTTTTAAACATAATAAGAATTGCCCTGTATATATACCTATATAGGATTAAATAACATGCCTGTGTGTAGGCAGGTTATTTAATCCTGGACAGTAAACAAGCTGTTTTTAACAAACAGGCTTGTTTATTATACAGGGTTCTATGCCCACGTCAGCAGGCTACCAGCAACAAGATCCACCAAGAGAATTTTGACATACATGTAAGGGGTCAAGTCAACAATAAAATGGATCACGCAAGTGAAACTTAACCAGAAAAAGCGCAAAACAAGAAGGCAGGAACACATACAGAGCCACTATATACAAGTAGAATGTTAGGTCAGAGAGTCAAGTCCAAAAGAAACCAGGGACGGAGCTGATTGAGGACAGGAACTACTCCATGGAGAAAGAATGAATCGTAGAAGATAAAAGAGAATGCTCAAATGAGGCAGTATGCTTTGCCTGACCCTACAGGATATCAAGGCAACTTATTATCATTTCGGGCTACATGCCCGTTTTCAGGGGTCGTGTAATTTAGTTTTATGCCTTCATAGAATTTCTGTAGATGTTTTTGGAGATTTCAATTCTGAGCTAGTTTTCAGTACGTCCTAGTGGTGGTGTGGATGAGATGGCGTGCTTTAACATACGAGGACGTGCTGGAAGTAAAATCTCCTAAAATATCTACAGAAATTCTTCGAGGGTACAAAAATACATTACAGATGGACACCTAGCCCGACAGCGGTCGGGCAAAATTCAGAAATAAACAAGTAGCCTCGCGGGATCGAAGGGCACAACAGCGACGCTTGGGCAGTGCTGAGCCACTTACCGATGACGCGACGGAGTGGAGGAGCAGGGAAGCGGTGCGGCGGTTGCGTCCTCTTTGACCCAGTGCCCCTGCGAGACTGAAATATCCCCCCGGGGCGCCCTAGGGAAGCGAGGATGCTGGGCGCCGGAGAAATCTGGGATACTTTTCGAAAGTCGGGAGTTTCCCCACCCACCCCCGTGACTCAGTGGGGGCCGCGACGCCTTCACTACTACCACCCCCCGCCCCTCCCCCACAGCTCCGCAATGGCGGCCGCGGACGGCAAAAACAACCCGTGGGCATCGCGCAACGCGTGCCGTCGCCGCCGCTCGCAACCCTTTTTCACCCCCATTGTGATGCAACGCGTTCCGTTCCGGACGGGAGAAATCCAGGGCGCGACTTTCTCTCGCGCCGGCAGAGCTCAACCCTTTGCTCTCCGCGTCTGTGGCGCACCTGCAGGGGGTTGTATTGTCCGCCGGCGGTGGTCTGTCGGACGCGCCAGGTCGCTACGCCTGGAGTGGTCGTTGTGCATCCTGGCCTCCCACACGGAGGACACTTTTGTTCGGAGTCTTTTGTAGCGCAGGTGAACTGCTTTTACGTGTCGGAGAGGCCAAGATTGCCCCCGTCGCTGAAACCTCCCATGTGGTTCTGGCTATAAGCTGTTGTATATGACACTGTCGTAGCTGGGCAACGATAATCAAAAATTTAACTTCGCCAGTTGTTAATTAGTTACTAAAAAATTAACTTCCTTAAACGTTAAGGCATTAGCTTACGGGAGATTTATCGGAAGTTCAAGTCGATCGTTAATCGTTAACTCGTAATGATATAAACCTCATTTTGTGGGCGTAGTGAAATGAGTGGGTGACTCAAACGTATCGCCGGTGCTTAAATAAAAATGTTTTGGCTGGCGAAATTTAGGTAGGTCATCGGAGACAGACAAAAAAATAAATCATTTAGTTTTATAATTATTAAATCACGAGAGAATCAAAATGCAGAAGAATCAGATAGTATCTGACATAAAGTGCGTATTTCCCTTCATGAACATCGGTATTTCAAAGTTGTCATCCGAGACCGAGGATCGTTTAGAAGACAAAATGTATTTGCCCACAGAGAAACGCCGTCATACTGAAGTAGCACACGACGGTGTATGGCTATTATATTTAGTAAAAAAATTTACTAAAACCAGTTCTCCAAGAAATGCCTTATCATTGAATGAGTCTTTTAAGGGA
Organism: Schistocerca nitens; assembly: GCF_023898315.1. Classification (NCBI taxonomy): domain Eukaryota; kingdom Metazoa; phylum Arthropoda; class Insecta; order Orthoptera; family Acrididae; genus Schistocerca; species Schistocerca nitens. The sequence continues at coordinate 78,754,262 of NC_064625.1, forward strand.
AGGTTTACTATCTTTGCACGAAAATTTTTTTTCTAGAGATGTGTTATAGATATCAATGTCAGATTTGGTCAAAATGTTTACTGATATTTCCTATACAAATTGGAATTCTTTCGACTGGAAATGTCTAAGAGAAAAGGCGGAAGTGCCGTCGAAAGGAAACTAAATTTCGATATAGACCTCCACGCACGGTATGTCACAGGTCAGCCGGCTCGTCTGAAATCAAAATTGAGTTGACGTTAGCGAAGTATATAAGATTCTTTAGGAGTTGTACCCCGTTATTTGGACCATAGGAAACAAAATGGCGGCCATTTAAAAAATAGCGTTTTTTCATCGATTTTTCGACTTCGTCGACCAAGTAAAAATATTTATAGTTGATGGATCGGAATAAAAGTGGTACAACTCCTAGACAATTTAGTTAGCTTGGTCGTAAGCAAAGAATCATGCCATTCGGTTCAGTAGATTTGAAGTTACCATTCCGCGCGAAAAAAAAGTAATTTCGAGAAAAACGCGTATGAAGTTTTGACTACATATAAATGCAATATTATGCAACGTACGTTCAATCTGCTATTCCGGGTCCATAAACTAGTCCTTCCTCTTCCCTCATAGAGGGCGTTCTGCTCGATCTGGGCCATCCTGCGCTGCTCCAGAGCCGCTCGTACGGCCGGTGACAAGCGGTTTTCGGTCGTTTGAATCCGGTGGTCGTCCGAATGCTTAGCGAACTGCGTCGAATAGAGTCCCGGGGTGACGTCCATCGTTGTCATGGTCTTCAGAATTGCTGAATACCCTTCGTTGAAGCTGCTCACTGCCAGGAAACTCGCAGTCTCCACAGTCTTCGCACGAGAAAGCAAATGCTTCGGGGGCTAACTTCCAAACAAACGCATTCAAACTTTCATTTGAATTCTGTATGTTTCCTCCCAACCACCAGTACAGTAACTTGTCCTCCGAACGAAAAAAACTGGTGCGTGAAAAAGGCCGATTTCAGGCAGGTGCATTTTTTGTTGAACCGCGAATAACAAACACTTCCGTTCCGTATTCGTAAAAACCGTTTCAGGGGTGGATTCTAAACACTTTTATGGATCCAAAAATGCAATTTAAAAAAATCGATTTTTGTAACCGAAAGATAGTAAACCTCCTCTTAATTTGATTTCCAGCCACATTTTGAGTAGACTGTTGGCTTTACTTTATACAGTTAATTAATGGTATATTGCTTTAATCGAGTATGCTCATCAACGATGCGTCTACCCAATGTTCACCTCGAAATTGAATTTTTAGTGGAATTTAAAATTTTTATCAGCGTCTCGAAGGACTTCGATTCGACGACATCTAAAGAAAACACGTTCTTAACAAAAAGAGTTTACTACCTTGAGACACAACGCTGCCAGATGGTGCAGTGCCAAAAGACTCACCAGTGCTTCTCTGCCCGAACCTTTTAACCGGATTACTGCTACTAACTCTGCTGTCGGTATCGCAATGCCCCACATTGATTTTTCCTTTAGGACAGCGCCTTCACTGTTCCTTTAAACTCTAGATAATGCATTTCATGTGCTCACATTATATGCTGTTTCAAGTTCTTAAGGCTTTAAGTGCGAGTCATAAGTGTTGATTTTTTAGGCAAACAGCTTACCATCGAAATGTGTTTTTTCTCACGATATGGATACGTGCGACCACGGATTTTCATCAGTTGTAGAGCTAGCATCCGATTTCCTGATCTAGTTTCCACAGTCAGTCCACTAACAAAACGTAGTACTTAACGTGATCTCAGTACCGAGTCAACATAAGCAGACGACACCCAGTTATTCTCGCTCGCACTCTACTGTTTACACCTGTCGCGCGCACCACGGCATAGCCATACGCCTACGTGACCCGAACCTGTCAGAAAATGATTTCCGATTGTGGATCGGTGTTATTTGCGCCGCGGACAGTAGGTATGTAATTAACGACTAACTGACTGAAAGAAAGTTAAAGAAAGTTAAAAAGTCCATTAATTTTTTTAAAAATAACTTAAAAGTTAACCCGTTACTCGAAAAGTTAACTTCGTTAATTAACGATTAACGGATTAACGGTTTTGTGCCCAGATACGCTGACAGAACACATGTCGATCGCAACTCAGCTTCCACAATCCTACCTCAGCATTAACTCTTCTGGACCATCAAGATCCTAGAAGCAAACGAAATCTACAAAATTTCAGTGTTACCCCCGATAATCTACAATCCACTACAATTTCCAAATTACACATGCAGCGAAATATATCTATGCGCATACGTTCCATTGCTATGGAGTTTGGTGGTGATTTTATCCCACAGGAACATTTCTCCTGTCCTACATTTATGCACATACCTATTTGATTTGCCAACACCCTTAAAAACTAATCTCTACTTTTGTATCCCGCCTGGTAGACGGCGCGTGGGGCTGCTGAAGGGTAGGCCGAATGTAGGAAGCGAGTAGGAGCAGGAAAAGGTGAAATGCTTCGGTACTGCGTTCAAATTTAAATCACCTTTGCACTGAGGAGCACGTAGGCGCGAAGTCGGATGTATCAAAGCTCACAGAAGTTACACAGGAAAAACCTGTAGGGGCTCGCCCACTATGAAATAGAAACAATGTTGCTTGGTCGTCTACTCTGGTTCAAATGGGCTGAATCTGGAGCGGCGCTCGTAGAGCTGAACAGCGCCGGCTAGGGGGCGCTGTCGTCGGTGTCGGTGTTGTAGTGCCAACCTAAGAACTTGGACCTACGCCGTGGCATCGTAACTATCGATACCACATCTACACTAAACGTATTGCATTCACTTGATAGTTAAATTTCATGGATCACTTTTTAGTCAAGTTCCCCATTTCATGGGAACAGTAGTGACACTGACCTTCGCACCGGAACAGTGATTTTTTTTCCTCGGGATGAAAAGTAGCCTGTGTGTTGATTCAACATATAGGCTATATCCACTCCGAAGTTCATCCAAATCCGTTCAGCCGCTTCAGCATAAAGGAGTAACAAATATCCCAACACGACGAAATAAAACAAGCAATTCCTAGTTCGGGGCAACACAAATTGTATACTCATGTTCAGAAAAAAATTGGAACGACTTGAGATAGGACCATATTCACAAAACAATTACATTAGTATGTTCTGCAGAAATGATTAGCATTTGAGCCGGTGGTCTAGCGGTTATAGGCGCTCAGTCAGGAGCCGCGCGACTGCTACGGTCGCAGGTTCGAATCCTGCCTCGGGCATGGATGTGTGTGATGTCCTTACGGTAGTTAGGTTTAAGTAGTTCTAAGTTCTAGGGGACTTATGACCACAGAGGTTGAGTCCCATAGTGCTCAGAGTCATTTGAACCATTAGCATTTGAATCATGTCGGCCAGCGGGTTCACGGTCAACATCGATATCGTAGCACAACATCACGTACTAGTGAAATATGCCTGCGGCTTTCGTTGTCCCTATAAACCACAGGTAACGTATACGATTGACTTCAGCAGACGTGCCGGCCGGTGTGACCGAACGGTTCTAGGCGCTTCAGTCTGGAACCGCGCGACCGCTACGGTCGCAGGTTCGAATCCTGCCTCGGGCATGGGTGTGTGTGATGTCCTTAGGTTAGTTAGTTTTAAGTTCTAGGGACTGATGGCCTCAGATGTTAAGTCCCATAGTGTTCAGAGCCATTTGAACCATTTTTTTTTTAGCAGACGTGCAGGATTCCTCACAAACTGTACAGTGAAATCAGTGAGTTTGAACGCGGGCGCACTATTGACACGCGAGATTGTGATACATCACTCGCGGAAAGTGCTGTTGGTGTGGGACGAAGTGTTTCGGTAGCGCAACGGATGTGTGCAGAACGGTTGAAGGAAGGCCTTAGAACACAACGCCGTGGGTCAGGCTGCATCACCCTTACCACCCTCTGGAAGATCGACATCTCATCCGAATGGCATGCAAGACAGATCGGCGTCCTCCTCGTCTGTCCTCAGTGGAACCGTGTGACACATCGTACACTGTCAGGGGTAACAGTTCGTCGCCGTTTATTATGGCATGCGTTACGTGGGCATCACTTCTCCAATAACCTTCGACGAATGTGGACAAACACGCTAGAGGACAACGGTGTATGAAACGATGTCACTGGGGACAGGAACGGCGTCAGATAGTGTTTTCGAGGTATCCAGGTTCTGTTTGTTTGAAAATGATGGCCGCATGTTGGTTCGCCGCAAACAGGGAGAGCGGCATCACTGTGACTGCATTCTCATAAGACATACAGCGCCAGCTCAAGACCTTATGGTGTGGATTTCTATTGGGTCAACCAAAATTCACAGTTGGTACGTTTCCAGAGCACTGTGATCATTGCGACCTACGTGAATGACATCCTGCGACCCGCAGGCATACCCTTTCTGCAAGACACCCCAGACGCCATTTTTCAACAAGACAATGCACGACCACGTGTGCTGCACGAACACGTGCCTTCCTGGTGTCACAGGCCGTCAGCCTTTGGTCTCGCCGGCCAGATCACCAGAATTGTCGCCACCTGAAAATTCGTGGGATATGGTAAAAAGACGGGTACAGCGCTGTGACGCAATGCCAACCACCACAGATCACCTTTGCAACCAGGTGGACGCAGCATGAATGGCTGTACCACTGGACGCCTTTCGTGCCTTATACGCTTCGATGCCATCACACATGGATCAAGTTATCAGGGCCCATGGCGGACCCTGTGCCTAGTGGTTAACAGGACACATGCTGAACCGAGGTGACTGAAGTGCTAATCATTTGTGCACAACAAACCAATGACTATGTCCCGTGAATACGAACGTCCTAACTCTAGTCGTTCAAGGCCTCTTTTTCTCTGAACGTTTGTCTACAGTGGCACGTGTGACAAGTTCTCCTGCTGTTCACGTGTGTGCCTGTTACCAGAGGATACGCTCGCACATCACAGCAAATCCAGCCTCAATCAAAGCCTCCCATGTTCTATATGTAAAGGCACGACGTCATTCTGTCATAAAGCATTTAAATGACGCCGTCCTTGTGAATCTTCAAGCGTCTCACAAGCTATACGTCTGACACACAGCCACTAAACCGTAACGGGATTTTACGGAAGCATGACTTATACTCCCAGAGAATTGTGTATGCATTGTATTCGTCACGTTGAGTCGTAAATGTAGAACACATTATAAACAATAAAATCACTTCCACAAATACGATACAGTTCAAAAGTCAAAGGTTAAACAGCTTACTCTAAGAGTAGTTATCGTTCCACATTTCGCGTTTATTCTTCAAATCAATAAATATCTTGTGCTACATATTTTTAAAGTAGTCTTTGTGTTAATTGAGGGTATACGCTAATTCAGTCCCGAATTTCATCCTAATACGTCCAGAAGGAGTAACAAGACGCCAGTATTTTCTAGACCCAAATTCGCAATAGATTACAAATTTTGATTCTAACAAAAAATATCTTATTTAAATGAAATAAATACGAAATACATTAATTCATACTTTATTAGTACCTTCTAAGATTAAGGAGTACGAGCAACCAACTGTACTTATTAGTGCTGTGAATTTTCTCCTGCGTGTCTCTATCCTTCAACAGCATATGCAACATAAATTTCATCATAGTTCACTCTAGCCTCTAACATTGTTTTCGCAGTTTCCATAGCAAGGTGAGTTTTCTCACTGGTCTATATATGATTCATGTGGGAAAACACGCTTTCAGTGGCATCATTAGTGCCAGGAACGCACAAAAGAAGCTGTACTAAATTGAGTAAATTCGACAATCCCTTCAAACGACCTTTGAGGTGGCAGAGTGTTGCTAGCAGCCCATTTACTAATTTTCTCAATGGTTAGACACTGTTTGACACAGACATACACATCACAGATTTTATATTCAGCAAACACATTACACAGCACAGTTCTGATATCTACAGAAAAAATTATTTCAGTGTCATCCCATGCAGGGGAAATTAAAAAAGCAATGGAGGTAACATTAAGAGTGGAGTGGGTATTCCACTGTCAAATGCAGGGGGGAGAGTGGATTGGTAGAAGGAGTACACTGAAAGCCTCTGTGAGGCAGAGGACCTGTCTGATGACGTCATAGAAGAAAAAACGGAAGTCCATAGCAAAGACATTGGAGATCCAGTATTAGAATCAGAATTCAGAAGAGCATTATAAGACTTAGGATGAAGCAAGGCAGAAAAAATAGATAAAATTCCATCAATATTTCTGAAACCATTGCGAGAAGTGGCAACAAAATGACTACTCACGTTCGTGCATAGAATGTATGAGTTTGGCGATATACCACCCGACTTTCGGAAAAATATCATCCAGACAATTCCGAAGAGACAAAAAGCCTACAAGTGCGAGAATTATCGCACAATTAGCTTATCAGCTCATGTGTCCAGGTTTGCTGATCAGAGTAACGTCCAGAGGACTGGAAAAGAAAATTGAGGTTCCGTTAGATGACGATCAGTTTGTCTTTAGAAATGGTAAAGGAAACAGAGAGGTAATCATTACATTGTGGTTGATAATAGAAGCAAGAAGAATCAAGACACATCCGTAGTATTTGTCGACCTGGAAAGAGTATTCGACGATAGTAAATGGTACGAGATGTTAAAATTCTGAGCAAAGTCGAATAATATACAATATGCACAAGAAACAAGATGGAGAAACGAGGTTAGAAGACCAAGAACGAAGTGTTAGGATTAATAAGGGTGTTCAACCGGGATGCAGACTCTCGCTCATACTGTTCAGTCCATATACCGAAGAAGCAACGTTGGAATAAAAGGAGGCTTCAAGATTGAGATTAAAGCTGAAGCTGAAAGGATGTCAGTGATAAGATTTTCTGATGGCATTGCCATCCTCAGTGAAAGTGAAGAAGAATTGCAGGATCTCTTGAATGGAATGAACAGTCAAATGAGTACAGAATATGAACTCGGGAAAAGACAAACGTAACGAGAAGTAGCGAAAATAAGAGTAGCGAGCAGCTAAACTTCAAAATTGGCAGTCACGAAGCAGACGATGTTAAGCAATTCTGCTGCCCAGACAGCAAAATAACCCATGACGGATGGAGCAAGGAGGACGTGAACAGTAGACTCGAAATAGCGAAAAAGCCATTCCTGGCCAAGAGAAATCTACTAGTTAATTTGAGGAAGAAATGTATGAGGTGGTACAATTGGAAAACAGCAGTGTATGGCAGTGAAACATGGACTGTGAGAGAGCCGGAACAGAAGGAAAACAAAGCATTTGAGATGTGGTGATACAAGAGGAGGTTGAAAATTAGGTAGAATAATGAGGTGAGGAATGAGGAAGTTCTTCGCAGAATTGCCGAGCAAAGGAATGTACGGAAGACACTGATAAGAAGAAGAGACAAGATGATAAGACATCTGTTAAGGCATTAGGGAATAACTTCCATGAATGGTACTAGAGGAAAATTGGAGGTTAAGAAATGCAGAGGAAGACAGAGGTTGGAATACATCCAGCAAATAATTAAGGACGTAGGATGTAAGTAATACTCTGAGATGAAACGGTTGTCAAAGGAGGTGAATTCGTGGAGGGCTGCATATAAACACCCAGAAGACTGGAAAAAAAACAGGAAAGCTCATTTGAAACAAAAAATTTCATGTGTTTAGACGAATATGGCCTATTCCGAATGGTTTGAACAACAATTAATGTAAATGTGTTTTTGGGCTAGTGGCGTGCACGTATGTCTCTTACATACTCATTCTCTCTCACATTTTAATCTAGGTCTACAAACACCGTTGCTTTAAACCACTTTGCTCGGGATGTCTTTCTGGAACAAAATTTCCTCGTTGAAAGAGCAGTTCTCCGCGCAGCATTTTGAGTGAAATAGGGCGAGGGGTTGAGAGTTTTCTAAACAGAAACATCTTGTAGCTGTGGTTGTATACCGCTGACTAAAATGTCACGCATCTGCACTAATGAAGAACTGGCAGAGACGGTGTATTCGTACTGTTTCTGTGATGGTAGTGTTCCTGCTTCTGTCGAGGAAGACCTTCGGCGCTTTCTTACACGTCGAATTCCTGATCGTAGAATATTTACCAGAGTTTTCAGCACATTACGTGAAAGAGGTATTATTCCAAGTAACCATCTTTCTTCTGAATGCTCCTCGACCTCTGCAGGAACAGCATCACGCTGTTGACGGGCTGCGGCGTGGTCCAATTACGAGCACACGACGACTTTCTGCACGTATCACTGTCGCCTTACACGTGTACGGCGAACATTACTTACGGGAAACTTATACCCATTTCACACAGGGCGTGTTTTTTAATCTTCACTTTGCAACAACGTCATACGACTTTAATTTTGTCACTACTTAAATGACAATCGTCATTAGCTTTCGTTAATGCCATCCATTGATGAAGTAACGTTATACGGAATGGAATCAACAACATATGTGATAACCATTGTTGATCGACGGAAAATCGACACGCTGCAGTGTAAACCAGTTTCGAAGTTCGTTTTTCGACCAATGTTTGGAGCGTCATGATCGGTAACAAGTTGATAGGGCGGTCATTTTAAAAGAGCGTATGACGAAACAGAATGATTTGCACATTTATAGGAAATTAGTGTGTTGAACGCCATGACAGCGTTGCTTTGGCAGTGAAAACTCCAAAGTATTTTCAGTATAACGGAGCCCTTCCACATCTCACCGGATCTGTGAAGGAATATCTCATCCGTACTTGCCATAACAGCTGGTTTGGTCATGACAGTAAATTGCTGGCCACAGATGTCGCCAGCTCTTACGCCATTACATTTTTGTTTATGGGGTTGGATGGTGTCTGGGGTGTACAAACGAAAGGTGAATACGAGAGATGAACTGTTTGGTCGCGTCATGGACCCTGCTGCGCTACATCTACATGAATACTCTGCAAATCACATTCAAGTGCCTGGGAGAGGGTTCATCGAACCATCTCCACAATTATTCTCTATTATTCCAATTTCGTACAGCGCGCTGAAAAAACGAACACCTGTATCGTTCCATGCGAGCTCTGATCGCCATTATTTTATTATGATGATCGTTTGGTCTTGTGAAAGTCGGCCACATTAGGGAATTTGCGGATGTCGTCAGACAAGCAACACAACATGTTCTCCAACGCGTCCTCAAATGACTGAAGGTGAACTGTTCATTATGCGAAATGTGGAGTGTCTGATAATGCTTGGAGGTAAATCTGCCACAAATACGTATTTTTCAACTGACGCTCAGTAAAACGTATGTTACCATGTTCACTAACTGCTGTACATGTGTACGTATGTAAACATGTCAGTGTAGTGAATAATATGGACAATAAATAATATTCTACATTAAATGTGACCTATCCTGGAAACCATTCGGAATAGGGCACATGTCCATATGAAGTTTTCTGCTTGAAATGGGCGTTCCTGTCCAAAATACCATTCCTTGTGGATCACGCAGTATGTCATATGCACCCTAGAGCAACCTTTAACATCTCTAAGCATTCTCATTTCCGGTAAGGGGACTCGCGTCTCACAGGATCTGCGCCGGCATTATTTTATAATTTTTTTATATCTGGGAATCTTGTTATTCAGCTTAAAAAATGGCTCTGAGCACTATGGGACTTAACATCTGAGGTCATCAGTCCCCTAGAACTACACTCCTGGAAATTGAAATAAGAACACCGTGAATTCATTGTCCCAGGAAGGGGAAACTTTATTGACACATTCCTGGCGTCAGATACATCACATGATCACACTGACAGAACCACAGGCACATAGACACAGGCAACAGAGCATGCACAATGTCGGCACTAGTACAGTGTATATCCACCTTTCGCAGCAATGCAGGCTGCTATTCTCCCATGGAGACGATCGTAGAGATGCTGGATGTAGTCCTGTGGAACGGCTTGCCATGCCATTTCCACCTGGCGCCTCAGTTGGACCAGCGTTCGTGCTGGACGTGCAGACCGCGTGAGACGACGCTTCATCCAGTCCCAAAACATGCTCAATGGGGGACAGATCCGGAGATCTTGCTGGCCAGGGTAGTTGACTTACACCTTCTAGAGCACGTTGGGTGGCACGGGATACATGCGGACGTGCATTATCCTGTTGGAACAGCAAGTTCCCTTGCCGGTCTAGGAATGGTAGAACGATGTGTTCGATGACGGTTTGGATGTACCGTGCACTATTCAGTGTCCCCTCGACGATCACCAGTGGTGTACGGCCAGTGTAGGAGATCGCTCCCCACACCATGATGCCGGGTGTTGGCCCTGTGTGCCTCGGTCGTATGCAGTCCTGATTGTGGCGCTCACCTGCACGGCGCCAAACACGCATACGACCATCATTGGCACCAAGGCAGAAGCGACTCTCATCGCTGAAGACGACACGTCTCCATTCGTCCCTCCATTCACGCCTGTCGCGACACCACTGGAGGCGGGCTGCACGATGTTGGGGCGTGAGCGGAAGACGGCCTAACGGTGTGCGGGACCGTAGCCCAGCTTCATGGAGACGGTTGCGAATGGTCCTCGCCGATACCCCAGAAGCAACAGTGTCACTAATTTGCTGGGAAGTGGCGGTGTGGTCCCCTACAGCACTGCGTAGGATCCTACGGTCTTGGCGTGCATCCGTGCGTCGCTGCGGTCCGGTCCCAGGTCGACGGGCACGTGCACCTTCCGCCGACCACTGGCGACAACATCGATGTACTGTGGAGACCTCACGCCCCACGTGTTGAGCAATTCGGCGGTACGTCCACCCGGCCTCTCGCATGCCCATTATACGCCCTCGCTCAAAGTCCGTCAACTGCACATACGGTTCACGTCCACGCTGTCGCGGCATGCTACCAGTGTTAAAGACTGCGATGGAGCTCCGTATGCCACGGCAAACTGGCTGACACTGACGGCGGCGGTGCACAAATGCTGCGCAGCTAGCGCCATTCGACGGCCAACACCGCGGGTCCTGGTTTGTCCGCTGTGCCGTGCGTGTGATCATTGCTTGTACAGCCCTCTCGCAGTGTCCGGAGCAAGTATGGTGGGTCTGACACACCGGTGTCAATGTGTTCTTTTTTCCATTTCCAGGAGTGTACTTAAACCTAACGAACCTAAGGACATCACACACATCCATGCCCGAGGCAGGATTCGAACCTGCGACCGTAGCGATCGCACGGTTCCAGACTGAAACGCCTAGAACCTCTCGGCCACCAGCGGCCGGCAATTCAGCTTATTCCTGGTGGCGATACACAGATTTAGTTTCGAAGCGTTCTGGATTTACTTCTGTATCTCAGCCCTTGTCGAGCCGTACGTCAACCGTGTGATAACAGAAGTGTGACATGTGCTAAATACAATTCTGACCATTAAACACACTGGAAGACCTCGGGTGCAAACAATGATAAGCGACACTCGATGCGAAACTGAGTTGTTGCATGGAAAACACAGTAAGTGACGTGCTTTAATCAGATTACTTAGAATTCCACTATAGTCGGAGGAAAAGCAGCTGTACCGAGAGATGACAAAAGTCATGGGATATCTCCTGTTACTGATGGGGGCCTCCTTTTCTCTGTCGCAGTGCAGCACCTCGACGTGGACTCAGCAAATCGTCGGAAATTCCCTGCACAAATACTGAGCCATGCTGCCTCTGCAGCCGTCCATGATCACGACAGTGTTGCCGGCGAAGGATTTTGTGCGCGAACTGACCTCTAGACTATGACCCATAAATGTCTGATAGAATTCATGTTGTGTGATCTGGGTGTGCCAATCTTTCGCTCTAATTATCCAGAATGTTAATCAAAATATCCACGGGTGTACTGCCGGTCTACAGTGTCCAACGGGCACGGACACTGTAGACCGGCAGTACACCCGTGGATATTTTGATTATCAAATACGCCGGGAGAAACTCAAGAATCACATCCAGAATGTTCTTCAAACCAGTCACCAACAGCTGTGGCCCGGTGATATGGCACATGGTCGGCGATAAAAATCCATCGTTGCTCGACGGTAAATGGTCTCCAACTGGTCGAACGTAACCAGTTCCAGTGAGTGATCGGTTCTATTGGACCATAGGACCCAGTCCATTTCATGTAATCACAGGCCAGAGAGTCTATTACATGTAAACATGGAGCCACCACTGCTCCTGTTGACAAGTTGGGTGCATGGTTTCGTTGAGTCTGTGCCAAACTCGAACCCTACAGTCGGCTCTTACCAGCTGAAATTGGGAGACCACGCCACGGTTTTCCAATAGTCTACGGTCCAACCGATATGGTCACGAACCCAGGGGAGGCGCTGCAAGCGACGTTGTAAATCTGTGAAACCTTACGGGACTTAATTGCTAAGGTCATCAGTCCCTAAGCTTACACACTACTTAACCTAAATTATCCTAAGGACAACCACCCACACCCATGCCCGAGGGAGGACTCGAACCTCCGCCGCGACCAGCCGCTGACCCCATGACTGCAGCGCTTTTGACCGCTCGAGGCGACGTTGTACTATCTGCTGCCATAGCCTATCAGCGACATATTTTTCCACGCTGTTCTAACGGATACGTTCGTCGTGCGTCCCACATCGATTACTATGGCTATTTCACGCAGTATTGCTCGTCTGTTAGCACTGAGAACTCTACGCGTACAACGCTACTGTTCTTGGTTGTTAAGTGAAAACTATAGGCCAGCGCGTTGTCCGTGACGAGAGGTTATTGCGTAAAATGTGGTGTTCTCGACAAACTCTTGACACTGTGGATCTCGGATTATTGAAGTACATAACGATTTCCGAAATGGAATGTCCCATGCTTGTGGGTCTAACTACTACACCACGTTGAAAATCTGTTAATTCCCCTTCGTACGTCCATAATCACATCGGAAACCTTTTCGCATGACCCACCTGAGCACAAATGATAGCTCCGTCAATGCACTGCCCTTTTATACCTTGTGTACGCGATACTAAGGCCATCTGTGTATGTGCATATCGCTGTCCCATGCCTCTGGTCACCTCAGTGTACATCGAAATTCTGATTCTATTCTGATTCTAGCTTAGGTGACTTTGGCAGTACGTGTGCATGCAAAAATTTATAAGTGTCTTGAATATGGCTGCATCCAGTCGTTAGGTGTGTAGTGGTCGTTCCAAGAAAATGGTTTCCAGAATGAGCTGTTCGAATCGGGGGATCATGTGAATACATATGACTGTGCTAAACATCCTGCATATGTTACTGAAAGCAAATGCTCACCAGAACGTGCTACTAGTGAATGAATGACAGGAAATGGCTGTTCGGTCACAGAGGACCTTGCCCAGTCGGTTTGAGAATTTAAAAAGAAGAGAACCAATTAAAATTGTCTTCTTTTTTATGAGTATTTTATGATTGTGATTTTTATCGCTTGCTCGTTTTGACACTAATCATTTTGCCGTTGCTTTCCTTCATATTTGCATTTTGTGATTTGGTAGAAAAGGTTACGGTAGTAATGACACTTTGTCGTTGTTAATGTGGTCTTCAGTCTGTTTTCATACAGCCCTCCATGCTACTCTATCCTGTGGAAGCCTCATCATCTCCAAATAAAAGTTGCAACTTACGTCCTTCTCAATCTGACCTAGCGAGGTGACGAATTGTTTAGAACACTGGACTCGCATTCGGGAGGGAGGCGGTTCAAACTCGCGTCCGGCCAACCTCATTCAGGTTTTCCTTGATTTCCCTACATTGCTTGAGGCAAATGCAGGGATAGTTCCTATAAAAGGACACGGCCAACTTTCTTCCCCGTCCCTCCCTAATGCGATGCAACTGATGACCTAGCTGTTTGGTCCCCTCCCCAAATCAACCAACCGAACCTCACCTCGTTCTGAATCTGCTAACGACCTTTCTCTCATGGTCCCCGACTACGGTTTTTAACTCCACACTCCAATACTAAACTGGTGATCTCTTGATTTCCCCGAATGTGACCTAACAACCGATCGCTTCTTTTAGTTAAGATTTGCCACCAATTTCTTTTCTCAACAATCCAAATGAGGACCTCCTTATTAGTTACGTCACCTACCCACCTTACATCCAGCACTCTTCTGTAGGAGCACCGAGCAAGGAGGCGCAGTGGTTAGCTCACGGGACTCGCATTCGGAAGGACAACGATTCCGTCCATCCTGATTTAGATTTCCCAAAATCGCCTTAGATATATCAAAGGGCACACCCCCAATTTTCTTCCCGATCCTTCCCCAATCTGACAGGACACATGACCTCGCTCTTTGGTCCCCTCCCCAGAATCATCCATCCTTCTGTAGGGCCACATTTAAAAAGCTCGTATCCTCTTCTTGTCAAAATTGTTTATCGTCCACGTTCCTCTTCCATACATGGCTGCACTCCAGACAAATACTTTCAGAAGATACTTCCTAAGACTTAAAACTGTATTCCATGATAGGAAATATCTCTTCTTCAGAAACGTTTATCTTGTCTCCGCTATTTTACTTCTCTCTACTTCGACCAGCATCTTTTATTTTGCTTCCCAAATAGCAAAACTCATCTACTACTTTCAGTGTCTCGTTTCCTAATCTAATTCCCTCAGCATCACCTGTTTCAATTCGACGACATTCCATTATCCTCCTTTTGCTGTTGTGATGTTCGTCTTATATCCTCCTTTCAGGACACTGTCCATTCCGTTCAGGTGCTCTTCCAAGTCCTTCGCTGTCTCTGGAAAAATTACAATTCATCGGAAAACTTGAAGATTTTTTTTCTTCGCCCTTAACTTAAATCACTTTTGAAAATTTTTTCGGTTTCCTTTACTGCTTGCTCATTTGACAGGCTTCATAACGTCGGGTATAGACTACAACCCTGTCTCACTTCTTTCTCAATAACTGCTTACTTTTCAGCCCCTCAACTCTTACAACTCCCTTCTGGTTTCTGTACAAATTGTAAACAGACGTTCGCTCCCTGTAATTTACCCCCTCTGCTTTGAGAATTTCAAAGAGAGCATTCCAGCTAACGTTGTCAAAAGCTTTCTCCAAATCTACAAACGCTATGAACGTAGGTTTCCCTTAACCTGTGTTCTAAGGACAGTCGTAGAGTCAGTATTGCCCACATTTCTCCGAAACCCAAACAGATCTTCCACGAGATCGGCTTCCTCCATTTTTTCCACTTTCTGTAAAAACTTAGTATTTTGCAACCATGACTTACTAAACTGATAGTTCGGTAATACTCACACCTGTCGGTAGGTGCTTTCTTTGTAACTGGGCAGCTGAAACTATCGTACCAGCAAGTCCTGCAGGGTTTGCAGGTGAGCTCCTGTGATGTGTGTAAGGTAACAGATGAAGTATTCGATGAAGTGAAGCTGTGATGGATGTAGAGTATTTGCCTGTGACTCCTCATCCGGCACATAGCTTTGGTCTGCCAGGAAGTTTCAAATAAGTGTACACACTGCTTCACAGCGAAAATTTATTGAGAAGCCTGCGAACCTTTGCTGCGCTCTCCTTTGTAAACGCTCGGTGTCTCCTTCTGGTCTCATAATATTGGCCTGGCTTCAGCTATTGGCCACATACACTGAGGCGACAGTATGGCTCATGTTGCTGGACGAAGATGTGGGTCATATTCTCTTTACCTACCAGGTAGGTGTTTCACAAGAACCGGAACCATAGACATAAGCTCAAATGAATTGAATGATTATCCCTTTTTTCAGCAGAATACTGTGATTTAAATTTGGAACACTTGAGGCAATACTGACCCTACGACTTACCTTAGAAGAAAGAATAAGGAAAGGCAAACCTACGTTTCTAGCATTTGTAGACTTAGAGAAAGCTTTTGATAATGTTGACTGGAATACTCTCTTTCAAATTCTGAAGGTGGCAGGGGTAAAATACAGGGAGCGAAAGGCTATTTACAATTTGTACAGAAACCAGATGGCAGTTACAAGAGTCGAGGGGCATGAAAGGGAAGCAGTGGTTGGGAAAGGAGTGAGACAGGGTTGTAGCCTCTCCCCGATGTTATTAAATCTGTATATTGACCAAGCAGTAAAGGAAACAAAAGAAATATTCGGAGAAGGGATTAAAATCCATGGACAAGAAATAAAAATGTTGAGGTTCGCCGATGACATTGTAATTCTGTCAGAGACAGCAAAGGACTTGGAAGAGCAGTTGAATGGAATGGACAGTGTCTTGAAAGGCGGATATAAGATGAACATCAACAAAAGCAAAACGAGGATAATGGAATGTAGTCGAATTAAGTCGGGTGATGGTCAGGGAATTAGATTAGGAAATGAGACACTTAAAGTAGTAAAGGAGTTTTGCTATTTGGGGAGGATTAGAGAGGATGTAAAATGTAGACTGGCAATGGCAAGGAGAGCGTTTCTCAAGAAGAGAAACTTGTTAACATCGAATATAGATTTGTCAGTAAGTCGTATCTGAATGTACTTGTATGGAGTGTTGCCATGTATGGAAGTGAAACATGGACGATAAATAGTTTGGACAAGAAGAGAATAGAAGCTTTCGAAATGTGGTGCTACAGAAGAATGCTGAAGATAAGGTGGGTAGATCACATAACTAATGAGGAGGTATTGAATAGAATTGGGGAGAAGAGGAGTTTGTGGCACAATTTGACAAGAAGAAGGGATCGGTTGGTAGGACATGTTCTGAGGCATCAAGGGATCACCAATTTAGTATTGGAGGGCAGCGTGGAGGGTAAAAATCGTAGAGGGAGACCAAGAGATGAATACACTAAGCAGATTCAGAAGGATGTAGGTTACAGTAGGTACTGGGAGATTAAGAAGCTTGCACAGGATAGAGTAGCATGGAGAGCTGCATCAAACCAGTCTCAGGACTGAAGACCACAACAACCAGTATGATGCAGCCCACCATGTCATCTCCCTGTCAGCCTCTTCACCTTAGATTAGCATTTACATCCAATGTCATCAATAATTTGCTGTATGTATTCCAATCTCTGTCTTTCTCCGCAGTTTTTACTCTGGGTTTCCTCTACTACCACGAACTTTATACGCTGATGTCTGAACAGTTGTCCTAACATCCTGACCCTTCATCTTGCCAGTGCTTCCCACAAAATTATATCCACACTGATAATGTAGGGAAGCTTCTCATTTCTTATCAGAGGATGTAATTTTCTGCATCCTTCTGTAGCACCATATCTCAAGCGCTTCGATTTTGTTATTCTTTAGTTATGCACAGATTACGAATGACTTCCATACCACACTGCACTCCAAATGTACAGTTTCAGAGATTTCTTAGTCAAGTTAAAAAGAATGTTGGTACTAGCAGAAGTCTTTTGATCACGAAGGCTCTCGTACGTTATCAGAAATTTCTTACTCAAGTTGAAGCTGGTGCTAGTACCAGTAGACATTCTTTACTTACGAATGATCTCTCTGACTGTGTTTGTGCGGTCCTTGTATCGTCCACATCTCGTCCATCATGAGTTACTTCGTTTCCAAGGTAGCAGAAATCTTTCTATTCGTCAGTTAAATAAATACACAAGATATGGAATAATATATATTTTGGCATATAATTATATTTCAATTTTTATTTTGTGTAAGTGCCTCGCCATAGCTTTAGATCACAATATGTATCTGTGGCATGACAACTTGTTTGCATAATGGAAAAATTTTTGACAGACCACTGCATAGGGATAGGACTGAAATGTAGAGAATGTCACGTAACGGAATATTATCATTTTCATACAAGATAACCGAGCGAACCTGTCACACAAATTCAGTACTAAGCAACCTCTACCATGCAACAATGGTATGAAGTATCCTCTGCCACGCATCAGTAGAAAGCATTATCTGCACACACAACATTTTACAGTGCATCTTCTCCTTCTGCTACACAGAACTGAGCCACGCGGGGTAGCCGCGTGGTCTTAGGCATCCTGTCACGGTCCGTGTGGCTCCCCCGTCGGAGGTTCGAGTCCTACCTCGGAGATGGGTGTGTGTGTTGTCCATAGCGTAAGTCAGTTTAAATTTGATTAAGTAGTGTGTAGGCTTAAGGACGGATAATCTAAGTAGTTTGGTCCCATAAGACCTTACCACAAACTTCCAACTTTCTACACAGAATTGGAAGGAAGCACCCTCTCTCATACGATAAGAGTACGGAGCATCCTCTAGTGCATAGTATTCGTATGAATCACCCTCTCCCGTCTGCCACAAAACAGTGATACGAAACACTCTCAGAAGCACCATATCGGTATGAAGCACCCTCTGCCATGTCTCACTGGTATGATGCACTACCTGTCACATAACTGCGGTAGCATGCATTCTCCACTATGGATCGGAGCTATGAAGCAACCTCTGCCGTAGGCAATCGCTGGGATTGAACCTCTCCCTTGAAACATTGGTATTCAGCACAGTATGCCACGCAATAACGTAACATGGCATCAAGCACTCTCTGCCACACAATATTTGTATGAAACACCCTTTGCCAACCCACATTATTATGAAGTACTGCCTCCTACAAAACATTGGTACAAAGCATTCTGTGCCACACCACAGTGATACGAAAACCCCTCCGCCAAGCAATATTGGTATGATGCACCCTTTGCCATGTAACCTCCGCTACGTATCACGGGTAAGTGGAGTCCTCTACCATCCAACGTTGATACGAAGCATAATTTCACCTTTTGCCACACACCATTGGTAGGATTTGGTCTGTCACATGCGACATCGGAATGTACATTAAGTGAACAAAAGTATCCGGACACCTGGCTGCAAACGACCTACAAGTTCGTGGCGCCCTCCTTCGGTAATGCTGGAATTCAATGTGGTGTTGGCCCACCCTTATCCGTGATGATAGCTTCCACTCTCGCAGGCATACGTTTTATCAGATGCTGGATGGTTTCTTGGGGACTGGCAGCCCATTCATCACGGAGTGCTACACTGAGGAGAGGTATCGATGTCGGTCGGTGCGTTCTGGCACGAAGTCGGCGTTCCAAAACATCTCAAAGGTATTCTATAGGGTTGAGGTCAGGCCAGTCCATTACAGGTGTACCATTGTCTCGTAACCACTCCGCCACAGGCTGCACAGTATGAACGGGTGCTCGATAGTGTTGCAAGATGCAATCGCCATCCCCGAATTGATCTTCAACAGTGGGAAGCAAGAAAGTGTTTAAAACATCAATGTAGGCCTGTGCTGTGATAGTGCCACGCAAAACAACGAGGGGTGGAAGAAGCCTCCATGAAAACACGACCACACCATTACACAACCGCCTCCGAATTTTACTGTTGCCACTAGACACGCTGGCAGGACCCTCTGCCACCAAACATTGGTATTAAGGACTCTCTGTGATGCAAGACTGGCACGAAGGTTGTTTTGGTACATGCCAGTGCTACAAAGCACCCACTGCCACGCAACATAGGTACGGAGCACGTTCTGCATATAATATCGCTAGATTGCTGGCTCCACTACATACCATAACTATGAAGCACATTCTATGGTGTCACCGCCAGACACCACACTTGCTAGGTGGTAGCCTTTAAATCGGCCGCGGTCCGTTAGTATACGTCGGACCCGCGTGTCGCCACTATCAGTGATTGCAGACCGAGCGTCGCCACACGGCAGGTCTAGTCTAGAGAGACTAGGACTCTTCCAGTTGTACAGCCGACTTTGCTAGCGGTGGTTCACAGGCTACATACGCTCTCATTTGCACAGACGACAGTTCAGCATAACCTTCAGCTACGTCATTTGCTACGACCTAGCAAGGCGCCATATTCAGTTACTATGTATCCTGAACATATAATATTGTGAATCATGTACCGTCAAGAGCGACGTTCATCATTAATGGATTAAAGTTAAGTTGTTGTTGTTGTTGTTGTTGTTGTTGTGGTCTTCAGTCCTGAGACTGGTTTGATGCAGCTCTCCATGCTACTCTATCCTGTGCAAGCTTCTTCATCACCCAGTATCTACTGCAACCTACATCCTTCTGAATCTGCTTAGTGTATTCATCTCTTGGTCTCCCCCTACGATTTTTACCCTCCACGCTGCCCTCCAACACTAAATTCGTGATTCCTTGATGCCTCAGAACATGTCCTACCAACCATTCCCTTCTTCTGGTCAAGCTGTGCTACAAACTTCTCTTCTCCCCAATCCTATTCAATACTTCCTCATTAGTTTTGTGATCTACCCATCTAATCTTCTGCTTTCTTCTGTAGCACCACATTTCGAAAGCTTCTATTCCTTCTTGTCCAAACTATTTATCGTCCATGTTTCACTTCCATACATGGCTACACTCCATACAAATACTTTCAGAAATGACTTCCTGACACTTAAATCTATACTCGATATTAACAAATTTCTCTTCTTCAGAAACGCTTTCCTTGCCATTGCCAGTCTACATTTTATATCCTCTCTACTTCGACCATCATCAGCTATTTTGCTCCCCAAATAGCAAAACTCCTTTACTACTTTAAGTGTCTCATTTCCTAGTCTAATGCCCTCAGCATCGCCCGACTTAATTCGACTACATTCCATTATCATCGTTTTGCTTTTGTTGATGTTCATCTTATATCCTCCCTTCAAGACACCATCCATTCCGTTCAACTGCTCTTCCAAGTCCTTTGCTGTCTCTGACAGAATTACAATGTCATCGGCGAACCTCAAAGTTTTTATTTCTTCCCCATGGATTTTAATACCTACTCCGAATTTTTGTTTTGTTTCCTTTACTGCTTGCTCAATATACAGATTGAGTAACTTCGGGGAGAGGCTACAACCCTGTCTCACTCCTTTCCCAACCACTGCTTCCCTTTCATGTCCCTCGACTCTTATAACTGCCATCTGGTTTCTGTACAAATTGTAAATAGCCTTTCCCTTCATGTATTTTACCCCTGCCACCTTCAGAATTTGAAAGAGAGTATTCCAGTTAACGTTGTCAAAAGCTTTCTCTAAGTCTACAAATGCTAGAAACGTAGGTTTGCCTTTTCTTAATCTTTCTTCTAAAATAAGTCGTAAGGTCAGTATTGCCTCACGTGTTCCAGTATTTCTACGGAATCCAAACTGATCTTCCCCGAGGTCGGCTTCTACTAGTTTTTCCATTCGTCTGTAAAGAATTCGTGTTAGTATTTTGCAGCTGTTGCTTATTAAACTGATTGTTCGGTAATTCTCACATCTGTCAACACCTGCTTTCTTTGGGATTGGAATTATTATATTCTTCTTGAAGTCTGAGGGTATTTCGCCTGTTTCATACATCTTGCTCACCAGATGGTAGAGTTTTGTCAGGACTGGCTCTCCCAAGGCCGTCAGTAGTTCCAATGGAATGTTGTCTACTCCGGGGGCCTTGTTTCGACTCAGGTCTTTCAGTGCTCTGTCAAACTCTTCACGCAGTATCGTATCTCCCATTTCATCTTCATCTACATCCTCTTCCATTTCCATAATATTGTCCTCAAGTACATCGCCCTTGTATAGACCCTCTATATACTCCTTCCACCTTTCTGCTTTCCCTTCTTTGCTTAGAATTGGGTTTCCATCTGAGCTCTTGATGTTCATACAAGTGGTTCTCTTTTCTCCAAAGGTCTCTTTAATTTTCCTGTAGGCAGTATCTATCTTACCCCTAGTGAGATAAGCCTCTACATCCTTACATTTGTCCTCCAGCCATCCCTGCCTAGCCATTTTGCACTTCCTGTCGATCTCATTTTTGAGACATTTGTATTCGTTTTTGCCTGCTTCATTTACTGCATTTTTAAATTTTCTTCTTTCATCAATTGAATTCAATATTTCTTTTGTTACCCAAGGATTTCTACTAGCCCTCGTCTTTTTACCTACTTGATCCTCTGCTGCCTTCACTACTTCATCCCTCAAAGCTACCCATTCTTCTACTGTATTTCTTTCCCCCATTCCTGTCAGTTTTTCCCTTATGCTCTCCCTGAAACTCTCTACAACCTCTGGTTCTTTCAGTTTATCCAGGTCCCATCTCCTTAAATTCCCACCTTTTTGCAGTTTCTTCAGTTTTAATCTACAGGTCATAACTAATAGATTGTGGTCAGAGTCCACATCTGCCCCTGGAAATGTCTTACAATTTAAAACCTGGTTCCTAAATCTCTGTCTTACCATTATATAATCTATCTGATACCTTTTAGTATCTCCAGGGTTCTTCCATGTATACAACCTTCTATCATGATTCTTAAACCAAGTGTTAGCTATGATTAAGTTGTGCTCTGGTCAAAATTCTACCAGGCGGCTTCCTCTTTCATTTCTTAGCCCCAATCCATATTCTCCTACTACGTTTCCTTCTCTCCCTTTTCCTACACTCGAATTCCTGTCACCCATGACTATTAAATTTTCGTCTCCCTTCACTATCTGAATAATGTCTTTTATTTCATCATACATTTCTTCAATTTCTTCGTCATCTGCAGAGCTAGTTGGCATATAAACTTGTACTACTGTAGTAGGTGTGGGCTTCGTATCTATCTTGGCCACAATAATGCGTTCACTAAGCTGTTTGTAGTAGCTTACCCGCGTTCCTATTTTCCTATTCATTATTAAACCTACTCCTGCATTACCCCTATTTGACTTTGTGTTTATAACCCTGTAGTCACCTGACCAGAATTGTTCCTCCTGCCACCGAACTTCACTAATTCCCACTATATCTAACTTTAACCTATCCATTTCCCTTTTTAAATTTTCTAACCTACCTGCCCGATTAAGGGATCTGACATTCCACGCTCCGATCCGTAGAACGCCAGTTTTCGTTCTCCTGATAACGACATCCTCTTGAGTAGTTCCCGCCCGGAGATCCGAATGGGGGACTATTTTACCTCCGGAATATTTTACCCAAGAGGACGCCATCGTCATTTAATCATACAGTAAAGCTGCGTGTCCTCGGGACAAATTACGGCTGTAGTTTCCCCTTGCTTTCAGCCGTTCGCAGTACCAGCACAGCAAGGCCGTTTTGGTTATTGTTACAAGGCCAGATCAGTCAATCATCCAGACTGTTGCCCTTGCAACTACTGAAAAGGCTGCTGCCCCTCTTCAGGAACCACACGTTTGTCTGGCCTCTCAACAGATACCCCTCCGTTGTGGTTATACCTACGGTACGGCTATCTGTATCGCTGAGGCACGCAAGCCTCCCCACCAACGGCAAGGTCCATGGTTCATGGGGTGGAAAGTTAAGTATCAAACTAATTACGTCCGCTTTCTGAATTCTAATTCCTTGTCATGTTCCAGACCTCACGTCAGTATAGTTCTTCCCTCCTCACGCCAGCCTACGTGAGCTAAAACGCGTGCATTTCGGTCTCCTCTAGTAACACGGTGTTGGCTCTTCAGCCAACACAACACATTCTATCACGCAAAATCGGTGCATCGTCGAGCACAATCAGTATAGAGAACCCTCTGAAATGCCACATAGCCATGGTACAATTTCTTCCACGCAACATCTGTATGAAACATCCCCTCTTACGTAGCTTTGGAAAGGTACACCCACCAACACACACAATGGGATGGAGGACTGATCATGTATAAAAAGCATCTTCTGGAATGCACAATCGGCAGGATGCAGTACCTGCAATGCAGGACTGCTAAGTACCATCCTTTTTCACACTACACTGGAAGGAAGCAACTCTGTCACATAAGATTCACAAGAAGCACCCTGAGACACAGTACATTTATAAGAAGCACCCCGTGCTACATTGCACTGGTGAGAAGTACTGCCTGCGGCACTACATCGGAGAGAAGCACCCTCTGCACACTACATGGGTAAGAAGTAGCCTCTGATACACTACATTCATGAATGAACCCTCTGCCACATTACATCGGTACAAAGTAACCTCTGCCACACTACATTGGTAAGAAGCACACTCTGCCCCACTACACTGGAGAGAAGCACCTCCTTCAACACTTCAATCGTAAGAAGCACCCGCTGTCGCACCAGATTGGTAAGAAGTACCTTCTGCCACAATACACGGGTAAAAAGCCACTCTACACTGCCACGCTACACTGGTAAGAAAAACGCTCTTCAACACTACATTCATAAGAAGCGTCCTCTGTCACACCCCATTGGTAAGAAGCACCCACTGCCACACTACTCTCGTAAGAAGTATGCTCAGATACACTATATTCGTAAGAACCACCCTCTGTCACACTGCATCAGTACAAGGTATCGTCCGCCACACTACATTGGTAGAAAGCGCACTCTGCCCCATGTCATTGGAGAGAAGCACCCTCTGCCACACTACATTGGTAAGAAGTAGCCTCTGATATACTACATTCATGAGATGCACCATCTGCCACACTACATTGGTAAGAAGCACCCACTGCCCCACTACATTGAGAGAAGTAACGCCTGTGCACTACACTGATAATATGCACCCACTTCCACACCATAGTGGTAAGAAGCCAACTCCTCCACACTACGTTGGAGATAATCATTCTCTGCCACCCTATATTATATGGAATCTCCCTGTTCATCACTACACTGATAAGAAGCACTCTCAGCCAGACTACGTTGGTAAGATGCACACTCTAGTACAGTGCATTGGTAAGAAGAACCCTCCGCCACAGTAAATTCGTAGAAAGCACTCTCTGCCCCTCTATATTGATAAGAGGCACCGTCTCTCTCACTACTACATTGGAAGAAAGCACTATGTTCAGTACTACATTGGAATGAACTACCCTCCATCAGACCACATGGTTAGTAGCACACTCTGCCACACGACATAGGAAAGAAATATCCTCTGCCACAATACATTTGTAAGAAGCACCCTTTGCTGCACTATACTACACTGGTAGGGAGCTCCCTGCTCCACACAACAACTGAAGAGGGCGCCTCCTACCAAGAAGTACCCTCTGCCACACACACTACAGTAGCTCTGTAAGAAGCGCCGACTGACAAACTACACTGGTAAGCAGCACCCTCTTTGGTACAGAGCACACTACATTGGTAGGAGGCGCCCTCTTCATCACTGCAGTAGTAAGAAGTACCCTCTGACCCGCAACATCTATCCTTTGCCACAAACTCTTTTTGTGAGGCTCCCTCTCCCACGAGCAATCTGAAGTGAGTACCTCTCGCTACACAATAAAGTAGCAGGGGCCGTCTGTGGGCGTATGGCTGCCGGATGTAGGTTACACTGTCGTCATTTTCTCGAGATGTGCACAAGATCTCTATTTCGTTCATTAATCCCACATTAATCCCCCGATCGATAGTCAGTATTTACGACGTAATCGAAGAAAGCTTCTGCTTGCCGGGTGAATTATATTTATTAGGACTCACCAGATAGACGTCAGCGCGATGCATACTGACTTACTGCTAGGTTTATTCGAATGCATGTGGTGATGTACAAAGAGCAGTTTTAAATCCAAAGGTTGCTTTCAACAGCACGAAATGCAAAAAGACTTACTCGTGTTGGTGGTGAAAGCCTTTGCCTACCTCCGAACCGACTTACATAGATATAGGTATGAGGGACTTCAAGTGTTAATCGACTACGAACTTCGGCAGCACTCGACATACGTCACGTACACAAAGCTTTGCCGGAGATGAAAGACGTAAACGCAAAAAAAAATAAATAAATAAATAAAAGACAAATGGTTCAAATGGCTCTGAGCACTATGGGACTCAACTGTGGTGGTCATAAGTCCCCTAGAACTTAGAACTACTTAAACCTAACTAACCTAAGGACAGCACACAACACCCAGCCATCACGAGGCAGAGAAAATCCCTGACCCCGCCGGGAATCGAATCCGGGAACCCGGGCGTGGGAAGCGAGAACGCTACCGCACGACCACGAGATGCGGGCGAATAAAAGACAAGAACCGATTTAGATTTGAACCATGAACGTCTTGGTAGGTGGCACTCAAACATCCATATTTGTGCTATGTTACGCAGAACGTTGTTATACTTAGTAATGCATTTTTTTAAGTTAGTCACAGATTAATTCGTGCCATTCACCCACCTAAAGTTAATGATATCCCTCGGCTAACTCAGCTTACAGTTCTCGTCCGTGTTACCGACACAGTTCTCCGTTCGTACGGCGTTAAATGTCTATAATATTTACTTGGAGCTTTGTCGCAATAGTATTGGTGAGGCAGCAACAGTGACGTCACTCGACCGAATGATTGGTTCGACGTGCCTCAGTTAACGCATTGTGTCGGGTGAGTGCGGGTCAAGACCCCTGTTCTTCGCGGTTCGGTCTGACACGATTCTTTCTTCTCCTTCTCCGCCGCTGTTACGTCGACGCAGTCATCTTCCAGCGGAAGGTAAGCATTTCTTTGAAGTATACATACTAGAACGCTTGCAACAGCTCTTTCGATAACCGAAATAGACATCATATCGACGCGGCTGAACAGTTGTAGAATGAGCTTTCGAATTCTGTCCTATATAAGGAAATCGTATGAAAGTATAGTATACTAGCAAAATTTAGTCACAAGCTAAAAAATGCATTTATATATTTTAAAGACGCCAAGTGAAAATGCATAATAACAGACAACAAACATTTGCAAAAACTGACTATATTTTTATGTTCCTATCGGTCGTAGGTACATTTTATCTTTAACAGTAGATGCTGTTTTCAGGAAAACCATGAGAAGGCTTTGACTCGTCACGTGAAGTAATTCTTTCCTAATGATTTGCATGTTACATCTTACTGAGTAGAACAACTGTGTGTTTCGCATACGGACCCTTGTAAAGAAAGTCATTCTGAAATACCACAGAGAAAGTTGCCAACGTGTAATTTTTTTCTGCTGCCGTTTCAGAGCTGTTATTAAATTTTGCAGTCATGAAACTTTTTAGATCGTCATTCGCGTAATTTTGAAACTGTAGCGTTTACCGTAGTTAGCTCTTGAATATTTCTGCAAATCATCTTGCCTTACTCGTTGTTATAGAATGAAGTATGTCGTTCTGCACCTTAATTTTAGTGGGAAACGTAAAAAATTTACCTAATTATTTACAAATCGGGGAATTATTTTAAGTAGGTAGTTTCTTGCAATTAAACGACGGCTGGATAACTGAATCGCAGAGCCGTAGAATAGTCACAATTCTGCTTCTTGAAGTGCTGTTTTTTATTTCTTTAGAAATAAATTGCAATCTCGTAATCCACGCATTAGGTTCAGTTGAAGTGTAATAACAAAATGTTTCGCCCACATTAGTACAGTGATTACTTTCCATACACGTATCAATATCAAGCTATCAAAAAGTTTCTTACACTCAGTCATTTTCTAAGGAAAATTGCAGCTCCGTTTGCTGTACGTTATAGCCAAGGTGACCAGGCCGCCAACTATATTACGTAATCTGCTGACAGTAGCTGCGCCAGTCGTTCGAATGGGGCGGATGCGCCGACGCATCGATGCTACTTTGTCACCTCATAATAACTGTGAACGTATTGCATTGTTAGCCACATCTACACCTCAAGGCGTAATAACTAAAAGAGAAACATTCGAAATAACAGCTCTGGTATGTGATTCCACGTAAGAATTGATAACATACTCCCTGTATTCGTAAGCCATCGTACGGTGTGTGGCGGTGGGTACAGTCTCGCGACGTTACCTGGCGTGTAATGAAACACGTGCGTACAAAACGTCCGTTCACTTACTGTGCCACTGCACTGAAGACTTAACGACGTCACAACTCGCTATACACTCAAGCCAGCATACGGTGCGGACAGAGGCTAACGTTTCACGACGTCGAATCTGAATAAACAAAAATGTAAAGTTTGGTTGTTATTTTGGTTTGTTGAAAATCGGGTACCTCCGAAAGTTGACAGATTTTCAAATTTTGACACAACGTTGAATTCTAATAAAGCGTGCATTTACATACCCATTTAATATGTAGTGTGTGTGTGTGTGTGTGTGTGTGTGTGTGTGTGTGTGTGTGTGTGTGATTATGCGTCGTACCTGTGTGAACAATAATGTAAATTTTGCTCTGTTCAAATTCGAACATCTCCGAAAGTTCTTGACTGATTGCTTTGAAATTTTGACAACGCTGAATTCTAATTAAGGCGTGTTTTTAGCTACCTATTCCTTATATTTATTCTAAGTGCGAGCGCGCGCGCGTGTGTGTGTGTGTGTGTGTGTGTGTGTGTGTGTGTGTGTGTGTGTGTGTGTATCTTTTTATGATTTTTTTTGTAACAGCCTTTTCCTGTTCTTCAAATTTATAAAAAAACTTATATTAAAAATGGTTACGTAACAACAGATGCGTATTCCAGTATAACGTTGCGTCAAAATCTGAAACCATTCTCTCAAAAACTTTTAGGAGAGTTGTGATTAGGAATGTTTACCGTTTCCACATTAAGTACTAACGTAGATGTTCGTTCGTTCAGAGTCTCAAAAAATGGTTCAAATGGCTCTGAGCACTATGGCCTATGGGACTTAACATCTGAGGTCATCAGTCCCCTACACTTAGAACTACTTAAACCTAACTAACCTAAGGACATCACACACATCCATGCCCGAGGCAGAATTCGAACCTGCGACCGTAGCGGTCGCGCGGTTCCAGACCATAGCTCCTACAACTGCTCAGCCATCGCGGCCGGCTCAAATTCTCATATTTGCAAAAGTTCTTCACGGATTCCTTTGAAATTTCGACACAACTTTGCATTCGAATACTCACGTGTTTTTAGATACGTACTGTAATGCCTTCTGGTATTCATTAGAAGAGCTATGTTTCGAAGTAGCGAAGATGAAAAAGTGCTCATAGCTCTTAACGTATGCATTTTAGAGCACATGTTTCTGGGCATTTTTTTCCTTGTTTTAGTCCATACTGCCACTTCCCAAAATATGGAAAGCAAAGAGCTTTTAGTAGAAGAGATTTGTTTCACACTATAGAAGATGAAAAATTGTTCATAGCTCTTAAGGTATGCATTTTCGAGCCGGCCGAAGTGGCCGAGCGGTTCTAGGCGCTACAGTCTGGAACCGCGCGACTGCCCGCTACGGTCGCAGGTTCTAGTCCTGCCTCGGGCATGGATGTGTGTGATGTCCTTAGGTTAGTTAGGTTTAAGTAGTTCTACGTTCTAGGGGACTGATGACCTCAGACGTTAAGTCTCATAGTGCTCAGAGACATTTGAACCATTTCTTCTTTTTTTTTTTTTTGCATTTTCGATTCTATATTTACTGAAACTTTTTGCTTCTACTATCCTGTACTTTCAACCGAAACGTTGTTAGCAAAATGGCTTATTGGTTTATTTGAAGATTACTGCAAAATCTGAAATTTCAGTAGAGAGGGGAGGCAGGATGAGATGGACGTTGAATACGGGAATGTGATGGAGAGAGGAGAGCGAGAAGGTGGTAGACAAAGAGGGCGAAGGAGAAATAATTGGACAAAGAAAGGGGGTTGTCGGACATGAACTGAGAGAGCGGAGAAAATGGATTGAGGACGTGTATCCAGTTCCCGTACATATTAGAAACGTGTGATTTCTCTTTTCTTTTCCTACCATTTAAACAGACTGAGTCACGGGAAAGCGTTGTTGCGTAGTGCTAGTAGTAAAAATTTATTCATACGAAATTTCCGCTGAGATATGCGATTGAAGACTCGCTAACAAGTGAATTCGCCCCGTAGTTTAGCCGTGCGGTCTTGGGCGTCTTGTCACGGTTCGCGCGGCTTCTCCCGTCGGAAGTTCGAGTCCTCCCTCGGACATGGGTGTGTGTGTTGTCTTTAGCGTAAGTTAGTTTTTGTTAGATTAAGTAGTGCGTAAGCCGAGGGACCGTTGACCTCAGCGGTTTGGTTCCATAAGCGAAATTTCCAAACGGCTTCAGTGGTACAGTCTCCCGCTGTCGCCTTGTAAACAAAACTCACCCGCAATATAAATCCGCTCATGTATGCGAGATGCTGGCTAACGGAAGCCCTTACTATCTTCTCAACGGGAGATACCGTCATGCAGCTTCCCCACTCACTTAACTATCGACCATCTCATATCCTAATTACAACGTCTAGAGGCACTGTTACTGCTACACTGTCATAGTGTGGTAATCAGTACGAAATGAATCTGAAGGGTGTGGGTGAGAATTACTAAAATATGGTAGATGAATGAGAAACACAGTTACTGCTTCGATTTGGCAACTTATTATATGTGTAAATTCAAGAAAATCCGCTTTGACAGAAATAACACGAATGGGAATGTTGTGTACCATACTATAATTTATTAATTTGTGTTTGTGTAATGATACGCTAATTAGGTTTACATCAAAAATTCTTTCATGTACGACACAGCGGCCTTAACTGTACGAAGACTAGGTACTAAAAATCACGTTTTCGCTGCACGCTAGCGTACAGTCAGCACTGATAAAAAATTTAAAAAAATAAAAATTGGTCAGATGCGAGGAAGATGCAAGAATTGAGGGCTCTGTACAAACTTATTTAAGCATATTAACGGTTTACCCCTTCCAGGAACCAAGGATATAGGCATTTTTTGCCTTTTATCGAAGATAATAACTGAAAGATATCGGTTCCAGTGATTAAATGATATTCTAGATTGTTTCAATTTCAAGTCTGAAGTCGGAATACAGGTACCAAAAATTTATTTTCGTGTGAAATAATTACGTATCAAAACTTTGATTTTTTTTTCCTCCGACTTCTACTGTGAAACCTCGGTTCTTGCTTATGTTCTGATTTTTGTCAGCCCGCATCTCGTGGTCGTGCGGTAGCGTTCTCGCTTCGCACGCCCGGGTTCCCGGGTTCGATTCCCGGCGGGGTCAGGGATTTTCTCTGCCTCGTGATGGCTGGGTGTTGTGTGCTGTCCTTAGGTTAGTTAGGTTTAAGTAGTTCTAAGTTGTAGGGGACTGATGACCATAGATGTTAAGTCCCATTGTGCTCAGAGCCATTTGAACAATTTTTTTTATTTTTGTCAACTGGAAGTACCCTATAGTTTTCGAGTATAAAAATACGTGACATAAATAGCCTTAATTTTAATACCGCCAAGGGGTGATAGACCTTAATACGTGACGTAAATATGAATTCCATACTCCTTTTCGTGCTAAGAAAAGGGTTTGTAACAGACAGACAACAGCGATCCAATGGCGATTCCGCTTTTGCATACTGAGACGCAGAACAGTGAAGATAGCTGGTATTTCCATCAGCGGTTACTGCTTTCATGATGCTCTCATCTTCTGAGACATCCTGCCTGTGCAACGTCAACAGCTCCACACCCTAATAAACTAAGACTAAACAATAAATATTATTGTGAATATTCAAAGAAGTGTCTGGCATTCATCTGGTTGTCGCTAACCACACTACAAGATATTTCGAAGGTGCATTTCCCAGTCGTCCTCAGGTGACCTGTCGAAAACTAAAGGGGATGTCTTCATTTTTTAAAATACTTGTCATTTCCTACCCTCAAAGGTAGAGATGACTGCTGGAGTGATGATCCGGTGGCAACTCTGGGACTGGCCAGCCAAGTATCAGGCAAACTGGAAATATTTTGGTACACTACTTCAGATTTTGGCCTTTGCTTTACAACGAGGAGAAATTTTCGAAATCACTAGTCAGAGCCGGGGGATGGCAAACATTTTAAATTTAGTACTGGTGCAGAGAAGAGATATTAAAGCTTGATGCACGCAATCTGCTCAAAAGTATCCGGACACTTTTTAGTGAACGTTAACATTAGATGTATCCTCCCTTCGCCTTTATGGATGCTTGAACACTTTTCAGTGAGGTTTCTGAAAGTGTCCGCAACTCGTGGTCATGCGGTAGCGTTCTCGCTTCCCGCGCCCGGGTTCCCGAGTTCGATTCCCGGCGGGGTGAGGGATTTTCTCTGCCTCGTGATGACTGGGTGTTGTGTGCTGTCCTTAGATTAGTTAGGTTTAAGTAGTTCTAAGTTCTAGGGGACTGATGACCATAGCTGTTACGTCCCATAGTGCTCAGAGCCATTTGAACCATTTTTGTTTCTGAAAGTCTGTACAGAAATGACCCCCAGTTCTTCCTAAAGAGCCGAATCCAGAATAGTTAGTGATGTTGGAGGATGGACTCTAGAACGAAGTCCACGTTCAAACTGGTACCAAAAGTGTTACAGTGGGTTCAAGTCAGGGCTGCGTGCACGCCAGGAGCATTGCCTCACAGTTGATGCTGTGTGACGGTCATGCTGAGACAATGAATCATCGTCTCCGAATGGTTTCCCTGCTTTATGCCCTGTACAATGTCGTAAAATATGTTCATATCGTACAGCATTTAGTCATTTATTTGGAGCAAGTGAACCATGCGCTAGCCACGAAAAATGCCACCATACCGTAACCAATTCCGCACTTCACTGATAGTGCTACGCAGCTCCTCGACCACTGCACCACGTTGTTCTGTACTTTATGCGCACAATCATTGTGTTAGCTGGTCTGTTAGTAGCAGTCTAGAACTCTGGAGTGGTTCCTTCCGCTGATTTCTTGCGACTATTTGCAACCACGTTCCACAGTGCTCGGCGGTCCCTAACCATCAGAACGTGGGGAGTCTACCTGGGCTTGGGTAAATTGTGGTCGCTCCTTGGCGTTTCCACTTCAGTCACATCGCTGAATCGATGTGCCGAGTTTTAGAAGCGTTGAAATGTTCCTGGTGGTTTTGTTACTCCGTCAACTTCCAGTGACTAGTCCACGTTCGATATGACTGATGGTCTGTTGGGAACACAGTATCCGTCACCTCGTTTTGTACTGGCAAGTCCGCCTCTAGTGGCGTCTTCTGGTTATTTCCACATCACGTATAGGTACTCATTTTACTACGGTTTGAAGCTCCTCTTTTCTTTCTTCCGTGTTTGCGATTTAACAACTGGGTGGTTTTGGAAATCAGCCTTATGCAAACACAATTTTCATATTTACCCAGACATCTTTTCTCTCTCTCTCTCTCTCTCTCTCTCTCTCTCTCTCTCTCTCTCTCACACACACACACACACACACACACACACACACACAAACACACACGTATTCAAAATCAGCGCCATAACAAACACAAGACCAACGACGAACAAGTGAGCAACGACAATAACATGACACCTCTCATTCAGTGTGTTGTCAGAAGTGTCTGCGCAGATCACATTTCGCCACGCTTTGTGTAAGTGGGTGTGAGGGGATGAAGTGAGCGGAAATTTGTGATAAACTGAGTGAAAGCAGTGCACTAAACAGCAGCTGATAGAGACACCAACCAGGGAGACGAAACAGGACGAAAAACGTAAGTACAGTAACGTACATAACCTCTACCCTCGAAACAGCTCTGCAAAAATGGGCAATAATTTTCTTCGTGGCTAGTTTTCAGGTGACACGCTGTCAAAAAATAGACGAAAACGAGCACTAAAATCGATGTATAATAATACTGTTCAGTTAGCGATTTAATTTTAAGGTGAGTGTCCAAACAAAACGAAACAAACTGCAAATATTGTATATCTTAGGCCTACAGCATCTGAACTATTACAAATGTGATATTGTACTTAACAGAAATAAAAATTTGATCCACAGAAGATGACACATTTGTGTCGAAACATGTCTGGGTAAATATAAAAATAAACTAATTGTGTATGCAAAGGGTTGATTTGCAAAACCATCCAGTTTTACGTATAGGTGTTCGTATATGTAAATTGAGGATGGTGGAGGGGGAAAGGAAAGGAAAGCGAAGCTATTATTGATGTCAGTTGCATCAGGGTATTACGCTGCGACGAGAGAAAACGTGTACCACACGGGTATTCGAACTCGGCACCTCTCGCTTAGTAGGCAGTTACGTTAAGCACAGCGTCATCAGGACAAGTGTTTGTTGCCACTGCGCGAACTATCTCGAACGCCTCTCGGTCGACCAACACTTTCATCTAACGCTATCTATCCGCAACCCCTGCCCAGTCCTCCACGCTCGTTACTCACAAATTTCCGCAGGGGATCGGATGTATTTGTGTATCCGCACTGAACAAGGTGGGTTCGTTGGACATCGAGGTGATTCAGATATATGAATGCGTCGTGTCTGCTCTTTCGGAAGTGCACGTATTCATATGAAAGGGGTCCGTGTAGATGTGATCAGGTAGTGTTTGTGCAGGTGGTTTGTGTTTGCAGAATTAAGTCGACCTCTTCTTCCACATGTTCATTGCACCTATCTTGAAAGATGACGACGAAGACTTCCCACACCACGCAGTTTAGCAGCACGCTCTCTGTGTTCTACGCATGCGTTAAGGTCGTGGTGACAAACTGACCACACCACGCGGTGGTGACCGCCTTGGAATAGCAGAACTCATGTGGCCTGAGGGTTGTAACTCGCCATGGCCATCGATGCAGTTTGCGTTGTTGTGTTTTTTTTTTTTTTTTTTTTTTTTTTCCACAGCAAATCGTGGAAATGGTCATAGCCGCTATCACGGTTCATCTGATTTCATGCCACGTCTATTTCCGCAGAGTCTTCAAACTGGATCCCGAAAAAACTATTTCTGGAGCCAAAATTATTGCTTTCTCATATACGTCATTGAGTGTCTAGGAGTAGTAGATCCGGCTGGTTACTAAAGACGATGTCTATGTTCGGTGCCGTGTTCTTAAACGGTGCACACAAGTATGACCTATGTAAGCCGTACCACACTGGCAACACGTTTTGTGAATTCACACAGTTACAAATCGTCCTTCATTGATACCAAAAAAAACTGGCATCGAAGGCTGCTTGGAAGCGACTTCAGCCTGAAATATCGGTAGGACTCTGGCTATCTTGAACGAAATGTTGCTAACGAAGGGCAGAATAACTAGAGATTTTGCTTGCGTGCATCTCCCTTATCTAATTCCTGCTTTTTTACTTTAAGTGCCTTGTTAATCTCTGTCTGTCCGAAAATACCTTAGAAGGCCCAACGGTACCGACCGACCACCGTGTCATCATCAGCTCACAGGCGTCACTGGACGCGGATATGGAGGGACGTGTGGTCAGCACACCGCTCTCCCGGTCGTATGTCAGTTTACGAGACTAAAGCCGCTAGTTCTCAATCGAGGAGCTCCGCAGTTTGCCTCACAAGGGATGAGTGGACCCTCTTGGCAACAGCGCTCGGCAGACCGGATGGTCACCCATCCAAGTGCTAGCCCAGCTCGACAGCGCTTAACTTCCGTGATCTGACGGGAACCGATGTTACCACTGCGGCAGGCCGTTAGCGCCTTGTTAATCTACTGGATGGAAAATCAGTTTTCTCTTTGTGTAGGTGGGCCGGCTCTTAAGGGAGACTTACCTTCGTCTGAGAATATGAAATCCTTGTGTGTGTTTTCAGCACACTCCATACTCTGAGACGTGCGATGATGGCTCGATGACTGCTAGTAGAAATTCGTATGAGTGGGTTTTCGATAAGCTGAATGCCTCAGAGAGCCATCATTCTTTCATCTAACAAAAATTTCCAGGTAAGAGAGACCATCAGCTTCCTCTGCCTCCATAGTGATCTGAATGTCCTTACGACTGGAGTGGATGTGATGTCCATACTCCAATAATTTATCTTCTCCATGACGCCAATCAATATAGTTTGCTTACGCATTCTCCCTCGACCATTTCTTGAGCATTGTCCGTGGGCCTGGGAATCTTACGATTGTGGATTAACTTCGTCCAGCGGGGTTAGTGATTTTCACCTGCCTCGAGATGACTGGGTGTTTGTGTTTCCTCATCATTCATCATTCTAAGTAGGTCCATAATATTAAGGGAATTCAGCCGTAATCGCACTTCATCTGCTGCTAATATTCCGCAGTAAAACGTTCAGCTATCTTCGTAGCGGGCTTGAAAGAGATTTGATAAAGCTACAGTCCAGTGAATCTGTTTCTTTTTAATTTTCTCATTCATTTTCCCTGATGGGGAGTTGCTTGAGAAAATTTTGCCGCCCTATTCAGCCATTTGTAATAACTATTTTTACCTACATTCAGTTTCTTCTAATTAAGGGATGCTTGCTATGAAGGCAGTTATGGATGATATAAATTTTGTTGCAATAACCTCTGCTCTGTGCAGAGCATGGTTGCTAAATCATTTTTGCTAATTTCTTTGTTACTCTGCTTTTATATTTCGTAACGCTAATATTTGATGTTAAAGCTGCAGCTGTTTGCCGTTCTTACGTTCCATTTATCTGCAGTGTCCTCCGCTTAGTGATGGGTTTGATTCCTACACTGTGTGTGATTGTATCTGTCTACATCTAAAGCTCATTCATTGTGTCAGGTATTTACATTTGGCTTTCTTTTGTCGTATGCATAAGTGCTGTGGTACGTCTGTGTTCTAACTGACTAGTACCGTTGTTATGGGCCAAGGGGGCGGGGGGGGGGGGGGCTTCTGGGAATATATTATAGGTATTTTCAGTCATATTTCTATCTCAAGAAATATACTTCAGCGTAGTTTTCTTGTGATCTCCGGTTTTGTGGTTAGGTACTATTCCACGTGTGGTCAGATTTGCGGGATATGTCGCTCATATATGGCAGCTGGCTTTGTAAGTCGGCTTTGTTGAGGTGGTATTTTTGAGGCTGTATACACTTGATCGCGTGGGGTTCCCTATGGGACTCTAACGAAACTCCGAAGTATTATTTCTGTGGCATATAGTTTTGTGTCATTATCTTTGTTATGGGTGCCAGTGACAACACCCTGTGCTCGACGACTGGCCTGAAGCAAGCTCTCGAAGTGAGCGTTGTCGTCCTAATCCTGCATCCGAGATATTTTATTGGCACTGACCTGGTTAGTACCTTTCTCTTTCTGATCTGATTTAATATGTATTGCCCGTGAATTTTCCAGCCAATGTGCTTAGCGCAATGGAGGCGCAGACGTCTTGCATTTTGACTGTTGTACGTAAATTCTACATAGTGAGAGTCGTATATCTGTGACATCGCGACCATTCTTCCTGGTTGAGTATCGGTGCTGGACAAAAATAATCTAAGTTTTGCACCGTCTTAGGGCTCCCTTCTACTTTATACAGCAGCAGGTCGAGCTAAGTGTGTATGAGGACAGGGCAAATCACTGTGCAAGAAAAAGCAGACTGACAGGAGAGATACACTCTCGAGTCACGTTAATGTCACCACCTGTCAGAAGCCCGATTAACCACCTTTGAAGCGTAGACCGCTGTGAGAGATACAGAAATAGTGTCAGTGATGTTCTGGAACGTACCGACAGGAACGTGGAGAAATGTCGACTCCAGTGCTGCGGCCAGCTGCGCTAGGTTTCTCTGTTAAGGAACCATGTCGAGAACAGCCCGATGGAGGTGGTCTCACACATTCTTCATTGGGTTTAAATCCGCGGACTTGGGTGGCCAGGGCAGTACAATAAACTCGGCGTGGTGCTGTTGGAACCACACACGTACTCTGCGAGGTCTGTGACACGTTGCATTGTCCTGCTGGTAGATGCCATGGTGCCGAGGAGAAACAAACTGCGTGTAGAAGTGATCAAGGTCCCCAAGGATATGTGCATAGTTGCGTTGATCGATAGTGTCTTCCAGAATGAAGAGATCACTCAGAAAAATTGGGTAGATGATAAAAATCTCTCATTCAGCCTGGATCCTTCCGAAGATGGTTGGGTGTTTGCTTTCAGGCGTTTCACATGGTACTCGCCAAAGGCCATCAGTCCGCTGTAGCAAAAACGGCCACCTGTCTCCACTTATTGGACGTCTAGTCGTGGTACTGGCGTGTAAATTGAAGCCTTCGTTGCCGATAAACAGCAGTCAGCGTGGGTGCTTGAACCAGGCGCCTGCTGCTGAGGCCTGTACGCAGCAACGTCGGATCACGGTCGCTGAGGAGATGTAGTAGCTCCTTCGGACATCATGAAAGTCATTTTCTCAACAGCTGCGTCCCCAACTGTTGATCACCTCTATGGGCCTTGGTGCACCACAGTGGCCTCGGCGTAATTTTGCCGTGTGCAGTGTACTTTAACCACGGCCTGATGCAAACAGTTTACAGACTTAGTCGTTTCGGAAATGCTTCCCCCCTTAATCCGACAGCCAGTTACCAAGCCCTTTTGGACGTTAGATACGGCGCTCCTTTTCCGCGTTGCGAAAACTACTGCAGCGTTTTCCGCATGCTCCGACACGCTTACTGCTGTTGCTGCCACCTGCCGTCCGGGAGTAGTTATTTGCAGGTTGACGTTGAACAAAGCAGGTCACGTTATGGCGACTGGACACTGTGTATGCAGTGTGTATATACGGTACGCGTATCGTGACGAAGACCGCCTACATTGTGGTTCTCCTCCGCGATTAGCTGCTGCGTTCGGAAGTTGCGCGCCAAAATGATAATCTTCTGTTTATTAGCTGACCTAACCAGTGTATTTACTTGCATTTCATATAAAAGCGTCTCTAGATAGCGTCCTGTCATCGCGTTCTTTCACATATTAATAACCAGCAGAATAATAAATAACTGCTAATCGAAAAGGCAGACGAAGCACATCGGTGGTCATCGCATTGCACCTAACTACGATGGCGGGCGAAGTGGCTCGGCTGTAAGACCAGAGCTGGTTCGGAAGCCTTGGACGACGAACATGTTATCTGCCGTGCTCACTGTCGGTTAAGACCTCATTAGCAATTCCTGGTTATTTGCGCATGTAGTTGAGAAGAGCGTGATAGTAATTATGTAAATATGCAGCTCATTATTTTGTTGAAGAATGGAATTTATTTGTGACTCTGAAGTGGAACGTTAATTGTGCAGTTTCTCGTGTTCTGTTAATACAAAGTGAGTGGCATCCCGTATAAATTAACTAATTGGAAATTTAATTATTTCTAAAATATTTGCTCCTCGCTAAAGGTTTGTTACAGCCTCAAGATAACGGATTCACAACCTACGTGCTGTTTTCTGCGCAGGGGACAGGAACTACAGAAGACTATAGGTTGGCGAACATTTATTAGAACTTACGCATTCCACCTAGGTCGTTGGAAGCAAATAGACACCTCGCATGTGTTACAATCTTAGTTCAAATGAGATATAACATAGAGGAGGTATGAAGGAGAGAATTTTTCGAGGGAACGCGTTTATCACACTCGCGTATATACAACCTCCCTCTCACTCTCCCTACATCCATCCCCCCTCTCTTCATCATAGTTCATGTAATGCCACCGGTAAGGATTCTCCAGACGTGGACCGCGCCACCAGCCAGTGGGGGTGGTGTTATGCTATGGGGAACGGGATGGGGACGTTTACTAGGTCTCATGTGGGGCGTGTGTAGTAAACGGAGGCACCCTTATAGCTGTGGACTACGTAGACATTATTGCAGACCACCTGCCACTCCCACCGGCGAGAACATCATCCAGCAGCGTAACTCTCCGTCTGACCTGGCCACAATCGTGACACAATGACTTGGGGAGGTTGGCGGGGAACCCTCGTTGGTATTTATGAAATAATTTTCGAAATTAACTCGTCGATATCTCGGCCAGCAGATTCGCCTGATATGAGCTCGACAACCTACATCTGTGACGCTACCAGGTGCCATCTTCACACCTCCTAGTCACAGGCCTGCAATTTATGGTAACTGCGTGACCTTTGCCTAGATATCCAATGTCACACACACCGCTGGGAACGTACCAGACACTCGTCGAGTCCATGGCAGGCAGAAAATCTGCGGTATTTCGTTCCATAGCCAGAGTAACACGCTGTTTAGCAGGTGATCATAATGTTTGCACTCATCACTGTATTTTGGCCCCCCAGGGGATCCACAACTCTTTTGTGGATACGTGCGTAGCGAGCACGGGACCCCGAGCTGATGTGGCCTTCCTTCCTTTCCGGGCTGCATACCTTCCCTTTCCGCATCCTTCCCCATCCCCCATCTTCGCCCCCCCCCCCCCCCCCGTTCACCTCTGGCTCTTTCTTTCCCTTTCTCAGGGGTTATGGTTTGTGCCTACGTCCGGAGACGGACGCTTGTACATATACTACATTCTTCGCCTTCCTTCCTTGCTTGTAAGTCTTCATCCTTCCTTTGTCCTTCTCTTTTCCTTACCTCTTCTCTCTACCTTCTCCGCTGCGGCGTTTGAGACCTCTCTTCTTTCCTTTCCCTTTCTCTTTCTTCCTCCCTGTGCGTGTCTGAAGGCCAACCCACGCACTTCCATGCGTAGCCGGTGACGGGGTAACGCGTAATTCCCCGCCCCGGGTAGACAGGTAGGACACGTACGTACCCCCTGGTAACGGCCAGGCCCAGGGAGGGGTGATTACCCGAGCTGATACCTTCCGAAAGTGCCGATTGGTCCCTCCGTCCGTCTGTCGGGAGGTGTGACCTGAGGTGTGAACAATCACCTAAGGCGGGAGTGCCCTCAGAGAGGGCCCCCACAAGGGAGGAGCGCCCCATCGGAGACGCCGGTAATCATGGGGGATTCTTCCGCAATGGTTTCCTCACCTTCCACTATGTCTGCTCACAAACGTAAGTTCACTGAGTCTCAACCACAGTCAGTTCTTCCATCGTTGCCACAGTTCCTTGTTGTTTCTCGGTCTGACGAAGGTCACGACTTCTCCACGGTCAACCCTTTCATTATTCAGAAAGGTGTCGACGCAATTGCAGGTCCTGTAAAGTCTTGTTCCAGATTACGGAATGGCACCCTGTTGTTAGAAACAGTCAGTGCCCTCCAGGCACAAAAATTGCTGCGTACGTCACTACTACACACCTTCCCTGTCCGGGTGGAACCGCACCGTACCTTAAATTCCTCGCGTGGAGTCGTTTATACACGCTCCCTCGATGGACTGTCTGACGAAGAAATTCAGCACTACCTGTCTGACCAGGGCGTAACGGCTGTTCATAGGGTTATGAAAAGGGTTGACACGAACATCATTCCAACCCGCACTGTCTTCTTGACATTTGACAAAGTTCAACTACCATCGAAAATCAAAGCCGGCTATGAGATAATTTCCGTTCGCCCTTACGTCCCGAACCCTACGCGTTGCTATCGGTGCCAGCGGTTCAATCACACCAGCCAGTCCTGTTCCAATCCGGCCAAATTTGTGACGTGTAGCAGGGATGCCCATGAGGGTGCTTGTCCACCTCCATCCCCTCGCTGCATCAACTGTATGGGTGACCACGCCGCTTCCTCTCGAGATTGTCCCATTTTTAAGGACGAAAAGCTCATCCAGGAAATTAGAGTAAAGGAAAAGGTGTCGACCTTTGCTGCTCGAAAATTATTCGCCAGTCGACAGCCCACCGTGCCTCAGAAAGGAAAATACAGCGCTGTCCTTGCTTCTTACCGGCCAACAAAGGAGGCGGCCACGCAGACTTGCGACCTCACCTTTAGTACCACGGTCGTCAGATCAGCCAGCGCAAAGATCGCCCGTTCAACCTCACCACTTTCGCCTGGCCACTCTATGGCTCACCCTTCGTCGGGTTCTGCTAAATCTCGAGCCCAAAAGTCAGACACCAAGACTTCGAAAAAAGAGCATACTCGTGAAGAGTTTTTGCGTACGGCAACTTCCCAACCATCGGTTCCTCCTTCCTCTAAACATCATACTTCCAAGAAGGCTACAAAGAAACCCAGTTCCTCTCCTTCTCCGCCAAGGCGTGTCCCATCTACAGTACCACCTGGCGGAAGTCGCCCTCGGCCGTCTTCTGTGTCGCCGAGGCGCACTGCTGGCGGCCGATCAACCGGCCGGTCGCTGGTGGCAGGAGCTGCTCCTGACCAACCTATGGATCAGGATCTTCTGCCTTCGGCTGAATGCCATTCCATGCTGTCGGTCGCAAGCTCAGAGCAGTCATTGAGTTGACAGCGACCTTGGTCACATTCCTCCATTTTCTGTTCACCCTATGTCCATTATCCACTGGAATATCCGCGGTATTCGAGCCAATCGGGATGAATTGTCGATCCTCTTACAATCCTACTCGCCGGTCATCTTCTGTCTTGAAGAAACATAGCTGCGTCCCCATGACCGCTTTGTTCTCCCTCATTTTCAGTCCGTCCGATATGATCTCCCCTCTGTTGAAGGCACTCCAGCACATGGAGGACTCATGATTCTTCTCCATGAAACTGTCCATTATCACCCAATCCATTTAAACACTTCCTTCCAAGCTGTCGCCGTCCGTCTTTCCCTTTCCGGATACACGTTCTCTCTTTGTACTGTATACATTCCATCGTCCACACCAATGGCACGAGCTGATCTCCTTCATCTTCTTGGTCAGCTTCCACCCCCATATTTGCTGGTTGGGGACTTCAATGCCCACCACCCGCTTTGGGGATCTCCACATCCTTGTCCACGTGGCTCACTATTGCTAGACGTCTTCCACCAAGCAGATCTAGTTTGCCTCAACACTGGGGTCCCTACGTTTTTGTCTGCCTCCACGGCAAATTTATCTCATTTGGACCTTGCGGTCGGTACTGTTCCGCTAGCTCGGCGCTTCGAATGGTTCGCCCTTGATGACACACACTCGAGTGACCACTTTCCATGTGTCCTTAGACTGCAGCCTCAACTGCCATACATGCGCTCGCGACGCTGGAAGTTTGCCCAAGCCGATTGGACACTTTTCGTCTCTCGCGACATTCGATGACCGTCGCCTTCCCAGCGTCGACGATGAGGTCACACATATTAACGACGTTATTCTTACAGCTGCGGAACATTCAATACCACGCACCTCCGAATTGCCCCGGCGCCCCCCAGTTCCTTGGTGGAACGAGGCATGCCGTGATGCACTACGTGAGCGGCGACGTGCTCTCCGCGTTTTCCGCCACCATCCTACTTTGGCCAACTGTATCCGCTATAAGCAGCTACGAGCGCTATGCCGTCGTGTCATCCGCGATAGCAAGAAGGCAAGCTGGAAATTCTTTATTAGCTCATTTAACACCTTCACTCCCTCCTCGGAAGTTTGGAGTCGGCTTCGACGGTTCTCAGGCGCGCCTAGTTTCTCCCCGGTCTCTGGGCTCACTGTCGCGCATGACACATTAGTGGACCCCGTCGCAATTTCTAACTCGTTGGTTCAGCACTTTGCCGAGATTTCAAGCTCTTCAAATTACCCGCCAGCGTTTCTCCCTAAGAAACGTGCAGCGGAAGTGCGACCTCTTGCTTTCTCCTCTCAAAATCGCGAAAGCTACAATACTGT
This sequence comes from Schistocerca nitens, assembly GCF_023898315.1. NCBI lineage: Eukaryota > Metazoa > Arthropoda > Insecta > Orthoptera > Acrididae > Schistocerca > Schistocerca nitens. The sequence continues at coordinate 78,796,993 of NC_064625.1, forward strand.
TTTCTCCTTGCGGGAACTCCAACATGCGCACTCTTCTTCTCGCTCCTCCGCCCCAGGACCGGATGGTATCCACGTCCAAATGTTGCTGCATTTATCAACCCATAGTCTGCGTTACCTCCTTCGCCTTTATAATCGAATTTGGACCGACAGTACTTTTCCCAGACGATGGCGGGAAGCTATCGTCGTTCCTGTTCCGAAACCTGGAAAGGACAAACATCTCCCCTCTAGCTATCGCCCCATTTCTCTCACGAGTAGTGTCTGTAAGGTTTTGGAGCGTATGGTGAATTACCGTTTAGCGTGGTGGCTGGAATCCCGCAGTCTTTTAACACCTGCCCAATGCGGATTCCGAAAGCATCGTTCTGCAGTTGACCATCTTGTTGCTCTCTCTACTTATATCATGAACAATTTTCTCCGGAAACGCCAAACGGTAGCAATATTTTTTGATCTGGAGAGAGCATACGATACCTGTTGGAGGACAGGCATCCTCCGCACACTGTTCTCTTGGGGCTTTCGAGGCCGGCTGCCCCTTTTTCTTCGCGAATTTATGGCAGAGCGCACATTTAGGGTGCGGGTGAACACTACTCTCTCCTGCACTCTCTCCCGCACTTTCTCCCAAGAAAACGGGGTACCCCAGGGCTCCGTGCTGAGTGTTGTACTGTTTGCCATCGCTATAAATCCAATTATGGATTGTCTCCTTCCCGATGTCTCGGTCTTCCTCTTTGTGGATGATTTTGCGATCTACTACAGCTCTCAACGGACCAGCCTTCTTGAACGACGTCTTCAAGGATGTCTCGATCGCCTCCACTCTTGGAGCATCGAAACAGGCTTCCGTTTCTCTCCCAGTAAGACCGTTTGTGTTAATTTTTGGCGACGTAAGGAGTTTCTTCCACCCTCCTTACATCTAGGACCTGTCAACCTTCCGTTTTCAGACCCCTAAATTCTTGGGTCTTATGTTTGACAGAAAACTGTGCTGGTCCTCCCACGTTTCCTATCTTTCGGCTCGCTGTCTGCGATCGCTTAACACCCTCCGTGTCCTGAATGGTACCTCCTGGGGAGCGGACCGAGTGGTCCTTCTCCGCCTCTATCGCGCCTTAGTGCGCTCGAAATTGGATTATGGAAGCATAGTCCTCTCCTCTGCTCGGCCGTCTATTCTTCGGCGTCTCGACTCTATCCACCACCGTGGATTACGTTTACTGTCTGGAGCTTTTTACACTAGCCCTGTGGAAAGCCTTTATGCTGAGACTGCTGAACCTCCGTTGTCCAATCGGCGAGCAGTCCTTCTGAGTCGTTATGCTAGCCATCTGTCTTCCATGCCTGCTAATCCAGCCCATGCCCTTTTTTTCGACGCCTCATTTGATGTAGGGTATGCTGGCCGCTCCTCCTCCCTACTACCCCCGGGAGTCCGCTTCCGTCAACTGCTCCATTCTCTTTCCTTCCGCTTTCCTAAAACCTTCTTGACAACTTGGGGTACAGCACCGCCTTGGCTCCGTCCCCGGATCTGCCTGCTCCGTGACCTTTGTCGATTTCCCAAGGATGGTACCCCTACACTTGTTTATCGTCGGGCATTTGCTGCTCTATGTGCACAACTGACGGACCCCACATTTATTTACACCGACGGCTCGAAAACATCGTTAGGTGTAGGGAGTGCCTATATTGTTGGCGACTCCCCAAATCAGTTTCGGCTTCCCGACCAGTGTTCGGTGTATACTGCGGAGCTTTACGCTGTTCTCCAGGCTGTCCACTACATCCGCCGCCATCGGCGGATACAGTACGTTATCTGCTCAGATTCTCTCAGCTCTCTCCTCAGTCTCCAAGCTCTTTACCCTGTGCACCCTCTGGTCCACCGGATTCAGGACTGTCTGCGCTTGCTCCATCTGGGGGGCGTCTCGGTGGCGTTCCTCTGGCTCCCGGGACACGCTGGTATCTGTGGGAATGAGGCGGCCGATGTAGCGGCCAAGGCTGCAGTCTCTCTTCCTCGGCCAGCTATTCCGTCGCTTCCCTTCACCGATCTACGGAGCGGTTTATGTCGCAAAGTTGCTCATTTATGGCATGCGCATTGGTCAACACTTCCCACTAATAAATTGCGGGAAGTGAAAGCTCTTCCTTGCGCTTGGACTTCTTCCTCCCGAACGCGTCGTCGGGAGGAGGTAATTTTAACTCGACTCCGGATAGGACACTGTCTTTTTAGCCATCGACATCTTTTAAGCGGCGATCCTCCCCCACTCTGTCCCCACTGCTCTCAGCTGTGGACGGTAAGACACCTTTTAATTGAATGCCCCTATTTTAATCGGTTACGCGCCCGTCTACAGCTATCGCCTGATCTATCGTCGATTTTAGCAGATGACACGCGCTCAGCCGACCGCGTTCTCCAGTTTATTAGTGCTAGTGAAATGACGTCAGTCATTTGAAGCTTTTTTTGGGGACAACCACCCCCTTTCTGTAGTGGATTTTTAAGCCTTCCTTCTGCTTTTAGTTTCTCCAATTTTGTGACTTTGTTCCCATTGCTGCTGATTTTCAGTTTAGGTTTTTTTACTGTTTCCTAAGTCACAGGCTGGGCGCTAATGACCATAGCAGTTTTGCGCCCTAAAACCAAACAAACAACTGTATTTTGGATTTTGTGTCTTAGCTTCCTGTGTATATATCGGTTAAGCGTTGAGACAATACGCAGATAGCTGTGGGAGAAGTTGCTCTTAAACTGCAAACCATCGCATGTCTTTTGACGGGTCTGTTGTGGAGACGCCAGCCGCTGCTGAGCGGTGCAATATTTGTTTGTACCGTCTGTTGTCACGTGGGGTTCCCGGCCCGTGGCTGGCACCTGCTGGGAAAGTCCAAGCGCCGGCGCCGGCGCCGGCGCCGGCCCTGGGTTTACGATTCAAGGACGCGGCCGCCGGCCAGCGGTATTTGGCAGCACGTGTGGTCCACGTGTTACCCGGTACTCTGCTGAAGCGGCGAGGCCACGGTGTCGAACCGAACTCCGATGCACTTTCGGGCGCGATATGTTGCTCTGTCTTTATCGCCAGTTGCACACAACTTTATGTAAGCACTATACCACGCTGCAATTCGGCCTGCGTAAATCAGTCCTTACCTCGTCTAATTCATACTTTTCTACATCTACATGGTCACTCAGCAATTCACATTTAAGTGCCTGGCAGAGGGTTCATCGAACCATTTTCATACTACTTTTCTACCATTCCATTTTCGAATGGCCCCTGGGAAGAAGGAACACCTAAATCTTTCCGTTCGAGCTCTGATTTCTCTTCCGGCCGATATGGCCGTTCGGTTATAGGCGCTTCAGTCTGGAACCGCGTGACCGCTGCGATCGCATGTTCGAATCCTGCCTCGGGCATGGATGTGTGTGATGTCCTTAGGTTAGTTAGGTTTAAGTAGTTCTAAGTTCTAGGGGACTCATAACCACAGATGTTAAGTCCCATAGTGCTCAAAGCCATTTGAACCAGTCTTTCTTTCGCCTTCTCCACTATATTATCTGTGTGGCCTTTCCAGTTTAAGTTGCTCGTAATTGTATTTCCTAGGTATTTAGTCGAATTGACACCCCTTAGATTTGTGCGATTTATCGTATACCCAAAATTTGGCCCCTAATAAGCAGAGTAGTACCGAGGAGACCTTGCGTCCCTGGCAGACTTGCCTAAGCTCCCTTCTCCACCCTTAACACAACCTTTCTACAATTTTTTCTACACAAGTTTAGCAAACGTTGTAATTTTGTCAGTAGGTTTAATAACAACCTTTCCGTAGTGATAACACCGGTTCGCGTCATATCATCGAAGTTAAGCGCTGTCGGGCTGGGCTAGCACTTGAATGGGTGACCATCCGGTCTGTTGGCAAGCGGGGTGCACTCAGCCCTTGTGAGGCAAACTGAGGAGCTACTTGATTGAGAAGTAGCGGCTCCGGCCTCAGAAACTGACATACGACCGGGAGAGCGGGGTGTTGACCACATGTCTCTCCATATCCGCGTCCAGTGACGCTTATGGGCTGAGTATTACACGGTGGCCGGTCGGCACCCTTGCGCCTTCCTGACCTGTTCGGGAGGAGTTTAGTTTCGTATTTTAACAGCAATTAAGCTCTCTCGGAAAATACGCTGCCTGTTAAAGCGAATGAGGCGCCACCAGAAGACGCCACACGTCCACATCGTCGGCAGGTGTGTAAATAATGTGTGATTCAGCTGTCTCTAACAGGTGGAACGCCCACTAGAGTGCATCAGTGTTCTTCGTGTTTAGTGTCATCTTTCCTGGCAGGGTACACAAAAAGCCTTAACAGCGTCAGATCATGAAGAATCACTGTGAAGTACGGGGTTAAAAAAATTTACTTTGAGAAACACTTTGTATGTTTCTCCAAATACCTACTACCTCATCCGTGTTACGACAAACTACGTGTCACTGTCCTCATTTGTACTGACAAGGGAAACTCCCCATCGCACCCCCTTCCCCTTTAGTGGTAAGAGAGCTCACCGGACAGCCGGTCAAAAACTGAACCTAGATCAAGTATGAACACAGGAAGAAGGTGTAATGGACTGCGATACAAGAAACAAAAAAGAAACAGTGAACGGTCGAAGCTGAAGATGTGCAACATAGAGAGCATTGCGAGAACGACGGCTTCGTGGTTGTGTTGTCAGCGCGTAGAACTGCAAAGTGGGACACCCGTGTTCAGTTATTCCTCGTGCCCCAAAATTATGAACGGTCCGTCCGGTCAGTGATGCGTCTGTTCTCTGAATTCAAATTTGCGTCTATGTCGTGGTGTAACGTCCGCCTGCAACAGCGAACTGTAACGAATGAATCTCCAGACGTACACACTTCCTGTTTGTTCCAGACGAATATCACAGGTTATGACTCTTGCGTTCCGTTTTCTATGTTGAATTCCTTTGTTGTAACATAGTGCACATCCCTTTATTTCTTATAGTCATTTCTACGAGAAGTCTATCCGGCATCTCGCCTGGTCTCACCATTCATGACATTTATTTGCGACGGTAATATATTCTTCTCACACAACTCATACTTTGTAACCAGTGTATAGAATGGCAGGTGCCAAGTCTACAGAACAAAACGTCAGTGAACAGGTGGGAACGGGGGAGATTTGAAGATGTATCTGCCGCTTCGCCGTCCAACATCGTAACAACCACGAAGCCATGATTCTTGGAATTTGCTCGATGTTGCTCATCTTGAGCTTGGACGTTCTCTGTTTCTATTTTTGTTTTTGACAGTTCAGTACAGATTCTTCCTGTTTTCATGCTTGATCTGTGTTAAGTTTTTGATAGGGTATCCACTGAGCCATCGTACCACTAAATCTTACAGGAGGCGGGGGGTGGGAGGGGGGCGAGGTTCTGAGATGGGGAATTTCCCCTGTGGGAATGCAGTATACATGAAGTGCCCAAGTGCTTTCGCCGCTCTGAGTCAAATGCATGGGGTCTCATATCAAGTTCGCCAAATGGCTCTGAGCACTATGGGACTTAACATCAGTGGTCATCAGTCCCCTAGAACTTAGAACTTCTTAAACCTAACTAAGGACATCGCACACATCCATGCCCGAGGCAGGATTCGAACCTGCGACCGTTGTGTGATTGGATTGAAGAGTACCTAGATAACAGAACGCAGCATGTCATTCTCAATGGAGAGAAGTCTTCCGAAGTAAAAGTGATTTCAGGTGTGCCGCAGCGGAGTGTCGTAGGACCGTTGCTATTCACAATATACACAAGTGACCTTGTGGATAACATAGGAAGTTCACTGAGGCTTTTTGCGGATGATGCTGTGGTATATCGAGAGGTTGTAACAATGGAAAATTGTACAGAAATGCAGGAGGATCTGCAGCGAATTGACGCATGGTGCAGGGAATGGCAATTGAATTTCAATGCAGACGAGTGTAGCGTGCTGCGAATACATAGAAAGAAAGATCCGTTATCATTTAGCCACAATATAGCACGTCAGCAACTGGAAGCAGTTAGTTCCACAAATTATCTGGCAGTACGCATTAGGAGTGATTTAAAATGGAATGATCATATAAAGTTGATCGTCGGTAAAGCAGATGCCAGACTGAGATTCATTGGAAGAATCCTAAGGAAATGCAATCCGAAAAAAAAGGAAGTAGGTTACAGTACGCTTGTTCGCCCACTGGTTGAATACTGCTCACCAGTGTGGGATCCGAACCAGATAGGGTTGATAGAAGAGAGAGAGAAGATCCAACGGAGAGCAGCGCGCTTCGTTACAGGATCATTTAGTAATCGCGAAAGCGTTACGGAGATGATAGATAAACTCCAGTGGAAGACTCTGCAGGAGAGACGCTCAGTAGATCGGTACGGGCTTTTGTTGAAGTTTCGAGAACATACCTTCACCTAGGACTCAAGCAGTATATTGCTCCCTCCTACGAATATCTCGCGAAGAGACCATGAGGATAAAATCAGACACATAAGAGCCCACACAGGGGCATACCGACAATCTTTCTTTCCACGAATAATACGAGACTGGAATAGAAGGGAGAACCGATAGAGGTACTCAAGGTACCCTCCGCCACACACCGTCAGGTGGTTTGCGGAGTGTAGATGTAGATGTAGATGTAGACCGTAGCGGTCACGCGGTTCCAGACTGAAGCGCCTAGAACCGCACGGCCACACCGGCCGGCTATCAAGTTCACCAACCCGTGGTCTTCTATAAATGTCCGTTGCGCGGAAAGCAGCACGTAGGTCGTAGATCTGTGGTCTCTGGGCTGTAATGAACTGTTAGTGACGAACTGATATTACGTAAATGACCGATTATTTTACTTTTATGAGATGAATTTGTGGTGTCCCCGCCAGACACTACACTTGCTAGGTGGTAGCCTTTAAATCGGCCGCGGTCCGTTAGTATACGTCGGACCCGTGTGTCGCCACTGTCAGTGATTGCAGACCGAGCGCCGCCACACGGCAGGTCTAGAGAGACGTCCTAGCACTCGCCCCAGTTGTACAGCAGACTTTGCCAGAGATGGATCACTGACAAATACGCTCTCATTTGCCGAGACGATAGTTAGCATAGCCTTCAGCTACGTCATTTGCTACGACCAAGCAAGGCGCCATTACCAGTTTATATTGAGATTGTAATTAATGTATCATCAAGAGCGATGTTCTCCAATTATGGATTAAAGTATTCCAGAAGCTATGTACTATTTTTGGCTACTATAACTCCTTTAACTGTTCCAGACCTCACGCCAGTCTGCGTGAGCTTAAACGCGTGCATTTCGGCCTCCTCTAGCAACACGGTGTTGGCTCTTCTGCCAACACATCAGAATTTCCTATTAATGCTAACAGATGGTGAGATTTAGAATATTTATCTACCGTCTACTTAACAATACTTATTCTTTTGACTGTTTCAGACTTGACATTTCGTTATACAATGAAAATACAGTCGATCGCTTCAGACAAACGTCGGTGCCTCAAGACAATTCTTACCGGAGCGATCTTTTTATTTATTTATTTAATTTTGGCTTTCGACAGTAAAGACTATACGGTCAAAAGCAGTGCCATGTTAACATAATTGCAGTTTCCTCATTAGAAAATTAAAAATATGTTCGATATACAAACCTGGTTTCTCAGTGGAAAATAGAAACGTTAAGAGACAAAGGCGAGACAGCCAGCAGTAGGTAGACTGTCCCAAGTTAACATTTGCGCAGCTTTCACAACAGAACAATGATAACATTGTGGAGTATAAAGATACGTTGGTTATATAAAAACAGAAACAAACACCAAATTACTACCCAGAGTTCGAACCAGGCCGGTTACAAAAGAGGACGACATTTATAGAAACTTGTACCTGAAAACTGGACAACGGTGTCGTATACAAAGATAAGTTCTTAGTGCAAAGTAAGAACCAGACACATCCCACTTTTCAGACTGGGCTGGATTCGTGGGAGGACAAGATCAACACTGCTTATGGTCAGAGCCGGATACAGGACATTTTAAATAGTTCGTGCAGAAATATAAATCAAACCGGTGAAATAAGGTAATTACATTTGTAGCCGAAGTCATTAGGCAGCGCACACAACTTCGCTGCTTCGGCGTGAGTTTATGCGGGACCCGAAGATTCGTGATGTACTTCCTCTGGAATTTCGTTTAACTTTTTTTATTACTTTGCTTATTATTATGAATTTTGAAATCAGTGGACGATATCTTGCTTTTCAGAGAGGCACTTATTAGAGTATCATAGACGTTTATGTCATACTTTTTAAATAATGTTGTTGTTGTTGTTGTTGTTGTTGTTGTTGTTGTTGTAGTCTTCAGTCCAGAGACTGGTTTGATGCAGCCCTCCAAGCTACTCTATCCTGTGCAAGCTTCGTCTCCCAGTACCTACTGCAACCTACATCCTTCTGAATCTGCTTACTGTATTCATCTCTTGGTCTCCCTCTACGATTTTTACCCTCCACGCTGCCCTCCAGTACTAAATTGGTGATCCCTTGATGCCTCACAACATGTCCTACCAACCGATCCCTTCTTCTAGTCAAGGTGTGCCACAAATTTCTCTTCTCCCTAATTGTGTTCAGTACCTCCTTATTAGTTACGGGATCTACCCATCTAATCTTCAGCGTTCTTCTGTAGCACCACATTTCGAAAGCTTCTATTCTCTTCTTGCCCAAACTATTTATCGTCCATGTTTCACTTCCATACATGGCTACACTCCATACAAATACTTTCAGAAACGACTTCCTGACAATTAAATCTATACATGATGTTATCAAATTTCTCTTCTTCAGAAACGCTTTCCTTGCCATTGCCAGTCTACATTTTATATCCTCTTCAACCGTCATCAGTTATTTTGCTCCCCAAATAGCAAAATTCATTTACTACTTCAAGCATCTCATTTCCTAATCCAATTCCCGCAGCATCATCCGACTTAATTCGACTGCATTCCATTATTCTCGTTTTGCTTTTGTTGATCTTCATCTTATATCCTTCCTTCAAGACACCATCCATTCCGTTCATCTGCTCTTCCAAGTGCTTTGCTGTCTCTGACAGAATTACGTCATCGGCGAACACCGAAGTTTTAATTTTTTCTCTATGGGTTTTAATACCTACTGCGAATTTTTCTTTTGTTTCCTTTACTGCTTGCTCAATATACAGATTGAATAACATCGGGGATAGGCTGCAACCCTGTCTTACTCCCTTCCCAACCACTGCTTCCCTTTCATGCCCCTCGGCTCTTAAAATTGCCATCTGTTAATAATGTGAATAATAGACAATTGGCTTTTTGACACGCTGCCTCCGAACACAGCAACCAATCATAGTAAAGCACTACAATCCATGCTGTCTTTCCCTGGAGAGTAGTACCGGTCATGTCATCCGCTACTGGTACCTCACACTTCGTATTCCGTCATCTTCTTAATGCTGCTAGATATCATAGCTTATAACGCCACAAATATTACAGAAGCTCACGGAGATGCTCTGTATTGGTGTGAGACAGCGTTGTCAGCTCCTCCCAGAGTTTGAAAGGGACCTCGTTGCGAGTCACTACTTCGCCAGCTAGTCGATTCGTGCAGTACCCATATTTGAGAGTCATTCGGACGTGGCTGTGACGCGATGCTAGACTCCAGCAGGACAGAGGTGAGGCACACTCGCCGTTAATGCTCCAGTGGACGACACCTGATCGCCGCAAGGCTCGATCGACGTATTGTGCACCAGACACATCGCAGTCCCTTCACATCGACGCTTGGCGTCCAAAAACGAGTAATAGACTTCGTGCAAGATTCTGTGTCATCCCGCACCATTAGTGGGAGACTAACAGGGATTTAGCGTTCCAAGCGTAGGCTGGTGCTGACGCAGCAAAATAAACCACTCCGGTTGGAGTGTTGTGCAGACCGGGAAGCACGTACTGCTGTCGCACTATGTTCCGACGTAAGTTGCTGTAATGATCAGCAAATATTATGTGAGCCTAGATAGAGGCAAGCTTACAGTGCGGTGCTATTATAGCGAGACGTATGTGTAAGACGCCAACGTCCAGATTTCCCTCCACTGAAGTTGGATTTGTGAACAGAAACCGCTAGAGGAATAAAGTTTTCTTGGTACAGCTGGTGCTTTGCAATGTATTATTCTAACAACTATCAGATATGTGGGTGCATAAGAACTACTCCGCTTCATTGCCAAGTAGCCCTCCCCTGCTAAGCAGACAAGAAGCTGTGTGGAAAAGATGTCACACAATTAAGCATAATCTTCAACTTTCTGCGTTCTCAGGAAACCGCCTTCCTTCCAGAAGTGCACTCCTGCGACTGACTAAACAGCGTGTGAAAGTTCACCATCGACAGAGAGTGGTCTGAAACCTGGTCTACGAATGGTCCACATGTAGTGGGATGTGTTATTCACTCTTTTTAGGCTCCGAACTACCGCGATACGAGTGGAAAAATGTGCAAATCGGATACCAACAGGACGTTGTGTGTGGGGGGGCACAGTCTATTCAGCCCAACCTGTGACAGTGGAGCCGAACTAGACCGGCACACTGAGCGATACAAACGACTTTTTCTTGGCTGCACCATCAATCTCGAATGGAGAAAGATACAGGATATTAGCATACAACAACTGCTTCCTAATTTAATGTATCATTTGGGTTTATTGCTGTTTTTTTAATTTTTTATGCTACTGCATATGTAGTGCTATATACTAAACAAATAATTTGTTTGCCTCTTCCCATCACAGTTTTCATAGATTTTTCGTTAGTTTGATAGTTGCTATGTGATATCGCCCACCTGAGAACTACCTTTTGCGCAGTAATTTCCGACCCGGAACTTGGTCAGATTAAAACTGTATCTCAGAATCGAAATGGAACTCATAAAGCAGCCTTTCGTAGACAGTACTCTTATTTGCTGTTTTACCCAGGCCTGAATAGCTAAGCAGGTAACATAATTATCTGCGAGAGGCTAGTTGGCGGTAAGTTTTTCCATTCAGGTTGTCACAGACCCAAATTTGTTGAAAGACAGTTACATTTTCGCCTTAGTTGTGTTATGAACACACTCATCTTGTGCGCTCAGCTCATTTGGGACTCGTGTCGTATGAGCTGTTGAAAATGTTAAAATGCCGGTATTAGTCGTTGGTGTGAAATAAATAGTGTCCACAATGCAACGAAATGTCTCTCAACAAGACATCGGGATCGAATTCCGGCATTACTCTCCGTTTTCATCCACCCGACATCAAATGGTTGCTCATTTAAAGGGTCATTCTGGACCCTGCCAGTTTCGAAATCCTGGCCACACAACAATTATTGTAAGAATGCTTAAAGCTGTTTTTCAGCAGTGATAAGGGTGATCACAATCACCCCTCCTGACGTTGCTTCTGCCTATTTTAGTGTTACCGAGATTGTTAACAGCTCTGTAGTCATTATCGTGTAATAAAAATTGCATTTTTGTTACTACTGTGTTAGCACTTCGGGTTGCTGCATCAGATTTTGAGCCGTCAGTGTGTAACAGTCTCATTGTTGCGCAGCTGCTGGCAAGTTAACGAAAATACTAGATACCGAAAGTTTACAATGTTGTGACTGTTTTCGAAACATAGTAGGGGAAAGAGGAGTTACACCTTCAGGATACAGCAACTGAAAGCGAAGGAGAGGAGGGCGCTGGGGAGAGAGAGAGACAGAGAGAAAGAGAAAGAGAGAGAGAGAGAGAGAGAGGCAGGGAGAGAGAGTGGCAGGGAGAGGGGAGAGATGGAGAGGGACAGAGGGGGTGGGGGATTTACGATAAATCCCTTCCCTCAAAACCTTCGTTCCTTCACACCTCCTCTGTGTCACCACCGGTGACGTGTCTTTGATCTCATTTGTACTTACGCTGCAGTACACGCGAGGTGCTAAGTTGCTTCCACTGCCCTGAGTGGAATACATACGTTCTTAATAATGTCACCGACATGCAATCTTTTACAGTTGTTGTTCACTGAGCACAACACAGCACCTAGGTCGTGGATCCGTTCTTGAGGGGGTAATGAATTGCTAGCGAGGATCAGGTACATTGTAGTGTATAAACAATTGCAGAGTGCTTGTATAAATTGTAGTCTATTGTATAAATAATTAAATTTTAAATTGGTTTGTTTAAACGGGATGCCACTCGCTTTTTAATTGCAGAATGCGACAAATTACACAATTATAGTCCACTTTATGAATCACAAATAATTTCTGTTCTTCACATTTCCACAGAAAACAAACAAAATAATGAACTCGTGTTCGCGTAACCACTATACTACTACCTCTGAGTTACATGTCCAAAAAATCAGAGACTGCTAATTAAGTTCTTAACAGATACTGACCGCAGCATACGACAAGTTCGTCCTCAGAGGCTGCCGAACCAGCTGTGTACAGCCGATCCTCCTCGCTCGCCATCCAAGTTTGGCACAACCCAAAGATCTTCAAAGGGCTTCGTCTGCCCTTTCGTTTAGCAACTGTTCATTATACTGCTGGTAATTAACACTTACGAAACAATGGAATGATATCCTGTTATTGAGAGATGGTCTTATATGAAATACAAGTAAATTCACTCTTCAGTTTTTCTATTATTAATAACAGAGGTTTATCATTTTGGCGCGCTACTTCCGAACACAGCAGCCAATCGTGGAGGAGGACCACAGTTTAGGCGGTCTTTCTCACGATAAAAGTACCGAATAGCCCACCTGTTATCGGTACACATTACGTCATGATCCCACTGCTGTCTTCTAACCTACTCTAAAACGATCTTCGTGTAACTGACTATGATGGCTGTAAAGCCAGGAAGAGGAAAATATGACAAGGATAGTGCTCCGATGTACGCAGGCTGTTTGCTGTTCGATGTTTGTCTAGTGTCCAATTTGTGAATCATATGAACGAATGCGTACTGCAGGCTGGCGCAAGCAGTTCCCTGCATTTTCTGTTTTTGTTGTTGTGAGCCATGAGGTTGTTTTTTGTGCTGCATCTGTAAATATTTTGAGCCCCACACTTCCACGTTCTGTATAATACACCAACTGGGGAAAAATCGCAACAACAACGAGCTGCGCGACGTAAAGGAAAGTTGGTAGGCCTGTTTCTACATCTGAAAGATGATGTTTGTTCATATTTCACGCCAGTCGCATATGAGTGGCACCAGTAGCACCACTATGAGAAAGCAAATCAGGTTTGCTTTAAATAGCCGTTGCAATGGTCGTGAGCATTGGTTACCCTAGAGATTGGAAGTGGTGAACTGATGTTACTCAAGAGTGCTTTTAAGGCGACAAAGACTCCATTATCAGCACCTCACAGAGTTTGAACTAGGTCGTGTAATATGGTCAGGAGAAGTAGGATGTTCCTTCAGCCTTACTGCAGAAGGACACGGCTGGAATGTAGCCACTGTACCTGATTGCTGGCAGCGCTGATCACGCGAAGGTACGATCGCAAGAAGACCGGATTCGGGACGGCCACGTGGCACTGCAGAGAGAGAGAACACCGTCGTGTTCGGCGTATGGGTATGGCGCGTCGTACCGCATCTGCAGTAGCAACTAGAGCAGGACACAACGAACTGCTGGAAATCGGTTATTCCGAACCAGACATCCTGTAGCGAGCATTCCGCTGACCCAAACCACCGGCGTTTGCGACTTCAGTGGTGGCTTATTGGAAGCCAGGGTGGAGGTCAGTTGTGTTTTCTGATGAAAGCTGGTACTGTTTCTGTGCCAATGATGGCCGTGTGTTAGGAGGAGGCTAGTTGATGGCCTGCAACCAACCTGTCTGCGTGCTAGACACACTGGACCTACACCTGGAGTTACGGTCTCAGGAGCGATTTCCTACGACAGCGGGAGCAATGTCGTGGCTGCAAATTTGTACGTCAATCAGCTGATTTGACCTCCTGTACTGACGTCCATGAGCACCACCACCAGCGTCATCGACAAACAGCATTAACTGTCGTTGTATTGACCGACCAAATGCAACAGACATAGAATTCCAGCCCACAAACTGAAAATCGGCACCTGCACAACAAAAAATGGTTCAAATGGCTCTGAGCGCTATGGGACTCAACTGCTGAGGTCATTAGTCCCCCAGAACTTAGAAGTACTTAAACCTAACTAACATAAGGACACCACACACATCCATGCCCGAGGCAGGATTCGAACCTGCGACCGTAGCAGCAGCGCGGTTCCGGACTGAAGCGCCTAGAATCGCTCGGCCACAACGGCCGGCACCTGCACAACAGAATGCAGACATGTCTACATGGTTGCATTCAACACTCTGGCGATTAAACCGGTTATTAATGTACCAGCATTTCACATTTGCAATGGTTTATCTCGTACTTACATTCACCTATGATCTTGCAATGTTAATCATTTAAATATATTACCTAGACAAATATATTCACAAAAAATTCATTACTCCACACTAGTTTTTGGTTGCGATTTTTGTCCGCCAGCGAGTGTTATAGCTATTTGCGAGATACTCTTGAGTTCGAAAATTTTATAGTGAGTAAAACTCAATACATTTTTTATATACTTAAAGTGTGGACGGCTAAATCATACTTAAGTGGTTCTGCCCTATGCTGCAGCTTGAAATGGAGAAAAGGTCTTCTGAGGTGAAAGATGCGTTATCTGCAAATGAACTGAGCTTCTTCAATGTTTTAATAGTTGTATCTGTCTTGAAAACTTAAATCTGTCTAAAATATTATTCTAATCCAGAACTTGTTTCACTTGTAACAGATTTTTGATAACTCTTGCTCTTGATTTTATTTCAGTTATTGATCACCTATGTTCACTAGAGTACATGTGTTAACAAATAAACTCATAAATACAATATTGACAAGATTTTCTCGATCGGAAGTCTTTTAAATTCAAATATGACATTTTTCTTCGAGGTACATGACGATGTTGTACCTCGGAACTTCGTTTGTTTTGGATTTCACTTTTCCGGAGTAATTTCTATAATTTCAGAACAAGATTACCGTACACACAAACAAAATATTGCAGCAAACTCCTATGACAACAACTGAAGTCAACTGGACACACAGCAGCAACATAAACACTGTATTTCGAAAGTGAAAAAGTGTACCTTGCAGGTGAAAGTTACGCGAAAACATGTATTGTGTTTGTGTGCGCCTCTCCACAACAAGTAAGGACTGATACTTCGAAACTAACTGTAAATAATAGCAAAATTTCGTCGTCAAATATTCTCACACAACAAAATAACGTGTATGGAGAAAGTGATTGGTTAACTCGTCAATCAGACTTACAGTATCACTATTTAAACCAGATGACAAGCTACCGACAAATAGTTGTGTAAAAAAGGTCTTACATAATCTTGCAATGGAGGAAAAACCCGGACAATTGCGAGTAAGACTGGCGGTCTGAGGGTTCGAAATCAAACCACGTGTTTATGGCGACTCCTCACGTCGTTAAGTGGTGAAGGCTAGGTTGAACCGAAAATTGAAAATTCTGTGGTCCGACCGAGATTAGATTCCCCGACCTCTCATTTTCCAGCCACGATTTGACCGCTAGAGCAAGAGGTCCGACGTGTGTATAAATGCTACATCTTTACGTTCACCGGAGTGACTATGCGAGTATCAAAATTTGCGACATTTATATGGCCGTATCCTCTGATTCCATTGACTTAGAAGCTTAAATTTACACACCGCCAACGCACCATACACCTTATAATTTGACATACGTTTCAACTTAGTACCTCTGACCGTTTCTGAGGAGGAGTCTTAATAGACGCGGAGACAGACTGGCAACAATTTTTAATGTGGGAAAATTAAGAATTAATAATTCCAGGATTTTTTTCTTTACTTGTAATGTGAAATCTTGCTTCTTGCCAAATTATATGATTCTAGGCCAACGGGGAGGTTTTAACGAATAGCTTTGAGAGTATCAAAATATGTGACATAAATGGCCGTATCTTTCGATGGCATTAACTTGTTGGCTCAATGTTTTATACCACCAAGGGATAGTAGACATTAGTATGTGACATAAATTTCGTCTTGCAACATCTACCCGTTCCTGAGAAACATGGTTTTAACAGTCGGACAGACAGACAGATGGACTACAGTGTGATTCTATAATGGTTCCGTTTTTACCAATTAACGCCGGCCGGGGTGGGAGTGCGGTTCTAGGCGCTACAGTCTGGAACCGCGTGACCGCTACGGTCGCAGGTTCGAATCCTGCCTCGGGCATGGATTTGTGTGATGTCCTTAGGTTAGTTAGGTTTAAGTAGTTGTAAGTTCTAGGGGACTGATGACCTCAGATGTTGAGTCCCATAGTGCTCAGAGCCATTTTACCAATTAACGTACAGAACACTAATTAACGTAATAATAGCAACAGTGCTTTTCTGACATGAAGGGTTTGTCAAGGGAGAGGAATTTGCAGCAGACCGCATCAAACTAACCAGAAGACTAATGACTCAAGAAAAGAAAAGCAACAGATGAAAACTTTTTAGGCCTAATTTCGTTATAATACTTATTATTTAAGACATGTTTATGTTTTGCAGAAGTGAATAAAATACCCTGTGACGATGGGACAAAGATGTTGACACATGTTCGGGAGTGTACAAAAATAGTTGTCCGCTTAATAGGAGGACCTGAAAGTCAGATATTTTGTCTGCAAATACCGATACGGTACATCTGGAGTTCGAAAAGCAAATGATGCAAAGTGCTCTCCTTCTCTCCAAAGAACAGAAAATGGTAACAAGATTGTCGATCACGTTCGTTCATATTGTTATTGTCCTTCTCCCCGACGTACAGTTTCGCCGCGTGACTGTCCACGTTGTCCCGTGTCAACGTGCCGCTATTGGCTCCATTCACAGCTGTCTGGCGACTCGTGCCTTTCCGGTAGCACCGCCAAGCGGCGGCAGCGCGAACCACGACCACAGCAGGTAGAAGGTGCGTCACGCCTGTTGCTACGAATCCTGATGCATCTGTTGTTAACATCATACGCCGGTTTGGACCCATCTCGCAATACGTGTTCCCATGCAAGTGTGGGCCTACGTACAAATCAGATCAAGTTAAACAAGTAAATAACATAAAATAATAAATACCCGAAATGCTAAGGAGAGACGACGAGAATGGGCCCTTGCTTGTTGCGTCCCATGTTATTCCAAACACTTCGTTCGAGGAGTTCTTCTGAAACTTCATGGGAAAAAAATTTCAAATATAAAGTGAAGGGCTAGTGACCTGATTTTTGCTCGCCTGATATTTATTTATTAAAAAAACACCTGTTTCCGTCTTCTGATTCATCGAGATGTAATGACGAAACGGACCAAGACGGATAAATCTCTAATCTTTGTAAGCTTTGTTTACGTTAGTCGTCTTGAATTTCAAACGCACGCTTGGCTTCAAATTGTAGCATACATACCTGATTCCATTACCATAATAGGTCAGTCTATGTGTCTATTTTAGCTCTAAGAGCGAGGGCGTTTTATCACTATGTTTAGGTTTAACTATAATGTTCCGCTTTGCAGGAAATAAGCGGCGTATTCCGTCACAAGGACATGGACTTCAACGTGGAAAAGTATATGCGTAAATTACTTACACCGACTGGTGATTATTACATCTAGGAGATTACTCACAACCCACAAAGGTGCCATATTACTTTTTATCGAAAACTTGGTCTAGTTCTTTAGCAGTTGATATTGAAAAACAGTGACATATTTCGGATCTGTAAAAGTTGAGTATACATTGTTTAAAGATAACTCCTCTGATTCGTTCCAGTATTTAGCTCATTCAAATTTTTATTGTCTGTGAAAATTAGTATTATTCTCCACTAATGGTGTAAATGTTAAACGATTACGGCATAAAAATAGTTTCATGCATTGTCGTTTCCACCAGTTTGGTGCTGTTTCTCTTGATCATAAGTTTGGAAAACAACTCACTACACTAAAAGATCTTTCAAACATGTTTCTCGTTGGGTAAATACATGCACACTTCAAGTTTTGGAGGAATCGCTTAACCTTAAAGGAAAATTTTTATGTAGTGTGTGTAATGCGGATTGTTCTGCACGTGTAAAATGTGCTCGTTTCTCCTATTAGTCGAATTAAACATTGAACGTTAGATCCTCATACGTCTGCCTGAGAGAACTACAAACAGTATACTGTAAGTCAGTGTTTAGCGATAGTTTTTTTATCCTAAGTCGGTAATTTAATTTTTCGCGGGCACTGTTCAAGAAACTGATTCAGAGCAGCTAATATTAAACGGCAGAAATCTCGTAGAAGATTCACTAATGTATTCGTCACGACAGCCCTTTTCTTTCTTTTTTGTAGGATCGTAGAATTTAGTAACAAAGAATCAAATTTACTGTCGTTATTTCACAGACCCTTGCTACTCGTAAGTATCGGAAGTTCGATAGAGCCTAAAAATTAAGTTCCTTTTCGAGCTATAAATGATCAATTGCTAGGAAGATTAACACAATAATTTTCTTCGTGTGTTCGTGCAGGGGCCAACTGAATAAGAAGGCAGGACAACTGAGATTTAACTGGGTTATTACAGTATGCTGACAAGCTTTGCTTTGAAAATGGTAACAAGGAAAATCAGTGGAAGGAAAAGCAGTGGCGCAGTGGTTAGCACACTGGACTCCCATTTCGGAGGACGACATTCCAAACCCGCGTCCGGCCATCCTGATTTAGGTTTTCCGCGGTTACTCTCAAATCGCTTCAGGCAAATGCCTGGATGGTTCCTTCGAAAGGGCACGGCCGACTTCCATCCCCATCCTTCCTTAACCCGATGGGACCGATGACCTCGCTGTTTGGTACCCTCCCCCAAATCCAACCAACCGTCCCAGTAGGACTGTCCTCAAAGGGGTTTAGGCAAACTACAGAAACCTAATTGTGGATTGTGGGACATGGAGTTCACTGCATTCTTCTGGAGCGAGGGCTCAGAGTCTTAAGAATTGCAATAGTTAGAGATTACAAGGCAAAATATTGAAAAAGTTTCTGCTGGATTATGAGAAGGAAAAAAATAGTTTTACTTTGACCTATTGTCTTTCCTTTCTTGCCATTCTACGGCAGCTCATTCATTCTTTTATTCTTTGCTCAGTCACTATCTTTCGTTAATATGCTAAAAAAGTAAATAAGCACATCGTTTATACAGGGTGTTTCAAAAATGACCGGTATATTTGAAACGGCAGTAAAAACTAAACGAGCAGCGATAGAAATACACCGTTTGTTGCAATATGGTTGGGACAACAGTACATTTTCAGGCAGACAAACTTTCGAAATTACAGTAGTTACAGTTTTCAACAACAGATGGCGCTGCGGTCTGGGAAACTCTATAGTACGATATTTTCCACATATCCACCATGCGTAGCAATAATATGGCGTAGTCTCTGAATGAAATTATCCGAAACCTTTGACAACGTGTCTGGCGGAATGGCTTCACATGCAGATGAGATGTACTGCTTCAGCTGTTCAATTGTTTCTGGATTCTGGCGGTACACCTGGTCTTTCAAGTGTCCCCACAGAAAGAAGTCACAGGGGTTCATGTGTGGCGAATAGGGAGGCCAATCCACGCCGCCTCCTGTATGTTTCGGATAGCCCAAAGCAATCACACGATCATCGAAATATTCATTCAGGAAATTAAAGACGTCGGCCGTGCGATGTGGCCGGGCACCATCTTGCATAAACCACGAGGTGCTCGCAGTGTCGTCTAAGGCAATTTGTACCGCCACAAATTCACGAAGAATGTCCAGATACCGTGATGCAGTAATCGTTTCGGATCTGAAAAATGGGCCAATGATTCCTTTGGAAGACATGGCGGCCCAGACCAGTACTTTTTGAGGATGCAGGGACGATGGGACTGCAACATGGGGCTTTTCGGTTCCCCATATGCGCCAGTTCTGTTTATTGACGAAGCCGTCCAGGTAAAAATAAGCTTCGTCAGTAAACCAAATGCTGCCCACATGCATATCGCCGTCATCAATCCTGTGCACTATATCGTTAGCGAATGTCTCTCGTGCAGCAATGGTAGCGGCGCTGAGGGGTTGCCGCGTTTGAATTTTGTATGGATAGAGGTGTAAACTCTGGCGCATGAGACGATACGTGGACGTTGGCGTCATTTGGACCGCAGCTGCAACACGGCGAACGGACACCCGAGGCCGCTGTTGGATCACCTGCTGCACTAGCTGCGCGTTGCCCTCTGTGGTTGCCGTACGCGGTCGCCCTACCTTTCCAGCACGTTCATCCGTCACGTTCCCAGTCCGTTGAAATTTTTCAAACAGATCCTTTATTGTATCGCTTTTCGGTCCTTTGGTTACATTAAACCTCCGTTGAAAACTTCGTCGTGTTGCAACAACACTGTGTTCTAGGCGGTGGAATTCCAACACCAGAAAAATCCTCTGTTCTAAGGAATAAACCATGTTGTCTACAGCACACTTGCACGTTGTGAACAGCACACGCTTACAGCAGAAAGACGACGTACAGAATGGCGCACCCACAGACTGCGTTGTCTTCTATCTCTTTCACATCACTTGCAGCGCCATCTGTTGTTGAAAATTGTAACTACTGTAATTTCGAAAGTTTTTCTGCCTGAAAATGTACTGTTGTCCCAAGCATATTGCAACAAACGGTGTATTACTATCGCTGCTCATTTAGTTTTTATTGCCGTTTCAAATATACCGGTCATTTTTGAAACACCCTGTATCACTTTTACTGAACTGTTTGGACCCCATTAACTGTCGATGCACTGTGAGAGAAATGCAATGATTTGATTTATTCTGTTGATTTGACTTGATCAGATTAGAGCTTAAGTCTTCGTTAATCTCTGTCCAAGGTGTGATACATCCTGCAAAACTTTGGTAAACCGTAACATATTAAATAACTTAATGCCAGGTTCTTGAAGAAGGTATTCAGTAGAATATCGCTATAAGTTTGTCGAATGATAGCCCGGCCTTGATTCCCAGGCGCAAAGAGAAGGTGCTGCTGATCTATCACCGCTTCATCGTCCTGCGAAAAAATTCACGCTCACTGACAGCTAGATCATGCGAAACGGAAGCGCCTTCAGTTTCACAACAAGACATTCGACATCAGCGAGAGTTATCTCCCATGCACATCTGAGAATGAAGGCATTTTCTAGTGGTCTGCAAAACCGTTATTCAGCTTGACTCAGGAGCACTGAGAACTGTAGTTGCGGGAACGGGTAACGTAACGTTTAACACGTCAGCGTTGGCGTAATTCGAGCTTACCATCACTGTCGACTTCGCTTTATTCGCTGAATTCTAGGAAAATTTACTTCATCTATATGTGCATAGCACTTCTGCGACCATTCTTGCGTACTGCTAGATTGTTTGGGATCCCACCCAGGTCTGGCTAAGGGAAGACATCGAAGTAATTCAGGGGCGTGCTGCTAAATTTGTTACAAGTAAGTTCTATTAACACGCGAGTATTACGCAAATGTTTCGTGAATTGAGATGGGAATACCAAGTGGGAAGAACATATTCTTTTTGTATAACACTAATGAGAAAGTCAAGGGAACCGGTATTGGCGAAAAAATGAAAAAGATTCTGCTGCCACCAACGTACCTCCCGCGTAAAGAGAACATAAGAGAAATCAGGGTCCGTACGGAGACCTGTAAACAGCCGTTCCTTTTTGTTTTTGAGAGTGGAACGGGAAATTGCCATCTGGGGTACAAGGTACCCCGCACAATGCTCCGTATGGTAGCTTCTGCAGTATGTGTGTAGACAGAGGTGAAATGAATATACACGTTCGAAGCAATTATCATTACATAATTTTAAGGAATCTGTGATTTATAGCTTCTGAATATGCTTGATAAATCACGATTTGTAAACTAGCCCTATGTCAATTTATTTCAAACAACGAGTTTCGGCCAGACAACACATCACTCACAGATATGATACATGAAGTAAAGGACGTACGTCATATCAGGACAATTAACATCTACGATAATGTTGGAAGCTGAAGAAATGAATTAAAATTTGCGGCCAGGAAACGAATCATTCATCACTATAGATTATACTACGGGCAATTACGCTAGGGGCAAGTAAGGTTGTCGATCCACTGGGGATCGTATTTCCAGTACAGTGCCGTTGCTACCCATAAAACCTAACTGGAACAACCAGGGTTTGTTCGATAACGTCGTGGCTGCTTTATTGGCAAAACGAGAGACGTCGGGGAGATGACAGTAGAAGTGCCGTTGATGTGAAAGTAATTTAAGATGTGGGTTGGGTTGTTTAAGGGAGGAGACCAGACAGTGAGGTCATCGGTTTCATCGGATTAGGGAAGAACGGGGAAGGAAGTCAGTCATGCCCTTTTAAAGGAACCATCCCGGCATTTGCTTGGAGCGATTTAGGGAAATCACGGAAAACCTAAATCAGGATGGCTGGACGCGGGGTTGAACCGTCGTCCTCCCGAATGCGTGTCCAGTGCGCCACCTCATTCGGTTTAAGATGTGGTGCTAGCACAGTAAGACAGTGATGACAAAAATAATCAGCATGTAAACGTCTGATGATGGCCTTGTAAGCCGAAACCCGCTTAACAGAATAATTTAATACTGAAGAACAAAGGCAAACTACAGCTTTTCATTTATTACAGTATTGTTCTACCAAGAACCGACGGAAGATCTTAACATAAAAATAACCAGATTAAGTTGTTAAACGAACGACTTCGTGATCTGACCAGACATACCTACGTCTGCAAGAGTACCTAAGCTCTTCCACCCGCATTATGGTGTATGGTGGAGGGTACTTCTCGCACCATTTTCGTCCATACCAGTACCATTAACAAATGGTGCTTGGAAGATACTGGAGGCTAGCCTCCGTATAGTATCGTATTTTTACCATTGGATTATGATCTTTATGGTGCAGGGATATACATAGCTGTTCGGAAATATGTAGCACCGACCTTCGACGAAAGCAACTATATCGGTCGTGACCCGCCAATACTAAGTCCCTTGACTTGATAATACCTTTGGATTTTTTGTGTGTGGGGGATACTCAGAAAATGGGGTATATTCTAGCCTTGTTGATTGTATAGTTGAACTTCGGAAAGGCACTGTCGTATTAAAATACACTATTAGACACAATGTGTCTAATAGTGCATTTTAATAAGGCAGTATGCCATCTTAGGCCATTTATACCACTTAAAACACATGATAATGGCACTTTGAGGCCGAAATAATTATTGTGTAAGTGTAAATGTAACACTGTAAATAAACAAGTCTGATGGCGGTACTGACTTTGAGGAAATATGACTCTGGCCTTGCATTATGGAAAAAATTATCAAAGCGATGTTGTTCGAAATGGCTCTGAGCACTATGGGACTTAACTACTGAGGTCATCAATCCCGTAGAAATTACTTAAACCTAACTAACCTAAGGACATCACACACATCCATGCCCGAGGCAGGATTCGAACCTGCGACCGTAGCGGTCACGCGGTTCCAAACTGAAGCGCTTAGAACCGCACGGCCACACCGGCCGGCTGATGTTATTCGGACATGGAGCAGATACAGAGAGACAGGAACTGTCGATAACATGCCTCGCTCAGACCGCCCAAGGGCTACTACTGTAGTGGATGACCGCTACCTACGGATTATGGCTCGGAGGAACCCTGACAGCAATGCCACCATGTTGAATAATGCTTTTCGTGCGGCCACAGGACGTCGTGTTAAGATTCAAACTGTGCGCAATAGGCTGCACGATGCGCAACTTCACTCCCGACGTCCATGGCGAGGTCGATCTATGCAACCCCCCCCCCCCCCCCCCCCACACACACACACACCCTCCCTCGCTCACTCACTCACTCACTCTCTTTTCATACTCTGCTCCCAGGGTTAGAACTTACTGTTTTCGATCCAGTCCCTTATAGACTCGCGGTTGTTTTCGGCTAATTACGGCCTACAATTGGCAAGCGACTATAAGTTCCGGCATTTCCCTTACAATCGAGGAAAATCTGCCAACAACGTTAACTAGGACTGGGTGATAGGAATTATTGTGAATTTATTTTTGTAACAGTGTTGCATATCGTAGCAGGGTGGGGGGGGGGGCGGGGGAGTGGCGAATCCGAAACAGCCTGCTCTACTACTTGGGACAGAGAATGAAAAGCACCAAACGACTGTCATACACCATTGAATCTGCTATTTTCAAATTGGTGTATTTCTATTATTTTTCGTCTAGGTTTACTTTCGATTTGTATCACCGATGGAAAACTCAATTCACCTATGTACGTCAAACGTAAATTCTCCCGTCCATGGTGTACAAATGGACGGAAATAAAGTGGTCTCGAAATGAAATAATTTTCTCCGACTGACGTAATGGCGGAGATTCTGACGTTGTTGAAACTTCCCTACTCACATAAATGCTTTGTCATCCAAGAAATCTAACCGAGATCTCCTACGTACGAAGCGAGTACCGTAACAGATTGAACAATACAAGGACTTCTCATGTTGTTTGTTTTTAGGGGTTCTGGATTCTTGCTCTGCATGAAGGCTCCTGGGCTTGGGTTAAAATTAATTAGTTTCACCTCGTCTCGTTGTCGTTGCCCTCTTGTTGACAGGAAACATCCGGTCGGTCTCTGTTCTTCGCTGACCCCAAAACCTTAGGAGTGCAGAATTTATTTTAGGTCGTGATCCGTCGTATTTATAGTTAATGAATAAAACCTTATATGTTTGTCCTCAGGACTTTGTTTACATGAGGGACAGTAAGCGTGTCATACCGGTTTTCACGTACGTGTCTGAAACTTGGACTTCAAATGATTTTTTCAAAAGGAAACTTAAAACTGCTCAGAGAGCTATGGTAACGTAAATTTTAGGTCTCACTAGGAAAGATCGGCGGAAAATAGAAGACATACGACCAGTAACAGGAATAAAAGATATTATAGAACGGGTTAAGACTCTAAAATGGCAGTGGGTAGGACATGTTGCAAGAAAGAAGGATGGACAAAATCAGTTTTAGAGTGGAATCCCAGAGAAAAAACGAAGACCACTAGGGAGAGTACCTGATCGCTGGGATAAGGAACTCAGGAAAGTTGCTGGCTTCAACTGACAGAAGTCCACCGCTGGTAGTTGAGTGGTCAGCGCGACGGCATGTCAATCCTAAGGGCCCGGGTACAGTTCCCGGCTGGTCGTAGATTTTATCTGCTCAGGGACTGGGTGTTGTGTTGTCCTAATCATCATCATTTCATCCCCATCGACGCGTAAGTCGCCGAAGTGGCGTCGAATCGAAAGACTTGCACCCGGCGAACGGTGCACCCGACGAGAGGCCCTAGTCACATGACATTGATCTTTACTGGCAGAAGACTGCACTGGACAGAGATGCGTGGGAACACCTCTCAAAAATGTATTTAATAACTTAAAGAGGCTACATCTTGTATAGACTGAATTAGCTGAGCAATGAAATGAAAAAAAGTGCATCTTCGCAGTGACAACGTGTCCTACCGTTAGAACATACAGGGTCGGAAAAAGTGGCTACTCATTGCAATCTGACACCTTTACAACAGGTTAAAATCAACACTGAACTGTATCAAGGATCTTTAATAGCAGTACACTATGGTGTTAGTAGCAATGATTGTCACAAACAAGATTACCCCAATGTTTTTAATGGGCTGCAATTCGCAGTGACTTTAGGCCCACACCGTATATCTGCTTTCGTCTACTACCCAAACAGAATGCCAGAGGGGTGCGATAAGTCTATATTAAGCTATACTGATAAGGCAAAACATTATGACACTGATGCCTCACGGTGGCGTTGCGGGCACATTACGCTGTAAGAAAAGTATGTAAGCCGAGCTGAGACAGATGGGGCATCACCCTAGCGGTAGACTACAAGTGGAGAAATCAATTCAGAAACGCGACTCTGACGAAGGGCAAATTGTTATTACGCAAAGTCTGTGGACGAGTATCTCGAAAACGGGAAAGCTGGTCGAATGTTCACGCGCTACTGCCGTGAGCATCTACGAAAAGAAGCAGGAGGACAGTGAATCTACCAGTAGGCGCTAAACTGTTGGACGTCCACGGCTCTTCACAGAGCGTGGAATTTAGAGGTTTGTCTGCTCTGCAAAGTAAGACAGATGGCGGCCTGTGGAAAAGGCGAAAGAACACAATGCCGATGCACGCACAAGTGTTGCGGAGCAGACCGTTCATCGTACAGTGCTGAACATGGAGCTCTGAAGGAGATCACACACGACGTTTTCACATGTTGACCAACGACATTGTCAGTTATTACTGCAGTGGTCACAAAATCGTCGAGGTTGGACCGTGGATCACTGTAAATGTGTCGGATGAATCACACTTTTACTACACTAGATCGATGGTCCTCTTCACAGACATCGTCGTCGGTGTGAAGGGCGGCTCGAAACGTGCAGCGCGTCACGGACGCGGGCTGGTGGGAGCAGTATTAAGCTATGGGAGACATTCTACTGCGTTTGCAAGGGACCTGTGGTAGTAATCGCAGACACGCTGGCAGCTGCGAACTATCTACATCCCTTCATGCCTTTCTGATAACTGTCACATATCAGCGTTATACCTGTCTAGGTCTCGAAACAAAAACCGCGCTACAGTGATCTGACGAGCACTCACGTTGATGTTTCGGCGACCTACAGAGCCCATCACCACGGACACAAATCAGCGTCCGTTATTTAATGAAATTACACGACCTGTGCGTAGGCATCCAATGCTGCATAACTGTCCGCACCATTAGCTGAATGGTCAGCGCGTTGGATTGCCACGCATGGGGGTCTGGATTCGATTCCCGGCTGGGGAGGGAGATTTTCTCCCCTCAGGGACTGGGTGTTGTGCTGCCCTCATCATCATTTCATCCCCGTTGTCGACGCGCAGCCTGCCCAATGTGGCGTCGCACTCAATAAACTTCCCGACTGGGAACTCACGGCCACTCACGCCATACGCTCATTTCCATTTTGCTGCATAGCTCCACAAGCCTACCAAACTAACTTTCGGATCCCTAATATACAGAATCAGTGACGTATTTCGTTCCAAAGACGGAGAAACAAGCTGTTACGCAGGTGGCCGTAATGTTTTGGCTCATCTGCGTTAATATTCATTTGTATATTAAAGAAAGAGACCAAGCGAGAAATTCTTAAACACGACCGGTGAAACCTAAATACTTTTCAATGAAAAATTTGTATTACACTTCTTCGTGTTGTACTTCAGTACTATAATGCGTAAAATTATTAGTTAATATTATATAAAATTATATAAAATTATTAGTTAATAAATTTCGTTAAAGGTCCTTTAGGTCTTCACCTGTAATGTAATGGTTATAAAGCTGCCAGATAAACAGGAAGCGAGGCTCCGCGGTCAGACGGTCACATTGGTACCGACCGTCCGCCATGTCTTCCTCTGCAAATGACGTCATTCGGATGCAGGTATGGAGGATCGTGTGGTCAGTACAACACTCTCTCCTCAGTTTTCGGTTTTCATGACCACGGAGCCGCTAGTGATATGTCAAGTAGCTCCTCATTCGGCATTACGAGGACAAGTGCACCATGTCCCAGACCTCCTAACCGGGAGTCGAACCAGATAAGCGTCGTTGCAACAACCCAACGTTGCTGTAACCCAACGTAATATTCGTGTTTATCACGAGTATGTATTTCATTAAACTCCCTGAGGAGATCCACAACGCCGGCCGCGGTGGTCTCGCGGTTCTAGGCGCGCAGTCCGGAACCGTGCGACTGCTACGGTCGCAGGCTCGAATCCTGCCTCGGGCATGGATGTGTGTGATGTCCTTAGGTTAGTTAGGTTTTAGTTCTAAGTTCTAGGGGACTGATAACCACAGAAGTTGAGTCCCATAGTGCTCAGAGCCATTTGAACCATTTGAAGATCCACAGCTTACACCTTTCGTCTTGTGGCACTTACGGGGGACTTGATAACCGGCAAGGAAGGAAGCAGCGTCCGAATTTAATGCCCTGTCACAACGTTATCGTTAATCGGAAAACAAATTGCTGTGGGGAAAGCACGTAGGAATGAAATCAAGCGTAAAACTTTTTCCAACTCGTGCCAGAGATGCTACAGTAACCAGTTATAATGGACGAAGAAAAAGTCTCGGTTGCAGGAATGTAATTACTGTTTGTTTTCAAACGACGCTTTTCGCGTGACTCAACCATCTTCAGATTGGCCTACACAAAAAAATACACATTTCGTTAGAAGTTGCGTGATCCCATTTTCCAAAACTGGAATTAATAGCATGTAATTCTGACACGACTTAGTAAATATTATATGATGTGAGGTACGTGGAATATCGAGCATACAGAATGTCCCAGCAAGTAATTGCCCTCGTGAAATATTCGGAAACATTGCGCAGTGTCCTATAAATAAAAAGAACGAAATGCAGCCGAAAAAGGCACACCCGGTGACCAGCTTTGTCATAAAAATATGTATTACACAACATGAATTATCTTTGTAGGCCTGATCCTATTTTGCATGCCTCAACAACCTAATCTGATGCTTTCCTTTCCTTTTCTTCTCCCATTTCATGTTCTGTGTTGTATACTTTTATGACAAAGCCAAGCACTTTGAGTGACTTCTTAGGCTATAGTCCGTTCTTTTTATGTATAAGACATCGTCCAGTGTTTCCGAACATTTGACGAGGGCAATTATTTGCTGGGACATTCTGTATGGTCGGTATCCCCCGTAACTACCACCACCTAATATTAAGTAAGTCGCGTTACAGTTATTTGCTAGTCATTCCAGTTCTACAAAATGGGTCATGCCTCCTCTAACCAAATGTTTAGTTTCTGTGTACGCAAATCTGAAGAAACGTCATTCAGGCGCAACGCTTGACTAGTAAATAAATAATGAATACATACCTGCAACTAAGATGTTTGTTTCTTCAAAGTCAAACGTGTTCATTTTGAACGAACCACGACTACTTCTGTTTTAATGTTATTAAGGAACTCAAGATAAATAGAAGTTTGCGTCGCTGGACTGGTATTTAAATACCGACCCAGTAAAATGGACGCTGCCTACACAGCTGAGAGGCCAGCGCGTCTGACTGCCGTTTGGAAGATCTGGGTTCGATGCTCGGTACTGGCGGAGATACCTCCTTGGTTGGAGGACTGTTAAGAGGTGATCGCAGCCTCGTGATGTCAACTGAGGAGCTACTGAACCGAGTAGTAGCTGATAATGAGTCAACAAACCCGGCAAGGACAGCGAAAGTGCTGTGATAGCACGTGTCTCTCCGTACCGCATCCAATGACAAGGTTTGCAGAGGATGACACGGCGGTGGATCGAGGCAGATTGTCGCGTCCAGGGTCAGAACGCGGAACTTCTTTGTTTCACCTGTACGATGTACGTCCAGTCTCCCACGATTGATAATTTGTCATACAAATGTATGTATCAGTACACGAAACACGTAGAACATACTGCCACTATAATGGATTTTCGCGCCGTAGTCCATTTGACTGTATGTGAATTTTTAGTTGTCTAAATACAAACGGATGTACTTCAAAATCCAGAAAACACTTCGTACAAGAAACGACTACATCCTCACACTCATCTAATCTCACCACACGGCCTTGTTCCACAATATATAGCATTAAACTTCTTGTTGCGTACTACAGTAGAAGATTTGAATGAGTAATAAGGTCTGTAGCACTGAAAACTAAATATTTTAATGAAGAATATAATCTTCATAGTAGTACCAATTTCTTACACGAGCCAGTACACTAATTTCGGCCCTAGAACCTGGTATGTCAAACCTCAGTTCTCGTTTAATGCCTGTACATCTGTCTGGTATTTCTAACGCAAGCAAGCACTGATTGCTATGTATTCTATGCATTTTTCTGTGATTGTACAGTGTGACTGGATTCTAAGAGAAGGGAAACCAATCGCGTCTTACCATGGCACCGTAAAGGTGTTAATCAGCTGTACCCAAAACAAATGCTATAAGTTATGCGTGAAGACAACTAAATGAGTATAAGGATTCAGAACTAGAAACGAGTATTAACGTTTCAACAAAATAATTTTCACTTGATTATTGAGTCCATTTGTCTACTTCCATGTGTCTTAAATATCCCTTGTTGTATGTATATATGCACACGTTTCTGTGACATACCCTGTAAACCAATCGGTCGATTTCAACCAAACCTGGTTGGTTGATTTGGGGGAGGGGACGGAACAGGAAGGTCATTGGCCCCCATTGCATTAGGGAAGGATGGATAAGGAAGTCGGCAGTGCCCTTTCATACGAACCATCCCGGCTTTCGCCATAAGCGATTTACAAAAGTCGCGGAAAATCAGGACGAACGGATGCGGCTTTGAACTGTCGTCCTCCCGAATGCGAGTCAAGTTTCCGAACCACTGCACCAGCTCTCTAGGTAACCCCAGACTTGATACATATGTCAATTACAATCTGGAAAGAAGCACTGTGACCGTAAGATCCGCCTATCTCCCACTGCAGTTGGGCTGGGAGAGAAAGGGGGTGACAGTGTAGAATAACTCGGGAACGTCTGGAGAATTGAAAAGAAATTTTCTGTATACATGACTCATTACTTTTTATTTTTATAACTACACTGGTATGCAGAACGTAAGGACGAAAGTAATTTCTGCGTCATTCGTCACCGCAAAGTAACATCGCTCAGTGAAAATTGGACCATACATAGAAAGAAATGCCACAGTATACTACAGAATGTAGCTCAAAAATGGGTGAACAGGAATGACACTATTACTAAAAGGCAATAATTGCACTGAAGTCACCGCAATTTATGATGGCACCCTAGACATTGCGCAAGGAAGCACATGGTACATAATACGGAGTGTGATACGCGCAGACTGCAATGGAAACTCTCCACCGTGCTACCGTATTTGCCATATTGTTGATAACCAGCTCTTGTGGTAGGGAGCTCAATTGCCCCCACCAGCGCGGTTAGAAGCATCTGGATGGTCGTTGGTGCTTGCAGTAAGGTCCCCCAATGCATCCCACACCTGCTCGATGGGATATAAGTCGGGGCAACGGACAGGCCAACCCATTCTCCGAATATCCTCTCGTTCAAAGAGCTGCTCCGCCTCCTGCGATGTTCGATGCGGTCGCGCAGTGTCGTCCATAAAGATGAAGTCAGGGGCGAATGTATTCCCTGAATAGACGCACGTGGGCAAGAAGTACAGTGTGACAGTAACGTTGACCGCCGAATACACCGCGTTCAAAGATGTGAACAGTAGCTGGTGCAACATCATGCATCCCTGCACACCATAAGAGGTGACTTTTGAACGATCATACTCGACAGACTTCTCGGGTTCATTACGTGTTCCCCCCTCTCGTCATATCAGGGTGCGTCCAGCTCTCGATAAAAGTGTCGTTTCTGTTCGTGTCATTGCGTATTTCTCTGTTACCTTGTGTACTACACTGTAGCAGTTGTTTGTGCATGTCGTCAGAGTTCCATCTACCTACGTTACTTGACAGTGAAACATCATGTGAAAGTTTCTTTCATCCTTAAATTTGGCATAACAGTGTATTTGAGGTGTAATATACTGCAACAACACGTACGGTTGGAACGTCGAGTGAGAAGCCGTCAGCCGGCCGGAGTGGCCGTGCGGTTCTAGGCGCTACAGTCAGGAACCGCGTGACCGGTACGGTCGCAGGTTCGAATTCTGCCTAGGGCATTGATGTGTGTGATGTCCTTACGTTAGTTCGGTTTAGGTAGTTCTAAGTTCTAGGGGACTGATGACCACAGTAGTTAAGTACCATAGTGCTCAGAGCCACTTGAACCATTTTTTTGAGAAGCCGTCTCCTAAAAATATTCGATAACGACTGGTGTTAATATCGCATCCAGAGTTTACGAGCTCGCTACTCTCCCTGATTTCAGTCTTGCATTCACAGAATATTTAGCAGACAATTGTGGATTGATTTCGAAGTACTGGACAGATCCACGTCACAAAACATGAGCCTAGGTTTTATAAACGCACTGCTAGAACGGAAAGTAGTATATTCCCTCACTAGAGGAATTGGTGATACTACCGAGATTTTGTCATCAAACAATTCAGTTGTCAGTTATACAGTCCATAGTACTCCTACTAATCGTGTGCAGCAGTGAGTATCAAGGAATTCAGTGTTACAGATTGTGGAAGAAGGCTGTAAATTCGTGCTAAGATTAGAGAAAACTTGATTTAGACTTCGTTATGAACGAGAATTTTCAGGTATGTGAAGCACATCCGTTTGTATTTTGGCGAATGCAAATTAACAAAAGTAGCTATGTAGTCACATGCATAATGCCGATAAGAGCCTTCTTACAAGGGAACATCCCCATCGCACCCCCCTCAGATTTAATTATACGTTGGCACAGTGGATAGGTCTTGAAAAACTGAACACAGATCAATCGAGAAAACAGGAAGAAGTTGCGTGGAACTATGAAAAAATTAGTAAAATACACAAACAGTAGTCCATGCGAAGATAGGCAACATCAAGGACACTGGGAGTCTAGCAGCGCCGTGGTCCCGTGGTTAGCGAGAGCAGCTACGGAACGAAAGGTCCTGGGTTCATGTCTTCCATCGAGTAAAAAGTTCAATTTTTTATTTTCAGTTTATGTGACAAACTCTTAAGTTTTCATCACTTTTTTGGGAGTGATTATCACATCCACAAGAAAACCTAAATCGGGCAAGGTAGAAGAATCTTTTTACACATTCGCCAAGTGTGCAAGTTAGGTGGGTCGACAACATATTCCTGTCATGTGACGCACATGCCATCACCAGTGTCGTAAAGAATATATCAGATGTGTTTTCCTGTGGAGGAATCGGTTGACCTATGACCTTGCGATCAAATGTTTTCGGTTCCCATTGGAGAGGCACGTCCTTTCGTCTACTAATTGCACGGTTTTGCGGTGCGGTCGCAAAACACAGACACTAAACTTATTACAGTGAACGGAGACGTCAATGAACGAACGGACAGATCGTAACTTTGCGAAAATAAAGAAAGTAAAATTTTCACTCGAGGGAGGACTCGAACCAAGGACCTTTCGTTCCGCAGTTGCTCACTCTAACCACGAGACCATGACGCTCATCAGCTAAAATTCTCCTTTATGTTGCCTATCTTGCACATGGACTACTCAGTTTGTATATTTTGCTTATTTTTGCATAGTTCCACACAACTTCTTCCTGTTTTCTCGATTGATCTGTGTTCAGTTTTCCAAGGCCTATCCACTGTGCCAACTTATAACTAAATCTGAGGGGGGTGCGATGGGGAGGTTCCCTTGTTAGTGGCAGTATATTCCAAGTGTTTGTTCTTTTATTGTGACGAATTAGCTACCGTGGGACACTAGATTTACAGCTTACAAATAAAAAAGGACGTCAAATTTATGATTTTAGGCGGGCAAATCGGTACCGACCTACCACCGTGTCATCCTGTGAAATACCGTCATTGGAAGCGGTAAGGAGGGACGTCGGGTCATAATACAGCTCTTGACCTTGGATCAAGTACCTCCTCATTTGGCCTCAGTTGCACCACTTCCGGCCCCAACACCTGGAAAACATCCTTACTAGTACCCATAATCGAACCCAGGTCCTCCCTCATGGCAGTAAGAAGCACCGAGCCTTCAGCTATGGAGGTAGATTGCATTCTCCAAGAACGAAATTGCATACTTAAAATTTTATATGTGGAAAAAAATTGTGACTGTAGGACATCCCTAACATCCGTACAACTGAGGGTGGAAGGTGAGGACTAGAGACAGAAACATAATCCAGGATAATTTCGAGTAATTTCACGCAAATTTCGTATATGCATGTCAAATTATTCGAAAACGTACTGTGGGAGTAACATATCGCTACCAGCCCTAGGAAAGGTAGTGGGGATGAAAAATTGTGACCTGTAAGAATCTAATAGTATTTATTTCCTGTATTTATTCGATTTGGAATATCGTAGAAGTGCAATATGTCTCTTGAGTGTGTTGTTTAATGCGAAAAACAAAAAGTATAATAATGACGGAATGCCAGTGAACGTTAAGGAATGATAGGAAATAATTACCAAATTACAAATACCAATAGTGATTGTTCCATCTAAACACCTAAAAAGCTTACCAATTGTGGACGAATTTTTGTTTGCAGGTTACCCCGGCAAAATTAAAAGATTCCTCAGGATTAAAGTGAAACTACAGTGCGAAATTAGCTACAGATGGAGACAAAATATGTGCACAAATATATGGTGTGTGTAGTATATGCTTTTATTGGTGAAGTGGGGGAAAAAGCTCGCATCCCATGAAATACGCCAATGATAAACCAGTGTGCATCGCCACCTAAGGTCGTATTTCATTTGGTAACATGAGGCCTGAAACAGCAAGTATACTAGAGAGACAAGTTAAATGAATACCGGAGAAAGCTCTTGGGAGCTACCAAAACTCAAATCCCGAACCACGTAAATATTCACTGAACTAATAAAGACAGCGCTGTTAGGTGAAAAAAGCTCTAATATACTATAGAAATCGTGCCTTTATTCAGCGAAACACGTTGGGTACGGCACGACTGACCTTTTACCTGAGGTGAATAATAATATGATAACCAACGGTTTCGGGTGTTACTGTAAGATAATAATCATCGGTTTTTGGTGTTGCTGCAGCAGTTGGTAAACAGAGATTTCACTTTGTTCTATCTGGGAAATAGTCACTTCTGCGAGAGATTGCCAAACTATTTCACTTACCTGTTATCTGAGCTTCGCATCTGCTAACCTCAAACAGTTAACTGTAAATAAAAAATTCTGGTGTGCCAGGTTTGACAAGACAGGTGAAGCAGGGTACTGTCTTCAAGGTGTGGATTCGAACGTCAGACACACACTTGCGTTCCAGTGTGCCATTCTATGCAAACAAAAATCTCTTTGCTTGCGCCCATGTAACTCTTCTATTATGTTTTCTATCTGAATACAAGCTCTGTTCTTCTAAATGCGTGTTTTTGCTATTGTTGCACTGGTAGTTCGTTAGGGCGATTGCTGGTAAAACTGCGTAGAGGATTCCCCACTACAGGTTTGTCAATCTGTCCGTAAAATGAGGATGAAGTATTTCAAAATTTGTCATCAGCAGCGTATCACAGGAAACGTTTTTCACCCGCAACAGCTGTGTTACTTCTTAATTATGTGTGCCTTCTGTCTTGTTGCTCCACCAGGGCTAAGACGCTGATGAGTAGAGAGGCAACCGAAAATGGAAGGCCGGCCGCTGTGGCCGAGCGGTTCTAGGCGCGTAAGTCCGGAACCGCGCTGCTGCTACGGTCGCAGGTTCGAATCCTGTCTCAGGCATGGATGTGTGTGGTGTC
The DNA here is from genome assembly GCF_023898315.1 of Schistocerca nitens. Lineage (NCBI taxonomy): Eukaryota > Metazoa > Arthropoda > Insecta > Orthoptera > Acrididae > Schistocerca > Schistocerca nitens. The sequence goes on from NC_064625.1 coordinate 78,832,100, forward strand.
CTTCGGTTAGTTAGGTTTAAGTAGTTCTAAGTTCTAGGGGACTGATGACTTCCAATGTTAAGTCACATAGTGCTTGGAGCCATTTGAACCATTTTTTGAAAATGGATGAAATTGTAGATCTTCTGAAGAGGAAGAGGTAATAGGCACTGCGTCAAGAAAATGTACCTTAAAATAAACCTTAAAGGTCCACTACATTGCTAAATTGCGTGAATATTCGGGTAACTGTCTCAGGTCTTCAAGTTTTCGCTGATTTTAATGCATGTCTGTAAAATACGGTGCGTGCTGTGCTTTATTCATGTTAGTTCATAGTCCGACGATAAATGGAAAATTCCAGAGTCTCAACAATGGAAACTTTGTCAGGATGTGTGCATCTAAACAGTGGTAAGTGCCAAAAACATAGCTGCTAATTGTAGTAATGTGTACGGTGTTCGTACCATAAAATGCTTTTCAGGGACGAAATGCAAAAATTCGAGGATGAAGTGGTTAACTATGACTCTCACGATTATAAAGATCCCCAATACGTTAACCAGCGCAAATGCACTTAAAAAGTTCTTGCTCTCATATAAATATGAATAATTGTTTAAGCAGCTAAACGATGTTGTATCCCTTAGCATACTTTACGTGAATTCGCATGACAGTGTGATGGCAGAAATGTTACGGGCAATCCTTAACGTTGTTAGCATGTTTTAGTAAGGTAACAAAAAAAATGGTTCATATGGCTCTGAGCACTATGAGACTTCACATCTGAGGTCACCAGTCCCCCAGACTAAGAACTACTTAAACTTCACTAACCTAAGGACATTACACACATCCATGCCTGAGGCAGGATTCGAACCTGCGACCGTAGCAGCAGCGCGGTTCCGGACTGGAGCGCATAGAACCGCTCTACCACAACTGCCGGCAGTAAGGTAACAATAACACTAATTTCACGTTGTGTTGAATGATCCCTAATTTTTGAGATTTTTACATCTTACTTCTTAAAAGCAGTGAATGCACATCGTGGGGTCAAAGACTACATTTGTATGTTGAATAGATTTCACGGCAATGTTTCCTTAATTCGCCCTGTGGTAAGCCAGTGCTGAGCTGTAATAAGTATTCTGTTTGCAAGTAAACAATGTTAAGCACCCACTAACGACGTTTTTGAGAATCAAATTTTGGATAGCTTTCGTGGTTTTAAAAACATGTCGCTACTTTTGGAGTATTGGAAAACATCAACTTACCTGAGTGAACAAAACACGATCGCTATACTTGAAATATGTAATTTATGAGATTTTATTTTGCTGCGCAGTTCCTCCAAACAACCAACTTATACCATTGTTTACAGTTGAAGACTTCAATTTCGTTGCTCAAGTTGGTATTATTTCCTGGCATGTAATGAGTCTATGTACCTTCTAGCTCTGTCGCTTTGAAAGCCTGCCGATGCCCTTTTTATTAACCTGTATGTCCATAGCAGACTATGCTCCCTGTTTTTATGCCCTGAAACATTGCTCATTTATATTAAATCTGACGCGTAAGAGAATTAACGCAATATGACTAACTTTATTTTAGATTTCGTAGTAACAGTAACTTTAGCAAAACATTAGCGCAGTGGAATAGTTATAGGGTGAGAGGTCGGGTTAACAAGAGTTAACGGAGACGAAACTGAAACTATAATTCATGTCACACACCTCTGGCAGCTATTAAGTGTGCATGTGTAAGTATTGCAAATGACAGACAGTTTGTGCAGTGCAAATGATTTTGCTCTCAGTATCTTGCAGAAGGTAATAAAGGTGGTATCATGGAAGAAGTCATCTCGATGTCTCCACCTGCGCTGGCTCGTTTCTCGAAGTTCAAAAGAGTCATAACTTACCTGTACAGCTGAAAACTTTGTTTAATAGATGTCAAAGGCAGATTCTCTCTCACTGTTCTTTAATGCAGTTAAAATGAGTGTAGTATTCTTCGAGACCGTAGTTCTTGAGTGAATCTATACCGAGGTATGGAACACTTGCAAGGTTAGCTTGAGCATGGGTGACTAAAATAAAATTCGATATTGATCACATGTGTACTGAAAATCTGAATGTGCGAACAATAAGCTTACATTTCGTCTCGCTAAGCTATGCTGCAAAGTGTATTATGGAAAGAAATGTAATCCTCTACGGTGAAGAAAACCACGTGACGAATAGTCTCGTAAATACAGATTAAACGTGCAAACCATCAACAATTTCGCCACTATCCAGAATGAAGTCAGATAAATGTCCCCAGTTCACTACCGCAAGACAACACGTCTATACCACGAGGTAGCAGGTGGCAGGCGAGTGTTTCCCTGCCCGCCTATGAAGGTATTCTGCCACCTATCTTCGTTGTTGGTTGGTTGGTTAGTTAGGTTGGTTAGATACATGTTCCACTGGCAGAGTCCCGTCAAAGCCCGCACGACTTGCCAAGATGTAACTTCGAGCTTCCACCCAGATCTGTACTGTCCCAGCAGACGGATAAGTGACTACAGATCCTTGAGGAAGACAAATGCATATCGACGCACACGCTAACAGCCGGCGCGAACGGCACTTACCACCAGATGCCTTTCAACTTGTTGTCGAATATCTTCTCTGACGTTCTTAAAACAGAAGTGTAAGAGTGTCACAAATGATACAAGCAATGTCTGCCTCGTTGCACGGAAACAAATTACGCCGAAGGCAAGCTGCGATAATCGTATGTCGCTATGCTCCGCCGCTGAGGCAGTGTGGCAGGTGGAACTACCCTACTTCATAATACTGTCATAGACACAGTGGAGGTGTTTACTCTCGTACTGTACAGCATAAAATAGCCAAGTATTTTCGTTAGTTGTGTTAGTTGTTAACTACCTGAAGATCGCTGCTGTGTGTTTATTTACACACTATCCACATACGCTATGCAAACACAGCACGTAATGCGTAATTGGCTATCTGATATCACGAGAGGCGGACCCACGACCGTAAAGGCTGGCAGGGAGTATTGTGCTGTCGGTAGAGAAACACTAACAGCAGAATGGTTTGGCCTGGGAAGCTCCTAACACTGGAAGTGGACTAGTCACTGTACGTCATCTGACAAGGGAACCTCCCAATCGCACCCCTCTCAGATTTAGTTTTAAGTTGGCACAGAGGATAGGCCTTGAAGAACTGAACACAGATCAATCGAGAAAACAGGAAGAAGTTGTGTGGAACTACGAAAAAAATTAATAAAATATACAAACGTAGTAGTCCATGTGCACGATAGGCAACATCAAGGAAAATGTGATCTTAGGATCGCCGTGGTCCCGTGCTTAGCGTCAGTAGCTGTGAAACAAGAGGTCTCTGGTTCAAGTCTTCCCCGACTTCAGTTCGTTCATTGACGTCTCTGTTCACTGTAATAAGTTTAGTGTCTGTGTTTTGCGACCGCACCGCAAAACCGTGCAATTAGTAGACGAAAGGACGTGCCTCTCCAATGGGAACCGAAAACATTAGATCGCAAGGTCATAGGTCAACCGATTCCTCCGCAGGAAAACACATCTGATATATTCTATACGACACTGGTGACGGTATGTGCGTCACATGACAGGAATATGTTGTCGACCCACCTAACTTGTACACTTAGCGAATGGGTAAAAAGATTCTTCTACATTTCCCGATTTAGGTTTTCTTGTGGATGTGATAATCACTCCCAAAAAAGTGATGAAAACATAAGAGTTTGTCACATAAACTGAAAATAAAAAATTAAACTTTTCACTCAAGTGAAGACTTGAACCAAGGACCTCTCGTTCCGCAGCTACTCACGCTAACCATAGGACCACGGCGCGCCTAAGCTTGCATTCTTCTTGATGTTGCCTATCTTTCGCATGGACTACTCAGTTTGTATATTTTACTAATTTTTTCGTAGTTCCACACAACTTCTTCCTGTTTTCTCGATTGATCTGCGTTCAGTTTTTCAAGGCCTATCCACTGTGCCAACTTATAACTAAATCTGAGGGGGGGTGCGATGTGGAGGTTCCCTTGTGAGTAACAGAACTGTGATGTCAGTCATACGACCACACCGCCGCCTGACAGATCGCTCCGCCGGATGCGATTCTCTCGATAAACGGAACAGAAGAACGGCTGTGTCAGCCAAAGAGTACACAGCCAGTCACAGTACTTACGCTCTCCGCTAGGCCACTTCATGTGCTGCAGGAGAGTAGTGCAGTCGTGCCAGTCTACAGTTCGTATCCGCGCTCAGTGGTCAGCCAGCGCCGATGTTAGTCATCGTCTGCAGCTCAGACATTGCTGCCATCAAGTCTTTGTCGCTCCGTTCCAAATTAGTATTCAAATTCACCGGATTCGACATTCGAGATTACGAGAGATTAATCCGTCACTGCAAGATCTGTGACTTCTGAATTACGTCATTCTACAGACGCTTAGTCTGGTCGCGTCTTCTATAATTGTCAACCAACTGATCATGGACTACAGCAAAGTTTAGTAATAAATACTTTCTTATTTTGTACTCCTGCTAATTAATTGTGTTTTCCTGTTGTAGCTACCAAGCAGTCTTCGCATAGTAGAACCCACGTTTCCACCTCCTTGGCTACTTCATATTTGTCATCTCATGTTGATGGATTCGATTATGGTGGAAGATCGAGAGCCATCAAGATCCATCAGGGATGCCTCAACCCTTATAGACCTGACCATGTGGACTGATGATTCTATTGCGAATTGGCAACGCGAAGGGATCATCACAGTCGAACCAAGACCAGGCAGGACTCATGTACTGACTGATTCGGAGCAAAATCAGTGAAAACAATTTCTGTGGTCAGTGCTAACTGATGATTGAGGTGTTACAAAGAGCGATGTTACTGGTGAATGCATGATTACGAAGGAGTGATCTGGAATCACGCCTTACCCTATGGCGATCCGATGGAAGGGGTCGGGTGTGAGGGGTGCCTCGAAAACGTTGCCTGCCAACAGTAAAATACGTAGGCGATTTAATTACAGTAGTGCTGTGATTTTCATTGTTAGTGGCTGGTCCCGTTATAGCCCTTATGAAAATGCTAAATGCGGAACGATACGAACACAGCGTTGCGAACTGCGTACATGAGAGGAATAGTTCCGAGATGATGATTTTATCAGCAAGGCAGTGCACCTTGTCATAATGCAGAATCTGTGAGGCAAAGGTAACTGGACAAAAACGTTGCTGAAATAGGCTGACTTACCAAGAGTCCCTACGTGAACCCAATGGAACAGCTTTGGGATGAGTCAGAAGGTCGACATCACTCCAGGCTCCAGCGTCCAGCATTACTACCTTCGCTTATTTTGGCTCTTGGTGAGGAATGTGCTGGCATTCCACCACAGACATTTGGACACGTCATTAAACGTGTCTTTTCCAGAGATCAAGACGACGTAAGAATGAAGGGTGCATATACCCCGCATTTATGTTCACTAATAGGGGTGGGGCTACTTCCGTTGATGTAGTATGCCTATCCGAACTATCTTCATCATGTTAATCAACAATGTACCAGATAAAATGGTCTTCACTAAAAGGTTCCTCGCTGACAATACTGTATGCGTGCAGCGGAGTACCGTCACTGGACGTTGGTAAGGAAATGCGAAATTATAATCTTTAACTGCCGTAATCAGCAGTAGCTGTGTCTAAACTTGCGCAAGTTCTAGAAAATGAGCGTAGCAAAGAGGAAAAAAAAATCCGTAGTACGGGGCTATTAGTATTCGACATCTTGACCACATCCCATGGTATACTTTAATTTAATACTAAGAAATGATCTGAACTGAGACAGTCACATTACTAGGGCTTAGTAAATGGGAGATCTAAACATGTTGGAATGGTTCTGATGAAAATGCAGAGCGTTTCTGAAGGATATCAAATACTGGGCGCTTGTGCTACCGATCCTGTTGTCCACAAAGATTCTTCTCAGTCCACCGTACTTGGTGGACTCCACATCCTATCAATACTAGCAACATTTTTGCTATTTCATTCGCATACTGAGTGAGGGAACGGGGTCAGTCTAAAACATCTCTGTGTGTGCCATAATCTTACTTTTTCCCGATGATACCTACGCGAGATATACGATGGTGGGAGCGTAATGTTTCCACAATCATATTCGATTCTAAATTTACCAAACACCGTTTCGTGACAACAACGTCGCCTTTTCTTCCCAGAGATTCCCATTCATGTATTCGGAACCTTCAGCTAACCTTTCGTGTGGGGCTGCAGCGAGCTGTCACGGTCATAGTGGCGTCTCTTTATACTTGATCGATGTCAGCCGTCACGATCACCTGAAGATGAATCTGGACGGCGGAACATCATCTTCATTGTAAACTAATCCGCCATTGCTGTAAAATAGTTGTATTGACCGATGTCATACAGGACAGAAGTCGCTATCCACTACCACCGTTTCGAGGTGTTAGCCTCATTATCAGGTGTATCTGAAATCTAAAGCAAATCTAAAAATATTTATTTTTTTAATTCTTTAATTTGTTAATAATTTAAATTTTTCTACTTTTTAATTTCACTGTCTCCCAGCCTGCCATTGTTATGTTTGGGCTTTCCTGCTACTGGATGCAGAATTTTGTATTCTGTTGTGCAATTCGCACTTCGACTTACACTATTATTTTGCATTCCGTGTCGTATGTCTGTTGGTTTCTTTCACTTGTTCTGTTATCAGTCATGATGCCTTCTTTCTGTCTCCTTGTTAAGGCCAGCATCTTTTGTACTGGACTGCCACTACTTTCGGGTATTACCTTTATTTCCACTGTATTCTGTGTTCCGCGCCCGCTTCACGGGGCTCACCGCCAATACAGCCCGGAGAATGACTGCTCAACCCTGCAGCCGTAGACATACGGGTCACAAAGGGGCCCTATATGAGTGTTTGTTAAGTGTCGGCGTTTAATATTAACGCCGATTTGTCGTAATTCTCCATATTTGGTATAAAGCTGAGTAGATTGTTACAGCGTAGGGTCGATATTTAGTTCTGTATAGGGTGTGACTTCCACCTAATGTCCTATGGTGGCTTGAATTTTATAAACTGCTTGCATCCCCGATTGCAGTTTTCGGACAACAGGCATTTCCGCAGATCGCACTTAAAAACCGGGGTTTTTCACAGTCACAATTTGCTTATGGTATTATGACGGCACAGTTACGTCAGATGTTCGCCTACTAGTTGTTCGTTCACGGACGTCGAATTGGAAATGAGCGTTTGGCGTCATTGCACGGGAGGCCCCTTGCGGGTCAGGTCCGGCCGCCTTGGTGCAGGTCTTACTACACATTCGACGCCACATTGGGCGACCTGCACGCCGGATGGGTCTGAAATGATGACGAAGACAATACAACACCCAGTCCCTGAGCGGAGAAACTCCCAGACCCAGCCGGGAATCGAACCCTGACCCGTAGGACGGCAATCCGTCACGCTGATCACTCAGATATCGGGGTGACGGGGGGGGGGGGGGGGGAGGGGGGACGCGCATGGACATGATGTGCAACTACTGGTAGGTAGGCCAATTTTTAGTCATTTCATCTGACTTTTTAGCTTCTAACTTCCCATTTTTTCGATATTCTGCAGGAGTAGGTTACAGGTATTGTTTTACTTCAGATTTCATATACACCTGATGATGGGATTAAGAACCCGAAACCATAACAGTGTAAAGCGACCTCCGTCGTGTAAGACTTTTGTTAATAAAAGTATATTACAACTGAGGCGTATTTATTAACCATGAACATGTTGTAGAACAGTTGTGGATGTCCCACAAATAAAAGTTTGTACTAGAATAGCTACTCTAGAACTGGTTGCACTACCACGTCGTATGCGATTTCCTTCACAGATGCATCACATTTTTGCAGAACTTTTCCAACAAATATAAGACTCCTAACGGCCTTGCCTAATACTGATTCTATCACTGTCTCATTTTATACCTTTTCTTCGCATCTTCGCATTACCCTTAAATACTTACACATTGTGCTGACCACAATATGTTGACCCCTAATCTTGTAATGAAATAGTATCTGCTTTTTTTTCTTTGCTACCGGCATTATCTTACATTCCTCCATATTTAAACAGAGCAAACTCTCATTACACTTAGTGGGAATTCTGTGCAGGTCTTTCAGTATTTCCTTACGATCGTCCAACGTCGCTACTTTATCGTCGACAACTGCATCCTAAGTGTTGAGTCAATCCTATCTCATAAATTGAGGATTTAAAGCATACAAACGCAGATATTTTTATATGTGTTACCTTAATGTTTGCGCCGTTCAATGTTTTTCTCTGTGGTCGAACAGACTTCCCACAAACGTGTCATACAAATTACTGCCTGATATTTTCTTTAGTCATAACTGCACCACTAATTGGTCTACGTCTGTCAGTATAGAGTATTTTGTGTCCGTGCCTCCACACTGCAACACGTAACTTGCTGCCCAGGGGAAAATAAGCATTAATGGCTTGCTCTTACCGCATGTACTTGGAGATACCAATCAACCTTAAAACATACAACTTTTAATACCTTTAATTACTAATATGTAAATGAAGAATATCCTTATGTTATGTTGTTCAGTACAATGTTCTCAGTAACCAGTAAAAATATCTGCCCTTACACGCGTTACGTCCTATATGTGAGCCACACTTGATGTTATTTTTTCTTTGGAAGATTCGCCGTCCAGTAGTACATACTGGATCTTGCTTGTCAAATATTCCTGAATATAATCACATGCTTTGAGAAGATACTCCATATGCATGTATCTTGGTTAGTAACTGTGTACATCTCGGAAATCTGGGAAGACCTGCACTTTGTTTGCAAGCTTTTGTGTACGAATGAACAAATCGTGTTCAAATTTTTGGAGTTCATACTAAGCGAATTAACATTGAGCGAATTCAGACAGGCACTGTTAGGCTCATACGAGGCCGTTATAGCCCATATGAAAGTGTAAAAGCAATCCTCGAGAAACTCTGAAGTGGAGATTCTTAGAAGGACTACGATGTAGTTCTAGTGAAACCCTGTTGAGTAAATTTACAGAACGTGTGTTTCAACAGTCCGCCCCCGTAGCTGAGAGATCAGCGTGTCTGGCTGCTGTATTCAGGACCCTGGTTAGATTGCTGGTACGGCCAGAGATTTTTCCATGGTGAGAGGGGCATAAGCTGCAGTCGACCGCGTGATCCCAGCTGAAGAGCTCTTTGAGTGGGAAGTAGCGGCTCCAGGTCACGAAAAGTGACACCAGCCGGGAGAGTGGCGTGCTGCTCACATGCTCTCCACACTGCATCCGAATTACGCTACTGGTAGGGGATGACACGGCGGTCGGTCGATCCCGATTGGCCCGTCTGAGCCTCAATGGGGAGCTTTACTTTGCTTCTGTTCGAAAATATGCCACCGCCGTGAAGATCATGAAAATAAGTAAAGAGCGATTAGGGCGCTTACCGAGGAAGACTGCCATCTTTCCCTCACTTCCACCAAACGGGTAACCAACTCTTTAGGAATGTCTGCCGGTATTCGCTCAATATGCGAATGGTAGAGTGCAGAAATCGAAAATACTGATATGAAGTAACCTCCGCCATGAACTTTACAGTGGCCTGCGGAGTTTATATATAGATGTAGGTGGCGTATCTCGCTTGCCAGCAGGGCACCGACCGCCAGCCGGGTGGATACATTCTCACTAGCAGATTTTGACATGGGATGACATTGGGTCACTGATGCTTCTGGACGTCGTCTCTCGCAAAGGAACTGCATAGCACACCGTACAGCCGCTTGTTCGCTCTCAGCAGGCTACGCGCAGTCTGTACTTCCACCGAGTGAATGCACCGCCACGCAGCTACCTAACTGAGGCAGAGTGGCTGGAGTAACAACGTGCTCCTGTAGTTACTCCACGGTCAACTGGCCAAAGGGCGTTTGCAGCCAGAAGCTAGAAGGAGAGGAGGGCTTACACCCGTCCTCCAACTCATCCCCACGTCCCCCCAAAGAAAAAAAAAAATCTTCACATACTGCCTACCTCTGACAAACAGACCTATCAGTTCATGAGAACATGTAATGTAATACAAGAAATGGGAAAAAAACCTGTCCCAGAAAAATATTACATTCCCCTTCAGATAGGCAACCAACCTTACATCATCTCCACTGATTACGAATGGTGGAATGGGCTCTGAGCACTATGGGACTTCACATCTTAGGTCATCAGTCCCCTAGAACTTAGAACTACTTAAACCTAACTAACGTAAGGACATCACACACATCCATGCCCGAGGCAGGATTCGAACCTGCGACCGTAGCAGTCCCGCGGTTCCGGACTGCAGCGCTTAGAACCGCACGGCCACCGCGGCCGGCTACAAATGGTGGAAGTTGGTGGCCTCTCTTAAGTTGAATCAGATATTTTCTGGGGCAGGTTTTCTCCCACTCCTGTGTATCAACTAGCAGCAAATGTATCCAGAGGCTTCCGCTGTGAAACCTCGAAACTGTTTCGCCATTCACCGCCAAAATCGTATGAGCCGCGTGCCTACTTCACATTAGGTACCACAGCGATGAATTCAAACAAATGCACCCCAAGTGGAGAAACGCAGCACTTATTTAACAAACTTCTGTGTTCAATTATATTTAACCTAGTTTCGGCTTCTGTAAGCCATTGCCCAGTGTTTCGGTTCATAAAAGCAGCGCGCTATATTGCCACCACGAAATGGAAACACATTCCATGAAAATAAATGAAAGGGAAGGTAGCTACCTAGACAAAGGTGCCATACTTATAAAATGGCAGCCTATTCACATTACACGCTTCTGTTCGTTTTGGTTAGTAAATTTGTTGTAGATGGTTTTACAGCAAAATGAGACAATATCTAACGCTGAGCAAAGAATATAAAAGTCAGGGCAGTTTATTAGATTCACAGATCTGTTCACGCATTCACAGGGGTAAAAAAACTACGTATACAAGATTGTAGAGTTCGTAGGATATAAAAAGAAACACTCTTGTTTACGTGACAAAAGTGAGAGGAACCACCACTAGGGTCCATGAACGGTGAGACACTAGCTATGTTCACAAACAAAGTGTTCAGACTGCGACGAGATGAATATAGGTTTAGAAATGTTGGTGAAAACCATGAAAAGGGATTTACCATAAAATAGCGGTCCATATCAGCTTCAGCCGGGTAACAAGGTAACCATGGTCGGACGACTCCTCTGGCCTAGAGACCACTCCGTAGACTTAAGATTAAAATTCACCGAATTACGTAAGGTAACTGAACAAATCACTAGTATAGCTCGAACGGTTTAAACAGAGAGCGACAGGAAGGTTCTCAGAAACCACCACAAAGTCAATAAACATCGTCATAATTAAACCAGTTTGGAGGATACATTTATAAATTTTATGTACCAGTCTTCCTCGTGAATCGGTATATCAGTTAGTGAAAACAGTATCAAAACCTCTAGAGTAGCTCGCTTAGCATTCACACACAGAAAACCGCGGCGGCGTGCATTAATTACTCATCGTTCAGCCAGTTTGTACGAAATGTTTGTAAACTATATACACTAATATTCTTAGTAAATCAGTCTACGTGTTAGTGAAACCCGAATCAAAATTCCTACCGAACTCCCTGAGGTTAGATTTCACATACAGATATTACTGAACTACGGGGGCTTTTGACTGTGTGTACAGATGTTTTCGCTAGTACTGTTCACTACCGTCTGATTGAACCGTATCTTCAGGCTAACAAGTTTGGTGAAGGAAATCGTCACGCCTTTCTCTTAGAAGACCTCTCGAGAATGTTGGAGAATGTTCCACTAGCATTCAGGAAGCCATTACAAGTCCCCCATGACGAAACTCCACCGCACTTTGTCCTTGATGGAAGACAACTTATAGACAGTGTTTTCCCCAATTGTTGGTTTGGGAACGGTGAGCCAGTACCATCGTCACCACTTTCTTCCGACTTCACTCCTATGGATGTCTTCTTGTTCGGGGAGATGAAGCGTTTGATGTAAGACACGCCGGCAGACATTCCTGAAGAGCTGGTTACCCTTATGCTGGAAGCTGCAGCCATTATTCGTGAAATACGTGTTAGAAAGTCATTAGCACCCAGGCGTCAGTTGTGAATTCGATGTAAACGGACGACATTTTCAGCAGCAACTCTAAAACATGCAACTTGTACGCAGACACTGAACATCACTACCGTCAAAACCTTCATGGACCCCAACTTGGAAATGGTGCGCCTCGACGTATTGTTGCATAAAAAATTTCCCCCCTTTATCATCTCTAAACGCTTTAAAATTTTATACAGCTAGATTTTTTACATCCTGGATGTACGTAGACCCCAAGAAAAGGAAGAAATAAATGATTTGGTATAGTTTATAATACCATAATGAGGCTGAACGACACATCAACTTGGAAGCGAGTTTCACGACCACAAACCAGGGGATGACGTGACGATGGCAGTTAGTACACAAACCGTTGCTCATTAGACAAAATAAATGTGCGACCATAGACTAAAGCAAATAAATGTCTCTATGTTGGTCACTGTTCCAATTGGCAGTATGTAGGGAATGTGTAAAGAAAAAAGCTAACGAAAATAAAAATAACAGTGAATTACCTGTATTAGGGCTTATTTTTTAGATAAAACAACCTAGCCTGTTGGTTATCATTAGTTATTTTTCACGACTTTCGGGCTGCTGTCAGTCATCAGATCAAAATTGAACTTGCAAAACAAGATCAAGAGTCAGTATCAATAAACTTAAGACTAATCAGGGCATCAACCCCATGAAATACGTAAAATTTGAAAGTATTAAACAGTTAAAGTACTGAAAAAGATGTGGTGTAGCAAAATAGTCAATTCCAAAATTTAACATTTCCTTTTTTAAATACACAATATAAATTACGTACCTGTCAGAATAGGAACTGCGAGTGGAACTGCTATTTTGGTTATGATCAGTCGTAAGCAGTATGTGAGTAAAATTATGCAGGTGCCCTCCGTTTTATAGTTCAAACTGTTCGTCGATACGTGTACGTGGTTGATTTTTGAAATGGCTAAGATTTTAGACGTTTCCTACACCTATCAGTTTCTTCTGCACTATGAAGGTTTCTCAGCTTATCGCTAATATTTCGTTAAGTGCGTTTGTTGCTTATAAGAAGCACTGAGAAAGCATTTGGATTATTTTCGTTATATTTCGTCTATTCATCCAATCAGATAATGAAATTCCTTCGTTTTGTCCAGTGTATATCACGTCACAATCATCACATCTAACTGTATATATTACTAAACAGGGCTTTTAACAGTCTTTCTTTGGTTTGAAAAATTCTGTAGCTTGTATTTGTCACCGGTGCAAGTAAGCATATGGAAATTTCGCGTAAACGATAACGCGAAACTAAACGAGAAGTCGGCGGTTTTTGTGAAGTGTGGTGAAATATGGCATATTGCCGTGTAAATATGACCTAAACGCTAGAGAATCAGTTTAATGATGTTGATAATTGGTAGATATATAATGGTGTAATTAGATTTTGACTTTTTTCTGGAGGATGAGTTTTCTAACTTGTTCGTTAATTTCCCGCGTAAAGAGCTATGGCTATAGATGTGATGTGAAACACAAATACCCTTCTTCCAGCGAGCTCCAAGCCGGTAACAGTAATAATCGTATCAAAAATAACGACTTTTTGAGGGATCTTTAAGTTACGTTTTTCCATAGTACGCAAGTATTGATGTGAAAACATTTAGTTTCATTAACTCTCAAATCAACATTGGCATCAATTTGGCTAACTTCTGTCAGCAAATGACAGTACAGGATACATATTACATCACACAGACATCAGTAATAAAATGCATGTAGCATTTTTGCTTTATGCATTTTATTATTGACACTCGCAAATGATGCAATAGTTATAACCTTCCGAAGAAGGGCAGTAAGTGCCCGAAAACGGTAAGGGATTTATGCAACTGGTTGCTTTTTATTTCATTATAGATGCATACAGCTGTATTTTCCGATAACTGGAAAAACAGACGCATTTTAATGCAACTGTTATATCAGCACACGGTGTGAGCCTTGCTTCATTATTGATTAGCCTCGCTGGGCCGGCCGCGGTGGTCTAGCGGTTCTAGGCGCTCAGTCCCGACCTGCGCGACTGCTACGGTCGTAGGTTCGAATCCTGCCTCGGGCATGGATGTGTGTGATGTCCTTAGGTTAGTTAGGTTTAAGCAGTTCTAAGTTCTAGGGGACTGATGACCACAGATGTTAAGTCCCATAGTGCTCAGAGCCATTTGAACCATTTTATGAAGATTACAAGGCAGAAAAAAAAAGAAATCAGGAACAACATGGATATAAGAAAGGGAAAGACAACATAATGACGGAGTTCTACTGTAAAAGCCAAAAATTGGAAAGTAAGCAGAGGGAATAAAGTTGTTAGGTGAAACTAGCTTGTCAAAGCATTGTCGTTGTACATGAACATCGCTTCCCAAGATGATGTCATGCCCTTTAAGGTCCAGCTAATCTGATATAAATACGGCAATCGAACGGCTAGGTACGTATCTTTTCATAAAATACTGTTTGCATGCTTAAAAAACATTTAGCCAGCAAGTTTGCTGACATGAAATCTTATACAGACAGACCCTGTGCCTGGATTCGACTTCTTGGAATAACCTTTCGAGGCAGACATAATACGTTGCTGGGTTTATTCTGGCGGTACGTTCGTGTATCCTGGTCATACACCGTTGCTTTACGAAGCGAGGTTTTGGCCGCCAGCCCGTGCCGCCTGTATGACGAGGAAAGAGAACAAAAGGGTGTAAGTGGGGGGACAGCACTGCGTCTGCGTTTAGAACCTGTTCCCCTCCCCTCAACCCCCCCACTCTCTCTCTCTCTCTCTCTCTCTCTCTCTCTCTCTCTCTCTCTCTCTCCCTCTCCCTCCCTCTCCCTCTCCCTCTCTTTTATACCACAAGCCATCACCAAGCGGATTTTAGAAGTAAATATTCCAGCACGGGAAACAGTTAAATTGGAGTCATTTAAGGATCACCCACAAGCAGTTCGTACGGTTAACAACATTCTTCAAGCGTTATATAAAAGCAGTATCTGGTGGGTCCTTTATAGACATGTAGCAAATATATTTTCTGTTGCGTCGATTTGCGATTTCAAAACACTGAACAGAAGTGAAGCTATCATTTTCGTTCATGGGTTTGAGAGTACGACTATGCATATAACAAACACAAGCACAGAAATATGTTTGCATCTCTATCCTTACTTATCGATCTACTATAACAGCTGTGAAACAGGCAAATTGTCTTTTGAATAACATTTATATTTACTTAGCTTGTACTGTTGCGCCGAGCATGGAAAATATTCAGTTCTAAACATGTTCTCCGCAATGCACTGTACAATGCACAGCTTCATACCAATGTTTTCTACTGCCCGAGCAAATGGATCGAATGAGGAAAAATTCTGTATGTCTCCCTAGGCGCCCAAATCTGCCACTTCTAGTTCTGATGTATGCAGCGTATTTGGTACAATGGATGTAGCAAAAATTTTGGTCGATCTATGACAGATATAGTTCTCGTATTTTACACTACATAAATTCGGAGAAAGGCGTTGCTTATCTCCCATTAATTCCCATTTGAGATTCGTGAGCATGTCTGCTACAGGCCAGTGCTATACCGACATTCTATGACCCTGGCCGCGCACCTCTGGACACTCGGGAACTTCTTCAGGGAAGATGAAAACTTGAGCGTTGCACGTGGTGTACTGAAACATACACTGTGTCTGGTCAGCTGACCAGACCTCTGAGGGTGATAGTAAAGCTCATCTACTACTTACAGAGTTTCATATCCTGGTCGGTTTTTCTCAGGAACCTCCTGATTTAATTATAAAACATCCCATTACCCCGATTTTAATTCTGTCAATGTTCATTTTAAAATCTCTTTCCAAGACCCTATCAATTCCGTTCCGTTCGACTTTGTCGTCTCTGATTGAATTACAAAGTCACTGGAAATCTGCCTAACTTTTTTATTTATTTCGTTTGAACTTTGTCTCATTTGAAATTTGGCCTTGGCTTCCTTCAAAGCTTGTTACATGTACATACTGAATGACGCGTGTGTCAGATTACAACCCTGTCTCACTCCATTCTCAGCCACGCCTTCTCTTTCGTGTCCGCCTTCTCACTCTTAACAACTGGTTTCTGTACAAGCTGTAAATAACTTTTTCATCCCTGTATTTTATTCCTACTACGTTCAAACTTTGAAAGAGGGTAGTGCAGACAACACAGCTAATTTTTTTTTAATCTACGAATTCTATAAACATAAGTTTACCTTAATTGAACGTCTGTTGCAGGATAAGTTGAAGGGTCATATCACCTGCCATGTTCCTACATTTATCTCGAACCCGATCTAATCTTCCCCTCTGTCGGCATTTACCAGTTTTTCTGTTCTTCTGTAAGAAATTCGTGTCCGTCTTGCAGCCTTGGATTACTAAACTGATGATTACTAAACTGATGATTACTAAACTGATGATTACTAAACTGATGATTACTAAACTGATGATTACTAAACTGATGATTACTAAACTGATGATTACTAAACTGATGATGTAATGCGAGTTACTACGGCCTTCTTAAAGTCTGAGTATGTTTCGCCAACGTCATACCTCTTGTACGCCAGTTGGAATAGTTTTGTCTTAGCTGGGTCTCCCAAGACTCTGGACAATCTTGAGAGAATGTCGTCCCCTCCAGGAGCCAGAATTCCATTATAAAAAAGGTCGATCACTGTTCCAACGGCCTTGTTTCCTCCTAAAAAAGTTAACAAGGAGATCTCTGTGGAAAGAAGACGCACGCGTCACGAAATCGTCTTGGATATATTGAGGGAAATTAACCTAGCGTGAACACTGTGCGACTACTATGGTTACATAGCTATACAGACGGCAACAGTACGCAAACGTAATGCGATAGAAAATCGAAAGTAGCGCAGGCAGGGACAAAGATGCACACGCGGAAAAGATCAGAATCTAGTGTTCTTGCTAGTTGCGAGTGTAATGTGGCAACCCCGCATATTCAGTTGCTGGCTTTAATGGTGGAAGAGTCAGCTGTATTGTGTTAGCGATTTGCGCTTTGGAGTTTCCGAGATAAAAGGTTGGATAGTTTTTCAGAACTTTCGATCTAAGTATTTACCATGTAATTGATGGCTATCTGTTTGTTATTAGAAAATTCTATAGATTCACCGGTACCTCGTACGTAAGTACATAAACTAACTGGCATTTCAGCCAGACTTAGCGACTGATAGTCAGAGTACACTTCAGACCAGAGCCCTGTGCAAATAAAGCCAGCCCGCCTCTGCTGAGGCTAGCGCAGACTTCAGGACCAGAACTAGAAAAATCAAGTAGGTTTTGCAAACTACTCAATCCCGAAAGATTCACCAGTGCCTTGGATGTATGTACACGCTTCTACATTCAGTTGTCAAACAAATTGATCTGTATGGCAGCTGATACCAGAAGTTCAGACATCAGCTGCCACGGGGCAAAGATCCTATGCACTAGCTGGGGCAAACGTCTGCATGCGTACCTTTGCACCACAATTTCTGACTTTCTTTTCTCCGGTTTTAATTATGACTGTCTACGTTTGTTAAACATATTTAATGGAATTTTAATTTATAGTTTACTATTTCTGATTGACTTACACTGCATTAATGAAACTAATTCAACATCACGTTACAGAAACGATGAAAGAATGACGTCGTGCACGTCATTGTCTTCTGAAACATTGCAGGAGGCTAAGAAGCTAATAGAAAACGGATATTCCATTAGAAATACTGCTAACAGGCTTGGATGTGATGAAAGCACATAACGTAAAAGACGTAAAGCCGCTTGAAATAGTATCGTTGGGGCGTTTCGAGAGATTATTTTCTGAGACGGGGGAAACTGAATTGGGGGAGCACTGCATCAACTTGCGTTTTATGTTCTATGGCCTTACGTTTAAGCACATCCGACATTTAGCGTGTCGGTTTGTCGAAAGTAGGGGAGTAAACCACCCATTTTGTTAAAAAAAATGTTCAATTGGGTGTGAAATATTATGGGACTTAACTGCTGAGGTCGTCAGTCCCTAAGCGTACACACTACTTAACCTAAATTATTAAGGAGAAACACACACACCAATGCCCGAGGGAGGACTCGAACCTCCGCTGGGACCAGCCGATCAGTCCATCACTGCAGCGCCCCAGACCTTTCGGCTAATCCCGCGCGGCCGTTTCGTAGGGAAACACATGTGGCAGGTGAAGACTGGGCTCGTTCAGTCATCGCTCGTCATAATTTGTCTGAGACAACGGGAGGTAATCAGTACCGGGAAGATGATGGGGTTCAATAATGTACAAATGGAACTGTTTTATAGCAACTTGGAACTTTAGCAGCCTACATACAATTTGTTATGTGAACGGGTGGTGTCCGAAGGAACAGACACCACACATTGGCATGAGAGATTCGCCTCGATAGACAATGAATGAACCACCTTCAGTGTGGATGCAGAATTCGGCCTCCTGCGGGAATGTCAGAGTAGCGACCATGGAGGACATGGACGGGGAATGGGGGTAGATGGGAATGTGGGTCGGCTGGTGAATATGCCGAGATAGTCCACCTATTTGAGGTAAGCACTGTGGCCGTATGGCGCAGTAGTGAACCCAAGTGCCTAATAAACAGAAGATTCCGCGTTCGAAGCCCAGTCCTGCACACATTTTCTCTCGTCGCCGGTGATTGTGCATATAGTCCCGATGGAGCTCTCATCAGTATTTCCCTTCCGTTACATTCTTTCCCTTCCCTTACATTCTTTCCCTTCCCTTACATTCTTTCCCTTCCCTTACATTCTTTCCCTTCCCTTACATTCTTTCCCTTCCCTTACATTCTTTCCCTTCCCTTTCCTCACATTGTTTCCCCTCGATCCTCAAATTATATAATAAATATAAATTTCCACCCCATTGAGTCTGTAATGAAGACGAAACACGAATGCACACTGTACCGGGAAAACTGCAGAAAAGGTCGAATAATAATAGAACAACGTATTTTGTATTGAAATTAGTGACATGTTAGTGTCACGTTTTGCGCTGTGGAGACGACGACGGTGGTTATGGTTGGTTTGAGTGATTTGGGGGAGAGCCAAACAGCGAGCTGCACGAGGTAGCCGCGTGGTCTCAGGCGCCTTGCCATGGTTCGCACGGCTCCACACGTCTGAGGTTCGAGTCCTCCCTCGGGCATGGGTGTCTGTGTTGTCCTTAGCGTAAGTTAGTTTAAGTTACATGAAGTACTGTGCAAGATTAGGGACCGATGACCTCATAGGGAAAGGTGTGCAAGGAAGTCGGCCGTACTCTTTCAAAGCAACCATCTAGGCAATTGCCTGAAGCGATTTAGGGAAATTGCGGGAAACCTAAATGAGGATTGCCGTACGCGGGTTTGAATCGTCGTCCTCCCGAAGACGAGTCCAGAGTGGTAACCACTGCGCCACTTCGCTCGGTGTGATGATTGTAGTTACGGTGATGACTTTTATATAATAAAACATTATACAAGTTAATAATGGCCCTACCTCACAAATACTGTAACTCTTCTTTACTCTGTTTTAGTAATTTCTTTTTATATGGAAATTTATCCATTAACAATACGTTTTTTACTCCTGGCCTGGGCAAAGAACCATTTTTTTCATTTCTAACACTTTTTTTAAAATGTAACTCTAATAAATTATACAAGCAAGCTTGAACATACGTATGGTATCGTGTAAACTATGATCCTTGATGTATTGTGTAAAATTTTCATTGTCGTGTAACCAGAAAAGGAAAAGGTAAAAAGAGAAAACTGTTAATGGCGCACATGGCCCTCTACCCTATGCTACGTCATGCAACGACACAGGCCTGCGAAGTAATATATGCGAAATTTGAACCACGTGCTTTCGATAATACTGAATCCAGCGGCGATCTCCGGCAGATGGTTCGTCACAAAAATGTGTGCTGTGTTACGCTGCAGGCTTAGAATTTACATCAGCCCTCGAAATGTGCTCACTTTACTTTCTTAGTCCATTTGTACTAATCGAGGCGACGTTCATTTGACTATGGTTTACCTGTAAGCTAAACGACTTACTGAATACGGACAGATCCGGGTGGGCGCGCAATGCGTGTCTATTTTTGATTCGCCGACACCGGCTCGTGGACGTCAGATCCGCAATCGCAGACGACTTTGTGGCATCTCTTGCCGTCTGGGCGGGCAACAGAGTATACTTTGTCGCGGCCGTGAGCAATCGTGGCTCTACCCACACACGCTGGCAAATCAGACGGCTCGTTACCCAGCAACGAGTGGGGACTCACATCACTCGCGTTCATTAGCGTTTTCCAGCGAGCTGCCATCTCTACCCGGAGTCAGTTGCTAGCAGGTGTTTATGGGACAGCCTACCCGACCGCGAGACGCAAACACGCAATCAGCCGCGGTTGGGAATTAATTACGTCGCTGTCCGCTGAAAAAATAGGTAAAAAGAGAATCGTGGAATGAACTTTGCGGAATCGGGGATGGAAAGTATTTAAGCGGTTTCTAGCCATACTATGGTCGCACCATGCCAAGTCTGTTGGACGGGAGGCATGTTTAAATAAAAGAGCTCAGTGGACATCTGCGAGCCCTTAGGGTAAACATCACCCGCCTCTTTGGAAACCTCCCTATAGACGGAGCGGATGGAATCTAACTAAAGACAACGCTCATTAGCAGATAATTCGCCAGTGTTCTCTACCAGTCGCTTGTATGTGTGGACAAGCGTTTTCACTACAGGGAATAGAAGAGGACAAACATAGCCTGTGAACTCTGTTATGGTTTTTCGGCGCTGATATAATCTCCACCCAGAATTCGACCCGATGCAAAACTTAAATGTAAATTTTTTTGACGGACACCATTTTTACGCCAGTGACTTATATTTTTATTACACTACTGAAATTTCGGCCTTAGACCATTATCAAGTGCTGCTGGAAAATACAGAATGTTCAAGAAAATCATTTTACAGATTCATTATGTATCTCGACGTTATGCCGATTAAACAATACATTTTAACTATGTAGCCATGTTACATATTATGGCTTTGGGCCATGTCAACGTAATGTAAGCTGACACATTTGTGTGTCGTTGTCAATCCTGTTAAATACATTCGTGTCGTTGTTAGACAGTGCGAGCACACATATTCAAACATCGTAAAACAACATAATCTGTAAATGCACATGTTCATTAACCCATCACTAGTCATACATGCATTACACCACAGCTGCAGACTAATGTTCGCAGGCTACTAATCGTTTTGGCGCGTAAACGGATTACAGATATTGTTTTACTGTGTGTGGAACGCCACTGCAGTCCAACGACTGTTCTAGGAAGCAAAGAGTATGCTCTCGTTGCACAATTATGAAGTCTGTTATAAAATCTTACCTGACTTATTCTTAAACCATCATAGATAAACGTGAGGACTATACATCAAATTACATACATACGAGTTACACATCATTATACATAAAATCTTACGTGACTTATCTTTAAAACAAAATGAATAAACGTGAGGATTATAGTCGAATTACACAAATAAGGGTAAAACATCGTTATACAAAACTGTAGGTATTGTTTTGCCCACTCTTGCTGTAAGATTTATACAGGACGAAAGTAATACGAAAATACAATACTGTACGTTTTCACTACGTCGTGTGACTAGGGCCTCCCGTCGGGTAGATTATCCGACGGGTCCAAGTCTTTAGATTTGACAAAGGATTATTTTAATGTTATTTTATCTACGTTGGATCTGGTGAACTCCGCGACGGTTGATAATAGTTGGTGAATGACGCAACCAGCCACAAATACTTCTTAATTGTTTTATTTTAGTGCTATAACCGGTTTCGGGCTACAATGCCCATCTTCAGATGGGTAGTATTTTCTAGTTACATTGATTTTTTGATCACCAGCATGTCGTCTGATATTACACTGCACAAGAATATTTGAAGGAAGCAGCTTACGGTATACAGTGAGAAGTACCCCCTGCCACGTACTCCAGTGAGTTGCAGAGTATGTATGCAGCTGCATATGCAGACTTTTATCTGCACATACAGCTGAGTGTCTGCTCTCAGGAAGAGCTCCTATACGAACACTGGACTGTCAGGAGATAACGCAGTGTCTGCATATTGTCATCTTCACTTAATAGAACCCATCATATAACCAAAAGATAATGTTGAAACTACTCTTCTGAAAAAAGAGTATTCGTGCTGTTCTCTATCATCTTCACTCGATAACCTAAAATAATTATGTGTGTTTACTGTTACCATGATGCCTTGTTAAAGTATGATACCTGTTGTGTGTCCTCTACATGGCTGCACAAATTTGTCTTAATCGTCAGATGTATCAACTGTGTAATTCGGTGCTTGATGCATTTCATGGCTAACCAATGGCGATAACCTCTTTACTTCAATTTTAGGTCTATTGTCAAACGGCACATGTAAACATCGCTGCACCCATGAACTTGAAAGTTGTATGACAGAAACTGGTATCGACAGACAGTGCGAATGACAGATGGCCAAAATGATCAAAGAAGTTATTGATGTAGCATCCTCGTGGAAGAAGGACAAGAGGAAGACCGAGGGTTGCCAGGTTAGATGGGATAAGGGACGCCATGAAAGAAACAGTGATATAAGAAAATGAAGCAAGGGAAAATAGAAACCTTTGACGACAGATATATGGGACGTAGCGATACCTGTAGGGTACTAGCAACTCAAGTCCTCTGGTACGGCTGTGAATGTGATACTGTTAATACGATTAGAAACACTGACGCATATACGTCTGTTTTCCCAGTTCATGATATCATTAATGCGACACAAACAATCAAACACAGACACTTCTGTTTTTTACACATAATATCTGTATCAGGATCAGAAACACTCACTTTCCAGTGATATGTGTTCAGTATCTATTAACATTCATGCAATTAGGAGAGGGCTAATACGGAATGTTATGATGTGAATTAAGTATTCTCTTTGATTCGAACAGACACAAATAAATATACAGGATGGTTCAAAAGTCATGTCCCGAAGGACAACGTCTACACTGGTAATTCAAAAGTCTTGTCCCAAGGGCAAAGTCGTATCCAGGGATATGACAGGAACGACCATTCGAAGCTAAACAGTCGAGTAAACATGGGCTCTGAAATGTACACCTTAAGATCTGTCAGCACTTCATCTTCGATAGTTTGGAAAAAATCTCTTCTACTGAAATCTCTTTGGTTTCCACATTTTGAGAAGTGATATTATGGACCAAAACAATAAAAAAGTAATAATGGTCTTTTCACCTTCGCTACTGTGTAACATCTTTTTTACTGAACAACTGCTCATAGCTCTTCAGGCATGTTTTTTAGGGTCCATGTTTTTTGGACTTATTGCTTCGAATAGTTGTTCCTCTCATATGACTTAATGGTAGAAGCCAAGACTACTAAACCACCGATGTACCATTTGTCCTACGGGACATGACTTTCGAATCGTCCTGTATAGCGTATGGTACTGCATCTATTGTCAGTAATTAGACTAGAATCTGAGACTATGTTTAGAGCTCATAATCAATACTGCGTGAGATGATAAACGCAGGTCTTGGAAAACGCATTACCAGTCACTGTTGAAACTAGTGGAAACGGACGCAAATAAAGGGTTCTGTTCCCAGTACATGTTCTTGTTAGAAGCATTTTGAACAAATAAAAAATGAAAGACCGTATAATGTACAAGATTTGGTATTACAATTAGGATTTGGTAGGCATTAGTGACTTCGTTTCAGTGCAGTTTGTAAGTTTCACCTCACAGAACTAGACATGAATTGTCCCTTTGCCATATCGTACTTACCATTCCAACGTGTTCCACTTGATGAAATGAGAGCTACATCATAGTATGCTTCTCACAAGGGAAATTACATGATCATTTTCTGACAACGCATTTTGCAATCGTATTCAAAGCTGGCATTGTTACCATTTTTGTTTTAGTTTTCTGAACATTAAATATTGCACTATTGATACTCATGGATATTTGAGCGCACTAACTGAAATGGTAGCTGTAATACAGCTTTACAGCATTATTTTACAGACACTGAAGTTAACAACCAATAAATAAATGAATAAATTAGAGCGAAATTAACTTGGTATGATTGAAACGCCTTCTCTTGCGTTCCCTTGTCTTGGCTTTGTTCAATTAAGTAAAAGACCAATCTCTGGATAGTTTATTTGTAACAAAAGTCGGTGATACAAACAGTAACATAACAATATTTAATGTAATTCATCTTCATTCTCGTCGAATTGCAGTGATACAGAATGAGTACAATAGGAGACCGTTGTTCAATTTGAAGGAAATAAGAATTATTTCATACCGTTACTGCAGCTTGGGATTTTATGTTGCTAATGGAGCTGAGGACTCAAATTAATGGGGCAGGGCATTTTGTTCTGCATTCTTCAAACAATCAAGTCGACAAGCGTATCTGATTACCACCATAGATGTACCAGTATACCGGAGACGCGATGTTTGAGGAGCTCTGAGGCCGTTGTCATGGGGTATCTTGACTCCAAGCAGACTTCAGCACGTACATCTCCGATCTGAAACATAAAAAAACCAAACGTAACGTAAATATTTCCTACATGTCTGTGGAAGGGTAATCACTTCTCTTTGCAGACTATTATGGCTGACGAATGGAACAGAGCATGTGTCGCGATAAACTACTAAAGAAGAGAATTATGAAATTTATGTGTTTGCAGTGTACATTTCTAACTCACACAGCCGGCGAAATCTCGAGGGTTAGAATGGAGAAGACGGATAACAGTGAATAAGACTGTGAAATGAGTATGCTGCACTGGCATTTCAAAATAAAAAAAAGTCTTGTTTCAAAGATATCTTGGCAAAGACGTCTGCATAGCTGGCCAGTTATTATTTTCACATGCCGAACGAGGGGACAATGACGGGACAAACTAAAATATATGACTATATCGCTCTTTAAAGCGTGTTCATCACAGATAAAGTTCTCACCGTGAGTGCCTCGGGGATGCGTGATAAGACCTGTCTTACTCTCTATGTACACAAACGATTTTCACACAGGATGGGCAGCAATCTGCGACTGTTTACTAATGATGCTCCAGTGTCGCCGTTGAGAGAATGTAGGAGGGTACAGAATGACCAGATCAGGATCACACCTTACTGTGAATGTGGAAAATTGTAGGTTATTGCAGAAGCTTAGGAAAAACAATCCTCTAACAAGGGAAACTACTCACACTTCCCCCTGAGATTTACTGGTAAGATGGCCTGGTGGATAGCCCGTCAAAAACTGAACGCAGATCAAACATGGAAACGGGAAGAAGGCGTACTGGACTATGAAAAAGAAAAAGAAAATTACAAACAGTGACCGGTCCAAGGAAAAGAAGTGCAAAGTGGAGCGTAGTGGAACACCCGAGGCTTCATGGTTAAGTGGTGACGACGTTGGACTGCGAAGCGAAGGAGCTTTGTTCAAATCTCTCTCGAGCTATTTATTTTTTCATAACGTTGTGAACTGTCCGTCCAGTCTTTGAAACGTTTGTTCTCTTTCTGTATTGACGCCAGCTGTCGAACTATACATTGGTTATAGAATATGAGTCATGTAGTAAGAACACGTTACCGTCTCAAGTATACGCGATGAATAGTGGGAGCAGGCGATATGCCCCAAAGACCTCTCACAGAAATGAAAACAACAAATAAACGCGTGAGAACTATGCCACAACACTTCAAGACACAAGACATCCAAAACGGAACGCAACTTCAAAAACGTTAAGAAACATATGTTTTAACAGGGAACTGAGTAACCCTGTGATTGTGGAACTGTTGCGCTCATTTGTTGCAGCGTATGTGGCAAAATATTATTTTTTCATCATTTTATTGGGATTTATCACATTCATACGAACACCTAAGTCGGGCAAGGAGGCATATCTCACTCACTCGCCTGAGGTACAAATTAGGTGCGTCGGTAAAAGAACCATCTCAGCTATGCATTTGGATAGTTGGAAGAACAGTTGTCCGTGTATGTACATTGTTCCATCACTGACAGTAGCTGTAAATATGTAACGTCCGTGAGGTTAAATGAACGTGAGGTAACTTACGAGGTGTGGGAGGAAAGTAATGAGACTGAAATACTGCGAGCCTTCCGGTAACGCTGTATTGTCCTGCGTGTGTAAACTGGTGTGTTCATCTCTTCCAGATGACCAGTCCGTGTCTGAGCTCCGTACAGCCACAATGTGATTTTTGGTTGTTCGGTTGATTTGGGGGAGGGGACCAAACACCGAAGTTATCGGTCTCATCGGATTAGGCAAGTATGGGGAAGGAAGTCGGCCATGCCCTTCCACAGAAAGCATCCCGGCATTTACCTGAAGCGATTTTGGGAAATCGAGGAAAACCTAAATCAGCATGGCCGGGCGCGCTTTGGCACCGTTGTCCTCCCAAATGCGGATCCAGTATGCTAACCTCACTCGATATGTGAATTTTGAGAGTGAGTGAAGATGTGTTTTTGATGTGGGTTACGAAAATGGAAAATCATAATTTAGAGCAGCGTTCTGCCGTCAAGTTTTGTGTTAAACTTGGGGAGTTGGTGATTCAAGAGGCGTATGGGAAACATTCCGTATCAAGAGTTCAAGTCTTGACTCAAGAGGCGTATGGGAAACATTCCGTATCAAGAGTTCAAGTCTTTCATTGGCACAAATATTCTTTGGGGGTCGAGAATACGTTGTAGACGAACCTCGTTCAGGGGAACCTTCAACTTCAAAGACCTATGAAACGTCGAACTTGTGCGTGCTCGTGTGAGGTCGGACCAAAGCTGAAGGATAAGGGGTGACCCGTTGATGTTAAACGTATTCATCGTACATCAAATTTTAATCGACGTTCTCCACCTGCGAAAGATTTGTGCCAAAACGGTATCGGAAAGCCTCACAACTGAGCAGTATTACAATCTAAGAATCGCCATTGACCACGAATGGTTCAGTTGTGCGATCACAGGCGATGATCCATGGTTTTCTGTGTACCGTCCTGAGACTAAGTGGCACAGTGAGGAGTGTTTAAACTGGAACACTCCTCGACCGAAAAAAGCAATAATGAGCAAATCTAAGATCAAAACAACGCTGACTGCTTTTTTGACAGTAGGTGTATCGTGCATAAAGAATTTGTTCCTCCAGGAAAAATTGTCAACAAGCGTTCTACGATGATCTCGTTGAAATGCTCAGGAAAAGGGTGAATCGAGAGAGACTGGACATCGCAGCCAAGTGGTTGCTTCATCATGACAACGCCCCGACGTCCCATGGTCACTTCCATCACGGAATTTTTGACCTCGAAAGATGTTCCTGTTGTTCCACAGCCCCCCCCCCCCCATCTTTCACATCATCTCACTCATTGTGACGTTTTCTTTGCCCGAAATTGAGGATGACGTCATTTTGGGACTCTGGAGAATGTAAAGGCCGTACCTGTTGAAGCGTTATAGCGCTGGCAGACCAAGACAGGGAACGAAGACCCCGCAGGTATATAGGTGCCGAAAGGAACTACTTTGATGGGGACAGTATTGTTGTTCGAAAAAATAAAAAAAACATGTTAGATATAAAATAAGTCCCATTACTTTTCTCACGTACCTCTTACACAGCTGCTAACGTTAACGGAACAGTGTACGTACATCGGAAAATTGTCATTCCAATTATTCAGACGCATAGCTGAGATGGTTTTTGGACTCGAGGATGGCTGATGGTAGATCGAAATCAATTGCCTTTAATAAAATACACAGTTAAAAACTGTGAATTGCATTCTGTAATCCTTAACAATTCATTAAAGCTGTACACCACCAACTCCATAAAAATCTACGGAGGGCGTTTAGAGAAACGGCGTTTGTGACATACTTAAGGAAGATCTTGCTGCCATCAGCGGAATCTCGAGAAAGACCTGGGGTACGAATCAGAGAAATATGGAGTCACACAGAAGCATATAGTCATTTTTCCTTCGCACCTTTTTCGGTTGTATTAGGTCAGGGGATGGTTATCCTTGCTACTACGTACCATCTGCTATGCACCGTGTTGCGGCAGAGGAATCTGTATGGCTTGTATGTTTATAGATGTAGAAACTAACTATTATGTTCCGTTCAAGAACGCATTTTTTTTTGTTTTTTAATAAAGCGAGATCAACATTGATGTCGGCAGCTGGGCCAACACCTTGTAAATAGAGGTGGCTTAAAAGGCACGCTTGACTAACGCAGACGGGCGTGAAGTACTGGAACAGGATACGTAATTAATGCTATGAAGAAAAGTACGTAGCTGGTATAATACTTATCTTTAATCAATCATTGTGGTACATCGCACAAAGGAGACTTTAATTACAATCACTGTAAGGCTAATGGCGCCTTGTTAGTTCGTAGCCATTAACTTAGCTGAAGGCTATTCTGTCTCTCGGCTAATGAGAGAGAAAGGCTTCGTACGTCTAGTCGCTAGCTCTGTCGTCCGTACAACTGGGCTGAGTTCGAGTCAGTCTCTCGAGACCTGCCTTGTGGTGGCGCTAGGTTTGCGATCACACAGTGGCGACACGCGGGTCCGACATGTACTACAGGACCGCGGCCGATTTAAGCTACCACCTAGCACGTGTGGTGTCTGGCTGTGACACCACAAACATAGATAATATCGGTGGAGAAAGGAAACGGAAAGAAACATAGCAGAAACAGAATGGGCAGTATTATAGGTGTAATCATTTCCTGTTGAGAAATATTAGAAAAGCCAGGCGTTCCACCTCCACTTGCACATCTACTTCCACTGTGGGTAGGTACATTGGATTACATTATCTTTTCCTCTTTCCATGTTACAGCTCGAGGTTTCAGGAAACGGAGGTTACGCTTTTACGTTCCGTCAACGACACGGTCATTAGAGACTTAACCCAAGCTCTGCTTGGGGAAGGATAGAGTAGCTAACAGGATGTGTCCTTACCGAAAGAACCATTCCGGCATAAGAAAAATTACGGGGAACTTGAGATTAGCTGGATGAGAAAATTAACCGGTGGCTTTCCTATTACAAGACCCGCTGTGTTACGCCTCTCTTGATCGAGGCTTTCGGTTAGCCTCCGAATGAGCTTTTACACTAGCTGCGAAAGAAGTGAAGCACCCGGAAGACACGGCGAGATGTTAATATAAGTTGGTACACGTACACACTAAAGATGTGGTCAGGGTTCCAGTCCTCTGTCAGTGAAAGAACAGTCAGCAGTGGGCGTTAGTATTGTTCATGTTTATTGTTACCAGGTTGGTACGGTATACACCGAGGCGACAAAAGTCACTGGATAGTCATGTGCACATAAACAAATGGCTGTAGTATCGCTTATACAAGGTATAAAAGCGCGAAGTTGTCATTTGTACTCAGGTAACTGATGTGAAAATGTTTCAGACGTGACCACTGCCGCACGACTGAAGGTAACACGCTTTGAATGCGGAGTGGTAGCTAGAGCTAGACGCATGGGACACTACATTTCGGAAATCGTTAGGAAATTCAATATGCTGAGGTCCACAATATCAAGAGAGTGCCGAGAATGGCAAATTTCAGGCATTAACTGTTACCGCGAACAGTGCCGTGGCCGACGGCCTTCGCTTGAAGACCGAAAGCAGCGGCGTCTGCATAGGTTTGTCAGTGCTAACAGACAAGCTGCAGTGGGTGAAATAACCACAGAAATCAGTGTACGGCGTTTGAAGAATGTATCGGTTAGGACAGTGTGACGAAATCTGTCGTTAACAGGTAACGGCAGCAGATCACCGACGCGAGAGCCTTTGATAACAACTCGACATCGCCTGCAGCATCTCTACTGGGTTGTTGACCATATTAGTTGCATCCTTGACGACTGGAAAACAGTGGCTTGGTTAGAAGAGTCCGGATCTCAGTTGGTAATCGCTGATAATGTTCGACTGTAGCGCAAACACTACGAAGCAAAAAAAAAAAAAAAAAGGTTCAAATGGCTCTGAGCACTATGGGACTTAACTTCTGAGGTCATCAGTCCCCTAGAACTTAGAACTACTTAAACCTAACTAACCTAAGGACATCACACACATCCATGCCCGAGGCAGGATTCGAACCTGCGACCGTAGCGGTCGCGCGGCTCCAGACTGTAGCGCCTAGAACCGCTCGGCCACCCTGTCCGGCACACTACGAAGCAGTGGACCAAAGTTGTCAAGAAAGCACAGTGCAACCTGGTGGTAACGCCATAACAGCGTGGGCTGCTTTTTCATGGAATGGACTCAGTCTTGTGGACCAATTTAACCGATCATTGGCTGGAAACGGTTACGTTCGGCTGGCTGGAGATTATTAGCAGCCTTTCATGGACTTCGTTGTACCACACAACGATGCCTCATGTGACCGGGCCACAATCGTTACTAACTCGTTTTATGAACATTCTGGACAAATCCAGTGAGTGGATTGGCCATCCAGCTCGCCTGGCATGAATCTCGACGAATATTTTTGGGATGTATTTGAGAGGTCACTTCGTGCACGAACTCCTGCACCGGCATCACTTAAGCATTTTTGGATGGCTGTAGAGTCGGCATGTCTCATTGTTTCTGCAGGGGACTTGCATCAACTTGTTGAGTCCATGCCAAGTCGAGTTTCTGTACTACGCTAGGCGAAGGAAGGTCCACCACAATATTTTGAGGTGTGCCATGACTTTCGTTGCCTCTGTGTGTAAGTGACGTGAACAGCATCAGGTATCGAGTGATCAGCGCTATGACACAGCTGCCGCGTATTCGCTTGACGCAGCGGCATCAGCAATTGACAAGGTTTTGGGAGGGGCGTTATTCTAGGTCTCCATATGGCCAGCTGGTCGAATCGTGCAATATCCAAATTTGTGGGGTGTTATGATGTAATAGTGGTCCGATGTTGGACTGCTTCGGAAGTTTGAGGCACGCTCAGTCATAGTTAACGTTTCGATCCACCATATCTAACCAACACAAGGGATGAAAGCCGTATTATTGCACCATGCGCATCGTAAGCCCTTCAAACCTTCCATCTGAAAACATGTAGCGGCATTCTATGTCTCCCCGTATCACTGTTAGGAGACTAATAGCAGTCTGTCTAGAGAATTACCGTCCTACATCAAGGCTGCCGGTAACGCCGCCACGGCTGCAATCGGAACGTTGTCGCGACAGGGAAACTCGAACTCTGAGTGCTGATGAATGGCGTCGCAATGTGTTGACTGGTGAACTGATGTTCTGCACTCGCCCTGACGATCACCGTCGGCGTGTATGTTCGAGACGTGCTAAGAGTTCCCATCGTTCCAGTTTTTTTGGAAACGCACGGTGGTCTCATGATATGGGGAGCCACGGTTATGACTTCAGGTCAGGGCTGGCAGTGATTTGGGGAATTCTGAAGGCACAATGGTACTTCAAGAACATACTGCGTCTTCATATTTTATCTTTCAAGCGACATTAATGTGCTGCAGTTTGCAACAGGACGATGCTCGTCCAGAGATGGCAAGTATTTCTATAAACTGTCTGTGTGATCTTATAATTAAATTTTCCACCAAACATTTGAGTCTTCTCTTTATCCACAGTAGTGATGGAAGCTGAAGGAATTAATTAAAATTTGTGCCCTGGCCAGGGCCCGAACCCGGGTGTCCTTGATTACTATACAGGAATGCTGACCATTATAGCACCGCAACACTATGGCTGATATTGCTGCACGGACTACCCAAGTCCAATGTCCTATTATGTAGTACGTGCAGCAATATCAGCCATAGTGTTGCGGTGCTATAATGGTTAGTATTCCTGTATAGTAATCAAGAAGACCCGGGTTCAAGCCCCAACTTTGACACAAATTTTAATTCATTTCTTCAATTTGCATCATTGTCGATGTGATGCTGAGGAACTCACATGGCCAGTATGTCTCTAGATTTGCCCCGGTAGAAGACGCGTGGGACCAGTTCAAACAGCATATCTGTCGCCGTGGCAGTACACTGGATATCGAGTACAGGTCAGAACAGCTGTGGGCCTGCTTGTCTCGTGAGAGGATATACGACACCCTTCCCAATCGAATCAGTCCATGAGTCCAGTCGCGAGGACTGCAATCTCATACATAAGTGGGCACATACCGCCAAGTTCTGCATAAATTTGACTTCAGTTTGTAATCACCGAACTAACATGACATATGTACCCTCTCAACCTGTGAGGTCCCATTTTGTTTCCTCTTACACTTCTGAAGTTACACTTCTTTTGCCAAGCAGTGTATTCCTCCATTTTGTAGAGTTATGCATTTCGCGAAATCAGTTTGTGTGTGGTGGAGAGCAAGCGGGTTTCTAATATAATGACTGACCCTTCTTTTAACGAGTGCTCGTGGAATTTCAACAGTGCTCCTTTCTGAGACGCACCGTCCTTCTTCCGGAGTGATTGCCGCGCTTTGGATCAGTATCTCCGTTTCGCTCCCTTGCGTGTGAAGACAAACCATTGGATCACTTCCGTCTCCTGCGCTGATACAACCTCGTATATATTCCTTGAGTGACGATCACTGCCAGAGGAGCAGTCGAATGAGTCTTCCGCAAACAACCTTGTTGTTGGGTGAGTTACATTCGTCTGGAGTCCTGCGACCAGTCACAACGAAACGTCTCCTACAGCTAACCTCACGTCGCCGTTACTGACTAAATCGGCTCGGGATCATACCCCCAAATATTTATCGGTTATCACAGAATCCAGTTACTTGTCACCGGTCGCGTAATCAGAGGCTGCTAACATTTTTCTGCCACTCGTTGTTGTAGACAGAGTACTGCAAATGCGACAATACAAATATTTTTCAAAAGGGCGTACATATCGAGTTCTTAGCAAAATCGTTTGCATTCATGTGTACTCCACGTTGTCTAAATTGACAACGCAGATACATGTACAAGGTGACAAATGTCGGCAACAGGGCTGCAAATGTCAGCTTCCTGCAGGATGCAAAAAGTAACGATACAAAACACTCGAGCTATATCTGGAGGAATAAATTTTTTGTCACCATTTGCAGGAGAAACAAAATCACGGGAGGGATTGTAAACGTCGTAGCGTGCGTTAGGGAAGGGTTTATTTTCGTCATGTACGCCTCTTGTAATGAAGTATTGCTGTTTCCTGTTATCGGATTTTCCTGCTTCAGTTGCTGTTACGGTCTATGATATAAGGTTCGTAATCGAAAATGAGTAAGTAATTGTTCAACTCAACGTAACCGATCGAAACTCCCTGTCCATCTACAGACAGTTAAACTGCTGTAATTGAAAGACACGCGGAACTTCTACGCTCAGAAACTGGAGTTCTACATACAGGCAGTACAGAGATCGCTGGCGCCATCTGACACGCCAGCTGCTGCGAATTGCCCTGGCGAGGGCAACAACAGCGGGTGGACAAAAATACGGCAGACGAAAAACACGACACATTATCATGACTAGTACGGTGAAGGAAACTCTTTGGCAAATAAAGCAGTTTCCACTCATCTCGGAATGGATAAGTATAGATGTTTTGTGGTTTTCAGTGGAAACGTAAACCACTCCTCCTGCAATATGACGGCAAGTTGACTTGACGATGATGGGGATGGGTAGCTGTCATTACGCACCCCTCTCTCTAAAAGTAGACCACAAATGCTTAATAATATTGATGTTTTGGCGACTGTGTCAGCCAGTGGTGTGGGGCCAGTTCATCCTCATGCTCTCCAAATGAGTCTTGGGCGATGCGAGCTTTCAGTGGCCTTTTCCTGTTAAACAGCGTCGCAACTGGGAAATAAGCACGCATCTCGTGGTCGTGCGGTAGCGTTCTCGCTTCCGACGCCCGGGTTCCCGGGTTCGATTCCCGGCGGGGTCAGGGATTTTCTCTGCCTCGTGATGGCTGGGTGTTGTGTGCTGTCCTTAGGTTAGTTAGGTTTAAGTAGTTCTAAGTTCTATGGGACTGATGACCATAGATGTTAAGTCCCATAGTGCTCAGAGCCATTTGAACCATTTTTTTGGAAATAAGCACGAACATGGAATGGATCTGATCATGCAATATATTCGCATAATCCTTGAAACTGGACTCATCCAACCAAATGGCCTTTCCCCTTGCTCTGTAGTCAAGGTTTTATGGCTCCGGCAGCACTTTCTGCTGTTACAGGCATTTGCATCACTGACGCGTAGTTTTGCAATTCCAACTTGCCCTGCAATCCCCAGCTTATGCTGTCCTGAAGTGACTTTTGGAGCTGTCGTCATAATCATCTTTAGTGACCGCCTGTCACGAACACTCAACACACGTTTTTGCCCGTGATGTGACTTACCGGATGATGTTTTCCCGTTTTTCCTGTATGCGGTATAGCCGACCGGGGTGGCCGAGCGGTTCTAGGTGCTACAGTCTGGAACCGCGCGACCGCTACGGTCGCACGTTCGAATCCTGCCTCGGGCATGGATGTGTGTGATGTCATTAGGTTAGTTAGTTTTAAGTAGTTCTAAGTTGTAGACGACTCATGACCTTAGAAGTGAAGTCCCATAGTGCTCAGAGCCATTAGAACCATTTTGAATGCGGTATAAACCTTAGACAGGGTGACTCTTGAAACACCAAACACTACGGTTACCTCGGTTACGACCATTGACAATTTGCTCACCTTCGAATCCATTTAGCTCTACCATAATTCACTCATGACTGCACTGAATACCCTTGCGACCACGACTGGCATTCTAACGCATTGAGGAAATTACTCGGGTGCAGTTCGTTTTCAAAGGCAGCAGGCTAAGCTGGAGGCCTGGCTGTCATCTGAGTTTGTTGGAGCCTGAATTCCTTTCGGTGTTTCCATGTTTTCGTCCATCCCCTAAAAGGCTAAAGCTGTCACCCGCTCGTATTTACATGTTGCGTATCTAATGAAACCGGGAAGGAAAAAAACTGATTTTGAGTATTTCATAGAGTCATTGACAGACTTTGAAAATTTAGCATTATATACTCATCAACAGGTATATTATCTCGTTAAAAGTTTAATGTAATAAGACAAGTATTAGAAATAGAAATTGGATATATGTCTGGAGGCTGCATGAATCACAGCGGGGATATTACAAAAAATATATTCAACCAGTGTTCGAGATGACTGTGAATAAGTCTTAGACAAAATTTCAAACCTTTACGAAACTTTTTCTCGATCTGTCGAGTAAGTTGACATCTGAGGTTGTTTTATAAGCCTACAAGGGAGTTCAACTCTTCAAGGAGTCAGGGCTTGAGGAAGGAGGAGGAGAGACGTCCATGATAGTGAGGGAAATACTGTGCGTTAACCGCCTGTGAATCGTGTAGAATTTGTTCCTTGTGTTATCGTACTTAAACTGTTCGTGTATCGTATTTTCTGAGGCGGAGATTCGGAACCATCGCAGCATTTGTCTAAACGAACGTGGAAAACCACCTAAAAACCTCTCTCTCTCTCTCTCTCTCTCTCTCTCTCTCTCTCTCTCTCTCTCTCTCTCTCTCTCTCTCTCTCTCTCTCTCTCTCTCTCAATGGCCGGTGTATCAAAACGATTTTCATTAAACCGTGGATCCGGTCCAGGTCTCGATCATCTTCCTGTATTGCCAGGTAGCACTCTGCGCGTTAAGCTATACCAGCAGGCCTGCAAAATAATATCATTTTTATATCTTACTCTAGCTGTATCGAAATAACAAAGTGACTGACAGCTACCATGGAAACAACCAATCAGAGCACGAGGTTTGGCCACACTCTCTGAGCTGCGCACAGTTGTCATGTGGCTATGCTACCGCAACACAACAATTACGGTTTCTAGCATAATTGTTGTGATATCTTCTTACATACTTTAGCTTCCAAGTGCAGTAGGTTTCTTTTACGGAATGTGTAGAGCCAGCTGTAAGATTACTTACGAGAGCGGTAAAGACTATTGTGATCCTGCAAAGCGAAATCAGTACTGGGCGTTAACGGGGAACATACGAAAGTATTCAGTACGGAACCGCATGAGTGGGCAGCCTGCACCTATGTCGGGCCGTCAACAGCCCACCACCAATTTCCCAGCTCAACTGTGGATCACTTTGTTATTCTGATTCAGCTATAGTATCGCGCGACTAAGACGAAAAAAGACATACAACATTGACATACTAGTACCAACCCATAACTATTTAGACTACATATCTAATTTATGCAACTTTTTTCTTTCTAGACATATAATTTAGAAGCAGTGCTACCATACTAAGCAGATTTGAAAAGACAAATTCTCTAAAATGTTTGCCGCACTACACAGCTATTGTACCTCGTCCAGGTGCGCCTGTTTCGTCACCTTGCGTCCCCACTCCACACAGCTGACTCGGCGGCGGTGGCGGCCGCAGAGACCACCGGAGAGCCAAACAAGGAGACGCTTGAGATCCGCCGAGTCCGGTGAAGCTCCATTCGCAGACCCGGGACACCACCCCCTGTTACGTATACTGAAGGTATACCGGAAAGGATATCAAGCACTCAGGATACATTCAGTATACGTACAGACGGTTCCCATCGTGGTGAATGCCGCCACCAGTAGCCGATGGCGTTTGTGTTCTGCTCTTCCGGTCCAGCGACGACAAACTGAGGCGTACTGAACTTACCGCTGCTGACACATTGAACTGTTCCCCTGAGCGATGCCAGCTTAAGGCAGTAGTGCACAGTTCGAAGCTGTTACTACATCCGAGACTTCAAAACAGTGGTGGCTGTTGGTTACATCACCCATTCCTCCCATCATCTTCGTAATGGGGAAAAAATTAGCACTGCGACTGAGAAAACTGTGCATTCTTGCCTTAAGCTTTACAAATCTCGGTCCTTTTCTGCACTTCTTTTTTTTTACATACAATCACAATAATTGGTGATGCAAAGTTCCTCTCAGTAATCGAACAAGGCAAATATTGGCTACAGTAATGATCATTTCCATTTGTCCATAAAAATAGAAAGTATATTTCTACTTCAGACACAGAGTTGCGCATATTTTAGAAATGTTTCAGTTGTGAAGGAAGCGATTGCATATATATTATAATGTGGTACTGTGATCTCACAAATAAAGAAAAGTTGATACTTGATACAACAACGGAGCGAGGGGTGGGGGGGGGGGGAGAGAGAGAGAGAGAGAGAGAGAGAGAGAGAGAGAGAGTGAGAGAGAGAGAGGGGGGGCAGGGGTGGGGGGGGCGGTTCATATGCGGGAGAATGAGAGGTTGTGAGGGGGAAAAAAGTACACTGCGTCATTTGTTCAGCTTTTCTTATAAACTCGACAGAAAATCATATTCAATCAGTATGCAAAGAAATACCATCTGTTCGTCATTACTAGGGCAAGTGTGTGTGTGTGTGTGTGTGTGTGTGTGTGTGTGTGTGTGTGTAGGTGCGAGCGCTTAATAGCCTAAATCTTATAAGTCCTTCCATTTTCGGAGAGAGTGAATTTCAGTTCTTCGACTTTACCCCAAACTCACCGAATCACAACAGAAACGTCCACTTACTTTTATACCGCGACACACTGCGATCATCGTCCAAAATTGTCAAATATCCTATCATATGAATCTTATTTACACTATGTCTCATTTTATTGCTCAACCGAGCCTTGTGAAAGAATCACTCCGCTCTGTTTTATTGTTATTTGCAGAAATAAAAGTTTACGTACGCCTCTTCTCTTGAATCATAAAGTTGTTCACCTTACGTTGAAGCATCATCCAACGCTATTTTGTATGAACAATGAATCAATAAATATATTCTCTCCGAACGTTTCGACCACTAGAATGTCAATGTCGTCCGTGAAATGGAAATACGTAGTGGTGTATCGTGGTGATTTTCGTGGAATGATGATGATGTGATGCTTATGATGAAACAAACGTACTCGATAATCTTTCCATCTAAACGGTTTCCACCTTAACGTTCCATTACTTTTTCTCATGTAAGCCAACATTCCTATGTAGTTGCTGAATCTACAAGCTGCGCAGACCGAAATGGTAAACGCGATTTTGTTAATGTGAAACGTAACTGATATTTACATATCGTATTACTCAGGCCGGAGTGGCCGAGCGGTTCTAGAGGCTACAGTCTGGAGCTGCGCGACCGCTGCGGTCGCAGGTTCGAATCCTGCCTTGGGCATGGATGTGTGTGATGTCCTTAGGTTAGTTAGGTTTAAGTAGTTCTAAATTCTAGGGGATTGATGACCTCAGAAGTTGAGTCCCATAGTGCTCAGACCCATTTGAAGCATTTTTGTATTACTCAGTGATTTCTGCCCATAACGGTAGTTCTGTCCTTTCGTAATCTCGGAATTAGTAACTTTGTTTCTGGCAAGTGGATGATATTTCGAGGAACACAAAATTGTGTAAAACACACATACACCAGAGAAACACCGTTGAAAACAGAGCGTAAAGCTATTCTGTGCTCTCAGCCGCCTGAGACTAAGGTAGTTAATAAGGGCTAAGTCTACTGACGCACAAACAAATACATTTTATAGTCTTCGTTCTATAAACGAATGGGGCAGTAAATACCGTGAATAGTTTTCGAGCGAAGAACCTTCTACCATACGTTTCGCAGTTGCTTGCGAAATGTGCATTGGTTTCTCAAGTTATTTTAATTGCTTTCTGGATGGTTCTACAATCGTGGAATAAAGTAAGAAGTTCTAAGAAATGACAGTATATCTGTAGGCATATTTACGTTAGGATCAACGAGATGAGGTGTGAAGAAAATAATCGTGATAAAAAAAGGACAGTGTTAAAGACTTCACGGGCGCTTGTTATGACATTGGAAATGAGATACGGCGAAAGTAGAACACCGTAAACATGTGCAATACGCTTCAAGGAAACTCTTCACTACATTCCTCGACGAAAGCAATAGATCTAGGATACATTACTACTTTGGTATAAGACAGTTTTTGGACCAATGATGACTTCAAAGATTTCGAAAATTTATTCTACTCCAGCCGACTAAATCACAGCATAATTCACATTCGTCTAAAGTTGTCAGGCGACACATTCATCTGAAAATTGCTTCAACTATATCTCATTTTATCGAGCGCAAGATAAAAGAAGAGACCTACATGTGAACAACTTCTCCGTTAAGGAACCAAGAGATCATGAGCCAGTGACCACAGGTGTGACTGAAACAGGTTTCTTACAGCAAGAAAGGCCCTTGTTACATTTTCCAGAAATTTCCATATGACTTTTGTGTGGAATCGATGTTAGAAAGTTGTCGATCTAGTCCTCTCTCGCTCTGAAATGTTACCTTCATGGTGATCTATTTGAACTATGCAACAGTGGTCGCTTTGAACTTCTTTCCATGAAACACAACGTCATTTTACTTTCCCCGGGAAAGTATTCGTTCCCTATTTCTCTCTCAGTTGCAATTTTAAAATGGAAAGAGAACACTGAAGAAACATCATTTGTTTTTATTTTTCGTCTTTAGTCCAAAGCGTCGTAGCAGTACTCTGCTGAACGACTCGCATCGAAGGTTACGGGCGTATCTCGACCCCACACCAATAAAAAGCCGCCATTACTTCCTCTATCTCATTCATTACCTGCGGTGGGTTGCATCGTAAATCAGTCTCGAGATCCGGAATGCCCGGACACTGCTATCGGCCTCGAACGGTCGTTACAGGGAACTTAATTAAAAATACTTTCCGCCATGATTTACGGTCGCTCTCAAGGATTTATAATTACCTCCGCAGGATGTGTCTTTCTTTATTTCGCGTCCTTATAATTACTCCTTGCTCGTTGTTGATCGTTCGGAAAGCCGCCCAGCCATCTTTATGGTAATCGATAAAGGCCTTCGCAACGCACATTTGCAACCAATTACTCCGGATTGCTGAGTGACTGGAAATCCTTCCGTGTGGCTACGCGCTCGAGGGATAGCCGCACTGTGTCGGATTAGTTAACCAAGCAGGTCTCTTCGTTGGGGAATTATCACGTTCTTTTCCAAGATCGTTTTATTTTATCAGCAGAGGACCTAGTTCGGAAAAAAACACTCTAAGCAGGCATACTAAGAAAATATTTGCAGTGAAATTTGATTCTCTGGCTAGATGGGAAATGATTTGTAGTTTCCCGGAAAACGAATGAGGGGTTACAGCTGACAAATCACCTTTTATAATGGCAAAAACAACTTTGTTGTTACTCGATTTTTTTTCCTTTAACAAATGAGTTTTTTTGTTGTTGCTATAACTGTTGGCACAGTACCCGAGTGAACACAGTGACTGTATAGCAACGGCGACGAAATGGCTGTGCAAATGAGCAACTGAATGTCTCCTGCAATGGTCGCTTGCAGTTGTGGCATATTTGTCCAAAAAAAATGGTTAAAATGGCTCTGAGCACTATTGAACTCAACTGCTGAGGTCATAAGTCCCCTAGAACTTAGAACTACTTAAACCTAACTAACCTAAGGACATCACACACATCCATGCCCGCGGCAGGATTCGAACCTGCGACCGTAGCGGTCGCGCGGCTCCAGACTGTAGCGCCCAGAACCGCTCGGCCACTTCGGCCGGCCATATTTGTCCACACAGGTTGTTTTTGGAAATATAAGTCTCCCGTGGTTCTATGTAACAGTAGTAGAAACTAGAAAAAGAAACAGGTCCGAGGAATCAGGTGTCTTGAATCTACAATACAGCCGTCTGTCGTTGTTCAATGAGTTAACGATCGCGCTAGTACCAATGTTACAGGATTGCATAGTGTTTCGCAATCTTCGATGTGTATGTCGTATTTATGAAAAAGTGATCTCTAATTTTCCTGCAACAGAAGCAAGCAATTAATACAGTGTATGTCGATGTTCGCCATCAGATTGTTCGTCTTTGTTACACATATTGCTTGCTACAGGATGCGTTTCGAGGCCTTGGAATAAAATGAGGAACTGTCTTCAAACACATACATATTGTTGGCGTGGAGGCCCTGAAAACAAAGTTCGTTGAGTAGCAACTTGTATTCGAGCATGAATGAATCTACTTCATGGGACTGAACGCAGAGTGAATATGGATAATTGGAGATGTTCTCATGTTATCGGCTGAGTCGAGGCGTCGTCGTGCAACGACGTTTCGACTAATTTCGTACTCGTCATCTTCAGGCGTAGTCTGAAGATGACATGTAGGAAAAGCGTCAAAACGTCACTGCACGACGACAACACGTCTCAGCTGATGACCCGGGAATATTTCATCAATGAAATCGTCTCTCATTTTCATGTAGGCATATACATCAATATCAGCAGAACTGGCGAAGAGGATAACTCTATAAAGGGAAGTAAACTGTCATATAAACAGATCCACAATAATACGATTGCAACATCGCTGATAAATTTCTCAAACTTGGTAAATAACTTGAAGATTTGGTAAATAGCTTGAAGATCTAGACGTAATAAAAAGGAGAGATGTGGAATGGAGTTCAAATATGGAATCTGTGGCTGGGAAAACTAATGGAGAGGTTGATTTGGATGGAGGATTCCGGGAAAGCGCAATGCATACAGCGTTTGAGGTGACATAACTACAGACAGCGGACGCCGAAGATATTCGGAGATACACTGTTATGATCGTAATAGTTCGGTGAAGCTCTTACCAAGGAAATACTGAAGGAAAGAGTTGGGAGACCCAACGACGACGATAAAGATAGAGGCGAGACAGAAGATAGGAATGGAAAAAGGATGGCGAAAGAAGTAAGGCATGTTCATTTCAAAGACACCATCTCACCATTCGTCCGAATTGTTTTTGGGAAGTTGCGGAAAATCTAAATCTGATTCGATGGGGAATTTTAATCTTGCTTCTTCCGTGGATTTCATTACTCAAAAAGTGCGCTCGGCGGAGTTCATTCGAACTGGAAACAGGGCTTACACGAGAAATCCAGTGAGAGAAAACGAAGCTTTGTTCTCGCACAACTCTGTTAGATTATACAGTACGCCTGTCCGAGGTTGGTTGCTCAACTGTCCTGTTTCTGGTGCTGTGTATGTTTACTAGGCAACAAGTGAAAATGGGACAGGTGATACAAGAACGAGTGAATTTTGTTCTTTTTGTGACTCAGGGAGTTTGTAGTAGCTACATTTCCATGTGAAGCCCTAATCTGAAAACCACTGTGAAGCGCATGTCTCTGTTAGGGCCTATTCCTGTTCCATACATGTACGAAACACGGGACGACTGATTATTCACACCCCTCTGGCCGCCGTCTTATTATTCTCATCTTTTCTTCCTAATGTATGTAGCCGGTGGTAGCTGGCTCTTTAAACTTTGTAAGTTTTCTCGGGACAGTTTGCATCCACCTTGTAGCATCTGCCAGTTCAGTTTTTCAGTCTCTCTGAGACGCTCTTGCATAGGTCAAGCGAACCTGTA
Source organism: Schistocerca nitens (assembly GCF_023898315.1). Classification (NCBI taxonomy): domain Eukaryota; kingdom Metazoa; phylum Arthropoda; class Insecta; order Orthoptera; family Acrididae; genus Schistocerca; species Schistocerca nitens. Next base: position 78,874,272 of record NC_064625.1, read on the forward strand.
AGCACTCGTGCTACCCTTTCCCTAGAAGTTCTGTATCATATGTTAGTCCCAGACCTCAGCACAAGTGTTTTTTAAACAATCTACTTCGAAGATTGATCGCATTTTCGCATTTCCTCAGTATTCTACCAATGAACCTAAACCGACACCTACTTCATCTACGACTGAGCGTATCAGTTCGTTCCATTTCATATTCTTACAAAGCTTTACCGCATTTTGGATGTGGAGAAAACGGAAGAAAGGAAACCAAATCGTTTGAAATGTAGGTGCTATAAAAGGATGTAGAAAATTAGGTGGACTGCTAAGAAATGTGGTCATTTTCCTTAGTGTCGGAGAGGAAAGGAATAATTGAAAACTACTGCCTAGAGGACGGAATAAGATGACAGACCATCTGTTGAGAAACTGCGGAACAGCTTCCACGATACTAGAGGGAGCTGTTAGGGAGAAGAGAGAGACTGAAATCCACTGAGGTGACGAAAGTCCTGGGACAGCGATATGCACATACGCAGATGGCAGCAGTATCGCGTACACAAGGTATAAAATGGCGGTGCATTGGTGGAGCTCTCATTTGTCCTCAGCTGACTCATGTGAAAAGGTTTCCGACGTCGTTATGGCCGCATGACGGGAATTAAAACAGTCTGAACGCCCAATGGAGTTAAGTGAGTGGGACATTCCATTTCGGAAATCGTTAGGGAATTCAATATTCCAAAATCGACAGTCAAAAGTACCGAATTTTAGGCGTTACCTCTCACCGCGAACAACGCAGTGGCCGACGGACTTCACTTAACGACCGAGGGCAGCGGCCTTTGTGTAGAGCTGTCAGTGCGAACAGACAAGCAACACTGAGTGAAATAACCGTGGAAGTCAACGAAGAACGTACGACGAACGTAGCCGTTAGGACAGTGCAGCAAAATTCGGCGCTAATGGGCTATGGCAGCAGACAACAGGCATAAGTGCCTTTGTTGATAGCGTGACGTCGCCTTCAGCACCTCTCCTGGGTTCGTTACCAAATCGGTTGGACCCTAGACGACTGCAAATCTGTGGCCTCGTTAGGTGAGTCCCGATTTCCTTTGGTAAGAGCCGATGGTAGGGTTCGAGTGTTGCGCAGACACTATGAAGCCTTTAATCCAACGCACTTTGCAAGCTGGTGGTGGCTCCATAAAGGTATGGCCTGGTCCAGATGAACCGAATGTTTGACTGTAAATTGTCGTTGTCGGATACTTGCAGACCATTTGCAGCCATTCGTGGACTTCATGTTACGAAACACAGAACAGATTTTTTTTTATGGACGACGATGTGCCATATCACAGGACCATAATTGGTTTGAAAAACAATCTGGACAGTTCGAGCGAAAGACTTCACCACCTAGATCGCCCAACATGAATCCCATCCAATATTTATGGATCATAATCGAGAGGTGACTTCATGAACAAAATCCTGCACTGGAAATACTTCACCATGGACGGCTGAAGATGCAGCTTGGCTCAATATTTCTGCAGGGGACTACCAACGATTTGTTGAGTCCATGTCACGTACAGCCGCTGCACCACTCTGGAAGATGGAAAGTCCGAAACGACATTAGGAGGTATCCTATGGCCTGCGTCAGTATATGTAACAGGTAGCAGAGGAACTCGGGTGTAAGTGCTAGTCCGATATGAAGAGGAAGTATTGGCAGATTACCTCGAATCAGAGGAAAAACAGAATCTGTTTGTATAATGTTCCCGTCTCTCATCTTGTAGTACTGTACAGTAGTTTGAAGTGTACGTGTCCCGTTAACTATTTAGCCGGGAAAAGTACCTTGTTGGCCCGTCGCAGCTGTCGGAATCAAAGCAGCTTTCGTGTCTGTAAAAGTTGGTGTGCGCGTGTGCCCTTGTGTGTGTGTGTGTGCTTGTGTGTGTGTGTGTGTGTGTGTGTGTGTGTGTGTGTGTGTGTTCACACGTGAGTTTGAGAGACAGAAAGTAACTCCTGCAGCAACGCCGGCGATGAACAGAGCGAATGGCCGGAGTCTGGACACCCCCGGGGACAACCGCCCCTTTTCGACGAATCAGATAAAGCACACTCGGGCGGCCATTTTGGTAGGTGGCGAGCAGCAGGGGATGCTGGGAACCGGCGCCATGATGCAGCCACAGTGTTAGGAGGGGGGGCGGCAGGGGGAGTACGGTTGGGGTGGGGGGTTGATTTACAGCAGGCTGTTAGGGGCTGCCTTTTGTTGCTCTGTTCCGGGGGTGGCCGGCCCACGTATTGTCCGCCGGGCTTTTGCGCCTGCCTGGGGCGTCTCTATAGCGCCGACTGTGCGCGCGCGCCCCCGTGTACAGCCAGCGCCGCTAATTCTAGAGCGTCACAGAACTCCCCAGAATTCACTCTGTTTCCCACATTCCCTGTGTTTCTGCATGGAGAACTGCCTTCTCCTGATCGAAAGGCAAGGTTTCAGAATTGCTAAGTCCTGCTGTTTAATACTAATAGTACCACTTGCAACGCCTTGCAGAGCACGTAATGTTACAATGAAAGCCAGTCATTCCGTGCGAATACCTATCAGTGCCTTAGAGTTGCGTTTCGAAGTCGGAGGATCACACAGGCTCAGTCTTTGGGCACTTCAAATGCCAGCCTTCGATTCGCAGTAGTTGCAACCTTTGAGTGTCTCCGTCGTGTAGGCGTAGCGTCTCCGGAAGTCCTGGGTCTCGGGTTCAATACGAGCCACTCCTTAGATTTTGAATAACGGGACTGGGTACGTTAAGAAGTGATACTTTGCAACATGAGGCTCCACGGTGTTGTTGAGTTTAATTAAAGTCATATTTATACCCACAATCAGCTGATGACCCTCTTTAGGGACGCGATAAAATGTCGTTTTAGTGGTACTGATATTGATATAAACGGGCAATTATAATACTGGTTCTAAAATTCTCCTTACAAGCTTCTAGGATAGTATAGGGGACGGAATGGACAATATTTTGAATTGGAACCCCTGTCCAAACACGTGTGCTCCGTAGATATCTTACAGAGTAGTCATGGTGCGGGGTGATTACGTCCGGCTGTCTTACGTCATTTGACATCTGTCATACCTCTTCGTCCTGGCTCGAGACTCATTCACGCGTCTGTGAGTGGCTGAGTACAAGTTTGCAGATCACACCAACGTGGTTCTTCTGAATGGCGAAACTCACAGTAATGGAAGAGCTGCTTGTCGCCTTTATCAATATCGTTCTCCAGAACGTCCGACTCCATCGCATACCCTTTTTGCCACAATTGCGCTACGGCCTCGAGAAAGGATACCTTCACCGTCAGCAGCTGTGAGTGTGGTTCTACAAGGAGAGGATGTTAACTGTAAACAACAGTATTTGTGAAAATTGATTGCGTTTCTTTTTTCTTTCTTTGGTTATCATACGTGGAATTCTAAAACAAGTGTTATACTGGATCAGGCCTAGTAAATTACTCGTAAAAGTGGTGCCGTTACCACTATCTTCTCAAATGGTTGTACCATGCAAACGGTACGTTTCCGGACATGGGTTCCAATTCAAAATATTGTCTACTCAGTCCTTTCTAGAAATTCTAGAAGTTTGTAAGGAGAATTTCACAGCATCCGGTACAAATACAGATGTTTGCCTATTTAAGTTGTTATCGAGGCAATTATGTTTGCTACGTCACAATGCTAAATGTTAAAACAATTTTTTGTCCAGTGTCAAAGATGGCCCATGTGGATTGCGAAAAGTAGGAAATTTCAATAAAGTTTATATAGCAGCTGATGGGGTACAGAAAAATGTCTGTTATTAAGTATAAGGAGCGAGTCTTATTCTGCAAATAACCTTGGCAAAGGCGTCGGACGAGCGGACATGGCTAAGATGGGAGACTACCTTCTAAGACAGAACAACCACCTTTGATCATTGGCATCAGTTAGCAGAATCAAATTACGGTACCTGCATTAACGACATATAATTTGTTTCCATAAGAAATTGGCTTTCAGAACATTCCGAGTATGTGTGTCTACGGCAAAGAATTGCGGATATGAATCACGAGCCGTGGGAAAACAGAGAAAGAAGAGGACCCGAGAGTATCAGATGTGCTGTTGCTGAAACATGCCGAAAATTAAGACTGCTGATCACTTAATAACTGAGAAAGTTCTGCGCAGAAAAGGGCTGACGAGAACGTAGGTCTCAGTGATGGGGTGTATGTTATGACATCATGAAGTAATTTCGATGTTACTAGAGGGTGTCGTAGATGGAAAAAAACTGTAGGGAAAGACATAAACAGGAACTCAGGAGGTGCTACCTCTAGGTTGGTACAGGAGAGGAATTTATGGCGGACCGCATCAAATCGGTCAGAAAACCGATGAGGTAAGTAGTTTGCTAATGAGATTAGGCCTACTTGCGAAGTAGCAGTGGTCCGCCGTGTACTTGAATATTATTGAACTTTGCGAGCGGCCCAAAACATACTGCACTCATTGGATAAATCGAGCGCGTATGATCGAATTGATGCACTGATTAACGAGTTGCACTCGCACTGGGGAGGAATTGGGATCAGATCCTCGTTCTGTGACGCAGGTTAATGTTGTACCGTTATTTCATCTGAACTGCTTAAGGCGCAACAAAGGTTTCCTTGGGAAAGGACACGGGTCGATCTCTTGTCCCAGTCTTGGTGAATCCCAACCTGTGACGACCACATGTTCGAGAGGACTTAAAATTTTCTTTGAATCTGGTTCGATGATTGTTTTGCCTCGTTCTCTACTGTCAGTACCTTGTCACTGTCGGTACTGTCACATAGTTTCGAACGGAGTTGTAGGATAGCACAGAATTTAAACCTGAAATTGATAGTTGTAGGCCCAGAGACAAAAACAGTAACTAAATCAGAATCGTTCGTTCCTCCTCTAGTTTCTCGACGCAGAATTTAATACGCGTTGCGTGTATATTACAGTCAGACAGTTTACGATGTTTTTACTTTTCTATTAGTCACTTTCAGTAATTCTATACAAAAGAAATACCGTTACATTCAGTAGCACTATAATCACAGTGACTTCATCCACACCTCGTGCAGTGTAAAATTTCCTTTAAATACCCCTATCTAGTGATATGCCTGCAGTCATTCGAAAGCTGGCTAACGGTACAGTAAAATTTTAACAAGAGTTAAACAGCTACTGGTAGTATTTTTCACATAGATGATTATTACTTTCTTCTTAATGATTTTGTTGACTGTCCCTTTTGAGCTCGAAGAAAGAAGGGGGGGAAAACGGTGACACGTCTTCTCTAACAGCCACGGTACAACATCTAGATTCGGAGACACTTGGAAAAAGACATTTCAGTCTTGCGGAATCTTATTTCAGAACTTAAGAGTCCATTTTCAAGTCAGAAGGCACTGAATATGGCTCACTAATGAATTACGAATGTAGCACAAGACTGAAAACTCGACTGCAAGTATATTAACAGTCCTTCGTTTTTCGCAGCTTCCAAGACCTGGCATTAAGGAAATTATTATCTCATAAAGTGGAAAGTACTTCACAGCTGTTCGAACAGTGCTAAAGATAAGTGTCGGTTTGTGAAAGTAGTATGAACTGAAAACACCTTGGAAGCCGTTTTGTAAACAGTTATTACGTGACCAGATACAAAATGAGTTACTAATAAATTATAGACTGCTCCGTCAGCTGATGCCAGGATTTTAAATTAACCTGCCAGCTACAGCTAAATGCAACCTATAGCATGAGGTTCAGTTTCTCTGAGAGAAATGTGTGATAAGTGGAGAGTGATGTAATTCGCCGTCAGAAGTTTCCGTGCAGGCATTTCATTGGTTCCACGTAGAGTTATCAGAACTTCTGACTAAAGAAATTTCTGACTAAAGACGCAGCGCAGAAGAGCAAATCTTATTGAGCGAAACCCGATGTAAACATCTCAGTAATTTTGACCGAAGGTAGTTTCTTCCCACTGAAAACTACACATCGCCCCCCCATACCTCTTTTCAGAAACAGAGTGTGAAATTTCTGACTGGGGAAAATGTAACAAAGTATTTCATTACGCCGTTTTCCATTATTTGTGTGGCTATATTTCAAAATGATTAACTTTGTTCTTCTTTGTATCTGAAATGCTGAACTTCTCTGGAACTACGTAGGTCAAAATTTTACATGAATGCAGATTTCACATAATTGCTACAATGTATGAGAGATTAGAATTGTCAGAGATGAGGTCATGCAGCCACTGTGTAAACAGAAAACAAATGCCGAAGCGATGTTTTTTTTACAAGAAATTATGATATCCGTCTAGAGGCAGATTTCTCTCCTGTATAACCGTTCGAATACACAGAATACGGGAAAGATTTTCACAGTAGGTGCTTACATTTAAGGTGTACTAATATTGATGTTACACTAAACTAGCTAAAAATTGTGGGTTGTGGTATGTAAAGAATACTACAAATGTGGAGAAATCAAAGGAAAGAATAAATTTACGTAAAAATGTCATATTTAATGTATGTTAAAAGTCCTGATAAGGTATGTTAATGAAGTTACTGTACTCACGTATTAATGAAAATTTGCCGTCATAACATTCGCAAGTTTTAACATTGTCCCTCGAGTAACGGAGTACATACCTGCAAATCAAAACTCATAGCTTTCGCTATAATGTTATACTACAAATGACTGTATTGCTCTGAGTGGCTACTCATAAGAAATTCAGTATTGGCACGGTACTAAAATTGTAAGACCTCAGAGCATTTCAGTAGATGACTATTTATGACACACTTACGTTTATCTTTTTTCCCATTTGTGTAGACCAGTTTCGATACTAAATATTTTAATCGACTAGAACACATGCTGAGCTTCATTCCAGATGGAACTACTAATATCGGACAATTTGCACAAAAGCACATCTGACTATGATTCGTTCTTCTCAGCATCGTATCACCAAAGCGCTTCTGTTTTCTTGCTTAGGAACCTCTATCGTTTACCAGTTACTGCAGACCGTATATGAGTTATCTGTTCACAGGTGAGTACTTCAGATTTTCACAGTAATACAAATTTGTCTGGACTACTCACAACTGTATGCAACATAAGCGTTAAATACATTTCCAAAATGAAGTGCATTCTACAGACTATCGCAGTTTAGAAGGAAAATGATTGAAAACAGCATCTTGGGATGACGATAAAAACAATACCTTATCTGAATAGATATTCACATATTTACACAAAGAGAGGCTTAAATTTCTTATTCCTGCACTAATTGCAATTTTTTTTAATGTTACACACAACTAGTTCACTGGGTTCAAATGAATCTTACAGGTTGTTTACATGCTAAGTATCTCAAAAGCCAATTGAAAGACAAAAATATGCCTTCGTATCTACTGTTATTTACAAACTCAGGAATACTTGAAACTCTAACTTTCACAACATACATTGTATATCATAGATGACCTCTGAAGCATTTATACTGGAAAATACATATGTTATTCTTATACGTTAAAAGCCCCTTAAATAATACACTACATATAATTTACTAGAAAACTGCTCTGTATATATTTACATTGTCACTGAAACATTAAAATAAACTGCAGTCACTCAGAATATGTTAATTTTATTTGTATACTTTAGAGATTCTTGAATAACTCCTTCAGGTTATTTTAACATTTCTTTTCCTACAGATGTGCATTACTTTACTTATGTTTACTGTTTATTTTGGCTATGGTAACATTATCAGAGAGGGCTAAGATTATCTCTTACCTATTCCTTTACCTTGTGTGAGAAAAGTACCCATTGCTAAACTTTTTCCATGCTTACATTGCAACCCTGGAACTACTCTTGCCTCACTAAATAGTAAACTTTACTGGCAAACTTCTTTTTAGGCAATATTTACAAATAATAGTAAGCTGCTGTTGATTTTTTGAAATATTAATAACACTTTCATAACATATTCTTAGTGACTGAACGCTCGAGTAACTTTTACCAACATTGCACAGTCATGACGGTTATCTAGTTTCTCTATCGCTGCAAAGTTATAACTTCTCACTTCTAGGAGATACCCTGCTTGCAAATGAATTTTTATTACATTTTACACATATTAATCTAAAACAATTCTGTGACTGTACTCAGACATTAAAACTTAGCTTAGGCGCATCGAAAGCTTTGGAGGCCATCTCAGTTTCTGATACCTTATGTTTAGTTTTGCAGTTTTTATACTCTGTATGTAGGAATTGAAAGTAGCAGAGGAGGAAAGTGTTAACCCTCTAATTAGTAAGGATTAGATTGACCACTTTATCTATTGCGTGTTCCAAAACAGCACATGCTGACAAGTAGTAATTCCCTGTGCATTTCTAGAAAGCAACATCTAGTATATAGACTGCTTTGTCGTAATTTATATTCTTCTCTTGAAATTAATGAAACATATAACATGCAATATCTTAAAACACGCTCTTGTGGACTAGCACTTTCTTTCGTTGACCCATTAACTTGGCCTTCCTGCTTAGCCAGATCACAACCACCGTCATACATAGGGAGGGAGGTAGAAAAATAAGCTAAAACTCATTTAATTTGACTTTCGATTAATTACTTTAGCTGGTAGCTCAACAAAGAGAGCAAATAGAAATCTTACTACTTACTCACTTTTCCAAACTTATCACAACCGTTGCCGAACGGAAGAAATCGTTGTATCGGCAGAACTTCCTATCCATATGGCCAATTCTGAAAAAGAAACAATAAACTGCAGCTTTTGGAAGAACGTACAAAGTCACAGGTGCGAATTTGTCTTTTCAGCATTATTGTAATTAATTGCTGTCAACTTGAGAAATTGTTTCGTCGCATGTATAACAGTTTTGGATGAGGCGTATTGCAAAGCTTTATGCCTTCACCCACCTCCTTGTCACGGCTGTAGTGATACCAAATCTGATGTAATAGTACAAGCAATACCTTGTGCTGTGAAACAAAACAATATAAGAAATACGTTGTCAGTATCACCTAGAAAAACGCTAACAGAGATCATTTTTCACCACCATTTACAGATAAACATCATATCCTTAGAATTTGCATAGCGTAGTCCGGTCGCTCATTAGTAACTGTTTTTGTTTTGTGCGATCCACTGGGAGTTTCCGAGTAAACGGAATCATTGTACTGTGGGCGACTGGTCTACGTAATCCTGTTTTCCTAGAGAAAGACTCTTAACCAAGTTTGCAAAACAATATTTGCGTGAGGGCATATTACACAAAATCGTGGGATTGTATGCTAGAGAAAGGCGAGATGTATCGGAATCAAGTCTTCACTCAGGTTCAAAGCTTGCTTCGTGGTTACAAAAATGGGTTCACGTATTTTTATATACTTCTATACCGTCTACGTCAACAAAAGTACAGGTAATGATTTTCATTCACAATTCATTCTACTGTCAGTGGTAACTTAGCAGAGACAGAAATCGTTCACTGAATTTGATACGCTGTACCACACACGACAGTTACAAATTGTACGTGTATCCTAAACATTTGGGTATTGCTGTTCAAACACTGGGTGACCTTAGCTTGTGGTCCATCCTCTAGAGATGTGGAAGTGGCACCTGGAGGGTGAAACCCCAGTGATAATCAGAATTATCTCGCAGCTGTGACTGGAACAAATAAGCAACTTCTCTCACGTAGCTAGCTCGTTCCATTCTGTTCCTTCTATCAGTCTCCACACACCACGTAACTACATGTAATTGTTCTGTCAACTCCATTGACTGATAATTTTGCATGTACCCCACCAAGGACCACCTATTTTTATATTAAAAGTTTCCCACCTTCTGGATACTACCTTTCGAGGCACTGATTTTGAATTCGTTGGGATACGGGTTCAACTCCCCGTTTGGCGATATGTTTTTTTAGTCTTCCGTGAGTCCCTGATTCTATTAAAGCAAGTGTCAAAGATAGGTGCAGTTACTGATCCTTACGAAATGTAAGATTGTTTTTCTGTCTCTAACAGTCCAACTATGGATAGCATGTCAGGGCCCTAATCTGCAATCTGATCGTTTCGTAGAAGTAGAATTAATGGAAAAAGTAGGAGGTGGTATGATGTTTTCGGTAAAACATAAATGTTCAGATAGTCACAATGAGGGGGAACCGTTTCGGATCACAGACGCAACATAAGAGAAAAGCGCGCAGCGCAGAACGTACCTGCTCGCGATCAGCTGTTCACGTGCGCCGACGCGCCGAACGGGGACAGCTGTCAGCGGCTAGTGACGTAGCTTCTGACGTCACCGGGCTGTCCTTCGCTCAGTTTACAACGCACTCCAGGCGGCCGCCGGCCAAGACGGTGTGTATGTGTGAGCTCGGGTTGCGTCGGAGACGCGGAAAGACAAAACAGGTAGGCAGAGGAGTCGGGAAGCGAGGCGGTTCCGGAGCGGGCGTTCTGGAGAAGGGGACAGATGGGTGTGGGCCAGAGGCCGCCTGGCTGGAGGCCAGCGGCGGCGCGTGCGGCGCGCCTGGAGTCTGGAGTCGGTGTGCGCCGAGGCCCGGGCGGACGGCGGCGTCGCGCTGCCGACGACCACCCCCTCCACGCACCCCCAGCAACCCCTAGCGGCTGCGCGCGGGGCGGGGAGGGGGAGCGAAATTTTAAAACCGCGGCCCTGCGGCTGCAGCGGCAGGGGTTGCTGCGGCGCTGCGACAGCCCCTCCGCCCTCCCGCTTTTCATCGAAGTCCTTATCCGCGCCCTTTATTCCGTCTTCTCTGCACCCCGCTCTCACCCCTCTCTCCGTCTCTCTCTCTCTCTCTCTCTCTCTCTCTCTCTCTCTCTCTCTCTCTCTCTCCTTCCCTCCTTTTGCTTTCTGCAGACCCTGCCGAAATGCCGGTGGCGGCGCCCGGTCACTACCGCCACAAATTCGCCGGCCTCCGAACAAAAGTGGCGAGCTACTGTGCGACCAGGCGGGGAACCGACGGAAAAGGAACTGCGCACAGAGGAGTGGGACAAAGAGAGAGAGGGGTAGAGGGCAGAACGCAGGCGCGGAGAGCAATAAGCGCGCATTGGCATGCACGTCCGAGATCAGGGGGTGGGAAATGATTCTCTCTCGCCAAAACCCTGGTGTCTGATAGGACAAGGGAGGGGCCCCACGTTTTCCATTCCGCCTTCCTCCCCTGGTTCCCCCGCTAACCACCCCGCTTTCCCCCTGGACCTGCAGGGGAATTTTCCATCCCCTCCCCCTCTTTCCCTCCAACATCCCTCACCCTCTCTCCAGCATCCATTGTTGCAGCCAATCCCAACCGTGCCCATCCCCTTTGCCGCAGACAAGTACGTCCTCTTTTTATCAGGTCTGCAGGTGCGCTGAGGGAAATTGGGGTGCGCACGCCCAGAGTGTGTGTGTGTGTGTGTGTGTGTGTGTGTGTGTGTGTGTGTCTGGGGGGCTTGGATTAGGGTGGTTGACTTCCACTCTGCATAGATGGCAGGGCGGAGCGCCGTAATGACGACGGAAGGGTTGCCGCAGCTAATGAGCTTGATAGCGGCGCAGCTCATAAAGGCGCTGTCCGTAAGCCTGATTGCAGAGCGCGCCGCCCAACGACCCTGCATGGTCGCGGCTGGATCATCGGTTTGAATAATAAAACTCGTCAGCCGCTGCTGGCGCGAAACTGGACTCCGAGCGGGTGAAGTGCCCCGTCCTCGCTGATACGGCTCTAGTCAGAACATTCAAAAGATTTACACACGAAATTCCTAGCTCAAATTTTTGTTTTTTGTTGCTTTTGTTTTTACATTATGATCATACTGCATATATCGTATTACCTTACATCTACGAGGGCCATTCTAAAAAAAAAAATTCGTTTCGGCAGACTGTTTTGTTCAATGTAATGAAATGAAACACGTTTTTGAACGTATGTTGATATAAAATTATAAACGCCGACCAGTTGCAATGGATAAAGAATTCTTTACCTAGGTTTCAACAAATTTAAATTTCTCTTCTTCAGAAGGTGGCAATTTTACATTAGTAAGGACTAATGTACCATCGCCGTTTTTACAAATGTCGGCATATATCCATTTGTCAAACTTAAAATATAGCTCTAGAAATAGGGTTTGTCTCGTAAATATAAATTAGTACATGGATCTTGCAGATTTTATTACGTGGAACCGTTGCTGTTGTGCAGCTATGTTTAAAATACTGTATGTTGATATCTTAATTACTCTGCTACGTAATTTCCGTTCAAATATACCCACTTCCTGCAGCGCTCCACAAGCCTTCCTGTGCCTTGTGCATAATCCGTTCCTGCCAAGTTGTTAAACTAATCACTAAGGTCTTCTTCCAATTCGTGTCACCTCCACAGTGCTCCAGGGATGCGAAAAACAGACCGGTTATATTAGATACTAGTATTTTAGTTCTTCATAACCGGTATTTTTCGATATTTGTTTGGGCTCTGTTACAACAGGCGTCTTTTTTTAACAAAACATCATTGATAAATTTTTACTTTTTAGATAGATCTTTTTAAAGAAAAGGGAATAATTATTGCCAGGTGTAGCGTTATGGAAATGAGCGTTAAGAGGCGGCCGGTATGGCCGATCGGTTCTAGGAGCTAAAGTGTGGAACCGCGCGTCCGCTACGGTCGCAGGTTCGAATCCTGCCTCCGGCATGGATGTGTGTGATGTACTTAGGTTAGTTAGGTTTAATTAGTTCTAAGTTCTAGGGGACTTATGACCTCAGATAAGTCCCATAGTGCTCAGAGCCATTTGAACAATGCAAAAGATGGTTTCAACGGTTGAGAAAAGAAGAACGTGGAAGACCACCAAAAATGTTCGAAGACGTCGAATTGCAAGCAATATTGGATGAAGATGATACTTTGAGTCAGAAACAAATGGCAGCAATGCAAAATGTTGCACAACAAATAATTTCTGACCGTTTGAAAGCTATGGGAAAGATCCAAAAGTGTGGAAAATGGGTGCCACATGAATTAAATGAAAGACAGATGGAAAACCGAAAAACCATTTGTCAATTTTGCTTCAAAGACATAAAAGAAAATCAATTTTGCATTGAATTGTTACTGGCGATGAAAAATGAATTTATTTTAAGAATCCTAAACTGGAAAAATCATGGGTTAATCCAGGACCACCATCAACATCGACTGCAAAACCAGATCGATTCGGCAAGAAGACAATGCCCTGTGTTTGGTGGGATCAGAAAGGTGTGGTTTATCATGAGATTCTAAACCCCGGTGAAACTGTGAATACTAATCGCTACAGACAAGAAATGATCAATTTGAACTATGCATTGGCCGAAAAAGATCAGAATGGGCCAGATAACATGACAAAGTAATTTTTTTACACGACAAGGCACCTGCACACTAAGCAAAACTGATTCAGGATACAATCAACACACTTGGCTGGGAGCTGCTACCGCACCCGCCGTATTCTCCAGACTTGGCCCCTTCAGACTACCATTTGTTTTCATCAATGGGACACGCAATGGCTGAGGAACACTTCGATTGCTACGAAGAAGTCGGAAATTTGGTGTCTCATTGGTTTGCTTCAAAAGACGGTCATTTCTACTGGCGTGGTGTCCACAAATTGCCAGAAAGGTGGTCAAAATGTATAGAAATCAATGGTCAGTACTTTGAAAAAAATATTTTTACTTTTCAATTCAAAATTAGTGTTTCATTTAAAAAAAAAAAGCGCTCATTCCATACCGGTACACCTGGTATTCGTAAAATTTGTATTGCATAATAATTACTCCCTTTTCTTTAAAAAGAAAATGGGAAAGGGATCAGTTCCATTTCAACAAGTGTTAACAGGAAGGAACGTAAGGATTCGTGCAGCGGTGCTGAACAATGACGTCCCTCCTGCCGTGTGACATGGCCTAGTTACGCGTGTAGGTTTAGTGTGCAAGACTGGCCCCCAACCTGGTGTATACGGCAGTTCGTCGCTGCCGTCGAAGGACATCAGTTGTAATGCAGAATGGCACCAAACATAGCGTGGAAACATTTTTACGATCTGACTTAGCAGTGAAGCACAGTACTTCATATGCTTTAAAATATTAAAGATTTCTCCGCCTCTGCTATGAAATAATACAAGAGGAAGAAAATTGTGGTAACAGTAATTGATTGATAACTTAGCGACTATTCATTCATAGCTTACAATGAAAACAGAAAGTGCGTGATTTGCTGTCTGTGTCTGCATAATATGTTTGTAACGTTTCAAAACTTACAAATAAACACGGAAAATAGACTACTTCAACCTCCGTGATCAACCTTGAGCGCTGTTTATTCGTAATGGCTTAATAGGGGACCCCGAACTGCAACATGTTCTTCGAGCAGAGATTCATAAACATTAGAATCAATAGGAGAATATTATTGATTTTTGTAGTATTTAACCACTCATCACATGTCGAGAAAAGCAGGGAACGGTGAATGGATTAAGTTTTACTTAATTTGACATTTTGATTCTATGTATCTTGAAAGTGAGTGAGTCGAAATTTTTCCATCTTTGTTCGATTTCTACGTCTACTACAAGAAATAATAGGAACTAAAAAAAAAAAATCTGTTACTTCAGAAACCACTCACATTGTGCGATTTTAAAAATTAGGTTAAATTGGCCTGGACAAAAAACAAAATAAAACAGATTGTTTCACAGATAACCGCCATCCTTACATTGCTCGCAGAGCCGAAAATACTTTACTTTTGAAAAAAAGATGACAGATCTTCGTCGGCGCAGCAGAATGCGGACTAGTCATCGTGAAGTATGTCGTTTGCTTCGAGCGGAGAGGAGAGGGTCTGACAGTAGAAGCTGCATATACAGTCACTCCTCAAGGGATAAATGCAGACGGCCGGAGTGGCCGAGCGGTTCTAGACGCTAGAGTCTGGAACCGCGCGACCACTACGCTCGCAGGTTCGAATCCTGCCTCGGGCATGGATGTATGTGATGTCCTTAGGTTAATTAGGTTTAAGTAGTTCTGTTCTAGAGGACTGATTACCTCAGAAGTTAAGTCCCATAGTGCTCAGAGCCATTTTTATTTGGATAAATGGATGAGAAGGACGTCCTTTAGATCCCAGAACATTGTTATTCAGAATTTGTTTAACTTTTTTTTGATATAGGGCGACAACGAATGCTGTCATTCCTTGCAACGAACACATTTCTCTCAACGGGAGACCGGAATTTTTTACTTTGATGGACCCACAACCTCACCTCTGCTCGCACCACTCCATTACTATTAATGTGAAGTCCTCGTAGGTCTTTAAGATTTGCAAACACATTAAAATCGGATGAGGCCAAGTCAGGACTGCATGGGGGATGATCGACGACGATGAAACCAAGGTGTCGGACTGTTGCAGAAGTCGCAGCTCTCGGGTGGGATGTGTGGCACTATCACGCCGAAGGACAGGGTGCTCCATATATGGAAGAACGCTTCGAAATAGAATTCTCTCAAACGCGATTACAGGCGCTGTTCATCGCACACCGACATAGTCGGGTTGCCATGTTACACGCCACTATTCGGAGCCCTCTTGCAGCAGAGGGTTGCGTCTTGCGACAGCAAGCAGAAAAGTCGACAATGTAATATGCGTCACATGTAATACCACTACGGATACCGAGAACGAAATTAAAAAAAATTCGGAGGCATTGGGCCTACTTTTCAGCGTCCTAGTGCATTTATCCACACTAAACGACAAGTTGTCACACATAGAAATTCTGTCAATGACATTCAGGAGCCAGATACAGTTTATGCACCACGAAACTTTCCCGTGCACATTAACGTAATCAGTACACTATCACAAGTAACTACCTATCCTAGTCGATAGATCGTTTATTCTCTTAGAGAACAGTGGTGGTTCTATCACATTTACCTTTGATGAATACTGCGCACCAACATTAGTTCTATCTTCCCCTACGTGTACGCCACCAACAGAAAACAGTGCCACAAGGAATTATTGACTGAGATATTGTGAGTGGTAGGTTCAACTACTGAAACGGGAAGGATTTTCTTCCTCGACCCGTAGGGTACCTCTCCACTTAATGTGGTGGTGGTGGTGGTGGTGGTGGTGGTGGTGGTGGTGGTGGTGGTGGTGGTGGTAAGAAGTTGCTATGGGATTAAACCGCTGATGTCATCGGTGCAATTGTGTCTTAGGTGTATCAGTTGAGTGAAGGGGACTGTAATACGTACGTGGGTGTAGGTTACTCCTAACAGACTAAGAGCAGGTAACACAAATAGCAATAAAACGAGATGTTTATTAAAATTAATTCCTTCTCCAAACTGTGGTTCCCACCGAAATGGGGAGAGCATTGTAAATGGACAGTGAGTGTTAATTATTTCAAAAGTAATCACCATAAATATTAATAGATCTATCTGGATGTTAGTAAAGACGATCAATGCCTTCATGAAAAAAAAAGTATTTACGACTGCCTACGGAACTGTGATTGTACCTAAGGGTGCACCTCTTCATCTGAAGCAAATCGACAGCCCCGAATATTTTCCTTCAGCGCTCCAAAACTATGGAAATTGCGTGGGGAGAGGTAGTGACTGTGTGGAGGGTGTGTAAGGGCTCCCTAGAGTTACTTGTGCAAGCTTATTGGTAACAAGCTTGCCAACATGTTAGCGCGTATCTTGTAGGCAGGTAGTTTCGACTACGCTGCAGAAGTTTCATTAAGAAGCCCTTACAAGGCCTCCATGCAGTCCAGATCTCTCACCATTCGATTTCCATGTTTTTTTGGAGCCCTGAAGAAAGACATTCGTGGTTGTCGATTTGCTTTGGAGGAAGAGATGCACTTCTCGGCTGTAATGATATCGTAGGCAACCGCAAACATTTTTAGATGAGGGTATTGACAGTCTAGTCTCTCAGTGGGATAAATGTACTAACAGTTACAGCATCACTTTCCAAACAATAAACTGTTTCTTTCTATAAATTTGTCTCATTTTCATCTGACTATTCAGTACAAATACACAAGTAGAAAGTGATAACAACAGTCAACCAACAACAAATTCAATGTTCAATATTTTTAAAAATTCGGGATTTTTTGCTCCTAGAACAGCTCTCAGTTCGTTCAGTTGCTCCGGTACCAACTACATTTTCCATATCATCCGCCTTTGTACAAGGGAACTTTTCTTGTGATTAATCATGTGCGTAGATAATACAATTTTATTTTAAAATCTTGTGGGTTTTTTGGTAATTCTGTAGTAAGACTAATGTACTTCGTTGACTGCTTATCTAGATCATTTATGTTTCATGTTTTGTACTGTAATGAGACCACCGTCCTGTTTGTATCACTTAGTGCAATAATAGTATATGGTGAAATGGGCTCTGCCTGTGACCCATGAAATAAAATGTAAAAGAAAGCAACTCCAAGAGAATTACTCAGCTTAAGGTCCCCATCCAACGGACGGATAAAATTCAACGGTGTAACATACCCTCACTCCATAAGAAACTGAGGAGAGGTTTGAGATTTATTTCAGGAAATTTCCGCATAGTCTAGCGCTCGTGAACTGTACGTCACAACTTCTCCCCTTACGAACCAAGCAGTGGCAGTGAAAATTTTTTCGGCCACCAGGATCTGATCTGTTTGCCTCAGATTCCGGGCTGCACAGGCGAGCGTTAGCCAGCCCGGCTACAGAAGCAGGCTACGTTATCAGAACAGTATCGTTGGATCCACAGTGTCAGGGGTGTGCCGAGAATACCGAATTTCGGTCACTACCTCTCACCACGGACAATGCTGTGGCCTAGGGCCTTCACTTAACGACTGAGAGCAGCGACGTTTGCATAGAGTTGTCAGTGCTAACAGACAAGCAACACTGAGTGAAATATCCGCAGAAATAACTATGGGACGTACGGCGAATGTATCCGTTAGGACAGTGCGGCGAAATATGGCGTTAATGGGCTATAGCAGCAGACGACCGACGTGAGTGCCTTTGCGAACAGAACATCGCCTGCAGCGCCTTTCCTGGTATCATACTATATCGGTTGTAAGCTAGACGACTGCCGGGCGGTGTAGCCGAGCGGTTCTAGGCGCTTCAATCCGGAACCGCGCTGCTGCTAAGGTCACATGTTCGAACCCTGCCTCCAGCATGGATGTGTGTGATGTCCTTAGGTTAATTAGGTTTAAGTAGTTCTAAGTTTAGGGGGCTGATGACCTCAGATGTTAAATCCCATAGTGCTCAGAGCCATTTGAACCGTTTCTGAGCTAGACGACTGGAAAACAGTGGCCTGTTCAGGTCAGTCCTGATTTCATTTGGTTAGAGGTAACGGTAAGGTTAGTGTGTGGCACTGACTCCACGAAGCCATGAACTCAAATTGTCAACAGTGCACTTGCTTACATGCAAATAAACCGATTATTGATTGAAAATTGTTATGTTCGACTACTAGAGACCATTTTCAACCATTCATGGACTTCATGTTCCCAAACAACATTTCCCCGGCCACAGTTGTTCGCTATTGGTTTGAAAAACGTTCTGGACAATTCGAGCGAATGATTTGACCACCCTGATCGCCCAACATGAAACCCATCGAGCATTTCTGCGATATTTCAGAGAGGTCATTTCGTGAATAGAATTCTGCACCAGCTACACTTTTCGAAATTATGGACGGCTATAACAACAACATGGCCCAATACTTTTACAGGGAACTTCAAGCGACTTGAGTCCATGCCACATCGTATTGCTGCAGTACGCCCAGCAGGAGGTGGTCAGATACGGTATAAGGGGCATCTCAGGACTTTTCTCACCTCATTGTATAGTGATTGACTCATAGTCGTCAAGTACACAGTGGTTAAAATAAAACTGGCCGGAAAATATTCCGTGCACCTTAAGGCAAACAACCCAACGTAAGTCATCTGCACCTGGGCCATATATGATGTAAACTGGGTTGCCTGTCTTAAGGTGTATTTTCCGAGCCGTCTTATTCTGACCACTCTGTCTAAGTACAAAAGTTTCCTTGTGACGTAATACTCATACCTGTACAGCAATTCCTCGCAGCTGTTGTGAACTTTCCTCTATAATAGTTACTTATTCCTATACAATCACACTTACTTTCTTCGTTTTTTTATTAATTCTCCATTTTCCTAATAAACTTTGTAACATTTTGTTCATTACGTACTGACTCGTTCTGTGGGCAAGTAGCTTACGTTCGCTCGGTCACAGGTACCCGATGAATAAATAAATACACGCCATGCACTCGATTCGTACGCCAACGCCCAGCACAGTGTATGACGAGATACGAGTCATGTGACGTGCTGATTTAATCTATTGTGTATGGCGACAGTAGCTCATACCGGTTACTCTCAATCAATTGCGCGAGGCGATATTTCAGTATTCCCCTTAGCTGTAGCCAAAGGTAACGAGAAAGAGTACCCCAACACAGTGAGAAAGGACTGCGCTTCTTGCCTACGTACATAAACGAGCTGACGATTAGGATCATTAGAAACCTGCTACTGCCCACCAACTAAGCTGTAGTATACTTGAAAGTATCGTCGTTGAGTGACTGTAGAACGATACGGAATGACTTAGGCAGAATTTCTATTTTAATCATCTAAGATTGAGGTTGCAGAGCAATATGCAATTAAACGAGCACGTAAGGTCAGTAGTACGGATGGTGAATGGTCGTCTTCGGTTTAATGCGAGAATTCTAGTAAAACGTAGCTCGTCTATAAAGGAGAACGCGTATAGAACAATGGTACGACCCATTCTTGAGTACTGTTAGTGTGTTTGGGACCCCGACAGGTCGGATTAAACGAAAAAACACCGACGAGGCTCCGTGCCGCGCCGCGAGATTTGTTACCAGTAGGTTCGTTCCTCACGCGAATTACGGAGATGCTTCCTGAACTTAAAGGGGGATCCCTGGAGTGAAGGCGACATTTTTGGGAAACAGTATTGAAAAAATTTAGAGGTAGACATGTACTGCTGACTGCAGAAGGATTCTACTGCTACCAACGTATATTTGTCGTAGTGAGAAATCAGGACTTGTTAGGAGACATAAAGACAGCCGTTTTTCCTCGCTCCATTTTCCACTAGAAAAGTAAAGGAAATCACTAGGAGTGTTAAAAGGTACTCTCCACCATGCACCATACCGCGGCTTGCGGAGTATGAATGTAGGTATAGACCAAACGGATGATACCAGCAATGATATTTTAACAAGCCGCAAGAGGAACTGAACTCGCTGCTCAAGTAAATAGAACTACTTGTCGATATTACTATAATAAAGCATACTGTAATAAAAATTTATCCTGTAGTGACCAACTCGTAGATGAGATGTTTCACAATGTGTTTTTCTGAATTAGCCCCGTAAGAAGACTGAAAGTAGTAATTTCATCCACTGACGTTACGAGAAATGGAAGCGAGTTACTGCAGTTAAACGGTTAGAATATAGGGTGCTAAAAGTGACAGTCTTGCACCCACGGTTAAGGTTACTTCTTGTGCTCATTCTTCTGTGGAGAATTAGTATGGCGTTGGCTGTTATTACAAAGGCGCTTAGTTATTGTGGAACTTGCGGTAAGTTGGGTGTAACACTTGTTTTGAGATGTAAAAATTCGTACAAATTGAGGAAAGTCTCAAACAGTTGGAAAACCGATGTTGTAGAAGAAGAAGAAGAAGAAGAAGAAGAAGAAGAAAAACGAGAGAAAGAAGATGATAAAGTCGGCGATGAACAGGAAGCAGTGAAGAGATCGCAACAATCAAGTTACGCAAGTGCCTCAGTTACGTAGGGCAAACTCTTGTTCTCTCGTCCTATAGAGAGGAAATAAAACCGACAGACTGTCGTGTCCTCTGTTGTGTTCAATGGAAATAAAAGTGGGAATAGAAGGAGAAAAACTTAAAACAAGCTTTTGAGGTATGGTGCTGCTGGAGAATACTGAAAATCAGGTAAGTGGATATGAATAGGAACGACGTAGTTTTGAATCGAATCGGAGAGAAAAGCGATTTGCGATACTTTTGACTAAAAGAAGAGAGATGGTGATTACACTGGTGTTGAGGCATCTTACCAGTATGACGTTGCACTCCGTCTGACTAGGTTGGGAAGGGTGTTGCAAAGCCGTTGAATCACCTCCTGCAGCGAGCTTTCTGCATACTGCTGGTCACGGGAGTGTGTTAACATCACGCAGGCCGATTACAGAAACACATGACTGCACGTGCATTGTCCTGTTGAAAACTGGTACCGTGATACTGTCTCATAAGAGATAAGACATGAGGACGCAGAATGCCTCTGACGTACCACTGTGCCGTCACAGTTCCGAGTTCCGTCAGTAACCAACAGCCGACACCTAAAGACATACCTGATGGCTCCCCACACGATGATTACGGAAGCTACACCACTTTGACTCTGCAGAACATAGGAAGAATGGGACCTCTCCCCATGTCGCCGCAATACTCGCTAACGAAGGCTATCCAGGGTAGTGCAGAACCACAATTCGTAACTGAACATAACGCGACATAATCCACGCAGTCATTTGTGTTGTGGCGTTCTCGCCACCCTAGACATAGGACGGTAATTCCCTAGTTAAGCTGCTGACTGTCTCTGGCGAAATAGTGAGGGTAGACATAGGATGTTGCATGGAGCATGGAGTTTCTGAATCTCTTTTCGAATGGCGATTGCAGATGTGAAGGACTTAAGATGTAGTTGGTGCACGTCCTACCTTGTACTGGTTAGACTTGGTTGACTATGCCTGTCCCCACATTCTCATGCAGTCCAACATTGGGCCACAGTCACACCCGAATGCCCCAAAAATCTACATATTGTACGATTTGACGGGCGAGCCAAGTGGAGAGCCACAATGAAGGCACTTTCACCTCTGTATGGTACCGATAACGCTGTCTCACGCGAGTACATGCCATCTCTGTGACCTTCACAGCTGTCACTCAACGCCTGATGCTGATTACGACAGTTGCAAACACTAGCAGGAGTGGTAACAACACTAAAGACCAGTCACAGAGAATTTACTCTCACATTCGACCATAGCTTCTGGGTATGCACTTTTTATTTTTGGATGGCGGTACATTTCATTATTAAACAAAGGATGTGGTCTTCTACAGAATCGGTTAGCAAAGGAACGTATGGAAAGCACTGACAAGAAGAGACGTAATGATGGGACATTTGTTAAGACATAAGGAGATAATTTCCATGCCACTAAAGGGAGCTGTACTGCGTGACAACCCTAGGAAAAGATAGAAAAGCGGATATCTTCAACAAATAATTCATGACGTCAAATACTACTCTCAGATAAGGATACTGGTACAGAAGAGAGGTTGTGGTGCGTGGCAGAAGACTTAGACATAAAAATTATTTCTCATCGTATGGCTCAGGTAGTCGTTATTGGTTCCCTCGTTGCTGAGGTTTACGGACATTCAGAACCAACTTCTAGTTGCAGGGAAACAATTCCTTCTGATCTGATGACGTAAGCGTAGAAGAGATGTGGAATAATTTCCAAGATATAGTATCGACTGCAGTTGAAGAGATCTATACCACATAAATTAATGATGGTAAACGAAACGGGTCAGATCGCTGTTGCAGAAGCAACGAAAAAAGGATGCCAAATTTAAAAGAAAGCAAAATCCCCAAGATCGGCAGAATACTGCAGAAGTTCGAAACACAGTGCTTACTTCAATGCGAGATGCTTATAATAATTTCCACAACGAAACTCTGTCTCAGAATCTGCCAGAGAACCCAAAGAGATTCTGGTCATACATAAAGCGCACCAGTGGCAAGACTCAATCGTACCTTCACTGTGCGGTAGCAACGCTGAAGTAACGGATGACAGCTCCACTAAAGCTGAGTTATTGAACACGGGTTTCCGAAAGTAATTCACCAAAGAAGACGAAGGAAATGTTCCTGAATTCCAATCAAGAACAACTTCCAAGATGAGAAACGTAGAAGTACATAACCTCGGTGCAACAAAGCAGCTTAAATCACCTAAGAAAGCCAAGGCCTCCGGTCAAGATTGTATACCAGTCAGGTGCCTCTGAGTATGCTGATACAATACCTCTCCATATTTAGCAATTATATACAATCGCTCGCTCACAGAAAGTTCCGTACCTAAAGACTGGAAAATTGCTCAAGTCACACCATTACCCAAAAAGGGTAGTAGGAGTAATCCGCTAAATTACAGGCCCATATCACTAACGTCGATTTGCAGTAGGGTTTTGGAACATAAGATTTATCGACATATAGTGAGCACGGATTCAGAAAATATCGTTCTTGTGAAACACAACTAGCTCTTTATACTCATGAGATAAGGAGTGCTATCAACAGAGGATGTGGCCGGCCGAAGTGGTCGAGCGGTTCTAGGCGCTTCAGTCTGGAACCGCGCGACCGCTACGGTCGCAGGTTCGAATCCTGCCTCGGGCATGTATGTGTGTGATGTCCTTAGCTTAGTTAGGTTTAATTAGTTCTAAGTTCCAGGTGACTGATAACTTACTATGTTAAGTCTCATAGTGCTCAGAGCCATTTTTGAACAGAGGATGTCAAACTGATTCCGTATTTTTAGATTTCCAGAAGGCTTTCGACACGATTTCTCTCAAGTGTCTTCTAACCAAACTGCGTGCCTATGGAATATCGCCTCAGTGCAACTGGATTCGTGATTTCCTATCAGAAAGGTCACAATTCGTAGGAATAGACGGAAAGTCATCGAGTAAAAGAGAAGTAACATCCGTCGTTCCCCAAGGAACTGTTATAGAACCTCTATTGTTCCTGATCTATATTAACGACATAGGAGACAATCTCAGTATTGACCCTGAATAAAGAAGTGTGAAGTTATTCACATAAGTACTAAAATAAATCCGCTAAATTTCGATTACGCGGTAAGTCACACAAATATGAAGGCTGTAAGTTCAACTAAATACTTAGGGATTACAATTACAAATAACCTGAATTGGCACGATCACATAGATAATGTTGTGGGTAGTGGAAGCCAAAGACTGCGATTCATTGGCAGAACACTTAGAAGGTGCAACTGGTCTACTAAATATACTGCTTACACCACAGTTGTCGGCCCTATTCTGGAGTATTGCCGTGTGGTGTGGGATCCACATCAGACGGAACTGACAGATGACATCGAAAAAGTACAAAGAAGGCAGCTCGTTTTGCATTATTGCGAACTAGGGGAGATAGTGCCACAGACATGATACGTAAATTGGAATGGCAATCATTAAAACAGAGGCGTTTTTCGTTGCGACGGGATCTTCTCATGAAATTTCAATCACCAGTTTTCTCCTCCGATTGCGAAAACATTCTGTTGGCACCCACCTACATACGGAGAAATGATCATCACGATAAAATAAGAGAACCCAGGGCTCGCATAGAAAAATTTTAAGTGCTGGTTTTTCCCGTAAGGGGTTCGAGAGTGGAACGGTAGAGAGACGGCTTGACGGTGGTTTACTGAAACCTCTGCCAGGCACTTTATTGTGAATAGCAGAGTAAATCACGTAGATGTAGATGTGGATAGATTTCGTGTGGGATAGCTTTACTGAATTGATTCCAAACCTGGTTCGAAAGCACTGCGCCACTCGATCCTAGATCACAGTTAGAAACAGACTTTCGGAGTTAGTGGGCTATTTCAATCGAAGCGGGAGGCTAAAACACCTCGGTTCAGACAGCTAGGTTGCCACATAGTAGAATATTTTAACGAATGAATGTCAATTATTTACTAAGTCTCTATACACACATAGACCTAGACAAAATCTGTTGCCGAGGTCACCACCTATAAATAGAGCGACGGGAAAACGGCTGTGTATGACTTCCTACGTGTGCTAATCTTAATGGTTCTTGCGCGAAATGTATGTTGCCGGCAGTAGAATCGTTCCGGAGACAGCCTCAAATGCTGGTTCCCTAAATTTTCTCAATAGTTCTTCTCGTCGCCTTACCTCTAGGGATTCCCATTTGAGTTCCCGAAGCATCTCCATAACACTTATGTGTTGTTCGAACCTACGAGCAACAATTCTAGCAGCCCGCCTCTGAATTTGTTCTATCCTTTAATCCGGCCTGATGCGTACACCAAACATTCCAACATTACTCAGCAATAGGTCACACAGTGTGCTGTATGCGGTGTGCTTTACCGGTGAGTCATTCTTTCCTAAAATTATCCCAATAAATCGAAGTCGACCATTCACCTTCCCTACGTAAGTCCCTACATGCTCATTCCATTTCACGTTGCTTTGCAACGTTACGCCTAGATATTTAATAGACGAGACTGTGTCAGGCAGCACACTTATAATACAGCAGTCGAAAATTATGGATTTGTTTTTGCTACTCGCCTGCATTAACTTAAATTTTTCTACATTTAGACTTAGCTGCCACCCATTAAACAAACTCTGAAGTTTGCGTACGTTATCTTGTATGTAACTGTAGTAACTCAGCGACGACGCCTGACAGTACACCACAGCATCAGCAACTAACAGCCGCAGATTGCTTCTTCCTGTGTCTATGGATGTAGAAAATAACAGCGGTTCCATGACGTTTATGTGGGGCACAGCTGACGATACCCTTACCTCTGATGAACGCTAACTGTCGAGGACAACACAGTGGGTTTAGTTGCTGAAGAATTCTTCTAGCTATTCACATACCTGGGAACCTATTAAGTATGCTTCTGTCTTCATTTACAGTCGTCAGTGTGGTAGCTCTTTTGCATGTTAACCATGGGAGACACGGGCGAAAAGAACGTATCAGCACTGTTCCAAACACTTCACTAATCAAATGTTCAAAATGCCTTCCGTTAGCAAGGACGTATGTATCCCTGGAGAACTGTGTGTTGTTCCATAGAGTTACACAATACGGCCACGAAGACTCTGTATATCTTGTACTGGGGTTTCGTACAAAAGGGCTTGCAACTGGCCCACAGATCAAATTCTACTGGTCATTCGATTCGGATAGCTCACATGCCGAGATTTTGATTTTGATTTGAACAGCGACAGAAAAACATCAGCGCTAGCAGCCTACTGTTGCACGCACAGAATCAGAATTACTCTGCGGTTTCACTCCCTGTGGTTCTAATAAAGCCAGCCAGAACCCTTAATGAGCAGTGGGAGGGGCTTTACTATCCCTTGTTATACACGGTTTCTTCCGGACCTGATGACCGGAATATTCTGTGCCTTTTGATTGCTGACGCTATTTGATCACCCTCAACACACAGCCTACACCTAGGAGTTTCAAAGTATTGGCGTTTAGATCCCAGTGATTTCCATTACGTCTTCTACTGGCACTAAAATCTAGATTCCTTTTGTGACGGGTCAGTGATAATTTCGCATCCAGGGTTAGCCCTAGATGCTTCACTGCCCACTGAATGGGTACAGTTTCATTGAAAAGCTTGAGTACATGTCCTGGATATACTTTCTCGTAAAAGGTACTACACTAGCTTTCTTTGGGTTGATACACATATCTTGTTTAATGCACCAGTTTTGCACAACGTTCAATGCATGTAATGCTATTCTTCTGACAGTACTAGCAAATTTGCCAAGTGCAACTATAAATATACGTATGAATGTCCTTGAAAAAGTACTGTCTAGTATTTAGCTCTTTAATGAGTTCATTTCTAGTTTCCACAGCAGTGGGGAACGAAACCCCTCCTTGTGAACACCTTCTTGGGGTGTTCCTACCTTTAGTCTTCTCAGCACGGTCTTCATCCACATACATATGGTGGGCTTAGTGCCACGGTCTTCTGCAACTTCATCCATGGATTCGAAAGTCTTACTGCTAAACGACTCTCGATATGCAAGAGCGATTTCCTGAAAGCGTAGTGCTTTTTCCACCTTCCCAAAAAGTCGGTAAAGTGCGGTTTCAGAGGATTTGCCTGGTTGACATGCATGTTCGTTTCAATATAGAGGAACCTTAGCTAGCCTCCTTTCCGTCATATGCATACTAACCAGTTTTTATAAAGTCTGTAAAAGAAGCGAACACAGCTTGATTGGTCTGATATCCTTGGCCTCACTGGTTTTGGTATGGAAACAACTCCCACTGTCCTCCAAGCGTTAGGGATGATTACTGCTACTAGATTAAACAGATTAAACATAAACAGCCTACACTAGCTTTGCAGTAGAGTTGGAAAGATTCCATCTGGGCCTGATGACACGAATGGTTGAAATGTACTCCCTTCGATTACCTGTAAACCATTGCCTCTCAGTGGCTGAATCTTGGTCTGTGTTGTCTGCCAGTGTGCACCGAGCCAAGTGAGTCTTGAGGAGTACATCCAGCGTCTCATTCACTGTATACTCACCACCCTCCTTCCGTAGAGAATCTCCAGGATCTGTTGCTATTCCAGTGAGGATTTTTGAAGTCCGGCGGAAATAACTGTAGCTTCCACTTCCTCACAGAACACATTGTGGAATGACAGGTCCGCTTGATTAATCACAATGTTGTATTTAGGCGGACACTCCTGATATTTTACCCATTGCCTTCTACTTCTCGCAATGTCGAACAGTCTTCTCACCTTCTTACCTCGCAATTTCATGGTACTATTCGAACAAGGTACATCCATGTTTGATCACCTCTTGGGGGTGGTTGGGCAATTTTCGAAATATGAGATCATAATGGCAGATGTCACTGCGTCTGAAATTTCTCGAAATCTGCTGATTTCCCATTGAAGCTTTACTTCAAATGAGTGTGAGCTGAGGTCTTTGCTGTATGAGACCCAGTCTGTTTTCCTAGGATTTCTAAAGGCCATGGTCTTTAACACCAATTTCATACCCAAACGTAATGTACTTTTTGTCAAGTAAGGATGGCTCCAACGTCACATGCCACTGTTTGAAACAGCTGTACTTTAGAACTGACCCAGAAGTTGTATCAGTTACTTCTTGCCTTCTCACGCCCTGTCTTCATGCCCTCCAGGTTGCTTTCTAGTAACAACTGAAAAAAGTACTCACCTCTGCTGTTGGTGTCGCTGCTTCCCCACACCAAGTTGTGGACATCGGCATCATAGCCAACCACTCTGGGGATGGACGAGAACTGTCCTCATAAGGAAGGTAATCTGATTCTTTTCTCACAGTGTCTCATCCTGATGCTCCCTGAAACAGAAGTTCGCCCCTGGCTTGAATGAAATTCGATTTTTGACATAAATTAGATCCATACCCTGAAGTCACTTTGATTCATGGCTTACATCAACTTACCTCCTGTTCCTCCGAGTCCTGCATCGGGGTCACGTCCATCTCCTCTCTTCAAAGAATGCCTCTCAGCATAAAAATTGCTTCTTTACTGTGTTAAGATTTATCTGTGACACTTGCAGTCTCCATCTTGCGGTCATGGTCGCTTCCGATATCTCTGAATACCCTACCGGTAGCGTGTGAAAAACCAAAGCACAATTTCGGGTCCTGTTTCCACATCGTCCTCAGGGACTTTTTTCCATCTTGCACTATGTGGGCTTGGCAGTCTGGTACAACTTTTCAGTTGGTTTCCCAACTTCGCTCTTATTTTATAGAGCACAATATTCAGAAGCGTATCCTTAAGAAGTTTTGCTACCCATACTAATACCTTTGCGGCCTTGAGGAGCTCGGTCGCTGGCTTGACCACCATCTTCGCCTCCTCCCTCAGAGATAGCTTGGACACCACCGTCTTTAACCGATCCCCTGTTCTTGTCCTCTCACACACAAACACAAGAGCATCTTCATGCAGAAACCACCTCCTAAATTGAGCTCCTGGACTTGCGTCCCCCTTCCTCTTCCACTCTTCTCAACGAGGTCCATCTGCTGCTAGGCAATGCTCGCTAGTGGATATCCTTGTTGGAAACCACCATCCTGAAAACCGAGACTGCAGTAATATAGGCTTGTTTCTCTATTTCGTGCCTTGTCTTTTTCTAGATGCAGTTATCCAGAGAAGAGGGAGTATTAGACGCTTTCCCTGTTCTCTTCTTTCCTGGGTTCTAGGTGAGACAGTTTTTTTCCCACTTTTCTTTAAGAGGCCTTTCTTTACCATACTTTGATTTCTGTTCTTCGAGAAGTTCCCTCATCTCACCCATACAAATGGATTTAATTTTAACCTGGTACAACTAGCTCTGTGTTAGTCTGCACTTCTTGTAGTGGTCTCTCACCTGACCCAAGTGCAGAAGCATCTTCTTTAGATTTGAACCCAGATGTTAGGATGATGAGGTTGTCATCATGTCCCTCATTTCTGCTTTTTTTTGTCCCTGTTCTTCATTTTGGTTTCACAAAAAGAGGGGATATATTTAGCCATTACCACAGAACCCCATGTGGTGAAAGGCTAGATACAAAGGGAGATCACCAGGAATTTGCGAGGCTCTGTTAATGACACATCTTTTCATGTTCTCTGCCCCCCCCCCCCCTTGGCACTTTTCACATCATACGTTTAGTTGGGGGAAATGGGTTAGGACTATGGGATTGGATATGGGCGAGACGGGGTTTCGTGCCACACTGGTCGTTTGGCTCAGCTGCTGAGGCCAGTGCAACATGGGAGACGCTCCCAGTAACTGCACTACCGTCGGCACAGCTCTCAGCTTCTCACAGACATGCAAGCCTCTCTGCCCACACAGCCAGTGCCTGTGACAGGTGGTGTCAACTAGGGAGCGTCCACGGAACTGAGCCACCCCTGGCTATGCATCTGTCGTCGAATCTGTTATTTAGAAGCCTACACACGTTAACACTGATATGAGGTAGAGCTCCATCACGCATTAAACACATGTTCTGATGCACTTTTGAAGGCATATGTTCTGTCAAAAGACGTAGAATATTCTCTCTGAAAGCGTGGTCAAGTTTCTCCTTTGGGCATGTGTGGAGAAACAACAGTGCCTGTCGAAACGTGAAAGTAAATCTTTATTGATGACGTGACTAAGTTTCTTAACGATTATAGGCACCCCACAACAAGGAATAAGGGCAGATACAAAACTGAACCATGTGGGACTACCTTCGTGGATTCTCATCTGCCACAAAATTTTTCTGTTCTTCCAGCACTGATCGAATTATTCACATTGCTTTGCATCATGTAAGTGTGATTCAAATCAGTTGTGTTCCCTATAATGTTTGTGATTGTGAAGAGAAATAGAAAATGAGCTCTAACATGGGAATAGGGTTTTTCTGACTCATGTCTAAACACCACATTTTGTTCCTCTATATGTGAGGAATGTTTTCTGAAATTTTCACCATTCACTTTCGTTACGCTCTGTATAACAGTTATGTTCAACCTCACTGTCTTCAAGGCAGAAAAACATGAACTCACATTATTTTCTGTTGCTGGGAGGTCTGGAAAGCGCTGTACCCAGCCTCGTGAAGTCAAATGAGGTGCTGCTTGAGTAAAGAAGCCGCAGCATGATTAGGATTGATCTACTGGAAGTAACGTTTGGAGGGATTGGTATCATGCTGATCACACGTCCCACGATGGGTAGAAATCGCTCCTCGCACTGTCTTGTGGGCAGAAGCTGGCCAGTCGGAACAGGACTTAGGCCTGATCTGTAAATCTGCTTTACGATGCGTTATTTTCTCCACACTGGATCCAGAACTCTATGACTGTGATTAATTTAAAAATTGTTGAGGGAGACCGTACTCGGCTACAAATACTTTTAAAGGAGTTCGATTTTATTGCGATGACCGATTTCGCTTGATTAAGCCCATCATCCGATGTCTATACTTTTTAGTGTAGTATCGGAAGTGTGTCTATTTCCATGAAACCTGCCAAATCTTAAATGAAACGGAAATGATCAGTGCTATATTATGAGTCGTGGTCCAGTATGTATCGGTGTCACGCAATGGCTTCCGAGGTACCGACTGAGGTCAGGGTGACAACACAAGGAACACACTGTCTGCGGAGAGTTCCCAAAATTGATCAGGCTGTGAAGGCATTCATGACTGCTTGTGGTGGATGCTGGTGAATCTGCCGGGTTGTATGGTAGTGGTCCATGAAATTTTTTGTTTACCAAGTTTCGTCCAGAACTGCGCTGGACATCTTCACAGGCGCTCCTAGTTCCACTGAATTTTACCGACTGACGCGTATGGAGTTCGGAGAGCGACATAAATACTGTCAGAGATGGACGCGTTAGGAGTTACCACGCGACGGACACAGACAATCCTTGCCAGAGATAACACTTTAACGATCGAAGCGTCGTATATCGAAGATTAAAATTATATATTCGAGGTTCATTTCAGAAGTTCTGCATGCTGTATGACAGAATTGAAGAAAAACATTTATTTTACAAAATACCTTTGCAGGTATTCAACATACTCTCCATTCTTGCTTACGAAAGCTTCAAAACCTTTTGACTTCTGTATTCCGGACAGCGCACCTTCGTAATTGATCTGTCTGATTACTCGGGGTCACCTCACGTTTCCCACGAAATTGTTCCTTCAATCTGGGAAACAACTCAGTCTGGTGCGCCCCTGTCAGGACTGTATGGTGGGTAGGGAAGTATTTCCCATCCATATTTGTCGAGAGTTTGTCTCACTGGTAGAGCAATATGCGGTCTTGCATTATTGTGCAAAGTGAGTACACCAGCTGCTACCATTCCAGCCTTAAACGGATTTTCGGACACACAACATTTAGCAGAAACAGCCTCTAGCCCTGGGACACACTACCTGTAGCTATGGCTCCATTCTTGTCGTATGCAAAGATCATTTTCAGTTTCACCGAAAAAATTCCACCTGTAACAATCAATCATGGAGAATTGGAACTTCTCCGTTGTGACGATAGATACTTCGGTTCTGGATCCAAATCTCGTATCCAGGTTTCATAAAGTGCAGCAATTCTTTCCAGAAACTCTGTTACTTCTGTTAGACAACGTTGAAGTAATACTTTTGTGATTCTTCACGACTCGCTTTCTCGTCTTCACTGGAATCCTGTGGAACCTATCTGTCAGCAACTTTCTTCACTTCCAATTTTTCAGTTATGATTCTGTAAACTGACGTGATGGACAATCTGGCCCAATATGTAACTTTCTCACATGTTTTTCGTCCATCATCTCTCAAAATGTCATTAACAATAACCTGAGCGGTGTAGTCAGTTGTACCTGATGGCCTTCCATTTCTTGGCTTCTCCTTAATGCCTACCCGACCTTCACGGAAACAAGTAGACCGCCTTGATACTGTGCTACACTCCACTACACTATTCCCTACACACTACTCTCGAAGTGTTGTAAATTTCCGTTGGGTTATTTCCGCATGTTGTTGTAGTGGTCTTCAGTCCTGAGACTGGTTTGATGCAGCTCTCCATGCTACCCTATCCTGTGCAAGCTTCTTCATCTCCCAGTACTTACTGCAACCCACATCCTTCTGAATCTGCTTAGTGTATTCATCTCTTGGTCTCCCTCTACGATTTTTACCCTCCACGCTGCCCTCCAGTACTAAATTGGTGATCCCTTGATGCCTCAGAACATGTCCTACCAACCGATCCCTTCTTCTGGTCAAGTTGTGCCACAAACTTCTCTTCTCCCCAATCCTATTCAATACGTCCGCATAAGTTGTGTGATCTATCCATCTAATCTTCAGCATTCTTCTGTAGCACCACATTTCGAAAGCTTCTATTCTCTTCTTGTCCAAACTATTTATCGTCCATGTCTTACTTCCATACATGGCTACACTCCATACAAATACTTTCAGAAACGACTTCCTGACACCTAAATCTATACTCGATGTTAACAAATTTCTCTTCTTGAGAAACGCTTTCCTTGCCATTGCCAGTCTACATTTTATATCCTCTCTACTTCGACCATCATCGGTTATTTTACTCCATAAATAGCAAAACTCCTTTACTACTTTAAGTGTCTCATTTCCTAATCTAATTCCCTCAGCATCACCCGACTTAATTCGACTACATTCCATTATCCTCGTTTTGTTTCTGTTGATGTTCATCTTATATCCTCCTTTCAAGACACTGTCCATTCCGTTCAACTGCTCTTCCAAGTCCTTTGCTGTCTCTGATAGAATTACAATATCATCGGCGAACCTCAAAGTTTTTATTTCATCTCCATGGATTTTAATACCTACTCCGAATTTTTCTTTTGTTTCCTTTACTGCATGCTCAATATACAGATTGAATAACATCGGGGAGAGGCTACAACCCTGTCTCACTCCCTTCCCAACCACTGTTTCCCTTTCATGCCCCTCGACTCTTATAACTGCCATTTGGTTTCTGTACAAATTGTAAATAGCCTTTCGCTCCCTGTATTTTACCCCTGCCACCTTTAGAGTTTGAAAGAGAGTATTCCAGTCAACATTGTCAAAAGCTTTCTCTAAGTCTACAGATGCTAGAAACGTAGGTTTGCTTTTCCTTAATCTTTCGTGTAAGATAAGTCGTAAGGTGGTCAGTATTGCCTCACGTGTTCCAATATTTCTACGGAATCCAAACTGATCTTCCCCGAGGTCGGCTTCTACCAGTTTTTCCATTCGTCTGGAAAGAATTCGCGTCAGTATTTTGCAGCTGTGACTTATTAAATTGATTGTTCGGTAATTTTCACATCTGTCAACACCTGCTTTCTTTGGGATTGGAATTATTATATTCTTCTTGAAGTCTGAGGGTATTTCGCCTGTTTTATACATCCTGCTCACCAGATGGTGGAGTTTTGTTAGGACTGGCTCTCCCAAGGCCGTCAGTAGTTCTAATGGAATGTTGTCTACTCCCGGGGCCTTGTTTCGACTCAGGTCTTTCAGAGCTCTGTCAAACTCTTCACGCAGTATCGTATCTCCCATTTCATCTTCATCTACATCCTCTTCCATTTCCACAATATTGTCCTCAAGTACATCGCCCTTGTATAAACCCTCTATATACTCCTTCCACGTTTCTGCCTTCCCTTCTTTGCTTAGAACTGGGTTGCCATCTGAGCTCTTGATATTCATACAAGTGGTTCTCTTATCTCCAAAGGTCTCTTTAATTTTCCTGTAGGCAGTATCTATCTTACCCCTAGTGAGATAAGCCTCTACATCCTTACATTTCTCCTCTAGCCATCCCTGCTTAGCCATTTTGACTTCCTTTCGATCTCATTTTTGAGACGTCTGTATTCCTTTTTGCCTGCTTCATTTACTGCATTTTTATATTTTCTCCTTTCATCAATTAAATTCAATATTTCTTCTGTTACCCAAGGATTTCTACTAGCACTCTTCTTTTTTCCTACTTGATCCTCCGCTGCCTTCACTACTTCATCCCACAGAGCTACCCATTCTTCTTCTACTGTACGTCTTTCCCCCATTCCTGTCAATTGTTCCCTTATGCTCTCCCTGAAACTCTGTACAACCTCTGGTTTAGTCAGTTT
Organism: Schistocerca nitens; assembly: GCF_023898315.1. NCBI lineage: Eukaryota > Metazoa > Arthropoda > Insecta > Orthoptera > Acrididae > Schistocerca > Schistocerca nitens. The sequence continues at coordinate 78,908,305 of NC_064625.1, forward strand.
ATCCAGGTCCCATCTCCTTAAATTCCCACCTTTTCCGCATAGCGGTTTCAATATGACGTAGGGACGCTGGTCACTATGTGTAACGCGACCTGACTCGGTTTCGTTTTAAAACTGAATTACTCACCATACAGTCACGCGAACCAGCACACACACATACTACCGTCACGCCTAAAGTCTCGCTTAAAACTGACACTTAGTTAAACTCAAGCATGCCACCGCAATTTTCTTGCATGAGCTGTGTGCAGGACTTTGGAAACGAGCCTCCCAGGTTATGTGGAATTACTGTTCTTACATCATTTAATGGCTTTCTCTATTACATTAAATTTACATGCTTCGATGTTTCTCTATATAGCTGTGAGTAATATTTGGTCATTGTAGATAAAATTCTGGTTTCGGAGCACTTCACCTATTGAGTTCCCAGCTAAACCTGCTACAGCTGATTTTCAATAGTCGGCAAAGACTCAAATGTTCCTTCAGCCATGTAGTTACGCGCCTCTTACTAGTTCCAATGTAGGTCTTACCATGCATATACGGTATTTTATACATCTCACATATTGACGGAAAATGGAGTTCATCCTTGACACATCTGAAGGTGTGACATATTTTCTTTGTTGTTGTAAAAACCAGTCAGGTATCATGTTTCCTTAAAATCATTCCTATGTGATGACTTACTTTTGTAATAAAACGTAGTGTAACTATGTTCTTCCGTCGTTTAATGTAGTCCTCTGCCTTTTGTTATTAGTTTTTTCCCTGAAAGCTATATTTCTCGAAAGCATCCTTCAGATATTTTAATTCCGCATCCAGGTGTTGCGGCATACAAATTCCTTCGGCCCTGTCAACAAGGCTTTTAATGACACCAGTCTTACATGTGCATGATTGTTGGAACTCTTACGCAGATATCTGTTCTTATGAGTGACATTCCAAGAAATTTAATGTTCCTACCTTCCGTTGGTTTGTCTCGTAACTTATATAGAGAGCGATTCGCCCGTTACTCCAATTAGCTTCTTTGAGCCCAACTACAGGTTCTCTCTCAAACGGCGACATCTTCGTAAATTCTTCACTTGTCTCTCTGCCACGCGATGATTTTGCAGAAACATGACATCAGACCGGTTCTTTACACCGACAACGAAAAGTCACACCTTCAGATCTGTAAAGGATAAAGTGCCTATTCCGTCGGCATGCGGGGTGTACAGAATTCCGTATATGCGTGATGAGACCTCCATTGGCAGTAGCAAGAGAAGTCTTACTACATGGCTGAAGAAGCATTAAAAAATTCGCAGACAGACGAAGGCAGAAAATGAACTATATCAGACAATGCACTTTTGTTGGGAACTCAAGAAGTGAAGTTCTCCGAGACGAAATTGATATCTACAATTACGAAATATTATCCACAGATACATAAAGAAGCCATCCAAATATATGAACATGAGGATAAATTTAACGAAAAAGTAGCAGCCATTAAATGAAGTATGAACAGTAGTTCCACAGAATCTACGAGGTTCATTTCAAAAGTTCCGCAAACCGCGCATGTGCGACCTTCGCGGTGGCGTGATTTCAATAGGAGAGACTCCTATTCTCAGGGATGGGTGGATTATGGCAGAACACAAAATCAACAAGGAAGCGGTCGACATAGAGAGACAGACGAAAGAACGTCAGGACCGACGTCGACATAGTGTGCTCAGAGCCCGTGATTGATCACTATCATTGATCAGACGTGCAACTCGTGCATCAGTCGCCACAAGGACCATAAGCAGGCGTGTCACAGAAAGGGTGCTGAGCTACTGCGCCGCTAGCGGCGACTGCCATTGACCTCTGTACGCCAACAAACTCATTTGCAGTGTTGTTCACATTCGGCCTGTAATCTCATTGAATGGAGTAGAATTGTCTTGAGTTTGAGTACCTCTTTGAACTAAGACCTGAGGACTAGTGGACCCGTATCTGGAGTGGACCCAGACAGTAATGGGGTATTGCCGTGACTGTCGCCCGCCGTACGTGCCGCTAACCAAGAGAGATGGCCTGGTGTGCTGTTTCATTTCATAGCCGGTCCCCTTTGGTTGTCACCCGCCGCGCCCTTAAATCACAGCGGTTCGTCGACAATATTGTGTCCCGTTTTGGTGCCCTTCATGTGCTCACATTTCAGCAAGATGATTCTCGCCCGAACACTGCGAGAATTTTTAATCCTTGGCTTTGTGCTTGCCCTACCCTTCCTTGGCCAGCAGTGTTGCCCAATCTGTCCCCAATTGAGAACTTTTGAAGTGTTGTGGACAGGGTCCTCCAATCAGTTCGGAATTTTGACAATCTAACGCGCCAGTTGGACAGAATTTGCCACGATATCCTTCCGTCAGTGTCAAGCCGAAAAACTGCTTGGATAAGGACCAGGGATGGCGCAATTAACTTGCTCAGTTTGTGAAGCTCTTTCACATGAATAAATCACACACTGAGATTGTAATCTCTGTTTGTTTGTACATCATATCTACTGATTTACGCCCCATTCGGATAATTCCTTCAAGGCGCGTCGTGTGAATTTCCCAAGGACAGTCTTCCTGGGTAAAATATTCTAGAGGTAAAGTATTCAGTCTGCAGATTGAGCAAACAGTGAAAGAAACCAAGGACAAATTTGGGACGGAATTATAGTTCAGGTAGAACAAATAAAAGCTGCAAGGTTTGTCAACGACATTGTAATTCTGTCAGAGTTAGCATACTACTTAGAAGAACAGACGAAAAAACTGGATAGTGTCTTGATAAAGGTTATAAGATTAACATGAATAACGTAATAGAAGTGTAGCTGTATGTAGTCGAATTGAATCATGCAGTGCGAAAGGAATTACATATGGAAATGAGACACTAAAAGTAGAAGATGAGCTCTGCAATTTGGGTAGCAAAAGAACTGACGATGACCGAACCAGAAGCGGTACAGAATGCCGGCTAACTTTAACAAGAAAATAATTCCTGAGAAAGAGGAGTTCGTTAACATCTAACAAAATTTAAATGTTAAGAAGTCTTTCCTGGAGCTATCTGTCTGGAGTGTGGCGTTGAACTAAAGCGAAACGTGTACGATAAGGGTTGGAGACAAGTAGAGAACGGATGCTTTTAAAATGGGGTGCTACAGGAATATGATGAAGATTAGCTGGTCAGAACGAATGACATCCTGAGCCGCTAAGGAATCGTCAGTGTGGTTATAGAGGCAGCTGTTGGGAGTAAACTTCGTAGGAGGAGATCAGAGGGCGTGTAGAGTAAGCAGATTCAAATAGATGCAGGCATTCAAATAAACATAGGTTGTACTAGTTATTTGGAGACGAAGAGGGTTGTACATGATGGAGTAGCGTGGAAAGCTGCATCTAACTAGTCATCAGACTGAGGACGACGACGACGACCACCACCACCACCACCACCACCACCAGGATTTACTTAGGGTTATGTCGTCAGAAGAGAAAAAATCGTGCGTTGTACAGACCGCAGCGTGGAATGTAAGATCCGTTAATTGTGCAGGAAAGTTAGGGAGAAATCTGTGGATTGAAGCATCAGCGAAGGACACATCTTTGTTTATAACATACAATGCGCTGTGCCGCGTGAGGGGATTCTGGGCTTCGGTTATCAAAGAGCAATGGAAATAAGAGTACATAAAGATCCTGTCAACCAGGACAGCGGTTTTCAACTCCGCTTCATATGGGATGTGATGCCAGCAAAAATACGTTAGCAAAAAATGGTTCAAATGGCTCTGAGCACTATGGGAGTTAACTGCTGTCGTCATCACACCCCTAGAACTACTTAAACCTAACCAACCTAAGGACATCACAAACACCCATGCCCGAGGCAGGATTCGAACCTGCGACCGTAGCGGTCGCGCGGTTCCAGACTGTATCGCCACCCTGGCCGGCAATACGTTAGCATCGCTCTGATCAGAAAGCGGCAGAGGCTGCGGGTGTAACAGATAGGTAGCACCAAGACTCGACAAACTCGACGTCCGCCGTCACCAATGGCGCACCCCACCCCCCTCCCTCCACCACCATCATCCCTTCCCAAGACACATAGGGGTACGCGATTGTCCCATCAGTTGGTTCCTCGGCAGAGGAGTTTACGGTGGTGCAGCTATAAAGGATCAAAGTGGAGATAAACCCGAAGATCAGTAATTCAAAGTACTCCAGCGGATGAAAGAATAAGAGGAATAAGGTTTGGCCAGCCTAGAACTTAATTTTCTTAATTGCCTCCCAACAATGTGAGCTCACCTGAAGATGCCTGGCAGCTAGCGACAGTAAATACCGTGCGTGGCGTAACGTGATGAGTGGCTGCTCTTCCGAAACATAATCGAGCACTCTCCGTGTGTTTACCATAATTTTCTGCCCGCTTGCTACTGTGTTGTTCCCCATTCTTATTGACGTCATCTAGCAGTTGTTATGGCGTTCAGTTGTACGCCAGGTGCACTTAACGTGTCACGGACTGCTCGTGAGAACCTTGCGGACGACCTCACCAGCACTTGCTCTTCACCTGCCCGCCGTCAGCGGCGAGGGGTAGGCTTCTGTGGCGTCTGCGGCCGCAGTGTGGCCATTACCGTTTCCCCACATCATGCAGGCGTCCGCCCGTGATTTGCCTACAAATTGAACCGGGAGCCCGGCACACACACACACACACACACACACACACACACACACACACACACACGGGCAGGACGAGAGGGGAAAGAGAAAGAAAGAGAGAGAGAGAGAGAGAGAGAGAGAGAGAGGGGGGGGGGGGGGGAGGGGGGGAGAGGAGGGAGGGCTGGGCAGAATTCTCGTACTTTGTATGCAAGCTCGCGTGCTGACATGGAATTCACCGTAGGTAAAGACACACATAAATACATATATACATGTATAGGCAACGACAGGGCTCCTCCGCAGTAAGAGCACACCGCCTGCTGCGCGTCGTGATTGCTACGCCAGACGTGAAGAGTTCGAGGCTTCTCTCTCTCTCTCTCTCTCTCTCTCTCTCTCTGTCTCTCTCTCTCTCTGTCTCTCTCTCTCTCTCCCACTCCACTCCCTCCCCCTCTTCCTGTCCCTGTCGTTCTCTGCACTTTCCTCGTTTTCGGCCGCCAGATTACCACCATGTACGTGTTTGCACATGAACAGGTGCCCAAGCAGTACCTCATGAAAATGGAAATCTGCTTAGTGGATGTCACATCCCCTTCTTCATGCATATTCGATGTCCTGTATTTCCGAACCTATCTCCCTCGGCTATTTATCCGTTGTCAAGAAACACACACACACACACACACACACACACACACACACACACACATTAACCACTGACCCATCTTTTCTCACACACCTCGTGCGTTCTTGTGCATTATATTTAGTTTCGTTGGATTAAGAGGGAATGAGCAGGAGGAAAAACTGATGAGACGAATTTTTTCTCTATCAAAGTTTTCTTCAGAGAACGACGTTGTCATGTAAGTCTGCAGGTTTTCGTGGGCGTTATCACTGAACTTCAAATCTTTTGGATTATTCGGCCGCGTGATATTTCTTTCTAAAATAATCGACGTTTCGACCCCTCTGCTGGGATCTTCTTCAGGGTGTTTAGGTTTCCACTATTGCTAGAACACTGTCAGAGGCCAGTGTCGCGTTCTCTTATAAAGGGGAGAGACTGCCGTATATGACGAATAGGTAGCGTTTAAAGATAAAATAATGAAGACAACAGGGGATCAAATAGATGCAACGACAAGGACTACTAGAACATCTTTGGCACCCAGTACACTGAATTTAACTATGATAAGAGGAAATTATAGAAATGCATCAGACAAAGCTGGCAGAAGGGAATTGAGAGGTCTGAAAACTGAGGTTGACACAAAATGCAAAACCGTTAAAAAGGAAGGGCTCGACAACGAACGCTTGGTTGTAGAATATAGCATGACTAGGAGTAGGAAAATACTGCTTATAGGGAAATGATGTAGACGTTTGGAGACAGGAGAAAAATATGCCTAAATAACAAGAAGTCAAATGGCAACACAGTACCAGGCAAAGAAGAGAAGACAAACGTATAAGGAATATACAGAACTGTTACAGGAGGCAAATGAACTTGAAGACAATATTAGAGAAAGGGAGGGGGGAGTAAATGAGGATGAGTGATACGATACCGTGAGAATAATTTTATGGAGTACAAAAAAATGGTTCAAATGGCTGTCAGCACTGTGGGGCTCAACATCTGAGGTCATCAGTCCCCTGGAACTTAGAACTACTTAAACCTAACTAATCTAAGGACATCACACACATCCATGCCCGAGGCAGGATTCGAACCCGTGACGGTAGCGGTCGCGCGGTTCCAGACTGAAGCGCCTAGAACCGCTCGGCCACTTCGGCCGGCGATAGAGCACAGGAAGAAGACGAAACGAAGACCTTGGAGTTGATGACTAGACCGAGATCCTTGAGAAAGGATTTACAGAACTATTCCATACAGTGTCAAAGATATTTGACTTCAAGAAGAATGTAATACATTTAATTAGAAAGTAGCAGATGCTGACAGGTGTGAAAACTACAGAACCATCAGTTTTGTAAGTTGTGATTACCAAATTTTTGCTTGGGTTATTTACAGAAGACTGGGAAACCTGGTAGAAGCCCTTCTCGTGTAAGACGAGTTTGGGTTCCGGAGAAATGTAGGAACATACAAAACAATACTGACCTTAGCGTACAAGATAGACTGAAGGAAGGGTAAGTGTGTGTGTGTGTGTGTGCGTGTGTGTGTGTGTGTGTGTGTGTGTGTGTGTGAATTCCTAAGGGAACAAACTGCTGAGGTCATCGGTCTCTAGACTTACACACTACTCAAACTAACTTATGCTAAGAACAACACGGACACCCATCCCGAGGGAGCACTCGAACCTCCGGCAGTAGGAGCCGCGCAATCCATCACATGACGCCTCAAACCACGGAGCCACTCCGTGCGGCGAAGGAAGGGTAACCTAGCTTTATAGCGGTTTTAGATTTAGAGAAATTGTTTGATAATGCTGACTGGAATACTTTCTTTGAAATTCTGAAGATAGCAGGAATAGAATACAGGGAGCGAAAGGATATTTCCAACTTGAGCAGGTACGAGACCGCAGTTACAGGATCGGAGGGGCATGAAAGGGAAGCAATGGTTGAGAGAGGCAGTGAGACAGGGTTGTAGCCTATCTCCGATGTCAATCAATCTGTACACTGAGCAAGCAGTAAATGAAACCAAAGAAAAATGTGGAGAAGGAATTCAAGTTCAGGGAGAAAAATACAAAATTTTGAGGTTTGCCGATGACAGTGTAATTCTGGCAAAGACAGCAAAGGACTTGGAAGAGAAGTTGAACCATATGGACAGTGTCTTGAAAACATATAAGATGAAGGTCAACAAAAGCAAAACAAGGGCAATAACATGTATTGCAATTAAATCAGGTTATCCTGGGGAACTACATTAGGAAACGAGACACTTAAAATAGCAGATAGAATTTGCTATTTTCAACAGAAAAATGACTGATGATGGCCGAAGTAGAGACGGTGCAAAATGTACAGTGGAAATGGCAGAAAAGTCTTTTCTGAAATAGAGAAATTTGTTAACATCGAATATAGATTCCTGCTTTGGGAAGAATTTTCTGAAAGTTTTGTATGGAGTGTAGCCATGTGTAGAAGTGAAACATGGTCGATAAACAGGTCAGTTAAGAAAAGGATAGCTTTTGGAATGTGGTGCTACAGAAAAGTGCTGTAGATTAGATGCGTAGACCGAATAACTAATAAGTTGGTAATGAATCGAATTGGTGAGAAAAAAATGTAGAAAGGGATTGGTTGGTAGGACACGACCTGAGGCAATAAGGAATTGTCAGTTTGTTAAGGTCAGGGACAAGAATTGTATAGGGAGATGTATACATTACTTATGAAGTTCGAATTGTTGTAGGGTGCAATCTCTTATCAGAGATGAGGGTGCTTGTATAGAATAGACGAGGGAACAGAGTTGAACCAAATAAGTGTTCGGAATGAAGACCGCAACAACAAAACGTACCTTGAATATGTTTAAGACGTGCAAGATGTAAGGTATTACTGTATGACTATTGCAGTGGACAAGCATTTCACCAGAGACGTATTCCTGCTTCCCTCTGGAAGGCGGAACTGGCGGAGCTTCAGCGAAGACGCAAGGAAATCTACAGGCAGAAACCTTTGAATCGTCAGAGGAACGAATGGACCATCATGAGTATTCATGTGTGTCGTTTGAAAGTGACCACAATGAAGTGAACATATCTGGCAAGTATGCAAATTTTAGCATCAGTGTCATGTTTTGAATGAACAAGAGCATCTCTGTTGTTATCTGCTGGCCGCTGCCGATGAGCTGACGCATATTGATGAAACCTGTCACTCCGAAAGGACAATATTTTTGGTCAAAGACAGCCTTGCACAGATATTCTGCGACCGTTAGTAATGCGTGCTGGTACATAAATTTGGACTAGGGCGTGCTGAACAGTAATATCTCAGAGTTTATTGTTTGGAAACTCTTGTTTTATTAACATTCTACACCACTATTCTTGATGTCTTGATATTCCTCAACATAGTCACCCTGGCGACGAACACATTACTCCCATCGAGAGATTGGTTTGTTGGCACTATCACCGTGGGAGTTCGACTTTGTTGGCGTAGCCTCAACCTCACCTCAGTTTGCAGCGCTTCATCACTATGGAAGTGACGTCCTCAAAGTTGCTATAGATTTGTTAACAGGTGAAAATCGGCTGCGGCCGAGTCGGGACTGTATAGAGGATGCTCGATACCATCAAATCCAAGGCGTCGGATTGTCGAAGATGTCGCAGCGCTGTTGTGCGGTCTGCATTGTCATGCTGAAGGATAGGGTGCTCCATGTGTGGTCGAACCCTTAGAATTTGTGCAGAGCTTGTTGTGGTCCTTCAGGCACGAATTCCAAATCCATCACACTTTGAATATCCCGGACCACTGTGGGCATGACTCTGCTTCCTGATGGCATGGACTTGACCATTCTTGGCGTCGATGACCCTTCTTGGCGGAACTACATTGATGCTCTCTTTCTATAGAGGCCAAAATGCTGATCCCATTTTACGTCTCCTATTACAATGTTGTTACGAAACGCACTAACCTAACACTCCAAACGCAAAAGTGGTTGATAACAGATGTCAAGTACCCTGCGTTTCATGTCAAGAGTGAGCATCTGAGGCTTTTCCTCACGCACCGACACGACTATATTACACACCGCCGTGTTACACGATCCAGTTCGAAACCCTCTAGCGGCAGACGGTTGCAACTTGAATCAGCGAAGCGGGGAAGTCGACCGACTAATAGGCTACCGGTATTGAGAAAAGAAGAAAAACTTCGGAGCCATTACTTTTCAGCAGCCACTTGCATCATACCGTTTACTAGGACAACTAGAGTTGGTTCTTTTCCTCCCTGCGACTTCTACACTGGGAAAGATCAAGTTAATTGGAAGGTGTCACAAATACTGACGACTGCACGTAGTTGCAACAAGGAGCAACAACAGGTGCTAGATAGACAGATGATGACATTTGTGTTACTGTGGAGATATCCGATGCAGTGCACTGCCCTGCCCTGTATTTAGCATATTTGTAATTTTTCCTTTAGAAATGGTCAGTTTCTTGAACAATTAAAGGACTCAGTAGTAAAGCCTCTTTATAAAAAGGGAGAAGAGACAATGTAGATAACTTTAGACCTATTTCTATGCCATCAGTGTTCGCTAGAGTTACTGAAAAGGCTGTGTATGTAAGGATAATTGGTCGTTTTATATCACACGACTTGCTATCAAATGTGCAGTCGTTTAACAACTCAAAATGCTATATTGTCTTTTCTCCGTGAGGTACTAAATAGGTTAAACAAAGGTTTCGAACGCTAGACATATTTTTTGATTTAACTAAGGCATTTGATTGTATTGATCACAAAATATTGCTCCAGAAGTTGGACCATTACAAAATACGGGGAGTAGCTCACAATTGGTTCACATCTTAGTTTAGCAACACACAGCAAAATGTCGTTATTCACAGTGTTGAGAATGGCTGTGATGTGAGGTCTGAGTGGGGTACGACCGAATGGGGGTTGTCCTATGCATTAGTATTGGGGCCACTCCTGTTCCTTATTTATATAAATGATATTCCCTCTAGTATTACGGGTAATTCTACAATATTTCTGTTTGCTGATTACACCAGCTTGGTAGTAAAGGATGTTGCATTCAACATTGGCTCGGTTTCAAATAGTGCTGTACATGACCTAAGTTCATGGCTTGTAGAAAATAAACTAACGCTAAATCACAGACTCAGTTTTTACAGTTTTTAACACACAATTCAACAAAACCTGACGTTTTTATTTCACAGAACGGGCGTATGATTAGTGAAACTGAACAGTTCAAATTCCTAGGTGTTCAGATAGATAGTAAGCTGTCGTGGAAAGCCCACGTTCAGGATCCTGCCCAAAGACTTAAAACTGCCATTTTTACTATTCGAACGGTATGAGAAGTAAGTGATCGTTCGACACGAAAATTAGTCTGCTTTGATCATTTTGATTCGCTTATGTCGTATGGTATCATATTTTGGGATAACTCTTCCTATTCTAAAAGGATATTTTTGGCTCACAAACGGGCGGTTCGGGCAATAAGTGATGTAAGTTCATCAACCTCATGTCGACCCCTGTTCTCTAGTCTGGATATTCTGACATCGGCCTCGCAGTGAATATATTCTTCACTGTCGTTTCTTGTTAACAATATCAGTTTATTCCCCAGAATAAGCTGCTTTCACTCAGTTAATACGCGGCTGAAATCCAACCTGCATTTGGGTCGGACTTTAAGTCTTGTGCAGAAAGCTGTGCAGTATACTGCTGCATCTATTGTCAATAAGTTCAGAAATCTTAGCAGTAACCGACGCGCTTACAAATCAAAACTGAAGAATTTCCTCACGGATCACGCCTCCTATTCTATTAATTAGTTCTTCGAAAAATTAAGCTGATTCTTATGTTACACTGTTGATTGCGTTTACTTCAACTTATGGCTTGCTTTTTTTGGGTTCATAAACATTTTTTCTCTTATTACTTTTATGTTGTAATTTCATGTACTGACACGTTCCAAGGCCTTAGAGACCTGCTCCTGAATTTTGGTCCTACGAAACTTGACGTATAAATAAATAAATAATACAAAAATACTGAAGGATAGATGCTTAGATTGAGTTTCTGATGAGAAGATACTGAATCTAATTGGGGGAAAAATAAAATTTAGGTACATCTAAACGAGAGGATCGATTAGCGTCATAGAATTGCAAGTTTGGTAGATAAAGTAAGTGGGGAGGGGGTAAATTGCAGAGAAAGACGGAAGTTTCAAATATGGTAAGCAGAATGAAGGGGATATAGGTTACATTATCTGTGCAGAGATGAAGGGACTTGTACAAAATAGACTACCGTGCCGAGTCGCATCAAACCAGTCTTCGCACTAAAGACCACAACAACACAACTACCTGTCTCCTCTGTGTCTACAGCTGTCGGGCGATAGAGACCTTGATGGGCTTGTATGCAGCAACCTGGGAGATACGGAAAGCCTCAGGGAATCCTATTTTTCCCTAACGTCATATTCAGTTTCGGTTGTTCAGCGGAGAATTTATTGCATCCCCGAATCAAATGGCATAGGTCTGCTTCCTAGTTCAGATGGTATCAACGGCAGGACGGGTAGACAAGCTTGATTTTACACTGAAGCACCAAAGAAACTCTTACAGGCAGGGGTATTCAAATACAGAGGTATCTCAACAGGCAGAACGCGGCACTGCGATCGGCAAAGCGTATATAAGACAACAAGTGTCCGGTGCAGTTGTTAGGTTGGTTACTGCTGCTACAGTGGCAGATTATCAATACTTAAGGGAGTTTGAAGGCACGAGCGGTGGGACACAGTATCTGCGAGGTAATCCAGTAAAATTTCAAATCTCCGACATCGCTGCGGCCAGAAAAAGATACTGCAAGAAGGGGCCGAGGACGAGTGAAGAGAATCGTTCAGTGTGACCGAAGTGCAACTCTTCCGCAAATCGCTACAGATTTCAAAGCTGGGTCATCAACAAGTGGCAGCGTGAGAATCGTTCAGTGAAATATTATCAATATGGACTTTCGGAGTCGAAGGCCCAATTCTGTACCCTTGATGACTGTACGACACAATGCTTTACGCCTCGCCTGGGCACGTCAACAACGACATTGGACTGTTGATGATTGGAAACATGTTGCCTGGTCGGACGAGTCTCGTTTCAGATTGTCTCGAGCTGATGGACGTGTACGGGTAATGAAACAACCTCATGAATCTATGGACCTGCATGTCAGCAGGGGACCGTTCAGACTGGTGCATGCTCTGTAATGGGCGTGTACAGTTGGAGTGATGTGCGACCCCTGATACGTGTAGATAGGATTCTGACAGGTGACACGTACGTAAGCATCCCGTCTGATCACCTGCATCCATTCACGGACTTGGGCAATTCCAGCCGGACAATGCGTCACCCACATGTCCAGAACTGCTACACAGTGACCCCAGGAACACTCCTCTGAATTTGAACACTTCCTCTGGCCACCAAACTGTACAGTCATACACATCATTGAGCTTATCTGGAATGTCTTGCCGGCCGGGGTGGCCGAGCGGTTCTAGGCGCTACAGTCTGGAACTGCTCTACCGCAACGGTCGCAGGTTGGAATCCTGCCTCGGGCATGGATGAGAGTGACGTCCTTAGGTTAGGTTTAAGTAGTTCTACGTTTTAGGGGACTGATGACCTCAGAAGTTAAGTCCCATAGTGCTCAGAGCCATTTGAACCATTTTTTTGGAATGTCTTGCAACCTGCTGTTCAGAAGAGGTCTCCACCGTTTCGTACTGTTAGGGATTTATAGACATCCGTGAAGGATTCATGGGTCAGTTCCCTCCAGCACTACTTCCGACATTAGTCGAGTCCATGCCGTGTCTTGTTACGGCACTTCTGCATGCTCACGTGGGCCTTACACGATATTACGCAGGTTAGAAGCTACATTGACTATTCAGTGTATGTAGACGTGACGGTCCGTATGCATTACCTCATTGCATTCCAGTATCGATAGTGGACTGTCTTCCCTTGAGATTAGTCTGACTGTACCAAGGCCGTATTGATGTGTTATGCGGAAAAGCGTAGTGCATTCTACCTTCTCACTGTGTCTACATCACTGGCGGTTATCGTATTTTATTACATTATACAGGAAATGTAAGTGTGGATGGAGACTTTGCTAATGAAGAGACGCCTCAGCATTGTCACACACATGCGAAACCATCCAGTGCAATTAAGGGGACGGAGGGGAGGCGATATTCAGAAGCGTTAGACGGTCATTGATGTGACGACGACACATGGGTGTAGAAGAAACCAGAGAATGTTTTGAATAAACATGATTATGAGAACTATGTAAATTTTCTTACACTAATAATTCATAAATGAAAGATATTCCTGTAATGTGTTTCCACGGGTTTTTCCTTGTTTTGGTGCGAAAACGTTGAATCCAAAGTTTCTAAAACTGACGCATGGTACACAGAAATGACTTGTGCTCGTTCCAACATAATTCGGGAACGGCTTTAAGAATTTCGCTCAATCTTGTTACGTACGTATCATAAGAATGCAGAAGGAAACATTATAAGGATAACGCCCGCGAACAAATAAGGAGTGAGAACAAGACGCTTTTTCAAAATAATAGAAATTAATAGATACTAGCATCGAATCCACTGGGTCATTACTTGCGATGATGTTTAACTTCAAGATAGGCGAAAAGAACTCTGTAGAATATTCTATAGGAACACACAACTTCCAGAAATCAGCTACAAGTGTAAAAAAAATAATAATAAAAAGTGTATCATTTTGTGTCAATAAATCATTAATCTTCCTATTCAGACACATTAACCCGCATTTACATTTTGAACGTTTGGCGACAGGAGCCCGGAGGATGACTTCAAATCAAGTTACATAGTTACAAACGCAAAACTTTGCAGTGACACTCCTCATTCCGACGGAGGCCACATTTAACTTTGACATGTTGCTTTTCGAAAGAGATTTGCTTTCACGATTGCTGCCAAGAAGTCCTCCGACTGTCTATTAAATAGTGCCTAGTTGAGATCACTTTTTTTGTCCCACGTAAAATTTTCAGATGCCTTCACAACATTTGCTTCAGCGAATGTCTTGTCTGCTTTTTTATTAATTTTAGGAACTGAAATGCTGTTCGTGATCATAATTTTCAATAGCGTAGTACCACAGTGAATTTGTAGTAGATACATACTACTAATGTTTACGAGTTTTGGGTAGCCAATTGCACAATTTTTGAAAAGTTTGGTTTGTTACTAGTATCGCCACCCGCCGTCCCGATTCTCTAAAGAATCGAAGTCCTATGTATGTATACAATGAAGAGTCAAAGAAAGTATTGCACCTGCCTAATATAGTGTAAGGCCCCCACGAGTGCCGCAACACGACGTCGCACTGACTCGACTAATGTCTGAAATATTTCTGGAGGGAACTGACACATTGAATCCTGCAGCACTGTCCATAAAGCCATGGGAGTAGGACGGGGTGGCGATCTCTTCTGAACAGCACGTTGCAAGGCTTCCCAGATACGCTCAATAGTGTCATGTCTGGGGAGTTTGGTGGTCATAGGAATTGTTCAAATTCAGAAGAGTGTTCCTTGGCCACTATGAAGCAGTTCTGAATGTGTGAGTGTCGCACTGTCCTGTTGGAATTGCTTAAGTCCGTCTGAATGAACAATGGATGCGAATGGATGCAGGTGATGAGACAGGTTGGTTACGTACGTGTCACCTGTCACAGTCGTATCTAGACGTATCAGGAGTCCCATAGCACTCCAACGGCACACGCCCACACCATTACAGAGAATTGGCCAGTCTGAACGGTCACCTGCTGACATGCAGGTTCATTGATTCATGACGTGGTTTCCTTACCCGTACACGCGCATCCGTTCTATACAATTTGAAACGAGACTCGTCCGACCAGGCAACACGTTTCCAGTGTTAAACAGTCCAATGTCAATGTTGATGGGTTCAGGCGAGGCGTAAAGCTTTCTGTACTGCAGTCATCAAGGCTACACGAGAGGGCCTTCGACTCCGAAAGCCCATATCGATTATGTTTCGCTGAGTGGTTCGGACGCTCACACTTGTTGATGACCCAGCATTGAAATCTGCAGCAATTTGCGCGAACGTTGCCCTTCTGTCACGATTCTCTTCAGTCGTCGTTTTTCGCGTTCTTGCAGAATCGTTTTCCGGCCGCAGCTATGTCGGAAATTTGACGTTTTACCGGATTCCTGATACTCTAGGTACACTCGTGAAACGGTCGTACGCGAAAATCCCCACTTCGTCGCTACGTTGGAGAAGCTGTGCCCCATCGCTGGTGCGCCGACTATAGCACCACATTGAAACTCAAGTCTCTATAACCTGGCATTGTAGCAGCAATAACCGATCTAACAACTGCGCCAGACACTTGTAATCTTACAACGGCGTTGCCGTTGCCTACCGTTGCGCCGTATTCTGCCTGATAACATATCCCTATATTTGGATAGCATGCCTATACCAGTTTCTTTGGCGTTTGTGTATATATAACATCATAAAACGTCATGTTTGATTTTGAAGTTCTACTGCAAGAATAGCGAAAATGTAACGTAAAGCGATAAACTTTTCCCTTTCATTATTGTGTGTGTGTGTGTGTGTGTGTGTGTGTGTGTGTGTGTGTGTGTGTGTGTGTGTGTGTGTGTGTGGAGGGCGGGGTGGTTGGTGGGGGGAGGGGGTGAGCGAAGGAGGTGGAGGTGTATTGGTGATAAAAGGATTCGGAAAAGTTCAAATTATGTGTAAAATTTGTTGAAAATGAAATGCGTGATGACTATAGTTAGGGTGATTTGTGTTTCATGAGTTACACTGCCTCAAGATATACAGACAGTTTCTAACTTTAATACTGATCTTACTGTGTCAAACATTTAACGTAAGATTATACCTGTTAATGACCAGGTTATGACAGCAATTTAAAGTTTTCAACGTGGTCAATAATTATTTGTCTATGAAATACTGAAGATCAAATTATTGTTGCCATGCTAGCGCCGTTGGGAATCTGCGAATGTGAGACCGTGCTAGCTGTTTATTAATATAGACCGGCGTAATTTCAGAAAAAATTGTTTGATTATTTTTCTTTATACTACTAGCGAATCAGGCGATGCATCGGAATTTCTAAATATGTATAGAAATTGGACACACTGATGTCCAGCCCCCTCTCTCTACCCCTGTCCTCCCCCCCCCCAATCCTATCGATCTACTCTTCACCCCCTCCCCCCGCCCCTATCTCTGTACATCACCTTCTCCCTGCTCCCTCTACGTCTTCATCCCACGCTCTTGCTCTGTTCATAACCTCCTGTCTCAGCCTGAGTTCATATCCCCTTCGCCATTCCTTATATCCATTTCCTGCCCTCTCTTCTCTCCATCATCTCCTCTCACCTCTCTGACCTTATTTATCGTTAATGCAAACGGAACCTTGACTGAGAATAGAAGTCAGAGTGAATGAATAAATGGGTTAGAATCACTAGCACATTGGGTGTGAGAGAGCTGGAACTGCCAGGATAGGAACTGTAATGTCATTATTTCGCGTGGTTTTAGTGAACAAACACAGGATTATAGAGCCAGCCACAAACGCAACTTTCCTGTTTTCTATTAAAATGAGTGCGAAAGCGAAAACAATGCCGCACATTTTCACAGCACAGCATGCGCTCTCTTGCAGCCGGTTCAACATAGTGTTCATTGTATAATTCTTACTCGATTTGCGCGCAGACGCTGTCTCCGCTCTCAGACCACCTCATTGTGTCTACTGTCATGTTGTCAGTTTGCGTTGCGCGTACGCTGACTGATATTTCGACACCTCCATGGTGATGTCATTCCAAAGAAATAAACCAGGAACTGAAATCAATTGAATGTTTTAAGTATCATATTACAGTGCACTGACATAAATTCAGTCTTTGCAGATCATCAAAGATATTAGCACCATCGATAACTCACTGAAATATTGCTTTCAATTGCATTACTTGTCGCAAAACGTCATATTCAATGCGGAAGTTGTTTTTCTTATGAAAACAAGCCGCAACAAACCGTCAAACTGAACGTCACAATTTTTTTTTTCTTTTTTGTTATGAAAACATGACAGCGGAACTCTCAAACAGACCGTCACATTTATTTCATATACAGATTACATCCAAATTTCCGACTTCACCTGAGGATTTTCCTAAATTTTATTCTCGTAGAAACCTTGTCCTCATACACAAAAAAAAAAGAAAAAAAAAGAATCAGGCAATTCGATCGAGCTTTTCTCTAGTGATGATCTTTCATACATTCGGGAACTGATGTTTATTTGTGTAAAGATAAAGAAAAAGGTAGACAACAATCTTTTTCACTATAAGACTACGGCAAATAAGTAACCAGGTAAAAAATTAATTTAACCCAAAGAGGTTACAATGCCCTGTGTTACATTAAACTTTCCGAACATAAGCGAGATCATATGGCTACACAACTCAACTGACGCATCTTGCAAGTAGATAGTGATTCAAAGAAGCGTGCGCAAAATAGAAAGATGACAGGAAATAGTCACCGGAACAGGTGTGCTTAAATGTTTATTTTGGTTCCAAATTATACCGACCAGTAAAACACGCCTTGCTGAACCAATTTTTTGTTGTATTATACGTGTCTGAAGGGCAAAATTTTGGAAATTTTTGAAGTTAGGATGTTCTCCTACTGCAAAATACAACTGCTATGCTGCAACAAGAAAAGTCAAATAAATTGGTAAATCATACTTGCAACATACAAAGAGGGCACAATTTAACTCCATCTTAAGTGGAAGATCACTTTTAAACTAAAATTAAAACGATCAAAATTCAACAATGAATGGTTTTTCCCAGTTAACTACAGGAAGAGCATTCGAGTATTTTCTCAGTACTTGGTGCGTGTTGCCAAATTCGTCTTCGATTCCACGATTTACAGTGTTAATCTATATTCGATGGCACATTCCGCTGCTTGCTATACACTTTTTCTCTGACGAATCTCTTTCACTAGTCGGGTAACAATTGCTATGGGAGCAAGAGAGAGAGAGAGAGAGAGAGAGAGAGAGAGAGAGAGAGAGAGAGAGAGAGACACGATGTAATCATATCGCACTGTGTGCAAAGACTATGCAGCTGGGTGGGCTAATACTACGACCAACATTTTGGAGGCAGGAAAGAATCATACGCTTCACTAGAATTACATTCAACGAATTCGTTTGCTTCTGTATCAACTGTTGTAAATACGAAAATTATTTTGTCCGGCAGACAAATAAGCTGAACAGTGAGTCACAAAATCTGCAGATACAGATATGCTTGTCCGAGAGTGAATGCGTTTCTGAATTGCAGAGAAACAGGGAGCAGAAAGAATACGGGATAGTGCGAGAGGGACTGAATGCCTAACGGCGGAGAAAACGATTGTGGAGGAGAGGAAAGGAGGGGAAGTAGCAGAGTGGAATGGGGGGGGGGAGGGGATGGTTAAACCACTGCTGTTGCTGCTGTTGGGGAGAGTGGTGGGGGAGAGACTTCCGCGACAGCAGCGCCTCTAGCACTGTGCAGCGAAACCAGGAGCGCAGGCCACGGCGAACAGATGAAGGTCGCTAGTGAGAGATGCAGCCTCACACCCGCGTCGTGCGCAGACACGCTGGAATCATCTGGAACAGCGGAAATGGTCATAGGCAGCGAGCACGTGCATAATGAATCGACACACAGCACAAATGAACAGTTTGCTCCACTCTATTTTTGCGTTCCTCTGTGAGAGCTTCAAATTTCTCTTGCGGCTCTCACAAGGGAAACTCCCCATCCCACCCAATCAGATTTAGTGAAAAGATGTCCAAATGAACAGCCCGTCGAAAACTGTACACAGATCAGGCATGAAAACCGGAAGGAAATGTACTGAACTGTGAAAAAAGAAGCAAAATAGAAACAGTGAACGGTTCGAGCTCAAGATGGGCGACATCGAGTGAGTTATAACAATCACGCCGTGGTGGTTACGTGGTCACGGTGTTGGACTGTCAAGCAGATGGTCCGTGTTCAAATCTCCCTCGTGTCCCCCTTTTTTTACTAAATTATGTGCTTTCCGCCTTGTCTGTTCTCCTACTGTGGTCTTGGCAATTGTCATACTACGGTTGTAGAATATGATTAATGTGGTAAGAATATATAGCCGTCGCAAGTAAATGTGATGAATAGTGAGAGCAGGCAAGACGCTGCATAGACCTCTCTCAGAAATGAAAAACAACAAATAAACGGGTACGAACTATGTTACAGCAAAGGGATTAAAGAGTCAAAACTTCCAGAACGGGAAGCAATAGTCGTAACATGCGATAACTGTGTAGAACAAGTAGGAGATACGTACGTCTAAAGGTCCCTTCATTACACGTCGCTTCTGCAAACGGATGTTACACCACGACACAGACACAAATCGAAAGGCAGAGAACAGACACATCAGTGACCGGAATGACAATTCATAATTTTGTGAAAAAAAAAGGTAGCGAAGAGGATTTGAACACGCATTTTCCGCAATGCATCCCAGCACCGTGACCACACGACCATTAGGCCGTGGTTATTGTAGCTGCCTAGATGTTGCAGGGCTTGTGCTAAGACCATTCACTGTTTCTATTTTGCCTCTTCTTTCACAGTTGAGTACACCTTCTTCCTGTTTTCATACTAGGTCTGTGAATACAGTTTTTGACAGTCTGTCCACTGAGCCAGCTCATCATAGTGTCTGAGGGGT
Source organism: Schistocerca nitens (assembly GCF_023898315.1). Taxonomy (NCBI): domain Eukaryota; kingdom Metazoa; phylum Arthropoda; class Insecta; order Orthoptera; family Acrididae; genus Schistocerca; species Schistocerca nitens. The sequence goes on from NC_064625.1 coordinate 78,928,081, forward strand.
GTGTGATGGGGAGGTTTCCTTGTTCGAAGATATTTACCAAGGGGGCAGATATGTAAGACAGCACGATATTCCGAGCTTTGAAACTGCTTCTAGTAACATTGAAGATAAATTTTCTCGATATAGTTGCTGCGTTTGTTCCAACGTCCACTTATTTAGCTTCGTCAGCGTTTCTTTCGCGATTTCGGTTAAGTCAGAGGAATCCATGATCGTACTTGTTTGAGTTCCATATCTGTCGTTACTCACTTCCGGAGACTAAATAAAACTGTAAAACCATATGCATCAGAAAAGTGTTTTTTTTTTTTTCATTCTTGTAAAAACGTGAAAAGGCGGCTCTCACACACATGCATTGTTCTGCTGAATATGCTATTGTGCAAAGGTAACGCCATGTATGAAGCATATTACGTGAAAATTCAAAGCGGTTTACACATTACTACCATACAATGTTCTGAAGCCGAGCCCAATTATTAATCAAAAACATGAAAGATTTTAAGTAATATTGCAAATCGATTTCGAGTGATATTAGTCATCATCGGTGCAGTTTTCTAGCCGACAGAAAAATGCACTGATGATGACTGATATCAATCGATATCGATTTGCAACAAGATAAATAAATTATGTTTCCGCGACTGCTTGCTACATTCTTCATAATTTTATATTCCACGGTCGCTGCACACAAAGGGAACCTTATGGAGCCTAACATTCAGAATTACTAGAATTCATGTTATTTTTCTACATTTCAGGCAGCTGACGGTCTTGGTGCTGGGAGAAATACTGTCCACTAGTGCGTAAATATTGAAGCAATTAGTTGACAGATCTTGTTCCAGGTAAACGCACGATCTGCCATGAATCCAAGATTACAACTAATAGTATCCGCGAAGAAGTTAACATGTTGTGTACGTGTCAGGAGGAATGGTAAATAAAATGTTTGTTTTGGGAGCCTTTTTCGCAACAATCCATGCAACGTGGTTCTTGATCTGAGCGTATGGGGCCCCAGTGTCCGGAAGTACCTCCAAAATGGATGAAAAATGTTGCTCGTCGCAGGGCGTAACGGGAGGATTAGGCGATGAAATACTTGCGTTAGAGCGAAATGTGCACATTTTGAACACCTTTCCTAAATGTAATCTGTTGTCGGAGTAGAAATCGCAAAATTTTTGTCCGCCCCGTAACAAATCAAAATTTGTTCTTACACTATGTTTCTTTTCTTTTTGCCCTTCTTTCTTTGTTGACAGACGTCAAGTAGTGAACAAAACTTTGGTAATTTACCGATAAGGGCGGTATTCGGAAGCTTATACTCATTTACTCGCGAAGTAATAAGCTAGATTTTCGTTGTACTTCGTAATAAATCAGTGGAGACTTCCAGATCGGTAAGTAAGATAATAAACCTTACCCCAAATGCAGACACACAACTGTCTAATACAATGCAAAAAAAAAAAAACAAAAAAAAATATATACCCCCTGAACGGAGCCACACCGACGTGAATACTGTACTTGGATTTTGATGATCAGATGGGACAGACCGAGTGGCTAAAGCGCTGCACGTTCGGCGAGGAACGTCATCTAGGGACGTCAGATGTGCATCTTTTGTTATCCACTTTTGGGGTATTTCCTGGCATTTGCAACCCTATGCGTCTTCCATCAAAAAACTGTCACGGCGTCATCTATGTCGTTTCGGGGGTTTTTAAACGTTAATAAGAATCACCTGAATGATTTGTGTTGGTTAAAAAGCGTTTTTCATGCTGCAGCTGAAAACATGTAATCTCCCAGAATCGTTTCTCCTTTACTATCATGGCATCATCAGTGTGTGTCAATTATAGGTGTGTCTCATTTTTGATGACTGCACTGCTTTCACCCATCGCTAAGAGGATGGAATTCGCGCTTTTCCGATTGTTTTCCGTGTTACTAACACGATCAAGTCAACGTTGATTCATTAAATTCTGTGCGTATACTATACACTAATGTGGCACAACATTACGAGCACGTATCTAACAGGCGGTATATTCATTTGTGACGGATAACGGCATTGTGGCATGGAAGCAATGACGCCGTGGTAGGTCGGTGGAGGGAGTTGGCACCACATCTACACACACCAGTCACCAAATTCCCGCAAATTCCGGGAAGGGGGACGATGAGATTTGACGGCACGTTCAGTCACATCCCAGATGTGTTTTATCGGGTTCAGATGTGGCTATTTGGAGGGTGCTGGCGCAGCACATCAATTGGAACTCGCCACTGTATTCCTCGAAGCACTCCATCACACTCCTGGACTTGTGACATGGCACTCTACCCTGCTGATAAGTGCCACTGCCGTCGGGAATCATGATCGTCATGAAGGGGTATACTTGTCTGTAACCAGTGTACGATAGTCCTTGGCCGTGACAGCGCCTTGCACGAGTTGCACTGGAGACATGGGTACCCACGTGAATGTTCTTGGGTGCGTAATGTAGCCGCCGACAGCTTGTGTCCGTTCCGCAGTACAGGTGTCAAGGAGCTGTTCCACTGGAAGGCGATGATATCGCGCCCTCCTATCAGAATTATGAAGGAGGTACCGGGTTTCATCTGACCATGCAACGCTCTGCCACTGTGCCAACGTCCAGTGCCGTTGGTGATGTACCCATTTCAGTCATACCTGCCGATATCGTGGTGTTCAAAAAATGGTTCAAATGGCTCTGAGCACTATGGGACTTAACTGCTGTGGTCATCAGTCCCCTAGAACTTAGAACTACTTAAACCTAACTAACCTAAGGACAACACAAACATCCATGCCCGAGGCAGGATTCGAACCTGCGACCGTAGCGGTCGCGTGGTTCCGGACTGTAGCGCCTAGAACCGCTCGGCCACTCCGGTCGGCTATCGTGGTGTTGACATTGGCACATGGAGGGGTCGTCGGCTACGGAGGTCCATTCTTCGGAGTGTTCAGTGCACTGTGTGTTCACACACACACACACACACACACACACACACACACACACACACACACACTTGTTCTCTGCCCAGCATTAAAGTCTGACGTTATTTCCGATACAGTTCGCCGTATGTCCTGTCTTACCAGTCTGCCCACTATAATAAGGGTTGATTGTCATAACCCACGAATGGTCGTGGTTTCACTTTCAATTCGACACGTGCTCCAGATATCACTCTTCCAACAACCGACAAGTCGGGTAGTTTTCGAAATGTTCGTGCGGAACCTCAGGTCCGTCACAAACTGCCCTCGGCCAGACTGAGATGGATCGCATGCCTTCCCCGTCCTACACACGGGTAGCACGCTCGCTGATACCACATTCATCGTGCATGTGTCTGACTAGCAGTCATTCCTCGCCAGGTGACGCTACTATCACCTGTACTGGTTTATATCGATAGTAGATCGGTGCCTGATGAGTGTACATTCCCCGCAATTATCAGCACCTTAACACAGCTTAACGCGTATTTCGTGGTGTGTTAGTTCCTTTGAGTGAGTGGATGAGACCCGCCTCCACAGCGCATGTTGCTAACGCATGCTTGTGGCACTGGAGCTCGTCTCAGATGGAGGCTGGTTCGAGTAACAGTGGTGGAAAATTTTCACTGCCAGTATATTTGGCCGGCAGGGGGAGGAGAGATGGTGGCTTAGAGTTCCTGATCACCACTTCTTGCACCGATGTCACAGATTAAATTCCAAACCTCTCCGCAGAATCCCATGAAGTGTGGTCATGCGACTCAGTTGATGGTGGCGCAGTGGTTAGCACACTGGACTCGCATTCGGGAGGACGACGGTTCAATCCCGTCTCCGGCCATCCTGATTTAGGTTTTCCGTGATTTCCCTAAATCGCGTCAGGCAAATTCCGGGATGGTTCCTTTGAAAGGGCACGGCCGATTTCCTTCCCCATCCTTCCCTCACCCGAGCTTGCGCTCCGTCTCTAATGACCTCGTTGTCGACGGGAGGTTAAACACTAATATCCTCCTCCTCTGTTGATGGTAATCGGTCATGACTACACAGACCCAACACTACGCTGTACAAGTACTCGACGCAGCGCCGGTCGGAATGGCCGAGCGGTTCTGGGCGCTTCAGTCTGGAACCGCGCGACCGCTACGTTCGCAGGTTCGAATCCTGCCTCGGGCATGGATGTGTGTGTCCTCAGGTTAGTTAGGTTTAAGTAGTTCTAAGTTCTAAGGGACTGATGACCTCTGATGTTAAGTCCCATAGTGCTCAGAGCCATTTGAACCATTATTACTCGTCGCAGCCATCCACAAACTTGACACTTCGTAACAGGTCGGAAGAAGGCAACTAGAAACCACCTCCACTGGAACCTTCCCTAGTACGAAGAATGCTGGATGCCCACACCTGCTCTCCTGCGCTTACTGGCAGAGATCGAACACATTGCCTTTCTGAAGTGGATGAAACTGGTAATGTTGGGTAGACTTACACAAACGAATGATTCACCAGACACAAAGCGTAGTGTTGGCAGAAGAGCCAACACCGTGTTGCTAGAGGAGGCCGAAATACACGCGTTTTGGCTCACGCAGGCTGGCGTGAGGTCTGGAACAATTAAAGGAGTTGAGTCTAATAAATAAAGAACGTAGTGGCTTGAATACTTATCTTTAATCCATCATTGAAGAACATCGCTCTTGACGGTACTCTAATAACAATCTCAATATAAACTGGTAATGGCGCCTTGCTAGGTCGTAGCAAATGACGTAGCTGAAGGCTAAGCTAACTATCGTCTCGGCAAATAGCGTATTGGTCAGTGTAGCATCGCTAGCAAAGTCGGCTGTACAACTGGGGCGAGTGCTAGGACGTGTCTCTAGACCTGCCGTGTGGCCGCGCTCGGTCTGCAATCACTGACAGTGGCGACACGCGGGTCCGACGTATTCTACCGGACCGCGGCCGATTTAAAGGCTACCACCTAGCAAGTGTGGTGTCCGGCTGTGACACCACACAAAGCAATACGTATGACGTTGTGTTTACTGGCAAGTGAGGATAACTGCAGTGAGTGAAGCTATATTGTTAGCCACGATACATGAAAAGAATTTAGTGAAGTTCGGAAATTCAGACTTGAACGTTTTAATAAACCGCAAGACAACGGAGAAGTGATACTTTAAACCTCTTATCAGACGAGCGAAGTCAGTAAAGATGTCGTAAAATAAACTGATATCCATACAAGATTCTTAATTAATAAATGCGAAACACGTCTGCGTGATTAAATACATTCTATTTCCAGATGCGAAAGAAATGATAAACGTTTCGGAAGGCTGCTGCGTGGGAAACTTCTGGCTACAAACTTCGTATAAACATGCGCTCAGTTTACGGTATGTACGGACATACAGCTACTTCAAGCTGACGTCTACAATTTCGGTCCACGTGTCTGAAATACATCCGCAATTCTATCGGAATCAAACGAGCTTTCAGTTTCCAGACAACTTCCTGGGCAAATACAAGTACCGTACTTAATAAGCCCGCCCGGTTAGCCGTGCGGTCTAGCGCACAGCTTTCCGGGCGGGAAGGCGTGCCGGTCCCCGGTACGAATCCGCCCCGCGGATTAGCGTCGGGGTCCGGTGTGACGACCAGTCTGTGGATGACTTTTAAGGCGGTTGTCCATCTGCCTGGGTGAATGCGGGTGGTTCCTCTTATTCTGCATCAGTTACACTGTGTCGGTGACGCTGCGCAAACACTTTCTCGACGTACGCCTACACCATAATCACTCTACCACACAAACATTGAGGTTACACTCGTCTGGTGTGAGACATTCCACTGGGGGCCGAACCACACCATAACCCTGGGTTCGGTGTCGGGCGGCGGTGGGGTGAATCGGAAGCTGTAGCCTGTTGTGGGGTTGTGTACCACTGCGGGCTACGGCGGGGAGGAAGCCTCTCCGTCGTTTCTAGGTCCCCAGTTCCATACAATACAATCATCCTTACTAAAGGCATACTTATGCATTTTAAATATTCTGTCGTGGTATTGGTTTACGAGTGTGATATCGGATGCACCCCTTAGACATGTGACCCACTACGCAGGCATTTCCTAATTATAGGTTATCAACTTCAAACGTGAAATCAGTATCAGTCAGCAGAATTTTGAAGAAGCGCAAGACATGCTTCAATCAGAAGACTGTAATCCAACTACGAATTCGCAAAGAATTCTGACACACTCTGGATGTTCGTGGCATCCGTTGCAGTGCCTCCTTCCCTTTCTAAGTTGGTACAAATAATCAAAGCCGACACATTTACATACACTCAATATTTGAGAGAAAAAGAGTTTTGTCCATAAAAACGAATCTGAATGTGTATATTCAAGCGCTACGGGATATACAGTATTTTTGGTCTCTAGGTCTCCGGTAAAATCAAATTTTACAGCTGTCCCAGTTGAGAGTATGCCCCGTATAACTGACAATGTGGAAAGCAGGGGTTTTACAGATTTAATCCACATGATTGACCTTGTGCGTTGTCGATGGTAATTGAGAACGCAAGGCAAGCGTGGAACTGCAGTCGCCTGACATCAAACTGGAACGTCGGTGGGGTGACAGCCTGCAAAAGCCCACTGCTTTTGTAGTCGAGTACTATAAGTTTCTTTCTCTTTGTCATTAGCAACATTGATTGAAGTTTAAAGTGAGTATCCATTCGCTACAGCAAGCGACATTACTTTGCCATTGTTTCTGCATTTTCTTACGGCCGTCCAGAGACGATACTTCGCTGTTCACAAAAATACCGTCAGCGGACAATCTCACAGTTCTGCTCGACACATTCTATGAATCATTTACGTATGTTGAAAACACCACAGGTCGTATTACACCTCGTTGGTACAGAGCTAATCTGACTTTTGTTTCCGTTGATAATTCACCGTCCAGTTCTATTTGCTGGGATCTACCATCTAAAGAGAAATCCTCAGCCAATTTTTTATCTAATTTAACCTACAGTGGAGAATACAGAGATGCCTCAAAAGTGTAATGCAAGTTAGTGGCAGCAACTTTCGGAAAGTGGTAATTTCTTATGTAAATAAATTTGTACAGTATCTTACTTGTGTAACGTCAGTCGTTGACTGTTCGACTATGCATAATATTCTGCTATCGACCCGCCACGCACAGAAACTCCAACACACATTTGTATGAATTTTTACTCATGTTCTGTCCTCCTTACCCATCCTTCCGTGTTTACAATTCCTCTAGCATTACTATACACTTGCAGTTGGCTGAATAATTATCACAATTCTGTGAACGCCTGACGTCAATTAGGCAGTAAATTGCATAATAAACGTTACCGCTACGTTCTGCTGCAGACGACCGTTGTGTGTTCTGACTTCTGACCCACGCTTTCAGGACAAACGGGCTTCATACCTCCTCCTGGTCATTCAGATATCCATTTTTCCCGATTTTACTACAGCACGTAACAGAAAGGTTGCAGTGGTTAGACAATAGCTTCAGTAGTACTCAATTCAGGAATTTTATGAACATTTAAGTATTACTGAGATTTAACACGCATCGGACTCCTAGTTGCTCTACTGTGTCAGCGGCTTTTGTTTACTGATTATCCAACATTATTTCCCTTCCAATAATTTATTGTATCCTACAATTAGACTACGTATTGTTGTTCTCACTTGTGTACTTCGCAACATCACAGCAAACGCGAAACAAGCAATCGACAGCTTCACATGAGTAATAACGACGAAAAAGGAGAGAAACATTGAAGTTGACGAATTAGTGCAAAGTGGACGATGACATTGTGTACGGCTGGAACAGAGTAGTTAGTGTATGAAAAAGAGAAACCTAGGAAACATCGCGACGTTGAAATGTCGAGCAAGCAGACAGCATTATGAGAAGGTACTTGACCGACAGAAGGAACTTAACACGAGCAGATTTAGGCGCTACAGTCTGGAACCGCGCGACCGCTACGGTCGCAGGTTCGAATCCTTCCTCGGTCATGGATGTGTGTGATATCCTTAGGTTAGTTAGGTTTAAGTAGTTCTAAGTTCTAGGGGACTGATGACCTCAGATGTTAAGTCCCATAGTGTTCAGAGCCATTTGAACCATTTATCTTACCGACGTCCTGTCTAGTTGGTGGTTCTACGTGACCCATCAAAAGCATCAGAGTAACCACAGAAACCCACTATGGAAAGCTTAATAAGCAACATAGGAAACTTATTCGGCGTAATGAAAAACTGAATGCTTCGGGTTTATGGAAAAGAAAACTTAACTTAGTCAATTCAAGCAAGGGAAATTTCTTAATGACAACAAGCGACGGACTTTAGATTATCACGTGATGCTATAGAATTATTACGGCGAACACTTTTCTCGACTATGTTATCAACTATTTCTACAGTTAAGGAGAACAATTAGACTGAAAGTCAGTTTTATCTCTCTTAAATGGCGAGTTACGCGACAGGTTTTTAGGCCTAAAGTGCTAACTGTACTTGAATGCATATCGTTAGAAGTAGTAGTAATTCAAACTGAAAAATCGCACTTGGTATACTTCACGGTAATTGATAACAGCTAATCCGTTGCAGGATAAAGGTTTATTGAAATCCTTGACCACGGTTTCGGTCTATCTAAATACACCTTCATCAGAAGCAAAAATACACCTGAACAGGAAGACACCTTCATTAGCAAAAAAACTTAGCACCATAACTGAGATAGAAGAAAAAAAAACACACACATTTAGCTTTAAGTAACCATGAAAATTACCAAAGTATTACAAGCACAAAAACTTTTAATCACTTACTAAAATCTCATTATGCAGGGGAGATACATAAAGCAATTGTGCCAAAGGCGTCGTCAGTAGTTAAAATTAAAATATCACCTCCATCTGTACAGCATAATTATGAAGAGATGGTCGATGCGAACACGGAATATTATCAGTACTTAGCTTGTGAACTAGCGTGAAGAGGGTGTGGAAGCGCTAGGGCAAGCAGTTTCACCGAGAGAGGGCACTTGTGGTATGCGTGAGACACTCGCGCACATTAAAATCCATGGATACATACTCATGCGCGCCAAACTTTTAAAGGTTGTGTTAATTCAAACCCTCTGTCTTGATAAATAAAACATATCAGAATCATTTAAAACACCTACAGACAGCAGAAAATATGAACACCAATTTGCCTGTGTCCTAGTGTCAAGCAGGTGGAAGCTTGCGCTAAGGAACATATCCAACGTGAGAGGGCACTAGTGTTACGAGCGAGAATCTCGCGCAAATTAAAGACTAGGATACATACTAGAGGAAGCGAACAAAATGTTGTAGTAAATCGAAACCATCTGTCGTCATGAATAAAAAAAGTAACAGAATAATTTTAACCACCCGTACACATCGAAAACCGCGAACAACAATCATAAAAAATACGTAAAATCCCAACAAGACAGGAAAGGAGCATCTCACCAGCACCAACAGACAAGAAAATTAGCTTTTAGTCAGCCAGACTATATTACGTTAGAGCAAGGTGGTGTCTGAAACTATCCAACAAATTTTTGTTTTTAAGTTGCACTTGTTCATTAAGAATAAATCCATCTTTTTGAGATATACCGAAACCGTGGTCAAGGATTTCAATAAACCTTTATCCTTTAACTGTTTCGCTGTTATCATTTACCGTGAAGATTTTCAACAGCTGCTGCTTCAGCCATCTTTAAAATTTTGAAACACTTGGTATTACACAAAAATCAGAGACGAACTCGACTTAACACCGAATTAATCTCGACAAAAAATTAAAAATAAACATCGATTAACATATAGACGAGCGATATACACAAACTTGTTTCTCAGCTGTTCACTCCGGAACGTCGTACATATATCACAAAAATGAGTTCAGCTGCAATGAACAATACCTGGGAATAGTTCACGGCGTCAGTTTAATTAATTGTGAAAGAACAACAGAATTTTAAGCAAAAACCTAAAAGTAATGAGAGTGAATATCACGCTAGGGCCGAATAATCTTAGAATATTGTTCATCCTTTGAGGGCTGTGTTGGCCATCATCTGTTTTGAATTCCAGAAATAGAGTTGGTAATTCGGTTACTGCTAGTCTCTTTGGCTTGAGGAAATGTAGCACCGAAATCAGTAAAATTTTTATCTGTTTCCTGGATTTGAGAAATACGTAAGGAGTGGTACTGCGAGCATTTGTTCCCTATATTGTGTAAAGTCAACGTACAACATAACAGTTATGTACAAAAAGATTAAAGTGTAGGAAAGGTCAACATGAGAAAACAATACACTTTTAACGGCATTTTCTATTCGAGTCGATCGATATCTTTATAAATGTTAACTTTAAACCACATGTAGACCACTTTTGCATTTAGGGAATGCTTTTTTTCCGACTTTGCCCGAAAATTTGGTCCTTTACCTCGCTAAGAGGAGTTAAAAATGCAAGTAACGTTATAGGTTTCTGACACATTTGTGTGTCTCGTTATTTGCGGTAGAGAAACCGTAGGCCTGCACGGAATTCATTGTTTTAGTTCAAGGAAACGTTATTGTACAAGACGCATAACGCAATTAAACTGATGTTATACATTCGCACTTGTTAATTTATGCAACATGAGAGCAAAAGAAATTTCGTTCATTTCACTTGCACATAAAATGGACACGTTTAGCGAAGTTAAGTGAGGTAAGAAAGTTATTTTATTTGTGAAATTTCGAGTGAGAACTTAACAAAATTTATAATCTTCCGGAAGTAGTTTTAGAATAGTTGTGTTGAATACTGGGATAGGAATTAATTTAAAAATTAAATATGTTCTCTAAATGACTTGTTTGAATTAAACCAACTGCTGTAAACACGAAGTGAACGGAAATAAAAAGTTAAAATAACTCCAGAGTCAGTACAAACATGCAATATTACACTACTGTACTGACTAATTTTCGGATGTCGCCCTTATCTCCAGGAATTTTCTTTTTTTCAATTTACGTACCGGTACCCCCTTGATATAATTTGATATAATAAGTATTCTTTCTACATTTTTCCCGTATACTGAAAGTGTTACCACATTTCATTTCTGCCTACATAAAATTGGTGGATTACTTCCCCTTCTCTCCTACTTAAATTTTCTTTCCGTTGAGAATTGTGTTCAGCTACAGGAGACGCATATATCTTACCTAATTAGCAGCTGATGAGCGACTTCATACCATATATGTGTTTCATTGCAGACTGTTGTGGGTGACCTGTGAGCTGAAAGAAAGTTGTATAAGAATAGTCATCGTATGTTTACACAGATTTCGATCAGTTTAGCACCATCTTCAGATGATCTGTATAGCAGAAAAAACCTCGTTACAAATAGTACATAAGAATGTACTGATATACAAATGAAACTAGACGAAAGTGTAGTAATACGCTCCTAAGAAGTAATTCGGTGAGAATGATGTATAAAGTTTCTTTACAAACTATGAATCAATCCAAAGAATACATGAACGCGAGTACAAGAGCCGTCGAAAGTCACGGAATACCAAATGTACGTACAAATATTGCACAGCACGTTCTAGTACTTTTCTAAATGTTAAATTAACCAAAACAATAGAATTACAGATATCGTGTGTGATCTGCAGATCTACTGCTAAACTCGTCTTTATTTTGCATGCAGTCACAATATTGCATATCCCAACTGTTCCTGAAAAAGTCCACAGAATGTAATAGGTGTAAGTCTGAACCTAAAGACCTCTTCGTGTTGCCGAGCGATTTACTGTATCTGAGCAGTGTCACATTACGAGGAAGGAAAAGCTGAAAATAGCATTATCATTATACAAAAGATATCCTCTTTACGAAACACGGAAGACAGCGGAAACGGTATCACCGATTTTAATTTACAAGAGCCTCGAATGCGTTCTGTAGATGAACTTACCTGTAAGATGTCTCGCTAAACATTAATATTATCGTAGATACATGCTAAGCTTTCTTTAACTGCTAGAAGTTAAACTTTACTCTATTCTGTCAGTAACACTTGTTTTGTCATAGCACTTAACTAACTGGACAACCTCTGCTTCTTTCCCAACAGGTTACGTGCATGCGCCGTCGAATCTTGCAGTGTTCGCATCGGGATGGTAAGTAATCTCTTTATGCCATATCATACATCACTCGTAAAATACTGAACACTGACTGAAAATGCATCACAATATAGTTTCCCTGTTGCATCATTTGGACGAACAAGTAGGAATGAAAGGTAAGATAGTATATTACCGACATAAACGTTTTGTAATTAGAACTAAATTTCATTACTATATTTCAATTTTGTGACATTACTTCGTCGTAATGTGATGTAGATACATGTTCTTTGGTAATGATGTTTTTTTTTCAATAATACGGCGGAATTTTGCACAAAGAACAAAAAAATCATATCTTGTTTCCAACATAATTTTTCAGAATTTATTTGCGAAATCTACTGCTGTACCTAAATACAACTTTGACAGAAACACGACTAAAAATAACCTTCGGCGTCTTCTTACGAGGAATGAATCCCCCATACAGCCAACGATTGATTGTGGTCATTTGCGTAGTATTTTGCCACACCGTTTCCGGAAGTGACCGCCATTGAGAACAGTTACAAATTAGTTTTCAGCAAAAAATAAAGAAATGGCGATTGGTGCGAAAAGCAACCTCCCTTATCACCAACATTTGACTGTGTTCTGCTCATCAAGTAGCACACAGAATTTATCCCATATTATTACTCTTTCGCTCTTTTAACGTATTTATCCGATTTTTTAAAAAACGCATAAGGTAAGCGTGATGTAAGTTTTTTTTATAGAATACAGAAATTACTAGCACTGCTTAACACACATGAATAATGTTGGAACCTATCGTCTTAAAATTCTGTTCTTTTTTTTGTGAGAAGATTAAATCTTAGATATTGAAATACACGAACATCTTCGTATCCTGGGGAAAGGACGTCACTGTTCAGATCACGTTAGCAGGAAACAGTTCAGAAAATTATTTTTCAGCGTACCGCGTTCCACCGCATTCATTGCAAGCTACCATCGCTCGTTTTTCGTGCTGCACGGCAAAGACCGAATTGCCCAGGGAAGCCTCTGTATCCTAAACACACTTCAGAAGAAATTCTCGAACCAATTATCATTGGACCTACTAATCTTCGTCGAATCAAATAGTTTCGTAATTGTAATTATTTGCAGTCTCCATTTTCGGAAGACAACATATGATTTTTCGTACGTATTACGCATTTATCATGCTAAGAAAGCTAAATGGGAGAGAAAACTGGGTAATATTAGAAAAGAAAGAAACAGAAATCTGAACAATAAATACATTCTTGAGGCAGAGAACGGGATGTAGTCAGAGACTAGTTGAAGTGAAACAAATAATCTACTTCAATACATTTATTTTCCCGTCTGATTACTCGGCGGTAGAGCCTGTGTGTCTTCCAACGGTTCAAGATAACGAAAAGAATTTTTCGGCAAACAATAGTGTGCGGAGGGGCACCTGATTTTATTGCACGTTTAATGCCTTAATCTCTTCCGCAACCTAGTAACTGAAAGAAGCACGTTTCTCACATACACGCAGCTGGGACCGGCGGACCTGCGCTACTGAGGTAAAACGTAAGGCTGTGTCTTCTTCACCTTACCTTATACGACTTGCCAACACAGACCGAAAAATGGTTGATGTAAACAGAACTGGTAACGGAACTAGTCAGTGATACAACTTTTCTTTAGTATACTACTTGATACATTCAAATAACGTACTATCCGTTCTACTAAATTCTTTATACATGGTAATGTTTTGGTTTCGATTCAACAAACGGTAAAAGATTATTTTATTTATCTTCCAGTGTAAAATGTGGAGTAAGTGGTTATATCAAACTGAAAATTTAAAGAATGAAAGTGTGTTAAACATATTTTACAAACTTCGAAAAAACGTCCGAAATGATTTTCTTTATTATTATTTTAACTTTATGATTATTTAACAGAATCTATAATGCAAATTACCAAATTCATTAGTCACTTACGAATTTATCTTTGCATGTATGAGCAGATGTTACACTAGAGGTTTGTAGAGTTAGTTAGGCATACATCGCTGATCTTGTTTCGTGCGGTTATTGGCTCTGTTAATGGCAGTTCAATGCTCGAGGTTCGAAGTCGCTGTTGGGAGAGGGTGTTGATTTCCAATGTGCGCAATGGCAGATTTTTGTATGAAAAAGTTTTGTAACTCGCTATTTATGTGTATTCCTCCAACTAAACCAGAAAATAATGGGAATCCAGAGGACGAAAACAATAAAGCTATTCATTCGGAGGTCAGTGCATAAAACAATTCGAAAATCTGGCTCTCTCTGTCCTTAAAACAGGAACCGTAGAGCTAGACAAAGTGCTAGATGAAATAATTTCCAGAAAACTGAAATGAGCGGGAAGTAACCCATTGTTTGGCAAGTGTTGCTATCGTACCACATAGCAATAATCCCCCTCCCCTCCGTCAGTCATCTTACGCAGTCCAAACCAATGTTCGCTTCTGAGGTCTTGCTGAACAATTATGATCGTTGTTTTCGTCATAACACAGAGCTACAGAAGAGGTTAGAAACTCAGAAGGCGCTTACGAAAGTTATTTGAAGTGCCTACGCACGTACTCGTGTTCAGTTGGCTTTTGTGGTATTCTTTGCCCGCAACACCCGATTCTGACGACCTTGCGTTTCTGTTTTAGCACATCTCTCAGCACCTGTTCAATAAAGTTTCGACACCATTATTGACAAATGTACTCGCCTGATTGAGTTTTCAAATGCGTTGCATTAAAAAACACCGTGTTTTCCCTGTCTCGGCTTACGCAAGAGTTAATAGTATCATCTACGCAACAACATTACATGTCCCTCTACGTAACATCATTTGCGGTAAATCTCGCTACAACATCCGAGACTGTTCATGAAATACAATGAGTGTTACCTCTTATTCGACTGATATATACATAACAAACTCTATTTCCTGTGACCTTAAGGTTCAAAAACGGCTCTGAGCACTATGGGACTTAACTGCTGTGGTCATCAGTCCCCTAGAACTTAGAACTACTTAAACCTAACTAACCTAAGAGCATCACACACATCCATGCCCGAGGCAGGATTCGAACCTGCGACCGTAGAGGTCGCGCGGTTCCAGACTGTAGCGCCTAAGGGATACGCTCCGTAAACTCAACTTGAACCAAAGAGCTTGAGTCTATTGAGAATGTTATAATGAGAACATGGGAGCTGGCTTAAATTTTTTTTAAAAAAAGCCGCCACATCAATGGTGTTTGGACTGCCGTTCCATGTTTATGTTTAAACCAAGGAGCCGTCCGAAACTTTCACACTTTCTTAGTTTTAAATAATGGCAGTATTTGGAATAAGTGTAGTCGTTGGGGTAAGGGTAGTTGTGAGAATGAAGACAGAAACATCATAAAAAATGAACCGTAAGACGTGAAATAATAATCATGAATTTATGGTACATACTTGTATACACATTTCCTGCACATAATTTTGAACATAATTCTCTATGGAGCATTACGATACATTGTTGCAAATGATATTTGACGGAAGGATGTAATCTTCGCGTGCTTTTTGTTCTTCATAGGCCTAGAGGCAGAGAGAGTGGACAAGCTCAGTGGTCTCGATTATTGTCAGAGAAAATGCTGTGTACAAATTATCCCATTAATAAGCACTTTAACACAAATAAATGGTTTCTGTAATAAGGTAAAATGGCAAATAGTTAAAAAAAATAATGGGTGCAATACAAACAAACTACATATGGCTGGAAAATGAGAAGTAATGAGGAGATCTTGAAACGTGCAGAGCAAAATCAGAAGTAGTGGCTAAATATGATCAACTTTCTTCGGATACCTCTATCGAACGTATGAGGACAGACTCACGAACCTAGAGTTCCTGCATTTCTGAGACAAGAAATCGACTACAGCATGGATTACAGATATAAAGAAAGATCTAGAAAGAAATGACATCAAACAATCAGAAACAACAGAGACAACCGTTTTCAAGATGAAAATTTTAAATTTAGAAGGCTTTTAACGCAGGAGAAATAAGAATCTGGAACAGTATGCAAAGAAGAAAGGAAAAGGCAACATTGAGAGAAGATGCAGGAGTACTGGAAAAACAGAAAATAACAAGGAAGGAAGAGGAATTGAAGATATTACGTGATCCTAATTGGTCGATACGAACATAAAAAAGAAGCTAATACGGTAAGGGAATCCCTTATTGGTCCAAATGGTTCAAATGGCTCTGAGCACTATGGCACTTAATATCTGAGGTCATCAGTCCCCTAGAACTTAGAACTACTTAAACCTAACTAACCGAAGGACATCACAGACATCCATGCCCGAGGCCGGATTCGAACCTGCGACCGTAGCGGTCTCGCGGTTCCAGACTGAAGCGCCTAGAACAGCTCAGTCACACCGGCCGGCCAATCCCTTATCCGTGATTAATAAGTTAGATACACAAAGTATGGGTACGAAGCTAGGCATCGGTAATGCCCTTTTGCCTAAAAGTTTCTGTTATGCTAACATTTTTCGCAAATAGTAAGTGTTAGCGCAAAATCGGTATGCAGTGTCAGAAACCGGTTAAGTGGCCATGCTAACGATGCCTCATTCATCCATGTACGATTATTATATGATGAGATAAAGGGATGTTCACTTAAGAAAAAATATGTATATGATTTAATCAAATAAATTATGGCCCAAAATTGTTAATGATAATCGCCTTTCACGATGCTGAATGACTTCTTCAAGAATGACAAGTCTTCCAGTTTAAGTAGGAACAGTCTCCTGCGTGGTCAGGATAGGGTTCTACATCTACATACGTACTTCTCAAGCCATCGTATGGAGCGTTATCCTGTACCAACACAAGGAATTCCTTTCCTGTTCCACTCGCAAGTAGAGCCAGGAAAAAAACGACTATCTGTATGCCTCTGTAAGAGGAGTAGTAGTAGTAGTAGAGGGTTTTCGTGGGCA
The DNA here is from genome assembly GCF_023898315.1 of Schistocerca nitens. Taxonomy (NCBI): domain Eukaryota; kingdom Metazoa; phylum Arthropoda; class Insecta; order Orthoptera; family Acrididae; genus Schistocerca; species Schistocerca nitens. Next base: position 78,944,935 of record NC_064625.1, read on the forward strand.
CACGACAGGAAGGTCTTCAGCGCCCGCTCAGTAACATAGTGAAACGGGTGTCAAGAAAATACTCAGAACGGTAAGATAAAACAGGCCTCTGTAAGAGCCCTAATATTTTGTCTCTTACCTTCGTGATTCTTACGCGCAATGTATCTCGGCGGCAGTAGAATCGATTGGCAGTCAGCTTCAAATGCTGGTTCCCTAAATTTTCTCACTAGCATTTCTCGAAAAGAGCGTCACCTTCCCTCCTGTGATTCCCATTTCAATCCCGAAGCATTTCCGTAACACTCGCGTGTTGTTCGAAAATACCGGTAGCAAATCTAGCAGCCCGCCTCTGAACTGGTTCGACGTCTTCCCTCAATCCGACCTGGTACGGATCCCAAACACTCCAGCAGTACTCAAGGGTGACACGCCGCAGTGTCCTACACGGGGTCTCCTTTACAGATGAACCACACCTTCCTAAAATTCTCCCTCTAAACCGAAGTCGCCCATTCGCGGTCCCTACTACAATCCTTACGTGCTCGTTCCATTTCATATCCCTTTGCGACATTACGCCCAGATATATAATGAACGTGACCGCGTCGAACAGCACGCTACTAATACTGTGGGTTTGCTTTTCCTGCTCATTTGCGTAAACTTACATTTTTCTACATTTAGAGATAGCTGCTATTCAACACACCAAGCAGAAATTTTATGTAAGTCATCATGTATCCTTCTATAATCACTCAACGGCGTCTCCTTCCCATACATCACAGCATTTCGAGGGAACAGCAGCAGACAGCTCCATACCCTATTCTCCGGATCATTTAAGTATGCAGAAAATAACAGCGCTGCTGTAATGCTTCCCTGGTGCTCTCCTGGCGTTACCCTTCTCTCTCATGAATACTCATCATCTAGGAAAACATACTCGGTTCTAATAATATTCAACGGCCAGGATCACATAGATATTTCTGTATTTAAAACAAGTGGTTTAGACAGACTTTCCTGTCATCTTCAGATCTTAAAGAAGCTGTTTGTTATGAAACGTGTTCCTTTTACGTTAGGCGTGACGACAAGTTGGCATGTGGTTAAAAATGAGAACATTATCAAAAGTTTATTATAACTAAAATACGTAAAAACATAACGCGCCCTAAGCAAAAAACAACGTCCGTAATATATATCGCTCTCAGATGCTTGTTACGCCAGAAGCTGATGTACTGCTGAGTAATGTGTTTTCGTGACGTAACAAGCATCTCTGAGCGATATATATAATCTCCTGGTTTTTAACCACACAACAACTTGGCATGAAGTCTAGCGTAAAAGGACCACATTTCATAATATAGAGATTTTTTAACACCTGAAGATGACAGCAAAGTCTTCCGAAACCGATCGTTTTAAATAAATAAATATTTATGCAATCTTGGCTGTTGATTATCTCTGGAAGTAAAACAGATCGCTCCTCAGGTCTTCTGAAAATGAGGAATTTCAATCTTACTGGGTTTTTAAACGAAGAGACATCTCCTGCGATAGAGCTTAGAACACCCAGGGAAAAAAAGACAACACTGGAAATTGAAAAAAAGAAGTCCTCTGTTGCAGTCGGGTACCTTACTTTGTTCCAGCCCGCCACCAAACATGTGTCGAACCCCTTCGACCTCCACTCTCGCGACACGATAAAATGCTACACACACGCACAGACACAACTGCAGCTACGAATAATTCCAGCTCCGCAGAGGAACAGGTGTTGGCGACAGCTCGCCGTAACCAATACTGAGGCCGACTTCCGCCTCGCCGGCGCGTCCCTTTTGCCGCGTCGTTATTCGGGTGACGGACGCCCTACCTTGGGCGCCGGCGGACGGGTGACCTCCGTCGGACGTATGGGTCCTCCCCCGCACCGCGTTGCCGTTCCTCCGGCCGCCGTCTGGACCCGCGGCCCGCGGCCCGCCAGATAACGAGGCTCCGCCCGGGCCAGCGAGGCGCGCTTCCGGGCCGTGGCCACCCCTGCAGCGCCCCACATCCTGCCCCCACTGTGCGCTGCCAGCCCGACGACCTGTCCCGCCTCCCATAGATAAGGCGACGGCCCGGCAGCTGCTGCGGTTCCTCGCGAGCGGCAGATGCCGACCTTGGCTGTACGCTGTCTCCTAAAACCTCCAGAGACCCTCAAGGTCGGACACGAGTGGCTGATGAAGTGCACTAGCGTGTGGATCGTGAGGTGTTCCGGACTCCAACTGTACACTCTAACAATACCACCACTTGCAAAGTAGGTTAGAAATCAGATTAATAATGTAGATCACGCAGCATATGTTCTCTTTATCGGGCAACAACAAAGTTATTGAAACTTCCCGGCAGATTAAAATTGTGTGCCCGACCGAGACTCGAACTCGGGACCTTTCGCGGGCAAGTGCTCTACCAACTTCTTTCAGGAGTGCTAGTTCTGCAAGGTTCGCAGGAGAGCTTCTGTAAAGTTTGGAAGGTAGGAGAAGAGTTACTGGCAGAAGTAAAGCTGTAAGGACGCGGCGTGAGTCGTGCTTGGGTAGCTCAGTTGGTAGAACACTTGCCCGCGAAAGGCAAAGGTCCCGAGTTCGAGTCTCGGTCCGGCACACAGTTTTAATCTGCCAGGAACTGCTCTACCAACTGAGCTACCCAAGCAACACTCACGCCCCGTCCTCACAGTTTTACTTCTGCCAGTACCTCGTCTCCTGCCTTCCAAACTTTTACAGAAGCTCTCCTGCGAAACTTGCAGAACTAGTACTCCTGAAAGAAAGGATACTGCGGAGACATGGCTTAGACACAGCCTGGGGGATGTTCCCGAGTTCGAGTCTCGGCCCGGCACACAGTTTTAATCTGCCATGAAGTTTCATATCAGCGCACACTCCGCTGCAGAATGAAAATCTCATTGTGGAATTTTTGACTTGATGTTCACGATCCACATTTTTATTAAACTTCTTGTGAATTCACATATACTACTTCTTAATTGTCACATCATCAAGAAAACAGTTTTGTATCAATCTTCATATATTTAATTTCCACTTTAACCAAACACAAGGCTTGACTGTTCTTTTACAAACCGAAATAACAACTTAACTTCTGCCAAAGCGAAACAAAGACTGCTCTGTGCGCATTCACGCCAAAACGGTTACAAGTAAGTCAAAGATTACGACAGTCTCACAGAAATGCATACACACAAGAACCATATCACTGTAATACACCGATACATCGGAGTACCTATATATTAATAATACCAAATGTGAATATTGTCACAAAAATGTCTGTTACTTCGTAGAAAAGTAGTTCGATATTACTGGTATCGAGAACTCGATGGAGTGCCGTAATGGTCACGTAAATAAAGAACCATTACAACACCCAGTGTGAAGTTTATCCGTAGTTGTTCTAAATCATAGAGAACGTTTTCGGATAGGCTTTATCGTCACTTCCTAATACCGAATGAAAGAAGAAGTTGACTGTCAGGAGAACTAGGGACAGAACGTGTTTGTGGTGTTTTCCAGACTACTAAAACCTACTGTAGTGACATTCACCTTCGTTTCTGAATGGAAGGGGAGGTACGACAGCTACTTCGAGGCGGTTCGTAGAGCGACATGTGAGTGACTGGTTGTCCTTCACCTTACCACTCGTATCTTCAAATACTCGATAAGCCGGCAGTTCTTACTTCTGCGACCTTAAATGCCATATAATCTTCCACTGAGATGACAAAAGCCATGATACATCTCCTAACTCCACGTCGGACTTTCTTTTGAGCAGCGTAGTGCAGTAACTCGACGTACCGTGGTCAGGGATTTTCACCTGCCTCGAGATGACTGGGTGTTTGTGTTGTCCTCATCATTTCATCATCATTCATTCAAATGGCGAGATTAGACTGAACAAAGGTTGGGAATTTGTACGGGCGCTGATAACCACGCACCCCACAACCCAAACATCATCATGACTGGAAAAAAGCGCAGGTGACGCCTGTATATAAGAAGGGTAGAAGGACGGATCCACAAAATTACTGACCAATATCCTTAACATCGGTTTGTTGCAGGATTCTCGAACATATTCTCAGTTCGAATATAATGAATTTCCTTGATTCAGAGAAGTTTCTGTCCATGCATCAACACGGCTTTAGAAAGCATCGCTACTACGGAACGCAACTCGCCCTTTTTTTCACATGATATCTTGCGAACCATGGATGAAGGGTATCAGACGGATGCCATATTCCTTCGGAAAGCGTTTGACTCGGTGTCCCACGGCAGACTCCTAACTAAGGTACGAGCATATGGGATTGGTTCCCAAGTATGTGAGTGGCTCGAAGACTTCTTAAGCAATAGAACCCAGTACGTTGTCCTCGATGGTGAGAGTTCATCGGAGGTGAGGGTATCATCTGGAGTGCCCCAGGGAAGTGTGGTAGGTCCGCTGTTGTTTTCTATCTACATAAATGATCTTTTGGATAGGGTGGATAGCAATGTGCGGCTGTTTGCTGATGATGTTGTGGTGTACGGGAAGGTGTCGTCGTTGAGTGACTGTAGGAGGATGCGAGAAGACTTGGACAGGATTTGTGATTGGTGTAAAGAATGGCAGCTAACTCTAAATATATATAAATGTAAATTAATGCAGATGAATAGGAAAAAGAATCCTGTAACGTTTGAATACTCCATTAGTAGTGTAGCGCTCGACGCACTCATGTCGATTAAATATTTGGGCGTAACATTGCAGAGCGATATGAAGTGGGACAAGCATGTAATGGCTGTTGTGGGGAAGTCGGATAGTCGTCTTCGGTTCAAAGGTAGAATTTTGGGAAGATGTGGTTCATCTGTAAAGCAGACCGCTTATAAAACACTAATACGACCTATTCATGAGTACTGCTCAAGCGTTTAGAATCCCTATCATGTCGGATTGGGGGAGGACATGGAAGCAATTCAGAGGCGGGCTGCTAGATTTGTTACTGGTAGGTTTGATCATCACGCGAGTGTTACGGAAATGCTTCAGGACCTCGGGTGGCAGTCTCTAGAGGAAAGGAAGCGTTCTTTTCGTGAATCGCTACTGAGGAAATTTAGAGAGCCAGTGTTTGAGGCTGACTGCAGTACAATTTTACTGCCGCCAACTTAACATTTCGCGGAAAGACCACAAAGATACATGGAACAGGGAGAGAAGATGCTAGTTGTGGTACGAGGTACCCTCCGTCGCGCACCGCATGGTAGATTGCGGAATATGTATGTAGATGTAGATCATCGACGTAGCGTGGACTCAACAAGTCGTCTGATTTCCCCTGCAGAAATGTTGTGTCACGCTGCCTCCGTAGCCGTCTATAATTGCGAAAATGTTTCCGGTACAGCATTTTGTGCACGAACTGACCTTCCGAATACGTCCGATAAATTTTCGATGGGATTTATGTCTGACGATTTAAACAGCCAGATCAGTCGCTCCAAATGTCGATAATGTTCTTCAAACCAACAGTGAACAGTTGTTGCTCGATGACATGACATCGTTATCCGGAAACATGAATTCCACAGATGGCGGCAAATGTTCTCTAAGTTACCCAACGCAACCATTTCCAGTCGACGATGGGTTCAACTGGACCTTAGGACCCAGTCTATTCCATCTAAACACATCCCACACCATAACGGCACCACCACCGGCTTGCTCAGTTGCTTGTTGACAACCTGGGTCCATGGCTTCGTAGGGTCTGTGCCACACTTGAACCCGACCTTCAGCTCTTACAACTGACATTGGGACTCATCTGACCAGGCGACGATTTTCCAGTTGTATAGGGTCCAACCGACAAGGTGACGACCCTGCAAAAGACGCTCCAGGCCACGTCGTACTGTTTGCAAATGCACTGGCGGCGGTCGGTTGCTGGAATGGATTGGGTTGGTGGGATTGTTTTGGGGGAGGAGACCCAACTGCGAGGTCATCGGTCTCATCGAATTAGGGAAGGATGGGTAAGGAAGTCGGCCGTGCCCTTTTCAAAGGAACCATCCCGCCATTTGCGTGAAGACATTTAGGAAAACGTAAATCAGCATGGCTGGACGCGGGATTGAACAGTCGTCCTCCCGAATGCGAGTCCTGTGGGTCGTCTGCTGCCATATCCTGTTAACACGACACTCCATCGCACTGTCCGAACGGGTACGTTCGTTGAACGTTGCAAATTGTTTTGTACGGTTATTTCATGCAGTGTTGCTTGTCTGTTATCACTGACAGCTCTACACAAACGTCGCTCTTCACAGAAGCTACCTGAAGGACGTCGGCCATGCTTTGTCCATGTTGTTGTGGTCTTCAGTCCTGAGACTGGTTTGATGCAGCTCTCCATGCTACTCTATGCAAGCTTCTTCATCTCCCAGTACCTACTGCAGCCTACGTCATTCTGAATCTGCCTAGTGTATTCATCTCTTGGTCTCCCTCTACGATTTTTACCCTCCACGCTGCCCTCCAATGCTAAATTTGTGATCCCTTGATGCCTCAAAACATGTCCTACCAACCGATCCCTTCTTCTAGTCAAGTTGTGCCACAAACTTCTCTTCTCCCCAATCCTATTCAATACCTCCTCATTAGTTACGTGATCTACCCACCTTATCTTCAGCATTCTTCTGTAGCACCACATTTCGAAAGCTTCTATTCTCTTCTTGTACAAACTATTTATCGTCCATGTTTCACTTCCATACATGGCTACACTCCATACAAATACTTTCAGTAACGACTTCCTGACACTTAAATCTATACTCGACGTTAACAGATTTCTCTTCTTCAGAAACGATTTCCTTGCCATTGCCAGTCTAAATTTTATATCCTCTCTACTTCGACCATCATCAGTTATTTTACTCCTTAAATAACAAAACTCCTTTACTACTTTAAGTGTCTCATTTCCTAATCTAATTCCCTCAGCATCACCCGATTTAATTTGACTACATTCCATTATCCTCGTTTTGCTTTTGTTGATGTTCATCTTATATCCTCCTTTCAAGACACTGTCCATTCCGTTCAACTGCTCTTCCAAGTCCTTTGTTGTCTTTGACAGAATTACATTGTCATCGGCGTACCTCAAAGTTTTTATTTCTTCTCCCTGGATTTTAATAACTACTCCGAACTTTTCTTTTGTTTCCTTTACTGCTTGGTCAATATACAGATTGAATAACATCGGGGAGAGGCTACAACCCTGTCTCACTCCTTTCCCAACCACTGCTTCCCTTTCATGCCCCTCGACTCTTATAACTGCCATCTGGTTTCTGTACAAATTGTAAACAGCCTTTCGCTCCCTGTATTTTACCCCTGCCACCTTCAGAATTTGAAAGAGAGTATTCCAGTTAATGTTGTCAAAAGCTTTCTCTAAGTCTACAAATGCTAGAAACATAGGTTTGCCTTTTCTTAACCTTTCTTCGAAGATAAGTCGTAAGGTTAGTATTGCCTCACGTGTTCCAACATTTCTACGGAATCCAAACTGATATTCCCCGAGGTCCGCTTTGTCCATGGTGAGAGATATATCTGAAATTTGGTATTGTTGGTACACACTGGACACGGTGGAAGTCGCTCTCTCGGTCCGCGCGTCTTCCATAGTGATCTCCGAAGTGGAATGTCCCCTGCGTCTAGGTCCATCATTCCTCGTTCAGAGTACGTTAATTCCGGTCCTGAGGCGGTAATCACGTCGTAACCTTTTTTTTCATGAGTCACCTGAGTACAAATGACAGATACGGCGAAGCACAGCCCTTTTATATCTCGTGTGCGCGATACTTCTGCCATCCGCGTTTGTGGATATCGCTATCCCACAACTTTCGTCGCCTCAGTGTATGGAAGGCGCGGTGTTCCTGCCTCCACGCAGCCAGCCAGGGTGAGCTTTATCAGTGGTATCTCTAAATCATAGAGAACATTTTTTTCGTTAGGTGTTATGGTCACTTACTGATACCAAATGAACCGACAAGTTACTGTTAGGGGAGCTCAGGGAGAAACGGGATACTGGGCCACAAAGGGATTGTGATGTTTGCTAGACTGGAGAACGCTCCAACCTAATGGAGTGACATCTAGCAGTGTGTCTGAAAGGGAGGTGCAACAGGCACTTTCACTTACTGAACGGTTGCCCTTCATGCTACCACATGCATTTTTAACCGCAAAATAAGCCGTTAATTCTTCATTATATCTCCTTACATCACCTGTAATCGGTATGCATTCGACAGTGTGCGTACCTAACACGGTCCAGAAGGACGTGTATGATAAAATTTTGCGGTACTCGTACCTCGGGTTCTGTTGGTGATAAAAACGTAGGGTGAAGTGTTGTGAGTAGCCCTTGAGCCAGTGGCCCATTTGTATACCCAACAGAAGGATCGTCTTAGTGTCAGTGCCCTGGGTCAAAATATGAAAGTTTACACTTCCTCCTGCTTACGCAAATGGAACAGATCGGTTGGTTCTTTTTGCATTCAATATGTCTGCGGTGGGGTTGATGAGACGGAGGCACTGTTAGTTCATGGGAGGTTCCAGGGAAAACACCACAAAAAGAGTTTTTTTCTATGTTTTCGCCATCCACAGCAGACAAAAATCCAGGCGTGAATTCCGCGACGACCAGGCACATCAAATGGTTGAAATTTTTACGATGTATTCCTGAGATCCAGATCTCGAACAAACTCCAAAATTTTCTTCATATCTGTATTCGTTTCCTAGATACAGAGGGTCACCCCACTTGTACACGTAAAATACGCACTCAAAATCTGGCGTGAGGCGAAAGCTAGTTTAAATGTGTCTCCGTTATCATGTCGGAACACCATGTAGTAGTACTGAACCACGTGCAAAAGTTCTTTGCATCTAAACTCCAGTCTGTAGTGTAATACTAATTCTGCATTATTTCAGTTCCACACGAGTTGCTGTGTTGTTGTGGTCTTAGAGACTGGTTTGATGCAGCTCTCCATGCTACTCCATTCTGTGCAAGCTTCTTCATCTCCCAGTTCCTATTGTAACCTACATTCTTCAGAATCTGCTTAGTGTATTCATCTTTTGGTCTCCCTCTACGATTTTCACCCTCCACGCTGCCCTCTAAATTGGTGATCCCTTGATGCCTCAGAACGTGTCCTATCAACCGATCCCTTCTTCTAGTCTAGTTGTGCCACAAATTTCTCTTCTCGCCAATTCTGTTAAATACCTCCTCATCAGTTACGTGATCTACCCATCTAATCTTCAGCATTCTTCTGTAGCACCACATTTCGAAAGCTTTAAGCGTCTCATTTTCTAACCTAATTCCCTCAGCATCACCCAATGTAATTCGACTACATTCCATTATCCTCGTTTTGCTTTTGTTGGTGTTCATCTTATATGCTCCTTTCAAGACACTGTCCATTCCGTTCAACTGCTCTTCCAAGTCCTTTGCTGTCTCTGACAGAATTACAATGTCATCGGCGAACTTCAAAGTTTTTATTTCTTCTCCGTGGATTTTAATTCCTACTCAGAATTTTTGTTTTGTTTCTTTTACTGGTTACTCAATATACAGATTGAATAACATCGGGGATAGGCTACAACCCTGTCTCACTCCTTTCCCAACCACTGCTTCCCTTTCATGCCCCTCGACTATTATAACTGCCATCTACTTTCTGTACAAATTATAAATAGCCTTTCGCTCCCTGTATTTTACCCCTGCCACCTTCAGAATGTGAAAGTATTCCAGTCAACATTGTCAAAAGCTTTCTGTAAGTCTATAAATGCTAGAAACGTAGGTTTGTCTTTCCTTAATCTATTTTCTAAGATAAGTCGTGGGGTCAGTATTGCCTCACGTGTTCCAACATTTCTACGGAAACCAAACTGATCTTCCCCGAGGTTCGCTTCTACCAGTTTTTCCATTCGTCTGTAAAGAACTAGTAACTAACCCAAATTTTACTGACCGTTACATTTTTCATGTGAGTTAAATGTTCTGCTCCAGCATGGGAAAGCAAGGAACCAGCGGAAAAATGCTCCTAGTCATTTAAAAGACTCTGACTGAAACGTGTGGTACCAGGTGCATAATTCTACCTTCCTCAGCACCGTAAAAAATTTTCCAAAACTTTTTGCATGCGAACAAAATTGTGCTCTTTTTGCCGTGGGAGAGAACGAGACAGTGGCAGTGGGTAAGAGACGAAAAATTAATACATACACGAAAGTAGTAGGCCGTGTCGTTGAACGCTGGGGCGTGTACTCTAGAGAGAAGTCGACATTGTAGCTCATCCGAAAAGTGTTCCATTGTGTTCAGGTCGGGATTCTGACAAGGACAGTCCATTCCAGTAGTGTTATTGTCCACCAATCACTGCCTCACAGATGTTGCTTTATGTCAGAGTGCATTCTCATGTTGATAGAAATCGTCGTCTCCGAACCGCTTCTCTATTGCAAGCAGTGAGCAATGCTGCATAATGTGTTCAAGCTCTTACGCGTTTAGCGTTTTCCTAATGGCAATAAGAGGACTACATACTAACCACGTAAAACACGCCTCTGCCGTTACACCAAATTCTCTGTACTTCAAAATTGGCTGTACGCATGATGATAACACACACCATGCATTCGCCAAACCCAGACTCTTCCATCGGATTCTCACAGGGTACAGCGTGATTCCACTCATCCACTTTCCGTTGGTGTCGCTTACCACTGACAATTGAAATCTGTGGTTTATGACGAACTGCTCAACCATTGCACCACATTGCTCTTAACTCGCTGCGCGACCAGTCACTGCGCCACCTGGACTACTGGCAGAACACACTAGTGATCCCTTTAGCTAATTTCGTGGGATCGTCCACAATGCTCGACGGTTTATGTCCATCAGTACATGAGGTCTGTGTGGTCTCGGTTGAGCTACGGTTGTTCTTTCGCGTTTCCACTTCACTGTCACAACGGTCAGTTTGGGCAGCTGGTAGAAGGGTTGCAGTGTCCTTGTTGGTTTGTTAGTCAGGTGACATCCAGTGAATATTCCACTTCCGAAGTAATGCAGCTCTCCTAAGCTACCCATTTGGCTGTTACTGTTTCCCTACTGACAACACTATACTCCCCACTTCCCTTACTACTGTCAGGTCCGCATCTAGTGGTCAGTTCCACATCACATAGGAGTGTCTGGACACTTCTGACCAGATAACATTCGTTAACTTTTTTTTCGTGCTCGGAGGAATCTCCAGCTTGACCATTACTTGATATGCATCCTGTGTAGCTGTGCTCTGCATGTCACTCACCAGCACTGAGCAGACGCATTATCAGTGCATCTTCTATCTGTGTCCACGACCCATGGTAGCCTATGTCCGTCAGTGTTGCCCGCAGCAGGCGAATCACCAGGCTTTACCACTTTCCCCGACCTGCATTTGTCTGTCATAAACTTGCCAGTAAGAGGCTTAATGCTCCACTTCACAGAGAATGGCGAAATGTGCTTTTCTCTTCACGAAGGGGACACCCTGGTACATGCCGAAGGCATTGCGCAGGTACGTTAAAGCATTCTGGTGAGACAGCGAAACTGCTAGGCAGCTTTTAACATTTTAATGTTCGGATAATAAGTTGCCGTCTCTTTAATCTAAGAATAGATGATCGATGCAGCTAGCCGCTATCTCTGTGTAATGTCTTGTTTGTATAGACGTGTATCTGTTGTCTTTAATATCCCTTCACCTTCACACATGTCTATACAGTAAAGTAAGGCTCTCCCAGTTCTTGGCTGATCCGTGATAAGACAGACGAAAAATTAAATGGAGGATTCTTAGTATTACCGCTATTTTCATTTGCTCTCTCTCTTTCTCTCCTTTATCTATGTATAGTTTTTAATATAAGATTTCATTACGTGATATAGTGATAAAAAGAATCAGCCAAGTAGAATCTTTGGTGGAGTCCTTCGTCTTGGTAATCAGCGGCTTCCTTGCTGTAAGAGACCTTTACATTTATTATTACTGTTAAACACTGCAGTCATTCGGGAGAATCAATCGTTTGGACAATTTTTTTCTTTTACGAAAGATTGCGAATTCCAGATGTGTACGAAGCCTTTTTGGACGATTTAACACAGACTCAGTGATTGCAGGCTCTCTTCGACACAGCTGAAACTTCCCCACTAATTACAGGGCCAAAGTGATCAACAAATGATTCAGGAAAAACTCATTCGTTCATTCACTCCAGGATAAAAAAGTCACAAACCTTATTTATGGAGGAAATCGTGTATTAAATCCATCTCCAACACTTGTCCAGTTCTCCGGTGATTCCACGCCTTAATTATTTTCCTTTTACAATCTCTTTCTCTTCAAAACAAACAGCTAGCGGCACAAATGTTAATTGGCTCGCTTTAGCGAGAAGAAAAGCAGAATATGTACCTCTCAGAAACACGTCAATCCCTCAACAGCTACTCCAGAATCTGTCCTCGTTACCACTCTAACAACCATGGAGAATGCATATATGCATCTCTGTTATTTCAAAGAATAAACGAACTAGAAAATACTTAGGCGTCGACGAGCTGTCGCCGCATATATTACGAGAAAATAAGATCAGGTAACTTTTCCAAAGTTAATGAATGTGGATGGTTTGGTTGAAAATGATTAATTGGTGCGTGGTAGAGGGTATTTGCTGCGGGAACATTACAAGCTCTAGGGACAGCGCCATCTGAAAGTTTGACACACACACACACACACACACACACACACACACACACACACACACACACACACAGTGCTTTCCTTGGTTGTTCATGGTGGTTCTGCCCTATGGTATGATAAGAAAGGTCGCTGCCATGAAATGTACTGAGAAAGAAACAGAGTGATGTATAACTGCAGCCAGAGCTTTATCAATGGGAATACTCACAGGACTGCGAACCACATCTTCTCTGCACACGAGCTGTGTAAACCAAGTAATACTGTAGCATGTAACCCTACCGCTACTATTGGAATGTAGTGTGCTTTTACCCAAATAACAGAAAAACCTTTCTCTATGTTGTCACATATACTATATGCCAACAGAACAAATAGTCCTGTTATGGGAAAAGCTACGTATAACCCTCTTAGGAAAATTTTATTTTGTTTCAAGACTTCAGTACACTATGGGAGGTTAGTCTGGTTAACAGGAAAAATTAATCAATATACTCCTTTTAAAGGATTTGACAGTGTGATGTGTCTAATAGATAAGTAATTCAGACTATTCAGTTCTCTTCCTAAGATTTAACCAGTGGTTAAATAGAAATGCAGTATGAATAATATTATACTGAAGCTAGGAAACCTCAGTTCCAGGTTCATCTAGTGGCTTAAAATATGTACTAAGGGTCGCCAGCTTATCCAGGCAATGAAACAGTGAAATATTGGAATAGCATGAGTTTTTGCCTACTTTCTCCCTACTGTTTAATTTGTCTTTTCAAATAAATATTACTCCACGTAAACATTGGTGTTGCAGACACTGGAATTTCTTTTTGGCTACTACACCCTTCTACATTACGTTTTTAAAAGACAAAAAGCCCTGTAAATAACTTCAGGGAAGCTAAAAAAAATTTGGTTAGGGGGAACATACAGAAAATCATTTTCTATAATAAACTAACTTCAATACTAAAATATTTAGATATTAAAGCACACACTTTTTCTACTGATCATTTGACTTTGAGAAAACCTCTTTCTTATTGGAACTTACTTTCAAAAGCTATTATTCTTTGAACTAACTTCGTACAGTCATTTACCAGATTCTAGTAACTTGGCTACACTTTGATTGAATTTTTACATAAGCAAACTTTTACACTACACTTTTCAATAGTTACGAAAACCTTCTCATTACTTAGGCCTACACAAAAAAGTTTAAATGCTGTCTCTTTATATTAACTTGGCACTTCATTATTCTGTAAAACAGGATGCTCCGATTAATCAAACACCAGGAAGGAACCCTACATAGGTGTATGATTAGGAAGAAATAACAGGGTGAACCAGTTTCTTTAAAGTTCTAGAATGGTTGCTACAACACAGTTTAAATTAATGGTTAAAAGTAAATTTACTATAAAAAAATCTTATCTACTGGGTGTACACTAGGGGGTGGCGAGCAGTTAGGGCGGCTACACTACCCACAGGACGGCCTTGCAAGTCTCTTGTTATATGGGCTTTTTTCCCCTCCTGGCGTCGTTCAATTCTACATACAGCAGCACAACAGCTCGCAGCCATGCCTTAAGCAGTTTCCAGTCTCCATTTTGTGCGAATTTGCAGGCGAAGCTTCTCCTGCTCCACAAGGGTGTTGCGTCAATCACTGCTGCCTACAGACTGTGACTTACTTAACGCACTTGCTCTAGGTAGCGCGGCAGTTCGCCCTTGGCACCTTCTCCACTCCCCAGAGCCTCTTTTGTTTCACAAAAGCACACTGGTTTTCACATAGCACCTATTTTTTATATTATTTCTAAGCGTGACCATTTCTTAAATTTCAGATTTACGCCAACATGAACAATTTATACACAAAAACATTTTTAGGTACGAAATGTGACTAGTAAATTATTTAACATAATAAACATCTACATAGCATTTTACATATATGACTCAGATACAATGCAAAGAACTTCAATCTCGAGTATAGTACAGTTTAATTTACATACACACAAAATTTAGTACAAATGTGCAAAAATTTGTAAAGCAAATAATTTATAAACGAATTGAATGAACCATAAACGAATATGGTGAGCCATATTTTAAATGTATTGTTCTCGTTAGAATCGGCCGTGATGACTTTTAGTATGTGACTTGCAGTTTTCGATTAACGTGGGTCTGTCTCGCATTTCCTGTACGCTACCATATACTGAGTCGTAACCCAAATGATTCAAGAAGTTCTCATTCATCCGGCATTTCGTTGTTTCTTTTTTATGGTTCAAGAATAATTTGTGAGCGAGATATTTATCTGATAGTGGCGTAGGCATCACGTGATTCATGTAACACTAACTCTGATGTTCCTTGTAGCAATCTGTGTTTGGACTTTAATAGTGAGAGATTAATCTCAAATCTTAGGTATTTATTTCTACCTCATTCTCTCATCACATTGAATGAAATTATACGCGCATTAATGCCTTGCGAAGCAATGATGTAGGAACATAGCCTCATGCCTTGAGCGCGATGGTTACGTAGACGATAGACCGTTCTCTTGTTGCACAAAGAGTTACTAAAGATCCAAATAGTTTGTATTATTCAGATTGTTTTCGGGCTCCAGAAACTAACTTTTCCAGGAGAATTTATTGTTAGATGTTCTGCGAAGATGTATTATCAGTTTCTTACAGTACGACGTCCAGAGTTGTGGTCGATAGCCCAGTGACAGTACATGCTTTGCCTATAAGTTCATGGAATCAAATGTTAGATTCATTGATGAGAAAAACATTAGTAAATTATTTCAGATGCCAAAATATATCCTGGCCGGCCTCTGTGGCTGAGCGGTTCTAGGCGCTTCACTCCGGTATCACGCTGCTGCTGCGGTCGCAGGTTCGAATCCTGCCTCGGGCATGAATGTGTGTGATGTCCTTAGGTTAGTTAGGTTTAAGTAGTTCTATGTTCTAGGGGACTGATGACCTCAGATGTTAAGTCCCATAGTGCTTGGAGCTATTTGAAGCATTTTTGAGCCCAAAATATGTGTGTTGCACTTGATATTTATGACTGTATTGAGTTATTCCTGAGGAGCAGGTAGCCCTTTTTTCGTTTTTCTTTTTTTTCTTTTGAAGGATCAAGTTATTCCTATGAGAAACGTTTATCTGCACTACCTTAAACATTTTACATACCGACACCATTGAACCTTTTCCCTTCCCCCTCTGCCGGCTAGAGTGGCCGAGCGGTTCTAGGCGCTTCAGTCTGGAACCACGCGTCCGCTACGGACGCAGGTTCGAATCCTGCCTCGGGCATAGGTGTGTGATGCCCTTAGGTTAGTTAGGTTTAAGTAGTTCTAAGTTCTAGGGGACTTATGAACTCAGATGTTAAGTCCCATAGTGCTCAGAACCATTTGAACCATTTTTGAACCTTCTCCTTCTCACGGTCAACATCACAAAGCACGTCACCACACGTTATGCGCACTCATCAGGACCAACCACACACATTATTTCTTAACGCTTTGGAAAATACAACATGTATCTTTTAGATACATCTATGGCAATGTCATCTTCATGTTGAAGTAAAGCGTGCTATATTTGTAATTGCGCAGTAGTAGCACACCAAAAGACTATCGTTTCCTAAATTCTTCTGAAGCTCGAGTGTAAGGTACGGCGATTTAAATGCAACACGGCTGCTCTCTTTTCGCGGCTGTATCCAGACATTTTTTTCCCCTGTAACTAGCAGCTCTATTATCACCGATGCAAGCCGGGCTTGGTGCTAGGCGGGAGTCGCAGTTTCTAACATGAGCTCGCATCGTCAGGAATGCGGAGTGGCGCCAGTAACTCAGGGGGCTTATTGTAACCCGCTGCTTGTCCCGGCCTCCAGCCGTCCTACCTGTTAGTTTACTGTGTTCCGTGGTTCCGGTCGCCCGTGTTACCGCTTAAACAAATGACCTCCACCGGCTATAATCTCCGTGAATCTCGTCCGATTCCGTTTCACAGACAGCTGCCTCCCCGCCACAAATTCAGCGCTCTTGCGTTGTATATTCATGAACTCTAACTATTTTATACGCGTTTCTTTTAGAATTACTCCGTCCAGATAAACATCTGCCCGTAGCAGCCCTCATATACCATGATACATGGCGTCATTCCTGGACGTTCAGATTTTTCCGCTTCATTTGACATTTGTAATGTCGCTCGAATCGGTATTTTTTTTGTTCTGCCTGTCATTTAAAGACGTTCCCCGTACTTTGTGACATCTGTTTTCCATACACAGCAATTTCGAAACTTACATTACTTCGAAGTCGATTCTATATTCCATCTTTCATAAAACTCGTGAAAATATCGGTGTCGCTTTCTTTCTTTAATTTAAAGAGCCTTAAATTAAATGATAGCACAGTATTTACAGATAACACTTCTGCATTTGTCCATAAAACGAAAGGCTCTCTAACACCTCACCAGCTTCTGTCAGTGACAACTGGAATCAACGTCCCCCTCACTTCAACACAGAAGCAGAGCCAAAAAGTATTGAAAAAGAAACATCAGTGTTCCCTGTTGTCACAACATTACTGTCATCACATATGTGGTCAAGACAAATTGCTCTTCTCTTTCCTTTATTCATGTTTCGTTATCTTGTTGACTCCTTACACAATAATGCATCCCATTTGAGCAGTTTTCTCACTTTATATACTGTGTAGGTACAGTATTTTAACTACATACCTAGCTCATACAGCCAAAAGTCCCACTATACATTCCTTACTGCATTATTATTATTATTGTCGTTTATTGACAATGATAAATAACAGCCTCGTTGTGTATGATTGCTCATAACGCTAGTAGTCTCATATAAAATAAATGTACGAATAAAAACAGGATTAAAAATAAAACATTTTAACATAGTATCGAATTCCTGTGAACGAACGAATGGCTACTGAATTTGCTAATGAGGCACTATAATAGTTATTTGAGTGCAGTAACAAAAGAAAAAGTAGTAGTGTACTATGAAACTGGAAATTAATTGATAAGGAAATGCTACAATAGCACTCATATTGTCAGAGGCTCATAACAGTACCCTTTAGAAAAGTATGGAAAAATTGAGGTGGTGGAATTATAATATCAAATGGGGAAGGAAGTACTTTAAGGCTGTTTAGACTTCCAGATATTGAATTGGAAAGGCCGGTAATGAGTGGAAGAGGTGACACTGCAAACGGTAGGATTTGAACAGATTTGGTCCAAATGACAGCCTCCCGCAAGCACAGATGGGCAGTTCCTTTAAAGCATCGAGGAATGAGCAGAGAGATGTAAAAATTCGCCCAACATCTCTAAAGTAGTGAACATCTCTGAAGAATAATAGATGCATACGAAAATATGACCTGTATAATTAGCACTCGGGATTTCAGTTGAGGAGGAACTGCAGTTTTCAGCAGTGCACATTTGCCGAAACTTTGAGGCCTAAGTCGTTTCTTGATTTGCACAGAAGGTTATTACGACTGTATATAAGATGAGTGTTGTAAAATCGACTTTGGAGAGCCACAGATCGGAAAAAATGTTTGGACAGATCCTGGGAAGCTTAAGGACTCGAATTATTCTTCGTTAATGCTCATTGTTTCAATGTTTTGTATCGTAGGTCACAGAATGCTCGTTCCGATTTATAAAGTGTTCAACGGAACAGGTCAGAAATACTGGTGTTCGTGGCTCCATTAAAATTACCAACTGCCACCGACACCCCAGCCACATCCACCACCACAACACAACCAGCAGCACCACAAGTGTCATCACCATCATCATAGTGGTCGTCGTCAGTATTTTCACGTGCCCTGTCGGACGTACGCTTTATCCAGATTTTTCCGCGCATTACAGTGTTCAGCATTACGCATCAGCACTGCTCATACGTGTTTCCGAGTGTCTTTTCACCTTTAGTTAGGTCGTTGTTTTAGTTTTTGTGTCTCGTACAATTGAACTAAAGCCTTCCTTGGTCCAACTAACATCCATTCATATGGCTTCACGGTTTCTCCAACTTCATTTCGTTTTCATAACGTTCGTAAGTACATCTTGAAGTTCAGACTGTTGCCTCATGAATATGTTTTTCTTTAGGCTGTGTGGGTTCCATACAGTGTACAAATGCAGGTACGACGGCTTTTCCTGAAGAACGTACTATATTGCTCTTATTCAACGAATCTTCAGTCATTATCTCCTTTTTATAATCAGTCCATAAGGCAAAAAGTCTCCTGCTTATAATGCAATGGCAGTCGCGCCATTATTTCAAGGTAAGAGTACTGAAGAGTAGATGAGAAGATTGAGCAGCAAATAATGAATCGAGGCGAGAGAAAAAATCCTTATAACTTTATAAGAAAAAAAAATACTTACGTTGACAGAAAACAATCTGAGGTATCGAAAAGTGGTTAATTTTATAATGGATGAAGAATGTATGTGGGTGTCGGGGGGGGGGGGGGGGGGGGAGAGTAAAAGCAACTGAGGATGAATACTAATATTTAACAACTAAGAATGCCACAACTGGAGGGCTCTGTCAGCACAGCCTTCGGACTCACAACAAAACTTCAGACATGAAAATCTGGTTCCAAGTTAAGCAGATGCTGTGTTTAGAAGCACTAGATGTATTGCAACGCTTCCCGGACTCCAAATGTGTGATCGGAAACTCAGGACACACGAGATAAAAGTTTGGAAAATTTAGAAAATTCCGTAGTTCATAAGATGTCGTGACATACTAGGAGAATATAAATACGGACTAAACAAAACTTGGGGCACCAGCGTAGAGAACGAAAAAAAAATTCCAGAGAGGATGCCATCCAAGGAACCAACCCAAATCATCGCGCAATACCACTACAGATACAAGCGACGAAAGCACCTTATAAGAACTGTTCAAGTATGGATGTGACTTTCTGCTCACGAAGTGGAAAGGGCTGTGGAGCTACGTTCAGAGTCATCGGACACACGTGTTACACCAATTGTAGCTGCATCGCCACAAAAGTCGGATTTTACAAAGACTCAAAAAAATTATTTACTTACTTCCGATATTCACACTTGACCCTCTGCGTAAAAAGCTGCGGCATTATTTCACACTGACGGCTGCAAGTACAGTTGGAACTGCGTTCTTTCATCCGATTACACATACGACATGCGGGAGGGAATAAAGGCAAATTGCTGACAAACATCCCGGATAAATATGCGCGCGCGCCTGTGTGTGTGTGTGTGTGTGTGTGTGTGTGTGTGTGTGTGGGCTTGCTCGCGGGTGTGCTAATACGTGTAAGTGTGTGTGTTTCCTTTACCCTTGAATAGCTGATTAGGTATGTCCCACTTACTGCGAGCACTCCTACTAAATGCGTATCGTAATACAATTTACAAAGGCAGAATAATAGTTCATGGGTTCATAAATAACGCTTAACACAACTGATACATGTATTCCCAAAGACACAAACATTTCACTAGCGAAGTGTTTACTTTGTACTTGTTTCTTAACTTCACGCTTGCCGTTAACTCGATCTTTTATTTCTAGTCATACAGCTGAACATGGCAGCAAGTGGTGCTAGTAATTGCTTCTCCGTGGAGCGCAATTACGACGAAAAAGTCGGAATTTCATCAGATACAGTATTTCCACGTAATGTGAACGCTGACCGAACCGACATCTCTAGAACACTTTATAGGCAGACAGCAAGTTATTCACGTATTTGCTCTCCAGACAATGGAATATGATAAGCACGACATCAAGAAAAAAAACAATGAATGTTTCAGATTACGTCATGCGTGTCCCGAAACAATAGACGATGCAGATAACGACCATCACCAAGTCTTACCAAACGGGTAAGAGACGCTCGAGGACATCATTTAACTCTAGTGGAAAATTACCTTCATTTCATTTGCTGAATGTCATTTGTCAAGAAATGTAAGCGGAAGTGTACGATCCTATACGAGTTTAAAATGTATGGTCCCATTTATAATTCATGTAGCTATTTTTTAGATTAGATAAGCAATGGTCGAAGCAATGGTCGACGAACTGAGTGAATTATTGTGTCAAGCAATAAGCCACACAATGAGAAGTCACACCAGTGCATAACCGATCGGAAATGCTGAGCGACATTAATTTCATCCACTCATCATTTCAGTGCGTTTGATTCAATTAATAAAAATTTACGTGCAGTCGACTCTCAATAATTCGTATTCAAAGGACCTCTAAAAAGGACGAATAAGTGAAAGTTTAGTTTAACGAAACTTTGTCTGGTCCAGGAGATATCACGAAAAATTCGAAATAAGGGTTTCCTGCCAAAACAGTAAGTTAATACATAGTACTGCAATTCCAACAACATTCGTTTTTCTTTACGAAGGGAAGCAGAAAGCCGGCTGGTGTGGCCGAGCGGTTCTAGGGGCTACAGTCTGGAACAGCATGACCGCTACGGTCGCAGGTTCGAATCCTGCCTCGGGCATGTATGTGTGTGATGTCCTTAGGTTAGTTAGGTTTAAGTAGTTTTAGGGGACTGGTGACCTCAGAAGTTAAGTCCCATAGTGCTCAGAGCGATTTGAAGCATTTCAGCCACTTGATGAGCAAGTAAACAAAACCAGCATCATGACTTCATAGTAATCATGCTCTTCATGCTTGTTTTCTTGTAGGAAATAATGAATGTACGTGTGAATAAAAAGCACAGATCGTGTAAACTTATAGGCGTGTTAGTTGTAAATAAGCTGGAAAATAGTAGTGGTAGACAAGTTTACTTGCGTATCTCCTTAAGCTGGTTTCTTCGACCCCAGGTTTCCTACCTCAAATTGTTCGTGGAGTATTCTCTATGTCCTGTTACATTTTTGCACGGTCTTACGGATTCAGCCCGTAGTGTGTGCCAAAACACACAGAATTTCTTCGACTTTCGGGGGTCATTTCAAAAGAAGAAGAAGAAGAAGAAGAAGAAGAGGGGGCGGGGGGAGATTAGTTCAAATTATTGAGCTTCTATTTAGCAAGAGCCGACTGTAAAGCCACTGCGCGGCACTGTCTTAGATGGGTAGTTCGCATAAGTGCTGGTGAGGTGCTGAATCTAATACAGAAGAAATTAATTTGTATAAACTGTCTAAAGAAAGGCCTTTTTCACTGTGTTGGTTCGAAGGAAGAGAACTGTTACAGTTGTGCACCTGTCTCCTTCGTTCACGCTTACCACTGTGTCGTCTTGCAGTGTCCAGGTCGCGAGAAATGTCGCAGTGGTAAAGCATTCGGCACGGATTTGGAAGCGCCTAGGTTCAATACCTCGTACTGTCATTTACTTCTAGATTTTTCTGTGATTCCTTAAATCGCTCGAGGAAAGTCCTGGGGATGGTTCTCTTGAAACATGGCTGATTCCATTTCCCGTGTTTCCCCAGTCAGAGCTTTTCCGCCGCCTCTAATGAGCTGGCTGTCGAACATCTCTGTTCATCCCTCTTACATCTAGAAGCCACTGACGCCTCCCACAGCACCGGACAAGAGGACGCCGTACTAGGCCCCGGCTGTATTTTTCCGACATGACACTATGGATGGGCCGTCCGGTTCAAATGGCTCTGAGCACTATGGAACTTAACATCTGACGTCATCAGTCCCCTAGAACTTAGAACTACTTAAACCTAACTAACCTAAGGACATCACACATATCCATGCCCGATGAAGGATTCGAACCTGCTACCGTAGAGGTCGCGCGGTTCTAGACTGAAGCGCCTAGAACCTCTCGGCTACAAGGGCCGGCGCGCCGTCCGGAAAACTGACGTAGAATACCTCAATGGTTTAGACGACTGCCCGCGATAAGCAGGTAATACGTGTTCGAATCCCTGTTTGGATAAATTCTTCAGTCGTTGCGACACATTTAAAATGTGTACGGAAGACAGTGAGAAGGCACTGATTCAGCCTGTTTTGGCACTTTTCACTGTGGCCATACTGATGTCGAAAACCAATACAGTGGAATGAACCGAAAATATAACAGTGGAGTCTGTCTTCTCACTAATGTTGTTCCTTACAGTGTACATTTTGAAGTGGAACTTGGCCATCAGGAATTCATTTGCCTATCAAGGTACCTTAATTGAGATGTGAACATCCCAAAAACGCCTATTTTCACAGTGTGCTGATTTCTGTGCATAAGGAATCGTGATAAAGTATATTCCATCTGTATTATATGAACAGACAGCGATAAGACAAAACATTAAGAGCACCTGTTTAAGTCTCCACATATCAAGTTGAGTTCTCTTATGGGCCGAAGAGTGTGATTCTTGGAGAAACTGCTGCAGCTGGAAGAATCAATTAATTCTTGACTCTTTTATATGCTTCTTACATCTGCGTAAGGCACATGATTAAGGTTAATAGTTAGACTATTATATTTATGATGCACTCGTTATATATAAACTTAAAAACTCACTCGGGGTTATGGCAGCACCTCGCTTTGTGTACTACGTTACATATTTTTATTAATTTGTTATGCTTCATTAAATGAAAGTCATAAATTCTCCGAAATGACTCACAAGCAAATCTCAGATGGTGAAATTCTTCAGATGCTGGATGTATCCTGATGAGGACTTTATTGAAATTAATTTAGAAATAAGTGGCATTGCAGTGAAAATTGTCATGAGGATTCCGATGAACGAGGTGACTTTACTGCCAAGTCAAAACAAGAGAAGTTCTGTGTCCTCGGCTACTCGCTGTCCTCAGTTTAACATTGTCAGAGTATCTCCTGGGCCAATACACGCAAGTGATCTTGCACCCGACAATGTTCTAAGTTTTCAACACGTTCTTTGATAACCACATCGCAGGTACTATGTGTACCTTCACCAGTACTGAAACATCTCATGTTCTTCAACATTGCAGTGCTAACGCTGCTCTGAACAGAAAGAGACTCTGGAAAGATTTAGATTCTCTCAATCAGATCGTTTCTTGGTGTGCTGCTGATCGCTGGAGGTCTTCGCTGCCGAAAGCAATCAATTGTTGAAATGCGGACAATAGACTAAAATATTCGATGCGCAATTTTTACTGTTACCATCGCACGGAACAGATTTCCACATATCGTTGAGTTTATTAGGTTTGACGATAAAGCGACACATCAACACTGCTAATTTTATTTAAATATAGTTCTAGATATCTGAACCGCCTAGTCTGAGCAAGCATGTACACTATCAAGCTGAGAAATTAAGAAAAATATGTTCTACTCAGAAGAGACCGGATTGGTAAACAACGTTGATGACCTGGGCATGGAATGTTGATGGTTAACTGTGTATTGGTCCACCTCTGGAACACAGTTCAGCAGCGATTCTGTGTGGCATGCAATCGACAAGTCCTTGGTAGGTTTTCCGGAGGTATGTTGCACCAGATATCTAAGCGCAGGTCACGCAATTGTCGTAAATTACGAGCGTAAATTACGCGCCCCTGATTTGTGAGCGTGGAGCGAGCGGCAGATAGCTTTCCACAGGTGTTCCGTCCGGTTCAAATCAAGGTAATAGTGGCCGAGACAAAACTATCATGTTCCCCAGACCACTGGAGCAAGATATTTGCATTGTGACAGGGGCAGCTGTCATGCTGAAAGACGACATCGCCGCTGGGGAATCCATCAAGCCTGAAGGCATCCAGGTAGCCTGCAATAATGGTCTCGTAGTCCACAGCTGTCAAGGGGCCTACGATTATTGCCACGCGTCCCATGGATGGCCATGAAATGACCTGCATAACATCAGCCAGAGTTCATGGTGCGGTG
Organism: Schistocerca nitens; assembly: GCF_023898315.1. NCBI lineage: Eukaryota > Metazoa > Arthropoda > Insecta > Orthoptera > Acrididae > Schistocerca > Schistocerca nitens. The sequence goes on from NC_064625.1 coordinate 78,969,076, forward strand.
CATGTTTCGAGCAGCCGTTCACGGCGCTGAAGCGTGCTCAGGACGCGACCGTCGACCAAGTGGAGTGAAACCTGATAGGTCAAGGGAAGGCAGGATTCGGTTACGACTGTGGACGGGACCGTCATCACTTACTATTGGTCGCCTTTTACAGTTACACACATTTATTTTTAAACAGTGATTCCTGACTCAACAATAAATAAAAGAATACCACACGTCGTTAATGAAGGAATAAACAGCAGTGTAAATAGTGGTGTTTTCAGTGCGTTACAATTTAGCAAATGATCATAAAATACAGACATCGATAATGTTTTAAAAAAACAAGCCACTGTGATCATGGCTGAAGGCCTTACACCGCAAGAATGGCAATAACTTAAGAATATTTAGGAACTCGCTGTAATTACGAATTACAGGTATTGAAATATTAAAAAGAAAGTGGCCACAAACGCAGCAGAAGGTCTCAGACGCCAGGAACGGCAGTAAAGAAGGTTTTAAGGCTTACTGCTAAAATACAAATATCGAATTACTTTTTTTGAAAGCAGATGACCACAATCAGGGCTGAAGGCCTTCCACGTTAGGAACGGCAATAATATAAAAAAATTTGAAACCTGCTGTAAAACTGCAAATACAATAGCAAAAGTTAATTTAAAAAAACAAGCAACTGATCCAGACGATTCTCGTCTGAGAAGGTACGACAAGAAACACTTTCACGAGCGATGAGAAAGGCAGACAAGAGTTGCATTCCCTTCACAAGATGGTAACTCACACCCGTGGCAGTCTAACGAACGACTAATGATAATCTTGCTGAAGCGACCTGACGTCCAAAAAACTAAATGCAAGAATAGAACACGCCAAAGCCGGAAACGGTGGACTGCACTATGCCCACAGCATATTGTGCTTAGAGTGCCCGGAACGAGAAATGAATCACTACCACCCGAGGAGAAGAATCACAAACGGCCTACAATCAAGAAAGCTGTCAAAACTACACGCCTTACCGGACAACAGCGGCAAGGCGAGGAAACGTGCCCTGCCGTTACACACACTAACCCCCCCCCCCCCCCCCCCAGGGCAGGTAACAGGGGCGTTAGCGGCCACCAGGCAGGAAAAATACCGCTGGTTGAACTCAACAAAATGTAACAAGCTAAACGCAGTAAATAGTAATAAGAAGTCGCGGAAAGCTAATCAGATCCGCTTTCCCCAACCACTCCACTCGCTGCTCTTCGCCTCGGCGATGCTAAGAGCAGTAACACGAACCCAAATCACTGGAGAATCTCGAGTTCTCACACTGGTGGATGTTTCTCTACTTGAAATGCACTCATCTTAAAGACTGCAGAATCTGGTTTACGACGAGGTCGTGCACCCTCGTGACCACAGCCCTTCCATCCGGCAGTCCATGCGTGCTGCCAGCGGTCCCGGATATGTTTGCGCACTGTTCGGACGTGGCTCCTCCTGGGTCCCCAACCGAACGGAAAAACAACGACGTCGCCCCAAAGATAGGGCAACAGTTACTACATATCGATAATCACCGCTGCTGCCATTAGCGGAAAGGCAACGCTTGCGAGACCAGGTGGCGCCAGTCAAGAGGAGAAGAAGACAAACAACCGCCACCATGCCAACTGAAGGATACAGTCTGGCCTCCAACAGAGGGCGGAAGCCTACAGGCAGCACCAACGCGAGCCGCAACGCGGCTCATGGAGCAGGAAGCGTTATTCATCGGATCAGGCGACAAGCTTACAGTGATCCACGGTGCAATTTAGATGTTCTTGTGTCTACTGCAGTCGTAACTGACATCTTTGGGCTCATGTGGGAACTCGTAGGGGTCGTCTGCGGTGAAGCCCCATAAACAATAGAGTGAGTTCCACAACACTTCGTCTTACACTAGCGTTTTACTCCGTCGTCTAACACGTCACAGATCGTCGCGTATCCTACACCTGAGAATGCTCAAACCCCCGACCTCCATGTTCTGTGGTGAGTCGTGGACGTCCAGTACCTCGTTTCCTGTTCACCGTTCCAGTGTTGCATCACATACCAACTACTCTATACGGTTGCCACTGCATCATGACCCAGCTACTGCCCTGATGACAGATGCTGCTAAATTCTTCCTTCAAATACACTACTGGCCATTAAAATTGCTATACAACGAAGATGACGTGCTACAGACGCGAAATTTAGCCGACAGGAAGAAGATGCTGTGATATGCAAATGATTAGCTTTTCAGCGCATTTACACAAGGTTGGCGCCGGTGGCGGCACCTACAACTTGATGACTTGAGGAAAGTTTGCAAACGATTTCTCATACACAAACAGCAGCTGACTGGAGTTACCTGGTAAAACGTAGATGTGATGCCTCGTGTAAGGAGGAGAAATGCGTACCATCACGTTTCCGACTTTGATCAAGGTCGGATTGTAGCCTATCGCTATTGCGGTTTATCGTATCGCGACGTTGCTGCTAGCGTTGGTAGAGATCCAATGACTGTCAGCAGAATATGGAATCGGTGGGTTCAAGAGGGTAATACGGAACGCCGTGCTGGATCCCAACGGCCTCGTATCACTAGCTGTCAGGATGACAGGCATCTTATCCGCATGGCTGCAATGGATCGTGCAGCCACGTCTCGATCCCTGAGTCAACAGATGGGGACGTTTGCAAGACAACAACCATCTGCACGAACAGTTCGACGACGTTTGCAGCAGCATGGACTATCAGCTCGGAGACCATGGCTGCGGTTACCGTTGACGCTGCATCACAGACAGGAGCGCCTGCGATGGTGTACTCGACGACGAAACTGGGTACACGAATGGCAAAACGTCATTTTTTCGGATAAATCCAGGTTCTGTTTACAACATCATGAAGGTCGCATCCGTGTTTGGCGACATCGCGGTGAACGCACATTGGAAGCGTGTATTCGTCATCGCCATACTGGTGTATCACCCGGCGTGATGGTATGGGGTGCCATTGGTTACACGTCTCTGTCACCTCTTGTTCGCATTGACGGCACTTTGAACAGTGGACGTTACATTTCAGATTTGTTACGACCCGTGGCTCTACCCTTCATTCGATCCCTGCGAAACCCTACATTTCAGCAGGATAATGTACGACCGCATGTTGCAGGTCCTGTACGAGCCTTTCTGGATACAGAAAGTATCCGACTGCTGCCCTGGCCAGCACATTCTCCAGACCTCTCACCAATTGAAAACGTCTGGTCAATGGTGGCCGAGCAACTGGCTCGTCACAATACGCCAGTCAATACTGTTGATAACTGTGGTACCGTGTTGAAGCTGCATGGGCAGCTGTACCTGTACACACCATCCAAACACTGTTTGACTCAATGCCCAGGCGTATCAAGGCCGTTATTACGGCCAGAGGTGGTTGTTCTGGGTACTGATTTCTCAGGATCTATGCACCCAAATTGGGTGAAAATGTAATCACATGTCAGTTCTAGTATAATGTATTTGTCCAATTACCCGTTTATCATCTGCATTTCTTCTTGGTGTAGCAATTCTAATGGCCAGAAGTGTATTTCCTTCGTGTCACAAGCCACGTAGAGGGAGCTTCGTTTATCGCTCGCGAACCATAGCTCTGCAACTGCAGCGGCTTTTTTCCGCGGTAGTTAACTGTACGGGCTTATCTGCACTCCGGCCCAGCTTTCTGGACAACGAGGCTTTGCGCTGGGTCCCGGTAGGCTCGTTACCGGCTCCGGTGCTTAGCATAAAAAAGGGCTTTAGTGCGGGGGGGGGGGGGGGGTTGTCAGGAGGGAGGGTGCGTACTATTGCGTCCGCCAGGCATGATGGACACGCACGCGCGCACACACGGCGAGGGTGGCGAATATTCGGGGCTTGTCCAGGCCGGGAGAGACCCGTGGAGTGAGCACGTCTCATCCGCGCGCCGCTGCAGCCACTGTAATTTTTTTTTTTTTTTTCGGGTGCCGCCATTGTTCCAGTTCCAGCAGCGCGCCATTGCCGCTGGACGCTATGTCCGGCCCGAGTGCTCACGGTGCTACTATGCCTGGAATTCAGCTGTGTGAGGGAGGGCGGACGAACAATGAGCAGCGAAGACCCCCGCCTGTCGATATTACGTACCGCTGCCGCCCACGCCATTATTCTCTTCGGCATTTGTCTGTCCCCACACACACACACGCGCGAGTACACACGATACGACTCGCGCTTTGCTGGAACTCGTCAGAGCTGGATGATAAAAAAATTTGATTTACGTTTCTGCGTGCAGCCATCTACATTTCTCGCCTGGTATGTGGAGAAAGTTTACAACTATGGTGCCTAACCGAAAAATAAAATACTGCTTATACGTAGCCTTTACCGGGTATGCAAGTCTTCCTTTTAAACGTCTAAATATTGGGTGATCAAAAAGTCAGTATAAATTTGGAAACTGAATAAATCACGGAATAATGTAGATAGAGAGGTACAAATTGACACACATGCTTGGAATGACATGGGGTTTTATTAGAACCAAAAAAATTCAAAAGTTCAAAAAATGTTGGACAGATACCGCTACATCTGATCAGAATAGCAATAATTAGCATAAGAAAGTAAGACAAAGCAAAGATGATGTTCTTTACAGGAAATGCTCAATATGCCCAGTATCATTCGTCAACAATAGCTGTAGTCGAGGAATAATGTTGTGAACTGTAAAGCATGTCCGGAGTTATGGTCAGGCATCGGCGTCGGATGTTGTCTTTGAGCATCCCTAGAGATGTCGGTCGATTACGATACACTTGCGACTTCAGGTAACCCCAAAGCCAATAATCGCACGGACGTAGGTCTCGGGACCTGGGAGACCAAGCATGACGAAAGTGGCGGCTGAGCACACGATCATCACCAAACGACGCGCGCAAGTGATCTTTCACGCGTTTAGCAATATAGGTTGGAGCGCCATCCTGCATAAACGGTTCCAGCAGGTGTTCATCAGCCAGGCTGGGGATGATGCGGTTCTGTAACATACGGGCGAACCTCTCACCCGTCACGGTAGCAGTTACAAAACCAGAATCTCGCATTTCCTCTAAGAAAAAAGGCCCGATAATGGTAGATGTGGTAAATCCAATCCATACCGTGACTTTCTCGTCGTGCAATGGAGTTTCTACGACAGTTCTAAGACTTTCAGTAGCCCAAATTTTGCAGTTGTGGGCGTTGACAAACCCTCGGATCGTGAAATTAGCTTCGTCGGTCCACAACAGGTTGCTCAACCAATTATCTTCCGCCATCTTTTGAAACGCCCAGACCGCAAATCCCTCCGCTTCGCTAAATCGCCAGGTAACAGTTCTTGATGTCGATGGATTTTGTACGGATAGCATCGGAGGGTACGCCTCAGTGCCAACCGAACAGTAGTGTATGGAATGCCGGTGCGACGTGCGACTGCACGAGCGGTGACTTCACCGTGCATAGACGAACCCGCTACAGTCTCCATTTCTTCCTGAACTGTCTCAGCAGCATTACGCCTTGTGCTCGGTCGGGCACTACGGGCTCTATCGTCTAAACAACCCGTGGCTTAGAACTTCGAAATCATTCTGGCCACAGCTGCATTTGTCCACGGACCTTTACCCGTTCGAATCCCCTTCCTATGGCGATAGGATCGTAAAGCTGAACTAGCACATTCCCCATTCTGATAATACAGCTTCACCAAAAGCCCCGTTTCAGGTAACGTCAACATGCTGCGACTGCTAGCGCATCTGATTCTCTCTCTCATTACAGCTCCTTTCATACACGATTGTCATGCGCAATCACTGACGTTTTGCTGACCAGCGCCATCTGTCGGACATTTTGTGAACTTTTCTTTGTGTGTAATAGAACCCCATGTCATTCCAAGCATGTGTGACAATTTTTACCTATCTACATTATCCCGTGGTTAATTAAGTTTTCAAATTTATACTGACTTTTTGATCACCCGGTACATTGTGTAGATAATGCGGGTTTTTAATTGCTGGTTCGGTAGTACACTCGTCAACCAAAGTGTTGAGTAAAAATTATTATCTCCATATATTGAATAATAAAATAAACGAAAACTATTTTTTGTTGACTTTGTTCCACTGCTGTGATGACGATACTATGTAACAACGTAAGCAGCTGTTTAATTTCTTGTTTAATGTGCGCCTGGTTTTGGCCAGTGTCTGTTATTCATATGGTTTTTCAGTTATACATGTCACAATTTTTTCTACAAAAATATTTCGCTTCTTACACGTTAACTGTGTATTAGACACCATGCTACATACAGGGGCTTCCATAGTACGCCTTTGATGAAGTAGTGTCACTTTCGATGTTAGTAATTTCAGAGGCACATGCATTCAAAACTTCCAACGTGTTTACACTGGAACACAGAGTTTGTGGTCAAAGAGCTATGGTCAGAGAAATACAGACATGTTACATATACAGATTCATAACAGATTTTACAAATTATGAAACTGAAATTGGTATTTCTTTCACCAAAGCTGTTTCATCTTAAGCTCTCTTTTCCAGTGTAATCACGTTGGATGTTGTGAGCGCGCGTGCTTTACAAGCCACTAACATCTGAAGTGGCTCCATTTTATCAGATGGATAATACGGAAGCACCGACAATTAGCTTGGTGACTAATGTATAGTTGACGTGTGAAAAACGATACGGATACACCAGTTGTGTGCAAATACTATAATGTATTATAACAAATGTGGCTTAACCACTTCCAAATGTTTCATTCGTGTCTATTTATTCATCATCACGTTATTTGTTTTTGATTCAAACAGTGATCTCGAACACTGAGTATGGAAACATAGACACGAATGTAAGCCACCGGAAGATAAGCACAAGCTCGACACCGCTCGTGTGTTAAATAATATCGCCTCCCACTGTGACGGCCGGTGGTCATTATTGTACACTGAATACATTACATTCATCAATATCTGCATAACAGATATGAGAAGGAAACGCAAAAGAAAATTTGGGATTGGAAATCATTTCCGAGAAAGATTTGTACCTACAAGCGTCCACGAAGACCCTGCAAATATCTTTTCGTAAAGGTATTCTAATTAAAAAGTGCAGGACTTTGTATTCCGTTAGTTTCACTTTGACCTTCGGCGGCTGCACGCGAGCAATTGGTTCCCCTGCAGGGTGCAAAGTGTAAAGTAATCAAAAGAACCTAATTTTATATACCTATTCTGTTGTGCGCCTTAGAGTCCCTTACTGGAAGGTTATTTGGAATCCGAAATTTTCCATTGTTTTTGCTTTCCATATCTTCAGTAAAAACATTAATAAGCACGGCTAGGTCTAGCTGTCGTGAAACTGGCGAGGATTCCGCTTTTATGCACACAGGACGGCACTGGATTGTCAAGATGGCGTCGTGATGACATCACGGGCGAGATGTATGATGAGATGGCGCTTTCTATGTCTACGTATTAGGTTTCGCGCTGTCTGCCGGGGCTACGCTTCCACAGTGGCCGAGCTCAGTATAATGAATAAATACAACATCGCGTTTGAACATAACAGGATTCTGGTAGACGCTCCGAACTACTAAGTAATGAGGGCACCAGTGGTAATCAGACTTCGGGACAACAACTTCAGTACGTTATACGAATGATGGCGTCCGTTCTTTCAGACATGTTCGGAAGAACAGACACCACACGTTCATGTAATTAATACGCTTCGATGGGCTATGAATCCACAGCGATCAGCGCTGATGCACATTTTAGTTCCTCCAGCGGGAATCTAAAATTAGCGAGCACGGGGTGCATAGACGGATACAGGGATGGGTGGTGGCGCTAAGTAAGGATGTGGGTCGGCCGAGGAGCGTACCAAAATAGTCCGCCATTTTGTGATAAGCACTGTGTCTGGGTGGTAATGTGGTTAACGCAACAACCTAGTAAGCAGAAGGTCCTGGTTTAGAGTCCCAGTCTGGCAGACATTCTCAGTCGTCGCCGCTGATACTGCACAAACTCCCGATGCAAGTGCTTGAAATTCTCTAACTCATTTCTCAATTCTCTGTAGGAGGGCGTGGGCAAAGGCAGTCTCCTCTCCACAGCACAGACTTCCCCAGTCACAACACCAGCAGCAAGCATTAAACGGAACCCGGAACACAGCACGGACTGGCGAAAACTCTCTCAGACAAGAACGAACTCATGGCCTGCAACGAACTAAAAATTCCTATTGGTCAAAAACAGACTGACTCACCAGAGATGTAATGCTGCTTCAGCGACCATGCGAAGAGGTTGCTGCAGTGCTTGTATCGGTTAATCGAAACTGGTTACAGCAGACTGCTGTAAAGTGTTGCAGTGATAAATGTCGGGATTTACAAAAAGGAAAATATTAGGGTGGTGCGTAAGTTTTGCTTTGCATGTTGGTATTCCCGTTGTTGTCGGTTTATCTGGCGATAGTCATTTTCTATTTGAAGCTCTCTGTTCCTGAGTTTACGTATTGTCATTTTGTCATTTGGAGATAGTGAATGGAGCTGTGCACGCTAGAAATTAGAGTGCCAAGTGGAGAAATAGGAGCAGTTCCGACATATTCTTCTGTTTGAGTTCAGTAGAGGGGTAATAGCAGTCGAGGCAGCGACAAACATTTGTTCCCTGTGTATGAATAATGCTATGGGACAGTGCACGGCACCATTGAATCTCCACATTTAGGAAGATATTAAGGGTTTGATGACGATCGTTTAAACGCATTAATCCATAGTGAGCCAAGTCAGTGTATTCGAGAACTGGCAAATGTGATGAACTCTGATTCTTCCACCGTCGCGCGATACTGGAGTGCGGTGGTGAAGGTTCAAAAATCGGGTGTATAGGTACCGTATGCTCGAGGCCAAAATCACAAAAATCAGCGGCTAACCATTTTTGCATCTCTGCTTGCTCGTCATCAATTCGCTCGTGAATAACACCGACCGTTCCGATCCTGTATCGTGACTGACGACGAGAAATGGCGTCTTTACACTAACATAAGAAAAAGAAAAGTATGGTCGAGGCCAAACAAAGCGGCAAAAGTTGCACGCATCACAAAAGATAATGTTGTGCATGTTATGGAATGGCAGCGGCGTGGTGTACTACGAACTGCTTCCCCGAGAAGTGACCATCACTGCTGACATTCATTTTCAGCAACTGAGACGTCTTACAGACTCAATTCGGGAACAACTACTAGGAAAACTGCTTGAAGTCATGCTACTCGACGAGAACTATCGCCCCCATTCCGCTAGACCGAAAAAAATCTGTGCAGTAGCTGGGCTGGGAAGTCATTCATCACGAACATTATTCACCTGACCTCTTGCCCTCAACTTTCACCTATTCCGCTCTCTATCGGACAACCATCAGGGAATTTCCTTGCCGCATGAAAGTGCTCTCTGAACGTGGTCGGACGAGTTCTTCGCGTAGAACCCAAGTGATTTCTACAGTAGCGGGGAAACAGAAGTCACCCCAGCGTTGGCAAATTCAGGTAAATAGTGATCGAGAATATATTACTGATGAATACATGTATCTGTTGTGTTTATTAAACTTACGGAAAAACGCTACGAACTTACGCACCTACGCAATATAACGGGAACAAACTAGGTCCAAATGAACAATTAACTCTCAACGTGACATGTCCAATTTCCCGTTTTTCGGCGACCAAGTGTTTAATAAAACTCGAGCTACCAGATGTAGAAGAATGAAGCCGGAATCTCCATACAGAAGGTGCTAGCCGTCAGTGTAAGGCCTGAGAGACAACCTCTGCAGCGCCATCTAACGTCTGACTACGAATGTCAGCCCATAGTAACCCAAGTTCCATACGTCGGTATCTGTTTCAAACACGTAAACATGTCGAGTTTCGTGCCTGCGAACTACGATTTGCGGGCAGCATTGCTTTTCTGTTATCATTTGGAGAAAACTGCTGCAGAATCGCATCGAATACTTTTCGAAGCTTTCGGCGAACACGCTCTTTAGGAAACACAGTGTTCCGAGTGGTTCAAAAACTCCAAAGGCGGTGATTTTGACGTGAGAAACGACGAGCTCAGGGAACGTCCGAAAAAGTTCGAGATCAACGAACTGCAGGAATGTGGATGAAGATAATACTCAAACTCAACACAAACTCGCGGAACAATTGACTTAGACGCAGAACGTAGTTTCTCTTCTGCTTCTGTTGAAATGTATGGGAAACGAGCAAAAAGTGGGAAATGGTTTCCCATTGAACTGAATGAAAGACGGCAGGCAGATCGAAAGACCACTTAAGAAATGCTGCTCGCCAGATAGAAAAGAAAGTCGTTTCTCCAGCGAATAGTGAAAGGCGATGAAAAGTGAATATGTTTTGAGAATCCTAAGCGCCGTAAACATGGGTCAATCCAGGCAAACAATCGACACCCACTGCCAGACCAAATCGCTTTGGAAAGAAAGAAAGAAGTCAATGCTCCGTGTTTGGTGGGCCAGATGTATGTCATCTATTATGAACTGCTAAAACATGGTGAAACCGTTAACACTGGCTACTAGCAACAGAAAATGATCGATTTATATGGGGCATTGTGTGAAAAAAATGGGAAAAGGCAACAAAAAGTCATATTGGTCCATGATAACGCCCCATCACATACAGCAAAACGGGTCAGGGAAACGATTGAGGCGTGAAGTTGGGAAATGCTATGGCATGTGGCTCATTCTCCAGGCTTGACTCGTCTGATTATCATCTATTTGCATCACTGGGACACCCTCTCGCTGAACAACGCTTCAGTTTGTATGAAAATGTACGAAAATGGCTCGCTGACCGAATGCCATGTAAAAAAAAAATTCTTCTTTTGAAGCGAACCACACCTGCTGGAGAGGTGGGAGAAATGTATAAATAGCAGTGGAGATCATCAGTTTCAAACAACAGACGTGTAATTTATTTATTTACTTATTTACATAGTTTACGCCCACATTGTAGCACTAAAATCAAACATAATACAACAGAATCTACAATGATTAAGTTTAGGTCTTAGCATTCAGCAATTTCTTCGTTTTCCAAAACTTTTTCATTCGTTGCGATCTGGCTGCTCGTTCTTCTGCAGATATGACATACTTCTTCCGTTCTGATGGTTTGAATGTCAGCCGTGTGTATTTGTTCTTCAGACGAAGTATCTCTTCTCTGTGTTGAATTTGGTGTGTGGTGGTGTTCAGTTCATCCGGGTCACTTTGTACTTCTCTAAACCAGATGTATTTGGTTTTACTGTTCCAGAAGTAGTCATAAAGTTGCTTCAGGATTCTAGTATTTGGTAAGCGAGATATGTTGCCCAAAAAATCCTTCTTTTCCACATTGTATCAATAATGGATTCACTTTCTGTATACACTACTGAATTGGGCAAGAGTCTCCACTGCCCATTAACTTGGTGTTTCTTACTGATAATTGTTCGGAGTATTCTTCTATCAACTTTCTGCAACTTATCAGTTGTTGCTTGAGTATTTAGTCTGAATAGTGATTCACTTGTGGTCTGAATCAACACTGACGCCACAAAGCACTTTAACATTATAGATTTCGTTATGGAATTTCTGATCCATGACCACATGATCCATCGGGAACTCTCCTAGCTTCATGTTAGGACATTTACATGTCATTAACTTACGTGGTCTTCTCTTAAACCTTGTTGTCTTCAGAACCAATCCATTTAATTAACCGTTCCCCGTTTGTAAGTTTATGCGCTTGCCATTGCCCCACCACACCTCGAAATTGCTTTCTAGTCCTATCTTCGCATTACAGTTGCCAAGCAGAATTTTCATGTTAGTTTGCGGTATGGTCCTTATCAGTTGATCAAGTTCATCCCAGAATTTTTCCATTCCATCCTTGTCAGTTCTATTTGTAGTGTTAGTTGGAACACAGATACTTATCAGTGTGTGTATTTTTTTTCACCCTAATTGTTAACAATGCCCTTCTTGAGGAATTGGAGGCAAAATCCTCAACGGAATCCAGTATTCTATTGTGCACCAAGAAACTCACACCGAATTGGGGAAGATCTTCTACTCTCCTGGCCATTAAATTTGCTGCACCAAGAAGAAGTGCGCCGGCCGAAGTGGCCGTGCGGTTAAAGGCGCTGCAGTCTGGAACCGCAAGACCGCTACGGACGCAGGTTCGAATCCTGCCTCGGGCATGGATGTTTGTGATGTCCTTAGGTTAGTTAGGTTTAACTAGTTCTAAGTTCTAGGGGACTAATGACCTCAGAAGTTTAGTTCCATAGTGCTCAGAGCCAAGAAGTAGTGCAGGTGATAAACGGGTATTCATTTGACAAATATATTATACTAGAACTGACATGTGATTACATTTTCACGCAATTTGGGTGCATAGATCCTGAGAAATCAGTACCCAGAACAACCACCTCTAGCCGTAATAACGGTCTTAATACGCCTGGGCATTGAGTCAAACACAGCTTGGATGGCGTGTACAGGTACAGCTGCCCATGCAGATTCAACACGATACCACAGTTCATCAAGAGTAGTGACTGGCGTATTGTGACGAGCCAGTTGCTCGGCCACCATTGACCAGACGTTTCCAATTGGTGAGAGATCTGGAGAATGTGCTGCTCAGGGCAGCAGTGGAACATTTTCTGTATCCAGAAAGGCCCGTACAGGACCTGCAACATGCGGTCGTGCATTATCCTGCTAAAATGTAGGGTTTCGCAGGGATCAAATGAAGGGTAGAGCCGCGGGCCGTAACACATCTGAAATATAACGTCCACTGTTAAACGTGCCGTCAATGCGAGAAAGAGGTGACCGAGACGTGTGACCAATTGCACCCCATACCATCACGCCGGGTGATACGCCAGTATGGCAATGACGAATACACGCTTCCAATGTGCGTTCACCGCGATGTCGCCAAACACGGATGCGACCATCATGACCTGGATTCATAAGAAAAAATGACGTTTTGCAATTCGTGCACCCAGGTTCGTCGTTGAGTACACCGTCGCAGGCGCTCCTGCCTGTGATGCAGCGTCAAGGGTAACTGCAGCCATGGTCTCCGAGTTGATAGTCCGTGCTGCTGCAAACGTCGTCGAACTATTCGTGCAGATGGTTGTTGTCTTGCAAAGGACCCCATCTGGTGACTCAGGGATAGAGACGTGGCTGCACGATCCGTTACAGCAATGCGGATAAAATACCTGTCATCTCGACTGCTAGTGATACGAGGCCTTTGGGATCCAACACGACGTTCCGTATTACCCTCCTGAACCCACAGATTCCATATTCTAGTAACAGTCATTGGATCTCGACCAACTCGAGCAGCAATGTCGCGATACAATAAACCGCAATCGCGATAGGCTACAATCCGACCTTTATCAAAGTCGGAAACGTGATGGTACGCATTCCTCCTCCTTACACGAGTCTTCACAACAACGTTTCACCAGGCAACGCCGGTCAAACTGTTTGTGTATGAGAAATCGGTTGGAAACTTTCCTCGTGTCAGCGCGTTGTAGGTGTCGCCACCGGCACCAACCTTGTGTGAAAAGCTAATCATTTGCATATTACAGCATCTTCTTCCTGTCGATTAAATTTCACATCTGTAGCACGTGACTTCGTGGTGTAGCAATTTTAATCGCCAGTAGTGTATTACCCCTTATCCTGGTGGTCCCTTATAACGTTGATATCCTCCTGATTCGATCGTGTCCTGGTCAGTATTGCGTAACTCTTGAAGGGCTGTGATAAGTATGTACTGTTGATCTAAGACATCTGCTAAATGTTTCAATTTACCAGCTTTCGTTAAAGAATTAATATTTAATGTTGCAAAATACTAAAATCTTCCTGGTTTGTTAAATTTTAGCACCTTCTTACGTGGAATATGTTGCATGTTTGTCTGTTCAATCAGTGCATCACTAGGCTCTCCGACCCACCTTTGTCCTCTGTGACGCCCCACCGTGTAGTTATTATAACCAAATTCCGGTTTCGTACTTACTTCTACACCTGGTATTTCCTACGTATTCAGCCATCCTCTCTTTATAGATACGTGCCCCCTTTCCTCCTTATGCACGCCTCTCCGCTCAGCCGTTATTTCCAGGAAACTGCCGCGGAGGGCAGCTTCCCTCTCCGCAGACGACCTCACCTCGCCCTCATCCCTCTCCGCAGCGGCGGCCAGGGGGCGCAGTTAGGCGTCACGAGATATCGCTTCCCTCTCCTCCTCGCCGGCGAACGCTCAATGATTCATCGCGGCCATTACAATCGATCAGCAGCGGCCGGATTCCCTCGCGAGCCGGCCCGGCGCGTCCGCCATTACCATACGTAACGCCGGTCGCGCACTTGTTTATACCTGGTGCTCCTAGCCGCCGTCTAGGCTCCATTATAACTTATTTACCGGCTGCCCACGCTAACGAACGGCGCCGACGAGTGTCGGAGGCCCCTGGGATTAGACAGCGCGTACATCTCACATTCTCCTCGGCGGTCGTTATGCAGAGCCGCTAGAGGCCAAGGGCGGCCGGGAACACCACTTCAACTGTCCATTTCGTCTGCCTCACATTTCAATTTTATCTGTTATTCCCATCCGAAGTGGGGGATTGGAAATAAAAATATGTTACACAAAATCATCACAAATAAGCAACACACAGTTCCACTTCTGGAACCAAAGTGGTCATTCCTTCACACTACCTGCAGGGAGTCCTCTGTTCCAAAATTCCATACCCACCTTCTCTCACTAGAACAATGTTCTGGTGAATTGGTAAACTCCCAATGAACACTTCATCTGAATCGTAGTATTACAGTTTCCTCTAAACCGTTTGTGTTTAAATGTGCGACTCCTGCGGTGTTCCTCAGGGTTCCATTCTCGGTCCATTACTTTTAATACGGAACTCAACTCACTGTAATAACGCAGCCAGGTTTTGTGGCAGTCAAAAATGTTTCAAACGAAAGCGCATAGGTGCATGTGGTGGAGGAGAATCAGCATGAGGCAGCTAACAATAAGATGGGCCACGCCTAAATACAGGTTGTTTGTCTATTATAAATATTGCGTTGACTGCGATGACATCTTTAAGTGTCCTTTGCAAATTTATAAATAATGTTTAACAATATCCTGAGAGCCATAGCATTACATGTAATTGAAAATACTACATGCAACCTACCATTTCATACGAACAAATTGAGTGATTACTTAATAAAACCGTTTGAACAGCAGACCGATGAACAACCATATGGAGTGATCCTTTTTTAAATATTTCTATGCACAGTTTAAAAAATATTTTTGGTATTGCCTGACAGTGAGGATTTTATTTCAAAACATGTTGCTTTACTCAGTAATTTCAGTAAGTCAGCAAAAATTTGTGACTGATAGTGATCTCTGGGAAACCTGTTCATAAGCAATACGTTATACTTGTTTGTGCACAAAGTTTCGATCCTTTGCAGGTCTTCATGCGTCACTACAATTTTCTATCATAGTGACTTCACTGTATACGACGTCATCGTCCATGAACAGCATCGGGGAGCTTTCGATTGTACCCACTGTAATTTATACACAGGGTGTCCCATTAAAACACCAACAGACTTCAGCGACAGGTTCATTACACTAGAACAAGAAAAAAATTTCTAGTAAACGAGGGCACTAAAGCTCATAGCTTAAGAGATACGAGCACATTATCTTCGATACTATCAAGGACATCTCTTTTATTGCAAGCTCTTTGCTTTTCATATTTTTTTTTTCAGAACGTCGTATTAAGAACTACGAGTTGTTGTTCATTAGACGATACATATTTGACACAAGTGAAGATGAACAGTTGGTCATAGCTCTTAAGATATGCACTTCAGAGTCTATGCTTACCGGCCACATTTTCTTGTTTAGGTTCATACTACCATGTTTCAGAATATGGAAAGCAAAGACAATACAGTTGAAGAGATCTGTTTCATAGTACCGAAGATGAACAGACGCTCATACCTCATAAGGTATGCATTTTAGAAACCAAATTTACTAGATTTTTTTACTTATTTCTGTATAAGGAACTTGTACCTGAAGTTTTTCGGTGTTTTTTGGAATGTCCTGTGTATTGTAAACATTAATGGCCTTGAGTACTCCTTTGGGGTCCGCCCGAGGCTAATTTTCCGTTTACGCTGTGTAGTGTCCCGTAAGGAAATCTTCAGTCGAATCACGTATTACCTACGCTCATATGTTCATGTGACAATGGGGCACGGTGCCATATTCAGTGTGCCTCGCCATCTTCATGACGTAAGTACTCTCATAAATCTTCTGTTGCTGCCCGTCCAGTACCAACTTGCATGTACGCGTACTCGCTCATTACAGTTTTGCAACCTGTTCTTACAAGGAACACCTTCAAAACGACTTGGGCAGATGTGATCTCTAAATATCAGTTCAGTACTTGGAAAAATGTGGAGCCTTTCGGTGATGGAATTTGGTCAAGAGCCGATGCTCAAACATTTGGTACATCATACACTTCCAGCAAGTCAGGGCTGGAGAACAGTGGAGCTGCTACACTGGTAAACTCTCGCCTGTTTGAGAGACTTTAATGTTTCCGAGAGTGAACATTAAGACAATACAACGGGACTGAAAGTTGTATTTAAGTCACTTTACCGTACTACTTTAGTGAAGCTAGGATGCTATGTGTCTTCGTTTCGTAATTATGAGCCATTCAAGTAAATAATAGTTTTCGGGGAACCTGCTAACACTTGTTCGTGACCAGTAACTCTAACAGAAATTGTAATAATCCGTGCGCATACATAGCACTATAACCTCAGCCCATTCATGAGCTTTTCATCAATCAATTAACAAATAACTTCATTCAATTTTTACTTATAAAGTTGGCGTTCCCTACCATTATTGGTAACCGTGCATCTCTGTCACTATCTTATTTAATTTACCGTCCCGCCTGATGTGTGTTATTATCTACGATAATAACAGCAGTCCATCCTGTGGAACTTGCTACCACATTTGAAATCAGCCACACATCCCTCGACTATATACTCTTTACAAGTGTTCACCATCTTTGGGTCAATTTACCTTTGCCACATATAGACATAAATGAATATCTGATGACGGTACAATTTTCTAATTTATTTATTTCAATCACATGCACACATGCAGTAAGCTATGAGTGCTTTCAAAATCATTTTAAACAGCAATATACCGCAAATGAATTTCGCATTTGCCGTATGAAACAAATATCAACATGTTGTAGTCTTCTGTCGCATGCAAGGTATGATGTAGCTCTGCACACAAGTCTATCCAGTGCAGACCTGTTCGTCTGTGCGTAATTTCTGAAATCTACATCGAACCAGGTCTTGGTCTACCACAGCTTCCCTCCATAGCTAGATCAATTATTCCCTGCTGACTCAGGATGTATTGTGGCAGCCAATCTCTTTTTTAGTTAAGTTGTGCCAAAATCTATTTGTCAGCAGTTAGATTCATTACGAGTTCATTAATTATCCGATCTACACATGTGACCTTGAGCGTTTTTCCGGAGCGCCACGTTGGAAAAGCATCTACACTGTTCCTTCCTGCACTGTTTATAGCTCACGTTTCTATTCCGTCCAAGGCAACATTATAAACAAAAAATTTCAGAAAAGATACGGTAACACTTCAATTTATATTCGACATCAACATTTTTCTTTCTTTCGAAAAATTTACCTAGCGCTCTAACTTCCTGAGCATCACCTGATTTAATTCGACTACATTCCATTGCTCTTGCTTTACGTTTGTGGATATTCTTCGTGTAACCTGTTTGCAAGACACTATCAATTCCACGCAGCTGTCTGTTGAGTCCCTTACCACTTCTTACAGATTTAAAGTATGAATGGAAAACCTTGAAAGATTTACTTTCATTAACAGCTTGCTCCAAATGAGTTGATGGACCTATTACAGCCAAGCCTCCATAGCTTATCAACTACTGATTCCCGTTCATGTCCAGCAGCTCTTAGAACTGAAGGGCTTATTTCAATAGTGCTGCAAGTCCATTTTTGTTCGTTCTGAGATACAGAGTCCTAAAGTCAAATGAGCGCAGAAAAATCTGCAGTTGAGATACCAGAAATATTCAAGTATATTCAAGTATAAACAAGTATTGAATATTTGTGGTATCTTAACTGCAGATTTTTCTGCGCTCATTTAAATTTAGGACTCTGTATCTCAGAATGAACGAAAATGGACTTGTACCAGTATTGAAATAAGCCGTTCAACTGAAGGTTGGTTTCTGAATAAGTCGTGGATAACATTCCGATTCTGTATTTTGTTCCCTCTGTCTCCAGAATTGCAAACAGTATATTCCGGTCAGTACTGTTAAAAGCTTTTTCTAAATGTCCAAAGGCTTCGTGTATGCGTTCGTCGTTTTTCAGCCTATCTTTTAAAAAGGAAAGAGTTGAATGACGTACTTCATGCAATGATCAGTGTACGGAGGATAGAATGTGGATTGAGAGTAAACCGAAGAAACTTGGAGGTATGAGTGGTGGTGGTGGTGGTGGTGGTGGTGGTGGTGGTAGGAATGGGATTAGAGGGAAGCTAAACATCAAAATTAGGGACCACAAAATGGAGGTAGTGAATGAATTCCACTGCCTTGCAAACATCAACTGTCGTCAACATTTGTCAAAAAAAGTTAAATGGGCCTTACAAAAATAGTTCTTTATGAGAATAAATTCCAGCATATTACTGATTATTATATTAAGATTAATGCCTAATATCAGTGAATTAACAAATGTTGATGAATATTCAGAGTCACTGTATATCACTCGTAGAAAAGAGACCTCTTTAAAGAAACTAAATTCATTTTTTTGAAAGAAACAAATGTTTTTGAAGGTAGCAGAAATCACCTCCTCTAATGTTTTGGCTTCTGTATTAGCCTTCGATGCACTAAGAGGTAATGTTGCCGAATTCATTCCTAAATATCTGTGTCTGCTCGTTATTGTACAGAATCTTTTAATATCACCATACCGAATTTGTTTAATGAATTTGTATTTTTCAGGTAGATGAATCGGGAAATAGTGGTCACATTGTTTGAAGGCAAAGCTATCGATTTGTCATCGCGTCACGTCGTTTGAGTATTTTGTTCTTCACAAGTCGAACCTGCAAATCTGCTTTTGTTTTTCTTACGCAGTCGGACTGAATTGTCGATTCCACTGTTGACGAGCACGTCACAATAGCTCAACGAGCCTTCGAATAGTGATGCTGCTCAAAAACCACCAGGGGCTGATATATTGAAAGAATATAGCAGACGACAGTAAGAAAAGGTCTAAAACAACTTCGATGCAATATTCTAAAAGAGTTAAATCTATGGATGATGACTCAGCTGTGCCTGCCGATGTTTTATGCAATCCAAAATGTTATTTCTGGCCTTCATAAACCACCCGCAAGATTTTTGTATTCTGTCGCTCTCCATGCGCAAACTGTTGGTCCTACAGAAAAATATGAACAGAGGCTTTCTGTAAGAAATTTTATGTAGTTGAATGGTTTACTGGGATACATTCTCGCTGGAGACCATAGTCAGTCATGAAAAACATACGAAACTGTCCTTCAATTCACAACCCCCCCCCCCCCACACACACACACACACACACACTCGCGCCGCACCGGTCTGGATTTGTAGTCCGTTGTTCATGGCAGTCAGTCCTACCACTGCACGAATATTTGCGAGTACACAAATTATTTCCCACATTATACCTTTTTTTGGTCTTCGTTGGCTGGCCTTGGTACGCTACCGTCTTAGTTGAGTACTTAAAAATTATAAAATTTACATTTGTGTAAACTTCACTTTACGATTCGTGGAGGTATGTACCGTCGAATTTAGAGCAACTAAGGGAAATAAAGAAAATAGATAAAAATGATTATTTACGTAACGATTTTGTGAGTGTTAGCAGCATAAAATACAGAATTACATCTCTATTCGTCAGGCTTCCTGACTACGAAATTGCTGTGCTGGTAAGGGTGAAGTTTGGATCGAACTGTCATCATAATTAGCGTTAGCGTAACGTTCAGAAAATTCGTTTTTGGTTCATTACCCAAGCGGCATGTTTAAATAAATAATGTTAACGAAATAGCCGAACTCGCTGGTGGCGTAATAGCCCAATAAAAAGAGACGAAACAACTGAGCATCGAGAACAGTTCGTGTAGTCGGAAATACGTATATAGTGGTAGGAATGAGTGCCACGAAATCATGATTCTTGAGTGATGAGTGTCGGAATGGAGGTGTGTTTGAAGGTCACTTCTGTATGTTTTTCTTGAATAGCTCGAAAACTGTTACCTCCAGCGAAAATCCATTGCAAAACAAAATTTTAACTGCCTTAAATTATCTAAGAAAAGTTTCTGCTAATATATTGTGTAGGACTAATAGTTTGCGGGGAGCAAGCGAGGAAATATCAAAATAACGTGCAAGGTTTATGAAGCTCAGATGCAATGCTGCGGGGTGCAATAAACGATATCGGTAGGACCATCTGAGTTACCGGGCATATGTTGATAAGTGCTACGTTAAAAGTTACCGTGCCGTTCAAGAGAAAATCGTTTTCATGTACAGCAATTTTTTTTTTATTAAACACTCACTCTTATCTGCCTTAGGGGAAGATACTTCGGAAACGGCAGAGATCATTACAAAGCGGCGCCAATGAGTGAGCTGAGCTGCATGGGCTTTGGCGTGCCGAAGGCATTTCCTGGAAAGGGAAACGGGATTAGTTATTTGCATAAGAACTTACGAATTTGGCCTCATGCAAGTTGGTTATCATCCATACAAGTTTCAGTACCATCTGTGCTATCTTCAGTGGGCTTATTTGTTTATTTTCCTTCTGTGAAACTGTTACACATTAACCTTTAAGGATACTTAAAAAAAATGCTTACGTTAGCGATTGTAGACGGCTACGTTTACATTGCTTGCTTCCGGTACGGAGCTGAGACAAAAATCAGTGACTTGAGGCTTTCTTTGTTGTTTGTTTAAGATATGTCTAAAGTTTCTAGTTTTATAACACAGTTGGGAGTAAGATGGATGTTTTTTGAATGATTTCTTGAAGCCTTCAGCTGCCGTTCTCTTCATTTACTGTACGGTTGTACTATTTCGACCTTAGGCCATTTTCAACTATTTTTTGGATGACATTTTAGTAACAGATTTTGTCATATACGTCGTTGCTCTTATGACATTTTGTGCTCATAACTCGAACTAATTTATGAGCATAACATGATGTCACAGGAGCAACGAAGTATAGACATCATCTATTACAAAAAACTTATCCATAAAATACTTGAAAATAGCATAAGGCCGAAATTGTGCAATCGTACAAAAATAAAGAGAATTGGGGCTGAAGGCTTCAAGAAATCATTCAAAAAATTCATCGCCGCTGCGGATCATATCACATTGAAAATTATAAGATGGATATAGTCATTTGTTTACATACCTTACATGAAGCAGCTGGACGTTCATGTTAGCTTCTTCAAGTCTACTACATGAGCTGCGCCTTGTCATCTGCAAACAGCAAAACGTTATTTTTCCGTCTGTTGTGCGTTTCCGACCGAGAATGACTTTGTACTGCGATTTTTAGCATGTTACTCAGGGTTTTTGATGTTGTGATGTGTTTACTTTGTTTGTGTCGAGGCAACACGCTTATTCCTTCCGCTTTTGCCACTGCACAATCATTTTTTACGATTTGCGCGCCAGACAGAGTTTTGGCTGTCATTATGTGTTCTTGTGGCTGTGTAATGTTCAGTTATTTCGTGGCATCTTTGTTTGCGATGTGCAGATTCAATGTGTGTGTGTGTGTGTGTGAGAGAGAGAGAGAGAGAGAGAGAGAGAGAGAGAGAGAGAGAGAGAGAGAGAGGTACGCAGTTTTGGCGTGGGTGTTATTTGTATGGTTTCCCTATAGCGGTAAAGAGGATCCTATTGCACACTGGTGTTCATTCGTTTAGTTGTTTCTTTCATTGTGGTACTGATTTTGGGATGTGCTAGTTTTCTTCTATTGTTAATGTTAATATAGGCTGTTTCTAGTTACATGCCCGGCTGAAAACAAAACTACAAGATTTGTTGCTTAAGGAAGAATTCCTCCCCAGTTTTCATGGCAAGCACAGACAGAAGTAGTACAACATTCACAAGATGATGACTTATATTAAGTTCTCATAATCGCCCTTTAGGATATACAGTGCAATACTCCTTCTCTACGAATAAATACACTGAAGCGCCAGAGAAACAGGTATAGCCATGCATACTCAAAAACAGAGGTATGTAAACATGCAGAATACAGCACTGTGATCGGAAACGCCTATATGAGGCAACAGCTGTCTGGCGCAGTTGTTAGATTGGTTACTGCTTCTATAATGGTAGTAAATCAAGATTTAAGTGAGTTTGATCGCACGAGCTATGGGACGCAGCATCACTGAGTTAGCGACGAATTGGGGATTTTCCCGAGCGACCATTTCACGAATTTACCGTGAATATCAAGAATCTGGTAAAACATCAAATCTCCGACGTCGCCGCTGCTGGAAAAAGATGCTGCCAGAACGGGACCAACGACGACTGAAGAGAAGCGTTCAGCGTGACAGAACTGCAACCCTTTCGCAGATTACTGCAGATATCAATGCTGGGCCATCAACAGGTGTCAGCGTGCGAACCATTCAACGAGACATCATCAATATGCCCCTTTGGACCTGAAGGCCTGCTCGCGTAACCTTGATGACTGCACGAACCAAAGCTTTACGCCTCGCCTGGGCCCATCGTCACCGACTCTGGAACGTGTTGCCTGGTCGGACGAATCGCGTTTCAAATGGTTTCGAGCTGATGAACGTGTACGGGTACGGAGACAACCTCACTAATCCATGGTCCCTGCAGGTCAGCAGGGAACTGTTCGAGCTGATGGGGGTTCTGTAATGGTGTGGGGCGTGAGCAGTTGTACACTACTGGCCATTAAAATTGCTACACCAAGAAGAAATGCAGATGATAAACGGGTATTCATTGGACAAATATATTATACTAGAACTGACATGTGATAACATGTCATTTTCGCGCAATTTGTGTGCATAGATCCTGAGAAATCAGTACCCACAACAACCACCTCTGGCCGTAATAACGGCCTTGATACGCCAGGGCATTGAGTCAAACAGAGCTTGGATGGCGTGTACAGGTACAGCTGCCCATGCGGCTTCAACACACCATACCACAGTTCATCAAGAGTACTGACTGGCGTATTGTGACGAGCCAGTTGCTCGGCCACCATTGACCAGACGTTTTCAATTGGTGTGGGGTCTGGAGAATGTGCTGGCCACGGCAGCAGTCGAACATTTTCTGTATCCAGAAACGCCCGTACATCATCCTGCTGAAATGCAGGGTTTCGCAGGGATCGAATAAAAGGTAGAGCCACGGGTCGTAACACATCTGAAATATAGCGTCCACTGTTCAAAGTGCCGTCAATGCGAATAAGAGGTGGCAGAGACGTGTAAGCAATGGCACCCCATACCATCACGCCAGGTGATACGCCCATATGGCGATCACGAATACACGCTTCCAATGTGCGTTCACCGCGATATCGCCAAACACGGACGCTACCATCATGATGCTGTAAACAGAACCTGGATTCATCCGAAAAAGTGACGTTTTGCCGTTCGTGCACCCAGGTTCGTCGTTGAGAACGCCATCGCAGGCGCTGCTGTCTGTGATGGAGGGTCAAGGGTAACCGCAGCCATGGTCTCCCAGCTGATAGTCCATGCAGGTGCAAACGTCGTCGAACTGTTCATTCAGATGGTTGTTGTCTTGCAGACGTCCCCATCTGCTGACTCAGGGATCGAGACGTGGCTGCACGATCCGTTACAGCCATGCGGGTAAGTTGCCTGTCATCTCGAGTGCTAGCGATACGAGGCCGTTGGGATCCAGCACGGCGTTCCGTATTACCATCCTGAATCCACCGATTCATATTCTGCTGACAGTCATTGCATCTCGACCAACGCAAGCAGCAATGTCGCGATACGATAAACCACAATCGCGATAGGCTACAATCCGACCTTAATCAAAGTCGGAAACGTGATGGTACGCATTTCTCCTCCTTACTCGAGGCATCACAACACCGTTTCACCAGGCAACGTCGGTCAACTGCTGTTTGTGTATGAGAAATCGGTTGGAAACTCTCCTCGTGTCAGCACGTTGTAGGTGTCGCCACCGGCGCCAACCTTGTGTGAATGGTCTGAAAAGCTAATCATTTGCATATTACAGCATCTTCTTGCTATCGGTTAAATTTCGCGTCTGTAGCACGTCATTTTTTTCATGTAGCAATTTTAATGGCCAGTAGTGCAGTAACATGGAACGCTTGATAAGTCTTCATACGACTGTGAGAGGTGACGCGTACGTAAGCATTCTGTCAGATAATCCTACATCCATTCATGTCCATTGTGGATTCCGACGGACATCAAGAATACAGTTCGACACCCCACACGTCCAGAATGGCTCCAGGAACACATTTCTGAGTTTAAATTCTTCCGATGGCCACCAAACTCCGAAGAGATGAAAATTATTGAGCATATATGGGATGGCTAGCAACGTGCTGTTCAGAAGAGATATGCACCCCTTCGTACTCCACCGGATTTATGGAGAGCCTTCCAGGACTCACGGTGTCACTTCTCTCCAGCACGGCTTCAGACAGTAGTCTAGTCCACGCCACGTCGTGTTGCGGCACTTCTGCGTGCTCGCGGGGGCTCTACACGATGTTAGGCAGGCGTGCTAGTTTCTTTGGCTCTTCGGTGTATAACCATATTTAGATGCACAACAGAACATATCAGCAAAAAACTAATGGCACAGATGCCGCAGAAACAAAATTTCAGTAATGTCAATGCTATTTCTATGGCGGGCAGAAAAGATCTCTTCTTGATGTAATTGGACTGTGCAGGAAGAAGATTGGATGATGGCTGCAGCCCACAGAGCGCAGTACGATGAACGACCCGGGAGTCAGGTCTGGCGGGATAATACCCTTCCCGGGATCCCCTCGTCCTGCAGCAGGTACAGGGGCGGCGGCGCTGCCTCTGCCTTTTAATACTGTCCGCGCTGCACCGCCAGCAGTTGCCGCCCGGAGCGTCCCGGGGGCCCTAACTGCCCCTCTGCCACCGCCCCCTCGAGCTCTCACCAGCGTCCACTGGCCGCGCTGACCCTCGCAGCAGAGCCGACGCGGCCCGTTCTTTTCATCTGCCGGCCCCAGGACTCGCAATGTTGTGCGCGCCAGTCCTTCCCGTCGTAAGGACTCGCCATTCCAGGGTGGCCACCAACTGACGCCCCGCCCATCCGACCTTCAGCCGAGCTGCGGGCAGTCCTGTTATTTTCTCATCCCGGAGGCGCTTCTGAAGAGGTCAAAGAGTGGCGCACAGTGGACAAAAAGCTCTATTCCACCATTCTAACGTAACCCACTGTGGTAGAATCCGAGGAGATGCATGAGCACTTGATTCGTATAAACCTACGACTCGGAAGATAGAATCAAGAAAGTTACGCTCAAATACAGGGTGGCGCACGAAATGTGTCACCAATTGTTTCTTTCACAATTTACGACGCACATTAGATATCCCGCTGGGATCTCTACAGCAGTACCAGCAGAGCTTGGAAAAACAGATGAGCTTCGGAATGACGTGTAATTCACGATACTGCCGCTAGGAGACTAGTAAACAGCAATGGCTGCCAATGGAAGACTGGTGACACACCAACGATCGCCAATTGTGTTACTTTTTCATGACACGAAAAGCCTTGTTGTGACTCAGAGGCGTTTTCGATAACTGTTTAACACACTATGTGTCCCTTGCAAGAAGACCATCCACAGGTTGTACGATAAATTTGTACAGGAACGAACAGTATTGGAAGCGAAGCCTGTTTGTTCGCCGGAGAATATTGAAGCGGTTCGAGTTACTGTACAGAGAACTCCCCGGGAAATCGTGTAGAAAGGCAGCAGTGCAACTGGAAATATCCAGACGCTCCGTTCAACGCATTCTTAAAAGTGACCTCCATATGTACCCTTACAAGATGACCTGTGCACAGAAGCTCACTGAAGAACACAAGCAGCAGAGACTACTGTTCGCTCAGCGGACGGAGGATAGGGAAGAAGCTCTCAACAGTTCCTTCAATTTCAATAGCTTCCGTAATCTAACGTATTCAGATAATGTCATCCCTGCTGACTCAACTCATCCAAAAGCTCATAAACTGGCGTTTTTTCATCCTGCCATTCACCGAATGGTAACTACTCCTTTATCACCTGCCGATCAACAAAAGGAATTGAATGTCATCAAAGCGATTGCGGCTAATAATTGGTACAATCAGAATATGATCTATCACTTGTTCAGTAAGAAAACTTCCCAAAACTGTTCGACTTTGAACAACAACATCCCCACTGATAGCAAAGAAGCTAAAAAATTTATTTCCATTCCTTTCTTGGGTAATATATCGTATAGGATTAAACGTCTTCTAAAGAAAAAATATAACTGTAACGTCTCCTTCTCTACAGATAAGTTTAAAAAGAAATCTTGTACATTCAGTAGAGATTGCCAGCGATTGGTTTTCCAATTCAGGTGTTTACAAACTAACCTGTAATAACTGTCCTTCATATTACATTGGTCAAACAGGCAGAGCTGTGAAAACAGGATATAAAGAACACCTATTAGGTAAAAAAGGAGCGAATATACACAGCTCTACTTTTGCTGAACACCTCTTGATAGCCGGCCATACGCCTAAACAGTTAGAAGACACTGTTATCCTACACAGACAGGTCAAAGGGCGTAGACTAGATCTGTGGGAAGAATTACAAATTTTTAAACATCTAGAGCTCAAAGACGGTAATATACTGAACGACCAGTTGAACCTTGCTTGTAGACAATTTTTCGAAGGCTTTAAACCTGTACTGTTTATGGTATAACATTAATACTGCTAACGTCAGTGCTCTATTTTCTCAGGAAGCTATGATGCGCTTTCAAATCTTTAAGCTCACTACCCTTTATGTAATGTGGTTTTCTCACGATGTATGGCTGCCATTACATTGGCTCTTATGTGATTTTGTCTGGCTCTAAAACGTTGGTTCCCTGCGAATGTGTATTAACTGTATTGTGGACCAGGGTCGTAATTCTGTCTTAGGAGCCATTATTATCAATTTTAAAGTTCGGACATATATACCGTTTGTGGGGTTCACTAGTATAGTAATGTAATTTTTATATTTTGGCTGTATATGCCACTGCGTAACTCTCGCGGCGTAAGCGCCACCAGCATTTTTGATGTATAACTACAATAATTGTACCAAGGCTCCCATACTATTATAACGGGAGTGTTAAACGCTTTCCTTCTTTTTATTGTTACTTTATGTAAGGACGTTATTAATACTGATAATTTACACTTTGCTTTTGTACGCCAATTGGCACATGGTTCGCGCCACGAGCGCCACCTGCCTTGGCCGCAGAATAACTACGCTGGCCGATTACACTCAGTCGGTTGTGAGCTCTGCAACATCCATGTACTAATTTATATTTACGTGACAAACCCTATTTCTAGGGCGATATTTTAATTTTGACAAATGGATCTATGCAGACATTTGTGAAAACGGCGATGGTACATCAGTCCATACTAATGTAAAATTGTAAGTACCAGTCGTCGTTCTCATATTTTGTAATGCAAGAGCTCTCTAATTTGTGTTAAAAT
Organism: Schistocerca nitens; assembly: GCF_023898315.1. Taxonomy (NCBI): domain Eukaryota; kingdom Metazoa; phylum Arthropoda; class Insecta; order Orthoptera; family Acrididae; genus Schistocerca; species Schistocerca nitens. Next base: position 78,996,563 of record NC_064625.1, read on the forward strand.
CTATTCTTGACTTAAGTTTCATACCTTTCTAGTGTAAGCTATGATGTTCATTGTCCTTAGGCCACCTTCTGAAGAAGACAAATTTAAATTTGTTGAAACCTAGGTAAAGAATTCTTTATCCATTGCAACTGGTCGGCTGTTTATAATTTTATTACTCTCAACAACGTTTGGTTTTCAGACGAGGCGCATTTTCTTTTAACAAACAAAATGTACGCTTTTGGGCCACTGAAAACCCACAAGTGCTTCATGAACGACATCATTATGCTCCGAGGGTTACAGCGTGGGCAGCAGTCATGGACCTATTGGACCCTTTTTCATTGAAGAAGCTGTAAACAGCGTGCGTTATTTCAGCATGCTTCGCAATAGCTTCATTCCACAGCTTCTTGCAACTGCCTTGCCCTTCAACACGCAGTGGTTCATGCAAGAGGGGCCAAGGCCACATACTGCAAACACTGTGTTGGAGTTTTTACACGAGCATTTCGACATGCGGATCATTTCACTCAGGTTTCCAGGTCGCTTCAATGACGGACAAAATTGCCCCCCCGCCCCCCCCCCCCCCCCAATAGTCCAGACCTCAATCCATGCGACTTTTTTCTTTGGGGGTACCTAAAGGGAAGAATTTTCCCGAAACGTCCACGTGATTTAGTGGAGCTCAGAAGACTTATTCTTCAAGCTTGCAGTGAGATTACGGAAGACATGTGCCGTAGCGTAATCACTAACTTCAGTGTTCGTTTGAAGGAAGTTAGGGAACGAAATGGTGGACATATTGAGCGTGTGCTGAGTTAGAACAAATCTCCATGGACGGCTCTTCATTGTAGTATATGTTCCTTTCAGATTGTATTGACAAAGTTTATATTCAAAAACAAAATAGTTAACACATTTCGTACGCCACCCCGTATGTGATCTAGAAAAGATATATTTTAGTGTGTTATACAACCGGCTCTTCTACTAACACGAAATACGGAGTGCTGTCGACAGACGATTTTAGCCGTCTACTGCATCTTGTGCCATTTGGCAACAAAACGTAAATTTAGGTATAATGTTACGGAAGCTAGTCGTCGTACACGGGTTGGATAAAAAGTTGTGGCAACGCTATCATCATTCCCCACAGACTTTACTGACAGACGTTCACCGTGTTACATGCGTTCAATATAATCGCCCTGCATCTCGATTACCTTATCTCCCATGCCCCCCCCCCCTCCCCGGCTAGCAGCACCCCGCTCCCAGCCATCACATGTAAAGCGTCGTACACCGTCAGCGCATCCCCCCTCTGTCGATTTCTCGTAAGGATCGATAGGAATTGCGTCCCCTCTTGTGTTACAGCGTGTTACACGAAGAGGTTCGTCCAGTCAGGCGAAAGCAGGAACTTCTGCACGAGGCTCGCCGTGTACATTGTCATGAAAGGCGTTGCGTTGCGGTGCCAGAAGGAACATTGTTGTAAGCTCCGACCGTGTGCCGCTTCAGACTTGATCCACGCACGTTGTCCGTGCTTCCTAAACATACTGTCAAGGCGCTTGAACTTGCCTCCCGCACTTTCGAAATTATTCAAACTGCTGAAACGCGTACGTTTCATATGTATTCATTACCAGCGATGGCGAGGCATGACAGAATCTCTGACCAGAGAGTTATTTATCGTGGCTAGTCTGCGCTTGACCGCGCGAGAGTTCAGTTGCGTGTGGCGAGTCGGCAGAGGGAGTAGACAGTTGGATAGTTGTACTCAGTCAGTGCTAGTGTGTAGCGAGTCGGCATGCGTCCGCGGTGTGCTCTGCCCACGAGTCTGGTCCGGAATGTGGTGGACGATATGTATATTATTGTAGAAGGTAATGAAGCAGCATTGCGCTCAGCTAATAACGTATGTTAATTGTAATTAATTTGTTCAAAATGATGCCCCAATAATAACTTTTTATAAAGTAACTCATTTAAAGAAAAAGATTCATTTCAAGCTAAAGAATACTTCCTATGCATTCCCTCCAAGAATCAAAATTAAATATAGGCCAGCATTGCACGGAGCTGCGCCGAAAAATAAGAGCAGATATAGATGCAGTTTACTAAGGTAAGAATTTTGGTTTTTGTGTTCAGGTTTAATTATTTCACAGGGCCCAAGGTCAGCGCTGCTGCCTTTATAAATTTATCAGGTTTAATTATTGCTGTTGAGATGTTACATTCAGTTCATAGATCATTATTTAATTAATATTATTGTGCGTTTAATGATCAATCATCTTAACGTTAATTTTGTGGGGAGTTTACATTTGGGCCATTATTATTCTTTAATTTTGCAAGGAGGTTACGCTTGGGTCATTTTTATTATGCAGTTTTGTAGGAAGACAACATTTCACTTAACACTGACTTTCATATTCTTGCTGGGAGGTTACAATTTCACTATTATTGACTTTTAAAAGTATTGCGGGGAGGTTACACTGCATCTGAAACATAGTCGTCGCTACTGACTGCACTGTTACAGCTGACCTTCTGCTATCAGCTTCATGCGGCATCGTAGGTAGTGCTGGCACAACTTTTCGTCCAACCCGTGAATATGCACGATGTTTCCAATTGGCAACTAAGACAATCTGGGTTCATCGAGCTAGAGCGCAACTGAAAATCGTTAATCTTCGATTAAGATCGAGTGTACCTAAACAGACGAAAAAGAGGCTGAAACAATGAATTACTTCTGCCACTTACATCATATCTAGTTAGACTTTTAAGGTACGTAAAATGTTTTTATGTCTCCGTGACTGAAAGATTAGTAATCAACCTATATTCGGTTTCATGCCGTAAGTAAATGCAGATGAGTAGGAAAAATGAGCCGATAACAGTATTGGTAGCGTGCTGCTTGACACACTCACGTCGATTAAATATCTATGTGTAATGCTGCAAACTGATATGAAATGCAACGAGCATCTAATGATTGCCCTAGGGAATGTAATTGGTTGACTTTCGTCTTTGCGAGAATTTCACGAAAGTGTGGTTCATCTGTTAAGTAGATCGCATATGGGACATCCGCGCGACCTATTGTTGAGTAATGTTAGAGTGTTCGGCATCCGCACCAGGTCGGATTAGTAGCTGAGAGACACCGTCGTAGATCTGTTACCGGTGGATTCCAACAACACGTAAGTATTACGGTGATGCTTCGGAAACTCAAATGGGAACCACAGGAGGTTCAAAAATGGTTCAAATGGCTCTGAGCACTATGGTACTTAACATCTATGGTCATCAGTCCCCTAGAACTTAGAACTACTTAAACCTAACTAACCTAAGGACATCACACACATCCATGCCCGAGGCAGGATTCGAACCTGCGACCGTAACGGTCGCGCGGTTCCAGACTGTAGCGCCTAGAACCGCTAGACAACCGCGGCCGGCACCAGAGGAGGGAAGGAGATTTTATTTTCGTGAAGCACTATTGACAAAATATAGAGAACCAGCATTTGAAACTGACTGCAGAACGATTCCAGTACCACCAATATACATTTCGCATAAGGACCACACAGACAAGAGAAATTAGGGCCGTGCGGAGACATATTCAAGAAAAGCCACCGAAACTGGTACACCTGTCTAATATCGTGTAGGGCCCCCCGCGAGCACGCAGAAGTGCCGCAACACGACGTGGCGTGGATTCGACTAATGTATGAAGTAGTGCTGGAGGGAACCGACACCATGAGTCCTGCAGGGCTGTCCGTAAATCCGTAAGAGTACGAGGGGATCTAGATCTCCTCTGAACAGAACGTTGCAAGGCATCCCAGATACGCTCAATAATGTTCATATCTGGGGAATCAGGTGAGCAGCGGAAGTATTTAAAATCAGAAGAGTGTTCCTGGACCCAGTCTGTAGCAATTTCGGGCGGGTGGGGTGTCGCATTGTCCTGCAGGAAGTCCCCAAGACCGCAGGAATGCACCATGGACAGGAATGGAGGCAGGTGATCAGACAGGGTACTTCCGTTCGTGTCACCTGTCAGCGTCGTATCTAGACGTGTCAGCGGTCCCATATCACTCCAACTGCACACGCCCCACGTCATTACAGATTCTCCAACAGCTTGAACAGTTGTTGTTAATTTTTCCGGATCATATGGCCGTGGTCCATGGAATACTTCTATTCCTAACGTTGCGTCCAATACTACGTTGGACATCCTCCGAGGTATGGCTGGTCCTATCGAGTCCTGCTGACTGTCGGCAACAGTACCATCCGGTCGTGAAAGCCTTCATTGTATGAGCTTGAACAGTCCCCTGCCGACATGCAGAGTCCATGGGTTAATTAGATTGTCTCCATACCCGTACACGTCCATTCGCTGGGTGAAATTTGAAACAAGACTCGTCCGACCAGACAACATGTTTCCAGTCATCAACAGTCCAGTGTCGGTGCTGACTGGCCCAGGAGAGGCGTAAAGCTTTGTGTTGTTCGATCATCAAGGGTACACGAGTGCGCCTTCGACTCCGAAAACCCACATCGATGATGTTCCGTTGAATGGTTCGGGCGCTGGCACCTGTTGATGGCCCAACATTGAAATATGCAGCAATTTGCGGAAAGGTTGGCCTTCTGTCACGTTGAACGAGTCTCCTCAGTAGTAGTTGGTCCCGTTCTTGCAGCATCTTTTACCGGCCGCACTATGTCGGAGATTTTACCGGATTCCTGATATTCACGGTACACACTTGAAGTGGTCGTACACAAATATCCCCACTTCATCAGTAGGAGATGCTGTGTCCCATCGCTCGTACTCCGATTAAAACATCACTTTCAGACTCGCTTAAATGTTGAGAACCTGCCAGTGTACCCGATCTAACAAGTGCACCAGTCACTTGTTGCCTTACTTAGGTTTTGCCGACCGCAACTCCGTATTCTGCCCGTTTACATATCTCTGTATTTGTATACGCATGCCTATATCAGTTTCAATGGCGCTTCAGTGTAGTCGTTTTTTTCCCCCTTGCTCTATTTGCGAGTGGAACGGGAAAGGAATAGATTAGTAACGGTGTAGGATACGCTCCACCACGCACCATACGGTGGGTTGCGATGTACGTATGTATGTATACATGTATGGAGATGTGGACGTGTGGCAACAAACCTTAAATATTCGATGAATCGAAGTTAAGTGAAAATTTCTATTTTCGACCAGTCACATAGTGTTTCGTGTGTAAAACATTAGTTCCAGATATTTCTCTCACTAGAGTTCATTTCTTGTAAAAATTCATGTAGTTGATGGTTAAGACGATACCATATTTTTTTTTTTAAATCAGAAACGCACTTAAAATGACCTCCTGAATTCCGGTCGTGGAAGTGAATTTCCTGGTTAGCGAATCAACTTAAATCAGTTAACAAAGGAAAGTCTTCCGTCAAGATTACGTAGCAGTTAGATTGATTTCCGCGTGTGCCGGTGAAATAGCTTCATTTTTAACGATAATGTACAACCACTTGTTCGACGAAAAATCCGTACCTAAGAACTGGGAAATTGCCCAGATCACAAGATAACACAAGAAGGAAAATAAAAGAAAACCACATAATTATGAACCCATATCACCGATCTCGGATTGTATTACGATTCTGTAACATATGTGTTCTGCCATAATAAAAGGCTTGGACGAAAATCTATCGTCACATAAACACAACTGAACTTTTATTAGCACTGAACTATGAACTCCATCGAATGGATATCTCAGGCTGATTACTAATTCCATATTACTAGATTTTTGGATGGCTGCTTCACAAGCGCCATATAATTAAATTATGTGGCGTGGAGTATCGTTCCAACAGAGCCACTGGAGTTGTGACTTCATGCCGGAAATCTCACAATCCGTAGTAGTTGACGGGAAACCAGCTACTGCAACCTGAGCTACGTATGGGGTTTCCAGGGAATTGTAACAGGCCCTCTGTTGTTCTTAATTTACATTTATGGTTTAAGAGACAATCAGGGCAGTCCCCTTAGACAGCAGATAACGCTATCGCTTAGCCTTTAGTAAAGACATCAGAAGATCAAAACCAACTGCAAAATGATTTAGGAAATATGTCTGTATAGCACGAAACGTCACATTTGATGCTAAACAATCCTCCAACATGAGTAGCACAAAAATTCCGTTAAATTTGAGATCAACAATAAATCACACAAATTCAAAGGTATCACATTTGGGAACATCCATTGAAACTATTGCATACAATATGTTGTGGAGAAGACGAACTAAATATTGCGGTTTCTTGCCAGAACAGTTGAAAAGTTGCAACATATCCATTAAAGAGACTACCTACGCCATGCTTGTTGCTCCTCTTGAGGACTATTGTTGTGTACTGTGGGGACCATACCAGATGGGAATGACTGAGGACATAGGCAAAGTTAAAAAAAGGGTAGCTCGTTCTGTATAAATACAAAATAGCGGAGATAAGTGAGTTGGGATGGTATTCATTGAAACACAGATTTTTTTTCGTTGCAAAGGTTTTGAATACTCTGGTTTATTGGGTTGCTGCGTTAAGATCGTAACGTTTTTCCATAATTTAATAAATACAGCATATACACGTAACAGAGACTTCACTATTTACAACGGTCTGCCAACCCTGGGATAAGTTTCCGATTCCGCGACTGTACAAATCACGTGAGTTTTAAGAGAAGAGTTCTTGGTTGGTTGGTTGGTTGGTTGGTTGGTTGGTTGGTTGGTTGGTTAATTTAGGGAAGGGGGCAAACAGCGAGTCATCGGTCCCATCGGATTAGGAAGGGATGCGGAAAGAAGTCGCCTGTACCCTTTCAAAGGAACCATCCCAGCATTTGCCTGAAGCAGTTTTAGGGAAAACACGGATAACCTAAATCAGCTTCGCCTGACGCGGGTTTCAACCGTCGTTCTCCCGAATGCGAGTCTAGTGTGTCAACCACTGCGCCACCTCGCTCGCTCGAAATTTGTGCTAAAAAAGTTGTTTCTCATTTGAGGAACAAGAGAAAAATGGAAAAAATGACAAAGTGAAACATAGTAACGTATTGTAACTACTGCATAATACATTTATTATATGTATAAAAAGAAATATGATTTACAGGCCACTTAAGATGCTTCATAAATAACAGAAGCGAAACGCTTCCGGCTAGAAACACACTGCCTTTCGTTTATTTGCGTAGACAGAACGGACCTCCATGAATTTCAAGCAATTAAAGAACGACGGAAAACGAATAAAGGAAATATTTTTTTTAAATTTATAACTGAAAAGTCAAACACAAGTTTTGATACATAGAACTTAAAAAAAGCTTTCGCAATGAATTTTTTTCATAAAACCATTCATGCGTTGTTTCACTCCCTTAGGGGTTGAATTTCCAAAAACACTGAAACACGTTTTTTTTTTTTTAATTTCTGACCGAGAAACCAAATACCGATTTCCGTAGTTCTAGCTTCAGAATTGCCTTTATTGCGACATATTTCCAGAAATTCTTTCCCATATTTTTAGTATTATGTAGTTGTTAAAATATGGTTCAGTATAAGATGATCAGCACCTCCAAATTTCACGTTTTTGTCCTTAGCGGTTTGCGCTGGGTGATGATTTGTCACTCAGTCAGTCGGTTAGAACATTTCCTTTGTCATCTTTATAGATGACACACAGCTTAAAAAGGGGTTTATCTTTAATACGGAACATGTTCCTTGGAAGTTAGTCGCAATGTAGCACTAGCTTTTTACATTATTAACTTCCTTGCGGAAGAGTGTAGGAATAATTAGAATGAGGTGGCACTGTTTTTGAACGAACTGGGATGTTGGAGGCTCCTGTCTGTATATGGGCCTTCTTATTTAGGTCCTGCGTTGTTTCCGTAAGTACAGCGATGGTCCCTACTATAAGACCACGGCCGATTACCCCACCCTTACCAAACTAGACCTATAAGTATGCAAATGCGATCGTATGTGAATTACGGATTTCTTTTCTTGTTCTTGAATTGTAATATCGTGACTTGTCAGTTACCCTTGTCGAAGTGATCCAAGAATTATCGGAACTACCACCACTAGGAATACTTAAACTATCAAACACTTGTGATGGAAGTAGTAAAAAGAGTCCCACCCATAACGGGAAAAAATGCGGTTTCGCCCTGTTTGTAGGTAAGAGAGTAATGAAAGGTAATTTTCCTGGCGGGTGGGTTAAGACTGTGTACCAGAGAAAGAGGAACGCACTGAAACACAGATGATACGGAGAGGAGAGTGAGAAATTATGTAACTAAAAAAAAAAGTTTTTTTTTAATGCAACTAGCAGAAGTAGTTCGCATTTTATTGTTTGTGACAGGAAGTGTGTGCGGTGTGGCCATAAAGTCTCGTTAATTTTTAAGAAATGATGATTGGACTTAAATACTGCCTAATTAAAATCTTATCTTGAGGTGCAAGAGTATTTCACTCGGAAATTTCACAAGCCAACAACAAAAGCAAACATTTTAAAATTTTGTAAATGGCGGGAGCAGCAACCGTAGGATGAAATCTTTTTGTAGAAATAGTAAACGGCCAGTCATTTGCTACTGATCGGCTGTTTACCATTTCTACAGGAAAAGCAAACATGCGGTTACTCATAAGCAAGTCTCAAAGAACTGGCAACGTTTCCCATGAACTGCGCCTCGCGTGACATTCAGCGCCACGGGACACAGTTCATAAAAACAGAGATGCAATCGGAGGAGGTACGAATGTATCCAGTCATAGTTTAAGCAGTTAGTTAGACGTGGATTCACACTTTACGCTATAGAAAATAAGCCTACCACATCCAGGTGCTTCACAGATTAAACCACGAAGTTCACCATGCTACGCGTTACGTTTTGATCTTCTGCACAACGAACAACTCACGGATCAAATTTTGTTTGCAGATGAGGCCATATTCTGCATCTGCGGAAAAGTTAACAAACACACCTGCCACATACCGCCTTACGAGCCGCCTCACGATACCACTGAATGGCAAAGATACACAGAAAATGTGAATGAGTGTCTTAGATTCTGAAAAAGTTTGTGGAGACTTGCGCCCCCCCCCCCTTTCTCTCTCTCTCTCTCTCTCTCTCTCTCTCTCTCTCTCTCTCTCTCTCTCTCTCTCGCTGAGGGTACAATTACAGGAAACATCTGCCTTGATATACTGGAGCAGTTCTTGAAACCTAAGGTTCAGAAAGGAAACGTTGCTGACACTGTTGTGTTCCAACAGGATGGAACATCCCTTCATTTTGCTAAAGCAATCATAAACCCACCAGCGGATCGAACAGCACAGCTTCAGTATGACTGTGACCATGATATTCGCTTGGGTGTAAATAAAATCAGTCTTTCTCATTTTCTTTTATTTTTTAATTTTTTTATCAGTCTTCCGACTGGTTTAACGCAGTCCGCCACAAAGTTCTCTGCTACGCCAACCTCCTCATTTCAAGGTGGCCCTTGTAATCTACGTCCTCAGTTACTTGATGGATATGTTCGAATTTCTGTGTTCGTTAACAGTTTCTACCCTCCATACCGCCGTCTTTCCCATACAGTTTCTCTCGCAGATTCTCCGGAGAACCTCCTCATTCCTTACCTTTTATCAGCCCACCTAATTTTCAATTTTCTACTGTAGCACAACATCTCAATGCTTCAATTCACTTCTTTTTCCGATTTCCCCACACTCCTTATCTCGCTACTATACAATACTACGCTCCAAACGCACAATCTCAGAAATTTCTTCCTCAAATTAAGGCCTATTTTGGAAACTAGTAGACTTCTCTTGGCCAGGCATGCCCTTTCTGGCAGTGGTATTCTGCTTTTGATGTCCTCGTTGGTGCGTCGCCATTGGTTATTTTGCTGCTCAGACAGCAGAATTCCTTAACTTCATCTACTTCGTGATCACATCTTCCGATGTTGAGTTTCTCGCTATTCTCATTTGTGCTGATACTCGTTACTTTTGTGTTTCTTCAGTTTACTCTCAGTCCATATTCTGTACTAGTTAGACTGCTCATTCCATTTAGCAGATCCTGTACTACTTCTTCACTTTCACAAGGGATGGCAATGTCATAAGCCAATCTTACAACTGAAATCCTTTAACCTTGAATTTTTATTCCACTTTTCAAATTTTATTTCCATCACTGCTTCGTCGACGTACAGATTCAATAATAGGGGGCGAAAGACTACAGCCCTGTGTTATACTCTTTTTTTTTTAATTCTAGCGCTTACTTCTTGGTCTTCCACGCTCATTGTCCCATCTTGTCTTTCGTACATTTTGTATCTGACCCCTCTTTTTCCCATAGCTTACCCTATTTTTCTGAGAATTTCTAACATCTTGCACCTTTTTACGTTGTCGAAAACTTTTTCCGGGTCGACAAATCCTATGAACGTGTCTCGATTTTTCGTTAGTTTCCTTCCACCAGCCGGCCTGTGTGGCCGAGCGGTTCTAGGCCCTTCAGTCTGGAACCTCGCGAACACTACGGTCGCAGGTTCGAATCCTGCCTTGGGCATGGATGTGTGTGATGTCCTTAGTTTAGTTAAGTTTAAGTTGTTCTGAGCTCTCGGGGTCTGATGACCTCAGATGTTAAGTTCAAAATGGTTCAAATGGCTCTGAGCACTATGGGACTTAACTTCTGAGGTCATCAGTACGCTAGAACATAGAACTACTTAAACCTAACTAACCTAAGGACATCACACACATCCATGCCCGAGGCAGGATTCGAACCTGCGACCGTAGCTGTCGCGCGGTTCCAGACTGTAGCGCCTAGAACCGCTCGGCCACTCGCATAGTGCTCACAGACATTTGAACCATTTTTTTTCCCTTTCACTATCAGCTGCAACGCTAGAACTGCCTTTGTGGGGCCTTTACATTTCCTAAAGCCAATCTGACGTTTTCTAACAGATCCTAAATTTTATTCTCCGTTCTTCCGTGTTTATTCCCATCAGAAACTTGAATGCATGAGCTGCTAAGCTTATGATGCGACAGTTGTCGCACTTGTCGCCTGTTGGCTATGTGAAAGGATGTGCTTCAGAATGTATTTATATATCAGACGATGTCAGCAATACTTCAAAAAGGACGGAGTTAATTTTGAAGTGCGATGACAATGTATACAAAGACTGGTAACAAACATACATGCAGTTTAGGTTACCTTTCATTCGGAAAGTGGGTGCACTCAACGACTGTTATGTGACTTATAAAGTAAGGAGTGCAGCAATCAGTCGTCCGTTTTTTCGGATTTTATCACGCAAATCCCGATTTCGGCTAGTAGCTAGCCATTCTCCATGCACTATTTTCTTTTCTCAATGCATGCAAGTCCCTGTTTTTCGGGTGTCAGTCACAGTTCTTTGAATAACAGAAATTAGAGCATTGAGAATGGCCAGCTACAAGGCGAAATCTCGATTTACGTAATAAATCTAAAAAAAGGACGACTGATTGCTGCACTCTAGAATTTATAAGAGACATGCATATAATGTAAATGCATCCATTATTTAATAGAAATTGGCCAAGACTTTATGACTACCCCGTATGTCCTAAGTTTTGGAGAAAAAGTTACGGGGATGACGATAGGAAACGGAGCAGCTGTTTCTTAAACATAATACGCTGCGTCTATGATGGGTACTGAGTGAGGTGAGGGCGCTTTGCAGCCGGGAGGACGACGGTTCACATCCCTCATGAACCTCCAGTTTTATGTTGTCATCGGCACGTTGAACCCCAGTCTCCATATATTTTTATCCGAGGGTAGGGTGACTTCTGCCGAAAACAGGCAGCACCTGCTGATACAATGTGTGCAGAATACAGGGTGTAACAAAAAGGCAGGGCCATATTTCTGCCAAGCTTTTCTTACACGTGGATTAGGAAAATATGTTACACGGACATGGTTCCGGAAACTCTACAACCATTTAACACATTAATCTTGGGAAATACATTCGAAAAGAGCTCATCAGCACAGTATGAAACACTTTCCTAAATGAAACGTTCAGAAGTCCTCTCTTAGCAAGGAAAGACGTATCAACTCGCCGTAGCGTTGAATCCCAGATGCGCCGAAGTATTGCTGGAGAATTGCGTACTGTTTCGCAGTCCTCCGAAATACGGACACGAAGATTCCGCACATCCTGTACCGGGGATCCGTACACAAGAGCTTTCAAATGCCACCACAAATAAAAGTCTAGTAAGTCAGGGAATTGATACACCTCTACCTCTCCATTTGTCACGGAATCTGTTATTTAAAAGCATACGAACACTAACACTAAAAAAGATGAGCAGCTCCACAGTTTGTAAAGTGCATGCTTTGTCACAGTCGGAAGGGCGCATGGTCTAGCAGAACAGGTAGAGTGTGGTAGGTTTCTCCGTTGAGCGTGAGTGGAAGGACATGACATCCTGTCAGCAACAGTATCGGCCAGAACTGACATAAAATCCTTCTTGATGACGTGATAGCACAATTTCGTGATTGTTATCGTCAGACCATACACACTGATTGTGAAAATTTACAATCCGATCCCGTTGGAACGAAGCCTTCTATGCGAACAGCACATCTGCACTGAAGAGAGGGTTGAAACATTGTTGAATCAACCATACGGGGAAGTAAACGAAGTTTACTCGCACTTGCGAATATGGACAACCGTCAGCTGTGCAGTGGAAGGAAACGAATGAACACTAGTGCCAGATTGTAACCGGGATTTCCAGCTTACAGCGAGATATCTCCTTAGCATTAAGCTATCCGACCACGACATGACTTGACCCAAACTACCATATGTCGTCACGACGCACACATGTCCGAAGGAACTTTGAATCGTACTTCGGAACAACACAAGCACTGCCGGGTCGTATTTATCCGCCATCACCGGGCAAGCGACTTCCGATTAAAATGTATTCCCGTTCAGAAATATACATAATGGATGTACGAGTGAATGTTTTAGAAGCATCGATGACACATTGAAGTTAGGGTCTGGTCGGGATAGCCTAATGGTAAGGTAACCGCTCGCAATAAGTGGGGAAGTCCGGATCGAGTGGCGGTCCGGTACAAATGTTCGATGATAGAGCTGATGGTTGTCCACGTTCGTAACTGCCAATACATTTCGTGTATTTCATAGCGGCTGTAGTCCCCGCACTGCCTGTTCCTTCGGACGTGCATGCGTACACTCTGAGGACCGTCAATAGCTTCTTCTGTCGGGGCATTGTCGTCGTGGAAAATTCTCCAGATATAAACGTTGAGCGCCAGGGCTATTACCCTCTGATAATGCGTACAACAAGTGGAGTCTGCCAACCCCGCATTTCAATACACTCCCACAGCAGTGTAAAGGATGATCACTAAACAGCTGATGCTACTTACTTGTATAGCCCGTGATGAAAGCTAAATACTTGACGCTACGTGCTGGTTACTGGTAGATAAATTAGGTTAGTCGCTTGTCAACACAAGCAATGAAGTGACTCATGCCAACGTAACAAAAAAATGGTGCAAATGGCTCTGAGCACTATGGGACTCAACTGCTGAGGTCATTAGTCCCCTAGAACTTAGAACTACTTAAACTTAACTAACCTAAGGACATCACACACATCCATGCCCGAGGCAGGATTCGAACCTGCGACCGTAGCGGTCACGCGGTTCCAGGCTGTAGCGCCTAGAACCGCTCGGCCACCTCCTTTGTTGATGGACTACATTTTCTAAGGACTCTCCCAATCAATCTCTACCTAGGGGACTGATGACCTCAGATGTTAAGTCTCATAGTGCTCAGAGCCATTTGAACCATTTTGAAGTACGCAAGCGTTTTTTCTTTTTTTTTTAATATTTATATCTCCTATATCTGACATCATTACCATCGCAGATACAGACTTGCATAAACGATTCAGCAGTTGTGTGGTATGCCCTTCCCAAGTGAATTTATTGTCTGGTGTAATCCCAGAAGTTTAACACTGTCAGTCTCTACTATCGGCATGTCGTCATATGTCACACACATGCTGGAAGGAAATGTCTAATAGGTTCTGAATGGCGTATAGTGGCTCTTTTCGAAGTTTAATGGCTGTCGATCAGCTTGAAACCATTTATTAATATATACTGCTAGGTGCCGTGATCGACTAATAATGTTGTTGTTGTTGTTGTTGTTGTTGTTGTCTTCAATCCTGTGTCTGGTTTGATGCAGCTCTCCATGCTACTCTATCCTGTGCAAGCTTCATCTCCCAGTACCTACCGCAACCTACATCCTTCTGAATCTGCTTAGTGTATTGATCTCTTGGCCTCCCTCTACGATTTTTACCCTCCACGCTGCCCTCCAACTAAACTGGTGATCCCTTGATGCCTCTGAACATGTCCTACCAACCGATCCCTTCTTCTAGTCATGTTGTGCCACAAATTTCTCTTCTCCCCAATTCTATTCAATACCTCCTCATTAGTTATGTGATATACCCATTAATCTTCAGCATTCTTCTGTAGCACCACATTTCGAAAGCTTCTATTCTCTTCTTGTCCAAACTATTTATCGTCCATGTTTCAGTTCCATACACGGCTACACTCCAAACAAATAGTTTCAGAAACGACTTCCTGGCACTTAAATCTATACTCGATGTTAACAAATTTCTCTTCTTCAGAAACGCTTTCCTTGACATTGCCATCTACATTTTATATCCTCTCTACTTCGACCATCGGCAGTTATTTTGCTCCCCAAATAGCAAAATTCCATCACTACTTTAAGTGTCTCATTTCCAAATCTAATTCCCTCAGCATCACCCAATTTAATTCGACTACATTCCATTATCCTCGTTTTGCTTTTGTTGATGTTCATCTGATATCCTCCTTTCAAGACACAGTCCATTTTGTTCTACTGCTTTTCCAGGTCCTTTGCTGTCTCTGCCGGAGTTACAATGTCATCGGCGAACCTTAAAGTTTTTATTTCTTCTTCTTTAATACCTACTCCGAACTTTTCTTTTGTTTCCTTTACTGCTTGCTCAATATACAGATTGAATAACATCGGGGAGAGGCTACAACCCTGTCTTACTCCCTTCCCAACCACTGCTTCCCTTTCATGTCCCTCGACTCTTATAACTGCCATCTGGTTTCTGTACAAATTGTAAATAGCCTTTCGCTCTCTGTATTTTACCCCTGCCACATTCAGAATTTGAAAGAGAGTATTCCAGTTAACATTGTCAAAATCTTTTTCTAAGTCTACAAATGCTAGAAACGTAGGTTTGCCTTTCCTTATTCTGTCTTCTAAAATAAGTCGTAGGGTCAGTATTGCCTCACGTGTTCCAATATTTCTACGGAATCCAAATTGATCTTCCGGGAGGTCGGCTTCTACAAGTTTTTCCATTCGACTAATAACATAATAACAATAATCGATTACGAAATAATATCACACGCGCTACATCCTGAGGAGTTTTACCGCGCCGGTTTGTCTTCTAGACGGGCTTCCCGAGCCATATGTACGTCTCTGAATATCTCGCTGTGCCACAAACTTCGCTGCCATCGGTACGATTTAGTCCTCCCAGAGGCCGCTGCGCCAGACAGAACTCTGCGACTGTGACCGGCGAAGACGGCGCACCGAGCGCGTCCCCTGTTCAAATGAGAGTCGCTATTTCACTTCTCGTAGACGTATGCGCACTGCAGAGCGCCTCTAGAAATGACTACATCCCTTTGGGTCGTCCGCAGCGTTCCAGATCCGCCGTGACTTGTGTACTGAAGTCACGAGCACCGCGCTTGCACTACAACTTTATGCAGCAAAATTTCCCGGTGCAGCAGAATGCGCCTTTCGCAGCGGGGTATTTTGTACCCCCCTGTAAACTCCCTTCCGAGTAACTTGCTGCCCTCGCCAGACCGGGTAACTGCGGCACTGGTCTGGCTAGCGACCCAGTTTTCCCTCTTTCTTTGCAGACGCTGTGGGGCCAGACTGAAACTTTTCGTCCACACGTATCTAGAAACGTCTTCTCTTACGACTGTCTCAGTAGCTGGTCGGCCAGATAATCCCCCACTGCTTCGTCTCCCAGCAGTCTGCTAGACAATGTATTCCACGTGGGGATGTTGCACTGTAAAACACACACACGCTACAGAAATATCCGCGCACTCGGACGATACAAATGGCTCTGAGCACTATGGGGCTTAACATCTGAGGTCATCAGTCCCCTAGAACTTAGAACTACCTAAACCTAACTAACCTAAGGACATGACACACATCCATGCCCGAGGCAGGATTCGAACCTGCGACCGTAGCGGTCACGCGGTCCCAGACTGAAGCGCCTAGAACCACACGGCCACACCGGCCGGCTCGGACGATACAGTGAGCTTCCTTGCATGCTGGCAAAATAAAAGCATCTGTGACGGAATTTCGTCCGGAGCACTTTAACGGTATAAGACGATCGTCAGAGAAAGTCAGCTAACCAACATCGTAGTACCAGGCTGAAGAAATATCTTCTTTCATTTTGTTACAACGATATTACCCATTTGGCTGATATTGAACGAATTCCTTATTAAGTTACATGCGTTTCACACTAACGGAAGATAGAGCTGTTGTTGCTTCTAGAGGTAAAATGGAAAGTGAAGCCGGCCGTTGTGGCCGAGCGGTTCTAGGCGCTTCAGTCCTGAACCACGCGGCTGCTATGTCGCAGGTTCGAATCCTGCCTCGCGGATGGACGTGTGTGATGTCCTTAGGTTAGTTAGGTTTACGTAGTTCTAAGTCCAGGGGACTGATGACCTCGGATATTAAGTCCCATAGTGCTTGGAACTATTTGAATTTGAAAAGTGAAATAAATATACATTAATCCATAATCACGACAACTGTTTCCTTAACGAACGACACCACTGTCCCATTTTAAGCTGTTATAACAGCATTTATTCACAGACAAATAATTTCCGGCAAGCGACCAACGTCATTGATTTAATATTGCATCAAGGTTAAGGAATGTTCCTTGGCTCCAAACACACCATTGCATTTAGCATACAAGACATAATTAATACCTTAACTGCTCGATAACAATGGTCATGTTACCGATGATATCGCCACTAAGGTACTGCTATAAAACAGTTATACGAAATTACTTTACGAAAGAATACAAAGTAAATATTCGAGACATCGTATTAGTAAGAAATGCCAACATGAGTAACTTCGAAATTGGTTACGTCGGTGTAGCGAAGCACTACATAATAAAGGGAAAATATAGCACTCAGGTTCTTTTCAGAGTCTATTGATACAGTAGCTTCATACTTAGCAATTGTATACAACCGCTCGCTCATTGAACGATCCGCTCCTGAAGACTGGACAGTTCTACACGTTATACCAGCACTGAAGAAAGCACTCAGTCGTCAGGCCACAAGTGGCTCATCGGGACCATCCGACCGCCTTGTCGTGCTCAGTTGAGGATGCGGATAGGAGGGGCATGGAGTCAACACACCACTCTCCCGGTCGTTATGATGGTTTTCTTTGACCGGAGCTGCTACTGTTCGGTCGAGTAGCTCCTCAATTGGAATCACGAGGCTGAGTGCACCCCGAAAAATGACAACAGCGCATGGCGGCCTGGATGGTCACCCATCCAAGTGCCGGCCACATCCGACAGCGCTTAACTTCGCTGATCTGACGGGAACCGGTGTATCCACTGCGGCAAGGGCGTTGCCTACTGAAGAAAGGAAGTACGAATAATCTGATTAATTATAGACGCGCACACAAAGGTCGATTCGCAATACAATATGTGGAGTATCGTCTCAATTGTGCGACTGGATTCGTGATTCCTTGCCAGAAAAGTCACAGCTCATAGCAACTGATGGAAAGTCGTCGAGTAGGAGAAAGGTGAAATCTAGTACTCCACAAGGAAGTTTCGTGGGCTCTCTGTTGTGCCTTATCTACATAATCGGTTTAGGAGACCATACAGTGAGCCCTCTTAGGCTGTTGCCAAGTGATGCTGTTATTTATCGACTAGTAAAGTCGTCAGAAGATCAAACCCAATCGCTAAATGATGTAGACAAGATATATTCATGGTGCGAAAGATGGAAATTGACCCCAAATAACAAAAAGCGTGAGATAATGCGTATGAGTACTAGACGGAATCCGGTAAATTTCGATGGCACGAAAAATCACACAAATCTAGGCGCTGTCAATTCAAGTAAATGGCTAGGAATTGCAATTACGAACAACTGAGTCTGGAACCATCTCGTTGAAAATGTTGTGGGGAAGGCAAACCGAAGACTTAGTTGTGATGACACACAACACATAATAGATTTAGTAAAGGGACTACCTGTACCATGCTTGTCCTTCCCCGACTAAAGTACTGGTGTGCAGTATGAGACCTTTACCATGAAGGATTGACGGAAGACATTGAAAAACTTAAAAGAACGGCAACTCGTTTTGTATTACAGCGACATTCGATGTGTTCGTCTAACCTGATACGGATGCCACACCGCACAGCATTACTCCGGAAGAGGGTGAACAAGCGTGTTATAAGCAGTCTCTTTGGTAGACATGTTGCATTTTCTAAGTATTCCAGCAATAAATCACAGTATTTGGTTTGCTTTCCGCACAACATCATCTGTTTGATAATATAAATTTAAGTTATTCCAAATTTCAATCCCTAAGTATTTAGTCGAATTTTCAACCTTTCGATTTGTGTGATTTATCGTCCAACAGTAATTTAACGGCTTCCTTTTAGTGCTCGCGTGGATGGCTTCACAGTTTTCATTAAAGAGTCAATTACCATATTTCGCACCATCCGATCATCTTAAGAGTGCTTCTGATCTTCTGGTGACTTTCCTAGCTGCTAAATAACAGCATCACTTGCAAACAGTCTAAGAGGCTTGAATAGATGGTCTCATAAATCGTTTACCCAGATAAGGAAAAGCAGAGAGCCCACAACACTTCCTTGGAGAATGATGAGTATCACTTCTCTCTTGTTCGATGTGCTTCGGTCGGCTACTACTAACTGTGACCTTTCTGACACGAAACTACGAAACCACTAGCACAACTGACACGATACTCCAAAGGAATGAAATTCGATTGGTTGTCGCTTGCGAGATACCGTATCCAAAGCCTTTTGGAAATGTAGAAATGTGCAATCAATATGAGACACCTTTCGTGAGAATAAAGAGGTGATAGTGTATCACAAGAACGATAGTTTCTGAATCTGTCTTGCTCGAGGTAATTCACAACTTTCGAACATAGTACACACATCAGAAAAAGATTTGCATCACTCCGGTTCCCAGAGCTCCTGAAGATAGACGTTGACAGTTAATATTGTATCACAGACACAGTCCCTTTAACTGTTCAGAAATTTCACTAAACTCTCCTAAGGATGAAAACAACCATGCTTGAGCAGCGCCTATTAGACGGAGGGGGTTCGACAGCCAATCAGTTGCAGTCGCTCCACGAGGAAAGAGGTACATGGCTCGTGTTGTCTGTAGTTCAACCAAGCCTAGACGGTCAATACCGCGGTTCGATCGCGTCCGTATTGTTACTTCGTGCCAGGAAGGGCTCTCAACAATGGAAGTGTCCAGCCGTCTCCGAGTGAACCAAAGTGGTGATGTTCGGATATGGAGGGGACAAAGAGAGATAGGAACTGTAGATGACATGCATCGCTTAGGCCGCCCAAGGGCTACTACTGCAGTGGATGACCGCTACCTACGGATTATGGCTCGGAAGAACCCTGACACGAACGCCACCATGTTGAATAATGCTTTTCCTGCAGCCCCAGAACGTCGTGTTACGTCTCAAACTGTGCGCAATAGGCTGCATGATACGTAACTTCATTCCCGAAGTACATGGCGAGGTCCATCTTTGCAAGGACATCACCATGCAACGCGGTACAGATGGGCCCAACAACATGCTGAATGGACCGCTCAGGATTGGCATCACGTTCTCTTCACCGATGACCGTCGCATATGCCTTCAAGCAGACAATCTTCGGAGACGTGTTTGAGGGCAACCCGGTCAGGCTGAACGCCTTAGACACAGTTTCCAGCGAGTGCAGCAAGGTGGAGGTTCCCTGTTGTTTGGGGTGGCATTATGTGGGGCCAACGTACGCCGCTGGTGGTCTTGGAAGGTGCCGTAACGGCTGTACGATACGTGAATGCCATCCTCCGACCGATAGTCCAACCATATCGGCAGCATACTGGCGAGGCATTCTTCCTGGACGACAATTCGCGCACCCATCGTGCACAACTTGTGAATGACCGTTCGGAATAACGACATCGCTCGACTAGAGTGGCCAGCATGTCCTCCAGACGTAGATACCATTGAACATGCCTGGGATAGATTAGAAAGGGCTGCTTATATACAACATAACCCATCAACCATCTACGGTGAATCGCCGTTGAGGGGTGGGACAATCTGGACCAACGATGCCTTGATGAACTTTTGTATAGTATTCAACGACGAATACAGGCATGCATCATTGCAAGAGGACGTGCTGCTGGGTATTAGAGGTGCCGGTGTGTACAACAATCTGGAGCACCACCTCTGAAGGTCTCGCTGTATGGTGGTACAACATGCAGTGTGTGGTTTTCATGAGCAATAAAAAGGGCGGAATTTATTTTTATGTTGATCTCCATTCCAATTTTCTGTACAGGTTCCGGAACTTCAGGAACCGAGGTGATGCAAAACTTCTATTGATGTGTGTGTGTGTGTGTTCCAAAGTCCTATTGCAAATCTACGTCAGTGATATGCGTCTGTTCAACTGTCCGGTTGATTGATAAATATGGAGCTATTATATCAGGATACTCTGAGAGGAATGTAGACCGTATACAACCTGGACCGGAGGACTTGACTTTGTTAAATGAGTATCTGAGTACCCCTCGTTGTCCGGGTACGTATTATTTCGAATCTCATGTTATTCCATCTCCTTTCACCCAGCGCCCCGTCCACCTCCACCATCCTCCACTCTCTCTCCATCCCCTCCTCAGCGCATCTCACTATGTCCTCCTCTTTCGTTTCTCTGTCCATTTCGTCCTCTCCCCCCTCTCTGTACATTCCCTAACCCCTATCTCAGTCAATCTCCAGCTCCTCCTGCCTGTATCTATTTCCTCTTTCCTCTCGCTGCATTTCGTCCTTCCTTCTCTCTCAACAGGTTACCACACTTACCCCAATAGGGGTATATAATACGCCTACCAAATTTGACTGAAATCGTTCCAGATGTTTAGGGTGAAGTTTGCCCGCACACGATCATGTCACATACATTTCACTCGTATTTTTACACATAATGACACCGACGGGAAAAAATCACAATTCCACAAAGGAGTTGCGCGACATAAACGAAAGCTGGTAGACATGTTTCTACGTGCGAAAGATAATGTGTATACCTATTTCACACCAGTCGCACACGAATGCTTTAAAAACGCCCTGTAACGGTCGTGAGTGTTAGTTACATTTGAGAGTGTATGTGGTGAGTTGTTTATCGTCAAAAATGCCTTTAAGGCAAAAAGACGCCATTGTCATGACCCTACTGACTTTGAACGAGGCGGTGTAATAGCGCTACGAGAAGCTGGCTGTTCTTTCTCCAGTATCGCAGAAAGACTTGTCAGGAACGTACGCACTGTACATCACTGCTGGCAGCGGTGGTAGCGAGAATGTACGGTCGCTAGAAGGCCGGGCTCCGGACGACCACGTGGCACCACCGAGAGGGAAGACTATCGTGTTCGGCATATGGCTGTGGCGTCTCGTAATGTGCAGCAGCAATTTGAGCAGCATTGGCACCATACTAACAAAACGAACTGTTACAAATCGGTTACTTCTAGGACAGCTCCATGCCGTACGCCCTGTATAGCTTGCATTCCACTGACCTCAAACCACCGCCATTTTGCGACTTCAATGGCGTCAAGCGAGAGCTAATTGGACGTCATGTCGTGTTTTCTGAAGAAAGCTGGTTCTGCCTCGGTGCCAGTGACGGCCGTGTGTTGTTTAGGCGGAGGCCAGTTGAGACCCTGCCAGCAACCTGTCTGCGTGCGAGACACACTGCACCTGCACCTCGAGTTACGGTCTTGGATGCGTTTTCGTACGACAGCACGACCACTCTCGCGGTTCTCCCACACACCGTCACTGCACATTGGTACGTCGATATTAGGCTTCGATCCGCTGTGCTGCCATTCACGAGCAGCATTACAGATGTTGTCCAACAGGATAACGCTCGCCCACATACCACTGCTGCAACTCAACTTCCTCTACAGATCGTCGAAATGTTGCCTTGGCCTACTCGATCACCCAATCTGTCTCCAATCGAGCACATACGGGACATCACACACTCCAGTGTCATCCACAAACAATATTAACTGTCCCTTTACTGACCAACCAGGTGCAACAGACATGGAACTTGTAACGCCGGAAATGCATATCCTCCTATTTCCATCTGTTGTACTATAATTTTTTTTCCTTGTTTTGTTACCTCAAGATATGACATTTCTGTTTCTTTATATATTGTAATTGTTTTACTATTTGTATATATACAGGGTGATTCAAAAAGAATACCACAACTTTAAAAATGTGTATTTCATGAAAGAAACATAATATAACCTTCTGTTATACATCATTACAAAGAGTATTTAAAAAGGTTTTTTTTCACTCAAAAACAAGTTCAGAGATGTTCAATATGGCCCCGTCCAGACACTCGAGCAATATCAACCCGATACTCCAACTCGTTCCACACTCTCTGTAGCATATCAGGCGTAACAGTTTGGATAGCTGCTGTTATTTCTCGTTTCAAATCATCAATTGTGTCTGGGAGAGGTGGCCGAAACACCATATCCTTAACATACCCCCATAAGAAAAAATCGCAGGGGGTAAGATCAGGGCTTCCTGGAGGCCAGTGATGAAGTGCTCTGTCACGGGCTGCCTGGCGGCCGATCCATCGCCTCGGGTAGTTGACGTTCAGGTAGTTACGGACAGATAAGTGCCAATGTGGTGGCGCTCCATCCTGCTGAAATATGAATTGTTGTGCTTCTTGTTCGAGCTGAGGGAACAGCCAATTCTCTAACATCTCCAGATACTGTAGTCCAGTTACAGCAGCACCTTCGAAGAATAAGGGACCAAAAACTTTATTGGCTGAAATGGCGCAGAAAACGTTCACCTTACGCGAGTCCCGTTCATACTGAGTTGTTTCCCGCGGATTCTCAGTGCCCCATATACAGACATTGCCGTACTCAATAACACAAAAAGCTTTCTGTTGAGCGGTCGCCATCTTAGCATCAACTGACGCTGACGCCTAGTCAACTGCGCCTCAAGCGAACAAATGTACAACTAAATGAAACTTTATAGCTCCCTTAATTCGCCGACAGATAGTGCTTAGCTCTGCCTTTTGTCGTTGCAGAGTTTTAAATTCCTAAAGTTGTGGTATTCTTTTTGAATCACCCTGTATATATATATATATATATATATATATATATATATATATATATATATATATATGCATTTATGTCGATGTATAATTGGTTTGTTTTGTAAATATTATTTGTATTTTACGCTGGGTCTTGCCTAGGGAAAACTATGCTATAGAACGAATAAATCGATAGGTCGTGTGGAGAACGAAAGTGTTTAGGATCTTTGGTAGTGTTAACTCTGTCGCGTGGAGCGCGGGCAGAGAGAGTCTGGCTGGGGTAGGGCGGTGGGGCAGGTGTGTTGTGTGACGCTCCCGCGAGTTGCCGCGGTTTCGGGATTTGGCAGCATGTAATTGCGCTCGACTTACTATGATAGTTTCTGACACGGTGTCGCGGACGGGAAGCACTAGCTGGCACATATCGAGAGCCTGTTTCGCCTGGTGACAGGGTCGAGAAGAAGGCGCGCCAGCATCCAGCTTCTGCAACAGCGACGGCCGACAATGAGTGACTGTCGCCACCTCCTCGATCGACGACGTCAAACCTTCAATCAACCAACAAGGAAGACTAGAAGCACGTAAAGTTTCAGAACTGTATGGCAGACCTCAGCTTTTAAAATTGTTGCATCACAAAATTACAGCAACTTAGCATGAACCTTTGTTGCTCATTGTCCCAATTGCATTACCAAGCAGGGTCCCCTCCATTTCCGGAATGAACCCGAGTGTCGTTGAAATTCAAACGCCAGCATTAAAGTAATAGCATTCGCTTTCACAGCTTTAATTTCAAAGTTCAGTTAAGGTATTCATAGCTGGCTACAATATTTAGATTACACAAGCACAAATTAAGAGTGCGAGTTTTGTTATCATATTTTAGCTTACCTGTGACTGCAGCTCAGCTTGGTACGTACTAAATTTTACTATTGTTAATTGTTCAGAATCATTTAATTCAAGTTCAAAGTTAAATCTCTTATTTCTAAATTGCGTAGATTCAAGTTGCTTTTGAAATGATTGTTGAGGTAGCCCAAGTCTAACCGTATTTTACTGAATTTCGATGTGCTTCAGAAACAAAGCTCACTATTAATTTCAGTCACTAAGTTAACTTTCAATTTTCCGGTTTTATTAATTCTTTTGCTAAATTAAGTCAGAGTGTAGCGAAATTTATTGCTTCTGACAAACTTTCAGTTTTCACACTACACGTGTGAACCTTCAGTTGCCACGCTTCTAGTGCTAATTATATGTGTAATAACCTTTCTTTTTCAGTTACTATAGTAATTGTCCATAGGACTGACGACCGTAATTTCCCCCAAATCTCAAATATCTAATTGCCGCTAGTTAATTGTTAACGTAACGGCCGCACATTTACTTTATTAACTTCACCCCTTTTCCAAATTAATTTCCACCAGTTTCATTTGCATTTTTCCTTTCATTTAGATGTAACCCTTTCCTCCCTCTTTACCGACAAATTAACTTCGGTGAAGATTGCTTTTCCCAAATTTCCATTAGGTACACGCGGTTTAATTTTTCACTGTCATTGAGGTCGATAAGTGAGGGGGAGGTTACCAATTCCATGCCACAAACCGACGTCCTGCACTTGTACAGCACAATGATCGCAGTGCTTTCATTTGACATTGTGGCGGCTACACCGTTTGTCAATATACCAGACTTTCACATTTGCTACGGCTCATGTCACGCTTACATTAACCTTTAACCTTGCAATGTCAATTCCTTCAGTACGTTACCTACACAAATGTATTCCAAAAATTTCGTTACTCGACATTATTTTCTACTTTTGCGATTTTTTTCCGTCATTGTATTTCGCCGTGTGGTTTCATTTTCATGCAGCTTAATGATTATGACGTCATATCTCGTGAACTATGTGCCTGCCGTCTGCGAAATGTGTAGTGAATAGAAGTTGTAAAAAAGTTATAAATTAAAACGTCATGCACGAAGCAGCAATTTCTCACGCACGTTTTTTTTTTTTTTTTAAGTAAGTGTCACACAATTACGTAATTTCTCTGGTACATTATTCACTGGTATATCTGAATACTGTCTCCAAAACGTCACGGAAACCGTTTGGAGTAAAACAGTTATAGAATTAAAACGTCATGGTTTATGCGGCTGTTTAGCAGTATGGATAGCGAAAATTTAGTAAGCAAAAAAAATTTTCCTTTCATCATTTTGTGAAGGTAGTTAGCCAGAGAAAGTTTCTTAAAGGTTCAAATTCATCTAAAAAAAATGGCTCTGACCATTATGGGACTTACAACTACTATAGCCAACTAAACTAAGGACATCACACACATCCATGCCCGAGGCAGGATTCGAACCTGCGACCGTAGCGGTCCCGCGGTTCCAGACTGTAGCGCCTAGAACCGTTCGGCCACTCCGGCTCTTATTATAAAATGCTGAATGACTAAAGTAGGTGTCGTGAGCTACACTCTATTTCACCCGCACCCCATTCATAGGTGAGTAGCTCTTATCTGTACAGTGATTCTTTCGAGACAGTAAACGATATGTGTACGACGTTTGGTTGAAATTGATAAAGTGATTTAGAAGATGTGGAACATACTTATCCGTATAATTTTTACGGATTTGTGTTTGGATACACCGAGAAGGTACTCAGGATGGCAGAAGTTCTTCATTCGAGATCTCGAGTATACTTGATCTTTTTTGGTGAAGGGATTTCGGGAATACGTATTTAGGAACCCTCGACCTTTCCTGCGCGCAAATTTCTGTAGGTTTAGATTAAAGGACTGTGTGTGTGTGTGTGTGTGTGTGTGTGTGTGTGTGTGTGTGTGTGTGTGTGTCGCGGTCTGCTCGACGGGAGGATCCCGCAGGGACGGGACGACAACCTCCCTGTGAGGAGCCGGGCGTGCCGAGGTCGCGCGCGCACGGCCGGGCGTTAAGGATCAGGGTTCCCCCAGGACTCGTCTGGACGCTCTCCGCTTCGGCGGCAACCTGACCTTCCCGCGGCGCGAGACCGAACGGCCAGCGCGGGATTCGCCGGTGCTCGGCAGCGTCTCTCTTCATGCGACCATCCACTGCCCTCCAAACCGACGACATTCGATGTACTGGACGTCAAATTAAACACCTATCAGCCGTGCAGTTTCCAAACTTATTTCATTTGGCTACCTGTTTCGGTCATTTAGAACACCATCTTCAGGTCCCTGACCGACGTGCAGCTGGCTGGAGCATCACGGGCTACATTCCACGCTGCTGCTATGCATATCCCAGCCATTCTCCTCCTCTTGTGAAAGCTGGCCATGAATGCAGGTGGAGGCGTTTTCTCTAAGCACCAAAACCTTATCACCGCGGATCCGTCGACGCCTCCGTCTGAAAACTCTGTTTGGAGGTGCAGCGGCACACCTGAGCTCGATCTAGTAGAGTCGTTTGTAATCTCTGATCGTGTCTTCTGTCTAGAAACAGAATTTATTTTGCAGTGGTTATTCGTACACACGCGATGGCTCGGTTTACCTTGCTTATGGAACTTTTCTCTTAGTGTTCCATTCTGTATGAATCCCGCCTCGAACGTAAATAAAACGCGAAGTGTGAACTGAAGGTCGTCAGCACTACTTTACCGGAGAATTTTAGTTTGGCATGATAATCTTACGGCATGACACCTTGCACGCACAGTTAGTGATAGGGATACAGGAACAGCTCGAGAACCATGCCATTAAACTGTATTAGTGTCTGGGCAACTGTTAGAGTGTCAGAGCTGCTGCTTAGAGAAATGATAATAAAATTTAATCAAACAATCAGTTTACAAATTATTAATAAAGTTGTTGAAGTATTCGTTACCACTTGTCGACTTACGATATGTTGACTTTCCTGTCTCGGTCTTCGGTTGACGTTCGTTTAACAAGTTTCACTAAGCATCCATTCAAAAAACGCTGGATTCCGTCCGAAGAAGGCCTTGAAGGGCCAGTGGTACCGACCGACCGCCGTGTCACCCTCAGCCCATAGACGTCACTGGATGCGCATATGGAACGGCATGTCGTCAGCACACCGCTCTCCCGGCCGTATGTCAGTTTACGAGACCGGATACGCTACTTGTCAATGAAGTAGCTCCTCAGTTTATCTCACAAGGGCTGAGTGCATTCCGCTTGCCAACCGCGCTCGGGAGACCCGAACGGTCACCCATGCAAGTGGTAGCCCAGCCTGGCAGCGCTTAACTTCTTTGATCTGACGGGTAGAGGTATTATCACTACCGCAAGGTACTTGACATGTGCCATTCAGTAGAAACTTCATATTAAAAGCGGAGCTCCATCTGCGATATATTGAAACTCATTCAGTCTTTCGAGAATGACGAAGAAGTTGTCAGGCGAAAGCTCTTGTGTTTGAAGTGATCTGACGCAGCTCATATTCTAAAATGTTCCACACTAACAACTTGTTTGCCTTTATAATTTACGAGTGAGAAACGAAGAGGACGTAAAGCAGTCTTCAGATGATAACCCAATACAGATATTATGTAACTTTTACCTACGCCCTGCGGTATTGTGGAAATGCAATACATAACGCAGTTTGAGAATCCTCCTGTCGCAGCCGAGTTATTTACGTTTTACCTGTGTCACATGAAAATGAGGTTCCCATCAAGAGCCATTGTATTCTCATGTAACTTCATAATAATTTTAATCATTATTACAGTGTTGTTACGAGTACTGGTTTTTTGTACAGAAGATGATAAAAGCTTTGCAAGGCAAAATTTATGTGACGGACGGGTACAAACAGGCAGGCCGTAAATTCTGATAAAGTAACAACGTTGTCACGGACAACAGGTTATTGAACGACCCATTTAAAATTTACTCGTGTCTAATTTACACGTGCTTGCGCCGTTGCATTCAATTCGCCACTCATTATCAAAGCCGCCTAGTATGCAACAGCGAAGGGAAATACAAAAGTCAAGACGTGCCGTTGGACGTAGTCATAAATTCCGAACGCTAATGAGATCGCAAGTTGGTTTTATGATTCGTTATCTCCAATAGAAGATCTGTTAATACGGGAGTGAACTACAACTATTGAAATTTCATTTGTGGGTCAAAGGATTATCACGGAACGCATACAGCCTGATGCAGAAAAGCTTGCTGCTATTGCAGGTTTCCCACCACCCAAGCTGGAGAGCAGGTTTCATTCAGTAATTACAAATTCAGGTTTACTGAGTCCAAATTCAGATTTACTAATTTTAGTTTGATAACTGAAATTTGGAACTCTGTCCGACTATCAATGAAGCGATTCCCGGTTCATCACGCGAAAAGTGCATGCTTCAAATACAGGAGGAACAGAGTAAAAACGCAATGAAGAGAATAGAGTTTCGGTCACTATGGTTTTTGTTCTTCCGAAAGAGAAATGTATTTGGCAGTGTGGAGATACGGAAAATCGGTTACGATATTAGTTGTAGGGTGACTAGAAACGTAGTTGGAGCAGCGTGTCAGAATGAATTCTTACCTACAACTGTACACTGATGTGGCGAAACATTATGACCAACTGCCTAATAGCTTGTCTGGCCGTCTTTGGAACGAAATACATCACTGGTTCTGCGTATCAGGGATCCGACAGTTTCTTGGTAGGTTTGTGGAGGTATGTGGCAGTAGATATCTACGCACAATTATCTAATTATCGTAAATAACAGAATGCTGATTTGCGCCCAATAGCTACCGAGATGGGTTCCATAAGATTTACATCAGGCGAATTTGGTCGCCGACACGTCAACGTCAGTTCAATTTTTTTTTTTTAGTCATCAGTCTTCTGACTGGTTTGATGCGGCCGGTCGCGAATTCCTCTTACGTGGCAAGCTCTTCCCTATGAAACGCTTCTCAAACTACTGTAGCACAGTTCAAGCTCCGAGACACGGACTGTTATACTGCTGAAAGGTGACATCGCCGTCGGGTAAGACATCAGGCATGAAGAGATGCAGAGGTTCGCAGCTGTCAGCGTGTCTTCGATTACAACCGCAGGTCCCATGCAAGCGCTGGAGAATGTCTCCCTCAGCATAATACTGCTCCAACCAACTTGCGTCCTTAGAGCCATTTACCCTCAAAGACGCCGTTTGTGGAGACGACCATCGATCTAGTGTAGCAAAAATGTGCTTCACCCGAAGAGTCGACACGTTTTCATTGAATCGAATCGCGATGACCCTGTGTCCACTGCAATCGTAATTGACGATACCGTTTGGTCAACGTATGAACACGTATAGGTGGTCGGCTGCGGAACTCCATCTTCAAAAATGTACGATGAATGGTGGGCTCAGAAACACTTGTGCGTGCAGCAGCATTGTGTTCTTTCGGTAGAGATGCCACAGATCACCGTCTACCATACTTTACACAGCAGACAAGCCTCCGAACCCCACGTTCTGTGAATAGTAATGGCGACCAGCCATTCAGCGCGTAGTGATACTTTCAGTACCCCGCTACCTCTTTCCGTAGGTGCTCACGACAGTAGCACGTGAACATTCGACCAGCTTCGCCGTTTCTGAGATCTTGGTTCACAGTCACTGTGTAATAATACTCCGCCCTTCGTCGAAGTCGCTTATCTCAACCGATTTCTCCATTTGCTGCCCATACATTTGCTAGGGTTATCCACGTCCGCGTATGCTCCGCTTAGATACTTTCGTTGCCGCGTCACGTGCCTGCAACACCACAGGCGGCATCCAACGCCGTTGTGGGCAGTGGTCATAATGTTACGGCTTACCAGCGTAGCTATACTTAAAAAGGCTGTCAGGTAGGAACGTAGTCTTCCATCCCCACTGGCGAACCTCAACACTGATGAAGCAGTGTCACAAATGAACGAAAGTTCAAGGAAAGGAATGAGAACCGAGGAGAAACTGACACCAGTGATAAGATTCGCTGATGACAAGTGAAAGTGAGGAATTAATAGAACGAGCAGTCTACTGAGCATGTAATATGATTTAAGAGTAAAACAGAAAAAGACGAAAGTAATAAGAAAAAGCAGAAACGAGATTAGATTTAAAATAGATAACAGGGACCAAGAAGCAGATGAAGCAAAGAAAGTGAGGAATTAATAGAACGAGCAGTCTACTGAGCATGTAATATGATTTAAGAGTAAAACAGAAAAAGACGAAAGTAATAAGAAAAAGCAGAAATGAGATTAGATTTAAAATAACAGGGACCAAGAAGCAGATGAAGCAAAGAAATTCTGCTACCTTGTAAGGAAAATAACACTTCACGGGCGAAGCAAAGAGGTCACAAAGAGCAGATTAGTACAGGCGAAAGGGAATTATCTTGTCCAAAACTAGTGTGATAGTTGTAAACACGGCTCTTAATCTGAGGAATGAATTTCTGGGACTGGTCTTTTGGAGCACGGCATTGTACAGTAGTGGACCATGGACTCAGGGAAAGCCGTAAGAGAAGAGAATCGAAGCGTTTGGAACGAGGTGGTGCACAAGCGTTCTATAAATTAAGTGATCTGCTGAGAAATGCAGAAGTGCTCCGCAGATCGAAGGAGGAATGTAGTAGGCCTATGTGGATAATACTAACAAGAAGCAGGGACATGATGCTGGGATATGTGTTAAGACATCAGAGATTAACTGTGAAACAGTCCCGATTAACAAGATGTCGTTCGTTACAAACCGAAATAGTAGCCTAACTTTAGTTTTAATGTGATCATGATCTAATAGATAAGTGTTTAATGGATTTAGATGCTTCGGGAGTAGTTTCTTATCAGGATGCGGCTGGTTACTAATGTTCAGCTCAGTGATAGAAAGTTTTCGCAATAACTAACGCCAATATGCTTTACACTGTCGGACTTGTATATTCGGATTAAGCATGCCTTTGAAGCAGGTACTACGTTCGTCTCAGACTTCTAATTACGGTCAATCTCATGACAGTTCGGAATTGTTCGTATTGCGTAATGCGCTGTAACAACGGTCACATCGCACAATCCTCACTGCAGCCAAAATTGCCGTTGACGCGAATGCAAAAGTATGGCAGACTGAAAAACTTCTGTAAAACACTTTTCAGGGATATCACATGTCACGAATCGGTAGTATTTCTGTTGGAGGGTCAACCCACGGCTGTGGGAATTCGCTCAGTCATTACGACACAACACGTATCTGATGGCTCCGCCCGGACTCGGTGGACTCCAAACTGAAATTGACGGAGGCTTCGGGTGAGGTCGGGTAAGAGTACGCCTCTGGTAGGAGTTCTCAGTGACGTTTTCTCTACATCGCCAACTCTGAGGGACAACGAAAAACTACATTCAGTTGTTGCTTCTATAACGACGCCATCACACGTAGTCTTGAAGAGCTGCGCCATATTCACTGGTTGCAGCGGGTAAACATAAGTTTTTGTTTAAAATATTGCAATCTTTAAGTTATATATGGTGAGCAATAAGCACTATCTAGGTATGCACGAGAAAATGAAATTATTTGCCGAAAGAATCACCGTTCTGTGACGAACAAACCACGGCATGGCGAACAGCCTTACCAAGGAGTGACTGCCATTTTTGATACTTTTTGAACTGTGTGCCGCATCGGTTAAGACTGCGCTGTAAGACATCGGGAAAAACTACGTGCGTACTCGTAACCCCCCTCCCCCGTCCCTCTTCGTTTACTAACCCAGGAAGACCCATTAGGGAGACATGTGTAAGTGCTTTGTTTCGAGGTTCATGTTCTAGAGTAGTCGCAAACCAAAGGTCTGAGAGATACTTCGTGTCAACGAGAATATTACCGTTCAGCCCGGATGTCTTCACAGCAGAACACTTCGCTCCGTAAGAAATGACTGAGACAGCCGAATTACCAACAACTGAAGAAAGGCAAAGCATTTCAGCAGAAACGCACCGGCAGATGCTACTCCTCACTGACAGATGATTTGTCTGTGCAGTCACTAGGAAAGAACCAAGAACGTGACAGAAATTAAGCTGAGAGAGCTTATGTACGAACAGGTGTAGGGCTATATCTTCTGGTAAACCTTCCGGGATGTAAGGTCGTGGTCCATGAAAATGTCCAGCGCAGCTCTGGACGAAACGTTAGGAGCTGAAGAGTTTCATGGACCACGACCTTACATCCCGGATAGTTTACAAGAAGATACGTCATCCGGTCGTGAAAGCGTTCATACTAGATGTATGGCTGTCCAGTACTCACCGACTGCCAAAATATGATGGACCCACGACAAAGAAGAAAATGGCAAGAAACAATCGATATTTTGTCTGGGTCACTGTATAAGCGTGCATTGTTACACAAACAAGCTAAGCCAGTCAAAGCCAAGTACCAGCAACGCAGAATTTCTAGTCCTAATCTGGACTTAACCGCGCTATCATCTTCAGGAACAACAAGATCCAAATCCAAGGAAGGATCTGGTGTTTTGAATTGCCCAGGGTGTGGTGAAGTCTATAAGGAGCCTACCATGGAAGACAGGATTAAGTGTGATAATTGCTCTCAATGAAGAACGCACTGGTTACGAAGGACACGGTAAATTGTCTTGTGATTTTGGTTACATGTAGCATACTCTTAGCAGATGACGCGACTAAGACTACGAACGAGCAGTGTCAACATAAGTAGGACATTTACGGTTTGCGTTTAAAGTTAGGCAGCGGAAACTGATACATATTGTTCCTAAATAAACGTCGGCCGCTGTGGCCGAGCGGTTCTAGGTGCTTCAGTCGGAAACCGCGCTGCTGCTACGGTCGCAGGTTCGAATCCTGCCTCGGGCATGGATGTGTGTAATGTCCTTAGGTTGGTTAGGTTCAAGTAGTTCTAAGTTCTAGGGGACTGATGATCTCAGTCCCATAGTGCCTGGAGCAATTTTTTTCCTGAATAAACCAGCAATAATTTGTTATAAAAAATTTGTTTCAACCTTCTCATTACTAGATGTGAGCGGTTATGTACTATGTTCGTACTCCTTCCCGGCTTCCCCCACCTCTCTTAGCGCCAGCGGCGTTTGACTATCGATTTTGCCTACTATCGACCTTTGCGAGGCAAAAGTATTGTTATCGTTGGGTAAGGGATCGCGGACCCATTAAAACTTGGGTGATAAGAGAGGGAGACGCAGAGGGTAAAAATGGCAGCGGTAGGGAGAGGTTGGAATACGTCCGCCAAGTAACGAACCGAGGACACTCAGTGTAAGCACAGATCAGAAAGGAAGAGCTAGTTACAGATGAGGAAGTCTTGGTGGCCGCATTATGTTAGTTACAAGACTAATGACTCAAAAAAAAATATTCTTCGGTTATTCTTGGAACATGAACAAATTTGATCAGATAACGTCAGTGTGATGAACGAATCATCACTTGTAGTGGCTGCCAAACAAAAAGTTGACTGAAGGTTATCACAACGGTCTCAAACTAAACTAAGGTGAAACTAAAGCTATGCTTTTGATTGGATCTGCTCTGTCTGCTTTATTAATCATGCCTGCACTCGTGAAGCCGTCGAGCGAGAATTTAGTAAATTTTCGCATTGGGTCAAGTTTCTTCAGATGACGCTTAGTTGTTATTTGCCTCCATCACAACGGGTTTCATGTGCTTGTTCGTGCCGGACCCACTGCGTTTTGTTACGTTCAGAGAGAGCAGAGAAAAATCAGTCGGTGGCCTATCTGTCTTCAGACGTTTAAGTCGATGCGCAGTTTCAGCTGCCGGTTGCCTACCTCACAGCCTCCAGGGGGAATAAATATTCTAACTCCCTGTATTTCATATAATTACTGATCAGGATTAGAACTTCAAAAAGCTGTTGTAATGCACTCACCAAGAGGTACGATCTTACGTTAAAGATTTAACACAGTAAATCAAGCACTACAGTTAGGAACTGTGTATATATATTGAGGCAGCTTGACTCAAAGCACGGAAATTACTCAGAAATTATTCATACTGGATTTGGTAACGGGAGAACTTAATGACAAAAAAAAAAAAACTTTACAGATGATTCCGAACCATTCCGAAACTTTTTGTGGCTGACACACAGCAAAAAATGGTGAAAGGGAAGGCCTTTATAGCTTCCTAAATTTTCGCTGTTCATGAAGTAAAACTCCAGCATGAGGCATGAAGTTTTAAGTTATTACTGCTTTACTGCTTAAAGTATTTGCACTATTTCTGCGTACAGTATGCACGTATACCACTAACTATACTCGCCAAATTATAACACTGTCAGACACACAGTTCAGGAGATGTGACATTATAAACATCGAAATCAGTGAAAAACTAGCTTTTGCTAAAACTTAGAAAACAGAACATGCCAGGGTAGAAGTCTACGCGGAAGTAATGTCAGAAGTAGTGTAGTGTTAGTGGGACGTGTTCTACAGAATCGAAAAAAGGTTACTTGCTGTCGAATGGAACAGCGGGGGCCTCAATTAAAAGGCAGACATGTACTGCGATACGCGAAATAGGTTGTCGAGCTTGTGCAGTGTGATCGACGTACACAGATGGTGAGATTAGTGGAAGACTAAAACAAAAATAAAGAACGGCTTCAAAGAAAAAGGCCGACAGCTACAAAAACATACTTGTTAGAATCTGTGGCACAAACACTTAGGATGTTGTCACCACGAAATTCTTGTGATTGAGTAGATGTTCACCATGTAGTGACCCTCCATCATGTCGAACGCATATTGCACTGCACCAACAAAAATGTCGACGTTGGTGCAACTGATGGCTGTCAGAGGGTCTTGCTTCGAGACTGTTCTTTTTTTATAATACAGTAGTGAACAACACTCAGAGGGCTGTATCTACAGCGCCAACAGCCCCGATCCAGTCGTCTACACGAGTACAGTGTAGTGGTTTGCCGTTCTTAAGATCTCAGTGATATTGTACTGAAAACAACACCGTTCATTCTTATGTGAGCAATAGTCTTGATCGGGGTATGCGAATAAAATTATTTCCTTGCGGACTGTGTGGAACTATTTTGCGGTGTGGCATTGTGATGCATCGTACATCGTCTGGAGTACGTGGAGGAACGCAGTAAGACTTTTTGAAAACGACGACAATCTGTGGGAGGAGTGGCTTACATACATTCTATAGTTCGTTTTATTCCCTCTAGACGCATTTATAAAACACGATTTTAGTCGTGACTGTCTTCGGCCGTACGCTGTCAGAAACCACAAGCGCCAGACAGCCTTTGGTGAGGAGAGCAGCCACCACACGTGTTACGTCGTGTGTGCTCTCTTTACTACATGCTGTTTAAGACTTACGCTAGCATTCGGGAGGACTCAGTCCAAATATCCACTGTTCAGCGATTCTGATTTATGTTTTCCTTGGTCTCGCTAAATCACTCACGAGAAACGATGGGATGGTTCCTTTGAAGTGCAGTCGGGCAATTTGTTTCCCCATTCTTCTACAACCCGAGTTTGTGCTGCATCTATAATGATCTCGACGTCGACGGGACTTTAAATCCAGATCTTCCTTTCATCTTAGAAGCAGGTGGCCAATGTCTCCCGGAAATATACTTTCAAAAAATTTACGTATCATAATAAGAATCAAGTAACTTAAGCAGAAGTATCGATGCTGGCGGGTTACCGAAATATTTTCCACACAGTACGTCATGAAAGCATGGTACTCGTATTAAATTTTAAAAATTCCAGATGATGTCACGTAGCGGTTATTAAGTGATGAAACTTCTATTCCATTTGGAACGGATGTCAGTTGCTAACATCATTATCACAAATTATTCGCTCTGCCACGAGCACCCTTGTGTTCGTAGCGGAATGGAAGAAACAGCCGCCGGCCGAAGTGGCCGTGCGGTTAAAGGCGCTGCAGTCTGGAACCGCAAGACCGCTACGGTCGCAGGTTCGAATCCTGCCTCGGGCATGGATGTTTGTGATGTCCTTAGGTTAGTTAGGTTTAACTAGTTCTAAGTTCTAGGGGACTAATGACCTCAGTAGTTGAGTCCCATAGTGCTCAGAGCCATTTGAACCATTTTGAAGAAACAGCCTCCATAAGTGATCTTGAGGAATTTCTTGCTGTTTCTGAAAGACATCCTACATCATTTCGTGAGGGTTTCTGACTGGGGACTGGGGGCTGGTGCGAAATAATTCATCTTCCTCCCATCGAAGATATGACCTGTGGGTGAAAAAATCGAGAAATGGGTTAACCGGTCAATGATTCGTACATTAGTTCAGGCATTCACAGTTCGGACAGTATTATCCTGCTGGCATATTTTCCATTAGCTTCACTAGCTGTGAAGGGTATGATAACAGGGGATTTCCGTTTCGCCACATACTGGTAAGCGTTCAGCGCTCTTCGGCAATTACCAAATCAGTCCCGTTTTCGTGCCCAATGGCTTCCTACACAGTAATTTCATATGTTAGAGTGGAGTGATTCTCCAAAATGGCTTGTTGACCATTCAGCGCTCAGTCTCCAGACAAGCTTTCATTGGTGTGACAACTAAAACCTAAGCGAGACTCAACGCTGAGCACCACGGAATACAACACTATGCTCCAGCCGAATCTGGCTGCCTACCATTTAAGTCGCTGTTATCTGTGAAGTGGTGTCAGCGCTAACTCAAGCATGGGAACTGGAGATGGCAAACTCGGTACGTACCTGATAGGTCGGGCTGACACTTTCTCTGCAACTTCTGCCCAGATTTCTGTTGTTTTCATCCGTCTGTTCTCCACATCCAGTGTTACTATGTTTCCGTGGCGCAGTCCTTTTCGAAGGACCTGTGTTCACTCTTCTCGCCACACCACCGTTCGTAATGTGTCATCCGTCTCGTCACCACCTGTGCGGCAGGTAATGCACTACAGACAATCGTCTGGGCCACCTGCCGAGATGATGATACCAAATGCCTCACGCCAGTGAGTCTACCTTTCTCAAAGCAGAGTGAATACGATGCACTGCACTTGTTTGAGCTCAGTACATACTGTGTTGCGATCGTCACTTGAAAAGTGCCAGTAATGTTTAATATTAGATACGACCCGTTACGTACTCAATCGATTCTTCATCTGTAGCAATACCGACAGTGAGCACCCCCATCGGAGTAACTGTTTCGTATCGTTTCGGCAAGACTTTTCATGTTGTAACACATTAAGTTTTCACCCATGAACTTTTATGAAGAATTCGTGACTATCGGGAGAGGTGGAAGCAGTGGTAAGAGTGGAGGAGAGAGAGAGAGAAAGAGAGAGAGAGAGAGAGAGAGAGAGAGAGAGAGAGAGAGAGAATGGACGCTCAGGTGGGGGGGGGGGGGGGGTGATGCGGACGCACAGGCGCGAGGAAATTGAAGGGAAATTTTTGTCCAAGAGTGCAATTTGAGCTCCCAGTTGTGCCAAGAAATAAATATTTGTCGCATCTCGCAGCAGCCATTTTTTGTCGCAATTGAGTCTCGCAGATAACCAAATTGTAAGAAAGACTGGGAGGCGGAGGGAAAGAGGAAATTGCGGAACGCTGGGCGGGAGGTCAGGAAGCAGGAAATATGGAAGCGCACAGTCCCCGCGGCCACCACCAATCTCCCTTAGCGTGGGGGCGGCGGGGGCGGCAGAAATCCCCCCATAATAACAACTCGGGGCCGAGTGGGTCCGCCGTGCAATCTCCGGGCCGTGCATTCCTCAGGGGGAGGGGGAAGGGGGGGAGCGCATGGCAGGGAAATTTGTCGCCGATCGGTTGTCGGAAGTGGTGCACAGTGGGGGCGGGCCGTTAACGCCACGTTCGCTTTTTGATCCCCGGGAGGTGCCCCGCCCTAACGTCACATGATCGCTTGCCACCGCTGACGCACTCACCGGGAAGTCTGCTAGCGGCGTCCTAACACACACTTACTAATTCTCCCGGAGTGACAGCGCTGTTACCGAACACTCGAGGGACGGTACTTTTGCACCCCATGGAATGCTTTACCGAGACCACGAACACGTGTTACATAACTGAATGGTGAAAAAACACGCTAGAGGTTCCGTTTGCATACTCTGCAAAAAGCAAGTTCAAAAATGGTTCAAATCGCTCTGAGCACTAGAGGACTTAACATCTGAGGTCATCAGTCCCCTAGAACTTAGAACTACTTAAACCTAACTAACCTAAGGACATCACACACATCCATGCCCGAGGCAGGATTCGAACCTGGGACCGTAGTGGTCGCGCGGTTCCACACTCAAGCGCCTAGAACCGCTCGGCCACACTGGGCGGCTGTAGACAAATAATTAGAAAAGTTTTCATAACATTTAAGTCTACACTGAATGTTAACAAATTTCCGTTGTTCAGAAATGCTTATCCTGCCCTCGTGAATCTACGTTTTATATTCTCTTTACTTCGGCTGTCCTCAGTTATTTTGCTGCCCAGATAGCAAAACCTACTACTTCCGTTGTGTCGTTTCCCAATCGAATTCCCTCAGCTTCATTTGATATTATTCGACTACATTCCATTATCCTCGTTTTGCTTTTGTTGATGCTCATCTTATATCCTCCCTTCAAGACACTGTCCATTCCGTTCAATTGCTCTTCCAAGTCCTTTGCTGTCTCTGACAGAATTACAATGTCATCGGCGAACCTCAAAGTTTTTACTTCTTCTCCATGAATTTTAATACCTACTCCGAATTTTTCTTTTGTTTCCTTTACTGCTTGCTCAATATACAGATTGAATAACATCGGGGAGAGGCTACAACCCTGTCTCACTCCTTTCCCAACCACTGCTTCCCTTTCATGCCCCTCGACTCTTATAACTGCCATCTGGTTTCTGTACAAATTGTAAATAGCCCTTCGCTCCTTGTATTTTACCCCTGCCACCTTCAGAATTTGAAAGAGTATTCCAGTTAACGTTGTCAAAAGCTTTCTCTAAGTCTACAAATTCTAGAAACGTAGGTTTGCCTTTCCTTAATCTTTCTTCTAAGATAAGTCGTAAGGTCAGTATTGCCTCACGTGTTCCAGTGTTTCTACGGAATCCAAACTGATCTTCCCCGAGGTCGGCTTCTACTAGTTTTTCCATTCGTCTGTAAAGAATTCGTGTTAGTATTTTGCAGCTGTGACTTATTAAACTGATAGTTCGGTAATTTTCACATCTGTCAACACCTGCTTTCTTTGGGATTGGAATTATTATATTCTTCTTGAAGTCTGTGGGTATTTCGCCTGTCTCATACATCTTGCTCACCAGATGGTAGAGTTTTGTCATGACTGGCTCTCCCAAGGCCATCAGTAGTTCTAATGGAATGTTGTTTCGACTCAGGTCTTTCAGTGCTCTGTCAAACTCTTCACGCAGTATCTTATCTCCCATTTCATCTTCATCTACATCCTCTTCCATTTCCATAATATTATCCTCAAGTACATCGCCCTTGTATAAACCCTCTATATACTCCTTCCACCTTTCTGCCTTCCCTTCTTTGCTTAGAACTGGGTTGCGATCTGAGCTCTTGATATTCATACAAGTGGTTCTCTTTTTTCCAAAGGTCTCTTTAATTTTCCTGTAGTCAGTACCTATCTTACCCCTAGTGAGATAAGCCTCTACATCCTAACATTTGTCCTCTAGCCATGCCTGCTTAGCCATTTTGCACTTCTTGTCGATCTCATTTTCTAGACGTTTGTGTTCTCTTTTATCTGCTTCATTTGCTGCATTCTTATATTTTCTCCTTTTATCAAGTAAATTCAATATCTCCAGTGTTATCGAGGGATTTCTGCTAGGCCTTGTCTTTTTACCTATTTGATCATCTGGTGCCTTCACTAATTCATCTTTTGAAGTTACTCATTTGTCTTTTACGGCAGGCTTTTCCCCTGCTCTTGTCAACCGTTGCCTAATATTCCCCCTGAAACTTTCTACAACATCTGATTCTTTTAAATGTTCCAGGTTCCATCTCCTTAATTTCCTGCTTTTTACAATTTCTTCAGCACGAGACTGTTTTTTGGGAATATATGCGCTTCATTTTAAATGAATGCATGAATCTGTGTAACTCAAGAACGATGTAACGTAAAAGCAGTCTCAAAGACAATCAGTGGTATAAAATCATCCTGTGTAAAACAAAATTGATATTTAGTGTTGTATTTCGTTTGTCTTTTCGTAGGAACATAGCTCTGCATATTTTTCTTAGGTCTTCCTTCTCGGCCCGCCGTAGCGAGCAGACGAATATAGTGGGTCAATTCGATGCTTACTGATTTTATTCTCAGGATTGAATACGAATAAAAAGAATCTTTTGTTATTATCCTGATCGTAAGTTCTCCTGGTGAGGATATTTAAATGTCTGTGCACAAATTATCCTTATTTCAGATAATATGTGGCTGAAGTAATGAAGTCCGCAGATCATTGTCAAGAGAGGCAAAAACGGAACGCACACTGAGTCCACTCATTAATTTGTTACTGCTTTTGGCATATCGCGACAATGAGATTAGATGGATGTCATGTTAATGCTTCTTGCACTTATCACGTGCAAGAAATTATTTTGAACATTTCGATCATTCGTCTATGATAAACTATTCCGGCGAGATTGGAATCAGGCAGATACTGTTCCCACTAAGCAATAGTGATACACGGAGGCTGATAGTAATTGGTCCAGGTATTCTTTAGTAACATGTTTACAACTTCTACTGAGCATACTAGGCGCTCATGCTATGCACAACAGCAGTGCGTTAATAAGGCCGCATTCCCACGATCTAAACAATGTGTTGCTCCCCATCCTTCTGGTGATAGTTCCATTATTGCTGAAGAATTCAGTTTGCGTCAATTACTACTCAATTAAAATGATCGCCACGATTTCGACCTTTACTTTTAATGCAAAACTAATTTCTATAGAAAGCAAAGTGTCACTACGTGTTATTCAGCGGTATATGTCGATACGGTCTGCAAAGTGCTTTTCGAGCAGAAACTAATTAAAATGTCATTCCCGATGCTGCACCATGTGCAACAAAAATGTACTAAGGAAATAGCTTTTCTCCTTTCTTCAATCTGTGGGGGCTGTCAGCTAGAAACAGTTCTAAACTATGTGCTGAATTTGTTGGAAGTTGCTAATTGCTTTCATTGTCAAATACTGAATGATAGTCTGGGTGATCTGCGAGCAGTGAGCTAAGCTGTCTTAAGACATAAGCAGTTTCTAACAGTACCATTTGACTTGGTGTGTTAAAACTTTAACTTAATATAATAGCTCTAAATTAATAGAATCCCTTAGAAAAGTAACCTACAGTCGGAATTGTATAGTCGGTTTAGTCGTAGGTATGACGTCACATGATGTTTGCACTATTTTATGAACGTACACAGTTTGTACAAGAAACTGACATACTGCTGTTTTGTAGAAAATCCGCAGCCAACGGTTGTTAACAAATACTATTACCCGTATAGATTGCACATATTTGTGAAATTGTGATCAGTTTCTGTTTCAATCAAACCATTTTCAGATCAGTATATGTCAACCAGAAGAGTAACCCGTAAGTTTCCACACGCATCAAAATTTGCTCACAGAAACTGACGAATTTCTCTTTTAGCCAATATAATTCTAAAGATGGTTCGGTTAAATCGAAATCTTATAAATATATGCAACCTAGACGGAGAATGAAATTCGTTAACAATCACTGCCAGTAGGTTCTCTCCAAAACAAAGTTTGTCAAAATTTGCAAATAGCTACTTTGAATTAAATCCTTTCAATTCCTTTATTCATAACTGAACTTAAGCACCTCACGGGGACACCGAATAATGTCCAACAGTCGCTGTTGTATCATCCGCATCTTTAAGGCATCGTTGAATGTCAAAGTTAGAGGGATCCTCAGTAAGCAGTTCTCATTCTCGTTCTTTGTGTCTGCTGTCACAGTTGCAGCCCCTGTACTCCTGGCGCTCTTGAATGGAACACTGTTGTACATGCTGACCTCGTGATTGGACGTAAGTGGTCCTTTCGGTTCAAAGTCCGGTTCATCAACTAAATAAAAACGGAGGCCCCAGAAAAAACATCATGCTTACGCCAGTGACTGTAACACTTTGTTTATTTCACGATGGCAATTTCGGCCTTAGACCATTGGGAAGAGTAGATTTTCGTGGCTTTAAACCACGTCAACTTAAAATGAGCTGACATATTTATATGTCGTTGTAATTACTATTAAATACATTCGTGACGATGTTACATATTGCTGGCACACATATCCATATGTCATAAAACAACATAGTCCGTAACACTGGACTCTCATTCGGGAGGACGCCGGTTCAATCCCGCGTCCGGCCATTCTGATTTAAGTTTTCCGTGATTTCCCTAAATCGCTCCAGGCAAATGCCGGGATGGTCCCTTTCAAAGGGCACGGCCGACTTCCTTCCCCGTCCTTCCCTAATATGATGAGACCGATAACCTCGACGTTTGGTCTCTTCCCCCCCCCCCCCCCCCCCAAACAACTCAACCCAACATAGTCTGTAAACATTCATGTTTTTTAGGCCATCCCTTGTCGCTTATGCACTAAACTGCAGCGGCAGATTACTGTTTACATGCTACTAGTTGCCGTTTTGGCGTGTAAACGGATTACAGGTATTGTTTTGCTCAAACGGCAATCAGTAACAGCGTCACGAATGTATTTAATAGTAATGACAATGACATATAAATGTGTCAGGTCATTTTAAGTTGACATGCTTAAAGCCACAAAAATCTGCACTTTATAATGGCCTAACTCCGAAATTGCAATCGTGAGATAAAGTGATCCGGTCACTGGCGTAAATATGACGTCTTTCTTAAAGTTCTACATTAATGTGAATCCCAGGTTTAAAAAGTTGATTGAAGCCCCCCAGTGCTGGAAGAATTCCGGAAGACAGACTTCGAAAAATGAATAAATAAGTAACACTCTAAACTGTCTGTTATATTTTCTACTCCGGTGTTACATTTGGACGTCGTCCGTCTCCACAGTTGAGCCATCAATGCTACAGAATGCCATGGGAGGGCGCCCGGGTCCGATTCCCGGTCGGATCGGAGATTTTCTCCGCTTCGAAGCCGGGTGTTGTGTTTCCTTCATCAGCATTTCGTCCTCACCGACACGCCGGTCGCCGAAATGCCACTGACGAAAGAGGACTGCATCCAATTGAATAACGCCATCTATATATGATAACTTTGTGTCGTGCCATCATCAGTCGGGAGATGAATGTATGGGGAGGGAGGGTGGGGAGAGAGAGAGAGAGAGAGAGAGAGAGAGAGAGAGAGAGAGAGAGAGAGAGAGAGAGAGAGGTTTGGGCGAAATGTCTCACAGGAGAGTGTCTGCCTGACGGTGGAGCGAAATGCGTGCAAGGGCGGGGCAGAAAGTACCGCGCTGCGGCGGCCAGAGGGTAATTTAATTTGCGGCAACTTGGCGGCAGTGCTGCAGTGTCCCCATGAATAGCTCAGAGCCGGTGGGAGTTAGCCGGCCACGCCGCCGCAGCAGCAGTAACTAGTGCAAGGGCACTGGAAACCATGTGCTATGGCCCACGACTGCTCGCGGGGAATTTTCGTAAGCCCCGTTATGTGATTACAGACTGTTGTAATCCTTCACAGGAGAATTTTAGCTACGCACTGCATTAATTGCTGATAAATCACTTTCCACTAG
Organism: Schistocerca nitens; assembly: GCF_023898315.1. Lineage (NCBI taxonomy): Eukaryota > Metazoa > Arthropoda > Insecta > Orthoptera > Acrididae > Schistocerca > Schistocerca nitens. The sequence goes on from NC_064625.1 coordinate 79,040,079, forward strand.
ACACTCGTTTGTATTATTTCTGAAAATTATCTTCTCGTTACGTTACAATAAAAGATGCAAACCACTAACTCGATGACATTTTCCTTCAACACATTTTATCGTGCCTTGCCATAACGGGCTTTGACATTTTGTTCATCATCACACACTTCTATCCTATTTACAGGACAAACTATTAATTAGTTCTTGAGTGCCATACCTAAATCGTTATTGTTGCCATCTCTTTCCACTTATCTTTTACGCTTACTGGAAGCAACAAATTTCTTTGCTTTGAAGTGTCGTTCCTTGCAATTAGACGATGCAGGATATGTGATGTTAATGTACATTCAGCTTGGTGACCCACATTTAACTCCGAACATTCATGAATTTTATTAGCCGGCCGGAGTGGCCGTGCGGTTCTAGGCGCTACAGTTGGGAACCGAGCGACCACTACGGTCGCAGGTTCGAATCCTGCCTCGGGCATGGATGTGTGTGCTGTCTTTAGGTTAGTTAGGTTTAAGTAGTTCTAAGTTCTTGAGGAATGATGACCTCAGATGTTAAGTCCCATAGTGCTCAGAGCCATTTGAACATTTTATTTTGACGAAAGTGTGTTCCAAGCAGAGAACTGTCATCGAGTTTCTTCTAGTGGAAAATCAGAGCATCGTAGATATTCACAGGTGCTTACAGATTACCGACGAAGATCTGGCAGTGAACACAAGCACGTTGAGTCGTTGGGTCTGTCATCGTCGGTACAAGGTCGTGGAAACCTGTCCGGTCTCCAGGTGCCGGCCGGCCGCACACGGCTGTGACCGCTGCAGGGTTGGGACGTGCGGACACACTCCTTGTTTTGTGCCCAATACTTAACTACTGTCGGCTCCTTCCTCGTTGCAGACGTTTCATGCCTTCCACTTCGTGGCCTTCTGTGCGATGGAGCACAACACGTGATTCATCTGGAAAGGCCACCTTTCGCCACTCATCGGACGTGCACATTCCAGTTTTCGTCGCCGATGAACGGGAACCAGAATGGTCGCATGAACTGGGCACCTGCTGTGGAGACCAGTGCACAGCAAAGTTCTGTGTTCTGTTGTTGAGGAGACGCTGTTGGTAGCCCCTTCGACCATCTGGACGGCCAGTTGCGCAACAGGTGCACATCTATTCGCCCGTACACATCTCCACACCAGTCGTTGACCCTTGGCATCTGCGGGCCGCGGTGCCCCACAGTTGCCGTGGCCCCAGTTTTGGACAGCGCCATTTTGCCGACCCTGACCACGGCGGCATGCGCACAATTTACAGACCGAGCCGTTTCCGAGATCGTTTCATCCTTGGCCCGAAAGCAATTGGTCATGCCCTTTTTGACGTTACATAAATCTTTCCGTTTCCGTATTACGACAACGACTGCACTGTTCGGCGTCCCATCGACAGGTTTTACTACCCTCCACTGCTACACGGGTAGCAGGGGTTGTGTGGCGTGGATTGGGCGGATTTTTAGGTTAGATGGCCTCGGGCCAGTACAGAAAGGGCAACAGCCTCAAAGGGTGCGGGGCAAAGTCAGGACATGCGGGGACCAAGCAGCAATCGGTATTGTAATTGTAAACTGTCGAAGCTGCATTGGTAAAGTACCGGAACTTCAAGCACTGATAGAAAGCACCGAAGCTGAAATCGTTATAGGTACAGAAAGCTGTCTGAAGCCAGAAATAAATTCAGCCGAAATTTTTACAAAGGCACAGACGGTGCTTAGAAAGGATAGATTGTATGCAACCGGTGGTGGCATGTCTGTCGCTGTCAGTAGTAGTTTATCCTGTAGTGTAGTAGAAGTGGATAGTTCCTGTGAAATATTACGGGTGGAGGTTACACTCAACAACCGAGCTAGGTTAATAATTGGCTCCTTTTACCGACTTCCCGACTCAGCAGCATTAGTTGCAGAACAACTGAGAGAAAATTTGGAATACATTGCACATTAATTTTCTCAGCATATTATAGTCTTAGTTGGAGATTTCAATTTACCAGATACAGACTGGGACACTCAGATGTTCAGGACGGGTGGTAGGGACAGAGCATCGAGTGACATTATACTGAGTGCACTATCCGAAAATTACCTCGAGCAATTAAACAGAGAACCGACTCGTGGAGATAACATCTTGGACCTACTGATAACAAACAGACCCGAACTTTTCGACTCTGTAAGTGCAGAACAGGGATTCAGTGATCATAAGGCCGTTGCAGCACCCTGAATATGGAAGTTAATAGGAATATAAAAAAAGGGAGGAAGGTTTATCTGTTTAGCAAGAGTAATAGAAGGCAGATTTCAGACTACCTAACAGATCAAAACGAAAATTTCTGTTCCGACACTGACAATGTTGAGTGTTTATGGAAAAAGTTCAAGGCAATCGTAAAATGCGTTTTAGACAGGTACGTGCCGAGTAAAACTGTGAGGGACGGGAGAAACCCACCGTGGTACAACAACAAAGTTAGGAAAATACTGCGAAAGCAAAGAGAGCTTCACTCCAAGCTTAAACGCAGCCAAAACCTCTCAGACAAACAGAAGCTAAACGATGTCAAAGTTAGCGTAAGGAGGGCTATGCGTGAAGCGTTCAGTGAATTCGAAAGTAAAATTCTATGTACAGACTTGACAGAAAATCCTAGGAAGTTCTGTTCTTACGTTAAATCAGTAAGTGGCTCGAAACAGCATATCCAGACACTCCGGAATGATGATGGCATTGAAACAGAGGGTGACACGCGTAAAGCTGACATACTAAACACCTGCCCGCATCTCGTGGTCGTGCGGTAGCGTTCTCGCTTCCCACGCCCGGGTTCCCGGGTCCCCGGGTTCGATTCCCGGCGGGGTCAGGGATTTTCTCTGCCTCGTGATGGCTGGGTGTTGTGTGCTGTCCTTAGGTTAGTTAGGTTTAAGTAGTTCTAAGTTCTAGGGGACTGATGACCATAGACGTTAAGTCCCATAGTGCTCAGAGCCATTTGAACCATTTTTGAACTAAACACCTTTTTCCAAAGCTGTTTCACTGAGGAAGACCGCACTGCAGTTCCTTCTCTAAATCCTCGCACAAACGAAAAAATGGCTGACATCGAAATAAGTTTCCTAGGAATAGAAAAGCAACAGGAATCACTCAATAGAGGAAAGTCCACTGGACCTGACGGGATACCAATTCGATTCTACACAGAGTACGCGAAAGAACTTGCCCCCCTTCTAACAGCCGTGTACCGCAAGTCTCTAGAGGAACGGAAGGTTCCAAATGATTGGAAAAGAGCACAGGTAGTCCCAGTCTTCAAGAAGGGTCGTCGAGCAGATGCGCAAAACTATAGACCTATATCTCTGACGTCGATCTGTTGTAGAATTTTAGAACATGCTTTTTGCTCGAGTATCATGTCGTTTTTGGAACACAGAATCTACTCTGTAGGAATCAACATGGATTCCGAAAACAGCGATCGTGTGAGACCCAACTCCCTTTATTTGTTCATGAGACCCAGAAAATATTAGATACAGGCTCCCAGGTAGATGCCGTTTTCCTTGACTTCCGTAAGGCGTTCGATACAGTTCCGCACTGTCGCCTGATAAACAAAGTAAGAGCCTACGGAATATCAGACCAGCTGTGTGGCTGGATTGAAGAGTTTTTAGCAAACAGAACACAGCATGTTGTTATCAATGGAGAGACATCTACAGACGTTAAAGTAACCTCTGGCGTGCCACAGGGGAGTGTTATGGGACCATTGCTTTTCACAATATACATAAATGACCTAGTAGATAGTGTCGGAAGTTCCATGCGGCTTTTCGCGGATGATAATGTAGTATACAGAGAAGTTGCAGCATTAGAAAATTGTAGCGAAATGCAGGAAGATCTGCAGTGGATAGGCACTTGGTGCAGGGAGTGGCAACTGTCCCTTAACATAGACAAATGTAATGTATTGCGAATGCACAGAAAGAAGGATCCTTTATTGTTTGATTATATGATAGCGGAACAAACACTGGTAGCAGTTACTTCTGTAAAATATCTGGGAGTATGCGTGCGGAACGATTTGAAGTTGAATGATCATATAAAATTAATTGTTGGTAAGGCGGGTACCAGGTTGAGTTTCATTGGGAGAGTCCTTAGAAAATGTAGTCCATCAACAAAGGATGTGTCTTACAAAACACTCGTTCGACCTATACTTCAGTATTGCTCAACAGTGTGGGATCCGTACCAGGTCGGGTTGACGAAGGAGATGGAGAAGATCCAAAGAAGAGCGGCGTGTTTCGTCACAGGGTTATTTGGTAACCGTGATAGCGTTACGGAAATGTTTAGCAAAATCAAGTGGCAGACTCTGCAAGAGAGGCGCTCTGCATGGCGGTGTAGCTTGCTCGCCAGGTTTCGAGAGGGTGCGTTTCAGGATGAGGTATCGAATATATTGCTTCCCACTACTTAAACCTCCCGAGGAGATCACGAATGTAAAATTAGAGAGATTCGAGCGCGCACGGAGGCTTTCAGACAGTCGTTCTTCCTGCGAACCATACGCGACTGGAACAGAAAAGGGAAGTAATGACACTGGGACGTAAAGTGCCCTCCGCCACACACCGTTGGGTGGCTTGCGGAGTATAAATGTAGATGTAGATGTAGTGCTGCCAGCTGTCGTCTGAGGCTGGTTAATGCACGTTGACGTCAAACATAGATGGTGGTCACATTAATGTAACTGGACCGTGTACGAGCGATAAAAAAAAATCACACATTTGCGTTATTTTCTTCATCTGTCTTTCGACTGGTTTGAAGAGGCCCGCCACGACTTCCTCTACTGTGCCAACTCAGAGTCACACCTATACCCATCTCCAGGATTATTTGTTGAATGTATACCAATTTATGCCTTCCTTCAAACTTTTCACCTTCTGCGGTTGCCTCTGCTACCACGGAAGCAATTCCTTGCTGTCTTGACATACAGCCTGTTGTTTCGTTTTTATACCTAGACCTAGTCGGTATTGTCCACATATTTCTTTCCTCACCAGTTGTGCTGAAGGAAACCTGATATGTCATTAAATCAGTCTTCGTAATGACATTTGGTTTTCCCCACAGCCAATTATTCACTTCCATACAACACTGTGCTTCAAACGTTAATCCACAGAAACTTCTTCCTGAAACCAAGGCCAATGTTTGATAGTAGTAGATTTCTTACCTGTGCTTGTCTGCTTTTATTATGTTCTCCTTACATCATCTACCTTACGTTATTTTCTTTCCGAGGTTGCAGAATTCAATCAATTCACCTACGTCGCTGTCTCTAGTTATGGTGTTATCTTTATCACTGATCTCCTTTCTGCTACTGCTCATTATTTTGTTTTCCGTGTTTCCTGCACATGAGACTGTACATTCCATTCAACAAGTTCGCAGTTCTTCACTATTTTGACTGACGGCAGCAACATCATCCACCATTATTAGGACTGGTATCCTTCGACGGTGAAGTTTTACCCTTCTCCTGAAACTCTATTTTTTACTTCATAGTTCTTCGATGTATAAATTGCACAGTAGTATCGGAAGACTGCATCTGTGTCTTATACAGTTTGCGATCTGAGCGCTTCGTTCTTGCCCTTCCGTTCTTACATTTATACGAAACAAACAATGGGGAAGAAAAGGGAAGGAATTGTTGGCCATTGGTGACTTCCAGGAGCACAGAGCATTGTGATCGTCTAACCCAGAGGCCCAGGCGAGATTTGACGATTTGTGCCAGTCGTTGGCTGTAACCCAGGCTCATGGTTCTCACGGGTGGTTGTCTTAATAGTTTCGACCGTCCGGGCACGGCCCCTGATCGACTCGCACGCTGTAATACAGTATCCCTCGTCCGTTATCGACCTAGCCGATAATTATTGATTCGCGTATTAGTGCATCTGCATGGAAACTAACGTCAAGGAGACGTTGCGTTCTTACAGATGTTTATTTGTTTGAGTGGTGTGTTAGACGCGTCCGACACAACAGAAGCCACTCAAATATATACATATCTGTACTTATCTTTCTGTTGATTCTGTTGTACAGAATGTACATAACCCGTTTTTTCTCTAATTTATTAGGTCTACAACTTGTGACGTTTTTTCTCGAAGTTAGAGATTTACAAAACATTTAAGATTCAAGAATTGACCGTCGCTGGCCATTAGTTTCTCCCATCTTTCGGACAGTATACGAACCCATGGCGGAAGAACTGGGCGTCTTTTGAGAGGTGATCCACGAATCGATAAAATTTCGCACTAGTTCATGTGACTGGAATTCCTGGTCAGTGAAGCCGTGAGCCACTGATCAAATAAGGTGGTGGTCAGAACGAGCAATGCCTAGAGAATACGGCGGGTGCGGTAGGACTTCCCATTCTAACGTGTCCAGCTATTTTTTGACGGGTTTTACGACACGAAGTTGAGCACTGTCATGATGGAAAATCACTTTTTTATGCCTGTAACTGTGTTGTGGCCATTGCTCTTTCAGTGCTTGGCTCAAAAGCTTCAGTCGCCATATGACGAGGTACTCAGCTCTTCGTACAGCATGGAACAAGTGCTTACTGGTCCAGCCGGAAAATGTCTATGCGAGTGGCGCTGCGCATTTGACAAGCCTGTTTCACCTCTTTCTCTTGGTATCAGCCGCTGACATACCAGCGATGAGCAACATCTCTGAGCTACTGTCGATACCCACTAAAGGTGACGTCTCTAAGCTTTAATCACAGTAAATGAAAGTCAGATGATGGTGGATGGAATGTAAAAATAACAAGTATACGGGGTGTAACAGGTGTAAGTGGTACCTTAACACGTACAAACATCGGCATGTAGGTCCACTTCCCCCGCGTCTAATGGTTGTCCTGCAAACACATGACATAATGTGTTACTACGGTCGCAGGTTCGAATCCTGCCTCGGGCATGGATGTGTGTGATGTCCTTAGGTTAGTTAGGTTTAAGTAGTTCTCAGTTCTAGGGGACTGATAACCACAGCAGTTGAGTCCCATAGGCTCAGAGCCATTTGAGCCATAATGTGTTATCTGATGTTTTCAGCACTGTCGTAACTGCATTAATGAGTGGACGACGGCTGTCAGTATGGATTAACCATTTTGCGTCCACGAATCCACTTTCCAGAACGTGACCTATTGCTCAAGGGAAAATAAGCAGTAATGCCTTGCTCTTGCGACATAAACTTAAATGTACTACCTCAAAACTTTAAGATGAAATTTTCACTCTACAGCTGAGTGTACACTGATATGAAACTTCCTGGCAGATTAAAACTGTATCCCGGTCCGAGATTCGAACTCGGAACCTTTGCCTTTCGCGGGAAAGTGCTCTACCAACTGAGCTACCCGAGCACGACCCACGACTTGTCCTCACAGCTTTAATTCTGCCAGTACCTCGTCTCCTTTCTTCCAGGAGTGCTAGTTCTGCAAGGTATGCAGGAGGACTTCTGCGAAATTTGCAAGGCACATTGGCCGGTGGGTGCCGCTGGGTCTTGATGGCTTGTTCGGCCGCCGTGTCACCCTAAGCCCACAGGCGTCACTGGATGCGGATACGTAGGGGCATGTGGTCAGCACGCCGCTCTCCCGGCCGTATATCAGTTCAAGAGACCGGAGCCGCTACTTCTCTTTCAAGTAGCTCTTCAGTTTGCTTCATAAGGCCTGAGTGCACCCTGCTTGCCAACAGCGCTCGGGAGACTGGACAGTCTCCCATCCAAGGCTAGCCCAGTCCCACAGCGCTTAACTTCGACGATCTGACGGGATCAGATGTTTCCTCTGCTGCACGGCCGTTGGCTAATTACTAGTCAGTAAATGAAATAAATACTTATGTAATGATGTTCAGTACACCGTCCTCACTCACCGATAGAAATATCTGCACTTACACCTGCTGCACCCTGTATGGTAGATGGAAAAACCTTTACTTGATTCCAAAAGGGGCAGAAGTCCAACTGAAAACGGGTAAATAACAGTAGAAAACATAGAAGACCACTATCGGTCCGTAAAGCGCATAAGTTGACCAATGTCATGGATGCATTCTAATATCGTCTCCCACCTCCTTTTTTCCCGATGTAGTGCAGCAGCTCAACAAGTCGTTGCAGGTCCCCTACAGAAATGCTGAGCCATGTGGTCGCTACAGCTGTACACAATTACGGAAGCGTTGCTCTGCAGAACTTCGTGCACGAACCGACCTCTGGCTTATGTCCCTCAATTGTTAGATGGAATTCATATCGCGCAATCCGGGTGAGCAAGTCATTCTCTCGAACTGTCCAGAATGTTCTTCAAACCAGTCTCAAACAGTTGTGACCCTGGCGACAAGGAGCAATTGCCATCCACAAAAATTTCATCGTTCTTTTGGACCTTGGGATCCATGAATGGCAGCAGATGGTCTCCATGTAGACGAACGTAACCATTTCCAGTCAGTGATCGACGCAGCTGGACGAGAGGACCCAGTGCGTTACATATAACCGCAGTCCAGCCACAAGCTTTCACAATGGCTTGTTAACAAGGACCCTTGGCTTTCTGGCGTCTGCACCTGACTTCACCACTTCTACGAATCATAATCGGGACTCATCTGACCAGATCTTGGTATTCCAATGTCTAGGGTCCAGCCGATTTTTTGAAGAGCTCAGGAGAGGCGCTGCAAGCGATGTCGTTCTGTTAGCGAAGGTAGTAGCATCGGTCGTCGGCTGTCGTAGCCCATTAACGGCAAATTTCCCCGCACTGGCCTAACGGAGACGTTCTTCGGACGTCCCACATCGATTTCTGCGGTTATTTCACACAGTGTTTCTTGTCTGTTAGCACTGACAACTCTTCGCAGACGCCGCTGCTCTCGGTCGTAAAGTGAAGGCCATCGGTCACTGTTTTGTTAGTGGTGAAAGGTAATGTATGAAATCAGGTATCTTCAGCACGCTCTTGACACTATGGATGTGTGAATATCGAAGTTCCTATCGACTTCCGAAATGGAATTGTCCCATGCGTCTAGCTCCAGCTGCTGGCGTTCAGGGTCTTAATTCGCATCATGCGACCATAATCACGCCGGAAACCTTTTCACATGAATCACCTGTGTACGAATGACATCGTCAATGCATTGCCCTTCTATACCTTATGTACTCGATACTACCACCATCTCTAGATATACATGTCGATTTCCCATGAGCCCTGTCACGTCGGTGTAATGCTCGAAATTTAGGTAGATGGTTTTGATGAAGTCGATATCCAGGATACCAGCGTCGATGACGCCACAGAGCTGCCTGCGAAGATAGCTCCATTGTCTGCGATACGTCTCCCCCCCTCTTCCTAAAGGCTTTGCTCACCACAACCTCGGGGAAGAAGCCTAACCCGCGGCGTCATTAACACTCCGTCGGCGGCTGGAGATGAAGTTTCCGGCGACGGCACTAATTGGCGGAGAGGTGAATTAATGCGGCCGACGAGGCCGGAAGAATTTCCCGCTCCCGGCTCCTCCCTGGCCGTGGTTAGCCGGGCAATCAGGCGGATGGCCGACCCTGGACCCCCAATCACAGGCCGGCGGCGGACGCCCGCAATTTCTCCCCCTCCCACTACCCCCTCCCCCCCTCCTTCGCCCTCCGGAGCCAGGTCTCAGGCACCAAGGATTGCTGGCGTCCTTCTTAATTAAAGCCACCTCTCGGAGGGTCGGTCCTCTGTGGCTAGAGGAAGGCGGCTTCTGAGAAGCGCCCACCGCACACTTACAGCTCCACATTTTATCTGCGAGCAACATTTCGGCAGGTATCCGGACGATCGGAATCGCAAAGTTCATTGAGAAGTCAGTTACAGCTCTGCCATCGAAACTCCAACGTCAGGAAGGATACCAAATAATGATACTTCACTTATTGTGGCTCTACACTATAGAACAAAGAATACGTGGTTAAATTTCTAGCTGGCCGTTCGTCCAAAATTATACCAATGTGCTTCAAAGTGGTGGCCTATAGACGCAACTAAAGTCACGACATTATTAGTTTGGTCAACAAGTTCGTAGCGATTTTCCATAAGTTTAACAAACACAACAGATACACGTAACACACACTTTACTCGTCGATATTCCCTTCACTATTCATAACAGTCGGCCAACGCTGGACAACTTTTCGATTCCGCTACTATAGAAATCACGTGGTTTTCTGGCGAAGTACCCGTCGATCAATTTTCGGAGCGCATTTTCAACCGGAAAGGAAGTTTCTTGATGGTTGTTCGGCAGAGGCCGAAAGGGAGACAATCTGAAAAAATGTTCAAATATGTGTGAATTCCTAAGGGACCAAACTGCTGAAGTCATTGGTCCCTAGACTTACACACTACTTATACTAAGAACAACACACACGCCGGCCACTGTGGCAGAGCGGTTGTGGGCGGTTGAGTCTGGAACCACGCCACCGCTACGGTCGCAGGTTCGAATCCTGCCTATGGCATGGATGTGTGTGATGTCCTTATGTTAGGTTTAAGTAGTTCTAAGTTCTAGGCGAGGTCATAGTGCTCAGAGCCATTTGAGCCTACAACACACACACCCATGCCGGAGGAAGGACTCGAACCTCCGGCGGGTATGGCCTCGCAGTCCTTGAGACAAAATCTGAGGTTAGCAGAATGCGGGCGGGTGTTACCATGGAGCAGCACCACTTCACACAGTGCTCCTAGTCGTTAAAATTAAAATTTAAAACAGTCTTGATCGCAATCTTGTTAAAATATTGTTTCATTGGATTGAGTGATCGGTTTCGACTCAATGAAAGAGTCATCTTCAGACTCCAGAGCGGTGGATGGACACCGCTAGATGAGTTCCGTTGACTCTCGACGCTCGTGTAACTCGTCTAACAATGTCCATCCACCGATCTGGAGTCTGAAGATGACTCTTTCATAGAGTCGAAACCGGTCACTCACTCCAACAAAACAATATTTTAACAAGATTGCGATCAAGACTGTTTTAAATTTTAATTTTAACGAATAGGAGGACTGTGTGAAGTGACGCTGCTCCGTGGTAACATCCGCCCGCATTCTGCATGCTGTACTGACAAATACACGCTATACAGGAGTTGGGTAGAGGAGTCAACCTGCAGCCACCTAAGCGTAACAATGTGTCGCAAATATTCCGGCATCTCCACTTCGTACTCCACTTCCTAGAGTCTACAGTTCCACCCACAATCTTTAACTGACACCAAATACCAACAGCGAACTACAGCTAACAAATGACAATCAGAATATAAACCCATAGCAAGTGGAGTCCCTACATGCAAAACAAAACCTCGATGAACTTCTACACTAACCTAATAATTTTAGGCTTATAAATTGAACTATTTAAATATATTAAACTTTATATTAATAGTTTCACTTTGGGAGGGAAAAAAATACGGAAAAAGGTTTCTGGGGTCAGTGAGAATCGAACCGGGACCAATGAGTTTCTAGACTGGACTTCGGACCAGTCCCCCATGGTACGCTACTCGCAATGTCGAAGAAATGAGCTCATATTATGATGACGAATGCAGTCTGGAGAAGTTCGTTCTTATTAGAGCCTACACACTCAGACTCAGTTAAATCCATCATCACCGGGCGAGGTGGCTCAATGGTTAGCACACTGGACTCGCGTTCGGCCATCCTGATTTAGTTTTTCCGTGATTTCCGTAAATCGATTCACGCAAATGCCAGGAAGTTTCGTTTTAAAGGGCACGGTTGACTTCCTTCCCCAATCCGATGGGGCCGATGGCCTCACTGTTTGATCCCCTATCCCAAACCAACCAACCAGACCCATCACGATCTCATACGAAGAAATTAGACTCGTCCGAAAATCCGACGTCGTGCAGTGCCTGTAATCGGAGTTGCCATTTTTTTAATGTATCCAAACGATTACATAAAATATTTCATTTATAAAACAATGAAGCCGGCAACTAACTACAACGATTCAAGTTTTTTATAGACACCTGGTGGGAAGGAATGAAAACATGCTGCAACTGGCTCCAAGATATCAGAAGCGGTCTGTAAGAGATAAATACGGGAGAGCACGAAACTGTGAAAAGAGAAACGGTTCGAACGTAAGTTTTAAATTCCCACTTCCAAGAGCACAAATACAAAACTGGAGCACGATGGCGAAAAGTTCAGAAACTCTCACCGAAATAAATGTGTTGGGCAAAACGGGAAGTTAAATCACATGTGGTTATTTACGTGGGTCATAGCAACAGCAGACGCAAAAACGAGAAGAAGAAGAAGAAGAAGAAGCTACAATCAGTATCGAATAAAATTTGTGTAATGCAATTTTGTCATATGATGACATGTTGGAGACCGTGGCTGTTTTTGAAGACAAATGTTGATGGTGTTAAGACAGCAACCAGCCACAAATTTACTTAAATTGTGGCTGGTTGCTGTCTTAACACCATCAAAATTTGTGTAGTTCGAATGGAGCCTCTACATTTTGAAAAACTTACATAGAAACATTCACTTTCGTCTCTTGGTCAGATGATCGAAATACCGAGAAACACCTAGTAATAGATTTAATTTTTTTTTCTCCCTCTTGACTTTACCTCTTCTACCTCCATTTCAGTGGACTTCATACTGTATAGCTGGAGATGAAGAAATACATGGGGTGCCTGACAAACGAAAAGGGACGTGCAGTGAAGAATGCAAATAATCACAGTAAGCATAAGACCATACACCACTGGTTTCCGTATATGATGTATTACAACTGAGTACATGAACAACTTACAACAATGTCTCCGAGCATTTAAGATACAGATAAGCACTTGAGGACAAACATATTACATCAGGTGTTCCATATGGTCACTGTTGATGTGAAGGTACGTCCGGAACACCTGCTCAGAGATGCCCAACCACGTTCAAAAATGGCGAGGTGTGTTCCGAATACGTTGACAACTATCTACAACTTGTTCACGAAGTCTGTCGATATTATCAAGAGGGCTGGAATAGACCGAAACTTTTAAATAGGCAAACACAAAAAAAAAAAAAAATGCAATGGGGTCAAGTCATTGGGACCTAGGAGGCTTTGATAGTGGTGAACCACTTGTTGTCGAAATGCTGTTTATCTAGGCTTAGGTATACGGAATAAT